>NC_082708.1:85243014-87887014 GCF_030144855.1 Hypanus sabinus | reverse complement strand
GCCAGCCACGGCCAGTTACTGGGCGCCCAAGACCAATTGCTCCAGGAAGTTACGAACACCTCCATATGCTGGCCACAAGTGTGGGGAAGGTCAGTGAGCAGGTGGACCAGATGTCCGTCACACCCCCCCCCCCCCCCGAGAACTCCTGCCGACCCATCTGGGCAACCCTGGACTGTCTGTGCTCCTGGAATCGGAAACAAGATCCCCTTGAGAGCCGTATGTTCTGGAGCCAGAACCCTACATGGGGGACCTAGGGAGGTGTAGGGCATTCCCACTACCATGCTCCCTGGTTTTCGAGCAACAGACGCGAACATAAGTCAAAGATCGCGTACGTCATGGGGGCTGCTGCGAGGGGATGCCCTGGCATAGGCTACAGCTATTTGGGACAACCAATCCAAGGTTTGCGCCTCCTTCCCCACCTTCGTGTCGGAGATGCGGAAGGTTTTCGAACAGCCCCTTTGCGGAAAGGACGCCGCCAGACGCTTGCTGACCCTGTGTCAGGGTCCACGGAGTGTGGTTAAAAATGCCATTGTATTCCGCACCCTCGCAGCCGACTCAGGATGGAATGACAAGGCCCTACGGGAGGTGTTCCGACAGGGTCTTGCAGAAAGGATTAACGACGAACTGGCAGCGAAAGGTGACATGGTCAGCCTGGGTGCGTTAATCTCTTTAGCAACCAGGCTGGACGACCAGTTGTGGGAGCGTTGGAGGGAAAGGATTAGTCACATGGTTCCTCGGGTAAATCCACGCCTCATTTCCTACCTTCCATCAATTCGCCTTCCTTGGCTTCCCCAAGTTTCCTTCCTGCTCCATCTGTCTACACCGTCCTGGAAGAAGAACCAATGCAGCTGGGGCGGACAATACTCCCTTCAGCCCCCCAAAACCCGGATGCAGATCCCGGCCACTGTGATCTTCCAGCACCAGTGCTTGCCCCTATCGGCCCCAGTTGATTCCGGCGCTGAGGGCAATCTGTTGGATGAGGATGTAGCCGCCCGGGCTAGAATCTCTCGGGAACCACTCACCAGCCCCTTGGAGGCCCGGTGCCTGGACAGTAGGCCGCTGCTCGGGTAACCCACCGCACTCCGCCCTTAACACTAGTCCTGTCCGGTAACCACCAAGAGAAGGTTAGATTCGATCTAATCCACTCGCCTCAAGCCCCGGTGGTACTGGGATACCCACAATCCCCAGATCGACTGGACCACCGGGAGGATAGCCAGGTGGAGTCCGGCATGTCATGCCCACTGTCTACAGTCGGCCCCACCTCCCAGGGAGGCTCCGGCGACCCCCACTGGTCTCCGAAGACCTTGACCTCTCCCGTGGCCTGGCTGAATACCATGACCTGGGACAGGTGTTCAGCAAACAACGAGCACTTGCCCTGCCTCTGCACCGCCCTTATGACTGTGCCATCGACCTTCTCCCTGGGCCCCACTGCCCCCCATCAGTCGCCTCTATAGTTTATCGCGGCCAGAGAGGGAGGCCATGGAGAAATACTTGGGCGAGTCCCTCGCAGCGGGCCTCATCAGGCCCTCTTCCTCCCCTGTGGCTGCCGGGTTCTTCTTTGTGGAAAAGAAAGATGGATCACTTTGCCCCTGCATTGATTATTGAGGCTTAAACAATATCACCATTAAGAATAAGTACCCATTACCTCTCATTAGTTCAGCCTTCGACCCGCTACACGGAATGACCATCTTTTCCAAACTGGACCTACGGAATGCCTACCACCGCATTAGGATATGGGAAGGGGATGAGTGGAAGACAGACTTTAACACCCCTCTGGGCCATTTTGAATATCTTGTAATGCCATTTGGCTCCCGCCGTTTTCCAGGCCTTCATCAACGATGTGTTAAGGGACTTCATTAACCGTTTCATGTTTGCCTATCTAGACGACATCCTGATCTTTTCCCGCAGCCTGCAAGAACATGTTCGCCATGTCCGTACAGTCCTTCAGAGGCTGAGGGAAAACCAACTACTTGTGAAGGCAGAGAAATGTGAGTTTCATGTCCCTTCATTCAGCTTTCTAGGATACAGCATCGAAGGCGGGCAGGTGAGAGTGGACCCCGAAAAGATCCGTGCGGTGGAGGAATGGCCTAGGCCCACGACCCGCAAACAACTCCAGCGGTTCCTGGTGTAAGTGAACTTCTACCGCTGTTTATCAGGGGCTACAGTTGGGTGGCAGCCCCCCTCACCCGGCTTACTTTGCCCTCCACTATCTTTTCTTGGGACACTGAAGCGCAAGCAGCATTCACTAACTTAAAGAGACGCTTCACCACCGCCCCCATCCTGATCCATCTGGACCTGTCCCGACAATTCATCGTGGAGGGAACGCTTCAGATTCCGGGGTAGGAGCAGTCCTGTCCCAACGGATGGGTACAGATGAAAGGGTTCACCCCTGTGCCTTCTTTTCCCGCCGATTGTCCCCTGGTGAACGGAATTATGATGTGGGAATCGAGAGTTATTGGCGGTCAAACTGGCGTTGGGAGAGTGGAGGCACTGGCTGGAGGGGGCAGAGCACCCATTCGTTGTCTGGATAAATCACAAAAACCTGGGGTATATTCAAACCGCCAAGCGCCAAGCGCCTGAATTTTCGCCAGGCCCGTTGGGCATTATTCTTTGGGTGATTCAAGTTTACCATCACTTACCGCCCAGGGTCCAAGAACGGAAAGCCGGTCGCGCTCTCCCGCCAATATGACTCCAGGGAGGACACCTCCAGTCCAGAAACGATCATCCCCCGTCCTGCCTGGTGGCCTCCCTCACCTGGGAGATCGAGTCCGTGGTAAACGAAGCCTAACAGGATGACCCGGACCCAGCAACCGCGTCTTTGTGCCCGAACGCATCCAATCTCAGGTCCTCCAGTGGGGGCATGTGTCTCGATTTGCCTGCCACCCCGGAAGTAATCGAACCCTGGCACTCCTGAGAAGACATTTTTGGTGGCCCCCAGACACCCGCTCCTACGTCGCGACATGTCCCAATTGTGCCTGGGGGAAGGCCTCTCATCGGCTGCCTGCGGGATTGCTTCACCCCCTGCCTGTTCCTGGCTGCCCATGGTCGCACATCGCCCTGGACTTCATCACAGGTCTGCCCAAATCCTGCAGAAATACGACCATTCTCTCTGTGGTAGACAGATTTTCGAAGGCTGTGCATTTTGTAGGTCTTCCAAAACTCCCCTCAGCCCAAGAAACTGATGATCTTATTGTCCGCCACATATTCCGCCTCCACGGAATCCCAGCCGACGTTGTCTTGGACCGAGGTCCCCAGTTCATCTCCAAGATGTGGAGAGCGAATGTCGAGCTTTGGGTGCATCAGTCAGCCTATCATCTGGCTTCCACCCCCAGACTAATGGACAGACAGAGCGGGCTAACCAAGACCTGGAAGCAACATTGCGTGACCGAAAACAACCCAGCCACCTGGAGTGACCAACTCTCATGGGTCGAGTATGCCCACAACTCCCTAGTGAGCTCAGCCATAGGAAAATCCCTGTTAGAGTGGTCGTTGGGGTAGCAGCCCCCGTTGTTTCCCTGGCAGGAAGCAGAGTACCATCCGTCCACGATCATATTGACCGGTGCCGCAGGATTTGGGAGGAGACACGCACGGCCCTAGCCCATTCAACAGATCTCTACAAGGAAACAGCCGACTGACCCCGGCACCGGAGTGCCATCCTGGGCAGTTTGTATGGCTGTCCGCCAAAGATATTCCACTCAAGAATGAGCATAGAAAACTCGCTCCTCGCTTCCTAGGACCATTCAGGATTGAACGGGTTATCAATCCTACGGCGGTCCGACTGAAGGTACCAAGTTCCCTACGCATACACCCTACCTTCCATGTTTCCTAAGTGAAGCCAGTCTCACTCAGCCCTTGTGTCCACTGCCCGATACTCCCCCACCAGCTCGAATCATTGACAACCTTCCAGCTTACACCATTCAACAACTATTGGATGTGCGCCGAAGGGGCAGAGGGTTCCAGTACTTGATGGATTGGGAAGGGTATGTCCGGAGGAGCATTCCTGCGTTCACCACTCCTTTATCTTGGACCCTTCCCTCATCCAGGACTTTTATCAAGACCATCCCGACAAGCTGGGAAAATCGCCGGGAAAATCCTTCGTCAGGACTCGGCCCGAAACGTCGACAGTGCTTCTCCCTATAGATGCTGCCTGGCCTGCTGTGTTCCACTAGAATTTTGTGTGTGTTGCTTGAATTTCCAGCATCTGCAGATTTCTTCATGTTTGGTGGACAAGTTTATAGATAGGAAAGGTTTAGAGCTATATACACCAAATGCAGGCATTTTGGACTATCTCAAAGTGGCACTTTTGTTGGCGGAGATGATTTAAGTTGAGATGCCTATTTCTAAGCTGTATACCTATGACTCTATTCCCAATATCACAATTAGCACAGACAATTCTGAGCAGTTACAATGATGAAAGTTAGACTGATTTTGTGAAAAAGAACAGATTTTGTTGAATTAGGGATGTTTTTTTCATTTTAGCTACAGTCATCACCTATTTTCACGATAATTCCGGTTCTGAGGAGAACACAGTTGGATGTAAACAAAGCAGTTGAATAATTTGTTTTCTTTTTTAAAGCAAGTGTTTCTAGTCAAAGTTCAAATTAGTTTTATGGCATTGCCAGTAATGTAAAGAGAACAGCATGTAAAAACCCTGGCATGTTGTTCATGCCAGGAATAATCAATGATAGCTGTTGGGATTAAGCCTATGGGAAAAATATATGACTGTGGGCCCAAGAAGTTCAGAATCCGCTTCCTAGCTCATTCTTTACATCTCCTTGAAACATCAAGATCATTTTTGCTACAAAAGCCAATTAGAAGTTTTATCTGCTTCAACTCCAATCTCAAAGGGTTAAAACTTTTCAGGTGAGATTAGCAATTCTTCCAGTCATGCTGAAGTAATTTTTTGCCTTACGAGTGTGTGTGTGAGACTGAGGCATACATGGGAATATTATCTTTACTGAGTGCTCATATGCAGCATCTCGTCTTGTTCAGTTTTCCCCTTGTTAAGTGCAGCAATCACCTCTCAGATATTGTGTCATTTCAGCTTTTCACAGGATCTGACATAACCGTACCTGCAATTTAAAAAATAAGAAGGAAGACAGGATTTTCTCAAAAAATGCTTTTGCTTTAGTTAATATTTCAAATTAATTTTCAAGTGCTTTAAAATTTTTGAATAGCTTTCTTTTATTACATTTTTAAACTACTTATTTCACTTGTAATAATACTTTCCATCGTTTCAGGATTGTGTCAGGAGTGAGGCTTTTCCTCCTCCCACTGAGGTCCAATCAGTATTCTCAGCTCAACATCCAACTCAGGGATGTAACGGGCAATTTTCAGCCTTGCAGAACTAGTCCACGTATGTATGTATATACATAGACTTGGTGCTGCCCCTGCAGTATGATGTGGCCTGAGAAGTATACTAAATAGCATGTTGCATTTATATTGACATTTTTATCAGGATTAACAAGTTTAATTCAATACACAGCAAGGGATTTATGAAGCAGTTAAGGGCTTCTGTGCAAATGACAATGTTCCATATAAAATTGCTTTTCTTTCTCAAAATATTAAGGAAACAGTGTCAGTTTCATTCAGTGATGTCTTTATTTGTCTGTCACTGAAGTTTATAACCACAAGCATAACTGAAAAGTATAATTTGGGGTTGTAATTCATCACAGTCCTGCGGAGATGCTGAACTGGATGTTTCTGGATAAATTTTAAAATGAAGAAGTTCTATGCTGTTACTGTGATAGATGAAAATATTCTATAGCACCATTTGTAAAAGTATATACCAGTTATTCCAATATATTTCCCAAAGTTTGTTTCTCAGTTAACACCAGCAAAACAAATTACCTCATCAATTATCTCACTCTTATTTTGTTAGAATCATTCCAGGGATGAAGATTTTCAATGTCACAATTAGCTTGGAGTGTCTCAAGTTATGGTTCTTTGGAAACAGGTGATCCTCAAGTATTCTGCAGTGCATCAACAAATCGGGTGAGTTGGTAAGGTAATACTGTATGTTACACTTAAGGAAAGTTAACACAATAACTGCCAAAGGCATGAATATTGCTTCAGCCTCACAAATTTCTTTTTTTAGTAAATTGGTGACAGATTGTGGATGTTTTTTTTATTTGACAGGATGCAGAATGTTTTGTAGATTAGTTCAAAAATTCCTACTTCAATGTACTTTAAATTTAGAAAATGAGACAGTAAAATGTGAAATAGTTCAGGGGCTGAATATTTTTTCAAAGCACTGTAGATAGGTGATGAGAACTGTACACAATACTCCAAATTAGGCCTTATACAATTTCAAAGTAACAACTCCTGCACTCAGTACTTTGATTTATAAGGTCATAAGACCATAAAAATATAGGAATGGAATTAGGCCATTGGGCCCATCAACTTAGATGCACCATTTCAGCATGGCTGAACCATTTCCCTCTCAGCCCCTTTCTCTTGCCCTGTAACCCTTCATGCCCAAGCAAATCAAGATCTTCTGCCTTAAATATACCCAATCACTTGGTATCCAATACTGCCTGTGGCACTGAGTTTCACGGGTACACCACTCTCTGGCTAAAGAAATTTCTCATCTCTCAATTTTGAGACTGGACCCTCTGGCCTAGACTCCCTCACCATAGGAAACATCCTCACCACATCCACTATCTCAAGGCCTTTCAATATTCGATAGATTTCAATGAGATTCTCCCTCATTCTTCTGAATTCCTTTGAGAGCATGCCCAGAGACATCAGTCCTCATATGGTAACCCTTTCATTCCCAGAAACATTCTCATGAATCTCCTCTGAACCCTTTTCAATATCAACGCATCCTTTCTCAGATAATGGGCCAAAAATTGCTCAGAATACACCGAGAGGCCTTACCTGTGCCTTATAAAGTGTCAACAATACATCCTTGCTTATATTTTCTAGTTCTCAGGAAGTGATTGCTGACATTGCATTTGCCTTCCTCACCACTGACTCAACCTGAAAACTAAGCTTCAGGGAATCCTGTATGAAGACTCCCAAGTCCTTTTGCACCTCAGATCTTTGAATTTTCTCTCCATTTAGAAAGTAGTCAACCCTTTCATTTCCTCTACCAAGGTGCATGATGATATGCTTACCAACGCTGTATTCCATCTGCCACTTATTTGCCTATTCTCCTAATCTGTCTAAGGCCTTCTCCAGCCTCCCTGCTTCCTCAACACTACCTGTCCCTCTACCTATCTTTCATTACATCTGCAAACTTAGCTACAAAGCCATAAATTCCGTCATCCAAATTATTGACATATAATGTAATAAGAAACAGTCCCAGCACAGACCCCTGTAAAACACCACTAGTCACTGGCAGCCTACCAAAAGAGGCTTCCTTTATTCCTACACTTTGCCTCCTACCGATCTGCTAATGCTCTTTCCATGTTTGTATCTTTCCTGTTATACCATGGGCTCTTAGCTTGTTAAGCAACCTCATGTGCAGCACCTTGTCAAAGGCCTTCTGAAAATCCAAGTACACAACATCAACCACTTCTGCTTTGTCTGTCCTGCTTGCTATTTTATCAAAGAATTCCAACAGATCTGTCAGGCAAGGTTTTCCCTTCAGGAAATCATGCTGACTTTGGCCTATTTTATCTTGAGCCTCCAAGTACCTTGAAACCACATCTTTAACAATTGACTACAACAATGTCCAACCACTGAGGTCTGAGGAACCAGCCTATAACTTTCCTTCTTCTACCTTCCTCTCTTCTTGAAGAATAGAGTTACATTTGCAATTTTCCACTCCTCTGGAACCATACCAGAATCTATTAATTCTTGAAAGATCATTACTAATGATTTCACAATCTCTTCAGCCTCCTCTATCAGAACCATGAGATGTATGTAGACCATCTGGTCCAGGTGATTAATCTACTTTTAGACCTTTCAGTTTCCAAGCACATTTTCCCTACTAACGGCAACTCCACTCACATCTGCCCTGAGACTCAAAAACATTCAGTATACTGCTACTGTTTTCCACAGCGAAGACTGATGCAAAGTACTTATTCAGTTTGTCTGTCATTTCCTTGCCCCCATTACTACCTCTTGAGCATAATTTTCCAGTGGTATGATATCTATTATTGCCTCCCTTTTACTCTTTCTATAAGGAAGAAACTTTTGGTATCTTCTTTAATATTACTGGCTAGTTTACCTTAATTTCCATTTTTTCCGACTTTATAACTTTTTTCATTGCTTCTGTTGGTTTTTAAAGGTTTCTGAATTCTCTAACTACCAACTAACTTTTGCTTTATTATATGCCCTGTCTTTGGTTTTACTGTTGGCTTTGACTTCCGTTGGAAGCAACGGTTGTGTCATCCTGTCTTTGGAATGTATCTATCCTGCATCTTCTGAATTGCTCCCAGAAATTCCAGCCATTGCTGCTCTGCCATCATCTGTGCTGGTGTCCCCTTCCAATCAATTTTGGCCGATGTCTCTCTCATGCCTCAGTAATTCTCTTTACTCCACTGTAATACTGATACATCTGACTTTTGCTTCTTCCTTTCAATTTACAGAGTTAATTCTATCATACTTTGATCATTGTCTCCTAAGGATTTCTGTACCTTAAGCTCTCTAACCAATGTTGGTTCATTGCACAACACTTCATCCAGAGTAGCTGATGCCCTAGTGGACTCAAACATGAGCTGCTCTAAAAAGTAAACTTTCTACTAATTCCCCTTCTTGGGAGCCAGCACCAACCTGATTTTCCCAATCTACCTGCATATTAATATCCTCTATGACTATCATAACATTATTCTTTTGGCAAACCTTTTCTATCTTGTTGTAATTTGTAGACCACATCTTTGCCTGTATATAATTCCCATCAGGGACAATTTACCTTTGCAGTTTCTTGGCTCTACCCACAAGGATCTTGTATCTTCTGATCCTATGTCACCTCTTTCTATGGATATGATTTCATATTTTCCCCAAAAGAGTCATCCCACTCACTCTGCCCACCTACCTGTCCTTTCGATACAATGTGTATCCCTGGATGTTAAGTTCCCAGCTATAATCTTCCTTCAGTCAGAACTCAGTGATGCCTATAACATCATACATGCCAATCTCTAACTGGGTTAAAAGTCCATCTCCCTTAACACTATATACTGCAGGCATTCAAATATGTCACCTTCAGTCCTGTATTCATCACTCTTTTCAATGTTGCTCCTTTTTTATATTGTAACTCAACCCACTGGCTGCAATTTTGCCTTATTATCACACATGTCCTTGCTAGCAGTCTCACTATACTTTCCCTCTGCTTGTAAACCAACTGCCAATCTGCAGCCCTCACCGGTTTCTATCCACCACCAAATTAGTTTAAACTGTCCTGAAGAACTCTAGCAAAACTGCTTGCAAGGATATTGGTCCCTTTTGTGCAGTTTGCACCTTCCCCGGAAGAGATCTTAATGATCCAGAAATTTGAAGCCCCACATGCCCAATGGGAAGGCCAATATGCCAAAAACTCTCTTTATGACCCTATCTACTTGTGATGCCACTTTCAAGGAATTATGGATCTGTATTTGCAGATCTCTCTCTTTTACCACAATCTTCAGTGCCGTGCTGCTCACTTGGTTTGCCCTCCTCCTTCTTGTTTGTATTAAATTACATTTGCCATTTTTCTTTCAATTTTGTCACTTGGTCCAGATCCTGCTTTAAGCTTTAACAGCCTTTCTCTATGTCCACTATACCCCCAATCTTTGTCATTTTCATATATTTTTGCTGATCTAGTTTACTACATTGTCATCTGAATCATTCATGTCAATAACAACCAGCAACAGAGCAGACAACACTCTCTTCAGCATACCATTGTGTATTCACAGGCTTCTAGTCAGAGAAGCAACCATCTTCTCCCACACTCTGGCTTTTACCATTAAGCCAATGTTGAATCCAATTAACTACCTCATCCTGAATGTCCTATTTTGCATCAGCTGTATTGATTCTGTGTCCACCTTCTGAGAAAATACAGATGCAAAAAAAAAATCAATTTAAAATCTCCAGCATCTCTTTTGGCTCTATGTATAGATGACTACACTGACCTTCAAGTAGACCAATTTTGTCCCTTACTATCATTTGCTTTTATTATATCTGTAAAAGCCCTTTAGGTTCTCCATCACCTTGTCTTCCTGAGCCTTCTTTTAGCCCTCCTGATTTTCATCTTATAACCATATAACATCTACAGCACAGAAACAAGCCATCTCTGCCATTCTAATCCGTGCCGAATGCTTACTCTCACCTTGTCCCACCGGCTTGCACTCAGCCCATAACCCTCCATTCCTTTCCTGTCTATATACCTATCCAATTTTACTTTAAATAACAATGTCAAAACTGTCTCTACCACTTCTACTGGAAGCTCGTTCCACACAGCTAACACTCTGAGTAAAGAACTTCCCCCTCAAGTCCCCCCTCAACCTTCTGCACTCCGAAGAATAAAGACCTAACTTGTTCAACCTTTCTCTGTAACTTAGGTGCCGCAACCCAGATAACGAACTAGTAAATCTCCTCTGTGCTCTTTCTATTTTGTTGACATCTTTCCTATAATTCAGTGACCAGAACTGTACACAATACTCCAAATTTGGCCTCACCAATGCCTTGTACAATTTTAACATTACATCTCAACTCCTATACTCAATGCTCTGATTTGTAAAGGCCAGCATACCAAAAGCTTTCTTCACCACCCTATCCACACGAGATTCCACCTTCAGGGAACTATGCACCATTATTCCTAGATCACTCTGTTCTACTGCATTCCTCAATGCCCTACCATTTACCATGTATGTCCTATTTTGATTATTCCTACCAAAATGTAGCACCTCACACTTACTTATCAGCATTAAACTCCATTTGCCATCGTTCTGCCCACTCTTCTAACTGGCCTAAATCTCTCTGCAAGTTTTGAAAACCTACTTCATTATCCACAACACCACCCATCTGCATACTTACTAATCCAATTTACCACCCCATCATCCAGATCATAACTGTTTCCTTCCGTTTCTTATACTCCTCAAGTACCTCATTTGTTCCTTGCTGCCTATACCTGTCATGCATCTCCTTCTATTTAACCAGGGCCTCAGTACCTCTAAAACAAGGTTCCCTAAGCCCGTTCACCTTGTCTTTCATTCTAACAGTAATTTATAAACTCTGTACTCTCAATATGCACTTCTGAAGACTTTCCAAAAATTCCTTTCCAGAAAACAAATGATCCTAATCCACACCTGGCAGTGTGATTCTGATGCCACCAAAATTGTCTTTTCTCCAACTTAGAATTTCAGCCCGAGGACCAGACCTGTCCTTCTCCATAATTATCTTTGAATTATGATCTCTAGATCCAAAGTATTTCCCTGCCCACACTTCTGTCACCTGCTATTTCTCATTCTCCAATAGGAGATCCAGTATTCAGCTTTCTGTTTGGAACCTCTAAATGTTGATTAAGAAAACTTTTCTGAACAGTTGATAAACTTGATCTCATCCATCCCTTTTACAGTATGAGAGTCCAGTCAATATGTGGTAAATGAAAATCAGATACCTTCACTTTTTTTTTGCAATTGTCTGCTAGATCTCTACAAACTTGCTCCTCTAAATCTTGCTAACTATTTTGATGTTTATAATATAATCCCAATAATAGTCATCCTTTTCTTATACCTCAATCTATCCTCTCTGAGCAAAATGGTACCATGAATTTTCCCTGATGAGTAATGTACCCCTCCTCCTTTAATACCTCCTCCTCTATCATGTTGAAAGCAACAGAAACTCATAACTTTGAGTTTCATTAATGGCCATAATGTTATAATTTTCTGGGCTGATCCATGCCCTATGCTCAAATACCTTACTTGCAATACTTCCTACTATACGCCTTGCATTGATTTCAATCTTATGAAGATTTCTCAATCTTTTGGTTTCTGCATTTGTATTCGGGCTTTGCATACAGTCCATGTTCCTCACACTCACTGCACTAGCTGCCCTGGCACTCTGATTCCTGTCTCCCGAGAACTCTAGTTTAAGCAGCACTATCAAACTTTCCTGCAAGGATTTTCCTCACTTTTCAGATCAGGTGCAAATCATCCCTTTTGTATAGATCTCACCTTCTCCTGAAGAAAGCCGAATGATCCAAAAATCAGAAGCTAGAGTGAGTGAGTGAAGCCTCTGTCGGTCAGGGTCGACCATGGACGTTGTGTCCTTGCTGTCTAGATGTGCAAGCCTGGGCAGGATAATATGGAAAGCAAGCTGGTGCCTAGGTAGCAAGCTCCCCCTCTCCACACAACTGCTAAATCCAAAGGAACAGCAGAGACCAATACAGCTTGGTACCAGCAGTGTTGCAGAAGTTGCCAGTCAGCATTGAACTCAACATAAGACCATGGACTCCAGTTCTGAATTTTTCCCTTGGGGATTACTCCTGAAGTCTTCTTTTTGAGTGGGTATTTCCACAAGGCAGTGGAGGCTTGAGATCAGTATTTTCCTCCTCTAGATGAGTTGTCAGCCATGGCTGGAAGCAACTGGCTTTAAGGTGCCAGTAACCCATATCGGCCCCTTCTCCTGTCAGTTCAAATGGTTCCACTGGGCTTAGTAGCTAAGCCACATATAAAGGCCAGGAGCTGGACTTGGTTGCCAGCGGCCATTCGGGACACATGCTATTGGGAGAATTTAATAGGTAGTGGGTGTTTATCATCATAGAACGACTATTTCCTTACTCACAAGGTAAAAGGTTTTGTTTTCCTGTTTCTGGTCTCACTAGCCTGTAACACACCCTAAAGTCACCTTGGAGGTACTATTCTTTAACATACCACCTAAATCCCTGAATTCACTTTGCAGGACCTTGTCACTCTTCCTGCCTATGTCATTGGTACCAAAATAAGTCAAAACCACCAGCCGCTCACCCTCCCCCTAAAGTATGTTATGGACTTGATCTGACCCTGACATCTCCAGGAATCTTGTTCTCCTCCATAGAAATGCCTGTTTGATTCTCTAATCAATGAATCCCCTATCATTACTGGTCTCCTCTGTTCCCCAGCTCCCTTCTGAGTCAGAGTCAGACTCATGGCAGAGTCCTGATTGATGTTGCTTTCCCCAGGTAGGAAGCACTGCCCCCCAAAAACATGTAAAGCAGAATCCTTGTTATTAAGTGAAATGGCCACAGGGTATTCTACACTATCTGTCCATCCATTTTCCCTCTCCTGGCGGTCACCCAGCTATCAGCCTTCTGCAACCTGGAGGTATGTCTTCCTCTTTTTATCTTGTACCTATCACCTCTTCATTCTGTAGAATAATCTGAAATTCATGCACATTCTGCTCCAGTTCCCTAATACGGTCAGTAAGATGCTTCAGCCGGGTGCACTATCTACAGATGTGAATGTGGACCGATTGTTCAAGTCTGAGGAGCGTACACTAGATTTACATGTGCTACTGGTATGATTAAGACAATATTGAACACAATACAGCACAGCAACCACAAAATCTGCACTCAAAACCATGCCAAATTAAATCTCTTCTGCCTGCATTAATCAATTTCTCTCAATTCCCTGCATATTCATGTGTTACTTAAGAGTTTCTTAAATGACTATCACATCTGCTTCCACTAATACCCTTGGCAGCCCATCTAGGCTTCTACCACTCCATGTAAGAAACTTTTCCCACACATCTCATTTAAACTTCCCTCTTTCATGTTAAACACTTTAGCTCTAGTGCTCGTCATGTCTAACCTGCAAGAAAAATTTTGACTGTCTACCATTTGTATCCTGATCATAATTAGATTTTCCCTCAGCCTCTGATGCTCCAAAAAAAAACAAGATATGTTTTGACAACTTCTCCTTATAGTTCCTACCCTCAAATTCAAGGAGCATGCTGGTAAATATAACCATATAACAATTACAGCACAGAAACAGGCCGTCTCCGCCCTTCTAGTCCGTGCCAAACGCTTACTCTCACCTAGTCCCACCTACCTGCACTCAGCCCATAACCCTCCATTCCTTTCCTGTCCATATATCTGTCCAATTTTTTTAAATGACAAAATCGAACCTGTCTCTACGACTTCTACTGGAAGCTCTTTCCACACAGCTACCACTCTCTGGGTAAAGAAGTTCCCCCCTCGTGTTACCCCTAAACTTTTGCCCCTTAACTCTCAATTTATGTCCTCTTGTTTGAATCTCCCCTACTCTCAATGGAAAAAGCCTATCCATGTCAACTCTATCTATCCCCCTCATAATTTTAAATACCTCTATCAATCCCCCCTCAACCTTCTATGCTCCAAAGAATAAAGACCAAACTTGGTCAACCTTTCTCTGTATTTCTTCTATATTTCTGAAGCTTCTACATCATTCCTAAAGTGAGGCATACAAAACTGCCCACAATATTCCAAGTGCAGACAAGTTTAACAGAGCTGTAACATGATTTCCTTACTCTATTGCTCAATGCCTAACTAATGAATGCAATAGTGTCATGTGGCTTCTTTGCCACCCTATCTATATGTTTGGCCACCTTCAGGCGGCAATGGATTTGGACCCCAAGGCCAGCTCTAAGGGAGAAGTATAACTTCTTCAGCTCCTTCTGCCATTTTTCTATCCAAATCTGCAACTGATCTATATCTTGCTGTACCCTTTGATAAACCTCTACACAATTCCCTACTCCTTCAATCTTTGTCATCTACAGACTTACAAACCCACCCATCTACATCTTCATTAGTGTCATTTATATATCCTTACACCTATCAGTCTATGATATCTAACTATCCTTCCATCATTATCCCCTGTATCCTATTGGCAAGCCAATTCTGAACTCAAACTATTAAGTCACTTTGGAATCTGTGCATTTTAATTTTCTGAATCAATCTTTCCATGTAGACAACATCCCTTCCCTCATCAATCAATTTTATCAGCTCAACAGACTCAGTCAAATTTATAGGACATGACATGCCCACACATAGACATGTTGATTAACTCTAATCAGGCCATAGTTTTCCAAATTCACTTAAATTATATCTCTAAGAATCCATTCCATTAACTTTCCTATCACTGATGTGTGGCTTACAGGCCTATAATTTTCTAGATTATCACTAATAGGATTCTTAAACAAAGGAATGGCATTGGCGACTCTTTCAATAATCTAGGATATATCCAGGAGGCTCTGGGGATTTATCTATCCTTGATGCTCTTCAACAGCACCAGCATACACCATCTTCTTGACTAAAAAAAAATGCCCAATCAAATTAGCGTGCTCCACACGTGTCTCCATCTTTCTTGGTGAATACTGGCACAAAGAGTTTAGCATTTTGCAAACACCTTCTGACTCAAAGCATACATTTCCTTTGTTGTGCTTGAGTCGTCTGATTCATTCCCTAGATACCCTCTTTCAGTATTCTCTTTAATTTGACTTGCCAAAGACATTTCATGGCCCCTTTTGGTCTTTTTAATCTCCTGCTTGAATTCTTCCCTGCTATCTTTATTGCTCAAGAGTCCTATCTGATTTTAGCTTCCTAAACCTTAAATATGCTTCTTGTTTTCACTTTGACTGAATATATTATCTGTCTTCAAACTCTAAGTTCCCTTTCCTTGCCACCTATGTCTTTCCTCCTTACAGAGATATATTGACCGTGAACTCTCACATATCAGATGTGCACTTGCCAGAAAACAACTGCTCTCTCCCAATTAACACCTGTCAAATAGTGTAAATAGCCCTTCCCCAGTTTAGTATTGTGAGCAGAATTCGGTCCATGATGACAGACAAGAACGACTCATTTTTCACAATTGCTATTTTTATTGCAACAAGCACAATAACAGACAGAATGCAACAGCTCAGTGAGAACCAGCTCAGTCACATACAGACGAGAGAGGTGATTATTACACACCTCAGTTACATTCAGAGTGGCACCCAGACACACAAGTGAACAACTGTATTCTCATTCTACCGAACACACACACACTCAATGAATGCATTTTAAAATAAAAACATTAAGTAGCTCTGTCCGCTCGGAATGTTGGGGTGAGCTGTTGACCACACCCTCAGAGCGCCACAGTATTTTCTTGCAAAGTCCATATATGTATCTATCTCAAAAATTAAGAAGGTATATTCATGGTTCCCAAAATGCTCTCCCATTGAAAGGTCGGTCACCTGGCTAAGCTTATTTCCCAAAGCAAGTTTCAAGATTCAGGATTCAAATTTATTGATCACATGTATATCAAAATATATTGTAAAATGCAATGTTTCTGTTAACAACCAACACAACCAAAGAATTGAATTGACTTTATTATTTACATCCTTCACATACATGAGGAGTGAAAATCTTTACCTTGCATCTCCGTCTAAATGTGCAATGTGCAATCTATAGTAATTTGTAATAAATAGTGTGTACAACAGGACAGTCAATAGAACATGAAAATACAATTGTAAGTGTTAATTAATCAGTCTGGTGGCGTGGTGGAAGAAGCTGTCCCGGAGCCTGTTGGTCCTGGCTTTTATGCTACAGTACTGTTTCTCGGATGGTAGCAGCTGGAACAGTTTGTGGTTGGGGTGAGACAGCTGCCTTTATAAATGTTCTGAACAGTGGGAAGTTCACAGTGGGAAGTTGCGCTGAACTGTCCGCACCACTCTCTGCAAAGTCCTGCGATTGAGGGAAGTACAGTTCCCATACCAGGCAGTGATGCAGCCAGTCAGGATGCTCTCAATTGTACACCCTGTAGAATGTCCTTAGGATTTGGGGACTCATATCAAACTTCTTCAACCATCTGACGTGAAAGAGATGTGGTTGTGCCTTTTTCACCACACAACCAGTATGTACAGACCACGTGAGAATCTCAGTGGTGTTTATGCTGAGGAACTTAAAGCTGTTCACCCTCTCAATCCCAGATCCATTGATGTTTATGGGGGTTAGCCTGCCTCCATTTCTGCAGTTGTCCACAACCAGCTTCTTTGTTTTAGCAACATTGAGGGGGAGGCTGTTTTGTTGTCACCACTGTGTCAGGGTGATGACTTCCTCTCCGTAGGCTGCCTTGTTATTATTTGAGATCAGTGTAGTATCATCAGCAAATTTAATTAGCAGATTGGAGCTGTGGGTGGCAACATAGTGGTATACAGAGTAAAGGAGGGGGCTTAGTACATGACTCTGAGGGGTACCTGTGTTGATGGGCAGAGATGAGGGAGCCCACTCTTACCACCTGACAGTGATTTGACAGGAAGTCCAGGATCTAGCCACACAAGGTAGGGTGAAAGCTGATGTCTCCAAGCATCCTTCTTCTCCAGATGTGTAAGGATGGTGTGTAGAGCTGTGGCTATTGCGTCACCTGTCGATCGGTTGTGTCAATCAGTAGGGGGTCCAGTGTGGGTGGCAGCAAGATGCAGATGTAGACCTTGACCAGCCTCAAAGCATTTGCTTATTATTGAGGTGAGTGCAACTGGATGTCAGTCATTCAGACATGTTATCTTTGTCTTCTTAGATACAGATGGATGTTTTAAAGCAGGAGGGCTCTTTCCACTGGGAGAGGGAGAGATTAAAAATGTTTGTAAGCACACCTGCCAGTTGTGCCATGCACATCCTGAGTACCCACCCTGGGATGCTGCCCGGTCCCTCAGCCTTGTGACTGTCCACTCATTGAAAACCCCTGCGTACTTTAGCCTCAGAGCTAAAGGTGCAGATCACTTCAGCGGATCTCCTGTGTGCTGGGGGTAGCCCACAGGTGTCACAACACCAACACAGAATGCTCACAATGCTCAGCAGGTAAGCATAGGGCACAATTGGTGACAAAACAAGTTCCCCTTCCCACCTATCCACCCACACTCAAATCCAGTCCTCTAACCCCAGGGGAGGTTTTATTTGGCTCTGCCCTTCAGTGAACTCAGACTTGGGCTTTCAGACACTGGGCTTTTGACTTCCCTAGTGGACTCTCAGAGACATGCAGATGCTGGGAGCCGGCTTTGGACCATGAGTTCTAGACCTCCGATCAACTTTTGAGGTTTGGTCCTTGGCACCGAACCCAGGACTCACCAAGTACCAAACACTTGGCCTCAAACTCTGAGCTTACCAATGGCAGGATCCTGAGCACTAAGCTTTGAACTCCAGTTTTACTGATTCACATAACTAGGGAGCCACTGGTCTTTGTTCCTCTTACCCATGTATAACTTTGACTCTGGAGCTTGCTGAACCTGGGAGAGCGTCCTGTCCTCTTCCTTGCTGATCTGCTGGCCCAACATTTGACCATGCATTTCCCATGTCCAGTTCAAAGTTCAAAATATGGTCCCTTCTCTTCTTGGACTGACAGTATTGTTTCAATAAATGCTGTTGAATGCACCAAAGAGAGTCTTCCCCATCTACACCTTACACAAGGGAAATTCCAGTCAATATCAAGTAAGTTAATGTAACTCATTATAAAAACATCATTACTTTTATATCTTTCAATAGTACTGTATGTCTATATATCTGTTATCTCCTGTGGCTATTTGAGGGTCTATAATATATCCTCATCTGTGAATGGAACTTTAATTTGGAGTTCTACCCATACTAATTACCTCAGTATATTTTAAAGTTCCTCACTTCATTGTAGCTCCAAGTATTTGGAGATCTTAATCTGTTTCAAGCTATAATCATGTGTTAATGTGTACTGAATTTATTTTCTTTAAAATATAGAAATTAATCATACTTTTTTTTACAAGAGTAAGTTAATTATCATTTGATGTGTGACTTACTTTATAGGATTAATATCAATAGGCGACAGCTGATGAGTAACTTTAATCTAAAAGAGTAATACTTTGCTCCACAAGTCAAACTGAAACACGAGAAAAAATCAGACTCTCATTTGTTAAAACTAATTTAAAATCAGTGTCAATTTGTCGGGAGATGCGGGGGAAATACAACAAAGTCTATAATTAAATTTACAAACCAGAATGAAGATCACAGAATTAAGCTGTCATTGATAATTATCAACCTACTCTCTTCCAAACAGTCAGGCTTAATCCAGTTCTAAAATTTATGCAGTTGTTTAATATCAGATCAATCAGTCATTCAGTTTGCATTGACTCGTGGTCATCTTGGTCATATTGATATAAATTAAGCAATACAATTAAATGAAGTATCTGGAAATTACATTGTATAACTCTGTTTTATCAGCATTATGCAACTGAGAATCAACTTCAAGTGGTGAAACATGATAATAGGTTAAATTGCATCACAATGAAAATTCTTGCAATTATTTTCTGTCATCAGTCAACTGTCCAAAACCGTACCTGTTTTTGAATCAGATTGCACAAGAAGTACACAGTAAATGGCAGGACCCTTAGATGAATTCATGTGGAAAGAGAACAAGTCTGTAGCTCCTTGTAAGTGGCAACATGATTTGATTGGGTGGTAAAGAAAGCTTATGACTTTGTACTTTGCCTTCATCGGTCAAGGTTTTGAATATAAAAGTCATGAAATGTTGCAGCAGTATAAAGCTTAGTCTAGACTGCATCTATGTATATAGCTTTGTGTGCCTTGTTGGTGGCCACATTACAGGAAGGAAGGATGTGGATGCTTTGGAAAGGGTGCAGAAGAAGCTCACCAGAGGAAGTCTATTAGGCAAAAGGAAAGGTTAAAATTAAACTTGGATTTTTTTCCTCTGGAGCATTGGTTGTTGAGGGAATGTGTGATAGAAATATGAAGTATAAAATGCATGGGTAGAGTGGATATCAGAAATCTGACATTCAAATGGTAAACAGACACACCAAAATTTCAATTGAAGAAAACAGAAATAGTTGGAGTGTTTGATGCATGTTTTTGTCCACATTGACTAAAACTAAAATTGCCTACTGATTTTGTGCTCTGATATGTTGAAATAACCTAGTGACTTCAGTTCAAATCAAGAAAGGACAATTCTTACTTCCTGCTTTCTGTTCCTCAGGTTCAGCCAGTCAGCTCAGATTAAATAACTTTGGATATTTGTATTTCTTTCTTTTTGCAAAACTAATAAAATAACAACCTGCAGAGGCCAAAAAAAATGCTGTTAAATAAAAACAAAAAAAAAGTGCTAAAACTCAGCAGGTCAGAGGATCTGTAGAAAGAGAAAAAGTGACCCTTTCATTTGACAAGGAGTTGTATGCTGAGCCCATTGCTGTACGTTCTGTTCACAGATGAATGCAGGAACAAGAAGAAGAACTCGGCAATAGAGTTATCAGGGCACCATCTTTTGACGGTGTTTCCATAGCAAGCTATTCTTGTTTTTACGAGGCCGAGTTGCTAGCTTGACGCTCAACCTGATTTGGATTTGAAATTGGGAACCTTCACTCCAGAGTCTGTTGCCGATATTATTGTGCCACCAAGTGGGACACTGCAAGACCAAACACCCAAGTAATCACATTGTCAACACAACAGTGGTGGGGCTCATCACCAACAGCAATGAGATGGCCTATAGAGAGGTGGTAGAGGAGCTTGCTTGCTGCCAGGGAAATAATCTCTTCCAAGAAGACAGAGGAGATGATTATTGACTGCAGGAGAACTTGCACCATTCTTCTGCCTCTTTACATTAGTGGCACAGTAGTGGAAACTGCAAGCAGTTCAAGTTCCTCGAAGTGCGCATCTCAAACAACCTCTCATGGTCCCAGAACACATCCTACACAATCAGGAAAGCTCACCAACACGTCTACTTTCTGAAGAGGCTGAAGAGAGTTGGACAATGCACATCCATACTCAGGGCATTGTAGAAAAGTGTAGTAGAGAGCATCCTAACAGTGTGTATCACAGTACGCTATAGGAACTGCATTGTTGCAGACAGGAAGACTTTACAATGAGTAGTCAAAACTGCCCACTGCGTCTCTAGCACTAACCTACCCAACATCAGGAATATATATACTGAAAGGTTCTGGAAGGATCCCACCTACCCTGCTCATGGACAGTTTGTCCCACTCCCAATAGGGAGAAGACTCATGCCCTGACCACCAGACTCAAAAACAGTTACTTTCCCAAAGCAGTAAGGCTGATCACCACCTCAACCTACGAGGCCACCCCAATCACCACTACTTTATCATTTCCTGTCAGTCACTGTGTGTAAAGATATTCCTGTGCCTTCATGGACAAGCTATATCAATCTAGGCCATTACGTTACCTTATGTATCTGTATTTATTATTATTGTGTTGTGGCAACCCACTTTCTGCGCAGGTGAACCTGCTCAAAAACAGCCAGCGCACGGGGAGAGACTTTGGTAATGCACCTCTGACGTCATTTCCGCCCGGGGAGGGCGGGCGCTAGGGATTAAATGCCAGCGCTGTGAAGTTTGAATAAATTAGTCTCGAAACGACTTACCGACTGCATGTCTTTATTTCAGCGCTGTGTGTAGCACATCGCTACATTGGTGACCCTGACCAATGGTCCAAACGGGATTTGGACCAAAAATGACCGACTCTTCATCTGTTCACGCAGTTTCGCTACAACTGCCGACTTTCTGGACACTGCGACCACGGGTGTGGTTTAGCCAAGCAGAAGCCCAGTTCCAGATTCGGCAGATATCCTCTGATTCCATTCGTTACTACCACGTGGTGAGCGCCCTTGACCAGGAGATGGCTGCCCAGGTTGCGGATTTCATACAGTCGCCCCCGGCCGAAGGCAGATATGAAGCATTTAAAGCACTGCTCATTGGGACCTTTGGTCTCTCACGGTGTGAGCGGGGTGCCCACCTGCTTCACCTGGAGGGTTTGGGAGACAGGCTGCTGTCAGCATAGATGAACGAGATGCTGGCCCTGGCTGACGGACACAAGCCCTGCCTCATGTTCGAGCAAGCGTTCCTAGAGCGACTGCCCGAGGACATACGTCTGCTGCTGGCCGACGCAGATTTCAGCGACCCCCAGAAGGTGGTGGCCTGGGCAGACGTGCTGTGGAAAGCCAAAAGGGAGAGTGTGGTGTCTGTCGGTCAGATTACCAGGCCACACGCCCAACAGCAGACCAGACCAGGCCCGGCAGGAGGACGCACACAACACAGAGGCAGGAGTGAGGAGGCCAGTGAGAAGTGGTGTTTCTACCACCAGCAGTGGGGCACAGAAGCCTACTGTTGTCACCCGCCCTGCCAGGGCCAGGGCCAGCCACCGCTAATGACTATTGCGGCTGGCCACCAGGACAGCCTCTAGTACGTCTGGGACAAATAGATGGGACGCCGCTTCTTGGTTGACACTGGAGCGGAAATCAGCATCTTGCCCCCGACGGGGTATGACACCCGCAGCAGGAAGCCAGGACCCACCCTGAGGGCCGCAAATGGCAGCACGATACGGACCTACGGCACCCGCACAGTGCAGATGCAGTTCGGCACCAGCTGGTTCACGTGGGACTTCACACTGGCCGCGGTGGCCCAACCACTCCTGGGAGTGGACTTCTTGCGAGCTCACAGCCTGCTGGTTGACTGCAAGGGAAAAGACTGGTACATGCCGAGACTTTCCAGACATTCTCCCTGGGTGAAGCCAATTTGCCGGCCCCACACCTGGACTCCATCACGCTGTCGGACAACGAATTCACCAGAATCCTGGCAGAATTTCCATTGATTCTGACACCGCAGTTCACGGCAACCATGCCCAGACACTGGGTACAGCACCACATCCCGACCCAGGGTTCACCCCTCCACGCCCGTGCACATGGAGGAGTTCAAAAGGATGGAGGAATTGGGGATCATACGGAGCCATGGGCCTCCCCCCTGCACATGGTGCCCAAAGCAGCTGAGGGCTGGAGACCATGCGGCGACTACCACAGACTGAACGAGGCTACAACTCCAGACCACTACCCTGTGCAGCACATACAGGACTTTGCAGCAAACCTGCATGGGGCAAGAATCTTTTCCAAAGTAGACCTCGTACCATCAAATCCCGGTGCACCCTGAAGTCATCCCCAAAACAGCACTCATCACCCCGTTCAGCCTGTTCTAGTTCCTCTGAACGTCATTCGGCCTGAGGAATGCTGCACAGATATTCCAGCAGCTAATGGATGCTGTGGGATGCGACCTGGACTTTGCATTCATCTATTTGGATGACATCATTATAGCCAGCAGTTGTCGTCAGGAGCATCTGTCCCACCTCTGCCAGCTCTACACCCGCCTGAGTGATTTCGGCCTCACGATCAACCCGGTCAAATGTCAGTTTGGTCTCGATACCATCGACTTTCTGGGCCACAGGATTACCAAAGATGGGGCAACACCTCTGCCCGCCAAGGTAGACGCGATCCGCCACTTTGCCCGGCCCAACATGGTCAAAGGCCTGCAGGAGTTCGTTGGTATGGTGAACTTCTACCACTGTTTCCTCCCCTCAGCAGCCCGTATCATGCACCCTTTGTACACCCTGATGTCGGGTAACGGCAAGGACATTACTTGGGACGAGGAGGCCGCGGCCGCTTTCGTTAAAGCCAAGGAAGCCTTGGTAGATGTTGCGATGCTGGTGCACCACAGAACAGACGTTGTGACCACCCTCACAGTGGATGCATCCGACACAGCAGTCGATGGAGCAACTCATTGCGGGGCGCTGGCAACCCCTGGTGTTCTTCAGTATGCACCTACGACCACCCAAACTCAAGTACAGTGCTTCCGACCGGGAGCTGTTGGCACTGTATCTGGCAATCCGGCATTTCACGTACTACTTAGAAGGTAGGCTGTTCATCGCATTCACGGACCACAAACCATTGGCCTTTGCATTCACGAAGTTGTCCGATCCCTGGTCAGCTCACCAGCAGCGACATCTGTCCTACATCTCCGAGTATATGATGGACATCCAGCATGCCTCAGGAAAGGACGACGTCGTGGTGGACTCACTCTCCAGACCAGCTGTCCAGGCCCAGTCCCTGGGGGTGGTCTATGCAGCACTGGCAGAGGCGCAGCAGGCGGACAATGAGATGCCCAGCTACAGGACCACAGTCTCGAGTTTGCAGCTGCAGGACTTTCTCGTAGGCCCAGGTGAGAGGACCCTCCTGTGCGACGTGGCTACTGGCCAACCTCGCCCCATCATCCCGACAGCCTGGAGGCAGTGAGTTTTTAACTCCATACACGGTCTGCACCATCTATCAGGACAACCGTCCGGCTGGTCTCCAGCAAGTTCGCGTGGCACGGACTTCACAAGCAGGTCAATGAATGGGCCAGAACGTGCACACAGTGCCAAACAGCTAAGGTGCAGTGGCACACTAAAGCCCCGCCGCAGGAGTTCGAACCCACCCACCAGAGGTTCGACCACATTCATGTGGATATCATGGGCCCCCTACTAGTGTCCCGAGGAGTGTGGTACCTTCTAACTATGGTAGACTGGTTCACAAGGTGGCCAGAGGCGGTCCCGCTCACCGACACATCTGCTGATTCCTGCACCCGAGCACTGATCGCAACCTGGGTAGCACGCTTCGGGGTACCGGCCCACATTACCTCCGACAGAGGCACCCAGTTCACCTCCAGCCTGTGGACGGCTGTGGCCAGCCTGTTGGGAACGCAGCTGCACCACACAACTGCCTACCACCCACAGAGGATCTGCATGCCTTGTAAGCCGAGTTGGTGTACAGTGCACACCTGGCCGTCCCAGGAGTGTTCATACCAGCCCCAAGGGGGCAAGAGGAAAACCTGCAGCCGTCCTGGACAGACTATGCGAGAGGCTTGGCAACCTGGCCCCTGTACCGACTTCACAAAATGGACGGACCCCAAGCCATGTATCCAAAGACCTGCAGAACTGTAAGTTTGTGTTTGTACGAAGGGGCGGACACCAGGCACCGCTACAGCAGCCGTATGAGGGGCCGTTCAAAGTGATCAACAACAACGGGTCCACGTACGTTCTGGATATTTGGGGGGAAAGAGGAGGTTTTCACGGTGGACCGACTCAAACCAGCCCATGTGGACGGCACAGCCGGTCGAGGTTCAGGCACCGTGGTGCAGAGGCAGACCTCCCAAACAGAGGCTGATCCAGACTGTGGACATTGGGCGGGGGGGGGGGTGTTATGTGGCGACCCACTTTCTGCACAGGCAAACCGGCTCACAAAAAGCCAGTGCATGGGCAGAGACTTTGGTAATGCACCTCTGATGTCATTTCCGCCCGGAGAGGGTGGGCGCTAGGGATTAAATGCCAGCGTCGCGAAGTTTGAATAAACTAGTCTCGAAACGACTTACCGACTGCGTGTCATTATTTCAGCGCTGCATGTAGCACATCGTTACAGTTTTCTTTTTTTGTGTTTTTTGTACTGCATCAGATCCAGAGTAATAAATATTTCATTCACCTTTACATTTGTGTATTAGAAATGACAGTAAATGATTTTGAATCTTAGATCTGGAGTGGAGGCAGTGGTAATAGAACAGTTTCCAATTCACCCTGTATATATGTGGTGGAAGTCATTGGCCATTAATTTGAGAAAGAATCTCCAAATTCCCTCACGACTGATGGAGTTGTGAAGTTGAAAAGTCCTGTAAGCAAAGGTTGATTCAGCTCTCTGTACTGTTATTGAAACTGATGCACGTTGAAGATCATTGTCTCTGTATCTGCTGACAGATAGATTCCACACTGTAATTTGGGAGCAGCTCTTCTGAGTGGAGGTGTTTGATATTAACACTGGCAATGAATCTTCTTGTTGCAGACAACATGCATATCTATGATGTTACTCTAATCAGATTTCTCTTCCTCTTGAACTAGCCACGATTTACCACAACTTTGGCATGTTTTCCTCTTCCTTAGAGAAGGTAATTATGCTTGAATTTGTGTCACAGGTTTCTTGTAAGTGGGGACACCATCTGTCCCAGAGACCTGTTGTTTATCAGCAGTGACTATACTAGATGGTGTCAAGCCCTCTGGTATCCAGCCCGTGGTTAAGATTTTCTTTCTATTCAGGGCTAACTCGGACTTTGATGTGTTTTTCTCTTTTGGTTCTCTGTAGCATGGGTTTTTGGACCTGTCAGTCATCAACAGCCAAAGAATGCACTTGTGTCATAATGGATGGTTGCTGGAGTTTGTCTCCAGGTTATACAGTATGCTTCATGCTGTAAAGCAATGTTCAAGTGAACTGCAGATGCTGGAAATCTGAGCAAAATGCTGGAGGAGCTCAGCAGGCCATGCAGCAGCTATGAATAAAAGTACAGTTGACATTTTGGCCTGAGACCCTTTGGCAGGACTCTTCAAGTGATCTGTTCTTTCGTACTTTGAGATGTGATGAAGTTCTCAAGCCAATAAATACCTTGTACTTGGATTTTTTGATTATTTTTTATCGAAACAAGTTGCAGTACAAAGAAAACAAGGTTCTCCACACTGGTGCTAATCATTGGGACGGTTTTAGCAATAAGGACACTTTGGGCTCTTTTGATTGGAAAACAGAGGTTGTCATTCACTAGCTGAGAATTGGTGCTAATATCATTGTAATTTATTTCCAACTTTTAAGGCTGTTCAATGTAAGAATTAACTCCAGTTTTCCAGACAATATCAATACACAGCAATATGCCTACTACCAACATAGATCTATGGCAAACACCATCTCCTTGGCCCCACACGCAACTCTGGAACATCTAGACAGTAAAGACACTACAACAGATTATTGATTATTAACTACAGTTCTGCATTCAATACTGTTATTCCAAGAAAACTCATCACCAAATTCCAAACACTGGGAGAGAATACCTCCCTCGGCAACTGGATCCTTGACTTCCTGACCAAAAAGTCACAACATTAGAGATCCAACAACACCTCTGGCTTGCTTTTCTAATCACTGGTGTTCCACAAGATTGTGTTCTCAGTCCCCAACCCTATTCACTGTACACTCATGGCTCTATAGGCAGATTCTGCTCTTACTCCATCTGTAAGTTTGAAAATGATACCACTTCAGAGGGCTGCATCTGAAATAACAATGAGTTGGAGTAGAGGAAGGAGATGGAGTGCTTAGTGACATGTTGCTATGACAACAATCATTCCCTCAATGTCAAAAAAATAAAAGAGTTGGCTTCAGAAAGGGCAACTGTGCACATGCTCTTGCCTACATCAACAGTGTCAATGTTGAGAGGGTTGAAAGCTTCAAGTTCCAAGGTGTGAACATCACCAATATGAACTGCATTCATGTCATGGACAAGAGAACTCATCAACCCCTCTACTTCCTCAAGAGGCTAAAGAAATTTGGCATGTCCTCATTGACTTTACCAGTTTTTACAGATGGACCATAGAGAGCATCTTATCTGGATGTATAATACCTTGGTATTGCACATGACTGTAAAAAATGATAGAGAGTTCTGGACACAGCTGGGCACATTGTGAAAATTGTTCTCTGCTCAGTGGACTCTGTCTATATTTCTCACTGCCTCAGTAAAATGGCCAGCATAATTAAAGACCTGGACATTCTCTCTTCTCCGCTCTTTCAACAGAGAGGAAATACAATTGCCTGAAAGCACATATCACCAGTCTCAAGGGCAGCACTATCCCACTGTTATCAGATTCTTGAAAGGACCTCTTGGAAGACAAGATGGACCCTTGGCCACAAACTTCCTCGTTATGATCTTGAACTTTAATGCTAACTTGCACTGCACTTTTTTGATAGCTTTTGCATATGTTGTTATTTTATCCTGTTGCAGCTCAATGCACTGTGTACTGATTATTCTGCATAAACATTACGTAAGAAAAGTTTTTCACTCTATCTTGGTACACGTGGCAGTAATAAATCAATACCAATATATCATCATAAATTATATTGTAAAAGTAAAAAAAGAACATCTCAGTCCAAGAGAGCTACAGGAAATTAGTCTTCACATTTGAAAGGAAGTTTAATCTTTATGATAGTATAAAAGCATGATATTGCTCGGGCTCTCATTAAATCTCTTCCAGTTTTAATTTCCATTTAATTCATTAGAAGTTGAAGTCAGAAGAGATATATAATTGGCAGCTAGTCTGATTTCAGCTACTTTACTCTGTCAGACAGTCAAAATTACGCCTCGTGAAGTCATCAATTTGTAGAAAAAGACTGCCATATATTGTAGTGAAGACTGCACCCGAAAATAATTTAAATGATAATTGGATACTGCAGTTGGGTCTGTTAGGGTCTGTTAGGATCTGTCAGGATAGATTAAGTAAGATTAGCTGCCTAGTTTTCTTCTCAGTAGTTACTCTGCAGTTCAAAACCCACAATGAAACAAAATCTAGTTTATGAAGTGGTGTTAAATGTTATCACGTGCACACCTGTAAATGAAATAATTAGGGATATTAAACCTGTCACTCAAATTCTGAAGAGAAGATTAAAAAATGACATTGGCTGAAATTCCAGCTGACATTGCAACAGCTGCAATGAGAACTTTCCCAATAGGATCCACCGATGCTAGCTCATGTGATCTAATAATAAAAACTCAAGGAAGGACAACTCAATCTAATCGTGAAACTGCAATGAAGTGGGAAAGAAACAGGACCAAATATTAAATTCATGACATTTTAAGTGTTTCATCATTTAACAATTTATTAATGAGTAAGTAGATATTGGCCAAAGCTTCTACCCTTTGGTGCATGGTTATTCTAATATTGTTGTAAAGGCCAAACATATTTGGACACAATATATATTCAGAAAACTGGAAGTAAAGCATTCTGCTTATGTAAAGTCAAGGCAGAGCAAGGATTCCTGCTCAGCAGTTAGCAGTAAGACAAACACCTCTGTTTTATAAAAGGCAAAGAATTCTCAAGTGCCTGGAACCTAGGAGGATAGAGAAGCAAATGCTAGGCAGAACAGACGTTGTAGGATTGTGTGCGTAAGACAGGTGATTCTAGGGCACAGTGAGTAGAATACTACACAGTAGAATGGATGTTCTTAGGAGAAATAGCATCCAGTTGATCAGCCTTTTGTCGACCCTGAAATCCTATCAAAATTAGTTGTCATTCAAATATAGAGATGGTGGCCAAACACAACTTGTATTTTGGGAAATGAAAGCAAACCATTCACACCAGGGTAGGACAGGAACAACATTCTTTCTATGTTTTTTAAGCTGTGTGGACTAAGGAAATGTTTACATGGGCAGAAAACTGGGTGACACTTCAAATGTTCTTATTTATAAAAGACATGGATTATATTCATTAACACAATTAATTACAAGGCATGTAATATGTATCTCAAAATTATATTTACAGTATATAAAAGAACATTTCAGCTGTGTGGGAAATGTGCATTTCAGTTACTGAGCAGCTGCACACCCATGCAGCTGAGCCGGGACAGTGGACAGGAGTATTGTCCCAACATTTTGTTTTTTTTAAACTGCTCAGTATAATGGTCCTCTGGTTTCCCCAAAAGCACTCCATCAGAAGGATTTACTGAGGGTTCCTGCATGTTGTGTCTCCAGGAGCTCCAAAAGAAAATGGAAAATACTTGAACTGAAGTATTACATACTTCATAGAACTAGGTCATTTGGCCTAACAGGTCTCCAGTGATTTTATGCTCCACTGTAATGTCTCCCATGATATTTCGTCTTTCCTGTGATTCAATATTGCACAGTATTATGAATGCTCTTATAAGAAATAGTGTGCCGTACTTAACTTGCAGTCACTGAGGAAAGATGTTGCTCATAAAATGTTTTACAAGATTTGTTTGCAAAAAGGAGAGTGGAATGTAGAAGTCTCTCCCTACCAGGAGCAAGCCCCATGTAGTGCCTCCACACTGGGGACACATAGAAACTGAACTCTGTTCAGCTGAACTATAGAGGACAGAGGGGAGGTCTGGCCCCTACACTCATAGCACACAGGCCCACCTGTGCGTGGACATGCTCTGGTGCTCATGACCCAGATCCCCAGCTATGGGTAAATAGGCGCACTGTGTTGCGGGCCGCCTCGGGAGTAAACCTGGACAGTAAGTCCGGAGTGGAGCCCCTAAGGCAGCTGGACATGATTGTGCCAAACGTATTACTTCACAAGCCTTCCTTTGGACTACATTGGGGTGCCTGAGAAGGGGATCTTGACGACTGGGCATCTCAAGATCTCCATACCCTCTGCCCAGGCTCATGATGATGATCATCATAACCAATTGTCCTTCGAGACAGATGGATGCCGACCAGATTTGTTTATAACCAGAGAATGTCTCCTTGAATCTCTTTTAATGTCCTTGAGTCTCTTTTAATTGACTACAAGCATCAGCTTTCCCTTTTGCATCACTCCTGTAACTGTCAGATTGCTGACAACTCCTATGTGACCAGATCATTCACAGAAGTAGAATAGAGCTGAGGGCACCCCATGCAACTTAGATGCTGGTACTTACTATACCACAGAAGGTAATTTAGATGAACATACCAAGAATGCCCTCCTACTTTACTAGCTGATGCATTGAGCACCTGGAACCTGTGGTATGTAGACCACGATATCAGTCACTGTAAGCCAATAATTTGATGCCATTGATGCAAAATCAGTGCATAATAATGCTTCCAAAATCTTTGTAATTCATCAGCAGAGGGTGAAGATAGTAGGAAAGATCTTCAACAAGTGTCAACTTCAGTAAATTTCCAATAATTATTACTCAGGACACTGAGAATGCCACAGTAACTGATTTTCAAGATTATTGGATACTATTCATATTGATTGGTAAACATATTTTAATTAGTGTTGTAATGATGTCACATTCCATCATAAAAAAATTCTCCATTGAACTTGTTGAGTTTTCTGTGAGCTTAGGAATCGGGTCTGGCTGAATCTTGGGGGAGCACCAGTGTGACATGGGTGAGAATCAGCAGAGCGTGAGCCCTGTTGAGAGAATGCAGGGACTGGGGAGTCTATACTTGTTAACCTGAAGGATACTATACTTCCCTATTTATATTCTCAATTTTGTCATGCTTTGAAGTAGTCCTATATCTCTGAAGCTTTCAAAGATTTATCCAGAGTCCCTCTTATTTCTCATTTAGAGACTGAATCTAACTCCTGTACATCATCAAAAAGACAGTGTTAGTTTCCACACAGGTTGGTGACATTTAGGTCTGTCTCACCAAAACCAATATATCTTCAGTCCCTTTAACTCTGACTCGATCCCACTACTTGACAACTGTCTGAAATGAAACCAAGTCAATTGTAACCTTAATTCCACGCTTAATGGAATTCATTCAAAAATAATTAATTTTTTGTTTTCTTGCAGTTACCATGTTAGATGCAAGTATTAATGTTCTAGATTTTGATTTTCTTTAATATTGTAAGTAACTTTTGAACGTATCTATTTGAATATCAAGAATTCAATCTCTGACTCTTTTGATATCCAGCAAATCTGTTGAAGCAAATTTGTGCGAGGGACATGCCCTTCACATTCAGAAAGATCTTACAAGACATTTGGCTTCATCACTCATCTTAGAGTAAGCTCGTTTTATAGATATTCATAGAGGGTCCTACTGTTGGAAAGACGGTTTAATAATCAGCCAATTGGAGAGCGCAGGTGGCAAGCCAACAGATTCAGTCTATGGGATTGTTTGGTGATAAGTGTTTGAAATATTACCATCCCTTCTATGGATTGGACTTATGGATTGGACTTTTCATATCAAACTATTGCTTGTGATTTTCCTTGACCAGCAGGTCATGCCATTAAATTTTCCATTGCAAGACTTGTGCTTCAAAAATGAGCACTTTGACAGGTGTATTTATTTATGGTATTGATTCAAGTTAAATGACTCGTTAACTGAGAACTACTGAAGGACTATCATCTTAGATGCACTGCGTTTCATTACTGGCTTCTTTCATGTCACCAAAAAAAATTTGGTGTAGTGTTTGACACTTGAAAATTACCTGTGGTGTAAACAGTTGCTGGATTACTGAAGCTGTTTTCTCATTGTACTTGACACCTACCTGATTTTATTTATTATGGTTTTGTAATTTTCAAGTGTCAAATGAGAAGCAAAGAAATTCAGATAATACTGAGGAATTGAAGAAAGGTAGCAAAGATATAAGGCCAAAATTTTCTGAGAATAGTTGGGCAGTACTGCAAAGTACAATCTCTGCTCCCCCAGGTTTCAGAAAGTTTGAGATCTATTGCAAGCAAGTACAGATGTAAAAGTCTTGACTTTATGTGTAGTTGTTTGTTGGCATTTTGCCAGCTGTATTCCAGGATGTATGGAATTAAGTTACACAAAATTCAGGAATGATAAGTGAATACAGAATTCCCGAATTTGGTGTCAGAGCTTTGTTGAAAACCTCCTGATTGCTCATTAAAATTTTGTTTTGGAGTGCTAAAGTTCTGCAGTTTCTCAGCTATTACGCTCACTCATGATATTTCATTTTAATGGAGAGTATTGGCCACAAAACAGAAAGGTATTTTCAGGTCTTTGAATCAAAATTAACGTGCTTTAATAGTCATTACATTCAGATGGTTTTTGAATGTTTCATTCATTTTACTGTAATTATTTTTATAACAATCTATTAAAATTTAATAGCTTTTAAATGATATTAAATTATTTGTAAGGTTTGGTAGGGTTTAGTCAATTGGTAAAGATCTTTCCAGAATCTTGCCCATTAGCACATGAAAGCTACAGGTAGAACTCTTGAATCACAACTCCACTGATGGTAAGTCTGGAATTTGCAGGTTGATATATTAAAGAGCAGAATATTTTAGGGAAGTGTGGTGAACTATGTGTGGCTGTCTGGACACGCCCCCTGCTGACTGCTCCTGTGGCTCCTCCCACAGGCCCCTGTATAAAGGCAATCGAGGCCTGATGCTTGGCCTCAGTCTCCAGGATGTAGTATGATGGTCACTCACTGTTTGTTCCTTCTTCCAGTCAATAAACGCTGAAATCTCGCCTTGACGTCTCAGAGTGAGTTATTTATTGATGGTGCATCAGGAAGCACAAGAGATTGCAGGTGCAGGCCATTAATGCAGGTCTTCTCCCATAATTATAATGAATTTTTCTGCATGAGAACATTGGTTTCATACCTTATTCTGTAGTGCACCATTCTATTGCAAAAGGCAATTGAATACCATGAATGTATTTTGCGATAGCAGCTGTGTGCCCTCAGTGTGTTTGATACACACACACACACACACACTTACTTTACAAGCTCCTGTCAGTGAGCTTCAGTATCACTAAACACAATTTGACATCAATTGTAAAAATACAGGTTTCACACAGAGGACCTATGAATGATATGGGCCTTGTGCACAGAAAATAAAACCCAGCTGGAAGACACTAGTTTTATTTCTCTCTGGAGATTTAAGAAAAGATATATTTTCATAACCCTCAAACCCCTTATGGCATTAATGTCCTCAAGGTTGCTTATCATCACTGGCTTGCTCTCCAGTATTTCCTCCCCAATTGTTTCCTCAAACCCACCTCAATCATCAACTTCACAAACCCAGATGTTTCTTTGTTGTACCGATGCAGTGTTCTCTTCTCTTTCTGACCTTATAGGTGATAGTATTGTCCATTGTGACCAATTGCTTCCTGTCTTATCCACCCTACTACTGTTCCCCTGTAGCACCTATGACTGGGGCAACATTTACTGTCTCTCTCCAGTTCATTCACTTTTGAATGAGACAGTTGCCATTTAACTTTAGTGTGGATAAATTCACCATTAGGAATTTGGCTCAGAGAGAAAAACTATATTTGTGGATAGAACCCATGCCAACTTAGTACAATTTCTCCACAACACCAATCACCTGCTCCTGCAAGCAGTTTTGGTAGTGTTTATCGTCCTTATCCACTATTCTCACCATTGTTTCGACATTCCTTGTCCGCTCTCTACTTGTTATGGTCTCATTGTTCAAGCACCTGACTTTGTTCACTCTTCTTTTGTTTCCTTTAAAATCCTCAGCTGAGAAACTGGATAGCATAGCAACCAATTCTGGGCACAGACTTGCAAACTGGACTAAATGACGCCTGAAGTGATAATAGACTGGACTATCCTGTGTATCTTTAATGTTGTTAAAAGTATACTACAAAGACACCAAGAGCCACTCTTATTCATTCCACCACAAATCACAGCACAAACTTGAAACCCTTGGTCATTATGGAACAGTCACAGCAGAAGTGGGAGCACATTTTGGTAGCTTGTTGCTTTATACACAGGTTAAAAAGGAATGTAGTTGACATCAGGAAACTGAACTGGCGACCTTTAGAATGGAGTGTAGGCTGCTCAAACTTTTTCCAAACTTCGCAGTGCATGCTACTACTAAAGTGGAGAGCTCTTCAGGCATTTAGCTGCTGAGACTTTGGTTGCTTTGTTTTCATGAAATGATTGAGACACAGGAAGAATTTCCATACAGTGAATGCTATGTTTCAGGGACAATCAGTACAAATGATTCCTTCAATACTGAGTCCAGAGCACTGAACATCTACAACTGCTGCAAATCTCTAGAGGATGGATCATGGGGGAGAATTGGATTCCTATTTTTTTACTTCTTTGCTTTCTTATGCCATTGCACTACCTAAGGGTACCAGCATACTGAGTGGTACAGTTGTACAGCTCGTAAACCCACTAAACACCCAGATTTAAACCCATATCACTATGAAATGACACATTCTCCCTGTGATCATGTGGATTTCTTCTGGAACTCCACAATTCCCCTCAAATCCCAGTGATGTGCAGGTTAGCAGGTTAATTGGCCATTCTAAATTACCCCTAGACTGTTGCTAAATTACAGAATCTGGGGGTAGTTGATGAGAATATAGGTAGAATTCTTAAAAACAGGATTTACTTTGGATTAGTGTAAATCGGTATTTCAAAGTTGCTATTGACTCTGTTGCTAAAGAGTCTGTTTCTTTTCTGTATCTCTCTGTGACTCTATTACTCCATGACTACGTGAGAGCCAAGGGAGTTTGAGGATCCTACTGGAAAATGCCATGGGTCTTCTGATGATGGCATTTTACTACCTCCATCAATCTGGGTGAGTGGTAAACCCAAAGCACACTTTGTTGTCTTCTCTGGCATCCCATACAAACTTATCAATCAAAAATAGGAGCCAAAGCCCCAAGGGGAGACTAACAAAGAGTGTTGAAGCCGATGGCAATGAAATATAAGAAAATGAAAGCAGAAAACATCCATTTGGCCGGTTGTGTCTGTTTTCTCATTCAGTAAGATTATAGATGACCTTTTAGCTCAGCACTATCTTCATGCACTATTCCAATATTCCTTAGTTATCTAAAAATTATTGCTTTGAATATAATAAAATAAAGAGTCTCTTTAGTCGAGAATTCCAAAGATTGATTATCCACTGAGTAAAAATGTTTCTTCTCATCTTTATTCAGAATGGCCAATCATTTTGAGAAGCTGATCCCTGGATCAAGAAACTTCTTTCGGGGCTAACATCAACTCGATGTTTCCTCTGTTCAGGTCCATAAGAATGATGTTTATTTTGTTGTGATTACACTTCTTTTTTATAAATTAGGGAAGTTTAGGGTTAGTTTTACAAACTGAGCAGATGGAGAACAGCAGGAGCAAGGTGACCAGGAGGAAAATAAAAGCATGTCAGAGGATGTATTTGTTTGTCAGCCACAGCCTCATCTCCCAGATGAATGCAGGAGACAAGCATTGGCTGCATATCTCTTCAGAGACATCTAAACAGAGATAATTTTCATAAGAGGCCTGAAAAATACACTCTAGCCTTTTACCCTCTCTACACAATAATCAATAATATCCATGTCAATAATCCACAAAGAAAGAACAGATGTTGCTTTAAATCCCCTAGCATCCTGCCATTGAATGAATCCCTGACCCTGTACCATTAATGACGTGGTACAAATTCTTTGCATTTCCTAATGAGTGGCATTCTGCTCAGACAAGTGTGACCTCTGCACAGAATCTATTTTACACAGACCAGCTCCATGCTGCAGGATAAAGGTGGTTTGAGATCTTCTGCTCCATAGAGGGATATCAGCTCGTCTGTAGTGCAACAATGGAGAAAAATTCACAACACTGATCAGATTTTCATTCATTAGAAAGGGAGATATATTGCATATTTATTTAATTTAATCATTTCTGTATTGCCCAATAAAGAAAACCTATCCCACTACTAGTTTTTCACATTCCATCTTTTCCCTGCATTGCTTTACTCTGTCTCTCAGTGTAATCTTAGAGTGACCAACTAACCTTTTAACATGGAGACACACGAAGCTGCAGGTCCTGGAATCAGGAGCAACAATGTGCAGGGAAAACTCAGCATGTTGAGCAAATTGATGGTCAGTGTAATGTTTCTTGTAACGTCTTAAGCTGCACATCCTAGGGATGAAACCTCTACTCTAACGGAGAAAATGTAAACTCCGCACAGCTAATATCAGAGGACAGTAGTAGCTGGTATCTTTACTGAGCACTGGTCTGCAGAGTGAAAGATCTCAATCTTTTGACCTTCAGTGTGGAGCTGATTGGAAGAAAGATAAGCTTTGTGTAGAGGTCACACCTCCCTGAGCAAGATTGGCACTGTGAGGTAGCAGCTGGCCTTGGTGATAACCACGAAAGAGCAAATATACAGGCCAATCAAGTGCTTAACCATTCAGATATGAGAAATCACTCATGGGATGTCAACTCAGAAGTCAAATTCAAAAATAGAGTTTACTACCATTTGTACAGGTACAAGGAAAAATTGTCTATCAACTTTATTATTATGTGCACAAGACAGATCACATACGGTACAATGCAGAACTTGCATGGCAGGCATGTAGGTGCAGATAACAACACAGAATATAGATTATACATAAAATTATACCATTCAGGAAAAATGTGTTCAAAAGCAAGACCTTATTGTAAACAAAACAAACACAAAATCAAAGGTGCATAGCCCTGATTATGAGGATCTTTGATGATGGGTGTTGCCTACTTGAGACTGCACTTCGTAATGCCTGAGATGCATTGTGCTGAGTCCAGTGGTTTGTACGTTGCTCTAGATTCTTGCTTTGATACTCTTTTTTGTCTCTTAAGGATGCTCAGAGGTGAGAAAATGGAATTTTGTGAAAATACTAGAGTACAAAATTCTAAGAGGTATCTCAAAAATATTGGGGAATAGCTTAAATGATGCTCATTTAGATTCTTTGCTCCTGACAGCTGATACAAGAAGATGTTTGTAATTAAAGAGTAAAACATATGAGATGTAGGAGGAACTCAGCAGGTTAGGCAGTATCATTGGGAAGGATTAGAGAGTCAACATTTGGGTCAAGACCCTTCATATCTCAGGCGGAAACATTAACTCTTTATTCCTTTCCACAGGTACTTGCCTGACCTGCTGAGTTCCTCTCGCATTTTGTGTGGATTACTCTGGATTTCCAACATCTGCAGAATGTCTTGTGATTCTGACTGTGATCAAAGATGCTCCATAATTGTTCAATGAGGCCCTATGGACTATCTTCATGATGAGTGTCAAAGTGAGATGACATCAATACAGGCAAATCAAAAGAGAGGAGTTAAGAATAATATTGTTAGAGTAATAGGGGATTTCAACCTCACTGATATTGTGGGATCACCATTGTGTGGCAGGCCTAGAGGAGGTTGATTTTTAAAAATAAGTCTAAAGGAGCTTTTTGAACTAGTATTTAGGTCATCCGACCTGGGATGAGGCAGTGTTTGAACTGATATTAGGGAAGGAGGCTTGGGGAGTGATTGAGTGTGAGCATTTTGAGAACCATTATCTCAACTTTGTAGATTTCAAACACAAAGAGCAAAATATGAAAAAAAATCCTCAGCAGATCAGGCAGCTGAAGAGTAACAGTCAAACTATCAAAGGGGTCAATGAGGGGTGAATATCACTCTGTTTCAATAACAGTGAAAGGAAAATAAAGAAAATCCAGAGATCCATGGGTATCAAGGATTTGTTAAAGAGCACATGGCAGCTATAGAGAACCACAGACAGGTGAAGCCCTTCAGGAGTGCTGAATATACAGGAGCTAATTAATAATGAAATTAGCAGAGCAATGATGGGCCACAAACTACCACTAGTAGACACTAGTAGACACTGGTAGAAAACTCCAATACATGCAAGAGAGCATATATAAATAAATAAACCTTATATAAAGATAATCTATTGGATATTACATGAGATATCATATAGGGATATCATTGCCAGAAGTATCCTAGGCAGCCAGGGATTAGAAACTGCTGCATCGTTTGTATTATTAGGTTTACATTCTAGTTGCACCACCATGGAGGAGGAAAGGCTTTAGGATACTTGATGAAGTTTGTAATGAAAAACTTTAAAAATATCAAACTTGTCTCTGTGGAGCAGAAGGTGTTTCACTTATACCTGATGACAAAGGGCTACAACTAGTTAACAGGAAAGTTGCCGCATCATCACCACCAAGACCCACAAAGACTATGCTCATCCCTATTGTTGATGTTATAGTATACAGCTTTTCTATCTAAGTTTGCCCCAGTGTAAACACCATTATAAAGTCTATTAAAGAAACTGGTCATGCAAGGTCAAAATAAAATTAACAAGAAGTTTCAACTTTCAGCTTTTCTTTAAAGCTGTGGATGTATTTCTTTTAAAGTATTGACTCCACTTAACACTACATATGGAATGATAACTTGCCTTTGTGCTTTGACCTAGAAACAGAAAATCTACAGCACATGACAACCCCTTTGGCCCATAATGTTGTGCCGACTATGTAACCTACTCTAGAAGCTCCCTAGATTTTCCCTACTACATAGCCCTCTATTTTTCTAAGCACCCTATATAGGAGTCTCTTAAAAAAACCCTATTGTATCTGCCTCTACCACTGTCACTGGCATTTCATTCCACACACTCACCGCTCTCTGTGTGAAAACAGAAAGGGAGATCTCTCTCTCTCTCTCTCTTTCCCTCTCCCTCTCCCTCTCTCCCTGCGATGTAACTGCACCTGTTGAAGCCATCTCACGCATGTGTGCTTTTATTTGATTGATATGTTTTTGTATAGACCCAACAAATTGATGACGAGTATGAACCTCACTATCAGGGAATATCACCAACAACATCCGTTGTTACAGTATGACAGACTTCAGAGAGAGGAAGGAGTTAATCAGTGTGGAGAAGGCTGTCATGGATATTAAGAAAGGGTGCATGAGTAACTGCATAGTACACACTGAGAGATGCACAACTCGCAAAGTTAAAATAAAAATAATGTGATGATGGTCTTAGTCGGGAAAGTTAATGAATTTGACAGTACTAATGAGGATTGACAGTCATATATCAAGAGAGCTGAAGTCTATTGTAGTGCAGACGATGTGGATGTGGAAATGAAAGCCTCCATGCTTCTTATCTTAATGAATGCTTACAGTCTCTTACTCAGCTTAGTAACTTCTTCAGGCAAGACATTCAATGAAATTGTTACAATTTTATAAAATCACTTAAGCCCTGAACTGCTGGAAATAGCTGAGAGAATTAGATTTTTCAATAGGAACCAGACAAAGGATGAAAGCATTTCTGAATACATTGCAGATCTGCACAAACTTTCCCAATGTTGTGACATTAGAGATGGACTTCCTGGTGCATTAGGGACAGGCTTGTATGTGGTATGCAAAGTCAAAGCACTCAAAAGAGGCTAGTAGTAGAAAGAGGCTTAACCTTAGAATGGGCATTGACCTTTCCAATATTGTTAGAGACTGCAGAAAAGGATGCAGTAGAACTAAATGAAAATATTTTAGAATGTGAAATGCACAAAATGTCTCTGAATGGTGCAAAAATCCAAAAATGTTATCAATGTGGCTACAGACAAGGCCACTTAGAGAGGGTGTGTGAGTCAGATAAAAAGCATAACTAAAGAGAAAAACCATAGAGAGTGAGGTTTCAAAGACAAAAGAAAGCAAATGCATAACGTGACCACATGTGAAACAGAATCAGACAACATAGAGCCTGACAAAGATGAGCTGTCAAGCCTAGAACTGCATAGCATTACTGAAGCAGATGATGTGGATTATATGGATCACAGTAGATGTGTCTGGTGTAAAACTGAAAAGGGAGCTCAATAAAGACCTGTGCAGATCTTTAACATCACCGTATTCTTTTCTAAAGTGAAAAACAATCTGTTTGTAGTCAGCTTTGTCTATAATTTCAGAGGCTGTACAAACAGATTGTTTTCACCTTTAGAAAATAATATAGTGATGCTAAAGACCTACACAGGTGAAAAAGTATCTCCCAAAGGCAAAGTGAAAGTGAATGTGATTTATAGAGGGCAAACACTGCAGTTAGAGCTTCATGTGTTGAAAAGTGGAGGGCCAGCAATTTTTGGCATGAAAACTTAAGAAACATCCAACTAGACTAGCACTCAATCCAACCTCTCATCCTGTCATCAACAGGCAACAGCGGCCCAAATTGTAGCACCAATCAATGACTATCACAGGTGCTTAATGCTAATGAGAAGGTGCTTGAGAAGGACTTTGTTGAGAAGGACAAAGGAATGAAGACCAGAATTAAACTGGATGTAGCAGTAACACAAAGATTCTCCAAAGCATGTCCTGTGCCTTAAGCATTACTGTACATCCTAAAGTGGATGCTGAACTGCAGAGCTTAGAGGCGTCTGGAATTCTGCCCAAAGGTGAGTGGAGTGATTGGGATTGCCCATTCTCCTAGTCATCGAAAAAGAGAAGGCTGGAGCTGTTTGCATTTGTGAGCAGCAACACTGTGCTGTGTATCGTGCAGTATCCCCTGCTGCAAATAGAAGACATATTTGCATCTTTGGCAGGTGAAGAGAGTTTTCTGAGATTGACTTAGCACAAACCGATTTGCAAAGGGAGATTGAGGAATCAGGCAGAAAGTTCCTCACACACAACATTCACAAGGGTCTATTCCAGCATAATCGCCTCATCTTTGGCATCACAACAGCCCCAGCAGTGGGGATAGACTGGTATCAGGTAACATCAATGGCAGGGATATCACTGGAAAAATTTCTGAGGGTCGGGATTAATCTGTACATTGTAGCGATGTGCTACACACAGCGCTGAAATAACGACACGCAGTTGGTAAGTCGTTTCGAGACTAATTTGTTCAAACTTCGCGGCGCTGGCATTTAAATCCCTAGCACCCACTCTCTCCGGGCAGAAATGACGTCAGAGGTGCAGTAACAAAGTGTCCCCCTGCACGCTGGCTATTTGTGAGCCAGTTCGCCTGCGCAGAAAGTGGGTCGCCACAACATAATTAAATAGAATCAGTGTGACTTTGTTGGAGGGAATCCGTTTCTGACCAATATGAATGAGGGTCTTGAAAAGTGGCAACATATAACAATAAAAGCAATGTCAAAAAGTTGTGAACAGTGTTTGTTGTCTTATCCCCAGCAATATGTTCAGCACTGCATCATGTGGCTAATTACTTTCTGGAATGTGACAGTATTTACAGTAAATTCTGGAGACAGTCTATGAAGAAACCTTGAATCAATTTCACATGCTTTAAACTGAGAAGACCTTAAATAGACTTCACATCTTTCAGGGTTCTTGTGTTTCACAAACATTCCTCAACAGGCTTTGGAGGTACGCACTGAGAACACATTTTAACATGTAAATTATGAATTGACATGTGAAATGTTCCATAATAACTGGACATCTTAGAGTAGCAGCTTTACAGTGTAGCTCTGTGAAATGTGATGTGATATGTACAAAGATAGACACCTTCATTCTTTGACACAACTGGAAATATTGTAACAAGGTGGATCAAACAACAGCACCCACTACTGTGCTTCTCTCAAGACGAAAAGAAATAGGGGACCTAACTAAATCAAAACTGAGAAATTTGGATCAGAATTTTCCATTGTCATAAACCTAGACAAGGTCTCGCATGGGATGCTGGTCAAGAATTCAAATCACTCAGAATTCAGAATGACAAAATAAATTGCATTCAACATTGGCTTCACAGGAGAAGTCAGAGAGTGGTAATAGATAGTTGCCTCTCTGACTGGAGACCACTGTCTAGTGGTTTGCTGCAGGAATCAATGCTGGGTACATTGTTGATTGTCATCTATATCAATGATTTGGATGATCATGTGGCAAATATGTGGATGACACCAATTGGGGATGTAATAGATAGCAAGGAAGGCCATCAAACTTCTAGTGGAATCTGAAGCAGCTGGAAAAATGGGCTAAAAATAGGCAGGTGGAATTTAATGTAGACAAATGTGAGGTGTTACACTTTGAGAGGACAAAGCAGTGTAGGACTTACATGGTGATCGGTAGGGCATTGAGGAGTGTGGTAGAACCAAAGGATCTGGAAATCCAGGCTCATAATTCCTTGAAAGTGGCATCACAGGTAGACAGGGTCACAAAGAGAGCATTTGGCTCAATTGCTTTCAAAAATCAAAATACTGAGCACAGGAGTTGATATGTTAAATTGTCAATTCATAAAACTTTGATGAGGCATTGATAAGACATTGGTAATTAGGAATATTGTTTGCAGTTCTGGTCACCTACCTACACAAAACTTATCAATATGATTGAAAAAGTCCAGAGAAATTTACAAGGATGCTGCCGGGACTTGAGGACTTGAGTTATAGGGAAAGGTTCAATAGGTTAGGACTTTATTCCCTGAAGCATAGGAGAATGAGAGGAGACTTGATGGATGAATACAAAATTCTAAGGCTGTAGACAGGATAAATGCTTTTTCCTCTGATGTTGTTTGAGACTCAAACTGGAGGTCTTGGGTTAAGACTCAAAGGTGAATATTTAAAGGGAATTTGAGGGTGAACTTATTCACTCAGAAAGTGGTGAGATTGTAGAACGAGCAGATGGATGTGTGTTTTATTTCAGCGTTTAAGAGAAATTTGAATAAGTACATGGATGGGAAGGGTATGGAGGACTATGGGCCAGGTGCCAGTCAATGAGACTAGGCAGGATAATAGTTTGGTATGGACTAGATGGACCAAAGGGCCTGTTATGTTCTGTAGTGCTCTATAACTCTGAAATCTCTTCCAAACAATTCTGGTCATCTGAAACTTTAAATAGTATTTGATTATGCCTGTTTCCTGCCATTAATGCATAATTTCCTGAACAATGAGGTCCATTGTTACAGCAACAAAATCAAATTTGCATTACATTGTGACTGATATCACTTTTTTGTGCCTAACATTACATATGCTCACAACGCTATAGTTCAAAGTTTAGTTATTTGCCTATGCATGCTAAAACCCAATGGCAATCTCATATTTTAATTCACTTATTTAGTCAATAAAAAGATTTTTAAAATCCATGCAGTTGGATGTCTCAGCGTTCTGATAATTATTATCCACCTCAATGCATTGCTGCCTCTCTAATCTTTCTAATAAACAACATGAGATTGCTAACATTCTTACAGTGCATAACGAAATGCTTCCAATTTACATTATAAATTAAAGATTAAACTGTCTGCTGTCTTTATCATATTTGATCATGCAATATTCCTCCCTTGTCATCCAATGATCATGCAAATGTAACACTTACCCAAAAGGCTGGTATATGTCTAGGGGAAACGGAGATCCAGCCACTCACCAACCCACCTCCCGTTCGAGCAGGTGCTGTGAGAATCGAGTTTATGCCTCGTGCCCGCCAACAGTATCAAACCCACAACAAATACCGTTATGAAATACTCTTTAAAGAGTTTACTAAAATTAAAAGAGTATTAGGCAATACAATATATATATATATATAAAAGGAAAAAAACAAAAGGCGCCAACTTATCAAAGTTCAGTCTGTTTAGTGCACTCGTCGGAGCTCAACCATCGAACCAATCGACCCTTCGTCGCTTGCCTCCGACTTCCACGTCTTCCACCCCGGACTCCCCGGTGGTCTTCCGAGCGCATGTCCACCTCCCTCGGCGACTTTCTCCCGACTCCCCTCACACCAAAAACCCGCAAAAACCCCTCCCCCAAGTTCCCAGCCTCACAAGACACAATAACATTCCACATTGATTAATAAATGAATACAATTACCATATCAGCCATTCTGAAGCGAAACAACGGCGAGAGAAACACTTATCCAACAAAGAAGCATTCCTACTCGTAGCAAACCAAAGAAGCCATTTTGAGTAACATACACAGGACATTGTACATAAATTAGGATGTTCCCACCTTGTTTCATTTTTGATTGTCATTAGTCAATAAGCTTCATTTACTACTTTTTCTTGGCTCTCATTTAAATGCAGAGAATGATCTTGGCGTTAAAAATGTGCAACCTCTTTCAACCCTTCCACTTTACCACCCTATTATACAGCTTGTCTTGGATGATTCACATTTCCTCTAATTAAGCATTGGGATGACCAAAGTTATTACCCTGCTACAAAGTCTATTTATTCATATTGATTTCCTTGCTTTCCACATCAGTGATCTCTGGCTAAACACAAACAAATCACAATCTCAGCAGCTTCACCTTTACCACATCCGCCTCAGTAAATCTGCTGCTGGGAGCTTCATCTATCCCTTTGTTAAACTCAGACTTCATCTCAGTCTCTGCAGGCTGGCATCAGAATTTACCTCTTCTATTAACCTGAACTCGAGCAATTATTTGTGACACATCTATTCCTCACTAAGATTATCTGTTTATTTCTTGTGCAATTGCTAACCTTGAAACTTTGTCTAAAAAACACCACAGATTTAAATTTCTCATTTTCATGTTCAAATGTCTCCATGGGTTAATTCCTTAGCATGTCAGTAACACTCTCCAGTCTCAAATCTCTCAGAAAATGCTACACATTTCACACTCTGTATTCTTGCTCACACTCATTCTCACCACTCTACTACTGGACATTGACATCAACTTTGGAATTCTCTTTTGAAAACTTCTGTCTTTCAACATTTTCAAAAGCTGTCTCATTGACCTCAGTACTATTTATGTCCCTGGCTGATTGTGTCCCTGCAATATACCTCAGATTGTTTGCTATGTTAAATGCACTATCTAAATATACATTGCTGTTGCTATGTTCTAGGTGAAAATTTAACCATTCTTTTCATGAATAAAGCTATCTGATAAGAGCAAGATTTCTTCTACTTCATTATTGCCAATTAAAGTGCAATAAAAAACACAGCTAAAATGCTACTGGTGTACATTTCTGTTTCTAACTTTACTGGATGTGTACAGTACTTCCCTTCCGGAGCAAATGATTGCACTTCTGTTAGAACAGTTTATAGATTAGAGGTTTTTGGGGCAAGTGATGCAATAACTGATGCTGTTTGTGCAGGAATGCTGAATCCACTTAATTGATGAAGGTTTCACTTTATGCTCTGCTGCCTAATATTTCAGCAATGTATTTACATTTCAAGTAAAGGGGGATACAGACAAGCCTAATATCATGTCTGAGACATGTTAAACTATTTCAAAAATTGACTGAACAATTTATCACTGCACAGTCACTGCTTAATCTGTTAAATTACACTTCTATCAGCAGACAACTGTGTCGTACAAGCTCAAAGTATGCTTTGTTTTGAGGGAATTTAGCTTAACTAGTTTTTCTATCTTTTATTTTAGGCTCGGCCTTTTACACAGTTTACAGGATTAGTTAAATAAACTCATGACTGTTTTACATGAACACCCATGGTGATTTCCTGCAGTAAACCTTGAATTAAAAAGTAGTTAGCCAATCAGACTACCTTTGTTGCCTGCTGCTGCTTGTATTGAAAGTTAGTTTGTGACTTGCAGGCATTCAGTTTGAAGGTGTGTTATATATATTTTAATATATTCAGAGTCTTCTATTATCAACATTGACGCCTTCCTTCTTCCAAATCCATGAGTGCCCCCCCCCCCACAAGTGCTGCCTTTCTTAGCAGTTATCATGACTTATCAACTATATAGGTTTATTGGGGCTGGTCAACCACTTTTGAAAACAAGACAGTGAGCTGAATCAGTTGGTGAATCTGGAGAGGCGTGTGGCCTGGCATTGAAAATCAGATAAAGGAAGAGACCAGTTCATTCCAAAATTACATGAATATGGATTTGCACCCCAAATTAGATTTTAATTTATGACCTCAGCTGAAAATATATTAAAAAATGTCATCACTATGTGAAGAACTTTTTTGGAAGAGATGTTGCACAAAAATGGAAAAGAACTATCATATTATTATTTAAGTAAAATACATACACTATTTACTGATTACCACAATCGATTAACATCATATTTAATAGTTTCTGAGGTTTTGTCACATATTCATTTTTTTCATTCTTAATGCCAAGTGCTTCTTATAATACTTCAATTTACATGTAAACGTGAGTAGATTACGGGACTCTGGCATCTCTCCATGTAGATACAGAGTATATGACTGATAAAAATGGACCATGAACCTCTCTGTTCATCTAGCCAGACATACCCCACACTGGTGAAACTAATGAGTTGTTCATTATAAACAGGGATTATTGTAATGAAAACAACCCTGAGTATGAACAGCCAGCTGCAATAAGCAAAAGAAATTGATTATCTTAAATTCCATTAGGCGTAGTAAAGAAGATATAAATAAAGCTTATAACCTGACACCTTAAGAATGTAAGTGTGTTACATTATATCAGGCTAATAGTTGAACCAGTGTAATGATGGCTGTTTTCATGTAGATTCCTGTCAAGATGGTGCCAGAGAACAATGATTCCTCGAACAACATCTTCCGGGTAGCCAATCTCTTCAATTATTTCCCCTTTTCTATACCTTCTGCGTGCTCTTTTTGTCTTGATTGTGTTTCAGAGATCGTTGGAGTCAGTGACATGGAGTTCGAAGTTCAATCGAGTGACCTGGAGCTGAGATGACCGCAAGCATGAGCTACCTCGCACTGGTCCAGAGGTAATGGGGTCACGATCAACTTTATTTCAAGACATCGAGGGAGAATGAAGCATTGAGGCAAATGCAGAACAGGTTAGCTATCGCACTCCATGGGTCAACGGTGGTTGGTAGCCGGGTTGGCAGTGTTCGGATGGCTGTAGATTGGAGGTGCGCCAGTCGCTCTTTGAAGAAGGACTAAGTTCAAACAGCCGCTCTCCTTGGTTCATGCGGGAGGATGTTTTTGAAATTCTGACATTCATGTAATTATTAGACGGTGAATTATATTGCTGTCCTTCAGTTTACTGTGCTCTCTTTCTTGTTTCAGATTGGCGGAATGTTTTGGTTTTTGTGTGAGGAAGAGGTTGGGGATTTGGAAACTGATGTTCTTGTTGTTTCTTCTGTGTGGGGCATCTGTATTTTGTGTGGGCGAGAGGTTTGAAGTTGTCACTTTTTTTTTGCAAGGTAGGGAATTGAGGGTTTGGGATTTTGATGTCCTGACTGCCATCTTCCATGTGGGTGATGTTGTATTTTTGTGCAAGGGAGGGGGTGGGGTGTTTGTAGTTTGTTTTGTTCTCCTTTTCATGCAGGGATGATGTCCATTCTTTCAATGACTCCCATGGTTTTTCTTTATTTCATGGCTCCCTGGAGAAGGTGAATATTAGAGTTGTACTGTACTTACTTTGGCGATAAAATGAACCTTTGAACCTTTTCATTAGTAACTTAAGTTAGATTCATTCAGCAGGGAAGGATGATGTGAGGTAGTATGGTAGTGATAGGGAACTTGGTAGTTAGGGGAGCAGGCGGGAGTTTCTGTGCCCGCAAAAGAGACATCAGGATGGCGTGTTGCCTTCCAGGTGCTAGAGTCAGGATGTATCAGAGCGGCTGCAGGATATTCTCAAGGGGGTGGTGGAACAGGCAGCGGCCATGGTGCATATTGACATCAATGAGATAAGCAGAAAAGGGGAAGAGGCCCTACACAGTAAGAGAGGCTGAAGAGAAGGACCTCCAAGGTTGTAACCTCTGGATTACTCCCCATATCAAAGGCTAGTGCAGGTGGAAATGAGGAGGTAACACAGTTGAATGAGTGACTGAAATGGTACATGGAACAGGGTTTCAAGTTCTTGTACATTGCAATCTTTTCTGGGGAAGAGAACACCTGTAAAAGAGGGACGGGGAACCAATATCCCGGCCAGGAGGTTTGCTGATGCTACTCAGGAGGGTTTAAACTAATTTTGCAGGGGGTTGGGAACTGAAGACCCAGGTCAGTAAGTGAAGGATTGGACCAGAAAGTATGGTGGGTCAGATAGTTTGAAGAGTGTATTTTAATGCTAGGAGTATTATGGGTTGAGCTCTGAGCATGATAGAACTGTGATGTTATAGCCATTACAGAAATTTGGTTAAGAGAGGGACAGGAATGTACCAGGTTTTTGAATTTTTAGGAAAGATAGAGGAGGAGCTAAAGGGGTAGGGAGGAGTTGCACTACCAATCAGGGACAAGATCATAGCTGCACTCTGAGGAGACATAACGGAAGGGTCAGACACAGAGTCAATCTGGGTAGAACTCAGGAATAGGAAGGGTACAATCACACTGTTGGGATTGTACCACAGAGCCCTCCCCCCAATAACCACTGGGACATTGAAGAATGGATATTTGAACAGGTTAAGGAAATGTGTGAAAATAATAGGGTTGTTGTCATGGGACCTTCTTAGTTCAAGGGGTTTAGATGGGGCAGACGTTGTTAAATGTATCATTAAGTCAATATATATATATATATGGTGCAAAAAAAGGAGGGGCTGTATTGGACCTTGTGTTGGGTAATGAGCTTGGCCAGGTGATTGACCTTTCAGTGAGTGAACAGTGACCACAACTCCTTAACTTTCAGATAGCTATAGATAAGGATGGTAAAGTCCTTGTGGGAAAGATTTAAATTGGAATAGGGCAAACTATGAGAGCATTAAGCAGGAACTAAGAAGAGTTAATTGGAAAGAGCTTTCATCTGGCAAGTACATACCCGCAATATAGAGAGAGTTTAAAGATCAATTGCACAATGTACAGGAAAGAAGGATGGACGAGGATGGAAAGAGTAGAGAATGTTAAATGTCCAGAGAGATGACAAAGTTAGTCAAAAAGAGAAAAGAAAGGAATATAAAGCTTCAGTGGTTAGGATTAAATGGAGCACATGTGGATTATAATTTGGATTAAGGTGAATCTCAGGGCATTCTACACATACATACAAAAGCAGGAGGATGACTAGGGAGAGAGTGGGACCACTCAAGAATAAAGAATTTGTATGTGGATTTTATTTGGATGTGGAGAATGTGGGTAACGTATTTAATGAGTATTTTGCTTCCGTATTTACCAAAGAAAAGGACATGGAGATCAGTGCTGACTGTATGAATATGATAGGGCATTTAGAGGTCAAGTGTTGGGCCTCCTAATGAGTATTAAGGTGGATAAATCCCCAAGCTTGATGGGATTTGCACCAGGTTATTGAGGGAGACAAGAGATGAGATAGCTGGGGCTTAACCAATATCTTCTTGTCTTGTCTAGGCACAGGCAAAGTCCTGGAGGACTGATGAGTGGCTAATGTTGTACCTCTACTTAAGAAGAGAACAAGGGTAAATCCTGGGAATTGTAAACCAGTGAGTCTCCCATCTGTTGTAGGAAAATTGCTGGAGAAAATTCTTAGGGATAGGGTTTATAAGCATTTGGAAACCCACAGCCTAAATAGGGAAAGCCAGCATGAGTTTGTGCAGGGCGGATCATGTCTAACCAACTTGATAGGGTTTTTTGATGAACTGTCGAGAGAAATTGATGAAGTTAGGGCAGTGGATGTTGTCTACGTGGATTTAGTAAGGTATTTAATTAAGTCACTCATGGGAGGCTAATCCAAAAGATGAAGATGCATGGCAAATTCTCTGTCTGGATCCAGAACTGAATTGTGAATTGAAGACAGAGGGTAGTGTTCTGTGAGGGTCTGTGCTGGAAACTCTGCTATTTGTGATGTACATAAATGATCTGAACAAAAATGTAGATGGGTAGGTTAGTAAGTGAGTGAATGATACCAAAATCGGTGAAGTTGTGGATAGTGTAGAAGATTAGTAAAGAATACAGCGTAATATAGATCAGCTGTAGATATGGGCAGAGAAATATCAGATGGAGTTTAACCCAGATAAATGTGTGATTTTTCACTTTGGTAAGGCAAATGCAAGGAGGCAAATGCATAATTTCCTTAACATTGTATCTGAGCAGAGGGATCTTAGGGTCTAAGTTCATAGTTCTATGAAAGTGGCTGCACAGATTGATAAGGTGGTTAAAAGGGCTTATAGAATGCTTGCTTTTATTAGTCGAGGCTTTGAATTCAAAAGTCAGGAAGCTATGTTGCAATTTTATAAAACTCTGGTTATATTGCATACAGTTCTGGTCACCCCACTATAGGAAGGATGTTGAGGCTTTGGAGAAGGTGCAGAAGTGGTTTATAAGGATGCTGCCTGGTTTAGAGGGCATGTGCTACGGACCCTGAGAGGAGATCTGATAGTGGTTTTTAAGATTATGAGAGGCATAGATAGAGTAGACAGGGTGTGTCTCTTTCCCAGGGTAGAAATTTCTAAAAACAGAGGGCATACATTGAAGCTGACAGGGGATAAGTTTTTTACTCAGAGTGTGCTGGATGCCTGGAATGTGTTGCTGGGTATAGGCAAATACATTAGAGGCTTTTAAGTGACTTTTAGATAGGCATATCGATGTGAGGAATATGGAGGGGTATGGAAATTGCGTAGACAGGTCTTTGGGTATTTTACATTTTCTTCTGACTTGGGTTGACACAGCATTGAGGGCCAAATGGCCTTTCCTGTGCTGTACATGCTGTATGTTCTATGTTTATTAAACACTTACCTTGACCTGCAGAGGGAAGGAAGCATTGCTGCCATCCATTACTGTTGTCCACAATAATTGGGAAAAATATCCCCCCTGAAGACTAATGTGAGAAGAGGCTGTCGCAGTCTCAGGAGCAAGCTGGGTAAGTTGATTAGAAGTATGTCGTGGAAAATCAATTTAACTTCATTGCTTAAATCAGGAACTTGCCAATGGCAGTGCAGCTCTAGCCTTCTTAAAGAAAAGCTTTGTGTCTTGGCTGAGCGCAGATGTTCTGAATATTAAGTTAAACTCCAGATTTCACTTTATCATTTGCTTCTCAATGACCTCTTCAGTTTGATGGCTTTGAATGGCTTGGGGCTTGATAAAACATACAGAATTGTAGTGTGGTAAGAACAGTTTATCCATAAAACTTTGCTCTTAAATTCTGTCTTTTGTTAAAATGTGTGCCAATTTAAAAATTGATAAATTATGCCAATTACAGTCTAAAAAAGTGATTTAATTATTTTAGCTGCCGAAGTCATTAAGAGTCTGAATTCTGTGAGCCCTGCTGGTGCATCCGAGGACACAGCCAAAGTTCTACCACTTCTAGCTGAATAAGATCAGCATTAAGGTAGACCTGTTGTATGTCCACAGATACTACCTGTCATTTTGCTCCATTGCTGAGCTCTTCAATTGGAAATAAATGGTGAACAGGGCAGATTTAATCCAAGAATACAATGAAATTATTTTTAGTCATCAACCATGGTAGTTGCTTAATATAGCCAAACATTGCTGCATCCAAGAATCACCATCTCAGAATCAGGTTTAATATCACCGACATATGTTATAAAATTAGATGTTTCGTGACTGCAGAACATAATAATAAAAACTATAAATTACATAAAAATATTAAAAATTGAATAAGCAGTGCAAAAGCAGAGGGGAAAATATACTCAGGAAGTATTCTAAACCTCATCAAGCCATCAAATACTCCTCATACATTAACTCTTTTTATTCTGGACCCTCTCTAATTCCAGAACATCCTTTCTTCGATAAGGGCCCCAAAACTACTTTTAACACTCTAAGTGCAGTCTGATCAGTTCCACATAAGCTCTCAGCTTTACATCCTTGTTTTTATACTTTACTCCTCTCAAAATGAATGCCAACATTGCATTTGCTTTCTTTACCACCAACTCAATCAGAAAGTTAACTTGCAAGTAATCCCGCACAAGGACTCCCTAGTCACTTCACAGCTCTGATTTTTGAATTTCCCCTCCCATTTAGAAAATAATCCATGCCTGTATTCCTTCTACAAATGTGCGGGAGCATACACTTCCCTACATGTATTTATTTTGTGACTTCTTTGCCCATTCTCCCAAACTGTCCAAGTCATTTTGCATGCTCCCTTCTTCCTCAACACTACCTGCTACTCCAACTATTTTTATATTGTCCACAAACCTGGGCAAGAAGCCATCCATTCTTTCATCCCAAATATTGACATAAGTGATGAAAGAACCATCCCAATCTCAACCACTATGGAGCACCACCAGTCAATGGCAGCCAATCAGAAGTATTACAATTGCCTCTTAGCTTGTTAAGCAGCCTAATGTGGTACCTTGTCAAAGGACTTCTGAAAATCCAAATAGAAAACATCCACTGATTTCCTTTGTCATTCACTTCTGTTATTTCTTCAAAGAATTCCAACAGATCTGTCAGGAAGGATGTCCCCTTAAGGATAACATGCTGACTTTGACCTATTTTATCATGTGCCTCCAAGCACCCGAAAATATCACACTTAATAATGGACTCCAACATCTTGCGAAACACTGAAGTAAGGCTAACTAGCCTATAATTTCCTTTCTTCTGCCTTTTCCCTTCTTAAAATGTTTAGTGACATTTGCAATTTTCTAGTCTTCTGGAACCATTCCAAAATCTAGTGATCAGGGACAATTAATTTATTTTCAAAATCTTCACATGACTTTAAGAATAACAAATCAAAGGAGCTGGTTGTGGACTCCAGGAGGTACGGAGACAAGCTAACCCCTATTGACATCTATGGAACTAGGCTTGAGAGGGCGAACAGCTTTAAATTACTTGGCATAAACATCACCGCGGATCTCACATGGTCTGTACATACCGGCACAACTGCGCCTCTTTCACCTCAGACCATTGAAGAAGTTTGGTATAGACCCCTAAATCCTAAGAACTTTCACAGGGGCACAAATGAGAGCATCTGGACTGGTTACATTGCTACCTGGTATGGAAACTGTACATCCCTCAATCACAGGACTCTGCAGAGAGTGGTGCAGACAGCCCAGTGCATCTGTAGATGCAAACTTCCCACTATTCAGGATATTTACTAAGACAGGTATGTCAGAAGGGCCCGAAGGATCATTGGGGATCTGAGTCAACCCAACTCCAAACTGTTCCAGCTGCTACCATCTGGGAAATGGTACTGCAGCATAAACGTCAGGACCAATGTACTCCGGAACAGCTTTTTCCACCAGGCCTTCAGACTGTTTAACTCATGCTGACACACTGTATTTCTATGTTATATTGACTGTCCTGTTGTACACACTATTTATTACAAATTACTATAAATTACACATTGCACATTTAGACAGAGATGTAACGTAAAGATTTTTACTCCTCATGTATTTGAAGGATGTAAGTAATAAAGTCAATTCAATTCAATCAAAAATAATACATTAAAACATCAAAATAAAGTAAGTAAAGTATTTACTAGCACTCACCTATTTTCGTAAGTCAGTAACCCCAATTAGTGAAACAAGGTGGTTCTCAAACAGCAGCCCTCCTTGGACCCAGACGTGGTGCTATTGGATGTTTTCTACTGTGAGTCTATGCTGTGGCTGTCATTGCAATAGTGAGCCGTGCAGCAGGGGAATCCATTCACCTGGCATTTGACCAACAACGTGTTCAAGAATCTGCACTAAACGTACACATGCATAGAAGCTGAGCTGTTCTGAAGTATGTGATCCTACAATAGAATAAAGTGGGCAATTGGGAAAACAGGCAACTCGCTTTAATTACTTTATGTGTGAGTCATCCCTATCTGTGTGCCTGAAAAATTTTCAAAAGCTAACATAAATAATAAACTCTCGTGTGTTTTATAAATTTAGTGGTTATTTTTGAACTTCTTTTTTTGAACCCTATGTCTGTTCCATCAGATCATCTTGTTCACTGGCCAGTGAGCACTGACTGGCTTAACAATCAGATGATGGGATAGCCTAAGGCAAAATCCTATGGCTTTAATGAAGCATCTGACAGCAAATAATATGCACATGGCAAGGCATTTGACTTCCAGCAAAGTGAGGAAATTCTACCTACAAATCTCCATCATTCGGGGCTGAGGTGATAATGTTGTACCTTAGTGGTTGAGCTTTCTGATTTGTTGATTATTTGTTTGGGCAACAGAAGTAGTGCTGAGTACAAATCTCTTGCACCAGAAATTGTAGCTCTTCATCAGGGGATATCTCGTATTTTGCATCTTTGTGCCACTTGATCCTTCACCCACATCTGCCAAAAGCAGTGCACATTTGGAATGCATGCATTACTCAATTTACATTTCATTAATGGTAACTACACATTATTTGCATCTCAGCTTTGAATAGTGTGCAGAATCCCACTTGTGCAATGTGCATGTGTTAAAGGGAAAAATAGCAACTTTCTGCATGTAATTGTTGAGTAATTAAAATTATTTTTTCCAGCAAGTTAAAAATAATCATAGCAATGACAGCTTTCTGGTGCAGAAAATATTATGTTGTCACCTCCAGCATTTTCTTAACTTACCAACACTTCTTTGCTATCTTTTCTTTATACAGTTTTGAATTCATTGACTGATGTCAATCATCAGCAGTTTGTCTGTTGACTAAGTCAACAATATAAGTATAAGTATGAGTCCTGATGAAGTCCTTGGCCCGAAAAGTTGACTGTTTACTCTTTTTTATAGATGCTGCCCGGCCTGCTGAGTTCCTCCAGCATTTTGTGTGTATGGCATATAATTATAAGCACTTGTCCATCAGCATTCTTGTCTCACCACCTCCTCTGAACTTCAAGCAGTTTTCGTTTCCAAGCAAAGAGGAAATGCAATTTGCATCCATTTTTAAACGTGAAAGATGCAAAGTGAATGCCACTCTGGCTAAAGCAAACACAATATAAAGCTTAACTTTCAATATCAACATACCCTGTGCTGAGAACAGGGCACAGACTGAGGATTCACAATTCCAGAAGATTTAATATAGACTGGCATGTCAAATTATTTATCCTGGATAAAAGGAGCTATAACTTTACAATGAACATATTTTCTGACACTTTGACTTTTCTTTTCATTGCTAAAGGTCAATTGAAAAACAAAGCATCAGAGCTGGCATTTTGAAAATGAAAAATCTTCATTTTCAGATAATGTAGTTAGTCTCCGTAAATCTCTGTTGAAAGGAAATGTAGAAATGATTCATCTCTTTGATTCTGGATTGATTTATACAACCTTTAGTCCAATGAAATATTTTCCTGCTGCACTTTTATCAGTCTTCACATTGATCACTAGCATTACTCCATCTACATGTGTCATGTAACCAAATTAATTTAAAATCTTCTGGGAAATTGAGAGAAATCTTCTGGGGAAAAAAGAATGCACGGGCTTTGCTCTTTAGTTTTTATTACTGTGCACACACCTGAAAAAAATCTGAATCAAGTCCAATCCACATCCAGATTAATTGTGTTTGAACACCACCGATGACTTGTTGCAAAAAAGACTTAACATGAAAGTGTTTTTAAAGTGGTTGGGTTGATAGAATCTAAACATTACATAAAAATGCCAGAGAAAATGTAAGCTATATGTCTGACTGTTAAAATACATTCATGTTTTATGTTCTTTTTCTTCAATAAAAACGTGTGGTACATTATATGTTTCTGAAAGGTAAATACCAGAACAGACATTCACTTTATTGTCCTCTGACCATTGGTAACTTTTGACTAGTTTGCTATCCTTTTGACCTGAAGTAATAGGCAGTCAGCCTCCCTGAAATACCAGCTGTAAATGCCAGACTTAAAGTATAGGTTGAGGCAAGGAAATGAAGCAGTTCATCATCCTCAGGGATATAGAACTGGATGACATGTAGCCAATCCAGATCCTGTCCAGATATCTATCTCTCCCTCTCCCCCCTCCCCTCCCCTGTCTTATGCAAACATGCACATGTCACATGTTGACACATAGCATCTGTCCATTCACATCCTTACAATTATTTGGTGAATGGGATTTTCACATTGAGGCCCTCTGTTGACCATGGATGTTGTGTCCCAGCTGTCTATGTGATACTCAAGCCGGTCAAGTCAGGGCAGCATGATATGCAAATCAAGCTGTTGCCCATATAGCTGGCTGCCCCTGTTCATACAGCTGATAAATCCAAAGGAACACAGAGAGCAATACAGTTTGGCATCAATGCCATCGCTGGAATTGCCAATCAGTGTTGCACTTAAATAGGGCTGCCTGAGGGATCCCATCTCCAATTTTCTCTTCTGGATTTTTTACCCAACCATCTGTATAACTGCAAGGTTTGAGATCAGAATTTTCCTTCTTCTAGATGAACTGCCAACCACTGATGATGAACCCCATCTGCCTGTAGTGCCTGGATTTAAGGCACCTGTAACCTGCCTTTGCCCTTTCTCCTGTCAGTAGAAATGGGGATGTTAACTTGTATTTCTTATACAACACCATATATTCCATCTGGGTGGCCTCCAACCTGATAGCATGTTCATGTATTGCTCAAACTTCTTGTATTTGCCTCCCCTTCCTTCACCATTCCACATTCTCTTTTCTTTCTCTCACCTTACTTCCTTACCTGTCCATCATCTCCCTCTGGAGATCCTCCCCCTTCCCTTTTTTCCATGGCCTTCTGTTGTCTCCTATCAGACTCCCCTTTCTTCAGCCCTTTATGTCTTTCACCAGCTCTTTAGTTCATCCCTCACCCAGTTTCACCTATCATTTACAACCTTGTACTTCTTCCACCTCTGCCCCTGCAGCTTCTTGCTCTGACTTCTCAACTCTTTTCTCCAATCCTGAAGGGTCTCTGCCTGAAGCATCAGGTGTTTACTCTTTTCCATCAGTGCCTACAGGCCTGCTGATTTCCTCTAGCACTTTCTTGTTGGTTACTTTGATTTCCAGCATCTGCAGATATTCTCTTGTTTGTAAGTAGAAACAGTTCCGCTGAGCCTAATAGATAAGCCACATGTGGAGGAAGCTGAACTTGGTTGTCAGAAGCTATTTAAGATACACACTAGTGGGAGCTTGGCTATAACCACCACCATTACCACTGGTGGCTATAACATCTTTAAGGAACCAGATATTTACACTTTAATAATAAATACCCATTCAAAGTTATTTGCTTGGAAATTATGCATAGTTGCATGTTCAGTTTCTGCTTTCTGATTTGATTTGTTATTTTGATGACATTCTATATAAAGGGTTTCAATCTACAAAAACCCAAAGGAAGCTGGTATTCTTTATGTTTGACAGGGCAGGAAAGGATGCATAATATGAGGGCATATAAAACTCTGGAAGTAAATGATAATCCCCTTTGTTCATGGAAATGCATATTGTTACACTTGTTGTCACAATCTTGAATTAGTCTTGATTCATTAGTTCCTGTGATCTTTAGTATAGCCTGAATACAAATGACATCTGATTAATAAGTAATATTTGTTGATGATTTTAGGTTAGTGACTCTTGCTGAGTGCTTATCATTTTAATATGTGAGATCAGAGATTTTAATATTGGAGATTGTGAGTAAGAGTATGCAACAATATAACACAAGGATCGGGAGCAGGAAGAGGCTTCAATCAAAAAGATCATGGCCCTTCAGGTCTTGGTCCCAGCATGGCTTGCCTCTGCTCTCCCCATACTCTGATGAATCTCTGCCCGTTAATCTCAGTCTTGACTAATCTGTATTTTACCACCACCGCTCTCTGTAGAAAGGAATTCTAAAAAGTCATGGCCCCTGAAAAATAGAATCATTCTTTATCTCTAGGATAATGGGTAACCCCCTTGATCCCACACCCACAGGTTTTAGAACAAAGAGAAAGTTCCTCTTGTTGTCAAACCTGTGAATCCTCCTCAAAATCTCCTGTTTCTATTGGATCATCTCTGATCCTACAAACTTCAAAGACTAGAGGTTCAATCTGCTCACCATCTCTGTACATCAATCCCTTCATCCCAGGAATCAAGATTGTGAGTCTCCTCTGAACTGCCTCTACTGCAAGATCATGTTTTCCTGATGTACTGGCATAAAAGCTGTATGCAGTACTTCAGATTCATTCTCTGGAACCAACACACTCTGCAAGTGCATCAAGCTGTTTTTATTGTATATATTCCATGCACCTACCCCTAGAAATGGTCATCAATATTCCATTAGGCATTAATCAATTGCTGTCCCTTTGTGTTTTATGTACAAGGACACCCAGATGCTTCTTAGTTCTATGTACCGGGGCAAGCAAATCTCATTGGCCTAGAGATTTATAACTTAATATTCAGTAATTAATATTGTTTGTAAATGTTTAGGGTCCCGAAGATAAGTCATTAATTACTGAGGTAAATCTGAAATTTACCCATTTATTATGATCCTTTGCTTTTTGATGGTGAGGCAATCCATATACTAATATAGCATCACCAACCATGTGCTCTTCAAGATCGCAATTGTTAAAGTGATTGATATCTGCTATGTAACATGTGCTCAGTACTTCTGACTTGAATGTGATCAGTGTATAGGAGAGCGATCATATTTAGAGCACCTATCTTTCTTATGTTCAAGAAATGAACCTTGGCTCAATCTCAACAGATACCTTGTTCCCTTAAATACAAGTTTTGAATAGCAAAAATAAATTTTAGGTAATCTGACCATTTGCAGCTAATGCATTTTTGGACAATTACCAACATTATATAAAGTTAACAAAAGTCAACAGAAGAGTCAGTGTTGAACAATGATTATTATAAGGTTAGAACTGATGTGGAAGTATTTTGCCTCAGGCAGCAGGCGAGAACCTGGCTTTGCAGAATTCTATGCTGTGTTAGTTTGCTGATCAGCTAAATCACATTTATTCTCAAAGCTTTCTATTTTATTTAGTTCATACAAAGTATGAACTATTTGATTCTTTGAAGAAAGAAAAAAATATGTTCTCATATATGAACTCTGAATTAATGCAAATCTACTTTGCTGTCTATATAATTAGCCTCACCACTAATGAGAGCCGAACCATGATTTTACTTTGCAAGAAAGATTGATTCTGATGCTTCAGGTTCTTAGCAATTTGAATGTAGATGTTTAGGGTTCAGAACATTTTTTTTTTCAACCTCTGTGTTTATCAGCCTAGAAACGAGATCACATAAGTTTCTATTTCTTAGTACTTAACTGCACACAATCCCATTTTACCCTTAAAAGATTGTGCTGGAAATCATTATCTGATGAAATTGTAGCAATCACTAACTTGGACAGGGAACTTCAAGTGTGAACCAAATCACAAGTCACACACTGCATGCATCTGTCTGTACCAATATAAACAAGAGCTTGCTTGTTTCTTCCTTTTCTCTCCACTTGAAGGAACATTCTACTGGTATTGAGAGTCCTAACTAGGCAAGTTCAGAACTGACTGCTGACTACTCAAACAACCGCCAGGTACTACAAAAGCAGGAGGAGTTTTCTTCTGCAATTAGCTGCAGCAATGAACATTCTTTGGGTACCTGAGCATTACCATCTCAAACACCAGTCCATTAATGGACCCATAGTATGGCAATAACTGACCACTCATCAAGCTTGGAGCAAATGGCAAAAGGATGAATTACTGAAGATCAAGCTGCCAGTGACCTTGATTGGAACTCTCTGATGATGAACACATACACAAGTTTGGGTTTTTATTCAGCAGCACTCTCATAACTAAACTGTTTTCTCTCTGGTCGTCAAAACTTCTTTGACTTTCAATTTCCTCATGATGGACCTTTGCAGTTAACCATGTCTCAAGCATTGAACTTACAAGCATTGCTGGATTCACCATGTGCAGACAGTTATTGATTTCAATCTTGTTATCTTAAGGGCTTCTATCAAGAGCCCAACAATTTTATTAACAAATCTTTTCATCTCCCTCAAGTTACATTGTGATAGTTTTTGGAAAGAACTTGCTGATGGAGAATCGCAATTCTCCAGCAAGAATACATAAGTAAGAGGACAATGAGAAAGAGTAAGACTTACTGGGGTATGCCCCTGCTCTGCATGCAGAGTCCTTTCACAGCAGAGCGGGAGAATATGGAGAGAGTTGGAGTCAGTTTCTTGTGGACTTTATGTGCCAGTTTTAAAAAGCAAGTGGGGCCTATCAGGACCTTTTGTGGAGTGGGAAATTGCTTGGGTTACTAGTAAGTTAGCAAGGGCCAATAAAAACAAATTGGGTTTGAGCAGAGTCACCATTGTGGGAGTGGCTATTGAATATTCAAGTACATCAAGAACATCCAAGTGGGTGGAAACCTCATAGAGGAGATTTTTACTGAGGTGATCACACCCAGAGTGCATGCTTCAGATAGAAGAGAGGTGACAACCAGGAGAAGTGAAGAGAGTAAGCAGTCATTGAAGGATTCCCCTGGGGCCATTCCCCTCAGCAACAAGAGTACTTCCCTGGATAACACTGAACGCGCTTTTCAGGTGAGAGGGAGTAAGTTCAAAAGAGATGTGATGGCAAACTTTCATATAGAGAGTGGTTGGTGCCTGGAATGTGCTGCCTGGTGTGGTAGTAGAGGCAGATACTTCAGCAAATTTTAAAAGATGTTTACATAAGCATATTAACATGAGGGGAATGAAGGATATGGGCATTGTGTAGGCAGAAGGGTATAAGTTTAGTTGGCCATCCAATTACTAATTTAATTGTTTCAGTACAAAACTATGGGCCGAATGGCCTGTTCCGGTACTGCTTTCTGTTCCACGTTTTAAATGAGCAGAGAAGAAATTATAGTGAAAGCTGTAATTACCTTGCTGATAGAAAAACACTTCCCCTAACAACCTGCAGTATGAATAAAATCATAATCGTCAATGTAAGCAAAATAACTTCCCCCTGCTGTATTTGTTGCCATCAGTACTGCTATTATCACTTTGAAGAGACAAAGGCCATTACTTAACTGGAAAGCCTAGTCAATGCATAAAGAAATTTGTAGCTTTGACTTTGCAGGAACACCTACACTAGTTTCAACACATAAATGAATGCATCTCTGCTCACCATCTTTGTAGTGTTCTTGCACAGGTGTAAAAGAACTCTGAACTAAACACCAAGCTTAAATCAATCAATGAGGTGGTCCCAGTAAGATTAACCATTTACTGTTCACTCTTCCACATTAACGTATGGTGAAAACTGTTGATAAAACAATACAAAATATATACATTTTTTTTCCTTCTTGACATCACATTTACATCATAAATACTTGCAAAAGTAAAACTACAACAACTATATTACATTAACGTGCAACATACAGTCAGAACTACCTATGCCATCGACTGCTTTAAATACACTTCAACACAAACTATCCGCAACTCTTTAAATAACAAAAGCATAAACCTTATCAACCATCATTACTTTTAACAGAATCAGCGTTAACATTTTTAATTCAACATATCAATTATCTCATGAACTTACGGCGTTGCTTCATTGATGTTACTAGTGCGTAGAAAGAAAACTTTTCTCACGCTGATCCTGCACATGTGAGCCCCCTCCTTCCCGTTTCTCCAAACCGGTATTTTCCCACAAGACGCGGCAAAACTGGGTGTGACATCATTGCATGCCGTGATATATCACAGACAACGAATTCACTTTAAACAATCTTAACTTTAACTAGAAAACGATAACAAATGAATTACTAAAGCGAAAATATAATAAACTAAACAAACACCATAAAGGCAACACACTCCCCGTCTGACCTTTGTAGGGTCACAATGAACATAATACAAAACTTCAGTCTCTAAATCAGTCCTTAGACAAAAGTAGAATGACTTCTGCAACTGGCCTTTGGTAAATTTTCACATCACCTTGGTCAGAAATTTTCAACTCAACCTTCCTGACATGTCCATCCCTACTAGGGAATGTAGCAGTGATTCTGGCCGTTGGCCAGCAGTTGCGGGTGATTTGCTTGTCCCTGGGCAGGACTAAATCTCCAACTTGAAGATTCTTGCAGGGTTCTGTCCACTTTTGTCTGTGTTGCAACAAAGGAAGATATTCCTGTATCCAATGAGACCAGAACCGATTTGCCAGAGCCTGGACCTGTCTCCATTGCTTTGTGTACAAATCCTTATCAGAGAAGTCCCCAGGTGGAGGGGGAGCTCCTGCCTTCTGCGTAAGGAGCATTGATGGCGAGAGTATGAAGGGGTTTTCCGGGTCAGAAGACACAGGTAGGAGTGGTCATGCATTTATAATGGCTGTGACCTCTGCCATTAGTGTGCACAGTACCTCATGGGTCAATCGGGTGCGTTGCTGCAGAAACATTGAATCAAGTATTCTTCTGGTGATACCAATCATCCGCTCCCATGCATCTCCCATGTGAGAGGCCTGTGGTGTGTTAAACTCCCAGTTGCATCCATGCTGACTGAGGTACCTTTGCACCGTTTTGTCCATCCCCAGCTCCTTTGATACTCCAACAAAGTCCGTGCCGCAATCAGACCTTAACTGTTTTGCAGGGCCTCTTAGCGCAAAGAAGTGCCTGAGAGCGTTAATGCAGCTGGATGTATCCAAAGATTCGATGACCTCAATGTGTACCACTCTTGAACTCATGCAGCTGAACATGATGACCCACAGCTTGCTCTCTGCTTGTCCTCCTCTGGTGCGTCTCGTAGTGATAGTCCAGGGACCAAATACGTCGAGCCCCACATATGTAACAGGAGGGCAGGCTTCAAGGCATTCTGGTGGGAGGTCCGCCATACATTGAGCTTCCAACTTGCCTCACAGTTTCCTGCAGGTTACACATCTGTGGAGTACTGAATTGATCAGTGTTTTACCTCCCAAGATCCACAGTCCCACTGCCCTTATTGCTCCTTCAGTCAGGTGATGGCCCTGATGCTTTACCTGTTCATGATAATGGCGAGTAAGCAGTAAGGATACGTGGCTGTCTTTGGGCAGGATTACTGGACTCTTTTCTGCAGCTGGAAGTTGGGAGTGTATTAACCGGCCTCCAATGCAGATGATATCTTTCTTCAGGATCGGGTAGGATTTCCTCAAAGGGCTGTCCGTTGGTATTGGTTTATTAACTTGGAGAGCTGAAATCTCCCCTGCAAAAGCCGCTCTTTGAGTTGCTTTAAAGATGACGTCCTTTGCCTGGGCCAATTCGTCCGCAGTGCGAGCTAAGTTACATTTGTGCCATAAGAAACGGAGGAAATTGCGATGCTCCTCCTGTACTAAGAAGCAATGGAACATCTGCTGGATGTCCGCTAAGATTGCGACTTTCTCCTTCCAGAAGCGCAGCAGGACCCCGAGAAGGGTATTGTTGAGGTCGGGGCGTGTAAGGAGCACGTCATTAAGGGAGACACCAGCACACTGAGCACTGGAGTCAAAGACCACCCTGATCTGATTTGGCATTTGTGGGTGGTAAACCCCAAGTGTTGGGAGGTACCAGCACTCCTCGCCTTCCCTCAGTGGCGGTGCTACTTCAGCATGTCCATTAGCGAAGATCTTCCCCATAAATGCTACGTATTGTTGCTGCATCTCAGGTTTCCTTTTCAGGGTTTTTTACAAGGACGTGACCTGCTTGACTGCCTGCTCTTTGTTGTTTGGCAAGCGCTGGCGTGGTTCTCTGAAAGGTAGTGGGGCGACCCAATTATTTGCTTCATCTCTGAAGACCTTGGTGTCCATTATTTTTAAGAAAATGGCGTCTTGAGCTGATGGAGCAAGTTTATTATCATGCTCAGTTTGAGCGAAGACTGACTGACCCAGCGTCTTGACGGTTACTTTATATTTGTTAAAGCCTTGTCGTGTTTCCTTGATACACATGAAACTTATGCAGGGTTGAAAAATTGAATGACGGCCGCTCTCTAGCAGATTGGTCTTGAGTGTGTTAACCGTCGGTTTGTGTACATTGCCAAGGCACACCACTCCTATCACCACCCAGCCCAGATCCAGGCGTTGGGCAAAGGGGGCGTCGTGTGGTCCATTGACCTGCTGCCTGACCTTGTGCACCTGGAGAACATCTCTTCCTAATAGCAGGAGTATTTGTGCTTTTGGATCCAGTTCTGGGATGTGCTTGGCGATGTGGTGGAAATGTGGCTGGTGTAGCACTGCACTTGGCATCGGGATCTCAGTGCGGTTATTCAAAATTTCATTGCACTCTAAGAGTGGAGGGAGACAGCTGACAACTTTACCATCCAGGGACTCGAGCTGGAAGCCTTCTGCCTTCCTTCCATAAGTTTCCATGCTGCCTGAGCAAGTTCTAAGATAATATGGGAACTGATTACTCTCAATGTTGAACAAGTCAAAGAACTCTGGTCTGACTAGTGAGCAATTGCTCTGATCATCCAGAATCACATAGGCTTTGATGGCCTTGTCTTAGGGTACACCTTAGTGAGGCAGACCTTTGAACAAGAACGGCTTGACTGAGCTTGACCGCAAACTTCTGTGCAGCTCGAGCTGACAACGGTTGTCCTGGAGTGAGCCTCTCCCTCCCCGACATCCTGTTGTGAGGGTGAAGGAGCTTTGTTGGTTTGCGGTAACGGGCCGGGATGCATAGCCCCATCGTGATTAGTGCTATTACATTTCTGGCACTTCACAGAGATCGTACGCTCTCTAGCAAGGTGAGAGGTAGAGGAACAGCATTTAAAACATATTTTTTTTCTCCTTGAGAAGGGCCATCCTCTCTTCGAGGGGTTTTTCCCTAAATGTTCTGCATTTTTTGAGGGGGTGGGGTTTGTTATGCAATGGACAATTCTTGCTAGGGTTATTGTTAGTTGTAAAGGCTTCAGTCTTAAGCACTGAGACAAGTTTATTAATGTTGAACTTATTCAAAGTGGATTTAACTGGCTTGGTGTAAATTGTACTGCTATCTGGACTCATGAAGCTTCTTCACCTCCTTGCACACACAAACCTAATGAAATACCCAAAGGGAGGAAATTGACCATTGTTCTCTTCCTTGTACTCTGAGCCAACAGACACCCACCTTTCCTGCAGTCCAAATGGAAGTTTATCCACGATTTATCTAATCCCATATGAAGTATCTAGGTATGATAGACCAGTTAAATAGCCATCTTCTTTGGCGCCTTGAATCTCCATGAGTAAATCTCCGAGCTCTCTTAACTTAGTGTGGTCCTTGGATGACACCTTAGGAGAATTTTCCAGACGTCGGAATAGTGCCAATTCAATAACTTCAGGGGCTGCAAAGCACTCCCGAAGTCTCCCCCATGCTTTGAGCAAAGGCTAACTTGGGGTTGTTAATGCACACTGAACGTATGCGTCTCACCTGTTCACATGATTCTTTTCCCAGCCATTTCGTCATAAGATCCAACTCTTGGGTTGCTCTGAGCTGGACTCCATGGATAGCTATGAGGAGTACTATGCACGATAATTTTCAGGTTTATCGTCGAACTATATATAGTCCTGAAGTGATGAGATCTTGTCGTGCTAAATACTGTGCCATGGGTTCAACTGCAAGTACCATGCTGGCTGGGGGAATGTGTCGGCGGGTATATGACTGAGGGTGTACATCTGTTATGGGATTTGCTGTTCTGAATTCAGCCTTTGCCTCTCTTCTCACCAAATCTAGTAAGTTTGGTGTCGAGAAGTATTTGTCATCAGCCCTTTCATTCTTGAATTCATCGCGGAGTTGCAAGGGTAAATTGTCGTCCTCGGATTGATGTGATGCAATTGGGCCTCTCTGAGACTCCTCATGAAATGGGACGTTCATATATAAGTATGGAGAGGAAGAACAAATCTTCAAGTCCATTTGAGATCGGACATAGTCGCTTGTGCGTTCCAATTTGATCTTTTCTGAAGTAGATTTTACGTCAACAAGAACATGCATTTCTTCAGCATTTTCTATTATCTCTGCTTCCACCCTGGCAGCTTCTGCTTCTTGGTGTAGCATCAGCACTTCTAACTCTGACTCTATCCTTACCTTTTCCAACTGGTTTTTGGCTTCTCTGGCAGCTACTTCCTTTTTCAATTTTGCTTCTTGTTTGGCGTACAATGCTCGCACCTTGGCGGCTCCTGCCTTAGCTCTTGCATGGGCAGCCTTACTTGTTGATGCCCTACTGCCCCTGTCGCTGGATGGCAACGACTTGATGCTGGATCGAGTTGTCATTGCAGTATTTGAAACACCTGATAATGCAGCCTTTTCACTGTAGTGTTCTCGCACAGGTGTAAAAGAACTCTGAACTAAACACCAAGTTTAAACCAATCAATGAGGCGGTCCCAGTAAGATTAACCATTTACTGTTCACTCTTCCACATTAAGGTATGGTGAAAACTGTTGATAAAATAATAGAAAATATATACAGTATTTGTTTCCTTCTTGACATCACATTTACATCATAAATACTTGCAAAAGTAAAACTACAACAACTATATTACATTAACGTGCAACATACAGTCAGAATCTACCTACGCCATCGACTGGCTTTAAAAACACAAACTACCCACAACTCTTTGAATAATGAAAACATAAACCTTAACAACCGTCATTACTTTTAACAGAATCAGCATTAACATTTTTAATTCAACATATCGATTATCTCATGAACTTATGGCGTTGCTTCTCTGATGTTACTAGTGCGTAGAAAGAAAACTTGTCTCATGCTGATCCTGCACATGTGAGCCCCCTCCTTCCCGTTTCTCCAAACCGGTATTTTCCCAGAAGACGCGGCGAAACCGGGTGTGACGTCATCGCATGCCGCGATATATCACAGACAACAAATTTATTTTCAACAATCTTAACTTTAACTAGAAAACGATAACAAACGAATTACTAAAGCGAAAATATAATAAAATAAACAAATGCCATAAAGGCAACACGATCTTGTTCTAACATCACTATATTTGCTGATGAGTGTTACCCTGTAACTAACTCAGCCCGATGCACACAATCTTATGAAAATTTATTCTCAGTGGGTGTAAGTAGTGGTGTTTTGTAACAACGTAGAATGTATTCTACTGTTGCCCATCATGAAGGAATTCTTAAACTTTGAGGAGACTGTTGAGCTAACTCCTCCAAGGTGAGTTTCCTGGTCTTGCAGTACATTGGTCTTCTGCCTGATAGAATGTGGAAGCTGTTTCCTTCATCCCTCTTAACACATTTTCTTCCACACCAACCATAGTGTGTTCTTACTGTGTGACTACCATAAAGAGTCTTCCAGGGCTCTGAATCTTGCATACCAAAATGTCAGCAGTGTTGTTAAATTGAGCAAGGCTGCAATTCCCACTGATAATTGCATCAGATCACACTGATATTATTTCACACTAGATATGGTTAATTTTTGTGATTTCATTGGTGGGGAGATGTTCTGATATCAGTGTAAAATGCAGCACTTCTTTGAGCCCCAATTATAGATACAGCCCAATTTCTAGGCAATCATGTTTGAAAAATTTTAATATATAAATTGAATTTTGAAATAGAATATACATAATTTCTAGTCTTTGTACAGTACCTGACAAATTTCTCATTATTCAAGATCATTTATCTAACAAAGCACATGGGGTAGTTCCACAGATTCTTCATGCTGTTCTCTCTTATTGTGCTCAACATGAAATATCCAATTGACATTCTAGCAGAGCCTAATTCAACAATGGCCTTCAGCAAAACAAGGAGAAATGTTGAATAACAGTAGATCCGCTGACACAACAAGCTGTCCATTCATTTGTGATGGGTCACAAGTATTCTGTACTGATAAAAATGGAAAACTAAAAACTAGACATACAAATCTAACAACATGGAAGTGAACTGGTGGATAATGCTAGTCCAGGAAATGATGGGACTAACAGTTACACTGCTGGAGTGATATTGCTACATTTTATGTGATGTTGGTTCTTCCCTTGTTTTATCCAAGGATCTATATATTTGCATAATCCATACGCGCTCAGTGTTCAGGTACATGTTGGGTGATACTTGCAGCTCCCCAGGCCTTCCTGAAAATATTTTAGGAAGCTTCCTGCCCCATTCTGGCTTTAGTTATGCTTGATTGTAAAATGAGATAATCTTAGCTTTGCTATTACTCAAGCTCCAATAATATGTTTTAATATTTGAACTACCACATGCATTGTACAGCCTGCATGGATATTTGAAACAACCTGTAGCTGTGTGGTGTTGTGCATTCAAGATTCTTCCCAAAGACCAGGGTTGATTATTAGTCAGACATGGTGTTATAACCACAATCGTTGCCACAGAGTCTGGGTGCCCTCACAGGCAGGCAGCTGAAAGAAGACAACAATCATGCATGTGAGAATGCACATTCCAGTTAATTATGGTTTCTTTGTTATTGTATTTAACTCTCTTCCTTTCATTTCATTCCAGTTAAAGCTCGACTGAAGCACAGTGATGACAATGCTCCATGCTCACCTTTGCTCACGTTCCAGGAAAGAAGACAAGTTCTTTAGATAGATGGAGCAATATTAACTTATTTCGTGATTACTGACTATGAGCCACAGTGTCAATGTGAGTTTTTGTTAGTGGCCCTGTTGGCCTAGCACTTACTATTTCTCTTTGTTCTATACAGTTTTAATTAAAACTGAGTGAACAGTGCATTTGAGCCCATGTCTCTCCTTCTATACTTTTCCCATCACTGACCTGATAAACCTGACCATCAAACTATACCCAGCAGAGAGAGAACAGCTGAAATTGGCCCTGAATTTCACTGGTCAGGTTGCAAAAACTTTGTAGACTCTCTCGACAGAAGTGGCTTTGGCAGTACTACAGCTGCTCTCAAAGAGCAAGCCCAGTGCAAACCAAATTTCGTTGGTCATGTGGAGAAGTTAAATTCAGTGGAGGCTGGTTTAGCAGAAATGGCTCTCTGAGTGTAACAACCACTCTCAGAGTGGCAAGCCCAGTCCAAGCAGGAAGAGCAGGTGTCAGCGTTCACAATGAGGGTTCAGCAGCTCACTACAGACAGCCAGAATCAAGTGGCAGCCATCACTGCTCTCGCTACTTCTACTCAGCAGCCATCTGCCAGGACAGTTTCATTTCCAGCACCAGCATCTCCCACATTCTTCTCCACAACAGTCTCATCAGTTTCAGCCACTAATGCCCCAATTCCCTTGGCTGCTACTGGACCCGAACTGAGCATGCCTGTACCGGGCAGCCCCAATGGCTGCAAGAACTTTATTACCCAATGTGAGCTGACCTCCGAAGCCTAGCCAAGTTGGTTCAATGATAATGCACATAAGCTGACTTACATGTTGAATCTCTTGGATGGACCCCCATTCGGCCTGTTTAACGCCCTATAAGAACAAAGTTTCTCTGCAGCCCAATCTTTCCAGCTAAGTATGACTGAGTTCAAGAGAGTGTTTAACCTTCCAATACAGTTTCAGGAGGCTGGGTCGCTGAGTCCACGTCAAGGGAAAGGGAGAGTGAAAGACTACACAATAAAGTTCTGCACTTTTGCAGTTGAGACAGGGTGTAATAAAAGAGCCCTCATCACTGCTTTCCAACATGGGCTGAGAATAGGGGCCTGGCATGAGATGGCAGTGCATGATGAATAGGACAGCCTGGATGACCAGATAAATCTGGCCATCAAATACCCCATCTGAGTGATAGACAGAAAGAATGCTCTGAGCTTCTACCCATCAGATCATTGCCCCTCCTTCCTTATATCCTAATACCTAGCCCACAAAGAAGCCCACGCAAAGAAGCACAAGAACACTTTTGGGCATCATGTCCCAAGCACCTATAAAACAGGATACCCATCAGCAAGAAGGGGAATTCTGTTGGGTCCATTCTTCTTGCAGGCAACTTTCCCTATCAAGTACTGCTCCCAGCTTCCCTGTATTGGGGGTCCCAGACTCAAGAGCTTCAGGCATTTATTGACTCTGAGGCATCTGAGAAACTCTCAAGCTCAAAGATAAAGAGTTTCCACTCAACAATTGAGAGAGAATATTGAAGTCAAGGCTCTGGATGGTCAGCCTCTGGTCATCTGCAAGACCCACCTTTCCACAGAACCCCTCCAACTTGTGCTAGAGGGCAGCCGTGGAGAAGAGCTCTGCTTCTATCATGTTGACTCACCTGATCTGCTGCAGGTGCATGGCTTCCCTGGCTCTCTAGTCACAACCTATGGATTGATTGGTCTCAAAATGCACTCCAAGAATAAACACCTGTCTATCTGTCTGAATTCAGCTCCAGCCCTTGTCAGCAAATCCCTTCCTGTGCCAACTGTTAGTCTGGAACTCTCTGGTGTTCCAGCTTAATATACTGACTTCCTTGAGAAGAAGGCAACCTCCCTGCCACCACACCAACCTATTACCATACCTCTGTCCTCTTACCTGGTTCTAGTCTTCCCCAGGGCCATCTCTTTTCTCTCTCTCATTCTGAAATGAGAAAATACATAAAAGAGGCATTTGCCTTAGAATTTATCCATCTGTTAACCTCACCAGTGGGGTCGGGTTTTTTTTGTGAAGGATGTAAGTTCATTGATTATCATGGTGAAGAACTATTACCACCTTCCCCTTCCTGCCTCTGCATCTTGAACATCTGCAGGGAGTAGATATATCTTCCAAGATGCTGTGGATCTTAGCAATGCATACAATTTAGTTCAACAACTCCACTGACCACTATCAATACCTTATGATGCCAATTGGTCTGGTCATACCCAGTGCTGTATTTCCAGCTCCAGAGCATGTTGAATCAATTTGTGATTGTGTTTCTGGAGAACATTCTTATCTATTCCTGCTCTCATCAGAAACATGTTCAGCATGTCCAGTAGGGTCTTAGATGGTACCTCAGGAACAACCTTAATGCCAAACCAAAGACACGTGATTACAAAGAGCAGGTGCCATTCTTGGGCTACATTCTCACCCATTCCAATGTTCAAATGAACCCATGTAAAGTTGAAGCAGTGGCCCAAACAGGTGAAGCACTTCTTGGGGTTTGCAAATTTTAATGCCGCTTCATTAGAAACTTCAGTTCTACTGTGACTCCCATAAATGCACTCACCAAGAAGACCTCTGCAGGAGACCTATGAACAAATGAAGTAGACCAAGCACTCTCAAAGCTAAATCAATGCTTCACCACTGCCCCAGTGCTGGAGCATCCAGACCCATCCTGACCATTCATCATCGATGTTGACACATCCAGTGTAGGTGTTGGAGAAGTACTCTCCCAGTGCTTTTCATTATCAGCTGCTCACCTGTGTTTCTCTTTCCTGTCATTTGACTTCTGTGGAGTGCAAACATGACGTCAGAAACCAAGATCATCTGGCTGTCAAGGAGGTCCTGGAGGCATGGCTACACTTGCTGTAGGGAGCAGAACACCCTTTTCTGGTATGCACAGATCACAGAAACCTCTCCTACATTCGTGACACCAAGAGACTGGATGTTCATCCAGCCCATTGAGCTCTTTCCTTCACTGAGTTTAATTTCACCCTCATTTGAAATCTTGGCAGCCAGAATACCTGGGCCAATCCTGTCTCCTGCAGCTTTGGCATCTTTGAGGACAACACCAATCCAGAGACCATCCTTTCCTGTGCATGCATGGCTGCTCTAGTAATATTTGAAATAGAAGCTGAAGTGAAGGCTGCCCCAGGCCCAGGTGGGGAACCTCTAAGCTGGCTGTTTGTTCCCGGCACTCAGAGCCACAGAGAGCTGGAGTGAGGTCACTCTTCCTATATGATGGGTCACACAGGGATTCAACACATGATTTTGATGGCTGGCTGTGTCCCAAGATGCCCGCAACTTCATCTCCACTGCCCAGAACAAGATGTTGTGTCAGCACCCTGCTCTGTGTGCTGTTCGTAGCTCACCACTCCAGGTCCTACCACTCGGTGGATTACTCACTGGCCTGCCTCTATCAGATGGGAACACTAACATTCTGGTAGTTATGGACCGGTGCTCTAAAGCAGCCTCCTTCATTGCTCTCCCCAGGCTCCTATCAGCTTATGAGACTGCCACCCTCACGGTTCAATACATGTTCAGGCTGCATGGCTTTGCACAAGACATAGTGGCTGATCGTGGACCACAGTTCACATTCGGTTTTTGGAGGATTTTCTGTTCTCTTTTGGGAGCCACTACCAGCCTCTCGTGTGATTCAAAGATTCAAAGTATATTTATTATCAATGTATGTATGCAGTATACAACCCTAAGTTTCACCTTCTCACAGACAGCCATGAAACAAGGAAAACCATGAAATCTATTCAAAGAAAAACAGCAAATCCCCAAAGAGCAAAGAACAGATCAATTAATTTGTGATGATAGTACAAGCAATGTTTTAGGCAGCAGCTAAATTGCATCAATATCCTAACTATGTAGATGCCACAGCCAAGAAAGCTCACCAATGTCTCTATTTCCTCTAGATGTTGAAATATTTGGTGTGCCATGCTCAATCCGTACCAATTTTAATAAATGTACCATAGAAGCCATCCTAATGAGATGTACCATGGCTAGATTTGGCTATTGCACTGCTTGCAACCACAAGAAACTAAAGAGAGTTGGGGATACAGCTGGTAAATCAAAGAAGCCAGTCCCTTTTCCATGGACTTTATTTATGTCTTAATAAAGCAATCAAAATAATCAAAGATCCAACTCACCTCAGATATTCATTCCTCTTCCTTCTCCCATCGGGCAAATGATACGAAAGAATGAAGGCTCAAGGGCAGCTTCTGCCTAACTGTTATAAGACTGTTGAATGCTCACCTGGTACAGTAAGATGGACCTCAGAAATAACTTCATTATGATCTTCACATACAAACACGCTGGAGGAACTCAGCAGGTCGGGCAGTATCCATGGAAATGAGCAGTCAATGTTTTGGGCTGAGACCCTTCATCAGGACTGACATAGGGTCTCGGCCCTAAACATTGACTACTCATTTTCATGGACGCTGCCTGACCTGCTGAGTTCCTCCAGCGTGTTTGTACGTGTTGATTTGACCACAGCATCTGCAGTGTACTTTGTGTTCATTATGATCTTGCTCTTTATTGTCTACCTGCGCTGCACTTTCTCTGTAGTATTACACTTTGTTGTGCACTACTGTATTGCTTTTGATCATACTACCTCAATGCACTGTATAATAAATTGATCTATATGAACATTATACAAGAAATTTCATCCATCCATTTAAAGCAATCTGCCACTTTAGGTTGTAAAACCAGATACTTGGAACATGCTTTTATAGACAAAAAAATGTATTTGACGTAAAAAAAAACTGCAGTCCATTGTTTGCTCAGATGTAAGAAGATATTCCTACAGAATACATTTAGAAAGGTACTTTCAGTAACATTTTGAATGATATCCATATTGTGTTTGGTGATTATGTGGCGACCCATTTCCTGGCACATCCGAACCAGCTCACAATTAGATAGCCTACGGGGGTTTGCGAGCACAGAGCTTTGGAGCCTCTGCGCCACGGGGGGCAGGTTGAGGGAGGCTTAAATGTGAGGCTGAGGATTTTGAATAAAGTTTTTTCCTTCGACTGCAGTTACTGACTCCGTGTCGTAATTTTAGCGCTGCATGTAGCACACCGCTACAATTGGTGACCCCGACGGTCCAAACGATTTTTGGACCAGAAATGACCGACGCCACCTCTGTTCATGCGGTTTCGTTGAAACTGCCGGGTTTCTGGACACAGCGACCGAACCTATGGTTCCAGCAAGCCGAAGCCCAATTCCACGTTCGCCAGATCACCTCAGAAGACACCTGCTACTACTACGGGGTGAGCTCCTTCGACCAGGACACAGCGGCCCAGGTTGCGGAGTTCGTACAGTCGCCCCCGGCAGACGGCAAGTACACGGAATTCAAAGCCCTGCTCCTCAGGACTTTCAGACTCTCACGGCGCGAGCGGGCTGCCCGTTTACTGCACCTGGATGGCTTGGGCGACAGACCTCCTTCGGCTTTAATGAATGAGATGTTGTCTCTGGCCGATGGACACACACCCTGCCTCATGTTTGAGCAGGCATTCCTGGAGCAGCTGCCTGAGGACATACGCCTGCTGCTGTCCGACGCGGATTTCAGCGACCCCCGGAAGGTGGCAGCCTGGGCAGACTTGCTGTGGAACGCCAAAAAGGTGAGTGGGGCATCCATCACCCAGATCTCCCAGCCACGCTCCCAGCAGCAAACCAGTCCAGGCCCGGCCGCAGAGCCCGCCAACCCCCGGCCCAATGAACACTGGTGCTTCTACCACCAGCGGTGGGGCACAGAAGCCCGCCGTTGTCGCCCGCCCTGCAAGTTCCCGGGAAACGCCAGGGCCAGCCGCCGCTGATGGCTAAGGCGGCTGGCCATCGGGATAGCCTCCTGTATGTGTGGGATAGAAGGTCGGGACGCCGGTTTTTGGTCGACACCGGTGCCGAGATCAGCGTTTTACCTCCGACGAGTTACGACACCCGCAGCAGGGCACCGGGGCCCCCCCGAGGGCCGTGAACGGCAGCACTGTAAGGACCTATGGTGCAGCTACAGTTCGGCTCCAGCCAGTTCACGTGGGACTTTACACTGGCCGCTGTAGCCCAACCGCTTCTGGGTGCGGATTTTTTGCGGGCTCACAGCCTACTGGTCGACCTGCCCAGGAAGAGACTGGTACACGCCGAGACCTTTCAGACGTTCTCCCTGGGTGCAGCCCAGTTGCCAGCCCCTCACCTCGGCTCCATCATGCTGTCCGACAACAACTTCACCAGGGTCCTGGCAGATTTCCCATCGGTTCTGGCACCGCAGTTCACAGCGGCCATGCCCCGACACGGCATACAGCACCACATCCCGACCCAGGGACCACCCCTCCATGCCCGCGCTCGGCGGCTTCCCCCGGACAAGCTCCGACTGGTGAAGGCAGAGTTCCAGAGGATGGAGGAATTGGGGATCATCCGGCGGTCCGACAGCCCATGGGCCTCCCCCCTGCACATGGTGCCCAAAGTGACGGGACGCTAGAGACCGTGCGGCGACTACCGCAGGCTGAACGAGGGTACCACACCGGACCGCTATCCTATGCCGCACATTCAGGACTTTGCAGCAAACCTGCTCGGCGCACAGATCTTCTCCAAGGTAGACCTCGTCCGAGGGTACCATCAAATCCCGATGCATCCTGACGACGTCCCCAAAACGGCTCTCATCACCCCGTTTGGCCTTTTTGAGTTCCTCCGCATGCCGTTCGGTCTGAAGAATGCCACACAGACGTTCCAGCGGTTAATGGACGCGGTGGGACGGGACCTGGACTTTGCGTTCATCTATTTGGACGACATCCTCATAGCCAGCAGCAGTCGTCAGGAGCATCTGTCCCACCTCCGTCAACTCTGCGCCCGACTGAGTGAGTACGGTCTTACAATCAACCCCGCCAAATGCCAGTTCGGACTCGATACCATTGACTTCCTGGGTCACAGGATTACTAAAGACGGGGCAACCCCTCTGCCCGCTAAGGTAGATGCGGTCCGCCACTTCCCCCGACCCACCACGATCAAAGGCCTTCAGGAATTCGTAGGTATGGTCAATTTCTACCACCGTTTCCTCCCTTCAGCTGCCCGGATCATGCGCCCCCTGTTCGCCCTGATATCGGGTCCGAGCAAGGACATTACCTGGGACGAGGAGTCCGCCGCCGCTTTCGTTCAAACGAAGGAAGCTTTGGTGAATGCCGCAATGTTAGTACATCCCAGAATGGACACCCCTACCGCCCTCACAGTGGACGCATCTAACACAGCAGTCGGTGGGGTGCTGGAGCAACTCATCGCAGGTCGCTGGCAACCCCTGGTGTTTTTTCAGCAAACACCTGCGGCCACCCGAGCTCAAGTACAGTGCTTTCGACCGGGAACTGTTGGCGCTCTACCTGGCAATCAGGCATTTCAGGTACTTCCTAGAAGGTCGGCCCTTCACCGCGTTCACGGACCACAAACCGCTTACCTTTGCGTTTACGAAAGCGTCCGATCCCTGGTCGTCCCGCCAGCAATGCCACCTGTCCTACATCTCTGAATACACGACGGATGTCCGGCACGTCTTGGCTAAGGACAATGTCGCGGCGGATGCACTCTCTCGCCCTACCGTTCATGCCCTTTCCCAAGGGGTAGACTTTGAGGCACTGGCAGAGGCGCAGCAGGCGGATGAGGAGATTCCGAGTTACAGAACCGCAGTCTCCGGTTTGCAGCTCCAGGACCTCCCCGTAGGCCCGAGTGAGAGGACCCTACTCTGTGACATCGCCACCGGCCAGCCCCGTCCCGTCGTCCCGACAGCCTGGCAGCGCCGTGTTTTCAACTCCATTCATAACTTGGCGCATCCCTCCATCCGGACAACTGTCCGGATGGTTTCCAGCAGGTTCGTTTGGCACGGACTTCGCAAACAGGTCAGTGAATGGGCCAAAACGTGCATGCACTGCCAGACGGCCAAGGTGCAACGGCACACCAAAGCCCCACCGCAGCAATTCCATCCCGCCCATTCATGTGGATATCGTGGGCCCCCTGCCAGTGTCACGAGGAGCGTGGCACCTCCTGACTATCGTGGACCGGTTCACAAGATGGCCAGAGGCGGTCCCGCTCACCGACACCACCTCCGAATCTTGCGCCCGAGCCCTGATCACCACCTGGATATCTCGCTTTGGTGTACCGGCCCACTTTACCTCCGACAGAGGCGCCCAGTTCACCTCCAGCCTGTGGTCCGCTATGGCCAGCCTTTTGGGGACTCAGCTGCACCACACAACTGCCTACCACCCACAGTCGAACAGGCTAGTGGAGCGTTTCCACCGTCACCTGAAGTCGGCCCTCATGGCCCGCCTGCGAGGAGCCAACTGGGCGGACAAGCTTCCCTGGGTCCTGCTCGGCATCCGCACAGCGCCCAAGGATGACCTGCATGCCTCGTCGGCCGAGTTGGTATACGGCGCGCCCCTGGTCATCCCCGGGGAGTTCCTACCAGGCCCACAGGGGCAAGAGGAAGATCCAGCAGCAGTCCTGGGCAGACTATGCGAGAAGCTCGGTAACCTGGCCCCCATACCCACTTCACAGCACGGGCGGAACCTGACCTGCGTACCCAAAGACCTGCAGAACTGTAAGTTTGTGTTTGTACGAAGGGGCGGGCATCGGCCACCGCTGCAGTGGCCATACGAGGGGCCGTTTATGGTGCTCCGGAACAACGGGTCCATGTTCGTGCTGGACGTTGGGGGGAAAGAGGAGGTTTTCACGGTGGACCACCTCAAACCGGCCCATGTGGACCTGGCGCAACCAGCCGAGTTTCCGGCACCTCGGCGCAGAGGCCAACCTCCCAAGCAGGTTCCGGCCCAGACTGTGGACATTGGGGGGTGTATCACCGTTTCTGGGGGGTGGGGTTATGTGGCGACCCATTTCCTAGCGTATCCGAACCGACTCACGATTAGATAGCCTACGGGGGTTTGCGAGCACAGAGCTTTGGAGCCTCTGTGCCACGGGGGGCAGGTTGAGGGAGGCTTAAAAGTGAGGCTGAGGATTTCGAATAAAGTTTTTTCCTTCGACTGCAGTTACCGACTCCGTGTCGTAATTTTAGCGCTGCATGTAGCACACCGCTACAATATGATAAAAAATGCAACAAGATCATGGTAGGCCACACAATAAAATGGTGAGATAACCGTATGTATCATTTTAAAGAAATCTCTCTGCTGGAAAGTGATGTTTATTGTGACCATAATTTGGAAAGTTATAACAAATATCAGGATGAATAAAGTGCACCATGGCCCAAGGTAATAAATGAACCGAGCTATCAATAATTATTGAAATCTATGTTCTACAAAACAACAATATCAGACATGATTGCTTTGTACGAACTCTGGACTAACCTTTTCTGCTTCAGTTCAATAAGGGGAGCAAAATGGGATGGGTAGGTCTTCTCATCAAAAATCACTTAGTCTTCAAGGTGATACATTGGAAAGGAAAGAAGAGTCAGACATCCAAGCAATATATAGTAGAACCATCAAGGATGGAAATGCTGGGGGCATTAAAATTGAAATTATAGTCGGGATAAGGTAAGAAAAACAACAGAAAGCTATTGCGGTTTGTATCAGAAAAATTGCTCAGTTGGTCCGAATAATTGACTCCACGAGTAAAAATGGATTGCTGAGGCTTTCCAATTCTGTGAAGAACCTGGAACATAATTCTGAAAAGGCTCTGAGCACCTCGTGGAATAAAGAATTGGCAGTTTTAGATGCTCAGTCACAGGTACAAAGGAACACTTGGAAAGAAAGCTTGAATTCAGTGACAGAAAAATGCTTGAGCAGTCAGCATAAACATGGCAAGAGATCTATGCTCAGGAAAATGGCTATAAGTATGAACAGACAAAAGCAGCCAATGTATCTGGTTCAGGAGAGTCACTTCGAGGTGTGCAAGGAGGGATTTTGCGATTTTAGGAAAGTGAGACTTTTCTTCTGAAATATAAAGGTGTTTAATTAAAAAGTCCTATTGGACATGGTCTAATGGAAGAGAGAGAAATGAAGGTGTCAATCTGCCTGTGGCATGGGGTACAGTAGATTCAGCCAAGTAGGAACCAGTGCAGCCAAGATCTGTCAGTAACATGGAAAGCAAAATCAACAACACTGACTGGTATCACACAGATCAGTAGGTCCACCACAAACACCAGAATCTGAGCACACTTACTCATCACCAAAACATTTGCCCTTGCTAATTATGAAGTTCATTACTTATTTATTAATTGAGATACTGAGCAGTACAAGCTCTACAGCCCTTCAAGCCTCACTGCCCAGCAATCCCCTGATTGAACCTGAACTTATTCACGTGACAATTTACAATGGAAGATAAACCTATCAGCCAGTAATTCTGCAGACAGTGGGAGGAAACTGGAGCACCTGGAAGAAACCCATGCAGTCACGGAAAGATTGTACAAGCTCCTCACAGACAATAGTGGGAATTGAACCTTGGTTGCTAGTACTGTAAACTGTTGTGATAACCACTACGCTACCATGCTGCCCATGAGTGGGGGCCACTATTGCAGATACAGCTGTACAAATTAAGAGAAGTATGCATATCGTAATAGGAATACCAGGAAATATAAGTGAAGCAGCGAGCCATTTGCTGGAGATAATAGCTGTGTCAGTGCTGGAAATGCCTGCTCAATGTGCCTTCATCCAAGAATGGTAGGACTGACAATAAGTTAACAATGATGAAATAACATAGAGGAAAGAGGCAGGACAGCTTGTGGACTGGTGTAAACACAACAACTGGATTCTCAATGTTCACAAGACTAAATAAATGATTGTGGAGTTGAGGAAGATTTAGGCTGACCACTCCCTTTGCCCATCCACTCTTCAGAACTTGAAGCTCTCAATCCTCTCAAACTCAGCAACACTGATATAGACAGAAACCTGTACTCTGCACCCCTTCCTGCAGTTCATGGGCCAGTTCTTTTGTTTTGCTGACACACAGGGAAAGTTTGTTGTCAAGAGACCATGTTATGAAGCTCATCTTCTTCCTGTCCTCCAACTCACAATAATTTGAGGTACAGCCCATTACGATGGCCTCAACTGCAGACTTGTAGATAGAGTTCAAACAGAAACTGGCCATGCAGTCATGAATGTACAGGGTATAGATTAGAAAATCAAAACAGAATTACAGATGCTGGAAATCAGAAATGAAAACAAAAAAATGCCAGAAACACACAGTAGCTCCACCAGCTCTTGTGGACAAACAGAGTTAATTTTGCAGCTCTGAGACACTTAGAAAGGAGAGAGAAAAACTGAGCCAAATGGACAGAAGTACAGCAGTGGTAACTGGTCCTGAAATATTCAGAAAAATTAATACAGACTCCTGCCTTTTGCATTCATGTGCCCTTAGTTTCCTGACTCTAAGATTTTGGCTTCTCACCAATACTGTCCTGATAGAGAAGGCATGGTTGCCCCAGTGGCTTTAGTGCCAGTTTCACTGTAACTATTGTGTTTGTTATTGAGGGGTAGAGCAGAGCACACCAAGATGCCAGCGTAGAGGGTACTCAGCTGAACTTCCTTGATCCCTGCTTGTACAGTATGTGAACTCTTCTCATGTGGGAGTGGCCAGTTGAGTGGAATAGGAATAATACTATTAACAACCACAATATTTCCCCTTCTTGAAAAAAATACGTATGTCCTTCTTGTCCATAGAGTGGCATTGAAATTATAGTAACTGAAATTGAGTGATTCATTTCACTTCACCCATAGAACGTACCTTATGCTCCTTACTTAAACATAAAAGAGAATTGCCAACATTATTACTGCCTCTCTTTGTTCTTAACACATTCTCTTTCTCTCCGTTTTCTTCCTTTTTCTCACCAATTCCTTTTTTAATGAACAGTCTCATTTTGTGAAATGTTTTCAACATTAGAACCCTTTAAAAAAAACACTAAATCTAACGGAGGTCAGGCCAGATGACGTGAACACTCTGGCAAAGTGAGAGGATACTCTGCCTCTTTAGTCACTTGCCCTAAGCTATTAGGCTATGGAGTATATCTCTGTGGTGGGACAGAGAAATGACCTGAACTGGTATAGGTTCCTGGAAGTGTTGGAATGGATGGAGATCCTTGAACAGGTGAGTCCACCTCAAGTAAGTGGTCCTCATCATAAGGATCAGGCCACTCAATTTCTTTCTCTACCTTTCACAGACTTTGAAGGCGCACAACAACATGCCTGTTCCACCTGATTTCACCCAGTGATGTTCTGATCACAAATGATTGAAGTGTTTGCTGCTGGACTATTGTTCCTTTGATGAATTGGTCTGAAACCCAAACAGCATCACCACCCCTGAGCAGCGACAAAGATTTTGCTCTGTGTCTGAGATCATGCATGCTCTTTGCTTTCTCATGCTGTGTTGTCTCAAAATTTCTCACTTTGTCTAATCCAGTAAGTGAGGTTGGAGAAGGGAAGGAAGAACAGGCAGACTTGTTCTCAGTCTCCAGCCATTGACAGCTCTGATAGCCATTTAGAAGAGGTGTGGAGTGATAAGCTAGCAGTGCTTTGTAGGGATCTCTCACCTTCAGTGGGTGACCCTTAACAGTTTGTACTGCTCTTTCCACCTCCATTTGCCTGTGGCTACCGTGGACCGCTTGTCGGGTGTTTGAACTCATAGTCCCTAGCAAATGCTTTCAATTCTGAGCAGCTAAATTGTGGACCGTTGTCTGACACAAGTGTCTCTGGTATACCATGGTGAGTGAATAAAGCTTTCAGGTGCTGAGGATGTAGAGGACAGATTGGACACCTCATCATTCCATGACTGTTAATCCACATTGAGATAATGTCTCTTTTCAGCTCAAAAATCTCTGTGCCTGCAATTTACCATTGAAGGTCTTGGATCGGGAGTCTCAGATGGTATGTTGCTTCCCTGGTGCCGGGGTCCGAGACATCTCAGATTGGGTGCAGGTTATTCTTGAGAGGGAGGGCAAGAATCCAGATGTTATGGTCCATGTAGGGACCAATGACGTGGGTAGGATGAGTAAAGGGGTCCTGCGTAGGGAGTTCAGGGATTTAGGTGCGAAGCTGAAGAGCAGGACCTCCAGGGTAGCAATCTCAGGATTGCTACCTGTGCCATGTGTGAGTGAGGCAAGGAACAGAAAGATTATGAAGATTAATACATGGCTGAGAGGATGGTGCAGGAGGGAAGGCTTCAGGTTTGTAGATAATTGGGCTTTGTTCCAGGAAAGGTGGGATCTGTTCCGAAGGGACGGTTTACACCTAAACTGGAGCGGTACTAACATTCTTGCAAAAAAATATGCTAGTGCTTCTTGGGGGGGGGTTTAAACTGAATTTGCAGGGGGCGGGGATCCAGAATGTGAGAGAGGATAGTGAGAGGAAGAATAAAGGACAGGTGGGGACTACACAGTTGTGGAATATTAAGTGTGTAGTAGAGAAAGGTGAGGTGGAACAAGTGATAAGGAGGACACATGTACAGAGGGATAGTCTGACGGAACATGGAGTTAAATGTGTTGAAAGAATAAGTAAATTTAGGAAGGACAACAAAATTCTAGCGGCGTATAGCCCGATGGGAGTTCGGGGAGCTGGGTTAAGCACAACAGGCAGTGATTCAAACAGAGAGAGGAGAAATGGGCTAAAAATTCTATATCTGAATGCTCGAAGCATCAGAAATAAGGCGGATGAGCTTGAAGCTCAGGTGTGAATGGGTAACTATGATGTTGTTGGGATAACGGAGACATGGCTGCAGGGAGATCAGACCTGGGAAATGAATGTACAAGGGTATTCGTGCTATCATAGGGACAGAAATGTGGGCAAACGGGGTGGGGTGGCCTTGTTGGTGAGGAATGAGATTCAGTCCTTTGCAAGGGGGGACATAGGATCAGGAGAAATAGAGTCTGTGTGGATAGGACTGAGGAACAGTAAGGGCAAAAAGACACAAATGTGTGTTGTCTACAGGCCACCAAACAGTAGCATGGATATTGGGTGCAAGTTGAATAGGGAGTTAACATTGGCATGTGGCAAAGGTAATGTCGCAGTAGTTATGGGGGATTTCAACACGCAGGTGAACTGGGAGAATCAGGTTGGTGCTGGACCCCAGGATAGGGAGTTTGTAGAGTGCCTACGGGATGCATTCTTGAAACAGCTTGTACAAGAGCAGAGCAGGGACAAGACTATTCTGGATTTAGTGTTATGTAATGAACAGGATTTGATAAGCGATCTTGAAGTAAAGGAGCCATTAGGAGGTAGTGATCATAATATAATGTTTTTATCTGCAATTTGAGAAGGATAGGGCAGATTGGAAGTGTCAGTGTTGCAGTTGAACAAGGGAAACTATGGTACCATGAGGGAGGAGCTGGCCAAAGTTGACTGGATGGATAGCCTAGCAGAAAAGACAGTGGAACAGCAATGGTAGGTATTCTTGGGAATAATGCACAAGGTGCAAAATCAGTTCATCCCCCAGAGAAGGAAGGATTCAAAGGGGGGATAGGGGCCACAGTGGTTGACAAAGGAAGTCAGAGATTGCATAGCATTAAAAAAAGGAAGTATGACAGAGCTAAGGTGAGTGGGAGGACAGATGATTGGGAAGTTTTTAAGGAACAACAGAACTTAACTAAAAAGGCAATACGGGGAGAAAAAAATGAGGTATGAACGCAAGCTAGCCAGAAATATAAAGCTTATTTAGGTATGTGAAAAGAAAGAAGATAGTTAAGAACAATGCTGGGCCCTTGAAGAATGAATTGGGTGAAATTGTATTGGGAAACAGAGAAATGGCAGAAGAATTTAATGAGTACTTTAGATCTGTTTTCACTGAGGAAGACACAAGCAATCTCCCAGATGTATGGATGGGCCAAGGACATAGGGTAACAGAGGAAATGAAACAGTTTGACATTAGGAAGGAAATGGTGATGTGTAGACTGATGGGACTGAAGGGTGACAAATCCCCAGGTCCAGATGGTCTGCATCCTAGGGTACTAAAGGAGGTGGCCCTGGAAATTGCAGATGCACTTATAATCATTTTCCAGTGTTCCTTAGATTCAGGATCTGTTCCTGAGGATTGGAGAATGGCTAATGTTATCCCACTTTTTAAGAAAGGAGGGAGAGAGAAAACAGAGAACTATTGACCTGTCAGCCTGACATCGGTGGTGGGGTAGATGCTGGAGTCCATTATTAAGGATGAAATAGTGGCATATCTAGATAGCAGTGATAGGATTGGGCCGAGCCAGCATGGACTTACCAAGGGTAAGTCATGCTTGATTAATCTGTTGGAGTTTTTCAAGGATGTAACCAGGAAGTTAGATGGGGGAGATCCAGTGGATGTAGTGTACCTCGATTTTCAAAAGGCATTTGATAAGGTCCCACATGGGAGATTGGTGGGTAAAATCAAAGCTAAGGGCATTGGGGGGAAGACATTGACATGGATAGAAAACTGGTTGGCAGATAGAAAGCAAAGGGTAACGGTGAATGGGTGTTTCTCAGAATGGCAGGTGGTGACTAGTGGGGTGCCACAGGGCTCGGTATTGGGGACCACAGCTGTTTACAATTTACGTCAATGATTTAGATGAAGGCATTGAGAATAACATCAGTAAGTTTGCTGATGATACTACGCTGGGTGGCAGTGTGACATATGAAGAGGATGTTAGGAGAATTCAGGGTGACTTGGATAGGCTGGGTGAGTGGGCAGATACTTGGCAGATGGCGTTTCATGTGAATAAGTGTGAAGTTATCCACTTTGGGAGTAATAACAGGAAGGCAGATTATTATCTGAACAGTGTAGAGTTAGGTAAGGGAGAAATACAAAGAGATCTAGGAGTCCTTGTTCATCAGTCACTGTAGGTGAATGAGCAAGTGCAGCAGGCAGTGAAGAAGGCTAATGGAATGTTGGCCTTTATTACAAAGGGAATTGAGTACAAGAGCAAGGAAATCCTTTTGCATTTGTACAGAGCCCTGGTGAGACCACACCTGGAGTATTGTGTACAGTTTTGTTCTCCAGGGTTAAGGAAGGACATCCTGGCTGTAGAGGAAGTGCAACATAGATTCACAAGGTTAATTCCTGGGATGTCTGGACTGTCTTACGCAGAGAGGTTAGAGAGACTGGGCTTGTACACGCTGGAATTAAGGAGATTGAGAGGGGATCTGATTGAAACATACAAGATTATTAAGGGATTGGACAAGATAGAGGCAGGAAATATGTTCCAGATGCTGGGAGAGTCCAGTACCAGAGGGCATGGTTTGAGAATTAGGGGTAGGCCATTTAGGACAGAGTTAAGGAAAAACTTCTTCTCCCAGAGAGTTGTGGGGGTTTGGAATGCACTGCCTCGGAAGGTAGTGGAGGCCAATTCTCTGGATGCTTTCAAGAAGGAGCTAGATAGGTACTTTATGGATAGGGGAATCAAGGGATATGGGGACAAGGCAGGAACCGGGTATTGATAGTAGATGATCAGCCATGATCTCAGAATGGTGGTGCAGGCTCGAAGGGCCAAATGGTCTACTTCTGCACCTATTGTCTATTGTCTAAAGTCTGAGAATTCCATGGGAGAGAGCGGCTCAGCATGATTTTTGTACAGTTTTCTGTATGCTTCACATTGCTTTACATAATCTTTCAGCTTTGTGCTCAGATCAGGCCATCACATGAATTGCCTTGCTCTCAGGCAATATTTTTCAATGCCTTGATGTCCCTGGTGGATTTGACTGAGGATATTGGTGTGCATAGAAGCAGGAATGACAAGTCTGAGCCCTTTAGCAGCTATTCATCAAGAATGGTGAGTATGTCTCTTTCAAGCCAGTAAGGTTTGAGATCGGGAGCTCGTTTTAGAATACCTGGACATCTCTGCTCATAGTATTGCATGACATTGCTGCAGATTTGGTCTCTTTTTCAATTCAGCGCAAATTTCAGCCCATTTTTCTGTGATGCAGGAAAGCTTTCACATACCTGAGCTAAGTAGATGTTGGTACCTTCCATGAGGGTTGAGTCAACTCTTGTCCTCTCACTTTTTCAAGGTACCCTCGACAAATGTCTGGTGTTGTGAAAGGTTTGCCAGGACCATACTCAATAAACCTCATTCTGAATCCTTGCAGATGTGGAGGTAAATCATTTAAGTGTTTCAAGCTGAGGAGGCTGACATGTGTCATGTGGTCTGTTTTGAGTAGGAATTTAGTACCTATCAAGTAATAGCTGAAGCATTCACAAACCCACAGGAGATCCAGCATCTCCTTGTCGATTTGAGCGTAATGCTGTTCAGTGCTTCAGTGCTCTTGATACATATGCCACTGGTTTCCATACAGCACCGCAGAATTGTATGAGTGCTCCTCCTAGGCCAAAAGAAGAGGCATCTGCTTAGACCTTGGTTGCTTTGTTTGAATCCCAGTGTTGATAGAAAGATGTGTGCCGCTTTAAGTGATGAGAATGACTTTTACTGTGGTGCGTTCCAGGTCCAAATATTTCTCTAAGAAAGGAGGTTATGTAGTGGTTTTGTTTCCTCTGCTAGATCAGGAATGGCCATGCTAAGGAAACTGCGGATCTCTGATTCATTCATAAGTTGTTCCATGTTCCAAACTCCTGCCAGTCTGAATCTAGTTGCTCTCCCTCTGGTGGTCTAAGAACTTCACCTCTAACTTTGCAGATTTGCTCTTTTTGTTCAGGGTGATTCCAGCCTGTTTCAATTTCTTCCACACTTTTGTCATGTTTCTCCCTTGATCCTCTGAAGATAAGTATATCATCCATGTGGCAAACTATTCCATTTATTCCCTCCAAAATTTGGTTCATCCTCATCTAAAAAAAGAGATCAAGGGCTGATGAGATGCCAAAGAGACACTATGTCTCTTGAAGGCTGATGCACCATCAATAACTCACACTGAGACGTAAGGCGAGATATCGGCTTTTATTGACTGGAAGAAGGAACCAGGAGTGAGTGTCTATCATATATCCTGCAGACTGAGGCCGAGCGTCAGGCCTCAGACCTCCTTTATACAGGGGCCTGTGGGAGGAGCCACAGGAGCAGTCAGCAGGGGCGTGTCCCGACAGGCACATAGTTCACCACATTCACCCCCCCCTTCGTTTGAAAGAGTCCTCATGTGGCGAAGTTCTTACAAGTCAAGTCTATCAGGTGGTCGAATCTGTCGCTGCGATCTACGTAGCACCGGCTGTGACCGCATAGATGCCGGCAACATTGGTGATTGCACAGGGGACGGAGGTTGCGCTTGTTCTTGCCCACTAGGTGCCGGTGATCCCTCATGCATGTGCGAGGCGCCTGGTATAAATGCGTACGAAACGCCCGGTATACAAGTGTCGTGAGGAGTCTGTGTAGGGCCTGGTGAGCACGGTGTCACCTCTGGTGCAGGGTTCATAGTTACCGGAGAGCCTTCAGGGTAGTGGTCTGCTGCACCTGCGGGTGCCAGGTTGCGGATGGAGACCGTGTCCTCCCGCCCATCAGGTTAGACCACGTAAGCATACTGGGGGTTCGCATGTAGAAGGTGAACCCTCTCTACCAGCGGGGAGTATTTATTGCTCCTCACATGTTTCTGGAGCAGCACTGGCCCCGGGGATGTCAGCCAAACTGGTAGGGTGGTCCCAGTGACAGACTTCCTGGGAAAAGAGAATAGGCGTTCGTGAGGGGTGGCATTGGTGGACGTACATAACAGGGAGCGGATAGAGTGCAGTGCCTCAGGGAGGACCTCCTGCCATCGAGAGACCGGCAACCCTTTTGACTTAAGGGCTAAAAGTGTGGCCTTCCACACTGTGGCATTCTCCCGCTCCACCTGGCCATTACCCCGGGGATTATAACTCGTGGTCCGACTAGTAGCAATGCCCCTAGCTAGCAAGTACTGGCGCACCTCCTCACTCATAAAGGAGGACCCTCTATCACTGTGGATATAGCAGGGATACCCGAACAGAGTGAAGAGCTGGCGCAGGGCGTTTATGACGGACGTGGCAGTGGTGTCGGGGCAGGGGATGGCAAAGGGGAACCGTGTGTACTCGTCAATAACACTGAGAAAATAGACATTGCGGTCAGTGGAGGGAAGGGGGCCTTTAAAGTCAACACTCAGTCGTTCAAAAGGGCGGGTGGCCTTGACAAGTTGTGCCGTGTCAGGACGGTAGAAGTGCGGTTTGCACTCAGCGCAAATTTGGCAGTCCCTGGTCATCGTCCTGATGTCCTCCAGGGAGTATGGCAGGTTCCGAGCTTTCACAAAATGTTAAAATTGGGTGACCCCCGGATGGCAAAGTTGTGCATGAAGGGTGTACAGCTGGTCGAGCTGTGTGCTAGCACATGTTCCCCGGGATAGGGCATCAGGGGGCTCATTGAGTCTGCCAGGCCGGTACAGGATATCATAGGTGTAGGTGGAGAGTTCTATCCTCCACCGCAGAATCTTATCATTTTTGATTTTGCCCCGCTGTTGGTTGCTGAACAGGAACGCAACCGAGCGCTGGTCGGTCAGCACGGTGAACCTTTTGCCAGCAAGATAGTGCCTCCAGCGCCTAACAGCCTCCACTATGGCCTGGGCTTCTTTCTCCGAATTTCGGAGCCTTGGAGGGTGCGAGAAAAGAATGCTACTGGTCTGCCTTCCTGATTGAGGGTAGCAGCCAGAGCGAAATCGGAGGCATCACACTCCACTTGGAAGGGAGCGGTCTCGTCCACTGCATGCATCGTAGCTTTGGCAATGTCCGCTTTAATGCAGTCGAAGGCCGCGCAGGCCTCAGCAGAGAGGGGAAACGAGGTAGACTTGACCAGGGGGCGAGCCTTGTCTGCGTAATGGGGGACCCATTGGGCGTAATAGGAAAAAAAACCCAGGCACCGTCTGAGGGCCTTGAGAGTGGTGGGAAGAGGGAGTTCTAACAGGGGGCGCATACGTTCGGGATCAGGGCCAATAACCCCGTTTTCCACGACATACCCAAGTATAGCAAGGCGGGTGGTACCAAACACACACTTGTCCCTGTTATAAGTAAGGTTCAGAGCTGCGGCCACTTGGAGAAATCGTTGGAGGTTGGCATCGTGATCTGGCCTGTCGTGACCACAGATGGTGATGTTATCCAGATAGGGAAATGTGGCCTGCAGTTGGTACTGGTCCACCATCCGGTCCATTTCCCTCTGGAAGACAGAGACACCATTCGTGACACCGAAAGGGACGCGCAGGAAGTGATAGAGCCTGCCGCCCGCCTCGAAGGCGGTGTAGGGGCGGTCCTCTGGGCAGATGGGGAGCTGGTGATAAGCGGATTTCAGATCTATTGTCGAGTACACCTTATACTGAGCAATCTGGTTGACCATATCCGCGATGCGGGGTAGGGGGTATGCGTCAAGCTGCGTAAACCGATTGATGGTTTGACTATAGTCCACCACCATCCTATTTTTCTGCCCAGTCCGAACAACAACCACCTGGGCCCTCCAAGGACTGGGGCTTGGCTCAATGATCCCCTCCCTGAGCAGCCACTGCACCTCCGACTGAATGAAGGCCCTGTCCCCCGTGCTGTACCTCCTGCTTTTGGTTGCCACAGGTTTACAGTCGGGGGTCAGGTTGGCGAACAGCGGTGGGGGAGGGACCTTGAGAGTGGAGAGGCTGCAAGTGGTGTCGGTAGCGCAGCTGTTGGCCTGGTTCTGGATGGGATGTGTGTGTCCGTGTGTGTGTGTGGTCAGTAGCGGGGTATGTGAAGAAGTCGCACAAAACTGAGGATTCCGGACAATGAGTGGTGGGAGGGACCCGTCGTATACCATAGTCACACTTTCGAGATGGCTCTGGAAGTCCAGCCCCAATAGCACAGGTGCGCACAGATTAGGCATGATCAGCAGCTCAAAGTCCCGATATTCTGTGCCTTGCACCACCAATGTCGCTACACAACCCGCCCGGATGTCTGTGGACTGCGACCCAGAAGCCAAATGGAACCTCCGACTGACCGGCCGCGTTGCGAGTCCGCAGCGTTGCACTGTGTCCGGGTGAATAAAACTCCCAGTGCTGCCCGTGTCAAACAGGCATCTAGTCCTGTGCCCCTCCACCCGGATGTCCATCATGCAAGCTGGTGTGGGGCGCTTTGGTCGAGGGTTACAGTGGCCAGAGACCCGGTCAGCATCGGAGGGCCGGGGGCGGGGCATGCTGACGTCGACAAAGATGGCCGCTCACATCCGGGGTACCCGGTAAGCATCGGAGGGTCGGGGGCGGGGCGTGCTGACGTTGACAAAGATGGCCGCCCACATCCGGGCATGCAAGATGGCGGCCCCCACGTTTCACCCGCAGTGCTGCACTCCGCTCGAGGTTGAGACTTACAGACCTTGGCGAAGTGGCCCCGCTTTCCGCAGCTGGAGCAGGTCGCTTCTCGCGCTGGACAGCGTTGTCGAGGATGTTTTTTATGGCCACAGAAATAACAAAGCACGAGTTTCTGATGGGCCACAGCCGTGGTCTGGGTCGGGGAGCTCGTGGAATGGCGACTGGCGGTGGCGTTGGCGAATTCGCTCCCGGGAGCCGGCGGTGGCGGGGTCTGAGGAGTCCACGGAACCGGCGGGGAATCGCGCGACTGGACAGCGTCGGCGTTATGCAGCGCAGCTTCCAGAGCATTGGCCGTCTCTATCGCCGAGCTTAAGGTAAGGTCTGAGTTTTCCAGCAGCCGCTGGCGCATGTACACTGACCTCAGTCCCGTCACAAAGGCGTCTCGCACCAGCAGCTCCGCATGCTGTTCTGCCATGAGCGTCTTGCAGTCACAAGCTCGAACGAGTATCTGTAGTGCTCGGAGAAACTCAGCGCACGATTCGCCAGCCCGCTGTTGCCGGGTAGCTAAACGATGTCTTGCGTAGACGGTGTTCACCGGCCGCAGGTACTGTCTTTTGAGGGCGTCCAGTGCCCCATCGTAGGTCGGCAGGTCCCGGATAATGGAGTAAACTTTGGGGGTGACCCTCGAGAGTAGGATTCTGTGCATAACGGTGGGTTCAGTCGCACGAAGCTCCGCCAAGTACGATTGGAAGCATGCAAGCCAGAGTTCAAAAGCGAGAGCTGCGTCAGGGTCTTGAGGGTCCAAATCCAACCGGTCCGGATGCAAAACGGGTTCCATGTTGTAAAACTTCCAGTCAATAAAATTGATGCACCATCAATAACTCACACTGAGACGTAAGGCGAGATATCGGCTTTTATTGACTGGAAGAAGGAACCAGGAGTGAGTGTCTATCATACAATGTCCTGGAGACTGAGGCTGAGCGTCAGGCCTCAGATCACCTTTATACAGGGGCCTGTGGGAGGAGCCACAGGAGCAGTCAGCAGGGGCGTGTCCCGACAGGCACATAGTTCACCACAAAGGCATAGCGTCCATATGGTGTGATGAAGGTTGTGAGCTTCTGTGACTCTGGAGCTAAACGGATCTGCCAGAACCCTGAGTTTGCATCCAGTTTGTTGAAGAACTTCGTTCCACCCTGCATACCCAATTTGTGATTAACAGAGGGCAGAATAAACTTCTCTCACCTCACTGCATTATTCAATTTTGTTAGATCAATGCAGATACTCATTGTGCCGTTTGGCTTGGCAACAGGAACAATGCCCATGCATCAGTGTTAGGTCTTTTCATTCTAGTTATGATGTCAAATGCCTCCATTCTCTCAAGTTCAGCTTTAACTTTGTTCATCAGTGGAACTGGTATATGCCTTACTGTGGTCAAAGAGTAGGGTCTCATTCCTGGCCTCAGTTGGATAAGATACTCTTCTTTCAGTACTCCCAGGCTTGTGAAAAATTCCAAGAACTTCTCCTGCCACAGAAAGGTGTTTAGTAAATCCAATCTTGCAATGAGGTTCAGCTTCCTGACGGCATGTCTCCTCAGTAATGGTGAAAAGAGATTCTAAACAACATAAATATCCTCTATTAACCAGACCTCATTTTTATGGATGGAAGTAGTAAACATTCCTTTCACACTGACCTTATGTTTCTTTGGCCCAATGAACACTTCCTTTCTTTCTTTTTCAATCTTTTTATTAAATTTCATATATAAAAAAACATAACAAAATATTGTATTAAATAAGTTATGAGTACATTAGACTTAGTTAAATTAGTAACAAGATAACAATATCTTATTAAGCTATCAGCAAAAAAAAGATCGTACAATAATCAATCTAACCTATATTGATTATAAATGAAAAAGATTAAGAATAGTCATCAAAAGAAAAAAATATATAAAAATGCAGGAAAAAATTTATATTAAAAAAATAAACCTAAACTAACATGGGCAATAATAACAGTTTATATGTATATGATAGTGTCAAAAACTCCGGAACTCCATACCAGAACAAGAATAGAAAAAGAAAAGGTCTGGAAGAAGCCAAAATAATTCATATGAAAATGTCGAATGAACGGTCCCCAAGTTTCTTCAAATTTAATTGATGAATCGAAAATAGTACTTCTAATTTTTTCTAAACTCAGACAAGAAATAGTTTGAGAGGACCACTGAAATGTGGTAGGAGGATTTACTTCTTTCCAATTTTGTAATATAGACCTTCTGGCCATTAATGTAGCAAAGACAATCATTCGTCTAATTGAAGGGGAAAGTCGACTATCATCCTCATTTGGTATACCAAAAATTGCAGTGATAAAATGAGGTTGTAAATCAATATTCCAAATTGAGGAAATGGTAGTGAATATGTCCTTCCAATAGTTATGTAAGGTAGGACATAACCAAAACATGTGGGTCAATGAAGCCACATCTGAATGACATCTGTCACATTGAGGATTAACATGAGAATAAAACCGAGCAAGCTTATCTTTAGACATATGAGCTCTATGTACGACCTTAAATTGTATTAAAGCATGTTTAGCACATATAGAAGAAGAATTAACCATTTGTAAAATTTTTTCCCATTTTTCCGTTGATATATTGTATTGAAGTTCTTTTTCCCATTCCTGTTTAATTCTACCTGATACCTCTGGTTGTATCTTCATAATCATATTATAAATAAGAGCCACTAATCCCTTCTGACAGGGATTTAAAGTAAAAATCATATCTGAAAAATCTATCAAAGTTGAATTAGGAAAGGATGGTAAAACTTTATATAAAAAATTTCTAATTTGTAAATATCTAAAAAAAATTAGATTTAGGTAACTTAAATTTGTTGGAAAGTTGGTCAAAAGACATCAAACTACCTTCAGAGAAAAGATCACGAAAACATATTAGACCCTTTCTTTTCCATATGCTAAAAGCTTGATCTGTTAAAGAAGGTTTAAAAAAAAATTAAGTAAGATAAGGCTATCAAGAACAAAGTTTTTCAGAGTAAAAAACTTACAAAATTGAAACCAAATTCGTAATGTATGTTTGACAATAGGGTTAGATATCTGTTTATTGAGTTTAACTAAATCAGCAGGGAGAGAAGAACCAAGAACAGAGAATAAAGAATATCCTTGTGCATCATTACATTCTAAATTTACCCACTGTGGGCACAATGGTTAATCTAAATCTAGTTTCCAATATATTAAATTTCGAATATTATTCGCCCAATAGTAAAATCTAAAATTAGGTAAAGAACACTTCCTTTGTCGTGTTTAGCGTAATGTCTGTTTTCTTCAGCAATTTTGTGAAGAGACATCCAGGGATGGCTGTGACATCTGCGCCTCTGACCATTTTGAATATCACTGCCTCATTTTTCAACTGAACCATAGTTCACCAGCCTTGTCTATTTGAATCTGGAGCCCCAGTGAAAGCTTTCTCTTCATCTGAATCATGGATCTCCTGAAGAATTGCTTTTGAGTCACATTGCTTTTATAATGGCAAAATCCATTGCACTGGTGGTATTTCATTTCTTTTGCTGGACAGAGTTCTTTGACGTGGAATACCACATCTCCTGCAGTTGGACATTTTACCTGCTCTTTGTTTCGCTTGTCTTTTTTGTTTGAGCTGAGCTCTACTGTCACCTCTTTCTGAGTGCGCTTTGTTTGTGCCCTTCTCTTAGTACAGCTTCAAGCTTTACCTCAGCATCATTTTCATGCCTGAGTTCTACCTGTTGCTGATGAACATTCTCACTCTGCCTGACCATAGTAATAGGTTCCTCTAGTGTAAGATTTGCATGCAACTGAAGTGTCTCTGACAATTTGATGTCTAGTACTCCGACAACAATTCTGTCTCTAATGAACTCATCACTTAGATTTCCATATGCACAGTTGTCTGACAGTGCATACAAATACTGTGATGAAGTCATTTACACTTTCATCTGGCTTCTGTTTTCTGGAGTTGAATTTTGCCCTGTCATATGTCACATTTCATTTTCCTGCAAAATATTCCTTGAGTTTGTTCTGCACTGATTGTATTCCTTTTTCTGAACGTCTGTCAGTTGAAATCCAACCATGATGTCATTTGCTTTGTCAAACATGCAGAGTATCAGTCTGCTTACTTGAGGCTTTTCTGAAACCTGAGTGAGTTTGCTTTCAACCTTAAATCTCTCAAAGCATCTGAGCTATCTCTCAAAGTCCCCTGGTTTAGAGAACTCAAAATTCTCATGGAGGAGCTTTATTAGATAGTAGATGTAGCGACTGTAGGTATTTTCTTCATTTTCCTATTTGTGTGTTTATTTATCCTTCCATTTATTTGGACTACAAAAGGCTTTTTCTCCTTGAGAGTTTGACTGGCTTCTCCGACTTCTCTGTTGTACCTGTGTCTCTGTGCTTTTCCCTAGGTTAGTGGGTCACAGATTATTACAATGTATCCATTTTGGGTGTGGCTTGAATGTGCTAACTGGCAACCCTGGCCCTTTCTCAGCTCAGCCTCATGCAGTGCATTAAATTAGCAAGCTAGCATAGGCAATTTAGGTCTCTGGACATTTTTCATAAATATATCCAGACAGGAAGAACCTTACTGTAAATTACTTCTTGTTGGGGATCTCACTTGGTATGTGGCCCAAATCCCTGTTTGTACAGTATGTGAACTTCTCCCATGTGGGAGTGGCTATCTGAGTGGCATAGGAATAACACTATTAACTACCACTAGAGCAACTACAAAACTTATTTGTGTCTTATGACAAAGAATGGCATATTATTTCCTGATCTCCTAAAGCACACTTCTGTATTCTATAACACCCTGTCTAGAATTATATAAGAAATTACTTTTTCCTACTAAATCTTTCATACAAAAAAATTGCTCTCTAATTCCCATCTCCGACATTTGCTTACGTGTACAATGTTTGCGACTCAAAAGTATTTTAGTTTATTCTGGGTTCAAATTAAACACTATAGCAATTTAATCAATGGAAATGCGCATGTAGTGGAAACCAATTAAACTTTATGCTGTCAAAGAAGTTTGTATTGTGAATGTGTCACCTTTCATCTTTAATAACAAAATGTTTCTTTTTTTTTAGTTCACAAATCACTGCATTATGTTCTCCACCATCAATGGTTGCCTATGACCTTGACAATGTCATTTGAAGAACATGTTAATTGCTTTAAATTCCAGCAAACAGTATGTGTTTCTTGCTTCATTGAATTTCCCTTCCAAAAATATCTTCTTTCTGTCATCTCATCATGAGCTCCCTTTTTGTGTGTGATAGATGTACGAGGGGTGATTGATAAGTTTGTGGCCTAAGGTAGAAGGAGTCAATTTTAGAAAACCTAGCATGTTTATTTTTCAACATAGTCCCCTCCTACATGTACACACTTATTGCAGCGATCATGGAACATACGGATCCATTCTTTGTAGAAGTCGTCCACAGCAGGGGTGATTGATAAGTTAGTGGGCTATGGTAGAAGGAGATGAGTTATACAGCTCTCATTACGTGCAAGTGCAGTTCAACTCTGAGTGAAAATGCAGAAAGCTTGAAGTTAATAACTCATCTCCTTTTACCTTAGGCCACAAACTTACCAATCACCCCATGCTGTGGACCACTTCTGGAGGTCCAAGATGCTAGCTTTACAAAGAAGGGATCTGTATGCTGCACGGCCACTGAACTGTCAGGAGGGGCCGTTTGCGATAGGACTCAAGTGCAGACCAATGAATGTTCTTTTACCAGGATTTTATTAGCTGCCACAGGGGCAACAGTCTTTCAACACCAGGAGGCAGGCACGAAGCCGGAATGGCAGGCGGAGGTCTTACCTGGGAAAGGCTGTCCGACGAGGGCAGACGATTACGGGTGCTTCAGACAGGAATCAGGTTCCAAACAGGCAGAATCCAGAAACAGAATTCAACAATTTCCGTTGGCAGTCGTCACTATAGCAGGCTGGAACGACTCAGTTCAGGACTGGGACGAACAGGCAGAGAGTGTGAGTCGAGGCAGGGTTTAAATGGACTGGGTAATGAGCGAGAACAGAAGCAGGTGGGTGCTATTGAGGGGATAAGTGGGTAATTGGCGAGAGTCCAATTAGGAAAGGGGCTGGTTCAAAGACCACATGGCCAGGTGAAAGAAGGTAGAATTTAAGGGCTGTCATGGTCCAGAGCTATCAGCAGAGCCCCTTTGACCCAGTGTTCAGACCGGATCCTTAACATGGACTAAGTGTGTAAATGTGCTAGGTTTTCTGAAATTGACTCCTTCTACCTTAGGTCAGGAACTTATCAATCACCCTCGTATTTTAGTCTTCAGAAGATCCTTCTGCTTTTTTATGTTGGCAAATCTGGAACTCACTCAGTCTTCTCTGCAATCAGAGGTTTTGGTTATCCTGTTCTTGTCACCAGTGTAGAGCATTATGTTTTCTTCTGAATAGGATGAGTGTTAACTGTAACTTTAGCTCACTTTGACATAAAGTATCAAGGAAACACAAACTTTATAGTAATAGTTCATCAATGAAACTGCAAACTGTACAACAATCCAAAAATAGGTAACTGTGTAACACAGTCTCCTAAGGTTGTGGCAACTCACTGACCTTAAGATAATAGCTCTCCTTGGTAGATAACTATTTTAAATTGCAAATAGAGATTTGATTCACTATTTAATAGTTATTTTAAAGGAGGCCTCTAATTTTTTCAATTTTCTTACACTTCATGTTCAAGTGATTTCCTTCTTGAAGGAGTGATGAATTCCACCAGATTCAAGACCAGCAGCACCAACTTTTTTAAAATCCATTTAAGATATGACAGTTTTGAAAATTATAATTTAATCTGAAACCATGTTGTTATAAGTATTAATATTTTAGTCCTAAATGAACTAAATACTTCAACCAATTTTCTACAACATATTTTCTCTGATGCAGTGTTTCAGTCAGACTATTTGAACAGACTTACTGAACCATTTAAAATCTAAACAAGTCATTCAGAATCTCAAAAAACTTTAATCTAATTGGATTAACACTATGGCCCAAAGAATGTAATATATTGTCCTACCATTCCAACTATGTAACCTGTCTGTACCGTTAATTATTACACACAGTGTATTATGTAAAATATTGAACCAATTGGCCCAACTATGATCCATATAATTAATCTTTTCTGACTTGTATTCAATGTAAACATTGTTGAATAGAGTGCACAATAACTCTTCTAACATTTTTGTCATCTGTATGTTCAGATCTGGGCCACGGGTACTGCTAACATTTGGTATATTTTTGCTATTCAGGCATTTGAGCACAGACAATGAAATCACAGACTTTTTTTCTGCTTGTGTTGAATTTCCTTTGAAGTGGGATTTCCATCTGACACCTTTCGACACCTTTTCCGCCCACTTGGGAATGGGTGATGGCTTGATGGAAGGCATTGCCAATAGAAAATAAACTTTTTACCTGAATATACTGTATCTCTCTGTAGCTTTTCTTCGCTATAGATATACGAGTAGGAATGGACCATTCACCCTGCTCTGTCATTCAACAAGGAAAATATTCTCCATTCTCCATTCATCAACCCTGTTGAGCTGCATAAGAATTTGACATGTTTCAGTAAGTATCTTATTCTTTGAAATTCCAGGGAATAAGTTTAACTTATTTATTGGGTGTTCATACCACAGACCCATCATCCCAGGAACAATACTGATGAATCTATGCTGCAGTCCCCCTATAGAAGATGTCAAGATATGTCAAGATGAAGCCACACTCAGGTTGGAGGAACAACACCTAATTTTCCATTTGGGTAGCTTCCAACCTGATGGCATGAACATTGATTTCTCTAACTTCCGTTAATGCCCCTCCTTCACTTCTTACCCCATCCCATATTTACTTATGTATGCATGTATGTAGTTATTTGTGTATTTATTTATTTACTTATTTATTATTCCCCCTTTTTTCCTCTCTGTTTTTTCCCTCTCTGCCCCTCTCACAATCACTACTTGCCTGTTCCCCATCTCCCTCTGGTGCTCCCCTCCCCCTTTCTTTCTCCCTAGGCCTCCCGTCCCATGATCCTTTCCCTTCTCCAGCTCTGTATCCCATTTGCCAATCACCTTTCCAGCTCTTAGCTTTATCCCTCCCCCTCCTGTCTCCTCTTATCATTTTAGGTTTCCCCCTGCCCCTACCACTTTCATATCTCTTATTATCTTTTCTTTCAGTTAGTCCTGATGAAGGATCTTAGCCCGAAACATCGACAGTACTTCTTCCTATAGATGCTGCCTGGCCTGCTGCGTTCCACCAGCATTTTGTGTGTGCTGCTTGAATTTCCAGCATCTGCAGATTTCCTCGTGTTTGCGTATAGAAGGTGTATTTGTTTTAAGTAAGGAAAGTAATATTTTATAAAATACTCCACATGTGTCCTCAATATGTAATTTTATGTAATTTTAAAGACATCTTTGCTTCATTACAGAGACCTTCTTATCTTAAAATTGTCTGCCGCTTATGCATTTCATGTTTCATCAACTTGTGTTCTCTGTGAGAATTATTCACTCAATGATTCATTTAATTAAGAAGTAATTAATGTTTCCACTTTTTTAATGAAGTATGTATACACATGTAATTAGTCATTGTAATCCATTTTAACAACACTATATTCTGCATTCCCTTATTGCTTTTCCATAAGACGATAAGAAATAGGAGCAGAATTAAGCCATTTGATCTACCAAGTCTGCTCCGCTATTGCATCATAGCCATCCAATTTCCTCTCAGCCCCAATCTCCTGTCTTCCCTCTGTATCTATCAAGAATCTGTCAACCTCCACCTTAAATATACATGAAGACTTGACCTCCACAGCCACTACGGAAAAGAATTCCACAGATTCACCACTCTCCAGCTAAAGAAATTCCTTCTCCTCTCGTTTCTAAAAGAACACCCATCCTTATGTCTTTGGAATGTGTGGACTGAGAAGATATTCGCTGAGATAAACCTCATGATAATGATCACTGAGATCCCATAATGAAGAATAGAAGTGGATAACACATTTCTGAGGCTGTCTGGAGACTAGGATGGAAGGACAAGTGCATCAGGTTATGAATTAATAGTGTTTGGCTTGCCAGGGAGATAATCAAGGAAACTGGAGGAGAATTGTGTAGAGCACACGGAACCTGATGAAGTTTGAGGGAGAAATCCAGGTATCCAACAAATGTAGAGGGGACAATATTCAGAATCAGAAACAGTTTTGTTATCACTTTCCCGCTGTATGTTGTGAAATCTGATGATTTTCAGCAGCAGTGTTGAACAATACCTTAAAAAATTGTTATAAGTTGACACCATTTCTGTTTTTAATACCATCATTCTTCAGAAGCTGGTGGGAAATCTGTTCCTGTTGGGTAACTGGATCTTGGACTTCCTGACAGCGATACCATAGACAGTCCAAGGGCAGACAAAGGCAGCATAAAAGTGAAAGAAAGGGCATATAAATAGCAAAACTTAGTGGGTAGTTAGAGGATTGTGAAACTTTTAAAAACCAACGAAAAGCAACTAAAAACCTAGGAAGAGAGAAAAGATGAAATATGAAGGTAAGCTATGATATAAAAGAAGTTAACACATTATTTTCAGATATATAAAGGGTAAAATACTAGGTAAGAGTGGAGATTGGACTGCAGGAAAATGATCCTGGGGAGGAAGTAATGGGGGACAAAGAAATGGTGGATGAACTTAACTATTTAGTGACATTATGGCAGAAATTCAAGAGTGTCCGGGGCAGAAGTGAGTGTAGTTGATATTACTAAGGAGAAGATGCTTGTGAAACTGAAAGGTTTGAAGGTAGATAAGTCACCAGAACCAGATAGAATACACACCAGGGTTCTGAATGAGGTAGCTGAAGAGATTGTGGAGGCATTAATAATGATCTTTCAAGAATTTCTAGATTCAATAATGGTTCAGGTGTACTGGAAAATTGCAAATACCACTCCACTCTTTAAGAATATAGGGAAGCAGAAGAAAGGAAATTATAGGGCAGATGGAGTCCATTATTAAGGATGAAGTTTCAGGGTACTTGAAGGAACATGATAAAATAAACCAAAGTCAGCATGGTTTCCGTAAGGAGAAATCTTGTTTGACAATCTGTTGGAATTCTTGGAGGAAATAACAGGCAGGATTGACAAAGGAAAGTCAGTGATTATAACTTACTTGGATTTTCAGAAGGCCTTTGACAAGGTGCTGCACTTGAGGCTGCTTAACAAGATAAGATCCCATGATGTTGCAGGAAAGATACTAGCATGGTAGAAGATTAGCTAGCAGGCAGGAGGCAAAGTGTCAGAATAAAGGGTTCTCTCCTGATTGGCTGCAATGACTTGTAGTATTTCAGAAGGGTTGATATTGGGATATTGTTATCATGATATATGCCAATAATTGGATGATGCAATTGATGGCTTTGTGGCCAAGTTTTCAGATGATAAAAAGATAGGTGGAGGGGCAGGTAATGTTGACAAAGCAAGAAGTCTGCAAAAGGAATTAGACAGATTGGCAGAATGGGCGACAAAATGGCACATGGAATATAGTCAAGGAAACTTATGTTCATGCACTTTCATAGAAGGAATAAGTGCATTGACTATTTTCTAAACAGGGAGAAAATTCAGAAATCAGAGGTACAAGAGTATTTGCAAGACTTTGTGCAGGATTCCCTACCAATTAATTTGTAGGTTTAGTTGCTGATAAGGAAGGCAAATGCAGTGTTAGTGATTATTCAAGAGAACTAGAATATAAAAGCAAGGATGTAATGCTGAACTTTATAAGGCACATAAAGTATTGTCAGCAGTTTTGGGCTCCTTAACAAGGACAAGATATGCTAGCCTTGTAGACGTTGCAGAGAAAGTTCACGAGAATGATTTTGAGAAGAAAGGGTTAAGATACGAAGAGTGTCTGGTGGCTTTAGGCCTGTAACCATATAACCATATAACAATCACAGCATGGAAACAGGCCATCTCGGCCCTCCTAGTCCGTGCCGAACTCTTAATCTCACCTAGTCCCACCTACCCGCACTCAGCCCATAACCCTCCACTCCTTTCCTGTCCATATACCTATCCAATTTTACCTTAAATGACACAACTGAACTGGCCTCTACTACTTCTACAGGAAGCTCATTCCACACAGCTATCACTCTCTGAGTAAAGAAATACCTCCTCGTGTTTCCCTTAAACTTCTGCCCCCTAACTCTCAAATCATGTCCTCTCATTTGAATCTCCCCTACTCTCAATGGAAACAGCCTATTCACGTCAACTCTATCTATCCCTCTCAAAATCCCCCCTCAACCTTCTACGCTTCAATGAATAGAGACCTAACTTGTTCAACCTTTCCCTGGAACTTAAGTGCTGAAACCCAGGTAACATCCTAGTAAATCGTCACTGCACTCTCTCTAACTTATTGATATCTTTCCTATAATTCGGTGACCAGAACTGCACACAATATTCTCAATTTGGCCTTACCAATGCCTTGTACAATTTTAACATTACATCCCAACTTCTGTACTCAATGCTTTGATTTATAAAGGCCAGCGTTCCAAAAGCCTTCGTCACCACCCTATCTACATGAGACTCCACCTTCAGGGAACTATGCACTGTTATTCCTAGATCTCTCTGTTCCTCTGCATTCCTCAATGCCCTACCATTTACCCTGTATGTCCTATTTGGATTATTCCTGCCAAAATGTAGAACCTCACACTTCTCAGCATTAAACTCCATCTGCCATCAGCCCATTCTTCTAACTGGCATAAATCTCTCTGCAAGCTTTGAAAACCCACCTCATTATCCTCAACACCTCCTACCTTAGTATCATCTGCATACTTACTAATCCAATTTACCACCCCATCATCCAGATCATTTATGTATATTACAAACAACATTGGGCCCAAAACAGATCCCTGAGGCACCCCGCTAGTCACCGGCCTCCATCCCGATAAACAATTATCCACCACTACTCTCTGGCATCTCCCATTTAGCCACTGTTGAATCCATTTTATTACTCCAGCATTAATACCTAACGACTGAACCTTCTTAACTAACCTTCCATGCGGAACTTTGTCAAAGACTTTGCTGAAGTCCATATAGATTACATCCACTGCCTTACCCTCGTCAATCTTGTTGGAGTTTAGAAGAATGGATGTTTCCTTTAGAGGGGAGTCTGGAACCAGAGTGTACAGCCTCTGAATAGAGGGAATTTCTGTTTAGAACAGAGATGAGGAGGAATTGCTTTGGCCAGAGATGGTGAATTTGTAGAATTCACTGCCAAATGGAGGTCAAGTCATTGAGTATATTTATACTGAAGGTTGAGAGGATCTTTATTATTCAGGCACCTTGCACATCTTGGCCATCTGTATGATTAATGCTCTTTTGAAGCAGGTAGGAAGCTCCGATTGCTGCAGTGAGGGACTGAAGATGTCCTTCAACACTCCAGCCACATGGTTGTCACAGGTTTTCAGTGCCCTTCCAAGTACACCATCAAATCCTGAAGCCTTATGAGGGTTCACTCTCTTGAAAGATATCACAGTATTCCAAGATGCTGCAGGGATCTGCACAAGTTTAGTTTTGTTCTCCCTTTCAAAGCATACATGAAAGGTATTCAACTGATTACAGAAAGAAGCATCACAGCCATTTATGATATTTGGTTTCACCGTGTATGAAGTAATGAGCTACAAACACCACCATAGCTGATGTGCATTGGATTCCATCTCTAACCTCACTTGTAGTTGCTTTTTCACTCTTCGGATAGCCTTCTTTAGGTCAAACATGACCTTTGTGCAGAGTTCTTGAACACCACAGATCCAGCCCTTAGTATACTGTGAATCTTCAGGATCATTCATGGCTTCTGGTTTGGGTATGTCCAGTATGCTCTTGAAGTTACATTCATACACTCACTCATACAGGTCTAATGAACCTTGATCACAACCATAAAACCATCAGACCATGAGAGCTAGGAGCAGAATTGGATCATTTAGCCCATCGAGTCTACTCCATTATTCCATCATGGCTGGTTGTGGCATATTTATTCAGATCTAAAGATGAATCCCTAAATATGGTTCATTCCACATATTCAAAGTGGGTCTGTAAACACTCCTCTGCCTCCCATGACCATACCTTTGTGGCCCTCACCACTGGTGTTGCAGACCTCAGTCTCTGTCCTTATGCTAGAAGTAGAAGTACAGCCAAGTGCTGGACTTGCCAATCTGCAGGTTTGAACTGGCACTGTAAGCATTGTTGATGATGTTGTAACAGCGGTCAAGTGTGCTGACTCCTCTGGTTCCACAGGTGACCTGTTGGTGGTAGCTGGTCAGAGATCTATTCAATTTGGTCTAATTAAGTCTCTCACAATGATTAGGAAAGCATAGAAACTGATTGCTATGTTAGTAATTGTAGATGAACACACCTGGAACTGATCTTAATAAAGATTTATGAGAGGATCAGTCATTCAATAAGCATATTTAGGAAGAGTCTTTTAACTAATGCTGAATGGTCTTCAACCTTTGCTAAAATCTGCACCATTGTTTCTGCCCTGTGTTGTTCACAGGCATGCTCAACGAGTAGAGAAGTAGCATATTGGTTCGCATTGCAAGAAGTCTGCATTTAGGAAATATTATTACAGTTTAGGTATGCTATTTAACATGTGTATACTGATATTAGAGCTGATCCAAAAGAAAGTCACTTAGCTATCACAAGTGGCAAAAAGAATCAATTTTGTATTCTTTAGCATTTTGAAGCGTGAGTAGTGACTCCTTTGGAGTGTACAAGATCCTTGGGATGTCAACATACTTCCATTAGTGAGGGACTCTCAAAAGTGAGATGTGGTTACAAGACTGGGAAGTAATAATTAAAGATATATATGAACTTCTCACAGAGACTGGTGAAACACTTGTATTCTCCAACTTAAAGTGTGTGGAAGTAAGTCAATTTAAAAAGGAAGCAGTGATCAGGAAACTGAGGGCTGTGCAGAAGGGGCAAAGATGAGATGAGGTGAGTAGTCATGATCACAATGTGCAACAGGGCAGATCTGAAGCTCCAGCTGACCAAATACTGCTCCTAATTATGTTCTTGTCAGAGAGTTGAGGAGAAGGAAATCCAAAGCTTGGAATGCATTTTAATACTTCAAATAGACAACTGCAAGAGTAATGTATAAGCCTCCCTCTGAAGGCTTCATTTCCTTTACAATATGGTGCTAAGAGAAAGGGTAATACATCATTGCATGCAACATCTCAAGTTTAGGAACAGCTGATTTGACAAAAAAGTGCAATGAATGTTTACAAAGAAGTCAGTGTTTAGCATCTATCTCCTCAGGGCAAACTGTTATATTTTGTAAAAAGGTGTCTGTGGCAGCAGGCCACACCATTTGAACTGTGCTTAAAATCTTGAAAAGCACAAAGACATGTCTGAAGATCTTTATCTCCTTATTTCTGGCATGCAACTGAGATCAAGGTGTGGTGTTGATGAACATTTAATGAAAGCAGCAATTGAAATTATTTGAAGTACTAAAAAAATCAATATTCTAAGCATCAGGCAACCAGAAACTAAAGTGAAAGTATTTTCTGATAAAGACACAAAATTATTATTTATCTCATTTGCATTTATTTCTGCAGATTCAGTTTCAGCCATTTGAGAATCATGTATGAAGGTCATATTTAAAGGAACTCCATCCCTATACACGTCTGCTTCTGACCTTTTTGCTGCCCAGAAAATTACAGGCTCTACGGAGGAGTGGGGCTTTGATTTATGATTCCTGTTCCAAACAGCTGCTGCCATAGCTGAACAGGGAGATGTGACCTGCCGTGTCTCCAGGAGGAAGTACCCAGTAACAACACACATAAGGATTATATGAGATGAGCAAAACCTTCCGCTGAGAGTTATCTGGGGAAAACAAACTCATAATCTATTCAGACATAAGAAAGACATCTTTAAATAGTCAGTGCTTGCCTTCTGGGATATCTTGATCAGTTTTCTTTCTTTTAATGGTGCACCCTAACTGGGTAAGATGTATGAAAGAGAAACATAGATCTGTTGGTCACATTATTTATTAAACTGTTCAGAAATCTTTGCCACCTGCCTATTCCCTAAAGGCAAAAAAGACATTTTCTAACAATGTGTTTCTAAATTTAATCAATCTGTGGCAGTGTGTAGAGTTATGCTTTCCAATATATGCCTCAGTGTATCTGTAGATCAGAAAAATAACAGAAAAATCAACTAGAGGAATAAGACAGCACCTTTATTAAAAAGATGGCAACTAATATGTGCCAATGGAGTCTGTTTTATATAGTATACAGTATTGTACATACTGTATAGTGTCATCAATCTGAATCTTAAAGAGAACCAGTTAACTTACTAGAGTGCTAGGAAGTTCAACGAAGATTGAATTACAGGTATTTCATTTGCTTACTTTGGCATCTTCTGGTCCTATTATTATCACCTAGTTAGATGTAAATTAGCACAATATTCAACAATTTCATAAATGGCAGAGTACCTGCCCAATGCAACAATGCAAATCAGGCACAATGAACCCCCTATGATTGCCTGATCTGTGTTATTATCAAGCAAGGTCCCACTGTGGAAAGAGTCACCAGAAAAAATCCTAACATAGTTTGGTGTGTCACTATTGCTTATCAATGTGTAAAGCCATAATATGTTTGGAAGTTACCTTGAGTTGGAAGATTTTGCTGGGTAATCTTTGTGAAGGTGGACATACTGTAGAAGTGGAGAAGTAATTTACTTCCTTTGTAGACTCAGAGATTGGCTCTATCATTTTAATACCATGGTAACCATGCAATCATGGGCATTCCCAGAACATTAGAGCCCACATTCCCCTGCAATACTCTAAATGACATGTTTCATGCCAAACTGTAGCATCCGGTTAAGATCAGAAAGGTAATTTACAGCATGAAGTTCCAAGTCTAATTTTCCAAATGATGTGAGATGAGTTGAATAATGAACATTTTGAAGTTTACCTGGGCATTCTTGTGCTTTATCCAAATGCATGGAAAACTCAAATCTAGAGAAGCGTTCCCAACCCAAAAGTAGCCCTAAAGTCCTTTCTTTTAAGTGCAATTGTGAACAATAGTCAGATCAGAAATGCTGATCAAGTCAACTAGTTCCCAAAGAGAACTCTGATAGACCAATCAGATAGAAACATAGAAACATAGAAAATAGGTGCAGGAGTAGGCCATTCGGCCCTTCGAGCCTGCACCGCCGTTCAGTATGATCATGGCTGATCATCCAACTCAGAACCCTGTACCTGCTTTCTCTCCATATCCCCTGATCCCTTTAGCCACAAGGGCCATATCTAATTTCCTCTTAAGTATAGCCAATGAGCCGGCCTCAACTGATTCCTGTGACAGAGAATTCCACAGATTCACCACTTTCTGTGTGAAGAAGTTTTTCCTCATCTCTGTCCAAAAAGGCTTCTCCTTAATCCTTAAACTGTGACCCCTCATTCTGGACTTCCCCAATATTGGAAACAACCTTCCTGCATCAAGCCTGTTCAATCCCTTTAGAATTTTATACATTTCAATAAGATCCCCCCTCAATCTTCTAAATTCCAGTGAGTATAAGCTTAGTCGATCCAGTCTTTCTTCATATGAAAGTCCTGCCATCCCAGGAATCAATCAGGTGAACCTTCTCTGTATTCCCTCTATGGCAAGAATGTCTTTCCTCAGATTAGGGGACCAAAACTGCACACAATATTCTAGGTGCGGTCTCACCAAGGCCTTGTACAACTGCAGTAGAACCTCCCTGCTCCTGTACTCAAATCCTTTTGCTATGAATGCCAACATACCATTTGCCTTTTTCACCGCCCTCTGTACCTGCATGCCCACCTTCAATGACTGGTGTACAATGACACCCAGGTCTCATTGCATCTCCCCTTTTCCTAATCGGCCGTCATTCAGATAATAATCTGTTTTCCTGTTCTTGCAACCAAAGTGGATAACCTCACATTTATCCACATTAAATTGTATCTGCCATGAATTTGCCTATCCTATACAAGTCACCCTGCATCCTCTTAGCATCCTCCTCACAGCTAACACCACCACCCAGCTTCATGTCATCCGCAAACTTGGAGATGCTGCAATTAATTCCTTCATCTAAATCATTAATATATATTGTAAATAACTGGGGTCCTAGCACTGAGCCTTGTGGTACCCCACTAGTCACTGCCTGCCATTCTGAAAAGATCCCATTTACTCCCACTCTTTGCTTCCTGTCTGCCAACCAATTCTCTATCCACATCAATACCATACCCCCAATACCGTGTGCTTTAAGTTTGCACACTAATCTCCTGTGTGGGACCTTGTCAAAAGCCTTTTGAAAATCTAAATATACCATATCCACTGGCTCTCCCCATCCACTCTACTAGTTACATCTTCAAAAAATTCTATAATATTCGTCAGACATGATTTTCCTTTCACAAATCCATGCTGACTTTGTTTGATGATTTCACCGCTTTCCAAATGTGCTGTTATCACATCTTTGATACCGACTCTAGCATTTTCCCCACCATCAATGTCAGACTAACTATAATTCCCTGGTTTCTCTCTCCCTCCTTTTTTAAAAAGTGGGGTTACATTAGCCACCGTCCAATCCTCAGGAACTAATCCAGAATCTAAGGAGTTTTGAAAAATTATCACTAATGCATCCACTATTTCTTGGGTTCACTGCTGCTCAGCGATAGAACTCAAAAAAATCATAAGTACAATTACGAAACATTAAAAAAAATAGTAGAAATGCTGGAGTCATGATGATCATGATGAAGTCTGCTGAAGAGAGATATTTATACACATGCTGTTTCTCCATGATTCAGAGAGATTGAAGGATAAGGTCACAGGGTGACAAAACGTGACAGGAGCGCTTGGAACTAAAAGCTAATCCCTACCGGGAGAAACCAGCACCTGATCCTTCTGCACTGTTCTCCAGCAGTTTAATGATAAGTCCAGCCAGAACATAACTCACAAGTGCTCTTGAAAGTCAAGTATTAACCCTACCTGCCAACAACCAAGCATTGCCATCCTGGTCTCCTTCATGATAGCTTATGAAGAAGCACATGACTTCCCTCCCAGAGACGGTAGGTGTTCGTGCACTCGACTCTTGAAGGCTTGGACCCCCATCGTCGCAGATGTTTCCAACCACAGCATCTGGAAGGCTGTTCCAAATTCTGATAGCACAGTGAGGGAAGCTTCTATCCAGAGTCTATTCAGAGTGTAGGCTCTCGCATCAGGGACAGAAACAGCATGAACAGGCATAGATAAACTTGACCGTGTGGTGCACCGTCTCTCATAAGATGAAGGCAGCATGGCGCCAAGGTCTGCAGGGCTGTGGCTGGTGTGCATTTTGTATCGCACAGTAGCTGCAGCAACCTGTCATCTGTGGTGTACGCTACTGATGGCTAATTTCTCATGAACTGTGGCTTCATCTACACCTGTAATCCTGAGAGCCTTTCTTTGAATGGAATTGAGCTGTCTGAGGACACTCTGTGAAGCATTCATCCATGATAAGCAGGCAAACTCCATGATACTTCGTACCTGGGCTTTGTGAACCGTGGCTCTGCCCTCTCTGTCTAGTTTGGATGTTACTTTCCGCAGAGCTCCAAGCGTTTGTCCAGCCTTGTTTGAAATAGTGGAAAGGTGTTTATCCCACACCAACTTGCTGTCAATATTAACACCAAGGATTACCAGCTTCTTCTTTAAATCCCTTGTAACTCCTCTCCCATTCAGACATTCAACCAAAGTGATAGATTAAGTTCTAAAGGTCCTTTAAATAGGACTCACCTGTTGTCTGCTTACATCCCTCATTGAGATAACAACTTACTGCCATGACATGGCTCAAAGGATTACTAGTGAACATTCTCATTTTAAATAGAAACACAGGAGAATGCAGATGCTGGAATAAGAAATGAAAAACTAACTGCTGAAAGAACTCAATTGGTCGGTGTGTTGAACAACATATACCTGTCTGGACACGCCCCTCTGCTGACTGCTCCTGTGACTCCTCCCACAGACCCCTGTATAAAGGCGGTTGGAGGCACTGCTCCCCCCCTCAGTCTCCAGGATGTTGTGTGGTGGTCTCTTGCTACTAACTGTAGTCTCTTGCAGCTAATAAAAGCCTATTGTTCGCCTCCCGTCTCTGAGTGTTATTGATGGTGCATCAATCAGGCAACATTTTGTGTGGGGAAAAGAGTTGCTGATTTCATAGGTTAAGACTCCACATATATTGGGTTTTAGCCTGAAACATCAACAATTCTTTTTCCCTGACCCACTGAGTTCTTTCAGCAGTTTGTTTTTCTCATTCCTCATTTTAAATTCTACTTCAGTTTTTATCAGTTAGGACAAGTTACAATCAGAGCCGAGATTTCCACTTGCCTCAGCACTAGACACAGTGTTCCAAACATAGTCGGAAATTGATAATAGACGCCATGACATTTGACAAATGGTTACAATCCAGAAGCGTGGACCTTGTTTATTTCCAGTGCCAGTCTCAACAAGGCATGGGAGTCCTAAAAACACCTTCAGATATGGAAATATAATCATTTTGTAGTTAAATTGATATTTATTGATATAAATAATCAAAAATTCAATGAGATTTTCCTGAGATGTAAAAGATAAGCTTCCTGAGATGTAAAAAATGATCTTTGCATTATCAATAGGGATGTGAGAAGTACCAGAGGACTGGAAGGTTGCAAACAGTGTTTCCTTGTTCAAGAAAGGGAGTAGAAATAACCCTGGAAACTATAGGCCAGTGAGTTTTAATTCAGTGGTGGACAAGTTGTTGGAGAATATCCTGAGAGGCAAAATTTCTGAGCATTTGGAGAGATGTAATCTGATTAGAGATAGTCATCATGGCTTTGTCAAGGGCAGATCATGCCTTTTGAACCTGAGTGAATTCTTTGAGGGTGTAACACAACACATTGATGATGGTAGAGCAGTGGCTGTAGTGTATATGGATTTCATTAAGACATTTGATAAGGTTACCCATGCGAGGCTCATTCAGAAAGTAATGAGGCAGGGTATCCAAGGAGATCTTGCTTTGTTGATCCAGAATTGGCTAGACCACAGAAGGCAAAGTGTGGTTATAGATGGTTCATATTCTGCATGGAGGTCGGAGGCCAGTGGTGTTCCACAGGGATCTGTTCTGGGACCCCTGCTCTTTGTGGTTTTTATAAATGACTTGGATGAAAAAGTAGAAGGGTAAGTTAGTAAGTTTGCTGATAATGCAGAAGTTGAAGGTGTTGTGGATAGTCTGGAGAGTTGTCAGAGGTCATATTGTGATATCAATAGGATGCAGAACTGGGCTGAGAAGTGGCAGATGGAGTTCAACACGGATAAGTTTGAAGTAGTTAATTTCAGTAGGTCAAATTTGAAGACAGATTAATGGTAAGACTCTTGGCAGTCAGGAGGATCAGTGAGATCTTGGGGTCCATATCCATAGGATACTCAAAGCTGCTGCACAGGTTGACAGTGTTGTTAAGAAGGCGTATGGTGTGTTGGCCTTCATCAACTGTAGCATTGAGTTTAAGAGCTGTGAGATAATGTTGCAGCTATATAAGACCTTAGTTAGACCCCACTTAGAGTACTGTATTCAGTTTTGGTTACCTCATTACAGGAAGGATGTGGATACTATAGTGAGAGTACAGAGGAGTACATGGATGTTGCCTGGATTGGAGTGCGTACTTATGAGAATAGGTTAAGTGAACTTGGCCTTTTCTTCTTGGAGTGACGGAGGATGAAAGATGACCTGATAGAGGTGTATAAGATGATGAGGAGCATTGATCATGTGGTTAGCCAGAGGCATTTTCCCAGGGCCGAAATGGCTAACAGGAAGGCGCATAGTTTTAAGGTGTTTGGAGGTAGTAGAAGGGGGATGTCAGATGAAAGCTTTTCACACAGAGTGTGGTGGGTGTGTGGAATTCACTGCCAGTGAAGGTCACAGAGTTGGATACAGTAGGGTCTTTTATGAGATATTTAGATAGGTGCATAGAGCTTAGAAAAATAGAGGGCTGTGCAGTAGGGAAATTCTAGGCAGCTTCTATATGGTTGGCACAACGTTGTAGATTTTCTATGTTTCTATAAATTAAATGCTTTGCTGTAAATATTTTAGCCATGTCCTGAGTGCAGACCTTCAGCCTCTAAATGTCTCAGTGCTAGTTTTGCTCCACTGAATGTATGTGGTGGAATAGTGTGTATTTTCCTTAAAGAATTACAGGGGAAGTGAACTTTGATCAGTGTTTCTCAAGATTTAGAGAACAGAATTCAAAACAAGAGAGAACTTAGCAGTGCTGTTCACACACATCATAAACAAATTGAAGGATGAGCTGTAGTAGCATAAGTTAAAAACATGCCTTTTCTTGCCTCAATGAACTATGCAACTTAACACTTAAGCAGTGGAGACTAATAAGTATACCTTCCATCATTTTTAGAATATGAAGAATCAAAGTGAGTATTGAACCAGTCTTTCTTCTCTAGAGAATCATATCATTTTAAATATTTCAGACTGTTTTGAACAAAGGAGCACAAAATATGTTTTGTGGGCAGCTGTGCCTCTGTGAAGTGTAGACTTCAACAGCAGGCAAGCACAATCTCCTTGGCAATTCACTGGCTAGGGAGAAGAACATGGGCAAGCCAGCAGGAGCTGGGATAGAGGTAGGGAGGGGAAGTTGAGAATGGGTTGTTGATGATTATTGATTGGTTGGCAGCAGACAATATTTGCAAAGCAGCTCTGAAACAGACCACTTGTTTTTGGGAGTTCACTATCAATAAATAGGATGCTGCATTTTGATATAGAACACTAACATTTCCAAAGCACATTCGCCTCAAAACACTTCAGGAAATCTTTAAGTTATCAAACAATATCAATGGAAGTTTTCTTTTTTTTACCTTCATCTATGCTTGAGGGTGAATTTTGAAACTCATTAGAAAGAAATAACAGCTAAATTATGAATAAAACATCATCAGGTCATTCAAATATAGAAATAATCCACTTAGCCCATTATGTCTGTTTGAAGAACCACATCAATTTCATTTCACTTCTCTTTCTTCATAATTCTGCAAATTATTTTCTGTCAAGTGCTTATCCAGTTCCATTGTGATTACTCCTGTTTCATTCCCTTTATACTCTTAGACTAATATGGGCATCTTTCCTCTGCTCATTTCAGCTAAACCAGTCAAGATTCAAATGTCTCCATCAAATCTCTTTCAAGCATTCACCATTCTGTGGAGAATACAACCTTCTTCCAACTAAATTCTCATTGCTGGAACAATTCCAGTAAATCTTTTTACACTTTCTCTTGTAACTTCTCATACTTCAAAAAGTGTGATGACAAGAGCTAGATGGAATACTTCAGTTGCGCCTAGCCTCTTTAAAAAAGGTTCATATTTATCTCCTTCAGTACCTCTACTTATGACTCATTGAAACCCAAATACCCAATGCAAACATTCTTGTGCACACCTTGCCATTTTCAATTATTTCTACATGTGCACAAAAGTTCCCTCTATTATACCTCTTTAGAATACCTGCAATTCCCATGTTTTTATACCACTTTAAACTTAACTGTATTGAGTTTCATCTACAACTTGACTGCCCATTCTGCTACCCTAGCTCTGACATTAACAACTTTCTTCCTTGTTTACCACACCTCCCAGCCTTGTCATCCACAAAGTTGAAAGGTTACTGCCCCACACACCAATAACTAAACAATTATCAAATAAAATGCAGTGACCACAGCATTGATGCAATGGAAAGCCACTTGTCTGCCAGGCTACATCTTCCATCTCTGCATTAATTTGATGTTCTGTTCACTGTGTCCTAGCTCTTTAATTTCATGTGTGTTCTTAAGCAGCCAATTGTATAAGAATTTATCAAGCACACTCTGAAAAGTCCATAGAAATAGCCTTCACCTCTATCTTCATTGGCTTTCACTGGTATCTATTTGAATTGTTAGTTCCATTCAGTTTGATGAGGTGCTCACATTGTCGAGATGAATAAGCAACAAGTCAGTCTATTGTTATTGTGTTATCATTTGTTATGTTCTACAAGGTAAGCAAATTTTCTGATTTCTCTGCCTTAAAATAAGAGCAAGACTTCAAAATATTTCCTGGACTGTGAAAAGCTTTGGGACATGCTCAAGTTATATCTGCACATTCTTTAAGAAATTTAGATTTATATTTTTAATCAGATTGAATAGTGGCTTAGAAATGATTGAGTTAAGCTTCCCATAACTGTGTTTCTCCAGAATGTCAAGGTATCAATGTTATTAATCCTGTATATGATGAGGAAATCATATTTTGAATCAGTGTTATTATATTGGTGGAGGATTTGTATTCACCCTGATCAGTTAAGGCTGCAGTAAGGACCATGTCTGAGAAAATAGTGCAAAAAATGAGATGACAAAAATTCCCATTACTCCATCCAATAACATCCTGTGAATACTTATTTGTGCATCAGTATTCTTTAATGTGTCTACTTAAATCGACAGTTATTCATAGCTCAGCTTCTTCTAATTAATTAGTAGTGTATTGTTAGGTGGAACAGACATCTTCCTGCAATATGCAGTCTAACATGGGCTTATCTTGATATAGATCATCCGCACTTTTATGTTCCTTGAAGGATCATTTGAAGGTAATTACGTAACCTTTATAGATCAGTCGAGCTGAATCCAGAAGGATCAGTGTAAAGTGACACTGGTCACCAACACACATTATATATAAATTGAGCACAGCAAAATGATAGATTTCCTGTCTTCTGCATTGAAATGCTTCACAGTGGAAGAGAGCATCCTTAATCCATCACTCTTCCACTATAATCATCCAAAGAACCATTTCACCTACGTAATAAATGCTGCCTACAAAATGGAGTTGTGTATTAAATAATTCAAGACACAGTCCATTTTCTAAGATATGTTCTGAAACATGTTAAATTGTTTTTAGCTTGTCCATTTTTAAATATCTTCTCTCTAAAAGTCATCTCTCAAGTTAATACAGTTTTTTTGTGTGTCTGTGAATTGCTGCTAAACGTTTCATTGAATTCTACATTGAATTCCAGAATCTGAATTCTACTCTTACTTGGGATGAGAGTTACTGTCAGATCTTCTCAAATCTTAATGGAAATAATAGTGCACGTCAAATAACACAATCAGCAATTATTTTTAGTTAACTTGAGAAAGAAGAACACAAGAAAATATTAAAGCAACATGTACTCCATCAACCGAATAAGAAATTGAATGGGGTATAAAATTCACTGTCTCCTGCTTTAAGCTATTCTTGAAATTCAATGTCACTGATTTTGTATATTCTATCTGAATCGAAAAAGTATCACATAAACATTTTATGAATAGCACCTCAGAAGGACTGCTGGTAACATTAATCAGTAAAGACTGTAGACATCACCTCTTATTGATGACAAATGGCAATCTTGTAAAAGACAAAGAAACTGGAGTCAGTGTTTCACAAGACTTTCAAATTACACTGGGCTGGATAGGTGGCTTTAAACACAAAGATTTGGTCAATACATTATCATTAAAATTATGTTCTGGACGAACTCAGCAATTAATAGCGCTAAAATATCAATTCAGTCTCAGAAGTTAACCAAACAACATCGAGGCAGTTTTAAGAAGCAGAGAACTACCACTGGGCAGGAGGTGCAGGAATCTTGGGTGCACACAACCAGGTCTGAGAGCAGTTGTTGTCTGGCAGCCATTGAGCTCCTGACCTAGCTTTACTCATCTCAGCACGGAACTGATTCTGCCGATGTGGCTTGCAGCCATCAGGCTCCTGAACTGGGTGGATTCGCCTCAGCACTAACTGGTTATGTAGATAAGGACTCACTTTTGGGACCCTGAATTTCATGTTCTGTCTGTTTACGTTTTTATCGTTTGCATGATTGGTTCTTTTCTTTGCATGTTGGTTGCTTGATAGTCTTTGTTGTGTGTGTTATTTTTGTGAGGATTCTATTGTGATTCTTTGTCTTGTGGCTGTCTGCAAAAAGATTAATCTCAAGTTGTAATGGCATACATACTTTGATAATAAAAGTATGTCATTTTAAACCATTGGCAGCTTACCCGAAAATTATTCTAAGTAGCGTTAAAAAGAACCCCTGATACCTTCAGCCTGATTCATCCAAAAGGTAGCCACCTCTAATAATTTAAGGGATTGCGTTTCTGAGAGCGTAGTTTCATATAAGATCTACGATCACAATATTTTTGCAACCTATTTGAATAGTACGATTTTGAAGATATTGCATATAAATAATAATCAAATAAATGTTACCAGAATAATGAATCCAAAATAGAGAAAAACAGTGGTCCAGGATGCCCCTTAAAAGCATGGAAGTTGCACTGAAGATAAAACACAACAAAACATTAACAGTTCCAGGTATCAACACATTTGGAGGGTAGGGTAGGTTGATAGCCTAAGATGTATTTATTAAATTGATGCATAAGTGTTACAAAGGAAGAAGGAAACTGCTGACTGTTTTGGCACATAATGCATATTGATACTGGTGCTACAGCAGCGGCTCCAGAAATGGGATGACAATTCAATAAAACAGTTAAAATCACATACCAAATGCTTTCCTTTTGGCAAAACAAAGAATATGAGAACATGGAGATTGTGCTCTAACCATATACAATACTGTCATGTCACAAAACTACTCTACACAAAATATGCAATTGGACTGAAAATGGTGCAGAGATTTGTAAGAAAGTTTTCAAGACTGGAAAATTGTTGCTGTATGGAATAAATGGTGAGGAGGCACAGTAATGAGATGGTGAGCATTATGCTTCACAGCGCAAGCGGCTCGAGTTTAATTCCCGCCATTCTTACATTGTCAAAGTGGCAGTATAACTTTTCTTCTGGTGCTCTGGTTTCCTCCCACATCCAAAGACCTATGGGTTAGTAGGTTAATTGGTCATGTGGGGGTTATTGGGCACCATAGACTTGTTCAGCTGGAAAGGCCTGTTACTGTGCTGTATGTCTATAAATTTTTTTCTGTTTTATTCCCTAGCTGGTACATGCTTTATTTTAACATTTCCAAAGACATTTAATAAACAGCAATTTAACTTGGAAGTATAAAAAATTCTACTTGAAGATGTTAAGTGTCAGCCTCTATCTTGTTATTAGCTGTAATTTTCTGAAAGTTCTCACTCTACAGATATGATTTTTGCACAAAGCTCTGAGCTATGCCATGGAGTTTTAAGATCAAGTTGCTCATCTAAGCACGATGGTTCATTACTGAGACTTCAAGCTGATTTTATTCCCTAATGTTTCAGGCAAAGTGAGTGTAGTTTCTAAAGTCATTTCTAATTTGAACTGCAGAAGTCATGCTACCTACTGCCTGGACACTAGTTATGCAGTTAAGAAAGAAGCATAAAAAGCATAAAAGCATAAAAGCACTTTTTCAACCAGTGCTAAGTCAGTACCATTTTGGATTCAAGGTTGAACTGATCTCAGAGTAACTGTGTTTGAAGTAAGGGTTACATCTCTGTTAAGTAACAAATTACATTTTCAGATGATGTTAAAGTTTTTTTTGAGTTATTAATTTTGTACCTAAAGTGTGAATTTTGTAACTCTTCCATCAATCCTTCTGAATTCCACATGCCCCTTCATTAAGAGGGCAAACAAGCAAGCATTATCTGAAAGGCATTGATATCAGAATCAGTTTTATTGTAACTGACATATAGTTTAAAATGTGTTGTGTTGCAGCAACAGCTCAGTGCAAAGACATAAAATTACACAATAAATAAATGGTGCAAAGAAAGGAACAATGAGGTTCAGAGACCATGCAGAAATCTGATGGTGCAGCATCATCTAAAACATTGAGTGTGTAAGGAGTACACATTTGTAAGGAGTATGGAGTCTCTGGATGAAGTATGGAGTCTCTGTCAGAAATATGGAGCCTCTGTAAGGAGAACAAACCCTTTGCAAGGAGTCTGCAGCCTCTGGTTGGAGAATGGAGCCTCTGGAATGAGTATGAAGCTTCTGTAAGAGGCATGAACCCTTTGGATGGAGTCGGAACCCCCTGGAGGGAGAAGGAACCCCCAAGAAGGATGCAGCCTCTGTATGAAGGATGGATACTCTGGAAGAGTATGGAGCTTCTGTGCCCTCAATAATGCTGCAGTAACTAGTAAATCTCTTTTCTTTTCATACAGCAGAATAATTTTGGGTTTGGATGTTGAATGCAGTCATTCTATTGACTGCATATGACAAAGCAGCCAAAAAACTGGTGCACATTCAGTCTGGGAGGGTCATAAATCTCTCCATGATTGTTTTTGGGAATGTCTATTTTAATTTGTGCAGTGCTAAGGTCAATTGAATTTCTCGGCCTAAATCTGTTCCTTTAGACGATGTTTGACCTGCATCTGTTTTTATTTCAGATTTCCATCCTCTGCAGTTGTTTATTGGCTTTTTTGAATTTCTAAGTCCATAATTATAACTTTAATGTTAACTCTCGGGGCCTGTGAAAGAATGATGGTTTCCCTGCAATTACACCAGACAATGAGAACAATACTAATCGGAATACCAAGCTCCTGCTTTTCTTTTTGGTAATTCAGATATTATTTAAGAAATTTCACCAAGATAGGAGTGACATCACACTGCTTGTAGCTTCAGAAAATTGTTCTCTTTAATCCACCTTCACTTTAAACAACTGCAGATCTGCTTTAAATAAAATCCCCATCCGGATTGTTCTGATCTCCCACCATTAGCTACGGGAGCTCACAAACTTCATTTAAGTTAGGCCCAGCCACAGTGATATGGAAATACAAAGGTCCAATTAAGTCAATGGATAGCTCCAGTTCTATTAAGCAAAACTAAAAGACCTGCAGAATGTACTGTATTAAAATGAAGTTTAAATATTCCTGTACACCAATACACACATTAGATCACTGAATAAAATTGGGTACTGTCTTTTTGTCAGTGCTTAGGCTTTTCGGGGAAATAAAAATGAAAGCTTGATCAAATTATAAACTTTCCCTCATGCTAGATACCTCACCAAGCAGCCCATATGAGAACTGACAAAACAAATCATCCATTTGGCTGTTGATTGCAAGCACAGGGATGCAGCTGGGCTCCAGCTTTGTGGATCCATTTTGTGTAATAGAATCACAATAGATTGGATGCTGTACATGTCTGTAATATCAAACTTGAATGTGACTCCGTGGAATTTTGATGTTTATGCGAGAAAGGCTCTATGCTTAACTTTAAGATTGTATTCATCTCAGCCCTGACTATATAGTATTAGAAACTGGATAAATAATGCAGCCTGATGGAAGCAAAGTCTATATTTGGAATCCTAGAAAATGGTTTAAGATTGACTCTGTCTAGCAGTAAATATTTGCAAAGTATTTAATCTATTTTATCATATAATTAGTACATTCATATTGTATGAGTACATCACCAGTGCGTTCTCAGTTAAATGATTACACAAATAAATATAGCCTAAAGCTACCCCAGGGCAAATTTCTCCTTTTTTCCTGTGCAAAATAATTTCCTATTTGATTATCTATGCTACTCATTATAATGGATTTCTTTTACTTCAGTATGCCTCTTTACAGTGTATAATTTTAAAAATATGGTTTTCTGTGCTGTTAATTGTGCATCTGCTAATGTTTTCTTACTGAATAAAAGATGTTTTTGTCTGCTGTTATTTTTTTATTATTTACCTTTCTATCAAGCACAATGGGAAATCCATTCAGCATACCTTTTACTGGTCTTTTATACTCTTGTGTATTTATCCACCTGAAATTATCAAAGGATGTACACACTTTAAATCTTCAGTGTCAATTTTATAAATATTCAACTCAATGAAGCAAACAATGATTATTTCAGTGAATGGATTAATGAAAGACAGTGCCAAACCAGCGTATGTTCCTTATTCCCTTTTATTTTTATATGTAGAATTCTGGTTATGGCACATTCACTTTTCTTTTATATTTATATAGGTAGAGATATACATAGATATAGATATTTATGGATGTTTGATAGTAGTGGTGGTAATGCTGCTTTGGGGAGGATATTTGAGTAGAGAGTGGAAAATTGTCTGGCTAAACTCTTCAGTCTCATTTATAAATATTTTTCAGACCAAACTGCCACAAATATATTTCACCCAAAACACAAATCTGCCCTTGCTATTCATTATTGCAATGCTAAATAAAATTATATCAGTACTCAGAATTCCTGTCATTTCCACTAAATCACTCCTCGTCAGAAATCTTGTCAGTGGTGCAGATGGGCAGCACAGTGGCATAGTTTGGGTGACAGAGTGGCACAGCAAATACCACTGCTGCCTCAGGGCTCCAACATCCCAGGTTCTCTCCTGTCTGCGAGGAACTTTTATAGTCTCCTTGTGATCGCACCCTAAATATATGTGAGTTGGTAGGGCCAGGTCCACTGTAAATTTCTCCTAGCATGTAGAGGAGTTGTAAAATCTGGGTGGGCTGGAATGTAGGGAGAGTAAGACAGGTGAGACTTGCTTAATGAGGTTTGGGTCAATGCAACTTTGATGGTCTGAAAAGCAAGTTTCCATTCTGCATTTCTCTATTTATGACCTCAGTTAGATCACCTTTCAGCCTTCTCCATTCCAGAGAAGCAATTCTCTCCTTGAAAATGAAATGGTTCATTCCCAGTTAAAAAAAAATGCACCCTCTGCCATGCTATCACATTCGTAGAATATGCTGTCAATAACTCCCATAAAACTAATATTTTATATAACCTCCCTGCACTGATACTCTATATCACAACTGATGAAGGCAAGTCATATACTCCTTTTTAGTCAAATTATGCACCTGTACTGTTACTTTCAAGAACCTTTTGACATGTACACATGGTACACTGCTCTTCATTACTTCTTAACTGTGTATATCCTATCCCTATTAAGCCTCCTAATAGGCCAACTGTCTATCAGCATGAATCTCAGTCACTGGAATTGTGAGGCCGTACTGTTGTGTTATCCTTACCACTTGGAAGTGAAATCACGGTGCCAGGTATTTATAGACTGCCCCATAAAGAAGATTACACATGGATATTCATTGCATCCTCCCTATGTGAATCACTCCTTAATTGTTTATGAAAATAAATCAGCTAAAATTCAAATCGTCCTTGAATATCACTTCATTTGGAATTGTTAACTCTCTTCAGGCAGCTTCAATTTCCTTAAAACAAACAGCACAGTCTATCAATTTTACTTTTAGATTTCAATCTGCACAAAGTCTTAAAGAGCCTAGGAGTCTTTATAAATGTGTGATCAGGCTCAATTCAGAAAGGTTGACAACTGACAGAAAGTGATTTGCGTTTTTCGCAGCTTTGCTATGGATCTTGATTTTTTTTGGGAGAGAATGGGATGGTAAAGGATATTTGCTTTGCATAAGCCACAGCCTTTCTTCCAATTCAATGCCTGAGTCAATGGTGAGTTGAAGCATTCCTTCTGACTTTACACATATTGACATGTCTCCTGTGTAATGCAACCTGACGAATGTACATGGAATTACCTTGGTTCTGGAGATGGCAAATAATTTTGATAATTCAGTCTGTGTGAGTTAGCTACATTCTAGAGAAAAGTTAGATGAGTCTGTACAGAAAGATAGAGAAAAATGATGCAATTCAGGCATAACCAGGATTGCATAGGATTGAGTCTCTAGTGGACATGTCGGTTAGAATTGTAACTTGCAAGTTATTTTGTACCAGCCGAGAAACAGACACATTATTGATTTCAGTTGAGTTTGTGAAGGATTCTCCAGCACTTCTTATTTAAATAAACAGACAATTTTTGTTATGTTTTATTAAAAAAAAACATTTGTTTGATGCTTCTTCCTGCATTTTTCTTGAAATTCTCCCATTGTGCAGATTAGGAGCCTTAGCCATTGGAGGAACCTCTTCAGGAGAATTATTATGATGAAATTCTCTAGGACAGACAGCATGAAGATGCTTCTGTAATTACTACAATTAGATTTGTTCCTCTCTTTTGATGATGCTTACAGCATCACTGAAGTCCTTATCTTAACCAGGAGATGAATTTGTAATTTTATACTAACAGTTCCTCTTTGGCAAGCTCTAGAACTTCAGGAGGTTTGTTGTTTACCATACTACTAAGACTTTTCAACATCCTGTGGATTGTGGTGAGACTGGATTGGATTCTATGTTTTGGCTGATTTAGACCATACATGGTCTCTACAGTACTGAATAATCCAGAATAATCTTGGTTACCAGAAATTTGTTGAACTTTCTATTGTCTTTCCAGACACATTCATAGAGATATAGATTCATAGAACACTACAGCACAGAAAAAGGGCATTTGTCCCAACTAGTCTGTGGCAAACCATTAATCTACCTCGTCGCTTCAACCTACACCCAGAACATAGTCCTCCACATCCCTCTCACCCAAGTACCTGTACAAATTTCTCTTAAATGTTGAAATCGATCCCTCATCTACCACTTGCTCTGGCAAGTTGTTCCACACTCTCACAACAATCTGAGTGAAGAAGTTCCCCCTTTAACCTTAAATCTATAACCTGTAGTCTGTAGTCTAGTGCAGTTTTTATGTTGGTTTATGTAGTCTAGTGTAGCCTTGTGCTGTCTCACATAGTCTAATGTAGTTCTGTGTTGTTTCATGTAGCACCAGGGTAATGGAGGAACGTTGTTTCATTTTTACTGTGTACTGAACCAGTAGTTTATGGTTGAAATGACAATAAACTTGACTTGACTTAACTTGTAGTCTCACCCAACCTCAGTGCAAAAAGCCTGCTTGCATTTGCCTTACCTATACCAATGCAGGTCAGGAACCCCAGTAGAATTCCAGCCACCTTGAAAAGGGAAAAAAGGCATATTAAGAGAGGAATTTAAGCTGCTTCCTCAGATTAGCTTGAAGAAGCAGCCACTTGGCACAATGTTAAATCTGTCCAAAAAAAAAATCCACCCTAATTTGTATAGGGTGCATGACCTTGTTTTGCATTGTCTCACATTTGTATACTCTGTGCCTGTCTCCCAAGTAAATACGGATGCAAAAAATCTATTTCAGATATCCCCCAACAGTCTGTGATCTCTACAAATTTGCTCCTCTAAATCCCATGGACTGTTGCCTCATCTACAAGTTTGTTCCTCCAAATCCCATTCATGTGATCATATCTTTCTTATTCCTCAGTTCTATGCATGAATTATAGACCGGTTAGTCTGACATTGGTGGTGGGGAAAATGCTAGAGTCAGTTATCAAAGATGTGATAACAGCACATTTGGAAAGAGGTGAAATCATCGGACAAAGTCAGCATGGATTTGTGAAAGGAAAATCATGTCTGACGAATCTTTTAGAATTTTTTGAAGATGTAACTAGTAGAGTGGATAGGGGAGAGCCAGTGGATATGGTACATTTAGATTTTCAAAAGGCTTTTGACAAGGTCCCACACAGGAGATTAGTGTGCAAACTTAAAGCACACGGTATTGGGGGTATGGTATTGATGTGGATAGAGAATTGGTTGGCAGACAGGAAGCAAAGAGTGGGAGTAAACGGGACCTTTTCAGAATGGCAGGCAGTGACTAGTGGGGTACCGCAAGGCTCAGTGCTGGGACCCCAGTTATTTACAATATATATTAACGATTTATATGAGGGAATTAAGTGCAGCATCTCCAAGTTTGCGGATGACATGAAACTGGGCGGCGGTGTTAGCTGTGAGGAGGATGCTAAGAGGATGCAGGGTGACTTGGATAGGTTAGGTGAGTGGGCAAATTCATGGCAGATGCAATTTAATGTGGATAAATGTGAGGTTATCCACTTTGGTTGCAAGAACAGGAAAACGGATTATTATCTGAATGGTGGCTGATTAGGAAAAGGGGAGGTGCAACGAGACCTGGGTGTCATTGTACTCCAGTCATTGAAGGTGGGCATGCAGGTACAGCAGGCGGTGAAAAAAAGCAAATGGTATGTTGGCATTCATAGCAAAAGGATTTGAGTACAGGAGCAGGGAGGTTCTACTGCAGTGTACAAGGCCTTGGTGAGACCATACCTAGAGTATTGTGTGTAGTTTTGTTCCCCTAATCTGAGGAAAGACATTCTTGCCATAGAGGGAGTACAAAGAAGGTTCACCAGATTGATTCCTGGGATGGCAGGACTTTCATATGAAGAGAGACCGAATCGACTAGGCTTCTACTCACTGGAATTTAGAAGATTGAGGGGGATCTTATTGAAACGTATAAAATTCTAAAGGGATTGGACAGGCTAGATGCAGGAAGATTGTTTCTGATGTTGGGGAAGTCCAGAACAAGGGGTCACAGTTTAAGGATAAAGGGGAAGCCTTTTAGGACCGAGATGAGGAAAAACTTCTTCACACAGAGAGTGGTGAATCTGTGGAAATCTCTGCCACAGGAAACAGTTGAGGCCAGTTCATTGACTATATTTAAGAGGCAGTTAGATATGGCCCTTGTGGCTAAAGGGATCAGGGGATATGGAGAGAAAGCAGGTACAGGGTTTTGAGTTAGATGATCAGCCATGATCATACTGAATGGCAGTGCAGGCTTGAAGGGCCGAATGGCCTACTCCTGCACCTATTTTCTATGTTAATACCTAAGTAGACAAACTCTCCAGTCTGCCCTTACTGAACACTGCCATGACATTTCCCCTGACTGGTAATACCACCCTTCCTCTGTAATCGCTCCTGCTCTAAAACAACTGAACCCCAGAATACTGAGTTGCCAGTCCTGCCCCTTCTGCAACCAAGTCTCACTAATGGCTAGTCAAAACTCCATGTGCTGATTCCTAAGCTCATCTGCCTTTCCGACAGTACACTTTGCATTGAAATATACGCAGCTCAGAGCATTAGTTCCACCATGCTCACCCTTTCAATTGCCAACCTTGTATGCAGGTTTAACAATATTTTTCTCCACAACCACTCCACAATCTGTTCTGATGCTCTGGTTCCCATCCTCCTGTAATTCTAGTTTTTTTCCCCCCACTAATACCCCACCAGGATCCCTGTTCTCCTCAAGTTTAGATGCAAACTGTCCCTTCTGTACAGGTCCCAAGAGAGCCCAATAATTCAAATACCTGAAACTTTTCCACCTGCACCAGATCCCTAACTACATGTTAAACTGTACGATCTTCCCATTTCTGGGCTTGATCCTGTTCCTTAACTTGGCACTGGCACCTGAACTCACTTGGCAGGACCTCATCACCCACCCAACCCATATTATTGCTACCAACATGGAAAACAACCTCTGCTGCTCACACTCACACTTAAAAAGCTAATGACTCTACCTGAGATATCCCTGACCCTGGCACTCGGAAAGCAACAAACCATTTGGGGATTGTGTTCTCATTCGCAGAAAATCCTTTCTGTTCCCCTAACTAATGAATCTCCCATCACTATAGACTGTCCCGTCTATCCACTTCCCTTCTGAGCCACCCAGTATCTGAGAACTGCTCAATGCGACTTTCACTGGAAGGTTCTCCCACCCCCCAACAGTATCCAAAGTGATTCTTTATGGCACAGTTACTTTGTTGAACCATAAACATTTTGTGAATGATGATGATGTTATTTCTCCCCCTTGATTTCTGATGGAATTTCCGATACAATGCTGCTTTACTTTTGTGTGTTCCACCTTGGAGGCTATCTCTCAGCAAAGAGAGACATTAAAGGTAATATTCACTACTGCCTGCAGAGTGCCAATACCAAATTTAACTTTGAGCAAAAAGAGCAGGGAAATATCAAGTTCTAAAATTGCCATTAAATTGCCCTTGCTGTGTATATTGTAATCATGGACAAACTACAGTAGAATGCCAACACCAATGTTATCTCCATAAAATTGATAGGATTAGTAAGCCAACATTAGTTTCTTTTCCAAGCCAATATTTCCAACTCTGATACTGTGGTTATGTTAGACCAGATCAAGTAGTTATCACTTACCTTTCTGATTCAAGCCTCTGATGCATGTACTCCATCTGAGCTCCCGCACAGCAAAAGGTTTCCAGGAGGGGCAGAGAAAATTGTTCAAGGATTTTTCAAAACCCCCTTAAAATAGGTAGGATCCTCATCAACTCTTAGGAATATCTAGGTCATGATCATTCACGATGAAGGATCATTCATGAGCCTCTTTGACTGAAAACCGTAAAGATCAAGCAAAAGTGGCAAGCGATGTGCAGAACCTGAAAAACTGGTTTGAACCATCTTTAGAACTAGCTCATATATTTTCATAAACGTAGCTCCACAATGAGAAAATGGCATTACAAATGTAGCTCCATAATGCCTTTAGGGAGGATGTTCCAGCACATAGTCCTAGACACTGGTAAGGTAAACTGAGCAAAGATCTGGCATCATAAATGCAGCTCCATTATGCTTTTAGATAGGAAGTTCCAGGACTTAGTCCTAAACACAGGTAAGGCAAACTGAGCAGATGCAATACAATGAAGAAACTGCAAAATTATCTACTTTATCAGGAAAAAATACATGGTGAAAGATTGCAGAGCTCTGGGATAACACTGAAACAGAGATAAAGGTGACAGTTAAAAGACTTCTAGGGAAACAGATGGATATGAAAAGAAAGGAGAGATATAGATCACGTGCAGACAAAAGATACTTCATTTAATTTGGCATCATATTCTGCACAGAGGTGGACTGAAGGGCTTAATCCAGATCTGTACTGTTCTATATCCTTCATTCTGCTTTCTTTATTCTATTTTCTAATAAATATAGTATAGATGTAGAACAATAAAACACAGAAATAGGCATACTGACACAACACGTCTGACAATGATGTCAAATTAAACCGATTCTTTCTGTCCACACATATGTGGGGCAGACATTAGCATAGTGGCTATCACAATGCTTTACATTACCACCAACCTGGGTAAGCTATTTGCATGTTCTCCCTGTAATCAGGTTGGTTTTCTCCGGGTTCCCCGGTTTCATCCCACAAACCAAAGACGTGCAGATTGGTAGGCTAATTGGTCATTGTAAATTGTCTTGTGATTGGGCTGGGGTTAAAATCAGGGATTGTTGGTTGATGCAACTCAATGGTCCAGAAAGTCCTATGCTGTACTGCATCGGAATAATAGGAATAAATATTCTATATCCTTTAAGATGTTAGAAAGGATTGGTAGCTCGGGTTGAAGATGCTTTGTTGACTAGGTTGCTGAGCTGGCTTGTTAGCTTGCAGACGTTTCATTACCCAGCTAGGCAACATCATCAGTGTAATTAAATGTTGGTGATCATTGTTCATCTTTTATGATTAGTCCATTTCTCGTGTGTGTGTGTGTGTGTGTGTGTGTGTGTGTGTGTCTGTGTGAGCCATTTCTATTGGTTACTGATTATGTATGGTTCGTTAAAATCTGATTAAGCGGTAATTGTTGTCCAGTTTGCGTTAGTGACCGTTATGTTGGATTAACAACCTCCTCACTGATTGACGTATGTAATCAGGGGTGAATTGGCTCTTGGCTCTGGATTGATGTCTTGACGCTGACTCAGCAATGACAGCCTCCGGCAGGAGAGTGAGGCCGTTGGGGAGAAATGGATGGTTGTGAAGGGAGAAATAAAGGGGATGAGGAGATAGTGAGGGGACGGATGAATGAAAACCGAGACAAATGGAGTAAAAGAAGAAGAAATGTTAGGGGAGAGAGCTCTGAAAGTGAGGAAGATGAACAAGTTCAGAGAGAAGTTGTCATAATAAGGCTTAATGAGAAGGCTCAAGGAAACATGAAGAAAATTAACCCATTTGTGCTAACAAAACTGGCAAATAAGACAGGGGAAATAGTATTTGTAAAAGTCCTTAATGATGGCAACCTATTGGTAAGATGTGCGAATGAGGAACAACTTGAGAAAGCACCCAAATTAAGAGAGATAGGAAAATGTAGGGTGGAATACACAGGGAGGGTGGGAGCATGAAATGGTGGTGGATGTAAAGGAGTGATCGCGGGGGCACCAATGAGTATAAATATAGAGGAGTTAAAGAGGAATATCAGAGGAAAAATACTGACAATTCAAAGACTGAAAACAACAAAGGAGAGAGTGAAAAAGGAAAGTGAAACAGTATTGATTGAATTTGAAGAAGAAAGAGTGACAAGGAAAGTGTTCCTGGGATTCATGAGTTACCCAGTAAGAGTGTATGTGCCAAAGCCATTGAGGTGCTATAATTGTCAAAGGTTTGGACACATAGCTAAAAACTGTAATAGGCAGAAGAGATGTGCAAGATGTGGGGGTTATCATGAATATGGAAAAAGTGGAACAGGAGTGCAACCAAAATGCTATAATTGTCGAGGAGCTCATGATGTGGCATATAGTGGGTGTGAGGTTATGAGATGGGAGAATAAGATTCAAGAAACAAGAGTGAAAAGAAAGATCACTTATGCAGAAGCTGTAAGGATGTCAAGAGAACAGAATATTCCTAATGACCAGTGAGCAAGAGGGATGTGAGAGATGCAACAAAGAACAAATGACAGGATTTGTGTAGACAAAAAGGGTCTAGTAACATTCATTGCAGAAGTGATTAATAGTACGGTTGAGGTAAAGTCAAAAAGTGAAAAAGTTCAGTTTGTTGTCAAAGCAGCAATGAACCATTTAGGGTTAGTAGGAATGACATGGGAAGAAGTAAGGAAGAACCTCACTAATCAGTCAAACCAGGAAGTGTCATGGGTTAGTTAATACTAATTATGGTGATTCTTTTGCAATGGAATGCAAGGAGCTTATTGGCCAACTCAAGCAGTTTATTAAAGAATGGTTGTAAAACTGGATGCAGTGTGTATTCAGGAGACTTGGTTGAAACCAACTTCAGACTTTGTGGTATATAGGTGTACAATGATAAGGAAAGGTAGAAATCTAGGGAGAGAAGGGGCTTGTGCTATGTTAATCAAGCAAGGTATACCATATAGGGTACTGGAAAAGGGAGATGATCAGGAATACATAGTGGTGGAAGTGTGGGAGAGAGGGGAGAAAGTGGTTATAATTAACTACTATAATCTATGTAAAAGGTTGGATTTGGACAGCCTACTAAGGATACAAGGACTAAACAACCATAAAATAGTGTGGTGTGCAGATTTCAATGCTCACAGCACAGTATGAGGGATTCGTTTACAGATTTAAATGGAAAGGTAGTTGAAGATTTCATGGAAGAAAAGAATTTGGTGTGTATGAATGATGGTAGAGGAACAAGGATAAACATAATAATAGGAACTGAGTCAGTATTAGATATTACATTAGTGTGTAATTCCTTGGCTGGAGTTAGTAACTGGGGAGTTTGCACTGCTTCAACAGTAGGCAGCGATAACGACCCAGTTTTATGTTCAGTGGGTGAAAGAGTTGAAGTAAGACCAGATGGTGGAATCCCAAAGTGGGTATTTGGAAAAGCAGATTGGGGTAAGTACCAGAAGTTGAGTGAAGAAGCATTGACAAAGGTTGACATTTCTGGAAATATAGATGAATTAAACAGTCAGGTGACTTCAGGAATTATTATAGCAGCAGAAGGATCTATACCCAAGAGTAAAAATAGGATGAATGGAAAACTAATACCATGGTGGACAGAGGAATGATGCCAGGCTGTAAAAAAACAGAAATAAAGCATTCAGACTAGTTAAAATAACCCATAAAATGCAGCATTTGATTCAATATAAGAAGGCACAGGCAGTGGTGAGAACTATGCATCAAGTTAAAAGGGCAAGTTGGAGGATTTTTGCAACAAAATAAGAAGAACAACACCTGTGGGAGAGGTATGGGGAATGGTTAAGAGGAAGGGAGGAGACAGAAGAGAATGGGAATATCCAGTAATGTTATCTGAGGAGGAAACAGCAGTCTCTAGCAGGGATAAGGCTGAGATCATGGCCAAGTCATTTTTAAAGATACATAGTTCAGAAAATTTGTCTAAAGAATGGAGAAGGAGAAGGAAAAGAACAATGAGTCAACACCCAGATGTGTTAAACAGGAGGGAAGAGACCATTAATTGATCAACCATGAACCATTTACGTTGGCAGAGATGATGAGAACAATAAAGAGATCGAGACCAACCTGCCCAGGGAAAGGAGCGCTCTTGAAGTTGCTGCATCTTTATCACAGATTGTGGGAAGGGGGAGATTACCAAGTGCATGGAAAGAAGTAGTAGTAATTCCAATAAAGAAACTTGGCAAGGATCCATCAAAACCCACTAGCTGCAGACCAATAGCATTAACATCAAATATATGTAAGGTAATGGAAAGGATGACAACAGAAAGGATATTGTATGAGCTTGAGAAGAGAGGAATGCTGGCAAGTTTTCAGAGTGGTTTTAGGAAGGAAAGGAGTTCTATGGACTCAGTGATAATGTTAGAAACTGAAATACGAAAGGCCCAGGCAAATAAAGAGTCAGTAGTTGCAGTATTTTTTGACATAGAAAAAGTCTATGACATGATGTGGAAGGAAGGATTGTTAATTAAACTGCACAAGATAGGGTTTGGTGGGAGAGTTTTTAATTGGATAAAAGATTTTTTGTTTGGTAGGAAAATTCAAGTTCGGATTGGGTCAAAATTATCAAATCAGTACATAATGGGAAACGGCACACCTCAGGGTAGTGTGATTAGCCCGTTACTTTTCTTCATTATGATCAATTTTGTCTTCACAAAGGTATCAGTGGATATAGGTAGGTCACTGTTTGTGGATGATGGGGCCTTGTGGAAAAGAGGCAGGAATATGGAACATATAATCGGGAAACTACAAGGAGCAATTGATGAAGTGGAGGAGTGGGGTTATGATTGGGGATGTAGATTTTCGGTAGAAAAAATTCAAACTGTATGTTTCACTAGGAAAAGAATTGAGGTAGGGAAGAAGTTAAGGATGTATGGGATAGAATTAGAAAGGGTTGGATCATTTAAATTTCTGGGAGTTATATTTGACTCATGGTTAACATGGGCAGACCATATCAGGAAAGTTGAGGAGACATGTAAAAAAGTGATAAATGTGATGAGATGTTTGACTGGTAAGGAATGGGGAGCAAGTTGTTCAGCATTGAAGAGAATGTATGTGGCTTTAGTGAGATCTGTGTTGGACTATGGAAGTGTAGCATATGGATCAGCAGCTTGGTTTCTTATAAGGAAACTGGATGTGTTTCAGGGTCAGGCTTTGAGAATGTGCACTGGGGCTTTCAAAACATCGCCAGTATCAGCCCTACAGGTAGAAGTGGGAGTAATGCCTTTGGAACTAAGAAGGATGCAATTGATGGCAAACTACTGGACTAATTTGCAGGGGCATAATTATTCTCACCTTGCAAAAGGAGTGTTGCAGGAGTGCTGGGAGAATGGGAGGTTTCAGAGGGATAACATTAGTCGGGTAGGGAATGATATTGCTAAAGAATGTGGAGTGTTTGATCTAAGGATAAGTTCTTCAGTAGCTTATCTGGTTGTAACTCCATGGAAGATTGTATGGCCCGACATAGACTGGCATTTGTTAGTGGTAAAAAGGAAAGAAAAAAGTAAAAGCTGATTTGGTAAGTGCATTTAACTATCATGTGATGGAAATGTATAGTAGTTATACTCAGATTTATACGGATCTAAGGAACCTGAAACAGGAGTGACAGGGTTTGGGGTAGCTATACCAGCAAAAGAAATTGGAATCAGCAGAAGAACATCTAATAAGTTGGGTGTGAATACAGTGGAGATGCTGGCAGTGTTGGCTGCATTGAGATGGGTGGAGAAAGCTGGACAAGTCAAAGTGTTGATATGCTCAGATTCAACCTCAGTTCTAGCAATTTTAAGGTCTTTTCACTAAAACAGCCAGCAAGATGTACTTTAGGAAATCCTTCAGTCAGTCACAAGAGTTGCAAATCAGGGAGGTCAGGTAAAATTTCTATGGGTTCCAGCTCATGCAGGGGTGAAGTGGAATGAGAGGGTAGATGAGTTGGCAAAGAGGGCGTTAAAGAAAGAAAATATTGAAATGCACATTAGTATCAATAATGCAGAGGCTAAGTGTGTAATCTGTGAAAAATCATCCAAATGTGGCAAGAAAGATGGGACAGAAAGGGGAAAGGAAGGCATTTATAGCAAATACAAAAGAGTGTTACAGGTACTAGGGTAGGCAGTGGATACAGAAGGGAGGAAACTGTGTGGACTAGGTTAAGGCTGGGGCACTGTGCACTAAACATTGAAATTGAACATGATATGGAAACACAGACAGAGTTGTGTGAGGAATGTCAGGAAGAGGAGTCAGTAGAACATGTAATTCTGAGTTGCAGGAAGTATGGGATACAGAGAGATGATGAGAATTAATCTAAGTGAATTGGGGGTGCAGGAATTCACATTAAAAGGGTTACTGGGCATGGGTGAGAGAGCACAGGTCAGGGTACTTTTAGCTTTCTTAAGGGGTACAGCGGTTTTTTATAGGATATCAAGTCAAGTCAAGTCAAGTCACTTTTATTGTCATTTCGACCATAACTGCTGGTACAGTTGATAGTAAAAATGAAACAATGTTTTTCAGGACCATGGTGTTACATGACACAGTACAAAAACTAGACTGAACTACGTAAAAACAACACAGAGAAAAAAAAACACACAACAACTACACTAGACTATGGACCTACCCAGGAATGCATGAAGTGCACAAAACAGTGCAGGCATTACAATAAATAATAAACAGGGCAATAGGGCAGTAAGGTGTCAGTCCAGGCTCTAACTGTTACATAGTCTGATCGTGAGAGCATGAATGCTTTGGTGCCTTTTCCCAGATGGCAGGAGGGAAAAGAGATTGTATGAGGGGTGCGTGGTGTCCTTCATAATGCTGTTTGGTTTGTGCATGCAGCGTGTAGTGTAAATGTCCATGCTGGCAGGACGAGAGACCCCAGTGATCTTCTCAGCTGACCTCACTATCTGCTGCAGGGTCTTGCAATCCGAGATGGTACAATTTCCAAACCAGGCAGTGATGCAGCTGCTCAGGATGCTCTCAATACAACCCCTGTAGAATGTGATGAGGATGGAGGGTGCGAGATGGACTTCCCTCAGCCTTTCGCAGTAACTAGAGACACTGCTGGGTTTTCTTTGCTATGGAGCTGGTGTTGAGGTACCAGGTGAGATTCTCCACCAGGTGAACACCAAGAAATTTGGTGTTTTTAACAATCTCTACCAAGAAGCCGTCGATGTTAAGCAGGGATGGTTAAGCAGGAATAGGGTACTAGGATGGCCAAAGAAGGAAGGATAAAGTGTAGATTAGGGTGTGTGTGTGTGTGTGAGAGAGAGAGAGAGAGAGAGAGTGAGAGAATGGGTGAAGGAATTTAGAATGTAAGTCTATCGTCTGATCCACACTCCGGAGCAGATGGTGCCAGTAATGCACCATTAAGCTGAGTGCCAAATGCTGTAAAACAAGAAGAAGAAGAAGAAGAAGAAGAAGAAGAAGAAGAAGAAGAAGAAGAAGAAGAAGAAGGAGAAGAAGAAGAAGAAGAAGAAGAAGAAGAAGAAGAAGAAGAAGAAGAAGAAGAAGAAGAAGAAGAAGAAGAAGAAGAAGAAGAAGAAGAAGAAGAAGAAGAAGAAGAAGAAGAAGGAGGAGGAGTAGGAGAAGAAGAAGAAGAAGAAGAAGAAGAAGAAGAAGAAGAAGAAGAAGAAGAAGAAGGAGAAGAAGGAGAAGAAGAAGAAGAAGAAGAAGAAGAAGAAGAAGAAGAAGAAGAAGAAGAAGAAGAAGAAGAAGAAGAAGAAGAAGAAGAAGAAGAAGAAGAAGAAGAAGAAGAAGAAGAAGATGACAATGCTGAAGTGGGATGTAAACTGGGTTCATCTTGATGTGTAAGTTGATAGAATTTTGTGTGGAGAACAAAGCCTCTAAGAATTTTCAGGCTTGGCATTAGTCCAGTCGAATTGATGTGCTTTGCTATCACAATGTATATGTAACCAGGTGGCCGTTGAATAGCTTTTTTTGATTGTTATAGAGTGCTCTTAGGAATTCATCTTGGCTATACTAAAAGAGCTGCCTGTGCCTTTAAGAGAAAACAGTGATGTCATTTTGCATGGGTGGAGTAGAACGAAGAGTTGCCATGTTCTAGAAAGGACAGAGTTTGAATGCTTTTCCCAGGTTTGATGAGGTAAGGTGAATAATATTTGATAATATCCATGTAAATTCGTATATACTTGTTTGTAAATCTAGACTATCAATAACGATGTGTTTTATATGTGGATTTTCGCGAGTAAATGATCAGCACTGGAAAGCCTGATTGTGAAGTTCCTTAATTGGCCTACTAGGTCAGTCTTTTTAGTAATTCAACTACAAGGCAAAATATTGTAAAAGTTTATGTGTTTCTTTATTGTTTCATGACTGAATGTATCAGAGTAATGTGAAAATGTTATTCTCTGTTTACATAACGTGAGCGAGGAGGTCTAGGCAAAATGTGTTTGGAAGTTAAACATGTGTGTTCCAAATGTGAGTATGTCTCTTAATTAAGATGAGATGTATTTATTCATATTTTCGATGTGTGTAAACTACAGGGTTGGTGGGATTTTAATGTTTGTACTTTTTAAAATTGCCACTATCATATTAGTTATTTTCATACTGCATATATAACAAGGTTCTGGTCTGAAGTTAAACTGAGATTGTAATAGGGGGAATTAGTTTTTAATATATTTTACCATTTTTATTTTGATACACTCTTTCTGCAATGAAACAGCGAAAACAGAATTTAAGACCCAAAAAAGTATTTGTTGTCCTGCGTGTGTATTTTTCCCTAGGCTACAAAATATAGATATAAGGGAAAGTTGATCATGGCGGTTTACAGCTAGTTGGTGTTCATGTACCCTTGCTGATAGCTTCCTACCAGTCTGTCCAATATAATGTTTGTCACAGTTAGTGCATGGAATTTTGTATATGGTGATCCTTATGTGCATCATAGGTAGGGAGCCTTTTAGTCTTGATAGACAGTGGAGTAGTGTGGCTGTAGGTTTGTGTGCTATTGTGATATCAAATGATTGTAGAAATCTATTGCCACTTCCAATATGTTCTTGATGTCGGGTAGGGTGACCAGCTTGGTTGGACGTTGTTCGTTTTGATTTTCAGTAGGACAAGCAGCGCCGAACAAAATTCCTTGAGTATTCATTGTTCTTGAAAACTTGGTAGATGTTTTCTTCACTCTTACTTAGCAATGTTGTGCTGAAATGTGTGGTGGCCCGTTTGAATAATGTCTTGACGCAGCTATGCTTGTGGATGCTTGAGTGGTTGTTGTGGAGATTTTGAGTATTTTATCTATGGGAGTTGCCTTTTGGTAGATACTTGTTTGAAATTCGCTGTTGACTTGTCGTTCAACCAAAACGTCTGAGAATGGAAGTCGGCTGTTATTCTCCTCTTCTCTGGTAAAATTAATAACGGTAAAGGACATTATTGATCATTGGTGTGTCTCATCCACCACAGTGCTCTTGATAATGATAAATGTGTCATCCACATACCGAATCCACAGTTTTGGCTGAATCAGTGGCAGAGCTATGTGCTCCAGTCACTCGCTGCATGACTGCTTTGGGCATGAGTCCTGAGGTAGGTGATCCCATTGGTGTGCCCTTGATTTGTTCGTACAGAAGGCCATAGAAGACAAAGTGCATGGTAAGACACAGGTCTAGTAATAGCAGCACATTCACGTGGTCAATGGGATTAGAGTTAGACTCATCAGATTTATCCAGCTCCCGGGCCAACATGTCTTTTGACAGTTTGAGGTTGATAGAAGTAAACAGTGCCGTGACATCGAAAGATGCCATCACCTCATCGTCACTAATCAGGGTGCTTCGAAGACTTGTAAGAAATTCCTCAGCTGAATTGACTGAATGGGTTGAGCTATCAATGAGATGTTTCAATCATCTCCATAGATCCTTTGCCAGTTTGTAAGCTGGTGTGCCTGGAAGAGAGAATATTGGTCTGAGGCACACCTGGTTTGTGTACTTTGGGCAGTCCGTAAATATGAAGGGTGTTAGACCCTTCAGGCTTCATATTGAGGTGTTCTGACTGAGTAATTTGTCTAGCCTGTCTTAGCTTCTTCAGTGTGCAGATCATATGTCAATTAGGTTGGTCTCAATTAGGTGTTCAGTACTTTCTCGATGTAGACTGGTTTGCCTAGGATGACTGTTATCAATCCTTTACCTGCCAGGACAATGACAATACTTTTTCTTGAGTTGTTCATTAGAAACGGGGATGGTGCCAGAGGATTGGCGTATTGCTCATGTGGTTCCTTTGTTTAAAAAGGGTTCTAAGAGTAAATCTAGCAATTATAGGCCTGTCAGTTTGACGTCAGTGGTGAGTAAATTAATGGAAAGTATTCTTAAAGATGGTATATATAATTATCTGGATCTACAGGGTCTGATTAGGAACAGTCAACATGGATTTGTGCGTGGAAGGTCATGTTTGACAAATCTTATTGAATTTTTTGAAGAAGCTACGAGGAAAGTTGACAAGAGTAAAGCAGTGGATGTTGTCTATATGGACTTCAGTAAGGCCTTTGACAGGGTTCCACATGGAAAGTTAGTTAAGGAGGTTCAATCGTTAGGTATTAATATTGAAGTAGTAAAATGGATTCAAGATTGGCTGGATGGGAGATGCCAGAGAGTAGTGGTGGATAACTGTTCGTCAGGTTGGAGGCCGGTGACTAGTGGTGTGTCTCATGGATCTGTACTGGGTCCAATGTTGTTTGTCATATACATTAATGATCTGGATGATGGGGTGGTAAATTGGATTAGTAAGTATGCAGATGATACTAAGGTAGGTGGTGTTGTGGATAATGAAGTAGGCTTTCAAAGTTTGCAGAGAGATTTAGGCCAGTTAGAAGAGTGGGCTGAACGATGGCAGATGGAGTTTAATGCTGATAAGTGTGAGGTGCTACATTTTGGTAGGACTAATCCAAATAGGACATACATGGTAAATGGTAGGGCATTGAGGAATGCAGTAGAACAGAGTGATCTAGGAATAATGGTGCATAGTTCCCTGAAGGTGGAATCTCATGTGGATAGGGTGGTGAAGAAAGCTTTTGGTATGTTGGCCTTTATAATTCAGAGCATTGAGTATAGGAGTTGGTATGTAATGTTAAAGTTGAGGATGTTGTTGCTGAGTAGGTTGCTGAGCTGGCTCATTAGCTTGCAGACGTTTCGTTACCCAGCTAGGCAACATCATCCATGCAACTTTGAATGAAATGTTGATGATCTACATTGTTTATCTTTTGTGTCCTGTGATTAGTCCGTGTGTGTGGGGGGGTATAATTCTGCAAAACCACAATACCAAAACAGAGACAACTCTGTCCAAACAACCTGTCACCATTGTGGCAGTGGCAGATTTAAAGATGAACCTTGCAGAAAATGCAACAAGTAGGAGACATGCAAAGAGCACATTGGGGAAACAAGCATAAATGGAGATCACAGAAGAGAAAAATAGATAGTCAATGCCATTTCAAAAGGAGCTCTAATCTGCATTTTGTTGATGAAAAATCTGTTAATGATGCCAGTGACACAGGATGGGGTAGCCTTGAGATTTACATTGTGGGAAAAAAAACAGTAGACAGGTAATAACTTGGCATTCACTTCTGGTGCAAGCCATAATTAAAATGGAATTGGACACTGGGTCGGCTGTTTGAGTCATTCCGCACAATGAAGTTTTATTTCATTTCAAAGATACCGAATTGAAGCCTGCAGATATCAGACTAAGAACTTGTACTGGAGAAAAGATAACTCTTGTGTGATTGACATTCATAACAGTGAAATATAACAAACGTGATGGAATCTTACGTTTTATTCTTTATGGAATATGCCTTACAGAACCGTGTCTGTAAGAGAGAGAGAGAGATGAGCGACAGTGGAAGACTGGCTACAGTGCAAGCAGCTTGTTACAGAGAGAGCGAGGAAGCAGGAACTACATGATGGACAGTTGGTGTTCAGCACAATGATGTTTAAACGAATGTTACTGCTTGTTCCACAGGACACGCAGACCCACACTTTAAGTACCTACAAAGAGTGGGGCTGAGGATCGATTAAGAGGAATCAATTCGTGACTATCAGTGTGAGTAAGGGCGACCCTGTGGAATCCACCGGTGTGTCTAACCCTTGCCTGGGTTGGTAGATTATCACTTGAAGACAACACTCTTAAGTTGGTCATGTTTGTCTGACTTGGAAGATTTGGAGGACAATGAGTAGGATCGATGTCACCTGTTTATTCAGATTACAAGTATCTCTCTCTCACTTCAATCCTGTGCATCTGAACTGAACTTTTCTTACCTACCATCGTAAGACTGTATCATTTACCACCTAAGCTTGAATAAGTTTGGGTATTTTATTTTTTTACACCAATATATGCCTAACACCATGAACTCTTGATTTACCTGGTTTAAGTTACTATATGACGTAGTTACTAATAAAGTAATGTTTTGTTAACAGCAAAACCAGACTCCAGGTGTGTTCTTTTGTTGCTGAAATTTTTACAGGATTGCGTGTACGTAACACAAACAACAAGTCTCATTGGGCTTGTATGTGGTTAAAAAACAGGAGGGCCAACATTTTGGGGTCATGAGTGTCTGAGACAACTACAATTTGGAGATTCATCCTTCATTTACATGCCACATCCCCTGCAAGAAAGTCAACTGAAAGTGAATTAAGAAAGGTACTGGATAATGAAAGATGGCATTGGAAAACTCAAGCATATCAAGGGCAAAATACGCCACACCCAGGTGTAACAAAGCCTATCCAGTTCCTTATATGATCCATGATAAATAAGCCAGTGAGCGAGATCACATGAAGGCTGAAGGAACTCCTTCCAAGTTTGAGTGGAGCCCATTGCAATGCCAGTAGTCCCAATAGCCAAGAAGGGGTCTGTCAGGATTGTGGTGATTTTTAAGGTTACCATCAATCCAGTACTGAAAGTAGATCAATGTCATCTGCCCGGGTGAGGTTGTCTTTGCAAATCTTTCCAGAGGGAACCAACTCAGTTGACTTAGCTGAGACCTACCTACAGTTAGAGGTGGAAGAAGAGTCCAAAGTGTTTCTCACCATAATCACACAGAAAGAGTTTTATCACCGTAGTAGACATTTTTGCAGTAGCGTCTGTACCTGCACGCTGGCAGGAAGCTATGGATCAGGTGCTGCAACTCTGTCCAGACACTGTGTTACCTGGATGTCAACATTATTTCTAGCAAGGATAACAAAAACATCTCCAAAAAATAGAAGCCATTATTAATAAGATCAAAGATTATTGGTTCAGAGCACAAAGCAACAATTGTGAATTCTTTAAACCAAGCATCACTTACTGTGGTCATATCACTGATGTACAAGATTTACATATTTGCTGAGAAAATTCAAGCTCTGATTGATGGTCCAAGGCCAAAGAATGAGTCGTAGTTGTAGTCCTTTTTTTGGATTTGTCAATTACTATAACAGTTCCTGAGAAAGTTGGCTACTGTGCTCCACCCCTTGGAATCATTTCTACAGAGCAGGAGGAAATGGCAATGGACAAAGCAATATGAAGTGGTTTTCCAAAAGGTAAAGGAAGCAATAGCATCACACTGTACTCACACATTAAGATCTAAACTGTCCATTGAAGCTTGCCTCTGACACCTGGCCTTGTGCTACACATGCAGTCCTGTCACATGGTATGAGTGATGGAAGTGTATAGCCTTTAACACATTACCTTACCACTGCTGAGAAAAATTTTTCACAGACTGATGGATTGTCCTTTTGACCCATAGGAAAAGGAAATAAACATGCAAACATAGAAACAGAAAACCTACAGCAAAATACAGGCCCTTCCGCCGACAAAGTTGTGCTGAACATGTCTCTATCTTAGAAATTACTAGGCTTACCTATAGCTCTCTATTTTACTAAGCTCCATGCACCTATCCAAAAGTCTCTTAAAAGACCTTATCGTATCCACCTCCACCACCGTTGCTGGCAGCCCATTCCACGCATTCACCACTCTCTGAGTAAAAAACTTACCCCTGAAATCTCCTTTGTACCTACTCCCCAGTTCCATAAACCTGTGTCCTCTTGTGGCAACTATTTCAGCCCTGGGAAAAAAATCTCTAACTATCCATACGATCAATGCCTCTCAGCATCTTATATATCTCTATCAGGTCACCTCTCATTCTCCGTCACTCCAAGGAGAAAAGGCCGAGTTCACTCAACCTACTCTCATAAGGCATGCTCCCCAATTCAGGCAACATCTTTGTAAATTTCCTCTGCACCCTTTCTATGCCTTCCACATCCTTCCTGTGGTGAGGCAATCAGAACTGAGCACAGTACTCCAAGTGGGGTCTGACCAGGGTTGTATATAGCTGCAACATTACCTCTCGGTTCCTAAAATCAATTCCACAATGATGAAGGCCAATACACCATACACCTTCTTAACCACTGAGTCAACCTGCGCAGCTGCTTTGAGCGTCCAATGGATTCAAACCCCAAGATCCCTCTGATCGTCCACACTGCCAAGAGTCTTACCATTAATACTATATTCTGCCATCATATTTGACCTACCAAAATGAACCACTTCACACTTATCTGGGTTGAACTCCATCTGCCACTTCTCAGCCCAGTTTTGCATCCTATTGTTGTCCTGCTGTAACCTCTGACAGCCCTCCACACTATCCACAACACCTCCAACCTTAGTGTCATCAGCAAATCTACTAACCCATCCCTCCACTTCCTCATCAAGGACATTTATAAAAATCACAAAGAGTAAGGGTCCCAGAACAGATCCCTGAGGCACACCACTGGTCACCAACCTTCCATGCAGAATATGACCCGTCTACAACCACTCTTTGCCTTCTGTAGGGAAGCCAGTTCTGGATCCACAAAGCAATGTCCCCTTGAATCCCATGCCTTCTTACTTTCTCAATAAGCTTTGCATGGGGTACCTTATTAAATGCCTTGCTGAAATCCATATACACTACATCTACTGCTCTACCTTCATCAATGTGTTTAGTCACATCCTCAAAAAATTCAGTCATGCTTGTAAAGCACAACCTGCCCTTGACTAAGCCATGCTCACTACTTCTAATCATATTACACCTCTCCAAATGTTCATAAATCCTGTCTCTCAGGATCTTTACCGTCAACTTACCAACCACTGAGGAAAGACTCACTGGTCTATATTTTCCTGGGCTACCTCTACTCCCTTTCTTGAATAAAGGAATAACATTCTCAACCCTCCAATCCTCCAGAACCTCTCCCATCCCCATTGATCATCACCAGAGGCTCAGCAATCTCCTCCCTCGCCTCCCACAGTTGTCTGGGGTACATCGTATCTGGTCCCGGTGACTTATCCAATTTGAGGCTCCAGTTTCCTACCTGATAGCCTTATAATTCCCCTTACTCCAATTAAACGCTTTTCTAACTTGTCTGTTCCTATCTCTCTCCAATGCTGTTGTAAAGGAGACAGAATTATGATCATAAACTCCAAAATGCTCTCCCACTGAGAGATCTGGCACTTGACCAGGTTCATTTCGCAATACTAAATCAAGTATAGCCTCTCTTCTTGTAGGATTATCTACATATTGTGTCAAGAAACCTTCCTGAATGCACCTAACAAACTCCACCCCATCTAAACTCCTTGCTCTAGGGTGATCTAGGTAATCGATATTTGGGAAATTAAAATCTCCCATCACGACAACTCTGTTATTATTACGTCCTTCTAGGGTCTGTTTCCCTATCTGGTCCTTGATATCCCTGTTACTATTGGGCAGCCTATAAAAAACACCTAAAGTTATTGACCCCTTCCTGTTCCTAACCTCCACGCACAGAGACTCAGTAGACAATCCCTCCATGGCGTCCACCTTTTATCAGCCGTGACACTATCTCTAATCAACAGTGCCACGCCCTCACCACTTTTGCCGTCCTCCATATCCTTTCTGAAACATCTAAAACCCGGCACTTGAAGTAACCAATCCCATCCCTGAGTCATCCAAGTCTCTGTAATGGCCACCACATCATTATTTCCAAGTACTGATCCATGCTCTAAGCTTATCCACTTTGTTCACAACACTCCTTGCAATAAAATAGACACATCTCAAACCTTCGGTCTGAGCATGTCCCTTCTCTATCACCTGCCTATCATCCCTCTCGCACTGTCTACAAGCTTTCTCTATTTGTGAGCCAACCTCCTCTTCCCCAGTCTCTTCAGTTTAGTTCCCACTCCCCAACAATTCTAGTTTAAACTCTCCTTAGATTCAAGTGCAATCCGTACTTTTTTGTACAGGTCACACCTGCCCCAAAAGAGGTCCCAATGATCCGGAAATCTGAATCCCTGCCCCCTGCTCCAATCCCTCAGCGACGCATTTATCCTCCACCTCATTCTATTCCTATACTTGCTGTCACGTGGCACAGACAGTAATCCCGGGAATATCCTGAGCAATAACTGTAAAACTTATGAAAGAGGACACTTCTCCTGAAATATTCTCTGTAATGTAAATTGGCTGTCTCCTGATTACGACACAAAGGGAAATCAGAAAAAAATTGTACATTGTCTCAGGTTTACATGGCAACCCAAAATGCCTGAAATGTGCTGCAGAAATCCCAGCTCCCCTATTTTTACCAGAGAATTCTTGTAGATTTTGCCAACCATTCATGGGATCAGATGTTTTAGTAGTAGCTGATGCAGATAGACTGTGGCTGGAAGTGTTCCCAATAGCCTCCACTACAACCCCACACACTGAGTTGAGAAGCCTCTTCTCTAGGACTGCTGTTAAGAGCTCCTAGTCTGTGACAATGGACCACAGTTTGCTGTGGAACAGTTTCAGTCACTCCAGAAAATGAATGGAATGAGACACTGTAAAACCCAGCTACAAATAGCTTGTTCAGGGTATGAAGAATACACTGTAAGCAATGTCAGCAGAACACTCCACAGTGATACCGAATCAAAAGCTCGCTAATTTCTTCCTTGCATATCGCAATGTAGCATGCTGCACAGCCAAAAACTTACCAGCTGTGCTGTTCTTGTGTTGTCCCTTGTGTTCACCACTGGATCTCCTCAAACCCAATCTCAGAGTATATAGGACAAGCAACTGAGAGAAATTAAGAGCTCCTCAAGCAAGGATTGATGTTTCACTCCTGGGCAAGCAGTCCAGGTGAGGGGCCACAGAGCTGATCATGCGTGGGTACTTGGAAAGATTAAGCACAGAATTGGACACTCTCCTATACAGTGCAGATTGTCTGATGTCATCTAGAGACCACACTACAATCATATGAGGAGAGCAGTGTCAATTGTTAGAGAAGAAATGTGTCCTGAGCTGTGAGAACAACTTCCTTCAGTCCCAGAGTCAATGCTGTGAATATGTGTATAGTTTCATGTAATAGGATACACCATGTGTGTGTATATTCACATGTACACACTGTATATAGATGACTGAAGAGCAATGTTACATATTTGAGTTGAAATGCATTCTATATTAAGTTGAATTAAAACATAATCACATACTATAAACATATGGTGTTATGCTTTAGTTGTAAAGGGCAGTTGTCAGATCGCATCTGGAATATTGTGTATAATTCAGCAAGAACAATGGACCATGTCAGAGTTATTTTATCTGAATACATAGCAAGTTGATAAAATTTTGGGAAAAACTGGCTTCTATATACTAAAATTTATTTGACTAAGAGAAGATTTGAATGAGATAGATGAGATCTTTAGTGGGTAGATACGGTGTGGATATTTCATTTTGTGGATGAATGTTAGAACTGCTCTTCATGAGTAATTAGTACATAATCCACTTAAAACTGAGATGAAGTGCATATATTTCCTCTCTGAGTGATAGGACTTTGAAAACAATTGCCCCAAATGCAATGGAGACAGTCTGCATATAAGGCATAGGTGGATAACTTCAAAGTAAATATTATTATCAAAGTACATGAAGGCTGAGCTTGGGAGGGTTAGTGGCACCTAATGGCGGCACTTAACAGTGACTCCTTTGTTTGCATCTTCGGAAACAGCTCTATTTCTACTTTTAATGTCTTTATTTTTCCCTTTCAGTGTTCTTTTGAAGACTCTGACCTGGAGTTATGCACAGGCAGGAATGGGACCCATTCTTGGGGTTCTACAACTGGCCATTATTTGACATGCTGAGGGTTTTTCCGGAGAGTCTCAATCGTGTTTGGAAGCCTAAGATCTCGGGGCTCTGGAGACAGGCAGATCGAGGGTTGGTGGCACGGCAGGAGACTTGTGTCATCGGGGAGGCCAGAAAATCTTTCGCTGTGGGCCCAAAAACCCAACATCTTTGCAATCTTCTGACACAGAGCTCAAAAAAAGTGATGAAATGGACGTTTAACAACGTAAACCAGTGGGTTGTTATTATGTCTCCCGCCCACTGTGAAATAGGGGACACCTCCCTCTCCCTTGCCATGGAGAGAGAGAATCATTGGTTTGTCGATTGTCAGATGAAATGAGAAAACTTTGGGGTAATTTTGGTCTGTACCTTTGGTGTTGTTTGGCACATGTGTGGGCTCGGTGATGGTACCGATGCTGGGGGGCACTTAGTGGTTTTCATGTTTAACTGTTGTTCATTTTTTGGGACACTCCGTTTTTGTGGATGTTTGCGAAAAAAAGCATTTCAGGATGTATATTGTATACATTTCTCTGACATTAAATTTGAGCTTTGAACATGTATGTCAACATATACAACCCTGAGATTCATTTTCCTGCGGGCACACTCAGCAAATCTATAGAATAGTAAATGTAACATGGTCAATGAAAATTTTTGATGAGCATGGAATGAAAGATAATTTGATGGATTGAGAAGAGCAGCTGAGGTTATGATCAGATTGGCCATGATCTTTCTCAATGGTGGGACAGGCTTGAGTGCCTAAGAGATCTGCTACTAAGGCGTATTAGCTTAAAATGAAATGGGCAGGGTCATTAGTCAATAAAATTGGGACTTTCGGAGTATCTTGTCTTTTTTTTTAAAAAAAAGACCATGCTACTAAAGTTCATTTTCAAGACCAATAATGTTGTTTAAGTATGCTTGTCAGCATGAAAATATATTCTTATGTCTGCACAGTCCCAAACATTGTAAGGATTGCAACAATGCAGTCTGTTAAGGAGCAGGATGTTTCCAATCATTGTTATTGATTCCAATTAACTTTCTTACAATAAAAAATAATAATAGGCACTGCATTTATTTCAAAGTCAGAACTCTCATGTTGAGATAAAACATTTTATAACATATACACTTCATCAAATACTTATGGATGTTGCTTTATTCCTAGCAAACTGTTTCACTTTCTTCCATGTCTCCTGAGTTTCAGATACTAAATGGACCTTTCTCTTCTATGCAGATGGGATGTGGGCTCGTTGAAAAGAAAGGAAAGCAATTCTTGCAGCCTGTGAAATTACATCCAGTAGAGGATTAGCCAAGCCAGAAGGAAAGGACATGATGCAGAAAAAATAAATGAAGATAAGCTATTTTTTCATAAATTTGAATGTTTCATCATACATCTTTTTATCCTTTTTGCTAACATGAAAAAAATCATTTTTGAGTCATTTTCAAGGACTTTTCTAAAGGATAACAACTACCTGTCACTCATTATTAGGGAAGTTTGATTTCTTCATCCTCAGGAAAGTAAAATGGCAGATCTGAAAAAGAGCAATCTCTGCTAGGTTTAGAGTAGAATTTTGTTCTGATAAGATCTCCATGTACATGTAAACGAGCATGAAAAATTTCAGTAATTATAATGTATTTCCCTTTTTATTTCCACTCTGGAAGAATCGTTGGTTGTAAAATATGCCGAGTTAATATACTACCAAGAGAACAATACAGATCTCTTTTCCGAATTTGCCTAATGTTTCACAAAACTTCTGAATTATACAAAATGGTTTTCTTTAACCTATTTTCTGCACAGGCTCCTGAAGTTCTCATTAGAGAAATTTATGGCAATTTTGTACTTTTTCTTGGGTAAAAAGAATAATGGAGAATCTCTTGGTTAGTTAAACAATAAAGATCATTATGAGGTACTGTATAAGCTAATAGAAGTCAGCTGCTATATGATTGTTGAAGCTGCAGGCTTAGGCACTTACACAGTAGTGCAGGAAGCTTGTGTACAAAGCATGTAAACTCATAATAGGCTATTACATGGTAAATGTTTCAAGTAGAAAAGGTAGAAACTGTTTTTGTAAAAGTATGGCTTTCATTATCATTTCCTGAATTCCATTTCCCAATACAAAAATTGTTCTAAGTTAAATTAATAAAACTTGGCATGCTATGGATTGAATTGTTGATGAAACTATATGCAGAAATTGATCCAAATTGATCCCACTTAGTTAGAAGTCTGATTATTAAATGAAGTGGATTTAGATGTTCATAGAAATCATAAGATTTCTTGACATTTGTTTATTCAGAGCATATGTAACAGCCTTCAACCATTACCCTCTGCTTCCAGTCAAGCCAAGTTTGAATCTTCTCTAGCTCTCTCCATGGGACCTACCCTTCCAAACAAGCTTAGATGCAGGATCTTGCAGGATGCAAGAACTTGCTAAAGTCCAATTAGACAACAACTAGTGCCCTACATACATTCAAACATGACTTCTCTTGTACAAAGAATTGCATATCCAAATACATATTCTGTCTCTCAGAATTTCCTCTACTAACTTCCCACTGCTTATGTCAGGCTGACCAGCGCTGTACAATACATAACAGGGTTCAGCATGGCACAATCACTTAAGAAACCTGGACATCTCCAAATCTTTTCAGTCTTCAGAATTGCACCAGAGGACACCCTCAGGTATTTTCAGAATTCAGAAATGCACCTTCAATATTTGTTTTTTCTTCCACAGACCACTTTTGGTTGTTCAATAACCATCATCATACCATTCCTAATCTTCATTGGTAAAGTTTATCATGGTATATTTAACCAAACCTGAAAAGCTGTCAGTTATTAATGAACAGCCACTTGAAATTCAGATTAAAAGGGACTGGACAAAATCATTACCAAAGTTTCAAAGCAGTGCTGGAGGAACAAAATTTTTGCTCTATAATGCACCACAGCTGATGTAATAAGTAACTTTGTGGTTAACTGGATCATACTATTTGTGCAGTGAGGAATGGTCTGCATGTGTAGGAGGTCAGACAGAACAAGAGATTTACTAATTCTGAGTGGGATTCCTCCTGGGTGAACCTGACATAATTGATAAACATGGCAAGTGACATATCAGACTCAACCATTTGTGCAGACCAATGGGGGACCAAGATATTCCTGCAAGGATCTAGATGAGTCAAATGATCTGCAAACATGCATGGTCATTTCCACACTCGTGGTAAAGTCTACCCACATGATCCAGTGGGAACAGGAGTTTGTGACACATTGTGCCTATTTCAACTAAATCCATTTCACCACATTAGCGTTCTATATATTCCTGCCTTGACAATTCAGGTATTTCTCTAAATACTACTTATCCTGTCTAAACTTGTATAAAGACCCTAACAGCATACCTGGTTGGGTACTGAAAAGCTGTGTTGACCAATTGCTTGGAGTATTCAAGGGCATTTTCAACCTCATTGCTGCATTCTGAGGTATCCATCTCCTTCAACATGGCAGCAATTTTACTGGATCCCAAAGAGCAGGTGGGCTGCCCCAATGTCTATTGTACAGTAGCACTTACATCTACCCTAATGAAGTGTTTCACAATGTTGGTTATGACTGGAATTTGCATCTGCCTGAGAAAGTAGCTGGGCCTACTACAAGTCATTTACTACTGCAGCAGGTCCACAGTGGCTGCAATCTCACTGGCTCTCCACTTTGCTTCGGAGCACCTGGAAAACAGCAAAACATATAGTATCTAAATCTATTGTTTATCAACTATAGCTTGCTGTTCACTGCAACTATCCACTGACTACTAGTCACCAATCTTCAAAACCTAGGTCTCTCTACCACCTTTTGCAGCTGATGTTCTTATTGGGAGACCACTGTCTATGTGGTTTGCTGATAGAATCTACTCCTCATTGACTATTAACACAGGCACACCTCAGGGATGCATGCTTAGCCCACTGTACTAATCTGTATACACTCGTATTTGGGGATCAGAGCCAGCTCAGACACTATAGACTTGTCAGTGACATCATTATTGTTACCAGAATCTTAGGCAGAGATGAGAAAACTTTCAGATTAAAGATGGGTCAGTTGATTGAGTGGTGTCACAACTACAATCTTACTCAAAATATCAGCAAGATTAAAGAAATGATTATGGACTTCACAACAGAAGATGGCGACGCAACGCAGCAGCTTGCAGCGGCCACTCTGGAGCTGATATCTGTATTTGTTAAGCAGGGTGCCGTGCTCAATCCTAATCTGATGAAAAACGGATGTGGGAGCACGGAGGAACATCTGGAAATCTCCAGGAAGGCCCTCTTCATTGCTGCTGCTGCTGTGAGGCCCAGGGTCTCTGCTGAGAAGATCAGGCCCCAAGTCCTCGGGGTTGTGTTGCCAGAGGCTGTTGGCAGGGCCATCTTAATACGCTCGGCAGAGGATGGTGCTCGGAGAAGCAGTGCCAGAGGGGATGGTCGGAGGCTCGGAGATTTGATGGACTCAGAGTCTGCTGCGGTTGGAGCGCTTTCACTGTCTGCTGTGTCTGCGAGGCTGGGTTCGACGGGGCTTTCATTATCAGCTGCATCTGCAAGGCTGAGTTCTGCGGCTCCGTGGAAGTCCATAGCAGGGGTATTCCCTTCTGCCGCCTGCGTGGAATGATGAGTCTATCAGGACCCTGAGGACTTGTGGAAACTGTGTGGTGGTTTCTTTCAAACTTATAGTCTTTTAACATCTCTGGACTATTTTTACTGTGCCCATGGTCTTTTTTTCTATCAATTATGCTATTGTTTGCAATGTTGTAACTATATGTTGTAACTATGTGGTTTTATGCAGGTCTTGTAGTTTTGGTTTTTGGTCTTGTTTTGTCTGGTGGATTTGGAGCTACTTTCCGGGAAATGCGCTAAGAAGGTAGTGCGATATTAATACGCAGCAGTCTCTCCAGACTCTGGATTGGGGATTGCCAAAAGTTGTGTGGATTTTCTGGTGTAGTCTGTTTTTGTCATGTGGTTTTGTGATATCATTCTGGAGGAACGTTGTCTCATTTTTTAACTTCATTGCATTTGTGGTTTCTAAATGACAATAAACTGATTCTGAATCTGAATCTGAAACTGAAGTCAGGAGAAAACATAGCAACCTTTATTGAGGAGTCAGGGTAGAAAGGGTGAAGAACATCAGGCTTCTGGCTGTCATCAACTGAAGATCTATCCTAGTAACCTGCAGATCTTAGTTCCAGAGTGATAGAGTTCAAAGTCAGGAAGTGAATAACTTCCATACTTCAGCATAGAAAAAGAACTGGAGGTAATATCTGTATGTTTTAAACCTGAAAATTGTTACATCTAGTTTCCTTGCTTTGTACCTTGGTTTCTTCTTACAAAAGTAGTAAAATTCTACCTTGCTTACAGTAATTACTCTAATATTACAATATTAAAATTTTACAATTAAGTGTGTGTGTGTATATATATATATATATATATATATATATATATATATATATATATATATAGTTACAATATTAAATCTAACTCTGAAATGATCCAAAATGACTCAGATTTATTTATCATGTGTACATCAAAACATACAGTGACTGACTGCAAATGGCTGTCAAGGTGCATGACTTTACTCTCTTAATTTTTGTTGCATTGCTAATCCACTTACCTCAAGAGACGTTAAGTCCTCTGCTAATGTCACAGAAGGGAGAATATCAGTTGAAGATTCAATACTTCCATGATAAGTTGCCATTACATGATTGCAGGGTCAAAAATGTTTTGGATTATTTATGTCTGGCTTGCTTCTCCTCACTATCTCTGAGTTCCTGATCCACTTTGGTACAAAACAGAAAAGTCCAAAACTCCAATATGTACCCAGCACGAAATAGAAACTTGGCTTTTGTGCACAATCCAAGCAATTGACCTCAATTCTTCTGCTCCCTTTGTGATAATGAAAATGAAGGAAGGGTGTCCAAAATATATATGGAGGGGAAGGGAAATTATCTTGAAATTATTTAGGATATGGTGAGAGAATCATGAAATGATCAAGGCCAAGGTAAATCAAAGATGCAGGAAATATTGAGTGGAAAATATAGGGAATTTGGAAAGAATGAAAATATTGAGGATGGAGCCAGCTGGCAGAGAGAAGGGTGAGAGTGAAGACACATTGGAGTTGTTAGAACATAGAAATGTACAGCACATTACAGGCCCTTCAGCCCATAATGTTAAGCCGACTATGTAACCTACTCTAGAAAGTGCCTAGAATTTCCCTACTGCATAGCCCTCTGTTTTTCTAAACTCTTCGTACCTATGTAAGTCTCTTAAAAGATCATATTATATCCACTTCCACCTCTGCCACTGGCAGTGCATTCCATGCACCCACTACTCTCTGTGTGGAAAAACGTACCCCTGACATCTCTTCTGTACCTACTTCCAAGTACCTTAGAACTATGCCCCCTTGTGTGAGCCATTTCAGCCCTGGGAAAAACCCTCTGGGTATCACACAACCAATGCCTCTCATCATATTATAACTGGGAACACAGGCCTACCAGTGGTGAAATCTGATGAATGAGGAAAAAGATGATGGGAACCATTAAGGAAGAGAAGAAAGGAAGGTGGAATCAAACATGTTTTTCAGTTCTTTTTCTGTATTGTTCTCTGCCTCCATCACTGACCTTACTCTGTCTTCCAATTCCACCTGAAAACAAAATAAAATTTTGGGTTGCTGTCTATAAACACATGGAATATTATTGTCCATTTTCTCTCCATCTGAAATTAAATGTACAAAGGTTAATAGAACATATTCTAACAAGTGAAGATGAATTCTTCCCTTTGTCTCTTAGTTCAATTCTTGTACAGCAGAAATTGTAATAGGAAGTATAATAAAGGCAAAATAATAAAATTTATAACAAAGGGCTTCAAAGCCATGAATTACTTTGGCAGAGCAGGCATAGAAAATGGAATATATTTTCCCATGGCTGAAGAGTCATTAACAGAGAAAACAGACATAAAATGATGAGCAAAAGCATGTAGTTGCCATTCAGGTAAAAAGAAAATCCATTGTGAGCTGATGTAACTTTGAATGTGTTGCTGAGACGATTGTTGAAAGTAAATCAAGAATAGTTCTTTAAAAGGTGTTAGATAAGAAAATGACAGCAACAATTTGCAAGTGTTTGGGAAAGAACATGGGAAATGAATAATTCAAGATGCTGGCATAGACTCAATTGGAAAAATAGTCCCTTTTATTACTGTTGCTTCATTTTGTGATTTTTTCAGTGCAAGGCACTGGTGATAGTGAGCGGTATTAGTAAATTCCAATCTTATTCCATCACAGGCTGAGTCTGCAATGAAAAGCTTACTCAGGAGATCAAAATATAGATCGCTTCTGAAAAATATGCACTGGGATCAAGATACATACTGTACATAAGAAGCACCTGATTTAGGAAGCCAGCAAAATGTTTGTTGAAACCTTAGTACCATGATCTTAAAATCTGACAGCAATAACCAACTCAGATTTTTTTTATTGCATTAGATCATACACGCATAGTCTGTTTTGTGAAAGGCTATCATCAGCTGAAACCAAACGGTATTAAATGGAAACATGACTACAAATCTTTCACAGATTTTGCCAGCTCTGCAGTTTTCAAAAAGTCGATGAAAATCATAATGGGCCATGGATGTGAATTGAAAATGGATTTTCCCACCTAACTCTGACTCTCTTGATCATTGAGGTGGTATGAAAGATTGGGTTCAGGAGGTAACACATGAGCTCTGGATTAGAGTTGAAGTACCTGCATCATGCTAGATGAAGATTAAGGATGTCACAAGGAAAACAATAGTTGGGGAAGGAATCAATAAATTTAATTTCTCAACATTTAGAATATGCACTGCTCCATCAAAGTGTACTACTCAATCACCTAAATCAACCTTTATCAAACATAACCTCTACTCAATATCCATAAACTCTATTACATCACCAAACCATGTCCGAGCTTCATGCTCATCACCAAGACAAATTACAAGGTAGTTATTAACACATTTACCTTTTAAATGTAGGAGAAGATACCAGGGAACAAGGAACTTAGTAGAGAAGACGCAAAGTACTTTGGCAAGCATCTGCAGTGATAGAGTTCTACCTTGTACTACTACTCCTGTTGTAATTCCTCTCCCACCCCCACATTCGCCTTTACAGATTTACAAGCTGTAGGTGGAATATCCCACTCAAACTTCAAAGTAAATTTGTTATCAAAGTACATATGTGTCACCAGATATAACTCTGAGATTCATTTTTTTGCAGACATGCAGAGTAAATCCAAGAAATACAATAGAATCAATGAAGCAGGACATACAAATGGCCAATGTGCAAAAGGCAACAATGTGTGCAAAGCCAAAAGTGCAAAAAAGCAGTAAATATCGAAAACTGAGATGAAGAGTCCATGAAAGAGAGTTAAAGGTTTTGAGAACAGTTCAGTACTGGGGCAAGTGAAGTTGAGAGAAAAGAGCATGGTCTGGGTAGTGGGGGGTCCTTGATGATGGATGCCACTTTCCTGTATAGATGTACTCTCAATGACAGTGACATTGTGAGTTTTTTTCAAATGACTGATATAGAGATGGGTTTAAATCTTAAACAAAATATTAAGACACAGCAAATATACATTAAAATGTTATACATTAAAATGCCCTGCATTTAAACAAGATACTATATGATGTCTTGACCAATTAGATTACAGCATATTCACACATACAAGTGTAATGCAATTTGAGTATATGTTAAACATTTATCACTGCTCTTTACTTTTACATAACAAATTCTATCCATACCTCTTTTATATACTTTCAACAGTAAAGTAAAAATAACTTGCCAAAATAAGGATCAGTACTTGAATATAAACTTTCCAGTTGTCATTCTGGTATTCAATCACCCCTCTTTGGAACAATAGCCCAAAACTTTGGGTGTTAATCCAGTAATTTAACCATATTCTGAATTACTCAATTACAGAGCAGATTTCTTTCTGTGCTTCAGCAAGAAACTTACTAAATGATATTTTGTATATATACTGTGAAGTTTTGAATATCTTTCCCTGAGAAATTCTTTAACGTTTTTGACTGACCACTAGCTTACTCCAATTGAAACAGCTATGGATATGATGGAACAAGTATATGTTTGAAGCCACTTAGTTTCATTAAGTTTACAACATGATTAGAGCAAAAACAGCGTGCATAAGAAGCATGACATTGAATTCCAGACGACATTTCATCCATGGTACATGCAGGAAAGGTACATAACCTCTGTAATCTACTTTGGGTGAATATTGTTCTTTTCAGCAGAAGTCCACATGGAATCCCTGAAAATGTATGCCTTGACCAAAGGACTATGGAGAATCACAGACAGAATGCTGGAACTCAGCAGGCTAGGCAGCTCTATACAAAAGTGTAAGTAGTCAATGTTTTGGGCTGAGACCCTTCATCAGAACTGGGGGGTGGGGTGGAGATGTAAGAAGGTCTGGACTAGATAAAAGCAAGAAAGTGGGGGGAGGGGAGGAAGAGGGACAAGGTGGTAGGTGATAAGGGAAATGGGAGAGGGGTGAAGTAAAGAGCTGGGAAGCTGATAGGTGAATAAGATAAAGGAGCTGGAGAATGGAAAATCTGATAGGAGTGGGTAGAAGACCATGGAAGGAAAGGGAGGGGGAGAAAAAGCGAGATCTGGTGGTGGCCACCCACTTCAAACCTACTTCCCCTTCCGATTTTGAGATGGCAGTCCATGCCTCCGCTGTTTCCTTGATGAGGTATCTCTTAGGTTAGAGGAGCAATACCTTATAATCCATCTGGGTAGCCTCCAACCAAATTGCATGAGCATCAATTTCTGAAAATTCTGTTAATTGCCCCCATTCATTCACCATCCCCATTTCCCTCTCTCACTTCATCTCCTTATCTGCCCAACACCTCCCCCGGTGTTGCTGTTCTTTCCCTTTCTTCAAAGTTTCTTCAGAACTTTGACTGACCTTTATAGATGTGTGGTGGAGAGTCTATTGACAGCCTGCATCACAGCCTGCTATGGAAACAACAATGCCCTTGAATGGAAAATCCTACAAAAAGTAGTGTATGTGACCCAGTCTATCAAGAGTAAAACCCTCCCCACCTTTGAGAAAACCTATACCTATTGTCATAGAAAAGCAGCATCCATCATCAGGGATCCCCACCACACAGGTAATGCACTGTTCTCACTGTTGCCATCAGGAAGAAGATACAAAAGCATCAGGATTCACACCACTGTGTTCCAGAACACTTATTACCCTTCAACTGTCAGGCTCTTGAAGAACCAAAAGGAAGAAACTAATTCAACTTCATTTGCCCCACTGTTGCTCCCATAACCGATGAACACACTTTGAAGGACTCTTCATTTCATGTTCTCCATGTTTATTGTTTATTTATTTGTTATTATTTCTTTCTTTTTGTATTTGCACAGTTGCTTGTCTTTTCAACACTGGTTCAATGCTCACATTGGTGCAGACTTACATTGATACTTTTATGTTGTCATTCTATTCTGGATTTATTGAATTTCAGGTGACATATATGGACTTAATAATAAATCTATTTTTAATGTTTAACTTTGAAGAGCCCGTGGTATTAAGAGAAAGGCGATAGCATGGTAGAGGTAGGCTGATTGGCAGGAGGCAAAGAATAAGAATTAATTGGGCCTTTTTTGATTGGCCGTCAATGTCCAACCAGATACTGGTATGTCACAGGGGTCAGTGTTGGAACCGTTTCATTCATATTGTATGTCAATGATCTGGATGAGGAAATTGATGGCTTTTTGGCCATTCTTGCAGATCATCCTCTATCTACTTATCTAAAGGTATGCCATGAACCAAAAAAAAACATTAGCAGTCTGATGGAATATTTCCTACTTTTCCAGATGACAATAATGCTAATTGTACAAAGGTATCAGTCATAAAAATGCAGAATTAATACTCCATCCCTCTTTAGAAACATTAATTATCACCAACACCAGCAGATTATGATATCTGGTGTAGCACCCACAAAATATACTGTCATACGTCACAAAGACTTTTTGGAGCAAGTCTTAAACAAGCACCTAGATTCTGAAAGGGACAGAAAGAGATGAATTTCAAGAAAGGTAAGTAAGATTAACTACCTGATTTTTTTTCAAGAAAAGTTGGCTAAAAATTAATTCCCTACCTAAAAGAGTATTGACAATTATTTTTACATTATTGTATCAACAACTTACTCATCATGCTAATGCACTGCATGCTGTAGATATAATAATCTTTATTTTTCCCTGAGACCTGAAAATCATTTCAAGGGTCCCTCAGGATAAAAAGGTTGTAAAAGGGTGACCTAGAAGGACAAGGTTAGTGGGTTCTTGCAGAAGTTATTGTCTGCCTACTCTTAATAATTGTGTCCTCTATAGCTGTGGTGCACAGAATTAGTAAATGTGTTAAATGCAACAATATTGCAGGCAAATTTCTCACCTGCAGCAGCATTCCCAGAATACAGAAAATGTGCCAGTTTGATTGTAAATCCACCAGCTATGGTCTCTAGCCATGTCAGAAATAGAACTTGTCACAACAGGTGTCACTTTTTGAAAGTGTGTTAAGGGTGACAATATTTTCTACGACTGCTGCAGCTTTATCATTATTCAACCAACTCTGTAAATAGTTGAAATGTTTCAATCTTTCCACTGCCTATTCAATATGCCAGGTACAGTATTTATCGAGACTGAAAGGTAGCAATACACAAAAAAATGTTGGAGGAACTCAGCAGACCAGACAGCATTTATTGACTGTACTCTTTTCCATAAATGCTGCCTGGCTTGCTGAACTCCTCTAGCATTTTATATGTGCTGCCCAGATTTCCAGCATCTGCAGATTTTATCTTGTTTGTGAAAAATATCTCATCTTTTGTTGGCTTCTGTGTATATATAATAAATGTGCAAAATGGATTTATCATCACCCTGCCTAGTAGAGTACTTCCTGTAATAATTATTTCCATTGTCAACAAGTGTACAGCAATACTCACTGGCATTCCCACTGGCCTTAAAAGTTAATGTCACTCCTAATACACAAGATACTTGCCGCACAAATTTCATACTGGTAAAGGGGGCTTCTTCTTTTTCTTTGTTACTGCGTAAGTTAATCAAAATGGCTTCTTTGTTTTGTTAAAAGTAGGAATGCTTCTTTGTTGCGAGAGAGTGCTGGAAGCTTGTTTGGGTTAAAATTTACTGATAACGAGAATTGTATTGCTTTGTAAACCAATTGGGATTAATTTTGTTCTTTCTTCTGAGTCTGTAAGCTATTGTTGGCGGGCTTTTGGGGAGATCGGCGTGAGGGGGTGAGAGCGAGAGGATGCGATGCTGTAAACTTGGTGAGGAATGGACCCCAAGCGGGGGTCCAAGGCCAGGAGGTACCCTGAGGAGAGGAAACAAAGATAGATGTGCTTAGTTTGGGTGGATCTTTTTTTTCTCCTTTATATATCTGGAGTCGCCTTCTGGAGACATGGGGGTAGATTTAGTCTCACAATTTTCTTTTTTCCTGGCCTCCTTCAGGCTCAGGAGGGTCTCTTTTTTGTGGGTGGTGGGCGGGGGTTTCCTTTCTAATCCTATTGCTTTTTTTATTAGTTTTTCTAGTTTTTTCATTTGGGCTGATTTCAAACTACTAAAATGTCTGCCGTGTCATCATTTCCGGATCCTCCCCTTATTTTTGTTCCTCTTCCGGGTGCATGAGTTCATACTTTGGTTAACTCTTTATATACCAAAGGGTTGATTTTAGAAATATGGTTCAGACCATTAATTTTGTCTCTTGGAATACTAATGGCATAAACCATCCGATTAAATGGAAAAAGATTTTTAAAGTATTCCAAAGACTGAATGCGCTTATTATTTTTGTACAAGAAACTCATTTGAGGAAAGAGGACAATCAATTTTTTTTAGGTTTTGGAAGGGTCAACAGTACCTTTTGAATTCGAATGCTAAAGTAAAAAGAGTTTTAATTTTTATTGACTCCTCTATTACATTTGTTCAACACGATAGTATTTCGGATCCGAGTGGTAGATTTTTGTTAATTACTGGGTTACTTTTTAATAAGAAGGTTGCTATGGTTAATGCTTATGCTCCAAATGTGGGTTATCCTGATTTCTTTAAATCTTTTTTACTTCTTTACCTAATCTAAGTGAATATATTTTAATAATGGGTGGTGACTTCAACTGTTTTTTAAATCCTTTGCTGGATAAATCTATACCCATTTAGACTTTACTAAATAAATCGGCCACTTATATCAATTCTTTTTTGACTGATAATGGAATTTTCGATAGTTGGAGATTTCTGCATCCTAAGGATAAAGAGTTTTCATTTTTCTCACATGTTTATCATTCTTACTCAAGAATTGACTATTTTTTATTGACTCTCATTTTATTTCATCTGTAACTGGTTGTAATTATGACATTATAGCCATTTCTGATCATGCTCCAATGAAACTTTCTATTAAATTAATGGATACAGCTTCTAGTACTAAGCAATGGCAATTTGATTCTATCTTACTGCAAGATCCGGATTTCATTAAACTTATGAAGGAACAGATTGATTTCTTCTTTTCAACTAATTCCACGAATGAAATTTCCTGTGGAATTCTTTGGGACACTTTTAAAGCATATATACGTGGACAGATTATCTCCTATTCTGTTGGTTTGAGAAAACATATTAAGAAGGAAACTCTTTTATTGGTTGATAAGATTAAAGAAATTGACAAGAAATATTCAATTGCTCCTAGTAAGGAGCTTTACAAACAAAGGATTGAGCTTCAAATGGAACACTGTTTATTACTTACATCTTCAATTGAAAATCAATTAATGAAAACCAGAACTGATTTTTATATACATAGTGATAAATCAGGTAAACTGTTAGCTAACCAATTGAAAAATGCTTGGGTTAAACGTCAAATTATTAAGATTTGTCAACAGAATGGTGAACTGACGGTTAACCATGATGAGGTAAACAAATCCTTTCAAGATTTTTATACCTCCCTGTATCATTCTGAATTTCCTCATGATCATAATACCATGCATGATTTTCTTGGGAAATTGAATTTTCCAAAATTAGTATCAGAAGAATTTTTAATATTAGAAACTCCTATTACGGATGTAGAAATTAAAGGTGTTATTTCCTCTATGAATTCTGGGAAAGCACCAGGTCCAGATGGGTATACAGTGGAATTTTTAAAGTGTTTTTCCTCTACTCTTTCTCCTTGGTTATGCAAGGTTTTTGAAGAAGCAATTAGACTAGGTAAATTCCCACAATCTTTTTATAGAGTTTCCATTTCTTTAATATTGAAAAAAGATAAAGACCCTACTGATTGTGCATCCTATAGACCAATATCCTTATTGAATGTAGATTCCAAGATCTTTTCCAAGTTACTGGCGACCAGGTTGGAGAAGGAATTACCTCAAATTATCTCAGAGGATCAAACTGGTTTTATTAAAAATCTCTATTTTTTCAATATTAGGAGATTATTGAATATTGTTTATACTCCTTCATGCTGCACCTCAGGATGTGTCATTTCACTAGATGCGGAGAAAGCATTTGATAGAGTTGAATGGCCATATTTATTTACTGTGTTTGAGAAGTTTAATTTTAGTCCGACATTTATATCCTGGATTAAATTGATATATTATACTCCAGTAGCCTCGGTTTTTACTAACAATCAAAGATCTCCCTTTTTTTATTTATTTCGGGGTACCAGGCGAGGTTGTCCTCTTAGTCCATTATTATTTGATATTGCTATAGAACCTTTGGCAATTGCTATTAGAGAATCACCTAATATTTTTGGCATTACTCACGGGATGGATATACATGTTATCATTATACGCAGATGACTTGTTATTATATATTTCTGACCCTGAGAAATCCATTCCTGCAGTTATATCATTGTTGGCTCAGTTTAGTAATTTTTCCGGGTATAAATTGAATCTTAATAAGAGTGAATAGTTCCCCTTAAATAGACAGGTTCCAATTTATGGAAATTTACCTTTTAAATTAGTTAATGACTTTTTTATATACTTAGGGATTAAAATTACAAAAAATCACAAGGAGTTATTCAACGTTAATTTTTTATCCTTAATTGATCAGATTAAATGTTTGTTCACTAAATGGCCACCATTGTCTTTATCTCTGATAGGTTGAATTAATGCTATTAAGATGATTATTTTACCCAAGTTCTTATATATATTTTAAGCGGTACCAATTTTTATTCCGAAATCCTTTTTTGACAATGTTGATTCAAATATTTCCTCATACATATGACAGAACATAAATCCTAGATTAGGTAAAAGATATTTACAGAAGGCAAGGAAGAAAGGTGGATTGGCGTAGCATAATTTTAGATTTTATTATTGGGCAATTAATATTCGATATTTGAAATGTTGGTTAAGGGAGTGGGATTTATCTCCTAGCCCTCATTGGGTAAATCTGGAAACTAAATCTGTACAAGGATCTTCATTGGGTTCTATTTTAGGGACTTCTCTTCCCTTTGCTCTTTCTAAATTGCATAAACGAATTGACAATTCGATAGTCAAACACACATTACGTATAGGTTTCAATTTCGGAATTTTTTTGGGTTGAATCAATTTGTTTTAACTATTTCTATTGTATCCAATTTCTTTTTTCATCCTTCTATTATGGACCAAGCTTATTCAGCTTGGAAGACTAAAGGAATATTACAATTTTCTGATCTATTTTTGGATAATTGTTTTATGTCTTTTGAACAATTATCTAATAAATATAATTTGCCCAGATCTCATTTTTTTAGATATTTACAGATTAGGGAATTTCTTAAACACCGTACTTCCTACCTTTCCAAATCTTGATTCTTCGGGTATTTTGGAGAAATTGTTAAAACTAAATCCTTTTCAGAAAGGTATAATATCAAATGTTTACAATATAATTATGAAAATACATTCAGAGGCCTTTTATAAGATTAAAAATGTTTGGGAAAGAGAACTTAACTTTATTATCCCTATTGAGAATTGGGATAAAATTCTTCAATTAGTTAATTTATCCTCTATATGTGTTAAACATTCATTGATACAATTTAAAGTTGTGCACAGGGCTCATATGTCCAAGGATAAATTGGCTCATTTTTATTCCCATATAAATCCTATATGTGACAGATATCATTCTGAGATAGCTTCTTTAACTCATATGTTTTGGTCATGTATGCTTTTGAAAAATATTGGAAAGACATTTTCGATATTATTTCCACGGTATTGAACATTGATTTACAACCTCATCCTATTACTGCAATCTTTGGTTTACCAATGATGGGGTTAATCCATTTATCTTCTTCTGCTTGTTGGATGATTGCATTTCTGACATTAATGGCTAGAAGATGTATTTTGTTGAATTGGAAAGAAATTAATCCCCCTTCCGTATTTCATTGGTTTTCTCAAACTATGTTATGTCTAGATTTTGAGAAAATTAGAAGTGTCGTATATGACCCTTCTATTAAATTTGAAAAGATTTGGAGACCATTTATTCAATATTTTCACATGATGTAATTTGACCGTGTTCCAATCCTATTTGTTTTTCCGGTTTTGATTATATATATATGTTGAGAGGATCGGAGTTGGGGACACTGATGACTTTGTGATTTTTTTTATATCGATACAATAAACAGCCCATTTTTTTTCTTCTTTCCTTTTTTTTCTTAATAGTTAGTGGTTAGTTTGTTAGTTTAGTTTTTCTTAGGGTATTAATTTTTTTTTTCTTTTTCTCTTTTCTGTTTTTTTTCCAACATGAATTACTTAGTTTTTTTGATTTGTTTATATGACATTTGTATCATTCATGATTTGGGAAGATGTAACTATAATGTACTTAATTACTTGTGTATCCTTTTATGTTCATTTTAATTTTGTAAGTTTGTAATCCCATTATCTATGTACTAATCTTATCATGTTGATATTAATAAAAGGATTGAAAAAGAAAGTAAGATGTGCTTGGTTGACCACTTTGGGTGGTCCTGAGCTGTGAGTCAAGGAGTTTGTAGGGGATCAAATGGTGGCCAGAAGACTTCAGTAATTGAGCTCCAACGGTTGTGCATGAAGTGGTTTAGACTTTGATAAGTTTGACGCCTTTTCTTTATTTTCTTTTCCTTCATATATACTGTATGGTTATTAATCAGTTATAGTAATCTTTATAAATTGTATTCATTTAATCACATATGGTGTCCTGTTTGTTCTTTGGTGAGGTGGGGACATCACACAGCATCCACACCAGCTGATTACCCAGTTTGGCGGGGCCGAAGGCTGCTCCCCCTAGACAAGAATGAGCTGAGCGAGCCTGAGGTGACCCAGGGGGTTACATACTGACTAAGCATTGTAACTTTTCTCCTAGTTATCAATCCCAGGCAGTGTAGCAAAATCACCATTCACCACAAATGTGGCATCTATTCAGATAGGAAAAATATGAGTGTTGGCAAAACTCTTTCTACAGAAGATGTGGAAAGTGCCAATAGAAGATCTCTCACATCTATGAACACATCTATTAAGTGAACCATATGAATGAGTGACTGGATAGTGATGTATTGTTTTAATGAAGTGAAAAGCATAATTAGTCAGTGGAGTTCATGTGAGAAGGGGAGAAACTCACTTTGCAAATATGCCACCAGCAATTAGTTCTAATTACATTGTAGGTGATCTTCATGCTTTTGAGATGTTTATGAATGAATTATTAATAAAGTCATGAGAAATATGTACATGAGAAATACTGTGAAAAGTACTGGGCAGTAATGCGGACTACTATCTGCACTGGCCATGCACTATTGGTTAAAGCTGCAACTTGAACTCGGCTATGAAGTAAATATAAAGTAGAAATGAAGTTCAGTAAGCAAACAAATTTAAAAATGATGCTACATTTTGCCTCCCAACTGACAGAGTTGACAATGTTTACCAGGTCAAAAGAAATATGAAATGTTAATGATGCTAGTCCCGCAGCTCTTTTTGCAATTATTTCATTAAAATTCATTATAATAATAATAAGTGTGTTCTGTATTTAATATTTCAGTAAATATTGTAAATTGTGACAACCACCCAGTAGCACTTACATCCACAGTGAAGAAGGCTTTGAGAAATTGTGACAAAACGCATCATCTCCAGCTTGGGAAGTGACTTACAGCCACTTCAATTTGCTCACTGGAGCAACAGGCTCACAGTAGATGCCATCTGATTGGCTCTTCGTTCAACCCTGGAAAATCTGGGCAGCAATGATGTGCAAACATCATCATGCTCTTTACTAACCATAGCTCAGCATTCAATACCATCAGCCCCTCAAAACTGATCAATAAGCTCCACCACCTTGGCCTCAATACCTCTATGTGCAGTTTGATCCTGGATTTTCTCACTTGAAGACGCCGGTCAGATCAGATTGGCAACAACATCTCCTCCATAATCTCCATCAGCATAGGTGTCCAAAAGACTATGTTCTTAATCTCCTTCTCACTGTATATTTATGACGGAGGCTAAGCCCAGCTCCAATGCCATATTCATGTTTGCTGATGACACCAGTGTCATAAGCCGAATCAAAGTTGTTGATAGATCAGCTTATAGGAGAGAGATTAAACATTTGGCTGAGTAATGGCACAACAACAACCTCTTACTCAATGCCAGCAAGACTATGGAGCTAATTATAGATCTCAGAAAGAGGGAAAGTCCATGAGCTGTCCTTACCAGAGGATCAGAGATGGAGAAGGTCAGCAACTTTAAAATACTAAGTGTTATTGTTTCAGTAATACTAAGTGTAATTGCATGTAAGTGCAATTACAAAGAAAGCACATGAGTGCTTCTAATTCCTTAGGAGTTTGTGGAGATTCAGCATGGCATCTAAAACTTTGACAAACTTCTATAGATGTGTAGAGGAAAGTATATTGACTGGCTGCATCACAGCCTGGTATGGAAACAGCAATGCCCTTGAATGGAAAATCCTACAAAAAGGTAATGGATATGGCCTGGCCCAGCCCATCATGAGAAAGCCCTCCCAATTATTGAGCACATCTACATGAAATGCTTTTGTAGGAAAGCATTATTCATGATCAAGGATCCCTCAACCCAGGACATAGTCTTTTCTCACTGTTGTCATTAGGAAGAAGATACAAGAGCCTTGGGCCTCTCACCACCAGGTTCAGGAACAGTTATTCCCTCTCAACCATGAGAATCTTGAACCAAAAGGAATAACTTCACTCAACTTAACTTGCTCTATTGTTAAAATTTTCCTGCAACTAATGAACTCTAAAGGACTTTCTATCTCATATTCTTGATATTTTTGTTTATTTATTATTTACTTATTATTACTTTTATGATTTCATCTTTTTGAATTTGCAGTTCATTGTCTTCTGCACTAGGGTTGGACACTAGTTGGGCAGTGTTTCATTCATTCTGTTATTGTTATTATTCTATAGATTTATTGAGTATTCCCACAAGAAAATGTTGAGATCTATGTACTTTAATTTCCTTTAAACCTTGACATTGTTTGATTCTTATGCATTCTTGTTCATTTCAATAATTCATTGTGGATTAAATGTAAAAATACATCAATTGTATACATCATGACACTACGACATGATATGCACATGCCTCGCTTAAAGGAAACCTCGATTAGACTCACAGTTCAGACTTCCATGTTTTCCTTTGAATTAGTTTTATGTTTTGAAGTTACAAAACTGATCACTGGTGATGAGGTAATTTTAAAATGAACATTAGACAGCTATCGACCTGGTCAAATGCAGTGAGACATTTGAACTAAAAAAAAGCACATTAAGGAATAGCGAGTAAAAATTGCAGCCTAGAACATACAGAGATGGATGTGTTTTTAAAAAAATTCAGCACAGCATGTGTTCTTCAGAAGGGAAGATATGATTGATTTTTTTTTAAAGTCAGAAAACAGTAAAATTCACAGCTTCATAAAGAATGAGTACTGGGTGATAATAAAACAATAAAAAAACAGGGATGGCTTGGAAAGTTTGGTGCAATAAAATCCACAAGAGATAATTGGTTCATGTATACTGAGCAAATTGAACAGCATTTTGAAGCAACAGAAAGAGGCAATGAGAAACAAATAACAATGTTGCTGAATGCATTCTATTTAAAGGCATCAAGTTTGCTTTGATGCTTAACTGCTCCAACCAAACCATTCTAAGTGCACTTTGCTGAAATTGTCAAAGTAATATAGCATCATTTAGAATCAAGGCCATTGTCGATTACAGAATACTTTAGGCTCCATAAGTGGAATCAAAAAGAAGGGAAGTGCATTTCAGTGTACATAACTGAATTGAAGGATTGTCAGTTTAGTGATGGGCTTAAAGAAGGATCAGTTAGCTTGTGGAATCTGACAAGAAAGTATTCAAAATGACTCTGAACTGAAGCACACATTACATTTTAAAGAACAGTTAAAGTTGTGGTGTCAATGGAAGCTATAGACAGAGACACAATTGATTTGCAGTCAGGAATAAAAGTGAGTGTGAACAAAATTGCAGTGCCTAGACAGAACCCAAACTGATGAACAAATTGTGCTACTGTGGTGGCAGGTTTAATGTTGAAATTGCAGAAAATGCAATGAAGTAGGACACATGCTAAAAGCAAGTTGGGCAGATAAAAATGGAGACTGCACAGAGAAGAAAAAAAGATAAAAAGTCAAGTTACAGTTTCAAAAAGAGCACTAATCTGTGTGCTGTTGATAAAAATCTGATAATGATAGTGGCACAGGACTGAGTAGAATTGAGGTTTAGAATGTGAAAACTGACAAAAGCAATATGGCTTATGCCAGAAGTGAATGACAAATTAATTAATATGGAATTGGACACTAGTTCAGCTGCTTCAGTCACTCCACAAAATAAGTTTCAACAGCATTTCAAACATACTAAGCCAAAGCCTGCTGATATCCAGCCGAGAACTCATGCTGGAGAAAAGATTATTCCTGTGGGCATGACATTTGTAACAGTGAAATACAACAAACAAAAAGTCACATTAAGCTTGTAGTTGTAAGAACAGTAGGAACCGTATTGTGGGATTGTGAATGGCTGAGACAACTACAACTTGACTATCCATCCACTATTCACACGTCATATCCCCCACAAAAGAGTGAACAGAAAGTGAATGATGAAAGGTACTTGATGACAGCACAACTGTCTCCATGCTGAACACCATGAATCTTGGTCCAACAGAGGACAAACAGGTGTTCATGTCAATCACTCAGCCTCTGATGGGAAAGCATATTGGATCAAAGAAGGGCCATGCTGCTCAGAGGAATAGTGATAGCGTTGGAAGCAGTGGTCTGACCACAACAGTTTTTGTAGGCAACATATTTCAGAAAGCTTCCAATATGTTAATTGAGCAGTTATTTGTAAAATGTGGCTTGGTTGTAAGCTTGAAAAGAGTTCACGGAGCCTCAGTAAAGTTGCAAGCATTTGGCTTTCATGAGTATAAGGAACCAGAATCTACTGTGCATACATTAAGGTTATTGTTGAGCTTCAAGTGGGTGACAAAAAGCTACTTGTAAAAGTAGACGCAAAGTCCAAAACCCAGCTGGATGAATAGGAGGCTAAAAAGAAAGGAGTCCATGGAGATAAAAAAACAGAATTCATCAGATGATGTTGTGGAAGAGGAAACCAAGAGGAGAGTTCAGATCATAACAGGAGCAATAGAAGGATTAATAGGAAAATACTCCAGTCAACTAAATGCACCTTCCCAAGATCAAGATACACATGGTAAAAGAAGAATAAAGAGAGAAGAGGTAGAGAGAAACAATATGAATCAGAAAGTGAAAGGTGAGGGGGGGGGGGAATGTGAGAAAAGGAGAAGAAAGGTGTATGGAACTATTAGAACTAATTCCTGCAATCTCAGAATCTACTCAAGACCACCACAGGTGAGGACCCAGAACCTGAGATTGTTTCACAATTTTCACCTGCCAAGCCGAGTGGCCTCATTTGTCAGGAAAGACATTATACCAAAAGTGTAAAAAAATCCACTATACCAATTAAATCTTTAGGCCTGAATGGAATAGTTTAAATTCTTACTGTGCTGTGCATATTTGTATATAGCAGTAGTGTTTTGTAGTATATTGTGTATATGGTTAAGATGAATTCTATATTGAATTGGAGTTTATAGCTAAGTAGGGAGAATTGTTGTGTATTTAATATATCAGTAATATTTGAATCAGTATTTAGTAGGTGCACCTTTGGCAGCAATTACAGCCCTGAGTCTATCATCTTTGCACATCTGGACACTACAGTTTCTCCCCCATCCTTCTTTAGAAAACTGCTCAGGCTCTGTCAGATTGCATGGGGATCATGAGAAAACAGCAGTTTTTAAATCCTGCTACAAATTCTCAATTGGATTAAGGTCTGGACTCTGACTTTGCCACTCCAGAACATTAACTTTGTAGTTTTTAAGCCATTCCTGTGTAGCTTAGGCTTTATGCTTGGTGTCATTGTCTTGCCGGAAAACAAATCTCCCAAGTCATAATTCTCTTTCAGACTGCATCAGGTTTTCCTTCAGGATTTCCTTGTACTTTGCTGCATTCATTTTACCCTCTACCTTCAAAAACCTTTCAGGACCTGCAGCAGTGAAGCATCTTCACAGTATGATGCAGCCTCCACCATGCTTCATGGTAGGGATGGTGTGTTTTTAATCATGTATGGTGTTTGGCTTATACCGAACATAGTGTTTAATCTGATGGCAGAAAAGCTCAATTTTGGTTTCATCAGATCATAGAACCTTCTCCCAAATGACTTCAGAGTCTCTCACAGGCCTTCTGGAAACTCTAGCTGAGATTTCATGTGGGTTTTTTTCAAAAGTGGCTTTCCTCTTGCCACTCTTCCATAAAGCTGTGACTGGTGAAACGCCTGGACTACAGTCATATGCAGTCTTCCTTGGTTTTCCTTGGTGAAAACAATGGCACAATGATTCACTGTCAAATCTTTGGAAGCTTGTTTCTTTTGACTTCCTTCAAAGCATTCAAGATCTTTCTGCTATGCCATTTGGCAACTTTGCATCTCATGATGCCTCTCATCTAACAAATTTGATATGTATGGTAGTCAGTCACTAACTAATCAGCTATGCCATGTGTCACAAAGATACTTCTTAAACTTTCAATTATACACTTCAATTGTGTGCTCTGCTGTGCTAATAGTACCTATCTATTGAACTGTTATACATACTCACTTTACAACAATTAAGAGCAGAAAGCTATTACATCAAGAGGGGAGCCATTGATTTTCATACACCACACTGGAAAAACAATGACCTCACAGGCAGGGTTAAGGTTAGTAAAGACATCTTCAGCATCCCTCCTAAATTCATCACAAATTTTACAAAGCAAAACAAAATATATCACATCCTTCCCACTTTTGTTAGCTAAGACCAAGATACAACATTAAACTCTTCATCTTATCTTCATCGTACCTACTGTTGTCATCATAGTCATGCATCATGTTTGTACGTTCTCCCTGAGATTGCAGTGATATCCTTCAGGTGCTCTGACTTCCACACACATTCCAGAGACTCAGGGTTAGTATACATTGTAGGAAAGGCAGATTCAATGCAATAAGTATCATGGGGAGGGCAGATGGGCTCAGGATCAACACATGGAATTGTGATATTGTAGCCATTGTAGTCTTGGTTACAGGAGGGGCTCTACTGGCAGTACAGGGGTTCAGTTGTTTTAGATGTGATAGAGTGGGAATTATTAACTAGTGGTATCACTAATTAGGGAAAATGTCACAACAGTGTTCAGTCAGGTCAAACCAGAGAATGCATCTAGTGAGGCATTATGGGTGGAACTGAGAAATAAGAAGTTTTAACCATATTAATGGGGCTAGATTACAGAACACCCAACAGTCCGAGTGATTTAAGGATCTAAATTTGCGGAGAGATTGTGGACTGTTGAAAGAGACACGAGTTTTCTATAGTAGGTAATTAACTTTTCACATATTGATGGGACTCCCATACTGTAAAAGGACTAGATAGGATAGAGTTTGTCATTTGTGTTGAAGAAAGTTTCCTTAATCATTACATAGTATTCCCAAGGACAGAGTGTACAATGCTTGATCTGTTATTAGGGAATGAACAGGGCAGGTGACAGAAGTTTGTGTAGGGGAACACCTTGCATCTAGTGATCACAATATCATTAGTTTCAAAGTAAATATGCAAAGAGATAGGTCTGGTCTGTGGGTTGAGATTCTAAATTGGAGAATCACCAATTTTGATGGTATCAGAAATGATCTGGCAAGTGTGGACTGGGGCAGGCTGTTCTCTAGCAAAGGTGCACTTGATAAGTGGGAGGCCTTTAAAAGCATCATTTTGAGAGTACAAAGCTTGTATGTGTACATCAGGATAAAAGGTAGAGATAATAGGTATAGCAAACCTTGGTTTATAAGAGCTACTGAAGTCCTGGTTAAGAGAAAAAAAAGGAGGTGCACAACAGGTATAGGCAGGTAAGGACAAATCAGGTGCTTATGGAGTATAAGAAATGGAAGACAATGCTTAAGAAAGAAATCAGGAGGGCTAAAAGGAGGCATAAGATTGCCCTAGCAGACAAAGTGAAAAAGAATCATAATGGATTCCACATACTGTATATGTTAAGAGCAAAAGGATTACAAGGGACAAAATTGGTCCTCTGGATGATCTGAATGGTAAATGATGTGTGCAGCCAAAAAAGATGGGGGAGATCTTAAATAAAATTATTGAATCTGTATTTACTCAGGAGGTAGACACAGAGTTTACAGAAGTGAGAAGAAGTGGCATCAATTTCATGGATACTATATGGATTACAGTGGAGGAGGTTTTTGCTAACCTGAGGGAAATCAAGGTGAATAAATCCGCAGGGCCTGACAAGCCATTCCCTTGGACATTGTGGGAGGCAAGTGCAGAAATTACAGAAATATAGCAGAAATATTTAAATCATCCTTCACGACAGGTGAAGTACCAGACGACTGAAGGATAGCCAATGTTGTTCTGCTGTTTAAGAAAGGCTCAAAAAACAAACCAAGAAATTATAGGTTGGTGAGCCTGACATCAATAGTATGAAAGTTATTGGAAGGCATTCTAAGGTATCGAATATATGTATTTTTAATTAGACGTGGACTGATTAAGGATAGTCAGCAGGGCTTTGTAGGCCATGTCTAACCAATCTTATAGAGTTTATATTGTATATTGTCAGTATATTGTCTGCATGGACTTTAGCAAAGCATTTTGATAAGGTCTTGCATGGGAGGTTGGTCAACAAGGTTCAGTCGCTCGGCATTCAAGATGAGGTAGTAAATTGGATGAGACATTGGCTTTGTGGGAGAAGCCAGAGAGTGGTACTGGATGTTTGCCTGTCTGACTAGTGGTGTGCCACAGAGCTTGTTGCTAGGTCCATTTTGTTTTTTTCATCTGTATCAATAATCTGGATGATAATGTCATTAACCGGATCAACAAATCTGTAGATGATACCAAGATTGCAGGTGTTGTGGACAATGAGAAGAGCTATAATGGCTTGCAGAGAGATCTGGACCAGCTGTAGAAATGGGCTGAGAAATGGCAGATGGAATTTAATGTAAACAATCGTGTGCTGTTTCACTTTGGGAGAACCTACTAGGGTAGGTCTTACACAGTGAATGGTAGTGCACTGAGGAGTGCGACAGAACAAAAAGACATTGTAATACAGGTCATAATTAATTGAAAGTGGCATCACAAGTAGACGGGGTCGTAAGGAAAGCATTGACCTTCATATCTCAAAGTTTTGAGTACAGGAGATGGGAAGTTTTGTTGAAGTTGTGTAAGACATTGGTGAGGCCTAATATGGAGTATTGTGTGCCGTTTTGGTGAACTCCCTACAGGAAAGATGTAAGTAAGTTTGAAAGAGTGCAGAGAAAATCTCAAACAATGCTGCCAGGTCTGGGGGACCTGAGTTTCAGGGAAAGAGTGAATAGGTTAGGACGTTATTGCTTGGAATGTAGAAATTGAGAGGAAATTTGATAGAGGTATACAAAATTATGAGGAGTGCAAGCAGGCTCTCTCCGCAGAAGCTGGGAGGCGCTACAAACAGAGGTTAAGAGTACAAGGTGAAAAGTTTAGGGAGAAAATGAAGAGAAACTTCTTTATTTATGGGATTGTGAGAGGGGAGAATGAGCTGCCAGCACGAGTGGTGCTTGAGATCTTGATCTCAGAGAACTTTGGATCAGTACATGGATTGGAGGGATATTGAGAGCTATGGTCCTTTTGCAGATCAATAGGATTAGGCATTTAAGTGGTTCAGCACAGACTGGATGGCCTGAAGGTCCTATTTCTGTGCTGTACCATTTAAATGCCTGATCCTATCAATTCTACAACTCTACAACACTGGTTAGGTCAGTTGGTAACATGGGTGCAATTGGGAAGTGCATTGTCAATGGGCCAGAAGGGGCTGTTACTCAGCTCTATCTCTAAATAAAATGAAATATTAAAATAAAATTAAAGAAAAATCACAGCAAGTTTTAAATTGACCTTAAACACACATTGTGCTTAGTTTAAGCATGTTCGTACATCTGAACCTCCTTAGCAGGATGTTCATTTGTGACTATGTGTGTGCCTTTTATACTGGTGATGTGCATTTTTTGGATTACTTTCTGTAGAGCTAACATCAGCATTGAAACAAATGGATGTAACTCATTTTATTTCCACTCATTACCACGAATATATTTACACACTGCATCACATTTACCCAGTATTAGAAGGTGAAATAATAGCACATGGACCTGTCGTCATTAGAAGCACACAGAGGCTGAATTTCAGTAGCTATTTATTTAGAACACTCTCTAACATCAGAAAAACATTTTCACACCATTGAACAGAAATGCTGCCAAATCAAATCTGATATGAGTTGCAGAAGGACAGGTTAAGGCAGGTAAAACAGGAAGAATTTAAAGATCACATTACAAAATAAAAACAAGGTGGAAAATGGAGAGTTTTAGGAAGGGAATTTGACCATGTAAGGCAATACATCCACTGCCCTTTGAGATGCCTTAAGTGTAATGCAACACAGGCTTAATTAAAACTATCTCCCTAGACATGAATTAATTGAGGTTGAATGGAAAATATAGCTATTTGAAGAAAAATAAGCAGGGATTAATTTTATTTGCAGAATATGGCCACAGGTTTTCCTAAGTGATGTTGTGATTGTACTGTTCGCCATATACCCTAACATCGTAACAAAACGTGTTCTCAGGTTATATCAAAACTCCCTTAGTCTTTAATTTCCTACATTCAAAATTATAGACAGTTGACATATACACTTAGGATATTTCTCAGAGAATATAAATCGTGCATGCAACTCAGTGGCTATTCAAAGTTTAACTATCTTTCTATCTGTTAACCAAGCCCTGGACCAAAGATATAGGTTGTATTCACTTGCTCAGAGAGAGGCTGGATATGAGAACATGTGCAATGTTCAGAAGACCAAAATGTAAGGAAGCAAAGGAAAATGAGTGGAATCAAATAAAGGAAAGGGTTTATTTATTTAAACTGTTCTTGATTTGCTTATTAAGAGTAATAGAGAAATTCCATTAGTCAGCCAGTGGTCACTGGAATCATTTTCAGGCATCATTCTTTGGGAGAAGCCTTTGTGTCTATTAAAGTCAGACTCTCTTGAATTCAATTTTCTGGCAGTCTTTAGCAGTAGAAGTCTAAGTTGCCACTGAAAACTGATTAATTCAGACTAGTCTGTGAGGATTACTTGCTTCTTGTTGGGTTTCCACCAGGTTCTACATCTATCCCACAAGAAGAAACAATACTGGATCCAGAGAACTTAGGAAGAGAGAAGAAAGGTTCTATTTTAAGCATCCAGTAAAACGGTGCTTCAGAAAAGGTGCAGTCAGAAAAAGCAGGAAGCAGTTTTGAAGTTCCTACAATTCCTTTTAGCTCTTGAAGTTTAATTACTTCCACCTTCATATACACGCTGCTAAAATTCTATTTCTACATCATTACCACTGTTTCTTCTTTACTCCAGATGTTTCCACATCTGCTTGTCAAGCTGATGCATCAGGCAATATTTCACAATATTTCATCATCTACTCTCCCACCTCCTGATTTTGAGTTCATTTTAAGTGACCACATTCTAGAGCCCTTATTAACTTCCTTGTAAGTTAAGGAGCTCAGTTTTCATGAAAGCATATTGTTACAAGTATTAACCTTTAGTAGTAATGATCAGTTAGGCACAGAAAGATTCTGTGTTTACCGACAAGTGCTTTTTTTATTTTCTCAACTGAAGAGTACATGAGTTGATGCAACATAATACCTGTGTTCCCAAACCTTCATGAGCAGTCAAAGAATAGAAAAGGTAATACCCAGGAAAGGAGTTTACTCTGTAGTGTGGGGTCCTCCATGTCTGTAATAGCTGGTCTCTGAAGAGTAGTCACTGCTTTGCATTTGAAGCTCCTTGCTTTTTTAAGATACTTCTTAACAGTTCAAATGTTTCATTTCAATCTTTTGGCTCAAGGTCATCTGACTGACCTCTGTCACCTTCTTATTGGATCTGGTCCAAGCCAGCCTCCATTTATTGCCCTCTTCCACAAGTGATAATTTATGGCACTTTGTTCTAAATCAGTTACCAAACAAGTAACCAGCTCGAATCACTCCAAGGCAGACATGCATCACACCATTCACAAACCTGCATATTATATCACACCAAAGAATATCTTACAAATAGCTTCTTATTGGGACATGATCTCTAATCCAATGTATTATCTGGAGCATTGTCTGCTTTAAAACAGTGATTCATCCAAGCAAAACCAGTTCACAAAATGAAGGCTACAGAGCAGTTTCACAAAATGGCAGCCATCAAACTTATGGCAAGAGCAAAGACAATTGACATGTCCACTTCCACTGTCTATGATTCATTTGAATTTGCTGATTTGTAGACTGTAGTTCTCTCTGGCCAACAGTATGATTTATTCTTCTCATACCATTCTGGAGTGGGTAATTTCAGAGTTATGAAAGCATTGTTACTTTAAAGCAATAGTAACATTATAATAACTTTAACTATTTAATTAATACCTCTGGATATAATCCAACATTTCATATTTTGATTAACTTGAACATCTGCCATATTGAAAGCAAATTTTCTAAACACTAACACAAGGAAATCTGCTGATGCTGGAAATTCAAGCAACTCACACAAAATGCTGGTGGAACACAGCAGGCCAGGTAGCATCTATCGAAAGAAGCATTGTCAACATTTCGGGTCGAGACCCTTCATCAGGACTAACTGAATGAAAAGATAATAAGAGATTTGAAAGTAGGAGGGGGAGCGAGAAATCTGAAATGATAGGAGAAGATAGGAAGGGGTGATGTGAAGCAATTTCTAAAAGGCCGCACTGGGAGCACCGGACACAGAATACCACACCGGCCGACTAGTTCACACCAGTCCTTCCAGGTGAGGTGACACTTCACCTGTGAGTTGGCAGGTGTGGTATACTGCATCTGGTGCTCCGGGTGCGGCCTTTTATATATTGGTGAGACCCGACGCAGACTGGGAGACTGTTTAGCTGAATACCTACGCTCTGTCCGCCAGAGAAAGCAGGATCTCCCAGTGGCCACATATTTTAATTCCACATCCCATTCCCATTCTGATATGTCTATCCATGGCCTCCTCTACTGTCAAGATGAAGCCACACTCAGGATGCAAAAACAACACCTTATTTTCCGTCTGGGTAGCCTCTAACATGATTGCATGAACATTGATTTCTCTAACTTCCGTTAATGCCCCTCCTCCCTTTCTTACCCCACCTCTGATTTATTTATTCCCCCCTCCTTTTTCTTCTCTCTCTGCCCATCACTCTGTCTTTTCTTCATCTCTCTCTGGTGCTCCCCTCCCTCTTTCTTTCTCCCATCCCATGATCCTCTCCCTTCTCCAGCTCTGTATCACTTTTGCCAATCACCTTTCCAGCTCTTAGCTTCACCCCACCCCCTCCTATCTTCTCCTATCACTTTTCATTTCCCCCTCCCCCTCCTACTTTCAAATCTCTTACTATCTTTCCTTTCAGTTAGTCCTGACGAAGGGTCTCGGCCTGAAGCCTCGACAGAGCTTCTTCCTATAGATGCTGCCTGGCCTGCTGCCTTCCAACAGCATTTTGTGTGTGTTTCTAAACACTTTTTTTATTGAATTAAGGTTGAGAATGGTGCTTACCTCTAACATGATCTTAATTAGCATTTTTGAGGCCAGTTGAAAGGCATCTCATTTGTAAAGATAAAGGGGAATGCTTGACAAAGGGGTGGTATGAAATACAGTATTGCCTTCGCTACTCCTCTCCATTCCCACAGTGAGGTGAGTTTGGGTGTGGTAGAATTCTGTACAGGTAGTTGGGTGGAGATATATCTTTACCAAAGGAGGTGTAAGGTGCTCCTTCACTCCACATGCCTGCAGAACACCCTGAAGTATGATGTAGCCCCTGCTGAGCACACGGTCTCTTTGATCAGAGGCATGTAAAGCTATGGGAGGAGGTGGTGCATACCACAAGTCCAGGTTGTGCAATCACTGATACCAGGCAGACAATCTCTGAAGAGTATTGATAAAGCTGGAGTCCCCATCTTGTAAAGATACTGCACAGAATATGGCAATGGTAAACTGCTTCTGTTGAAAAATTTGCCAAGGACAATCATGGTCATGGAAAGGCCGTGATCGCCTATGTCATACAACACGGCACATAACAAATGAAGGAAGAGCTCTTTCAGTCATGTGACAAAGTAAACGGTCTGGGAAATTGTTTGAAATTTTGAGATCTGCAATGATATCACTCCACTATTACAACAATGATGGTAATTTTTTTCATTTGATTTTTTTGTGTTTCACATTTATAGCTTGTGTAGAATATATTTTTAGGATAACTTTGGATCACTGCATTCTCAAGACAAGATCAGAATGCATGTTACACAAATCACAACAATGGGAGACATATAAGTTTTAAAAAATAATTAAAATTGATTGTTGATTTAAAAAAAATGTATTTTATTCATGGAGCAAAATTTTTGAATTACATTGAGATTAGGGAAAAAGGCACAGTAAGGAAAGGAAAACTGGCAGTTTGTGCAATGGAGACTACTTGGACTGTCTCATTTATGTGAAGTGTTGATAGAAGATGATCAAAGGCAGCTAGCAAGAGCAAAAAAACAATGTTTGGAAGTGTTCTCAGCTGATTATTGGGTTTGAATTCAAACGAGCACAAGTAGAGGATTAGGAGTGGGTGGGTGCTGACTAATACTGGGGAAGCTGACAGTGTTCGGAGAAGCTGACTTCAACCATTTTACAACTGCTGTTGGTTAGGCTGAATGCAAGGGTTGTCAATTTCAGTTGTTCAGTTAGAGCAATTAATGTGCTGAAATTGGAAACTCACCCCAGTTAGAGCAATGGTGACAATTTTTTGGGGGTTCTAAGTCCTAACATTGGGTCCTAAGTTTTACTGCAACTTACTGGTAAAAGTAAAGTGAGAACACAATATAATTTTGGGTCTGAAGTCATGGCTGGGAAATATGTGAAGAAGAACATACATTATGCATGACTTCTCAACTGATTCCTTCACAAGAGGTCTGTTCACCACAATTTAACTGAAACGTCATTATGGAAACTTCGGGAGTTTTCACATCTATTCAATATATTTGATCAATGATCAATTAAAGAAGAACAAGTAGGCTGTATACTTTGGACTTGAAACTGGCAATGAAACAATGCAGTACTCTGGGGGAGAGAAAGTGTAACACTACAAGTAGATACAGGGGTGGTAGCACCAACTATAAGAGCACAAGGAAGGCTGCAGGATCTCACAGCATCTGCAACAGACACAGCAAGTGCAACAGACAGACTAAATTACCAGAAAGCAGAGACCACAGGAGGGTATACTTTCCTCATGAGGTAAATTTTCTTTATCTTCTGCCTGAGGACAGTATTACATCAGAGCTGTTAAACATATGTATTTGAATGTTATCATCTGGACCTTCAGTCCTTTTCACCCTCCACTACTTTCCCTTTAGGTCACCCCAAGTATTTAGTGGGATCTTAGAGGTGACCAGCGATGGCTACTCAAAATACATAACATGAGTGACTGATCGAAGTTCAAAAGATCAAAGGAAATGTATTATCTAAGTGTGTATATGCCACTATAAACAATCCTGAAATTCATGCAGTCCCTGAGTTATGAAAGTCTGACTTGCCGACAACTCGCACTTATGAACTGAGGAAGGAGTACATCGTCCACCATTTTAAGTCGGATCGCAACGCTGTCCGCCATTTTAAGTCATTGCCGTTGACACTGTATTGGGTGTTTAACTTTGTATTTGGCTTAATTTTTTCTTAGTAAGATTCATCCTGACCCCCCCCCCCCCCCCCCCATTCCGATTGGCTGGTGACGCCGTGAGATCAGCGCCAGGCTCAAGAATGGAGGTTCCTGAGTTCAATTTAGTGACTGACCGCTCCCGTGCCGGGTTGATGTCAATCCAGTGACTCTTGTACCATCCGTGCCGGGTTCATATCAAGCTCACAACTCAACCTCGTAAAAAAAAACACTGCCACCTCCAGTTTAAATTCCCATGTGGAATATTGTGGATGATCAAATACCCAAACCCAGCACAGCCCCCACTTGTCCCATTTAGCCTGTCTCAGTGTGGTGGAGTTTTGGACCGGGGGAATTCAGTGTGGTGGTCCTTAGGACCCAGCGGACCTCAGGAGGCAGCGCAGGTCGGAACCCACCACCCACAGTGTTTCTATTCCATTGACAGGATGCAATCGTGATTGAAAATAAGGTGGAAATAGTTAAGCGTTTGGAAAGAAGTGAAACACCATTGGTTAATGGAAAATCGTTTGGCTACAGTCGGTCTACGATTGGAACAATTTTAAAGGATAACGGATAAAGTGAGAATAATGGAGCATATGAAAGGGCCTGCCCTGATGAAAGCTATAATTATTACTAAGCAACGCAATGGTTTAATTATTGGAATACATACGTTTCTTAAGTGTTTTATATGCATTGAAAGGTAAAATATATACTACATACCAAGACAAATGTTTTACTAACTGACACTAAATAATACAGGATGTACTTGTTCCAACGTACGTACAAATCCAACTTAAAGATGGACTCAGAAACGGAACTCGTACGTAACCCGGGGACTGCCTGTACTTGTATGTTTGCTTTATGATTAACTCCACTTGGTGAACAAACCTGGTGGTTCTACACCCCTGACCTGAAACATCTTATGATCAAGCATCGGCCATTTTTTCTGCCGCGAGCATTTTCAGTCATCACCTTAATTCTACCTCAGGCCTGTGTTAAACAGGTGTCTAGATGAACTGAGTGACATAACCAACAGGCATGAAACAGCACAACCTAATGTCTTCCCTGTCATTCAGGGGCACTTTTTCCAGGCCAGCTTCAAAAAGTCTTTAAATAATTATTCCCAACACATCACTTGTGGAACCAGATGAGCCAACACACTGGACCGCTGTGATGCTACCATCAAGAATGCTTACTGTGAAAAACCCACACCCACACTTTGGAAAGTCTGATCACCAGGCTGTACTTCTGCTTCTTGAGTACAGCCAGAGACTGAAGAATGCAGCACCAATAGTGAGGACCAAGAAGGTATGGACAAGGGAAGCACAGGAGTGCTTACAGGACTGCTTTGTGCTGCTGGACTGGACAGAGATTCATCTTCAAATCTGAATGAATATGCCACAGTTGTCTGACTTCATTAAAACCTGTGTGGATGGGCGTGTGCCTATAAGAACGTTCTGCAGATACTTGAATCAAAAGCTGTGGATGAAACAGGAGGTCCATAATCTGCTAAGGGCTAGATGTATGGCATTCAAGCCTGGTGATCCAAGACTGTACAAGAAGGCCAGCTGTGACTCTCAGAAGGCTATCTCATGAGCAAAAGTACAATTCCAGTTGAGGACTGAGGTGGAATTAGATGCACGTCAGCACTGGCAGGGTTTGCAGTCTGACAAAGAAAACCAAACATCATGAATGGCAGTGATGCTTCATTCCCAGAAGAGCTCAGTGCCTTCTTTGCACACTTTCAAAGGGACAATAAACATACAGCTTTGAAGATCCCTGCAGCATCTGGTGACCCTTTGATCTCTATCACAGAGGCCGACATCAGAACGTATTTCAAGAGGGTGTACCTCTTCAAGGCAACAAGCCCCAATGGTGTACCAGGTAGGGCTCTGAAAACTTGTACTAACCAAGTGAAGGGCGTCTTCAAAGACATTTTCAATCTCTCATTGCTACATTTTGAAGTTCTCACCTGCTTCAGTAGAGCAATAATCATGTCAGTGCCAAAGAATAGCACAGTGAGCTGCCTTAACAAATATCACCCAGTAGCACTCGTATTTACAGTGATGAGGCACTTTGTTATGGCTAGAAACATCTCCTGCTTGAGCAAGGATCTAGATCCACTACAATATGCCTGTCATTACAATCAGTCTACTCCGGATGCGATCTCATTGGCTCTTCACATGGCCCTCCATCACTTGACAATGCTAATACGTCAAACTGCTGTTCATTGCCTACAGCTCAGTGTTTAACATAATCATTCCTTCAGTTCTGATCAAAAAGCTCCAAAACCTGGGCCTTTCCACCTCCCTCTGCCACTTGATTCTCAGCTTCATCACTGGAACACCACAGTCTGGACAGATTGGGAATAACATCTCCAATTCACTGACAATCAACACTGGCGCACCTCAGGGATGTGTGCTGAGCCCTCTGCTCTACTCTCTCTTCACCCATGGCTGTGTGGCTAGGCACAATTTAAATGCCATCTATAAAGTTGCTGACAACACCGCTATTGTTGGCAGAATTTCAGATGGTGGTGAGAAGGAGTACAGGAGTGAGATAGATCAGCTGGTTGAGTGGTGTCACAGCAACAATCCTGCACAACTTCAGTAAGACCAAAGAATTGATTGTGGTCTTCAGGAAGCTGAAGTCGTGGGAACACACACCAAACCTCATCATGGAAAGGGTAACCAATTTCAGTTTTGTGGGTGTAACATCTGAGGATCTATCCTCGGCCCAACATATGGGTGCAGTTGCAAAGAAGACACGACGGTGGCTATATTTTATTAGGAGTTTGAGGAAATTTGGTATGTCACCAAAGACGCTCACAAATTTTTATAGATGCACCATGGACAGCGTTCTAATTGACTGCATCACCGTCTGGTATGGGCTGTGGGGAGAGGGGCCTTTTGCACAGGATCAAAATAAGCTGCATAAAGTTGTAAACTCAGTGAGATCCATCTTGGACACTAGCCACCCCAGCATCTTGGACATCTTCAAGGAGAAATTTTTTTAAATATATTTTTTTAGTTAAATTTTTAAGATCAAAACAAGGACACCTCGAAAACAAGGACACATATCAGAATATTGTTTCTGGATTGCAGATCAGTATTCAAAACCATTGAACCACAGACTTGGATGAAGAAACTCCTACTCTTCCATCTAAATACACCACTGTCCAACTGGGTGTTGGATTTGCTAATTAACAGACGTCAGAGAGTCAGGATGCACAACCACGCCTCTCTCCCCATCATCCTCAATACGGGTGGTTCCCAGGGCTGTGTTCTGAGTATATTGTTCTACTTATTGCTCACATGTAACTGCACAGCCAAACACCCATCAGCTCTGTTTGCCTCACAAAAGGGTGCAGAGGAGATTTACAAGGGTGCTGTCTGGATTGGGAGCATACCTTATGAGAATAGATTGAGTGAACTCAGCTTTTTCTCCTTGGAGCGATGGAGGATGAGAGGTGACCTGATAGAGGTGTATAAGATGATGAGAGGCATTAATCATGCAGATAGTCAGAGGCTTTTTCCCAGGGCTGGAATAGCTAACATGAGAGGGCACAGTTTTAAGGTGCTTGGAAGTAGGTACAGAGAAGATGTCAGGGGTAAGTTTTTTATGCCGAGAGTGGTGAGTGTGTGGCTGCCAGCGACAGTGGTGGAGGCGGATGTGATAGGGTCTTTCAAGAGACTCTTGGACAGCTACATGGAGTTTAGAAAAATAGAGGGTTACAAGTACCCCTAGGTAATTTATAATGTAAGGACATGTTTGGCACAGCTTTGTGGGCTGAAGGTCCTGTATTGTGCAGTAGGTTCTCTATGTTTCTATGTTTAATTACATTGTCAGGGTCACCAATGACACGACGTTGGTGGGCTTATCACCAACATAGATGAAATGGCCTTCAGAGAGGAGGTGGAAAAGCTCGAGGCCTGGAGCCAAGCAAATAACCTCGTCCTCAATGTCAACAAGACAAAGGAGATGGTTATTGACTTCAGGAGAACTTGTACTGCTCATAAATATATACAGAATGGTGATGGAAAAAGGCCAGTAACATTATGAAGGATCCTACCCTCCTACTTATAGTCCCAGTCCCATCAGGAAGGAGGCTACATAGCATTCACATCAGGACCACTAGTCTGAAAAATGGTTACTTTTGCCAAGCGGTAAGGCTGATTAACACCTCCACTCACTAACCCACTCCTCAGCACCCCACACAACCATTACTGTCAGAACCACCCTATGTACAGTCCTGTGCCTGGCATCAACTTTTGAACAATCAGTATATAAACTATCTCATGTATTTATATTTATTGTGATATTTTAATTATTTTGTTCTTTATCTTATTGTTATTTTTTATTTTGTGTTGTATCAAATCTGGAGTAACAATTATCTTGTTCTCCTTTATACTTGCATACAAGAAATGACATTAAACAATCTTGAATCTTGAATTCATGACTTAAAACAAAATGGACAAGATGAGCAATCCTATCAGACCTATTATTGTTGATTTCCCTGTAGCTTTGCAACTATTTTTCCTAATTGCCCATTGATGCCATCTGCACTAAAGGGCCACCTAATATTAAAGATGTTTCATTGATTATCTGAAATAAATAATTTCCTGTGAATATATTTCTCTACTAGTTTATCTCCATTGCACTAAAATCAAAATGCTGGAGGAATTCAAGAAGCATCTGTGGAGGGAAAAGGTGTGTGCACAAATTTTGTGGGTATGCAAGACCCTGCATTAGGGTTCCAAGGGAACACTGGCTGTATATGACTCCAGTGAGGCTATTGGGTAATAAGTGGAACCTGTGGTAAGTGGGGAAATGATAGGAAAATGGGTAGGGGAGCAGGAGTGGTATGGAAATAAAACCCAAATAAAAGAGACATTAGATGCTGAAATCTGGAGCACAAACTATGCACTTGACCGGCAGAGTTCCTCCATCATCCAGTTTTGTTGTTCAGACAGTGAAGAGAGATGCAGACTATGTCCAGGTAGGTGTGATTATTTACATTGGCATCATGTTTGGCCACTTGTGGCGGTTTGAAGGGCCTGTTTCTGTGCTGTACTGCTCTATGCCCCAAAGAAACTTTAGCGGAGAGGTGAATGTGTATGAAAAGATGACACTGGGATTGCAGGTTATCAGAATTTGGAAAATTCAAAGTTCTTTCTATTAGGATGTAAACAGCCAGAGTAGAAAATGAAATACTGTTGTTTCAATTTTTATTTAGCCTCATTGCAACAATGGAAAACGATGACGACATTGCCGCATGTGAGGGAATGAGAAGGAGAGTTAAAATTACATACACCATGAGCTCAAGATGTTCATCATGGACAGAGATAAAATTCTCTGGCAAATGGTTGCCCAGGCTATGCTTGGTGTCTCTGGCATAAAGAAGGTCATATCATGATGACCAATTGCAGGAGAACAGATAAGAAGGGCTGCAGGCAAATGTCTGCCACACTTAGACAATCGTTTAGGTTCCTAGATGATAATGACAAAGGAGGTGAAGTGACATTATAATTTTCTGATTCTCTGAGGATGAAGAAGTAGTGATAAAGGGGGCCAAAAACACTAAATTGTTTTGTGCTTTTAATTTTTTTTTCTGGATGCAGGAGCAGCAATTTTTTTTGGCTCAATGTGGAAAATTTAGACCTCCTCATCCAAAGATCATACTTCCTCATAACAGCCTCTATCTTACTTTTCTGAGTTAAGTCATTCAACAAATGGTACTTCATGTTGGAGCCTTCTTTTCCTGAACTTCATGGTAGGAGTTTGAATTTTTGTTGCTTGGTCTTTTCCTTGGCAATTCTAGTACATGATGAAAATGTCCCTTTAGTGTAGGGGTTTCCAACTTGTTTTATGCCAATGACCCCTGCCATTAACCGAGGGGACCCCAGGTTGGCAACTTCTGCCTTAGTGCTTGCTGAGTTAATAACTTGTGACAGTGCATCATGAATACGTTTATATTCTTAATTCTTTGGCATCATAATTGGCAACATCTCAGAGGAGACAACATATCTGTGCTTTTCATATTTAGTAACATTGCCCAGAAGGGCATCAATAGAAGGATGTTGTATTCGTATAATGGCCGTTTATTGTCAAGTCAGTGAGTCACTGAGAACCACAACACAAAAACAGAGTTTTCAGCCCATTTACTCCATGCCAAACTATTACTCTGCCTAGTCCCATTGACCTGCACCAGGACTATCACCCCACATTCCCCTCTCAACCACATACTTATCCAAATTTCTCAATTGTTGAAATCAAACCCTTATTCACCACATCTGCTGGGTGCTCATTCCACATTCATACCGTCTTCTGATTAAAAAAGTTCCCCCTCAGGTTCCCATTTACATATTTCACTTTTCACCCTTAACCTATGACCTCTAATTCTAGTCTCACCCAACCTAAGTGGAAAAGCCTGCTTGCATTTACCATATCTATGCACCTCATAACCTTGTGTCATTCTATCAAATATCCCCTTATTCTCCTACACCCTAGGGAATAAACTCCTAACCAACTTTTGACTGCTTCCCACTTACCAAACACTCCTCTGCCAGAAAATGACCTATCCCCATTCACATTTGCCAAATCCTTTCTGATGCTATCAAAATTGGCCTTACTCCAATTTGGAATCTTATCTTGAGGATGTCATATTCTTCTCAACCCCCATCCCCATTCCAATCAATTTTTACTGGAACACCACTGAGAATGTCCGGACTAGTTGCAGCAGCACCTGGTACGGAAATTGTAAGGCATCTTTCTGCAAGGCCGTGAAAAGGATTACAAGGGCTGCTGATAGAATCATTGAGGATCTCCCTTCCGCCCATTTGAGATATTTATCAGGAACGCTATATGCACAGTGCCCTTAGCTTTGTCAAGAATCTCTCCTATCTGTCCAACAATCTCTTTGACTCCCTGCATTCAGGGAGGAGGACCCATAGCATTAGGACAGGACTTTTGAGATGGGAAATGGCTTCTTCCCCCTGGCCGTGACACTCCTGAACACCCTGACACAGCCCAGATCTCATCATGTATGAAATGCCAGTAGCATTGCACTGCTCACTTTTTAACTTACATCATAAACACATCTCATGCCAAATGTCAATCTTCTGGAGTATATTTTATTTTTTGTTTATTCATTTGTGGTAATATATATAAAATACAGCTGAATGGCTATAAACCTGAACTTCCAACTAATGAAGACCAAAAATAATTTTTTTCTTTTTTTAATTGCCATTTTTTGTGTGATTCATGCTAAAGGACAACACTATCCTTCTGTATATGAACATTTAATAATTTCTCAGTACCTTGTTTTCTGTTCAGCCTGACAATGTGAGTAAAGTCACATGGATTTTTTTAGTATTTCACAGTCACCTCTTGTTCACTGATAACCTATTAATTTTTTTGCAGGCTCCTTGGGCTGGGACTTGGCCGTGGTGTGAGAATGTCAGTGTTGGAATAGATACCATGCCAAAGGGTTAATTCCATTACACTTAATTTTGTCAAAAGAGTGAATTCCTCTGTGTGCTTTACAGAGCTGATGAAATAAGAGACAAAATACATCCAATATCATGAGTCATTATTTTACTGAATAATGTTTCATGCAGCATCCATTAAATATTTTTATATTGTCATTAATCATTCCCTTTTCTACTTTTTTCTGGTTAACTTCTAAAAAAAATTTATTAATTTGACAAAACACATTTCCTTTATAAAATTATGAGAGTTCCAAACCAGGAAATATTTCGCTCAGTGTCTCGTTATCAGTTAATTAGTAATAAATATTCTCTTCCAGCTTTGTACTGTTATTCTTAGTCCTTTAATTTAAATCAGTGTGGACTGTAAATAACAGAACACCTAGCACTGATTCTGGTGGTGCCAAAACGATAACAGCTTGCAAACAGAAAACTACCCAGTTATTCCTATTCTTTGTTTTCCATTCTTTAACAAATTGATTGTCCATGTTAAAATATTGAATCCAATATCCAGTCACCATTTCACTGAATAACGTTTCATGCAGCATCTAACAAATCTTTTTGTATTTCTATTAATTATTCCCTTATTACCTTCCTTGCTGGTTACTTTCCAAAACAGCATCATTAATTTGACAAAAATACATTTTCTTTCTTTAAAAAAATACATGATTGTGCCAGTTCATAAAATGAGTTTTTTCTGAGTCTATTTTTTACTTAATCAATAATAAATTCCAGGAAATTTTTCAGTTTATTGTTGTGTATTCTTGTGGTGAACTACATATACCTGTCTGGACACGCCCCCCTGCTGACTGCTCCTGTGGCTCCTCCCACAGACCCATGTATAAAGGTGATTGGAGGCACTGCTCCTCCCTCAGTCTCCAGGATGTTGTGTGATGGTCCCTTGCTGCTGACAGTGCTTTCTTCCAGCTAATAAAAGCCTATCTCTCGCCTCAGGTCTCTGCGAGTTATTGATGGTGCATCAATTCTTTTCTAACTTATTATTTTTATTGAAATACTGTTTTCCTATTTATTATCATCTACTTTACTGAGATTGTTCCAAAATATAGGAAAATTGGGAATCAAATCACCAGGGATCAGTCTCCACAAATTCTGTGAGAACTTTAGGATTAGATCATTGTGCTGTCTTTACGACAGTTATTTAGTTTATAATATTTTTGCTTAGTAATTCATTCGATAGTATTTTCTAGTTAGAATTAGAAGTGTTTAAAGTATATTCATTACATGTAAAATATATCGGCATGCGATGACGTCACATCCGGTTTCGCAACGTCTTGTGGGAAAGTACCGGTTTGAAATTAGCGCGAGGGTGGGGGCTCACCACGAGGCACACCTGAGCAGAAGTTGTTTTGCAGGCATTAGAAATCACAGTGAGAGCAACGCTGTAAGTTAATAGATAATCGATATATTGAACTAAGATGTTAATGCCGATCCTGTTAGAAGTAACGACGGTCGATAATGTTTATGCTTTCATTAGTTAAAGAATTGCGGATAGTTTGCATGGAAGTGTATTTAAAGTAGTCAATGGAGCAGGTAAACTCTGCCTGTATACTGCACCTTAGTGTAATGTAGTTATAGTCACCTTTGCAAGTATTTACAATTGAAATGTGATATTAAGGAAGGAACAAATACTGTATCAATCTTGTATTGTTTTATCAACAGTTTTCACCATATGTTAATGTGAAGAGTGAACAGTAAACGGTTAATCTTACTGCGATCTGGTTCTCATTGACTGTGGTTTATCTCGACGTTGAATTCGACGTTATCAGTTACACGCGAAGGAGAACGTTACAGTGAAAAAGCGGCATTATCAGGTGTTTCAAGTGCTGCAATGTCAGCTCGATCCAGCTTCAAGTCGACGCCGCCCAGCGACAAGGGCGGTAAACCGACATCAAGTAAGCCCACCCAGGCGTTATCAGGTGTTCCAAGTGCTGCAACGTCAGCTCGATCCGGGATCAAGTCGATGGCGCCCAGCGACAAGGGCAGTAGAGCGACATCAAGTAAGTCCACCCAGGCAAGAGCCAAGGCAGAAGCCGCCAAGGTGCAACTGCGTTACGCCAGACAAGAAGCAGTTTTGAAAATGAAACAGGCTACCAGAGAAGCCGAAATCCAGAAAGAAAAGGCCGCCAGAGAAGCTGAAAGGGCCGCCAGAGAAGCCGAAACCCAGTTGGAATGGGCCACCCGAGAAGCCGAAACCCAGTTGGAAATGGCAAAAATATCGACAGAGTTGCAAGTGCTGCAGCTAGAAAGAGAAGAAGATGCTGCCATGGCGGAAGCAGAGTACATAGAAGAACCTGAAGGGTCGCGTGATCTGACTTTATCTACTTTAGAAAGGACCAGACTGGAACGCACAAGCGACTATGTACAATCTCAAATAGACAGGCAGGCTCGTCTCCCCTCTCCATACGTATTCGATAACTTCTCCAGCTACGAGGAACCTCAGAGAGTCACGATTGCATCACATCCATACGAGGAAGAAAATTTACCCTCGCGACTCCGTGACGAAGTCAAGAATGAAAGAGCTGACAACCGATACTTCTTGACACCAAACTTACAAAGATTGATGGGAAGAGAAGCGGAGGTCGAATCCAGGATGGCAGATTCCATGAGAAACGTGCGCTCTCAGCCATAAAGGTGCCAACATACTTCTCCAGCCCGCATGCCGCTTACAGCCGATCCCACGCTGCAGTATTTAGCACGACGGGATCTCGTCACTTCGGGACCGTACCAGTTTGACGATAAACCTGAAAATTACCGTGCATGGTACTCCACATTCACCAACGCGATCGACGGAGTCCAGCTCAGGACAACCCAAAGGTTGGACCTTATGGCGAAATGGCTGGGGAAAGAATCATGCGACCAGGTGAGACGCATACGTTCAGTGTACATCAACAAACCCGAACTAGCCTTAAGCAAAGCGTGGGAGAGAATTTGGGAGGACTATGGGTCCCCCGAAGCTATTGAAGCGGCGCTATATCGACGTCTGGGAAACTTTCCTGAGGTGTCAGCCAAAGATCACATTAAGTTAAGAGAATTCGGAGATTTACTCATGGAGATCCAAGGCGCCAAAGAAGTTGGCTACTCAGCTGGTCTAGTATACCTAGATACTCCATTCGGGATTAGACAAGTCATGGACAAACTTCCTTTTGGGCTGCAGGACAGGTGGCTGTCTGTTGCTTTAGATTACAAGGAAGAGCACGATGATCAACCACCTCCCTTTGAGCTGCTCGCTAGGTTTGTGTGCAGGGAGGTGAAGAAGCGAAACGACCCTAGCCTCGTGGGTCCAAGAAGCAGTACGATTTACACCAAGCCAAGTAGATCCTCTTCAAATGTTTTCAACATTGATAAACCCGTCTCAGTGCTCAAGACTGAAGCCCTTACAACTAACAACGACCCTAGCAAGTATTGTCCATTGCATAACAAACCTCACCCCCTCAAAGGATGCAGAATGTTTAGGGAAAAACCCCTTGCAGAGAGGATGACTCTTCTCAAGGAGAAAAGAATATGTTTTAGATGCTGTTCCTCAACCTCTCACCTCGCCAGAGAGTGTACGATCGCCGTGAAGTGACCGGAATGTGATAGCCCAGATCACGTCAGGGCCATGCATCCCGACCTGTCACCGCAAACCGATAACGCAACTTCACCCCCACAACAGGACGGCGGGGAGGGAGAGGCTCACTCTAGGTCAACAGTTGTCAGCACGAACTGTACAGAAGTTTGCGGTCAAGCTCAGTCAAGCCGTTCTTGTTCCAAGATCTGCCTCACTAAGGTGTACCCTAAAGGAGCCAAAGACAAGGCCATCAAAGCCTATGTGATTCTGGATGATCAGAGCAATCGCTCACTAGTCAGTCCAGAGTTCTTTAAATTGTTCAACATTGAGAGTGAGCGGTTCCCATACTACCTCAAAACTTGCTCAGGCAACATGTTTACCCAAGGAAGGGAAGGCAGAAGGCATCCAGATCGAGTCCCTGGATGGTAAAGTCGTCATCTGTCTCCCTCCGCTCTTAGAGTGTGATGGAATCATGAATAACCGCACTGAGATCCCGACACCAAGTGCGGTGCTACACCAGCCACATCTCCACCACATCGCCAAACACATCCCAGAACTGGATCCGAAAGCGGAAATACTCCTGCTATTAGGAAGAGATGTTATCCAGGTACACAAGGTTAGGCAGCAGGTCAATGGACCACTCGACGCCCCCTTCGCGCAACGTCTGGATCTGGGCTGGGTGGTGATAGGAGAGGTGTGCCCCGGCGACGTACACAAACCGACGGTTGACACACTCAAGACCAATGTGCTAGAGAGTGGCCGCCATTCGATTTTTCAACCCTGCACAAGTTCCATGTATATCAAGGAAGCACAACAAGACGTTACCAAGTGTAAAGTAACCGACGAGACGCTAGGTCAGTCAGTTTTCATTCAAACCGAGCACGGAAACAAACTTGCACAATCAGCTCAAGATACCATTTCTTTAAAACCCAAAGACACCAAGGTCTTCAGAGATGAAGCAAATAATGGGGTTGCCCCATTGCCTTTCAGAGAACCACACCAGCGCTCACCAGATAACAAAGAGCAGGCAGTCAAACGGTTCACATCCTTACGGAAAACCCGGAAAAGGAAACCTGAGAAGCAGCAACGCACCCGATTGACCCACGAGGTACTGTGCACCCTAATGGCAGAGGTCACAGCCATTATAAACGCACAATCACCCCTACCTGTGTCTTCTGACCCAGAAAACCCCTTCATACCTTCGCCATCAATGCTCCTTACACAGAAGGCAGGAACACCTCCTCCACCAGGAGACTTTTCAGACAAGGATTTGTACACAAAGCAATGGAGACAAGTCCAGGCTCTGGTAAATCAGCTCTGGTCTCGCTGGAGACAAAAATATCTACCTTTGTTGCAACAGAGACGAAAGTGGACAGAACCCCGCAGGAATCTTCAAGTTGGAGACTTAGTCCTGCTCAGGGACAAGCAGATCACCCGCAACAGCTGGCCAATGGCCAGAATCACTGCTACGTTCCCTAGCGAGGATGGACATGTCAGGAAGATCGAATTGAAGACTACCGACCAAGGCGATGTGAAAATTTACCAAAGGCCAGTTACAGAAGTTATTCTACTTCTACCCAATGACTGATTAAGAGACTAAGTTTTGTACTCTGCTCATTGTGACCTTACGAAGGTCAAGCGGGGAGTGTGCTGTCTTTACGACAGTTATTTAGTTTATAATATTTTTGCTTAGTAATTCATTCGATAGTATTTTCTAGTTAGAATTAGAAGTGTTTAAAGTATATTCATTACATGTAAAATATATCAGCATGCGATGACGTCACATCCGGTTTCGCCGCGTCTTGTGGGAAAGTACCGGTTTGAAATTAGCGCGAGGGTGGGGGCTTTCCACGAGGCAGACCTGAGCAGAAGTTGTTTTGCAGGTATGAGAAATCACAGTGAGAGCAACGCTGTAAGTTAATAGATAATCGATATATTGAACTAAGATGTTAATGCCGATCCTGTTAGAAGTAACAACGGTCGATAATGTTTATGCTTTCGTTAGTTAAAGAGTTGCGGATAGTTTGCATGGAAGTGTATTTAAAGTAGTCAATGGAGCAGGTAAACTCTCCCTGTATACTGCACCTTAGTGTAATGTAGTTATAGTCACCTTTACAAGTATTTACAATTGAAATGTGATATTAAGGAAGGAACAAATACTGTATCAATCTTGTATTGTTTTATCAACAGTTTTCACCATATGTTAATGTGAAGAGTGAACAGTAAACGGTTAATCTTACTGCAATCTGGTTCTCATTGACTGTGGTTTATCTCGACGTTGAATTCGACGTTATCAGTTACACGCAAAGGAGAACGTTACAATCATCATGTTGTTTTTGTTCCTCTCTGTACATTCAACAGCAACCTTCCCACTTCTTTAGCCTTTCTGTCTGTTTTTATGAGGCTGAGTTGCTAGCTCGACCACCCACCCAACATGGATTCCAAGCCGGGACCTCTTGCCTCAAAGTCCAGTGTGAATGCCACCATACCAACGGCCGGCGAGATTGCCATGTACATCTTGGTTTTGACATTACTTTCTCCAGCATTTTCTCTTTACCAGTGAGAGTTTTTGTAAAACATGGCTGTCCACAGAAAGTATTATACATGGTGAAAATGTGTGCAAAATATGAATATTATCACCATAGAATAAAAATTGTTGAGGAGATATAATTCATGAGGATTCAAGATGACACATTAGTGGCTCTACTTCCTTAGGTTTCTGAGGAGATTTGTTATGTCGCCAAAGATTCTTGCAGATTTCTGTAGAAGTACAATGGAGAACTTTCTGACTAATTGAATAACAACCTGTATGAAGACTCCAATGGACAGGAAGTCAAGAGGCTGAAGGGATATAGACTTGTTCAATTCCAATATAGGCACAACCCTCCACATCGCAGAGGACATCTTCAAAAAAAAGTGCCTCAGAAACGCCATCTTCTTGAGATTCCTTCCAGAGGCACTTCTTGAGGGCATGTCCTGGATAGTGAGGGTATATTCATCTATCATCCTCACCTTTCTGAATATGCCCTCTTTTTGTTAGTATATTGTGGAGGAGGTATAGGAGTCCGAAGACCCAGTCACAGAGACATACAGCACTACTGAACAGAGCAACACACACAAAATGCTAGAGGAACTCAGTAAGCCAAGCACTATCTATGGAAAACAGTAAATAGTTGATGTTTCAGGCAGGATTCCGAAGCAGGCTCTTGGGCCCATCTAGTCAATTCTGAACTATTATTTTGCCTAGTCCCATTGACCTGTAACTGGACCATATTCCTTCATGCCCTTCCGACCATGTACCTATCAAGACTTCTCTTTAATGTTGAAATCAAACCCGCATCCCCCACTTCTACTGGCAGATTTCTCCACCTGGGTAAAGAAGTTCCTGTCAAGTTTCCCTTAAACTTTTCACCTTTCACCCTTATCTGGTGATCGAGTTCTGTTCTCAATGGAAAAAGCCTGCTTGCATTTACACTACCTATACCCCACATAATTTTGTATACCTCTGTCAAATCCCTCTGAATTCTCTTATGCTTCAGGAAATAAAGACATAACCTTTTCTATCTTTTCCAATCACTCAGGTTATCAGTCCCAGTAATATCCTTGTAAATTTTCTCTGTGCTCTTTCAATCTTAGTGATTTCTTTCCTGTAGGTAAGTGACCAGACTACACACAACACTCCAAATTAGGCCTCACCAATGTCTTATACAATTTCAGCATAACAGCCCTGAGTTTGTTGACTCCTGAGTTCAAGGCCTGGAGGTTAAATCCCCAAGGATAGCAGCTCTAGAGGACAAAACCCATAGGTCTAGCCCCTAGTTTGGACAGCATTGAGGTTGAAGGCCTGATGGCTGTCAATCTGATGGCACAGTTGGAAGGGTGAAGGCCTGGAGCCCGCTTAACTTGGGTCTGGTGTCCCATCTATAAGTGTGAAGTTAGGGTGGGAAAAGAAGTTTGTATTGTTGTTGCTTAGTAGCTGTGTTTTGTTATGATGAACATTGTGGACATGCTATATTAGTGTTGTAATATGTGGTAACACAGCGGGCTGCCCTGCAACATACCCTCAGATCTTGTTGATTGTTAATGCAAATAGTGCATTTCACACTAAATTTTGATGTACATGTGATTAGTAAATAAATAAATCTAAATTTACATATTTTGCTACTATACATACACAGTCTTTTTTCCCAATAGTCTAAATCTAATGTCTGTAATCACTCCATTCATCATACCTCTAGATAGTCATTGCAGCACGCTATGTAAATGTGAAGTTATCCAGGCTGTCTGTGCCCTAATCCAGGCTGTCTGTGCCCTAATTTACAGCATGCTCCCATCAACCAATGCATGTTCTTCCAATTGGCTACTTATAAAACCATCTCCATTTTAAATTAGTGAAGTTTATACTAGTGAAGTTTAAGAGACTACTAGACAGACATATGGAGGAATTTAAGGTGGGGGGTTATATGGGAGGCAGGGTTTGAGGGTCAGCGCAACATTGTGGGCCAAAGGGGCCTGTAATGTGCTGTACTATTCTATTAACTATTTCTGAGATTTATGTCATGTTCCCTTAGCCATTCCCCTGCTCGTTACTGGGTAGATAGAGTTAAAGCCACAGAAGTCACTGTATATTAAAAGCTGTAAATGGGGAATAAAAGGAAAATTAATGCATTGGTGAAGATGGACACAAAATTCAGGAGAATAGTCCTTTGCTGACTATATGACATATACGTTGGATGGCAATAATGGAATATTTTCTCAAGGAAAGAGAAGGAAGAAGAGTTATCTGATGGAAGTCTATTATATTGTTATCTTTATCCTTTTCTTCAATGGTTGTGCACACGAAGGTTCATCAGCTGAGAGGACGCAATAGAGATAATCCTTGTCCATGTTTGATTTGGTGCTGTGAGATTTCTTTGGTATGCAGTCAACCACAGAAGTATTCTTAATTGCAGTGTGCAACTCTATCATTTTCCATATCTAACTGTAGTTCTTGTAAGGATATTCCTTCTAAATATGTTCACAAAAAAGGGAAGTTATCTAGTTTGTCTTGTTGACAAATTTCAGGACCAAGCCAAGCTGGAAAATTATCTGATGCATTTACTCTCTGTCAGAAAACTGATGGAAGGTATTGATGTTGAAGGAGTGTAGGTTCATTGAGATGCACGAGTTTACCGCAGATGCTAAAGCCCCTGTTGACCAGGTATCAGAAATTTGTGTCTCATGTATGCTTTGGTGATCTGGTACTCAAGATATTAGAAAGTTGGCATTAAATCTGCTTCCACAAATTTTCCAAATTCACTAGAAAGATAAACCAACCATCAAAGTTATTTAACCATATAACCATATAACAATCACAGCACAGAAACAGGCCATCTCGGCCCTCCTAGTCCGTGCTGAACTCTTAATCTCACCTAGTCCCACCTACCCGCACTCAGCCCATAACTCTCCATTCCTTTCCTGTCCATATACCTATCCAATTTTACCTTAAATGACACAACTGAACTGGCCTCTTCTACTTCTACAGGAAGCTCATTCCACACAGCTATCACTCTCTGAGTAAAGAAATACCCCCTCGTGTTTCCCTTAAACTTCTGCCCCCTAACTCTCAAATCATGTCCTCTCGTTTGAATCTCCCCTACTCTCAATGGAAACAGCCTATTCACATCAACTCTATCTATCCCTCTCAAAATTTTAAATACCTCGATCAAATCCCCTCTCAACCTTCTACGCTCCAATGAATAGAGACCTAACTTGTTCAACCTTTCCCTGGAACTTAAGTGCTGAAACCCAGGTAACATCCTAGTAAATCGCCTCTGCACTCTCTCTAATTTATTGATATCTTTCCTATAATTTGGTGACCAGAACTGCACACGATATTCTAAATTTGGCCTTACCAATGCCTTGTACAATTTTATCATTACATCCCAACTTCTGTACTCAATGCTCTGATTTATAAAGGCCAGCATTCCAAAAGCCTTCTTCACCACCCTATCTACATGCGACTCCACCTTCAGGGAACTATGCACTGTTATTCCTAGATCTCTCTGTTCCACTGCATTCCTCAATGCCCTACCATTTACTCTGTATGTTCTATTTGGATTATTCGTGCCAAAATGTAGAACCTCACACTTCTCAGCATTAAACTCCATCTGCCAACGTTCGGCCCATTCTTCTAACCGGCATAAATCTCCCTGCAAGCTTTGAAAACCCACCTCATTATTCACAACACCTCCTACCTTAGTATCATCAGCATACTTACTAATCCAATTTACCACCCCATCATCCAGATCATTTATGTATATTACAAAAAACATTGGGCCCAAAACAGATCCCTGAGGCACCCCGCTCGTCATCGGCCTCCATCCCGGTAAACAATTATCCACCACTACTCTCTGGCATCTCCCATCTAGCCATTGTTGAATCCATTTTATTACTCCAGCATTAATACCTAACGACTGAACCTTCTTAACTAACCTTCCATGTGGAACTTTGTCAAAGGCTTTGCTGAAGTCCATATAGACTACATCCACTGCCTTACCCTCGTCAACATTCCTCGTAACTTCTTCAAAAAATTCAATAAGGTTTGTCAAACATGACCTTCCATGCACAAATCCATGCTGGCTACTTCTAATCAGATCCCGTCTATCCAGATAATTATAAATACTATCTCTAAGAATACTTTCCATTAACTTACCCACCACTGATGTCAAACTGACAGGTCTATAATTGCTAGGCTTACTTCTAGAACCCTTTTTAAACAATGGAACCACATGAGCAATACGCCAATCCTCCGGCACAATCCCCGTTTCTAATTACATCTTAAAGATCTCCGTCAGAGCTCCTGCTATCTCTACACAAACTTCCCTCAAGGTCCTGGGGAATATCCTGTCAGGATCTGGAGATTTATCCACTTTTAAATTTTTTAAAAGCGCCAGTACTTCCACCTCTTTAATTGTCATAGGTTCCATAACTTCCTTACTTGTTTCCCACACCTTACACAATTCAATATCCTTCTCCTTAGTGAATACCGAAGAGAAGAAATCGTTCAAAATCTCTCCCATCTCCCTCGGCTCCACACATAGCTGACCACTCTGATTCTCTAAGGGGCCAATTTTATCCCTCACTATCCTCTTGCTTTTAATATAACTAGAAACTTTTCGGATTTACTTTCACCTTATTTGCCAAACCAACCTCGTCTCTTCTTTTAGCTTTTCTAATCTCTTTCTTAAGATTCCTTTTACATTCTTTATATTCCTCGAGCAATTCCTTTACTCCATGCTGCCTATATCTATTGTAGACATCCCTCTTTTTCCGAACCAAATTTCTAATATCCCTTGAAAACCATGGTGCTTTCAAACCTTTAACCTTTCCTTTCAACCTAACAGGAACATAAAGATTCTGTACCCTCATAATTTCACCCTTAAATGACCTCCATTTCTCTATTACATCCTTCCCATAAAACAACTTGACCCAATACACTCTCTCTAAATCCCTTCACATCTCCTCAAAGTTAGCCTTTCTCCAATCAAAAATCTTAACTCTAGGTCCTGTCCTGTCCTTCTCCATAATTATGTTGAAGCTAATGCTATTGTGATCACTGGACCCGAAGTGCTCCCCAACACATACATCTGTCAGCTGACCTATCGCATTCCTTAACAGGAGATCCAACACTGCCCTATCTCTTGTCGGTACTTCTATGTATTGTTGCAAAAAACTATCCTGCACACATTTCATAAACTCTAAACCATCCATCCCTTTTACAGAATGAGCTTCCCAGTCTATGCGTGGAAAATTAAAATCTCCCACAATCACCGCCTTGTGTTTACTACAAATATCTGCTATCTCCTTACACATTTGCTCTTCCAACTCATGCGCCTCATTAGGTGGCCTATAATACACTCCTATCAGTGTTACTGCACCTTTCCCATTCCTCAATTCCACCCAAATAGCCTCCCTAGAGGAGTTCTCTAATCTATCCTTCCAAAGCACCGCCATAAGATTTTCTCGGACAAGCAATGCAACACCTCCTCCTCTGGCCCCTCCTACTCTATCACACCTGAAGCAACTAAATCCAGGAATATTTAGTTGCCAATCACACCCTTCCTGCAACCATGTTTCACTAATAGCTACAACATCATAATTCCAGGTATCAATCCACGCTTTAAGCTCATCCACCTTTCTTACAATGCTCCTAGCAATAAAATAGATACATTTAAGATACTCTCCACCTCCTCATCTCTTTTCATCCCTAACAATGCATTCAAATTTATTATCCTTTTCTTTCTTCTCCCCTACATCTTCGGGCTGAGTGCATCCCTTCTCCATCACCTGCCTTTCCTCCCTCACACACTGTCTATTTACTTGCCCTACTGGTGAACTAACCTCCTCTCCCATAGTTTCCTCAAATAGATTCCCGCCCCCCCCCCCCATCTCACTAGTTTAAAGTCTGCCCTGTAGCCCTAGCAAACCTCCCCGCTAGGATATTGGTCCCCCCAGGATTCAAGTGTAACCCGTCCTTTTTGAACAGGTCACGCCTGCCCCAGAAGAGGTCCCAATGATCCAGAAACTTGAATCCCTGCCCCCTGCTCCAGTCCCACGGCCATGCATTCATCCTCCACCTAATTCTATTCCTACTCTATTCCCGAGATTACTACCTTTGCAGTCCTTCTTCTTAACCGTTTTCCTAACTCCCTATACTCTCGTTTCAGGACCTCTTCCCCTTTCCTACCTATGTCATTGGTACCTACATGTACCACGACCTCTGGCTCCTTACCCTCCCACTTCAGGATATCTTGGACGCGATCAGAAATGTCCCGAACCCTGGCACCAGTGAGGCAAATTACTATCCGGGACTCCCGATCACCTCCACAAAACCACCTGTCTGAACCCCTGACTATCGAGTTCCCTATTACTATGGTCCTCTTTCTTCTCTCCCTACCCTTCTGAGTTACAGGGCCGTCCTCTGTGCCGGAGGCCCGGTCACTGTCACTTCCAGCAGGTAGGCTGTCCCCCCCAACAGTACTCAAACATGAGAACTTATTGTCAAGGGGTACAGCTACTGGGGTACTCTCTAGTACCTGCCTCTTTCCCTTCCTGACCGTGACCCACCTATCTGCCTCCTGTGGCCCCGGATTGACCACCTGCCTGTAACTCCTCACTCTCCCTGACCAGGCGAAGGTCATCGAGCTGCAGCTCCAGTTCCCTAACACGGTCCCTTAGGAGTTGCAGTTCGGTGCATCTGGCGCAGATGTGGACGTCTGGGAGGCTCGGAGACTCCAGGACCTCCCACATCTGACACCAAGAACAACAAGCTGCCCTCACACTCATACTTCCCGAATAACTGACAATAACAAGAACTAAAAGATAAGCCGACTGTGCCCTCTTCCGCCTAAGCCCCCTGAGCCCAAGCCCTACACTCTGCTCCCGGCGCACTCCGCTGCCCGCAAACGAAGCTGCCCGCTTCTTAAGGCTGCGTTCTTTTTATATCTTCCCTCCTTCCCAGGCCTCCTCACATGCCTGTGCAGTCCCGCCTCTCAGAACTTCGATCTGAGACGCAATTGGACAATTTGAAAATGGCCACCGCCGCACTTCCTCTCAAAGCCTCGTTGTCCTCTTCCAAAAGAGAACTACCTCACTCAGTCTCTCCTTTTTATATCTTCCCTCCTTCCCAGGCCTCCTCACGTGCCTGCGCATATTTCTCAGGCCAATGCCACCAACATTGAGGCCCTATTAATTTCAGGCTGGCTGTTTGGAGAAACTCCCAAAATAGGCACTCTACTGTATTTAGTTCTCTGTGGTGGGAGGCAATAGCAAGTCAGAGAAAGAACACAAAATTGAGAATGTGTTTTAAAGCTTCCCTAAAAAGTGTAAGATCCCTCACTAACTCCTTGGAACTTGTGGCCCATAAACAATCAAAGTGGAAAAGGAGATTCAGGGATGCATATAGCAGCCATTTGTAGGTAGCAGAAAATATGCTGCACCTCATAACTATACAACCATCTGCCCCATCAATCATCCTGGAAAAGTCAGTGGTATCCATATTGGTCTCAATTGCTTCTTAATGATGCCAGAAAAAGGAGTGGAAGCCAGCCGTCTTTTATTGCAAGAGGCTGCCTATGAAGAAAAGTATCAGAATCTGACGTATTATTGTTCTCCAACAACTGCAAATTTGCCAACAGGATGCTGGGTAGAGGAGGTCTCATCCCTCTGTGCTTCAGCCTAGTTTGGAGACCCCATTTCTGCCTCACTTCTGGCCTTGGTGATGAACTTTTGTCCTGCTGGTCCACTGAGATCTTCAGACAATACTGAGACCTGTAGATTATTAAGTTGATTTAAAACTATATTGCTTAGAGGAAAGTTGCATGCTGCACATTCCAGTGAGAGTAATTCGAAACAGGTATATTTAACAGTATACTTAGAACTTGAACCTATTACTTAAGCTTGACGCTACCTCAGGAATGCAACACTACTGACTATCTCTTTGATCTAACATGGACATGCCTTTGATTGGGTCTGTTTTTGTTTGCATTAAGCTCTTATCTGTGCAGACTTTTTTCATAGTATGGAACAATTTTATGTATAATTTAAGTATGATTTATATTCTGTGTGTTGCTTGTACCTATGTTCCTGTGGTGCTGCTGTAAGCCATCTATTCATTGCACTGTACCTCACCATACTGGTGCACATAACAATGAACTTAACTTCAATCAGTAAGCAAATATAAGACAAATACTTCAGTGCCTGCTCCACCACTCAACAAGATTAAGGTTGATCTACCTTTGGCTATACCACTTCCCTACCTGATTTCCAGAACACTTAATGCATCTGAAGTCTGAATACATTCCCATTTCTTAAGGCATCATTACCAAGATGGAAAGTGCTAGCACAGCAACTTCAGCATTTTTTTGTCAGAAGAGTTGAGGCACATAGGAAATAGTGTCCATTCAGAATGAAGGCTGACATTAAGGAACTAGCTTGACTGCAAAACCTCCCACTGAAGAGTTGAGGAGGATCTTTTCATCTTTACAAAACATAGATACAAGCAACACACAGAATATAAAGCATACTTAAATTATACATAAGCTTGTTCTACACTGTGAAAAAAGTCTGTAAACAGAAGAGAATGCATCTTAGCAAGATTAGTATTGAATAATGGAATAGAATTCACCTTACATTTTCTGGAAAGAATTGTATGATGTAATTGAATTAAGAATCTTATCGATTTTTTCACGTCATTTTAGTCTCACTAGGGTAGTTAGATAAGTTGGATATCCTTCCAAACAAAACTTGATGATTGGTGTCATAATTTCATGCACTAATATCAGAATCAGAATCAGGTTTAATATCACAAGCATATGTCATAAACTGTATTGTAGTGTGGTGGCAGTACATTACAATATATGTCAATAGAAACAGTGAGTTACTGCAAATACATACAGAGAGAGAGAGTGAACTGAAATAAATAGTGCAAAAAAGTGTTGAGATAATGCTTATGGAGAAAATGTCCATTCAGTACTGAGGAGCGATAGTGAATAATCTTGAATCTTGAATTTTGAATATAGAGACAAGAGAATGCAAATGATGGAATCAAGAAGAGCAAACTATTTGCTGGAGGAACTCAGCAGGTCAAACAACATCTGGGCGAGGAAAGAAAGTGTTGATATTTGGGGAGGCAATCCTGAATCAGGACTGAGTGGAAAGGCAAGGTGGCCAGTTTTGAAAGGGGAGGTGGGGTCCCAAGAAAGGATTTGGGGTGATGAGTGAGCTGAGGATGAGTGGAAGATCTTAGGCAGGGAGTGAGTGCCAAGTGGGGAGATGAGCAGGGACGGATTTGGAAAACTGTGGCAGATGAATGATAGCTGAAGTCAGACACAGAAGGAAAGGGGAGTAAAAATCAAGAGATGAAACAAAGTGGAGGGACAGGTTGGGACGATGAATGATAATTGCTGGAAGGGGAAAAGCAGGAACACCAAGTGTTACCCAAGTTTATCCAGCCTCTTGTGATAGCACATACCCAGTAAACCAGGCTGTAAGCTGGTTAAACTCATCTGCACCCTCTCCAAATCTTCTACATCCTTCCTACTAGTGGGGAGATTGGAAATGTATGCAATACTCCAGATGTGGCTGAACCAGAGTTTTATAAAGTTGCAACATTACCTCCTGACTTTTGAAGTCAATGCTCGACTAATAAAAGCAAGCATCCTTTTCCTTGGTAAATATTGAAGCAAAGTAGTCATTACGTACATCACTTACATTCTTTACTTCCAAGAAAATGTTCTCCCCTTTCTCCCACACTTTCCCTAGTTATCAGAAACAGAATCTGAATCAGAATCAGACTTTAATTGCCAAGTACCTGTACACATACAAGGAATTTACTTCCGGCAGATGTTGTCTCTCTGCTCATAACAGATGATAAATATAAATGAAAATATAGATTATACATACAAGATTATACATACATCCTCTTGCTTTTGATGTATGTATAGAATGCCTTGGAATTCACCTAAATCCTACTTGCCAAGAAAATTTCATAGCCCCTCCTGGCTTTCCTAATTCCCTTCTTTCGTTCTTTTCTGGCATCCTTATACTCGTCATGTGTTTCGTTTTGATCCTAACTTCTGAAGCTTTACATATTTTTTTCTTTTTCTACTTGACCACATTCATCACATCTCTGGAGATCCAAGTTTCTCTTATCTTTCCACCCCCATCCTTCCTACTAACAGGAACATCCCGTTCCTGAAATCTGTGCAATTGGTCTTTAAACACCCTCCACATGACTGATGTGGACTTGTCAGAGAAAAGTTGCTCCCAATTAAAGCTTCTTAGTTTCTGCCTAATGCCCTTGTAATTTGATCCAGTCCAATGTAAAACTCTCTTACAAGGACCATACCTATTCTTTCCTATAGCTTGCCTGAAAGTTAAGGAGTTGTAGTCACTATTCACCCACTGAAAGATCAGCAATCTAGACAGGGTCATTACCCGACAGAGTTTCCTGTACAGCTCCTCCTCTCATTGGACCATCCACAATTTGATTTAAGAAACTTTCTTGGATACACTTAACAAAATTGTGCCCCATCTAAATGCCTTACACTAAGAAGGTCCCAGTTTACATTACTTCTCAGTATTCTGATAACCATATGTCTAGTTAGAAAGGTATTTAGTTTGCACTGGACAATATGTAAAAATATCCCTGATCTCAGCCAAAGTTTTTCTGTAGACATCAAAGTAAAGTATGTCATTAAATCTATTCCTGGCACCAATACAAAGTGAACTGTTGTTCAACAATTGCAAAATAGAATGGGTCAAGTTGGAGGTTTCAAGTCTTTCAATTCCAGGAATAAGTACAATGCTAAAGAGAAGTGCACAACTGTGGCTGTCAAACTGATGAAGAAGGCCAGTTAACAGACTGAATCTGTAGTGACTGTTAATACATTTTAGGAATGCCCACATATTTCTATTCATATGAGCCAAAGCAGCATTGTACACTTACGTACAATAGGTAATTAAGTCATGTGGTCAGAAGATGTTGCGGTGACATGTGAAACAATATTATACATGATATGAAAATAATCACCTGTACTGAGTTTCCTACTTTTGGAGCAGAATAAAATACATTTTGCTGTTTGAAATTCCTGTGTTCCTGTGCTGTAAAAGTAAGAACTTCAGCGGTATTCAACAGTACCTGAGGATGAACATTTGTCATTCTTTTCAGCAGATGTTTATTGGTCTGTAGAACTCTTCCTGTTCTCAAACTTATTATTATTCTTCAAAATAGTATGCATCTTTTCTTTCAAACTAATAGTATCCCTGTGGTTAGTCTGCCATAAATTATGAAATATTCCCATAAATGCTTGTCATTGCTGAACCATTCTGATAGCTTTTCAATCTAGTTTCCTAGTACTCTTCCAATCCTTCCTCAAATTAAGAATCACTTAAATGCATTGAATAGATGAACGGATATTTTAGGTAGGAGAAATATTGTCTTCAATGCTTATTACCCTGTGTGAATATGTATTTCACAGAATTTCAACAGAAATAAGAACATAGTGTAATTAGTGTTTCCTGCCCTATCAAATTGATTTCAAATACTCTGCTGGGCTACGCTGATGTCTACTTCTGGCACATTATCATTCATACTGTGGGTTTTAGCACAATGCTGTTCATGTTTCTGCTTGTACTGTTTTAGGACAACTAGTACGCTATCTAAAAGGATAGAGGGTTTCAATCAAGTGAATATGATTTTGTGATAATATTAGTAATTTGGGAAGCATAGCAATTATTATAATCCTACTACAGTGTCAGTGACTTGGGTAAAAATTCTGCCAATGTCTGTAAGGAGTTTATACATTCATCCATGGCTGTGTGGGTTTCCCCAAAGTACCAGTTTCCTCCCACATTCTAAAGACATACAGGTTAGTTGGGTTATTGGTCACATGGGGTAAATAAGCAGCTTGGACTTGTTGGACCAGAAGGTCTGTAAACGTGCTGTATCTCTAACTAAAAGAAAATTAATAAATCCCCATATAATATCACCATAAAGAGAATTTTGTCTCTGTCTCTTAGAATGTGCTGACATTGGAGACAGTCCAGAGCAGGATTACAAGAGTGATCGTGGGAATAAAAGGATAAATTTGTGTGGAGCTTTTGATGTCTCTGGGCCTGTACTGACTGGATTTTAGAAAAATGAGGGGCATCTCATTAAAAATAACTGAATATTGAAATGCCTAGTGAATGTGGAAAGGATGTTTCCATGAATGGGAAAGTCTATCACCAGAGGGCACAACATCAGAATAGAGGTATGTGTCTTTAGAACAACTTATGAGGCAGAATTTCTTAAGCCAGAGGGTGATAATTCTGTGGAATTCACTGCACAAATGGCTGTGGAGGCTCAGTCAGTGAGGATATTTAAAGCAGTGGTTGATAGGTTCTTGATTAGTAAGGATGTCAAATGTCTTGGAGGGAAAAGGCAGGAGAATGGGGTTGAAAGGGAAAAATAAATCAGCCATGATGAAATGGTAGAGCAGACTCAATGAGCCAAATGGCATAATTCCATTCCTATGCCTTATGGTCATATGGTCTTAATTGGGATACATTCCTTTTGTTTTTGGCTCATTAGTAATCATGAAAAAATTATAGTGAAGACTTTCATCTCAATGATAAATGTATATTTATCAATAGTGAGGGTAGAGTGCATCACTAAGGACCCTCAACATCCAGGAAATACCTTCTTTCCATTACTTCCATTAGGGTGGGAGGCCTAGGAACATGAAGGCCATACTCAATTTCTAAGATCAGTGTCTTTCCCTCTACCATAGAGTCATAGAAAAGAACAGCACAGGAACAAGGTTTTTGACCCATCTAGTCTGTGCCAAATCATTTAAACTGCCTACTTCCATCGATGTGCACGGGGAACATAGCTCTCCATACTCATGTCTTCTCTGTAATCATTCACACTTCTTTTAAACATTGAAATCCAGCTCGCATGCACCAGTTGTGCTGGCAGCTCATAGCATACTCTCACAACCCTCTGATGAAAAAGTTTCCCTTCATATTCCCCTTAAACTTTTCACCTTTCACCCTTAACCTATGATCTCTAGTTGTAGTCCCGCCTAACCTCAGTGGAAAAAGTCTGCTTGCATTTGCCATATCTATACCCCTTATAATTTTGTATAACTCTGTCAAATCTCCTCTCAGTTTTCTGCATTCTAAAGAATATAATCCTAATCTTTCCTTATAACTCATCCTTGTAACATTCTCGAAACATTTCTCTGCACTCTTTCAATCTTGTTTTCATCTTTCCTGTAGATAGGTGATGCAAACTACATGCAGTACCTCAAATTAAGTCTCATTAATGCCTTATACAACTTCAGCATAACCTTCCATCTCCTGTACTCAATACTTTGATTTATAAAGGCTTTCTTTGCAACCCTATCTACCTCTGATGCCACTTTCAGTGAATTATGAATCTGTATCTCCAGATCTTTTTGTTCTACCACACTCCACAGTGCCCTACCATTGACTGTGTAAGACCTACCTTGGTTTGTGCTACCAAAGTGCAACACCTCACACTTTTTTCCATTAAATTCCATTTGCCTTATTTCAGCCTGCTTTTCCAGCTGGTCCAGATCGTGCAGCAAGCTCTAATAGTCTTCCTTGCTGCACAACATGCCCCCAATCTTGGTGTCATCCACAAATCTGCTGATCCAGTTTAACACATTACCATCCAGATCATTAATATAGATGACAAACAATGGACCCAGCACTAATCCCTGCAGCACTCCACTGCTCATCGGCCCCCAGACAGGGAGGCAATCCTCTACTACCACTCCCTGGCTTTTCCCAAAGGCCAATGTCTAATCCAATTTACTACCTCTTCTTGAATGACAAGTGACTGAAATTTCTTGACCAACCTCCCATACGGGAACTTGTCAAATGTTTGCTAAAGTTCATGTAGACTACATCCACTGCATTTCCTTCATCAAATTTCCTGGTAACTTCCTCAAAAAAAAAACTCTATAAGATTAGTTAGACATGACCTACATGTACAAAGCCTTGCTGAGTACCCATGATTGGGCCATGACTATCCAAATACTAAATATATCTGATCACTTAGAATACCTTCCAATAACTTTCCAATTATTGGAAATAACTTGACGTCAAGCTCAATGGCTTATTATTTTCTGGTTTATTTTTAGAACACTTCTTAAACAGCGCAGAAACATTAATTTCCTTCAATCCTCTGATACCTTACCTGTCGCTAAGAATGATTTAAACATTTCTGCTAGGGCCTCTGCAATTTCAGCGCTTGCCTCTCTCAGGGTCCAAGGGAACACCTTGTCAGGCCTTGGGGATCTATCCACCTGCTCTTCTGTAATCTGTACAGGGTGCGTGACCTCGCTGCAGCTTTGCCTCACTTCTACAGTTCATCTCCCAAGTAAATACAGATGTAAAAATTATTTTTATGATTTCCTCCGTCTCTTTTGGTTCCACACATATGTTACTATTCTGATTTTCCAGAGGACCCTTGCAATCATTTTGGTGTTAGCATATCTGTAGAATCCCTTTGGATTCTCCATCATCTTGTCTGCTCGGGAAACCTCATGCATTCCTTTAGCCTTCCTGATTTCATTTTTAAATGTTCTCTTGCATTTCTTATAATCCATAAGTACCTCATTTGTTTCTACCTGCGTATACCAGTTGTGCACCTCCTTCTTTTTGTAACCAGCACCTCAATGTCTCTTGAAAATCAATTCCCTAAACCTGTTATCTTTACCTTTTATTCTAATAGACACAAACAAGCTTTGTGCTCTCAAAATTTCACTTTCGTAGGTTTCCAAATTACCAAGTACACATTTGTCAGAAAACAGCCTGTCCCAATGCACACTTGCCAGATCATTTTTGATATGATCAAAATTGGCCTTTCTCCAGTTCAGAATCTCAATTAGTGGACCAGACTCATATTTTTGTATATTTACTTTGAAACTACTGTCATTATGATCACTAGGTGCAAAACATTCACCCCCACAAACTTCCTTCATCTTCCCTGTCTACTTCCCTAATAGCAAATCAAGTATCGCACATTCTCGTTGGGACTTCTATATAAGGAAACTTTCCTGAACATGGGAAATAAGATGGAAGTACCATCTCATTCCTGATCAATTCATAAACTATCAAATACTACTTCATTATTGGTTGTTAACACTATTTATTTTTTTAACTTGTAGTCTTTTATGTCTCATATAATTTTTACTGCTGTTACAAAGGAACAAATTTCATGATGTATGTCACTGATAATGAAACTGAATCTGATTAAACAAATGGTAACTATACATCATAAACAGCAAAGAAATAGTGCTACAGTACATGGAAGGATACAGATCCTCCCCAAGTCATGAATGGGTTCCACTCCTGAAAATGCTCTGTAACCTGAACAGGTTTGCAAATTGGTAATGTGGCCTTATTTTTAAAAAAATATATACATATATACCACACGTAGCCAAACCAAATCAAGCTGCTGTTGCTGGCAACACCCATGGATTTGTTATACTCATGCTCCAGTATATTGTTCCAAAGTCAAGGGTATTTGATTCTTTATCAACAATTAGCAAGCATACGATCTTCAAACAATGAAACTTAAGTGAAATTAGGTGTAATCATGTGGTCAAAAAAGATGTGGTCAACTGCAAACTGAGGCAAACAAAGTGCACATCTATAACTTATTCCCTTCGCTTTTGCTACACCCTCACTTGTGGCTGGTTGCCGTAATAAGCATAATAAACACAAAATGCAGAATACCAATGCAGATAGAGAAGAGATGCATGGCTTCTACACTTCCTGTACCTCATAAAGTAGCCACTGGGTGTATGTCAGAATCAGATTCAGAATCAGGTTTATTATCATTGTCATGTGACTTGAAATTTGTTAACTTAGCAGCAGCAGTTCAATGCAATACATAATCTACCAGAGAGAAAAAAATAATAAATAAAGTAAAAATATTAATAAGTACACACGTAAATCAATTACGTAAATTGAATAGATTTAAAAATGTGCAAAAATAGAAACACTGTATATTAAAAAATGTGAGTTACTGTCCAAAGATTCAATGTCCATTTAGGAATCGGATGGCAGAGAGGAAGAAGCTGTTTCTGAATCGCTGAGTATTTGCCTTCAGGCTTTTGCACCTCCTACCAGATGATAACAGTGAGAAAAGGACATGCCCTGGGTGCTGGAGATCCTTAATAATGCTGCATTTCTGAGAAACTGCTCCCTGAAGATGTCCTGGGTACCTTGTAGTCTAGTACCCAAGATGGAGCTGACTAGATTTACAAGCTTCTGCAGTTTCTTTTCATACTGTGCAGTAGCCACCCCATACCAGGCAGTGATGTAGTAATCACCCTTTCACTTTAAACTTCAATGTGTTGTGCATTCAGAGTTGCTCTTCTGCACACTACTGTTGTAACACATGATTATTTAAGTTACTGTCACCTTCCTGTCAGCTTGGATAGTCAGGTCGTTCTCCTCTGACCACTCTCATTAACAAGGTATTTTCACCCACAGAAGTGGATTTTTTATTTTGTTATTCTCACCGTTCCTTGTAAACATGAGGGACTGTTGTGCTTGAAAATCCCAGGAGATCAGCAGTTTCTGAGATACTCAAACCACCCTGCCTGGCACCAACAATCATTCCACAGTCAAATTTACTACTTAGATCACATTTCCGCCCTTTCTGATGTTTGAGGAACCTCGAAACAACTGTTCCTCTTGACCATGCCTGCATGTGTTTATGCATTAAGTTGCTGCCACATGATTGGCTGATTAGATAATTGCATTAATAAGCAGGTGTACAGGTGTAGCTAATAAAGTGGCCATTGACACGCACATACACTCAGTTTGTATATATATAAACTTAGGATAACCAAGGGCAATGTGCAGTTAAAGCAAGGTAGTTAACTCAGCTATTCAGATGTTGCTATTTACAGACTTCTCAGACAGGAAAAATTTTGTACCTGCAAATCTACTCAGCATCTCCAGAACACTCATTCACATGCATGAGATGTCCGTAGATTGAATGTTCTAAACCTGGGGAGGACCTATAATAGGCAGCAGGCTGAGGCTGTGGTCATCTGAGAAACCAACCCATTACAGAGAGAATAAACTAGTCACCTCCTGCAGTGCTTGTCATATTTTCTGTTTTGTAATAATCATTTGCATGTCAGGAATTTAACATTCCAAAACAGAACAGGAAAGGATGCAACACATACAAAATTCTGGAGGAAATCAACAAGTTAGGCAGCATCCATGGAGAGGAATAAATAGTTGCCATTTTGGGCTGAGACACTTCATCAGGACTGGAAAGAAACAGAGCACCAACTACAACAGATGACCCCAACAGACTCAAAGGTGAAGTGTTGCCTCACCTGGTAGCACTGCTTTTGGCCCTGAATGGATGCAAACTTCCTGCTTAATCAAAAATTTGTATAACCAGGTGACCATCGAATGCTATCATTTAAAAAGTGTACTCAGGCATTCATCCAGGTAATGCTAGAGTAGTTGTCTGTGCCTTTAAGTGGAGACGGTGACATCATTACACACGTGCAGGATAGTGGGGGGAACATTTTCTATTCTGCTGCAGGAGCTGGTGGGGCTTTGGAATTGAGTTCCTCCCAGGGATGCTAGACGTGGTGAGGAAAGGTGAGCATTAGTTTACAATATCCATGTGAATTCATTTATGTTTGTTGCTGACTCGAGAATATCGGTAATTTGACATGTTTTACATGTGGATGCTTCAGATTTTCATAAGTAAAGAACTCGATGCTGGATAGCGTGGTTTGCAAAGTTCCTCACCGGCCAAGTAGGTCAGTCTTCCTGTGATTTTAACTACCAGTCAATATCTTGTAAAAGTTGTGCTGAAATGTACCTTTTGTCTAACTTTATTTTATCATGACTGATTGTGCACGTAATCGCGTAATGTGAGTATTCTGTCTCTGTTCGGGGGTTCAGCACGTGTGTACTAAAACGTAGTAGACATCTTAGATGAGATGCACTTGCTTACATTTTCCGCTGCTATGTATAAGATACACGGTTGGGGAAATTCTAATGTTGTTTATATTGTGTTTCTTCAGAATTGCCGCTATCGTATTAGTACTGCATCAGTTTTGTGTGATTTTCATTGTATTTTTATACAGCGTACGCAATTGGTCGAGACACAAGTGTGTGGATAGAAGGTTAAATGGAGATTGTAATGGCAGGACCTGATTGTAAGGTCGTTTGTTTTGTTTTAAGACCCTCTTCTGGCACTTAAACACTTAAAACAGATAAAGGAATTAAAACCCGAAGTAGTTGTTGTCCTGAGTATGTACTTTTCCCCGGGCTACAACATTTGAGTTGAAGATAATAGTTAAATAGGGGAAGAGTAGTTTGATATTATTAATTTTTAAAATTTTCTTGGAATAGCAAAATGAAATAAAATTTACAGGCATTTACACAGCCAACACAAAGGCTGTGTACAAGAAAGCCCAGAGTCACCTCAACTGCCTGAGGAGACTGAGGTCCTTTGGAGTATGCAGGCCGCTCCTCCACGTGTTCTACCAGTCTATTGTCACCAGTACAATCTTCTATGTGATGGTGTGCCGGGGCCAATCATATCAACATGGGTGATGCCAATGGGCTCAATAAACTGATTGGAAAGGCTGGCTCTATTACATGAGTCAAATAGAACATACTGGAGACTGTGGTAGAGAAAAAAAGAGCCCTATAGTAAATCCTGGCAATTCTAGAACATGTTTCTCACCCTCAGCATTTCACCTTGGCTGAATAGTGGAGCACTTTCAAAAATAGACTAAGACAACTGTGCTGCTCCAAAGGTCATTCTTATCCTCGGCCATTAGGCTCTATAATGAGTCAACTATAGCCAGGACCTCTATAGCTATGACCCCTCCCTCCCCCACCCCCAGCTTGTTAGTCTGTTATTAACTTCAGTTTACCAAAGCTCTGTTTAAGTTTGTTTTGCTTTGTTTACCATACCCTGCTATGACGGACACCATCAATACTGCCATCACTTATCTGGATAGCGTGAATGTGCACCCATTACTGTATAATATTATGGTAACTCTTGCCCTACCATCTTATCAGTGTGAACCAGGAAATCTTGTAATCTTTGACTTGTAAAACTTGTACATCTAATTTTTAAGGTAACTTACTCTTCTATTCTTTCTTTCCTCTCTTTTAATATTTGTGTATCTGTTCACTAGTAATGCTACTGAGAAACTGTACTTTCCTTTGGGATCAATAATGTATCTGTCTATCTATCTAGTTATCAAGCAGTCAAGTTTGCAACCTTCCATTGGTCAAATAATGTTGACACTTGTCTTTGTTTACACTAGAAGCCCGATTTGAGTTTGGTGAATTCCTAGCTTTCCTCACCTGAATTAAAAACAAATTACATAGTTTCTACCAACACAAAAGTTGGCAGAAGCAGTGCCAGGATTACAGAAATTGATGGAGTTCAACCAGCTCATGGTACCATTACCCTGACATCTGAGGGTACAGTTTACATATGTGGATTTGCAGACAGTCAAAACACCTTAGTCAAATGGATGGAAACTTCTGTGGCCTTGTCTACTTGTAGATCTTCTTGATTAGAGAAAAATACAGTAAATTCATCAAATGTTAATTTAAACTGTGTTTACTCTTTTTTTGTTCCCAATTAATATTAACATGTAAATTGCAAACATAGTGGACTCAGGTTAATTGGGTCATTGGCTTCCAGTTTAAGATGGCGCTGGTGAAGCACAGGATCTACTTACCTGTAGCAAACAAAACAAACAAAACTACTAGCTATTTTCTTTATCATGCTTTTTCTGGTAAATAATCACTGCAATCAGTAGCCTGAAATTTCATGCTTCGGGTTGATCTTTTGAACCAGCTGTACAACCTGGCTTTTTGGTAATGTGAACTAAAGTCTTGAAGGTGCAGGACAGGCACAGCGTGCCGGGTAAGGGCCAAATTGAGGTGGTGGGGCCTGAAACCGAGAGTAGGGAATGATCGATTTAATCCCTGCAATAAATTGAAAAGGTTGGGTATAGTCTGTATCGAGGCAGTGGGGTCCAGGCCCAAGAGTGCATTGAAGCAGCAGTGCCAGTGTCTAAGAGTGAGGAATGGCCTGAGGTTTGGACAATTTAAGCACTGGGCCCACTTGAAAAAGTCAGGGTGTCTGGGCCAGAAGAGAAGGACAGGCTGTTCCAGCTTGCTTCTCCGTGAGGTTTACTCCTCTCTGCACTGAACTGAGGCTGGGTTTAATAATCAACTGGTTTCATGACTGTGGACTCACTTTTTCAAACTTCATTTGCTTGCTTGCTTTAGTTGCTTTGCAGGATTTGTTTTCTTTTTCCACATCTTGGGTGTTCAACGATCTTTTTTTTAAAGGGTTCTATTGGGTTCCTTTGTTTTGTGGCTGCTGTTAGGAGATGAATCTCAAGGCTGAACGCAATGTACATACTTCAATAATAAATATACTTTGATCTTGGTTAATCAGGCCAGCCACTTATTTGGGACAACTCTTGAAGAACAAAAACCAATCAAGAAAATACAGTAGCTAGGACACTATGCCACTTAATTGGGGCAGACAACTGCTACCAAACAGTTTATAACTAACGTCAGCTGCAGGCACTTTCATGGCCATTAGACGCTGCACCTTGCTTAGAGAAAAAGATTATATACAGTGTCAGTTGCATATAATTTGTGTCCAACAGGCAGTGATTTTTGTCGCTGATCATTGGTGAGAAATAAGCAGTAAGACAATTCAGAAACATCTAGGAGTGAAAGTAAAATTAGTTCGCCACTTCAACAAGTTAGGAATTATGAAGAATATGAAGATATTGACAATCATCTTGAATGTTACAATGAAAATGAAGATTCAGAGGATGCAATCCTCAACAGCATTTTATGAAGGCAGTCCATTATGTGTTCTGGGTATCTGCACTGATTTTCATTTACAGTGTGTGTGGCTAAGAACAGCTCCAACACCATATACAAGTTTGCCGACAACACCACTGTTATGGGCTGTATTAAAGGTGGTGATGGATCAGCATACAGGAGCGAGGTTGAAAACTTGGCTGAGTGGTGTAGTAACAACAACCTCTCATTCAATGTCATTAAGGCCAAGGAACTGATTGTAGACATCAGGAGAGGGAAACCCGAGGTCCATAAGCCAGAAATCGCCAGAAGATCAGAGGTGGAGAGGGTCAGTAATTTTAAATTCTTCAGTGTCATTATCTTAGATGATGTGTCCAGGACACATCATAAAAATATTATTATGAAGAAAGCTCGACAGTGCCTCTACTTCCTCAGGAGTCTGCGGAGGTTTGGCACATCATTGAAATCCTTGGCAAACTTCTATAGATGTGTTGTGGAAACTATGCTGACTGGCTGCATTATGGCCTGGTATGGGGACACTAATGCCTTTGAATGGAAAATCCTACTGGAGGTAATGGATTTGGCCCAGTATATCATGGGTAAAACCCAATCATCTAAATGAAACGTTGCCATAGAAAGATCCTCACCACCCAGGCCATGCTCTTTTCTCACTACTGCCATCAGGTAGAAGGTACAAGAGCCTCAGGAGTTGCACCACTAGGTTTAAGAACAGCTACTACCCCTCAACCATCAGGCTCTTGAACAAAAGGGGATAACTACACTCAGTTATGTTGTTATTTCATTATTTATTGCTATGGGTGAGTCCTGGGCTGGGCTTCCTGCTTACTTAAGGAAGGTGAAGTGTCTCTCAAAGCCTTTCCTTTCTGGGTGTAGTGACTGCCACAGGACCACTGCTTAGCTTGCCATGCAGAAGGTCACTCACGTATGGTCTCTCCTACATTACTGTACCCATAGCAATGCCTTCACACGGCGGCTCTGTTCTTATTGCATTTGCTAAGTCTTTGAGCGACCAAGTGTCCAGCAGTATAACTGGGCTCATCAGCCTTGGTTGGCAGCCAGCCGAGAGAAGGACAACTCCAATTGAAACCCGGGTAGAATGGACTCGTTAGCCTCACCAGCCAGTCTGTCTAAGAGAAGGAAAACTCCAATGCTCAACCGATAGCCTTGCAGTTGACACAACTTGCGTGCCCTTGTGGAACGTCCCCTGGCTAAAAGACTGGAGTTGGTCTGAGCGCATTGATCCTCATTATAAGCCAGGCAGGAAGAAAATTCCTACAGCGATGGAGTTTCCTCCTGATCTTCACAGGTGAAGAACCAGCCATCTTTTATTTATATCTGCATTTGCTCAGTTTGTTTACAGTTAACAGTTCCTGAAGTTTACAGTTTACAGTTACTGTTCTACAGGTTTGCTAAGTCTGTTCTACAGGTTTGCTAAGTATGCCTGCAGAAAAATAATCTCAGGGTTGTCTGTGGTGACATGTATGCACTCTGATAATAAATTTTACTTCAAGCTTTGAACAGACAGTTATAAGAACACAACAGCATACACTGGGTGAATTCCTCCATCAGTAACTGTAGGGAAGTAATACACAGTTTCAGAGTACTGTAGTACTAGTATTGATATGGTTCTAGTTTTTTTCTGTATTTCATTTAAGTATATAATTTATTATTCAGTTAAATGGTAACTTAACATTTTTTTATATCTTGTCAACTATTTCTTTGGCTAATTGGGAGTGTTGCTAAATTGGGCCAAAATGAACTGGTCATGATGGTTCATTCAACCGGCATTCAACTGGAGTTCATTCTATTTCACTTCCAAGGAGGATATCAAGTTGTAAAGACTGCTGGTGAGCTAGTTTGAGCCGTAGCCCACTGAGCAGAGTGGATAAGGATGAATCTGAAGCTTCATCACTGCAGCTTTCCTTCAGATTGATCATCTTAGTGGAGTGAAGTGATTCTTTTAGTCATGCCAACATAGGAGGAAGAATTCCCACTGCTTGACATTTTTTAGTCAAACTAAGTTTGTCTTTTCAATAAAAGGAAGTTTGAGCCCTGGAAACATTTGATTTCCAAAACATTGCTGAATCAAAAGACATAAAATACTGGATCTGATTTTAGCTTGGCTTTTAGCCCAAATTCTGGCTGAAATACAGCATCAGGTTTTCAATAATTGGCAGCAAAGAGAAAATAGAATCCAACCTTTAAAAATGTGGGTTTTTTGTGTTTGCAAAGCTGTTTTGTAACATATGGGCAGAGCTAAACTAGTTATTGTGAGGTGGCATGTGAGAGGAGCAATAGAATGTCACCACTATTTAGGAGTTGTCTTACAGACATAACGTAGAAGTTTATGTAATTGCAAATAAGCTAATCAACTTTGACCTGTTTTTACACGTTGTTGTTCGCCTACTGTCACTCGCTATATACATCAGCTAGAAAGATAGCACCTTCTGATTAAAATGCAAACTTTATGTAAATTAATCTTCGGCAAGTACTTTCTACTGTCATGTGTTAGTTTCAAGGTGTAAATGGAGCAAATTAATCAGCAGTTTTGCACGGGTATGCATATAAATAAATTTCAGTCACTGCAATTGTGTTAATTAATAAAAACAGGTAGCCAAATGTATATCCATTTTACAAGTTAATTTTCTCTAGTTCTCTCAGCTCTAAAATAGCAATTTTGTGAAGACATTACATTTTAATTAAATTGATATTGCAGAAGCTCATAGAAAGTCAAGTTTTGAAATGATGTGTTGTCTACTTAATTAGTTTAAGAGTTCTGGCAAAGAAAAAAAAGCTAGTCTTACTTTCCTATCCACTATTTAATGTATTATTTAAGCAATCAGAAATGTATAATCATACATGTATTCAATGATGTGGGAGTTAGGGCAAGCATTCTATGGCATCTACTGCTGCTTTACTTGAAACATGAAACAAGATTACCTCATATGTCACATCTTCAAACAATCCAAGCAAATATGGCAAATAAGATTTAGCTTTTATAAACTCATGTTCACTAGGTTTGATTATAATGAGCTTTTCTAAATGATCAGTTATATTTTTCTTTGATTGCTAATTCCGGCAATTTTCCAACAGTAGACATTATGTTAACTGGCAGAGCATTCTCTTATTACTGTTTTCCTCCCTTTTGCAGAAGAAAATCACACTGTATGTAAACAATATTCTGGGATGGTCCTGGAATTTAATAGGTTTTGGGCCATTTTCAACCAATGGTCCACAATGCCCGCAACTAATTCATTAAAACCTTTGGGTTCAGGCCATGGGGTCTGGCAGCTGTCTGTCACAAGTCTTGTGAGTTTCTTCAATACTTTATCCCTTGTGATTGAATTGAATTGAATTGATTTTATTGCTTACATCCTTCAGAAAGATGAGGAGTAAAAAATCTTTATGTTACGTCCCTGTCTAAATGTGCAATGTGTAATTATAGTAATTTATAATAAATATTATGTACAACTGGATAGTCAATATAACATAGAAATACAGATACATCAGCATGAATTAATCAGTCTGATGGCCTGGTGGAAGAAACTGTCCCGGAGCCTGTTGGTCCTGGCTTTTCTGATGCAGTACCATTTCCCAGATGGGAAGCAGCTGGAACAGTTTGTGGTTGGGGTGACTCGGGCCCTTTTTACACGCCGGTCTTTGTGAATGTCCTGAATAGTGGGAAGATCACATCTACAGATGCGCTGGGCTGACCACACCACTCTCTGCAGTCTTGCAATTGAAGGAAGTACAGGTCCCATACCAGGCAGTGATGCAGCCAGTCAGGATACTATCAATTGTGCCCCTGTAGAAAGTTCTTAGGATTTGGGTGCCCATGCCAAACTTTCTCAACTGTCTGAGGTGAAAGAAGCACTGCTGTGCCTTTTTCACCACACAGTTGGTATGTACAGACCACGTGAGATCCTTGGTGATGTTTATGCTGAGGAACTTAAAGCTGTTCACCCTCTCAACCCCAGATCCATTGATGTCTATAGGGGCTAGTCTTTTTCCATTCCTCCTGTAGTCCACAGCCAGCAACTTTGTTTTTGTGACATTAAGGAAGAGGTTGTTTTCTTGACGCCACTGTGTCAGGATGATGACTTCCTGTCTGTAGGCTGCCCCATTATTATTTGAGATTAGGCCAATCAGTATAGTGTTGTCAGCAAATTTAATTAGCAGATTGGAGCTGTAGGTGGCGACACAGTCATGGGTATACAGAGAGTAAAGGAGGGGGCTTAGTACACAGCTCTGAGAGGCACCTGGGTGGAGGGTCAGAGGGCAGAGGTGAGGGAGCCCACTCTTTCCACCTGCCGCCAATCTGACAGGAAGTCCAGGATCCAGCCACACAAGGCAGGGTCAAGGCCGAGGTCTCTGAGCTTCTTATCGAGCCTGGATGAAATTGCAGTGTTGAATGCTGAGCTGTAGTCCAAGAACAGCATTCTCACATAAGCATCCTTCTTCTCCAGATCTGTAAGTTGGTGTAAACCCAGAGCACTGGACTGACACCAACTTACTGCCCTCTACCGTGCCTATTGTCTTGTTTGTTATTTATTGTAATGCCTGCACTGTTTTGTGCACTTTATGCAGTCCTGGGTTGGTCTGTAGTCTAGTGTAGTTTTTTTCTGTGTTGGTTTTACATAGTTCAGTGTAGTTTTTGTACTGTTTCATGTAACACCATAGTCCTGAAAAACATTGTCTCATTTTTCTGTGTACTGTACCAGCAGTTATGGTCAAAATGACAATAAAAAGTGACTTGACTTAACTTGAAGGATGGATTGTAGAGCAGTGTTTATTGTGTCATTTGTTAATCGGTTGTGCCGGTAGGCAAATTGTAGGGGTCCAGTGTGGGTAGTAGCATGATGCAGATGTAGTCCTCGACCAATCTCTCAAAGCATTTGCTTATTATTGAGGTGAGTGCAACAGGACGCCAGTCATTCAGACATGTTACCTTGGTCTTTTTTCGTACAGGGACAATGGCGATTGTTTTGAAGCAGGAAGGCACTCTACGGCTGGGAGAGGGAGAGATTAAGTATGTTTGTAAACATGCCTGCCAGTTGTGCTGCTCACATCCTGAGTACTCTCCCTGGGATGCTGTCTGGTCCCTCAGCCTTGCGACTGTCCACTCATTGGAAACATCTGCATACTTCGGCCTCAGAGATTACCAAGATGAAGATCGCATCAGCTGTAGACCTATTCAAGGGCTCAGTATTGAGTTAGCTCATCTGAAGGAGAGGCAGTGAAGTTGGAAACTCCACTGTCTTTAGATTTGAAGTCTGCGATGGTGTGCAGACCTTGCCATAAGCTCTGTTCCTGATGGTCACCAGCAATGGTCACTCTGCATTGTGCGGTAAGTGCTGCTCACATGGAACTATTCATCCAGGGTTTCTGATTTGAATAGAACCTGACTAAACTCAGGGGGACAACATCCTCGCTGCACTTCTGGATGAAACTTGTGACACCTTCCGTGAACTTGGAGACACCTTCATCATGGAAGACATTCCAGTTGATGTCATCAAAGCAGTCCTGTAGCATGGAAGCCGATTGGTTGGACCAACAGTGGACGGTTTTTACTGTGGCTGCCTCTTGTTTCAGCTTCTGCCTATACTTTGGCAGGAGAAAAATGGAGGAGAGATCTGATTTTCCAAATGGAGAACAAAACTGTGATTTTTTTTTACAAGTTCCTGTCTGATATATGAAATTACCCCATGTTGCTATCTTAAGGAAGACTAATTTAATAAACAATGATTTAATATATCTGCCATTTCTTAGCTTCTTAATGCTAATTCACTGGTCTCATCATTTTAAGAACCGACAGGTGCCTTAGCTGCCATTTTCGTACTGATATATTTCTTTACTTACTTTTTGAGATAGAGCAAGGAACAGGAGCTGCGCTACCCCACCACCCCGATTTAACACCAGCCTAATCACAAAACAATTTACAATGACCAACTAACCAGTATGTCTTTGGACTATGGGAGGATATCAGAGCACCCAGAGGAAACCCACGCGATCATGGGGAGAACGTACAGACTCTTTACAGACAGTGGTGGGATTTGAAGCCGGGTTGCTGTCACTGTAACATATTGTACTAACCATTACATTAGTATGCCACCCCTTGATTGTTCTGCCTCCCACCCAGCCTCCTGTAAGAAGAGATCCATATCACTCTGATTTCCATGTTTCCAATAAACCACTATGCTATCGTGCTACCCCAAGGAAATTTATCCATGTAAACTCTTACTGTTTATTTGTTACCATACACTAATTTCCTTTCAAAACATCTTTGTCATCTGTCTTGTGCTTTTTGCTGGATCCACTGTCAGCAGTGGAGACTTCACATTAACTGAAGATATCATATTAACTCATGATTGAGATTGTCAGAAATACTGTTCTCCTTCTGATACATGTCTGGGTTAGCATCTTGGCTGATCACACCTATGCTTATGCATTTTCAGTCATTCTTGGAAAAGCCCATCTTTGTGTAGTCAGTGTTAAACTACAGTATATGGAGGCCCTCATATACAGTAATCTTTTAAAGGAATACTGAATTATTTACTTGTTTGACCATCTCTTCTGGCTGCTGAAGCAATAACATCTGTTTTTGGCATTATGACCTACTTTGTGCAGGGTGTAAAACGGGCAATAAAGCTGATTCTCTCAGTTTCCCATTGGTCTTCTTTGGTAAAAATTGGTGTCTGATTTTCAGGCTGTATTCATTCAGTACCATCAAGAGTGGCATTTCTTGGAAGCTCATCAGACACAGATTGCGAGTGTAGTAAGTACAAATGGAAAAACTCATTTGAAATACATTAACACAATCTATGTTTTCATCCACACCATTTCTATATACAGAGCACCACTAGTCATGGACTCCAGCCAGGATAAGACCCAGCAACCACTACCTTGTGTCTTCCATGGGCAAACCAATTCTGGATATAGATGAACAAAGTATTGTGATGAAGTGCTTTGAGAGTTGGTGATGAAGCTTACCAGCTCCTGCCTGACGAGTGATTTGGATCTGCTCAAGTTGGCCTACCATCATAAAGATCAAGTAGAGATGTCATTTTATTGGCTCTTCACTCAGCCCTGAAACATCTGGACAGTGAAGGTGCATACAACAGGATGCTTTTCATTGAGTACAGCTCGGCATTCAATACTATCATCACCTCAAAACTAATCAATAAGCTCCAAGGCCTAGGACTCAATGTCTCCTTGTGTAACTGAATCCTTGATTTTCTTGTTTGATGACCTCAATCATATTATCTCCTCCACAATCACCATCAGGTCTGGAGCACCACAAGGCTGTGTGCTTAGTCCCCTGCTCTAGTCACTTCATACTTATGACAGTAAGGCTAAGTACAGCTCCAATGCCATAGTTATGTTTGCTAACATCATCACTGTTGTTGGCTGAACCAAAAATGGTGATGAATCAGCAGATAGGGGGGAGATTGAACATTTGGCTAAGTGGTGCCCCCTCAGCAACATTTCACTTAACGTCAGAAATAGAACGAGCTTATTATTGACTACAGGAAGAAACCAGAGGTCCATGAGTGAGTTCTCATCAGGGGATCAGAGATACAGTGGGCAGGTAACTTTAAATTCCTCAGTGTTATCATTGCAGAGGATCTATCCTGGGCCCAGCACGTTAGTGCTATTATAAAGAAAGTACGACAGCATCTTTACCCTCTTAGAAGTTTGCAAAGATTCGTCATGACATTTAAAACTTTGACAGACTTCTATAGATTCATGGTGGAAAGTATACTGACTGCTTGCATTATAATCTGGTATGGAAATACCAATGCCCTTGAGCTGAAAAACGTACAAAAAGTAGTGGATATACCGCAGTGTTTCATAAAGGTCTATCTCACCATTCAGCACATCTACAAGGAATGCTCTCACAGGAAACAGCATCCACCATCAAGACCATTCTCTCTTCTTGCTATTCCATTCAAGAAGGAGGTAGAGGAGCCTTAGGTCCCACACCACCTCCACAAGTTCATGCATGGAGTATGAATTTGGGAAATGAAAAACAATTCAAGAGCCTTTAAAACTCATACTGACAAACTGCTCAACATCTACTACCTTGGAGAAAGAATTACTCTGTAGGCTGCTGATTTACTTTCAGAAGCAAATTGTGGAGAATAAGGAAAACTGGCATATTTCCTCACATACATGGACTTAATAATTCTGCATCTTCAGATGTTAAATAAAGTCAGTATTGTGTACCAGATCACCATTGAAAAAAAATTCAGTTAAAAGAATGGCCTTCATTATGGAAATTTCATAGACTTATAGTAATATATCCAATGCAAAGGAATTTTTAGTGATTATTGCCGTTGCATAGCAACAAGGTATTCAACATGAAGAAACAGAAAAGGAACAGTCATTTAAATCAAATGTTAAATTCTATACTTTTCCAAAAATATTCTTCAGTGTGGCTCCTTAGTTACGTATTTGTATTATTTTTTCCATTGCCCTTTTCATCCTTTTTAATGTCATCCTAAAGCCACTATTAATTGAAAATTTTAAAAAAAACCGGATGCTGGCAATTTGAAGTAAAACAGAAAATGCTGAAAGCATTTATCAGGTTAGGTGGGGCGGCAACTCTGGCCAGGTCTGAGACCCCTTGGAAGAACTAGTAAAGAAGGTAGACAAATAAGTTTAAGATTGCGGAGTCAGTACAGAGGACATTAATACAGAGGCTGTATTAATGGAGGAAGAAATACTGAGGCAAAAACACCAATGCATGACTAGCAAATGTAACCAGAAAGAAAGAACAAGTTATCTACAGTTGGATAATTCAGTTTTGAGTCCAGAAGGCTGCAAAATGCCCAGACCGAAAATAAGTTGCTCTTCTCAAGCCCAAGTTAGGCCTCATTATAACAATGTAGAAGGGCACAAACAATAGACTAAAGTGGGAGTGGAATGGAGAATGAAAGTGCCAGAAAATCAGGGTCACTCATGTGAACTGAAGACAGGTGTTCTTTAAAGTGATACCAAATCAACACACAGTTTCTGCTGTGTAGAGGAGACAATATTGTCAAAATCAAATGCAGAACACTAGCCTAGAAGAAGTAGAAGTGAACCAAGACTTTGAATCCCTGCATGGTGGGAAGGGAAGAGATGAACAGACAGGTGATGCAACTCCTGTAAATCTAATCACCCCTTTCTTGGGAACTAGCCTTCAAAGTACCCAGGACATCTTTAGGGAACGGTGTCTGAGAAAGGCAGTGTCCATTATTAAGGACCTCCAGCACCCAGGGCATGCCTGTTCTCACTGTTACCATCAGATAGGAGATACAGAAGCCTGAAGGCAATTCCTAAATGGACATTGAAGCTTTGGACACTACCTCACTTGTTTTAATATACAGTATTTATGTTTTTGCACATTCTTTTAAATGTATTTAATATTCATAACTGATTTACTTGTTTCTTTATTATGTTTTATTTTATTTATTATTAGTTTTTTCTCTCTGCTAGATTATGTATCGCATTCAACTGCTGCTGCTAAGATAACAAATTTCACATCATATGCCATTGATAATAAACCTGATTGTGATTCTGAATCTGTAGAATTTCCTATGAAATGATGAAAGGGGAGGGGAATATTTGTCTGGTGTTATAACATATAACTCTTGTTCATTCTTTGGGGCACTCCTCTGTTTTCATGGATGTTTGAAAAGAGAAAGTATTTTGGGATGTATCTTATATATATTTCTCTGACATTAAGTGTACCTTTGAAACATTTGAAACCTTTAAAACTTATGGTAGAGCTGCTGCAAAGTTGCAAAGCATGATCAGTTGAATGTGGAATCGGGTGGGGTGGAAGGTAAGATTAAAAGAATTTGTTACTTGCTCTCTCTAGCAGAAGAGGTGTTGAAAGAGAAGTGCAAGAAATATTTCAGATGCACTTAAGGGCTCCCTTCACCACGTTAAAAGGAAAGGCATTGTTCAGGAAGGAGGACAACAATTGAAAGGTACTTGTGTAGAAATTTTCATTACTGAAGTAACTGTATAACATGGGAAATCGAAGAATGATACAAAGCTCTTATAGGAGGAAGTGTGGGAGGAAGTACAATCAAGGGGTGGCACAGTAACTTAGTGGCTCATACTCTTTACAGTATCAGTGATCCGGGTTCAATTACAGCCACTCTCTGTAAGGAGTTTATACGCTCTCCACGCAACTGGGTGGGTTTTCCCTGGGTGCTCCACTTTTCTCCCACAGTCCAAAGACATATCAGTTGATAGGTCATTGTAAAAATTGTCCAGTGATTAGACTATAGTTGGCCCTCCTTATATGTGGAGGATTGGTTCCAGGACCCCCCGCAGGTACCAAAAATCATAGATGCGCCATCAGTGGACTTTAGGACCCGGCAGAGATCCGGACCTATTTAACCTATCTCAGTGCAGTGGACTTTAGGACCTCGTGGAGCTCTGGACCTTATTTAACCTGTCTCAGTGTGGTGGACTTTAGGACCAAATGGAGACGGGACCCGCCACCCGTAGTGTTTCTATTCCGAAAAATGATCACGGTTGAAAAAGAAGTGGAAATAATAAAGCGATCAGAAAGAGATGAAATGCCATTGGTCATGGAAAAGTGTTAGGCTACAGTCGGTCAACAATTGGAACAATTTTAAAGGATAAAGTGAGAATAATGGAGCGTGTGAAAGGTGCTGCCCCAATGTAAGCTACAATTATTACTAAGCAACACAGTGGTTTAATTATTGAAATACATATGTTTCTTAAGTGTTTTATATGCTGTGGTGAACTACATATTCCTGACTGGACATGCCCCCTGCTGACTGCTCCTGTGGCCCCTCCCACTGACCGTGGCTCCTCACATAGACCCCGGTATAAAGGCAATTGAGGCCTGAGCCCTGCCCTCAGTCCCCAGGATGTAGTATGGTGGTCAACTACTGCTTGTTCTTTCTTCCAGTCAATAAAAGCTGATATCTCGCCTCACATCTCAGAGAGTTATTGATGGTGCATCATATGCATAGATAGGTAAAATATGTACTATATACTAAGACAAATGTTTGACTAAACGACGCTAAATAATACCGGATGTACCTGTTCTGACTTAGAGAACTTACATTTTTTTCTCAATTCCCGATCTGTGATAACCTATGCACATCCTCCCATATACTTTAAATCATCTCTAGATTACTTATAATACCTAATACAATGTAAATGCTATGTAAATAGTTGTTAAACTGTATTGTGTAGGGAATAATGACAAGAAAAAAATCTGTACATGTTCAAACAACAAGTGCTGGAGAGAGAACTTCCTGGTTTTCCTGATTTGCAGTTGATTGAGTTTGCACATGCGGAACCCACAGATAAGGAGGGCCAACTGTACAATTAACTCAAGGGTTGCTAGGCACCATGGCTCGAAGGTCTGCAAAGGGTTATTCCAAACTGTATCTCAATAAAAAAAGTCAAGATGGCTGTGTGAGTCTGTAGATAGGCCTTGGATGAATGTGGCTAATGCTTTCCTTGAGAAGGAAATGGAAGGGTGATAGGTGGACGTTATGGTGATGGAAATTGGCACAAAGCAATGGACATTTTGAGTTCTGAATGACAAGCGTTGGTAAAGATATGAATAAATACTGACATTGCCATTGATGCCCATATCTCATACAATGATTAAAACAAACAACAAAACAAGGATTTTTTGTCAACCACAAAATCTGCACTTTAGTTATATTTTAAACTACGTCAAAAAAGACCTGTTTACAGGGCTTTGGCACCTATTATTTTGTAAAAATGCTTTGAAGCAAATAGATGTATTTATGCTGCACATTTCACAGCCTCAAGACATTTCAACATGTCCAAGAGCCAATAAAGTACTTTGAGATACAGTCCCTGTTCTAATAAAAGAAAGTTTAAGGATTGATTTGCCTCTCAACATCCCAAGCCCTTTCCAATATCTACAAGGCATAAGTCAGGAGTATGACCTTCCACTTGTCTGCTTAAGTATAGCTTCACAACATAGGTTTGCAAAAATCTATGAAAATTAACATCCATTTAACTGATACTCCATTGATGATCCTAAAGTTCATTTCATCTACTCACGTATACAATGGTTGTACTGTGTATCATCCTCAGACTGCCCTGCAATTACTGGCCTATGCTATTCATGCAACATATTTCAAACCCAAGATCTCCTATCAGAATGGGAATTATTGTTATTGTGCAATGCCAGAGTAGTGGCTGAAGTGACTTCTGCTGAGTTCCTATCACAGTGAGGCAAATGATTACAAATAACTTATTTTTCTCAGTGTATTAATTTAACCATAGCAATTTTTCATTGCTGATGATACCAGAAAATAGAAAGTTGTGTCTATAGGATACAGTGTACTGTATAGCTTGTAAACCGAAGATGGCTGATAGAAACAAAAGAGAATTTAAAAAATGTTGGCAACATTTCAAACCTGGTGAAAAACTCATTCAACATTAATTATATCTGATGCACAATTAATTTCACTCAGTGTTACCTAGACTGGCTGATGTGGAAAATATTCTAGTGACTAGGGTGCTGCTTGGAACAAACAATTAATTATATGTACCAACTATATCTCAAATGTTTATTGCTGGTATTATTCACATAAAACAAGTGTTCCATTTGTAGCATAAAGATTCTTTATGGTGTTTAACACAGCATTGTGGAGTTCAAAAGAGTTTTTAATATTTTAATTGTTTGATTTTTTTTGGAGAAATGAGGGAAAAAACAGGATTCATAATGGGCCAAGGAACTCAATGTGGAAATGCAGTGAGTCAGTTGCTAATATAGCTATTAGTAATTTTCAGGTGCAAACATTAAACGATAAGCTGTTTCTATGCAATCACAGTGACAATAAGAATGAACTCATTACTTCATCCTGTTCTGATAAGGAATGAACAATTGAGTTGTAAAATTGATGGAAGTCTTTAACCAGTCTTCTTGCCATCTAGCTTTTTTCTATTGAACCGCTGTGTTTGTTGGGTCTTAATATGTATGTTCTCATAAGTAAGAGCTGACTCCAGTTGTTGTGTATTAATGCAGACCTTTTCCTGTAATTCAATGCATATTGGATACAAGTTCCTTCCTAAGACCAAACAATCAGCCTCTGAAACCATAGTTCTGTGACTCCATCCTGTAGCATTAGAGCAGTTTGTCCAATACATTAAAAGATCAATTTAAACTTTGTTTAAATCTGTCAGCAAGTATTTCTATCAAGGAGATCAAACACAGCATTGTTTATAATCCATCCATCAATGTTCATATGTTAAGCAGTTTAATGATACTTGTTCAATGTCAAAGTAGCTGTGATCCTAGAGAATTAAATATATTGTATTCAGCATAAGTAACAGTGTTAACACTGAGAGAAAGGTGCAGATAAGTATTTAGATGGTCTATCCATTAACTTTGATACTTTTGCTGTGAAGCGCTTTTTAGCTTCAATGTAAGACAAACACTACAAACTCCAATAAGCTCAATTACTTTGAACATATTTATCCTCTAAGTCTCATTTTGAATCCAAACTCTACTGGATTACTTACATTGAACAACTTATATTCTGGTCTTTATTTCCTTACTTTTCCCTCCTTTCCCTGCACTATCTCCACTTTTTGTGCTATGTGTTCTCTGCACATACCACCAGACTCAAGGACAGCTTCTATTCCACTGCTATAACACTACTGAACTCGTATTCTAATGAAATAATCTGTATGGATGGCCCGCAAAACAAAGATGTTTTCCTCTATCTCAGCATGATGAATCAATGTACCAGTTTCCAGTTGTGTCATATGTCATTGTATGACAGGACAAGAATACTGCAAATGCTTCTCATAACCATCTTGAAACTACACAGAATAGTACACCCTAATCGTCCTCTCCAAATTTCCTTTTTGTTCATCAAAGGTCATATCTTAAGCAGGTTAAAAATACTTGTTCAATATCAAAGTAGCTGTGATTATAGACTTGTTAATTATCAAAGTAAATATATTGTATTCAGCATAAGTATCAGTGTTAACACGTGAAGGTCAAATTAATTCAAAGCATGCCTATCACTCACAGTCTAGTTATGTAATTCCACCCATCATCAGTAAATATGGAGCACTCATAAACTGCACTTCATCTCAACAATGCAATAGCAAAGATATTATATTAAGAAGTGCTGTTGAGACATTAAGCCACTTCAAATGAAATGGTTAAGATACGATTGTATTGACATTTGAGTTGAAATAGAATTGAACACTTTGCATTCCAAAAGGAAAACATTTTATTTCTGATTTATTTCATTTGTTTTCAGTAAATTTTGTTTCCTGCATTCAGGCTGTAAGAGCATAAGAAATAGAAAATGGGGCTGATCCTCGCTCCTTCAACCCTCCTCTGCTATTGAGAAGGTCACCACTAATCATGTACATCATCAATTTCCTTCCTTCTAAGATTAATGTCTGTTCCTCTTAGAAGACATCAATTTATCAGATTGAATTTTGAATACACTCAGTGACTGAGCACCCAAAGCCTTCTATAGTAGAGTTGCAAATAATTATTTCCTTTTGTATACCAAAATTTCTCTTCATTTCAGTCCTGGTATTGGGGGCAGAGTACTGACATGGATTGAAAATTGGCTGGCTGACAAGAAACAAAGAGTAGTGATTAACGGGTCCCTTTCAGAATGGCAGGCTGTGACCTGTGGGGTACCGCAAGGTTCGGTGCTGGGACCGCAGTTGTTTACAATATACATTAATGATTTAGATGAAGGGATTAAAAGTAACATTAGCAAATTTGCTGATGACACAAAGCTGGGTGGCAGTGTGAAATGTCAGGAGGATGTTATGAGGATGCAGGGTGACTTGGACAGGTCGGGTGAGTGGGCAAATGTATGGCAGATGCAGTTTAATGTGGATAAATGTGAGGTTATCCACTTTGGTGGTAAGAACAGGAAGGCAGATTACTATCTAAATGGAGTCAAGTTAGGATAAGGGGAAGTACAATGAGACCTAGGTGTTCTTGTACATCAGTCAATGAAAGTAACATGCAGGTACAGCAGGCAGTGAAGAAAGCTAATGGCATGCTGGCTTTTATAACAAGAGGAATTGAGTATAGGTCCTGCAGTGTACAGGGCCCTGGTGAAACCCCACCTGGAGTATTGTGCACAGTTTTGGTCTCCAAATTTGAGGAAGTGCTATTGAGGGAGTGCAGCGTAGGTTCACAAGGTTAATTCCCGGAATGGTGGGACTGTCATATGTTGAAAGATTGGAGCAACTGGGCTTGTATACACTGGAATTTAAGATGAGAGGGGATCTGATTGAAACATATGAGATTATTAAGGGATTGGACACACTGGGTGAGTCCAGAACTAGAGGCCACAGTTTAAGAATAAGGGGTAGGCCATTTAGAACAGAGATGCAGAAAAACTTTTTCACCCAGAGAGTAAGGGTTATGTGGAATTCTCTGCCCCAGAAGGCAGTAGAGGCCAAGTCTACGGATGCATTCAAGAGAGAGTTAGATAGAGTTCTTATAGATAGCAGGGTCAAGGGATATGGGGAGAGGGCAGGAACGGGGTACTGATTGTGTATGATCAGCCATGATCACAGTGAATGGCGGTGCTGGCTAGAAGGGCCGAATGGCCTACTCCTGCACCTACTGTCTATTGTCTATAAATGGTTGACTCAGATTCCTACATATACCAAGGATGTGTTATCATGGGTGCCAACAGTTCTGGACGTCATCATCAAATGAAATCTCTGTCTTAAACATTAACATTGCAGAGCTTACCTGGGAAACTAAGTCTGAATTTTTGTTTTATTCTATAAACAGCAGAAATGATAGGAAGTAAATTATTTTTTGATTTTTTTTCTCTTCTCGACCCAAGATTCTTAAATTTACTTGCAGCTCCATCATAGAAACTTGTTAGGTGCTCCAATGCTTTCTCCTCCAGAGGCATCAACAATGATTATTGGGCAGAATCACACAGAATTTCATAAAGTCCAAGATTATTATGCATCTATTTTCAATGTTAAGTTGTGACATAAAGTATGACCTAAAATAAAAGCTTATCAAGAATTCCATTCAAACATAATATTTGTCATTCAATAAAGTAGTCAGAAACAAAGTCTCGGCTTGCCTAATTAAATCATTCTGAAGCTGGTCCACTTTCAATGATAAACTAAAAATGCAACCATGAGTTCATAAAGAAGATTGCTCCTTTCCTTTATTAATGTTTCCAACTTTAAAATATGTACAGAAGCTTTGCTTTCCTCATTAGGCACATAGAAGCAACATGAATAGCTTTATTTCTTCCTGCATGGCAGAGGGAAAATTAGTGAATAAACGCCTGAACATTCAACTTCTCCTGAAAATCTTTGAAATGAGACCCAACATCATAGTCTTTTTATTTCTTTTTGTCATAGATAGTTTTGATGCAAACCTTCTGTGTTCTTACAAATGAGAATGTCTGCTGTCAGACTAGTTATTCACTCCAGGCTTGAAATAGCATCAAAGTATTAACCCATCCTGCTCTAGACAGTGGGGTTTCAGAAAATCTTTTAAAGGTTACCAGGTGTTTTGCCAGTAGCAACACAAGCAGAATGAATGTCTTTACTGATTTCAATGCTTTTGCTTCGAATAAATCCCTCAGGAAAATGACTTTCGAATTGTCTGTATCATAATGATCTATTCACCAGGACTAATAATTCATCCCAAAAGGTAAAAAAAAACCTGGGGCAAACCATACTGAAATATCCTGTAGCTGACTTCTAATGACAACATATGTAAAGTATTGCAAGTGAATCTGACTGCAATTCTGGTGTACCAACATCCCAAAATAACAAACATATTGCACAATATCATTAGCCAATAAGTTTATAGATCAAGAAGAATATTGGACCAAATTACTTTCTTCATATTTATTTTTTTTTCCACATCCTAACTTTCAGTCAAATCATGCTTAATTCAGAAAGGCCATACAGTTGTTATATTGTATAGACTCCAGTATGTTACATCAAAAATGTGTACCTGATTGAGAAAATCAAGGTTGAATTATTTACATCCCTCTCTTCATATTAGTAATTATATACCATTTATTAAAATTTTGAAAAATGAGAATATTTCAAATATTGAGGTATTAATTTAATGAATCAGGTGAGTTAATTTTTTCTTGTCAGAAAACGTTCCATTCTGTGGGTCTTCATTTTCTGCATTTTTCCTATTACCTTTTAAAAATTGGTGAGGTTCATGTGACAATAATACCTGAGGAAAAATACAATTGTAAGATAGTTAACCGTAATCCCACGACTTTTCACCACTGTGTTTCTATAAAACAATCACTATAGAAATCCTCATATGGCCATTCGAAATTGAACCAAATATCCAAGTCGAGAGTTCCAACTCAGCAAATGAAACAAACCTTGGGGCTAAGGTCCCAGAAAGAAAGATAGGCACACGTTAGAGAGGCATTACTCAGACATTAAATGACTGGATCTATGATGAAGTTTATTAACATCAGATCAGATTGCTTATTTTTGTCTTTTATTCCATCCATGATAGATTTTATTTGTATAGTCAACTCATTAGTTAGGAGTCAATAGAATGTTATTTCCTCATCTATATATCTGTTATTTTGAGTTTTAATTGAGTCAATCCAAAGATCATTTTGGTGGATTATGTGTCCTATTCCATATAGGTTAATGTCCAGTTTTGTGTCAATACGCGATATGCCGTATGGATGTCTATTAAACTAAACGTATGCAGGTCAGGGAACTGAGGTTGAGAGGGAAATAGAGTTAACTTTTTCATGTCAATTCCCTTTCATTACAACTGGGGAAATAATTACATTTATTGAGCAAAGAAGGTACACATGTTGACACAACAAAAGAACATCTGTGCTAGGATTAAGACCAGAGAGCCTCAATAGGACAGAGATGGCAATACCATTCAGTAAGGCCTTTGATAAGGTTCCACATGGAAGGTTAGTTAGGAAGGTTCAATCGTTAGGTATTAATATTGAAGTAGCAAAACGGATACAATAGTGGCTGGATGGGAGATGCCTGAGAGTAGTGGTGGATAACTGTTGGTTGTTATAAGTCAGGTTGGAGGCCGGTGACTAGTGATGTGACTCAGGGATCTGTATTGGGTCCAATGTTGTTTGTCATATACATTAATGATCTGGATGATGGGGTGGTAAATTGGATTAGTAAGTATGCAGATGATACTAAGGTAGGTGGCGTTGTGGATAATGAAGTAGGTTTTCAAAGCTTGCAGAGAGATTTAGGTCAGTTAGAAGAGTGGGCTGAAAGATGGCAGATGGAGTTTAATGCCGATGAGTGTGCGGTGCTACATTTTGGTAGGAATAATCAAAAATAGGACATACATGGTAAATGGTAGGGCATTGAGGAATGCACTAGAACAGAGTGATCTAGGAATAATGGTGCATAGTTCCCTGAAGGTGAAATCTCATGTGGATAGGGTGGTGAAGAAAGCTTTTGGCATGCGGCCTTTATAAATCAGAGCATTGAGTATAGGAGTTGGGATGTAATGTTAAAATTGTACAAGGCATTGGGGAGGCCAAATTTGGAGTATTGTGTGCAGTTCTGGTCACCAAATTATGGGAAAGATGTCAACAAAATAGAGAGAGTACAGAGGAGATTTACTAGAATGTTACCTGGGATTCAGCACCTAAGTTACAGAGGAAAGGTTGAACAAGTTAGGTCTTTATTCTTTGGAGCGTAGAAGGTTGAGGGGTGACTTGATAGAGGTATTTGAAATTATGAGGGGGATAGATAGAGTTGACGTGAATAGGCTTTTTCAATTGAGAGTAGGGGAGATTCAAACAAGAGGACATGAGTTGAGAATTAGGGGGCAAAAGTTTAGGAACACGAAGGGGAACTTCTTTAGTCAAAGAGTGGTAGCTGTGTGGAATGAAATTCCAGCAGAAGTGGTAGAGGCAGGTTCGATATTGTCATTTAAAAAAAAATTGGATAGGTATATGTACAGGAAAGGAATAGAGGGTTATGGGCTGAGTGCAGGTCAGTGGGACTAGGTGAAAATAAACGTTTGGCATTGACTAGAAGGGCCAAGATGGCCTGTTTCTGTACTGTAATTGTTATATGGTCATATGGTTATTGGAGAAGGTGGTGAATGCTTATTAGTCACAGCTGATTTTGCTGATCCATTTTGTCTTTGAAGTATTTTCATTTCTGGAGAAATTTCTGTATTTGTTGTTAAGTAGGGTTTCAAGCAATATGTGCTAATTTACAATCTCTAGTAGTTTAAAATATTTGCTCTTTATATGTTATATGTTATATGTTAACCCATTTATGTCCGTTATACTGTATCCCTTCTAGCCAAAACTTAAAACACCCTTTGTCTAAACCATTTCTCAACATGTGTTAAATGACCGTTCCGTTTGCTTTATTGAAGTATTGCTCAAAACATCTATTGGCAATACTGCTAAGAGTATAATGATAATTAAAACCACATAAGTCGCCAAAGTATTTTTGAATGTCTATTAATAGTTAACAGAAGCAAATCTTGAGATTGAAAACTTTTTTCGTACACCTGCCTTGACAACTTTCTGGTGAACTATTCAAACCAAACTCAAAATCAGATTGTCTGCCATCTTCAGTTGTCCTTCTCCATCTAATTTCACTGGAAATGAATCTCCATGTTTAACTTAGATTTAAACAAGATTAGTAGATAGATTATATTCATTATACTTTGTCTTTGTTTCATAGCTGAGGGAAAGAATGATAAGTCAGTATTAATTATTTTTCTCTTGTTACTATGAAAGTACCAAGGACAATGAGGAACATGGTCAGTCCAGAATCAAGTCTATTATCATTGACATGTGACACATGAAATTTGTTCTTTTTTGGCAGTAGTATAGTGCAAGACATAGAAATTGCTATATGTTCCAAACATAAATAAATAGTGTAAAAAACAAATAATGAGGTAGCATTCATGGGGTTGTGGACATAGGAAATGTGATAACAGGAGGGAAGAAGTTGTTACTAAAACATTAGGTGTGTTTCTTCAGGTTTCTGTATCTCCCTGACTGTTTTCTTGAAACACTGCCTGTTTAACATGTCCTTAATAGTGAAGAGGAATTTGCCAGTGATGCAACTGGCTGAATCCACAACCCTCTGCATTCTCTTGTGATCCTGTTTATTGGAGGTACCATACTAGCTGGTGATGCATCAAGTCAGAATGCTCTTGAATGTACACCTGTAGAAATTTGGAAATGTCTATGGTGGCATAACAAATCTCTGCTGGATAGCCTTCTTTTTGATTGCATCAATGTGTTGTGCCCAAGAAAGATCTTTGAGATGTGTTGAGTATGAGATAGATCATCTGAGTTATTGATGTTCACCTTTCCACCACAGACTCCTCAATGAAGACTGATGTGTGTATCCTGACTTCCCCTTCCTGAAGTCCACAATCATTCCTTGCTGATGTTGAATTTGAGATTGTTGTTGTGGTACCATTGAACTAGTCAATCTCATTTCATCTCATCTGTCTCTATCTAAGGCTCCTCAATGTACTCTAAGATTTTGCTGACAACAGTGGTATTAGTGATGGCAATTGAGATGTGCCTACCCACACAGTCATGAGTGTGGAGAGAATGGGCACCAAGAGTTCCTTGTTTTAAAGATATTGAGGAATGAATGTATTTATTTTATTTGTGAACTAAGAGTTTTTGTGGTTATATTCAGGTGGCAGCAAGCAAATGACTAGAATTGCATCACATTTATGTAGTTCAATAATTCCAGCCTGCATTCAGAAATATTATTATTTAATTAGACAGAAGGAATAAGTGGCTGGAATCGGAAATTATTGAAGTATCATGTGAAGTAGTTGATCACAAAACTTTCACTATTGTGCAAAAGGTATTTTATTCCTGTGAGTTTACTAATCCTGTACTATTAGAATTGATTCTAATCTATGCTTGAGTGCCATCAGGAAATTGCAAGCATGCTTCCCATATTTTTTCCTCATTAAAACGAATGGATGGCCAATCATGAGGAGTGTACCAATAATTTCTTGCTGTGCACTCCCGGTAGGCAAGGCTCCGTCCCTAGTGAATCCACTTGGAACATTGACTCCATTGTTGAAGCACACTGTGTGATGTAACCCTGAGTTTCACTGTGCACATACCAGCTTTGACAATAAATGAATAGAATTTAAATGCTTCCTCCCCTGCAGCAATACCACACTCAAGGGTTAACATACATAATATTTTTACATGGAGATTCCAGAAAAAACATTCACATTTGTTGGACTTGTTTCAAAAACTATAATTAAAATCTTTTTTTCAGCTCAACAGCAGAGACATGAAGAGAGAAGTGTAAAGTCAAAATGATAGCTAAGGAAAACTATTGATAGCAGTGTGGTAGAGTAGTAGAATTGTGCCATGGCATGCTGTTCACTGTACAGGATTTGCAACTTAAACAGTGTCAACAGAAGAGTGAAGAATGAAGACTATACACTTACAGGAAAATTACATTTTAATAGCACAATCAAATTTTAGATGTTTTATGATCTGCACTGAAGCAACCATCAGAAAACTGGCACTCTATACTCAATTTTTGTGACAGTATATTAAAGTTCAGTGAAGTATTGTGTGTTTTTAAGGGAAGAGTCAGGATTGTGAGGACAGAAAAAATGGAAACTGGAAGGGGAAATGGGTAAATAAGTAATTAAAAGTAGATCTATTTGACAAAATAGGTAAGTTTCTCAATGTGTGTTGTTGCATTGGAGACACATTTATTTCGGGTTTCCCTGCTTTTAATTCCTGTTGTCGATTGAATATCTTGATTTCACCTATGGACCCATAATAAGATTTTACTCTTTGCCTTCCATCCTCAACTCCACCCCACCATTGTTGAATCATTCCAGAATTTTAAAACATTAAAATCAGTGCTTGGCTGAGAGGAATGTATATTTTTGATAACTCTGCCTAAATTTCAACCTTTGCAGTGAGAGGAGGTAGTTGTGGTAGCAACATCAAGATGAAAATTAAAAGGCAGCAACGTGGAAATAAGGAACAGGAAATATCATGGTAGCTGCCAAAGATAATACAAGAACAATTAAAAATAAATGACAATTGAAGTAAATTGATTGACTGTGCAAAGGTTCCTTATTACTGTAATTTTAAAAATTAAGAATTCAGTGTTGGAAAATTATCCTTTTTAATATGCACAGTTATGTTTAAATATGTAATATTTCCATAATAGTGAAAAAGGACTTCTCAACATATTAATTAACTTGTTCCTCTCAATATTTCAGTTTTCATTTCTCAGAGCCACAAACTCCGCCCTCTTCAATAGTTATTTTATTCATTCATTAAGACTGCTTCACTCCAGGAGTCATTAAACTGGGAAATGAAGTATGATATATACAGCTAAGGATTGAAGATTCTCTGCCCTATAGGCAAGCAATCTAAAATATGATTCATGTTGATCTTTGCAATGTAACAAAATATTCAACTGACTTAACATACATGGAATTGAATTATTGAATTTGAATCATGTGACTTAAGAAACATTAATTGTTTGGTATAAGTTATGGCTACTGAGTCATAGGAAAAGGAGAATTTGCAAGAATGTAGAGCAAGCAACGTGAGAAAACTTACTAAAGGAGAAGGTCATTACAGTCCTATGCTTTCCTTTGCTATTCATTGTTGACCCTGAGCAGATCCACTCTTCAGTACTACCTCCATGTACCTTGATTCTGTTAGTATCAAAATGCCCATTGGTCTTTGTCTTGAAAATATGCAACCTGGTCTACACAGTCTTTTTCTAAAAATCATCCAGTCTGCGTGAGGAAATTTTTAGCACGGATGGCTGAAAGGTTTAATTCCTAATCAGTATCTTAGTCCTCTTTTGTTGAATTCTGAAACTTCAAATCTTCAAACTCATTAATCTTTTTGATGATATAACTTTTTTTCTCTAATCAAACAATGGTTTTAACTTATTGGTATGTATAGTTGAATCATTTTACCTGGTTGTTTACTGTTCCTCCCGGCTAATGAATGCCCAGTTTATGCAGAGCCCATGCATTTGAATAAGTGTTTGGGAGACCATCAGGAGGGATTTACCAACTGCTACTTTGCTGGAGTTTTCCAATGGTACTGCAGTTGCTGATTTTGGGCTACTGGACTAGAATCAAAATCTTTTAAAGGGAGATGTTTGTTGTAAAGTATGCATTAATCCATTGACTTGCTTTCCAAGGTAGCTTCTCAATTCACTATAATCAATGCACATCTCATACCTTCAGTGTGTGCTTTATTAGAGTTAAGACTGTAGTTCTATCACTTTTAAAATTAATGTAAACTACTTTACATTGCTCCCCCTTCGCTAACTACTATTTAACCACAGGTTATTTAAGAACTTTTATTGGAAATATGTTTGCATATGCTCCATGAATTTGACATCTTTATGACTGATGTTAATTTCCTTAAGTAATCTATAAAGTCCCCTGTCACTATTGTGTTACCCCTTAAGATACACATGTGGCTTCCTGATTTATACTGTGTCCCACGTTCCTGCTTTTCTCTTGTGATCTATATATAACTCCCATTTTAGGGCTTTTTGTCCTCAATACTTAGTTTTAGGATAGGGAAGGTGAGAATTCCAGTAATGCCTTCTGGATAATTTTTTTGATCAGCATGTTTCCTGACTAGTGTGGAAGATGACATTGTTGGATTTTGTTTAAATATGCGATTGGGTCCAATGGATGGATACTTTGGAAATAGTGCAGAGTATTACGATGAGGGCCAACACAGAATCAAAATACTGATCTTAAAGTGGGCTAAATTTAATCAATAAACAAGGAATATGGTCAAGCTAAGCTGGAATCATTGAGTAGTAAATAGAAATGTTATACATTCATTTGAAAGTCATAATAAGACATAAAGACCTTTGACCAGTGACCAGATGTCCCTCCGGACTTTGGCAGGAGGGGATTTCACTCAGGTCCATTGCCCAAGTAGAAAAGCCAGCAGCGGGTCACTACAGCAAAAATGAGATCTGACAGCTACCAATTGACATTTGGGATTGACTCGCAAGCAAATTAAAGGAGGGGAGGGGCAAGTACAGAGGACATTGTCTCAGCAGTCTGAGTGGACAGAGTCAGAGTGGTGATATTGAGGTTTTAGCTCTTCGAGGCTTCAGTCAGAGAGAGCAGAGAGAAGAAAAGCTCTAGGTTGAGGTTTGTTTCCTTCTCTTTATATCTACTCAGATGCCAAGCAGGATAGATGATTGCTCCTCTTGTGTGATGGGGGCAGGCAAGGTGAGCTTCAGTGTTCCTGATGGCTACAACTGTGAGAAGTGCATCCAGCAGCAGCTTCTAACATTCTATGTTAAAGAGTTGGAGCTGGAACTGGATGAACTCTGGTTCATTCGGGAGATTGAACTGGTGATATAGAGAGGTAGTTACACCAAGGTGCAGGACACAGGAAATTGGTTGAGAGCAAGGAAGGGGAAATGGGCTAAGTAGGCAGTGCAGAGATGATAATTAATTAGGGGAAAGAACAAGAGGTTCCATGGGCAAGATCGCATGTTGCCTCCCGAGTGCCACGAGGGGGCGGCGTTGCTCTATTAGTTAAAAAATGATATCAAATCATTTGGAGGAGGTGACATAGGGTCAGAAGGTGTTGAATCATTGTGGATAGAGGGCAATGGGAGATTTCAATATGCAGGCAGTTTGGGAAAATCAGGTTAGAGCTCCATCCCAGGATGAGGATTTCCTAGAGTACCTACAAGAGCAGCTTATGGTTGAACCCACTGGGATGTCCGCTATTTTAGATTGGGTGTTGGACAAAGAACCAGAATTGATTTGAGACCTTAAGTTAAAATTATCCTTAAGGACATCTGATCATAATATGAAACATGAAATTTCTAAGCCCCCTCTTTTACTCTCTGTATACCCATGACAGTGTCACCACCCACAGCTCCAATCTGCTAATTAAATTTGCTGATGACACTACACTGATTGGCCTAATCTCAAATAATAATGAGGCAGCCTACAGAGAAGAAATCACCACCCTGACACAGTGGTCAAGAACACAACCTCTCCCTCAATGTCACAAAAACAAAGGAGCTGGATGTGAACTACAGGAGGAACGGAGATAGACTAACCACTACAGACATCAATGGATCTAGGTTTGAGAGGGTGAACAGCTTTACGTCCTCGGCATACACATCACCGAAGATCTCACATGGTCTGTACATACCGGCTGTGTAGTGTAAAAAGCACAACAGCGCCTCTTTCACCCCAGACGTTTGAAGAAGTTCGGCATGAGTTCTCACATCCTAAGGACTTTCTACCAGGGTACAAATGAGAGCATCCAGACTGGCTGCATCAGTACCTGGTATGGGAACTGTACTTCTCTCAATCACAGGACTCTGCAGAGAGTGGTGCGGACAGCCCAGCTTATCTGTAGATGTGAACTTCCCACTATTCAGGACATTTACAAAGACAGGTGTGTAAAAAGGGCCTAAGGATCATTGGGGACCTGAGTCACCCCGACCACAAACTGTTCTAGCTGCCACCATCTGGGAAACAGTACCGCAGCATAAAAGACAGGACCAACAGGCTCTGGGTTAGCATCCTCCACAAGGCCATCAGACTGATTAATTTGCTCTGATACAATTGTATTTTTATGCTATATTGACTGTCCTGTTGTACATGCTCTTTATTACAAATTATTATAAATTGCACTGTGTTGCCCTTAAGGCATTTGATTAGCTTTATTACATTTTTGTTTCAGTAATTCATTTGTAATTATTTTCTAGTTAAGGTTAAGGTTGTTGAAAGTAAATTCTTTGTCTGTGATGTATTGCAGCATGTGATAACATCACTTGCAGTTTCGCCGCATCTTGTGGGAAAATACCAGTTTGGAGAAATGGGAAGGAGAGGGCTTGTGTGTGCAGGATCAGCACGAGTAAAGTTTTCATTCTACGTACTAAGAAACATCATAGAAGCAACACTGTAAGTTTATAAGATAATCGATATGTTGAAGTAAAAATGTTAATACTGATTCTGTTAAAAGTAATGACAGTTGATAAAGTTTATTTTCTTGTGTTATTGAGAGTGTTGCTGGATAGTTTGTGAAGTGTTTTTAAAGCCAATTGTTGGTGTAGGTAGATTGTGACTATATGTTGTACTTTACTGTAATATAGTTTGTTGTAGTTAAACTTTTGCAAGTATTTATGATGTAAATGTGATGCCAAGAAGGAAACAAATACTGTATATATTTTGTATTGTTTTATCAACAGTTTTCACCGTACGTTAATGGGGAAGAGTGAACAGTAAACGGTTAATCTTACTACGTTCGTGCCTCATCGACGACGGATTAAACTTGGTGTTTAGTTCAGAGTTCTTACACCTGAATGAGAACATCACACACACATTGCACATTTATACAGAGACTGTATGTAAAGATTTTTAGTACTCATGTATGTGAAGGATATAACAAATAAAGTCAATTCATTTTAATAAAGTCAGAGGTATCCGTACTACAGTGGAGGAAAAGGAGGCATGAGAGAGGATTTGGCCGGAATTTATTGGAAAAGAACACTGGCAGTGATGATGGCAGAGCAACATCAGTTGGAATTTCTGGAAGCAATTTGGAAGGCACACAATATACACATCCCAAATAGAAAGACATATTCTAAAGGCAAGATGACACAAACATGGCAAACAAGAGAAGTCAAAACAACATAAAAGCAAAAAAAGAAGGCATATGATTGGAAAGTTTTTAAAAACCAACAGAAGGCAACTAAAAAAGTTATAAAGAAGGTAAAGATCGAATACAAAGTAAGCTAGCCAATAATATTTAAAGAAGATACCAAATTTTCCTCAGATACATAAAGTGTAAAGGAGAGATGAGAGGGGATATCGGACTGGTGGGAAATTAATGTTGGTGGGGTAGTAATGGGGGCAAAGAAATGGCAGATGAACTTAATAAGTATTTTACATCAGTCTTCATTGTTGAAGACACTAGCAGAATGGTGGAAGTTCCAAGTGGCAAGAGTTAGAATCAGGTTTATTATCACCGTCATGTGATGTCAACTTAGCAGCAGCAGTTCGATGCATTACATAATCTAGCAAAGAAAAAGTAATAATTGCGTATATTGAATAGATTTTTAAAAACATGCAAAAAAAGAATAACTGTATATTAAAAAAGTGAGGTAGTGTCCATTGTCCATTTAGAAATCAGATGGCTGATGGGAAGAAGCTGTTCCTGAATCACTGAGTTTGTGCCTTCAAGCTTCTGTACCTCCTATCTGATTGTAACAGTGAGAAAATGGTATGCCCAGGTTGTTGGAGGTCCTTAATAATGGACGCTGTCTTTCTGAGACACCGCTCCCTAAAGACATCCTAGATACTTTGTAAGCTAATACCCAAGATGGAGCTGACTAGATTTACAACCTTCTTTCAGTCCTGTGCAGTAGCCTCTCCATACCAGACAGTGATGCAGCCTGTCAGAATGCTCTCCACGCTATAACTATAGAAGCTTTTGAATGTATTTGTTGACATGCCAAATCTCTTCACACTCCTAATAAAGTATAGCCGCTGTCTTACCTTTTTTATAACTACATCGATATGTTGGGACCAGGTCAGAGATCTTGACACCCAGGAATTTGAAGCTGCTCACTCCCCTACTTCTGATCCCTTTATGAGGGTTCCTTTGTCTTACCCTTCCTGAAGTCCACAATCAGCTCTTTTGTCTGTTATGTACCCCTAGGGTTCATATTTTCTGTGGACTGTCACTTTAAGACACCAGGAGAATGAGACTGACTTTTGGACACCATATGAGCTGCTCCAGAGAGAGATGTGGAGTTATTTGATGGACATTCGATGTTATGGTTTCTCTGCAGTGTGTTTACTTTTTACAAGGACAGTCACAGACACACAGACACACACAGCTCAGAGTCAAGATGGATCTGTTCAGTGGAAGACACCAGTGAGTCGGTCGCTGGTTTAAACTTTCAGTATTTCAAAAGAGGTGAGTTGAGTTCGATCCTGAGTATTGATAAATGACTCTCACAAGCTCTGCAACTACAAGAAGTTTTGCAGAGAGAGGAGAGGAGAGGAAGGTTTGAAACAGAAGAAACCTAATGACAAAGAGATCACTGTTTGGACTCTCTCTCCAAGTAGCCCGTAAGGATGAGTTTGTTTCCATTTGGAAATAAAGGTGTGATTGTCACTTAGTTAAACCACAGGGGTGGGTTCTCTGGTGAGGGGAAAACCATTGTGAATACCACATGTGTGTTTACTCTTTGTCTGGGTGTGGTAATTCACTGAAGAAAGGCACCCCTGTGGCAAATCACTGTTCGAGTTATTTCATGGAACTGGATAAGAGGCAATCACATTGTGTGTGATTGGGGTAATCTTGTGGAATCTACCGGTGTGTCAACCCTTGCCTGGGTGGTGGTTCCCTTGAAGATGGTCCCCTCTGTGATAAGCTACTGTTGGTGATAACCCACACGTGGAATCTGTTTGAGTATCCTGTGGCCACCACTTTGGGATGTCCCGTAGCTGAATTCGTGTGTGGTACCACTTGTGTTGAAAGGAGATTCGTTGAAGATCACTGTAAGTGATACTTCGTGTGTGGAGTGGAACAACTTCACAGATAAAAACTACTGTTAATATTATTTTGGTATTGCTGTCGTGGAATCTGTGGAATATTAATGTAATTGCTTTCTCACAACATTCGCCTTTGGATTACAAGTATCTTGCATTAATTATCGCGAGGATTTGAACTGAACTTTTCTTACATACCATCGTAAGACTGTATCACTTACCAACTAAGCTTGAAGAAGTTTGGGGATCTATATACTTACACCTATATAGGCATAACACTGTTATCTCTTGATTTACCTGGTTAAACTTACTGTATGATGCAGTTACTAATAAAGTAGTGTTTTGTTAACAGCAGAACCAGACTCCTGGTGTGTTCTATTGTTGCTGATTCTCTTACAGGTTTGCTTGTACATAACATGTCTTACTGACGTTGAGTGCCAGGTTGTTGCTGTGACACCACTCTAATAGTCAGCATATCTCTCTCCTGTACGCCCTCTCGTCACTACCTGAGATTCTACCAACAATGGTTGTATTGTCAGCAAATTTATAGATGGTATTTGAACTATACCTAGCCACACAGTCGTGGGTATAGAGAGAGCAGAGCAGTGGGCTAAGCACACACCCCTGAGGTACGCCAGTGTTGATCGACAGTGAGGAGGATATGTTATCACCAATCCACACAGATTGTGGCATTCTTGTTAGGAAGTTGAGGATCAAATTGCAGAGGGAGGCCCAGGTTCTGCAACTTCTCAATCTGGATTGTGAGAATGATGATATTAAATGCTGAGCTATAGTCAATGAACAGCATCCTGACGTAAGTGTTTGTGTGGTCCAGGTGATCTAAAATTCTGTGGAGAGCTATTGAGATTATGCCTGCCATTGACAACTTGTGGCAATAGGCAAATTGTAATGGATCCAGGTAATGGATCCAGGAGTTCAGACTAGTCAACACCAACCTCTCAAAGCATTTCATCACTGATGATGTGCGTGCTACCAGGCGATAGTCATTAAAGCAGCTCACATTATTCTTCTTAGGCACTGATATAATTCTTGCCTTTTTGAGACAAGTGGGAACATCTGCCCTTTGCAGTGAGAGGTTGAAAGTGTCCTTGAATACTCCTGCTAGTTGGTTGGCACAGGTTTATAGAGCCATACCAGGTACTCCATCAGGACATTCCTGCTTGTGAGATTTCACTCTCTTTACAGACAGCCTTACATCAGCCACTGAGACAGAGATCGCAGGGTCATCAGTTGCAGCAGGGATCTTCACAGCTGTAGCTGTGTTCTCCCTTTGAAAGCGGGCATAGAAAGTGTTGAGTTCATCTGGTAGTTGAAACATCGCTGCCATTCATCCTATTGGGTTTCGCTTTGTAGGAAGTAATGTCTTGCAGACCCTGCTGAATTGCCGTGCATCCAATGTTGCATCCAATCTCACTTGAAATTGTCTCTTCGCCCTTGAAATAACCTTCCACAAATCATACCTGGTTTTCTGGTACAGGCTTGATTTGACAGACTTGAATCCCACAGATCTAGCTTTCAGTAGATGATGTACCTCCTGGTTCGTCCATGGCTTTTGGTTTGGGAATGTGCAGTAAGTCTTTGTGGGCACGCACTCATCCACACAGGCTTTAATGAAGCTGGTAACAACTGCAGCATACTCATCCAGGTTCGAAGATGAATTCCTGAATACAGTCCAGTCCACTGATTCAAAGCAGTCCTGCAGGTGCTCCTGTGCTTCACTTGTCCATACCATCTTGGTCCTCACTGCAGATGATGAAGTCTTCAGCCTCTGCCTATACTCAGGGAGTAAAAGTACAGTTAGGTGATCAGACTTCCCGAAGTGAGGGCTTGGAATAGCACGGAAGGGATTCTTGATGCTGGTGTAGCAATGGTCTAGTGTGTTGTTTCCTCTGGTATTGCAAGTGATCTCTTGTTGGTAGTAGCATAGTGATTTTTTCAGACTGACCTGATCAAAATCTCCCAAAACGTTGGTGAAAGCATTAGGGTGCACTGTTTCATGCATGTTGATCCCGTTGCTCAGCTCATCTAAAACCTGCATTATATTGGCCTGAGGTGGAAGGTAAACTGCCACGAAGATGAACCCAGAGAACTCCCGTGGTAGGTGAAATGGACAGCACCTTACTGCCAGATATTCCAGGTCTGCTGAGCAGAATTGGGACAGCACTGATATATTTGTGCACCAAGAAGAGTTGACGTGAGGCATACTCCACCACCTCTGTTTTTGAGAGACTCTATAGATCTATCCTGGTGGTGCATAGTCGATCTGGATCGCTGCATGCTGTGTTAAAGGGGTTAACCATGATTTTGTGAAACAAAGGACATACGTGGTCCTAATGTCCCCCTGATTCAGCACCCTAGCTCTGAGATCATCGATTTTATTCACCAGAGACTGCACGTTTGCCAACAAGTTATTTGATAAAGGGAATTTAAAACCCTGTTTCCTTAAACACACTTATAGCCCAGATCTACACTCGCCCTTCCTCCGAGGTGTCCTCTGTGGGCACTTACAACCACAATTGGTGTTGTTTCCGTCAATTTTAAGCAGCAACAGTTTGTTTAAACACATTAAGACATCTTTGTTGACTGCACTGACCTTGGAAGCAGTTGTGCTTTTTAGCTGTATCAGGCTGAAACGGGAATATTTAATCGTATCCATTGAGAGTACTGCTGCTACTCAAGTCACGCCTAGGTACCCTGGAAGTGTGTGAAGTGTGTGAAGTTACCATTACTAAAGAGAAGGTTCTTGGGAAACTACAAGGTCTGAATGTAGATAAGACACCTGGACCAGATGGCGTATATGTCAGGGTTCTGAAAAAGGTGGCTGAAGACATTAGTAATGATCCATCAAGAATCACTAGAAACTGGAAAGTTTCTAGAAGACTGGAAAATTGCAAATGTCACTCCACTCTTTAAGAAGGGACAAAAGCAAAAGAAAGGAAACTATAGGCCGGTTAGTCTAAGCTCAGTGATTAGGAAGATGTTGGAGTTGATTATTAAGGATGAGGTCTCCAGAAAGTTGGAGGAACATGATAAAATAAAGGCCATAGTCAGCATGGTTTCCTCAGGGAAAAATCTTACTTGTCATATCTGTTACAATTCTTTGAAGAAATAATAAGCAGGATAGAGAAAGGAGAATTGATTGGTGTTGTGTACTTGCATTTTCAGAAGCCTTTGACAAGGTGCCACACATGAGGCTGCTTAACAAGGTGCAAGGGGTCTGTGTTGGGATCGATTCTTCTTACGTTATTTGTCAATGATTTGGATGATGGAACTGATGGATCTGTTGCAAAGTAAGCAGATGAATATGAAGATAAGTATGAAGATAAGTGAAGGGGTAGGTGGTTTTGAGGAACTAGAGGCTCCGAAGGACTTGGAAAGATTAGTAGAATAGGCAAAAAAATGGCAGATGGAATACAGTGTCCGGTAGGATATGATTCTGCACTTCTTTAAAAGAAATTAAAGTGTTGACTATTTTCAAAATTAAAAGAAAATATAAATAAAAACTGAGGGGCAAAGGGATATGGACATCCTTGTGCAGATTCCTAAAAGATTGAATTACAGGTTGAGTCTGTGGTGGGGAAGGCAAATGCGATGTTAGCATTCGTTTCAGGAGGACTGGAATATAAAAGCAATAATGTAGTGTTGAGACTTTATAAAGCACTGGTGAGGCCTCACGTGTAGTATTCTGAGCAGTTTTGGGCAACCTATCTTAGAAAATATGTGCTGAAACTGAAGGTTCAAATGAGGTTCATAAAAATGATTCCAGAAATGAATGGCATGTCATATGAAGTGTGTTTGATGGCTCTGGGCTTGTATTCACTGGAATTCAGAAAAATGAGAGGTGACGTCATTGAAACCGATTGAATGGTGAAAGGCCTTGATACAGTGGATGTGGAAAGGATGTTTCCTATGATGGGAGGGTCTAAGACCAGAGGACACAGGTTCAGAATAGAGGGGTGTCCTTTTAGAATGGAGCTGAGCAGGAATTTCTTCAGATAGAATGTCATGAATCTGTGGAATTCTTTCCCACAGGCAGCTCTGGAGGCCAAGGCTCTATGTATTTTTAAGGCAGAGGTTGATGGATTGGTCAGGGCATGAAGGGATTTGGGGAGAAGGCAGGTGATTGGGGCTGAGAGGAAAATTATTCCTTCAACTACCTGAAGACCTCATCCTTAATAAATCTGTTCCTATATCATATGGTTTTATTTTTTGTTTAACTGTAGTTGATTCCTACAAAGGCAAAATAGAGCCCAGACCAAATTGGCTTTCTGGAGCAAGGAAGAATTAGAGAATAGGATGACGGAATCAAAGGGGTAAGATGCATATCATTCAGTATGATCATATGATCAATAATCAATAGATATGATCGATAGATAAGACTTCAGCTTGATAATCTGAGGGAGAATTAGACCCATTACAACAATAATCATGGAACAGTATAAAAGCACATTAGATATGTCAAGGGACATGAATAATAAAGATTGGTGACTAATATAAAATGAAATAAGAACAGTGATTTCAATATGTCTATTTGTAGCAATATAACAACTAAAAGACTAATGAGACTGTCTAAAACAAAAATGGTGTTCTAGATGGTGGTGGCATGTACAAGGTATAAGTGAATGCTTTACATTTTTCATCACCATTGTTATTTACTATAGAACAGAACTTTGCCAAAGCTATGAACAATAAGAAGTTTGTCCTCATAATGGATATAATGAAAGTAGGCAGGAAAGAGCTTTACTTAAAGTGGATAATTCACCTTGTTCAAAGTTCAGATTAGAATTTATTATCAAAGTACATACATGTCACCACATACAACACTGAGACTCTTTTCCTGTGAACATACTTCGCAAATCTAGAGCAGCAACTGTAAACAGGATCAATGAACACAAACTGTGCAAATGCAAACATAAATAATGAGAGCATGAAATAGCAAGATAAAGAGCCCTTAAAGTGAGATCATCAGTTGTGGGAACACCAGAAATATATTGAGTGTGGTGGTTGAGGGGTAGTTACTGTCCTTGAACCTGATGTGCAAACGCTGAGGCACTTGTACCTTCTACCAGATGGCAGCAGCAAGAAAAGATCATGGCCTGGGTGGTGAGCAGCTTTAATGATAGATGTTGCTTTTCTACAGCAACATTTCATATAGATGTGATCAATAGTTGGGAGGGGTTTACCTGTGTTATTCCCATTCCAGGCCATAATGCACTTTCCAGCTCACATCTATAGAAGTTTGTCAAAGTTTTTGACGAATCTCCACAAACCCCTAGGAAGTAGGTTTTCTCTGCAATTATATTTATATGATGTGTCCAGAACAGCTCTTCTGAGATAGTGATACACAGGAATTTAAAGTTACTGACCCTCTTCACATCTGGTCCTTCAAAGGGTATTGGTTCATGGACCTCTTGTTCCTCTCTCCTGAAGTCTACAATTGGTTCCTTGGTCTTGCTGATATTGAGTGAGAGGTTAGTGTTATGACACCATTCAGCCAGATTTTCAATCCCCCTCCTGTATGCTGATTCATCTCCCCCTTTGATACAGCCCACAACAGTCATGTCATTATCAGACTTGTATATGGTATTGGAGCTATGCTGAGACAAACAGTCATAGGTGTTCAGTGAGTAGAGCAGGGGGCTAAGCACACATTCCTGTGTTGATGGAAATTGTGGAAGAGATGTTTTTGCCAGTCAAAACTGACTGGGGTCTACAAATGGAGAAATCCAGAATCCAATTGCACAAGGTGGTATTGAAGTCCAGGTCTTAGAGTTTACTGATTAGTTTTGAGGGAACAATGGTATCAAATGCTGATCTGTAATTGATAAAGAGCACTCGGATGTATGCAGTTTTGCTGTCCAGCTGTACCAAGGTTATGTGAGGAGCCAATGAGATGACATCTTCTGTGGATCCATTGCTTCAGTGGACAAACTGGAGTGGATCCAAGTTGCCACTCTGACAGGAGCTGAAATGATTCAACACCAGCCTCTCAAAACACTTGTCCATTCCCTTGTCCACTTGTCCCCCTCCCACACCCCCACCCCATCCCTTCCCACCAAACTCCCTCCTGGCACTTAGCCATGTAAACGGAACAAGTGCTACACCTGCCCTTACACTTCCTCCCTCACCACCATTCAGGGCCCCAGACAGTCCTACTAGTTGAGGCAACACTTCACCTGTGAGTCGGCTGGTGTGGTATACTGCATCCGGTACTCCCAGTGTGGCCTTTTAAATATTGGTGAGACCCGATGCAGACTGGGAGACTGTTTGACGGAACACCTACGCTCAGTCCGCCAGAGATGCAAGATCTCCCTGTGGCCACACACCTTAATTCCATGTCCCATTCACACTCTGTTATGTCTATCTATGGCCTCCTCTACTGTCAAGATGAAACCACACTCAGATTGGAGGAACAATACCTTATATGCCGGCTGGGTAGGCTCCAACCTGATGGCATGAACATTGACTTCTATAACTTCCGTTAATGCCCCTCCTCCCCTTCTTACCCCATCCCTGACATATTTAGTTTTTCACCCCCTCCCTCTTTTTTCCCTCTCTGCCCATCACTCTGCCTGTTCTCCATCTCCCTCTGGTGCTCCCCTCCCACATTTGCAGCCAGAGGTATCAGTGGTCTGGAGGCATCAAGGGCTGTTGCAGAAAGGGGACAGGGGTATCTGTGGTCTGGAGGCATCCATGGCTGTTGCAGACAGCGGTATCTGTGGTCTGGAGGCATCAAGGGCTGTTGCAGACAGGGGTATCTGTGGTCTGGAGATATCCAGGGCTGTTGCAGACAGCGCTATCTGTGCTCTGGAGGCATCCAGGGCTGTTGCAGACAGGGGTATCTGTGGTCTGGAGGTATACAGGGCTGTTGCAGCCAGGGGTGTCTGTGGTCTGGAGGCATCAGGGCAGTTGCAGACAGGGGACAGAGGTATCTGTGCTCTGGAGGCAACAGGGCTGCTGCAGCCAGAGGTATCTGTGGTCTGGAGGCATCCAGCGCAGTTACAGCCAGAGGTAACTGTGGTCTGGAGGCATCCAGCGCAGTTACAGCCAGAGGTAACTGTGGTCTGGAGGCATCCAGGGCTGTTGCAGACAGGGGTATCTGTGGTCTGGAGGCATCAAGGGCTGTTGCAGCCAGAGGTATCTGTGGTCTGGAGGCATCCAGGGCTGTTGCACCCAGAGGTATCTGTGGTCTGGAGGTATGCAGGGCTGTTGCAGACCGGGGTATCTGTGGTCTGGAGGCATCCAGGGCTGTTGCAGACAGTGGTATCTGTGGTCTGGAGGCATCAGGGCTGTTGCAGACAGGGGTATCTGTGGTCTGGAGGCATCCAGGGCTGTTGCAGCCAGGGGAATCTGTGGTCGGGAGGCATGCAGGGCTGTTGCAGTCAGGGGTATCTGTGGTCTGGAGGCATCTAGGGCTGTTGCAGACAGGGGTATCTGTGGTCTGGAGGCATCCAGGACTGTTGCAGCCAGGGGTATCTGTGGTCTGGAGGTATCCAGGGCTGTTGCAGACAGGGGTATCTGTGGTCCGGAGGTATCGAGGGCTGTTGCAGCCAGGGGTATATGTTGTCTGGAGGCATCAGGGCTGTTGCAGACAGGGGACAGAGGTACCTGTGGTCTGGAGGCATCACGGCTGTTGCAGCCAGAGGTAACTGTGGTCTGGAGGCATTAGGGCTGTTGCAGCCAGGGGTATCTGTGGTCTGGAGGCATCCAGGGCTGTTGCAGCCATAGGTATCTGTGGTCTGGAGGATTCCAGGGCTGTTGCAGATAGGGGTACCTGTGGTATCGAGGCATCCAGGGCTTTTACAGACAGGGGACTGGGGTATCTGTGGTCTGGATGCATCCAGGGCTGTTGCACCCAGAGGTATCTGCGGTCTGGATGCATCCAGGGCTGTTGCAGACAGGGGTATCTGTGGTCTGCAGGCATCCAGGGCTTTGCAGCCAGGGGTATCTGTGGTCTGGAGGCATACAGGGCTGTTGCAGACAGGGGACAGGGGTATCTGTGGTCTGGAGGCATCAGGGCTGTTTCAGACAGTGGTATCTGTGGTCTGGAGGCATCCAGGGCTGTTGCAGACAGAGGTATCTGTGTTCTGGAGGTATCCAGGGCAATTGCAGACAGAGGTATCTGTGGTCTGGTGGTATCCAGGTCAATTGCAGACAGCGGTATCTGTGTTCTGGAGGCATCCAGGGCTGTTGCAGCCAGGGGTATCTCTGGTCTGTAGGCATCCAGGGCTGTTGCAGCCAGGGGATAGAGGTATCTGTGGTCTGGAGGCAACCAGCGCTGTTGCAGCCAGGGGTATCTGTGGTCTGGAGGCATCCAGGGCTGTTGCAGACAGAGGTATCTGTGTTCTGGAGGTATCCAGGGCAATTGCAGACAGAGGTATCTGTGGTCTGGTGGTATCCAGGGCAATTGCAGACAGAGGTATCTGTGGTCTGGAGGTATCCAGGGCAATTGCAGACAGAGGTATCCAGGGCAATTGCAGACAGGGGTATCTTTGGTCTGGAGGCATCCAGGACTGTTGCAGCCAAGGGTATCTGTGGTCTGGAGGAATGCAGGGCTGTTGCAGACAGGGGTATCTGTGGTCTGGAGGCATCCAGGCCTGTTGCAGACAGGGGTATCTCTGGTCTGGAGGCATCCAGGGCTGTTGGAGACAGGGGTATCTGTGGTCTGGAGGTATCCAGGGCTGTTGCAGACAGGGGTATCTGGGGTCCGGAGGTATCCAGGGCTGTTGCAGCCAGGGGTATATGTTGTCTGGAGGCATCACGGCTGTTGCAGACAGGGGACAGAGGTACCTGTGGTCTGGAGGCATCAGGGCTGTTGCAGACAGAGTTATCTGTGGTCTGGAGGTATCCAGGGCAATTGCAGACAGAGGTATCCAGGGCAATTGCAGACAGGGGTATCTGTGGTCTGGAGGCATCCAGGACTGTTCCAGCCAGGGGTATCTGTGGTCTGGCGGAATCCAGGGCTGTTGCAGACAGTGGTATCTGTGGTCTGGAGGCATCCAGGGCTGTTGCAGACATGGGACAGTGGTATCTATGGTCTGGACGCATCCAGGGCTGTTGCAGACAGGGGTATCTGTTGACTGGTGGCATCCAGGGCTGTTGCAGAGAGGGGTGTCTGTGGTCTGGAGGCATCCAGGGCTGTTGCAGATGGGGGACATGGGTATCTGTGGTCTGGAGGCATCCAGGGCTGTTGCAGACAGGGGACAGGGGTATCTGTGGTCTGGAGGCATCCAGGGCTGTTGCAGACAGGGGACTGTTGTCTGGAGGCATCCAGGGCTGTTGCAGAGAGAGGTATCTGTGGTCTGGAGGTATCCAGGGCTGTTGCAGACAGGGGACTGGGCTCTCTGTGGTCTGGAGGCATCCAGGGCTGTTGCAGACAGGGGACTTTTGTCTGGAGGCATCCAGCGCTGTTGCAGAGAGAGGTATCTGTGGTCTGGAGGTATCCAGGGCTGTTGCAGACAGGGGACTGGGCTCTCTGTGGTCTGGAGGCATCCAGGGCTGTTGCAGACAGGGGTATCTGTGGTCTGGATGCATCCAGGGCTGTTGCAGACAGCGGTATCTGAGGTCTGGAGGCATCCAGGGCTGTTGCAGACAGGGGTATCTGTGGTCTGGAGGTATCCAGGGCTGTTGCAGACAGCGGTATCTGTGGTCTGGAGGCATCCAGGGCTGTTGCAGCCAGGGGTATCTCTGGTCTGTAGGCATCCAGGGGACAGAGGTATCTGTGGTCTGGAGGCATCCAGGGCTGTTGAAGCCAGGGGTATCTGTGGTCTGGAGGCAACCAGCGCTGTTGCAGCCAAGGGTATCTGTGGTCTGGAGGCATCCAGGGCTGTTGCAGACAGGGGTATCTGTGGTCTGGAGTCATCCAGGGCTGCTGCAGCCAGAGGTATCAGTGGTCTGGAGGCATCCAGGGCTGTTGCAGACAGAGGTATCTGTGTTCTGGAGGTATCCAGGGCAATTGCAGACAGAGGTATCTGTGGTCTGGTGGTATCCAGGGCAATTGCAGACAGAGGTATCTGTGGTCTGGAGGTATCCAGGGCAATTGCAGACAGAGTTATACAGGGCAATTGCAGACAGGGGTATCTGTGGTCTGGAGGCATCCAGGACTGTTGCAGCCAAGGGTGTCTGTGGTCTGGAGGAATGCAGGGCTGTTGCAGACAGGGGTATCTGTGGTCTGGAGGCATCCAGGGCTGTTGCAGACAGGGGTATCTCTGGTCTGGAGGCATCCAGGGCTGTTGCAGACAGGGGTATCTGTGGTCTGGAGGTATCCAGGGCTGTTGCAGACAGGGGTATCTGTGGTCTGGAGGTATCCAGGGCTGTTGCAGCCAATGGTATCTGTGGTCTGGAGGCATCCAGGGCTGTTGCAGACAGGGATATCTGTGGTCTGGAGGCATCCAGGGCTGTTGCAGACAGGGATATCTGTGGTCTGGAGGCATCCAGGGCTGTTGCAGCCAGGGGTATCTCTGGTCTGGAGGCATACAGGGCTGTTGCAGCCAGAGGTATCTGTGGTCTGGAGGCATCCAGTGCTGTTGCAGACAGGGGTATCTGTGGTCTGGAGGAATCCAGGACTGTTGCAGCCAGGGGTATCTGTGGTCTGGAGGTATCCAGGGCTGTTGCAGACAGGGGTATCTGTGGTCCGGAGATATCCAGGGCTGTTGCAGCCAGGAGTATATGTTGTCTGGAGGCATCAGGGCTGTTGCAGCCAGAGGTAACTGTGGTCTGGAGGCATTAGGGCTGTTGCAGCCAGGGGTATCTGTGGTCTGGAGGCATCCAGGGCTGTTGCAGCCATAGGTATCTGTGGTCTGGAGGATTCCAGGGCTGTTGCAGACAGGGGTATCTGTGGTCCGCAGGCATCCAGGGCTGTTGCAGACAGGGGACAGGGGTATCTGTGGCCTGGAGGCATCAGGGCTGTTTCAGACAGTGGTATCTGTGGTCTGGAGTCATCAGGGCTGTTGCAGACAGGGGTATCTGTGGTCTGGAGGCATACAGGGCTTTTGCAGCCAGGGGTATCTGTGGTCTGGAGGCATCCAGGGCTGTTGCAGACAGCGGTATCTGTGGTCTGGAGGCATCCAGGGCTGTTGCAGACAGCGGTATCTGTGGTCTGTAGGCATCCAGGGCTGTTGCAGCCAGAGGACAGAGGTATCTGTGGTCTGGAGGCATCCAGGGCTGTTGAAGCCAGGGGTATCTGTGGTCTGGAGGCATCAAGGGCTGTTGCAGTCAGAGGTATCTGTGGTCTGGAGGCAACCAGCGCTGTTGCAGCCAGGGGTATCTGTGGTCTGGAGGCATCAAGGGCTGTTGCAGCCAGGGGTATCTGTGGTCTGGAGGCATCCAGGGCTGTTGCAGCCAGGGGACAGAGGTATCTGTGGCCTGGAGGCATCCAGGGCTGTTGAAGCCAGGGGTATCTGTGGTCTGGAGGCATCCAGGGCTGTTGCAGACAGAGGTATCTGTGGTCTGGAGGCAACCAGCGCTGTTGCAGCCAGGGGTATCTGTGGTCTGGAGGCATCCAGGGCTGTTGCAGACAGGGGTATCTGTGGTCTGGAGTCATCCAGGGCTGTTGCAGCCAGAGGTATCAGTGGTCTGGAGGCATCCAGGGCTGTTGCAGAAAGGGGACTGTGGTCTGGAGGCATCCAGGGCTGTTGCAGACAGGGGACAGGTGTATCTGTTGTCTGGAGGCATCCAGGGCTGTTGCAGACAGGGGTATCTGTGGTCTGGAGGTATCCAGGGCTGTTGCAGACAGGGGTATCTGTTGACTGGTGGCATCCAGGGCTGTTGCAGACTGGGGTGTCTGTGGTCTGGAGGCATCCAGGGCTGTTGCAGACGGGGGACATGGGTATCTGTGGTCTGGAGGCATCCAGGGCTGTTGCAGACAGGGGACAGGGGTATCTGTGGTCTGGAGGCATCCAGGGCTGTTGCAGACAGGGGACTGTTGTCTGGAGGCATCCAGGGCTATTGCAGAGAGAGGTATCTGTGGTCTGGAGGTATCCAGGGCTGTTACAGACAGGGGACTGGGCTCTCTGTGGTCTGGAGGTATCCAGGTCTGTTGCAGACAGGGGACATTTGTCTGGAGGCATCCAGCGCTGTTGCAGAGAGAGGTATCTGTGGTCTGGAGGTATCCAGGGCTGTTGCAGACAGGGGACTGGGCTCTCTGTGGTCTGGAGGCATCCAGGGCTGTTGCAGACAGGGGTATCTGTGGTCTGGAGGTATCCAGGGCTGTTGCAGACAGCGGTATCTGTGGTCTGGAGGCATCCAGGGCTGTTGCAGCCAGGGGTAACTCTGGTCTGTATGCATCCAGGGCTGTTGCAGCCTGGGTACAGAGGTATCTGTGGTCTGGAGGCATCCAGGGCTGTTGAAGCCAGGGGTATCTGTGGTCTGGAGGCAACCAGCGCTGTTGCAGCCAAGGGTATCTGTGGTCTGGAGGCATCCAGGGCTGTTGCAGACAGGGGTATCTGTGGTCTGGAGTCATCCAGGGCTGCTGCAGCCAGAGGTATCAGTGGTCTGGAGGCATCCAGGGCTGTTGAAGAAAGGGGACTGTGGTCTGGAGGCATCCAGGGCTGTTGCAGACAGAGGTATCTGTGTTCTGGAGGTATCCAGGGCAATTGCAGACAGAGGTATCTGTGGTCTGGTGGTATCCAGGGCAATTGCAGACAGAGGTATCTGTGGTCTGGAGGTATCCAGGGCAATTGCAGACAGGGGTATCTGTGGTCTGGAGGCATCCAGGACTGTTGCAGCCAAGGGTATCTGTGGTCTGGAGGAATGCAGGGCTGTTGCAGACAGGGGTATCTGTGGTCTGGAGGCATCCAGGGCTGTTGCAGACAGGGGTATCTCTGGTCTGGAGGCATCCAGGGATGTTGCAGACAGGGGTATCTGTGGTCTGGAGGTATCCAGGGCTGTTGCAGACAGGGGTATCTGTGGTCCGGAGGTATCCAGGGCTGTTGCAGCCAGGGGTATATGTTGTCTGGAGGCATCAGGGCTGTTGCAGACAGAGGTATCTGTGGTCTGTAGGCATCAGTGATGTTGCAGCCAATGGTATCTGTGGTCTGGAGGTATCCAGGGCTGTTGCAGACAGAGGTATCTGTGGTCTGTAGGCATCAGTGATGTTGCAGTCAGGGGTATCTGTGGTCTGCAGGCATCCATGGCTGTTGCTGACAGCGGTATCTGTGGTCTGGAGGCATCCAGGGCTGTTGCAGTCAGGGGTATCTGTGGTCTGCAGGCATCCATGGCTGTTGCTGACAGCGGTATCTGTGGTCTGGAGGCATCCAGGGCTGTTGCAGACAGGGGTATCTGTGGACTGGAGGTATCCAGGGCTGTTGCAGACAGCGGTATCTGTGCTCTGGAGGCATCCAGGGCTGTTGCAGACAGGGGTATCTCTGGTCTGGAGGCATCCAGGGCTGTTGCAGACAGGGGTATCTGTGGTCTGGAGGTATCCAGGGCTGTTGCAGACAGGGGTATCTGTGGTCCGGAGGTATCCAGGGCTGTTGCAGCCAGGGGTGTCTGCGGTCTGGAGGCATCAGGGCAGTTGCAGACAGGGGACAGAGGTATCTGTGGTCTGGAGGCAACAGGGCTGCTGCAGCCATGGGTATCCGTGTTCTGGAGGCATCCAGGGCTGTTGCAGACAGGGGTATCTTTGGTCTGGAGGCATCCAGGGATGTTGCAGCCAGAGGTATCTGTGGTCTGGAGGCATCCAGGGCTGTTGCAGACAGTGGTATCTGTGGTCTGGAGGCATCAGGGCTGTTGCAGACAGTGGTATCTGTGGTCTGGAGGCATCAGGGCTGTTGCAGACAGGGGTATCTCTGGTCTGGAGGCATCCAGTGCTGTTGCAGACAGGGGTATCTGTGGTCTGGAGGAATCCAGGACTGTTGCAGCCAGGGGTATCTGTGGTCTGGAGGTATCCAGGGCTGTTGCAGACAGGGGTATCTGTGGTCCGGAGATATCCAGGGCTGTTGCAGCCAGGAGTATATGTTGTCTGGAGGCATCAGGGCTGTTGCAGCCAGAGGTAACTGTGGTCTGGAGGCATTAGGGCTGTTGCAGCCAGGGGTATCTGTGGTCTGGAGGCATCCAGGGCTGTTGCAGCCATAGGTATCTGTGGTCTGGAGGATTCCAGGGCTGTTGCAGACAGGGGTATCTGTGGTCCGCAGGCATCCAGGGCTGTTGCAGACAGGGGACAGGGGTATCTGTGGCCTGGAGGCATCAGGGCTGTTTCAGACAGTGGTATCTGTGGTCTGGAGTCATCAGGGCTGTTGCAGACAGGGGTATCTGTGGTCTGGAGGCATACAGGGCTTTTGCAGCCAGGGGTATCTGTGGTCTGGAGGCATCCAGGGCTGTTGCAGACAGCGGTATCTGTGGTCTGGAGGCATCCAGGGCTGTTGCAGACAGCGGTATCTGTGGTCTGTAGGCATCCAGGGCTGTTGCAGCCAGAGGACAGAGGTATCTGTGGTCTGGAGGCATCCAGGGCTGTTGAAGCCAGGGGTATCTGTGGTCTGGAGGCATCAAGGGCTGTTGCAGTCAGAGGTATCTGTGGTCTGGAGGCAACCAGCGCTGTTGCAGCCAGGGGTATCTGTGGTCTGGAGGCATCAAGGGCTGTTGCAGTCAGAGGTATCTGTGGTCTGGAGGCAACCAGCGCTGTTGCAGCCAGGGGTATCTGTGGTCTGGAGGCATCCAGGGCTGTTGCAGCCAGGGGACAGAGGTATCTGTGGCCTGGAGGCATCCAGGGCTGTTGAAGCCAGGGGTATCTGTGGTCTGGAGGCATCCAGGGCTGTTGCAGACAGAGGTATCTGTGGTCTGGAGGCAACCAGCGCTGTTGCAGCCAGGGGTATCTGTGGTCTGGAGGCATCCAGGGCTGTTGCAGACAGGGGTATCTGTGGTCTGGAGTCATCCAGGGCTGTTGCAGCCAGAGGTATCAGTGGTCTGGAGGCATCCAGGGCTGTTGCAGAAAGGGGACTGTGGTCTGGAGGCATCCAGGGCTGTTGCAGACAGGGGACAGGTGTATCTGTTGTCTGGAGGCATCCAGGGCTGTTGCAGACAGGGGTATCTGTGGTCTGGAGGTATCCAGGGCTGTTGCAGACAGGGGTATCTGTTGACTGGTGGCATCCAGGGCTGTTGCAGACATGAGACAGTGGTATCTATGTTCTGGACGCATCCAGGGCTGCTGCAGACAGGGGTATCTGTGGTCTGGAGGTATCCAGGGCTGTTGCAGACAGGGGTATCTGTTGACTGGTGGCATCCAGGGCTGTTGCAGACAGGGGTGTCTGTGGTCTGGAGGCATCCAGGGCTGTTGCAGACGGGGGACATGGGTATCTGTGGTCTGGAGGCATCCAGGGCTGTTGCAGACAGGGGACAGGGGTATCTGTGGTCTGGAGGCATCCAGGGCTGTTGCAGACAGGGGACTGTTGTCTGGAGGCATCCAGGGCTATTGCAGAGAGAGGTATCTGTGGTCTGGAGGTATCCAGGGCTGTTACAGACAGGGGACTGGGCTCTCTGTGGTCTGGAGGTATCCAGGTCTGTTGCAGACAGGGGACATTTGTCTGGAGGCATCCAGCGCTGTTGCAGAGAGAGGTATCTGTGGTCTGGAGGTATCCAGGGCTGTTGCAGACAGGGGACTGGGCTCTCTGTGGTCTGGAGGCATCCAGGGCTGTTGCAGACAGGGGTATCTGTGGTCTGGAGGTATCCAGGGCTGTTGCAGACAGCGGTATCTGTGGTCTGGAGGCATCCAGGGCTGTTGCAGCCAGGGGTAACTCTGGTCTGTATGCATCCAGGGCTGTTGCAGCCTGGGTACAGAGGTATCTGTGGTCTGGAGGCATCCAGGGCTGTTGAAGCCAGGGGTATCTGTGGTCTGGAGGCAACCAGCGCTGTTGCAGCCAAGGGTATCTGTGGTCTGGAGGCATCCAGGGCTGTTGCAGACAGGGGTATCTGTGGTCTGGAGTCATCCAGGGCTGCTGCAGCCAGAGGTATCAGTGGTCTGGAGGCATCCAGGGCTGTTGAAGAAAGGGGACTGTGGTCTGGAGGCATCCAGGGCTGTTGCAGACAGAGGTATCTGTGTTCTGGAGGTATCCAGGGCAATTGCAGACAGAGGTATCTGTGGTCTGGTGGTATCCAGGGCAATTGCAGACAGAGGTATCTGTGGTCTGGAGGTATCCAGGGCAATTGCAGACAGGGGTATCTGTGGTCTGGAGGCATCCAGGACTGTTGCAGCCAAGGGTATCTGTGGTCTGGAGGAATGCAGGGCTGTTGCAGACAGGGGTATCTGTGGTCTGGAGGCATCCAGGGCTGTTGCAGACAGGGGTATCTCTGGTCTGGAGGCATCCAGGGATGTTGCAGACAGGGGTATCTGTGGTCTGGAGGTATCCAGGGCTGTTGCAGACAGGGGTATCTGTGGTCCGGAGGTATCCAGGGCTGTTGCAGCCAGGGGTATATGTTGTCTGGAGGCATCAGGGCTGTTGCAGACAGAGGTATCTGTGGTCTGTAGGCATCAGTGATGTTGCAGCCAATGGTATCTGTGGTCTGGAGGTATCCAGGGCTGTTGCAGTCAGGGGTATCTGTGGTCTGCAGGCATCCAGGGCTGTTGCAGTCAGGGGTATCTGTGGTCTGCAGGCATCCATGGCTGTTGCAGACAGCGGTATCTGTGGTCTGGAGGCATCCAGGGCTGTTGCAGACAGGGGTATCTGTGGACTGGAGGTATCCAGGGCTGTTGCAGACAGCGGTATCTGTGCTCTGGAGGCATCCAGGGCTGTTGCAGACAGGGGTATCTCTGGTCTGGAGGCATCCAGGGCTGTTGCAGACAGGGGTATCTGTGGTCTGGAGGTATCCAGGGCTGTTGCAGACAGGGGTATCTGTGGTCCGGAGGTATCCAGGGCTGTTGCAGCCAGGGGTGTCTGCGGTCTGGAGGCATCAGGGCAGTTGCAGACAGGGGACAGAGGTATCTGTGGTCTGGAGGCAACAGGGCTGCTGCAGCCATGGGTATCCGTGTTCTGGAGGCATCCAGGGCTGTTGCAGACAGGGGTATCTTTGGTCTGGAGGCATCCAGGGATGTTGCAGCCAGAGGTATCTGTGGTCTGGAGGCATCCAGGGCTGTTGCAGACAGTGGTATCTGTGGTCTGGAGGCATCAGGGCTGTTGCAGACAGTGGTATCTGTGGTCTGGAGGCATCAGGGCTGTTGCAGACAGGGGTATCTGTGGTCTGGAGGCATCCAGGGCTGTTGCAGCCAGGGGAATCTGTGGTCGGGAGGCATCCAGGGCTGTTGCAGCCAAGGTTATCTGTGGTCTGGAGGAATGCAGGGCTGTTGCAGACAAGGGGTATCTGTGGTCTGGAGGAATCCAGGGCTGTTGCAGACAGGGGTATCTATGGTCTGGAGGCATCCAGGGCTGTTGCAGACAGGGGTATCTGTGGTCTGGAGGTATCCAGGGCTGTTGCAGACAGGGGTATCTGTGGTCCGGAGGTATCCAGGGTTGTTGCAGCCAGGGGTATATGTTGTCTGGAGGCATCAGGGCTGTTGCAGACAGAGGTATCTGTGGTCTGGAGGTATCCAGGGCAATTGCAGACAGAGGTATCCAGGGCTGTTGCAGACAGCGGTATCTGTGCTCTGGAGGCATCCAGGGCTGTTGCAGACAGGGGTATCTGTGGTCTGGAGGTATCCAGGGCTGTTGCCGCCAGGGGTGTCTGCGGTCTGGAGGCATCAGGGCAGTTGCAGACAGGGGACAGAGGTATCTGTGGTCTGGAGGCAACAGAGCTGCTGCAGCCATGGGTATCCGTGTTCTGGAGGCATCCAGGGCTGTTGCAGACAGGGGTATCTGTGGTCTGGAGGCATCCAGGGCTGTTGCAGCCAGAGGTATCTGTGGTCTGGAGGCATCCAGGGCTGTTGCAGACAGTGGTATCTGTGGTCTGGAGGCATCAGGGCTGTTGCAGACAGTGGTATCTGTGGTCGGGAGGCATCAGGGCTGTTGCAGACAGGGGTTTCTGTGGTCTGGAGGCATCCAGGGCTGTTGCAGCCAGGGGAATCTGTGGTCGGGAGGCATCCAGGGCTGTTGCAGTCAAGGGTATCTGTGGTCTGGAGGCATCCAGGGCTGTTGCAGACAGGGGTATCTGTTGTCTGGAGGCATCCAGGGCTGTTGCAGACAGGGGTATCTGTGGTCTGGAGGCATCCAGGGCTGTTGTAGCCAGAGGTATCTGTGGTCTGGAGGCATCCAGTGCTATTGCAGACAGGGGTATCTGTGGTCTAGAGGTATCCAGGGCTGTTGCAGCCAGGGTATATGTTGTCTGGAGGCATCAGGGCTGTTGCAGACAGGGGACAGAGGTATCTGTGGTCTGGAGGCATCAGGGCTGTTGCAGCCAGAGGTAACTGTGGTCTGGAGGCATTAGGGCTGTTGCAGCCAGGGGTATCTGTGGTCTGGCGGATTCCAGAGCTGTTGCAGATAGGGGTATCAGTGGTATGGAGGCATCCAGGGCTTTTACATACAGGGGACTGGGGTATCTGTGGTCTGGAGGCATCCAGGGCTGTTGCAGACAGGGGTATCTGTGGTCTGCAGGGATCCACGGCTGTTGCACCCAGAGGTATCTGTGGTCTGGATGCATCCAGGGCTGTTGCAGACAGGGGTATCTGTGGTCTGGAGGCATCCAGGGCTTTTGCAGACAGGGGTATCTGTGGTCTGGAGGTATCCAGGGCTGTTGCAGACAGGGGTATCTGTGGTCCGGAGGTATCCAGGGCTGTTGCAGCCAGGGGTATATGTTGTCTGGAGGCATCAGGGCTGTTGCAGACAGAGGTATCTGTGGTCTGGAGGTATCCAGGGCAATTGCAGACAGAGGTATCCAGGGCTGTTGCAGACAGGAGTATCTGTGGTCTGTAGGCATCAGTGATGTTGCAGCCAATGGTATCTGTGGTCTGGAGGTATCCAGGGCTGTTGCAGCCAGAGGTATCTGTGGTCTGGAGGCATTCAGGGCTGTTGCAGTCAGGGGTATCTGTGGTCTGGAGGCATCCATGGCTGTTGCAGACAGCGGTATCTGTGGTCAGGAGGCATCCAGGGCTGTTGCAGACAGGGGTATCTGTGGTCTGGAGGTATCCAGGGCTGTTGCAGACAGCGGTATCTGTGCTCTGGAGGCATCCACGGCTGTTGCAGACAGGGGTATCTGTGGTCCGGAGGTATCCAGGGCTGTTGCAGCCAGGGGTGTCTGCGGTCTGGAGGCATCAGGGCAGTTGCAGACAGGGGACAGAGGTATCTGTGGTCTGGAGGCAACAGGGCTGCTGCAGCCATGGGTATCCGTGTTCTGGAGGCATCCAGGGCTGTTGCAGACAGGGGTATCTGTGGTCTGGAGGCATCCAGGGCTGTTGCAGCCAGAGGTATCTGTGGTCTGGAGGCATCCAGGGCTGTTGCAGACAGTGGTATCTGTGGTCTGGAGGCATCCAGGGCTGTTGCAGCCAGGGTATATGTTGTCTGGAGGCATCAGGGCTGTTGCAGACAGGGGACAGAGGTATCTGTGGTCTGGAGGCATCAGGGCTGTTGCAGCCAGAGGTAACTGTGGTCTGGAGGCATTAGGGCTGTTGCAGCCAGGGGTATCTGTGGTCTGGCGGATTCCAGAGCTGTTGCAGATAGGGGTATCAGTGGTATGGAGGCATCCAGGGCTTTTACATACAGGGGACTGGGGTATCTGTGGTCTGGAGGCATCCAGGGCTGTTGCAGACAGGGGTATCTGTGGTCTGCAGGGATCCACGGCTGTTGCACCCAGAGGTATCTGTGGTCTGGATGCATCCAGGGCTGTTGCAGACAGGGGTATCTGTGGTCTGGAGGCATCCAGGGCTTTTGCAGACAGGGGTATCTGTGGTCTGGAGGTATCCAGGGCTGTTGCAGACAGGGGTATCTGTGGTCCGGAGGTATCCAGGGCTGTTGCAGCCAGGGGTATATGTTGTCTGGAGGCATCAGGGCTGTTGCAGACAGAGGTATCTGTGGTCTGGAGGTATCCAGGGCAATTGCAGACAGAGGTATCCAGGGCTGTTGCAGACAGGAGTATCTGTGGTCTGTAGGCATCAGTGATGTTGCAGCCAATGGTATCTGTGGTCTGGAGGTATCCAGGGCTGTTGCAGCCAGAGGTATCTGTGGTCTGGAGGCATTCAGGGCTGTTGCAGTCAGGGGTATCTGTGGTCTGGAGGCATCCATGGCTGTTGCAGACAGCGGTATCTGTGGTCAGGAGGCATCCAGGGCTGTTGCAGACAGGGGTATCTGTGGTCTGGAGGTATCCAGGGCTGTTGCAGACAGCGGTATCTGTGCTCTGGAGGCATCCAGGGCTGTTGCAGACAGGGGTATCTGTGGTCCGGAGGTATCCAGGGCTGTTGCAGCCAGGGGTGTCTGCGGTCTGGAGGCATCAGGGCAGTTGCAGACAGGGGACAGAGGTATCTGTGGTCTGGAGGCAACAGGGCTGCTGCAGCCATGGGTATCCGTGTTCTGGAGGCATCCAGGGCTGTTGCAGACAGGGGTATCTGTGGTCTGGAGGCATCCAGGGCTGTTGCAGCCAGAGGTATCTGTGGTCTGGAGGCATCCAGGGCTGTTGCAGACAGTGGTATCTGTGGTCTGGAGGCATCCAGGGCTGTTGCAGCCAGGGGAATCTGTGGTCGGGAGGCATCCAGGGCTGTTGCAGTCAAGGGTATCTGTGGTCTGGAGGCATCCAGGGCTGTTGCAGACAGGGGTATCTGTTGTCTGGAGGCATCCAGGGCTGTTGCAGACAGGGGTATCTGTGGTCTGGAGGCATCCAGGGCTGTTGTAGCCAGAGGTATCTGTGGTCTGGAGGCATCCAGTGCTATTGCAGACAGGGGTATCTGTGGTCTGGAGGCATCCAGGACTGTTGCAGCCAGGGTTATCTCTGGTCTGGAAGTATCCAGGGCTGTTGCAGACAGGGGTATCTGTGGTCTAGAGGTATCCAGGGCTGTTGCAGCCAGGGTATATGTTGTCTGGAGGCATCAGGGCTGTTGCAGACAGGGGACAGAGGTATCTGTAGTCAGGAGGCATCAGGGCTGTTGCAGCCAGAGGTAACTGTGGTCTGGAGGCATTAGGGCTGTTGCAGCCAGGGGTATCTGTGGTCTGGCGGATTCCAGAGCTGTTGCAGATAGGGGTATCAGTGGTATGGAGGCATCCAGGGCTTTTACATACAGGGGACTGGGGTATCTGTGGTCTGGAGGCATCCAGGGCTGTTGCAGACAGGGGTATCTGTGGTCTGCAGGGATCCACGGCTGTTGCACCCAGAGGTATCTGTGGTCTGGATGCATCCAGGGCTGTTGCAGACAGGGGTATCTGTGCTCTGGTGGCATCCAGGGCTGTTGCAGACAGGGGTATCTGTGTTCTGGAGGCATCCAGGGCTGTTGCAGCGAGGGATATCTCTGGTCTGTAGGCATCCAGGGCTGTTGCAGCCAGAGGTATCTGTGGTCTGGAGGCATTCAGGGCTGTTGCAGTCAGGGGTATCTGTGGTCTGGAGGCATCCATGGCTGTTGCAGACAGCGGTATCTGTGGTCAGGAGGCATCCAGGGCTGTTGCAGACAGGGGTATCTGTGGTCTGGAGGTATCCAGGGCTGTTGCAGACAGCGGTATCTGTGCTCTGGAGGCATCCAGGGCTGTTGCAGACAGGGGTATCTGTGGTCTGGAGGTATCCAGGGCTGTTGCAGACAGGGGTATCTGTGGTCCGGAGGTATCCAGGGCTGTTGCAGCCAGGGGTGTCTGCGGTCTGGAGGCATCAGGGCAGTTGCAGACAGGGGACAGAGGTATCTGTGGTCTGGAGGCAACAGGGCTGCTGCAGCCATGGGTATCCGTGTTCTGGAGGCATCCAGGGCTGTTGCAGACAGGGGTATCTGTGGTCTGGAGGCAACCAGGGCTGTTGCAGCCAGAGGTATCTGTGGTCTGGAGGCATCCAGGGCTGTTGCAGACAGTGGTATCTGTGGTCTGGAGGCATCAGGGCTGTTGCAGACAGTGGTATCTATGGTCTGGAGGCATCAGGGCTGTTGCAGACAGGGGTATCTGTGGTCTGGAGGCATCCAGGGCTGTTGCAGCCAGGGGAATCTGTGGTCGGGAGGCATCCAGGGCTGTTGCAGTCAAGGGTATCTGTGGTCTGGAGGCATCCAGGGCTGTTGCAGACAGGGGTATCTGTTGTCTGGAGGCATCCAGGGCTGTTGCAGACAGGGGTATCTGTGGTCTGGAGGTATCCAGGGCTGTTGCAGACAGCGGTATCTGTGCTCTGGAGGCATCCACGGCTGTTGCAGACAGGGGTATCTGTGGTCCGGAGGTATCCAGGGCTGTTGCAGCCAGGGGTGTCTGCGGTCTGGAGGCATCAGGGCAGTTGCAGACAGGGGACAGAGGTATCTGTGGTCTGGAGGCAACAGGGCTGCTGCAGCCATGGGTATCCGTGTTCTGGAGGCATCCAGGGCTGTTGCAGACAGGGGTATCTGTGGTCTGGAGGCATCCAGGGCTGTTGCAGCCAGAGGTATCTGTGGTCTGGAGGCATCCAGGGCTGTTGCAGACAGTGGTATCTGTGGTCTGGAGGCATCCAGGGCTGTTGCAGCCAGGGTATATGTTGTCTGGAGGCATCAGGGCTGTTGCAGACAGGGGACAGAGGTATCTGTGGTCTGGAGGCATCAGGGCTGTTGCAGCCAGAGGTAACTGTGGTCTGGAGGCATTAGGGCTGTTGCAGCCAGGGGTATCTGTGGTCTGGCGGATTCCAGAGCTGTTGCAGATAGGGGTATCAGTGGTATGGAGGCATCCAGGGCTTTTACATACAGGGGACTGGGGTATCTGTGGTCTGGAGGCATCCAGGGCTGTTGCAGACAGGGGTATCTGTGGTCTGCAGGGATCCACGGCTGTTGCACCCAGAGGTATCTGTGGTCTGGATGCATCCAGGGCTGTTGCAGACAGGGGTATCTGTGGTCTGGAGGCATCCAGGGCTTTTGCAGACAGGGGTATCTGTGGTCTGGAGGTATCCAGGGCTGTTGCAGACAGGGGTATCTGTGGTCCGGAGGTATCCAGGGCTGTTGCAGCCAGGGGTATATGTTGTCTGGAGGCATCAGGGCTGTTGCAGACAGAGGTATCTGTGGTCTGGAGGTATCCAGGGCAATTGCAGACAGAGGTATCCAGGGCTGTTGCAGACAGGAGTATCTGTGGTCTGTAGGCATCAGTGATGTTGCAGCCAATGGTATCTGTGGTCTGGAGGTATCCAGGGCTGTTGCAGCCAGAGGTATCTGTGGTCTGGAGGCATTCAGGGCTGTTGCAGTCAGGGGTATCTGTGGTCTGGAGGCATCCATGGCTGTTGCAGACAGCGGTATCTGTGGTCAGGAGGCATCCAGGGCTGTTGCAGACAGGGGTATCTGTGGTCTGGAGGTATCCAGGGCTGTTGCAGACAGCGGTATCTGTGCTCTGGAGGCATCCACGGCTGTTGCAGACAGGGGTATCTGTGGTCCGGAGGTATCCAGGGCTGTTGCAGCCAGGGGTGTCTGCGGTCTGGAGGCATCAGGGCAGTTGCAGACAGGGGACAGAGGTATCTGTGGTCTGGAGGCAACAGGGCTGCTGCAGCCATGGGTATCCGTGTTCTGGAGGCATCCAGGGCTGTTGCAGACAGGGGTATCTGTGGTCTGGAGGCATCCAGGGCTGTTGCAGCCAGAGGTATCTGTGGTCTGGAGGCATCCAGGGCTGTTGCAGACAGTGGTATCTGTGGTCTGGAGGCATCCAGGGCTGTTGCAGCCAGGGGAATCTGTGGTCGGGAGGCATCCAGGGCTGTTGCAGTCAAGGGTATCTGTGGTCTGGAGGCATCCAGGGCTGTTGCAGACAGGGGTATCTGTTGTCTGGAGGCATCCAGGGCTGTTGCAGACAGGGGTATCTGTGGTCTGGAGGCATCCAGGGCTGTTGTAGCCAGAGGTATCTGTGGTCTGGAGGCATCCAGTGCTATTGCAGACAGGGGTATCTGTGGTCTGGAGGCATCCAGGACTGTTGCAGCCAGGGTTATCTCTGGTCTGGAAGTATCCAGGGCTGTTGCAGACAGGGGTATCTGTGGTCTAGAGGTATCCAGGGCTGTTGCAGCCAGGGTATATGTTGTCTGGAGGCATCAGGGCTGTTGCAGACAGGGGACAGAGGTATCTGTAGTCAGGAGGCATCAGGGCTGTTGCAGCCAGAGGTAACTGTGGTCTGGAGGCATTAGGGCTGTTGCAGCCAGGGGTATCTGTGGTCTGGCGGATTCCAGAGCTGTTGCAGATAGGGGTATCAGTGGTATGGAGGCATCCAGGGCTTTTACATACAGGGGACTGGGGTATCTGTGGTCTGGAGGCATCCAGGGCTGTTGCAGACAGGGGTATCTGTGGTCTGCAGGGATCCACGGCTGTTGCACCCAGAGGTATCTGTGGTCTGGATGCATCCAGGGCTGTTGCAGACAGGGGTATCTGTGCTCTGGTGGCATCCAGGGCTGTTGCAGACAGGCGTATCTGTGTTCTGGAGGCATCCAGGGCTGTTGCAGCGAGGGGTATCTCTGGTCTGTAGGCATCCAGGGCTGTTGCAGCCAGAGGTATCTGTGGTCTGGAGGCATTCAGGGCTGTTGCAGTCAGGGGTATCTGTGGTCTGGAGGCATCCATGGCTGTTGCAGACAGCGGTATCTGTGGTCAGGAGGCATCCAGGGCTGTTGCAGACAGGGGTATCTGTGGTCTGGAGGTATCCAGGGCTGTTGCAGACAGCGGTATCTGTGCTCTGGAGGCATCCAGGGCTGTTGCAGACAGGGGTATCTGTGGTCTGGAGGTATCCAGGGCTGTTGCAGACAGGGGTATCTGTGGTCCGGAGGTATCCAGGGCTGTTGCAGCCAGGGGTGTCTGCGGTCTGGAGGCATCAGGGCAGTTGCAGACAGGGGACAGAGGTATCTGTGGTCTGGAGGCAACAGGGCTGCTGCAGCCATGGGTATCCGTGTTCTGGAGGCATCCAGGGCTGTTGCAGACAGGGGTATCTGTGGTCTGGAGGCATCCAGGGCTGTTGCAGCCAGAGGTATCTGTGGTCTGGAGGCATCCAGGGCTGTTGCAGACAGTGGTATCTGTGGTCTGGAGGCATCAGGGCTGTTGCAGACAGTGGTATCTATGGTCTGGAGGCATCAGGGCTGTTGCAGACAGGGGTATCTGTGGTCTGGAGGCATCCAGGGCTGTTGCAGCCAGGGGAATCTGTGGTCGGGAGGCATCCAGGGCTGTTGCAGTCAAGGGTATCTGTGGTCTGGAGGCATCCAGGGCTGTTGCAGACAGGGGTATCTGTTGTCTGGAGGCATCCAGGGCTGTTGCAGACAGGGGTATCTGTGGTCTGGAGGCATCCAGGGCTGTTGTAGCCAGAGGTATCTGTGGTCTGGAGGCATCCAGTGCTATTGCAGACAGGGGTATCTGTGGTCTGGAGGCATCCAGGACTGTTGCAGCCAGGGTTATCTCTGGTCTGGAAGTATCCAGGTCTGTTGCAGACAGGGGTATCTGTGGTCTAGAGGTATCCAGGGCTGTTGCAGCCAGGGTATATGTTGTCTGGAGGCATCAGGGCTGTTGCAGACAGGGGACAGAGGTATCTGTGGTCTGGAGGCATCAGGGCTGTTGCAGCCAGAGGTAACTGTGGTCTGGAGGCATTAGGGCTGTTGCAGCCAGGGGTATCTGTGGTCTGGCGGATTCCAGAGCTGTTGCAGATAGGGGTATCAGTGGTATGGAGGCATCCAGGGCTTTTACATACAGGGGACTGGGGTATCTGTGGTCTGGAGGCATCCAGGGCTGTTGCAGACAGGGGTATCTGTGGTCTGCAGGGATCCACGGCTGTTGCACCCAGAGGTATCTGTGGTCTGGATGCATCCAGGGCTGTTGCAGACAGGGGTATCTGTGGTCTGGAGGCATCCAGGGCTTTTGCAGCCAGGGGTATCTGTGGTCTGGGGGCATCCATGGCTGTTGCAGACAGGGGTATCTGTGGTCTGGATGCATCCAGGGCTGTTGCAGACAGGGGTATCTGTGCTCTGGTGGCATCCAGGGCTGTTGCAGACAGGGGTATCTGTGTTCTGGAGGCATCCAGGGCTGTTGCAGCGAGGGATATCTCTGGTCTGTAGGCATCCAGGGCTGTTGCAGCCAGGGGACAGAGGTATCGGTGGTCTGGAGGCATTAGGGCTGTTGCAGCCTGAGGTAACTGTGGTCTGGAGGCATTAGGGCTGTTGCACCAGGGGTATCTGTGGTCTGGAGACATCCAGGGCTGTTGCAGCCAGAGTTATCTGTGGTCTGGAGGATTCCAGGGCTGTTGCTGACAGGGGTATCTGTGGTCTGGAGGCATTCAGGGCAGTTGCAGACAGGGATACCTGTGGTCTGGAGGCATCCAGGGCTTTTACAGACAGGGGTATCTGTGGACTGGAGGCATCCAGGGTTGTTGCAGACAGCGGACAGGGGTATCTGTGGTCTGGAGGCATCCAGGGCAGTTGCAGACAGGGATACCTGTGGTCTGGAGGCATCCAGGGCTTTTACAGACAGGGGTATCTGTGGACTGGGGGCATCCAGGGTTGTTGCAGACAGCGGACAGGGGTATCTGTGGTCTGGAGGCAACCAGGGCTGTTGCAGACAGGGGTATCTGTTGTCTGGAGGTATCCAGGGCTGTTGCAGACAGGGGTATCTGTGGTCTAGAGGCATCCAGGGCTGTTGCATACAGTGGTATCTGTGGTCTGGAGGTATCCAGGTCTGTTGCAGCCAGGGGTATCTGTGGTCTGGAGGCATCCAGGGCTGTTTCAGACAGGGATATCTGTGCTCTGGAGGCATCCAGGGCAGTTGCACCCAGAGGTATCTGTGGTCTGGTGGCATCCAGGGCTGTTGCAGACAGGGATATCTGTGCTCTGGAGGCATCCAGGGCAGTTGCACCCAGAGGTATCTGTGGTCTGGTGGCATCCAGGGCTGTTGCAGACAAGGGTATCTGTGGTCTGGAGGCATCCAGGGCTGTTGGAGACAGGGGTATCTGTGGTCTGGAGGTATCCAGGGCTGTTGATGACAGGGGTATCTGTGGTCCGGAGGTATCCAGGGCTGTTGCAGCCAGGGGTATATGTTGTCTGGAGGCATCACGGCTGTTGCAGACAGGGGACAGAGGTACCTGTGGTCTGGAGGCATCAGGGCTGTTGCAGACAGAGTTATCTGTGGTCTGGAGGTATCCAGGGCAATTGCAGACAGAGGTATCCAGGGCAATTGCAGACAGGGGTATCTGTGGTCTGGAGGCATCCAGGACTGTTCCAGCCAGGGGTATCTGTGGTCTGGCGGAATCCAGGGCTGTTGCAGACAGGGGTATCTGTGGTCTGGAGGCATCCAGGGCTGTTGCAGACAGGGGTATCTGTGGTCTGGAGGCATCCAGGGCTGTTGCAGACATGGGACAGTGGTATCTATGGTCTGGACGCATCCAGGGCTGTTGCAGACAGGGGTATCTGTGGTCTGGAGGTATCCAGGGCTGTTGCAGACAGGGGTATCTGTTGACCTGTGGCATCCAGGGCTGTTGCAGACAGGGGTGTCTGTGGTCTGGAGGCATCCAGGGCTGTTGCAGACGGGGGACATGGGTATCTGTGGTCTGGAGGCATCCAGGGCTGTTGCAGACAGGGGACTGTTGTCTGGAGGCATCCAGGGCTGTTGCAGAGAGAGGTATCTGTGGTCTGGAGGTATCCAGGGCTGTTGCAGACAGGGGACTGGGCTCTCTGTGGTCTGGAGGCATCCAGGGCTGTTGCAGACAGGGTACTTTTGTCTGGAGGCATCCAGCGCTGTTGCAGAGAGAGGTATCTGTGGTCTGGAGGTATCCAGGGCTGTTGCAGACAGGGGACTGGGCTCTCTGTGGTCTGGAGGCATCCAGGGCTGTTGCAGACAGGGGTATCTGTGGTCTGGAAGCATCCAGGGCTGTTGCAGACAGCGGTATCTGTGGTCTGGAGGCATCCAGGGCTGTTGCAGCCAGGGGTATCTCTGGTCTGTAGGCATCCAGGGCTGTTGCAGCCAGGGGACAGAGGTATCTGTGGTCTGGAGGCATCCAGGGCTGTTGAAGCCAGGGGTATCTGTGGTCTGGAGGCAACCAGCGCTGTTGCAGCCAAGGGTATCTGTGGTCTGGAGGCATCCAGGGCTGTTGCAGACAGGGGTATCTGTGGTCTGGAGTCATCCAGGGCTGCTGCAGCCAGAGGTATCAGTGGTCTGGAGGCATCCAGGGCTGTTGCAGAAAGGGGACTGTGGTCTGGAGGCATCCAGGGCTGTTGCAGACAGAGGTATCTGTGTTCTGGAGGTATCCAGGGCAATTGCAGACAGAGGTATCTGTGGTCTGGTGGTATCCAGGGCAATTGCAGACAGAGGTATCTGTGGTCTGGAGGTATCCAGGGCAATTGCAGACAGAGGTATCCAGGGCAATTGCAGACAGTGGTATCTGTGGTCTGGAGGCATCCAGGACTGTTGCAGCCAAGGTTATCTGTGGTCTGGAGGAATGCAGGGCTGTTGCAGACAAGGGGTATCTGTGGTCTGGAGGAATCCAGGGCTGTTGCAGACAGGGGTATCTATGGTCTGGAGGCATCCAGGGCTGTTGCAGACAGGGGTATCTGTGGTCTGGAGGTATCCAGGGCTGTTGCAGACAGGGGTATCTGTGGTCCGGAGGTATCCAGGGCTGTTGCAGCCAGGGGTATATGTTGTCTGGAGGCATCAGGGCTGTTGCAGACAGAGGTATCTGTGGTCTGGAGGTATCCAGGGCAATTGCAGACAGAGGTATCCAGGGCTGTTGCAGACAGGAGTATCTGTGGTCTGTAGGCATCAGTGATGTTGCAGCCAGGGGTATCTGTGGTCTGGAGGCATCCATGGCTGTTGCAGACAGCGGTATCTGTGGTCAGGAGGCATCCAGGGCTGTTGCAGACAGGGGTATCTGTGGTCTGGAGGTATCCAGGGCTGTTGCAGACAGCGGTATCTGTGCTCTGGAGGCATCCAGGGCTGTTGCAGACAGGGGTGTCTGCGGTCTGGAGGCATCAGGGCAGTTGCAGACAGGGGACAGAGCTATCTGTGGTCTGGAGGCAACAGGGCTGCTGCAGCCATGGGTATCCGTGTTCTGGAGGCATCCAGGGCTGTTGCAGACAGGGGTATCTGTGGTCTGGAGGCATCCAGGGCTGTTGAAGCCAGGGGTATCTGTGGTCTGGAGGCATCCAGGTCTGTTGCACCCAGAGGTATCTGTGGTCTGGAGGCATGCAGGGCTGTTGCAGACAGGGGTATCTGTGGTCTGGAGGCATCAGGGCTGTTGCAGACACGGGTATCTGTGGTCTGGAGGCATCAGGGCTGTTGCAGACAGGGGTATCTGTGGTCTGGAGGCATCAGGGCTGTTGCAGACAGTGGTATCTGTGGTCTGGAGGCATCAGGGCTGTTGCAGAAATGGGGTATCTGTGGTCTGGAGGCATCCAGGGCTGTTGCAGCCAGGGGAATCTGTGGTCGGGAGGCATCCAGGGCTGTTGCAGTCAAGGGTATCTGTGGTCTGGAGGCATCCAGGGCTGTTGCAGACAGGGGTATCTGTGGTCTGGAGGCATCCAGGGCTGTTGCAGACGGATATCTGCGGTCTGGAGGTGTCCAGGGCTGTTGCAGACAGGGATATCTGTGGTCTGGAGGCATCCAGTGCTGTTGCAGACAGGGGTATCTGTGGTCTGGAGGCATCCAGTGCTGTTGCAGACAGGGGTATCTGTGGTCTGGAGGCATCCAGTGCTGTTGCAGCCAGAGGTATCTGTGGTCTGGAGGCATCCAGTGCTGTTGCAGACAGGGGTATCTGTGGTCTGGAGGCATCCAGGACTGTTGCAGCCAGGGTTATCTGTGGTCTGGAAGTATCCAGGGCTGTTGCAGCGAGGGATATCTCTGGTCTGTAGGCATCCAGGGCTGTTGCAGCCAGGGGACAGAGGTATCGGTGGTCTGGAGGCATCAGGGCTGTTGCAGCCTGAGGTAACTGTGGTCTGGAGGCAATAGGGCTGTTGCACCAGGGGTATCTGTGTTCTGGAGGCATCCAGGGCTGTTGCAGACAGGGGTATCTGTGGTGTGGAGGCATTCAGGGCTGTTCCAGACGGGGACAGGGGTATCTGTGGTCTGGAGGCATTCAGGGCTGTTTCTGACAGGGGTATCTGTGGTCTGGAGGCATCCAGGGCAGTTGCAGACAGAGGTATCTGTGGTCTGGAGGCATCCAGGGCTGTTGCAGACAGGGAACAGGGGTATCTGTGGTCTGGAGGCATCCAGGGCAGTTGCAGCCAGAGGTATCTGTGGTCTGGAGGCATCCAGTGCTGTTACAGCCAGGGTTATCTGTTGTCTGGAGGTATCCAGGGCTGTTGCAGACAGGGGTATCTGTGGTCTAGAGGCATCCAGGGCTGTTGCATACAGTGGTATCTGTGGTCTGGAGGTATCCAGGTCTGTTGCAGCCAGGGGTATCTGTGGTCTGGAGGCATCCAGGGCTGTTTCAGACAGGGATATCTGTGCTCTGGAGGCATCCAGGGCAGTTGCACCCAGTGGTATCTGTGGTCTGGTGGCATCCAGGGCTGTTGCAGACAGGGGTATCTGTGGTCTGGTGGTATCCAGGGCTGTTGCAGACAGGGGACAGGTGTATCTGTGGTCTGGAGGCATCCAGGGCTGTCGCAGTCAGGGGTATCTGTGGTCTGGAGGTATCCAGGTCTGTTGCAGTCAGGGGACATGTGTATCTGTGGTCTGGAGGCATCCAGGGCTGTCGCAGTCAGTTGTATCTGTGGTCTGGAGGTATCCAGGGCTGTTGCAGTCAGGGGTATCTGTGGTCTGGAGGCATCCAGGATGTTGCAGACAGGGGTATCTGTGGTCTGGAGGCATCCAGGCCTGTTGCAGACAGGGGACAGGTGTATCTGTTGTCTGGAGGTATCCAGGGCTGTTGCAGTCAGGGGTATCTGTGGTCTGGAGGCATCCAGGCCTGTTGCAGATAGGGGACAGGTGTATCTGTGGTCTGGAGGCATCCAGGGCTGTTGCAGACGGGGGACATGGGTATCTGTGGTCTGGAGGCATCCAGGGCTGTTGCAGACAGGGGACAGGGGTATCTGTGGTCTGGAGGCATCCAGGGCTGTTGCAGACAGGGGACTGTTGTCTGGAAGCATCCAGGGCTGTTGCAGAGAGAGGTATCTGTGGTCTGGAGGTATCCAGGGCTGTTGCAGACAGGGGACTTTCGTCTGGAGGCATCCAGCGCTGTTGCAGAGAGAGGTATCTGTGGTCTGGAGGTATCCAGGGCTGTTTCAGACAGGGATATCTGTGCTCTGGAGGCATCCAGGGCAGTTGCACCCAGAGGTATCTGTGGTAGGCTGGCAACCAGGGCTGTTGCAGACAGGGATATCTGTGCTCTGGAGGCATCCAGGGCAGTTGCACCCAGAGGTATCTGTGGTCTGGTGGCATCCAGGGCTGTTGCAGACAGGGGTATCTGTGGTCTGGAGGCATCCAGGCCTGTTGCAGACAGGGGACAGGTGTATCTGTGGTCTGGAGGTATGGAGGGCTGTTGCAGACAGGGGTATCTGTGGTCTGGAGGCATCCAGGCCTGTTGCAGACAGGGGACAGGTGTATCTGTGGTCTGGAGGCATCCAGGGCTGTTGCAGACAGGGATATCTGTGGTATGGAGGTATCCAGGGCTGTTGCAGACAGGGGACAGGGGTACCTGTGGTCTAGAGGCATCCAGGGCTGTTGCAGACAGAGGTATCCAGGGCAATTGCAGAGAGGGGTATCTGTGTTCTGGAGGCATCCAGGACTGTTCCAGCCAGGGGTATCTGTGGTCTGGCGGTATCCAGGGCTGTTGCAGACAGGGGTATCTGTGGTCTGGAGGCATCCAGGCCTGTTGCAGACAGGGGTATCTGTGGTCTGGAGGCATCAGGGCTGTTGCAGACATGGGACAGTGGTATCTATGGTCTGGACGCATCCAGGGCTGTTGCAGACAGGGGTATCTGTGGTCTCGAGGTATAAAGGGCTGTTGCAGACAGGGGTATCTGTTGACTGGTGGCATCCAGGGCTGTTGCAGACATGGGTATCTGTGGTCTGGAGGCATCCAGGGCTGTTGCAGACAGGGGACAGGGGTATCTGTGGTCTGGAGGCATCCAGGGCTGTTGCAGACAGGGGACTGTTGTCTGGAGGCATCCAGGGCTGTTGCAGAGAGAGGTATCTGTGGTCTGGAGGTATCCAGGGCTGTTGCAGACAGGGGACTTTCGTCTGGAGGCATCCAGCGCTGTTGCAGAGAGAGGTATCTGTGGTCTGGAGGTATCCAGGGCTGTTTCAGACAGGGATATCTGTGCTCTGGAGGCATCCAGGGCAGTTGCACCCAGAGGTATCTGTGGTCTGCTGGCATCCAGGGCTGTTGCAGACAGGGATATCTGTGCTCTGGAGGCATCCAGGGCAGTTGCACCCAGAGGTATCTGTGGTCTGGTGGCATCCAGGGCTGTTGCAGACAGGGGTATCTGTGGTCTGGAGGCATCCAGGCCTGTTGCAGACAGGGGACAGGTGTATCTGTGGTCTGGAGGTATGGAGGGCTGTTGCAGACAGGGGTATCTGTGGTCTGGAGGCATCAGGGCTGTTGCAGACAGGGGTATCTGTGGTCTGGAGGCATCAGGGCTGTTGCAGACAGTGGTATCTGTGGTCTGGAGGCATCAGGGCTGTTGCAGACAGGGGTATCTGTGGTCTGGAGGCATCCAGGGCTGTTGCAGCCAGGGGAATCTGTGGTCGGGAGGCATCCAGGGCTGTTGCAGTCAAGGGTATCTGTGGTCTGGAGGCATCCAGGGCTGTTGCAGACAGGGGTATCTGTGGTCTGGAGGCATCCAGGGCTGTTGCAGACGGATATCTGCGGTCTGGAGGTGTCCAGGGCTGTTGCAGACAGGGATATCTGTGGTCTGGAGGCATCCAGGGCTGTTGCAGCCAGAGGTATCTGTGGTCTGGAGGCATCCAGTGCTGTTGCAGACAGGGGTATCTGTGGTCTGGAGGCATCCAGTGCTGTTGCAGCCAGAGGTATCTGTGGTCTGGAGGCATCCAGTGCTGTTGCAGACAGGGGTATCTGTGGTCTGGAGGCATCCAGGACTGTTGCAGCCAGGGTTATCTGTGGTCTGGAAGTATCCAGGGCTGTTGCAGACAGGGGACTGTTGTCTGGAAGCATCCAGGGCTGTTGCAGAGAGAGGTATCTGTGGTCTGGAGGTATCCAGGGCTGTTGCAGACAGGGGACTTTCGTCTGGAGGCATCCAGCGCTGTTGCAGAGAGAGGTATCTGTGGTCTGGAGGTATCCAGGGCTGTTTCAGACAGGGATATCTGTGCTCTGGAGGCATCCAGGGCAGTTGCACCCAGAGGTATCTGTGGTCTGCTGGCAACCAGGGCTGTTGCAGACAGGGATATCTGTGCTCTGGAGGCATCCAGGGCAGTTGCACCCAGAGGTATCTGTGGTCTGGTGGCATCCAGGGCTGTTGCAGACAGGGGTATCTGTGGTCTGGAGGCATCCAGGCCTGTTGCAGACAGGGGACAGGTGTATCTGTGGTCTGGAGGTATGGAGGGCTGTTGCAGACAGGGGTATCTGTGGTCTGGAGGCATCCAGGCCTGTTGCAGACAGGGGACAGGTGTATCTGTGGTCTGGAGGCATCCAGGGCTGTTGCAGACAGGGATATCTGTGGTATGGAGGTATCCAGGGCTGTTGCAGACAGGGGACAGGGGTACCTGTGGTCTAGAGGCATCCAGGGCTGTTGCAGACAGAGGTATCCAGGGCAATTGCAGAGAGGGGTATCTGTGTTCTGGAGGCATCCAGGACTGTTCCAGCCAGGGGTATCTGTGGTCTGGCGGTATCCAGGGCTGTTGCAGACAGGGGTATCTGTGGTCTGGAGGCATCCAGGCCTGTTGCAGACAGGGGTATCTGTGGTCTGGAGGCATCAGGGCTGTTGCAGACATGGGACAGTGGTATCTATGGTCTGGACGCATCCAGGGCTGTTGCAGATAGGGGTATCTGTGGTCTCGAGGTATAAAGGGCTGTTGCAGACAGGGGTATCTGTTGACTGGTGGCATCCAGGGCTGTTGCAGACATGGGTATCTGTGGTCTGGAGGCATCCAGGGCTGTTGCAGACAGGGGACAGGGGTATCTGTGGTCTGGAGGCATCCAGGGCTGTTGCAGACAGGGGACTGTTGTCTGGAGGCATCCAGGGCTGTTGCAGAGAGAGGTATCTGTGGTCTGGAGGTATCCAGGGCTGTTGCAGACAGGGGACTTTCGTCTGGAGGCATCCAGCGCTGTTGCAGAGAGAGGTATCTGTGGTCTGGAGGTATCCAGGGCTGTTTCAGACAGGGATATCTGTGCTCTGGAGGCATCCAGGGCAGTTGCACCCAGAGGTATCTGTGGTCTGCTGGCATCCAGGGCTGTTGCAGACAGGGATATCTGTGCTCTGGAGGCATCCAGGGCAGTTGCACCCAGAGGTATCTGTGGTCTGGTGGCATCCAGGGCTGTTGCAGACAGGGGTATCTGTGGTCTGGAGGCATCCAGGCCTGTTGCAGACAGGGGACAGGTGTATCTGTGGTCTGGAGGTATGGAGGGCTGTTGCAGACAGGGGTATCTGTGGTCTGGAGGCATCAGGGCTGTTGCAGACAGGGGTATCTGTGGTCTGGAGGCATCAGGGCTGTTGCAGACAGTGGTATCTGTGGTCTGGAGGCATCAGGGCTGTTGCAGACAGGGGTATCTGTGGTCTGGAGGCATCCAGGGCTGTTGCAGCCAGGGGAATCTGTGGTCGGGAGGCATCCAGGGCTGTTGCAGTCAAGGGTATCTGTGGTCTGGAGGCATCCAGGGCTGTTGCAGACAGGGGTATCTGTGGTCTGGAGGCATCCAGGGCTGTTGCAGACGGATATCTGCGGTCTGGAGGTGTCCAGGGCTGTTGCAGACAGGGATATCTGTGGTCTGGAGGCATCCAGGGCTGTTGCAGCCAGAGGTATCTGTGGTCTGGAGGCATCCAGTGCTGTTGCAGACAGGGGTATCTGTGGTCTGGAGGCATCCAGTGCTGTTGCAGCCAGAGGTATCTGTGGTCTGGAGGCATCCAGTGCTGTTGCAGACAGGGGTATCTGTGGTCTGGAGGCATCCAGGACTGTTGCAGCCAGGGTTATCTGTGGTCTGGAAGTATCCAGGGCTGTTGCAGCGAGGGATATCTCTGGTCTGTAGGCATCCAGGGCTGTTGCAGCCAGGGGACAGAGGTATCGGTGGTCTGGAGGCATCAGGGCTGTTGCAGCCTGAGGTAACTGTGGTCTGGAGGCAATAGGGCTGTTGCACCAGGGGTATCTGTGTTCTGGAGGCATCCAGGGCTGTTGCAGACAGGGGTATCTGTGGTGTGGAGGCATTCAGGGCTGTTCCAGACGGGGACAGGGGTATCTGTGGTCTGGAGGCATCCAGGGCTGTTTCCGACAGGGGTATCTGTGGTCTGGAGGCATCCAGGGCAGTTGCAGACAGAGGTATCTGTGGTCTGGAGGCATCCAGGGCTGTTGCAGACAGGGAACAGGGGTATCTGTGGTCTGGAGGCATCCAGGGCAGTTGCAGCCAGAGGTATCTGTGGTCTGGAGGCATCCAGTGCTGTTACAGCCAGGGTTATCTGTTGTCTGGAGGTATCCAGGGCTGTTGCAGACAGGGGTATCTGTGGTCTAGAGGCATCCAGGGCTGTTGCATACAGTGGTATCTGTGGTCTGGAGGTATCCAGGTCTGTTGCAGCCAGTGGTATCTGTGGTCTGGAGGCATCCAGGGCTGTTTCAGACAGGGATATCTGTGCTCTGGAGGCATCCAGGGCAGTTGCACCCAGAGGTATCTGTGGTCTGGTGGCATCCAGGGCTGTTGCAGACAGGGGTATCTGTGGTCTGGTGGCATCCAGGGCTGTTGCAGACAGGGGACAGGTGTATCTGTGGTCTGGAGGCATCCAGGGCTGTCGCAGTCAGGGGTATCTGTGGTCTGGAGGTATCCAGGTCTGTTGCAGTCAGGGGACAGGTGTATCTGTGGTCTGGAGGCATCCAGGGCTGTCGCAGTCAGTTGTATCTGTGGTCTGGAGGTATCCAGGGCTGTTGCAGTCAGGGGTATCTGTGGTCTGGAGGCATCCAGGATGTTGCAGACAGGGGTATCTGTGGTCTGGAGGCATCCAGGCCTGTTGCAGACAGGGGACAGGTGTATCTGTTGTCTGGAGGTATCCAGGGCTGTTGCAGTCAGGGGTATCTGTGGTCTGGAGGCATCCAGGCCTGTTGCAGACAGGGGACAGGTGTATCTGTGGTCTGGAGGCATCGAGGGCTGTTGCAGACAGGGGTATCTGTGGTCTGGAGGCATCCAGGGCATTTGCACCCAGAGATATCAGTGGTCTGGTGGCATACAGGGCCTTTGCACCCACAGGTATCTGTGGTCTGTAGGCATCCAGGGCTGTTGCAGTCTGGGGTATCTGTGGTCTGGAGGCATCCAGGGCTGTTGCAGACAGGGATATCTGTGGTCTGGAGGTATCCAGGGCTGTTGCAGACAGGGGACTGGGCTCTCTGGGGTCTGGAGGCATCCAGGGCTGTTGCAGACATGGGACAGGGGTACCTGTGGTCTAGAGGCATCCAGGGCTGTTGCAGACAGAGGTATCCAGGGCAATTGCAGAGAGTGGTATCTGTGTTCTGGAGGCATCCAGGACTGTTCCAGCCAGGGGTATCTGTGGTCTGGCGGAATCCAGGGCTGTTGCAGACAGGGGTATCTGTGGTCTGGAGGCATCCAGGGCTGTTGCAGACAGGGGTATCTGTGGTCTGGAGGCATCAGGGCTGTTGCAGACATGGGACAGTGGTATCTATGGTCTGGACGCATCCAGGGCTGTTGCAGACAGGGGTATCTGTGGTCTCGAGGTATCAAGGGCTGTTGCAGACAGGGGTATCTGTTGACTGGTGGCATCCAGGGCTGTTGCAGACAGGGGTGTCTGTGGTCTGGAGGCATCCAGGGCTGTTGCAGACGGGGGACATGGGTATCTGTGGTCTGGAGGCATCCAGGGCTGTTGCAGACAGGGGACAGGGGTATCTGTGGTCTGGAGGCATCCAGGGCTGTTGCAGACAGGGGACTGTTGTCTGGAGGCATCCAGGGCTGTTGCAGAGAGAGGTATCTGTGGTCTGGAGGTATCCAGGGCTGTTGCAGACAGGGGACTTTCGTCTGGAGGCATCCAGCGCTGTTGCAGAGAGAGGTATCTGTGGTCTGGAGGTATCCAGGGCTGTTTCAGACAGGGATATCTGTGCTCTGGAGGCATCCAGGGCAGTTGCACCCAGAGGTATCTGTGGTCTGCTGGCATCCAGGGCTGTTGCAGACAGGGATATCTGTGCTCTGGAGGCATCCAGGGCAGTTGCACCCAGAGGTATCTGTGGTCTGGTGGCATCCAGGGCTGTTGCAGACAGGGGTATCTGTGGTCTGGAGGCATCCAGGCCTGTTGCAGACAGGGGACAGGTGTATCTGTGGTCTGGAGGTATGGAGGGCTGTTGCAGACAGGGGTATCTGTGGTCTGGAGGCATCCAGGCCTGTTGCAGACAGGGGACAGGTGTATCTGTGGTCTGAGGGATCCAGGGCTGTCGCAGTCAGGGGTATCTGTGGTCTGGAGGTATCAAGGTCTGTTGCAGTCAGGGGACAGGTGTATCTGTAGTCTGGAGGCATCCAGGGCTGTCGCAGACAGGGGTATCTGTGGTCTGGAGGTATCCAGGGCTGTTGCAGTCAGGGGTATCTGTGGTCTGGAGGCATCCAGGTTGTTGCAGACAGGGGTATCTGTGGTCTGGAGGCATCCAGGCCTGTTGCAGACAGGGGACAGGTGTATCTGTTGTCTGGAGGTATCCAGGGCTGTTGCAGTCAGGGGTATCTGTGGTCTGGAGGTATCCAGGCCTGTTGCAGACAGGGGACAGGTGTATCTGTGGTCTGGAGGCATCGAGGGCTGTTGCAGACAGGGGTGGCTGTGGTCTGGAGGCATCCAGGGCATTTGCACCCTGAGATATCAGTGGTCTGGTGGCATACAGGGCCTTTGCACCCACAGGTATCTGTGGTCTGTAGGCATCCAGGGCTGTTGCAGACTGGGGTATCTGTGGTCTGGAGGCATCCAGTGCTGTTGCAGACAGGGATATCTGTGGTCTGGAGGTATCCAGGGCTGTTGCAGACAGGGGACTGGGCTCTCTGGGGTCTGGAGGCATCCAGGGCTGTTGCAGACATGGGACAGGGGTACCTGTGGTCTAGAGGCATCCAGGGCTGTTGCAGACAGAGGTATCCAGGGCAATTGCAGAGAGGGGTATCTGTGTTCTGGAGGCATCCAGGACTGTTCCAGCCAGGGGTATCTGTGGTCTGGAGGCATCAGGGCTGTTGCAGACATGGGACAGTGGTATCTATGGTCTGGACGCATCCAGGGCTGTTGCAGACAGGGGTATCTGTGGTCTGGAGGTATCAAGGGCTGTTGCAGACAGGGGTATCTGTTGACTGCTGGCATCCAGGGCTGTTGCAGACAGGGGTGTCTGTGGTCTGGAGGCATCCAGGGCTGTTGCAGACGGGGGACATGGGTATCTGTGGTCTGGAGGCATCCAGGGCTGTTGCAGAGAGAGGTATCTGTGGTCTGGAGGTATCCAGGGCTGTTGCAGACAGGGGACTTTTGTCTGGAGGCATCCAGCGCTGTTGCAGAGAGAGGTATCTGTGGTCTGGAGGCATCCAGGGCTGTTGCAGACATGGGACAGGGGTATCTGTGCTCTAGAGGCATCCAGGGCTGTTGCAGACAGGGGTATCTGTGGTCTGGATGCATCCAGGGCTGTTGCAGACAGCGATATCTGTGGTCTGGAGGCATCCAGGGCTGTTGCAGACAGGGGTATCTGTGGTCTGGAGGCATCCAGGGCTGTTGCAGCCAGGGGACAGAGGTATCTGTGGTCTGGAGGCATCCAGGGCTGTTGAAGTCAGGGGTATCTGTGGTCTAGAGGCATCAAGGGCTGTTGCAGTCAGAGGTATCTGTGGTCTGGAGGCAACCAGCGCTGTTTCAGCCAGGGGTATCTGTGGTCTGGAGGCATCCAGGGCTGTTGCAGACAGGGGTATCTGTGGTCTGGAGTCATCCAGGGCTGTTGCAGCCAGAGGTATCAGTGGTCTGGAGGCATCCAGGGCTGTTGCAGAAAGGGGACTGTGGTCTGGAGGCATCCAGGGCTGTTGCAGACAGAGGTATCTGTGTTCTGGAGGTATCCAGTGCAATTGCAGACAGAGGTATCTGTGGTCTGGTGGTATCCAGGGCAATTGCAGACAGAGGTATCTCTGGTCTGGAGGTATCCAGGGCAATTGCAGACAGAGTTATCCAGGGCAATTGCAGACAGGGGTATCTGTGGTCTGGAGGCATCCAGGACTGTTGCAGCCAAGGGTATCTGTGGTCTGGAGGAATGCAGGGCTGTTGCAGACAGGGGTATCTGTGGTCTGGAGGCATCCAGGGCTGTTGCAGACGGGGGTATCTCTGGTCTGGAGGCATCCAGGGCTGTTGCAGACAGGGGTATCTGTGGACTGGAGGTATCCAGGGCTGTTGCAGACAGGGGTATCTGTGGTCCGGAGGTATCCAGGGCTGTTGCAGCCAGGGGTATATGTTGTATGGAGGCATCAGGGCTGTTGCAGACAGGGGACAGTGGTACCTGTGGTCTGGAGGCATCAGGGCTGTTGCAGACAGAGGTATCTGTGGTCTGGAGGTATCCAGGGCAATTGCAGACAGAGGTATCCAGGGCAATTGCAGACAGGGGTATCTGTGGTCCGGAGGTATCCAGGGCTGTTGCAGCCAGGGGTATATGTTGTATGGAGGCATCAGGGCTGTTGCAGACAGGGGACAGAGGTACCTGTGGTCTGGAGGCATCAGGGCTGTTGCAGACAGAGGTATCTGTGGTCTGGAGGTATCCAGGGCAATTGCAGACAGAGGTATCCAGGGCAATTGCAGACAGGGGAATCTGTGGTCTGGAGGCATCCAGGGCTGTTGCAGACAGGGGTATCTGTGGTCTGGAGGCATCCAGGGCTGTTGCAGACATGAGACAGTGGTATCTATGTTCTGGACGCATCCAGGGCTGCTGCAGACAGGGGTATCTGTTGACTGGTGGCATCCAGGGCTGTTGCAGACAGGGGTGTCTGTGGTCTGGAGGCATCCAGGGCTGTTGCAGACGGGGGACATGGGTATCTGTGGTCTGGAGGCATCCAGGGCTGTTGCAGCCAGGGGGATCTGTGGTCTGGAGGCATCCAGGGCAGTTGCAGCCAGAGGTATCTGTGGTCTGGAGGAAACCAGCGCTGTTGCAGCCAGGGGTATCTGTGGTCTGGAGGCATCCAGGGCTGTTGCAGCCAGAGGTATCAGTGGTCTGGAGGCAACAAGGGCTGTTGCAGACAGGGGACAGGGGTATCTGTGGTCTGGAGGCATGCAGGGCTGTTGCACCCAGAGGTATATGTGGTCTGGAGGCATCCACGGCTGTTGCAGACAGGAGTATCTGTGGTCTGTAGGCATCAGTGATGTTGCAGCCAATGGTATCTGTGGTCTGGAGGTATCCAGGGCTGTTGCACCCAGAGGTATCTGTGGTCTGGAGGCATTCAGGGCTGTTGCAGTCAGGGGTATCTGTGGTCTGCAGGCATCCATGGCTGTTGCAGACAGCGGTATCTGTGGTCTGGAGGCATCCAGGGCTGTTGCAGACAGGGGTATCCGTGTTCTGGAGGCATCCAGGGCTGTTGCAGACAGGGGTATCTGTGGTCTGGAGGCATCCAGGACTGTTGCAGCCAGGGGGATCTGTGGTCTGGAGGCATCCAGGGCAGTTGCAGCCAGAGGTATCTGTGGTCTGGAGGAAACCAGCGCTGTTGCAGACATGGGTATCTGTGGTCTGGAGGTATCCAGGGCTGTTGCAGCCAGGGGTATCTGTGGTCTGGAGTCATCCAGGGCTGTTGCAGCCAGAGGTATCAGTGGTCTGGAGGCAACAAGGGCTGTTGCAGACAGGGGACAGGGGTATCTGTCGTCTGGAGGCATGCAGGGCTGTTGCAGCCAATGGTATCTGTGGTCTGGAGGCATCCATGGCTGTTGCAGACAGGGGTATCTGTGGTCTGGAGGTATCCAGGGCTGTTGCAGCCAGGGGTATCTGTGGTCTGGAGGTATCCAGGGCTGTTGCAGCCAGGGGTATCTGTGGTCTGGAGGTATCCAGAGCTGTTGCAGCCAGGGGTGTCTGCGGTCTGGAGGCATCAGGGCAGTTGCAGACAGGGGACAGAGGTATCTGTGGTCTGGAGGCAACAGGGCTGCTGCAGCCATGGGTATTCGTGTTCTGGAGGCATCCAGTGCTGTTGCAGACAGGGGTATCTGTGGTCTGGAGGCATCCTGGGCTGTTGCAGCCAGAGGTATCTGTGGTCTGGAGGCATCCTGGGCTGTTGCACCCAGAGGTATCTGTGGTCTGGAGGCATGCAGGTCTGTTGCAGACAGTTGTATCTGTGGTCTGGAGGCATCCAGGGCTGTTGCAACCAGGGCTATCTGTGGTTTGGAGGCATCCAGGGCTGTTGCAACCAGGGGTATCTGTGGTCTGGAGGCATCCAGGGCTGTTGCCTCCAGGGGTTCTGTGCTCTGGAGGCATCCAGGGCTGTTGCAGACATGGGACAGGGCTATCTGTGGTCTAGAGGCATCCAGGGCTATTGCAGACAGTGGTATCTCTGGTCTGGAGGTATCCAGGGCTGTTGCAGCCAGGGGTATCTGTGGTCTGGAGGCATCAAGGGCTGTTGCAGACAGGGGACAGGGGTATCTCTGCTTTGGAGGCATCCAGGGCTGTTGCAGACAGGTGTATATGTGGTCTGGAGGCATCCAGTGCTGTTGCAGCCAGAGGTATCTGTGGTTTGTTGGCATCCAGGGCTGTTGCAGACAGGGGTATCTGTGGTCTAGAGGCATCCAGGGCTGTTGTAGCCAGATGTATCTGAGGTCTGGAGGCATCAAGGTCTGTTGCAGACAGGGGACAGGGGTATCTCTGGTCTGGAGGCATCAAGGTTGTTGCAGCCAGAAGTATCTGTGGTCTGGAGGCATCAAGGGCTGTTGCAGACAGGGGACAGGGGTATCTGTGGTCTGGAGGCATCCAGGGCTGTTGCAGACAGAGGTATATGTGGTCTGGAGGCATCCAGGGCTGTTGCAGACAGGGGACAGGTGTATCTGTGGTGTGGAGGCATCCAGGGCTGTTGCACCCAGAGTATCTGTGGTCTGGAGGTATCCAGGGCTGTTGCAGACAGGTGTATCTGTGGTCTGGAGGCTTCCAGGGCAGTCGCAGACAGGGGTATCTGTGGTCTGAAGGCATCCAGGGCTGTTGCAGACAGGGGTATCTGTGGTCTGGAGGCATCCAGGGCTGTTGCAGACAGGGGTATCTGTGGCCTGGAGGCATCCAGGGCTGTTGCAGCCAGGGGTTTCTGTGGTCTGGAGGCATCCAGGGCTGTTGCAGCCAGAGGTATCTGTGGTCTGGAGGCATCCAGCGCTGTTGCAGCCAGGGGACAGTGGTATCTCTGGTCTGGAGGCATCAACGTTGTTGCAGCCAGAAGTATCTGTGGTCTGGTGGCATCCAGGGCTGTTGCAGACAGGGGTATCTGTGGTCTGGAGGCATCCAGGGCTGTTGCAGACAGGGGTATCTGTGGCCTGGAGGCATCCAGGCTGTTGCAGACAGGGGTATCTGTGGTCTGGAGGTATCCAGGGCTGTTGCAGACAGGGGTATCTGTGGCCTGGAGGCATACAGGCTGTTGCAGACAGGGGTATCTGTGGTCTGGAGGTATCCAGGGCTGTTGCAGACAGAGGTATCTGTGGTCTGGAGGCATCCAGGTCTGTTGCAGACAGGGGTATCTGTGGTCTGGAGGCATCCAGGGCAGTTACAGCCAGAGGTATCTGTGGTCTGGAGGCATCCAGGGCTGTTGCAGACAGGGGACAGTGGTATGTGGGCTGGAGGCATCCAGGGCTGTTGCAGACAGGGGACAGGGGTATCTGTGGTCTGGAGGCATCCAGGGCTGTTGCAGACAGTGGTATCTGTGGTCTGGAGCTATCCAGGGCTGTTGCAGCCAGGGGTATCTGTGGTCTGGAGGCATCCAGGGCTGTTGCAGCCAGGGGTTTCTGTGGTCTGGAGGCATCCAGGGCTGTTGCAGCCAGAGGTATCTGTGGTCTGGAGGCATCCAGCGCTGTTGCAGCCAGGGGACAGTGGTATCTCTGGTCTGGAGGCATCAACGTTGTTGCAGCCAGAAGTATCTGTGTTCTGGAGGCATCAAGGGCTGTTGCAGACTGGTATCTGAGGTCTGAGGCATCCAGGGCTGTAGCAGACAGGGTTATCTGTGGTCTGGAGGCATCCAGGGCTGTTGCAGCCAGAGGTATATGTGGTCTGGAGGCATACCGCGCTTTTGCAGCCAGGGGTATCTGTGGTATGGAGGCATCCATGGCTGTTGCAGACAGGGGTATCTGTGGTCTGGAGGCATCAAGGCTGTTGCAGCCAGAAGTATCTGTGGTCTGGAGGCATCCATGGCTGTTGCAGACAGGGTTATCTGTAGTCTGGAGGCATCTAGGGCTGTTGCAGACAGGGGTATCTGTGGTCTGGTGGCATCAGGGCTGTTGCAGACAGGGGTATCTGTGGTCTGGAGGCATCCAGGGCTGTTGCAGACAGGGGTATCTGTTGTCTGGAGGCATCCAGGGCTGTTGCCGCCAGGGGTATCTGTGGTCTGGAGGCATCCAGGGCTGTTGCAGACAGAGGACAGGGGTATCTGTGGTCTGGAGGCATCCAGGGCTGTTGCAGCCAGGGGTATCTGTGGTCTGGAGGCATCCAGTGCTGTTGCACCGAGTGGTATCTGTGGTCTGGAGGCATCCAGGGCTGTTGCAGCCTGGGGTATCTGTGGTCTGGAGGCATCCAGGGCTGTTGCACCCAGAGTATCTGTGGTCTGGAGGCATCCAGGGCTGTTGCAGACAGGTGTATCTGTGGTCTGGAGGCATCCAGGCCTGTTGCAGCCAGGGGTATCTGTGGTCTGGAGGCATCCAGGGCTGTCGCAGACAGGGGTATCTGTGGTCTGGAGGCATCCAGGGCAGTTGCACCCAGAGGTATCTGTGGTCTGGAGGCATCCAGGGCTGTTGCAGACAGGGGTATCTGTGGTCTGGAGGCATCCAGGGCTGTTGCAGACAGAGGTATCTGTGGTCTGGAGGCATCCAGGACTGTTGCAGACAGGGGTATCTGTGGTCTGGTGGCATCCAGGGCTGTTGCAGACAGAGGTATCTGTGGTCTGGAGGCATCCAGGGCAGTTGCAGCCAGAGGTATCTGTGGTCTGGAGGCATCCAGGGCTGTTGCAGACAGGGGACAGGGGTATCTGTGGGCTGGAGGCATCCAGGGCTGTTGCAGACAGGGGTATCTGTGGTCTGGAGGCATCCATGGCTGTTGCAACCAGGGCTATCTGTGGTTTGGAGGCATCCAGTGCTGTTGCAACCAGGGGTATCTGTGGTCTGGAGGCATCCTGGGCTGTTGCCTCCAGGGGTATCTGTGGTCTGGAGGCATCCAGGGCTGTTGCAGACAGGTTACAGTGTTATCTGTTGTCTGGAGGCATCCAGGGCTGTTGCCGCCAGGGGTATCTGCGGTCTGGAGGCATCCAGGGATGTTGCAGACAGGGGACAGGGGTATCTGTGGTCTGGAGGCATCCAGGGCTGTTGCAGCCAGGGGTATCTGTGGTCTGGAGGCATCCAGTGCTGTTGCACCCAGTGGTATCTGTGGTCTGGAGGCATCCAGGGCTGTTGCTGGCAGGGGTGTCTGTGGTCTGGAGGCATCTAGGGCTGTTCCAGCCAGGGGTATCTGTGGTCTGGAGGCATCCAGGGCTGTTGCAGCCAGGGGTATCTGTGGTCTGGAGGCATCCAGTGCTGTTGCACCGAGTGGTATCTGTGGTCTGGAGGCATCCAGGGCTGTTGCAGCCTGGGGTATCTGTGGTCTGGAGGCATCCAGGGCTGTTGCACCCAGAGTATCTGTGGTCTGGAGGCATCCAGGGCTGTTGCAGACAGGTGTATCTGTGGTCTGGAGGCATCCAGGCCTGTTGCAGCCAGGGGTATCTGTGGTCTGGAGGCATCCAGGGCTGTCGCAGACAGGGGTATCTGTGGTCTGGAGGCATCCAGGGCAGTTGCACCCAGAGGTATCTGTGGTCTGGAGGCATCCAGGGCTGTTGCAGACAGGGGTATCTGTGGTCTGGAGTCATCCAGGGCTGTTGCAGACAGAGGTATCTGTGGTCTGGAGGCATCCAGGACTGTTGCAGACAGGGGTATCTGTGGTCTGGTGGCATCCAGGGCTGTTGCAGACAGAGGTATCTGTGGTCTGGAGGCATCCAGGGCAGTTGCAGCCAGAGGTATCTGTGGTCTGGAGGCATCCAGGGCTGTTGCAGACAGGGGACAGGGGTATCTGTGGGCTGGAGGCATCCAGGGCTGTTGCAGACAGGGGTATCTGTGGTCTGGAGGCATCCATGGCTGTTGCAACCAGGGCTATCTGTGGTTTGGAGGCATCCAGTGCTGTTGCAACCAGGGGTATCTGTGGTCTGGAGGCATCCTGGGCTGTTGCCTCCAGGGGTATCTGTGGTCTGGAGGCATCCAGGGCTGTTGCAGACAGGTTACAGTGTTATCTGTTGTCTGGAGGCATCCAGGGCTGTTGCCGCCAGGGGTATCTGCGGTCTGGAGGCATCCAGGGATGTTGCAGACAGGGGACAGGGGTATCTGTGGTCTGGAGGCATCCAGGGCTGTTGCAGCCAGGGGTATCTGTGGTCTGGAGGCATCCAGTGCTGTTGCACCCAGTGGTATCTGTGGTCTGGAGGCATCCAGGGCTGTTGCTGGCAGGGGTGTCTGTGGTCTGGAGGCATCTAGGGCTGTTCCAGCCAGGGGTATCTGTGGTCTGGAGGCATCCTGGGCTGTTGTACCCAGAGGTGTCTGTGGTCTGGAGTTATCCAGGGCTGTTGCAGCCAGGGGTATCTGTCGTCTGGAGGCATCCCGGCCTGTTGCAGCCAGGGGTATCTGTTGTCTGAAGGTATCCAGGGCTGTTGCAGACAGGGGCATCTGTGTTCTGGAGGCATACAGGGCTGTTGCAGACAGGGGTATCTGTGGTCCGGAGGTATCCAGGGCTGTTGCAGCCAGGGGTATATGTTGTCTGGAGGCATCAGGGCTGTTGCAGACAGGGGACAGAGGTACCTGTGGTCTGGAGGCATCAGGGCTGTTGCAGACAGAGGTATCTGTGGTCTGGAGGTATCCAGGGCAATTGCAGACAGAGGTATCCAGGGCAATTGCAGACAGGGGTATCTGTGGTCTGGAGGCATCCAGGACTGTTCCAGCCAGGGGTATCTGTGGTCTGGAGGCATCCATGGCTGTTGCAACCAGGGCTATCTGTGGTTTGGAGGCATCCAGGTCTGTTGCAACCAGGGGTATCTGTGGTCTGGAGGCATCCAGGGTTGTTGCCTCCAGGGGTATCTGTGGTCTGGAGGCATCCATGGCTGTTGCAACCAGGGCTATCTGTGGTTTGGAGGCATCCAGGTCTGTTGCAACCAGGGGTATCTGTGGTCTGGAGGCATCCAGGGTTGTTGCCTCCAGGGGTATCTGTGGTCTGGAGGCATCCAGCGCTGTTGCAACCAGGGGTATCTGTGGTCTGGAGGCATCCAGGGCTGTTGCCTCCAGGGGTATCTGTGGTCTGGAGGCATCCAGGGCTGTTGCAGACAGGTTACAGTGGTATCTGTTGTCTGGAGGCATCCAGGGCTGTTGCCGCCAGGGGTATCTGCGGTCTGGAGGCATCCAGGGCTGTTGCAGACAGGGATCAGGGGTATCTGTGGACTGGAGGCATCCAGGGCTGTTGCAGCCAGGGGTATCTGTGGTCTGGAGGCATCCAGTGCTGTTGCACCCAGTGGTATCTGTTGTCTGGAGGCATCCAGTGCTGTTGCAGGCAGGGGTATCTGTGGTCTGGAGGCATCCAGGGCTGTTGCAGCTAGGCGTATCTGTGGTCTGGAGGCATCCAGGGCTGTTGCAGCCAGGTGTATCTGTGGTCTGGAGGCATCCAGGGCTGTTGCAGCCAGGTGTATCTGTGGTCTGGAGGCATCCAGGGCTGTCATAACATCGGAAGAATAAAGATGGCTTCTACAGATAAGGGATTATGTGAATAAACTTTGATTATACTTGGCAGGGAATGGCTTTGATAGAAGTGCTTATATTCATTATTAAATTGGTTGTTTTTAACAAAGAAACTATCTATCAAATGTTGATGGAAGGCCATCTATCATCATATTTCTATCTCTATGATTGCTCCCTGACCTGCTGAGGGTTTCAGATAGGGCACATGGCTGCATAGTGGTCAGCATGACACTAACACAGCTGAGGCATCACAGTTCAGAGTTCAATTCCAGAGCCATGGTCAGCATAACACTATCACAGCTGAAGCATTGCAGTTCAGAGTTCAATTCCAGAGCCATCTGTAAGGAGTTCATACGTTGTCCCTGTGGAATGCATGGTTTTTCTCTGGTTTCCTCACACATACCAGTTAGTAGTTTAACTGGTTATTGTAAATTGCCCTACCCAGGTGGCTGCTGGGCGGTTTGGCTTGAACGGAAGAAAGGCCTGTTCTGCACTGTATCTTTAACTATAAATGAATAAATATTTAGTTGCAATGCTAATAAAATATAATGCTTTAGAATACATAAGAATGTAAGAAATAGGAGGAGTAGGCCATCTGGTCTGTCGAGCTGGTTTCACCATTGAATAAGATCATGGCTGATCTGACCATGGACTCATCTCATAACCCTTAATTCCCCTACTATGCCAAAATCTATCCAACCTTTTTTTAAATATATTCACTGAGGTGGCCTCCACTGCTTCATTGGGCATAGAATTCCACAGATTCACCACTCTCTGGGAAAAGCATTTCCTCCTCATCTCCTTCCTAAATTTACTCCCCCAAATCTTGAGGCTATGTCCACTAGCTCTAGTCTCACCTACCAGTGGAAACAACTTTCCTGCCTCTATCTTTCCCTTTCATAATTTTATATGTTTCTATAAGATTTCCCCTCATCCTTCTGAGTTCCAGACAGTATGGTCCCAGGCAACTCAATCTCTCCTCGTAGTCTAACCCCCTCAACTCTGGAATCAATCTGGTGGACCTCATCTGCACCGCCTCCAGAGCCAGTGTATCCTTCCTCAAGTAAGGAAACCGGAACTGCATGCAGTACTCCAGGTGCGGCCTCACCAGTATCCTGTGCATTTGCAGCATAGTTCAATCTCTCTAGCAATGAAGGCCAGCATTCTATTTGCATTCTTGATAGCCTGCTGCACCTGCAAACCGATCTTTTGTGATTCATGCACAAGCACTCCCAAATCCCTCTGCACAGCAGGCAGTTGCAATCTTTTATCATTTAAATACGAATCTGATCTTCCATATTTCCTTCCAAAGTGGAAGACCTCACATTTACCAACATTCTACTCCATCTGCCAGAACCTTGCCTATTCACTTAACCTATCTATATCTCTCTGCAGACTCTCTGTATCCTCTGCACAATTTGCTTTTCCACTCAATTTAGTGTCATCAGCAAACTTCGATACACTATACTCATTTCCTTCTTCCAGGGTGTTAATGTATATCGTGAACAACTGTGGGCCCAGCACTGACCCCTGCAACACATCACTCACCAGTGATTGCCAACCAGAGTAACGCCCATGTATTCCATCCCTCTGCTTTCTATTAGTTAACCAATTCTCTATCCATGCTAATACATCACCCCAATTCTGTGCATCCTTATCTTATGGATAAGTCTTCTATGCGGCACCTTATCAAACACCTTCTGGAAATCCACGTATATAATGTCCATCTGATCTTTCTATCTTCTGCGGTTTTATATTCTCAAAGAACTCCAGTAAGTTTATCAAACAGGTCCTGCCTTTGCTGAATCCATGTTGTGTCTGCCTGATGAATCCATTTCTTTCCAGATGCCTCACTGTTTTTTCTTTAATGATAAATGCAAGCACTTTCCCAACTACAGATGTTAAACTAACTGGTCTATAGTTACCTGCCTTTTGCCTACATCCATATTTGAACAGTGACATTTGCCTTCTTCCAATCCACCGGGACCTGCCCAGAGTACAGATAATTTTGGTAAATTATCACCAAAGCTTCATCTATAACCTCTGCCATTTCTTTCAGTACCCAGGGACGCATTCCATCAGGACCAGGGGATGTGTCTATGTTTAGGCCCACAAGTTTGCTCAGCACTACCTCTTTAGTGATAACTATTGATTCAAGGTCTTCACCTCTCATCACATCCATATCATCTCTGACAATACAATTTCTCAGTCACAGAAGGAGGTAACCAAGAAAGAAATAGTAGTATTGTGCATGATACAACTAAAATTACTATTATGAAGAGTAGATGTTTTGGTTATGTTCTGATGTTATCAAGATAAAATGTCATTGCACATTACAACATTTTTCTGAGTCACTGAAATAGAATTATCTGTAATCCATTAGTTAATTCATGTGCAGATTATGCATTTATGCCTGATCAGTGTCTCCATGTTCATTACAGAGTTATAAGACAGGTTGTAGGACATCTGTACAGTGCACATCTCAATGCTTCAAAAGCTTTAGTACTGTGCAAAAGACTTAGGCAAATATATACTCTGTATCGAGGGTGCATAAGACCTTTGCATAGTATTGTATTTGGCAATGTGGAGTGGACAGCAAGTTTTGTAAATCTGGTGGGAGCAAAGGATGTAGGGAATGGTGAGGTTGGATCATCACAGAAGGGGTGTGGGACAGGTGGCTGAGAAGGAGTGCCAGAGATGGGGGATAGTGTGGGTGTAGACACACCCAGCCCTGAGAAACCTGGCAAGGTCATTTGATTCTAAACAATTGGTTTATTGATCATCACAGAATGTCTCCCTTGTGCTTCCCACTCCCTCCTCTCTCCCTTCCCATTTTCCTAAACATGATTCCCCTCTCCTTATATGCTTCCCACTCTCAGTCCACAATAGAGACCCATATCAGAATCAGGTTTATCATCACTCACTTATGTCATGAAATTGTTTCTTTTTTGCAGCAGTACAGTGCAGTACATAACATTACTAGACTTTTGCACAGTACAGTACTTACCAATTTTTTTAAAATCTAGAACACTTCCTTCATGATTACCATGCACTTTGATAATGAACCCATTAGGAAACATTAGAGCTAAATTCAAAGGTTCAAAGTACAATTATTATTAAAGAATGTATGCAGTATACAACCCTGAGATCTGTCTTCCCACAGAGAGTCATCAAACAAATGTAAAGCCCTGGTTAAGATTTTTACTGCTATGCTGTAGGTATTTCATTTTAGCAGTTTTACAAGAGCAGTCTGTATTGCTTTTAGCTTGTTTGGGTTTGAGCTGAGATAAGAAGCTTTGTTATTCAATTTAGGAATGTGTTGTCAGCCAATCAGGGTGATAGATTTGGGAGGAAGTTCCAGAGGATGAAGGGTTGAGAGGTCTCTGTTGGTGGGAGCTGCAAGAGGACAGGGAAAAATGATGGCTGAGGACACTGTCCCTGTTGTCAAAGGTGCTTTGTGCAGATGAATGGGTTGAAGAAGGAAGATCCAATACTCCTGTTGGGAGAACCTTTTGCTTGAGATCTATTTAGAGCAACACTCGGAAGGTGGTGGGTGCTTTCATGCAGACCGAGGGTCCAGAGCATGAGTGACAGACAAGTTCAAGTTGAGTTCCAACTTAACTGCACATTAGACTGTTTAAGGGTAATGGGCCCATTTTTGTCTTTTTACTCTTTCTTTCAGCAATAACCATTTGCTTAAATTAACATTCTTAAATATACTTCTTTTTAATTGTATGCAGTGTACAATCTATTATTTCTTCTCAGGGATGGCAAATCACAGAGCATTCACACAAATTGGGGTTTGAGTGGGCAAGACATCCCAATCTCATGGATTTGGTGGGACCAAAGTTGTCTACTCCCTAGATGTACAAAGCCAGAGAAAGGTGGGTTCTTTCTTTTTCCATCTTTTTATTATCATTATTAATAACAACAAAATAAAATTGGTACATAGATAATGGGATTACAAACGTACATATTTCAACTAACTATAAAAGATTACAAAAACAATGATTACAGTATAAATGAGTATTCCCACATCGTAAAAGATACAATATACAAATAGACAAAGCAAACCTAGGTGTATAAAATAAAAAGAAAAAATAAAAAGGAAAAAAGAAAAAAATCATTATGCAAAAACTAATCTAAAAATCTAATAACTAATAGAAGAAAAAAACAAAAAAAGAAAAAAGAGAAAAGAAAAAAAAGGCTGTTTATAATATCTCACAAAAATGCAAAATCATCAGTGTCGTCAACTCCGATCCTCTTGACATATATGAAAGCAAAACTGGAAAATCAAATAGGCCTGGAACAGGGTCCTATTACATCATATGAAAATATTGAATAAATGGTCTCCATATCTTTTCAAATTTAGTAGAAGTGTCAAAAACACTAGTTCTAATTTTTTCTAAACTTAAACATAACATAGTTTGAGAAAATCAATGAAATGCAGTAGGAGGATTAATTTCCTTCCAATTCAACAAAATAGATCTTCTAGCCATTAGTGTACGAAATGCAATCATTCGACAGGTGGAAGAAGATAAATGAAATGAGTCCATCATTGGTAAACCAAAAATTGCAGTAAAAGGATGAGGTTGTAAATCAATGTTCAATACCGCAGAGATAATATCAAAAATATCTTTCCAATATTTTTTCAAAAGTGGACACGACCAGAACATATGAGTTAAAGACACTATTTCAGATTGACATCTATCACAAGTAGGATTTATATAGGAATAAAAATGAGCCAATTTATCCTTGGACATATGGGCCCTATGCATGACCTTAAACTGTGTTAATGAATGTTTGGTACATATAGATGATGATTTAACTAATTGAAGAATTCTATCCCAATTCTCAATAGGAATACTAAGGTTAAGCTCTCTTTCTCTATCACTTTTTGTCTTATAAAGGGGCTCTGAATGTATCTTCATAATTATATTATTAAGTTTTGATATAAGCCCTTTCTGAAAGGGGTTTAATTCAAACAAATTCTCCAAAATACCTGAAGACACAAAATTTGGAAAAGTAGGAAGTACAGTATTTAAAAAATTCTTAATCTGTAAATATCTAAAAAATGAAATCTAGGCAAATTATATTTATTAGATAATTGCTCAAAAGACATAAAATAATTATCCAAAAATAAATCAGAAAATCGTAGTAATCCTTTAGTAATCCTGAATAAGCTTGGTCTATAATTGAAGGGTGGAAAAAACAATTGGATACAATAGGAATATTTAAAACAAACTGAGTCAACCCAAAAAATTTCTGAAATTGAAACCATATACGTAAAGTATGTTTAACTATCGGGTTGTCAATTCATTTCGGCAATTTAGAAAGATCAAAAGGGAGAGAAATCCCCAAAATAGAACCCAGTGCAAAATCTGGTACCGATTTAATTTCCAGGCTCACCCAATGAGGGCTAAAAGATCCATCCCAGTCTTTCAACCAACATATCAAATATCTAATATTAACTGCCCAATAATAAAATCTAAAATTAGGCAATGCTAATCCACCTTCCTTCTTTGCCTTCTGTAAGTATATTTTACCTAACCTGGGAATTTTATTCTGCCATATATATGAGGAAATTTTTGAATCAACATTAGTAATAAAAGATTTTGGAATACAAATTGGTACTGCTTGTAAAATATATAAGAACTTAGGTAAAATAACCATCTTAATAGTATTAATCCTACCTATCAGAGATAAAGATAATGGTGACCACTTAGTAAACAAGCATTTAATCTGATCAATTAAGGGTAGAATATTAACCCTAAATAAGTCTTTATGGTGTTTTTGTGATTTTAATCCCTAAATAAATAAAAAAGCCATTAACTAATTTAAAAGGTAAGTTTCCATAAATTGGGACCTGTCTATTTAAAGGAAACAATTCACTCTTATTAAGATTTAATTTATACCCAGAAAAATCACTAAATTGAGCCAACAATGATAAAACTCCTGGAATAGATTTCTCAGGATTAGAAATAAATAATAAATCATCTGCATACAAAGATAACTTATGAGTATCTGTCCCACAATTAATACCAAGAATATCCTGTGATTCTCTGATAGAAATTGCCAAGGGTTCTAAAGCAATATCAAATAATAGTGGGCTAAGATGACAGCCTTGTCTAGTGCCCCGAAGTAAACAAAAAAAGGGAGATCTTTGATTATTAGTAAACACCGAGGCTACTGGAGTATGATAAATCAGTTTAATCCAGGAAATAAATGTCGGACTAAAATTAAACTTCTCCAACACAGTAAATAAGTATGGCCATTCAACTCTGTCAAATGCTTTCTCCGCATCTAATGAAATAACACATTCTGAAATATTATGTGAAGGAGTATACACAATATTCAATAACCTCCTAACATTAAAAAAAGAATAACGATTTTTAATAAAACCGGTTTGATTTTCCAAGATAATTTGGGGTAATACCTTCTCCAACCTGGATGCAAGTAAATTGGAAAAAATCTTGGAATTTACATTCAATAAGGATATTGGTCTATAGGATGCACAATCAGTAGGGTCTTTATCATTCTTCAATATTAAAGAGATGGAAGCCCTTATAAAAAGATTGTGGCAAATTGCCCAATCTAACTGCTTCTTCAAAGACCTTATATAACCAAGGAGAGAGAATAGAGGAAAAACATTTTTAAAATTCTGCTGTATACCCATCTGGACCAGGTGCTTTCCCTGAATTTATGGAGGAAATAACCCCTTTGATTTCTGCATCAGTCATAGGAGTTTCCAATATTGAAAGATCATCTGGTGATAATTTTGGGAAATTCAGTTTCCCAAGAAAATCACACATGGTACCACAATCCTGAGGAAATTCAGAATGATACAGGGAAGTATAAAAATCTTGATATGATTTATTTATCTCATCATGGTTAACTGTCAGATCCCCATTTTGCTGTCGGATCTTAGTAATTTGACGTTTAACCAAAGCATTCTTCAATTGACTAGCTAACAGGTTACCCGATTTATCACTATGTATATAAAAATCACTAAAAAAAGATCTGGACTTCATCAGTTTGAAGTTCAACCCTTTGCTTGTAAAGCTCCTTACTAGGAGTAATCGAATATTTCTTGTCAATCTCTTTAATTTTATCAACCAAAAAACGAGCTTCCTTCTTTATGCGTTTTCTCAGACCAACAGAGTAAGAGATAATCTGTCCACGTATGTATGCTTTAAAAGTGTCGCAAAGTGTTCCATAAGAAATATCTTCTGTGGAGTTGGTTGAAAAGAAGAAGTCGATCTGTTCGTTCATAAATTTAATAATGTCCGGATCTTGCAATAAGGTAGAGTCAAATCGCCATTGTCTAGCATTAGGAACTGTATGCATAAATTTAATAGAAAGTTTTAATGAAGCATGATCAGAAATAGCTATAATATCATAATCACAACCATTTACCGAAGGAATCAAACAAGAGTCAATACAAAAATAATCAATTCTCGAATAAGAATGATAAACATGTGAGAAAAAAGAAAACTTTTTGTCCTTAGGATGCCGAAATCTCCAAATATCAAAAACTCCATTATCAGTCATGAAAGAGTTGATACAAGTGGCAACTTATTGGGTAAAGTCTGAGTAAATATAGATTTGTCCATCTAAGGATTTAAACAACAATTAAAATCACCACCCATTATCAACTTATATTCATTTAGATTAGGTAAAGAAGTAAATAAGGACATAAGAAAATCAGGACAATCCACATTTGGAGCATAAACATTAACCATAGCAACTTTTTTATTACAAAGTAAGCCCGTAATTAACAAAAATCTACCATTCGGATCCACACAGATATTGTGTTGGACAAATGCAATAGAGGAGTCAATAAAAATTGAAACTCCCTTTACTTTGGCATTCGAATTCGAATGGTACTGTTGAACCCGCCAAAACCTAAAAAAGTGATAATTATCCTCCTTCCTCACATGAGTTTCTTGTACAAAAATGATGCGAGCATTAAGTCTTTGGAATACTTTGAAAATCTTCTTTCGTTTAATCGGATGGTTTAAACCATTAGTATTCCAAGACACAAAATTAATGGTCTGAGCCATATTTCTAAATCAACCCTTTGGTATGAAAAGGGTTAACAAAATTATAAACTCATGCACCCAGAAGAGGAACAAAAATAAAGAGCGGACCCGGAAGTGACGACATCGTGGACATATTTGTAGTTCAAAAACAGCCCAAATGAAAAAAACTAAAACAAACTGGTAAAGGAAATATAGAATTAGAAAAAAGACCACCCCCCCCCACCCACTCAAAAGAGGGAAAAAAACGACAACCAAAATTAGGCTGGGAAAAGGAAAAAAATGAGACTAATTCTACTCCCATATCAGCCGAAGACCACTCCGTATATAAAGGATATATATAAAAAAAATCCACCCAAACTTTAAAAATTATGATCACTATACTAAAACCAAACTTCTTAATATACTTGGTTGTAAAATAAAAACAAAAAGAATATAATCACTAAAAACTTATAAAACCCAAACAAACCAAAAAATATTTAAACTGTGATAAGCGATGCATTGTAGGAAGAAGACGAGAGAAAAAAAATAGCGCCATCTTAAAAACAACACCAAAAATGTTTTTTCAAAAAACCGCCATCTTAGTAAAAAAAAATTCACCTTCGAAGGAACAAAAATAATAGTCAGCGATATAGTATAATGGTTAAAGTGTATAAAACAAACCGATTAATATGACGAAAGAACACTTTAACTTGAGTATAAAGTATAGAGTAAACCTACACCAGATGGGTTCTCGCTGCTGAATTCAGTAGCTGTTAGCAAGGGGCTAACAAGCTGGTTTTCCAGGGGTGCCCAGTATAATGAACTTTCACCAGGAAAACCATGGAAATCCTTCAAAGAAAAATATCAAACCTCCCCATGTGCAAAAATTTGTGCAAATGGCAACAAAAAAAATATGATAGCAGAATATAGTATTAATGTAAACATAGAACATAGAACAATACAGCACAGTACAAGCCCTTCAGCCCACAATGTTGTGCTGACCCTTAAACCCTGCCTCCCATATAACCCCCACCCTTAAATTCCTTTAAGAGTCTGGTAGTCTTTCAAATTTCACTAGTGTACCTGCTTCCACCACTGACTCAGGCAGTGTATTCCACGCACCAACCACTCTCTGAGTAAAAAACCTTCCTCTAATATCCCCCTTGATCTTCCCTCCCCTTATCTTAAAGCCATATTCTCTTGTATTGAGCAGTGATGCCCTGGGGAAGAGGTGCTGGATGTCCACTCTATCGATTCCTCTTAATATCTTGTATATGTCTATCATGACTCCTCTCATCCTCCTTCTCTTCAGAGAGGAAAGACCTAGCTCCCTTAATCTCTGATCATAATCCATACTCTCTAAACCAGGTAGCATCCTGGTAAATCTCCTCTGTACTCTTTCCAATGCTTCCACATCCTTCCGATAGTGAGACAACCAGAACTGGACACAGTACTCCAAGTGTGGCCTAAACAGAGTTTTATAGAGCTGCATCATTACCCTGCGACTCTTAAACTCTATCCCTTGATTTATGAAAGCTAACACTCCATAAGCTACCCTATCTACCTGTGAGGCAACTTTCAGGGATCTGTGCACATGTACTCCCAGATCCCTCTGCTCCTCCACACTTCCAAGTATCCTGCCATTTACTTTGTACTCTACCTTGGAGTTTGTCCTTCCAAAGTGTACCACCTCACATTTCTCTGGGTTGAACTCCATCTGCCGCTTCTCAGCCCACTTCTGCATTCTATTTAATGTCTCTCTGCAATCTTTGACAATCCTCATCACTATCCACAACACCACCGACCTTTGTGTCATCTGCAAACTTGCCAACCCACCCTTCTACCCCCACATCCATGTCATTAATAAAAATCATGAGACGTAGAGGTCCCAGAACCGATCCTTGTGGGACACCACTCATCACAACCCTCCAATCCGAATGTACTCCCTCCACTACGACTGCTTTTTGCAGGCAAGCCAAATCTGAATCCACCTGGCCAAACTTCCCTGGATTCCATGCCTTCTGACTTTCTGAATAAGTACCTTGTCAGACTCTTTGTCAAATATGATGACAGAATATAGTATTAATGGTAAGACTCTTGGCAGTGTGGAGGATCAGAAGGATCTTGGGGGCCGAGTCCATAGGACACTTAAAGCAGCTGCACAGGTTGACTCTGTAGTTAAGAAAGTGTACGGTGTATATGCCTTCATCAATCGTGGAATTGAATTTGGGAGCCTAGAGGTAATGTTGCAACTATATATGACCTTGGTCAGACCCCACTTGGAGTACTGTTCTCAGTTCTGGTCTCCTCACTACAGGAAGGATGTGGAAGCCATAGAAAGGGTGCAGATGAGATTTACAAGGATGTTGTCTGGATTGGGGAGCATGCCTTATGAGAATAGATTGAGTTAACTCGGCCTTTTCTCCTTGGATGGAAGGAGGATGAGAGGTGACCAGATAGAGGTGTACAAGATGATGAAAGGTATTGATCATGTGGATAGTCAGAGGTTTTTTCCCAAGGCTGAAATTGTTGCCACAAAAGGACACAGGTTAAAGGTGCTGGGGAATAGGTACAGAGGAGATGTCGGGGGTCAGTTTTTTACTCAGAGAGTGGTGAGTGTGTGGAATGGGTTGCCAGCAACAGTGGTGAGGTAGATATGATAGGGTCTTTTAAGAGACTTTTAGATAGGTACATGGAGCTTAGTAAAATAGAGGGCTATAGATAATCCTAGTAATTTCTAAGGTAGAGACATGTTCGGCACAACTTTGTGGGCCGAAGGGCCTGTATTGTGCTGTAGGTTTTTTATGTTTCTATAAGTGAACAATGCAGAATATAAAACACAAAACTGAAAGATTCCAGGCATGTTCAGTTCAGCTCAGTATTTACTAACTGTAGGCCAACCTGATTCAGAAACATATCATAACAGGAACGACAGAGTCTGATCCTCAAGCCTGCCCCAGACCCAGGACTCTGGCACCATCCTACAATGGCAGTAAGGGAGAAAAAGAGACAATTTGAACGCAGGGACCATCATCTGGAAGCAGCAAGTATGAAGCTCATAGGTGACGCTGAACACCCACTTGCCTCGATGATTTCAATCTTCCTTGGTGCTTTCGTTGGCAAGATCGGTGAGAAGTGGAGTTGATCACAGGCTCGCGCCCCATCTCCAGGCTTACCATAGAACCATAGAACACTATGGCACAGTACAAGGCCTTCAGCCCTCCATGTGGTGCCGACCCATATAATCCTAAAAAAAAATTACTAAACCCACATTACCCCATAACCCTCTATTTTTCTTACATCCATGTGCCTGTCCAAGAGGCTCTTAACTACCCCTAATGTTTTAGCCTCCACCACCATCCCTGGCAAGTCATTCCAGGCACTCACAACCGTCTGTGTAAAAAATTTACCCCTGATGTCTCCCCTAAACTTCCCTCCTTTAATTTTATACCTATGCCCTTTGGTGTTTGCTATTGATGCTCTGGGAAACAGGTATTGACTATACACCCTATCTATGCCTCTCATAATCTTGTAGACCTCTATCAAGTCCCCTCTCATTCTTCTACGCTCCAAAGAGAAAAGTCCCAGCTCTGCTAACTTTGCTTCATATGACTTGTTCTCCAAACCTGGCAACATCCTGGTAAATCTCCTCTGCACCCTCTCCATAGCTTCCACATCCTTCCTATAATGAGGTGACCAGAATTGAACACAATACTCTAAGTGCGGTCTCACCAGAGATTTGTAGAGTTGCAACATGACCTCTCTACTCTTGAACTCAACCCTCTGATAATGAACCCTAGCATCCCATAGGCTTTCTTAACTACCCTATCAACCTGTGCAACGACCTTGAGGGATGTATGGATTTGAACCCCAAGATCCCTTTATTCATCCACACTCTTAAGTAACTGACCATTAATTTCAGTCTTCTGGTTTGTCCTTCCAAAATGCATCACCTCACACTTCTCTGGATTGAACTCCATCTGCCATTTTTCTGCCCAACTCTGTAGCCTGTCTATATCATCTTGTAACCTTTGACCACCAACAGCTCCATCCACAACTCCTCCAATCTTTGTGTCAACCACAAACATACTCACCCATCCTTCTGCCTCTACATCCAGGTCATTTATAAAAATCACAAATAGCAGGGATCCCAGGACAGATCCCTGTGGCACTCCACTAGTCACCAACCTCCAGGCAGAATACTTTCCTTCCACAACTACCCTCTGCTTTCTTCCTTTAAGCCAATTTTTTATCCAAACAGCCAGGGTTCCATGCCTCATGACTTTCTGGATGAGTCTCTCATGAAGGACCTTGTCAAATGCTTTGCTAAAGTCCATGTAGACCACATCCACTGCCCTACACTCATCAATTTCTTTTGTTACCTCTTCAAAAAACTCAATTAGGCTCGTGAGGCAGATCTTCCCTTCACAAAGCTATGCTACTATCCATGAGTAGACTGTACTTCTCCGAATGCTTGTAGATCCTATCCTTAAGAATCCTTTCCTTCTTGGCCTCAAGGCCACACACTTCACTCGATGCCATACAGAACTGCCTCAGAGGCAGCAAAGTGCCAGATCACTCAATCAACTCAAAAACATACCACCAAAGTGTTGATCACACAAAACATAAAAGAAGTGAAAGAAGTTGTTTCATGAACAGTCTGGAGGATGTCACCCTGGTTCACAGTGTTTGCTGCTGCCATCTTCTTCTGGAACAGGAAGTAAAGGGCCAAAGACTTGGTGGAAAGTTAGCTTTTAGGTCATGTTTGAAAGAAACAATGATAAGCAAGGAGGGCAGTCATGTTGTATTACAGACCTGAAGCCAGCTGTGGAGATAGGAAGGAATAAGACCATGGAGCAAAATGAAAACAAGTAACTGAGTTTTAAAATAATTTTGTCTGGCAGCTGTTATTAGTCAGCAATCATGGGAATGGCAATTGATGAAGAATTGGTGGGAATAAGGACATTGATGATAGAGCTTAATATAACCTTATGTACAGTGAATTATTCAAGTTCAAGTTTACTGTCATTTGTCTGTACATATACACAGCCAAAATAAAACAGTACACATTTGGAACTTTATCTATGTAATTATTGAGATTATAATTACATTATTGTATAAATGCATACTCAATGATCACCAAGATCATGGAGGACCATAGCCTGTTTCTGGGTTATATGATTTTCTGACTCAGTTAATAGAACACTTCACCAAAGTACTATACAAAGTAATTGTGCAGCAAGTTTGATGCATAACCAAACCTTATAGTAGGCAACTAGAAATTACATTGTCAGCCTGAGAGAATTCATGCATTTTGGCACATTTTTAGGAATAGATTTGTGTTCTGTGTGGTGAGGAGAGAACTTATCCAAATTCTTTAACAGCTAACACTTTACTTCTGAGAAGGGAATAAAAAAAGTTGATCCAGTACAATAGTGCAGAACATATGGCATTCAGCATGTCTTCCTCACTAGGGTCTTGTAATTTGGGGTTTAGGACAATCACAGCAGGATATCAGCTAACATAAAAACATAAAAAGCAGGTAAGGCGCAAGATCACATCATTGCAAAAGGCAGTATGGTCTGTTAATGATACTATAGAAATCAGGCAGCTTCTGCCTGCTCATTTAATGCACTTTGATGTAATGATATATGGAATGCATTTTCTAGTCACTGAAGCAAATTAAACGTTGCTGAAATAGGATATTATAGTCCATGATTTAGGGTCATATCCAGAGAGTAATGCATATCAGGATACAGGCCCTTCAATTCAACTCATCCATGCAGACCAAGAACTGCATTTAAGATACTTCCATCTGTCCACATTTATTGCAAATCTGTCTGAACCTTTCCTATCTGTGCATCTGTCCAAGTGTCTCGTGAATGTTGTTATTACACCGGCCTTAATTGCTTCCTCTGGAAGCTCATTCAAAATATCCATCATGCTCTGCATGAAGAACTTTACCCTCTTGGTCCCTTTTAAATCATTCCGATCTTAGCTTAAACATACTTCTTCTAGTTTTCAATTCACATTCTCTGGTGACTATGTGCCTTGTCTATGCCGCTCATGATTTTGAACACCTCTATGAGGTCACTGCTTAGTCTCCTATACTTTGATGAATAAAGTCTGAGCATGTCTTACATCTGCCTACAACTTAGCCCTCAAGCCCCTGAGTAAATCTTCTTCATTCTTTTTCCAGCTTAATGACATCTTTCCTAAAATAGAGTGCCCAAGACTGTACATGACACTCCAGGAGCAGCCTTGCTCAAAGGCAAGGAATAAATTCAGTAAGATGCTCTCAAAGTCATTGATACTAATGATGATACAAAGGGTATCATATACAGCAAAATTAAATGCAGTAGCTCATAGCAACAATCACAAGTGCTTAAATTATTGTGTTTTTTAAAAAGAATAAACATATTAGGTAGAACTGAGGCAAGATAATCACAGATGTCACTTTGGATATGTCATGTCTCATTCATAATATAGACAAGAGATTGCAGATGCTAGAATCTGGAGCAAACAAGACAAAATAGCTGGACAAACTCAGTGGATCAAGTAGGATCTGTGGAGGCCATGGGATGGTCCCACCAATAACAAGGAAGATTCTGTTGTGCAACTATTCTGTAATAATATTCCAGACAATGCAATAAATAATTTGCACTGTGATCGCAGGTAATTGAGAAATCTATTCCAACTATGTCAACTTCATGGTCACTGGCAATCCAAATGCATTGTCAGAGAAGCAGACAAAGTGATATATTTCAGTGGGAAATGTACAGAAATCTCTGGCAAGGTTCCATGCTGAGCTTTAGGTAGAACATTGCTCCCTAGCAGATAGGTCTTCCTACTGAGATTTACTTTTTGTTCTTTCCCCCTGCCTTGATGTTCCTACATTTCTCTTCACAGTTCAGGACCACTGCAATGGGATTTATTACCAATGCTCACAAAGCTAGCAGTAACAAGTTCATACACCAGTCTTGAAGTCATGACAAACATTTCAACACCTGACATCACACTCTTGGTAGACATTTAGTAACTTCAGGTAACTCCAGAAAATGCTAAGTACCCATGGAATCATTGTAGTTATTTAGCAACTGACTTTTAAGCTGTTGATATCCATGTTAAATTGTGCTGGGTAGAGCAATAATTAAAGCGTCTGAGTTTTAGCAAGGGAGTTAATTGGAGCTGTGATCTCTAAAAAGGCTGGGCTGCCATCAAGTCATTCTTGCTGCTATTGGTGATTGATGTTATAATGACATCTGTATAGTAACAGGGATTTGGTAGTGACCATACCAACACCTACAAATGACAATCAGAACAACCAACACTGTTAATGTGTTCAATTTGTGCACTCTATGAGAACTAATAATGCAATAATTTCATGCAACTGTGGCTGCTGATTATATACTTTTCTCTGGACCTGCAGTAGATCCATGCAATGAGTTAAAATGAAAGCTAGATTATTAGAAAATTAATTGCAAAATTAACCATGCAAATGAAAAATGAGACCTCAGGGCAATCAGAGTCTGCAGGTTTAATCTCTTTAATTGCTGCAACTTCCTGCATACATCAAGTTTGGAGATAACATTGATAAAGCTAAGAGAAATAAAGGAAATTTCTCAAACAAAAGATGGCCAATAAAAACTTTGTGAAGCTAATCACCATTGGGCAATGAGTTTCAAAAGATGCTGTCAGCTTGTACAACACTGACCTGATAGAAAATGAGACATCTATTTGTCGGCATGCACACACCAACATATTGTCATTTCCTGACAGCCCAAGTATACTTTCTGACAAGGCATTCACTTAACTTGTCATTTACCACTAAACAAAGGACACATTTGGCTGGACTGTGCTTTGATGTGGGCAGCAGCTCAATTGGGAACCATCATCCCTCTGCTCTTATGTTCAGCAGGCCATCAACTTTCATGTCTGTGCATTTGTAAGGCTGAAGAACTGAGTATGTTGGAGGTCCCTGGGCTCAGCACCAATGTCATGTGGGAGTCAGTCATGTTGAACTAAGCAGTCAGCACACTCAGGATTGGCCCTACAGCTTAATTCCTGCGTATTGAATCTTTTGAATAGAATTGTAACACTGGCTAAAAGGTAATGGTATGTCATTATAAATAATTATCAGTTAATTGTATTTCTAATTCATATCCTTTATATGTTAATTATTTTCTTTATTTTTTGATCCTTTAATTTATTTTCATCTATTCTGACCGTCTTACATTGTTGTTTTGATCAGAAATTTGAAACAGCTGGAGATCTCTTTTCCAGCAAAAGTCGAGCAATATGGGAGCAAATTCAAAGGAGAAGACAGATTAATTATTTAAACAAACATTATATCTAAGAGATAGATCAATTATTTTAAAACTATGTTTAGATCACCATATGTAACTAGCACTTAGAAGGAGTTAAGGTGTTAGGACCACAATTCAGTCATCAAGGCAATCTTGGCGCAAATATGAATAGAAGTGTTCTAAAGTAATGTCTCTATCATCAAGGCAGCATCTGATTGAATAAAGTCATCGAGTCATAGAACACTACAGCACAGAAACAGGACTTTCAGCCCATCTAGTCCATTGCAAACCATTAATCTGCCTAGTCTCATTGACCTGTAGCTGGACCATAGCCCTCCATGTCTCTCCCATCCATGTACCTATCCAAACTTCTATTAAATTTTGAAATCCAACGCTCATGCTGGCAACTCATTCCACACATTCACCACCCTCTGAGTGAAGAAGTACCCCATCATGTTCCCTTAAAAATTTCACTTTTCACACTTAACCCATGACATCCAGTCGCAGTCTCACCAAACTTCAGTGGAAGAAGCCTGCCTGCATTTCCCTATCTGTACCACTGATAATTGTGTATACCTCTATCAAATCTCCCCTCAATCTCCTACATTCGAGGCAAGGCCCTACTATTCAACCTTTCGGTATGGTTCAGAACCTCAACTTCCAACAATATTCCTGCAAATTTTCTCTGCACTCTTTCAATCTAATTTGCATCTTTCCTGTAGTAAGGTGACCAAGACTGGACACAATACTTCAAATTAGCCTCAATAATGTATTGAGGCAAGTATTTGGTTCATGATGACAAATGAGAAAAGCTCATTTAAAACTTAACTGCCGTTTTTATTGGGATAAGCATAAAAATAGACCAGGCATGATGACCCAGGGTGAGAATTGCTCAGTCTCATACAGACAGGGATGTGAATCTCCCTCGTAATCCCACTTACAGTCAGGGTGACCCACAAACACACAAGTAACTGGATAACCCAAGCTAAAATTTAACAATAAATGAACTTGAATATCCCACCATAATTCCACTAACACATTTTAAAACAAGAACAATAAATAGCACTGCCCCCACTGAGAGTCAGCAGTCACCGGCAACCCATAGCCCAAGAGTCCCAGTGGTGGGTGACACTGCCACCTTGGATGCTGGGGGGTGACTGGAGCCCCCACAGGGGAGTTATGTTTGTGTGAGGCAAGAAGCAGGGCACCCAGACTGTCACTTCCTTCCTTCAGCTTCGCTGGGTCAGGGTGGCCAAGGGTTGAAATGGTGCCAGTTGATCCCAGTGCAGCATTGACTTCTGACACTCAGGCAACCGGAACCGATATACCACATTGGTCATGCAGTCGAGCACCTCTCTTGGCCCCTACCAATGGCTTTCCAGCTTAGGGAGGGGATAGTCAGTTCTCCTGGAAGGAGCAGTACGCACATACTTGGTCCCCCAGAGTAAAGTCCTGTCCCCAGCTGCGGGCATCATGCATAGGCCTTTTCTTGGTTGCTGCCTGAAGTTTGGTTCTGCCGAGCCGCATTGTGAATACCCCGTAGGTGTCCTCTGAGGTGCTGCAGATACCCCAACCTGGCCTCCCCAGGAAGCTCTGGCTCGGGGGTGGGGGGCAGCAGACTCCAGATCCACTGGCGCGTGCAGCTCCCACACGAACGTGAGCACAGCCGGTGTTCACCTGGTACTCTCCCGAACTGCTGCCCAGTATGCCCCTAACACTCGGGGTAGCAGTAATCCCAATCACATGGTGCCGGTAGCGAGGATGGAAAGCTGTGCACTCCACCAGCCCTTCACTTTGTGGGTGAATGGGGGTGATTCCTAGCTCCTGCAGGCCTGTGGAGTTCCTCAGGGTCACCAAAACGGCAGAAGAACTCCTTCACAACTCTCTCAGCACTAGTGGTGGCACTCTGCTCTTGGACTTCATAAGCCTCTGGCCACTTTGTGAGGTTGTCTATAGTCACAACGACGTACCGGTTCACTGTGCCAGTGCAGGGGAAGGATGCCTAGGAAGTACACCCCTACATAATCCACTGGGACTCCCACCAGGTACTGTAGACTGGCAGCCGAGCCCCTTCTGGGATGTGCAGGTGTCGGTGCAGTGCACAAACAGCTCCACATCCTGCCTCTCCCCAGGCCAATAGAACTGTTCACGCAGTTTGCCCAACATCTCTGCGACACCATAATAGCTGGACCCCAACTGCAACAGCGTGGCACCACCAGCCACAGGAGTTGTCTGTTGCCATCGGGAAACTGCCAACGCTGGAACAGCAACCTGTCATGCTCCTTCAGCGTGGCCCACTGCAAGTGCCGCTGGACCCAGGATGAAGACTTAGCCCCTCCCGGCCACCGTCCCTCGCTCACCCAGGCCAGCGTGGGATCACTCACCTGCTCGCTGCGCGGCTGCTGGTGGGCGATGGTGGGGAGGGCGCCGCGGCTGCCACCTGTAATGCAGCCTCTGCTGCTTACCACTGGCTCTGCTCCATGAAGTGGTGACAGCAACGACACTCGGTGGCTCACAGGGATGGTGAGAGAGATGTCAGCGTTGCTGTGGTCCCTTCTGGCGCAGTGCTGTACCTCGAAATTGTAATCCTGGAGAGCCTCCAACAACGGCTCCAGCTGCCCCTCAGGACCTCGGAAGGTCAACTGCCAGGTCAGCGTGGTCCGTACAAAGCAGGAACCATTGGTGGAAGTGACAGAGGGTTCCCGGCGGGTGATACAAAAGTTCCATTCAGTGCAACTGAAGTGCACCACAACTTGGGCCCCTCCTGTGCCAAGCTCCCACTTACAGACATTTGTGTCAACAATGAAGGGCTTGCTGGATTGGGGTACAGTACAGCAACACCGGGGCCTCGGTGAATGCAGATCGGAGCTGGTCAAAGGTGGCAGCAAAGGTTGAGATTGAGAGAGATGAACCAGGTTGAACCTGCGATACAGTCCAGGGCATCATCAATTTGGGACAGCGGGTAGGAGTCATTCTGGGTCACAGCATTGAGACAGTGGTAGTGCATACAGAACCACCACGGCCCCTCTTCCTTCTTGATCAACACCGCTGGAGCTGCCCACGGGCTCTGAGAGGGATCATTGATGCTAGTTCCCCATCTCTTTGATCCGCTGCTCCAAAGCCTGGCATTTGGTGAGGGTCAGGCTGCGTGCAGATGGGTCAGGCATCCCCGGTGTTAATGTGGTATTGGATCAGCCCTGTGCACCTCCAGACCTTGTCCCTGGCTGTGAAGGTATCAATGTGCTGGTCCAGCAGGTCCTACAGCTGCTGCCCCTGGTCCTGATCTAAGCCCTTGCTTCTCCTGGCTCTGGCACAGTCTGGACCGTATTGCTGGAGGGTGTTGTGGTAGTGCTGAAGGCAGACACACTGTGAGCTGTGCTGAGGAGACCAGTGATGGTTGCTGCCCCTGGTGGGACCGCTTCCTGGAGCTGCCCTGTCAGAGAGCTTGGCTTCAGCACCGAGGCAGAGTGTTGCCCCCGACACATCCACACGGGCCCCCAGCGGGACAGCAGGTCCAGGCTACTCTCGGATGTCGGTGAGCCACACCTCGTGTTCCACTGCGATGTGCAACCTCCTCTTCCCTCGCATCGCCGCACAGTCTCCGGTGACCATCACCAGTTGGACCGCCATCGTAGTCCACCCAGGCGGGGATGCTGGTCCGTGTTGGGGAGAACACCGGGACGAATGATAGTGATGGTTGACCCCGTGTCCACCACGATCGGCAGCTGATTCCCTCCACCACACAGTCTACATATAAGCTTTGCTCTTCGCACAAATGGCCCACCCGGAGGGGCAACAATGGAGGGGTTCTGCTGAAGGTCTTGATCAGTGCCTCCCTGAAGGTTAGTGTTTCCCAGTGGCTGCGCTGGGCTGGGCGCATCTGGGGCACATGGCCTGCCTCATCATAACTGTAGCAGAGAGTGTTCCATGGTGTGCCTTGAGGGGTTAGCATTGCTTCTGCCTTCTCTGCTTCAACCAGAGATGATGGTGCTGTCAGGTGAATGTGCTGGTGATGGCACTCCATCATCAGCACCTTTACAAAGGTGTGGAGGGCAAGCTCGTCCTGGGCTGAGGGAGGGAACGGCGATATAGCCATGCTGAGGACAGTGACGGAACTCAGCTGCAAATGTTCCCAGGCTTCCTTTAATGGCTTCTGTTTGAAATGTCACTCCAGCACTGCTACAGGGGCCCTGAATTCACTCTGCTCAGCCACTGTTAGGTCAAGGAGGGCCCACAGGACATCTCCTTCCAGTGCCAGCACAAGGTGCACTGCCATCTCAGTGGGGCTTCACCCATTGTGCCATGCAGCAAGTTTGACTTGCACCGGGTAAGGCTTTGGTTGGCTGGCACCATTGTATCCGAGGAGTCGTAGGGTGGACTTTGTAGGCTTAATTGCTGAGGCCAATTGGTGTTCCTCTTGCTCTGGCATCGTCACTGCTTCCTGCCATTGCTGCAGCAATTTTAGTTCCCCAGGGAAAGGGTGATGCGCTCTGCCATGTCCCTCGAGTTGGGCAGCCTAGGTATGTTCTGACTGTCAGAGTCCCCTGGGAAGTTACAGTGCTTGGTTCCCAGTTCCTCCCTCCATGTTGGCTTCCCATCTTTGGGAACCTGGCCTGGGGGTGCAGGGGAGGCATACTGCTCCATCCCTCGACTTAATCCTCAGATCTTATCGCACTCCATCCAATATTGTAGCTCCCTCTCCTGATACCAATGTTACAAGCATTCAGAATGATGACAGACAAGAAAAGCTTGTTTAACTCAACAGTGAAAAGCACAAAAACAGACTGAGCACAATGACTCGGGAAGAGAACTGAAATGTAACAACAAGTGAACTTGAATATCCCATCATAGTCCCATGAACACATTTTAACACCGGAGCAATAAATAGTGCTGGCCACCAGGAAAGGTGGAGTGAGCAGTTGACCACACCCCCTGAGCACCACAATGTTATAGAACTTCACTCTACATTCCAATTCCTGGACTCAACACATTGATTTATGAAGTAAAATGTGCCAAAATCTTTCAATATCACCCTATCTACTTGTGATGCCACTTTCAATGAAGTGGCATTTGTATTCCCAGGTCATTCTGTTCTACTATACCAGGGGTCGGCAACCCACGGCTCCGGAGCCACATGCGACTCTTTCGTCTCTGTGCTGTGGCTCCCCATGGTTTGTTAGTTTTTGAAATGTAATTCGAAATTTGAAGATTATGGTGATCTTGTATAATCTAAAAACGTTGTGGAGACCCCATTTCCTGGCACATCCGAACCGGCTCACAGTTAGCCACCGTTCCGGCTAAGGGAGATAGCCTATGGGGGTTTCTGAGTACGTGTCTTTTGGAGCATCCGCGCCCACGGGGACGGGTTGAGGGAGGCTTTAAAGCAAGGCTGTTTAGTTCAAATAAAGTTACCTTTGACTGCAGTGTCTTTATTTTAGCGCTGGGTGTAGCACACCGCTACAACGTGTTTTTTTATCGCTATTAATATACATCACCACTGCCAATGCCTGACACCCGCCAGTGCGCGTTTTCTTTTAATTCTTCGATCCAAGGTAGGCTAACTATGGAGTAACCTTCAACCCAACGTCTTTTTTTCGGAGTTCAAAATGTTTTTGTTGCATGCAGAAATGTAATTTTGTTTTCTCTGCAGAAGTTCATCAATTTCATAAATGCAGCACATTATAGTTTGTTTATACATAGCATAAAGGCAAAAAAAAACGTTGTATGCAGTGTTATTTCATTTTAAATGTCAAACGGGTTTTGTGGCTCCCAGTGTTTTCTTTTCTGTGGGAAATGGGTCCGTATTGGCTCTTTCAGTGGTAAACGTTGCTGACCCCTGTACTATACTATTCAGTGTCCCACTGCTCACCGTGTAAGACCTACCCTGGTTTGGTAGTGGAGGAACTGAAGAAAATTCACATTACGCAGAAAATGGTGTTGGGTAGACTGATGGGACTGAAGGCTGATAAATCCCCAGGGCCTAATGGTCTGCATCAGGGTACTTAAGAAGGTGGTTCTAGAAATCGTGGATGCATTGGTAATCATTTTCCCATGTTCTATAGATTCAGGATCAGTTCCTGAGGATTGGAGAGTAGCTAATGTTATCCCACTTTTTAAGAAAGGAGTGAGAGAGAAAATAGGGAACTATAGACCAATTAGCCTGACATCAGTGGTGGGGAAGATGCTTGAGTCAATTATAAAAGATGAAATAGCAGCACATTTGGATAGCAGTAACAGGATCGGTCCAAGTCAACATGGATTTATGAAAGGGGATATCATGCTTGGCTAATCTTCTGGAATTTTTTGAGGATGTAACTATAAAAATGGACAAGGGACAACCAGTGGATGTAGTATACCTGGACTTTCAGAAAGCCTTTGATAAGGTCCCACATAGGAGATTAGTGGGCAAAATTAGAGCACATGGTATTGGGGGTAGGGTACTGACATGGATAGAAAATTACTTGGCAGACAGGAAACAAAGAGTAGGGATTAACGGGTCCTTTTCAGAATGGCAGGCAGTGACTAGTGGGGTACCGCAAGGCTCGGTGCTGAGACCGCAGCTATTTAAAATATATATTAATGATTTAGATGAAGGGATTAAAAGTAACATTAGCAAATTTGCAGATGTCACAAAGCCAGGTGGCAGTCTGAAATGTCAGGAGGATGTTATGAGAATGCAGGGTGACTTGGACAGGTTGGGTGAGTGGGCAGAAGCATGGCATATGCAGTTTAATGTGGATAAATGTGAGGTTATACACTTTGGTGGCAAGAACAGGAAGGCAGATTACCATCTGAATGGTTATCCTGTCCTGACGAAGGGTCTTGGCCCGAAACGTCAACAGTGCTTCTCCTTATAGATGCTGCCTGGCCTGCTGTGCTCCACCAACATTTTATGTGTGTTACCATCTGAATGGTGTCAAGTTAGGAAAAGGGGAAGTACAACGAGATCTAGGTGCCCTTGTTCATCAGTCACTGAAAGTAAGCATGCAGTTACAGCAGGCAGTGAAGAAAGCTAATGGCATGTTGGCCTTTATAACAAGGGGAGTTGAGTATAGGAGCAATGAGGTCCATCTGCAGTTGTAGAGGGCCCTGGTGAGACCACACCTGGAGTATTGTGTGCAGTTTTGGTCTCCAAGTTTGAGGAAGGACATTCTTACTATTGAGGGAGTGCAGCATAGGTTCATGAGGTTAATTCTCGGGGTGGCAGGACTGTCACATGTTGAAAGATTGGAGCGACTGGGCTTGTATACACTGGAATTTAGAAGCATGAGAGGGGATCTGATTGAAACATATAAGATTATTAAGGGATTGGACACGCTAGAGGCAGGAAACATGTTCCCAATGTTGGGGGAGTCCAGAACCAGAGGCCACAGTTTAAGAATAAGGGGTAGGCCACTTAGAACAGAGTTGAGGAAAAACTTCTTCACCCAGAGAGTTGTGGATCTATGGAATCCCTCAGAAGGCAGTGGAGGACAATTCTGTGGATGGTTTCAAGTAAGAGTTAGATAGAGCTCTTAAAAATAGCAGAGTCAAGGGATATGGGGAGAAGGCAGAAATGGGGTACTGAGTGTGGATGATCAGCCATGATCAAAGTGAATGGTGGTGTTGGCTCAAAGGGCTGAATGGCCTACTCCTGCACCTATTGTCATTTGTCTATTGTTGGTCATCTTAAAGTGTAACATCTCACCCTTGTCTGCATTAAATTCTATCTGCCATTTTTCAGCCCCTTTTACCAGATCCCATTGCAAGCTTTGATAGTCTTACTTGCTGTCCACTACATCCCTAGACCTGGTGACATCTGGAAATTTTCTGATCCAGGTTGCCACTTTATCGTTCAGATTATTGATATAGATGACAAACAACAACAGACCCTGCTGCACTCCACTAGTCACAGCTCTCCAGTTCAGAGAGACAACCATCTACTACCACTCTCCAGCTTCTCTCTCAAAGTCAATGACTAATCCAATTTACCACCACATCTTGAACACCAAGTGACTGAACCTTCTTGACCAACCTCCCATGTGGGACTTTGTCAAAAGCCTTGCTAAATTCATATAGACATCTACTGCCTTACCTTCATCGAGTTTTCTGGTAACTTCCTTTAAAACTCCATAGGATTTGTTAATATATCCCTTATATATCCCATTTTAAATATCCCTAATGAGTCCTTGCCTATCCAAATACCAGTTCCTTAGAATACCTTCCAATAACTTCCACACTATTGATGACATGTTCACCGGCCTACAATTTCCTGGCTTATACTTAAAGCCTTTCTTAAACAATAAAACAACATCAGCTACCCTCCAGTCATCCAGCATTTGACCATTCCTAAGAATGTTTTAAATATCTCTGCTGGGGCCCCTGCTATTTCTGCACTTGCCTCACACAGGGTCCAAGGGAACATATATTCAGGCCCTGGGGATTTATCCACCCTGATTTGCCTCAAGACAGCACCTCCTCCTCTATATTTTGTGTAGGGTCCGTGAACTTGCTGCTACTTTGCCTTACATCTATAGACTCTGAACATTTCCTAAATACAGGGCAAAATCAATTAGAGATCTCTATCATCTCTTTAAACTCCATGCATTGAATACCACTGTGATTATCCCGAGGACCAATGCTGTCCCTTGTTATCCTTTTACTTTTAATGTATCTGTCAAAGCCCTTACCATGCTCTTTTACTATGTTTGGTAGAGCAACCTCATGTCTTCTTTTAGCCCTTTTGATCTGATTTCCTTCTTAAGTGTTCTCTTGCATTTCATATACTCCGCATGTATCTCATTTGTTCCTGCCTGTCTGCACCTTCTATGCACCTCCTTCTTTTTCTCATCCAGAGTCTCAATAACCCTCGAAAACCAAGGTCCCCTAACCCTGTTATCCCTGCCTTTTATTCTGACAGGAGCATATAAATTCTGTTGTCTCAAAATTTAATTTTTGAAGGCCTCCTACTTACCAATACACATTTGCCCAAAAACAATTTGTTTCAATCTACATTTGCCAGATCCTTTCTGATATCATCAAAGTTGACCTTTCTCCAATTGAGAATCTCAAACTAATGACCAGACCTATCCTTTTCCATAATTTCCCTGAAACTAATGGCATTATGGTCACTAGGTGCAAAGTGTTTCCCTACAAAATCCTTTGTCACCTGCTCAGTCCCATTACCTAATAGTAGATCTAGTGTTACATCTCTCATGTTGGAACTACTGATTAAGGAAACTTTACTGAGCATACTTGACAATTTCTCATTCAGCCCTTTTACAGTATGGAATTCCCAGTCAATATGTAGAAAGTTAAAATCATTTACAATCACAATTTCTTGTTTCTTGCAACAGCACGCAATCTCTCAACAAAGTTGTTCCTCTAAATCCTGCGAATTGTTGGGTGGTGTGTAATATAGCCCCACTAATGTGATCATATCTTTCTTGTTTGCTATTCCACCCTTAAAGCCTCACTACATGAGTTCTCTAGTCTGGCTTGACTGAACACTCCTGTAACAATTTCCTTGACTATTAATGCCACTCCTTCCCCTTTATTCCTTCCCATTCTATCCTGTTTGAAACAACAGCACCCCAGGATATCGAGCTGCCAGTTCTGCCCTTCCTGCAAGCAAGTCTCACTAATGGCTACATCATAATTCCATCTGTTGATACATGCCCTAAACTCATCCACATTTCCTACAATACTCTATGCATTATTATATACACAGCTCAGAACATTAGTCCCACTATCCTCACCCTTTTGATTCCAGATTATATTAGCTTAACAACATTTTTCTTCACAACCACACCACCATCTATTCTGGTGCTCTGGTTGCCATCCCCCTGGAACACTAGTTTAATCCACACCCACCCCCCAACCCCCAGGCAGCACTAGCAAACCTTCCCACAAGGATATTAGAGCCCCTCCAGTTCAGAGGCAAACCATCCCTTCTATACAAGTCCTACCTTCCTCAGAAACCCAGAAGAGAGCCCAATAATCTGAATCCCTCCCTCCTGCACCAACTCCTTAGCACACATTAAACTATATGGTCTTCCTACTTCTGGCCTCACTAGCATGTAGTCATGTAGCAATCCTGAGATCATAGTCCCCTGGAGGTCCTTTTATTTAACTTACCATCTATCTCCCTGAACTGCCTTTCTATGACCTCGTCGCCCCTCCTCTCCATGTCATTGGAACCAGTGTGGACCACAGCCTCTGGCTGATCACTCTCCTAATTAAAAATACCATGGACTAGATCCAAGATGTCTGTGAATCTCGCCTGCATTCACTGAACCCCCTTTCTGTTACCCTGACCAATAAATCCCCTATCACTATAGCTCTCCTCTTCTCCGCCGTTCCCTCTGATCCACAGAGCCAGACTCGGTGCCAGACATCTGACTGCTGTTGCTTTCCTCTGCTTGGTCACCATCCCACCTCTCCTAGTAGTATCCAGAGCAGTGTCCCTGTTGTTGAGGGGAATGGCCATGGGGTACTCTGCTCAGACTGCCTATCCCCTTTTCCCCTCCTGACAGTCACCCAGTTATCTGTGTCCTGCACCTTGGGTGTAACTACTTCCCATTATGTCTCAGCTTCCTAAATGATACTGAGTTCATCCGTTTCCAGCTCCAGCTCCTTACACAGAGTACTAGAAGCTGCAGCTGAGTGCATTTCTCACAGGTGCTGTTGCAGGGACACTAGAGCTCTCTCTGCCTTCCCATATCCCACAGTCCTGCTCTGCATCCTTACTGCTCTAAATGTGTAATAAGAAATAAAGAATAAACAACCAAAAGCTAATCTATTACGGCATACACCTTTCTCTGCCAAAGCCTCGTTGAGCCAAAGCCTCAGCTCCTCATTCCAACACTAGCTGCTCTGCTTAAACCTGACTTCTTCTAACTGGTCCTTGCTAAATGCCCAATTATGTTCTCTCCGAAGTCTTAGGATCAGTGGCGTACAAAATGGGCCGACCTGCCCCTGCTCGCTTCTTTTAAATTCTCTCCTCTATGCAGAATGTGGCAACGAGAAGCCCCAATAAAGCTCAAATGGGAACAATAGGAATCACATAGAAAATTCTGCATTACCGCAGTAAAACCCTGCAATACGAAAGATCGAGGTTCATCATTTACGTTGAATGGTTATCATGCAGTAATTCCTCAGAATGACGTCCTAGGCCCAACTGTCTTCAGTTATTTCAGCAGTGACCTTCTTATAAATATATTACTAAAGCAGTTATGGGAGACAATGAGACAGCTGCATTTCCATACAGCAAGACCTGCACAATCTTTAGACATGTGTATAAGAAAGTAATATTTATGGTACACAGATACCAAATAATGATCCCTTCAAAGGAGAAACTCAAGCCCAGTTAGTAACACGGACGTTCTTTACCTTGGTATCAATTTGCCACTAAATTAAGTTTAATATAAAAAGGTCACCCAAAATCATCTAGTCAAGAGTAATTAATAGTGGACAATGAACTACGATTCTTGCTAGTAATGGCAGCATCACGGAGCTGCACACCAAAGATAGGTCAGGACTCCATGTGTGAATGGTTTGATTAGTACCGTCATAACATTAATAAGATTGACATAATCAGTTGTGAGGCAAATGATTTTTGAGCCTTATTCACTACTAATATAACACAATGACTGGCAAACAGATGGCTTTATGTGTGATGAAATAGGCATTTTGATCATCATTCCTTCAGTTAAATTGGAATGAACTATAGAAAGCTTTTAAACTGCAGCTGAATTTTCTCAATTAGATTATGGGTAAGAATGAAAGCAGTTTATACTTGGCTATAAACCGTAATGACTATCATCTGTTTCTTTAAGCAATTCATACTTTAAGTCAGAAGTTGGTATTTATATTGTTCTGTGTCAAATTTGCTCCTATGAAGATAAATCACTGAAAGTAATCAGATGATAGCTGGAGTGAATTATAGAATGAATGTGAAATATATCTATTCTCATGAGATTGATTTCCAATTAAGATGATTAGTATATGCAGAGATGATTTCAAAGCTTTGATTTGGACAGCAAACAATTGTAAATTCTTCAAAATAAACTAGTCAACCAAAACCAGGACTCTTCAGAGAACGACCCAGACAAATGAAGCCTGGAATGGAAATGGGGAGATAAAAAGTTTCCACATAAAATCCCATTTCAAGAAATAATTAAACAGTAGTTAATTTATCATATTAATATTAAAATTAAAGTGAGAAAGATGAATTTAACCACCGTACACTAGTTTTTTCAGATATTAAAATTTAAACGTTCTGACCCCAATTGACTGGCAACTGCTCCTTTTTGATTTCAAAGGTGACATATTGAACAGGCAATCAGCCTGCTCTCTTGTGGCTGATTAATAATTAATTATCTTAATAATGCAGACAGCCTCTGAGGGTGCTTATTTTCTTTGATGAATTCCAATTGTCTATGTATACCAGATCTTGGTCAGGGACGTGACGTTAGCTTCCGAGGAAGGCAAAAGTCTTTTAGCAATGCTTACAAACCAAAAGGTGAAAATGTTCTTCTTCCAGCCTTCCAAGCTCAACCCAATCGCCATCCCAATTCTACACAGACAGCTGCAGTTGATATTAAGACACCTTATAATCTGAACTCTTTCTGACTTCAGAATATGATTCCCTGCAATCCTATGACCTTGGATCAGTGGGAATGTTCCCTGGAATGGTTTCTGGGTCAAATCTACTCATATGTGTCCAATAGAAAGACAGGTTGAAGATCAAGTTGACCTCCACCAGAAAAGCATGAGTTGTGGTTTCACACCAGAGTGACAGAAGCCTGTCATTAAAAAAAAAATCCACAGCCACATCAGGAGAATTTTTGAACACCACTAATTTCTTAGCGATCCAGGTGGGTTATAAGCAGCATCATCAAAGCAGCAAAGAAAGGTAAAGCCAGAGAAGCTTAATGTGGTAATCCCTGATGCTTAGGGCAAGAAAATTCAAGGCAGAGCTGATATGGTGGAGTGACTAAAATCAGGTATGTCCAACAAGCTAGAAAAGGAGGAGTAAACAATTACTCAGATGGTCAGTAGGCTGGAGGTGATTAAGGAAGAGTTTGAAAATAATGATGAAATACATACATTTAATGTATTATTTAATTACATACACATGTAGAAGTATCGGTAGAGATTTGGTGGAAATTAAGAAACGGTCAGCAGAAAATTGAATGATCCCAATTATAGAGAGTAGGATAAAAGGTGCCAACCTAGAATCTACTGAAATTGTCAAGTCCAGTTGTAACAGTGGCATAGACACGGGTTTTGGCAAGAGGTGAGGCAAAACAAAGATGGAGTCGCTGCTCTCATTGAGTGGATCTGAGTAAATGTGCAAATGTATAGTTTAAAGTACCTCTCAGGATCAAATATATTACCAAATATATAAAACAACTCCCTCTGTTTGAGTTAATTGCCAGGGACAAGCATTGATCCAGCAGTAAGGGATATTAACTGGGGAAAAAAAAAACATCTGTTCCAACCTGTTCCAATCTGTTCTTGATGTAGGAATTACCTAAATGAAGATGAGTGGACAATAGATGGAATAAGGGATGTGGTGGAATGATTAATCTGGATTTTAACAGACTACCAGTGCATATATTAGAATGTTTCAAAATTCCTGTGTTTGGTGACTGTGTGGCGAGGTACAGCTCAAACACCATCTATAAATTTGCTGATGACGCAACTGTTGTTGGCAGAATTTCAGATGGTAATGAGAGGCTGTACAAGAGATGATACATCAGCTAGTTGAGTGGTGTCACAGCAACAATCGTGCTGAATGTCAGTTGGATTAAGAACTGATTGTGGACTTTGGAAAAAGTAAGATGAGGGAATATACACCAGTCCTCATCTATTCGCTTGATGAGTGAGCAATTTTAAGTTCCTGGGTATCAATATCTCTGAGGATCTAACCTGGGCTCAACATATCAATGCAGCTACAAAGAAGGCATTAGGAGTTTGAGGAGATTTGGCACATCACCAAAGACACTTGCAAGTTTTTACAGATGTGCCATGGAAAGCGTTCTAACTGGCTGCATCACCGTCTAGTATGGGAGTGGGGCTGCTGCACGGGATCAAAATAAACTGCAGAAAGTTGTAAACTTAGTCTGCTCCATTATGGATGCTAGTCTCCTTAATATCCAGGATATCTTCAAGAAGTGATGGAATACTAGGGTCAAGTTGTGCATTGTTGCTGGTAGTGTTGCCAAGTATATAGGAAAGGTTTAAATTGATTTAAGGGAAGGTTAAATAACATGGGACAATAGCTTCTGGAACTTGAAGAATGAGTGTTAAGTTGTGAGTTCACTGAAACATGTACAATTCTGAGGAGTTTTACAGGGTTGTACGGTGTGGATAACCCCCTGGCACTGGCAGTGGGAAACACAGCCTCAGGATAAAGAGTCAGTTTCATCTACTGAGACAAGGAGGAACTTCTTCACTTGGTTGACAGTGAGCTTTAACAGGTTTCAAGCCAGAACACTGAAAATGCTGAGTCACTGATGCCTGCTGATTTTGTTCTGAATGGGAAGTAAGCACTATGATGATGAGGGAAAAATATTTGAATGGCAGAACAGGCTGGAGTGCATTGAGACATGTACCTGCCTCTGCTTATTATGTTCTAATGTTTTAATTGGGCTCAGGTGGAAAATAGGCATGACATTCCATTGTCAAATAGCTGAAATAACAGAATCCTAACATGCTGTATCTATCCCAGGCACAAAGGACATGGGTTCTTCTCATTGTTATCACCAGGAAGCTGGTACAGATGCCTAAAGGCACACACTCAGTGATTCAGGAACAGCTTCTTCCCCTCTGCCATCCATTTCCTAAATGGACATTGAACCCAATGAACACTATCTCACTTCCTTATTACTTCAGTTTTTGGACTATTATTTTTAACTTAACTATTTAATATCCATATACATACTTAATGTAATTCTTTTTTCTATATTAACATGTATTGCATTGTACTGCTGCTTTCACGGGATATGCTGGTGATGTTAAACCTCATTCTGTTTCTGTTACAGACATTCTCAACACCTTGGCTGATAAGCACATTGTGATGACCTGAGACCTAAATATGTACTAGAATATTTGCACTGTAAAGGTAAAGAAGCTGTGTTATCAAGGCTTCTTGGAACTTATCAGAAGAAGTACTACATCCCACACTGATGATTTCTTGTATTGATTTAACTGGAAACTTTAAAGAGGTCTTGAAAATTCAGAGTTAGAGCCTAAGACCCTGTTAATCTCTTCTTTATAGCGTGGTCATGAAGAGATCTCACTCGGAACCTGGCCCAGCTGGGTTACATGTGGAAAATGTGGTGTCGGCATTGGGCTGTTGATGAACAATATTCATTTGGTCATTTAACCCTGCATGATTCTAAATCCTAAAATTTACTAGTCAACACACCAAGACAAGAAGCTGATAAATACATTCATTAATTTAGCTAGAATCCTACACACCCCCCCCCAAAAAAAAACTCTTTCCTAAAGTTAAAAGAAATACCCTGTGAAAAACATACTTGAACAATATCATCCCAGATGTTCTGGCTTAATGGTTTGGCTTCTTTCTGAATTGACTTGAAATAAAATGATTCTGAATGGAGGTTTGACAGTCTGCTGAACCATTGTCCTGTGACTGCAACTGTCCCTTAACCTGTTAAAAATGAAATTAAAAGAGTCATCTCCAAACAAAATCTTAAAAAAAGTTGGAAAAATTTCTCTAGAAAGGAGGACATTTTTTCTTTTCAATCATTAATGCTAATTTTGTTATTAAGAGATAGCAGCATGCTCTTCTGACCAAACAGACTACAAACATACTAATACCGCAAACTTTCATACTGATTGGAATGGAATATCATATAAAATTTATCAAACTGTTCATATAAGTGATGCAAACACGAGGAAATCTGCAGATGCTGGAAATTCAAACAACACACACAAAATGCTGGTAGAAAATGAATCCAAACTCAGATTGGAGGAACAACACCTTATATACCGGCCGGGTAGCCTCCAACCTGATGGCATGAACATTGACTTCTCTAACTTCTGTTAATGCCCCTCCTCACCTTCTTACCCCATCCCTGACATATTTAGTTGTTTGCCTGTTCTCCATCTCCCTCTGGTGCTCCCACCTCCTTTCTTTCTCCTGAGGCCTCCTGTCCCATGATCCTTCCCTTCTCCAGCTCTGTATCACTTTCGCCAATCACCTTTCCAGCTCTTAGCTTCATCCCACCCCCTCCAGTCTTCTCCTATCATTTCGCATTTCCCCCTCCCCCCACTACTTTCAAATCTCTTACTATCTTTCCTTTTGGTTAGTCCTGACGAAGGGTCTTGGCCCGAAACGTCGACAGCGCTTCTCCCTATAGATGCTGCCTGGCCTGCTGTGTTCCACCAGCATTTTGTGTGTGATATAAGTGATGCATAAGTTAGAGCGAAGTTTTAGATTGATCTTAGAGAAGGTTATGGCCCAAAGGTCTGTAATGTTCTCTGTTCTATATCAAAGCACTGTCATAAGACAACATGAAGAAATATTGTTAGCAACCTGAGGGCATTATTTTTAGGTAGAATATGTAAGGGAATTGGAGCGGGAGCTGGATGAACTACGGATCATTCGGGAGGCAGAGGCAGAGATAGATAAGAGTTATCGGGAGGCAGTCACACCAAAAAGACAGGAGGTAGCCAAATGGGTGACAGTCAAGAGAGGCAGGGGGAGCAGACAAAGAGAGCAGAGCACCCCTGTGGCCATTCCCATCAAAAATAAGTATACCATTTTAGATACTGTTGGTGGGGATGACCTACCAGGAACAAGTTGCAGTGGTCCTGTCTCTGGCACTGATGTTGGACCCTTGACTAGGAAGGGGAGGAGGGAAGAGAAGAGAGTGGTAGTGATAGGGGATTCTATAGTCAGGGGGGCGGATAGGAGATTTTGTGGGGAAGATCGGGAGTCTCAGATGGTATGTTGCTTCCCTGGTGCCGGGGTCCGAGACATCTCAGATCGGGTGCAGGTTATTCTCGAGAAGGAGGGCAAGAATCCAGATGTTGTGGTCCATGTAGGGACCAATGACGTGGGTAGGATGAGTGAAGGGGTCCTGCGTAGGGAGTTCAGGGACTTAGGTGCGAAGCTGAAGAGCAGGACCTCCAGGGTAACAATCTCAGGATTGCTACCTGTGCCATGTGCGAGTGAGGCAAGGAACAGAAAGATTATAAAGATTAATACGTGACTGAGAGTATGGTGTAGGAGGGAGGGCTTCAGGTTTTTAGATAATTGGGCTTTGTTCCAGGGAAGGTGGGATCTGTTCTGAAGGGACGGTTTACAGCTGAACTGGAGCGGTACTAACATTCTTGCAGGGAAGTTTGCTAGTGCTTTTTTGGGGGGGTTTAAACTAAATTTGCAGGGGGCAGGGATCCAGAATGTGAGAGAGGATAGTGAGAGGAAGAATAAAGGCCAGGTGGGGACCACATGGTTTCAGAATATTAAGTGTGTAGTCGAGAAAGGTGAGGCGGAACAAGTGATAAGGAGGACTCATGTACAGAGGGATGGTCTGATGGAACATGGAGCTAAATGTGTTGAAAGAATAAGTAAATTTAGGAAGGACAACAAAATTCTAGGGGCGTATAGCCCGATGGGAGTTCGGGGAGCTGGGTAAGCACAACAGACAGCGATTCAAACAGAGAGAGGAGAAATGGGCTAAAAGTTCTATATCTGAATGCACGAAGTGTCAGAAATAAGGCGGATGAGCTTGAAGCTCAGGTGCGAATGGGTAACTATGATGTTGTTGGGATAACGGAGACATGGCTGCAGGGAGATCAGACCTGGGAAATGAATATACAAGGGTATACGTACTATCATAGGGACAGAAATGTGAGCAGAGGGGGTGGGGTGGCCCTATTGGTGAGGAATGAGATTCAGTCCTTTGCAAGGGGGGACATAGGATTAGGAGAAGTAGAGTCTGTATGGCTAGAACTGAGGAACAGTAAGGGGAAAAGGACACAAATGGGTGTTGTCTACAGGACATCAAACAGTAGCATGGATATTGGGTGCAAGTTGAATAGGGAGTTAACATTGGCATGTGGCAAAGGTAATATCGCAGTAGTTATGGGGGATTTCAACATGCAGGTGAACTGGGAGAATCAAGTTGGTGCTGGACCCCAGGATAGGGAGTTTGTAGAGTTACAGGATGCATTCTTGGAACAGCTTGTATGAGAGCCGACCAGGATTCTGGATTTAGTGTAATGTAATGAACAGGATTTGATAAGCGATCTTGAAGTAAAGGAGCCATTAGGAGGTAGTGATCATAATATGATGTTTTTATCTGCAATTTGAGAAAGATAAGTGAAGCTCGGAGGTGTCAGTGTTGCAGTTGAACAGGGGAAACTATGGAGCCATGAAGGCGGAGCTAGCCAAAGTTGACTGGACAGATATCCTAGCAGAAAAGACAGTGGAACAGCAATGGCAGGTATTCTTGGGAATAATGCACAAGGTGCAAAATCAGTTCATCCCCCAGAAAAGGAAGGATTCAAAGGGGGGAAAGGGGCCACAGTGGTTGACAAAGGAAGTCAGAGATTGCATAGAATTAAAAAAAAGGAAGCATGACAGAGCTAAGGTGAGTGGGAGGACAGATGATTGGGAAGTTTTTAAGGAACAACAGAACTTAACTAAAAAGGCAATATGGGGAGAAAAAATGAGGTACAAATGCAAGCTAGCCAGGAATATAAAGGAGGATAGCAAAAGCTTTTTTAGGTATGTGAAGAAAAAGAAGATAATTAAGAACAATGTTGGGCCCTTGAAGAATGAATTTGGTGAAATTGTTATGGGAAACAGAGAAATGGCAGAAGAATTTAATAAGTACTTTAGATCTGTCTTCACTAAGGAAGACACAAGCAATCTCCCAAATGTATGGATGGGCCAAGGACATAGGGTAACAGAGGAAATGAAACAGATTGACGTTAGGAAGGAAACGGTGATGAGTAGACTGATGGGACTGAAGGCTGACAAATCTCCAGGTCCAGATGGCCTGCATCCTACGGTACTAAAGGAGGTGGCCCTGGAAATTGCGGATGCATTGATAATCATTTTCCAATGTTCGTTAGATTCAGGGTCAGTTCCTGAAGATTGGAGAATGGCTAATGTTATCCCACTTTTCAAAAAAGGAGGGAGGGAGAAAACAGAGAACTATCGACCTGTCAGCCTGACATCAGCGGTGGGGAAGATGCTAGAGTCCATTAATAAAGATGAAATAGTGGCATATCTAGATAGCAGTGATAGGATTGGGCCAAGGGTAAATCATGCTCGACTAATCTGTTGGAGTTTTTCGAGGGTGTAACTAGGAAGTTAGACTGGGGAGATCCAGTGGATGTAGTGTACCTTGATTTTCAGAAGGCATTTGATAAGGTACCACATAGGAGATTGGTGGGTAAAATCAAAACTCAGGGCATCAGGGGGAAGACATTGACATGGATAGAAAACTGGTTGGCAGATAGAAAGCAAGGGGTAGCGGTGAATGGGTGTTTCTCGGAATGGCAGGTGGTGACTAGTGGGGTGCCACAGGGCTCGGTATTGGGACCACAGCTGTTTACGATTTACATCAATGATTTAGATGAAGGCATTGAGAATAACATCAGCAAATTTGCTTATGATACTAAGCTGGGTGGCAGTGTGACATGTGATGAGGATGTTAGGAGAATTCAGGGTGACTTGGATAGGCTGGGTGAGTGGGCAGATACTTGGCAGATGACGTTTAATGTGAATAAGTGTGAGATTATCCACTGGGAGTAAGAACAGGAAGGCAGATTATTATCTGAATGGTGTAGAGTTAGGTAAGGGAGAAATACAAAGAGATCTAGGAGTCCTTGTTCATCAGTCACTGAAGTTGAATGAGCAAGTGCAGCAGGCAGTGAAGAAGGCTAATGAAATGTTGGCCTTTATTACAAAGGGAATTGAGTACAAGAGCAAGGAAATCCTCTTGCATTTGTACAGAGCCCTGGTGAGACCACACCTGGAGTATTGTGTACAGTTTTGGTCTCCAGGGTTAAGAAAGGACATCTTGGCTGTAGAGGAAGTGCAGCGCAGATTCACAATTCCTGGGATGTCTGGACTGTCTTACGCAAAGAGATTAGAGAGACTGGGCTCGTACACGCTGGAATTATGGAGATTGAGAGGGGATCTGATAGAAACATGTAAGATTATTAAGGGATTGGACAAGATAGAGGCAGGAAATATGTTCCAGATGCTGGGAGAGTCCAGTACCAGAGGGCATGGTTTGAGAATAAGGGGTAGGTCATTTAGGACAGAGTTAAGGAAAAACTTCTTCTTCCAGATTGTTGTGGGGGTCTGGAATGCACTGCCTCGAAAGGTAGTGGAGGCCAATTCTCTGGATGCTTTCAGGAAGGAGCTAGAGAGGTATCTTATGGATAGGGGAATCAAGGGATATGGGGACAAGGCAGGAACCGGGTATTGATAGTAGATGATCAGTCATGATCTCAAAATGGCGGTGCAGGCTCGAAGGGCTGAATGGTCTACTTCTGCACCTATTGTCTATTGTAAGCTGACATTGGTAGATTAATTTCATGTTGTTAACATGTTATGTTTTGCAACAGCTATCCTCAGTATATCTGAAATATCTGAAATGTGGATATAACACCTGAACAAAACAAACAAAACTGTGATCTACTCAACTAATCTCCACTTTTTGTCTGGTCTTATGCAAAATCAAACTAAACCCCAAACAAAGAAGACTGAAACTTTCAGACCAAAAGCTTGTTGGTAAGCTTGATCAGAATATTTGTTGGGATTTATTTGCCACTTTCCCTGCATATTTTAAATGCTCCCACCTCCAGAATTTCCATTTTAAAGTATAAAACAGGTATCATCAGTTGTGATCTACATTCAGTTTAATCTACAAACATAAGGCTCTGTTCTGTAGTTGCTATAGCAAAAAGTAATGCCTGAAATCTAATTCCTCACACACTCCTGAGGAAAATGATTATCTGCTTATTATAATAATAATCACAAAAATGAACTCAATGGGTTGAGCAATATCTGAGGAAGGAATGAGATTGTGGAAATTTCGGGTTGAGGCCCTGCAGTCCAAACCTGAGTCTGTTCAGCAGTTTATATTTTTTGCCCCAGACTTCGGCATCTTCAGTCTCTTAAGTCTCCATTATTATCATAATATTTACTGTGTACAGATTCTCCACAACAATTCTACATTGGAATATTAAGTACACTTGAAGAATCATTTGTTGTCATAAAATACTTTGGAAAATCCTAAGATTGTAAATAATACAATATAAATACAAGTCCTCTTTACATTTGCTCAACATGACAAAGGGCAGCAACAAGTTTTGTTGACTTGTATGTCACTGACATGCTCCCATTGACTTATAGGACATGAAATTTGTTGCTTTACGGCAGTGGTTCAGTACAAAATTAAAATCTTCTCATTGGTTTTATTTCAGTTTCAGAGTTGTTCTCAATTGGTTCACATGGGAATATTTATATCTGCTATAATTCATGAAAATTCTACCCGATACATTAAGCTTTATGGAATGGTGGACTAACAGTAATCATACAAGATTAATTTCTTGTCATGAACTCCCGATTTTTAAATTCTGGTATAAAAATTTCCGCAAGTTTTTGTACCGTTACATATTTTTCTTCAGTAAAAAGAAATATAACAATGGAATAGATTCTTAATGTTTTTTGGTTGGAGTACTGACCATCTCATTGTTTGTTGCAAAAAGGTTCTGGAGAGTTTTATTTTATGTAAGTGTATAGTACGCTACAGAAACTATTTTGTAAGTCATTGGAATGGAATGAGAATATTTAAACATGTCCTGAATAAATTAATACATAATGATGAATTAACAGTTCAAGAGCAAGGTTTTCAAGCCTAATTTATTTTTTTTCTCCTTTGCCACCCTGACAACATAATGGATTTTGTTCAGAGATAAGGCAATTAATATTGTTTGACTTGGACAGCATGAAGGGAACAGAACAAAATGTTTTCTCTTTGCCTTTGCTTAGTAGTCCTGTGGGGTCAGATTGCTGTAAATCTAAGCAGGACTGAAAAAATGCTTAAAATTCTTCAGGTCAGGCAGCACCTATGGAAAGAGAATAAAGGGGTGAATGTTTCAGGTGAAACACTCATCAGTGGAATATTTTCAACATGAAATATTTACTCTGTTCCACTTTTCACAGATGTACTCTGATCTGCTGAGTTTTTTCAGTATTATCAGGTTTTATTTTAGATGCAGCAGCAGCCTTTGTGTTGAGCTAAAAAAAATACCTTCCTGTAGCCACCTCTTTGTACCTTAAGCATCTATTGGTTTGAAGTCCTTTCTCAAAATGGATGTCCTAACTTATCTTAAACTTTTCTCCTCATTTTTAGAATTGTGACTGCAGAAATACATTCCAAACAAAAGAACTTTTGTTTATATAGAACTTTTCATGCCCCCACCAAATAATAATGACATTTTTTAATTGTCACATTTGTAGTATTTTGGAACATTTAAAACAATTGACAAATTAAACAGTGTTTTTGCTTCACAGTGAAATGCAGCAGATCACTTTGGAGACTGGGACGAACCCTGGCTTTTACTCAGTGGTGCCATAAAATCGCTTAGATGCACCTGTACAACATACTCTTAGAAAGTGTAACTAAGGCTATTTTCTCCTTAGCTGCATTTGGTAGTCATGATTGAAGTAATATATGATTATAGACTTCTCAGTCAGTCTCACCACACACTTTGACAATGTCTACACGTTCATGTTTCAGATTTCTATTTTGTAGGGAACGGTATTCCACACAAATTTATTTTGCAGTTTATTTTCACTCCTGTTGCAAGCATTCTTTTCTTTCCATTTAATCTTGACATTTTTCCATCTGTCTTCTCACATAAGACAATTACCATCTCCAAGGGATACTTCTATTTTGTGATAATTTTTCCACTTTATTTCCTTTCTTCTGACATTAAGCAAATCCATTAGAGAATTATAATCATTTCAGTCATCTGTCATTGCATTAATATAATTCAACAGCTTGTCATTTCCATCGAGCAGGTCTGAAATAGTAAGGATATTTACAACCAAGTACATGTCCAACATACTCCTCAACTTTGTTGCTTATCTCACCAATGACCAGTCTTTCACCCTATCACCTTCTCCTATGTTATCCCCAAACACTCGTTTATAATTTTATGTCAATACAAATAGCAGATCGGAAGGTGCAGAGACACTGTACACAAGCAATGGTCTGTGCTGAGGATGTACGGTGCTGTCTCAGCTTCTTCAACATAAGTGAAATGACAGCATAGTTTTCACACGTGAAACAATTGTGACGGATTTGGCTTTGTATATTGCTAAGCATATGGATGACCTGGACAGGGCCAGCAGAGGAATTCTGGGCAGAATCCATTTAATATTCAATGGCAATTCATTCATCTCAAGTACAGGAACTTGAAGATCTGCCACCAGGTTGTCAAATTAGCATATGCATAAAATACACCAGGCAATCTGTTGTGAGTAAAATATGCTCTGCAATATGTATAAGGGTTAGAATGTTTTAATTTGGATTTTCTTGGTAAATCAATAATTAAAAAGAAGTTCTTTGATGACACAGTGATTAGGAGAGTGCTATGTATGTGTGGGTAAACTGAAAGTTCTTCAGGTTTGAATACTGATCAGTATTAGCAACTGACAAGGCTAATTTTGTTCTTGTAGGCGTCAGCATTTCACCACCTTTAGTGAGAAAACTGGCCAAGTTTTTTGCTGGATCAATTTTTTGTTGGTCTTGGGCCTGATTATGCAGCAGTCTAGCAATAGTTGAAAGACATAATATTAGCTCAAACACTGATAGAAGTTTCAGCTGAATTGCTTTTTCACTTGTGAAAAGTCAATTCTGGATTTGTTGCTATGAACGAATCACAGCTTTGAGGGAGCTTTGAAGTTCAAAGTTCAAATCAAATTTATTACCAATGTATGTACAGTATACTGCTTGTCACCATATACTATCCTGAGATTCATTTTCTTGCAGACATTCACAGTGGAACAGAAATGCAATTGAAGCAATGAAAAACTACACACAAGCAAAAGCTGACTAACAACCAAAGTGCAAAATATGACAAACCATGCAAGTGAGAACATAAACAAATTAGTAAATAAATACTAAGAACATGTGTTTAGATTCCTAGAAAGTGATTCCACAGGTTCTGGAATCAGTACAGAGTTGAGGTGATGCAGTGTTGTGGGACCTAAGGTTCCTGTACCTTCTTCCTGATGGCAGCAATGAGAAGAGACCATGGCCTTTATAGTTGGGATCCTTGATGATGGGTGCTGCTTTCTTGTGGAAACCCTCCTTGTAAATATGCTCAGCGGTGTGGAGGGTTTTGCCTGTGATGGACTGGGATATGTCTGTGACTATTTGTAGCCTTTTCCAATCCTGGGCATTGATGTTTCCATAGAAGGACGTGATGCCAGCAGTCAAGATGCTCTCCACAGTAAGTTTGTTGAAGTTGTAGAGGATATGCCAAATCTACGCAAACCTCTAAGATGATAGAGGCATTCTCATGCACTCTCAATAATAGTACTTACAGTACTTGCTGGTCCCAGGACAGATCCTCCGATATGAAATTGCAAAAGAAATATTGTTACCAACCCTCTCCACTTTCAGTCTCCTAATGAGGAATGGCTCATAGTCCTTCAGTAACCAATAATCAGCTCTTTGGCTTTGTTAATGTTGACTGAGAGTTTGTTGTTGTGGTACCATTCAACTAGCTTTTCAATCTCCTTCCTATATGCTGACTTGTCACCACCTTTGATTAGACCAACAGCTTTGGTGCTGTCAGCAAACTTAAATTTGTCATTGGAGCTGTACTTAGCCACATAGTAATAAGTATAATGTGAGTAGTGTTGTGTATTTAATATATCAGTAATATCTGAGTAGAATTGTGTGTGTATATATACATTTTTTTGATTAAGCATTTGTTGTTGTAATTCATTGTAGGTTATATGTGGAAGTATGTAAATGGCATATGTCATCACACCACCCTAAAAGTAAAAACAAAAAGTACACATTTGTCCATGTGTTTTTCTTTTGAATAGTTACAAGCTTTGAAATTACAAAATGTAACAATGGTGATGAGGAAGTTTTATATGAACCCAAGATGACCAAGACGACTACCCACCTGTTCAATCACAGTGAGACATTCACGTTTTAAACAAGCAAATAAGAAGTGGTCAACTAAAAAACAGCAGCACAACACTTGGTCCTTTGGGAAGGGATAGAGAAGACTGAGTTTAAAAAAAAGGCAGAAAACAAATTAATTCACAGGTTTATAAACATTGAGTACTGGGTGATAATAATCGTAAATAATTTTTAAAAAGCAGATATGGCTTGTTATATCAGAAAAGATAGAATGCATTCGATTGCACAAGAGGTAACTGGAATTGATACAGTATACTGAGCAAATTGAGCAGTGTTTTGAGCAAATTAAATGGCCGATGAGAAGCCTGTTTGCTGTGTGTTTTAAGTGGAAAAGCATACAGTTTGCTTAGATGTTTGTCTCCTCCAAACAAACAAACTTGAAATGAGCTTTGCTGGTATCATGAAAGTAATTCAGGAACATTTAGAACTGAAATCATTGTTGAGTACAGATGCTTTAGGTTTCATAAGCGAAAGTAAAAGTAAGGGAAGTCCATTTTAGCCGACATGTCTGAACTGAAGAAATCATCTGAGCATTGTCAGTTCAGCGATGGGCTTAATGATGCACTGAGAGATCATTTAGTATGTGGAATCTCACAAAAAAATCAAAAATGGCTTCAAACTGATGCACAACTCACATTGAAAACAGCAGTTGAAATCACTGCATAATGGAAACAGCAGACAGAGAATCTACATTCTGTTAATGCAATATCTGATAATGATGAGAGTGACACAGCGCTATGTAGCCTTCAGATCTGCGCCAGAAGTGAACAACAATTTAATTGAAATGGAATTTTACACCGACTCCGCTGTCTGAACGGCATTTCAAAGGTACTGAACTGTAGCCTGCAGATATCCAACTAAGAACTTATACTGGAAAAAAGATGTCCTGTGGAAATGACATTTGTAACAGAGAAATACAACAACCAACCGACCACATTGAGCTTTCATGTGATTAAACCAGGAGGGCCAACATTGTGGGGGTGTAATTGGCTGACACAACTACAACTTGATTGGAAATCCATCTACCATTAGCATGCAACGTCCCTTGCAACAGAGTCAGCTGAAAGCGAACTTAGGAGGATACTGGATGATGCCACAACGGTGTTCAAGGCTGGCATTGCATTGGTAAACTCAAACATAGCAAGGGTGCTAAATGAAAATGCCATATCCCAAGTTTTACAAAACCCATGCAGTTCCTTATACCATCCATGATAAAGTAGCTAGTGAGCTAGATTGCATTGAGGATGAAGGAATTCTTTCCAAGGTTGAGAAGAGCCCATGGGTAACAGCAGTAGTCCCAGTTATCAAGAACAATGGGTTTGTCAGGATTTATTGTGATTTTAAAGTCACCATACTGAAAGTAGATCAATATACTCTGCCCAGGGTAGAGGATATATTTGCAAAACTTTCTAGAGGGAAATACTTAGATGTGGTTTACCTGCAGGTGGAGATGGAATAAGAGTCCAAAGTGTGTCTCACCTTAAATGCTCACAAAGAGTTTTATTGCTAAAAATAGACTTATTATTGGAGTAGCATCACTTAGTGTGGTCACACAATTGACACACAAGAATTACACAAGTGTGCTGAGAAAATTTAATCAGTGGTGGATGCCCCAAGGCCAATGGATGTGCTGCAGTTGTTTTAAAGATTTGTCAATCACTATCACAGGTTCCTGCCAAACGTGGCTACTGTGCCCCACCCCTTGAACTCATTATTGGAGACTGGGAATCAGTGAGGTGGCTTTTTAAAATGTAAAGGATATGGTGACATCAGGTACTATACCCGCACATTATGGTCCATATCACCTAGTGAAATTTGCCTGTGACAGCTTGTGATATGGTGCAGGTGTAACATGTTATGAGTGATGGGAGTGAACACCACATAGCCTTAGCACCACATACTCGTCCCACTGCAGAAAAAAATTACACACAGTTTGACAGAGCGTCCTTGAGTCTGCTTTGCGGTGTAAATCATTTCAACCAGTACCTGTATAAAACAGAGTTTACCCTCATCACTGATCATCAACCACTGGTGTCCATTTTCAATCCATAGAGGGTGTTCCGCTGACAGCAGCAGCATGAATTCATGGATGGGCTCTGTTTCTTGGAGGATTCAGTTACAAGACTGAATTCAAGAGCATGACAAATCATGGAAATGCTAATGGATTGCGTCATTCACTCTTGGAAAAGGAAATCCTTGAAAAATTTACAAAAGAGTACATTCCACTTGACATCTTCTTCCTAATGCAAATTGAAAGTGCTCCAATTATGGGAGAGATGATCCAAAGGGAAACCAGAAAAGACCCCACAGTGTCTCACGTCTACATGGCCATATAAACTGGCAGGAATGTGCAGCAAAAAGTCCAGTTCCATTTTTTCCAGCCCCAGGAGGAACTTGCCTTTGATGAGTGGGGATTGAGAGTTGTCCCATCCAAGCTGAGAGCTAAAGCGTTGGAGCAGCTACATGTCAGTCATTTCAAAGCACATTTATTATCCAAGAATGTATAAATTATGCACCTTGAAATTTGCCTGCTTACAGGCAATCACAAAGTAAGAAATCCAAATATCCCAATTTAACAGAGAGAGAGAGAGAGAGAGAGAGAGAGAGAGAGAGAGGGAGAAATAAAACCCACAAATCATGCAAATAATAGAAGCAAGCCAACAGCATTCTGAACCAGACTGTGATCCAGATCTGCTCCTGGACTAGCCAGAATAGGCCTAAGCCTCAGTCCCAGCTCACCACAATAGTGGGCAAAAGCGCACAGCAGCCGGATCTGCTCACAGCCTTGTTGCCATGAAGAAAGCAATAAATATTCACAGAACGGTGAGCAAGTTCAACCTGACCCTCACCTCTGTTGTCAATACTCAGGCTTCCAGTTTATCTGTTTATATTGTCCAGGGGGGTGGAGTTTCAAGATGGTGACGTAGACATCTGCCTTTTAGGCGCTCTTCATCTTTTCAACTATAATCACCCTTTAATCAAACTTTTTCGTACTTAATCATATGGGTTGTTACTTACGATTTACTTTTTTTTCTAAAACAATATTTGATCTAATCTTTCTAAACTTAAAATGGCTACAGCTAAGAAATCATCTAAAGACCCTTTATCTCTCGTTGCAATTTCTAATCTTCTAGATACTAAACTTGCAGGTTTGGAAAGTAGATTGGAAAGTAAAGCGGCAAATTTGGAAAGTAAACTGGCAAGGTTGGAAAATAAACTTACCACGAAAATGTCTGAACTTGAAGGAGTTGTTAGATCGCTTGATACCAAGCTTCAATCGCAGGCATCGGATATTCAACGGCATGAAGACAAGATCGCGACTCTTGAGAAGTTAATTTGTGAAAAAATACATACAATTGAAAAGTTGGAGAAAAAGGTACTGTCGACTGCTAGAACAGTTGATCAGTATAAGTTTAAAATTACCGATCTTGAAAACCGATCTCGCAGACAGAATTTGCGAATCATCGGGCTTCCCAAGAAAGTCAAGTCCGGTGACTTAACTGAATTTTTCTCTAACTTATTATGGGAAGTTTTCGGTGATGAAGCTTTGCAGGCTAAACCTATTATTGATTGTGCCCACAGAGTTGCGAGATTTTCAGCTACGGGCGACAAGCCACGGGCTGTGATTGTTCGCCTCCATTGTCCTCAGGAGAAAGAGCTTTTAATCCGATTAGCTCGTCAGAAAGGTATGATTTCTAACGGAAACTTTAAGTTTCGTATTGTTGAAGATTATTCATTTGATGTGATGAAAGCGAGAATCGCTTTTAAACCGGTGATGGCAGAGATTCATTCGATTGGACTTAAACAAGCTTTAAGATATCCAGCGAATCTTAGAATTACGTTGAATGATAACAGTCAGCGCTTCTTTAATACTCCGGAAGAAGCGAAGAAATTCGTCAAAGAATATCGATCTTCTAGTATAAGTTGAACTATGTTTTATGTTGAAGAATTTTTGGAGAGAAGATGCCATTTCATTTTGGGTTTTAACCTATGAAGCTGTGTTGTAGCTTCTTACTTTGGTCTATAGATCTGTTTTTTTATTATTATTATCATGGTTTATAGATGCTTTTTTAATTTTTCTATAATGTCTTTTTTCTTATTTTTTCTCTGTATTGGATATACACGTTTATATTTTGTGATAATGACTTATTTTTTTTAAGATGTTGTTTCTTCTTCCCATAAGACCTTGCTTTCCATAAGCATTTATTTGTTTGCTTGTTCTTGGAAATGGGACGAATGTTTTGGATTTTTTGGACTTTTTTTATATTGTAGTGACTATTGAATCCTTTTTTAATCCTATTTTGATGACTTTTTTATTAAATTTTTTAATAGATTGAACTTACATTTATATTTTGTAATATGGTTTTTTTCAAAATGTCATTTCTTCTTCCCATAAGTCTTTGCTTTTGAAACGTCATTTTTCTTGTATTTGAATATGGAATCCTTTTTTTAAAGGTATATTACACTTTTTCAAACTTTAATGTTTATCCTTTTTTATTAACGATCTTTTGCTTTACTATATTACGTTTTTTTCATTTTGATTGATATATATATATATATATTTTATTTTGCAACCCTGTACTTTAATCTGGGTGTTATATAGTTTCTTTTTATATTTTCATGGAGTTGCCATCTTGAAATGGGGGTAATATTAGTATTAGTTTATGCGCCTGCTGCTTGGCTTTTTTTCGAGGGGTTGGGGGAGGGGGTAGGGATCTTTTTTCAGGCATTTGCTTTTTATATTTTTGCTTTTAGTTCATGGGCCGACTTTAAATTATTAATATTGGTGAGGTGTCATGTTCTTCGGTTGCTCCTGTATCATTATTCCTTCTTCCTGAATTATGGGTTATGTGTCTTTTTAACCTTTTATGATATATACATTTAATATTGGCATGATGGACAAGTCTATTAATTTTATTTCTTGGAATACTAATGGTTTAAATCATCCGATTAAACATAAAAAAAATTTAAAGTATTCCATAGACTAAATGCTAATATTATCTTTGTACAGGAGACCCATATTAGGAAGGAGGACAATCAACGCATTTTTAGGTTTTGGTAGGGTCAACAATTTCACTCGAATTGTACCGCTAAAATTAGGGGTGTGTCTATTTTTATAGACCCATCAATTTCGTTTATACGTCATGAAATTATATCTGATCCACAGGGCAGATTCTTGTTGATTATTGGTTCACTTTTTAATCGAAAAGTGGCTTTAGTTAATATTTATGCTCCAAACTTCGACTGCCCTGAATTTTTTAAATGTTTATTTACTTCCCTTCCTAATCTAAATGAATATATGTTGATAATGGGTGGAGATTTCAATTGTTGTTTGAACCCTTTGATGGATAGATCTAAACCTATTCGAATTCTTCCGAATACATCAGCTTTACTTATTAATTCTTTTATGGTCGATTCGGGAATTACTGAAATATGGCGGATTTTGAACCCTAAAGATAAAGAATTTTCATTTTTTTCACATGTATATCATTGAATTGATTATTTCCTTATTGATCATCGTTTATTAACAGATGTTACTGATTGTAAATACAATTCTATTGCCATTTAGGATCATGCACCTTTGAAGTTATCTATCAAGATTTCGCACTCTTCCATTAATACTAGACCTTGGAGACTCAACGCTACTTTGCTTCAAGATCCAGAATTTATTACCTTTATAAAACAGCAAATTGACTTATTTTTTTCCAAAAACTATACCGAAGAAATTGACAGAGGAATACTTTGGGATTTTTTTAAGGCCTTTATTCGTGGACAAATTATCTCATATTCCGCTGGTAAAAGAAAACAAAGATATTTAGATACAGCCTTATTGGTGGATAAAATTAAAGAAATTGATAAGATTTACTCCGTGACTCTTACCAAAGAACTTCATAAGAAGAGAGTTGAGCTTCAAATGGAACATAACTTATTATTATCTTCTTCAATTGAGAATCAATTAATTAAGACCAGGGCTCAATTTTATATTCATAGTGACCGAACTGGTAAATTGTTAGCTAACCAATTAAAAGCTATTTTGACTAAGTGACAAATTATTAAAATTCGTAAACAAGATGGTAATTTGACTACTGATCATAAAGAAATCAATAATGCTTTCCAAGATTTTTATAAATCTTTATATCAATCAGAATTTGATGGCGATCTGTCTATGATGGATAATTTTTTTAACAATTTGAATATTCCCAAACTGACAGATGAAGATCAAAGTTTGTTTGATGCTCCTATTTCTATGGCTGAAGTAGGAGAGGCTATTTCTTCAATGAATTCAGGGAAAGCTCCTGGTCCTGATGGCTACATTATAGAATTCTTTAAAACTTTTTCTTCTTTAGTTTCCCCTTGGTTATGTGAAATCTTTAATGATGCATTCATTAAGAAGAGATTACCCCAGTCTTTTTATGAAGCTAATATTTCTTTAATTCTTAAAAAAGATAAGGATCCTACTTTATGTGCATCTTATCACCCTATATCGCTACTAAATGTAGACTCTAAGATTCTTACAAAAATTTTAGCTATTAGGTTAGAAAAGATACCATCACAGATTATTTCAGGAGATCAAACTGGTTTTATTAGGAACCGATATTCCTTTTTTAATGTTAGAAAATTGATTAATATATTTTATACTTCTCCACCCACAATCTCAGAATGTGTTATTTCATTAGATGCTGAAAAAGCTTTTGATAGAGTTGAATGGACATACTTATTTAATGCCTTGAAAAATTTTAATTTTAGCTCTAATTTTATAGCATGGATTAAATTAATATATTATAAACCTGTTGCTTCTGTTCTTACGGATAATTACAGATCCTCTTTTTTTCAATTATCACGTGGTACGAGACAAGGTTGTCCCTTAAGTCCTTTATTATTTAATATTGCATTAGAACCTTTAGCCATTGCTATTCGTGAATCTCCTAATATTTTTGGTATTACCCGTAATGAGAAGTTATACAAGTTAACACTTTATGCTGATGACTTTTTGTTATATATTTCTGATCCGGATAGGTCTATTCCCGCTATTCTATCCTTGTTGGTTCAATTTGGTAGTTTCTCTGGTTACAAACTAAATTTGGACAAGAGTGAATTATTTCCTTTAAATGCGCAAATTTCACTGAATGACAGGATACCATTTAAAGTTGTTACTGATAACTTTATCTATTTAGGTATAAAAATTACCAAGAAATATAAAGATTTATTCAGATTGAATTTTTTACCTATGCTTCATCAAATTCAACAACTTACTACGAGATGGTCTCCTTTATCCTTATCATTAGTTGGTCGGATCAATACTATTAAAATGATGATTTTACCAAAATTTTTATATTTATTTCAAGCCTTACCAATTTTTATTCCTAAATTTTTTTTGATAACATTGGTTCAAAAATTTCCTCATTTGTGTGGCAAAATAAAAATCCCAGATTAAGTAAAAGACAGTTACAGAAATCTAAAAAGGATGGTGGTTTAGCTTTGCCTAATTTTAGATTTTATTATTGGGCGAATAATATTCGAAATTTAATATATTTGAAACTAGATTTAGACTCACCATTGTGCCCACAGTGGGTAAATTTAGAATGTAATGATGCACAAGGATATTCTTTATTCTCTGTTCTTGGTTCTTCTCTCCCTGCTGATTTAGTTAAATTCAATAAACAGATATCTAACCCTATTGTCAAACATACATTACGAATTTGGTTTCAATTTCGTAAGTTTTTTACTCTGAAAAACTTTGTTCTTGATTGCCCTATCTTACTTAATTTTTTTTAAACCTTCTTTAACAGATCAAGCTTTTAGCATATGGAAAAGGAAAGGTATAATATGTTTTTGTGATCTTTTTTTTGAAGGTAGTTTGATGTCTTTTGACCAACTTTCCAACAAATTTAAGTTACCTAAATCTAATTTTTTTAGATATTTACAAATTAGAATTTTTATATAAAGTTTTACCATCCTTTCCTAATTCAACTTTGATAGATTTTTCAGATATGATTTTTACTTTAAATCCCTGTCAGAAGGGATTGGTGGCTCTTATTTATAATATGATTATGAAGATACAACCAGAGGTATTGAGTAAAATTAAACAGGAATGGGAAAAAGAACTTCAATACAATATATCAACGGAAAAATGGGGAAACATTTTACAAATGGTTAATTCTTCTTCTATATGTGCTAAACATGCTTTAATACAATTCAAGGTCGTACATAGAGCTCATATGTCTAAAGGTAAGCTTGCTCGATTTTACTCTCATGTTAACCCTCAATGTGACAGATGTCATTTAGATGTGGCTTCATTGACCCACATGTTTTGGTCATGTCCTACCTTACATAACTATTGGAAGGACATATTCACTACCATTTCCTCAATTTGGAATATTGATTTACAACCTCATTTTATCACTGCAATTTTTGGTATACCAAATGAGGATGATAGTCGACTTTCCCCTTCAATTAGATGAATGATTGCCTTTGCAACATTAATGGCCAGGTCTATATTACAAAATTGGAAAGAAGTAAATCCTCCTACCACATTTCAATGGTTCTCTCAAACTATTTCTTGTCTGAGTTTAGAAAAAATTAGAAGTACTATTTTCGATTCATCAATTAAATTTGAAGAAACTTGGGGACTGTTTATTCGACATTTTCATATGAATTAATTTGGCTGCTTCCAGACCTTTTCTCTTTTTATTCTTGTTCTGGTATGGAGTTTCGGAGTTCTTGACACTATCATATACATATAAACTATTATTATTGCCCATGTTTAGTTTAGGTTTATTATTTTTATATATATATTCTTGCATTTTTATATATTTTTTCTTTTGTTGACTACTCTTAATCCCTTTCATGTATAATCAATATAGGTTAGATTGATTATTATATGATCTTTTTTTGCCGATAGCTTAATAAGATATTATTATCTTGTTATTAATTTAATTTAAATTGTCCAAGCACCGAGTACTGCCTTATTCAAGGACCCAGACCCCACAATACAATACAATTGTGCCGCCCAGCCCAAAGACATTCTCAATCTCACCAAACTGGCTTTACGCTTGGAGTGGTCCAACCTCATGCCACAGTTAGGTGGACGGACATTGAAACTCTTTCACGTCCACTCCTCTTCAAATCCCTCACTCCATCTCTGGCAGCGACACAAACTCCATCTGCAACCCTGACTCGCACTTGGTGTGTCCCAACATGGCTCACCCACTAATACTGCCTTGCCTCCGCCTGCCTTCTCACTCTCTGCGTGCTCTAAATGTCTGCAGGTTAGGCATGATCAAATGAAAACATTGTTTCAATGCTTTGTCTGGCAACCTAGGATAAATTAGCAGATCGAGTAGCTTACCATGCATTGTGTGGGATACCAACATGTCCAGAACAAAGGCGTCTAGTGCTGTCAGAACAACTTCCTGCAGTTACAGAGTCAATTCTTACAACCATCAGGAGGAGAAACTGAGGTTGTTTCACAGCCAAAAGTCTCACCTGCAAAGCAGAATGACCCCCTTGTTAGGAAAGATGTTATCCCACAGAAGTAAGAAATCCTTCTGAATGGGACAATTCAAAATTTACTTTGCTCTAGATGTCTATATAGTAGTTGTATTATGTAGTATACTGTAATGTGTGTGTGTATATATACACACACATACATATATACATACATATATACACACACACATATATAAGTTGAGATGCATTCTAGATCAAGTTGGAGTTTATAGTTAAGCATGGAGGAGTGTTGTGTATTTAGTATTTCAGTAATACTTGAGTAATATTATAAATATATTGTTTGATTAAACATTCTTTGTTGTTTGCATATGTAGCCCCCTGGTAAGCCTCATGCTCAATCGGTTCCATCTAGGGGGAGCAGCCTTGGGCCCTGCCAGACTGGGTAATCAGCTTTGGTAGATGCTGTGTGACAAATAACAGACAGTACACTTGATTACACTTTATAGATCTTACTGGAACTATGTACTGAATAGAGATACAATATAAACAGGAAAAATAAAAAGTGCCAAACTTATCAAAGTTCAACCACTTCGTGCACAACCGTTGGAGCTCAATTAACGAAGTCTTCTTGCCACCATTTGATCCCCTTCGACCTCCTCGACCTGCCGCCTGGGACCAACAATAGTGGTCGAACAGATGCTCCAAACGAATCTGTCCTCGTCTCCTCTCCTCGCCAAAGACCCTGGGCCTCGGACCCCCACTCAGGGTCCATTCCGTCACCCAGCTTACAGCATCGCATCTCCTCTCTCTATCCCCATCGCGCCTTCTCACCAAATTCCGCAAAACAATAGTTTACAGACACACAAGAAAGAATAACATCTATCCCAATTGGTTAACAAATGAATACAATTCTCAATATCAATATTCATAACCCAAACAAGCTGCGAGAGAAAAGCACTTTCTCAGCAGTTACATAAAAAAGAAGCATTTTTATTTTTAACATAACAAAGAAGCCATTTTATTAGCCTTAGCAGTAACATAAAAGAAGAAACCCCTTACACTTTCTTCCCACTAAATTTAGTCATGTCCTCATGACTTCTAAATAACTCGCCAACCCTTCCACGTCTTCCACGTCTGCAGGGGCCAGTCGCCACGACCTCTCTCTCACCTAGGTGTCTTCAGTGGTCAACTCCCCTCCCTTGTGGTATTTTGGAGTGTCCACTAAGAGGGTCTCACCCTCAGATACTTCCCCCAGGCTGTACCACCACCGGCACTTGGTTAAATTCGGTACCAGCCCAATGCTGCTACACACATCCTCACAAACAGCTCAAAATACTGGTGCACAGACAATGCCTCCAAACAGCTCTCACCCGCTTCCTCCTGGCAGGCCTCCAGGTGCTCCAACAGTGTCCGGACACATCAGCATTAATGATTCGCAAACCTCAGTCACTCCCACATTGGCCTCCAAGAACTCCAGTTTCACTGACCAATAACCGTCGTCTGGATAATCACCAGCACTGGTACCCCAAATCTCCAGTGCCCTTAATGTTGTCAAGGGTAAATGCTTCAAATACTGGTTGTAAAATGAACTGTACAACAACTTGACCTGCGCCCTGGTGTCAAGAATGGCTTTAGCGTAGCTTCCATCCATCTGTAATGACACCCAAGTGTGTGGTCCCTTTAAGCCTTCAGGAATAGGGTCTGTTCCTTTTGGGAATTCCTTGGTACATTATTGGGTATGTGCTCCCCCAGAGACCTCAAGCTGTTTCCCCAACTGGACCTCCTCTAAGTTTCCCGACATCCCTTGGATCAGCTGAACAACTGAGGGAGGAGCTGATCCCCCTGGAACCGCAAACAATTTATGTGCCCCCCTAGCCAAAGAAGATACCCTGAAAGCTTTCCACCAATCTCCTGCCATAGATATGGTAAGCCTCCCAGCTGCGTCATTTTACTTCCAGTCGAACCAAACACATTTTCCCCCGTTTTCTGATAACCAGCAACTGTCACTTCAAGGTAATTGGACCTGACAGTTCTGATGTCACCAGCCCACCTCCTCAAACTTCTAACCAATCCCTGTCACTTTCCCTCAGCCAAGCTACCACACACCTAACAACTGAGAGATCCGCTCCACCCACGCCTCCGCCCCTTTAGGGCTGGACATTACTCCAACAACCGGGCGGAGCCCACCATAGCTGGAGCATTCCGACCAGTCTTTCCTCTCTCTCCTAACAATATGGACAGCCCATGGTCTCACCACCATTTCGTCAGCGCTAGTCTGAACTCGAACAACGACCTCCGGGGTACCAACAGCCACCCCACCCAACACACATGCAGTGATAACCAGCAATCCCACAGAGGCACACCAGCTTTCTGTCCCCACGGCATGCATAACTTAAAGAGGGCGATCACACAGCTTCCACAGAATCCAGTCCCAGACAAGCACCCCACAATGTAGCCCCCTGGTAAGCCTCAGGCTCACTCAGCTCGCTTCTGTCTAGGGGGAGCAGCCTTGGGCCCCGCCACACTGGGTAATCAGCTTTGGTAGATGCTGTGTGATGTCCCCGCCACGCCAAATAACGGACAGTACACCAAATATGATTAAGTGAGTTCACTTACTGGAACTATGTACTTAATAGAGATACAATAGAAAAGGAAAAGTAAAAGCGCCAAACTTATCAAAGTTCAACCACTTCGTGCACAACCGTTGGAGCTCAATTAATGAAGTCTTCTTGCCACCATTCGATCCCCTCCCACCTCCTCGACCCGCCGCCTGGGACCAACAATAGTGGTCGACCAGATGCTCCACACGAATCTGTCCTCGTCTCCTCTCCTCGCCGAAGATCCTGGGCCTCGGACCCCCACCCGGGGTCCATTCCGTCACCCAGCTTACAGCATCGCGTCTCCTCTCTCTATCCCCATCACGCCATCTCGCCAAATTCCGCAAAACAATAGTTTACAGACACACAAGAAAGAATAACAATTGGTTAACAAATGAACACAATTCTCATTATCAGTAATTATAACCCAAACAAGCTGCGAGGGAAAAGCACTTTCTCAGCAGTTACCATAACAAAGAAGCATTTTTATTTTTAATGTAACAAAGAAGCCATTTAATTAGCTTAGCAGTAACATAAAAGAAGAAACCCCTTACACATATTTCATTGCAGGTTATATGTAAAAGTATGTGAATGTTATACGTGATCACAGCACCACATCATATCCGTGTGCCTCGCTAAAAGTAAAAATGAAGAGTACACATTCATCTTGGTCTCCCAGCATTTTTCCTTGGATTAGTATAATGTTTTGGAGACACAGCCTTGTTGTATACCTGTACTGATGTTAATTGTGGAGGAGGTGTTGTTACCAATCTGGACTGACAGGGTCTGCAAGTAAAGAACAGGTACCAAGGCCTTGGTCTTGGAGCCTAGTGATTAGTTTTGAGGGTTGATAGATTTCAAAGCTGAGATCTAGTCAGCAAAACCCAATGAAGTGGTATCTACTGCTGACCTGTTATGATAGTCAGCAGGTTAAATAAAGGAACCTCTAGGAGGCAGTAATCGTTATATGACAGATTTCACCCTACAGTCTGAAAAGGAGAAGTGTAACTCGGATATGTCAATATTGCAATTGAATAAAGGTAACTAGAGAGGCATGAGAGAGGAATGGGAGAAAGTAGATTGAAAGAGAGGACTATGGGTAACCCTAGGTAATTTCTAAGGTAAGGACATGTTCAGCACAGCTTTGTTGTCCAAAGGGCCTGTATTGTGCTGTAGGTTGTCTATGTTTCTATGAAAGGAAACCCTGTCAGGAATGATGGTAGAGCAGTAGGAGATTCTGGGAGTAATTTGGAAGATACAGGATACTTCCTCAATGGAGGATGAGGCAACTGTGGCTGACAGCTAAAGAACAGGCAAATGTGTTTAAAAAAATTAGTAGGAAGCCAGTGGATTGGGATCTTTTGAAAACCAATAGAATGTAGTTAAAAAAGCAATAAGGGGAAAAAAGATGAAATATGATGTTAGATGAACCAATTATATAAAACAGGATACTATTTCTTCAGATACATAGAGAATAAAAGAGAAGCGAGAGTGGATATAGGAATGCTGGAATATAATTCTGGAGAATTGGTAATGGAGAACAATGAAATAGTGTGCAAACTGAGTAAGTATTCACTATGGAAAATGCCAGCAAATAAGCCAGAATCTGAAAGAGTTAGCGGGCAGAAGTAAGTATAGTCACTTAGTAAGGGAAAGGTATTTAGGACATTGAAAGGCCTGAAAGTGGATAATTCACCTGGACCAGATGGGCTACATCCCAAGTCTGTAAGATCTCACATGTCAATCCACCGTTTAAGAAATGAAGGAGACAAAAGAGAAAATTACAGGTTATTTAACTTGACTTTAATGTTTGGCAAAACATTAGAGTTCTTCATTAAGGATGAGTTCTGTGGTACCTGGATGCACATGATAAAAAAAGACAAAGTCAGCATGGTTTTATGAAATGGAGATGTTGCCTGACAAACCTTTTGGAATTCATTGAAGAAATAATAAGCAGGGCAGACAAATGAGTCAGTGGATATTGTTTACTTGGATTTTCAGAAAGCTTTTGACAAGGTGCCACACATGAGGTTGATAAACAAAATGGGAGCCCAGATACTACATGAAAACTACTAGCATGCAGAATACAGAATTACAGAATTCTACTGGCTGGCAGAAGGCAAAGAGAAGGTATAACACAAGACCTTTTCTGGTTGGCTACCAGTAACTAGTGGTTTCCCCATGAGTTGATGCTGGGTCAATTACTTTTCATGTGTTATGCTTTCCGATCGAGATTGTTGGTGACATAAAAATGATGGAGGGGCTGATAGTGTTGAGGAACCAGGAAGTGTGCCAAAGGACTTAAACTTGTTGGTAAGATTGGGCAAATAACTTGGCAGATGGAATACATTTTAGAGAAGTCAGGCACTTTGGTAGAAGAAATAAAATTGTGGACTATTTTCTAAACAGGAAGAGAGTTCAAAAATCAGAGTTGCAAAAGGACTTGGGAATCTTCTTGAAGGAGTCTAAAAATTTTTCCCTAAAGGCTAACTTGGGGTTTGAATCAATAGTGGAAGGCAAGTGCAATGTTAGCATTAATTTTGAAAGGACTAGCATGTTAAAGCTAGGATATAATGCTGACACTTTAGAAGGTGTTGGTCAGATCACATTGCATATTGGGAGCAGTACTGGTACCCTTATTAGAATGCTAGAACATTAGAAATTTTAAGACAAGAAAAGGCTATTCATCTCAACAAAGCTTGCTAAATTCCTATTCACATCATGTGTTGAAATAAATATGAGGTTAGATTTGAAAGTCTCTGAGGTACTACTCTCAACTACACAACTAAATAGTTTATTCCACGTGTCTACAAATCGCTGTGTAAAGAAATGCTCCCTGATGTTAGTCTGAAATCTCCCCTTAACCAGTCTCAACCTATGGCCCCGTGGTGATGGATTAATTTTGAAGTAACAGCTTCCATTCACTCAGATTTTGACCACTTCTATCATGTCTCCTCTCATTCTACATCTCTTTAAGATGAAAAGATTTAATTCTTTCAACCTTACTTCATAGCTCATACCCTGTAGACCTGGATTGAATCTCATCACCCTTCTCTGAACTCTGTCCAGTGCCTTCACAACCCTCACACAATATAGAGATCAACATTGTACACAGTACTCAAGGTGTGGCCTCACAAGCACATTATACAGGTTAAGGAGAATGTCTCTGGACGAACTCCATTGAACACATTCTGTAGCCCGACATTCTATTAATCTTCCTAATCACTTCTCTACATTGTGATGTGTCTACCAGGACATCCAAATCCTTCCCATAGAGTGCATTTCTAATTCAAGACACCCCCCCCCACCCCATTGTATACTTATATCTAATATTTCTATTTCCTTTATGTAAAATTCTACATTTATTTACATTAAATTTCATCTGCCATTTATCTGCCCACATCTGGATTTTGTTTAGATCTAACTGTAGAGATTCCGCTGTCTGAATGTTATCAGCCTGTCCTCCTAATTTTGTGTCATCAAACTTTATTAGTTTATTTGTTATGTGCTTATCCAAATCATTATTGTAACTTAAAAACAACAGCGGCCCCAAAACTGATTCCTGCGGAACCCCACTGTTAACATCTTCTCAGTGTGACAATGGTCCTCTCACCATAACTTATTGTTTTCTATTTTAGAGCCAATCCTGCACCAATTTGAGCTCCTCACCCTGAATCCCTACCTCCTGTAATTTAATTATTTACCTCGTGTGGGCTACTTGGTCAAAAACCTTCTGAAAGTCTCAAGTAAATGATATCAACTGCTCTGTTGTTATCATAAATTTTAATTGCCTCTTCATAGAACTCCAGCATATTAGTAAATCATGATTTCCCCTTTCTGAACCCATACTGGTTTTCTGTTAACATTCCAGTTCTTATCAGCTGCTTTTCCATCTCATTCTTTATTAATGTTTCCATTATCTTACCTACAATACATGTTAAGCTTATTAGTCTATAGTTAAAAAGTGTGTTTACACTTTTTGTATACCAACACAATTTTAGCCCATCAAATGATGCATGCGCTTGCATTGGAGAGGGTCAGGAGGAGGAGGAGGTTGATGAGCATGATAACTCTGGGCCTATACTCACTGGCATTTAGAAGGATGAAGGGAATCTCATTGAAACCCCCTGAATATTGAAAATGGCTATTAAGATGTAGAGTGAGAGTTTAGGACCTGAGGAGTTAGCCTTAGAATAAAAGGGTATCCTTTTAAAACAGGTAAGGAGGTATTTCTTTAGGGTGGTGAATCTGTGGAATCCATTGCCACAGGCGGCTGAGGAGGCCAAAATATCAGCAAGGGAGTCAAAGGTTATGGGAGAAGGCAAAAAGAAAATTGGATTAAGAAAGAAGATTAAACCTGCCATGATTGAATGTTGCAGCAGACATGATGGGCAAATTGCCTTAAACTGCTCCCAATACTTGTGGTCTTACGAGAAGCTAAGATAATGGTAATGAAACTGAATACTCACTGCTATAAGAGAAGACAGAGTTCATAATATGAACAAACTGTGATTTAAAACTTTGGATATATTGGAGCTTTTTAAAACTAAGAAAATTTTTTTTCTTGATGTGAAAGAACAGTTGTCACAAAATTAAACTCTGCTATTAATTGTTTCATCACTCTGTATCTTAGTGGTTTTGCAAGCTGCTTTTAGATAGCAATGTTTAAATAAAATATTGTATTTTATATTCCTCCAAGAAGACCACAACCTTTTTGTGGTTTGCAGGCTTGTGTGCCTCAATGACCTGGAGAGCTATGTTGGCAGGAGACAGGGCTTTATGCTTTGGCTCTTGTTAGGATCACAACAGATTGAAGAGTAGAGGCCAGACTAAGAGTGGTCCACCAGTCCTCCAAGTTTGGGATACAGTCTAACAATACTGATTGATGAAACAAAATTGTTACAGAAATAGAAATAAAGGCTCCTTCTACATCTGAAAGTGACATATTCCTGAGTCTCCATCCGGGCTTGCATGGTGTAATGGGCAGTAGGGATATTGTCTATTAAATGGCAGCAAATTGGGTTAATTCAATGAATGTACCAGGGTATCAATGCATTATCTTTCAACTATAGATTGAACTAATACTGATGAGGAGTCTGGTAGATTTTTAGCTGTATGTATTAACAGTAGTATTATATCTTAGTACTTGCTTTTGAGAATGATCTTTAAGAAGACTGCTAAGTAGGTGAGCATTCATAGTAAGAGTGCTGGCCCCAAGTTACAGATCAGAAATAGATGCAGAATAAACTTGTCACCCTTATATGTCTACTTCATTATCAATGACTGAGAACCTTCACTCTTCCCTTCCTGAGAGAATTGATTCTTTATAGGAAAATAATTACCAGGGCAGTGGTCATACTGCAGCATCTCATGTGAATGTTATGTGCCTTGATCAGTTCATAGTCCACTCTTATGTTTACCAAATGAACTTCCAGTAGAAGCGAAGGCACAAGCAAAAGTAAGCACTTCCCAGACAGAAAATGCTGAATCTATTCCACTTCTTACTTCTTGTCCCTATTAAGTGTATGCAGATGGGTGAGCAATTGAATTCAGTACAACTAACTCAACATAACACACAAACACAACCTGCATTACTAAAATGACAAATGAGAACAAAAGTGATTTTGATACGGTCTGTGGGAAAATATTGAGAATTAGTCAGCTTGGTAGAAATTCAGAAACTGCAGTAAATGACTTACACAAATGGATTTTCCAAATACTGATGCATCCAAAATCATAAGAGATTCCAGAATAACTTAAACAAATAGCCTATTAGTGAACTTTTACTGTGATAACACTGATATTATAAACTGAGTGTATTCTACCTCCCAGAGTTAATGACAGTAGACATAGTGAGCCTGTGACAAGCCAGTGGGAGGGAATCCAATCACTTCTGGTGGAGTAATTTTAACATTGCAGCACCAGTAACTGAATTCTGTGCTTCAGATTCGATTCACAATTTGGACGATGCATACAGCTTAATTTTATCGTTAATAATTAATGGAATGTTGCAAGCAAAATTCTGGAATCCTGCATTTTAAAAATAGAAAGATAAATGTCCAGAGGATGCACCAAGGCAGGTCCCAGCTTCATCCATGACCGGTTACATGCCATGCCCAGTATATTAATGGCACAATGAGAGGTGTATTCACACTGGTAGGTGGTATCCTGTACTTGATTACTGATATTGCAGAACTGGAGATGTCTGCAGGAGTCAGCAGAGGGAGTCAGGCTGCTGTTCATGGATGCAGTACAGCTTTAGTGACTTTATCAGGTCATCAAAGGTCCAGCTGGCTTGTATACTTCAATGCCCTTTTTATCACAGCCTTCCATTAGAACTCTGTGTGTCTTGTGTTCTGTCTGATCCTGGTTTGAACCTTTAAGTTCCTTCTAAAATTTAGCTGTCAACTAAAGGGCATCCACTTTTTTTCAAGGAATTCTATGAGGGAGTGACAACAGCCATTCTGTCTGAGGAAAAGGAACTCATTTATCGAGGTATGAACAGAGGAGCTCTGCCGCCTATTGGCAGCTCACTCCTGCTCTATTCTTCTTGCTTTTTGTAGTGAACCAATGGCACAGCCCCAACTGAAGAGCAGAAAGCATCACCCAAATCATTATTTCGGAGCCTCTCCACACAACTGTGTTCACTTCTCATTTATCTGGAGAGTTAGGATTAAAATAAATAGGTCCTATGACAACCAGTGCCAACAAAGCACCAAGGCACCAACGAGCCACCAAAAATCTGCATCGGTAATGAAGTTCCAGACCTTCCATTTTGACTCAACTCTTAACCAGCTCACTTAGATTTGCATTGTTAATAAGAATGTTTCAAACCCTTAGCTGCCTTTGAAATATTCTTCCCCATTCCTTTCCAGTGCTGATAAATGATCTCGGCCTGATATGCTGACTCAATTTCTTTCTTTGACCTGCTGCTGCCTCTATCATACCTTATTTGTCTGCCACTTAGGTAGCAAGCCCTGGAGACAAAGGAATTGGTAAATCAGGGTTTTTCTATGTTTATACATATAACAATTATGAAAGCTAAGTCACATGCTGCTGTTAGGAGCGGAGATTTAACATGTCACACCTTTACAGTCTCAGTATATTCATTGGGGTCACTTGGGGATCTCCAACAATTAGATTCTGAAAGAAGAGACTGACAGCTGATGAAGGCCATGTCTGACACCACTAGGCCTCATTGGCTAAGGAACATGAAGTACATTCCCAGGAATTATATGCTGAAGGCTGTTGTGTTTGGTTCATTTCTCAAATTGTCTACAAAGCAGAAGGGAACTTCAATCCCAGTGTAATGCAGTGAGGTGTGAAGAAATGGATTGCCACTACTGATGCTGATATACATCCTTAGTGTTTCCAGCTGTCACTGACAGTCAACAATTTTATCCATTCTTCTCTCTCATTGATGATTCTATTCATTAATGTAGTATATGCCAGTTCTCCCAATCTAAGGCCTTTTCCCATTAGACAAAAGCATGAAACACCATATGGAATGGGAAAATTGGAACTGGTCCTCCAACAATCAGTCTGTTGTCATCAATTGACTGAATCTATGGCCATCAGTTTTAAGAAAATGAGAGAGTCCACATCTTTTATTCCTTCACAAATGTTTGACCCATTGAGCTCTTCCAGAGTTCTATTTTCTTGTTCCACTTTCGTGTATTGACCTTAACAGACATATAACTTTTACAGCCACATGACATTCAATGTTTACTTCACAGGAATGAAGCTACTGCAAGCAATGGTAAGGTGAATGAGGTGGTCCTATGCACCATGAAAGTTCAAAGTCTTGTCTTTAACTTCCTCTGGTATTTCAACTCTGTCATGAGATGGTGGTGAGAGGAAGATGTTAACTTCACTGTGTTGGCCACTCACACTAATGCTGTACCATCAGAAAACTCAGGTTTTCCTCATCCAGGAGAAGTGGTCTAACTTAGTGGATCAATGAATCTTCAGATTTGTGTTTGCACATAGATTCTCTCACATCATGAATGAGTAAGTGCATGTGACAGAAACAAAGGCTGTAGTGGAAGTAGAAGATACATTATACTCCAGTATACCCAATGTCTCCTCCAGAATAGTTGATTTTCCTATTGCTGAATGGATAATGGGATAATGGACATGAGTCTTCAGTAATCTGATTCCTTTTCTCATGCCACATCCTATACTAGCATTCCCCTCTCTACCATTAGAACCTCACACAAGTTTATCTGGCTAAATATGCCTCTGTAAGGGACAAAAAGAGCAGGGGTCATCACAGATCTAAAACAGAGGTTGAATTTACTAGCCTGTGAATTGAGTTGACAAATATGGTAAACAAGAGCTTGAAAATCTGTATCACAGCTGTGAATGATGCACACAGAGTTGATATTGAAGTTTAAGAATGAACATTAAACAAAAAAGGCAGAACTCTACCTTTTAAACTCTCATGGATGAAGAACGGGATAAAACAAAAAAGAGAGAAGTTTATAATAAATCCTGGAAGGCTGACAGAAAAGTAAACCTCTAAAAAGCCAAGGAGATGCAAGGGTTAGAAAGAGCAACTCCAGGCAGAAGGGAAAATTGTTGAAACAAATGTTCAGAAATGGCTTTATGCAGCATCTAGGGAGACAAAGTTAATCAACAACAATTAGCATGCATTTGTTCAGAGCAAGATTGTAATCTTTGAAGTTGTAACAAGAATACTCAAACACCTAATGTGGTATACACAGATTATAATGATATAGAACATGGAACAGTCTTGTAAAGAAGAATGCCCTCCATCTCGTGGTGTTGTGCTGATCTAATTTAGCTAATGATGCCTCATTAAACTGATCCTTTCTGCCAGCACATGGTCTCTATCGCTCCATTCTTTATATATTTATATATTCACATGCCTACCTAAACGCCTCTTTAACTCTTCTATCATATATGCCTTCCCTGCCACCACATGTGCAGTGCCTGCCAAGTACTCACCATCCTCTGTAAAAATCATGCCCCACGTATCTCTAAAATGTCAGTTTTATGCAATGTTACTGGGAGTCAGAGCATTGATGACACTAAGATTCCCATTACAAAGGAAATACTAAGTTCTAAGAGGCTGTCAAAGGAATATAGGAAAAGTAGCTAATAGAATTCAATCCTGAGAATTATGGGTTTTTAGATTAGAGCCGAGCAAACAAGAAAAGGGAATTCAAAACAAATAATGGGATACTGAGATGTCAAGAAGGATCTTGCCTAGGAAGTATGTCTAAGAACCCCTGAAAGCATCAAAACAAGTGAATAAGGTGGTTGAGAAGACATATTCCATAACCTAGAGTACATAGCAAGAGATTTCAGGCTAGAATTGTATAAAACATTAGTTAGGTGACAGCTAGAACAGAAGGTACATAGAGGAAGCTTAAGTTAACAGTGGAAGAGTTCCTGGGAATTATTTGGGGAACTCCTCTGTTTTTGTGGATGTTTGCGAAGAAAAAGAATTTCAGGATGTACAGTATATTGTATACATTTCACTGACATTAAATGTACCTATTGAAGCCTATTGAAATCTCTCAAGAGGCTCCCTTAATTCCAGTTCCTTATACATGCTGCATGCTTCCTTTTTGTCCTGATTAAACTTCCAATATTATTTGTCATTCAAGCTTTCCTAATCTTTCCACCTTCTCTCTTCACCCTTACTGAAACATATTAGCCTTTCTTTTAAGACACTCACCGGTGAAATGTAGTTTTACCCATAAGCACCTGCTTCCATTCCACTTTTCCCAGATGCCTCTTATGCTTTTAAAATCATTAAAATCTCCTGATTCAAAACTTTAGCTTGAGGACCAGCCACATGCTATATCACATGATTATCAAAGCATCTGGTAATTCCAGATGTCCTGGAATTATTTCACTTTATTCTAAAGGCTAAACTTTTTTAACTGACAAAAAATGTGGCAATATTTGAGGATTGTGAATTTGGATTAATTACTTGTTTCATCCCATTATTCTACCTTTATTCATGGAAAAGTTCAAAATTCAAAGTAAATTTTATTATCAAGGTACATATATTTCACCATACACAACCCTGAGATTCATTTTCTTGTGGACATACTCAATAAATCTATAGAATAATAACCAAGACAATTAATGAAAGACTGCCCAACAAGGTCATTCAACCAGAGTGCAGGAGACATCAGACTATGCAAATACAAAAAGAGGAAATAATAAATAAGCAATAAATATCGAGAACACGAGATGAAGAGTCCTTGAAAGTGTGTCCATTGGTTGTGAGAACATTTTAATGACGGGACAAGTGCGGCTGAATGTAGTTATCCCCTTTGGTTCCAGAGCGCAATGGTTAAGGGGTGATATCTGTTCTTGAACCTGGTGTGAGTCCTGATGCTCTTGTACCCTTTCCCTGATGGCAGTGCTGTGAAGGGAGTATGTCCTGGGTGGAGTGGGGGGGTGTGGTGCCCCTGTTGATGAATGCTGCTATACTGTGACAGCATTTCATGTAGAACGTTAGGGAATGCTAGATGATTTTTCACCTTCCATTTTGGGAGAATAATTAATCCAACTAACTGAGGTCTTATTTAGCAGAGAGAAGGGATAAAGTTGAAGAAGACAAATGCGCTCCTAAATCTTTAGAGAGTGAGAGAACATCAAGAAATAGTTCACCATAGTTCAGCGCTGAACCGTCGGTTCAGATCGCTGCTTCATAGCTTGGTTCTGTGTTGAATTACGCTGAACTATGTGATGCTCTTAGCGGACTTCAGTTCAGAAAGCTACTTGCTTGTGGTATGGCTTGTATGGTATTTTTTTTTGTTGTCTGCATATGGTTGTCGTCAGACTTCCTTTTTATGGTTTTTTTCTATGGGCATAATGCGTACTTTTTCCTCTCTGCACATTGGGTATTTGATGGTCTTTTTTTAATGAGTTCTGTTAGGTTTCTTTGTTTGATGGCTGCCTGTTAGGAGACAAATCTCAAGGTTATATAATGTATAGTACTTAGATAATAAATTTACCTTGAGCTTTGAACTTTGAAGTTATTTTCATGTTGTTTTAAAGGAAATAATTAAACATTTGAGTTAGGTTGCCAGGAAGTAAGTTACAATGCTTAATCTTCTTTAAGAAGAGCAGAAATATGACTTGCTATCCATTTTAACTAAGATAAAAGATAATCAGGTATCCTGGAGAAATCATGTTTTCTCTTTAACAAGATGGGTTAAAAACAGTGCTTTACAAAGAAGGAAAGAAAGGTATGTTAAATTAATATATACAAAATGAACACAGGAATTGATTTGACAAGCAAGCACAACAAATGTCTTTGTAATATTTGTGTTATAAAATAATTCTGCTAATATCTTAGATAAGTAGCAGCCATGGGACTACAAACTGGCTTGCCCACAGAAGGCAAAGAGTGGTTATAGACAGGTCATATTCTGTACGGAGGTCGGTCACCAGTGGAGTGCCTCAGGGATCTGTTCTGGGACCCTTACTCTGTGTGATTTTTATAAATTACCTGGATGAGGAAATGGAGGGATAGGTTAGTAAGTTTGCTGATGACACTAAAGTTGGAGGTGTTGTGGATAGTGTGGAGGGTTGCCAGAGGTTACAGCGGGACAATGATAGGATGCAAAACTGGGCTGAGAAGTGGCAGATGGAGTTCAACCCAGATAAGTGTGAAGTGGTTCATTTTGGTAGGACGAATATGATGGCAGCATATAGTATTAAAGGTAAGACTCTTGGCAGTGTGGAGGATCAGAGGGATCTTGGTGTCCGAGTCCATAAGACACTCAAAGCAGCTGTGTAGGTTGACTCTGTGGTTAAGAAGACATATGGTGTATTGGCCTTCATCAATCATGGAATTGAATTTAGGAGTAGAGAGGTAACATTGCAGCTATATAGGACCCTGATCAGACTGCACTTGGAGTACTGTGCTCAGTTCTGGTCGCCTCACTACAGGAAGAATGTGGAAGCCATAGAAAGGGTGCAGAGGAGATTAACAAGAATGTTGCCTGGATTGGGGAGCATGTCTTACGAGAATAGCTGGAGTGAACTTGGACTTTTCTCCTTGGAGTGACTGAGGATGAGAGGTGACCTGATAGATTTGTATAAGATGATGAGAGGCATTGATCGTGTGGATAGTCAGAGGCTTTTTCTCAGGGCTGAGATGGTTGCCACAAGAGGACACAGGTTTAAGGTGCTGGGGAGCAGATACAGAGGAGATATCAGGGGTAAGTTTTTTACTCAGAGAGTAGTGAGTGTGTGGAATGGGCTGCTGGCAATAGTGGTGGCAGCAGATACAATAGGGTCTTTTAAGAGAATTTTTGATATGTACATGGAGGTTGGAAAAATAGAGGGCTACGGGTAAGCCTAGTAAGTTCTAGGGTAGAGACATGTTCGACACAACTTTGAGGGCCGAAGGGTCTGTATTGTGCTGTAGGTTTTCTATGTTTCTAAAATGAAATGAGGGATCTTATACAAAACAATACAATATAACAAGATGGCATGATATAAAGCAGATTCCCTGGAGGTGCCGTTAAGCAAGGATAGATGGTAGAAGTTTTGACTGGGAAACAGTTTAGAAATTGTGACCAAATTTCTGTTAGTTTCAAGGTATTTACGGAGAGGTATGAGGTTACTTCCCAAGTTAAGGACCTAAATTGGAAGAAAGCTAACTTTGGTAGCGCAGGAAAAGACCAGATGAAAGTAGATTGGGAACAGATGCTTGCAGGTAGAAACATTTGACAGTTGAAGTATTTTAAATGAAAGTTTGCAAATGTCCAATAACAGTATGTTCTGGGAAAGGTGAAAAGAAGAGATGACAAGATTGCATTTTTGGCCTGTAACATTATTGAATGTTTCATAAGACAATAAAAGACAGATATATGCAACTACAGTTAAGTGTGTCCTTTGAGGAATATGTTCATTGTGGGAGATTAAGAAAAAAATTTGGCGAGCCAAAACAAGTCATGAAATATCATTGGCAGGTGAAGTTAAGGAGAATCCTAAATCATTCTATAAATGTACATTATGAGCAAGAAACTAACTAGGGAAATAGCACCTCCCCCTCCCCTAGAGTGATAGTGCACACAGTCCTAAATGAATACTTTTTGTCTGTATTTACCAGTGAGAATGACGTGGAGGACCGTGAGTGTGTGGTGGTGGTGGGGCGGGGGGAATGGAAACACCAACTGTCTGGAGTAAGTTAGTACTACATAGTAATATGATAAATATAATGGTATAGGTTTAAGATGAATGGTGGGTGATTTGAAGGAGATCATAGGACAATGTTTCCAGAGGAAGTGGTGGGATTGGATAGAAGTCAAGTTAGGAAAATGGGAAGTACAACGAGGTCTCGGTGTTCTTCTACATCAGTCAATGAAAGCAAGCATGTAGGTACAGCAGGCAGAGAAGAAAGCTAATGGTATGCTGGCCTTTAAAACAAGAAGAATTGAGTATAGGAGTAAAGAGGTCCTTCTGCAGCTGTACAGGGCCCAGGTGAGACCCCACCTGGAGTATTGTGTGCAGTTTTGGTCTCCAAATTTGAGGAAGGACATTCTTGCTATTGAGGGAGTGCAGCATAGGTTCACAAGGTTAATTCCCGGAATGGCGGGACTGTCATGTGTTGAAAGATTGGAGCGATTGGGCTTGTATACACTGGAATTTAGAAGGAAGAGAGGGGATCTGATTGAAACATATAAGATTATTAAGGGATTGGACACGCTGGAGGCAGGAAACATGTTCCCGTTGATGGGTGAGTCCAGAACTAAAGGCCACAGTTTAAGAATAAGGGGGAGGCCATTTAGAACAGAGATGCGGAAAAACTTTTTCACCCAGAGAGTGGTGGATATATGGAATGCTTTGCCTCAGAAGGCAGTGAAGGTCAAGTCTCTGGATGCATTCAAAAGAGAGTTAGATAGATCTCTTATAGATAGCGGGGTCAAGGGATATGGGGAGAGGTCAGGAACAGGGGTACTGATTGTGTATGATCAGCCATGATCACAGTGAATGGCGGTGCTGGCTAGAAGTGCCGAATGGCCTACTCCTGCCCCTACTGTCTATTGTTTATTGTCTATTGAACTACTATGTTTTACACAGACACTTAAAGAGGCAAGGTATGAATGACCTATTGTGGTCAAATGGGATTAGTGTAGAGGGGCAAAATATAAAAATAGATGTGGTAGGCTGTACAACTATATGGCTAAACTTCAAAATGATCCAATTAGAAAAACATTCCAAGTAGCATTTATGGTACAGCTACAATATCAAATGCATAATGCCTGTTGAAACATCTGGATTTTTTTTTGTTTTAAGAGTAATGCTCACCATAAAATTCCAACATAAAACTCATGAAATAAAGTCAAGAAAAATAAATACTAATTAAAGCAGCATCATTCCACATCTTGATTTTCTGCTCACATTACACCGAAGTTACACCTCAGTTCCATCTGTTTTACAAGAGAGGTATTTGGTTAAATTAATGAACTGAAACTCATTGATCCAACATCAGTGGCTGTACTAATGTATTTGTCGTGATGGAGTTTAAGCATTATATTTTTAGAAACTTACATCAACTTGACTTAAATACCTCTACTTACTTGTCCCATGTTGTCTTGTAAAATTTGAGATTAATTGTTTCATTAACATTGAAAGAACGCCATTAAAATGGCATTAACTATTATAGTTTGCTATTATTATTTGACATTTTTTCTTCTCAAAATAGAGTACATTGTTAAAAAATCACATCCTTAGAGATTCAGTTACTTCACATGCTTTTACACAGATATGTGACTGAGTGGGAGTGTAAAGTTGAAACTTGACCAACATTGTCATGCATACAATGTGAACAAAAATATTCTGGAAAAACTCAGCAGGCTATCGGTGTCCATAGAGTGAAAATATATCAGTGGACATTTTTAGTTGAGATCCTGCATTAGGACTGAAGAAGAAAGATTGCCAGTACAAAGCAGTGCAAGAGCAGGTGGTAGCTGATACGTGAAGCCTGATGAGGAGGAATGATGGATAGATGGATCTAAATGAAGGGAGGAGATGGAAAAAGTGACCAAAGACTGAAGGAAACCGGATAGACAATTGACTGCGTTTGAGGAGAACATCAGGGTTACCTTAGACTGGAAAGTTCAGTGTTCATTCCATTGGGCTGTAATTCCAAATGGATGATGCAACATTCTTCTTCCAAATGGCATTTTGCATTCATAGATCCATGCGGAAGTCAGTCATTCTGTGGGAGGGAAGGAAAGATAAGATGACATTCAACCAGAAACCTGAGATGCTATTATGATCAGAGCACAGGCGCTCCACAGAATGGTCATTTAGTTCATGTTGATGGTGAGGGAGAAGGTGAAGGAATAGCTGTTACATTGTACACAGAAAGCAATGGGTGGGAAGGGTAAGTTGACCAAGAAGACCATAAAAATGTATCTCCTCTGAGTAAAAGACAGTGACAGAGAAAGATTGCCCTGGTCATATGATCATACTGTAGCTGGTGGAATTAGTGGACAATTATGTACTTTATGTCGAGGGTGGGGTGGTAGATGAGGACTATAGAAACTCTCCAGTGGTTCTGACTGGGGAATGGAAGGAATTGGGGACTGAGAGAGCAGTTGTGCAAAAATAGAAGAAATGTACACTAAGGTTTCATCAACTGTGATACATAGAAAGTCTTATTTGCAAAACCAAGTGTATTTCAGAAGTCCTAGAGCAGAAGGGCTTGTCTTGATACCAGATGCAATAAAGAAGAAATTGAGGAAAAACGGTGGCACCCTTACAAGAGTCAGGGTGGGAGGAAGTGTTTTCAAGGTAGTTGTGGGAATTGTGGAATTTAATTAAGAAAGTCAGTAGCAAATCTATCTGCTGAGTGGAATCTCAGATCCAGAAAAGGAAAGGAAAAGTTCTTAGAGATAGAGCAGGAGAGCAAAATGGAAGGTGATGGTAAAAGAGTTGAAATGGATGAGCTTTACATGCAGCATCATCAATGACGAAGAGAAAGGTGAGGTGGGTGGTGGAAGGGCAGTGATAAAAGCATTAGAATAGCCTTGGAACTGGTTTCAGGGTTGTCAAGCTGAGGAGTGTTAGTGTGGACAAGCTCCCACTACCTAAAAGTGCTCCTCATGACATGTGCCTCTAATAGCCCCTGATAGCCAAGTCCAACTCTTGGCCTTCTCGCATGGCTTAGCCTCTAAGCCCGGTGGAAACGTTTCTACTGACTGGAGAAAGGGTAAAAGCGGGTCCTGGTACCTTAAAACCAGTGCTTCGGGTAGATGGAGTTCATCAGCCTGGGAAGACAGTCCATCTAAGAGAGGGAAAACTCAAACCTCCACTGCCTTGCGGCTATACCTACTCATGGGAAAGGTTTTGGAAGTAAATCCTGAGGACAAATCCGGAGCTGGAGTCCCTAAGGTAGTCGGACGTTGCTTTCAACCTCATTCTGGCAACTCCTGCAACGTCACTGGTGCCAAACTGTATCAGATCTTGCCCTTCCCTTGGACAACATCGGTGGCGTGGAGAGGGGAGACTTGCTGTTTGGGCAACTGCTGGTCTTCCATATAACCTTGCCAGGCCTGTGCCCTGGAGATAGAACTCACAAGACTTTCCAGGCACAGATCCATGGTCTTGGGAGACTAACGGATGCCATCCAGGCTTGGAATAAGGATTGTTCCACATTGTCAGCAAAAAGGCAAGCATAGCCAGGGCCATGACATCCTCCTTTGCTCTGCAAGAAGTGGGAGTGATTAATAAAGTTTCTGAGGATTAGGATCAGCACTTCTATTATTCAAAATAGGGCTGCAGGTTCTAAATTTTTGGAAGATAGTAAGCAGATTGTTTTTAGTAACATTAGAAGGAGAAAGAATGGGTAGAAAGAGAGGAATATTTCTGATCAGGTGAGACGAAGGTGGCAGCTAAAAGTCCATTATGCTTTTTGACTGTGTTATACAATGCTGATGGCAGTGCTATGGGACATGAATGCCACGATGGATTATACTAATAAAAAGAGATCCTATTGATGAGAGGTAGAAATGAACCAAATATAAAATAAACCAAACTGTCATATGGTCATCAATCTTTTTTGACACACAGGGAAACTCAAATATATGATAAACACAAAGTACACTGCAGATGCTGTGGTCAAATCAAGACGCACAAAAAAGCTGAATGAACTCAGCAGGTCGGGCAGCATCCGTTGAAAGAAGCATTCAACATTTCAGGTCGAGACCCTTCGTCAGGACTCAAGTCCTGCTTAGTCCTGACGAAGGGTCTCGAACCTAAACGTTGACTGCTTCTTTCAATGGATGCTGCCCAACCTCCTGAGTTCATCCAGCTTGTTTGTATGTTTCAAATATATGATATTTCCTATCCAAATCCTCCATGTGACTGCCAATACACGCAATCTCTATATGTATGCAGGCTAGTAGTTTCAAAAGTATAAGGCCAAACTACTGCCTTCACTATTGAATTTATTTGTGTAAAATTACAATGGCCCAGGGCAATTAATCACCTACTCATTAAATCTGCATCGGACTTTAAGAGAATTCAACCGAGTGGATGCTGAGAGGATGCTCCATTAGTGGTAATATCAAGAAATCAGGAACACAGTTTGAGAATAAAGGATTATTCATTTAAGATAAAGTGAAAGAGAGATTTATTCCAGAAATATTACAATTTTTTAAATTCTTTATACCCAAAGAATTACAGTGGACGGTTCATTGATTATGTTCTAGCAAATTCAAGTTGCCAATTTATTAACACCTGCTAATCTTTCTTATGTTCTAGATTTAAAATATTCAATACAAACTTAAGATAACTAAGGCAAACTTAATTTGTTTTTTCATGAGTCTAGACCATCTCAGTCATTCCTTTCCATGGAACTGAATTGTCACTTTTGTGCTGGACATATCCTAATATAGGTTGGATGGAGAAGTTCCCCAATGTGGGTACAAACAAATTGCAGGAAGGGTCCTGACGAAGGATCTCGGCCCGAAACATCGACAGTGCTTCTCCTTATAGATGCTACCTGGCCTGCTGTGTTCCACCAGCATTTTGTGTGTATTGTTTAAATTACAGGAAGTTTGAATTTGCTGCTGTACATCATAGGAAGCTCGGTTTCACTGCTGGACACTGTAGGAATTTCAGTTTCACTGCTGGACACTGTACGAATTTCAGATTCACTGCTGGACACTGTAGGAATTTTGGATTCACTGTTGGACACTGTAGGAATTTCAGATTCACTGCTGGACACTGTAGGAATTTTGGATTCACTGCTGGATACTGTAGGAATTTCAGATTCACTGCTGGACACTGTAGGAATTTTGGATTCACTGCTGGATACTGTAGGAATTTCAGATTCACTGCTGGACACTGTAGGAATTTTGGATTCACTGCTGGATACTGTACGAATTTCAGATTCACTGCTGGACACTGTAGGAATTTTGGATTCACTGCTGGACACTGTAGGAATTTCAGATTCACTGCTGGACACTGTAGGAATTTTGGATTCACTGCTGGACACTGTAGGAATTTTGGATTCACTGCTGGACACTGTAGGAATTTTGGATTCACTGCTGGACACTGTAGGAATTTTGGTTTCACTGTTTCCCATGAGGCGGTGTGGCACGGCAGCAGCGGCCTTTCAGACCTAGTGTTACTTTAATTTAATTTTCTATTTTAAGTTTGATACACAATTTTTGATTAGGGCACTGTGGTGAACTATATATAACTGTCTGGACACGCCCCCCCCCCCCCCCCCGCTGACTGCTCCTGTGGCTCCTCCCACTGACAGTGGCCCCTCCCACGGTCCCTGGTATAAAGGCGATTGGAGACACCGCCCCGGTCTCAGTCTCCAGGATGTTGTGTGGTGGTCAATTGTTGCTTGTTCTTTCTTCCAGCCAATATAAGCCTATATCTCACCTCACATCTCCGAGAGTTATTGATGGTGCATCAGGCACATGGATAACAGAGCGGCTATTTACCATCGCCAGATACTACTACAATACAGAGATGGCCCAAAAACAAACCTCCACAAAGATCTGCTGGCTGAATGGGCAGGGTTTCCGTGCCAGACTCAAAGCAAACCCTAGCCGGCCGGCTCTCCCGTCCATTCTGCTCTCCAATGTCCGCTCCCTGGACAATAAAATGGACTACATCCGACTCCAACGTAATACTCGGTGGGAGTACAGAGTTTGCTCCGCGTATGGCTTCACAGAGACATGGCTCACTGATGGGATTTCGGACGCTGCCATCCAGCCAGACGGGCTAGCTTTATTTCATTCGGACAGAGATGCAGCTGTCTCCGGTAAGGCTCGCGGTGGCGGTGTCTGTGTTTACATCGACACGGAATGGTGTAAGAACTCTGTGCTGGTTTCCAGACTCTGCTCATCCTTAGTGGAGTTTGTGGCAGTTCGATGCAGACCATTTTACTTGCCACAGGAATTCACCTCTGTCCTTATATTCGGTGTTTACATTCCTCCCAGCGCTAATGCTAAGGAGGCGCTCTGTGAACTGTACGGGGCTATTAGCGAACTGCAGAATGCACATCCTGATGGTCTGTTTATTGTCACCGGTGATTTTAACCACACGAACCTTCAGTCAGTGCTCCCCAAATTCCATCAGTATGTGGACTTTGTAACGAAGGGGGAGAACGCATTGGACCTGGTTTACACAAACATTCCCGACGCGTACCGGGCAGAGCCCCGCCCCCACCTCGGATACTCAGACCACATCTCTGTTATGCTAATCCCAGCATACAGACCGCTGGTCAGGCGCTCCAGACCAGTTCAGAAGCAGGTGAATACCTGGCCAGCAGGAACCATCTCTGCTCTTCAAGACTGCTTTGACCACACTGACTGACATATGTTCAGGGAGGCTGCAACCGATGGTGACTCTACCAACTTAGAGGAGTACACAGCATCAGTGACCAGATACATCAGCAGGTGCATTGATGATGTTACTCTGTCCAAGACCATCACTGTACATGCCAACCAGAAGTCATGGATGACCGCAGAGGTGCATGCACTGCTGTGGTCCTGCGACTCCACCTTCAGAGCAGGCGACAAGGCAGCTTTAACAACAGCAAGGGCCAAACTGTCCCGAGCCATCAGAGGGGCAAAGCGTGCACATGCCCAGCTAATCCACAGTTACTTCCAAGACAGCAGCGACACACGGCACATGTGGAAGGGCATCCAGGACATCACCAATTACAGGACAACATCACCTGACTGTGCAGGTGATGCCTCCCTCCCAAATGTGCTGAATAACTTCTATGCCCGGTTTGAGGCGGAAAATGACGTGCTCAGTCCACTGCTGTTCACTCTGCTGACCCACGACTGTGCTGCAACACACAGCTTGAACCATATCATCAAGTTCGCCGATGACACCACTGTGGTGGGTCTCATCAGCAAGAACAACGAGTCAGCTTACAGAGAGGAGGAGCAGTGGCTAATGGTCTGGTGCAGAGCCAACAACCTGTCTCTGAATGTGAGCAAAACAAAAGAGTTGGTTGTTGACTTCAGGAGGGCACGGAGTGACCACTCCCCGCTGAACATTGACGGCTCCTCGGTAAAGGTCGTAAACAGCACCAAATTTCTTGGTGTTCACCTGACGGAGAATCTCACCTGGCCCCTCAACGCCAGCTCCATAGCAAAGAAAGCCCAGCAGCGTCTCTACTTTTTGCGAAGGCTGAGCAGAGTCCATCTCCCACACCACAACCTCATCACGTTCTACAGGGGTTGTATTGAGAGCATCCTGAGCAACTGCATCACTGCCTGGTTCGGAAATTATACCATCTCGGATCGCAAGACCCTGCAGCAGATAGTGAGATCACCTGAGAAGATCATCGGGGTCTCTCTTCCCGCCATCACGGACATTTACACTACACACTGCATCCGCAAAGGAAACAGCATTATGAAGGACCTCATGCACCCGTCATACAATCTCTTCTCCCTCCTGCCATCTGGGAAAAGGCTCCGAAGCATTCGGGCTCTTACGACCAGACTATATAACAGTTTCTTCCCCCAAGCTATCAGACTCCTCAATACCCGAAGCCTGGACTGACACCTTGCCCTACTGTCCTGTTTATTATTTATTGTAATGTCTGCACTGTTTTTGTACACTTTATGTAGTCCAGTGTAGGTCTATCACCCGGTATAGCTTTCTCTGTGTTTTTTTTTAATTACGTAGTTCAGTGTAGTTTTTGTACTGTGTCATGTAAACCATGGTCCTGAAAAACTTTGTCTCATTTTTACTATGCAATGTACCAGCAGTTATGGTCAAAATGACAATAAAAGTTGACTTGACTTGACTTGACTTGACTTGGACACTGTAGGAATTTTGGTTTCATGGCTGGACACTGTAGGAAGTTTGGATTCACTGCTGGACACTGTAGAAATTTCAGATTCACTGCAGGACACTGTAGGAAGTTCAGATTCACTGCTGGACACTGCAGGAATTTTGGATTCACTGCTGGACACTGTAGGACGTTTGGATTCACCGCTGGACACTGTAGGAAGTTTGGATTCACTGCTGGACACTGTAGGAAGTTTGGATTCACTGCTGGACACTCCAGGATGTTTGAATTCACTGCTGGACACTCCAGGATGTTTGAAATCACTGCTGGACACTCCAGGATGTTTGAATTCACTGCTGAATACTGCAGGAAGTTCAGATTCACTGCTGGACACTCCAGGATGTTTGAATTCACTGCTGAATACTGCAGGAAGTTCAGATTCACTGCTGGACACTCCAGGATGTTTGAGTTCACTGCTGGACACTCCAGGATGTTTGAAATCATGGCTGGATATAGTAGGAATTTTGGATTCACTGCTGGACACTGTAGGAAGTTTGGATTCACTGCTAGATACTGTAGGAATTTTGCATTCACTGCTGGATACTGTAGGATGTTTGAATTCACTGCTGGATACTGTAAGAAGTTTGGATTCACTGCTGGACACTGCAGGAAGTTCAGATTCAATGCTGGACACTCCAGGATCTTTGAATTCACTGCTGGACATTCCAGGATGTTTGAAATCACTGCTGGATACAATAGGAATTTCGGATTCACTGCTGGACACTGTAGGAAGTTTGGATTCACTGCTGGATACTGTGGGAATTTTGCATTCCCTGCTGGACACTGTAGGAAGTTTGGATTCACTGCTGGATACTGTAGGAATTTTGCATTCACTGCTGGATACTGTAGGATGTTTGAATTCACTGCTGGATACTGTAAGAAGTTTGGATTCACTGCTGGACACTGCAGGAAGTTCAGATTCACTGCTGGATACTGTAGGAAGTTCAGATTCACTGCTGGACACTGTAGGAATTTTGGATTCACTGCTGGACACTCCAGGAAGTTTGGATTCACTGCTGGACACTCCAGGATGTTTGAATTCACTGATGGACACTGTAGGAATTTTGCATTTTGGACTCACTGCTGGACTCTGTAGGAAGTTTGGATTCACTGATGGACACTGTAGGAATTTTGCATTCACTGCTGGACACTGTGGGAATTTTGGATTCACTGCTGGATACTGTAGGAAGTTCAGATTCACTGCTGGACACTCCAGGAAGTTTAGATTCACTGCTGGACACTCCAGGATGTTTGAATTCACTGCTGGGCACTCCAGGATGTTTGAATTCACGTCTGGATACTGTAGGAATTTTGGAGTCACTGCTGGACACTCCAGGATGTTTGAGTTCACTGCTGGATACTGTAGGAAGTTCAGATTCACTGCTGGACACTGTAGGAATTTTGGATTCACTGCTGGATACTGTAGGAATTTTGGATTCACTGCTGGACACTGTAGTAAGTTTGGATTCACTGCTGGACACTCCAGGATGTTTGAATTCACTGCTGGATACTGTAGGAAGTTCAGATTCACTGCTGGACACTCCAGGATGTTTGAATTCACTGCTGGATACTGTAGGAATTTTGGATTCACTGCTGGATACTGTAGGAATTTTGGATTCACTGCTGGACACTGTAGTAAGTTTGGATTCACTGCTGGACACTCCAGGATGTTTGAATTCACTGCTGGATACTGTAGGAAGTTCAGATTCACTGCTGGACACTCCAGGAAGTTTGAATTCACTGCTGGATACTGTAGGAAGTTCAGATTCACTGCTGGACATTCCAGAAAGTTTGAATTCACTGCTGGACACTCCAGGAAGTTTGGATTCACTGCTGGGCACTCCAGGATGTTTGAATTCACTGCTGGATACTGTAGGAATTTTGGAGTCACTGCTGGACACTCCAGGAAGTTTAGATTCACTGCTGGACACTCCAGGATGTTTGAATTCACTGCTGGGCACTCCAGGATGTTTGAATTCACGTCTGGATACTGTAGGAATTTTGGAGTCACTGCTGGACACTCCAGGATGTTTGAGTTCACTGCTGGATACTGTAGGAAGTTCAGATTCACTGCTGGACACTGTAGGAATTTTGGATTCACTGCTGGATACTGTAGGAATTTTGGATTCACTGCTGGACACTGTAGTAAGTTTGGATTCACTGCTGGACACTCCAGGATGTTTGAATTCACTGCTGGATACTGTAGGAAGTTCAGATTCACTGCTGGACACTCCAGGATGTTTGAATTCACTGCTGGATACTGTAGGAATTTTGGATTCACTGCTGGATACTGTAGGAATTTTGGATTCACTGCTGGACACTGTAGTAAGTTTGGATTCACTGCTGGACACTCCAGGATGTTTGAATTCACTGCTGGATACTGTAGGAAGTTCAGATTCACTGCTGGACACTCCAGGAAGTTTGAATTCACTGCTGGATACTGTAGGAAGTTCAGATTCACTGCTGGACATTCCAGAAAGTTTGAATTCACTGCTGGACACTCCAGGAAGTTTGGATTCACTGCTGGGCACTCCAGGATGTTTGAATTCACTGCTGGATACTGTAGGAATTTTGGAGTCACTGCTGGACACTGTAGGAAGTTTGGATTCACTGCTGGACACTCCAGGAAGTTTGGATTCATTGCTGGACACTGTAGGAATAGCACTGTGGATCATGGCTTGGAAGAATAACAGCAACAAAATTTAGCAAGTTTAATTCTACCAGGTGTTGATGGAACTCTTAAATGTCCTGACGGTTACAGGAGAAATTACAGGCCATTAATCTAATCAGTCACTGGTTTGAAAAACATTCTCTTAACCTCAGTTCAGAATAAATCTTTATTTTTGCATCATACATAATTTGTGGCTTCAAAGGATGGAAACCCATGTAGCCTGACTACTCATTAAATTTAATTAGCAACTAACCAGGTGATAATGGTAAAATCTATGGGTTTTAAGAAATCAGCACAAAATTATATTTTAGTAAGTCATTCAGCTATTGAAAACCATTCTATGAATGGAAATTTTGTTACTTTGTAGTGATGGAGCAAGTATAGAGTGATTGTGCTTAAATCTAAAACCATTGTACTTTGTTCATATTGGAGCAAAATCCTCTAGAGGAGATAGCTTGACTTCACTTAACTTTGGAATTAATTTGGGCTTTTCTGACTGTATTTCACTTCACAGGATACATCATTACAAAGATGAATCTGTAGCAAGCTAGATTTCCCATCTCTCTTAGGAACATCTGAAGTAAAATCTGACAGTGAGTGTAAAGGCAATTTCAGAATCTGTGTAGATATTCAGAGAATATAACAAGCTTTAATAAACCTCTAAATGATTGTCATAGAACAATAAAAGCTTTGAGCCAGCTATGATTAGATAAAAATTGACTTGTGAGCACAGATATTTATTGACACGTAGTGATAGATAAAATTGAAAGAATTGCAATCTTGTAGTAGTCGATTAACAAGTAGGAATCAAAGGCATAACACTGTTAAAAATTATCTTGTTTTTAAATATGGTGAAAATGAGCAGCTGTGATAACTAACCAGTCCATTTGTATTTAACCCTGAGCTGCAAAATTCTTTCAATTGCCAAAGTATCCAATTATCACCTCAGTATCATTGTTCACATCCATCATTACTTTGTTGCCATTCCATGGAAATGCTCACCAATGGTGTGTGATCTCTCAGCTTTACCACCTTCTCCCTGATTTCCTTTTGAAACATAACACTATCCTTTCATTCTGACACTAGGGTGATGAAAGCAGGATGAACAAACTCCATTAAAATCAGAGACTTTTGACCAGTTGCTTAAAGTGCAGGAAATTGCTTGATTTGTTGGGTCCTCTAAACATCCAACATAGCAACAGGAAAAGTACTTCAGATATAAGTGATATTCACCAAAGGCTCTCAACAGATAATGAGTTATTCCTACTGGAGTAAGCTTTCACAGTGAGCTTAGCCTTAGCTTTTTTAAACATCAATTTGTCCTTTACCCTTCTCTATTCCCCAACTTCCTTATAACTGTGATACCACCCTTTAAACCAATTTCAGTGAGACCTATTCATTGAATGCTCAATCCATGGAGTGACCCAACTCGTTCTCTCCCCGACAGCCTTATGACCTTTCTCTAACATTCCCACTCATGGCTCAGTTGATCTATCCATACAGCAACCCACTTGACAATCAACACCAAACACTGATCATCCATTTCACCCACCTGACCATCAACACCAAACTCTGATCTCACTACTAATGCATCAACTTCTACCTGAGAAAATCAATTAGTCTGCCATCCAATACTAATGCTACCACTTGACTAACAATGACCCAGCAACAACCAAACCCCACCCAGACAACAAATCCAGACTTATATAGAATTGCCATGGCTCAAATGAGAGGTAAACTCATGGAAATTTATAAAATCATGAGGTATATGGATAGGGTAAACAGTCTTGTTGTTTTCCCCAGGATTGGGGAGTCCAAAACTAGAGGGCACAATTACAAGATGAGAAGGGAAAGATGTAAAAGAGACCTGAGAGGTAATTTCTTTAAACAGAGGGTAATAAGTATGTAGAATGAATGCCAGATGAAATGATTGAGTCAGGTACAGTTGCAAAATTCAGAAGGCATTTACATAGGTACATGGAGGGGAAACAATAGAGAGTTTATGCGCCTAATGTGGGCAACTGGGACTAGCAGTGAATGACATAAACCATTTGGATCAAAGGGCCTGTTTCCAAACTATGTTACTTTATGACTCAAACCAGCTCCTCCCCCACTACCACCACTCATCCTATACCAATGACACCTTCAGTCTCAGCTGTCACTAAATTCCCCAGCATCAGGTCATCAAGCAAATTGTTCAATGATGTGATGTGAAGAAAGTGCTCAGTATGGCTTTAGGGGTAATGATTAATTTCTAGAGAAGTATATTTCTCTTTCCTTTTCCAAAAGTTCAGTCCATTTTTACAATATATTGTAAAAATATATTGTCTCGTGTTTTAATGTTGACCACGGACTGTGGTGTTGATGTTGACCTCAGACTCTATTATCGGCAATGACCTCAGACTCTGGTGTTGGGATTGGCCTCAGCCTCTGGTGTATATTTCACAACTATTTTTATCATTTTACTACTTTTAGTTGGACTTGTCCCTGGGAATTGTTTTCCTGCAATAATAACCTTGAAAAAAAAGTTTTGTTTTCACATGACATAAATACAATTAGTCCACCAGACTGGTTTCAGATGTTGACTTGCCAAATAGAGGAATGTATCATGCTGGTGAATCTCTATTGAAGAGTTTGTTGGAATACAAACGTATCAACTCTCTCCACAAACAGGAAAAAGTCTGCAGATGCTGGAAGTCCAATTAATACACACAAAATGCTGGAGAAACTCAGCAGGGCAGGCAGCATCTATGGAAAATTAGTACAGTCATTGTTTCAGGCTGAGACCCTTTGGCAGGACTGCTGAAGGGTCTTGACCTGAACCATTGACTGTAATTCATGCTTCTGGCTTTGATTGGTCTCTGGAGGTGAAGGCTTTAACTCTTACACTGAGAGAAGCACTCAGTAGTTCAGTGCGTGTTGCTCTCAGCATAAGGGATAAGGCCTTCACCTCCAGAGACCAACCGGAGCTTAAGATATGGCACTATGATTTACACAGAACTATCAAGGTGGTAAAACGGCAACACAGGGACTAAATCCAGACACAACTTGGTGACAATGATACACGCAGCGTATGGCAAGGACTGCACACCATCGCGAACTTCAAGAGGAAACACAGCAGTGCGCCAACATTGCCGCCCCACTCCTGGATGAGCTAGATGTTTTTTTACGCTCGATTTGAGGTTGATTGGACTGGACTCCTAAGGAGAGCCATTGATGAGGCCTGCACTTTGGTCATCTCCGAGGCTGAGTTATGTAGAACATTCCAACATGTCGACAGTTGTAAAGCAGCGGGGCTGGACAGCATCCCAGAGCAGGTCCTCAAAGGGTGTGCAGAACAGCTGGCTGGTGTGTTTACGGACATTTTTAATCTCTCCCTCTCCCAGTGTGTAGTGCCCTCCTGTTTCAAATTGTCCATCATTGTCTCTGTACCTAAGAAAAGCAAGGTAGCATGCCTGAACGGTTGGCACCCTGTTGCACTCATCTCACTTATAAACAAATGTTTTGAGAGACTGGTTAAAGACTACATCTGCAGCATGCTACCACCCACACTGGACACCCTACAATTCACTTACCGACACAATTGATCAACAGATGATAGCATACCCACGGCTCTACACACCATCACCACTCAGCTGGAGAAGAGGCATGAATATGTCAGGATGCTGTTCTGGGCTATAGTTTAGCATTCAACAACATATTTCCCTCCAGACTTGACAGGAAGGTCAAAGACCTCGGCCTGCACCTCGCCTTGTGCAGCTGGATCCTGGACTTGTTATCAGATCACCAATAGGTGGTAAGGATTGGCTCCTTCACCTCTGTCAACACAGATGCCCCCTCAGGGTTGAGTCCTGAGCCCCCTCCTCCACTCCCTTTACACCCAGGGCTGTGCTGCCACTCACAGTTCCAATCTGCTGATCATATTTGCAGATGACATGAGACTGATCGGTCTTATTTCTAGCGGTGATGAGATGGCCTACAGAGGAGAGATTCACACCCTGACACAGTGGTGCCAAGATAACAACCTTTCTCTCAATGTCCAAAAAACAAAGGAGCTGATTGTGGATTACAGGAGGAACAGAAACAGGATCAGCCCAGTCAACATCAATGGGACTGCAGTTGAGAGGGTGAGCAGTTTCAAACTCCTCAGTATACACAGCACTGAAGATCTCACCTGAACTGCACACAAGCTATGTGGGAAAAAATACAGCAGTGTCTTTTCCACCTCAGGGAACTGAAGAAGTTCGGTATAGGCCCCCAAATCCTCAAGACCTTCTACATTGAAAGCCACTCCAGATTGGCCGTATCATCATCTTGATATGGGAATTGCACCAACCTTGATCAGTGGGCACTATAGAGAGTGGTACGGACAGCCCAGCACATCTGAGATTGTGAACTTCACTCCACTGAGTTCATTCATAGCAGCAGGTGTATAAAGAAGGGCTGGGAAACCCGTCACCCCAACCATAAACTGTTTTAGCTGCTTCCATCTGGCAAAGCACAGCGTTAAAGCCAGAACCAACAAGCTAAGAGACAGCTTCTTTCTACAAGTCATTAGATTTATAAATACACACGTTGGTACATTGTGGTAGAGTCATAATGCAAAGATTTTTATTCCCTCTCACTGTGGAATAGATGTAAGTTTTAAGTAATTTCAAAATCAAATTCAAATTGAATTTCTGCTGACAAGTTCCATCATACTCTCACTTTAACTCTTCTCTACCTGCTCGAAATTTCTCTACCTCTATCTTATGGTATTGCATTAATGGAGAAATTCATTATGTCCAGAATCTCCCATTGCCACATTGACTACACATCCTCTGTCTTAGCTTCTTCTGAGAACTGCACCCATTTCTCCCTGTTACTTTCATCATCCCACCCACTTCAGCATTCAACAGATCATCCGCGATCATTTTCATCATCTTCAACCTAATGCCACCATTAGCTATACCTTCCCCTCTGCTCCCCTCTCAGAAGTCTACGTGAACCATTCTCCCGATGGTGATCCATTCCCCTTCTTCGGCCATCTCTATATGCATCTCCTCTGGATGGAGAAGTCATCTCTTAGCTGCCACTGCCACTGCTACTTGTGCTAGTCGTTAACTCTGTGTTGCTATCAATCAGCAATGCCACTTTTGTTCTTCCTGCTACAACTAATCTTAAAGCACGTGAGGCTCAGAATCAAAATTGGGTTTAATATCACTGAATTGAAATATGTTATTTTGTGGCAGCAGTATATTGCAATATTTAATCTAAAAAAGATAAATTACAATAAGAAATATATAAAAATAAATTAAATAAGTAGTGCAAAAAAGAGGTAAAATACTGAGGAAGTGTTCATGGGTTCTTTGTCCATTCAAAAATCTTATGTGGGGAAATAGCTGTTCCTGAAACTTCATGTTCCTGTACTCCCTACTTGATGGTACCAATGAGAAGAGGGCATGTCCTGGGTGGTGGGCATCCTTACAGATATATAGAACACTACAGAACAGTACAGGCCCTTCAGCCCTCCACGTTGTGCTGACTCATATAATCCTTAAAAAAAACTAAACCCACACTGCTCCATAACCCTCCATTTTTCTTTCATCCACGTGCCTGTCCAAGAGGATTTTAAATACCCCTAATGTTTTAGCCTTCTCCACCATCCCTGGCAAGTCATTCCAGGCACTCACAACCCTCTGTATAAAAAACCTACCCCTGATGTCTCCTGTAAACTTCCCTCCCTTAATTTTGTACATATGTCCTCTGGTGTTTGCTATTGGTGCCCTGGGAAACAGGTACTGACTATCCACCCTATCTATGCCTCTCATAATCTTGTAGACCTCTATCAAGTCCCCTCTCATTCTTCTACGCTCCAAAGAGAAAAGTCCCAGCTCTGCTAACTTTGCTTCATATGACTTGTTCTCCAATCCAGGCAACATCCTGGTAAATCTCCTCTGCACCCTCTCCATAACTTCCACATCCTTCCTATAATGAGGTGACCAGAATTGAACACAATACTCTAAGTGCGGTCTCACCAGAGATTTGTAGAGTTGCAACATGACCTCTCTACTCTAGAACTCAATCCCCCTGTTAATGAAACCTAGCATCCCATAGGCCTTCTTAACTACCCTATTAATCTGTGCAGCAACCTTCAGGGATGTATGGTTTTGAACCCCAAGGTCCCTTTGTTCATCCACACTCTTAAGTAACTGACCGTTAATCCTGTACTGTCTTCTGGTTTGTCCTTCCAAAATACATCACCTCACACTTCTCTGGATTGAACTCCATCTGCCATTTTTCTGCCCAACTCTGCAGCCTGTCTATATCCTCTTGTAACCTTCAACCACCAATAGCTCCATCCACAACTCCTCCAATCTTCATGTCATCCGCAAACTTACTCACCCATCCTTCCACCTCTACATACAGGTTATTTATAAAAATCACAAATAGCAGGGGTCCCAGGACAGATCCCTGTGGCACTCCACTAGTCACCAACCTCCAGGCAGAATATTTTCCTTCCACAACTACCCTCTGCTTTCTTCCTTTAAGGCAGTTTTTTATCCAAACAGCCAAGGTTCCATGCCTCATGACTTTCTGGATGAGTCTCTCATGAGGGACCTTGTCAAATGCCTTGCTAAAGTCCATGTAGACCACATCCACTGCCCTACCCTCATCAATTTCTTTTGTTACCTCTTCAAAAAACTCAATCAGGCTCGTGAGGCACGATCTTTCCTTCACAAAGCCCTGTTGACTATCCATGAGTAGACTGTACTTCTCCAGATGCTCATAGATCCCATCCTTAAGAATCCTTTCCAGTAGTTTGCATACCACTGATGTAAGACTCAATGGTCTATAGTTCTCAGGTTTCTCCCTATTACCTTTTTAAAACAAGGGAACTAGATTTGTCATTCACCAGTCCTCCGGCACTTCCCCTGCAGCCAAAGAGGATTCAAAGATTATGGCTAATGCTCCTGTGATCTCTTCTCTCAATTCCCACAACAACCTGGGGTGTATCATATCCGGCCCTGGGGATTTATCAATCTTATTGTTTGTAAGAAGATCCAGCACTTCTTCTTCACTAATCTCCACATTGTCCAGCACACTGGCCCACTCTACTTCGACCTCATCCTGATCAAGATCCTTTTAACTCGTGAATACTGATGCAAAGTATTCATTTAGGACCTCCCCACCCTCTTCTGCCTCCAGGCACATGTTGCCTTCTTTATCCTTTAGCGGTCCCACCTTCATTCTCGTCACCCTCCTATTCTTCACATACACATGGAACACCTTGGAGTTCTCCTTAATCCTACATGCCAAGGCCTTATCATGCCCCCTTCAAGCTCTCCTAAGTTCTTTCTTAAGTTTCCAATTTACTCTCGCTAGTTCCTGTCTCATCCCTTCAAAGTTAGCCCTTCCCTAGTTAAGCACTTTATCATTTCATCTGATTTTATCGCTTTCTATAGCAATGCTGAAGCTAAGGGAGTTGTGGTCACTCTCACCAAAATGCTCCCCCACCAAGAGGTCTGTCACCTGACCAGGTTCATTACCCAGAACTAGATCCAGTATAGCCTCTCCTCTCATCTGCCGGTCCACATATTGTGTCAGGAATCCTTCTTGAACACACCTGACAAAGTCAGCCCCATCTATCTCCCTTGAACTCAGAAGATGCCAGTCAATATGAGTGAAGTTGAAATCACCCATAACTACTACCCTGTATTTCCTGCACCATTCTAAAATCTGCCTGCTTATCTGCTCCTTGTTGTCCAAAGGGCTATTTGGGGGCCTATAGACTATTCCCAGCACGGTGATTGATCCCTTGCTATTTCTGACTTCCACCCAGACTGACTCCGTGGACACTCCTTCTGCAGCATCCTCCTTTTTTATAGCCGTAATACTATCCCTGACCAGCATTGCCACTCCCCCACCTTTTCTACCTTCCATCCTATTCCTTTTAAACCACCTGAACCCCGGGACCTGCATCATCCAATCCTGCCCTTCCTCCATCCAAGTTTCAGTAACGGCCACAGCATCGTAGTTCCATGTACTAATCCATGCTCTACTAATCCTCCTTGTTCCTAATACTCCTAGCATTGAAATAGACACATTTCATCCCCTTTAACTGGCTACAATTATTTTCTGTCCCCTGCCTGTCCTTCTTCATCAATTCAGAACTCTTAGCATCATGCCCTTGTCCTTCTATCTTAATCCCTGCACTCACTTTCTGATTCCCACCCCCCTGCCAAACTAGTTTAAACCCTTCTCAACAGCTCTATCAAACCTGCCCGCCAGGATATTGGTCACCCTGGGATTCAAGTGCAACCTGTCCTTTTTGTACAGGTCACACCTGCCCCAAAAGAGGTCCCAATGACCCAGAAATCTGAATCCCTGTCCTCTGCTCCAATCCCTCAGCCATGCATTTATCCTCCACCTCATTCTATTCCTATACTCAGTGTCACGTGGCACAGGCAGTAATCCTGAGATTACTACTTTTGAGGTCCTGCTTTTCAACTTCCTTTCTAACTCCCTGTAGTCTTCTTTCAGGACCTCTTCCCTTTTCCTACCTATGTCATTGATACCAATATGTACCACAACCTTTGGTTGTTCTCCCTCCCACAGCAGGATATCTTGGACGCAATCTGAAACATCTCTGACCCTGGCACCTTGGAGGCAAACTACCATCTGAGTTTCTTTTCTGCGTCCTCAGAATCGCCTTTCTGAACCCCCGACTATAGATTCCCCTATCACTACTGCCTTCCTTTTCCTTTCCCTACCCCTCTGAGCCACAGGGCCAGACTCGGTGCCGGAGGCACGGTCACTGTCGCTTCCCCAGGTAGGCTGTGCCCTGCAACAGTGCTCAAACAGGAGTACTTATTGTTAAGTGGGACAGCCACAGGGGTACTCTCTAGTACCTCACTCTTCCACTTCCCTCTCTTGACTGTGACCCATTTCTCTGTCCCCCGTGTCCCCGGACTGACCAGCTGCTTGTAACTCCTCTCTATCATCTCCTCTCTCTTCCTGACCAGACGAAGGTCATCAAGCTACAGCTCCAGTTCCCTAACACGGTCCCTTAGGAGTTGCATCTCAATGCACCGGGTGCAGATTTGGCTGTCCGGGACACCGGGAGACTCCAAGACCTCCCACATCTGACAACAACCACAGAAAACTGGCCTCACACACATTCACTTCGTCAGGACAAAGGATCTCGGCCCAAAACGTCAACAACGCTTCTCCCTATAGATGCTGCCTGGCCTGCTGTGTTCTACCAGCATTTTGTGTGTGTTGTTGTTTGAATTTCCAGCATCTGCAGATTTCCTTGTGTTTGCTCTCACACACATACTACCTCCTTTTGTAGTCAACAACTGTCTCACCTCGTCCCGTTACCGCCGAAGCCTGTGGAACCAAACCTCTTTCACTCTGCTGCCCGCTGGATATGGCTGCCTTCTTTTTAAGCTGTTCGTGCTCAACTAGCGGACATTACGCGCTTGCGCAGTCTGGCCTCTCTCTTCCCCCAAGAACTCAAAATGTCTTCCTGCTGGAAATCTCGCTGCTGTCTTGTTCCGAATATATGTGTCTTTTTAAGGCATTGTCTTTTGAAGGTTTCCTGAGTGGTGGAGAGGCTGACGCCTATGTTTGCGCTGGCTGAATTTAAACTTTTATGAAGCTTTTTCTGATCCCATGCAGCGGATCCCCATATCATGTGGTGATGCAACCAGTTAGAATGCTCTCCACGGTACACCTGTAGAAATTTGCGAGAGTCTTTAGTGACATACCAAATCTTCTCAAGCTCTTAATGAAATATAGCTACTCTCAATATGTTTGGTCCAGGGTAGATTTTCAAAGATATCTACACCCAAGAACTTGAAACTGCTCACCCCTTCCATTGCTGATCCCTTGATGAGGACAGGCATGTGTTCCCTCAACTTACCCTTGTTGAAGTCCACAATTAATTCCTTGGTCTTACTGATGTGCAAGTTGTTGCTGTGAAACCACTAACCAGCTGCTCTATTTAGATCATATACGCCTCCTCGTCACCACCTGAAATTCTGCCAACAATAGTTGTGTCATTGGCATATTTATCCATGATATTGGAGCTGTGCCAAGCCTCACAGTCACAGGTGTAGAGAGAGTAAAGCAATGGGCTAAGCACAAATACTTGAGGTGCTCCTGTGTTGATTGTAAGCGAGGTGGAGATGTTATTTCTGATCCACAGAGACTGTGGTCTTCCAGTGAGGAAGCCAAGGATCCTGTTGCGGAGGAAGGTACAGAGGCCAAGGTTTTTGATTAGAACTGAGGGTGTTATTCTGCTTAGTAGTAGGTAAACAGTAGTCCGACATAAGTATTACTATTGTTCATGTGATCCAGGGCCAAGTGGAGAGCCAATGGGACTGCATCAACACACAAAATGCTGGAGGACCTCAGCAGGCCAGGCAACATCAATGGAAAAGAGTACAGTCGACCTTTTGGGCCAGGACACGATAGGCCAATTGCAGCAAGTCCAGGTCCTTGCTTAGTTGATTCTGGCTATGACCAATCTCTAAAAACATTTCATCATGGTAGAGGTGAGTGCCACTGGATGATGGCCTTGAGGCTTCTTGGGTACCGGTATGATTGTTGCCCTTTTGAAGCAGGTGGGAATCTTCGACTGTAGCAGTTAGAGATTGAAGACATTTTTGAACATACTCACCAGTTTGTGGAACTGGTTTTCAGTGCATTACCTGGTACTCCATCAGGGCTTGATGCCTTGTGAGGGTTCACCTTCTTGTAATACGTTCTGACATTGGCCTCCAAGACAGAGATCACAGGGTCACCAGATGCTGCAGGGATTTGCACAGGTATGGTTGAATTCTCCCTTAAAGTGTGCATAAGAGGCTTTGAGCTCATCTGGGAGTGAAGCATCACTGCCATTCATGATGTTAGGTTTTTCTTTGTAGGAAGTAATTGCCCGCAAACTCTGCCAGAGCTGAAGTGTGTACAATTCCATCTCTAACCTGAATTAGAGTTGTTTTCCCACTTTGAAGTTAGCCTTCTGTAGGTTATACCTGGACTTTTAGTATAGTTTTGGATCACCAGACTTGAATGCCACAGATCTAGCCCTCAGCAAACTACAAATCTCTTGGTTCATTTATGGCTTTTGACATGTTTATTTATAACTTTGCCTAGTTCAGCTCAAATGTTATCCACCTGAAATACCAAATAAGTTTCTTTGTCCACAAATGCTGCCTTGCTTGTTGATTACTTCCAGCAAGTTGCCTTCACCTTATCGATTTCCAGCATCTTCAGTTATGCTTTTGCCTTTCAAGATCCCTTGACTGATTTTGTCCCTTCTGCAATTGCAGCACTGTAAAAGAAGTATTCACAAGTAGCATTTGCAAACATGACCCAGACCGCATCAAAGGTCAAAATCAAATTTGGTTTGCTAGAGTTGTGCAATATCACACATAGTGACACTGCAGATGCATTAAGGACTGCTTTGTATCATACAGCAGAACCACACAGTGCTGGTGGCAGCCAGCAAGTGTTGCTATGCTCTGGTGCCAACATAGCCTGCTCACAACTCACTACGTTAGCCCATATGTCATTGGAAAGTGAGAGGAAATAGGGGCGCCTGGAGGTTAACCCATGCGATCAGATGGAAAAGGTACAAACACTTACCGATTGCGGCAGGAATTGAACCCCCACCATCAGTGCTGTAAAGCATTACATTATCTGCTATGCTACTGTACTGCATGGTGGGACTCATCAGCCTTGGACAACAGCCTGCCTAGGAGAAGGAAAACTCTGATTTTAAACCTCCGCTGCCTTACAGCCATACCCACCAATGGGAAAGGCTTCAGGAGTAAACCCCGAGGAAGAAATCCAGAGCCGGGATCCCTAAGGCAGTTTGATGTTGTTTACAACTTCACTCTGGAAACCTCTGCGACGACACTGGTGCCCTGCTGTATCAGCGCTTGCCCTACATCAGTGGCATGGAGAGGGGGAGCCCACTGTATGGGCAACTGCCAGTTCTTCAAATCTTCCCACCCAGATTTGAGCCCTAGAGAGGACACAGTCAGCTAGAGGCACAAACCCATGATCCCCTAGGATCGACGGCTGCCTACAACTACTATTACTGTGCTGCCCGCTGAATAGTAACCACTTGCACCAAAACCGGTCTTCAACAATTCAGTTCACTCCTTACTAATATTTAAAAGTGGGTCAGTCTGTAATGTTCGTTGAAGGCTATGGGTACCAACGTTGTCAATGGTGTCCAACTGAAACTTATGTTCTACAACTAGCCACATTTCTTTGCTATTCCAGTACACCTCCAGAATGAAATGGGAAGTTGTTCAGAATGGATTAGCCGGAAAGAGCAAGACAAGTTTAACTTGATTATTTGCTGCCAGATTGATCTTCAATATGATAGAAATATTGCATACATGTATGCATTAAGCCATCTTCATCTGTTTAGTTATGCACCGTTTGGATTCTCCTGGGCCTTCCCAGCTCCAAATCTTAATATCATTAGGATCTAAACCTAATCATAAAATGTTAGGTTTAGTGATTTGGCAGGAGTGATTAAACTTAACATCAAAACAGCATTTGACCAAGTGCTGCCTCTAAGAGCCCTTGTAAAATTGAAGTCAATGTGAGTAAAGATGAAAACAATCCATTGGCAGGCATCATGCCTGTAAGAAAAGGAAGTGGATGCATTTGTTGGGAGCTAACCTTCTTCGTCACAGGAAATTGATACAAAAGTTCTTTGGACCAGTGTTCAAAATTCAATCATTATTGGCTGACTTGTTAGAAAATCTGTTCTTGATCATTAGATTAGATGTGGGAATGTTCACTAAAGATTGCTTAGTTTTCACTTACAGCTCCAGCATCCTGAGATAATTAATCAATTCATGATAAATACACAAGACACATAGAAATTTCAGACTTTGGTTGATAGCGTCTACACATCACAGTCACCAGGAATATCTATCAAGGCAGCCTAGCAAACTTCCCATGATATTGTATGTTATTACCCCCAGAAACTTTCCAGCATCCTGGATGAGAGAGAGAGAGAGAGAGAGAGAGAGGGGGGGGAGAGAGAGAGGGGGGGGAGAGAGAGAGAGAGAGAGAGAGAGAGAGAGAGAGAGAGAGAGAGAGAGAGAGAGAGAGAGAGGGAGAGAGAGGGGAGAGAGAGAGGGAGAGAGAGGGAGAGAGAGAGGGAGAGAGAGGGAGAGAGAGAGAGAGAGGGAGAGAGAGGGAGAGAGAGAGAGAGAGAGAGAGAGAGAGAGAGAGAGAGAGAGAGAGAGAGAGAGAGAGAGACTGTGTGTGTATATGAAGCATTAACCAACTTAACAGGTCAGATATCTAGGAGCAAGTCATTCCCCATTCTCCATCATCTGTAATGCATAAAAATCACATGGATGAATGCTGCACTAATGCAATCAAGAATATCAAATCTACCCATCACAGAGTACAAAATCTGTCATGTTGAATATTCACTCCTTCAACCATTTCTACACTAGCACAGCAGAGTGTACCGTCTATTGTGAAAGCGTTGGCAGCTTGCCAAGGCTTTGTTCATAACATTGCTCAATTCCATGCCTTTTACCATCCTGCAGATTGTGGATGATTGACACATGAGAGCACCAAGTTACTTGGATTCTTATATCATTGCTGTGTTAAGATAAGGGAACTGACTCCATAAGAGCATTGTGAAATTACCTTCAGCATAAGAACAATTAAGGATGAGCTGTAAATGCTGATCTTGCCAATAATGATAAAATAGAAGGAAAATTAAAATATTTAACTCTATGTTGAACCATTTAATTAAGCTTTTAATTTCAGGCTGGCACCAGTTCAAGAAGGTAAAAGAGCTGTTTATAAAGAGCCATCCGATACAGGAGTAGCCATTTTATAGAACATAGAATAGTACAGCACATTACAGGCCCTTCGCCCCACAATGTTGTGCCAACCCTCAAACCCTGCCTCCCATATAACCCCCCAACTTAAATTCCTCCATATACCTGTCTAGTAGTCTCTTAAATTTCACTAGTGTATCTGCCTCCACCACTGACTCAGGCAGTGCATTCCACACACCAACCACTCTCTGAGTGAAAAACCTTCCTCTAATATCCCCCTTGAACTTCCCTCCCCTTACCTTAAAACCATGTCCTCTTGTACTGAGCAGTGGTGCCCTAGGGAAGAGGCGCTGGCTGTCCACTCTGTCTATTCCTCTTAATATCTTGTACACCTCTATCATGTCTCCTCTCATCCTCCTTCTCTCCAAAGACTAAAGACCTAGCTGCCTTAATCTCTGATCATAATGCATACTCTCTAAACCAGGCAGCATCCTGATAAATCTCCTCTGTACCCTTTCCAATGCTTCCACATTCTTTCTATACTGAGGTGACCGGAACTAGACACAGTACTCCAAGTGTTGCCTAACTGGAGTTTTATAGAGCTGCATCATTACATCGCGTCTCTTAAACTCTATCCCTCGACTTATGAAAGCTAACACCCCATAAGCTTTCTTAACTACCCTATCTACCTGTGAGGCAACTGTCAGGGATCTGTGAACATGTATCCCCAGATCCCTCTGCTCCTCCACACTACCAAGTATCCTGCCATTTACTTTGTACTCTGCCTTGGAGTTTGTCCTTCCAAAGTGTACCACCTCACACTTCTCCGGGTTGAACTCCATCTGCCACTTCTCAGCCCACTTCTGCATCCTATCAATGCCTGTCTGCAATCTTCGACAATCCTCTGCACTATCCACAACACCACCAACCTTTGTGTCGCCTGCAAACTTACCTACCCCCCTTCTACCCCCACATACAGGTCGTTAATAAAAATCACAAAAAGTAGAGGTCCCAGAACAGATCCTTGTGGGACACCACTAGTCACTACCCTCCAATCTTAATGTACTCCCTCCACCACGACCCTCTGCCTTCTGCAGGCAAGCCAATTCTGAATCCACCTGGCCACACTTCCCTGGATCCCATGCCTTCCGACTTTCTGAATAAGCCTACCCTGTGGAACATGATCACATCCACTGCACTACCCTCATCTATATGCCTGGTCACCTCCGCAAAGAACTCTATCAGTCTTGTTAGGCATGATCTGCTCTTCCAAAGCCATGCTGACTGTCCCTGATCAGACCATGATTCTCTAAATGCCCATAGATCCTATCTCTAAGAATCTTTTCCAACAGCTTTCCCACTACAGACATAAGGCTCACTGGTCTATTATTACCTGGACTATCCCTACTACCTTTTTTGAACAAGGGGACAACATTCGCCTTCCTCCAATCCTCCGGTACCATTCCCGTGGACAATGAGGACATAAAGATCCTAGCCAGAGGTTCAGCAATCTCTTCCCTTGCCTCGTGGAGCAGCCTGGGGAATATTCCATCAGGTCCCGGGGACTTATCCGTCCTAATGTATTTTAACAACTCCAACACCTCCTCTCCCTTAATATCAACATGCTCCAGAACATCAACCTCTCTCATATTGTCCTCACAGTCATCAAGTTCCCTCTCAGTAGTGAATACCAAAGAGAAGTATTCATTGAGAACCTCACTCACTTCCACAGCCTCCAGGCACATCTTCCCACTTTTATCTCTAATCGGTCCTACCTTCACTCCTGTCATCCTTTTGTTCTTCACATAATTGAAGAATGCCTTGGGGTTTCCCTTTACCCTACTCACCAAGGCCTTTTCATGCCCCCTTCTTGCTCTTCTCAGCCCCTTCTTAAGCTCCTTTCTAGCTACCCTATATTCCTCAATAGATGCATCCGATCTTTGCTTCCTAAACCTCATATATGCTGCCTTCTTCCACCTGACTAGATTTTCCACTTCACTTGTCACCCATGGTTCTTTCACCCTACCATTCTTTATCATCCTGCAAGAGATCCTTAAACATCGACCACATGTCCATCGTACATTTCCCTGCAAAAACATCATCCTAATTCACACCCGCAAATTCTAGCCTTACAGCCCAGGCATGGGCAAACTACGGCCATATGCGGCCCGTTAAGCTTTTTAATCCGGCCCGCAGAACTTGATGAAATTATATTAATAAACCTTGTTAACGTTTTTTCCCCGCAATTCTGGCGTTTTCCCAATAGATGACACACTCTATATACATTGACCTTTGTTGAGGTGCAGCATATTACTCCACTTTTGTGCTTTACTTTGTGACCTTGTGGCGACCCATTTCCTGGCACATCCGAACCGGCTCACAATTAGCCAGCGTTCTGGCTAAGGGAGATAGCCTGCGGGGATTTGCGAGCACAGAGCTCCGCATATTGGCGCGCTCTCACTGTTCTGTCATTGTGCGGGTCGTTGTTGAGTTTTGGCACAGGGGACAATTGAATAAGAAGGAGCAGGACAAGTAGACCTGCATCTCCTACCGTTTTTGAAATAAAGACAGTCAGGAGGAGAGTGATGATGATAATATCTTGAAGGATAACAGAATTTTCAGTGCTTTAAAATAATAACTGTTACTATTAAAAAAAAGCTGTATTTTATTCATTTAATTTTCAGTGTTTTAAAAGACATTTCAATAAATAGCTAAATACCATGGGACTTCAAAGACAGATATTTTGTTGTAATGCATTTGTTCATTTTCAATCGAAATTAAAGCACATGTTTTTCACATATCCCATGATATTTTATTTTCTCTTATGAGGTGTATTACCAAAACACTCGTCCATCTGCTCCTGGTCCGGCCCCCCTGTCAAATTTTAGAACCCTTTGTGGCCCTCAAGTCAAAAAGTTTGCCCACCCCTGTTATAGCCTCATAATTTGCCCTTCCCCAATTAAAAATTTTCCTGTCCTCTCTGATTCTCTCCTTTTCCATGATAATACTAAAGGTCAGGGAGCAATGATCACTGTCCCCCAGATGCTCACCCACTGACGGATCTGTGACCCGACCTGGTTCGTTACCTAATATTAGATCTAGTATGGCATTCCTCCTAGTCAGCCTGTCAACATACTGTAACAGGAATCCATCCTGGGCACACTTAACAAACTCTGCCCCATCGAAACCCGTAGAACTAATCAAGTGCCAATCAATATTAGGGAAGTTAAAGTCACCCATGATAACAACCCTGTTATTTTTGCACCTTTCCAAAATCTGCCTCCCAATCTGCTCCTCGGTATCTCTGCTGCTACCAGGGGGCCTATAGAATACCCCCAGTAGAGTAACTGCTCCCTTCCTGTTCCTGACTTCCACCCATACTGACTCAGAAGAGTCATTACCCACCCTTTCTGCAGCTGTAATAGTATCCCTGACCAGTAATGCCACACCTTCTCCCCTTTCCTCCCCCCTCTCTATCCCTTTTAAAGCACTGAAATCCAGGAATATTGAGAATCCATTCCTGTCTTAGTGCCAGCCAAGTCTCCGTAATGGCCAGTACATCATAATTCCATGTATGTATCCAAGCTCTCCGTTCATCACCTTTGTTCGTGATGCTTCTTGCATTCAAGTACACACACTTCAGCCTTTCTACCTTACTATCTTTATACCCTTTATTCTGCTGCTCTTTCCTCAAAGCCTCTCTATATGTTAGATCTGGCTTTACTCCATGAACTTCTTTCACTGCTCTATCGCTCCGGGTCCTATCCCCCTTGCAAATTAGTTTAAACCCTCCCGAACCATGCTAGCAAGCCTACCAGCAAGGATATTGCTCCCCCTCGAGTTCAGATGCAACCGATCCAATCTGTACAGGTCCCACCTTCCCCAGAAGAGATCCCAATGGTCCAAAAATCTAAAACCCTGCCCCCTGCACAAACTCCTCAGCCATGCATTCAAATGTCATCTCCTCCAATTCTTACCATCACTGTCACGTAGCACTGGCAGCAATCCTGAGAACGCCACCCTTGAGGTCCTGTTCTTCAGCCTTCTGCCTCGTTCCTGAAACTCACACTTTAGAAAGGTGGTGTTGTGAAAGTGGCTCTTTTGAGATTGAAGTGCTCTATTTGAGGTACAATACTTTATAGAGAAAGAGAGAGACTGAGCTTTAATAAGGAAATATATTTTACATTCCTCATGTTGAATTGATTTAAAGACAACATACAGAGCAGTTGTGGGGGTGGGAGTCAGGGTCCTTCATGACACTACCTGTGGAAATAGTGACTAGCTGGAGCTGGTCCTAACTGACTGCACAGAGTGTCTGGAGCTGCAGTTGGACTCACTGAGAACATCATAGACAAGACTTCAGTGAGGTGGTCACTCCATCAGTATAGACAACAAGCAGATGGGCCACAACTAGGAAAGGTAGATAGGGTATACATAGTGTGTTGGACTGGTCTGTGCCATTCCATACAACTATATATATATAATTTTGTATATTGTTGGGGTGATGGCTTTTTCAGGGGAGAACAGCAACAGCAGACAGGTCTGTAGCTTTGTTGCACAGCAGGGCAGAGTGGAGATGAGAACTATCGCGATTGGAGATTGGAAAGTTATGGCCACAGATAGGTGATTTTCTGGCAGCAAACAAGATTCCAGGATGATGTATTGCCTCTCAAGTGTCAGGGTCAAGGTAATTTCTGAGCAAGTTCAGACATGCTCAAGGGATAGTGTCAGTATCCAGAGGCTGCTTTACATATTGACTCTAACACCATGGGTAGAAATAGAAATGAGGTCCTGCAGGTAGATATACAGTTAGGCAATTGGTTGCAAACTGGATCTTTAGCACTGTAGTCACTGGATTACTCCTGGTGCTATGAGAGTGAGCATAGGAATGGAACAATAAGGCAGATGAATGTGTGGCTGAAGAGCTGATGCAGACAAGAGGGATTCAGTTGCTAAAACTATTGGGATTTCTTTTGGATCAGAGGTGACTTCTACATGAAGAACAGATTGCACCAGATCTGGATGGGGAGCAATAGCCTGGAGATTTCTTGGAGCAACAATGGGTTAAAACAGCTCTGACAGGAGGGTGGGATGCAAGGAGGCATCTTGGCGGTTCAAAGCAAGTATGAAGCAAATCCAACAGGCAGTAGAGTAATAAATTGGGCAGGTAGTGCAACTTCTGTAGCTTTTTTCAGTACTGGGGAGAGTAGTTGCCATACCAAGTGCTGATCCATCTGAATAGAATGCTTTCTATGGTGCATTAACAAAAAATAGTCAAGGGGATATTCTAAATTTATTTAGCCTCTTGAGGAAGAAGAGTTGCTGGTGAGCTTTCTTGGCATTCCATCTACATAGCTGGACCAGATCAGGTTATTGTGAAGTTCACTCCTAGATACTTGAGCTGCCAACTCTCTCAATTTCACATTGTAGGATGTGACTAAGAACACGTACTCTACCTTTTTTCCTGAAGTCAATGACTAGCTCTTTTGTTTGTTAACATTGAGGGAAAGGTTTGTGTCAAGACACCATGCCAATAGTCTCTATACTGTATCTCCTTCCTGTACTCTGACTTATCATTGTTTGAGATATAGCCCACAATGATGGTATCATCTGTAAAGATGTATATGGTGTCGGAAAAGAACCTGGCCATACAGTTGTCAATAGAATAGAATTGAATTGAATTAACTTCATTTCTTACATCCTTCAAATACATGAGGAGTAAAAATCTTTATGTTACATCTCTGTCTAAACGTGCAATGTGCAATTTATAGTAATTTGTAATAAATAGTACAAACAACAGATCAGTCAATCTAGCATAGAAATACAATTATATCAGCATGAATTAACAAGTCTGATGGCCTGGTGTAAGAAGCCGTCCCGGAGCGTGTCGGTCTGGGTTTTTATGCTGTGGTACCGTTTCCCAGATGGTAGCAGCTGGAACAATTTGTGGTTGGGTGACTCAGGTCCCCAATGATCCTTTGGGCCCTTTTTAAGAATCTGTCTCTGTAAATATCCTGAATAGTGGGAAGTTCACATCTACAGATGCGCTGGGCTGTCCACACCACTCTCTGCAGAATCTTGCGACTGAGGGAATTACAGTTTCCATACCAGGCAGTGGTGCAGCCAGTCAGTGGTGCTCTCAATTGTGCCCTGTAGGGTTAAGGATGCAGATTTGTAGTGTAAAGTGAGAAGTGAAAAAGATGGTTTCAGGATACAACAGGATGTCAATCAACTGGGGAAGGGGTCAAAAGAATGGCTGGTTGACTTGATTGGCCGAATAGCCTAATTCTGTTTATGTTTTATAGAAACCAAGTCAAACAAGAGTAAAACAATGCATTTTGGGAAGTTAAACCAGACCAGTGTATACAAAACAAAAGGCAGCGCCCTTGCTATAGAACAAGAAGCCCTGGAAGTACAAAGTTCCACGAAAATAGCGACATAGACAGAGAGAGTGGTAAAGAAGGAACATTGCATGCTTGCTTTTCTGGCTGAGGCACTGAGTATGGTCATGGCATGTTTGTACAAATTATGGGTAAAGCCAGAATGCTCAGTTCTGATGGTCATAGGATGTGCTTAAGCAAGAGAGGGTCCTGAAAATATTAACAAAATTATTGCCAGGAATGTAGGTCTACAAGGAGAGATTGGGTCAGTACACTGAGGGATGGATGACCTTATAGAGGTTTATAACATTGAGGGGCATAGGTGGATAGCTACAGTCTTTTTCTCAGGATAGGAAAACTAAAACCATTAGGTATAGGTTTCATATGAGATGGGAAGATTTAAAAGTGATCTGCGAGGCAAGTTTTCCTCACACAAGATGGTGTATGCCTGAACAAGCGACCAGAGGAGCAACTTACAATAACACATTTAAAAGACTGTTGCACAGGTGTACATAGAGGAAAAGAGCACTACGGTAGTGTAGCAATTAGGGTGATGCTATTACAGCTTGGGGTATTCTGGAGTTTAGGGCTCAATTCCTGTGCTGTCATGTAAGGAGACTGTACATCCTCCCAGTGGAATGTGTGGGTTTCCTATCATTGTCCAAAGACGTACCAGGTAGGCTAATTGGTCGTTGTAAATAGTCCCGTGATTAGGCTAGGATTAGTTGGGTTTGTCAGGGGTTGTGCAGCTGGAAGGGTCTACTCTGTGCTGTAAATAAAATACAATAAAAATAAAAATCTTAGAGTGACATTGCCAAATGTAGTCGAATAGGATTAAAACAGACAGGCATCTGGGCCAGCAAAGATGATTTGGGCTGAAGGACTGCATAGCTCCATGAATTAGTATTTGACATGTGCAATATGATTGTATAGATTACACATTTTTGTTGGGTGCATTTTTACAAATGATCATCTGGAGAATGTCCAGATTTTTAATATTGTGAATCCACAAAAATATTTGTAGATTTGTTATTTTTTGTGGAGAATTCTGAAAAGCTGACATATCTGTAAATGTTCTATGCAAAAGTTCTACTTTAGCAAAAAGCCTGTCCTTAAACGATTTGCTAAAAAACCCCACATTGTGTTCATTATTTTAGAGTGGGAAGATGGATGAAAGGTCAGCTTGTACAAATAGTGCCTGCTTGTCTAGATCTGTAACAAAACCCTCATTGAACAGTATATCAACCATTACTGAATGTCTACCTTCTGGCATTATCTCACATACCATCAGTGAGTGTTTGTTTCCTCACTCAAACACCTATTGCTGCTTATCACCCTTCCGTTGAGCAGAGCTGTGATTCAGTTGTCAGGCAAGAAATAAGCACTTTTATCTGAGGCATGCAGCAACATATGAGGCAATCAAAACAAGAATTCATCAACTTCTCTGTCACTAAAACGAAGTGAAGCAAAGCCATAGCACTTATATTAATGGGTCAGATGATTCAAGCAGCTCCTGTGTCGCTATGGTCACATACCGGGTATTATTGTGTTGGACAGTGCTGCGATTCTTGTTGCGACAAGATGGTAATAAATTCTTGAGGTAATCATGGAGCACGATATTGAATGTAAGCATGGTAAATCAAACTTTTCATTAGAACTGTCAAACGAATACTAATTCTAAATCTCATTAATATTTTTCCTTTATGCCTTTGACATTTTATATTCTAGGTGGATGGTGAAGCCTCAAGATTTCAGAGCTGCGGTCAATTCCACTCAATCGAAATAAATTTAAATCCCAAAAAAATTCAAGTTCATTATTTTACTGAAAGCTTTAAGACACAACATTAGCAGTTTGTTAGCTTATGCTCTATATTGAGAGAATGATAAATTATTTCCAAATTCTTTCTTTTTTGTCATTTTAATGATGGGCTATTGAATAAAACATATTCATTGACAGTTTGCATTGGCCTTTTGGGATGATTTTGTCATGCCCTTCAATTCTGCATGAATGAAAATTCTTTTTGGTACCCCATCTACCTCCGTAAACATTTGCTCAATCTGTCTTTGGCCGCTTCATAAAATGCCCCGTCAGTAAAATACACTGCAGGTATTTCTCTATCAACAGCACCTCCCAAATCCAGGACACATGACAAAATGAAGGACAAAGACAACATGAGGATGCAAATAAAACCTTGCTAGGTTGCTACTCTAAGTTATACACAAACCCAACTTCTCTTCATATTTATTTTTTTATTTATTTTGAAATACAATATAGTAACGGGACCCTTCAGCCAAAGAAGCCTGTGCTACCCAATTACATTCATGTGACCAATTCACCTACTAAGCCCTACATCATGGAATGTGGGAGGAAACTGGAGCAGCCGGAGAAAGCCCAGGCAGCTACGGAAAGAATATACAAGCTTCTTACAGGCAGCAGGGTGAATTGTGCATGGGTCACAAGTGCTGTGATGGAGTTACGCTTACCTCTATGCTACTTTGGCACAGCAAAGTTCTCACCAGTCCTTTATCTTTTGAGGCTTACATCATTTAAGAATATACACATGTTGGTGTGTGTCATTGGTGCCTTGAGAATGTATTCACACAAGATGACAGTTGTCAACTGAGGTGCAACTTATTTCTACCTTTTTAAGAGTAATGCAGTTTGGGCAGCAAATATCAGAAGAGATGAAAGGCCATAGACAAAGGCAAGATGAACTCTTGATTCCTTTTCTAGCAATACTGCCAGGTCTGCTGCATTTTCCACTACATCCTAACTTCTGTGCAGATTTCCAGTATTTCCATCTACAGGTTTATTTCTGTTTTTTTATTCCAGAAGTAGCATTTACTTATCTGACCAGCGCTACAAGGATGGCTGTAAGTGAAAATCCTTGCTTCTGTCTCTGGACTCATACAGTCTTGTCACATTTGGAGGAGATGTCCCCACTGATAACACTTTCTTGCCTCTGCCTCCAGATCCACAACTTTTAGAGGTAATGCCATTATAAGAGAGCTTAAAGCATTACCTTAAAGTAATGAACCTTCAGAAGGGGTATTGTTCCTTGTGCAAAGAGAACACTGCAGAGTCAATCTAAACTATGCTCATGTATCAAACCTGGCTCCTTCAAATTGAAGTGAACAGAGAGTGAGAGTTGATAATGTTAACTGTCAAAGAGCAAGTTGTTCCTCTTGCTCACAAGACAAGTAGTTTTTGTAGAGCTGACTTTCAAGACAAGTTTCTGAAGTTACATTTTGTTTCCAAAATATCTGACCTAAAGTAACTATTTGAGTTTTCCCTAAGCTAAATCAGAAATAAGAAAATGCATCAACTAACTTTGTTTTATCAATGAAGTAAAAAATACCTTGAGCTATTGACCATACTTTAAAAACTATTTTAAAAACATGGTTGTTTCTTTTCACCTAAAGAGGATGCAGTTTAAAAAATTAACTTTACATTGTTTTCAATGGACTAACTAGCCTTGATGGCCAGCACTATAAAAAGTCCTATCCAGGATCGTTAGTCATTAAAAATTCTTATGTATTTGATATTTGAGATGTATTTCAGTTATATTTGAGATGTATATCTCACCAGGACTCATATGCCAATTCAGCTCGCTAGCTGACTCTGCTAGCAATCGTGTGACTCAGCGGTGGAAGGCCACCTTTCAGAAACAATGCACGGCTAGGGTCAGTATGATTCAGGGTTCAACCAAACAGGAATGTCAGGCTCTTCTGATTACAGGAATTTCGATTTGAGTGAATGCTGTGTAAATGATGTCCATAAACAGTTATCTGTAGCCCAGAAATAACAGATCGTACAAGAGCATAATACTATAGTGGAAGTATATTTGCCAGATTTTCAACTGTAACAATTACAGAAAAAGAAAAGAAAAATAAAAGGACCCATTACAGTTAAGCCAGTCCAATGTGCACAAAACATTAGAGCCCATACTGGAGTAGTTGGGTGTGTGTTACTTTACTGTCGCACTGGACCACCTGCCACATTCCAAACTCCTCTCAAAAATCATCTTGAACACACTGGCTCTCCCTCTCGAGTATTGGCCCTTCCTCCTTGGAGCCATTTAACTGCACAAAGCACTTCTTGCAATGGGGACGGTCCTTCCTACATCATTCTGCAGCATGTTCCCTAGTGCCCCCCACCACAGATTCTTCCAAAGAAACCCCAAACCAGACTACTGTCCATCAGAAAACTCTTCCCCACTCATCTGTAGAAACTTCTCTCACATCTCTACAATCCTGATTGGTTGACAAATATTCCTAAATTGGACAACTTGGCTCCTTATCTCAGCTGAAGCCAAAACATTCTTTCCAGCACGGCACACTATTTTTACAGAAATCTGCTTAATATACACTACTTCACAGCATAGCAGTAGAAATCTTAACTAGGGCGTTGCATATATTGTTGATTAAGCATTCTTGTTCTTTTAAATAATGTAATCCATTACAGGTTATAAGTAAAAACACATTAATTACATTCGTCATCATACCACCACATGACACATGCGTACCTTAAATAAAGTAAAGACGAAGACAAAGCTACATTTTGGGCCCCGTGTGTTCCTTTGAATTAGTTTAATGCTTTGAATTACAAAACATAACTTTGGTGATAATGGCTATTGCCAGAAGTAAATGGCAAGTTAATTGAAATGGAATTAGACACTGGTTCAGTTGTTTCAGTCATTGCACAAAATTAGTTTGAGTGGCATTTCAAAGATACAAAACTGAAGCCTGCAGAGCCTACTAAGAACTGTTATTGTAGAAGAGATACCTCCTGTGGGGATAACATTTGTAACAGTGAAATACAACATCCAGTTAAACAGATTGAGATTGTATGTGTTAAAAGCAGAAGGACCAGTGCTATGCAGACATGATTGGCTGAAATAACTGCAATCTCATTGGAGATCCATCTACTATTAGCGTGCCATATTCACTACAATGAAGCCAACAGAAGTGAAATAAGAAAAGTACTGGATAATACCACCACTGTGTCCATGCAGAACATCATGAACCATTGCTCAACAGAGAACAAACATGTGTTGATGCCAGCTTTTGTGCCTCTAGTTGAAAAGCATATTGGACTAAGGAATGACCAGGCTACTCAGAGGAACCATGGAAGTGACAAAAATGAGACTTCACCAGTTTTCATAGACAACATATCTGAGGAAGCTTCTGATATGTTAAACAGGAAGTTATTTGCAAAATGTGACTTGGTTTTAAGTTCGAAGAAATTTCAAGAAGCTTCAGGAAAGTTTCAAGCATTCGCCTTTTGTGAGTGTAAGCAAACAGAATCTACTCTGTGTGCATTAAGGTTATAGTATGAATCTTAAGTGGGAGACAAAAAGCTTCTGTAAAAGTAGATGAAAAGTCTAAAGCCCAGCTGGATGAATGGAAACCCCAAAAAAAGGAGTCAAATTAGAGGACTCATCAGATGATGTTGTAGATGGGGAAACCAAGATGAGAGATCAGATTGTAAAGACAGCCATAAAAGGATTAATAAAAGAATACTCCAGTGAACTAAATGGACCTTCCCACGATCAAGATGTACAAACCAGAAGAAAAATTGAGGGAAGAGATGGAGAAAAATAAAAAGAAAGAGATCAAAGTAGATCCAGAGAAAGAAAAGGAGAAGAAATGTGTGCAGATTTGTCAGAAACAACACCTGCAACCACTACAGAAGAGGCTCTAGAACCTGAGTTTGTTTTCACAGCCACAAGTCTCACTTGCCAAACAGAGTGATTACCCTTGTTAAGAAAGACATTACCCCACAAGAGTAAGAAATCCTCCAGAGCAATTAAATCTTTAGACATGAATGGCACAATCTAAAATTTAATATACTGTGAATCTCAGTATGTAGGAGTTAAATTATAGAATATACTGTGTATGTAGCTGATGCACCATCAATAATTCTCTGAGACATGAGGTGAGATATGGCTTTTATTGACTGGAAGAAAGGACAAGCAGTAATTGACCACCATACTACATCCTGGAGACTGAGGGCAGGGCTCAGGCCATAATTGTCTTTATATAGGGGTCTGTGGGAGGAGCCACGGTCAGTGGGAGGAGACACAGGAGCAGTCAGCAGGGGGGCGTGTCCCGACAGGTATATGTAGTTCACCACAGTAGCTGAGATGCATTCTCAACTAGAGATTGGTCGGTACAACTTTATGGGCTTCACTGAGTTGTGGGTGTGCAAAGGCCATAGTTAGGAGCTTAACTTCAAAGGATATACTTTGTTTCGAAAGGTCAGGCAGGGAGGTATAGGCAGTGGTGTGGCTGTCGGTAAAAGATGGAATACATCTTTAGAAAGAGGTGACCTAGGATCAGAGAATGTTGAATCTTTGTGGGTGGAGTTAAGAAATTTCAAAGGTAAAAAGATACATAGTGGGAATCATATATAGGCCTACAAATAGCAACCAAGATGTGGGGTTGAGATTACAAAAGGAGCTGGAAAAAGCATGTAATAAGAGTAATGACACAATTGTAATGGGGGACTTCAATATGTAAGGGGATTGTGAAGATCAGGTTGATGTCAGATCGCTAAAGAGGGAATTTGTTGAATCCCTACAAGATAGCTTTTTAGAGCAGCTTGTGCTTGAGCTTACTCAGGGAAAGGCTATCTTAGATTGAGTGTTGTATAATAACCTAGCTCTTATTAAGGAGCTTAATGTAAAGGAATCCTTAGGAGTCAGTGATCATAATATGACTGAATTCATACTGCAATTTGAGAGGGAGAAGCACCAGTCACATGTATCTGTATCACGATGGAGTAAAGAGAGTTACAAAGGAATGAGAGAGGAGCTTGCCCAAGTGGATAGGAGGATACTGGTGGGATGATAGTAGAGCAGAGGTGGCTGAAATTTCTGGGAATAGTTCACAAGACACAGGATAGGTATATCCCACAGAGGGGGAAGTTCTCAAATGGCAGGAGTAGGCAAATGTGGCTGGCAACTGAAGTGAAAGTGTACAAGAGCCAAGGAAAGGCATATAAGGTACCAAAGTGAGTGGGAAGTTGGATGTGGGAAGCTTTTAAAATCCAACAAAAGGCAACTAAAAAGCTCTAAGGGAAAATATGAAATATGAAGGCAGATTAGCTAATATTATAAAGCAGGATACCAATTTTTTTTTCAGTTAATCAAAGAATAAAAGGGAGGTGAGAGTTGATATTGGACCACTGGAAAATGATGCTGGTGAAGGAGTAATGGGGACAAAGAAATGGCAGATAAACTTAATGGGTACTTTGCATCTGTTATCACTGTGGAAGACACTAACAATTTGTCAGAGGTCCACGAGTGTCAGGGAGCAGGAGTGAGTGCCATTGCTATTTAAAAGGAAAAAGTGCTAGGCAAACTCAAAGGTCTTAAGGTGGATAAGTCACCTAGGCCCGATGGACCACCTCCCAGAGTCCTGAGAGAGGTTGCTGAGGAGGTAACAGATGCATTGCTCATGATCTTTCAATAATCACTTGATTCTGGCATGCTACTGGAGGACTGGAAGATTGCAAATGTCAATCCACACCTTAAGAAGGAAGGAAGGCAAAAGAAAGGAAATTGTAAGCAAGTTAGCCTAAGCTCATTGGTTGGGAAGTGTTGGAGTCTATTGTTGTCAAAGTCAGCATTGTTTCTGGAAAGGGAAATCTTTCCTGACAAATCTGTTAGAGTTCTTCAAGAAAATAACAAGCAGGGTGGAGAAAGGAAAGACAGTGAATGTCATTTACTTGGATTTTCAGAAGACATCTGATAAGGTTCCACACATGAAGCTGCTTAACAAAATAAAGATCCTAAGGCGTTATAGGAAAGATACTGGCATGGATAAAGAAATGGCTGACAGGCAAGAGGCAGCAAGTGAGCCTTTTCTGATTAACTGCCAGTGACAAGTGGTGTTCCTCAGGGGTCAATTTTGGGACCGCTGCTTTTTACATTGTTTGTCAATGACTTAGATAATGGAATTTATGTCTTTGTGGCAAAGTTTGCGGATGATACGAAGATAGGTGGAGGGGTAGGTAGTGCTGAGGAAGCAATGTGATTGCAGCAGGACTTAGACAGATTGGAAGAATGGGCAAAAAAGTGGCAGATGGTATACAGTGTTCAGAAATGTATAGTGATGCATTTTGGTAAAAGGAATAATAGTATGGACTATTATCTAAATAAGGAGAAGGTTCAAATATCAGAGGTACAGAGAGACTTGAGAGACTTAAAAGTCCTTGTGCAAGACTTCCAGAAGATTAGTTTACAGGTTGAGTCTGTGGTAAAGATGGCAAATGCAATGTTGGCATTTATTTCAGGGGGAATAGAATATAAAAGCAAAGACATAATACCGAGCCTTTATAAGACACTAGTCAAGCTGCAATTGGATTATTGTCAGCAGTTTTGGCCTCCATATCTCAGAAGAGATGTGTTGTCATTGGGGGGAGTCCAGATGAGGTTTACGAGGATGATCCTGGGAATGAAGGGCTTAACATATGAGGAGTGTTTAGCAACTTTGGGCTTGTTGGAATTTAGAAGAATGTAGGGGGATCTCATTGAATCTTACCAAATGTTGAAAAGACTAGATAGGGTGGTTGGGAGAGAATATTTCCTCTGGTGGGGCTATCAAAATTGAGGGATAACCCTTTAGAACAGAGATAAGGAGGAATTTTTTAGCCAGAGATGAATAAGTTTGTGGAAGGCTCTGCCACAGACTGAGGTGAAGATCAAGTCCGTGCATATATTTAGGGATTAAGTTCTTTGTTACCTGATCAGTCAGGGCATCAGGGGATATGGTGAGAAGGCAGGTGTATGGGGTTGAGTGGGATCTGGGATCAGCCATAATGGAGTGGACTTGATGGGCTGAATGGCCTAATACTTCTCCTATGTCTTATGGTCTCATGGTCTTATTCTCCATGGAGTTGGTATTTATAACTCAGTATTTCAGTTATATTTGAGTAATCTTGTATATATGTTGTTAATTAAGCAGTCCTGTTCTTTTAAATAATTAATTGCAGGTAATATGTAACAATAATTGCTACGTCATCATCTCGCTTAAAGTAAAGATAAAATTACATTTATTTGAGACTCTTGTGTTCATTTCAACTATATCAGGCATATCTGTTCAATATCAATCATCTGATATATCAATTCACAGTAAGGAACATTAAAGTAAACCATAACAGCTGCCTGTTCCCATTTCATTTCCTTGCATCTGGTTGCTGTTGGGTGCAGATGACTTGGATCAAACTTTGGGACATGGGTAGAGCTTCAGAGCTGAATAACAGCCAAAGCTAGAACTCAAACCCTGGCCTCCCAGACTCTGGTCTGGTTGAAATAACAGACTTGATAAAAAAAAAACAAAAATTTCCATTACACCTCATTCTTCTTCTCACATGATTATCAGGACCTTCTAACTGGGCTTGATCTATTGAGTAGATGATGTGAATGTCCTTGGCCTTTAAAAGAAAAACATTCCTTCAATGATGCAGAAGGTTATTAGCAAGATTGTCAGAAAGGTCAATTCCTTTCATGTGTAGCCCTTGTCCTTTGGACCTCAAGGGAAATGAAGCTGCAAACTCATGAGCATTTACAGAAATGCCTGTTTTGTGGAAAATATATCACCGGACGAACTAAGAATTTCAGTACAATTAGGACAATTTAGCTTGTACTGCTGAGTCTCTCTAATGAGGATTGAAAATGGGAAAATTAGGCCCCAAACCTTGCACTCCATTAACTGAGTGCAAGAAGCAAATTATTTCAACCAGCAATGGGGACCTATACTTTTCCACCTGAAGAAGGTCAAATACCTCCAAGAGGATGTGGTTGACTCCTGCAGTGTTTGGTTTCAGGTACACTCCGTCTTCATTGCCTATTGATCTATTCTCTGTGGATTCATAATCAGCCCCACACCCCTCCTTAAAACTTCTTGGGAGGTTTGAACTGCTCTTAAAAAGTTTATATGCCACCAAACAATGGAAAAGTACACAGATGCTTTCTTATGTGCACTTCTCCCATGCTGATAGGATGTGAGCATCTGCACCCCCTTGGCCTATCCATTTCCATGTGCCATCTGCATTACACAGTCTTTTGCGGTTTAAATTCAGCATATTTACAGCTCAGTCTGATAATTCCTTGTTACAAGCATTGAAACATAAATCAACAGGTGTTTTTTCCCCCCCCTATTTAGGTAATTAAATCTTTAAATAGGCTTCTTGCATAGGAATGGCTAGAACATAGTAGGGAATAGTTATCTTTAATATGGTATGGTGTATCTTGGGTACGTAGGAGAGGATGTCTGTGGTATCTACTCTTTGAGTTATCTGATGGAAAGCTTACCCAATCCATCATAGATAACAAGGTCCGAGGATACATATACAAATCTTATCTGATCTTTTTGTCCCAGAAGGCACTGAATGCTATCATAAGGGTAGGTTATGAGATTTATTAGATCTTGTTTAAAAAAAAAGAAAGAGAGGAGCTTTTGATACAAAATCCAGTGAGGTAAAAATTCTCTTTCATGGGTGTAATCATGCAATGGAATAAATCAAACAAAAAATAATCTGAATAAATCAAACAAAAAAAAACACAGTGCCATTTGTCATTTAATGATGAACTGAAACTGTTGGTCTAGACCATACAATCTCTTGAGCCCGTTCTACTATCCAGTAAGTTCATAGTAGAACTGATATTCACCCCAATTTCATATTTCTGTCTGTTTGCCATAACCATGTTTGCACTATAGACCAAAAATCTTTGTCTTGCTCTTAAATATATAGGTGATTCCTCCATAGATCTGGAGTACAGAATTCCAAATATTTTTGACTGATTGAAAGAAGAAATTCCTCTTCATCAATGTTGAAAATAAGCAACCCCTTATTCTGAAAATGTACTCAGTGGCCACTATATTAGGTGCACCTGTACTCCTGCTCGATAATGAAAATTCCTAATCAGCTAATCATGTGGCAGCAACTCAATGCATAAAAACATGCAGATGAGGTCAAAAGATTCAGTTTTTGTTCAGATCAAATATCAGAATAGGGAAGAAATGTGATCTAATTGTGTTAAACTGTGGAATGATTGTTATTGCCAGACAGGGTGGTTCCAGTATCTCAGAAACTGCTGATCTCCTCGGATTTTCACACACAACAGTGTCTAGAGTTCACAGAGAATGGTGCAAAAAAACAAAATCATCCCATGAGCAATAGTTTTGTGGGGAAAATGCCATGTAAGTGAGTGAGGTCAGCAGTGAATGGACAGATTGGTTTAGGCTGACAGAAAGGAGGCAGTAACTCAAATAACCATGAGACATAGAGCAGAATTAGGCCACTCAGTCCATTGCATCTGCTCTGACATTTAATCATGGCTGATTTATTTTCCTTCTCAATGCCACTCTCCTGCCTTCCCCTGTAACCTTTGACACCTTTACTAATCAAGAACCTATCAACCTTCATAAGACCATAAGAGATTGGAGCAGAGTTCAACTATTCTGCCCATCAAATCTGCTCCACCCATCAGTCAAGGATGATTTATTATCCCTCTCAACCCTATACTTCTGCCTTATTCCTGAATCCTTTGACACCCTGGCTAATAAAGAACCCATCAACAACCACATTAAATATACCCAATAACTTGGCCTCTATGGCCATCTGTGGCAATGAATTCCATAGAGTCACCACCCTTTAGTTAAAGGAATTCTTCCTCATCTCCCTTCAAAAGGGGCATTCTTGTATTCTGAAGCTGTGCCCTCTGGTATTTGATTCACACACTATTGGAAATGTCCCCTCCACATCCACTCTATCTAGACCGTTCAATAGTTGACAGGTTTCAATAAGATTACCCTCATTCATCTAAACTCCAGTAAGTAAAGGCCTAGAGCTACAAAACATTACATTTACCCTTTTATTCCTGTGATTATTTCCGTAAACTTCCTCTGGACCCTCTCCAGTCCCACCAGCACATGGTTTCTTAGATAAGGGGCTCAAAACTACTTGCAATACTCCACGTGTGATCTGACAAATGCCTGCCCTGTACAATAGTTCTCCATGACTGAAAAGATTAAGGAGGGAGGGGGTGTAGAAAAATAGGAGACTTTTACAAAGTTTGTAGAATGGTGGAGAAGGATCACAAACTACCAATAGTGGATAAGATTTCAGTAAATCTGAATGTGTTTTATAATTATATTAAAAGCAAAGCATATTTGGGAAAGGGGCAATTGCTACTGGGAATGACAGAGACAATTGCGTGTAACCCACAGTTGCAGGTGAGGTACTCACAAAGGAAATGGTCTTTGCAGTTAGAATATTCAGTGAAGGGAAAGATTAAATTTAAGTGCAAGTCTCATAAATAAAAAGGAAGCACTTAGTGCCTTTGTGGGCTTAAAAGCATAACTAGCATAGATAAAGCAGTGGCTGATTGGCAGGAAGCTAGAAGCGGGAATAAAGGGACACTTCTCTGATTGGCTGCTGGTAACTATCGGTGTTCCGCAGGGGTCTGTGTTGGGACTGCCTTTTTTATGTTATATGTCAATGACTTGGATGATAGAACTGATGGCTTTGTGGCCAAGTTTTTGGATGAAATGAGGATAGGCGGAGGGGCAGTTAGTGTTGAGGAAGCAAGGAGTCTGCAGAAGGACTTTGACGGTGTATGAGCAGGCACAAAGGAGTGGCAGATGGAATATATTTTAGGGAAGTGTATGGTCATGCTCTTTGGTAGAAAGAATAAAGGCATCGACTATTTTCAAAATCAGGAACAAATTCAGAAATCAGAGCTGCAGAAGGATTTGGGAGTCCTCATTCAAGATTTCCTAAGGGTTAAATTACAATTTGAGTTTGCCGTAAGAATGGCACCTGGTTTCTTTTGAAAGGACTAGACTGTAAAAGCAAAGATGCAATGCTGAGGCTTTATAAGACATTGGTCAGACTGCTCTTGTGAACAGTTTTGGGTATCTTATCTAATCAAGGATTGCTGTCATTGGAGAGGATCCAGATGAGGTTCACTAGAATGATCCTGAGAATGAAAGGCCTAATATCTAAGGATCATTTGATCACTCTGGGCTTGTACTCACTGGAGTTTAACCCAGACAACCTGTTCACATTTATACCTTCACAGTATGGTCTGGGTCCATTTTGACATGGCCCAAGAATGCCCTCATAACAAGTGTCTTTACCAAATTTTGAACCACAGATCTATTTAGAATGTATAGATAGCCTATCTGACATTAATAAATGGGTGATTAATCCTTAATTAATGTTTCAAAGATCTAAAATCCAGTTCAACAGATACAGGTCAAATTTTACCCAGAACAATCTCAATGTACAAAAACTTGTAGCTCTATACAAAAGTATGAATTTTTAAAATATTTTCATTTTTGCGCATTTTGGGTCACTTCAGGAAAAGTCATCAAATTTTGGCTAAAAAAATGGCATTTAGAGTGTTTTTACTGCTGTCAAAGGTGAAAAAGGGTCAAATTTGACCCAATCAGCATGTAAGGGTTAAAAAAATGCGGGGGGATCTCATTGAAAACTATTGAACATTGAAAAGCTAGATAATGTGGCAAGGTTATTTCCTATAGTGAGAGAGCCTATGACTAGTGGCTACTGCCTCAGAATTGAAAGACGTCCCTTTAGAACAGCAATATGGAGAAGTTTCTTTAGCCAGAGGGTAGAGAATCTGTGAAATTCATTGCAACAGACAGTTGTGGAGGCTAAGTCATTGTGTCTATTTAAAGTGGGGGTTGATAGATCCTGATTAGTAAAAGTGTCAAAGATTACAGTGAGAAGGCAAGAGAATGGGGTTGAGAGAGTTAATATATCTGCTATGGATGGTGGAGCCAAATGACCAAATTCTGCTCCTATCTCTTATGGTCTTATGCTTTTTTAAAAAATATTTACAGGTGTGCACTGCTTAACATTTGGACAACATCTGATGGCATATACGTCCATAGTCCCGATTGGAGAACATGACTTAGCGGACGTAACCAATCTCATGTATCGCACATCTCTTGAGTGTAGTAGTGTTATATCTCTCTTTAATTTTCTTTCAAAAATAATACCATAAAGTGCAAATCTCTTACTATCTTTCTTGTGAGTTAGTCCTGACGAAGGGTCTCGGCCCGAAACGTCGACAGCACTTCTCCCTATAGATGCTGCCTGGCCTGCTGCATTCCACCAACATTTAGTGTGTGTTACCGTTATTGGAGTATTGTAGTATAAAAATATTATGGAGTATAAAACTTGTATCATTTGCTGTGTAACTAGTCAGTCTGCTATGCATGTACCCAATTTAGTAGAATGAAGTCTTAGGAATGTAGAAGACAATAGTATGTTAATGAGAGGTAGCTAAAGAAATGTTATCTGCTATGCATGTACCCAAGATGAAATGCTAGGAATATAGAAGACAATGGTGTGTTAATATATGTTAATGAAAGGTAGCTAAGAGATGTAGTCAGCTTTGAAGTTTGCTGTTTGCTATGCATGTACCCAATTTAGTAGGAGAATGAAATCTTAAGAATGTAGAAGATGGTGTGTTGGTGAGAGACAGCTGGGAGATGTGGATTGGAACATGATTAAGTCAATGGGACGTACCTGTGAAACTGGACCAGGATTTTGCTATAAAAAATGCTGTGTCCAAGGATCGGTGGGCAATCAGCGACTAGCTCACTGACTGTCTTGGCTTTGATTTGAAAATTAAAGTTTAACCCTTCTTGAAGAATCTTCTGCGTCTCCTGGTCATTTGTGAGGCACGAAAAACCACGACACCGTAAAGTGCATCATGGCTTCCAAATGTAGCAAAACCACTCCCAGTGATAGCAGCAGCAAGAGGCAAAGTATATAATATGGTGTTCACACAACATCCAAATCACATAACGTCCGATTTCACAGAATGCATCATGGACATTAAGCAACACTTTACCTATACTTGGAAAGGCAGGTACCAATCTGAGATAGTCAACATGTGCAGATCTGGTCTGACCAATATGATTGATTGATGAAGGCAATGTGGTAGAGGAGGGTTACATTGACTTCAGTAAGGCTTTTGGCGAGTCTAAAAAGTTAAGACCATGGGATCCAGGGCAAGCTGATCATTTGGATTATCAATTGGAGACAAAGGACAAGAGATTGAGGGCATAATTGGATGTTTAGGACCAATGGTCTTCCGGATCAGTTTCTGGGACCCTTGCTGTTTGCAACATGTGTGAATGCATAAATATGGATGTGGGAGAGTGTTGCCAGGAATGTATCAGTTCAGTTATGAGGAGAGACTAGAGAGGCAAGATCTGTTTTCTCAGGAGTTGAAGAGATAGTAGGCAATATGATTGTGGTATATAAAACTATGAGGGATATGGATAGGATAGAATGCAGCAAACTTTTCCTCCAATCATAGAGAGCTAAAACTAGAGGACAGAGATCTAAGTAAGGGGTTAAAAAATTTAGAGGGGATCTAAGGGGAAACTTTCTCACCCAGAGCATGGTGGGTACCTAGAACACACTGCCTGGGAGAGTGGTGGAAGCAGATTTGCTGAAAGCAATTAAGAAATATTTATATAATAATTTGAATTGCCTAGGTATTGAATAGAATGGGCCAAATGCTGGAAGCAGGGTTTATTGCAGATGGGCTTCTACTAGTGATGGGCCAAATGACTCTAATATATATCTATATAGTTCAAAACAAGGATGATGTGATTTAGCAAACTTTCTTATAATCAGTCTATAACTTGACTTAAATCTGGTCTTCTACTTCTCATGGTTACATGCAAGAAATTGATTTGTAACTTTGTTGTTGATACCCACAGTGAAGATTTTATTGCAATTATAAGAACAGTTCCACCTAGCATTCACTTCATCATCATTCTGATATGCTCCTCCTAATAGCAACAATATATATGGAACAGTATTATTGTTATTAACACTGTTAAGTAAACAGAGTCCAAGTGCAAATGATGGAACCAAAATTTTCTGAGTCCACATTATACAACATGAGATAGGTTGAAGAACATTGGTCTGTGTCCTTAGATATTGTTCTTCAGCAGTAACATACATGCCAAGAAACTGTTTCTAATGCTGAATAGCAACGCAATACATCATTGGCAAAAAAGCAGAACTTCTCATCCAATGAGTGAAAATAATTTGAACAGTACTTTGTTTAGAAGTTGATCAATTACTCCTTCAGTTAACTAAATGTTTAGGAATTAGGCATTGTGTGAAAACAGGAAGTTACATTCCCTTCTTCACTCATAGGCCAAGAAAAGCTTGAAGATCTTTTGATGAGCTCCATATCACCTTAGCAAAATGTTCAGTTGAAAGGCACTCCAAACAGGATCACCAGTTGTAGCAAGAATAACAATATAAAGGAATATAATAAACCTCAATAAATTCCAAAACAGTCTTAGAATCAACAAATACTTTGCAATCAAGGTAACAATGTAAAATCCAAGGAAACAATTCATAATCTACTTGAATTATTTTCTGAATTTGTTGAATTTAAACAATGCAGAGGCTGGTTATAGTACTAAATTACGCATGTGATTAATTTCTGTTTTAACAAAATGTTTAGGTGAAAGAGACTTTGAACACAATCTCCAATAACAGCAGGAATGAAAATATAACCATATACTCATAAGAAAGTCACAAATCTGAGGTAGCATTGTTATTACCAGGGGTGATTGATAAGTTTGTGGCCTAAGGTAGAAGGAGTCAATTTTTGAAAACCTAGCACATTTATTTTTCCTATGTTTACAGACTTAGTTTAGTGGTCAAGGAGCATATGGATCCCTTCTTTGTAGAAGTCGGCGTCTTGGATCTCCAGAAGTGGTCCACAGCATAGGGTGATTGATAAGTTTGTGGCCTAAGGTAGACGGAGATGTTATTAACAGACTTTCTGCATTTTCACTCAAAGAGTTGATCTGCACGTGCATGTAACGAGAGCTGTATAACTCATCTCCTTCTACCATAGGCCACAAACTTATCAATCATTCCTGCTGTGGACCACTTCTACAAAGAAGGGATCTATATGCTTATGACTGCTGGACTAAGTGTGTACATGTAGGCGGGGACTATGTTGAAAAAAATGAATTGCTCTTAACAAAGTTTGTGGAAGTTTGCACAGTTTGGTCCTTTCTGTATAAATCCGGCAGTGCAAGGAAAGTGCTTCTTCTTGGCACACAGGTAATGTAAAATCTTATATACCTGTTCATCACAAAATACATAAAGAATACATGCAATATTTTACCCTATTGGAGAAGAAGTAAGCCAAGTTGGTTCACAGTATATCAGAAATTAGTTTAATGTTGCATAAAGTTGACATCAGATTTCTCTTGTTATAGAAAAAGAATCTTTCATCCAAGTAAAGTTTGTTTTTGCTGAAATTTTAATAGAAATCATTGATGTTATTACATACTTGAAGTTTGAATCCCGTATAGAACTTGGACAGCACTGAAATTTATATTATCACTTCAAAGTATTTACTTCATAATTTGTATAGGTATGCCCATATTTTTTTTTATTTTCAATGAATATAATGAGGTGGTGTTCTTGAAATATCCTCACATTATCCAAACAATTTGACTGTTGCATTCAAATATACAGATAGTAATTAATCTTCCTTATCATCAATCATACAAAACATTTTACAAATAAGACTGAGATTGAGGAGGTTTCAGTATTGTTTGACAAAACTCAGAAATGAGAGTTCTAAGTCAAGGACTTGATGAGGTACAACCTTCAACTCATTCTCAATGTCAAATTAATCTGCCAATGCCTATCAAAGAATATACTTGTATATCAAAGTATGTACTTGTACTAATATTTTTGGATATATTTGTGATATGTAATTACCTAATTTTATAATTTCAAGACATCACAGAGGGCAAAAATTCTGGGAAAACTTTAAAAAATATTTGTTGATAATGTTTGATATCTTTTTTTACAATTACCAATTCATAACTTGCAAAACTGTCACAAAAATATTATATTAAAATGTGACATGATTCAAATTGGACCTTTGGCCTTTTATAATATTTAATGTGATTAAAATTATTAAGGATTATTAGTATGTTAATTATCTTCATTCATTTGGTATTTTCTATCAGTATTTTTTTAATGTGGTACAATTGGCAGTCTCATGGGCTTTCATAATGTGCACAGTAAAATGATGTTACGGCAGTGCAGCAAAGTAAATCAGCCTAATCCCATGGGATACTTTGGATAATAACAGAATGAATGCTGAAATTCCACAGAGTAGTTGAGGACAGAATCAATATTCAAAGGTGATTTAGTAATTATGAAGCATCAACTGCTATTCAAGTACTGAAAGTGACTCATCAAACATGTATTGATAATCCCAAACTCAATTTGAACATTGGATTCCTATTTTGCAACTGTTCCAATTGTTAACTGCATTTAAAATAATGAATAACAGCATTTCTTGTCTGACCTTTGTTTAAATACAAAATTAAATGTATAAAATAATCACTCATACAGTCTTGTTTCATTGATTATTATTAATAATGTATAAAATTATACATTATTAAAGAGGTTAAAGTGTGTGTGTCTCTCTCTCTGGAGAGAGAGAGAGAGAGAGAGAGAGAGAGAGAGGCGTAGGAACTTTTTGGATGAGAGTTTTACTGTGACAAGAAATAACTAATGCAAGGTCATTTGTGAGTCGATAATTTACAATGTTCTAAGTTAATATCTCATATTTCTGTTGTTCATCTTTACAACTGAAACTTTCTTTCGTTCCTTTCTTAACTCTTTAGAGAAATATCAAATGGCTAACTTACAGAATAGTGATAGGGTTGTAGAATGCTCAGCACAAAAGCAGACCCCTCAGCCCATCTAGTCCATACCAAACTGTAACTCTACCTAGAGCCATCAACCTGCACTTGGGCCATAGCCCTCCATACCAGTCCCATCCATGTACTTGGATTTTAACATCTCTTAAAATCAAACCTGCATCCATCACTTCAGCGGGCAGCTTGCTACACACAAGCATCATCCTCTAAGTGAAGATGTTGCCCTTAAATATTTCACCTTTCACCATTAATCTATGACCTCTAACTCTAGTCTGACCCCACTCAGTCGAAAAAGCTTCCTTGCATTTATTCTATACCCCTCATAACTTCGTATACATCCATCATATCTCCCTTTATGCTCTTACGTGCCAGGGAATAAAGCCCTATCCTATTCAACAATTCCCTATAACTTAGTTCCTCAAGTCCTGGCAACATCCTTGTAAATTTTCTCAGCACACTTTAAATCTTATTGATATATTTCGAATGAAGATTTGACTAGAACTGCACACAAAATTTCAAATGTAGCTTCAACAATGACTGATTCAACTTCAGAATAACATCCCAACTCTTGTACTCAATACTTTGATTTAAGAAGGCCATTGTGAGTGAACCTCTCTATGATTCAACCTACCTGCAATGCCACTGTCAATGAATTGTTAATCTGTACTCCCAGATCACTCTATTCTACTGGACTCCTCAGTACCTTACTATTCAAACCTACTACTTGGTTTGTCCCTCCAAAGTGTGACCCCTCACAATTGACTGTATCTGCCACTTTCATCCCATTTGTCCATCTGCTCAAAATCCCTCTACAAGCTTTGATAGCCTTCCTCACTGTCCACTATGCCCCCAATCTTACAAGTTTTCTGATCCAGTTTATCATGTTATCACCCAACTCATTAATATAGATGACAACCATCTATATGGTGGGGTGAAGGATAGGGCTGGTGGGCCCTAACAAGTTCAGTCAACCTAAGAGAGAAGGAAGCTTGATTGCAAATCTGCTGAGGCAGAAATTAACCTCAAACATGAGCTATTTGCACTACACAGAGAACCACTTTACCAGAAACAATACCGATAAATCTTTATGCATTTGGCCCTTTTCTCCCATGATCTAGACACATCAGCAACCCATATTTTGCCACATCTAATTACTAAAAAAAAAACAGAGTGACACCAAGCCATACACAGAATGAGCACCTAGTAATTGATTCAAAGTCCTATGGACTAGAAGCCTTATTAATCAAGGAAAGAATCAAACAGAGTGTAGATATAGGATGTGATGGTTACCAAACTTCAATGGAAGAACTAATAAATACCCGAAATGTCTCAGAAAAGTGCCAAAGTTTCAATTAGAATTCTACTTACTGTCAGTGAACTGTGTGGAAGAACACCCAGGAACAGATTAATGCTGTTTTCCCCGAGCAGAGTGCTGACAACTAGGATCACAGTGTTGCCATCACAGCAGACTGCTGCTATGTGAGAGCTGATTTTCGACGTTGCTACAGAATTGGATGTTTTGATACTATACGCATCAATAAGTAACTCAGAGAACAATTTGTATACCTGAATCTCATCAATCACCAACTTTTGAAGTGTTTGCACCTCAATAAATTAAACAAATTTTATCATTAGATTAGGACAAGAACCACTTTACCATGAGGCCCAATGCAAGTTCCATTCTGTGAGGCCACCAGAGAAGTCCAAAAGTTATTCTCAACCAACTTAGTCATAGCTTGACCTTAATGAGGTCACACCCTTCTTTTGTCAGTGCTGTCAATCGCTAATAACCTTATGACCTTGGGAATCTGTCCCCGGACCATTGTAGACTCTTGTAATGTGATCCTTTTCTCAGACTTACTCTGCAAGTCTGCCTCACACTTATAACAGCATAGTCCAGTACAGAGCCTTCCAGAGCCTCTGTCAGTTCAATTGGCTGACTGTACACACAAAATGGCTCTGATGGCTACTAAGGCTTGTTGATAGCCAAAGATGTCACTATAATTGATTGTTTATGAATTTGAAAACATTCTAATCATGGGAGTTTATAACAAAAAGCATTAAAACAGATTTTAAAAATTGAAATGGTAAGAAGTGATTGAGCATATTTCAGCTAACTGAATCAAAGCAGCTTCAGCGGCAGGTTGCTGTCAATGCAATGCTCCTCAGACAGGATGAAGAGATTATTACTCCCCCAACACCATTCGGCTCTACAATTCAACCACCAGGGGCAAGACATGTTAAGTGCCGGGGTTCGGAGTGAGCTTAAGTTACCACTCAATGCACTTTAGTAAACTATTTAAGAACTTTTTAAAAGCTATTTATTAATGCTTTTTGGGAGGGTGATTTTAGATGCATATCAAATTTATACTGAGTTAAATACTGTATGTAATTAGTTTTGCTACAATAAGTGTATGGGACACTGGAAAAATGTTGAATTTCCCGTTGGGGATGAATAAAGTATCTATCTATCTATCTATCTCTATCAAAGTAAAAAATACCCACTTGCCACTTACTCTACAGCCGTTTCCTCCCATTGACTCAGTAAAGGCACTTGCACACCACCGGATAGCTAGCAGCACAGGCTACAGCACAACAGCTTACCAATAGATGCTGCCCAGTTAAAACATTGCCAGAAGTAGATTACAGGACTCCACAAATAAATGCATGTGGATCCATTTGAGGTACTGACCACCAAACGGAATGATGCTATGTGCCTTTGATGCTGCTGCAACAGAGTATTTAATTGTGTGTACTTGCATACTTGTGCACATGACAATAAACTCAATTTTGGCATGACTTTGAAAGTTCTCTTCCCTTATTATTGGCTTTCACCAGATACAATTGGTACTCTCATAACAAATGAGACAATAGAATAGTGCAAGTATGTGTGTTCATCGGAGGTTTCGGTTCAAAAAATACATTTGACAGAATTCAGAACCAAATATAACTTTCACAATTATATAACTTTGAGAAGCACTTCACTGTTGGACTCTAGAATGAACAAAGAACGATACAGCACAATACAGGCCATTCAGCCCACAATGTTGTGCCGAACCTTAGACCCCCCCACCTTAAATTCCTCCATATACCTGTTTAGTAGTCTCTTAAACTTCACTAGTGTATCTGCCTCCACCACTGGAATAAAAATCACGAAAAGTAGAGGTCCCTGAACTGATCCTTGTGGGACACCATAAGTCACAAACTTCCAATCTGAATGTACTCCGTCCACTATGACCCTTTGCTTTCTGCAGGCAAGCCAATTCTGAATGGAACATTAAACAGAATTTCTATTACTTACTTTGATTTATCTAGAAGTATCTAACATTATTCCAGAAGGAAAGGGAATGTAGATCCATTTCCTGGGAGTTTGCTCAAACTCTAACCTTCAATACATCCCAGCAAAGCAGTTTCATCTGGGAAATCATTCTGCTAAGGAGATGACCCATAAATGTTTGGCACAATTAAGTGCTTATTGCACTGATTAGTTTGCATGCTGTGCCATTTGAGAGTGTTTTATTCTTGGGGCCCAGGTCAATGGACACATTTGGAAGAAAAGGGAAGTGGTCCAATATCAACTGCAGACCTTGGTCATGTGCTTCTGTTCAGCTCAAAGGTCAAGGACTGGAATCAGTCAAGCTCATGTTGAAAACCACTCAAGGAACAATTGGTCTTTGAGGACAGAGATGAAGACCAGGAGATGATATCAGGGTCCATGTCAGAAAGGAGATAGGTAAAGAAAAATGCCTGAGGATGAAATTTAGCTCTGGCAAGGATCAGCTCAGGGAACACCACTGTTATAACTTGACCGCTCTGAATAAACACAGAGATGAGCATAACTCACAACAAATGGTTCAACGTTTCAGGAAAGCACTCCAAAATTAGTATTGCCTGCAAAAGGGCATCATTCAACATCCATCTAATAATGTATTGTCAACACAAACACAATTCAGGACTACAAATAGAGAGTTAAATTTTTATATTCATTCAACCTAGAAATCAGCAAAATTGAATGTCCTTCTGGAAATTGTCAAATTCAGTAATGACAGGGCAGTTTACACCAGGCACAATGTATCATCTGGTCATTCTCCTCATCCTTTGTGGCACTTGTTCAAATCATCAAACCAGGATGGTGTGCAAATTGAGGAGATACTGGAGGCAATAATTTCCCAATACATTGACATTTTTGCCTTCCTTATTTGTAAGAATTAATGGAAGAACAGTAATGTTAAAACAACTGCAATGTTTACTGTTGTCACAATGCAGTAGTGGCAGCTAAGGTGGAAAATGAATACAGAAGCAAGCGCACATCTGGAGTTAAATTATATCGAATACAAGCACTATTGTTGAAATGACTGGTGATGAGAGAGAACATCATCATAATCCTGACATGAGCCTTTCAAGTTATGGAAATGCTCTTTGTTGATCAATAGGTGAGGTCCTTATTGACAATGCCTGTCCAATATCATATAGCCATTATGTTAAAATACCTAGACTAGTTATTTCTTGTTCAAAACAGGTATCATTAGTCACCTTTGTATTGTCAATGAGATCTCTCAGTTGTCAACTCAGTAGGGCCTGTTTGACGGGCTTGAGATCATTTTTTTTTTAGGAAGTTCACAAAGCTTAATAAAAAGAAGTCAGCTTTAAATGGAGCTGGCATTGTGGGAGCAGACATTGTATGAGTGGGCAGGGTTAGCATGGGGAACTTGAGGCTTTCGCTCAAGATGTTTTGGCGGGAAGAGGCGGAGACTAAAATAAGCTTCTTCCCTTCTTTCTTGCACAGTTAGAGCAGTGGGGATGACAGTCAAGACAGTGAGGTGCTCCTCTTGCAGAATGTAGGAAGGCAGGGAGACCCCCTGTGTCCTGGTAACTACATCTACAAGAAATACAGCCAGCTGCAGCTTTTTACAAACTGTTTTCAGGAACTGGAGCTTGAAACAGATGAACAACAGATCATTCAGAAAGCTGAAGGATTGTTTGACAGGAGATACAGAGAATAGTTACACTTAAGGTGTAGGATTTATGTAACAGGATGACCATCAGGAGGAGGAATTGGGAAAAGCATTCAGTGCATGGTACTCCTGTAGCTATTCCCCTCAATAACAATAACAGTCTTTTAGATATTGGTGCTGGGGTAAAGGGAACAGCATAGCTAAGGGAAACCATTGTGGTCAAATCTCTGGAAATGAGTGGCTCTATGACTCAGAAAGAAAGGAGAAAGAAGAGGTGTGTAGCAATGATAGTGGATTCATTGATTAAGGGGACAGACAGGAGATTCTGTGGACAAGAATAAGATTCCAGGATGATACGTTGTCTCCAAGGTGCCAGAGTCAGGTTTATCATGGATGGAAACTACTGCATTGTTAAAGAGCGGGGTGAGCAGTCAAAGGTTGCGGTTCATGTCGGTACCAATGACATGGGCAAGAAGGGTGATGAGGTAGTGCAGAGTGAGTTTAGAGAGTTAGGTGCTAAATTAAAGGAAAGGAATTACAGGTTGGTGATCTCAGAGCTTGTACCCAAGCCAGATACTAGAGAGGCCAGAAATAGTAAAATAATGTAGTTTACCATCTGGCTAAGGAGGATTTTGGATCACTGGATATTCTTCCAAGGATGGTGGGACTTATACCAATGGGATAGTTTGCACCCGAACAGAAAAGGGAACAAAACTTTTTTTTTTATTAGATTTTTTATACATTTTACAAATTTAAAAAACCCCAAATCAGAATGAGGAACATTAATACAGTGCAAAATTAAGCATACAATGACAATATGATACAAAGAAAGAGAATTTTTTTAAAAAAAGCAGCTAAATTGAAGACAAGTAAACTGAGTATCCTCCCCCAACCCCACAACACAATAAAAAAAACTCCAGACCAACCACAACACAATATAGAGAATATAAATCAGGACAATCAAACTCCCAGACTGTGAATACACTTAGCAACAGAGGATAATAATGCCTACTAGCAGAAAAAAAAGGAGCTGAAAGCAAGGGACCGAAAAAAAGAAAAAAAACCCTAGTCAAGAGGAAGGTTATGAAAGTACTCGATAAAAGGTCCCCAGACCTTATAGAACTTTAAATCCGAATTAAGAACTGAATAGTGGATCTTTTCGAGGTCCAAGCAGGTCATAATGTCGTTAAGCCATTGAGCATGAGTGGGCGGGGCAACTTCTCTCTATCTAAGGAGGATCAAGCATCTAGCCAGGAGAGAGGCAAAGGATAATATTCGGCATTTGGTCGGACTCAGACGTAAATCTGTCTCGCCCCTGAAACCGAACAAAGCAATTAAGGGGTTTGGTTCTAGGTGCTGATTCAGAATATACGATAACGTAGTGAAGACATCTTTCCAAAATTTCTCCAAGCTAGGACAGAACCAGTACATATGAATAAGAGAGGCCTCGCCCCTTTCGCATTTATCACAAAGCGGACTAATGTTAGGGTAGAATTGAGATAGTTTAGATTTAGACATATGAGCTCTATGAACAATCTTAAACTGTAAAAGGCAATGGCGAGCACAAAGAGAGGTTGAGTTAACCAATTTGAGAATCGAGTCCCAACTCTCATCAGATAAGGAGATATTTAAATCCATGCCATTTTAAGTTTATCCACAGGGGCCCGTCGTAAGGCTGCTAACTTATTTCGAATAGTTGATATTAAACCTTTACCTAGTGGATTAATGGAAAGAAATAAGTTCATAGCATTTTTCGCAGGCATTTCAGTAAAGTTAGGAATTAAAGGAACAATAAAGTGTCTAATTTGGAGATATCTAAAAAAATGAGCGTTGGGCAGATTGAACTTAACAGAGAGCTGCTGAAAAGAAGCGAAGTGATTATCAATGAAAAGATCTTCAAAATGCCTAATGCCCTTCCTATACCAAACCTGGAATGCTGAATCGTACGTAGTAGATAGAAAAAGGTGATTATGTACGACAGGGCTGGAAATGGAAAAACCATGGAAACCATAGCATTTCCTAAACTGAGCCCATATACACAAAGTGTGTCTAACAAGAGGATTAACTATTAATCTGGACAGACTACTAGGGAGTGCAGAGCCAAGAAGTGCAGAGATAGATAATTCTTTAGTGGAGCTCAACTCCATTGCCACACACTTAGGGCACTCGGGTTGGCCATGGAAAAAAAGATCAAAAGGTAGCACAACATATATTAGCTGCCCAATAATATAAATGAAAGTTAGGTAAAGCCATGCCACCCTCTTTTTTAGGTTTTTGGAGATAAGAGACAATAGACAATAGGTGCAGAAGTAGACCATTCGGCCCCTCGAGTCTGCACCGCCATTCTGAGGTCATGGCTGATCATTCACTATCAATACCCAGTCCCTGCCTTGTCCCCATATCCCTTGATTCCCCTATCCATCAGATATCTATCTAGCTCCTTCTTGAAAGCATCCAGAGAATTGGCCTCCACCGTCTTCTGAGGCAGTGCATTCCACACCCCCACAACTCTCTGGGAGAAGAAGCTCTTCCTCAACTCTGTTTTAAATAACTGACCTCTTATTCTCAATCCATGCCCTCTGGTACTGGACTCTCCCAACATCTGGAACATATTTCCTGCCTCAATCCTATTAAAATCCTTTAATTATCTTAAACGTTTCAATCAGATCCCCTCTCAATCTCCTCAATTCCAGTGTGTACAAACCCAATCTCTCCAATCTCTCTGTGTAAGACAGCCCTGCCATCCCAGGAATCAACCTAGTGAATCTACGCTGCACTTCCTCAATTGCCAGAATGTCCTTCCTTAAACCTGGAGACCAAAACTGTACACAATATTCCAGGTATGGTCTCACCAGGGCCCTGTACAAATGCAAAAGGACATCCTTGCTCTTGTACTCAATTCCCCTTGTAACAAAGGCCAACATTCCATTTGCCCTCTTCACTGCCTGTTGCACTTGCTTATTCACCTTCATTGACTGATGAACTAGGACTCCTAGGTCTCTTTGCATTTCTCCCTTACCTAACTCTACACCATTCAGACAATACTCCGCCCTCTTGTTCCTGCTTCCAAAGTGGATAACTTCACATTTATTCACATTGAATGACATCTGCCAAGTATCTGCCCACTCACCCAGCCTATCCAAGTCTCCCTGTATTCTCCTAACGTCCTCTTTGCATGTCACACTGCCACCCAGTTTAGTATCGTCAGCAAACTTGCTGATATAGTTTTCAATGCCCTCATCTAAATCGTCGACATAAATCATAAAGAGCTGTGGTCCCAATACAGAGCCCTGTGGTACCCCACTAGTCACCTCCAGCCAGTCCGAGAAACACCCATTCACTGCTACCCTTTGCTTTCTATCTGCCAACCAGTTTTCTATCCATGTTGAAACCCTGCCCCCAATGCCGTGAGCTCTGATTTTACTCACCAATCTCCTATGTGGCACCTTATCGAATGCCTTCTGAAAATCTAGGTACACTACATCCACTGGCTTACCCTCATCTAACATCCTTGTTACACCCTCAAAAAACTCCAACAGATTAGTCAAGCATGATTTGCCCTTAGTAAATCCATGCTGGCTCGGCCTAATCCTATTACTGCCATCAAGATATGCCACTATTTTGTCCTTAATAATGGACTCAAGCATCTTCCCCACGACTGACATTAGGCTAACAGGGTGATAGTTCTCTGTTTTCTCTTTCCCTCCCTTCTTGAAAAGTGGGATAACATTAGCCACTCTCCAATCTTCAGGAACTGATCCTGAATCTAAGGAACATTGGAAAATGATTACCAATGCATCCGCAATTTCCTGAACCACCTCTTTTAGAACCCTCGGATGCAGACCATCTGGACCCAGGGATTTATTAGCCTTCAGTCCTACCAGTCTACTCATCACAGTTTCTTTCCTAATGTCAATCTGTCTCAATTCCTCTGATATTTTATGACCCTGGCCCATCCATACATCTGGGAGATTGCTTGTGTCCTCCCTGGTGAAGACAGATCTAAAGTATGCATTAAATGCTGTTGCCATTTCCCTGTTTCCCATAACAATTTCTCCCAATTCATTCTTCAAGGGGCCAACATTGTTCTTAACTATCTTCTTTCTCTTCACATAGCTAAAAAAGCTTTTGCTATCCCCTTTTATATTCCTGGCTAGACAGAGCTCATACCTGATTTTTTCTCTCCATATTGCTTTTTTAGTTAAGATCTGCTGTTCCTTAAAACTTCCCCAATCATCTGTATTCCCACTCATCTTAGCCCTGTCATACTTCTTTTTCTTTAATGCTATACAATCTCTGACTTCCTTTGTCAACCACTGTGGCCCCTTCCCCCTCTTTGAATCCTTCCTTCTCATTGGAATGAACTGCTTTTGCATCTTTTGTATTATCCCCAAGAATATCTGCCACTGCTGATCCACTGTCTTTCCTGCCAAGGCATCCGCCCATTTAACTTTGGCCAGCTCTTCCCTCATGGCTCCGTAGTCTCCTTTATTTAATTGCAACACTGACACCTCTGATCTACCCTTATCCCTCTCAAATTGTAGATTAAAACTTATCATGTAATGATCACTACTTCCTAATGGCTCCTTTACTTCAAGATCACTTATCAATTCCTGTTCATTACACATCACCAAGTCCAAAATAGCCTCGTTCCTGGTTGGCTCAAGCACAAGCTGTTCCAAAAATACATCCCTTAGACACTCCACAAACTCCCTATCCTGGGGTCCAGCACCTACCTGATTCTCCCAGTTCACCTGCATGTTGAAATCTCCCATAACGACTGCATTACCTTTAGCACATGCCAATGTTAACTCCTTAATCAACTTGTACCCAATATCCACGCTACTGTTTGGGGGCCTGTACACAACACCCATTAGGGTCTTTTTACCCTTACTGTTCCTCAGCTCAATCCACACAGACTCTACTTCCCCTGTTCCCAAGTCACCTCTTGCTAAGGACTGAATCTCATTCCTCACCAACAGGGCCACCCCACCACTTCTTCTCATGTTTCTGTCTCTAAGATAGCACGTATACCCTGGTACACTCAATTCCCAGGCCTGATCCCCTTGCAGCCATGTCTCCGTTATCCCAACAATATCTTAGTTCCCCATTTTCATCTGAGCTTCAAGCTCATCTGTCTTATTTCTGACACTACGCGCATTCAAGTATAGAATTCTGAGCCCATTCCTCCTCTCTTTGCTTAAAACACTGTCTACTGTACCTAACCCAGCTCCTTGAACTTCCATCGGGCTAATTGCACCCTAAATTTTGATGACCTTCTCAAGATCACCCAAACCTTCTACACATTTAACCCCATGCTCCTTCTGACCAACCCTCTGGATCTGGATCCCTGCCCCCTGCACATCTAGTTTAAACCCCCCTGAGCAGCACTGGCAAACACTCCTGCAAGAATGTTAGTACCCCTCCGGTTCAGATGTAGACCGTCCCTTCGAAACAGATCCCAATGTCCCTGGAACAAAGACCAATTATCCAAAAACCTGAACCCTTCCTACCTGCACCATGCTCTCAGCCTCGTATTGATGTGCATAATCATTCTATTCTTCGCCTCACTCGCACGTGGCACAGGTAACAATCCCGAGATTGTCACCCTGGAGGTCCTGCCTTTCAGTTTCACTCCTAACTCCCTGAACTCTCTAAGCAGGACCCCCTCACTCACCTTACCTACATCGTTGGTCCCTACATGGACCGCTACATCTGGGTTCATGCCCTCGTTCTCAAGAATAGCCTGCACCCGATCTGAGATGTCCCGGACCCTGGCACCAGGGAGGCAACATACCATCCGAGACACCCGATCTGCCCCACAAAATCTCCTATCTGTCCCCCTGACTATAGAATCCCCTAAAACTATCGCTCTCTTCTCTTCCCTCCTCCCCTTTCTAGTTGAGGGTTCAACCTCTGTGTCAGAGGCAGGACCACTACAACTCATTCCTGGTAGGTCATCCCCATCAACAGTGTCCAGTACGGTATACTTATTGTTAATGGGAATGGCCGCAGGGGTGCTCTGCTCTCTCTGCCTGCTCCCTCTGCCTCTCTGGACCGTCACCCATCTGCCTACTTCTTGGTTTTTTGGTTTGACAACCTCCTGATAACTCCTATCTATCTCTGCCTCTGCCTCCCGAATGATCCGTAGTTCATCCAGCTCCCGCTCCAACTCCCTAACTCAGGCTGATAGGAGCTGCAGCTGGACGCACCTCTTGCAGGTGTGGTCATCATGGACAACTGTGTTGACCCTGACTTCCCACATACTGCATAAGGAGCACACCACTGCTCTGACTGTCTCCCCCATACCTGAACTGAATTAGTAGAATAAGTCTAAAAAGCACCTAGCGACCTTACCTTCTTCCCCTCAGCGAGTAATCACACAGGCTTACCGAAGTCCCCTTACGCCGAAGCCCACTTAGCCAAAGCCCAGGACTCTGCTTCCATGGACTCCGCTGCCCGCTCGACGCTGCCTGCTCGACGCGGCCCGCTCTGAAAAGAAGTCTTGCCTTTTAAAGTGCGCGCTCGACGCTGACGTCACTCGCGCCTGCGCAGTTCCCCCTCCTCCACAGGTATTGACCAGGTAGGCTTAAATCCTACCTACACGGTTGAATTCTCTGAGCTTCCAGCTGAATCACAAGCTGGAACTTGCTCCCGATTCAAATGACCACTCTGAAAAGAAGTCCTGCCTTTTAAAGTGTTCATTTGATGGATTTTACTAATTCTAGAGTGCTTATTCTTCCACAGATATGACAAAATAATAGAGTCTAAGGAGTCAAAAAAAGATTTAGGAATAAAAATTGGGATAGATTGAAATAAGTATAAAAATTTGGGGAGAACATACATTTTAACAACATTAATACAACCTACCAAAGACATAGATAGAGCTGCCCATTGTACCAGACTCTGTTTTATAGTATATGAAAGATTGGCAGTTTTCACGAAAGAGATCTTTAAACTTCCTTGTGACTGTAATTCCAAGATAAGTAAATTGATTATGGACTACTTTAAAAGGGAGATCACGAAATGTTAATTCTTGTGCTTCTTTACTAATTGGGAAAAGTTCACTCTTATGTAAATTAAGTTTATAGCCATAGATCTGGCTTAACTGGTCAAGAAGTGAAAACATTGGAGGTAAGGATGTAGATGGATTTGAGAGAAAGAGTAATAAGTCATCAGCATAAAGAGAAACTTTATGCTCAATACCCCCTCTCCAAATCCCGGTCAATTCAGGACAACTTAGAAATGCTATCGCCAAAGGTTCTATAGCCAAATCAAAGAGAAAGGGACTTAAGGGGCATCCCTGACGGGTGCCACGTTTGAGATTAAATACCTGGGATTTTTGAAAATTAGTTAAAACAGAAGCAGTAGGACACAGGTACAGCAATTTGATCCAAGAGATGAAGCTTTGACCGAGGTCAAATTTTTCTAAGACTGCAAAAAGGTAGTTCGATCAAATGCTTTATCCGCATCAAGGGAAATAACACATTCAGGAATCCCAGTTGGGGTGAATATAAAATGTTAAATAAACGCCAAATGTTGAAAAAAGGGAGATGGTTTTTAATGAAACCTGATTGGTCATCAGAGATAATAGAGGGAAAAACGGTTTCTAATCTATAAGCCAAAACTTTAGCTAAGATCTTTACATCAACATTGAGCAAAGAAATCGGCCTATACGAGGAACACTCTGTTGGGTCTTTACCCTTTTTTAATAGGAGAATAATAGATGCCTCATTAAAAGAGGGTGGCAGTTTGCCATAATTAAACGAGTCTGATAATACTGAAAGTAACTGAGGAGAAAGAAGTGAAGAGAATGATTTATAAAATTCTACAGGGAACCCATCAGGTCCAGGAGATTTCCCTGAGGACTGTGCAGAAATTTCAAAAGATATTTCTTCTGATGATATAGGCGCATTAAGTTTGGCTTTAAAATCAGATGAAAGTGAAGGAATATTCAGATTGTTTAAAAATTGATCAACAGAGATATTGTCATTCAAAGATTCAGAGGAATAAAGCCGGGAATAAAAATTTTTAAATGTATCATTAATTTCCAAATGATCCGATGTAAAGTCTCCGTTCTCCTTCTGGATCTTTGTAATATGTTGTTTAGCTTTGGAGCGCCTCAGCTGATTGGCTAGAAATTTACCAGACTTATCACCATGAACGTAAAAGCGACTCTTGCTTTCGAGAAGTTGGCGTTCGACAGGTTGAGTAGACAGAAGATTAAATTTAGTTTGGAGTTCTACACACTTCTTGTATAGTTCAGGGTTCTTAGTTTGAGCATACAGTTTATCCAATTCTTTAATTTGGTTAATGAGGTCTAATCAGTCTGCACAGGATCTTCTGTTGAGATTTGCTGTGTAAGATATTATTTGACCCCTCAGATATGCTTTCATGGCATCCCAGACAATCTGGGATGACATTTCAGGTGATGTATTAGTGTTAAAATAAAAGGTTATCTGATCCTTAATAAATTTTAGAAAATCATCATCCGATAATAAAGTTGAATCAAACCGCCAGTGTTTATTCCTCTGAGGGAGACCAGGAAAGTTTAAAGAGAGAGTAATTGGGGCATGGTCAGAAATCAATATACTCTGTTACTCACAAGAGTAGGCAAATGGAATAAGATGGTTATCGAGTAAGAAATAGTCAATTCTAGTGAAGGTATGGTGAACATGTGAAAAAAAAGAATAATCTCTCTCAGTAGGATGAAGGAAACGCCATATATCAGAGATACCAAAATTAGAGAGAAACGATTGGATAGCTAAGGCAGATTTAGTAGGTGATCTGGTAACAGAGGACGATCGATCCAGATTAGGATCTAACCAACAGTTGAAGTCACCACCCAGTATAAGAGAGTATGAGTTTAAGTCTGGTAATGAGGAAAAAAAAACAGGGAACAAAACTCTTGTGCGAAGGTTTGCCTCTGCTACTGTGAGCGAATTAAACTAGTGTTGCAAGGGGATGGGATCCAAAGTGCCAGCCTAGTGGAGTGCTTGCGGAGAAAGAGATGTAAATCTACATACAATGTCAATTGACAATGAGACGGCCTACAGACAGAATATGGAAGAGCTCGAGGACTGGTGCCAGGCAAATAGCCTCTTCCTCAATGTCAACAAGATAAAGGAGATGGCTATCAGCTTCAGAAAATTTGCTCCACTCACACCCTTCTTTACATCAGTGGAAACTGTGAGCAGATACTAACTTCTGGGAGTGCACACCTCACACAAACTCTGTTGGTCCCAGTGTAGTGTATTTCAGTAATATTCAAGTTATTTTCTAAATATATTGTTTGATTAAGTATTCTTTGTTTGTATACATAATTCATAAGTAAGAAGAATATGAATGGCATACATCATTCTACCACCACATCATATATGAACAACTTACTAAAGAAAAGAAGAAAGTAAAACTATTTAGACAATTATCCTGGACTCTGTATTTTTTTTTCAGCTAGTTTCTGGAATTACAAAACATAACACGACCTTTCTTTTTCAATCCTTTTATTAAATTTTTCAAAGACAAATACATAACGGTCATAATAATACAAAGGGAGTGGGATTACATTGCTGGCAATTAAGACATGAGTAAATACTATAGGTAACACCAATATAATTGACCTCCCAAACCCTTGATATAAACAAGATACAAAAAAAATGGAAAAAAACCCAAATTGAAAAATCAAAAATAAACTAAACTAAACTAAACTGAAACAAAACTAAACAAAGCTGGGCTATTCTATTATATCAAATAAAATCATTAATGTCATCAACTCCACTCTTCTACTCAAATTAATGAATGATATAAGGAATCAGAAAAGTTTAAATTACATTCTATGAAAGTATTGAATGTAAGGCCTTCAAGTTTCTTCAAATTTAACCAAGGGATCAAAGGTCCCACTTCTAATTTTTTTCTAAATTTGAACAGGATATGGTTTGGGAAAATCATTGAGATGTAGTTGAATGATTCATCTCTTTCCAATTCAATAATTAAATAACTAGCCATTAAAGTAGCAAGTGCAATCGGCCAAGCTGCAGAGAGCAGAAAACCATTGGTAAGCCAGAAATTGCAGTAATAGAGTGAGGTTGTAAATTAATGTGCAAAACTGTAGAGAATGTATTAAAAATATCTTTCCAAAAGAGGACAAGACTAAAACATATGTCAGAGAGGCCACCTCAGAGTGACATCTATCACAAATCGGACTTATATGAGAGTAAAAATGAGCTAATTTATCTTTAGACATATGAGCCCTATGTACCACTTTAAATTGAATCAACATATGTTTAGCACAAATAGAAGAAAAATTAACTAATTGAAAAATTTTCTCCCATTTCTCTATAGGTAAAGAAAGTTGAAGTTCCTTCTCCCATTCATTTTTAATTTTATCGGATATATCTGGCTGAATAAGAGACTAAAATTAAGATTAAAGTTAAAATTAAAATTAATTAAGAAACGACTAGATAGGTATATGGAGGAATTTAAGGTGGGGGGTTATATTGGAGGCAGGGTTTGAGGGTCGGCACAATGTGCTGTAATGTGCTGTACTATTTTATGTTCTATGAATATTCATAGTCATATCATAAATGATTGCTATTAAACCCATTTGATAATGTTTTAAGCCAAAACTTTATTTCCATGATATCAGTTGGATATGAAATTGGAAAGGTAGGTAACATCATATTCAAAAATAATCTCTGATCTGTAAGTATCTTAAAAAATGGGATCTGGGCAAATTATATTTATCAGACAACTGTTCAAAAGACATGAAACAGTTATACAAAAATAAATCACGAGAACATATTATACCCTTCATTTTCCAAACCCAAAATGGTTCTCATTTTTGGTTTGTACTGTAGGTATTTTTAGTATTTCCAGATTAACTATTCTGTTCCCTTTTGTGATTCTGCTTTTTTTTTGAAACTATTTAGTAGATGTTTTGGTGGTTTGACTTTTTTGTTGAACGGAGATACATTCACTCTCTTTTTTTACGTTTCAAATTGTCGTTCTGCTTTCTTCTTCCCATAAGACCTTATTTTCTTGCTGCATCATTTTCAATTGTTTATGCGTGGGTTCTCTTTTTTTGGCTTGTACTGTTATGTACCCCATAACTGGGTGTCTTACCAGCAAAGATAGAAGTATCCGTTGGAGTCTGGTACTATTTTCAAAACAGTGTTTATTAGTAAAATATACAAATCAATATTAACAATGCAAATATACAGATAATACACGTTAGCAATACTGAACCTAAAAGTGTGGGTATAATAATAATCAATAATAAACAAGCTCTATCATTGTCTAGGGGATAAGGAATTATCATGGGAAAGTATAAACTTCAGTTCAGTTCATGTAGGCTGAGGTAGTTGTTGGTTCTTTTGTTGTAATTGTTGGAGAGAAAGAGAGAGCGATCAAACAGTGACAGCCAGTCAAACCTTCCTTTACGTTCTTGATCTGTTGATGTATTGTTGTGGCCATTCAGATATGACCTCTCTGTCCTTTGGCTAGACCGTTCTTCTATGGTGGACTCATCACCCAGACAAGGATTGACAGACACACAAGCCCCCACCTGCCTTTCTATAAACACTGTGAGTCAAAATTGACTGATCCTTCTTTTGGTCTCTGATGCCCCACACTTTTCTCGTGGGTTCCAACACTTAAACAGTGCTCACTAGTGTCTCTCTTGGTGTGTCTCCTGGTGTGTCTCCCCAGACTTCACTTTTATCCCTACTCATGGGGTCTCAGGTGTCAATCAGTTTTGAATGGCTTAGTCCATCAAACCAGCCCACTCTGGCTGTCCACTGAGGAATTTTCATGAACAGAATAGTACCAAGTAAACAGTCCTCTCTGGAGCTGTGAGTCTTACAGGAGTCATAACAATGTCTTTCTCCCCTGGTGTTATCTCGCCCTTGTCTGAAGCAAATGTTCCAGTCCCACTATGTTTTGTTCCATCTCTTTCTCTCTCATTAACAGCCTGGCAACAGTAATGGTTTGTGATTCTGCCAGAGGAGGGGGACATGGGCAACCTTGCAGCCTTCTGCCCATCAGAGCTGTTCATCCTTCGTAACATTACTGTAGGTATTTTTAGTATCTCTATATTAACTTTTCTGTTCCCTTTTGGGATTCTGCTTTCTTTAGCTTTTGAAATTATTTAGTCGATGTTTTGGTGTTCGATTTCTTTTTTTTTTGAACGGAGTTACATTCGCTCTTTTTTTTTACGTTCTAAGATGTCGTCCTGCTTTCTTCTTCCCATAAGACCTTATTTTCTTGCTGCGTCATTTTCAACAGTTTAGGCATGAAATAATCAATGACACAAACTGGTGCTTTCTCCTTTTTCTGAACTACTTGTGTCTTAGTACTCTGCTTTATGATTTAAACTTTTTCTTTCAAAAAAATTTGCGGTAGTTTTTTTTCTTGCTACTTTTCGATAATTTTCTTTTTTTTTGGATTATGAGTAGCTTTTTTTAAAAAACTTTTATCTTTTGGGCTGCTATCAGGGGAGATGGCGTTAGAATTAGCTTTAGCTTATCTCTTGGCTTACCTCTGGCTTTTTTCTGGGTCTGGTTTCTGGGTGGAATTTCTTTCTTTTTAGATTGGATGAAAAAATTTGAAACTGGGCTAATTCGAAACTACTAAAATGTCTGATATGTCATAACCACCGGTTCCTCTTTGAACCTTTCATCCTCTTCCAAGTTCATGAGTTTGTATTCTGGTTAACCCTATATGTACCATATTACAGGTTTTACTATGATGGATAAGATTATTAATTTTGTTTCCATGGAATACAAATAGTTTAAACCATTTGATTAAATGGAAAAAAAATTTCAAGGTATTCCACAGAATGAATGCCCATATTATTTTTGCACAAGAAATTCATGTGTGGAAAGAGGATAATCAGGATTTTTTTAGCTTTTGGAAAAGATAACCGTACCATTCAAATTCCTAGGCTGAAGTGCAATAAGTTTCTATTTTTATAGATTCTTCTATTTCACTTGTTCACTATGAAACAATTCCAGATTTGAATGGTAGATTTCTGTTTATCACTGGCCTACTCTGTAATAAAAAAGTGGTTATGTTTAATGTTTATGCTCCGAATATTGACTACCCTGAATTTTTTAAACACTTATTCACATCCCTTCCCAATTTAAGTCACTATATGCTGATAGTGGGAGGAGATTTTAATTGTTGTTTAAATCCTTCAATGGATAGATCTAAGGCTAATCAGGCACATCTGAATAAATTGGCAACCTTTATTAATTCCTTTATGCTTGATTTTGGAATTTCAGTAATTTGGAGGTTTTTACATCCAAAGGAAAAAGAGTTTTCATTCTTTTCCCATGTTTATCATAGTTATTCTAGAACTGACTACTTTTTTATTGACTCTCATTTAATTCCCTCTGTTACTGACTGCAATTATGATTCCATTGTCATCTCTGACAATGCGCCTCTGAAACGCTCTATTAAACTAATGGGTACACCTTCTAGTTTTGGACAATGGTAATTCAATTCTCTATTACTACAAGACTCAGGCTTTGTGAATTTCATAAAGGAACAAATTGATTGTTTCTTTTCAACACATTCTACGGATGAAATTTCCATTGGGGTTTATGGGATCCTTCTAAAGCATATGTCCATGGGCAGATTATCTCATATTCTGCTGGAGTGAAAAAACAAATTAATAAAGAGATTTGTATGTTGGTTGATAAGATTAAAGCAATTGACAAGATGTACTCTATTGCTCCTAGTCAGGAGCTTTATAAAATAAGGGTCGAACTTCAAATGAAACATAGTTTACTTTTAACATCCTCAATTGAAAATCAATTAATTAAGTATAGGATCATTTTTATACTCATGGTGATAAATCTGGTAAACTATTGGCTAGTCAATTGAAACCTGCTTCAGTTAAACGTCAGATTATTAAAATTCGTAAACAACATGGAACTATAACGGTTGATCATGATGAGATAAACAAGTCTTTTCAAGAATTTTATACCTCTTTATATCAATCAGAATCTCCTGATGAGCCCACTATAATGCATGAATTCTTAAGGAAATTGAATGTTCTGAAATTATCACCTAATGAACGTTTAGTATTAGATGCTCCTATTATGGAACAAGAAATAAAAGATGCTATTTCTTCGATGAATTCAGGTAAAGCACCTGGCCCAGATGGTTACCCAGTAGAATTTTTTAAATCCTTCTCTACAATACTTTCTCCCTAGCTATGTAAAATCTTCAAGGATGCATTATTTATAGGTAAATTACCATAATCTTTTTATGGCGCCTCTATTTCCTTAACTCTTAAAAAAAGATAAAGATCTTACTGAATGCACATCATATAGGCCTATGTCCTTATTGAATGTAGATTCTAAGATCTTTTTGAAAATAGTGGCAACCAGATTGGAGAAAGTATTGCCTCAAATTATTTCGGTTGATCAGACTGGATTTATTAAAAACCTCTATTTGTCCTTTAATATTAGGAGATTAAAGAATATTGTTTATATTCCCTCATCTAGAACTCCAGAATGTGTCATCTCATTGGATGCCAAGAAAGCATTCGATAGAGTTAAATGGTCATACTTATTTAGTACGCTTGAGAAATTTAATTTTAGTCCACAATTTATATCGTGGGTTAAATTCAGATATTATGCCCCTACAGCTTTGGTACTTACCAATAATATAAGATGCAGATTCAGATTCAGATTCGGTTTATTGTCATTTAAAAACCACAAACGCAATGCAGTTAAAAAAATGAGACAACGTTCCTCCAGAATGATATCAACAAAGCACATGTCAAAATAGTCTACACCAGAAAATCCACATAATGTTTGGCAATCCCCAATCCAGAGTCCGGAGGGGCTGCTGCGTATTAATATCATGCTACCATCTTAGCGCGTTTCCCAGAAAGGAGCTCCAAATCCACCAGACATAACAAGACCAAAAACTAAAGCTACAAGACCTGCATAAACCCACATAGTTACAACAGTGCAAGCAATACCATAATTTGATAAAAAACAGACCATGTGCATGATAAAAATAGTCCAAAGATGTTAAAAGACTATAAGTTCAAAAGAAACCACCACACAGTTTCAACAAGTCCTCAGGCTCCCGATAGAATTGTCATCTCAAGCCAGCAGCAGAAGGGAATACCCCGGCTATGCACTTCCACAGCCCTGCCCGACTCACCCTTGCAGATGCCGCACACAATGAAAGCTCCTTCAAACCCAGCCTCACAGACACAGCACATACTGAAAGCGACCTGACTGCAGCGGACACTGAATCTGTCAAACCTCCGATCCTCCGACCATCTCCTCTGGCACAGCTTCTCTGAGCACAATTATCTGCTGAGCGTATTAAGATGCCCCCACCAACGACCACTGGCAACGCGACCCCGAGGACTGGGGCATGTTCTTCTCAGCAGAGACCCAGACCTCACAGCAGCAGCAGCAACGTAGATGGCCTTCCTGGAGATTTCCAGATGTTCCTCTGTGCTCCGTGCTCCCACGTCTGTTTTTCATTAGATTAGGATTGCGCACAGAACCCCACTTAACAAATAGCATATCAGCTCTGGAGTGCCGCTGCAAGCTGCGTCGCGCCGCCATGTGAACTTGAGGTTGATCTCCTTTTTTTCAGTTGTTTTGTGGCAAAGGCAAGGTTGTCCTCTTAGCCCATTGTTATTTGATATTGCCCTGGAACCTTTAGCTATTACTATTCGTGACTCACCTTCTATATTTGGCACTTCTTGCAGGAATGTGATACACAAATTATCATTATACACAGATGATTTGTTATTATAAATTTTGAATCCTGAGAAATCCATTCCTGCTGTTATATCCTTACTCACTCAGTTTAGTAACTTTTCTGATTACAAACTGAATCTTAATAAGAGTGAACTTTTTCCTTTAAATATGCAAGTTCCAATTTATAGATGTTTACCATTCAGATTGGTTACAGATTATTTTACTTATCTAGGTGTTAAGATTACTAAAAAAAAATAAGGATTTATTTAGTGTCAATTTTTTTACCTTTAATAGACCAGGTCAAACAATCGCTTATTAAATGGTCCTTACTGTTTATATCGCTGATTGGTCAAATTAATGCTATTAAAATTATTATTTTACCTGAATTTTTATATTTTTTTCAAGCGGTACCAATCTTTATTCCTAAATCCTTTTTTGATACTATTGACTCTAAAATTTTGTTGTATATATGGCAGAATAAAAATCCTAGGCTAAGTAAAAAAATACTTGCAGAAATCCAAAAAGAATGGTGGCTTGGCACTGCCGAATTTAAGATTTTATTATTAGGTAATTAATATTTGATATTTAATATTTTAGACACAAGATGTGGATATTAATGTCAGTCCACAATGGGTTAATCTTGAATGTAATTCTGCATAAGGATTTTCACTGGCTTCCATCTTAGGGACCTCATTTCCCTTGGTTCTTTCTAAATTGAATAAACCAATGGTTAATCCAATAATTAAACATACATTACGAATATGGTTTCAGTTTTGTAATTTTTTTTGGCTTGAATAAATTTATTTTATTAAGTCCTATTATATCCAATTTTTTTCTTTCAACCCTCGTCATGGTCATAACACTACTGATGAGGGAGTTTTAAAATGAAGCTGAGACGACTACCTACCTCTTAAGGCACAATACATTCTTCTTCAAAAGGGAATAGAGGGAGAAGATTGAGTTAAAATAAGAACAGCACATTTATCTCTGGAAAGGGAGAGTGATGTTTAAGTTTAAAAAACACACAGTATATTTTCTTTGGAAGGGGGCGAGACATTCAAGTTAAAAGTAAAAGGCAGAAAATAAACAAAATTAACAAGTACCATTTAAGGCCATGGGTTTATAAACATTGAGGACTAAATGACAAAAATAAATTTTAGAAAACAGAAATACCTGGCTACATCAGAAAGACAGACAAATTTGATTGCTTAACAGATATCTGGATGATGTATACTAAACAAATTGAGCAGTATTTTGAAGAAAATGAAAGAGCCGATGAAAAACGAGTGCCAGTGATGCTGTGTGCATTGGGTGGAAAAGCATAGAGTTGGCTGAGAAGGTTAAGTGCTCCGACCAAACCAGCCAAAATTAGCTTTGCAGGAAAACTTGGAACAAAAACAGGTCATCATACAGATTGTTCTAGTGATTGGCATGTATGATGTTGTAGGCTTCACTGAATCACAGTGGAAAGAAGATTATAGTTGGGAGTTTAATGTTCAAGGATACACATTATATTGAAAAGACAAGCAGGTAGGCAGAGGTGATGGTGTGGCTCTGTTGGTAACAAATGAAATCAAATTGTTAGAGATGATATAGGATTGGATGATATTGAATCAATGTGGGTTCAGCAAAAAGGGAAATGCGAAATATTACTGAATTGGAATGACTTGGAATATTGCACTTCCTGCTGTTTCTAATCACACTGTCTTTATACATGTCTTTGAGACCAGTTATCGACCTGTTATCTTTCCAGCTGTAATACATTGTCAGAAGTATATGGTTATGCACTTTGATCAAAGATATAAAAGTATAGACTACTCTCTAAATGAAGAGGATATTTTAAAAAATCTGAGATGCAAAAGGACTTGGGAGTTCTCATGCAGGATTCCCTAAAGGTTAATTTGTAGGTTGTGTTGGTGGTGAGGATTGTGAGTATTCATTTAAGAGGAATGGAATATTAAAGCAAGGATGTAATGTTGAGGCTTTATAAAGCACTGATTTATATAATACTCACTTGAAGTATAGTCGAAGAAAGGATGTGCTAACATTGGATATAGTTCAAAAGTGGCTTATGAAAATGATTCCGGGATTGGATCGCTTGTCAAATGAGGAATGTTTGATGGCTCTTGGCCTCTACTCAGTGGAATTCAGAAGAATGAGGTTGACCTAATTGAAACCTATTGAATATAGAAAGTGGATGTGGAGAGGATGTTTCCTATGATGGGAAGTCTAAAACCAGAGGACACCACCTCAGAATAGATAAGGAGGAATTTCTTTATCCAGTGAGTGGTAAATCTGTGGAATTAATTGTCACAGGCAGCTGTGGAGGCCAAGTCATTGGGTATATTTAAGGCAGAGGTTGATTGATTTTAGTCAGGGCACGAAGTGATTCAGGGTGAAGGTAGGAGATTGGGACTGAGAGGAAAAATGGATCGGACGTGATGAAATGTGTCAAATGCCCTAATTCTGCTCCTATATCTGATGGACCTATGGGCTAAAACTGATGTTGATGGCAGAACAATTTAGATTTCATAAGCGGAAACAAAAAAAAGGGAAGTCCATTTCAGATATGGCAGAATTGAAGATGTTGTCTGAACATTGTCAGTTCAGTGATGGGCTTACTGATGTACTGACAGATCACCTAGTTTCTGGAACCTTACAAGAAAGCATTTAAAAACAGCACCGAAGTGAAGCAAAACTCAGATTTAAAAGGACAGTTGAAATCACCGTATCAATGGATGCAATTGGCAGAGATGTAATAGAGTTGCAGTTAGGAATGAAAATGAGCAACGACAAAACAGAAACCCGCAAGGCCAAACCAACTGTGTTACCATTGTGGCAGGGGTTCACTTACACCAGACCAATGCACGCTTAAAAACAAAACTTGCAGAATAAGCAACAAGGTAGGACACATACAAAGATCATGTCAGACAGATAAATATAAATGGAATGCACAGGAAAGAGTAAAAGATAAAAAGTCAATTTGCAGTTTCAAAAAGAGTGCTAATCTGCAGACTGTTGAGAAAAATCTGATAATGATGAGAGTGACACAGGACAGGGTAGTCTTGAGATTGGCTGTAAGAAAACTAACAAAAGCAATATGGCTTACATGAGAAGTGAATGGCAAATTAATTAAATAAAATTGGACACTGGCTCATCTGTTTCAATTATTACACAAAATAATTTTGATTGGCAAACTGAACTAAAGCCTGCAGATATCCAACTAAGAACTTACAATGGAAAAAAATAACTCCTGTGGGTATGACATTTCTAACAGTGAAATACAACAACCAACCAGGCACATTGAGCTTTTATGTGGTAAAAACAGGAGGGCTGTGATTGGCTGAGGTAACTATAACTTGTTTGGAAGTCCATCCACCATTTGCATGTCGTATTCCCTGGATGATGCCACAGCAGTAATTCATGGATAGCATTGAAAACACAAACATATCAAGGGTAAAACAGTGTTGAATAAAACATGCCAAACCCAAATTTTATGTTGCCCTTGTGGTTCCTTCTACCATTCTTGATAAATTATCCAGTGAGCTAGATCTCAAGGAGGATGCAGGAATTCTTTCAAAGGTTGAGTGCACGCTATGGGCAATACAGTAGTCCCAGCAGCCAAGACAGATGGGTTTGTCAAGACTTTTGGTGATTTTATTGTCACAATACTGGAAGTAGATCAATACCCTCTGCCTGGGCTAGGGGATATCTTTGCAAACCTTTCTGGGGAGAAACACTTCTGCAAAGTGGAATTAACTGAGGAACACCAACAGATGAAGGTGGAAGAAGAGTCCAAAGTGTTTTCAGCTTAAACACTCTCAAAGTACTTTATTGTTATAATAGGCTTATTTTTGGAGTAGCATCTGCAACTGCACTCTGGCAGAAAGCTATGGATTAGATGTTGCTAGGCTGCCCAGGGGTTCAGTGTTATTTGGATGATATCATTGCTACTGGTGTGATTGAAGATGAATATCTTCAAAATCTCAAGACAGTGTTAAAAATATTTGAAGATTATGGACCCAGAATCTTCTAATATTTTTAACACTGTCCTGAGATTTTGAAGATGTTTCTTGTCTTTTTCCTTTTAAAATGGCTGGAGGTGACTAGTGGGGTACAACAGGGCTCTGTATTGGGACCACAGCTCTTTACGATTTATGTCAATGATTTAGATGAGGGCATTGAAAACTATATCAGCAAGTTTGCTGACGATACTAAACTGGGTGGCAGTGTGACATGCGAAGAGGAGGTTAGGGGAATACAGGGAGATTTGGATAGGCTGGGTGAGTGGGCAGATACTTGGCAGATGTCATTCAATGTGAATAAATGTGAAGTTATCCACTTTGGAAGCTGGAACAAGAGGGCAGAGTATTGTCTGAACGGTGTCGAGTTAGGTAAGGGAGAAATGCAAAGAGACCTAGGAGTCCTAGTTCACCAGTCAATGAAGGTGAATGAGGAAGTGCAACAGGCAGTGAAGAGGGCAAATGGAATGTTGGCCTTTGTTACAAGGGGAATTGAATACAAGAGCAAGGATGTTCTTTTGCATTTGTACAGGGCCCTGGTGAGACCACACCTGGAATATTGTGTACAGTTTTGGTCTCCAGGTTTAAGGAAGGACATTCTGGCAATTGAGGAAGTGCAGCGTAGATTCACTAGATTGATTCCTGGGATGGCAGGGCTGTCTTACGCAGAGAGATTGGAGAGATTGGGCTTGTACACGCTGGAATTGAGGAGATTGAGAGGGGATCTGATTGAAACGTTTAAGATAATTAAAGGATTTGATAGGATTGAGGCAGGAAATATGTTCCAGATGTTGGGAGAGTCCAGTACCAGAGGGCATGGATTGAGAATAAGAGTTCAGTTATTTAAAACAGAGTTGAGGAAGAGCTTCTTCTCCCAGAGAGTTGTGGAGGTGTGGAATGCACTGCCTCGGAAGACGGTGGAGGCCAATTCTCTGGATGCTTTCAAGAAGGAGCTGGATAGATATCTGATGGATAGGGGAATCAAGGGATATGGGGACAAGGCAGGGACTGGGTATTGATAGTGAATGATCAGCCATGATCTCAGAATGGCGGTGCAGACTCGAGGGGCCGAATGGTCTACTTCTGCACCTATTGTCTATTGTCTATTGTCTAAATCTTTTTATTAGTTTTCAAACAAACATAAGAAGAAAAACATCGAGTACAGAGTGCTAGAGAGTACATAATTGATTGGCTAGAATACAAATACAAACAATCAATAATCCACATATAATAGCCTCCCAAACTCATAGTAGATTACAAAAAATTGAAAAATAAGAACCCCTCCCCAAAAAAAAACTAACCTAACCAACATGGGCTATTGTATCATATCAAGTGTACACAGTAGTGTCAATAACTCCACATCTCTAACCAAATAATTAAAGATGATAAGAGAAAGGTTTGGGAAAGGTCAGTTTAACTCACATGAAAATGTTGGATAAGTGGTCTCCAGGTTTCTTCAAATTTGACCAAGGGGTCAAAAATGACACTTCTAATTTTTTTCTAAACTCGAACAAGAAGTAGTTAGGGAGAAGATGTTCCTTGTCAACCTCACCAGTAGCAAAGATGTCATGTAGCAAGTGTGAATTATTTAAACCAAGCACCACTTACTGTGATTACACAATTGATGCACAAGGATTACACGAGTGCACTAAGAAGATTCAAGCAGAGGTGGATGCCCCACAGCCAAAGGTCATGTCACAGTTGTTGTCCTTTTCAGGATTTGTCAATTACTGTAGCAGGTTCCTACCAAACCTGCTTATCATGACCCACCCTTTGAACTCAATACTGCGGTTCAGGAAAAAAGGACAAAGCCATGTGAGGTAGCTTTTGAGAAGACAAAGGAAATGTTGATGTCACACACTACAATCCATATTGTCCACTGAAACTCACGTTATGGTACAGGTGTAGTCATGTCATAAATTATAGGTAATGAAAGTAAATGCCTTTGCAACACATACCCTTACCACTATAGAATAAAAATATACATAGATTGAAAGAGACTCTCCTGTGCCTTTCATCACTTTATGGACAATGTATTCATAGTTTGAGTGCAGCTGTTTTATATGTTAATAGTCTGAGCACAGTTGTAGATCATGGACTCTGACAGGACCTCAGCCACCTTGAAAAGTAGAAAGAAGCATGAAAAGAAAAGGATTAAACTGCTTCACGGAGACTCTGGAAGAAACTACCCTGGTCCGCAAAAACCTCTGCGCTATCTTTAGCTCCCCTCACTCTGTTTAGAAACAGTTATTATCCCTCAACAATCAGGCTTTTGAACCAGACAGGAAAACGTCATTTAATTTCACACTCCCCATCACTTAATTGCCCAACAACCTATGGGTTCACTTTCAAGGACTCTTCATCTTATGCTTTTGATTTTTATTGCAAAGTTATTTATTATTATTATTTATAAAGATACGTTTCTTTTTCTCAGCTGAAGCTTTTAAAACCTGAGGTGCGGACATAGCTAAGCAGGCTCATTTCCCAATTGCTAGGAGCTTTCAGACTACTCTAGTGGGGTTCAATATGTGGCTTTCTGAAGATTTATATAGATTTGGTTGTATCAATGTAGATATTACTATCAGGATAATGTATACCTTGTTCATTTTTCATAGTCTTTCAATTTGCTCTTATAAGTTAACATATTTCTGGTGTTTGTCATGTTAATTTCTGTAAGTTATGTGTGTTTGTAATAGCTAGTAAGTAAGCTGCTCTTGCTTGCTAATATAATATCTGGATGGTTTTTATGGATTGTCCTATCTGTAATAATGGATTGGTCATAATATAATTTGTGATATTCTGACTCCAAATCTGGATCAGGCTGGATTAGAGAGTAAGGTATGATTACTTTTATGAGTTTATAGGAAGATTTTGGTGAATGATGTTTGCCATTTGATTGTGCCTGTGTAAGTAATCGGTTTGTGTTAAGCTGGTACAGGATCCTGTAACATTTTGGACCATTTCTGGTTTTCCTTGGGATTTTCTTCATTTATCATCTCAAATTTGTTGATCTTTTATTTTGTATTTTTAATATTTTTTGTGTTAATCACCTAGTCCTGTATCACCATAAGGAACCCTCCTGTTTCTGGGAAGAAGTTTCCAACTCCGATCCATGTGTTTGATGCTTCCTTGTCAATATCCAGTCTGCTCAGATTGTGAGGATGTCTTTGATAGAGAGTCTTGCTCTTCCAATGGTTAAATTTTTCTTCAAAAGTGATAATGTCTTAATTTTTCTGGGTTGTGCTCTCATTTAAGTTTAGTGGTGTGTACTTCTTACCAAAATTGCATATGTTCACATGGAGTGCTGAATCCTGTTTTTGTTGATGAAAATATTTCCTCAGAAGTTTTATCTAACTGTTGTGTAGATTTTTAATATCTGTTACTTCTTTTCCCCCTTCTGTTCTAGGTAGTGTTAGTCTAAGCACATTTGAGTGTACATAATGTTTTCTGAAATTTGTCATTTCAGTTCTTATTTTTCTTTGTAAATTTTCCAGATCAAATTTGGACCAAGATATATGCCAAAAGAATATGCTAATATAGGTATAATGAAAGTGTTATTAGTCTTTGTTATATTTTTACTTTTGAGCTTTGTTTGGCAGATTTTCTTAAGATTTGAAGCAAATTCTGTCAAAAGTTTCCTTTATTGAAATATGATTTATTTTCTTTGCTTTTTGATGTCCCAGAAACCAATATGTTTCATATTCATTCATTGGTTGTATTGTATCCTGCTTTTCTGTTTTGTATTCTATTAGCGCTATTGCATCTTTCTTTATGTTTAATGATCTGCACTTAGCTAGTCCAAAGTTCATGTTTATATTCTTCAAATATAATTCTACTCTTTAAATTAATTGCTTTTGCTTTACTGATGAAGGAGCATATAATTTCAAATCATCCATGTATAGAAGATCTGTTAAAGTATAGCTCATTTTTTTGTTTCTGCTTTGATATCCAATTTTCATCTGATCCAGTAAATTAGAGAGCAGTTTTAAAGCTAAGCAGTGCCATGGTGGACAGAGATTTGCCTTGAAAAATGCCTCAGGTTATTTTATTAATGGTGGTTGGTCTTTTTCAGTTGTTAATAGAAAAGGTGATTATAGTACACTCGTACTTCATCAGATGTGAAGGAATTTCACAAGTATTGGTATAGTTTATACATATTAAGGATTTCTATTAACCATGAATGTGGGACAGAATCAAATGATTTTAGGCAGTCAATATAGCAACATGAAAAATTTTTGCGTTTCCACGGGGTTTGATTTAGAATTACTGAATTTTTAATTAGTTGCTCTTTACATCCACTCATACCCTTATGGCAACTTTTCTTCTCTTGTGTAAGTATATTGTAGCTATCTAAGTGAGGGGTGATTAGATACGTGATGTTAAAATGTTATATATAGTTTTCAAAAGAATAACATTTTGATATTTTGATTGATCTTTTGTGATTTCCCCTTTGGGCAAAAGATATGTTTTACCTTCTGTCAAATTTCAGACACTTTTTCAGAATTTTTAAGAAAATTGTTGATATGCATTAATAAAGTAAATTGTTTAAGCCAATAATTATGAATATTATCACTTCTAGTACTTTTCCAGTTGTAGGTATATTTTATAACCACTTTCAGCATATCTATTGTAACTGCAGGTATTTGCATTTCTTCAGTCATGTGTGTACATTCTTTTTCCTCCTTAATTGAGCCTGCTTTTTGATTATGTGTCACCCTGTTTGACCAAAAGTTAATTGTCTCTGTGTTGGTTGGTAATTCTGTGCTAGGGTTGGAGACAATTTGGTGCATGGAATTTTGTTTCAATGTCCTGTTTAATCTTTTATCATTGTTCCTGACCTGAGAATTCTTATTTCTTCTTCTGGGGCATTTCATGGATTTGTTTAGTTTGGTTCTGTACGCACCATATTTTTGTTTTAGTGAAACTATAAACTCTACAGATTTTGTTAGGCTGATTGTATCTTGTACGGACCTTATATTTCCTTAGTACTTCCTTGCTTGTGTTATCCATTTTATACTCCATTAGGTGTGTTATTTCTGCTCTTAAGGTTCCAATTTTGTTTTTTAATCTCTTCTGCTATGTTGTTGTTCTCATTTCGTTGCTCAGTTTTGAGTTTCTATTAATGAGTTACACAATTTTGGAGCCGTGCACTAATGTCAATGCTACACAGTATGTTCTTGTGTATCGTTCTTCAAATGTTTCAAGTTTTCCTAAATGTTGTGATAATATATATTATTGAAAGTTGTGACAATTTTTGCAAATTTTGATGACATATTTTGTTTTGGTATATAGGGTCTTCCAATACCCATATATTCTGTTAGTGTGGTGTTAGGTATTCAGATAATTTTATCTGTAAGCTCATCGGTATTCTGCGGAGGTTCTGGATTTGTGTTGCTGCTGTTAATGTCTGATTGTGAAGCAGTTGAAATAATTGTATTTCATCAGTGCTTCAGTGGGTGGCATCTTCATTATTTTCTTACTTAGTATCATCATGGTCTTTAGGTTGGTTTCTTTCCAGCTCTTGTGCAACTTCATGTTTTGTTTGGTTTAACATATCTACAGGGATTAAGATATTTTTTATTATTACCCCTTGTTGATCTGTTCATTGTGCATTTACCTGCATGGAGACATATTGCATTATAAACTACTGATGAAGTTTGTCTCTGTATGCTGCCATGTCAGTCTCAAGTTTCGTTACTTGATTTTATACACACTTTATGAATGTGTTTACTCTTAATGACCATTTCATGCATGTCTTCTCTTAATTGCTTGAGTGGTCTCATTTGTAAGTGGACTGTTCCCCTGAGAAACACCTGCAGCAGTCTCAGCCTGTGGTGTTGGTGGACAAATTTGAATGCTGGTTGTATACTTCTCAGATTTCCCTGTGCCCGCTAACCTAATCAGCAGTGCATCACTAGCAGTTTGCTTATTGTCATGCCCAGCGATAGCTCCGGGCATGAACTGGCCATTCCCAGGCAGCGGCCATATCACTCTATTCCGTACACATCTCTCTATGTTTAAAGTGAAAGGGTATTTCTTTTTATGCTTACAGCTAGGTTTTAGTTTCAGTTACTCCTAACATGGAGAACTGGTGCTAACCAGAGCACCACCCAGTCTGGGTACTGACGAGTCTGGATTTGTTTCTGGACGGGGGGTGGGCATGGATGATTTTACACTGATAGATATCCTCTTCCTGCATCTTATGTCTCTGAATCCCAGACATTCATGCAGATCCTGAAAACGAGTCCCAGTTGCTCACCATACAAGTGTATGTGGCTGAGCGGCACTGTGCGACAAATTCATCAAACTCTGTCTCCTGTTGCTAGAGGCCGGTGCTGTCGTCTCTTCCTGTCTGAGGTGGTGCTGCTAATGGTTCCCCCTGGTTCCGGTGCTGCTACTGGCTATCCTGGTTCCAGTCTCTTTTTTTTCTCTTTGTTTTTGCATTTACACAGCTTGATGCTTTACTTTTTGCACCTTGGTTGTTGTCTGTCCTGAAGGCCAAGACTCTTCTTCAGGTCAGGAAGCAGGACAACAAAATATAGAACGATTATCAATCCATCTCTAAAAATCCTGAGTTTAACTCAAAATCAGGAGGAAATTTAAAAACTGACGTTCACATTTTCCATTGGAATCTGAACGCAGAAGGAGTTGCCTCTTCAAACATGAAGAATAGTTTTAACACCCATATTCAATCAATTCACATGCATTTTAATATTTAAATTAAGATCCAATGCACTCTGTGCCAGAGGGATTTAGGCCTGTTTGAAAAGGTGCACTGAAAAAGTCTCCCTTCTTAATTGTCTTGTCTCCATTTTCACATTTCGTAGCAACAGGACCAAGCCTGCCAGCAAAAAAAAAATCCTTATCTGCATATTTCCCATGTTAATAATTCATTATTGCAGTAAGCCAATCCATGTAAACAATCTGCTGTTCCTTTACTTGGTTAAGCGGAGGTGCATTGAGCAAATGACACAAGGAAACATTTTAATGAGATATAGACGCAAGGGAAAAGGATTGAATTTCATATTCAAATTGACCCATGTTGGAACACTTTGGGATAATCCACCAGGGATATAAAATTTTCTTTTCTGTGAAAAATACAAGGGAAACCTGACTTTCTTTGCTAATAAGTAACGAAACATGGGAATGCACATAATTGGACTGAGTGACTCCTAAGGGAAGCATTGTGCTTGTGGTAATGAACAAATATAAGCCAATCATGACACTTTTTTAATGATCCTCTGACATTTTCCAAGTAGCTAGCCTGCTACTTAAGCAATAAAATTTCTTAAACTCCATTAATTCAAGTGTAGAGTGTACAATTGTGGTAGAGAGTAGCTCAGAGGCAAGTTGGAAAATATAATTTTAGGCTGATAGGACAATAGGCCTGCCTAAGTAAAGAGCAAAGTAAAAATTTTCAATATAAGAAATTATCCTACATGCATAGGATTGGCAATATTTATAGCTATGTCATAAAATTGCCTCTATGTGACAGCTCAGAACATACAGTATGAACAGATAATAATAGTTTTTTGTTATAAATATGGACAACAACTTAATATCAAATAAAATATTAAATGTGATAGTGGCTCCAGAAATCTAAACAAAAAATGCTGGAAATACTCAGCAAGTCAGGCAGCATCCATGGAGAGAGAAACTGAGTTCAACATTTCCTTTCATCAGAATAAGGAGCAGGCAAATATGTTTACTTTTCAGATAAACCTGTTTCTTGATGCAGAGTAGAAAACATCTGGAATGCCCTACCTGAGAGAATGGTTGAATCTTAATTGTAGACAGAATTTACCTGAAGTCTAGATGGACACTTGAATCACTTTGGCTCAGAGGGCTATGCGACCAGGGCTGAGTGATGTTTGCTTGCTGTACATTTCTGTAATTCTATCATTCTACTTATGAAGATGCAGGAAATGGTAAAGGATGGGGGATGGACTAAATGAAGAAAACAAAGGATAGGTCTGTGATAGGGGAGACCAACAAAGATTGAATTATGCAGACAGTGGTTGTGTTGACTGACAGAGTAAGTGATGAAGCCTTATTAATCACAGTTTATTAATCTAGAAGAAATGTGAAAGAAAGATGAATGAATGCAGAGGGAGATAAAATGAAAAGGTAACAGCTACACTGAGCTACAAAACATGGCACTTGCTGGAAATCTAAAATATGGAGAATGCCAGAAATACTCAGCAGGTCAGGGAATCCCTGAATCAAAGGAGAACAGAATCAGGGATTCTGAAAGACATTCCATTTGAACTGGTCAATCATTTATTGGTAGTTTTCATATTTTAAATGCCAGCTATACACATGGAGTAAACACCCAGCATTTCGTCAGATCTACGTGAAGCTATTGGAATAGCAGCAGAAAGCCATTTTAATGGGTTTGAATATTTTTTATATTTCAAATTAACTTATTGGGAGGAAGTTACTTTGAAGAAGTTCTGAGCCAGTGGTTCTCAACAAACAGTTTTTATTAAAATCGAAGTAGCAAACAACAGCTGTCATTTTGTACATTGGTGTTAGGCTGCAGGATTGGAGATTGCCACATTGGTTTAGTAGTTAGTGCAATGCTATTATAACTCCTGGAATTCTGGAATTTGAAGTTCAAATCTGACGCAGTACTGCAGGGAGTCTCTGTATGTCCTCCCTGTGGAATACGTATGTTTTCCTTGCGTGCTCTAGTTTCCTCCCACTCCAAAGATCTACCAGCTGGGTTAATTGGTCATTATAAATTGTCCTGTAATTAGGTTAGGGTTAATTGGTGTTGTGAGGCTCCTGTGGCTCAAAGGGATGGAAGGGCCTGCTCTGGGCTGTATTGCTAAAATAAATAAAAATAATTGGTAGCTAATACTGCGTAAATATATTCATTGCCAGTTAGGTTGCTCTTCACAGCCACTGAATATATTGGGGACGTGGGATTAACCATTTATTAGTAATATAGAAGACTAATCATAGAGCCATAGAAAAGTACAGCTGAGAAACAGACCTTTTGGCCCATCCAAACCATGGTGGACTATTTAAACTACCTAGATCTATCCACCTGCACCTGGACCAGAGCCCTTTGTACCCTCCCGTCCATGTAGCTATCCAAACTTCTCTTGAACATTGAAATCAAAATCGCCTCCAACACTTGCTCTGGCAGCTTGTTCCACACATTCACCACTCTCCGAATGAAGAATTTATCCCTTATGTTCCCCTTAAACATTTCACCTTTCACCATTAACCTATGACCTCAGGTTGTAGCCTCTCTCAACCTCAGTAGAAAAAGTCTACTTGCATTTACTCTATCTATACCCCTCATAATTTTGTATATCTTTATCAAATCTTTCCTAAGTTTTCTACATTCTAGGCAATAAAGTTCTAACCTATTCAATCATTCCTTATAACTTAAGTTCTCCAGTCCCAGCAACATCCTTGTAAATTTTCTATGTAGTCTTTCAATCTTATTTACATATTTCCTGTATGTACGGTAGGTGACCATAACTTCACACATATTCCAAATTAGGCCTGAACAATATCTTATACAGCATCAACATAACATCCCATTTCCTATACTCAATTCTTTGATAATGAAGGCCAAAGTGCCAAAAGCTTGCTTAATGACCCTACCTACCTGTGATGTTGCTTTCAATGAATTATGGACCCGCATTTCTGATCTCTTTGTTCTACCACAGTCCTTGGTATCCTATGCTCACCATATAAGGCCTACCCTAGATGGTCTTCCTGAAGTGCAAACCTCAAACCTCACGAGATTTCCCAAGTCCCGTTGCATCTCAGAACTTTGAATTCTCTCCCCATTTAAATAATAGTCTCCCCATTTATTTCTTCTACCAAAGTGCATGACCATACACTTTCCAACATTGTAATTCATTTGCCACTTCTTTGTCCATTCCCTCAATCTATCCAAGTCTCTCTGCAGTCTCTCTGTTTCCTCAGCACTACTGGTCCCACCACTGATCCTTGTATCATCAGCAAACTTAGCCAGAAAGCCATCTATTCCATAATCCAAATCGTTGATATACAATGTAAAAAGAAGGCCCCAACACGGACTCCTGCGGAAAACCACTGGTAACCGGCAGCCAACCAGAATGGGATCCCTTTATTCCCACTCTCTGTTTCATGCCAATCAATCAACGCACTATCCATGTATGTAACTTTCCTGTAATTCCATGGGCTTGTACCTTGTTTAGCAGCCTCATGTTACGGCATCTTGTCAAAGGCCTTCTGAAAATCCAAATACACAACATCCACTACATCTCCCTTGACTAGCCTACTTGTAATTTCTTCAAAAAGTTGCACTAAGTTTGTCAGGCAGGATTTTCCTTTAAGGAAACCATGCTGAGTTCTGCCTATCCATAACCTCATCCTTGACAATCGACTCCCAACAACTTCCCAAACACCGATGTCAAGCTAAAAGGTCTATAATTTCCTTTTTGCTTCCTTGCCCCCTTCTTAAATAGAGGAGTGACATTTGCAATCTTCCAGTCCTCCGGAACCAGGCCAGAATCTATCGACTTTTGAAAGATCATTGCTCCCTCCGCAATCTCCACAGCTACTTCCTTCAGAACATGAGGGTCCATTCCATCTGGTACAGTAGATTTATCCACACTTAGACTATTCAGCTTCCTGAGTACTTCCTCTGTTGTAATTGTGACTGCGCATTTTTCTCTTCCCTGACACCCTTGGATGTCCAGTATATTGCTGAAGTCTTCCTCAGTGAAGACTGATGCAAAATACTTGTTCAGTTCCTCCGCCATCTCCTTATTTCCTATTACAATTTCTCCAGCATCATTTTCTATCGGTCCTATATCTATTCTCACCTGTCTTTTATATATACTTTATATACTTGAAAAAGCTTTTAGTATCCTCTTTGATATTATTTGCTAGCTTCCTTTCATAGTTCATCTTTTTGCTCTTAATGACCTTCTTAGTTTCCTTTTGTAAGCTTTTAAAAACTTATCAATCCTCTATCTTCCCACTAAGTTTTGCTTCCTTGTATGCCCTCAACTTTGCTTTTACTTTGGCTTTGACTTTTCTTTTCAGCCACAGTTGCATCCTTTTTCCATTTGAAAATTTATTTTTCTTTGGAATATATCTGTCTTGCACCTTCCTCACTTCTCACATAAACTCCAGCCACTGCTGTTCTGCCGTCCTCCCTGATAGTGTCCCTTTCTAGTCAACCTTGGACAGTTCCTCTCTCATGCCACTGTAATTTCCTTTACTCCACTGAAATACCAACACATCGGATTGCAGCTTCTCTTTCTCAAACTTCACAATGAACTCAATCATGTTATGATCACTGCCTCCTAAGGGTTCCTTCACTTCCATCTCTCTAATCACCTCTGGTTCATTACACAATACCCAACCCAGTACAGCTGATCCCCTAGTGGGCTCAACAACAAGCTGTTCTAAAAAGCCACCTTGTAGACATTCTACAAATTCTCTCTCTTGAGATCCAGTGCAAACCTGATTTTCTCAATCCACTCGTGTGTTAAAATCCCCTACAATTATTATAACACTGCCCTTCTGGCAAGCCTTTTCTATTTCCTGTTTGTAGTCCACATCACTGCAGCTATTTGGAGGCCTGTAGATCACTGCCATCAAGGTTCTTTTACCCCTGTGATTTCTTAGCTCAACCCATAAGTCTATGTAGACAACATCCACTACCTTGCCTTCATCAACTTTCCTGGAAACATCCTCAAAAATCTCCATAAGATTGGTTGAATACAACCTACCACACACAAAGCCATATTGATGATCTCTTATCAATCCCTGTCTATCCAAATGCTCATATATCTGTTCCTTAGGCTCACCAGCCTATAATTTCCTGGTTTAGTTTAGATCCTTTCTTAAGCAGCAGAACAACATTAACTACCCTCCAAACCTCCAGTACCTCACCTGTCACTAAGGATGATATAATTACCTCTACTACAGCCCCTGCAATTTCTGCACTTATCTCACACAGGGTCCGAGGGAACACTTTGTCAAGCCCTGGGGACCTGTCCACCCTGATTTGCCTCAAGACAGCAAACACCTCCTGCTCTTGAATCTGTATAGAGTCCAGGATTTTACTGCTGCTTTGCCTTACTTCTATAGACTTTGTGTTCATTTTCCAAGTAAATACAGATGCAAAAATATATATTTAAGATCTTCCCCATCATTTTTGGCTCCATTATTGTTCTGGTCTTGCAGAAAACCTGTCCTGTTCCTTGCCATATCTGCAGAATCCCTTAGGATTCTCCTTCACCCTGTCCACCGGAGCAACTTCGTGCCTTCTTTTAGCCCTCTTAATATCTTTCTTAAGCATTCTCTTGCATTTCATATACTCCTCAAGTATCTCATTTGTTCCTGCCTGTCTGTACCTGCTATGTGCTTCCTTCTTTTTCTTAACCAGGGCTTCAATATCTCTCAAACTCAAGGTTTACTAAACATGTTAACCTTGCCTTTTATTCTAACAGGCTCCGTACTCTTAAAATGTCACTTTTGATGGCTTTCCACTGACCAAGTATAACTTTGCCAGAAAACCAGCCTGACCTAATCCACACTTGCCAGATCCTTTCTGCTACCAATAAAATTGGCCTTTCTCCAATTTAGAATCTCATTCCAAAGATCAGACCCATCCTTTTCCATAATTACATTGAATCTAATAGCATTATGATAGCAATAGATGCGAAATGTTCTCCTTCACAAACTTCTGCCATCTGTCCTGTCTCTTTCCCTGACAGGAGATCTAGTACTGTGCACTCTCTCATTGGGATTTTTACTGTATATACTGATGAAGGAAACTTTCCTGAACATATTTGACAACCTCTATCCCATGTAGTCCTTTTACAGTATGGGAGTCCCGGTCGAAAGTATGTTGTCATCGTCGTTAGGTTGCATTTGGAATTTCCAGTTGGCGGACAATTTCCCTCCATGCTGCTCTGTCCCAAAACTTGCCCACAACATCCCTAGTCTTGTCCAGCTTGGTCCAATCCTTGTTGTTATCCAGCCACGTTGTTCTTTGCCTTCCTCTTCCTTTCTATCTTCCTATCTTCCTGTCAACATTTGTTGATAGCACCACACTTGTAGAAAGTTAAAATCTCCTACTATTCTTGCACTATGGTTCCTACCCCCTTCATAATTTTAAACTCCTTATGTATAAAGCTTGTGTGTGGCTGGAGGAGTATTGATGTACAAAGCAACTTGAAGTGTAAGGCTAATGCTTCTGAAAGTGACAGTATAAATGAATACAAAGGTAAAGAACACATACATACAGCATACTTGCTTTAATTGGTCACAGTGTTGAGTATACAAGTCGGAAGTCATGTTGCTATAACATAAAACTTTGGATAGACAATAGACAATAGACAATAGGTGCAGAAGTAGACCATTCGGCCCCTCGAGTCTGCACCACCATTCTGAGATCATGGCTGATCATTCACTATCAATACCCAGTCCCTGCCTTGTCCCCATATCCCTTGATTCCCCTATCCATCAGATATCTGTCTAGTTCCTTCTTGAAAGCATCCAGAGAATTGGCCTCCACCGTCTTCCGAGGCAGCACATTCCACACCTCCACAACTCTCTGGGAGAAGAAGTTTTTCTTCAACTCTGTTTTAAATAACTGACCTCTTATTCTCAATCCATGCCCTCTGGTACTGGACTCTCCCAACATCTGGAACATATTTCCTGCCTCAATCCTATCAAATCCTTTAATTATCTTTAACGTTTCAATCAGATCCCCTCTCAATCTCCTCAATTCCAGTGTGTACAAGCCCGATCTCTCCAATCTCTCTGCGTAAGACAGCCCTGCCATCCCAGGGATCAACCTAGTGAATCTACGCTGCACTTCCTCAATTGCCAGAATGTCCTTCCTTAAACCTGGAGACCAAAACTGTACACAATATTCCAGGTGTGGTCTCACCAGGGCCCTGTACAAATGCAAAAGGACATCCTTGCTCTTGTATTCAATTCCCCTTGTAACAAAGGCCAACATTCCATTTGCCCTCTTCACTGCCTGTTGCACTTGCTCATTCACCTTCATTGACTGGTGAACTAGGACTCCTAGGTCTCTTTGCATTTCTCCCTTACCTAACTCTACACCGTTCAGACAATACTCTGCCCTCTTGGTCCTGCTTCCAAAGTGGCTAACTTCACATTTATTCACATTGAATGACATCTGCCAAGTATCTGCCCACTCACCCAGCCTATCCAAATCTCCCTGTATTCCCCTAACCTCCTCTTCGCATGTCACACTGCCACCCAGTTTAGTATCGTCAGCAAACTTGCTGATATAGTTTTCAATGCCCTCATCTAAATCGTTGACATAAATCGTAAAGAGCTGTGGTCCCAATACAGAGCCCTGTGGTACCCCACTAGTCACCTCCAGCCAGTCCGAGAAACACCCATTCACTGCTACCCTTTGCTTTCTATCTGCCAACCAGTTTTCTATCCATGTTGAAACCCTGCCCCCAATGCCGTGAGCTCTGATTTTACTCACCAATCTCCTATGTGGCACCTTATCGAATGCCTTCTGAAAATCTAGGTACACTACATCCACTGGCTTACCCTCATCTAACATCCTTGTTACACCCTCAAAAAACTCCAACAGATTAGTCAAGCATGATTTGCCCTTAGTAAATTCATGCTGGCTCGGCCTAATCCTATTACTGCCATCAAGATATGCCACTATTTTGTCCTTAATAATGGACTCAAGCATCTTCCCCACGACTGACATTAGGCTAACAGGGCGATAGCTCTCCGTTTTCTCCTTCCCTCCCTTCTTGAGAAGTGGGATAACATTAGCCACTCTCCAATCTTCAGGATAGCCTGCATTTTGAGTACCATCGCCATATTAGAGGAGGAATGTGCGAGCTAAGGAGAGGTAACAGAAGATGTTCACTAGGAGTAGAGATTATTAGCCATAAGAAAAGAAAAGTTGCAATGCAGCATAGATAAATGCCTTCTGCCCAAACAATCCACGCTGATATGGTTCGACATGTCCAGTGGTTAGAAAAGCTTCGATTGTTTCCTTTGGTGCGTTCAAAGATGAGTGACCTGACAGAAAAATATATTTGGAAGTATAAAGGATATTTATAGGCAAATTATTTACACAGTGTGTTAGGTACCTGGACTGCATTACCAAAGCAGGTGATGGAAGCAGATATGATAGCAATGTTTAATATGAGCCAGAAGGGGATGGAGGGATATAGACTATGTGTTGGAAGATGGCATTAGTTTAAATTAGCATCACAGTTGGCACACACATAAGGATCAAGAGGCCTGATTCTTTCATGAACTGGTCTATGTTTTATGCTCATTTAAGTATTTTGTCTAATGTTTTAAATGGAGTTAATTGCCATTACCACTTCAGTCTGAAATACAAAGATCAGAGAAAAATATCCAGAATTAATGTCCCTAAATGTATTATGGATCAAGAAGTAAACAAAGTAATGTATAGATCTATTTCTTATAGTAATGAATGCTTCCCCAGCACTACATATTGATCTACTGTCTGCATATACACTGTTATCTATGCACGCGCATTGCTGTCTCCCACATCCCTGCTTTTATTTAATATATATATAGTTGTCTACAAACAAAACAAATTGGCAGCAAGTATGAACCTGAATTCCAGAAAATATCACAAACTGCACCGAGAGTTACAGCATGATTATGGGATGAAACAGTGCGAGTTAAGCAGCATGAGAAAGTTGTTATGGACATTAACAGAGCAACGCGTGAGCATCAGTGAATGATGCACTGAATTTAAAGTGGAAATAACGTGATGGCTTCAGTTGGGAAAGTTGATGAATTTGATACTGCTAATAAAGGCTGAGAGTCATGAATCAAGAGAGTTGAACTGTATTGTAAAGCAAACAATATGAAAGAGCAAAAGAAAGTGACTACATTTCTTAGCTTCGCAAGGAAATCCTGACGAAGGGTCTTGGCCCAAAACGTCGACTGTACATTTCTTGACATAATGAGCCCAAGAATACACAGTCTCTTACACAAACTAGTAACCTCTGAAAAGTCACCAAGCAAGACTTTTGACAGAATTTCCACAATTTTACAAAATCACTTGAGTATTAAACCATTGGTAATAGCTGAGAGATTTAGATTTTACTAAAGGAATCAGTCAAAAGGTGAAAGCACTTCTGAATACATTACAGCACTGTGAAAAATTTCCCTGTCTTGTAACTTTAGAGATGGACTTTCTGATGTAATAAGGGATATGCCTGTATGTGGCAAACAATGTCAAAGTACTCAAAAGAGGCTATTATCTAAAAGAGACCTAGCCTTAGAACATGCATTGAGCATTGCAATATCATTAAAGACTGCAGCAAAGAATGCAGCAGAACTACAGAAAATGAGGTTCAAATGTGAAATGCACAAAATGTCCCTAAATGGTGCAAAAAGCCAAAGATGTCATCAATATGACAAATCCTTCCATGATGCAAATGACCGTTGGTTCAAAGAAAAATTCTGTAGAAAGTGTCACAGACAAGGTCTCATAGAGAGACTGTGTAAGGCAGACAAAAAATACAAGCAAATGAAAAGTCTTAAACACAAAACTAAGCAAATGCATAAAGTTACCGAATGTAAAACAGAATCAGACAACACAGAGTCTGACAAAAGTTAATTATCATGCCTAAAACTGCCTAGTGTAACTGAAGCAAATCACAAAGTTATCTGAATCACAATGTATGTGTCTGGTGCAAAACTGGAAATGGAGCTGGATACAGGGTAAGCTTTGTCCATACCAGAAACTGATGACAACAAACTGTTATCTCCTGTCTACCACCACCAACCTCATAGTTCTCACACCCAGCGCCTCCCGTTTCTACCTGCTTCCCAAGATCCACAAACCCACTTGTCCAAATAGAGCCATTGTTCCAGCTTGTTCCTGCCTTCAAACAAAAGGTGTAGCCATGGGCATTAGCATGGGTTGCAGCAATGCATGCCTGTTCATTGGCTATGTGAAGCAATCTATGTTCTAAGACTATACTGGTGACTATCTTGCACTTTTCCTATACTACATGGATGACTGAATTGGTGCTGCTTCCTGTACCCATGCTGAACTCATTGAGTTCATCCATTTTGCCTCCAACTTCCACTCTGCCCTCAAATTCACTTGGTCCATTTCTGATCTCTTCCCACCCTGTTACTTCTAAAACACCATCCATTTCTCTCAATTCCTCCATCTCCACTGCATCTGCTCTAGGATGAGGCTTTTCATTCTAGAATGAAGGAGATGTCCTTTTTCAAAGAAAGAGGCTTCCATTCCTCCACCACAACACTGCCTTCAACCGCATCTCTTCCATTTCATGCATGTCTGCTCTTACCCCATCTTCCCACCACTCTATCAGGGATAGGGTTCCCCTTGTCCACCCCACCAGCCTCCATGCCCAGGATATAATTCTTTGAAAATTCTGCCACTTCCAACAGGAGCCCACCACTAGGCACATTTTTCCCTCTGCCCTACTTTCTGCTTTCTGCAGGGATCGCTCCATATGCAACTCCCTTGTGCATTCATCCTTCCCCACTGATCTCCCTCTTGGCTCTTATCCTTGCAAGTGGAACAAGTGTTATACCTGCCCTTACACCTCCTATTTCACTACCATTCAGGGCCCTAAACAGTCCTTCCAGGTGAGGTGACATTTTGCCTGTGAGTCTGTTGGGGTCATATTCCGTTTCCAGTGCTCCCGGTGTGGCCTCCTGTATATCGATGAGACCCAATGTAGATTGAGAGACTGCTTTGCAGAGCACCTACATTCCATCCACCAGAAAAAGTGGGATTCACTAGTGACCACCCATTTTAATTCTACTTCCCATTCCCATTCCATTATGTCTATCCATGGCCTCCTCCACTAGAGTCAGGTTGGAGAAACAACACCTTATATTCCATTGCAGTAGCCTCCAACTGATGGTATGAACATCAATTTCTCGAACATCCAGTAATGCTCCCACTTCCTAATCTTCTTCACCATTTCTCATCCCCTTTTTCCTCTCTCACCTTATCTCCTTGCCCACCCATCGACTCCCTCTGCTCCTCCTCCCCCCTTTTCTTTCTTTCATGACCTACTGTCTTTTTCACCTATGCTTCCAAGCTCTTTACTTCATCCTCCCTCCTCCAGGTTTCACCTATCAAATGTGTTTCTCTCTCCCGTATCCCCACCTTTTAAATCTGCACCTCATCTTTTTCTCCAGTCCTGCCCAAAACATCAACAGTACTTTTTTCCATAGATGCTGCCTGGCCTGCTGAACTTCTCCGGCATTTTTGTGTGTGTTGCTTGGATTTTCAGCATCTGCAGATTTTCTCTTGTTTCAGACTGTTATCTAAAATACCATTAGAAAGACCTCAGAGATGCTAAAGACTTACACAGACAAAAAAGTGCCTCCCAAAGGTAAACTGAAAGTAAATGTGTTGTTTGGAGGCAAAACAATGTTACCTTGATGACATCATTTTGACTGGCAAGAATGATGACGAGCAACTCCAGAACCTTGGTAAAGTGCTTACTAGTCTGAGTGAGTATGGTCTGCGTGCAAAGAAAGAGAAATGTGAGCTTTTCATGAAGAAAAGCTCATATTGTGGATATGTCACTGATAAGTAGGGCTTACAGAAGTGACAAGAGAAGACTGAATCAATACTGCAGGCACCTAAACCCAAAAATGTGTAGCAACTCAGGTCATACTTGGGCCTTGTAAACTACTACCGTCGGTTTCTCCCAAACATTGCTACAGTGCTGCACCCATTGAATGCAGTGGTGCAGACAGGAGCAAAGTGGGAATGGTCAGAAAGATGTTCAATACATTCAATAAGTACAGTTAATATCAGAGAAATGTATTCAATATACATCCAGATATTATTTTTTTTCACAACCATCCACAAAAACAGAGGAGTGCCCAAAGAATGAATGACAGTTAAATGCTAGAACCTTAAAGTCTCACCCAGCTCCCCCTTCCCATGCACAAGCAATGCAACGACCCACCCCCACCAGCAAAAAAACATTGCCGCCCTCCACCAAGCACTCAAGCATGCAGCAAAGCATCAATAAAGACACAGACTTGCAGTTCCCCAAAGACTACTCATTCACCTGGTAATTCGACATACCACAGGCTCTCTCTCTTCCTAATAGGGGAAAAAGAAATGTTCCCATTTCACAGCAAGAGGGGAGAAATAACAAACAACTCACTGAGTTATGATGTCAAAAATCTGTTGTGTTGCTTTTTCTGAGCTCTGCACACAGAGAGCCGGCTACAGGGCTCAGGTCTCCGGACATACAGCCCACAGCAGCTAACCCACTGCTCCTAATGTTCTGTGTTCTCCCATGACGTTTCAGTCAAGGGCACTGGCCCTGAATCAGTCCATTTCTAGAGCCATGAAAATCTGGCATCGTGAATGCCCGCTACTTTTCTAGGCCGTGTTCTGGGGATATCAAAAATGGCTGGTCATGAGGCCTGAGAGCGGGTCCCATTTTGCAAAGAACCAAGGTCAGCGTGTAACTCCAGGTCTAGGTCTTCAAAAGAACCTTAAAAAAGTACAAAAGATATCAAAGATAGAAATAGAGCTGTTCCCAAAGATGCAAGCAAAGGAGTTGTTGTTTAGCACCATCTTGACTTTGCATTCAAGCAAACAAAGGGACTAATAACAACTGATGAACTTCTCACCCACTATGGCCCATCCCTGCCCATCAGATGAGTGTACGACGCATCTCCTTATGGTGTTGGAGCCATTGTGTCAATTATTATGAAAGATGGACCTGGACGCCGATTACATTTGCTTCAGGATCTCTGACAAGCACAGAACGCAATTATGCACAGATCAGCTGAGGAGCCCTTAGTCTAGTATGGGGAATAAAGAAGTTCCACCATTACCTCTATGGACAAATGATAAGCAATGAATGCAACGATAATCCCAGTGCCAAAGAAAAGCAAGGTGGCATGCCTGAATGAATATCGACCTGTGACTCTGACATCAATTGCTACGAAGTGCTTTGAGTAATTGGTTATAGCACACATCAACCATAATCTATCAGTCAACCTTGACGCTTTGCAATTTGCCTTCCGGAGCAACAGGTCAACAGCAAAGGCCATCTCTCTGGCACTACATTCCTCCTTAGAACACCTGGAGAATAAAGACGCATATGTAAGGCTCCTTTTCATTGACTACAGCTCTCCCTTCATTCCAAATAAACTGATTCCTAAGCTCTGGAACCTGGGTCTTAGCACTCAGATCTGCAGCGGGATCTTCAACTTCCTCACAGACAGGACCCAGTCTATAGAAATAGGGGACAAGCTCTCCTCTACAATCACTCTGAGCACTGGTGCCCCACAAGGCTGTGTACTCAGCCCCCTGCTGTATTCACTGTACACCCATGATTGTGTAGCCAAGTTTCCATTGAACTCAATATATAAGTTTGCTGATGACACCACAATTGTAGGTCGTATCTTGGGTAATGATGAGTTTGAGTACGGAGAGGAAATTAAGAACTTGGTGGCATGGTGCGAAGACAATAACCTATACCTCAACGTCAGCAACGCGAAGGAATTGGTTGTTGACTTCAGAAGGAGTAGCGGACCACACAACCCCATCTACATCGGTGGTGCGCAGGTGGAACAGGTCAAAAGCGTTAAGTTCCTCAGGGTGAATATCACAAATGACTTGACTTGGTCTAACCAAGCAGAGTCCACTGCCAAGAAAGCCCACCAGCACCTTTACTTCCTGAGAAAGCTGAAGAGATTTGGCCTGTCCCCCAAAACCCTCACTAATTTTTATAGGTGCACCGTAGAAAGCATTCTTCTAGGGTGCATCACAACCTGGTATGGAAGTTGTCCTGTCCAAGACCGGAAGAAGCTGCAGAAGATCGTGAACATAGCCCAGCACATCACACAAACCAATCTTCCATCCTTGGACTCATTTTACACCGCACGGTGTCGGAGCAGTGCTGCCAGGATAATCAAGGACATGACCCACCTAGCCAACACACTTTTTGTCCCTCTTCCCTCCAAGAGAAAGTTCAGGAGCTTGAAGATTTGTACAGTCAGATTTGTGAACAGCTTCTTTCCAACTGTGATAAGACTGCTGAATGGATCCTGACCCGGACCTGGGCTTTACTTTCCAAATATCTGGACCTGACTTGCACTACCTTAGTTTCCCTTTTCTATTTTCTAATTACGATTTATAATTTAAATTTTTATTATATTTACTTTGATTTTTACTGCAGAGAGCGCGAAGCACAGAATCAAGTATCACTGTGATGTTTGTACGCTCTAGTATCAATTGCTTGGTGATAATAAAAGCAAAGTAAAGTAAGCTAGTGACAAATCACCAGCCCTGTGTCCCTGTCCAAGGAAGGGAAATCCAGTGATGACTGCTGTCCGGTTAGAATGTTGGTCACTATTCTTAGGAGCCCACTCTTATGACATCAAGTTCAAGGATATCGAACAGCATAGTAATACCAATGATGTGAAACATCTTCCATCCTTGTTAACTGAAGAAGAAAAGTCTCCGTACTGTGACCCAGAGGAAGTATTCCCCACTGTATTGATGGACCAGTTGCCAGTAACAAATTCCGAAATACAAAAGGGAACAAGGTATGATCCTATATTGTCAAAAGTCTATGAAATCACCATGCAAGGATGGCCTGATCATGGTAACCTAATGTTTCCAGGTTTCGCAGTGAGATGACAACTGTCGGTGTGTCAAAAAATGCTGATGTTTGGATCTCGTGCTGTGGTTCTCTCTAAACTGCGCACCAGGGTGTTAGAAAATCTGCATGAAGGACACCTGGGTACAATCGAAATGAAAAGTCTCACCCGGAGCTACATATGGTGGACGGAATAGATTAACGGTTTGAAGATTGGCCAACAGCTGTTCAGGATGCCAAGAAGTTCAAAATGCAGCCACACAGGAAGTGACTGTCATCACCATGGCAAAGAGAGCATCTTGACTTTGCTGGGTCATTCATGGACCCCATGTTCCTGATTGCTGTGGATGCTCATTAGAAATGGCCAGAGGTTATACTAATGAAGTCAGCCACATCAGCAAAGACTGTCACACTCTGAGGACTATTTTCACCAGAAACAGATTACCAGGCAAATTATGAGTGACAACAGACCTCAATACGCATCAGAAGAATTCTGACTGTTCATGAAGAAAAATGGCTTCAGACATTTTAAGTCAGTTCCTCACCACCCAGCAATGAATGGGTTAGCTGAAAGGTTTATCCAAACCTTTAAGAAGTCCATTAACGAGATGGAAAAGGAGGACATTTCTCTACAGAACAAGGTAGACAACTTCCTTTTTGTGTATCGGAACTCTATTCATGCAAATCAAATGTATTAATGGTAAGTCTCTTAGTGGTGTGGAGGATCAGAGGGATCTTGGGGTCCAAGCCAATGGGACACTTAAAGCTGCTACGCAGGTTGACTCTGCGGTTTAATCAAACATGGGATTGAGTTTAGGAGCTGCGAGGTAATGTTGCAGCTGTATAGGACCCTGGTCAGATCCCACTCGAAGTACTGTGCTCTGTTCTGGTCGCCTCACTATAGGAAGCATATAGAAATCATAGAACGGGTGCAGAGTAGGTTTACAGGATGTTTCCTGGATTGAAGAGCATGCCTTATGAGAATAGGTTGAGTGAATTTGGCCTTTTTTCCTTGGAGCAACAGAGGATGAGAGGTGACCTGATAGAGGTGTATAAGATGCTGAGAGGCATTGATCGTGTGGATAGTCAGAAACTTTTTTCCAGGGCTGAAATGGCTAACATGAGAGTGCGCATTTTAAGGTGCTTGGAAGTAGGTACAGAGGAGATGTCAGAGGTAAGTTTTTTTATGCAGAGAGTGGTGAGTGTGTGGAACGGGCTGCCAGTGACAGTGGTGGAGGCAGATACAATAGGGTCTTTTAAGAGACTCCTGAACAGGTACATGGAGCTTAGAAAAATAGAGGGCTATGGGTAACCCTAAGTAATTTCTAAAGTAAGGCATGTTCAGCACAGCTTTGTGGGCTGAAGGGCCTCTATTGTGCTGAAGCTTTTCTATGTTTCTATGTAAACACCTGCAATGTTGTTCATGAGCAGGAATCTGAGATCTCACATAGACCTCCTGAAACCAGACCTCTGGAGAGAAGTACAGAATAAACAGTTGTCAAGTGAAGCAGCAAGGAGATTTGAGATTGGACAGGAAATCCTAGCACATGATTATCAAGAAGACAAGTGGACACTCAATAGGATAGCTACAAGGACTGTACCACTGATGAACACAGTGGATGTAGGATATCAGACATGAAGATGTCATGTGGACCAGATACTGGATGCTCAGCTGAGAACACACCTGAGTCAACTGTGTCCAACAAGACCGACACATTACAGTCACTGGACTCACCTCTCAGTGATGATCACGTCACCATCTGCAACGTGACATGAGTAACCGTGAACGTTGTCACCTACCATACCTGATGCCACTTCATTGGTCCAGAGGTGCTACAAGAATGTTATTGTTAACAAGACACCTGCCAAACCTGATGCCACTCCACAGGTCCATAGGCACTATCTTGAAAGAAACAGAGCGCCACCCAAAGAACTGAAATTTTAGAATTGTGAAGTTAGTTATGGATTGATATTGTGAAAGCATGTTTATTTGGAATATGGGTTTATGAAAGGGAAATTGAATGTTTGGTACATATACAGTTTTATGTTGTATTAATTTAAAGGGGAGGAAGTGTATTGTATGGATCTATTTCTTTTCGAGCAATGCCCCCCCCCCCTTAGCACTACATATTGATCTGTTGTCTGCATGTACATTGCTGTGTCCTGCATCTGTGCTTTTATTTAATATATACTTGGTTGTACACAGATACAACAAAAACAGAAAGTAAAATAGAACCTTGGCGGTTATTAACTCTATTTTTGATCTCTCTCTACCTTTGCAAATTAGAGTACAGTGCTTAGATTATGAACTTACAATTGGTCTATTTCACCAAGAATGCTAATTCTTTCAAAAAGAGTGGAACAATTTATTGGCAATATGTATGACCAATTTATCATGTTTTTACTGTTTAATGCTTACAGTCTGCCATTCGTACCATCAACAGCTTTATAATTGGGACATTATTTGATCTGATTTTCCTGTGCATGAGAGGACAACCATATTGAAAATGTACATGTACAGTTAAGACCTGTGCCATAAGTATCAATATTTCCAGATGAAGAATGATACAAACAGCCAAATAATTAACAATTTAATAAATGAATGAGAGTATAACCTGTATGGTTAATCAATAAAGTTTCTCTCCTAACTTTCAGGCCTATTAATTGATAATTGGCACCATGGTTGGCACCAAAGGGCACCATGGTTCACCAAGGTAGTATAGCAGTTAGCATGACACTATTACAGCTTTGGCCATCAGAATTCAGAGTTCAGTTCAGTGTTCTGTAAGGATTTTCAATGTCCTTCTCGTGGAATGTGTGGATTTCCTCTGGGTGTTCCAGTTTCCCTCCACAGTCCAAAGAATACTGGATAGTAGGTTATTTGGTCATTTAAATTTCCCATGATTAGGCTAGAGTTAAATCGGTGGGTTGTTGGTGTCACTGCTTGAAAGGCCAGAAGGAACTATTATGCACTTTATAGTTAAATAAATACATATAAGCATACCAATTTTACAATTACTTCCTTTATTCTTCGAAATATCTGGCAGATTCAACTCTTCGAGCAGCCAGAGACATCTTGCCAGTTCATCCCCCATCTCTCCCAAGAACCCTGATGTACCAATATGCAAATTCTTGTAAGAAACTCATTTAAATGCTGTTTTTAATTTTTAAGAAAACATTTATTGTAGAGCAAAACAATTATGTTTTTATTGGAGTCTTGATTTATTGCAAAATAGGATTATGGTATTAGTAATGTCTTCATTAAACTCTTGTAATTTATGTCCTGCTGATTCGGAACTGCAAACTGCAAACTAATTCTCTTAGTGGTTCCAATTGGACTGAATCTGCACAGCTATCACTTGATTGACATATAATGGAAGTATTAGGCATTTATCATAAGCACGTTTCAAATATAGGAGCTATTTGCAGAAAAACCAACACTGAATAATTTAGCCAAATAATTTGTCCTTGTCGTACAGTGCTGCGCAGTTAGGCTGACAGAAGGAACAGTACTGACCCCAACTTATCAGTGTTCAAGGTTACAAGGTAGCTCTGCTGCAGAGGTGTCAGATGATGACTTTCACGGAGCTAGCTATTGAAGAAGATGGATGGAGATGTAAATACTATCTGGCTGATGCACTAAGAAGTCTGCAGTCAAAGCAGAGAGCATAGTGAAGTCTAGCAGACTGCCTAGTGCTTTACCTCATCCTTTCTAATGTGGCAGCTCCATCTGTGCACCTCTGGAACCAAAATCAAAATACAACTGGAGATGCAGGCAAACTGAAATAAAAACAGAAATTCTGGAAATGTTTAACAAACCAGTGTATGTGGAATCTGCTTCTACCAGTGTTTCTGAACTACTGAGTATTTCTGTTTTATTTTGTAGAAGCAAGAAAATGCAGATGCTGGAATCTGGAACCACAAACAAGCTACTGGAGGAACCATAATGCATTGTTTCAACCTGTAACAAATAATTACCAAACTTACTCAAACTTTTAATGAAATGTAGCTGCTGTCAAGCCTTTTTCGTAACTGGATCAATATGTTGGACCCAGGATAGACCTTCAGAGATATTGACCCCCAGGAATTTAAAACAGCCCACCTTTTCTACTGCGGACCCCTCAATGAGGATTGGGGTGTGTTCCATTAATTTCTTCTTCCTAAAGTTCACATTCAATTCCTTGGTCTTACTGCCATTGAGTGCAATGCTGTTGTTGTGACACCACACAACCAGCCAATCTATCTCACTCCTGTTAACCTCCTTGTTACCATTTGAGACTCTGCGAACAGCAGTTACGTCATGAGCGTGGGTAGAGAAGAGCAGTATGCTGAAAATGCAACTTTCAGGTGTGTCTGTGTTTATTTTCAGTGAGGAGATGTTATTTCTGTTCCACACTGACTGGTTTTCCAATGAGGAAGTCAAGGATCCAGCTCAGAGGAAATACAGACGCCTAAGTTCTGAAAAAAATTCAAAACATGTAGAAATTAATTAACAACAAGGAGGATTTACCCATGATCTGATCCATTAATTAATTATTGACTTAAATATTTCTGTTGGGGTAACTTTGATGCCATTGAGTCCATGCTTGGGCTTGAATGAAGAGCTTCAAAATAACTAGTACCAAATATGTAAAAATCAAATCTGTCCTACATCTGCCAGCAGCTGTTTACAGCTGTTACATGCTGATGCTGTAACACATATATTTAGGAAGGGGTTTATGAAATTGTGGTGCTAACTATCTCAGAGAGAATGTTGGTATAGAGAGTTGCTGAACACATGCAAATCTCTTTGGACAATCTCTTAGGTGCCATATAAATAAGGGCAGTTTGTCAGTGCTAGAGGACAGTATTCCAATATTTCTATATAATACATTTAGAGCTATTGACTTGGAATGAATTATCATACGTTGCCATCTTTTTAAAGTGATGAAGCAACTACTTTCATTGCAGTATATTGTGCAAAGCAACAAACATATCAACTTCAAAGTAGCTCATTGCCTGTAAGTCATTTATGGGATCCACATTAAGGTGAATGTGAATTCAAGTCTTTCTTTATAAAAGCAAATATATTAAATGACAACAAAACTATTTTTGTTCCTGTGCCTCAAGATACATTGAGTGCTTGCCAAATCAACAGCTGCGAATAGAGTGGTAAAACTAGTGACAATTAAGTCATCTTCTTTAGCACAGAACCTATTCTTTAATGGTATATTTGGACTAATAGCATCAATGAGTCATGCCTCATATTGCCTTAGGATGCTTTGAAGCTGTTCTATTTGGCAAATTGTAATGCTAATTATTTTCAATAAAGTAAATTTACTTGCCTTCAGTTGAAATTCCAGAGAAGCATTTATGTTACAGGATTTTAGTCATTTACCTGAGCTGATTATTGACTTCAGGAGGAGGAAACCGGAGCTCCATGAGCTAGTACTCATTGGAGGATCAGAGGGAGAGAGGGTCAGTAACTTCAAATTCCTCAATTTTATCATTTCAGAGGACCTGTCTTGGGCCCAGCACATAAGTGCAATTACGAAGAAATAATGGTAGTGATGCACCATCAATAACTCACACTGAGACGTAAGGCGAGATATCGGCTTTTATTGACTGGAAGAAGGAACCAGGAGTGAGTGTCCATCATACAATGTCCTGGAGACTGAGGCCGAGCGTCAGGCCTCAGATCGCCTTTATACAGGGGCCTGTGGGAGGAGCCACAGGAGCAGTCAGCAGGGGGCGTGTCCAGACAGGCACATAGTTCACCACATTCACCCCCCCCCCCCTTTGTTTGAAAGAGTCCCCATGTGGCGAAGTTTCTTACAAGTCAAGTCTATCAGGTGGTCGAAACTGACACTGCGATCTACGTAGCACCGGCTGTGATCGCATGGATGCCGGCGACATTGGTGATTGCACAGGGGACGGAGGTTGCGCTTGTTCCTGCCCACTAGGCGCCGGTGATCCCTCACACATGTGCGAGGCGCCTGGTATAAATGCGTACGAAACGCCCGGTATACAAGTGTCGTGAGGAGTCTGTGTAGGGCCTGGTGAGCACGGTGTCACCTCTGGTGCAGGGTTCATAGTTACCGGAGAGCCTTCAGGGTAGTGGTCTGCTGCACCTGCGGGTGCCAGGTCGCGGATGGAGACCGTGTCCTCCCGCCCATCAGGTAAGACCACGTAAGCATACTGGGGGTTCGCATGTAGAAGGTGAACCCTCTCTACCAGCGGGGAGTATTTATTGCTCCTCACATGTTTCCGGAGCAGCACTGGCCCCGGGGACGTCAGCCAAACTGGTAGGGTGGTCCCAGTGACAGACTTCCTGGGAAAAGAGAATAGGCGTTCGTGAGGGGTGGCATTGGTGGACGTACATAACAGAGAGCGGATAGAGTGCAGTGCCTCAGGGAGGACCTCCTGCCATCGAGAGACCGGCAACCCTTTTGACTTAAGGGCTAAAAGTGTGGCCTTCCACACTGTGGCATTCTCCTGCTCCACCTGGCCATTACCCCGGGGATTATAACTCGTGGTCCGACTGGTAGCAATGCCCCTAGCTAGCAAGTACTGGCGCAACTCCTCACTCATAAAGGAGGACCCTCTATCGCTGTGGATATAGCAGGGATACCCGAACAGAGTGAAGAGCTGGCGCAGGGCTTTTATGACGGACGTGGCAGTGGTGTCGGGGCAGGGGATGGCAAAGGGGAACTGTGAGTACTCGTCGATAACACTGAGAAAATAGACATTGCGGTCAGTGGAGGGAAGGGGGCCCTTAAAGTCAACACTCAGTCATTCAAAAGGGCGGGTGGCCTTGACAAGTTGTGCCGTGTCAGGACGGTAGAAGTGCGGTTTGCACTCAGCGCAAATTTGGCAGTCCCTGGTCATCGTCCTGATGTCCTCCAGGGAGTATGGCAGGTTCCGAGCTTTCACAAAATGGTAAAATCGGGTGACCCCCGGATGGCAAAGTTGTGCATGAAGGGTGTACAGCTGGTCGAGCTGTGTGCTAGCACATGTTCCCCGGGATAGGGCATCAGGGGGCTCATTGAGTCTCAGGATATCATAGGTGTAGGTGGAGAGTTCTATTCTCCACCGCAAAATCTTATCATTTTTGATTTTGCCCCGCTGTTGGTTGCTGAACAGGAACGCAACCGAGCGCTGGTCGGTCAGCAAGGTGAACCTTTTGCCAGCAAGATAGTGCCTCCAGTGCCTAACAGCCTCCACTATGGCCTGGGATTCTTTCTCCACTGCGGAGTGCCGAATTTCGGAGCCTTGGAGGGTGCGAGAAAAGAATGCTACTGGTCTGCCTTCCTGATTGAGGGTAGCAGCCAGAGCAAAATCGGAGGCATCACACTCCACTTGGAAGGGAGCGGTCTCGTCCACGGCATGCATCGTAGCTTTGGCAATGTCCTCTTTAATGCAGCTGAAGGCCGCGCGGGCCTCAGCCGAGAGGGGAAACGAGGTAGACTTGACCAGGGGGCGTGCCTTGTCTGCGTAATGGGGGACCCATTGGGCGTAATAGGAAAAAAAACCCAGGCACCGTCTGAGGGCCTTGAGAGTGGTGGGAAGAGGGAGTTCTAACAGGGGGTGCATACGTTCGGGATCAGGGCCAATAACCCCGTTTTCCACGATATACCCAAGTATAGCAAGGCGGGTGGTTCCAAACACACACTTGTCCCTGTTATAAGTAAGGTTCAGAGCTGCGGCCACTTGGAGAAATCGTTGGAGGTTGGCGTCGTGATCTGGCCTGTCGTGACCACAGATGGTGATGTTATCCAGATAGGGAAATGTGGCCTGCAGTTGGTACTGGTCCACCATCCGGTCCATTTCCCTCTGGAAGACAGAGACACCATTCGTGACACCGAAAGGGACGCGCAGGAAGTGATAGAGCCTGCCGCCCGCCTCGAAGGCGGTGTAGGGGCGGTCCTCTGGTCAGATGGGGAGCTGGTGATAAGCGGATTTCAGATCTATTGTCGAGTACACCTTGTACTGAGCAATCTGGTTGACCATATCCGTGATGCGGGGTAGGGGGTACGCGTCAAGCTGCGTAAACCTATTGATGGTTTGACTATAGTCCACCACCATCCTATTTTTCTGCCCAGTCCGAACAACAACCACCTGGGCCCTCCAAGGGCTTGTGCTCGGCTCAATGATCCCCTCCCTGAGCAGCCGCTGCACCTCCGACTGAATGAAGACCCAGTCCCCCGCGCTGTACCTCCTGCTTTTAGTTGCCACAGGCTTACAGTCAGGGGTCAGGTTGGCGAACAGCGGTGGGGGAGGGACCTTGAGAGTGGAGAGGCTGCAAGTGGTGTCGGTAGCGCAGCTGTCGGCCTGGTTCTGGATGGGATGTGTGTGCCCGTGTGTGTGTGTGTGGTCAGTAGCGGGGTATGTGAAGAAGTCCCACAAAACTGAGGATTCCTGACAGTGAGTGGTGGGAGGGGCCCGTCGTATACCATAGTCACACTTTCGAGGTGGCTCTGGACGTCCAGCCCCAATAGCACAGGTGCGCACAGATTAGGCATGACCAGTAGCTCAAAGTCCCGATATTCTGTGCCTTGCACCACCAATGTCGCTACACAACCCGCCCGGATGTCTGTGGACTGCGACCCAGAAGCCAAATGGAACCTCCGACTTACTGGCCGCGTTGCGAGTCCGCAGCGTTGCACTGTGTCCGGGTGAATAAAACTCTCAGTGCTGCCTGTGTCAAACAGGCATCTAGTCCTGTGCCCCTCCACCCAGATGTCCATCATGGACCTTGCAAGCTGGTGTGGGGCGCTTTGGTCGAGAGTTACAGTGGCCAGAGTTGAATCGCCGTCGGGGTACCCGGTAAGCATCGGAGGGCCAGGGGCGGGGCATGCTGACGTCGACAAAGATGGCCGCTTACATCCGGGGTACCCGGTCAGCATCCGAGGGTCGGGGGCGGGGCATGCTGACGCCGACAAAGATGGCTGCTCACATCCGGGGTACCCGGTAAGCATCGGAGGGTCGGGGGTGGGGCGTGCTGACGCCGACAAAGATGGCCGCCCACATCCGGGCATGCAAGATGGCGGCCCCCACCTTTCACCCGCAGCGCTGCACTCCGCTCGAGGTTGAGACTTACAGACCTTGGCGAAGTGGCCCCGCTTTCCGCAGCTAGAGCAGGTCACTTCTCGCGCTGGACAGCGTTTTCGAGAGTGTTTTTTATGGCCGCAGAAATAACAAAGCATGGGCTTCTGACGGGCCACAGCCGTGGTCAGGGTCGGGGAGCTCGTGGAATCGCGACTGGCAGCGGCGTTGGCGAATTCGCTCCCGGGAGCCGCCGGTGGCGGGGTCTGAGGTGTCCACGGAACCGGCGGGGAATCACGCGACTGGACAGCGTCAGCATTATGCAAAGCAGCTTCTAGAGCGTTGGCCGTCTCTATCGCCAAGCGTAAGGTAAGGTCGGCATTTTCCAGCAGTCGCTGGCGCATGTACACTGACCTCAGTCCCGTCACAAAGGCGTCTCGCACCAGCAGCTCCGCATGCTGTTCTGCCGTGAGCGTCTTGCAGTCACAAGGTCGGACGAGTGTCTGTAGTGCTCGGAGAAACTCAGCGCACGATTCGCCAGGCCACTGTCGCCGGGTAGCTAAACGATGTCTTGCGTAGACGGTGTTCACCGGCCGCAGGTACTGTCTTTTGAGGGCGTCCAGTGCCCCATCGTAGGTCGGCAGGTCCCGGATAATGAAATAAACTTTGGGGGTGACCCTCGAGAGTAGGATTCTGTGCATAACGGCGGGTTCAGTTGCACGAACCTCCTCCAAGTACGATTGGAAGCATGCAAGCCAGTGTTCAAAAGCGAGAGCTGCGTCAGGGTCTTGAGGGTCCAAATCCAACCTTTCCGGACGCAAAACGGTTTCCATGTTTTAAAACTTCCAGTCAATAAAATTGATGCACCATCAATAACTCACACTGAGACGTAAGGCGAGATATCGGCTTTTATTGACTGGAAGAAGGAACCAGGAGTGAGTGTCCATCATACTATGTCCTGGAGACTGAGGCCAAGCATCAGGCCTCAGATCGCCTTTATACAGGGGCCTGCGGGAGGAGCCACAGGAGCAGTCAGCAGGGGGCGTGTCCAGACAGGCACATAGTTCACCACAGGTAGCATCTCTACTTCCCTAGAAGTTTGCAAAAATTTGGCATGACAACTAAAACTTTGGCAAAATTCTGTACATTAGTTATGTGGTGGAGAGTATTTTGACTGGCTGCTTCACAGCCTGGTATGGAAACATCAAAGCTCTTAAGTGCAAAAAACACTTAAGGATATACCCAGTCCATCACAGAGCCACCCCTCCACAGAGCACATCTAAACGAAGCACTGTCACAGGAAAGCAGCATCTGTCATCAGGGAACCCCACCACCCAGGACATGTTCTCTTCTTGCTGCTGCCCTCCATAAGAAGGTACTAGAGCCACAGGGCTCGCAGCACCAGGTTCAGGAACAGTTATTACCCCTCAAACATCAGGCTACTTAACCACATGGGATAACTTCACCCAACTTCAATCGCCTCAACACTGAACTGTTCCCATGTCATATGGACTCACTTTCAATGACTCTTCACCTCGTTCTCAATAATTATTGCTTATTTATTTATTATCGTTGTTCTTGATTTTTTTCTTTTTGTATTTGTGCTAATTGTGGTCTGTTACGCCTGTGCTCCCCCCCCTCCTTTTTGAGAATCACAAGATCGCTATTAAGTCAGGTCAGGAGACCTAGGAAATGAGAGAAAGACATGCAGAATCCACAAAGAGTTTGGAATGTGTCCTGGCCTCTGAAAGGCGGAACCATTGATAACGGCAATTGTCTCTTGGAGAAGGAATTGTGTATTGAGCGCTGTGCCCTCAAGGAATCAGGCAACGTGGGCTGGTTGGGGGATGGCATCCTCCCCAACCTGATTGACATCTGAGACCCCGTGAGTGGGGATAAAAGAGGGTCTGTGGGAACAGCCCTTCAGACGCACCAGAAGAAACGCTCGAAATCCTGTAACAGCGTAATAGCAAAAGCCGGTGGAAAGCCACATGCGTACTTTTCCATTTGCCTCGGAATTGGTGGTCCTTGCCACAGGAGAACGGCTTTAGCTAACAACAAAGGGGAAATCAGCCCCCCAACGACTCTCGAAGGATTGACATCATAAAAAGAATGGGCAAGTTAAACCTCCGTCTCTCTCTCCAACCAAAAGCTGCAGCTTGAATGAACTTGAGTGACTTTTAAATTTTCATCAGACAATACATTATCCCCCAGACAACGATAGAGCTATTTCTTATTAATTATTATTATACCCGCGCTTTTAGATTTAGTATTGATGACGTATATTATCTGTAAGTTTGCATTGATATTATTTTTGTGTATTTTTATCAATAAATACTGTTAAAAATAGTACCATCAGACTTCAACAGACCTCTCTATCTTTGCTGGTAAGTGACCCAGTTGCGGGGTATGTAACAGGTCTTTTACACAGAAATTACCTACGTGTTGGTGTGGTCTTTCATTGATTGCATTATAGTAATTAAATTTATTGAAGAAATAAATCTCATGGTTGTATATGGTGACATATATGTACTTTGATAATAATGTGGTGAGCGTTCGGTCCGTAATGTCAGATGAGAAGAGCTTGTTTATCACAACTGCTGGTTTTATTGCGACAAGCGCAATAACAGACAGAGATCCATCACTCAGTAAGAACCAACCTGGTGACATGCAGGTGGGAGAGGTGATTCTTACGCACCCCAGTTACAGCCAGGGTGACCCACAAACTCACAAGTGAACAACCGTATGACCTGAGCTAAAAGGTAACAATAATTGAACTTGAACATCTCTCTCTAATTCCACAAGTGTATTTGAAACAAGAACGGTAAGTAACACCGCAGTTTGGAGTGCAGTCAGTGAGCTGTCAGCCACACCCCCAGAATGCCACATTGCTCCCACCTGAGGAGTCAGCCATCCTTGACAACCCCAGGGAACCCTGTAGTTTCTAGGCCTGTCCCTACTGTCTGTCTTGATCAAATAGGTACATTAGTAATGTCCAGTCTTCTGGTACCTCATCTGTAGCTAACAGAGATATAAAAACCTGCATTAGAGCCCCAGCGATATCCTCTCTAGCCTTTTTTATTATTCTGGCACACATTCCATCAGGCATGAGGAATTCAATCATCTTAATGTATGCCAATATTTCTAACAATTTCTGCCTCTCAAGGATATCAGCATACTACACCCTTAACTCTCCAAACTCCACATCGCTCACTGTGGTAAATTCGGCTGAGAAGTATTTATTTTGGATCTTGCTGATGTCCCCTAGTTCCACACAGGGACTACTGCTTTGATCCCTGAGGGATACCTACTCTTTCTTTAGCTACCATCTTGCTTCTATTATACTTAAAATTTTTAAACATTCTCTCTAATTCCACCTGCCAAAGCAATTTCATGGATTCTCTTTGCTCTCCTAATTTATTCCATAAGTTCACTCCTACATCCCCTATAAATCTTAAAATACTTGCTTGATGCAATGGAAGGGTCTCCTTCTGCACGGTATGACTCTGACTCTAACCTTCTCTTCTCCCAAGCAGTCAGATATGAAAGTTGGGAATTATGAAGCAGCGTATAAACATTTACATTGTGCTGTCTAACTGAATATGAATTTTCTGGGATATGTTTCGTGGAAGCAGAAAAATACTTCCCCAAACTTAGCAGGAAAAACACAACTTAGTTTGTCACCATGGAATTCCTGTTATTGAGTTAGTATGACCTTGCACTGGGGGGGGTGGAGGTTTGGTCCTTTCAAATGCTTATTGTGACCATATGATACATATGGAACATCAATGACAATTTTGGCTGAAATATGTCAAACTTCTAAGTATACTTATTATCAAATTATGCAACCTTGAGATTCGTCTCCTAACAGGTAGCCACAACACAAAGAAACCAATAGAACCCTTTAAAAAAAGACCATCAAGCACCCGCCGTGCAGAGTGGAAGAAACAAATCATGCAAACAATAAATGCAAGCAAATAGTATTCTGAACTGAAATCCAGCGTTTGAAGAGTTTGTCCCTTCATCCTTAGTTCAGCGCAAGGCAGAGCACTGAGCCAAACTGACATTTCCCTTGCCTTGGGATACAACCTGACCCCCCCCACCCCCGACCTTTTCAATCTGGCCAATGCCTAAATCATCGTCAGTTCAGTTGCTTCAATACACTCCAGGGCCTGCAGCCCACCATCATGATTTGGCTTGCACCCGACCTTTCCGATTTAGCTTGATGCCTAATCGTCCACAAACATTAAGTTCTGTCACTTCAGTACGCTTTGGGGCCTGGGACCCCACCACCTCGATTTGGCCTGTACCCAAACTTTCTAATTCAACCTGGTGCTTAAATTGATTGAACATTGGGTCTTCCTTGGTCTCAATGGTGGACCTGTTGCCTCATCTCGCCTCAGATCTGCCACATCAAATTGCTTCCGTGCAAACGGCAGTTACAGTTCTTGCTTCTGATGATCATTTGCCAGAAAAAGAGTGATTAACAAAGTCCTGTGCTTTTGACATAAGGAAATGCAAAGTAAGTTCCTCATATTTTTTGTGTTGTGAGCTAGATGAAAACACTGACCTTTTCCCATGTTTTCCTTCCCAGTTATGGCCTTATAGCTATTTCAGAGAAGTAAATATATATAAGGGGGAGCTCATTCTCAGATACATGCCTACTTCTGGAGCTTGCAAACTGGGCTGTTGGGAAAATTGTTGAAATAAGAAGCCTTTAAGAAGGTGAGTGACTGTGGCCCATACTGAGTAGGTTCATGTGGAAAATTTAATGATTGACAATTTTGAGGGCCAAGATCTGAGTCATTTCTCCTCATGCTGCCTTAGTAAAATTGATGTCACCCTCTTCTCTTGCTGATTGCGTACCTTCTGAAGATCCCCTCATGTTACTGCTCTCAGAAACAGGTGGATTGGTTTATTATTGTTACATGCACTGAGGTATCATGAACAACATGTCTTATATACTGCCCATACAGATCAATTCTTTGCAAGGTAAAACAGTAACGGAATACAGAACAATGTGTTACCGTACAGAGACAGTGTGGTGCAGGTAGAAGGGTCATCATGATGTAGCTGGTGAGGTCAGGAGGCCATCTTATTATACTGGGTAAGTATTTGATAGCTTTCACAAACAGGAGAAAATCTGCAGATACTGGAAATCAAAGAAATACACAAAAGATGTTGGAGGAACTCAGCAGGGCAGACAGCATCTATGGAAAAGAGTAAATTGTTGACATTTCTAATGCAGGGTCTTGGCCCGAAACTTTGACTGTTTACTCTTTTCCATAGACACTGCCTGACCTGCTGAGTTCCTCCAGTATTTTGTGTGTCTTTATTTGATAGTCTTATTACACTACAATAGAAGCAGTGCATGGGCCTGCTGGTAAGTGCTTTCATATTTTTGTATCTGCTGCCTGATGGATTGGGGAGAAGAGAAAATGTTTGAAGTGTATGGGATTTTTGATAATACTGCCTGTCTTACTGAGGCAATGACAAGTGTAGACTTTCTGCATGGAAGAGAGGCTGGTTTCTGTGATGTCCTCTGTGTCCAGAACTCTCTGCATGTCTTTGAAGTCACGGGGAGACCAATTGCTGCACCACACCATGATGCATCTGGACAGGGTGTTTTCCATGGTGCAGAAATAAAAATCAGAATCAGAATCAGGTTTAATATCACCTGCATATTTCATAAAATTTATTAACTTTGAGGCAGCAGTACAATGCAATACATGATAGATATAGAAAAAAAACTGAATTACAGTGTGTGTGTGTGTGTGTAGATATATTATATATATATATATAACATAGTTAATATAAAATAGTTAAAATAAGTGGCGATGTAGTGTTTGTGGTTTGTTTCAATGTCCATTTAGAAATCATATGGCAGAGGGGAAGAAGCTGCTCCTGCCTCTCTGAGGCTGTGTCTTCGGGCTTCTGTTCCTCCTTCTTGATGGAGAAGAGGGCATGTCCTGGGTGGTGGGGGTCCTTAATGATGGGCGCTGCCTTTCTGAGGCACCGTTCCTTGAGAATGCCCCCCCATGATACATCTACAGTTTTTTAGTGTTCTAGGTGAAGAATCAAATCTCTTCAAACTCCTAATGAAATATAACTGCCATTTTGCCTTCCTCATAGCTACATCGTTATGTTGGTACTAAATAAGATCTTTGAAGATATTTGAACACTCAGGAACTTGAAATTACTCACTCTCCCCACTTCTGATCCTTCAATGAGGATTGATTTGTGTTCTCTCTTCTTACACTTTCTGAAATCCACAATCAGCTTTTTTGTCTTACTGACACTGAGTGCAATGTTATTGCTGTGATACCACCCAACTATCTGGGATCTCCTGTATGCCCTCTCATGTTGAAGATAAAATGAAACATGCCAAATTTCTTTAGCCCACTGAGCAGGGAGATGTGTTGCTGAGCTTTCCTGACAGTGGCATTGGACCAGGAAGGGATGTTCACTTCAAAGTACATGAAACACTCAACCCTCTCGACCTCAACACTGTAAAAGGAAAAAAAATGTTCACCACCCCCTCCCTGAAATCAATGATGAACTCTTTTGCTTTTTGATATTTAGGGAAATGTTGTCATAATGACATGATGTCAATAATCCCTCTGTCTCTTTCCTATACTCCAACTCATTACTATTTGAAAAATGGCCTACTACAGTGATATTGTGTGCAAAGTTGCATTTGGTGGAAGAACAAAATCTAGCTATGCAGTCGTAAGTGAATAGCGAGTATTGTAGGGGGCTGTGGACATAGTCTTCTAGTGTTGAAAATAATTGTGGAGTAGAGGTTCTAATCACAAAAAAAGAGAAAATCTGCAGAGGCTGGAAATCCAAGCAACACACACAAAGTGTTGGAGGAACTCAGCAGGTTAGGCAGCATCTATGGGAAAACGATGCTTCAGGCCAAGACCCCTTTGGCAAGTCCTATCACCTTGTGTTTTTCTTTCACTCCCACCCCTCACCTTTTAAATCTACTCCTCATCTTTTTATTTCCATTCCTGCCAAAGGGTCTCAGTTTGGAATGTCACCTGTACTTTTTTCCACAGATGCTACCTGTTCTGCTAAGTTCCTCCAGCATTTTGTGTGTATTGCATAGAGTAGAGGGTGCCGCTTATCCTTACTGGGTGCAATCTTTTGGTCAGAAAGTCAAGGATCCAGTTGCAATGGAAGTGTGGGGTCCTAGGTTTAGGAGTTTGAAAATGAGGTAGACAGAAGACAGAGTATTAATATTCTCACAAGATCAGCTCTGGCCTACATTCAGATATCATGATCAAAGTTAATTAGCACTGACCTCGGTGGTGCTCTCAAATAGTATCATTGTGCTTTTTTTGATAGGTGTGTCTATGTATGTGAGGCATTGTGGATCATGACAATTGCTTGTCAAATTCAAAACAGCTGCAGCAGTTAACAACACGTTATCATAACCATCAGGCTCTTGAACAAAGGGGATAGCTACACTCACTTGCCCATCCATTGTAATGTTCCCATGACCAGTTATCTCACTTTAATGACTCTTTATCTTGTTATCTTATGTTTTCGTTTTTTTTTCGCTATTTATTTATATTTGCATTTGCACAGTTTGTTGTCTTCTGCACTCTGGTTGTTCTTTCATTGATCCTGATATAATTACTGTTCTATATATCTGCTGAGTATGCCCACAGGAAAATGAATGTTGATGTTTATGGTGAACAGCTTGCATATGGTGACATATAAAAAACTTGATAATAAAATTTACTTTCAGCTTTGAGTTATAGAGCAGATGATATAGATGGCTTAGAGATGGAAAATCATTAGGAAGCAATCAGCCCTATTAATGGTCTAGAATGTTCTGTGGATGAAGTGAGGGCCAGGGGAGGGAGGTCCCACATCAGGGGAGATTGGCCACCTTCCTGACCAGCCACAAAATCCTGACCTCTGGAGGAGATGCCCTATGCAGCATATTTACCATGATTTTATCTGATATCTCAAAATGGGAACTACAGCATTGAAGACTCTTTGGCAGTTATACTACCTCTAGCTTCAAGACCCATATGCAGAAATAACCCCAGACTCAGTAATCCAAACCCACCCCACACACTCTTCCCCTCTCGCATCCATATATATTTCACACATCCCATCCCCAAATGCTTTCATACTCTCAGACACTCCATCACAACTAAAGTATCCACCTTCACCAATGCAACTTAATTGGTACATATTAACGCACATTCTCACACATCCATCAACACAGAATGGTATTCAGTTGTACCAACCAACACTAATATCCCCACCTATACTAACTCAAATTTATCCCAACTCATCACACACAAATAAATACCAATAGATACACATGTCATAGGTACTCCAGGTGAAGAAGCCACCAATATGATAGTCTGTAGGACATAGCAGGTGGTCTTCTCATGGCTCTCACAGCTTGATATGGATAATGATCCAAAGGTGTTTTGGGGAAGATGTGTGCAAATGCACAGCAATCTGGTTTGCACAAGGTCTGGCCTACCTGAACAAGTGCAAAACAATGACAAGGAACTTGTGTGGAGAGCTGAGTGGAGGTTGGAGAACATCATTTCCAATCTGGGGATGGGGGGAGGGGTAACACACTTCTCCGCAAAAGCCTTGAAATAAACCTCATTGGAGAGGTTGATCTAGTAAAGTTGTTTGGTATTAAACATCGTATCCCCTATAACTCTGTGTCATATGGCTAAGGCATCCATGAAGGAATGCACTTCAAAAGGAAAAGCTCCAGCTTAAGGTTACATACACACACATGCATATGTGCTCTCCACGTCCACGTCCACTCTATCTAGGCCTTTCAATATTCAGTAGAATTTAATGAATTCTCCCCTCGTTCTTCTAAACACTAGTGCAATCAAACTTCTCTTAATTTAACAATTCCTTTACCTGAATCATTCTCATGAACCTCCTCTGGACCCTCTTCGATGTCAGCATATCCATTTTTCGAGGTGGAACCTTAAACTGCTCACTATACTCCAGATATAACCTTTACATCCTTGCTTTTGTGTTCTCATCCTCTCGAAATGACTGTTAACATTCAATTATCTTCCTTACTACCAACTCAAACTGAAAGTTAATTTTGAGGAAATCCTGCACTTGGACACCAAGATCACTTTGCACCTCTGATTCTGCTATAGAAACATAGAGAACCTACAGCACAATACAGGCCCTTTGGCCCACAAAGCTGTGCCGAACATTTCCTTACCTTAGAAATTACCTAGGGTTACCCATAGTCCTCTATTTTTCTAAGCTCCATGTACCTGTCCAAGAGTCTCTTAAAAGACCCTGTAGTATCTGCCTCTACCACCATTGCCAGCAGCCCATTCCACACACTCACCACTCTCTGTGTAAAAAATCTACCCTGACATCTCCTCTGTACTTTCTTCCAAGCACCTTAAAACTGTGCCCTCTCGTGTTAACCATTTCAGCCCTGAGAAAAAGCTGCTGACTATCCACACAATCAATGCCTCTCATCATCTTATACACCACTATCAGGTCACCTCTCATCTTCCTTCACTCCAAGGAAAAAAGGCCAAGTTCACTCAACCTATTCTCATAAGGCATGCTCCTCCAATCCAGGCAACATCCTTGTAAATCTCTTCTGCATCCTTTCTGTGGTCACATCCTTCCTGTAGTGAGGCGACCAGATTTGAGCACAGTACTCCAAGTGGGGTCTGACCAGGATCATATAGCTGCAACATTACCTCTCGGCTCTTAGAGTTAATCCCACTATTGATAAAGGCCAATGCACCATATGCTTTCTCAACCACAGAGTCAACCTATAAGAGGGTCTTTGCAGCCCTTGCAATGCAAGTGACTCAGCTCGTAAAGCTGTACACCACTTGTTTCACTGGTCAGAGCAATATTGGAGAATGGCAAAGAGAAAGCCATTGTTAAAAAACTCACATGAAATATTGCTCGGGCTTGCCAGAAGGCATGTGGAAGATTCTGATGTCAGATAGCAGAATGTTCTATGGTTTGATGATACCAAAATTAGGCTTTTTGGCCATCAGACTAAATGCTATGTTTGGTATAAGCCAAACACCGTACATCATCAAAAACACACCATTATTAAACCATGGTGGATGCATCATGCCGTGGGGATGCTTTGCTGCAGCAGGCCCCGGAAGGCTTGTGAAGGTGGAGGGAAAAATTAATGCAGCAAAATACTGGAGGAAGACTTAATGCTGTTTGCAAGAGAACTGTGAATTGGAAGAAGATTTGTTTTTCAGCAAGACATGACCCCAAGCATAAAGCCAAAGCTACACGGGAGTGGCATAAAAACAATAAAGGTAATGCCCCAGTGTAACTAAGTCAGAGTCCAGATCTCAATCCAATTAAAATTTTGTGGCTGGCCTCAAAAAGGGATGTTCATTCATGATCCCCATGCAATCTGACACAGCTTGAGCAGTTTTGTAAAGAAGAATGGGGAAAAGCTGATAGAGACCTATCCGCACAGACTCAAGGCTGTAATTGCAGCCAAAGTTGCATCTACTAAATACTGACATGCAGGGGGTGAGTACATATGCAATCAATTATTTTTAATAATTGTGGGGCGGAGTTTCAAGATGGCGACGTAGACATCTGCCTTTTAGGCGGTCTTCATCTTTTCAACTATAATCACCCTTTAATCAAACTTTTTCGTACTTAATCATATGGGTTGTTACTTACGATTTACTTTTTTTTTCTAAAACAATATTTGATCTAATCTTTCTAAACTTAAAATGGCTACAGCTAAGAAATCATCTAAAGACCCTTTATCTCTCGATGCAATTTCTAATCTTCTGGATACTAAACTTGCAAGTTTGCAAAGTAAATTGGAAAGTAAAGCGGCAAATTTGGAAAGCAAACTGGAAAGGTTGGAAAATAAACTTACCACGAAAATGTCTGAACTTGAAGGAGTTGTTAGATCGCTTGATACCAAGCTTCAATTGCATCAGATATTCAACGGCATGAAGACGAGATCGTGACTCTTGAGAAGTTAATTTGTGAAAAAATACGTACAATTGAAACGTTGGAGAAGAAGGTACTGTCGACTGCTAGAACAGTTGATCAGCATAAGTTTAAAATTACCGATCTTGAAAACCGATCTCGCAGACAGAATTTGCGAATCATCGGGCTTCCCGAAAAAGTTGAGTCCGGTGACTTAACTGAATTTTTCTCTAACTTATTATGGGAAGTTTTTGGTGATGAAGCTTTGCAGGCTAAACCTATTATTGATTGTGCCCACAGAGTTGCGAGATTTTCGGCTACGGGTGACAAGCCACGAGCTGTGATTGTTCACCTCCATTATCCTCGGGAGAAAGAGCTTTTAATCCGATTAGCTCGTCAGAAAGGTATGATTTCTCACAGAAACTTTAAGTTTCGTATTGTTGAAGATTGTTCATTTGATGTAATGAAAGCGAGAATCGCTTTTAAACCGGTGATGGCAGAGATTCATTCGATTGGACTTAAACAAGCTTTAAGATATCCAGCGAATCTTAGAATTACGTTGAATGATAACAGTCAGCGCTTCTTTAATACTCCGGAAGAAGCTAAGAAATTCGTCGAAGAATATCGATCTTCTAGTATAAGTTGAACTAGGTGTTATGTTGAAGAATTTTTGGAGAGAAGATGCCATTTCGTTCTAGGTTTTAACCTATGAAGCTGCGTTGTAGCTTCTTACTTTGGGCTATAGATCTGTTTTTTATTATTATTATCATGGTTTATAGATGTTTTTTTAATTTTTCTATAATGTCTTTTTTCTTATTTTTTCTCTGTATTGGATATACACGTTTATATTTTGTGATAATGACTTATTTTTTTTAAGATGTTGTTTCTTCTTCCCATAAGACCTTGCTTTCCATAAGCATTTATTTGTTTGCTTGTTCTTGGAAATGGGACGAATGTTTTGGATTTTTTGGACTTTTTTTATATTGTAGTGACTATTGAATCCTTTTTTAATCCTATTTTGATGACTTTTTTATTAAATTTTTTAATAGATTGAACTTACATTTATATTTTGTAATATGGTTTTTTTCAAAATGTCATTTCTTCTTCCCATAAGTCTTTGCTTTTGAAACGTCATTTTTCTTGTATTTGAATATGGAATCCTTTTTTTAAAGGTATATTACACTTTTTCAAACTTTAATGTTTATCCTTTTTTATTAACGATCTTTTGCTTTACTATATTACGTTTTTTTCATTTTGATTGATATATATATATATATTTTATTTTGCAACCCTGTACTTTAATCTGGGTGTTATATAGTTTCTTTTTATATTTTCATGGAGTTGCCATCTTGAAATGGGGGTAATATTAGTATTAGTTTATGCGCCTGCTGTTTGGCTTTTTTTCGAGGGGTTGGGGGAGGGGGTAGGGATCTTTTTTCAGGCTTTTGCTTTTTATATTTTTGCTTTTTTTGGGCCGACTTTAAATTATTAATATTGGTGAGGTGTCATGTTCTTCGGTTGCTCCTGTATCATTATTCCTTCTTCCTGAATTATGGGTTATGTGTCTTTTTAACCTTTTATGATATATACAATTAATATTGGCATGATGGACAAGTCTATTAATTTTATTTCTTGGAATACTAATGGATTAAATCATCCGATTAAACATAAAAAAATATTTAAAGTATTCCATAGACTAAATGCTAATATTATCTTTGTACAGGAGACCCATATTAGGAAGGAGGAGAATCAACGCTTTTTTAGGTTCTGGTAGGGTCAACAATTTCACTCGAATTATACCGCCAAAATTAGGGGTGTGTCTATTTTTATAGACCCCTCAATTTCGTTTATACATCATGAAATTATATCTGATCCACAGGGCAGATTCTTGTTGATTACTGGTTCACTTTTTAATCGAAAAGTGGCTTTAGTTAATATTTATGCTCCAAACTTTGACTGCCCTGAATTTTTTAAACATTTATTTACTTCCCTTCCTAATCTAAATGAATATATGTTGATAATGGGTGGAGATTTCAATTGTTGTTTGAACCCTTTGATGGATAGATCTAAACCTATTCGAATTCTTCTGAATAGATCAGCTTTACTTATTAATTCTTTTATGGTCGATTCGGGAATTACTGAAATATGGCGGTTTTTGAACCCTAAAGATAAAGAATTTTCGTTTTTTTCATAGGTATATCATAGTTATTCTAGAATTGATTATTTCCTTATTGATCATTGTTTATTAACAGATGTTACTGATTGTAAATACGATTCTATTGCCATTTCGGATCATGCACCTTTGAAGTTATCTATCAAGATTTCGGACTCTTCCATTAATACTAGATCTTGGAGACTCAATGCTACTTTACTTCAAGATCCAGAATTTATTACCTTTATAAAACAGCAAATTGACTTATTTTTTTCAACAAACTATACCGAAGAAATTGACAGAGGAATACTTTGGGATTCTTTTAAGGCTTTTATTCGTGGTATTCCGCTGGTAAAAGAAAACAAAGATATTTAGATATAGCTTTATTAGTGGATAAAATTAAAGAAATTGATAAGATTTACTCCATGACTCCTACCAAAGAACTTTATAAGAAGAGAGTTGAGCTTCAAATGGAATATAGCTTATTATAATCTTCTTCAATTGAGAATCAATTAATTAAGACCAGGGCTCAATTTTATATTCATATGACCGAACTGGTAAATTGTTAGCTAACCAATTAAAAGCTATTTCGACTAAGCGACAAATTATTAAAATTCGTAAACAAGATGGTAATTTGACTACTGATCATAAAGAAATCAATCATGCTTTCCAAGATTTTTATAAATCTTTATATCAATTATTTTTAATAATTGTATTAAATTTAGACCAATTGTTAGAAATTTGTTTTCATTTTGTCATGAAACAGCCATTTCTGTTGATCAGTTTCGAAAAAGACAAATTAAATACACTGAGATTCAACATTGTAAAACAATGAAACATGAAAACTTTCGGGGGGTGAATAATTTTTATTGGTACTATACTTTGAACTTCGAAATGATGTTAACATTGCAACTGCTGAAACGCTTGATGTAAAAGTGAAAATATCCTTCACCCAAAGCACTGTGATTTTGGATAATTGGAGTATATATAAGCTATTCACATTGTACATAATATACATCAGCAATGTTCAAAACCTAAGATATCTGCTTTTGCTTTGAGTCACCACTACTTCATCCATTCAAAGCAGCAGGAGGGTCTACTGTCAACAAGGCTCTTTTCAAAGTGAACGAGGCTACATTACATTATTATTATACTCTTTTTGCATTAGACCAGGTGGGGAATACAGATTTGAAAGCAGAACTGCAGTGAATTCATTAATCCTAATGTAATTATCCAGATATAATCTGTTTCCTAAGGATCCTTACTCAGCCACAATATCCATTTGATTGGTGGGAAGAATGTAATTATTGCTGAGAATGGCTCTTAAATTAGATCAATAGATCAATATGTTCATCATGCTGTTAGCTGGAACCAATGGAAGTAATTGTTCTAAAGAGATTTTATAACAGCGCTTATATTGAGAAAGCTGTGATGTTTGCTCCTGAGTAGAAAGATTTCTATAATTGATTGAACAGGTAAATTGATGAAAATTGTTAGCAGGACCTTATGAAGCAAAGGGCCCCTATCAATTAAAGTCCCCATTAGTCACAGCTGCTATGTTTTATTATTATTTACACTCCAAAGGTATTATAACATAAACCTTTCCACCAAGGCATTTTATCAGTAATGAGCTTTGAAGTCTGTAAGTCATGGTTGTAAAATACACAGATAGAATTACTTGTGGCATTCATGAAGGTTTTACCAGTGACAGTCATCTGACTCATGGTGCATGTATACCAAGGGCTTTGGAATAAATTGCATCACCTTGCCTCCATCCTTTCATGAAGGCAAATTTCTTTTGTATGTAATAATGTGCAGATCCTGTTTTATTTCTGCGTTTACTCTGCAGACTTTAATATACCTGGATGTGTTTTCTGGAGTTTGCATTGGTAAACTTCATTGTCAACTCCATTGGAATTTCTGACCTTAAGCTGCCTGTGACATTTGGCCTGAAGTTTTCATTCATGTCAATGATCAATCTATTCAAAGTTTGCATTTCACCTCTTAGAAATTTGCTGCTATGTGTTGGTCAGGGTGTGACATGCAACAAAAATCAGCAATAATAAGAATAAATAACAATTATAAAGAATGAAGAATTATACTGTATATAAAGAAAAAAGTTAATGAAGTTAAAAGTTAATCGATGGATATAGAAAAATATGCATCAATGAATATATATCACCATGTATTTACAATTTTAACAGCATTATAAAAAGTCATTTAAATTATCTATGCAGTGATGGGGATGAAATGGCAGTGTGGTGGGGTTGAGGGTTGCAGATGGCTGACTAGGATGGTATTCTTACAAAGACACTCAATGTCAGTACTGTATACAGTAAGTGATTTTTTTCATTTGAACATAACAGAGTCATCATTGGTGATTGTGGCTATTATGGAACGTGTAGAAATAGCATCCAATGAGATCTGCTACTGCCTACTTGACTTTCCAATGTAATATGGATGGAATTCTAAATGGCATTTCACCGAACAGCTGTTTAATGGAGATTTTTTTTGTGATTATTGGACACAAATTTTATGCAGAGACTACTAAAAGATCAAGTACACTTGGAGTGTAACCATTTAGTATGTAGCTGATGCTGAAAACTCCTACTAGGTGTGCTACTGCATGTTCCCATCAAAAGTACTCACTCCATTTATGTAGCGGTGAATCGAAACATGGAAATGGTTTCAGTCATGTTTCAGTTTTGTTAAAATCTGTTTCCATTAAATACTACTGACAAAAAGAGTAGAAATCTGCATCTACAGTATTTGAGGGTGCAGAGTTTAGTTGTGGTAATCTAAGCAGTGGTTTTAAGCAGCAGCTGTTTTGAAAGCTAACGAAAGCAAAGATTTGGAAGTTTGAACCTAGTTATTTTTCATTGACACATGAGAATTCAGGAGCCTGAAATGAATTTTGGATAAAGTTGTCCCTCATTTGATTTTAATACTATCAATTTTTGGGTGAAACTAAGAAGACCAAAGGTATTACTTCTGTACAATGCTGCAAGATATTCCATTCAAGTTGAACACTGTTAGAGTGATCGGTATTGCCCTTTTATGTTTATTATTCTGCACATCCTTTATTTGCTCTTTATGGATCATATGGTGGGATGTGTTCTAATGTGAACTGACATGTATGTTTGGGCTGCACAGGTTTGGATGAAACAAGACATTTCACGTTCAGAATTCATGCTATCTGAAATGACAAGGCATCTGTCTTGGTTAATGCAGGAGTCTGTTTCTAAAATCATTCAAACACGTGTTATAATGTGTAACACAGAAGAACTATTTCTGTAGTTAAAAGGTTTTATGTTTTTATAACCAATTAAGGATGTGTTTTGTCAGTTAATGGAGACACTAACCCCAAGTGTCAGATTCAGCTCTTTTATTACAGTTCTCTGTCTTTTTTCCCTTGTGATGTCTAAGTAATGTGCTTAAATGAACAACTCCAGAGTGCCTGGATCACAGGAATAAGAAACAGCAGTGGAAGTAAAACATTGCTGACCTATAACAAAATGGAGGCTGATTCCCCACAAGGATTCTTTTCACATTTTGAGAGAAATGAATAACTCGTGATTTATTAATTGTCAAAATTGGATCATTGCTGTCTGAATAAAGTCATTATTACCATATTCAAATGTTCCTGCTTTAGGTGCAAGCCCATTTTGCTAGAACCTAATGGCAACTACATGGTGATGCAAAAGGAGATTCCAGGATTCAAACTAGTCAATACATCCATCCTAAATGCAAGCTTTATTAGTTGTTACAATGGGTTCTGAAAGATCTAATGGGTCTATTGTTTTTCACCAGTGCTCATATGTTTGGATATGTCTGTCATCAGTTTTGCTGTTGCAAGGTTTCATTCATTATGGACACAGTTTAGCATTCAGGAGTTAAGGGCTTCCATGTTATAAATAAAGGTGAGTATTCAAGGAGTCCTGATCTCCCTTCTCATGAGGATCTGCATGAGCTCTGCTTCATGCTGAATTCCATTACCCGCAATGAATGCCTGGAAAACAGGCAACAATTCGGGGTTGCAAGAGCAAGGCTTCAGGCTGTAACAACAACATTTACAGGCATATTCTGACATTGGGAGTTACAGTTAAGAAGAATAGTAGCCCATTTATATCAGGTAGTAACAACTTCAATAGAAATAAAAATCTAAAACATTTTACAGTAAATTTGTTACTGATTCACTATCAGTTGCTTTTACATTATGTCACAGATTTAAAACCTGTGCTGACTTACTTTCACTGTAAGGTGACGTGATGTATAAATTGTTGTAGGAGTAAACACGTGGTTAAATTTGAAACACTGATGAAGTCCCGGAAGACACAAGCATAAAACCAAGTCCTAAGTAAAACTCCTTTCATCACAGACTTCGGAAATAACATCCCAGGTTTAAGACTGTCTTTAAAAAGATGGGTTGATGATGAGTAATCAACATCCTTTCACAGCTGAGTCGATTTTCCCTCTCCTTGAAGTAAAAAGGTATGAAATAAACAGACAGGAGGAAATTGACTTTGTACACGTTAGGTTATGACTAATTCAATCATACTTCCATCTCGAAAGAATGACATAAATTTGCAGGTGAAAATAAATGATTCTTATGGGTGTTACGATGCCAAATGTAAGGAGGATTACTGTAGATGCTATTTTGAATTTATTTTTTTAAAATATGCATATGTTCTGGTGAAATATTATAACACATCTTGAAATTACAATTTGGCTCACCAGGTTACTTGTTTCATCTGTTTTATTTTTGGCTTTACTTGCAAATGACTAGACTTGACTTGAAATAGGAGAAGATAAATATTTCAGTATCAAAATAAGGCAAATATAATAAGAAGAGATACAAGCAGTCCCAAAATTTATACTGTCTAACACTGCTAACTCAGTAAAATATGCAAGGGGGTTTAGTAAAATCAATTATCAAAAGTAATGAAATATTAGGACAAAAAGCCAAATGTAATATCAAACAACCTTACACAGGAGGAGAGAGAAGTAAAGCAGAGAAATTTGGTGCATGGTCGAGAGTGGTAGAATGATTTAAATCAAGGATACCAATGCATAATGACAACCGCATAAACACCTAGACAATAACCACATCCCTCTGTGAATACATGCCAGTTGTGATACATGCTTAGCACTTACATAGTGCCCAACGAATGAGCTCATGATTGGAAAAGAGATTAAAGCACAAAGATCTTTCTGCCATCACTAGCACTTGGTTATGTCTGCAAATATCGGTGGATTGTAGTCAGGATGCAGACATCAAAAGACAGACTGAGATTGCCTCAGCTGCCTTTGAGAAAAAGCAAGATTCAGTATGGGTGGCTAAATCATAAGGATTGTATCTGAGTGTGAAATGAGGGCAAACTTGATAAGAAAAATACACTATCAGCTGAGATAAACTGATTGAGAGGAACACAAGGTGAATCTTGGCTGCTAAGTGTCATGAATGATTATAGAAGAACCTACTTTGGAAAAGAAACAATGAAGGGTAAGATCATTTGTCGATGAAAACATGTCCGAAAATATACTGAGAGGGCCAGTGTATACCACTGGAGAATGCATTTTATTTGATTATTCTCACACAAGGCTTTGTACACATTATCAGTGTGATACATACTTTTTCCATTTTTCTCAGATTGACTGTGCAAGTCCAGGTGGTAGTTGCTATATGCCATCAAATATTCAACTAACACTCCTAACGTTACACCTGCCAAGCAGCCTTTAATGATGCTTGGTCTAAGTTACAGGTCAGTTTACTGGAGCACTGAAACAGTTGCTACATACCAGTTGGTCCATGCCTACCAAACTTCATTTCCAAGTTAGTCCAATTTGTCCAAACATGCCCCAAATCACTCTAAACCAGGTGGGTTTTTTTGTGCCGTGGACACAGACCATTAACCGAGCTTGGTAACCCCTGTTCTAGACCGATTCTGTATGTGTTGGACCATACCACATGCTTCATCAGCCAATTCAATATGATATATTCATTTCAACATAAACAGAAAGCTAAACTGCAGTTGGTTCTGGAAGCAAAGGTTTTGTGCTGAATTCTTTGGAAGAGTGGGAAGGAAGATTCAAGAGCTGATGGCCTGCTCTCTGAAAGACATGGGAATGGACAGCCTGCTGAAGGTCTAATGTTTAACTACAGAGCTTCACTGATGCAATGCAGTGGTGATAGTGACAGATCTTTGGGAGCTTTAAGGACTTGCATAGGTTTGACTACATGCTACATGTTTGTAATCAGTGTTATCGACCCTGTTTGGCAGTGATCTGTGTAGTGTGGAAGAGTAATCAAAGAATAATCTTTATGACTCCAATATCTCACAACTAACAGCAGTGTTGTGAATACCAGCGTAACAAGATCAATCATATTGGCCAGTTAATTCTTAGAAGTACACTCAAGTACATCATTCTTTGAAGGAATAATAAACACATACAAAATATTGCATAAATTTATGTATAAAGTTAACATTAATATGCATTTATAGATTCAATTACTATTAATTCACTTGGTTACTTAGCCCCTTCCTTCACTAAACAGTTCTCTGCAAACAGCATTTGATGACTCTGTAGCAGCTCCTCCAAATACTAGTAATCCTTATGGATCATTTTGTCAGATGGGCCTCCTACTCTTCTCACATCCTGTTGAGTAATTGGTACTTCAAAGTAAATGCTTTCATAACAGTGAATATGTTATACTGCATAATCACGAAACACTGGTGTCATTATGCACTAGACTAAACAGAGAGCTCAATAATCCTTACCAATAACTATAGTAGTTACAATTACATATTGTATTTAGTCCATCTCTAGACAGGGTCCATACAGCTGTCTTCTTTCCCATTGTTACCTTTGAAGTCACAAAGTCATTTCTTCTGCTCTTCCATTTTCAAAATGTCACAAGTCCATTCTGCCATTTCTACTTACTCTGGCTAGCTTCCTTAAGGTTGTTATAGATGGGGGTGGTAATGGGGACAAGTTCCCACTATCTACAAAATGCACCCAAAGGTGTATGCCTCAAATAGCCTCTGACAAGCAAGTCCAACTCCTGGCCTTCACATGTGGCTTAGCCTCTAAGCCCAGCAGAACTATTTCTACTGTCAGGATAAGGGGTAAAGACCTTAAAACCAGTCACTTTGGCAGATGGAGCCCATCAACAGTGGTTGGCAGCTCATCTAGAAGGAAATCTCAGATCTGAAACCTTCACTGCCTTACTGCCATACACACTCATGGGGAGGTTTTGGGAATAAACTCAAGGGAAAAAAATCTGGTGCAGAGCCAACAACCTGTCTCTTAATATGAACAAAACAAAAGAGATGGTTGTTGACTTCAGGAGGGCATGGAGCAACCACTCCCCGCTGAACATCAATGGCTCCTCGGTAGAGATCTTAAGGAGCACCAAGTTTCTTAGTGATCACCTGACGGAGAATCTCACCTGGTCCCTCAACACCAGCTCCATGGTAAAGAAAGCCCAGCAGCGTCTCTACTTTCTGTGAAGGCTGAGGAAAGACCATCTCCCACCCCCCATCCTCATCACATTCTACAGGGGTTGTATTGAGAGCATCTTGAGCAGCTGCATCACTGCCTGGTTCAGAAATTGCACCATCTCGGATCGCAAGACCCTATAGCTGAGGTCAGCTGGGAAGATCATCGGGGTCTCTCTTCCCTCCGTCACGGACATTTACACTACACGCTGCATCCGCAAAGGAAACAGCATTATGAAAGACCCCATGCACCCCTCATACAATCTCTTCTCCCTCCTGCCATCTGGGAAAAGGCTCCAAAGCATTCGGGCTCTCACGACCAGACTATGTAACAGTTTCTTCCCCCAAGCTATCAGACTCCTCAAAACCCGAAGCCTGGACTGACACCTTGCCCTATTGTCCTGTTTATTATTTATTGTAATGCCTGCACTGTTTTTGTGCACTTTATACTGTCCTGTGTAGGTTTGTAGTCTAGTATAGCTTTCTCTGTGTTTGCATGTTTGTTTTTTTTTTACATAGTTCAGTCTAGTTTTTGTACTATGTCATGTAACACTATGGTCCTGAAAAACATTGTCTCATTTTGACTATGTCTGTGCCAACAGTTATGGTCGAAATGACAATAAAAGTTATTTGACTTGACTTGACCAAGGTAGTCCGATTCTGAGTTTAATGTTGACTGGCAACTCCTCCATTGCTTCTGGTACCAAACTGTTCCTTTGGGTTCATCAGATACATTGAGAAAGGGAGCTTAGTCTCCTTATTCTACTGCCCAGGCTTGCATATCTGAACAGTTGGGATGCAATATCCATGGTCAACTCATGACAGAGACCTCAGATGTACTTGTGACATCCTTCTTAAGTTCTTTGGAGCTTAGGAACTATCTTATTGCACCCTTTCTTAAAGTATCCAGTCATGCTGTGCTTGATTTGGTCTACTTAGCAAATGTATAAGTAGCAAAATCCTTTTAGGCATCACAGTTCTTGATCCTATTGCATGACTTTTCTTTGAATTTCTTTGCATTCAGCATCTGGGGGGTTTCAAGCAAACTTCTAACACCTTTCCAGAACTTTCTTGTAGCTTATTGATTAGTGCTCTTCCACCCTCAATTTCATATATCTTGTCAGATGACTAACTGTCAAAGCTCTTGTATAATAGTGCAAGTCATTGACAGCCACAGCAATATTTAATCTGCCTTCATGGAGAGTGCTCGTTATATCCATTGTAATTTCATTCCTGGTTACGTTTTCTATTAATAGACCAGGTGGTAGAATAGTCATAATCAACCTGCCATTTTTCATAAATCTTTTACTGAAAGTCTGAAAGTGTTTGCTACCTGAGGACTTCCAGATATTTACAAAATCCATCTGACACAGTGGACTGCTGAGGGTGGCCCATGTTTCTCAAAGGGTTATAACACTGAGATACAAAGAGGTTCATTAACAGTTAGATCTCCCCTTCGTACAATGCATAAACACTTAAACACAGTCCTGCAGCTATTCCTATATTACTATTGCCTGCACATTGACTGTAACAATGCCAATTACAGATCTTGAAAATGTTTTATCTCTCCAAGCCAAATGTTCTTCAGGTTTTCCACGCTGTTCGTTAATAGACAATAGACAATAGGTGCAGAAGTAGACCATTCGGCTCTTCGAGCCTGCACTGCCATTTTGAGATAATGGCTGATCAACTACTATCAACACCCGGTTCCTGACTTGTCCCCATATCCCTTGATTCCCCTATCCATAAGATACCCATCTAGCTCCTTCTTGAAAGCATCCACAGAATTGGCCTCCACTACCTTCCGAGGCAGTGCATTCCAGACCCCCACAACTCTCTGGGAGAAGAAGTTTTTCCTTAACTCTGTCCTAAATGACCTACCCCTAATTCTCAAACCATGCCCTCTGGTACTGGACTCTCCCAGCATCTGGAACATATTTCCTGCCTCTATCTTGTCCAATCCCTTAATAATCTTATATGTTTCAATCAGATCCCCTCTCAATCTCCTTAATTCCAGCGTGTACAAGCCCAGTGTCTCTAACCTCTCTGTGTAAGACAGTCCAAACATCCCAGAAATTAACCTCGTGAATCTACGCTGCACTTCCTCTATAGCCAGGATGTCCTTTCTTAACCCTGGAGACCAAAACTGTACACAATACTCCAGGTGTGGTCTCACCAGGGCCCTGTACAAATGCAAGAGGATTTCCTTGTTCTTGTACTCAATTCCCTTTGTAATAACATTCCATTACATTCCATTAGCCTTCTTCACTGCCTGCTGCACTTGCTCATTCACCTTCAGTGACTGATGAACAAGGACTCCGAGATCTCTCTGTATTTCTCCCTTACCTAACTCTACACTGTTCAGATAATAATCTGCCTTCCTGTTCTTACTCCCAAAGAGGATACCCTCACACTTATTCACATTAAACACCATCTGCCAAGTATCTGCCCACTAACCCAGCCTATCCAAGTCACCCTGAATTCTCCTAACATACTCTACATATGTCACACTGCCACCCAGCGTAGTATCATCAGCAAACTTACTGATGTTATTCTCAATGCCTTCATCTAAATCATTGATGTAAATCGTAAACAGCTGTGGTCCCCAATACAGAGCCCTGTGGCACCCCACTAGTCACCACCTGCCATTCCGAGAAACACCCATTCACCGCTCCCCTTTGCTTTCTATCTGCCAACCAGTTTTCTATCCATGTCAATGTCTTCTCCCCGATGCCCTGAGCTTTGATTTTACCCACCAATCTCCGATGTGGGACCTTATCAAATGCCTTCTGAAAATCGAGGTACACAACATCCACTGGATCTCCCCCTGTCTAACTTCCTGGTTACATCCTCGAAAAAATCCAACAGATTAGTCAAGCATGACTTACCCTTGGTAAATCCATGCTGGCTCGGCCCAATCCTATCACTGCTATCTAGATATGCCACTATTTCATCCTTAATAATGGACTCTAGCATCTTCCCCACCACCGATGTCAGGCTGATGTCACCACCGATGTCAATCCTCAGGAACTGATCCTGAACCTAAGGAACATTGGAAAAAGATTACCAATGCATCCGCAATTTCCAGGGCCACCTCCTTTAGTACCCTAGGATGCAGACCATCTGGACCTGGGGATTTGTCAGCCTTCAGTCCCATCAGTCTTCTGATCACCGCTTCCTTCTGAATGTCAATCTGTTTCATTTCCTCTGTTACCCTATGTCCTTGGCCCATCCATACATCTGGAAGATTGCTTGTGTCTTCCTTAGTGAAAACAGATCTAAAGTACTCATTAAATTCTTCTGCCATTTCTCTGTTTCCCATAACAATTTCACCCAATTCATTCTTCAAGGGCCCAACATTGTTCTTAACTATCTTCTTTCTCTTCACATACCTAAAAAAGATTTGCTAACTTCCTTTATATTCCTGGCTAGCTTGCGTTCGTACCTTTTTTTCTCCCCATATTGTCTTTTTAGTTAAGTTCTGTTGTTCCTTAAAAACTTTCCATTCATCTGTCCTCCCATTCACCTTAGCTCTGTCATATTTCCTTTTTTTTTAATGCTATGCAATCTCTGTCTTCCTTTGTCAACCACTGTGGCCCCTTCCCCACTTTGAATCCTTCCTTCTCTGGGGGATGAACTGATTTTGCACCTTGTGCATTATTCCGAAGAATACCTGCCATCGCTGTTCCACTGTCTTTTCTGCTAGGCTATCCATCCAGTCAACATTGGCCAGCTCCTCCCTCATGGCTCCATAGTCTCCCCTGTTCATCTGCAACACTGACACCTCTGAGCTGCCCTTATCCTTCTCAAATTGCAGATAAAAGGTTATCATATTATGATCACTACCTCCTAATGGCTCCTTTCCTGCGAGATCGCTTATCAAATCCTGTTCATTACATAACACTAAATCCAGAATAGTCTTGTCCCTGGGCGGCTCTCGTACAAGCTGTTCCAAGAATGCATCCCATAGACACTCTACAAACTCCCTATCCTGTGGTCCAGCACCAACCTGATTCTCCCAGTTCACCTGCATGTTGAAATCCCCCATAACTACTGCGACATTACCTTTGCCACATGCCAATGTTAACTCCCTATTCAACTTGCACCCAATATCCATGCTACTGTTTGGTGGCCTGTAGACAATGAAGAATGTAGGACAATGAAGGTAATGAAGATTAATCTGTTGCATGTAGGACAAGCAGACTTATCAATATCTCATGCTTGTCCAGCTACAGCACCCTCTTTGTCCCTATATGGTCAGCTTTCTCAGTTCTGGGCCTTCATACAGGAACGGTAACACACTGATATGCCCAGGAACTTTACTGCTTCTTCCATATGAAAGGTCAAATACTATCTATGAAGCTTGTTGTATGCAATATGTCCACTCTTACTATTGCCACTGCTCCACTTGGAAAATACTGTGCTCTATTTATCACTACTCTGAATCAATGCTCTGCAGCTCCCTTAATCAACAACATCCCAGCACCCTCACCAGTGTCAGCATCTTACCACTTGTTGCACTGGGGCTTTACGAATGAAATAAATAGAGTTAGACATTTCAACTCTCATCAGCGGCATCAAGTACAACCATTTGTCGAAGCCATGATGCATTCAGATTGTAAAGGCTCAACGTACATTACTGCAGGGCAGTTGTGCCATTAAAAAATAATTGTGCATTAATTACAAATTTAATTGCACTGCTAAACAATCAAAAGCACTTTACCTTTGACTTCTTAATGAAAACTAATTTACCTTTTACTTAAAGGACTAATGGAAAGCACTTTAGCTGTTGAATAGTTCCTGAAAGAAACCATGAGGCATGAGGTAACAAGGTCCCGAGGGATTTGCAGCTGGCTACCAGCATGCAATGGAGCATCAGCAGCTGGGATTCCAAGGATGCATGGCAGTAAGATATTGTGATAAAGCAGGGCAATTGGGATGTCTGAAACTCTTAGGTGCTACTATCTCAGAGTAAACATAGAAACATAGAAAATAGGTACTGGAGTAGGCCATTCGGCCCTTCGAGCCTGTACCGCCATTCAGTATGATCATCGCTGATCATCCAACTCAAAACACTGTACCTGCTTTCTCTCCATACCCCCGATCCCTTTAGCCACTTAACTTCCTCTTAAATATAGCCAATGAACTGGCCTCAACTGTTTCCTGTGGCAGAGAATTCCACAGATTCACCACTCTCTGTGTGAAGAAAATTTTCCTCATCTCAGTCCTAAAAGGCTTCCCCTTTATCCTTAAACTGTGACCCCCTCATTCTGGACTTCCCCAACATTGGAAACAACCTTCTTGCATCTAGCTTGTCCAATCCCTTTAGAATTGTATGCATTTCAATAAGATCCCCCTCAATCTTCTAAATTCCAGTGAGTATAAGCCCAGTCGATCCAGTCTTTCTTCATATGAATGTCCTGCCATCCCAGGAATCAATCCGGTGAACCTTCTCTGTACTCCCTCTATGGCAAGAATGTCTTTCCTCAGATTAGGGGACCAAAACTGCACACAATACTCTAGGTGCGGTCTCACCAAGGCCTTGTACAACTGCAGTAAAACCTCCCTGCTCCTGTACTCAAATCCCCTTGCTATGAATGCCAACATACCATTTGCCTTTTAACTCCATTTTGAGTATTGTTGGGGCAGACAACCTTGCTGGGAGAAGCAACAGTGGCCGTGCCTCTGGCACTGAGTCTGGCCCTGTGGCTCAGAAGGGTAGGGAAATAAAGAGGATGGCCACAGTAATACAGTGCTCTATAGTTAGGGGGACAGATAGGCAAATCTGTGGACACAAAAAAGAAACACGGATGGTGGTTTGCCTCCCCAGTGCTTGGTTCTGCAATGTTCCCGAATACATCCACAATATCCTGAAAAGGGAGGGAGAGCAGCCAGATGTTGTGGTACATATTGGTTCCCACAACATAGACTAAAGAAGGGAGGATATCCTGAAAACAGGATACAGGGAGTTAGGATGGGAGCTGAGAAGCAGGACCTCCAAGGTAGTAATCTCCGGTTTGCTGCCTGAGCCTTGTGACTGTGAAGATAGGAATAGAATGAGGTGGCAGGTAAACGTGCTGCTGAACAATTGGAGCAGGGGACATGAATTCAGGGTTCTGGATCACTAGGACCTCTTCTGGGACAGGTGGAACCTGTACAAAAGGGATCTGAGGAAGAGCAGTATTATGCGGACAGGTTTACTAGGCTGTGGCAGGGGATGAGAACCAGTAAGATAGAGTTGAGGATGAGCCAGCTGGTTTAAATGTAGATGATGGATATAACATGAATGTGAGGAAGGACAAGCCAATGATTGGGTACAAATGCAGACAGAGCAAAGAGTTAAATTGTACCATAGAGGCAGAATTCAATAGTGTGAATCATGCAGGACTGAAGGTGCTGTTAACTGCATTATTGGACGAAAGTGGATGAACTCATAGCACTTTCTCCTTCGTAATAGCAATGACACTCATTCCTGCTCCCTGACACGCACAGACCTCTGGAGGTCTGATGCAAAGTACCTATTAAGTTTATCTGCCATTTCTTTGTCCACCATTACTACCTTACCAGCATCATTTTCCAGAGATTCAATATCAACTTGCACCTCCCTTTCACTCTTTAAATGACTGAAAAAACTTTTCGTATCCTGCTTTATATTATTGGCTAGTTTGCCCTCATATTACATCATTTCTCTTCTTGTATCTTTTTAAATTGCCTTTAGTTGGATTTTAAAAGCTTGCCAATCATCCAGCTTTCCACTCACTTTCACTACCTCTATATGCGCTTTCCTTGGCTTGGCTGTTATGCAGTCCTTAACTTCCCTTGTCAGCCATGGTTGCCTATCTTTGCCATTTGAGAACTTCTTCTGTGGGACATATCTAACCTGCATCTTGTGTATTATTCCCAGAAACCTCAGCCATCTCTACTATGCTGTCATCCCTGCCAAAACCCTCCTGCAAACCACCTGGACAAGCTCTTCTCTCATGCATCTGCAATTCCCTTTATTGCATTGTGATACAGATACGTGTGAGTTATGCTTCTCTCTCTCAAATTGCTGTATGAATTCAATCAAATTATGATCGCTGTCTCATTGGGGTTCCTTTACATTAAGCTTCCTAGTAAGATCTGAGTTATTAGATAACACCCAATCTAAGATAGCTTTTCCCCTAGTAGATTCAAGCACAAGCTGCTCTAAAAAGCTATCTCATTGGCATTCAACAAATTCCCTCCTTGCAATCCGACACCTGATATTACCAATTACCTTGCATATTGAAATCCCCAATTACAATTGTGTCATTACCCTTATTACATGCCCTTTCCAGCTCAACCCCAAATTTTGGTGACTATTTGGAAGCCCATGTATGATTCTCATGCTAGTTTGTTGACCCTTGCAGTTTCTTAACTCCACTCAGAAAGGTTCAGCATTATCTGACATGTCACCTTTTTCTAAAGATATCCTATGATTCCATCTCTTACCAACAGAGCCACACCACAACCTATGCCTTACTGTCTGTCTAGGATTCTGCAGAGATTTGGCATGATATCAAAATCTCCGACAAGCTTCTATAGATGTGTAGTTGTAAGTGTATTAACTGGCTGCATTATGGCCTGGTATGAGAATACCAATGCCTTTGAGCAGAAAATCCTACAAAAGATAATGGATTCACCCCAATACATAAAGCCCTCCCAACCATTGAACGCATTGACATTGTTACGAACCCAGTAACTGGGTCATTTACCAGCAAAGATAGGGAGGTCCATTGAAGCCTGATGATACGATTTTTAACAGTATTTATTAGTAAAACTACACAAAAATAATATCAATGCAAATATACAGATAATATACATCATCAATACCAAATCTAAAGTGTGGGTATATTAATAATCAATAAGAAATAAGCTCTATCGTTGTCTAGGGGATAAATGTATTGTCCGATGGAAATATAAAAGTCACTCAGTTCATGCAGGCTGCAGCCTTTGGTTGGAGTCGAGAGAGATTTTTAGAAACTTGCCGGCTTTTCCTTTTATGATTTCGATCTGTTGAGAATTCCGTTGGTGTGGCCGTTCACTTGTGGCCTCTCCTTTAGCTAAAGCCGTTCTTCTGTGGCGAGCCCACCAATCCCAGGCAAGGGAAAAGGACACACGCGAGCCCCCCAACGGCTGTCGCTATTAAACGCTGTCACGGGATTTCTAGCATTTCTCCTGGTGCGTCTAAAGGGGTTGTTCCCCAGACCCTCTTTAATCCTTACTTACGGAGTCTCAGATGTCAATCAGGTTGGGATGATGCAATCCCTCAACCAGCCCACTCTGGTCATCCCCTGAGGGCTTCAATGAATAGTACAGTACTCAATACACAATTCTGTCTCCAAGAGAATGGCCATTATCCGTGGCTTTGTCTTGCTGAGGCCAGGCCACATTCCAAAACCTTGAGGATTCTCTCTCATTTCCTGGGTCTCAGACCCGAATTAATAGCGATCTTGCGATTCTCAAAAAGGAGGGGGCGACATTGTACCCTTCGGCCCCTCAGAGTTGTGGCACATTTGTAACACCCTTTCCTTCTAAGATTTTTACCTTTGGTAAAAATGAATTAATACAGACTCTTACAGGATTTTAGAATCTAACACAATACAAAAGAGTTTTTTTTTCACTACAGAGTAATACAGTTATACATTCAATTCAGCATCTAAACAGTTAGCGATTACATTGTCACTTCCTTTAATATCTTAACATCTTGTACCTTAATAAATTCTTGTAGCATCAGACTCCAATTTAATAACTACCTATTTTTATTCCTTTTCTTCAGCAAACAAAAACGAAAGAGTTGTGATCTTAGCTTAGTGTATATTACAAAAATTCATGCAAATACTAATATTTATGTTACTTTCAAACTTAATAGTCTGTCTTCCATGGGGATGTCCTTATTATTCACATGTTTTGTTGAAATCCCTTAAAACCGGATCCAGTTAGTTAAAACAGCATCCCGTCAACCCTCGCCCCTTTTCCAGTTAACTCCCACGCGGTTAACTTGTATAACAGTGTTGAATAGGCTTTCACATGCTCCTTTCATAGGAGTTATTTTATCAACAATGTGTTCCAAACTTAGACCATTTTCTGAATTTTCACATAATTCTTTAATTTTAAGCAAGTTGCTAGTTTTCTCTTCAGGACCTTTCAGGCTATTAGTTTTCAGTTTAAACTCTTTGTTCAAACAGCATTTCAAATTCTGCCTTTTCACAGCACACTCTTGAATAGCAATAGCGTGTGGGGCACCTTTACATTCCAACTCAACCTGTAATTGATTCGCAGACATCACGTTACCAAGCCATTGTCTCTGTAGCCTGGTGGCTGCTTCTGACATCAATCCAGACTTTAAATTTTCTTCATTCAATCTGGGAACTACACTTTTCCCTTTTCCTTCAATAATAATATTCACCTCACCACCTTTTATCACCTCATTAACTTTTAACACACCTTCGAACACAAACAACTGGGAGTTCTTACTTCGCACTATTACCAAGGGTAATGCTTTCTTCACTGAACCAAATCCATCTGACCCACAAGGACTGCATTTCTTTTCAATTGAATCAAATACCTCAGACTTTTCCTGAGTTTCATCACTAGGTTCAGTACCATGTGCATCCGCATCTTGAACACACTCAAACTGGACATTTGCCTCTTCCAGGCTTTCTATACCCGTACCTTTTTCAAATTCTAAATTCCCCTGATCCTCCCATCTACTCTCTGGGCAACTCCCTTCCAGAGTAAACTCAACCCCGCGGGCTGAAACAACCTCATCTGCCAACCCAGCAGACTTCTTCAAAGTAATGGCATCCTTTTCATCTAGGACTGCCCTCATTTCATTATCGGGAACACCTTTAGAATTTTCAACTTCTTCAAACAGTTCTGCCAAACCAGACAGATCATCCATGTCCAACCCTGGACCTTTTAACAGCCTTATCTGTTTCTCATCTTTACTTCGTGCCTCTATAAATTTCCTCCTGGCTAAGGGCAGGACTAGCTCCTCTCCTTTACTCTCTTTCACTTTCCTATTCTCCGTTTTAGCACCCGCTAAACCCTTTTGGTACAGGGTCAGTAAAAATGTCTCGGCCAAATCGATACTGGCCAGATTTAAACTGGTCTCGTTGTTAGCTGCCTTTCTCGACATGCTGCGAGTGGTCGCGCATGCGGGATAGATCTTGAAACCTAGGGGCGGAACCTCAACACTTACAGGCTGGCTCGTCAGCTTCATTGCTGACCAAACCTTACCACTGGCTAAATCGTTACCAAGAAGGACGTCCACGACAGTTCTCGGGAATTCTGATCGCACCCCTATTTCAACTGGTCCAGATACCAGCTCACAATTTATAATGATCCTATGCAAGGGCACCGTTTCTGTCCCTTTTCCTATGCATCTCAAAGCCACCTCTGCAGTCTTGCAACCAAAATCCAGTACCTTACTGCTAATCAATGACAGTTCAGTTCCCATGTCTCTCCAGATCCGCACTGGAACTGGTGTGTCTCCCTCTCTCACAGACACGGTTCCTTCTGAAATACATGTCTCAGACCCTTCTCGTACTCTGTCTACCTGGGGCTTTCTCGTCGCCTACTGATCACCACAGCACATCCTATAGGGACTGCTGCTTTCCATTTTACTGTCTCCTTCCTCAGAGCAAGGCACTTAGATGCAATTAAAACAGGTCAACCCAGGACCTCTCCTGCCATCTTGCCTCTCCTCCTCAAGTTTACCACTAGCTCCCGGCGGGACCTCTGCCTCAGCCGGCGGGCTTTCTTTACCAGTCCCATGGTCTCTCTGGAAACTTTTATTCGAGGAAAACTTTGTCTTGTGAGTTAGGGCATATTCATCTGTGAACCTAGCAAATTCGGAGATGGACTTATTCGGCTTCTCATTCAAATATATCTGGATGTCATCCGAAACACAACCTTTAAATTCCTCAATCAGAATTAACTCCGAGATGCCAAAAATCTTCTTCTACTATTTCTGCTGCACACCAATGATCCAAGAGCACACCCTTCTCATAGGCAAACTCGGTGTACGTCTGATTCCACCCTTTCTTTAAATTTCTGAACTTTTGTCTATAGGCCTCAGGTACCAATTTGTAGGTCTGAAGAATGGCCTCCTTTACTTTCTCATAATTCTCAGACTCCTCCTCTTCCATGGACAACGGCGCATATGCCCGTAGTGCCTTCCCTTTTAACACACTTTGTAACAACACCACCCACTGCTCTTTGGGCCACTTCTGACTCAATGCCACCTTTTCAAAATGCAAGAAATAACTATCAACATCCATCTCCTCGAACGGAGGTACTAACCTAAACTCCCGGCTAGCATTAAACCGCTCCTCTCGGTCTGACCCTTGAGCTCTTCGCTCTTGCCTTAACTTCTCCATGTCCAAGTCATGTTGCCTCTGTTTCTCTGCCTCCCTTTGGTTCTCAGTTCTTTCCCTCTCTTTCTCGGCCCTTTCTTTCTCCTTTTCGGCTCTCTCCTTCTCTTTTTCAGCTGCTTCCAGCTGTTTTAACTGAATTTCATGCTCCCTTTGTTTCTCAGCTCTGTCCTGCTCTTTTTCCTTTACAGCTGCTTCCAGCTGCTTTAACTTAATTTCATGTTCCAACCTTAATTTCTCCCACTCTAACTGAGCCGTCCCACTGGCTGGTACATTTTCAGGGATATTTTCCAATACCTTAGCAAAAAAACACATTCTTCACAATATAATATTGAGTTATGGCGCTCCGCACCTCCTGCTTTTTCATCGACAACCTCACCTCTGCGAGATTTAGTCCTTTCGCAATATTTATCAAGTCCGACTTTGTGGCCGCCTCTAGCACCTCCAGAGTCGGGTTTTCTATAAATTCATCCACGTCCATCTTTGCTGGTTTCCCGTCTGGCTACCTGCGCAACCAGATCCAAGTTTGGACTTAAAGCCCGATTCACTGGCCCTCCAATTTGGTACCAAATCCTGAGATGAGATCCCTACTTTGTTATGAACCCTGTAAGTGGGTCACTTACCAGCCAAGATAGAGGTCCGTTGAAGCCTGATGATACGATTTTTAACAGTATTTATTAGTAAAAATACACAAAAATAATATCAATGCAAACATACAGATAATATACGTCATCAATACCAAATCTAAAAGTGCGGGTATAACAATAATCAATAAGAAATAAGCTCCATCGTTGTCTAGGGGATAATGTATTGTCTGATGGACATATAAAAGTCACAGTTCATTCAGGCTGCAGCCTTTGGTTGGAGTCAAGAGAGAGATTTTTAGAAACTTGCTGGCTTTTCCTTTTATGATTTCAATCCTTCGAGAGTTCCGTTGGTGTGGCCGTTCACTTGTGGCCTCTCCTTTAGCTAAAGCCATTCTTCTGTGGTGAGCCCGCCAGTTCCCAGGCAAGGGAAAAGGACGCACACGAGCCCCCCAACGGCTGTTGCTATTAAACGCTGTCACAGGATTTCTAGCATTTCTCCTGGTGCGTCTAAAGGGGTTGTTCCCCAGACCCTCTTTTATCCTTACTCATGGGGTCTCAGATGTCAATCAGGTTGGGATGATGCAATCCCTCAACCAGCCCACTCTGGTCGTCCCCTGAGGGCTTCAATGAATAGTACAGTACTCAATACACAATTCCGTCTCCAAGAGATAATGGCCGTTATCCGTGGCTTTGTCTTGCTGAGGCCAGGCCACATTCCAAAACCTTGAGGATTCTCTCTCATTTCCTGGGTCCCAGACCCAAATTAATAGCGATCTTGCAATTCTCAAAAAGGAGGGGCGACGTTGTACCCTTTGGCCCCTCAGAGCTGTGGCACATTCGTAACAACATGAGATACTGTTGTATGAAAGCAGCATCCATCATCAAGGATCCTCACCACTCAGGCCATGCTCTTTTCTCACTGCTGACTTCAGGTAGAAGGTACAAGTGCCTCAGGACTTGCACCACCAGATTCAAGAATAGTTACTACCACTCAACCATCAGACTCTTGAACAAAGTGAATAACTATATTCATATGTTGAGATGTTCTGAGAACAATTTCACTTAATGACTTTTTATCTTATTTCATGCACTCGTTACTTTTTGCTATTTACTTATATTTGTAATTGCATAGTTTGCTGTCTTCTGTACTCTACTTGTTTCATTGATCCTGTTTACAGCTACTATCCTACAGATTTGCTGGAAGAAGAATCTCAGCGTTGTATGTGGTAACATATACTATATATACTCTGACAATAAAATTTATTTTGAACTTTGAACCTGATTAGCTGTAGTCCAAGTATTTGTACAGGGTGAAAATGATCTGTGGAAGGAACTGCATGAAACACTCTTTTTGTTTGAGAGTATCACTTAAATAATAAAGGGATTGTTTAACACTGGTGTTAAATATGTGGGTCACCAAAAAAAATAATTGGCTGCCATGCCAGACAGTGATTGTCCAGAGTGAATTATCACAATAAATATGTAACACCCTGGGAAAGGTCCCACTGTTAATGTAATGGTCTTTCTATAGAAGCAGAGTTTGGGTTACGGTTAGAGAATGGGTGCTTTGGAATGTCAGCTGTCCATTGTATGAAAAATGTCAGTGTATTTTTCGTGTTGTGTGACTGACTGGTGTGAGCTGGGTCTTTTGTTTGGCAAGAGATAAAGGGGGTAGATGCCACGGAGAAGAGATTGTAGGACTCAACCTGGAGCAGGAGCATGATTCAATGAAGTCCGGGAAGATTGAAGGAGGATCGGCGAAGGGGAAACGGTGAGCTCCAATTTGTTCACATCAGACTGTTACATTAAAATGGGCTCTTCTCTTTTTGCTTTTTCTTTACTAACCCTTTAGTCAAATTAAGAATTATAAAGCTAAATTGTTTAATTCTATGCAGAATTCTGTTATTTCGTGGTACTTATTTGTAACAGGCATCCACACAAACAGGGGGCTTCAGGGTTTTGCACCTCAATCTCACACGTTTGGCGGGACTAGTGACTTATGCAGCTGACGGAACTGAAGTTTTTCAAATTGATACAGGAAATGACCATATTGGAATTTAGCTCATGAAGACTAAGACATCAGAAAGAGACTGAGATGACAGATATCAGAGAGATGATATAATAACTTGTATTTAAGTTTTAAAAAGAATATCTTTGAATTATAGGTTGGGTGAAGCTGGAAACCCATTAAGGAATTAAAACATCCAGTGCTGTATGGATCATACATCCCCTTTACACAAATGAAAGTGATTATACTTGGAGTGAAACATAATAACAGCCATTTCCAGTTATTTTTCATGTTTTTAGACAGTTCACAGCAAGGACTGAATTGTGCAGTTGTCTCGTTTCCAGCTACAGGCACACAATTTCATTCCACAAATAACACTACTCCTCACTTGTCAGGTGAAGTTCAGTAACATTTTACAAACATAGTACTTGAAGCAGTACAGAGCATTTATTCTTCATTCATATGTCTGTCTCTTAAATGTCCTTACTGTATCTGCCTCTACCACCACAGTATGTTTCTTGCATTTAATATACTCTTTAAAATACCTAGCTCTGACATCCCCTATCATATTTTCCTCCAACCACCGTCTACTCTGTCTATACCTCTTACCGACTTATACATCTCTGTCAAGTCACCTCTCATCTTCCTTCTCTCCAAACAGAAAAACCTGAGCTTACTCAACCCATTCTCATAAGACTTGCTCTCTATTTCAAACAGCATCTTGGTAAGTCCTCTCTGAACCTTCTACATGCTTCCTATAATGAGATGACCAGAACAGAATTCAACACTTCAAGTGTGGTCTAACCAGAGTTTTATAGGGCTGCAACATTATCTCACTGCTCTTGAACTCAATCCCCTGATTAATGAGGGCTAAAATATCAGAAACTTTTCTAACCCCATCTCCTCATCACTGACAATCAAAACCAATGCACCTCAGGGATGTGTGCTTAGCCCACTGCTCTGCTCTCTCTACACACACAACTGTGTTGCCAGGCACAGCTCAAAGACCATTTAAAAATTTACTGATGACAATTATTGTTGGCAGAATTTCAGATGTTGAAGAGGAATATAGGAGTGAGATATATCAGCTGGCTGAGTGGTATCATAGCAAAAACCTTGCATTCAATGTTGGTAAGACCAAGAAATTGATTGTGGAAGTCGAGGGAACACACACCAGTCCTTATTGAGTGATCAGAAATGGAAAGGGTGAACAGTTTAAAGTTCCTGGGTGTCAACATCTCTGAGGATCTATCCTAGACCCAACATATTGATGCATTTGCAAAGACAGCATTTATAGTTAATTAGGAACTTGAGGAGAAATTAAGTGTCACTGAAAACACTTGCCAACTTCTACTCCCCAAATCATCTAAACAAAACCTAAGAACTAGGCCTCAAAAGAAAACATACTTCAAAATTGGTCAGAACTAAGCCAAGTAACCAAGCCTTACAATACTGACTGAATGTATAAAATTTAGAGCATTGAGAATAGGACTGTTCCCTGTTAATTTAATCCAGACAGGGACCAGTACACACTCAAATACAAAAGAGATCACCAAAAACTACATGAAGTAGGGAATTCATGTCTTCGTTGAACTCATTTACAATTGGATACATACCCTACTACAGATCGCCCAAGTTAGACCAACTCAAGGGGCACTGCACCCATCCCGCAGGTAGATGTATAGTGATATATTCCTGCAGATCAACAACTCCCCTAGCAGACTAGGCTAAAACTACAGCCAGGCCCCCCCTCTCTCTCTCTCTCTCTCTCAACAGGACTCCTCCTCCCTCAACCCTACCCCTACCTCTAACCCTAATGTCCACTTCCCCACAAGCCCTGGCCAGACTACCGCCCCATTCCTCACCCCACCAGATACCCCTCTCGCTCCCCACTAGGTCTCCTCCAGCTTCTCAAGTCCATCCTCCAAACCTATCTCTATCCCTAACCCCACACCTCCATCAAAATCTGACCCACATCCCCCTACATGAACATTATTCCTGCTATGTCTCCCTCTCCCCGCCAGGTCCCCCTCCCACTTCACATCATGTCCCCCCTCCCGCTCCCCGCCAGGTCCCCCTCCCACTTCTCAACTCCATCCCTAATCTTGCCCTTATCTTTAATCCCACACCCCCATCAAAACCTGGCCCACATCCCCCATACTGGAGCACTATCCCTGCCACGTCTCCCTCTCCCCAGCAGGTCCCAATCCCACTTACCACCAGGTCTCCCTTCCATTCCACAGCATGTCTCCTCCGGCATCTCACCTCCATCTCCCAACCCTGCACTTACCCATAACCCTAACCGCCAATTCTCCACAAACCCTGGCCTACATTCTCCAAACCTGAGCTCTCTCCCCTCTTGGTCCCCGCCAGGCCTCCCTACCTTTGCCAGGCCCTGAACTCCATTCCCAACCCTACGCCTGTGCCTAACTGGCCCACACACCTGTGACAAGCATTCTAACTAGTTGCATCACTGTCTGGTATGGGGGCACGGGTGGGGGGGGGGGGGGTGTCACTGCACAGGATCAGAAAAAGCTGCCAAAAGTTGTAAACTCAGCCGTCCATCACGAGCACTAGCTTCCTAAGTGTAGAGGATAGTTTCAAAAGGTGATACCTCAAAAAGGTGGCATCTATTATTAAGGAATGCCCGCTTCTCATTGCTACCATCAAGGAAGGGATACAGAAGTCTGAAAACACAGACTCAAAGTTCTGCTTCTTCCCTCCCCCCCCCACCATCAGATTTCAAAATGGACAACGAACCCATGATTTTTCCTCTTTTACACTACTTATTTAATTTACTTTTTATATAAACTTTTTGTAATTTATAGTTTTATTGAAAAATACAGCTGCCTCAAAACAACAAATTTCACAACACAAGCCAGTGATATTGAACCTGATTCTAACTATCCTATCAACTTGCATGGCAATTTTGAGGGATCTCTCTATTCCTTTGGAATTCTCTAAGAATCCTGCCATTAACCTTGTACTCTGCCTTCCAAGTTCAACCCTCCAAAGCGCACCATTTCACACTTTTCCTGATGGAAATCTTCCCAGCCGTCCTCTGCATCCTGTCAACACCCTGCAGTAATGTATGACAGCCTTCTTCATTATCTTCAACACCTTCATGTCGCCAGCAAACTTACTAGCCTGGGGTGACATGGTAGCGTAATGGTTAACACAATGGCTTACGGGTGACCGGGTTCAGTTCCTGCCACTGCCCATGAGGAGTTTATGCATTCTCCCTGTGACCAACTGGATTTTCTCCAGATTCTAGTTTCCTCCCACAGTCCAAAGACACAGTGATCGGTAGGTGAATTGTTCATTGTAAATTGTCCTGTAATTAAGCTAGCATTGAATCTGCACAATGCTGGGCTGCATGGTTTGAAGGGCTGAAGGGCCTACACTGCACTATTTCTTAATGAATAAATAAATTAATAACCATTTCTACATCCAAGTCATTCATAAAGATCACTAAGAGCAGGTGTTGCAGAACAGGTTCCTGTGGAACACCACTAATAGCTCTCCAAGTAGAATACATTCCATCTACTACCACCCTTTGCTTTCTCTGGGCTAGTGCATTCTGAATCCACAAAGACAAGTTTCCTTGGATCCCATTCCTCCTGACTTTATGAATGAGCCTTGGCCTGGGAAAACTTGTGGAAAACCTTACCAAAATCCATACACACTACATCCACCTTGAGGAACTCAGTCAGGCTCATGAGGCAGTACCTACCCCCGACAAAGCCATGCTGACTTTCTACAAGTGCTTGTAAATCCTGTCTCTAAGCATTCACTCCAATAGTTTGTGAAAACTGATGCAAAATTCACTGGTCTATAATACCTAGGACTAAATTTATCACCTTTCTTAAACAAAGAAAGAACATTTGCCACCCTCCAATCTTCTGCTACTAAACCCCTCTTAAGTTTATTTCAGGCTACCTTCTAACTCTCAAGTACACTGTTTGATGATTGCTTCTTAACCCTTAAGTACTGTATGTGTCCTTCATCCTTTTGACTAGATGTTCCAAATCTGTTGTAGGGCCATGCACACCCCTACCATCATTTCCCTACCCCAGTGGGACAAACAACCTCCACATTTCTTTTGTGATAGACACATAAAAAGGTACCAATCAGTATTAGGGAAGTTGAAGTCACCCATGACAACAATCCTGTTATTGTTTAACCTTTCTGCCAATTTGCTCCCCAGTATCTCTATTGCTATTGGGTCAGGGGTGGGGGGGTCTAAAGACTGGAATATTCAGCTACATTCCTACCCCTTTGAAAGCCTAGTCTCGGTAATGGCCACCACATTATAGTTCTATGTACTAATCCAAGTCTCAGTACATTACTCTTGTTCCTAATACCACTCATAATAAATTAGACACATTTAACTCATGGATTTATGCCCTTTCCACAGCCTCTCCTTCCTCACAGTCAGTCTATCTACACATTATATCTACCTTTACAACGATTTCTCCATTCCCTGACCTATTACTCTGCTTCCCACCTCCCTGCAACCTAGTTTAAACTTTCACCAACAGCTCTAGCTGGACTGGGCACAAGGACCTATTCACTATCTCTATCTACATCATTGGTATCAATATGTACCACAACTTCTGGCTGGCTTCTCCTCCCCCTTAAAGATGCTCTGAACCAAATCTAAGAGATCCCTGACCATGACACTTGGGAGACATATAATCATTCAGGAGTCTTTTTCACATCCACATCATCTCCTGTCTCAATATTGAATCCCCTGTCATAATTGTTCTTCTCTTCTCCCCTCTTACTTTGAGCCACAGTTCTAGACTCAGTGCCAGAAACCTGGTTGCTATGGTTTTAGGCACCCACCACAAAGCAGTATACACGTTTTGAGGGGAACAGCCACAGGGGTATTCTGCATTGTCTGCCTATTCCCTTTCCCTTGCTGACAGTCATCCAGCTACCTGCAGCTTAGATGCAACTGCCTCATTCTCCCAAATGAACTGTAGATCATCTAACTCCAACTCCAGTTCCCTAACATGGTCTGCAAGGAACTGGAGCCATATGCACTACTCACAGATGTAGCCATCAGTAGCACTGGAGGTGTTCCAGACTTCCCACATAGGACACAGAACATAGAAATCTAAAGCACATTACAGACCTTTTGACTCACAATATTGTGCCAAATATGTAACAAAAACTGCCTAGAATTTCTCCACTGCATAGCCCACTATTTTTCTAAGCTTCATGTACCAATTTAAGAGTGTTTTAAAAGACCCTATTGCATCCACCTCTACCACCTTTGCTGGCAGTGCATTCCACACACCCACCACACTGTGTGAAAAACTTGCCTCTAATGTCTCTACCTACTTCCAAGAAACACAAAACTATGCTCTCTGGTGTTAGCCATTTCAGCTCTGGGAAAAAACCTCTGGCTATGCACATGATCAATGCCTTTCATCTTCTTATACAATTCTATCAGGTACCTCTCATCCTTCGTTGCTCCAAGGAGAAAAGGTCGTTCACTCAAACTATTCTCATAAGGCTCGCTCTCCAAACCAGGCAACATACTTGTACATCTCTTCTGCACTCTGTAGTGTCCACATCCTTCTTGTAGTGAGGTGACTACAAGAATGCAGTACTCCAAATAAGTAAGGCCTTTAATAGCTCTAACATTAGCTAACGGCTCTTGAATTCAATCTCATGGTTGATGAAGGCCAACCCACCATACACCTGCTTAACAACATTGTCAACCTGCGCAGATGCTTTGAGTATCCTATGGACATGGACCCTAAGATCTCACTGATCGTCCACACTGCCAAGGGCCTGACCACTAATATTATATTGTCTTCAAATATGACCTACCAAAATGAAGTACATCACACCTATCTTGTTGAACTCTATCTGCCACTTCTCAGCCCAATTCTGTATTCTGTGTCATCAGCAAGCTTATTAACCCACCCTTCTACTTCCTCATCTAGGTAATTTATAAAAATCACAAAGAGGATGGATCCCAGAATAGATCCCTGCGGAACACCACTGGTTACCGACCGCCATGCTGAATACAAACTATCTACAACCACCCTTCGCCTTCTGTGGGCAAGCCAATTCTGGACCCTCAAAGAAAGTTCTCATTTGATCCCATGCCTCATTTTCTGAGTGAGCCTTTCATGGGGAACCTTATAAAATGCCTTACTGAAATCCATGTACACTTCATCCACTGCTCTACCTTCATCAATGTGTTTTCTTACATCCTCAAAGAATTCAATCAGGCTTGTAAGGTATGATCTGCCCTTGCAAAGCCATGCTTCCTATCCCTATTCAGATTATATCTCTCCAAATGCTCATAAATCCTGCCTCTCAGGATCTTCTCCATCACGTTGTCCACTACTGAAGTAAGACTTAATGGTCTATAATTTCCTGAGTTACCTCTACTCCCTTGCTTGAAAAAGGGAACAACTTTTGCAACCCTCCAAACCTCTGGTACTTCTCCCAGTCCTAAAGATGATGCAAAGACGATCATCAGAGGCTCAGCAATCTTTTCCCTCACTTCCCACAGTAGTCTGAGGTATATCTCGTCTGGATCCAGTAACTGATTTAACTTAATGCTTTTCAAAAGCTCCAGTGCATCCTTTTTTCTTAATGTCTATATGCTCAAGTGTTTCAGTCCACTGTAAGTCATCCCCACAATTACCAAGGTCCTTTTCCCTGGTGAATACTGAAGTATTCATTGAGTACTTCTGCTACCTCCTCCGACTCCATGTATATGCTTCCACTATCGTTCCTAATTGGTCCTATTCTCACACATTGCATCCTCTTGCTCTTCATATACTTGCTAAATGCCTTGGGGTTTTCCTTAATCCTGCTCAGCAAGGCCTTCTCATGACCTCTTCTGGCTCGCTTAATTTCATTCGTAAGCTCCTTCCTGGCAACCTTGTAATTTTCTAGAGTTCTAACAGCACCGAGTTTCTTGAACCTTTGGTAAGATTTTCTTTTCTTTTAACTAGATTTTCCACATCCTTTGTACACCATGATTCTTTTCCCCTACCATTTTTTCCTGGCTCAATGTAACATATCTATTCAGTACACCATGCAAATGTTCACATTTCTGCCGTGTATTTCCCTGAGCACATCTGCTTCCAATTTATGTTCCCGTTCCTGTCCAATAGCATCATATTTACCCCTACAACAATTAAATGTTTTCCCAAATTGTCTGCTCCCATCTCTCTCTAGAGCTATGGTAAAGGAGGTAGAGTTGTAATCATTACCTCCAAAATGGTCTCCCACCATGAGATCTGACATCTGACCAGGTTCATTTGCCAATACCAGATAAAATACGGACTCTCCTCAAGTTGAATCAGGAAACCTTCCTGAACACACCTAACAAACTCCACCCCATTTAAACTCCTTGCTCTAAGGAGATGCCAGTCAATAATAGGAAAGTTTAAATCACCCATGACAACCTTTTTAAGATTGCACTGATCCAGAATCTTCCTCTCTATCTGCCCTTCAATGTCTCCGTTACTTTGGGAGGGTCTATAAAATCACACTGTAGAGTCAGTCAGTAGACCATTCTTCCATGACTTCCTTCTGTTTTATGCCCATGATACTATCCCAGGTTAACAATACCATGCCCCCACCTCTTTTGCCTCCCTCCCTATCCTTTTTGAAGCGTTTAAAGCCTGGCACACTCAGCAACCTTTCCCACCCCTGAGACATCCAAGTCTTTGTAATGGCCACCACATCATAGTTCCACATATTGAACCAGGTCTTGTTTATGATACTCCTTGCAATAAATAAATACATCTCAAGCTATCTGGCTGAGCGCATCTTTGCTCTATCGTCTGCCTGTCCTTCCTCACAAACTCATTAAAAGCTTTACTTGTAAGCCAACTGCCCCATCTTCTGCCTCTTCACTTTGGTTCCCACCCCCCTGCAAATATAGTTTAAACCATCTTCAACAGCATTAGCAAACCTCCCTCCCAGGATATTAGTTCCCCTCCAGTTCAGATGCAACCTATCCCACTTGTACAGGTCACCTCTTCCCCAGAAAAGGCTCCAATGATCCGAGAACTGGAAATTCTGCCCTCAACACCATCTCCTCAGCCACTCATTCATCTGCGCTATCTTTATGTTCTGACCTTCCCTAGCTCATTGTTCCAATGATTACCACCTTGGAGGTCCTGCTCTTTAGCCTCCTTCCTAACTCCCTAAATTACTGCACAGGACCTCTACCCCTTTCCTGCCTGTGTCATTGATACCATAGTACCACAACCTCTGGCTGCTCACCCTCTTCAAGAATATTCTGCAACTGCTGAGAGACATCCTGGACCCTAGTGCCTGGGAGGCAACAGACTAACCTGGCATCTCTTTTGCTGTTCCAGAATCTCCTATCTGTGTCCCTAACTATTGAATCCTCCATGACTATTGCACAGCCTGAGTTCAACATACCCTCTGAGGCTCAGGGCCAACCACAGTGCTATTGATTTGCCTGCTGCTGCCTTGCCCAGATAGGTCATTCCCCTCAAAATTATTCAAAGGGGTATAGCTGTTACCGAGGAGAATGGCCACAGGGGGATCGACTTCTTCCTCCTTTTGTCTCTCTCCCTGAATTCTGCACTCCGGGTGTAACCTCCTGCTCAAAAGTCATATCTATCAATTGCTCTGCCTTCCGGATTATCCTTACTACATCCAACCCCAACTCCAGCTCCTTAATGCCGTCTTTCAGGAGCTGGAGTTGGCTGCACTTCCCACCAGTGTAGTCATCAGGAAGACTATCAGATTCCATGAATTCCCACATCCTACAGGAGGAGTATTCCACTGCCAATCTGCCATCCTGTCTGCACTGTACTGTGGGCAACCAACACCAACTCAACAATAACAAAATGAAAAGCCGACCCTTCTTACCCATTTCTTTGGCCTCAGCCTCATCTTTTGAAGCATCTAAGTTTCCACTTCGACTCTAACTCCCCCACTCAGATGATGGCCATTGCACTAGACCCTATCTCTTTGTTATGGTTTAAAAAACAAGAAAAAAGAGAAATAACTCACTGCGTCTGGTGGCTCTCCGCTTGCCCTATGCTGCTTCCATTGCCTCTGACGTTTCCTGTGCCTACGCACTGTCTACTGTTTTTTTTATTGTGCAAGAGTAACACGCCACTGCCCCAGGATCCATCCTCACCGGTCTCTCTATGCACTGTCTGATTTAGAGCGTCACTTTGACTATCACCTGTAGCTTTTGTAGTTTGCTGGAGAAAACTAGTTGGATTGCCACCCTATTCTAGTAACTCTCCCAAGACTTGCTCTGAGCTTCTCTGCCATTTTGGAATGTACAGCATGTGTGAGTGAAAACTGACCTATAGAGATCTGAGATTGTGTCCTGAGGAATGAGGCTTACAAAATGTCACCTTCCAACATTATTAATCATACAGAATCTATCCAAACTGACATTCTAAGAAGAAAACTTGAGCTGTGCCTTATGCTTTCATTAGGATAAAGCAAGCATCTTAACATTGGTATGATGATAAATTTGGCTCCCTCTCCATGTTATAAGAAATGATTCAGGAGTCTCAAAATTCAATAACACTGAGTGATGCAGTTCACTTCTTCATCTCTCCTGAGCCTGTCAGCCCACTGCCCTCTACATTTTTCTCATTTCTCAAAGAGCATTGTGCTGCAACAAGAAGTCTTCAATTGACAGGACATTAAAATAAAATAACAATGGGCATCTCAAGTAATAGGTCTTCCCCTTTTGTGGGGACAAATAACAAAAATAAGATATAAATGAACATTATATATAACCATACAATTACAGCACGGAAACAGGCCATCTCGGCCCTTCTAGTCCATGCTGAACACTTACTCTCACCTAGTCCCACCGACCTGCACTCAGCCCATAACTCTCCATTGCTTTACTATCCATATACCGCTCCAATTTCACTTTAAATGACAATACCGAACCTGCCTCTACCACTTCTACTGGGAGCTTGTTCCACACAGCTACCACTCTCTGAGTAAAGAAGTTGCCCCTCATGTTACCCCTAAACTTTTGCCCCTTAACTCTCAACTCATGTCCTCTAGTTTGAATCTCCCCTACTCTCAAAGGAAAAAGCCTATCCACATCAACTCTGTCTAACCCCCTCATAATTTTTAAATATCTCTATCAAGTCCCCCCTCAACCTTCTACACTCCAAAGAATAAAGACCTAATTTGTTCAACCTTTCTCTGTAACTTAGGTACTCAAACCCAAGTAACATTCTAGTAAATCTCCTCTGTACTCTCTCCATTTTGTTGACAACTGTCCTATAATTCAGTGACCAGAACTGTACACAATTCTCCAAATTTGGCCTCACCAATGCCTTGTACAATTTTAACATTACATCCCAATTCCTATACTCAGTGCTCTGATTTATAAAGGCCAGCATACAAAAAGCTTTCTTCACCAGCCTATCCACATGAGATTCCACCTTCAAGGAACTATGCACCATTATTCCTAGATCACTGTTCAACTGCATTCTTCAATACCCAACCATTTACCATGTATGTCCTATTTTGATTATTCCTACCAAAATGTAGCACCTCACACTTATCAGCATTAAACTCCATCTGCCATCTTTCAGCCCATTCTTCTAACTGGCCTATATCTCTCTGCAAGCTTTGAAAACCTACTTCATTATCCACAACACCACCTATCTTAGGATCATCTGCATACTTACTAATCCAATTTACCACCCCATCGTCCAGATCATTAATGTATATGACAAACAGCATTGGACCCAGTAGAGATTCCTAAGGCACATCACTAGTCACCAGCCTCCAACCTGACAAACAGTTATCCACCACGACTCTCTGGCATCTCCCATCCTGCCACTGTTGAATCCATTTTACTACTTCAATATTAATACCTAATGATTGAACCTTTCTAACTAATTGTCATAAGGGGACAAGAGGCTGGACCCAAGCACAGGACACAGGCACTGAAGTACTAGGCGCAGGACAGGAACAACTAAACAAGAGACAAGATGTGGAGACCATGGTGTGCATGAGGGACATGATGTTCAAGGTGATGTTGCAGTTACAAGAGAGTCTTAGAGTTCAGGCAAGGCAGGAGCATCCCAGAGTTCAGGCAGGGTCTAGGAGTTCACTGGCAGGCCACATAACTCCTGGGCAGGGCCCAGAGCTCCCAGGCAGGAACACAGGGACCTGAGCAGGTCAAAGGGCACCTGAGTAGGTTGCAGGGCACAACACATCAGCAACAAGGGATGGAAAGGGGCAGATACCCCCACCAGGAAACAGCAGTCCAGCCAGGCCTACCCAACAGAGGCAAGGGATAGGAAGGGAACTACTGCCAGACTTACTCAAACAACTCATCTTTAACAAAGGTGACCCCAAGCCAGGGCAACCCCCAACTCCACTCAGTCCCAGAGCCTCCTATATATATCACCAGCCAATGGGCATCAGGTGCGCCTCCTTGAGTCCCAACAAGCCACAATGATCCACAGGTGTGTCTACTTGGGCTCAAGGGTGAAAGGACGGACAGCTACAAGACCCGGAGTCCGCTGCCCGGATCAAGAACCGGAATGTCGGCTCCGGACTGGACCATAACACCAACATTCTGGCAGAACCTTGTCAAAGGCCTTACTGAAGTCCATATAGACAACATCCACTGCTTTACCCTCATCAACTTTCCCAGTAACCTCTTCAAAAAATTCAGTAAGATTTGTCAAACATGACCTTCCATGCACAAATCCATGCTGACTGTTCCTAATCAGACACTGTCTATCCAGATAATTATATAAACCATCTCTAAGAATACCTTCCATTAATTTACCCACCACTGACGTCAAACTTATAGGCCAATAATTGCTAAGTTTACTCTTAGAACCCTTTTTAAACAATGGAACCACATGAGCAATATGCCAATCCTCCAGCACCATCCCCATTTCTAATGATATTTGAAATATTTCTGTCAGACCCCCTGCTATTTCTACACTAACTTCCCTCAAAGTCCTAGGGAATATCCTGTCAGGACCTAGAAACCTATCCACTTTTACATTCCTTAAAAGTGCCAGTACTTCCTCTTCTTTAATCATCATAGTTTCCATAACTACCCTACTTGTTTCCCTTCCCTGACACAATTCAATATCCTTCTCCTTAGTGAATACCAATGAAAAGAAATTGTTCAAAATCTCCCTCATCTCTTTTGGCTTCACGCATAGCTGTCCACTCTGATTCTCTAAGGGGCCAATTTTATCCCTCATGATCCTTTTGCTATTAATATAACTGTAGAAACCCTTTGGATTTATTTTCACCTTACTTGCCAAAGCAACCTCATATCATCTTTTAGCTTTTCTAATTTCTTTCTTAAGATTCTTTTTACATTTTTTATATTCCTTGAGTACCTCATTTAATCCCTGCTGCCTATATTTGATGTAGATATCTCTCTTTTTCTGAACCAAGTTTCAAATATCCCTTGAAAACCATGGCTCTCTCAAACTTTTAACCTCTCCTTTCAACCTAACAGGAACATAAAGATTCTGTACCCTCAAAATTTCACCTTTAAATGACCTCCATTTCTCTATTACATCCTTCACATAAAACAAATTGTCCCAATCCGCTCCTTCTAAATCCTTTCACGTCTCCTCAAAGTTAACCTTTCTCCAATCAAAATCTCAACCCTGGGTCCAGTCCTATCCTTCTCCATAATTATATTGAAACTGATTTATCCAACAGTTGGCTTCCCCCATTGTCTTCGCTTTCCACAAAAAGATTCTGTCTAAAACTTCAGAAAAATCTCCTGTCCCAGCATCTGCTATTAGGGTTATAAAGATAACTCCAGTTCTGCAGATAGGGAAGCAAATATCTATTTAGAAGAACTGACTTCTGACTGATATTCCTTAAAGTGACTGCAGGCAACTTCTGACAACAAATGGAAACTTGAGTGAGTATATGCCTCGCAACACACAAAATGTTGGAGGAACTTAGCAGGTCAGGCAGTATCTATGGAAATGAATAGACAGATGACATTTTGGGCCAAGACCCTTCTTTAGGACTGGAAAGGAAGGGGGAAGACTCCAGAATAAAAAGGTGGGGAGAGGAGAAGGAGGATCACAAGAAAGTGATAGGTGAAGCCTCAGAGCCTGTGATGGAAGGAGAAATCCAGATATTCCTTCATAAAACCATGCTGACTTGACTTACTTACATTATGCTTCTATAAAAAACTAGCTATTTCTTTTTTGATTAAAAATTTCAGCCTCTTGGCAACACCAGATGTTAAACTACCAGGCCCACAATATCCCAATTTTGTCTCTCTCCTTTCCTTAACAATGGAATTAGTTTTGCTGAATTTCAATCCATTGTATCCTCTGAAACTCAGTCAATTCTGAAAATCTTCAACCATGGCTCCTCTATTTCTGCAGCTACTTCTTTCAAAATGCTCAGGCGTGAGATTTGACTATGGACAAGTTGTTTGCACTTAGACCCAATAATTTTTCCAACAACTTGTCTCGTTTAACAGAGAATGTGACAAGCTTATGCATGTGATTTCAAACTGGTCCATTTGCTACAAATGAAATATGGACAGTGCCCTCCACTCTGAAATCTGATGCAAATTATTGGTTTAATTTCCCTCTCATTTCCTTGTGCCTTTTTATCAACAATTCTGAGGGTTTTGAGTAACTCCTTTATTATCTGTAACCCTTTGTTACAGGATTCAGTTATTCATAGAAATCAATACCTGCAACTTGTTATAATATGATGTACATATCCATAAACCTTCTACAGTCACCTTACAAGGAAATGCAAGAGTTATGACAGTTCTACACTTTTGACAGCTCTGGGTACATTTTCCTCACAAATGAAATTCGAATTCTTGATTGGCGGCATGATTGATAATCTAGGTTTTTGCAGTGCATTACTGGATCATGAGAAAGCAATAGGTCCTCACACTGTGGAGATCATGTATTCATTGTCTTGGAGCTGACAAAACTAAATAGATGTTGAGGGCATCAGGTCAGCCTGTCACTTTTATAAGCATGAATGTGATGCCCACGATCACGAACTGAGGAAATCAAGCAGTAACAAAGCAGGAATTTGCTCTATCAGTCTGATAAACAGTGTTTCAGTCATAAAAGTGAAACGCATCATGTAAATCATGAGATATTGCACGGACATTGTAAGATTCACGGGAAGTTCAGAATCAGATAATAATCACACCTTTCTCAGATACTGTGGCATGAGCGAATCTCCTTGTCACCCAAGGGTAACTAATAGAACACATCATTAACATTTCTCACACAAAACCACCATGAATCATTGAAACTGAAAAGCTGTAAAGAGAAAAGGACTTCTGACACATTCCCTTGTGGTTCCACTCCAGTACTGTGGGTGTGAGGTGGTTGTTGAGGGACATGTGCAATTGTATGAGTACGACAAATTCCAGATAAAAAATAATGAAAACTTAAGCAGAGAAACTGCACAAAATTTAAATCAGTACTCTTGGAACCTGGTAATGTAGCTCTTCTGAAATGTGATAATCATATTGATAACAAGGAACCCCATGTGATGCACAAGTATTGGTGTGCCAACCAAGAGAGGATTCATCACTTTTCACAGCATCCACTGTTGGCAAACCCAACATGGACAAGACTTGAGTCTGAAAATACAGCCATTAACAATAGCTGACAGGTTCAAATCTGGAAATTATGAAGTGCGTCTAGCATATGTGTCCTCATGTCTAAATGTCCTGATAACTCTGTGAAACTTAAATTATAAACTAAGAAAATTAGCATGTTCCTTTTAATTCACATTACTATCCGCCTTACTCAGCAATGTTATATTTTACAGCTAAGTTGTCACTTTTCACTTTTAAGATCACTGTTTCCACTTTATGAGATTATGCATTGTACTGAGCTTGTCTGGTATTTTAGGTTCAGTAACAGAATGATCAGCAGAGAAACTAAACAATCACACTTATGAGGGCTAAAGCAGACTGATTTTATTGGAATCTGCCAGCCCTAGAGCCCTAGAGTCCTCATCTGGGAGGATAGGCCCATATCCCCTTTCAACCTTGGCTTCTAGGACAAAGGGACAAATCAATGAGGTAGACTCATGACATGATTAGCTTACTTGATGAATAGCTGTCATTATGAGCTAAGGTGATATCTCTGTATGGTTGTACTGGAAAGATATCTCCTCTGTTTATTTGTTTCCTTAATCAGCCTTGTTTTTCTTATTATTTTAAGTTCCTCTTCCATATCACCATATATTGAGACAACTGTACTACAAAATGAAATTTCTCTCTGAATCTTGCTGTATTTTTGCAACTGAATCAGAACTCGGGTCCTAAATGAGGCCAGTGCTGGAAAAAAAGGCTGGAATCCCAGCAATGTTACCACATGCATCAAGGTTCCAGCAGAACAAGAGAAAATCCACTCCAAAAGTAGTTTGCGATATGGAATGATTTGAAATGTTTCAAGCAAAGCGATGTGTGAGTGTTAATGCTAATTGGAGCTGGGATTTTGTAACCTCAAGCAACATTTAGATTAACATAGATCTAATTCTGCTAAATTAAACTAACTTGATCCAAAGGAGGTTATTCAGGCTTGGAAATAAAGTTTGCAGACAGTTATACAAATTCAATATGTCATGCTTTCCCTTTGAGTATGCCAGAAAGATAACACTAATACTATCTAAAAGGTAGCTGAATATGACTGTAAAGAAGAATTAAATCAAAGTAAATATCCATCTGTTAATATATGCATATTTTCATTTATTTCATACTTCTGGATTTTCATATTCCCTTTATTAACATTTTTGGGAATATGCTGGCTAGAAAATTGTGAAACATGAAAAATTCCAATGAACTGACCGAGAAATGATTAGGTAAATAAACTTTGTTATAATTCCCTAGTGACAATGATATGACTTCTTTCTGCTGTCATACAGAGATGGCTAAAGGAATTAATCTCTGTAGTCAGATTAGCAATGAAAATTAAATCTGCCATAACAGATTAGTTTATTCCATTGAGGAAACACATTTCACTTACTTACGAATTGCCACTTATAATGGGGGACTTCAGCAGGCTCATTCACATATACATTGTGAAGAGAAGTGTACATTTAATTCATTGACATTATTTGATGTAATATCTTCTAAATAAATGGGCAAGACACAAAACTTATTGAGGGCATAAACTGCTTCATCACTGGTAGAAAAATGATGGCACATGGCATGCAGAGATGATGGGACTGTCAACATCTCTAAGACTGCCTATTATGATCTCCAGGTGAACATTTGTGACTAAGCCCCCATCTCCAGGAATGAATGAAGACAGGGATGGGATAACAGCGCTGGATCCATTGAATACAATAACTTCAGACAACAGAAATCTTTAAGTAAACAGAACACTGGAAATATTCAATGGTGATGTGGTGTCTGTAATGAGAAGAGCATTATTGGTATTGCAGGTCAAAGTGGAAGTTAGATGGGGAATTAAATTGATAAGTAGCAGAGAGCTCATTTACCCTTGTAGATTGAACGTACCTATTTACCTATTTCTCAAAAATATTCAAAGATGTTCCTCCAACCATTCTTTAAAGAAAGAATTCAAAAGACAATTCGCAATCCTCTGAGAGAAAGAAAAAAATGACTCTTTCTTAGATAGCTGACCCCCTTGTTCTAAATCAGATTCAGATTCATTCATATATCACATGTACAGTATATTGAAACATACAATGAAATGCACTGCTTGCATTGACAACAAACAGAACCTAAGGGTGATGCTGTACAGGCCACATGTGCCTCCACACATTCTGGTGCCAACACAACTGTAGCATGCCAACAGGATTGAGCAGAACAACAAAAGCAACAACAGCCCTTTTGCTCTCTCCCTTCCACTCACTAACACATAGTCACAGGCTTCCAACCTGAGGACAAACTGCATCTGAGCCTCCAACCTGCAGTGGATGTATGGACTCACAGAGATCAGGCCTCTGACTTCCCCCATGTACTTGCAGACTCACAAACCCAGGGATTTGGTTACTCAGCCTCAGCTTCTGGACTCACCAACTTGGACTCAGACTTTGTTCTTCGACCTTCAGGTTTCTATCTTCACTACCAGTCCCAGGTCTCATTAATGACAGGACGCTGAACTCCAGGCCTCGAACTCTGAACTGGCCAATTTGATGATTCACTCTCACTGACCTGGGGAATCATCAGCCCTCATGCCCCCTTGCCTGCATAGTCCTCTGATTCTAGGACTTGCCAAACTGAGGATGGGGGGAGGGGAGTCGGGTTCGCCAACCCTCGTCTTTGCTGGTCTTCATTCATCGTGCTTGTAACCCAACTTCTTTTAATATGTTCATCCCTTAGAAGCTGGTGGGTAAACTGTCCTCATTGGGTCTCAACACATCCCTCTGTAATTAGATCATGGACTTTGTTGGTAGCAACAATGGCAATCACCAGGCCTGCATCCTCAACTCACTACTGCTCATGCTGCTGACACATGTCTGTATTGCTAGATCCAGTCTGTGGATAACTCGACAGTAGTTAACAAAGTCAACGAGATGGCGTACAAAGAGGATTTAGAGCAGCATGTAGCAGAGTATGAGAACAGCAACTTGAGTTTCAATGTGGATGAGACAAAAGAGATGATAATAGACTTTAGAAAGTGCAGGATGATCGTTCCTGCTTGCACATGAACGGCTCCTCTGTGGAGAGAGTCAGGAGCACCAAGTTTCTGGGAGTACACATGATGATCTCACCTGGTCCCTCAATACCTCCTCTTTAGACACAAAAGCACAGCAGCATCATTAGTTCCTGAGGCTCCCCTATCCTTTCTGATCAATTGTAAAAAGAGCAGCATAGAGGAAGTCCTGACTAGCTGCATCTCTGCCTGGTACGGGAATTGCAAAGCATCTCACCACCAGCCCCTACAAGGAGTGTAAGGATTGCTGAGAGGATCATTGGGTTCTCTATTCTGCTCATACAAGGAGGGCTGCATACACAGGGCCCTTAGCATTCTCAGTGACCCCTCCCATCCATACAACAATCTTTTTGACCCCATACCTTCAGACATTAGGAAAGGAATGTTAGGATGGGAAATAACTTCTTCCCCCAGGCCATGAACTCCCTGCCCCCAGCCACATCTCACCAGATATGATGTGACGGTAGAGTTATACTGAAATACTGTTTACATTTTAACTCGTGACATAAATTCACCTTTCTATTGGTTAATTTACTTGCTTGATATTATGCATCATGTGTGAGTATATATTGTGTTGTGCACCCCAGTCCAGAGAAACGTTGTTTTGTTTGGTTGTATACTGTCAAAATGACAGTTAACCTGAACTTGAACTTCATCTGGCCTTAGAGATTGCTAGCTGATTGTGGAGTGCAGAATGAAGGCCTAGACTCTGATCTGACTTCTAACTACAAGCATCTCCCCAAAATGGCAGATGAACTTAATAAGCATTTTGCATCCGTCCTCACTGTGGAAGACATTAGAATTCTGCCAGAAATTCAAGAGTGTCAGGGGCACAATTGAGTGTAGTTGCTATTATCAATTAGAAGGTACTTGGGAAGCTGAAAGGTCTAAAGGTAGATAAGTCATCTGGACGTGATGAATGACACCCTAGGATTCCGAAAGATATTGCGGAGGCATTAGTAATGATCTTTCAAGAATCACTAGATACTGAAATGATTCTGGATGACTGGAAAATTGCAAATGTCACTCCATTCTTTGGGGGGGGGGGAGGCAGAAGAAAGGAAGTTATAGGCCAGTGGGAAGATGTTTGAGTTCATTATTAAGGATGAGGTGTTGGAGCACTTGGAGGCACATGTTAAATAGATCAAAGTCAGCAATGAATAGAAGATTGGTTGACTAGCAAGAGACAAAGTGTGGGGAAAAAAGGTGATCTATTCTGGTTGCCTGCAGGTGTTCTTTTGGGGTCAGTGTTGGAACCACTGTTTTTCACATTATATGTTAATGATTAGGATGATGGATTTAATGTTTTTGTGGCAATTTTTACAGACATTATGAAGATATGTGGAGGGGCAGATCATTTGCAGAAGGATTTAAACAGATTAGGAGAACTGGCAAAGAAGTGCCAGATGGAATATAGTTTATTGGAGTGTATGATCCTGTACTGAGGTAGAAAGAATAATGGAATAGACTATTTTCTAAATGGGGAGAAAGTTCAAAAATCAGAGGTGCAAATTGACTTGGGAGTCCTTGTGCAGGAATCCCTAAAGGTTAATGTATTGGTTGAGTCAGTAGTCAGGAAGGCAAATGCTATCTCAGTGTTATTTTTGCGAAAATATAGAACATAGAAATCTATAGGACATTACAGGCCTTGGGCCCACAATGTTGTATCAACTATGTAATCTGCTCTAGAAACTACCTAGAGTTTCCCTACCCCATAGCCCTCTTATTTTTCTAAGCTCCATGTACCTACCTAAGAATCTCTTAAAAGACCCTATTGTATCCACCAATACCACTTTTGCTGGCAGTACATTCCATGCATCCACCATTCAGTGTGAAAAACCTACCTCTGACATATCCCCCTTGTACCTACCTCCAAGCACTTTAAAACTATGCTCCCTCATGTTAAGCATGGGAAAAAGCCTCTGGCTATCCATGTGATTAATACTTCTTATCATCTTATACACCTCTATCAGGTCACCTCTCATCCTCCATCACTGTAAGGAGAAAAAAGCCAAGTTCTAGAGTATAAATCTAGAGAACTAGAGTATAAAAGCAAGGATGCAATGCTGAGGGTTTATAAGGCATTGATCAGACCACGCTTGGAGTACTGTCAACAGTTTAGAACATAGAACATAGAATAGTACAGCACGGTACAGGTCCTTTGGCCCACAATGTTGTGTCGACCTCGAAACCCTGCCTCCCATATAGCCCCCTACCTTAAATTCCTCCATATACCTGTCTAGTAGTTTCTTAAATTTCACTAGTGTATCTGCCTCCACCACAGACTCAGGCACTGTATTCCACACACCAACCACGCTCTGAGTAAAAAACCTTCCTCTAATATCCCTCTTGAACTTCCCACCCCTTACCTTAAAGCCATGTCCTCTTGTATTGAGCAGTGGTGTCCTGGGGAAGAGGCGCTGGCTATCCACTCTGTCTATGCCTCTTAGTATTTTATATAGCTCTATCATGTCTCCTCTCACCCTCCTTCTCTTCAAAGAGTAAAGCCCTAGCTCTCTTAATCTCTGATCATAATGCATACTCTCTAAACCAGACAGCATCCTAGTAAATCTTCTCTGTACCCTTTCCAATGCTTCCACGTCCTTCCTATAGTGAGGCAACTAGCACTGGACACAGTACTCCAAGTATGGACTAACCAGAGTTTTATAGAGCTGCATCATTACATCACGACTCTTAAACTCTATCCCTCGACTTATGAAAACTAACACCCCATAAGCCTTCTTAACTACCCTATCTACCTGTGAGGCAACTTTCAGGGATCTGTAGACATGTACTCCCAGATTCCTCTGCTCCTCCACACTACCAAGTATCGTGTCATTTACTTTGTACTCTGCCTTGGAGTTTGACCTTCCAAAGTGTAGCACCTCACATTTCTCCGGGTTGAACACCATCTGCCACTTCTCAGCCCATTCCTGTATCCAAAGAGCCATGCCTGTCATGTTACAGCACTGCCCTCACGTGGTTGGAGGTCACACTACATGCTAGTCAGCATTTCACCCCTCCCAACTAATCAATGCACACTTAACCATTGGCCACCTTAATTGGAATAACCCATCTAGCACCAAGCCGTTGGCCCCCCGGTGAATCACCTGGGCTATAAAGGGTGCTACATATGCTTGGCTCGCTCTCTTTTTGCCATCTTTGAGGGACCACCCTGCTTCACTCCACACTGAAGACTGCAGAACAGCTCTGGAGACATGTGGTGAGCTATGCATTGAATAGGGTTTTGGAAGCATATTTTGTTGTCTCTGTAGCAGAGAGCCATGCCTGCCCAAAGTTAAGGGTTGGTAGATATTGTAGTTACTTTTTCCTTGCCTGTATGTGTACCTGTACACTGTCCCCCACACTGTATTCCCGTGTATTGTACTACCAACCCGACTTTTCCGACACTTGTCTATTCTCAGTGCATTTGTGTGAATATTGTAGCCGCTTGTGTTGTTCCCTGGCTTTACTCCTCTTGTAAATAAACTCATTATTATTAATCTGTGTGTCCAGAGCCCTTGCCTTTGAGACCCGAAGAATCTGTCTCATTTCCATCATAACAATCCCTGCATCCGATCAATGTCACTCTGCAATCTTTAACAATCCTCTACACTATTCACAACACCACCAACCTTTGTGTCATCTGCAAACTTGCCAACCCACCCTTCTACCCTCATATTAAAGTCATTAATAAAAATCACAAAAAGTAGGCGTCCCAGAACCGATTCTTGTGGGACAGCACTAGTCACAACCCTCCAATCCAAATGTACTCCCTCCACCATGACCCTTTGCTTTCTGCAGGCAAGTTAGTTCTGAATCCACCTGGCCAAACTTCCCTGGATCCCATGCCTTCTGACTTTCTGAATAAGTCTACCATGTGGAACCCTATCAAATGCCTTACTAAAATCCATGCAGATCACTTCCACTGCACTACCCTCATCCATATGCCTGGTAACCTCCTCAAAGAACTCAAACAGGCTTGTTAGACACGATCTGCCCTTCACAAAGCCATGCTGACTGTCCCAGATCAGACCATGATTCTCTAAATGCCCATAGATCCTATCTCTAAGAATCTTTTCCAACAGCTTTCCCACCACAGACGTAAGGCTCACTGGTCTATAATTACCCGGACTATCCCTACTACCTGTTGTTAACAAGGGGACAACATTTGCCTCCCTCCAATCCTATGGACACCGAGGACATAAAGATCCTATCCAGAGGCTCAGCAATCTCTTCCCTTGCCTCGTGGAGCAGCCTGGGGAATATTCCATTAGGCCCCGGGGACTTACCTGTCCTAATATATTTTAACAACTCCAGCACCTCCTTTCCCTTAATATCAACATGCTCCAGAACATCTCACTCATATTGTCCTCACTATCATCAAGTTGCCCCTCATTGGTGAATACCGAAGAGAAGTATTCATTGAGATCTCGCTCACTTCCACAGCCTCCAGGCACATCTTCCCACTTTTATCTAATCAGTCCTACCTTCACTCCTGTCATCCTTTTTGGACCCCTTATCTAAGAAAAGGTGCTCTGGCATTAGAGAGGACCCAGAGGAGTTTTCTCAGGAACGATTCTGTGAATGAAATAGTGATTTATGAGGAGCATTTGATGGCTTTGGGCTCATGCTCACTGGAGTTCTGAAGAATGAGGGGGGATCTCATTGATCCCTATTGAATATTTAAAGGCCCCGATATAATGGATGTGGGGATGATGTTTCCTGCAGTGGGGGTGTTTATGGTCATAAGGCACAGCCACAGACTAGAGGAACTCCATTCAGAACAGAGGTGAGGAGGAATTTCTTAGCCAGGATGTAGTGTGTCTATGAAATTCATTGCCACAGGCAGCTGTGGAAGCCAAGACACTGAGTATATTTAAAGCAGAGGTTGATATGTTCTTGATTAATCAGGGCATCAAAGGTTATGAGGAGAAGACTATACAGGTTATCAAGCTTCATGCTCTCCTTCTCTCCCTTATGTAATTTTTGATTATTTTCCCCTCTCTTGACTCATCCCTCCATCAGATGTCTAAAGCAACTTCACACATTACAGAGACATAATTTCTGAATCACATTCAAGTAATCAAACATCATTTCCTTTGTTCCACTAGGATTTTCACTTAAAAACATTTAAGTGGGAAAGAGTTTCAGTGGAATTATATACTCACAGTGTTGGCGCGTGGCCTAGTGGGCAAGGCATCAGACTAGTAACCTGAAGGTCACTGGTTTGAGCCTCAGCTGGGGCAATGTGTTTGTGTCCTTGAGCAAAGCACTTAACAACACATTGCTCTGCGACATCACCGATGCCAAGCTGCATAGGTCCTAGTGCCCTTCCCTTGGACAACATCGGTGGCGTGGAGAGGGGAAGGCCTGCAGCTTGGGCAGCTGCCGGTCTCCCATACAACCCTGCCCAGGCCGGCGTCCTGGAAACTCCAGGGGCAGATCCATAGTCTCTCGAGACCGACGGATGCCACCACATACTCACAAAGGGATTACATATCAAGCAAGGAAAATGATACTTCTAGCACCAGCTTTTTGTTCAAACTAAACTCACCCCTTATGATATGAAAACTTTGGAAGTCTTCAAAAGGGCTTTTAATTGGCTTATCACTTTTTGAATATTAGCCTTTCTAAAGGTTTTATGAACAGATTTCTTGATGCAGAGCCTTTACTTTGTGATCGTATTGTGAATATTTTAGCCAAACTACTGAGAGGTGGGGAACAGATTAATGTGTCCCATTCTCTCTGTCACTCACAGCTTGTACATTCATATCACCTTATTTTCTTTCTAGCTGTGATGTATTATTACCCTTTTAGCCAGTTTCTGAGTTTTTGGACCACAGCTTGCATTTAAAACAAAGATAGCTGTGCAACTGTCTTGTGTTGCGAATGCAAAAACTACAAATCACTCTTTCTGCAGATATTGAAGCATAGGACTTACGCAAACTATACACCCTATGTTGGTGTATATTCCCACTTTGGTGATGGGAGTTGAATAGATAGTTAGGTTTTCATATTATGACTCACTTTTTACAAGTGAAAAATACAAATTATTGGGACAAAGATAAAGCTGCGGTTTATTTTTGGAGATTTGATCATCTTGAGCTTGTAGAAAAGGAATATCTAGAATTTACAACTTGTTATCCATTAACAAATTGCAGCAGAGAATGTGGTGTGACTTGGTGGAGTTCCAGCTGCGCAATGCGGGATTGCAGATAAATTGGAAGAGGCTGCCTCAAGAATGAGGGCTATGATGCCTCAAGATATTATGATGATGTTTTATTAATTGATAGATTGCCTCACTGACACAGCTTCAATGATGAATGTGGCAATTGATTGAGCACAAGGGGCAGGTCTTTAAAATGTCCTAATCTAAGGTCCAGATTTAGTTCTTGCATGCCCAACTTATCTGAGGCATGGTGTCCAGTAAAATGCAAGTTAAATACTCAGGTTGGCTACAAGAAAGAAAATTGTTTCGGGGGCAGGTAAATAGGGACTAAACTCTCCGTAATTTCACGTCACACACTGCTTACATTTTTCTTATTGTTACCCTCTGATTATTGTGATGTATAGTATATAATGTATTTGAAATATGATTAATTTTCATGTTGCTTCATTTGCCAACTATTACCTATTCATTGATTTCTTAGTGATTTGAATGATATATAGGAACTTGTGAATGTAGGTTGCATTTGAGATTGGAGAGAGCCGTGGAGATAAGGTTTAGTTGTTTGCAATCATAACTGAAAATGATGGTAAGTTTCATCAGATTTGTTAACAGTGAAGAGAGAAGTTAGCATTTTATTGTCAAGAGCATTTCATTGTAATACAGCATTTATGTGAACACTTTCACAACATCAATGTAAAAATACTTCACAGCCTATGAAGTACTGTTGAAACTGTTTTAATTGAATGGTAGAATTTAGGGTTCATGCTGGAAACTGGTGTTATGTAAGTGTTCAGCCATGATCGTTCTGGATGTTTAAACAGGTGTTGGGGGTGTGCTGAATGGCCTGCTCCTGCCTTTACTTCTTGTAGTTGTATGTAAAGGGGGTTTCTTCTTTTTACTTTGTTACTGTGTATGTAATCAAAAGGGCTTCTTTTGTTTTGTTAAAAGCAGGAATGTTTCTTTGTTGCGAGAGAGTGCTGGGAGAATTGTATTCCTTTGTAAACCAAATGGGGATTAATGTTCTTTCTTCTGAGTATGTAAACTTTTGTTGACTGGCTTTTAAGGCAGGGAGGTATTCCGAGGAGTGGGGCATGAAGCTAGATGTGCTTGGTTGACCACTCGGAGGGTCCTGAGCTGCGAGTCGAGGAGTTCGGAGGGCCCTGAGCTGCGAGTCGAGGAGTTCGGAGGGGATCGAATGGTGGCCAGAAGACTTCAGAAATTGAGCTCCAACGGTTGTGCACGAAGTGGTTTGGACTTTGATAAGTTTGGCGCCTTTTCTTTATTTTTTCTCTTCATATATACTGTATCGTTATTAATCACTTAGTTATAGTAACCTTTATAAATTGTACTCATTTAATCACATATGGTGTACTGTCTGTTTTTGGGCAAGGCGGGGACATCACACAGCATCCACACCAGCTGATTACCCAGTTTGGCGGGGCCGAAGTCTGCTCCCCCTAGACGAGAACGAGTGTGAGCGAGCCTGAGGTGACCCAGGGGGTTACATTGTGGGGGCTCGTCCAGGATTGCAAAAAAAAACATGCCCCCCCTCCTTGGAGTACCTCCCGGCCTCGGACCCCTGCTTGGGGTTCGATCCTCACCCAGCTTACAGCATTTCGTCCTCTCTCTCGACCCCCTTGCGCCGATCTCCCCAAAAGTCCGTCAACAAAAGCTTACATACTCAGAAGAAAGAACATTAATCTCCATTTGGTTTACAAAGGAATACAATTCTCCCAGCCCTCTCTCGCAACAAAGAAACATTCCTGCTTTTAACAAAACAAAAGAAGCCCTTTTGATTACATACACAGTAACAAAGTAAAAAGAAGAAACCCCCTTTACATGTATATTCTTCTCTCTCCTTAATTTGAAATTGAGTAAGCTAAGCCTTTGTTTAAGATGATACTTTAAAATAGTACATCCTGAATTAACAGCAATCTTGCACTGCTGCAGTGAGGTGCAAATGTAAATTTGTGCTTGACTGTTTCAGACAGGGCTTTTGGTTCAGATACAAGAATGTGCTGAGATCTGCATGCCAAGTCAAGCTTATTGTCATATGCACAAGCACATGTTTTCACAGATGCAGCATCACAGATACACAATAACACTTACCCTGAGTAGCCACTTTATTAGGTACACCTGTACATTTGCTTGTTAACGCAAATATCTAACCAGTCAATTGTGTGATAGCAACTCAATGCATAAAAGCATTCAGATATAGTCAAGAGATCCAGTTGATGTTCAAATCAAACATAAAAATGGGGAAGAAATATGATCAAAGCGACTTTGAATGTAGATTGAATGTTGGAGTCGGACTGGGTGATTTCAGTATTTTGGAAACTGCCGATCACCTGTTCATGCACAACAGTCTCCAGAGGTTACAGGAATGATACAGGAAACAAAATCATCCAGTGAGTGGCAGTTCTTTGGGCGAAACACCTTGTAAATGAGAGAGGTCAGAAGAGGATGGACAGACTAGTTCAAGTTGACAGGAAGGTAGCAGTAACTCAAGTAACCACATGTTACAACAGTGGTGTCAAGAAGAGCATCTCTGAATGCACAAGACTTTAAACCCTGAAATGAATGGGCTACAGCTGCAGAAGACCATAAATATAACTCGGGCCACTTTATTAGGAACAGGAGGTACATAATGATGTGGCTGGCCACTCAGTGTGATTGGCATTCACAAGAAAAAAAAACATTAAAGAACATAAATTACACATTCTACAAAGAAAAACATAACTAGAACAAAGAAAAGCCCTAAGCCAATTTAAGTGCAAAATTTTTGAAGTAATCCTAGAGGTGCTAAATTATAGAGATTGAAATAGAGCAGTTTGAAGGGAAGTAGCTGTCATTGATCCTGGTTGTGCGGGACTTCTGTGACTCCTGGTCCATGGTAAGTGCAAGAAAATAGCACAGTTAGGTAGAAGGGATCTTTGTTGATGGATTTTGCCTTCTTGAAGCAGCAACTTATGAAGATACTACTGATGGTGCAAATGATGCTGAATAAATTGATTTAACTAACATGTTTTATTATAAGTACAAAAACTCTGCATGCCACAGTTCCCTAGGAGATGTTGGATTGTGCATAACTTGGCACTCTGCAAGGGCCAATAGAAACAAGTGAGGTTTAAGTGGAGCAGTCATTTTGGGAATGACCATTGTTCGAGTGGGAAGTTCAGGCTTCAGAATCAGAAGCAAGTTTAATATCATTGGCATATGTCATGTTAACTTAGTGACAATAGTACATTGCAATACATGATCATGTAGAAAAAAATAATAAATAAGTAAATCAATTACTTATATGTACATTAAATTAAAAATTGTACAAAAACAGAAATAATAAAAGTGAGATACTGTTCATGGCACTGCTCCTTGAAGGTGTCTTGGATACTTCAAATGCTACTACCCAAGATGGAGTTGACTAATATTACAACTCAGAACTCAAACTCAGAGGGGCTTCAGCTAGGAGAGAAAGAAGCAATAGCTAGATGTTTTTCATTTAAGTCTTCTTTCTTGTTTTTCTTATTGCAAAGTTAGAGCAATAGGGGAGACAGGCAGGATAGTGGAATGCTCCATAGTGGATGTGGGAAGGCAGGGAGATCTCCAGTGTCCCTGATGACTACACCCACAAGAAGTGCATCCAGCTGCAGTTTCTTTCACACCATGTTAAGAAATTGGAATTGAGGTGGATGAACTCCGGATTATTTGGGACACTGAGAGGTTGATCAACGGGAGAGATAGTTACATCCAAGGTGCAGAACACAGTTACCTAGATGACTGTCAGGAGGAAGAAAAGGATAGGCAACCAGTGCAGAGTACCCCTCTGGCCATTCCCCTCAACAACAGAAAGCCACAGCGTTCAGGTCTTCGGCACTGGGTCTAGGTCTGAGTCTGTAGCTCAGAAAGGAAGCAAGGAGAAGAGATGAATTGTACTAATAGAGGATTCATTGGTTAGAGGAACAGGCATGAGGTTCTGTGGATAAGAACAAGATTCCCAGATGGCATTTTGCCTCTCAAGTGCCAGGGTCAGGGATATCCCAGATCAAGTGGGAGCATGAGCAGTCAGAGGTCCTGGTCCATGTTGGTGCCAATGTCATGTGTAGGAAAGATGATGACATCCTGCAAAGTGAGTTCAGGGAGTTAAGGTTTTAAGTTAAAGGAACTCCAGGATTGTGATCTCAGGATTGTTACCCATTTCACATGCTAGTGAGGTCAGAAATAGGAAGATCATACAATTTAACATGGGGCTAAGGAGATGGTGCAAGAGGGAGGTCTTTAGATTTTTGGATCATTGGGCTCTCTTCCAGGAATGTTGGGACCTGTACAGACAGTATGGTTTGCACTTGAACTGGAGGAGGGTGTATCCTCGATGGAAGGTTTGACTGTGCTGCATGGGAGGAGTGGGGGATGGTTTGAAATCGAGTTGCAGGGGAATTGGAACCAGAGCACCAGGGCAGATAGTGAAGTGGCTGTGGGGAAAAATGTTGTTTAGCCTACTGTACATACAAAGTCAGGAATTGAAAGATACAGCATAGTGGGACTAATTTAACAAGTTGTGTGTATATCAGTGCATGGAATATTGTAGGAAAGGCATATGAGCTTAGAGTCTAAATCAGTATGTGGAATTCTGAGATTGGAGTCACTGTGAGATGGTGGCAGAGGGACAGAGCTGGCAGCTCAACGTTACAGGTTTCTGTTGTTTTTGACATGCGAGAGTGGGAGGGATTAGATGGGGATGGTGGCATTACTAGTCAGGGAAATTGTCACAGCAGTGCTCAAACAGGACATACTGGAGAGCTCGTCTTCTGGGGCCATATGTATGGAACTGAGCAATAATAAGGGATGACCGCATCAATGGAATTATATTATAGACTTCCTAAAAGTCCATGGAATTTAGAGGAACAAATTTGTTGATAGATCACAGGCTGTTGCAAGAAATATAAAGCTGTGATAGTAGTTGATTTTAACTGTCCACATATTGACTGGGATTCCCATACTGGAAAGTGGGTACTTGGGATAAAGTTGTCAGATGTGTTAGAGCAATAGAATCGTAGAACACTAAAGCACAGAAACAGCCCTTCAGCCCACCCAGTCCATGATGAACAATTAATCTGCCTAGTCCCATTGACTTGCACCGATATCCCTCTCATCCATGTATCTATCCATATTTCACGTATATGCTGAATTTGAAGTCACATCCACCTCCTGCACTGGCAGCTCATCCCACACTTCTATTACTGCCCGAGTGAAGAAGCTCCCCCTCATATTCACTTAAACATTTCACCTTTCAACCTTAACGCATGACCTTTAATTGTAGTCTCACCCAACCTCCGTGGAAAAATCCTGTTTGCATTTATTTCTATACCCCTCATAATTTTATATACCTCTATTAAATCTCCTCTCTATCTTCAATATTTCAGAGAATAATTCCTAACCTATTCAACCTTTCACTATAAAGCAGGTCCTCAAGTCCTGGCAACATCCTTGTAAATTTTGTCTTCACTCTTTTTCTGCAGTAAGGTGACCAAAAATGGACATTATGCTTCAAATTAGGCTTCTGCAATTTCAAAATAACACGCCAGTTCCTGTACTCAATACATTGAACTATAAAGGCCAATGTGCCTAAAACTTTCTTGGACCCTACCTTCTTGGAGTCATTTTCCATCTTTCAAGGAATCATGGAATTGTATTCCCAGATCTCTTTGATCTATTTGATCAATGCTCTACCACTCACTAAGTAGAACCTTTGGTATTCCCAAACTGCAAAACCTCACACTCGTCTGCATGAAATTTCACCATTTTTCCAGCTGATGCAGATCCCTCTGCAAGCCATGACAGCCTTCCTCACTCTCCACTACAGCCAAATCTTGAAGTCATCTGTAAACTTGCAGATTCAGTTAACCACATTATCATCCAGTTCATTGTTATAGATGAAACACCGTAATGTACCCTGCACTGAACTTTGCAGCACACCATTAGTCACAGGACTCCAATCAGAGAGGCAACCATCTACTACCACTCTCTTGCTTCTCCCTCTGAGCCAATTTCTACTCCAATTTACTCCCAAAATCTTCTTGACCATCATCCCATATGGAACCACCTCAAAGGCTTTGGTAAAGTCTATCTGCTACCTTGTGTTCATCAGTTATCAACTTTCCTAGTAACATCCTTGAAAACTTCTGAGATTGGTTAGGTATGGCCTACCATCCACAAAGCCTTGCTGACTATCCAAATAATTATATCTCCATTCCCTGAGAATACCTTCCAATAACTTACCTGGTACTGATGTTAGGCTCTCTGGCCTGTAACTTCCTGGCTTATTCTTAGAGCCTTTATTAAACAACAGAACAAGATTAGCTAATCCTCTGGCATCTCATCTGTGGCTAAGAATATTTAAATACCACTGCTAGGGCCATTGCAGTTTCTGCATTTGTCTCCCTGTAAGTACCTCCAGTTGAACTCTGTCTTTTTGTGTGTTTTCCCCATAGCTGTCAGTCTGTGGTTTTATATTGCAATGTGCTCCTGACCCCACTCCTGCTCTACTCCGGCCCCTGTATCACTGAGTATTCCGTCTCTCACCTGTTTCTCGTTAATACCGTATTGCTGCCACCTGTGTCTCACTGTGCTCCACCTATCATCTGCCTCTCTGTTTATTGCTCAGTGTAATCCAGTCCTGTGTTTTCACCTGTCTGTTGCCAGATTGTGCCACTGAATTTTCCTGAGCCTTTCCAGCGTTCGTATCAGTACTCTGTCCGCCTGACTATCATCTCTGCCTGTTTTCCAATTCTGGCTTCTGGATTTCTCTTGATGTTTTGATCTCTGCCTGAACTTTGACACAGACTTTGTTTGCACATCAGGATTTGTTGCTCAATTAATATCTCTGTGTGCACAGTACTGGGTCAGCGATTGGATCCCTACACCAGCATCCTGACGGCCCCACAGTGTCCAAGGCAACACTTCATCATACTCTGGGGGTTTTAGAAAACCTACAGCACAATACTGGCCCTTCAATCCACAAAGCTCTGCCAAACATGTACTTACTTTAGAAATGACCGGTTACTCATAGCCCTCTATTTTTTTAAGCTCCATGTACCTCTCCAGGAGTCTCTTAAAAGACCCTATTGTATACACCTTCACCACCATCACTGGCAGCCCATGCACTCATGACTCTCTTCATAAAACTCAGCCCTGGGGAAAAAGCCTCTGACTTTCCACATGATCAATACTTCTCATCATTTTGTACACCTCTATCAGGTCACCTCTCATCCTCCATCGCTCCAACGAGAAAAGGCCAAGTTCACTCAACCTATTCTCATAAAGCATGCTCCCAAATCCAGTCAACATCCTTGTAAATTTCCTCTGCACCCTTTCTATAGTTTCCACATCCTTCATGTAGTGAGGTGACCAGAACTGAGCAGAGTACTCCAAGTGGGGTCTGACCAGTGTCCTGTATAGCTGCAGCATTGCCCCTTGGGTCTGGAACTCATTCTCACAATCGATGAAGGCCAATGCACCATATGCCTTCTTAACCACAGAGTCAACCTATGCAGCAGCTTTGAGTGTCCTATGGACTCAGACCCCAAGATCCCTCTGATACTCCATGCTGCCAAGTATCTTACTATATTCTGCCATCATATTTGAACTACCAAAATGAACCACCTCACACTTTTCTGGGTTAACCTCCATCTGCCACTACTCAGCCCAGTTTTTCACCTTATCAATGTCCCACTGTAACCTTTGACAGCGCTCCACACTATCCACAACACCTCCAACCTTTGTGTCATCAGCAAATTTACTAACCCATCTCTCCACTTCCTCATCCAGGTCATTTAAAAAAAAATCACGAAGAGAAGAGGTCCCAGAACAAATCCTTGAGACACCCCACTGGTAACTGACCTCCGTGCAGAATATGACTCGTCTACAACCACTATGTGTAAGGTGGTTCTGGACGCACAAATCAAGGTCCCCTTGGATTCCATGTTTCCTTACTTTCTAAATGAGCTTTGCATGGGGTATCTTATCAAATGCCTTGCTGAAATCAAGAAACATTACATCTTCTGCTCGACCTTCATCAATATGTTTAGTCACATCCTCAAAAAAATTGATCAGGCTCAGAAGGCATGACCTGCCTTTCATAAAGCCATGCTGACTATTCCTAATCACGTTATGCCTCTCCAAATGTTCATGAATCCTGCCTCTCAGGATCTTCTCCAACTTACCAAACACTGAAATAAGATGCACTGCTCTAAAATTTCCTGGGCTATCTCTACTCCCTTTATTCAATAAGGGAATAACATCCTCAACCCTCCAATCCTCCGGGGCTTCTTCCATCCCCATTGATGATGCAAAGCACTCTCCTCCCTTGCCTCCCACCGGAGCTTGGATACATCTCGTGTTGGTCCCAGTGTCTTATCCAACTTGATGCTTTCCAAAAGCTCCTATATATCCTCTTTCTGAATATCTACATGCTCAAGCTTTTCAGTCCGCTGTAAGCCATCCCTACAATCACCAAGGTCCTTTTCTATAGTGAATACAGAAGCAAAGTATTCATTAAATACCTCTAGTTCCATACACACTTTTCCACTGTCACACTTGATTAGTCCTATTCTCTCATGTCTTATCCTCATGCTCTGAACATACTTGCAGAACACCTTGGGGTTTTCCTTAATCCTGCTCCCAAGGCATTCTCATGGCCCCTTCTGGCGCTCCTAATTTCATTATTAAGCTCCTTCCTGCTAGCCTTATACTTTTCCAGATCTCTATCATTACCCAGTTTTTTTAACCTTTTGTAAGCTTTTCTTTTTGACTAGATTTTCAACTGCCTTTGTACACCACCGTTCCTGTACCCTACCATCCTTTCCCTGTCTCATTAGAATGTACCTATGCAGAACCCCCCACAAATATCCCCTGAACATTTGCCACATTTCTATCATATATTTCCCCGAGAACATCTGTTCACAATTTATGCTTCCAAATTCCTGCCTGAAAGCTTCATATTTCCTCTTACTCCAATTAATCATTTCCCTAACTTGCCTGTTCCTATCCCTCTCCAATGCTATGGTAAAGGAGATAGAATTGTGGTCACTATCTCCAAAATACTCTCCCACTGAGAGACCTGACACCTGACCAGGTTCATTTCCCAATACCAGATCAAGTACAGCCTCTTCTCTTGTAGGCTTATATATATTGTATGTCAGGAAACCTTCCTGAACACACCTAGCAAACACCACTCCATCTAACCCCTTGCTCTAGGGAGATGCCAATCAGTATTTGGAAAATTAAATCTCCCACCATGACAATCCTGTTATTATTAAACCTTTCCAGAATTTGTCTCCCTATCTGCTCCTCTATGTCCCTGTAACTATTGGGTGGTCTATGAAAAACACCCAGTAGAGTTATTGACCCCTTCCTGTTCTTAACCTCCACCCACAGAGACTCTGTAGACAATCACTCCTTTTCTGCAGCCATGACACTATCCCTGATCAGCAGTGCTATGCCCCCACCTCTTTTGTGTCCCTCCCTGTCCTTTCTGAAACATCTAAAGCCTGGCACTCTAAGTAGTCATTCTTGCCCCTGAGCAAACCAAATCTCTGTAATGACCACAACATCATAGCTCCAAGTTCTGATCCACTCTCTAAGCTCATCTGCTTTGTTCATGATACTCCTTGCATTAAAATAGACACATCTCAAACCATCAGTTTGAGCATATCCCTTCTCTATCACCTGCCTATCCGGCCTCTTACACTGCCTACAAGCTTTCACAATTTGTGAGCCAATCACCCCTTCCTCTGACTCTTCAGTTCGATACCCATCCCCCAGAAATTCTAGTTTAAACTCTGCCCAATAGCCTTAGCAAACCTCCCTAGGGTAGTATTTTATCCACCCTAATGTGCCTCAAGACAGGTAACACCTCTATAATTTGGTATGGTCCATGACCTCATTGCTGCATTGCACCTGTAGATTCTGTATCTGACTCCTGAGCAAATACAAAGATTCAAAGGTTCATTTTATTATTGAAGCATACAACTCTCAAATTACTCAATTCTCCAGGTAGCCATGAATCCAAGAAAGAAAAGCAGCACAATTATACGCCTCAAATCCCACCTACCCGTAAAAAAATGAACAAAAGCAGAACAGGCACATCGACCCTCAAATCCCCCCTCCTCCACAAAAACCAAACAAAAACGAATTAGGCACCTCGACCCTCAAATCATTCCTCAAGAAAAAATGAGCAAAAACAGATCAGGCACATCAACTCTCAAATCACTCCTCAACAAAATCCAAGCAAAAACAGATCAGGCACCTCGACCCTCAAATCCCTCCTCCTCAACAAAAACCAAACAAAAACGAATTAGGTACCTCGACCCTCAAATCACTCCTCAAGAAAAAATGAGCAAAAACAGATCAGGCACATCAACTCTCAAATCACTCCTCAACAAAATCCAAGCAAAAACAGATCAGGCAGCTCGACCCTCAAATCCCTCCTCCTGAGTAAAAAATGAGCAAAAATGAATCAGGCACGTCGACCCACAAATCCCTGCTCTTCAACAAAAACAAAACAAAAACGTATCAGGCACATCAACCCTCAAATCCCTCCTCCTCAACAAAAAATGAGCAAAAACTAATCAGGCAATTCGACCCTCAAATCCCTCCTCCTCAACAAAAACCAAACAAAACCGAATCAGCCACATCAACTCTCAAATCCGTCCTCAAGAAAAAATGAGCAAAAACGTATCAGGCACATCAACTCTCAAATCCGTCCTCAACAAATTCCTCGCAAAAACAAATCAGGCAACTCGACCCTCAAATCCCTTGTCAACCGAAACCAAACAAAAACAGATCAGGCACATCAACCCTCAAATCCCTCCTCCTCAACAAAAACCGAGCAAAAACGAATCAGGCACGTCAACCCTTAAATCCCTCCTCAACAAAATCCAAGCAAAAATCCCTTCTCCTCAACAAAAACCGAGCAAAAACGAATCAGGCACATCAACTCTCAAATCCCTCGTTAACCAAAACCAAACAAAAACGGATCAGGCACCTCGACCCTCAAATCCCTCCTCCTCAACAAAAACCGAGCAAAAATGGATCAGGCACATCAGCAACCCCCCCCCCCCCCCATCCTTCCTTCCACACAAAATGTACAGATGCAAAAAATCCATTTAAGAGTTCTTTTTCATTTCTTATACTTCTCAAGTACCTCATTTGTTCCTGCCTACCTATACCTGCTATGCTTCTTCTCTTTCTGTACCAGGGCCTCAATATCTCTTGAAAACCAAGGTTCCTTAAACCTGTTAGCCTTGCCTTTTATTCTGACAGGAACGACCTGCTTGCAGAAGTGGTGAATAGGGGCTTGATTTAAACATTCAAGAGAAATTTGGATAGGTACGTGGATGGGAAGGGTATAGAGGGCTGTTGACCAGGTGCAAGGCAGTGGGACTAGGCAGGTTAACAGTTCGATGTGGAGCTGTTAGGCAAAATGGCCTGTTTCTGTCCAGTGATGTTCTTTAACTCTAAGAGGTATCTTCGGATTCGTCCTACAATCTAATAAAACAGTTTTATTTCCCTGTTTAAGTTATTGGTGAGCAATTAGCTCAATGAATCTTTCCACAAAATATACAATTTTCCTTGCAAATCCATTCACTGACTGTAATTGCAACTCACAAGGTATTGTTTTATGTTAACGGTTAATTGGTTTGCATTTAGCTCTATCAACCATGTTGATACAGATGGCAAGGGGAGAAAGGAAACAACAGTTACAGAGAGATGTTTAAAGAGCCTGCTGAAAAAGTGCCTTGAGTGAATGAACTCCAGTCTGTAATGAAGGATACTTGAAAGGGAAGAGCTTGTTGGAGATCAAAGCCAGATCAAAGAAAATTGTAAACAGCTGAGACCTTTCGTTATTCCTTCGCAAAATGTGGCTACTGCTAACAATGCGATCTTTTGTCCGTCCCTAATAGACTCTGAACTGATGAGACTAGTAAGAATCAACAATATTTGTGGGTCTGGAGTGACATTTTGATCAGACTGGGCAAGGGTGTCAGATTTCCTTCCGAGGTGGGTTTCTATGAAAATACAGTTGTTTCATGGTTTTATTTGAAGACTTAATTTCAAACTGTCGTGGTAAGATTCCAACTTGTACCACTGGATCAATTGTCCAGGATGGTACCTGTTGCTCATTGACTTAACCATAACTCTATCAACCCCATTAACCGTGTTTGAGGCTAAATCAAAGGCTCAAAAGTTAATTGATTATCAAAATAAACAACTCTGAAATCCTTTTTCACAAAAACAAGAAAGAAAAGAATGGGAGAATGATTATACGCTCTTTGGAGCATAGAAGGTCGAGGGGGGATTTGATAGAGGTATCTAAAATTATGAGGGGGATAGATAGAGTTGACGTGGATAGGCTTTTTCCATTGAGAGTTGGGGAGATTCAAACAAGAGGACATGAGTTGAGAGTTAGGAGCAAAAGTTTAAGGGTAACATGAGGGGGAATTTCTTTACTCAGAGAGTGGTAGCTGCGTGGAACGAGCTTCTGGTAGAAGTGGTAGAGGCAGGTTCGGTATTGTCATTTAAAGTAAAATTGGATAGGTGTATGGACAGGAAAGGAATGGAGGGTTATGGGCTGAATGCCGGTCAGTGGAACTAGGTGAGAATAAATGTTTGGCACGGACTAGAAGGGCCGAGATGGCCTGTTTCTGTGCTGTAATTGTTATATGGTTATATGTTATATGGTTAACAACCCTCAAATCCCACCTCCCCGTGCAAGAAAATCGCACCATCTTGGATCGCAAGACCATGCAGCAGATAGTGAGGTTAGCTGAGCAGGTCATCGGCATCTCTCTTCCTGCCATCACGGACGTTTACACTACACAGTGCATCTGCAGAGCAAACAGCATTATGAAGGACCCCATGCACCCCTCATACAATCTCTTCTCCCTCCTGCCATCTGGGAAAAGGCTCCAAAGCATTCGGGCTCTCATGACCAGACTATGTAACAGTTTCTTCTCCCAAGCTATCAGATTCCTCAATACCCAGAGCCTGGACTGACACCTTGCTCTATTGTCCTGTTTATTATTTATTGTAATGCCTGCACTGTTTTGTACACTTTACTGGGTAGGTCTGTAGTCTAGTGTAGTTGTTGTGTGTTTTTTCTCTCTGTGTTGTTTTTTACGTAATTCATCTAGTTTTTGTACTGTGTCATGTAACACCATGGTCCTGAAAAACATTTTCTCATTTTTACTATATACTGTACCAGCAGTTATGGTCGAAATGACAATAAAAGTGACTTGACTTGACTTGAAGAAAAAATTTTAAATGGACCAGGTAGATCAACCCCAAATCCCCCTCCCCTGCACACAAAAATATGAGAAAGATTGGTTATAAAACACAGGATGTAAAAAATATATATGACTGAAAAAAGGTCCATAGACCAAATTCATATCATATCCATCTATATCGAAAACCTAGAAAACCTTGGTAACATTCTCCGGAGCAGGAGCAGCAGCCTCTCTCCTCTCCAGCAGCAGAGTGATTCCAGCAAAGATTGAAAGGCATTCTCCCCTCTCTGGTAGTAGAGTGATATTCCCAGTGAAAAAAAGCCAGTCTCCACTCTCTGGTAATCTATTAATCCCACCAGTGATCAAAAGGCAGACTCCCTGCTCTGGCAGCAGAAGATTCCCACCAGTGATAAAAAGGCAGGCCGCCAGCGCACACGCTCAGAATTCATCTCAATATTTCAATCTCCCTCGTTGTTTTAATTGGCGAAATGGAACCAAACATCGGCTTGTGCCCTGTCCTGCAGTTTTCTTGCTATGAGGTTCACGCACATTGCCTCTGCCTCGGAGACTGCAGAGCGCTAGTACACCCAAACAATCTCCAAACAGCAAATCACAGGATCCTACAGTTCCAAATCAGGGAGACATTTCTTGTTGTGGGTGGTGACTTTTGAAATCAAAGCAATGCAGAAGCAGTTTTGGTTGGCAAAAATTTATCACTGGGGTGATAAATAAAGGGCATTTTGTGCTTGACAGTATGAAGGCAAGGCCCATAAGTAAAATCAGAAAATATTGGAAATATAGAGTTGCACAAGTAGCTGTTGTAAGAGAGAGAAACCGAGTTGATGCTTCAGATTGTTATAAATGTTGACAGAATACAGAAGGTCAACTAGGAAAGCAATGCAAATTGAAAATGGCAAGCAGAAATAAGGCTGTCAGTCTTTGGAGAGATGTAGGTTGGTATTATTTCAACAGTGATTTGGACAAGCCTCTTGCTTCCACTACGTACAGCTACTGTCTTGTTGGTCTTATTGATGACTGATACGGTAGTAGAAAAAGTTTTGCTGCACACATGTTGCCATGGAAACCCAATGATTCCACAGGAGAATGCTGGTTGGCTTCTGCCACTAACGAATCAATGGCAGTGCATTTTACTTGCAGCAAAATTTGTACATTCTGCTGTAAACAATGCCTCGGCAATATGATGTCTTCCTCCACAGAGATAGGATGCCAATAATCTTGAACAGTTGTCAAATCACAAGACATTTATCTGAAAGAATCCTAACTTTCAGCAAAATTCCTTTTAATCTCACACACTCAAAAATGGGATAATTAGCAAAACTATAACACAAAGAGATCAATTTTAATTTATTGGCTCTTGAAATGCTTGTGCTGTATTGCATTAATTTTTTACTTCCTTTAAATCTGTAACAGCAGTTAACGTCAGGAACACCACTGCATTAATGCAAATCATATATGTCTGCTGATATGATTAGCAAGAGACAGTGGTTAAGTAACACCTAAATAATGTTAATTCATTCTTCAGTTCTAGTTAGCACTTAGAAATCCACAGATGGATGATCTTAATTATCAGCCTTTTGATTAGAATAACAGTACTAATCAAGATGAAGCTGGCCTGACAGACGTGTTAGCTGTGAATTAATGACTTTGTCTTTGAAAAAGTGAGAGTGAGAAACTGGAGTTGGCTGTGACAATGTAAAGGAATTAAATAAATTACAAACGGACTACATCATGGATCATTTGGATGAATCTGCATGAACAAGCATCAGTTTATTTCTGGGTTGGAAGCAGCTGCTTATGAATATTTCAAAATTAGAACAGGGCAAAGAAGTTCCCAGATGGGGTTCCTAAATTTGGGGAGATTTCTCCTGATCAACTAGAGTGATGAGACAGGTTAAGCATAATTTTGACTCATTTTTATTGTCACTAACTTCTGACTTACATATCTTTTTTTATTCATTTCATTCATTATATTGTCAAATGGCTGCTAGAACTCTGCTGTTTGTTACTCGATAGTGCTGGTATGACAAGAGTGGAAATATATTTGTAAGCTTTCCAAATGTTATATCAAGCCAGGAGATTTCTGTGATGTGAGGATATCCAAAAATATTCTTCTATATTACAAAATGAAGGAATGTGGTAGCTCACATTCATCTCCTACATAAAATGTGATAATAATTCAAAAATTCATTTAAATCATAAATAATCCCAAGATGCTGGAGAGATCTTCTTTCAGATATTGCTACGATCACCTTTATGTCCAACTGACAGGACAGATGGATGCTTGATTTTAATACAATGCATCATCCCAAAGTCAACACCTTCAACAGTGCAGATTTTTCTCAGTTGCTGATCTAATTTTGCGTACCAGCTTTGCCATCACGCCTAACCAAAATTTTCAAACTTCCATTTTTGCAGCCAATACCTAACAGGGAGCAAAGATCATCTTCACTAAAGTTTTAAAACAAGGCAATGAACAGCTTCCATCATGTGTCCATGCACCTTCAAGAAAGAAGATTGATTTGACAACAGTAACTACAAAATGGTCTCTTGCCCTCTACCATAAGGAAAATCATTGCCAGAATTCTCCTCAACCATGGTCAAGGAGCTGCTCCCTGAACTACTTTGTCCATTCTGAACAGAATGGAGGAGATTGTTAGCTCTGGAAATAGGGAAACAAGTAGAGATATTTGGAGGACATTCAAATTACCAGTGAGAAGATATTTGCTCTCTTACAGCACATGAAAATGGATGTTCAAGGCCTGATTGAGTGCATCCTCAGAATTTATGGGTTGTAGAGGTAACTGCAAAAGCCCCTGTGGAGATATTTACTTCATAATTAGTTACAGGTGACGCTTCTGCTGACAGATAGCTGATGTCCTGATGAAGGATCCCAGCCCAAAACATTGACTGTTTACTCTTTTCCATAGATGCTGCTTGAACTGTTGAGTCCCTTCAGCATTTTGTGTGTGTTGCTTGGATTTCAAGCACCTGCAGACTTTCTCTTGTTAATGCTATCCTGTTATTTAAGAAGATTATCTAGAACAAGCCAGAGAACAACCAGCTGTCCAGTTTGACATTGGTTATGGAGAAATTTCTGGAGGGAATTCTGAATGTCAGGACCTGCCACTGTTTGCATAGACAGTATGACTAGGAACATGGCTTAGTGCATGGAAAGTTATGCTTGATGAATTTTTCAGAGTTTTTGAAAAGTAACCTGAACATTGGCTGAGGGTAGGACAATGGATGATGTCTTTTTGTACTTCAGCAAGGCTTTTGACAAGATCCTGCAATGTGGACTGGACTGGAAGGTTAGGTCCCATGGAATCCAGGGGAGCTTATTGCATGGCTCAGTGGTAGAAGCAGAAGATAATGATTGAAAGTTGTTTCTCAGACTAGTGGTGTGCCACAGGGGACAGTGTTGGGACCCTTGTTATTTCTTATTTTTATAAATGATTTGGATGTAAATACACAGGTTTGCAGATGACATGAAATTAGGATACATTGTTGATAGTGAATAAGATTGTCTTTGATGACAAGGAGATCCTGATCAGTTAGGGAAATGGGCCAAGGAATGGCAAATGGGTTTCAATTTGTATAAATGTGAGCTGATCCATTCTGGAAAGTCAACTCAGTGTAGGATTTGTATTAAGAATGATAGAACACTGAGCAGTGTAATGGATCAGAGTAAATTAGGAGAAAAAATACATGAGGCATAAAACCTTTATTTTACATCTCTGTCTAAATGTGCAATGTATAATTTATAGTGATGTGTAATAAATAATATGTACTGGGGATAGTTGGGGGGGATGGGCAATATGGTTAGCCTGGTTTGTGAATCAACTCTTAGGTGACAGAAGTGTTTGACCATCCATTGGCAGAATCTACAGAAAATACCCTGAAATTTATCTCCACCTTATGTTCACTCCATTTAGGCAGAAAAACCACAAATAAAAGAAAAAAATAATTGAATCCACAAAGATTGCACAGCAGTGAGTCTGCTTTCTGAGAAGTCATCAGGCTCCTGAACTAGAGGGGATCATTTCACTCAGCTTCACTTACCCCATCATTGAAATGTTCCCGTAACTTCTGGATTCACTTTCAAGGACTCTTCATCTCATTGCTTATTTATTTATTTATTATAGAAACACAGAAAACCTACAGCACAATAGAGGCCCTTTAGCCCACAATGCTGTGCTGAACATGTACTTACTTTAGAAATTACCTAGGGCTACCCGTAGCCTCCATTTTTCTAAGCTGCATGTACCTTTCCAGGAGTCTCTCTATCGTATCCACCTCCACCACTGTTGTCAGCAGCCCATTCCAAGCTCTCACCATTCTCTACGTAAAATCTTCCTGACATCTTCCCTGTACCTACTTCCAATCACCTTAAAACTGTGCCATCTCATGCTAGCCATTTCAACCCTGGGAAGAAGCCTCTGACTATCCACACGATCAATGCCTCTCATCATCTTATACACCGCTATCAGGTCACCCTTCACTCTTTGTTGCTTCAAGGAGAAAAAGCCGAGTTCACTCAACCTATTCTCATAAGGCATGCTCCCAAATCCAGCAACATCTTGTAAATCTCCTCTGCATCCTTTCTATAGGTTCCACATCCTCCCTGTAGTGAAGGGACTAGAACTGAGCCCAGCACTCCAAAGGTCCTTTATAGCTGTAACATTACTATGATTATTTTATTTTTCTTTTCTTTTTCTATTTGCACAGTTTGTTTTCTTTAGCAGTTTGGTTGTTTCTCCATCTTGTTGTGTGTGCTTTTCCTTGCTTCTATTGTGTTTTTGTATTATTATGATTGCCCACAAGAAACTGAATCTTAGGTGACATATGTGTACTGTGATAACAAATTTACTTTGAACTTTGAAGAGACCAAATTCTCATTGAAGACTTATTAAACATGACTGTGTATTTGCTCCAATATGTCTCTCAGACTTTCCTGTCGGATTGCTGTGAATGACGTCTATCAAACTTCCCATGGGACTGGAGCTAATCCTCAGAACTATTAGATTTTATTAAGCAACGGTATTTGCATTCTAGAGCTAAGGTCACCTGAGCATCAACTCTTGAGTTGCAATGTGCAGGTGACATTTGTGTCTGTGCATTCAGAAACTGAACTCCAAGTCATCTAAGACTTGTTCACTGAAGTCAATATGATGACAAGCCCACACTTAGCATCTGCAAGGTAAAGATTTTCTACCATTCTCTCCAGCAGTGAAGCAGGACCCTGGAAAACATTGACCACTTCAGTCTCAGACACAAATTCTTGGCAAAGGCAAACACTGTTCATGAATTTTATAATCATGTTCAATGTGTCAATGTATTAGCATAACATTTGGACAACTGTAGAAAGAATACTTGAAAGTCAAGACCCTGACCTAGGAGAAATTGCTTGTTTAACCAGGGAGCAATGGTAGGCAACTGAGACCTGGACTACATACAGCAAATGTTTCAGAACATTGGAAAAACATCACCAAACTGGTAGTATAGCGGCTAGCATGACGCTATTACAGCTCAGGGTGTGCTAGCGTTAGGAGTTCAATTCCAGTGCCATTTTATAAGGAGTCTATACATCCTCACCGTGGAATGCTTGGCTTCTCCCCAGGTGTTCTGGTTTCCCCTCATAGTTGAAAGATGTACCAAGTTTGTTTGTAGGTTTCTGGGTGATGTGGCTCGAAGAATATGAAGTGCCAACTCCACGCTGTATGGCTAAGTACATAAACAAACAAACAAATAGATAAATTCACCAGATTAAGTGTTCCAACCACTTAGATTCCTCAGCCAACAGAACTCACTGAAAACTCTTTTTCTTCAGGAGGTTGTCTTGATACATTTGTCCCTCATTACTTCATTGACGCACCAAAGGAAACATCCTGTTTAGATGCACGACACTCGGTATGGCAAGTGCCTTGTCCATGGCTACAAGATACTGCAGAGAATTGTGAGCATAGCTCAGCACATCCCGGAAACTAACCTTCCTTCCATGGAGACTCCTGTTTGCACTGTAACTGCATTCTTATGTTATTTTTCCCTTTATACTTCAATGAACTGTTGTAAAACACTGTGCTATATGAAAGGCAGTTTTCATGGTACACGTGACAATAATAAAATGGTTTACCTTCAATTAACTGTAGAAAAATAGAGATGTAAAACTTCAGTTGTTAAGAGTATGTTTAAACCACATGTCCGCAAATGATTTATTACTAGAGCCCAATATGATACAAATCACTTCCAGATCAAATTTTTGCTTTATTCACACAGGGATGAATTCAGTTTTTATGCATTATTCCTTTGCACTGGTCACTCCAGAACAATGATACCCTTCACTGAGAACTACTTAAAGTGGCCTCTTAGACAACAAAACCATCAGATATAGGAAAATTTGGGCCATTGAGTCTTCTCATGAGTGATTTATTTATTTGCCTTCTCAGCTCTAGTCTCCTGCCTTCTCCTCTTAACATTTGATGCTCTTACTAATCAAGAACTTATCAGCCTCCACTTTATACATATGCAATGACTTGGTCTCCACAGACACCCGTGGCAATGCGTTCACCACCCTATCTAAAGACATTCCTCCTCCTCTTTGTACTAAATGTACTCCCTTGTATTCTGTGTCCTCTGGCCCTCAACTCTCCAACTACTGGAAACAACCTTGCCACCTCTACTGTATTCAAGCCTTTCAGTATTTGATAGGTATCAATGAGATCCTCCCGTTATTCTTCTAAGCTCCAGTGTGTACAGGCCCAGAGACATCAAATGATCCACATATGTTAGCCCTTTCATTCTGGGATCATTCTCATGAACCTACTCATGATCATTTCCAGTGCCAGCACATCCTTTCTTAGAAAAGGGGCTTAAAACTGCTCACAGCACTCTAAATGTGGTCTGGCCAGTGACTTACAAAGTCTCAGTATTTCATCTGTGCTTTTATATTCTAGTCTTCAAATGAATCTTAACATTGCTTTTGTTTTCCTTACAATCAAGCTACATGTTAACCTTTAGTGAATCTTGCGCAAGGACACCTAAGTCCCTTTACACCTCCAATTTCTGAATTTGCCTTCCATATTGAAAAGCCTTTATTCCTTTTGCCAAAATACATGACCATACACTCCCCTACACTGTATTCCATCTGCCACATCTTTGTCCATTCTCCTAATCTGTCCAAGTCCTGTTTCCTCAACACTATATGCCCCTGTGTCTATCCTTGTATCAGCCCCAAATCTTGCCACAAAGCAATCAGTTAGATCATCCACATCAATAACCTATAACATGTAAAGTAGCAGACCCTGTGGAGCACCACTAGTCAATCAGATAAGGTCCCCTTTACTCTCATTCTTTGCTTCCTGCCAGGCAGCCAGCCAATGTTCTATCAATGAGAGTAGCTTTCCTGTAATATCATGGGCCTCCTGTTTAGCAGCCAGGTCTTCTCAAAGACCTTCCTCAAAAGGAGAAGGTCCTTACTGTCAAATCAGCTAATAGGTCTCAAGTTTTATAATTATTTGCCATTTAAACACACAACAATAAATTTAACATCTCTGGACAAAGCACAAGGCAAATATGTGCTTGAATTGTGTATCTCAGATCCTTTCTTATGTAAACTATTAATTGAGACAAGCTGGGGCAAATATGGAAGTTAAAGCAGAAGTTAAGTTCAGGAGCAAGATGTTCTGATCACCAGAATTGTATTTATTTTAATGCAAAAAGGCTGAAAGGGAACACAAATGAATTCAGATCATGGGTCAGCCCTGGCAGTTTAATGAACTGGACTACTGGTGCTACAGATATGACAGAAACAGAGATCAGAGAGGATATCGCTTGAAATTATCCACTGAGGCTATCGGGGTGGAACTAAGAGAAAATAAATGATGTGATCTCATTATAGACCCCTCCCCCCAACAGTTAGCAGGAATTAAATGGGCAAATATGTAGGGGGATGGCAACTGTAAGAATACCAGAGTTATAATTGTAGGTGATTTTATCTCCTTAATATTAACTGGGATTGGCATTGTCCAAAGGGCTTGCATGAGCTCAATTTATTAAGTATGTCTGGTATGGTTTTTCTGAAGTATCTTGTAGATTGTCCTATTGGAAAAGGGTCAGTACTGGACTTCCTATTGGGAAATGAGACTTGGCAAGTGGCTGAGCTGTTAATTGTGGTGCACTTTGGAACACATTAGCATAATCTTCTAGTTTTATAATTGTTACGGAAAAGGTTAAGTCTGGTTTATAAAGTCCTAAATTGGATCTAGATTAGAAAAGAATGCCTGGAGGTAAAGGGCTGTCTGGCAATTGAGAAAAGGAGCAATCATGTCCCCGTTAGAATGAAGGGCAAGGCTGGCAGGATTAGAGAACCCTGGTTTTCCAATCACTTCAATATAAGGAATAATTAGAAAAAGAAAGAAGGGAGCAATAATCAGATATAGGCTGCTAGGGTCAAAACAATCCCTTGAAGAGGTTAATGGATCCAGGAATGACCTTTTGGCAACTAAGAAAAAGAAGAATCCTAAAAGATTCAACATATATATTACCAGCAAAATAATTAGGAAAAAATTAGATCTTTTAAGGTTTAATGTGACATTATGTATGGACCCATCCAGGAGATGGGTAAGATCTTAAATACGATCGTTCATCTGTATATCCCATGGTGAAGTTCATGGGTTAATTAATTTATGGAAGAGAATAGGGATGTCATGAAACTTATGCATATTCCGAACGGGAGGCACAGTTGGTTTTAAAGCCCATGGATGTAATTAAATCCCTGTGACCCAATCAACTGCATCATTAGGAACTATGAGAAGGCAGGGGAGAAATTTCTGGGGCCCTGGCAGAGATGTTTGCATCATTGTTAGTCAAAATGAGGTACTGGAAGACTATAGAGTGGCTAATTCCATACTTTGTTTTTAAGGACCTGCCAGTGAATGAAAGGCTTGTGAACCAAACATCAGTAATGGGGATCTTACTAGAGGTGATGCAGAAAGAGAAAATCTATTTCAATTTGAAAGGACTGATTAGGGATAGTGTGTATGGCTTTATGCGTGGGATATCCTGTTTCACAAATTTGACTGGTCTTTGAAGAGGTCATCAAGAGGATTGAAGAGGGCAGGACAGTAGATTTTACCAAAATTCTTGACAAGTTCTGCTATAGTAGACTAGTAGAAAAGGATATATCCCATGAGATCCATATTGCCTGGCCATTGGATACAAAATTGGCCTAATAGAAGGAGACAGAGGGTGTAAGAGGAGGGTTGGAGGTTTGTGGCCAATGGAATGATGCAGGGATTGGTGCTTGGTCCACTCTCATTAGTCATCTACATTAGCAATTTGGATGAGAATCTTGACAATTAGGAAGTTTGCGGATAACATCAAAGTTGGTGGGATAGTGTCACTGAAGCAGGTTGTCTAAGGTTACAACAGGATTGTAATCAACTGGGAAAGTGGGCCAAGGAATGGCAGATGGAATTTAGTTTGAACTGTTTAGTTGGTTGGTGGCATCCGTCGGTCTTGAGAGATCATGGATCTGCGCCTGGAGTTTCCAGGACGCAGGCCTGGGCAGGGTTGTATGGGAGAATGGTAGTTGCCCAAGCTGCAGGCCTTCCCCTCTCCACACCACCGATGTTGTCCAAGGGAAGGGCACTAGGACCCATGCAGCTTGGCACCGGTGTCATCGCAGAGCAATGTGTTGTTAAGTGCCTTGCTCAAGGACACAAACACGCTGCCTCAGCTGAGGCTCAAACCAGTGACCTTCAGGTGACTAGTCTGATGCCTTGCCCACTAGGCCACGCGTCAACTTTGAACTGTTTAGTAAACTGTTGCATATTAGTAATTTAAATCAGAGTAAAACTTCAGCAGTAAATGTCTAGGCCTTGGAATCAGTGGTAAAACAGACAGTTGTAGGAGTACAATCACATATCTCCATAAAGGTGGCAACCAAGATAGACAGCCAATTTAAGGAGATAATTGACACACTTGCTTTCATCATTCAGGACTTTAAACGCAGGAGCTCGTACACAATGCTGCAACCGTACAAGGTGTTGGTAATACCACAATTGAGTATTTTGTGCAGCTGTGGTCGCCCTGCTGAAGGAAGGATGTGATTAAGGTGAAAATAATGCAAAAATATTCTCAAGGATATGACCTAGACTGGGCAGCTTAAGTTATAAAAAGAGACCTTATGAGCTGGGATGGTTATTTTTATCCCCTGGAGGGTAAAAGGCTGAGGATTGAGCTTACAGAGGTTATGAGTGTCACAGATAAAGTGAATGGTTGCTGTCTTTTTTCCAATTTAGGTGAATGTAGAACCAGAGGATACACAGTACATTAAGGTGAATGGAGAAAGATTTAATTAGGACATAAAAGGCAACTTTTTCATACAGAGGATGGTAAATACATGGAAAGAACTGCCAGAGGAGAGTACAATTGCAATTACTAAAGGAAATTTAGACAGCTATATGAGGATAAATGTTTAGAATCATCTGGGCCAAATGAAAGCATATTGGCCAGCATGAAAGAGATGGGCCAAAGGGACTTTAGAGGCACAGTTTGTTTTTTTTATGTAGTTTGTTTTGTACACATACCACTTCCTGTTTGTAAACTGTCTTTACATCATTTCCTGCACAGGTTAATTTGGATTTCCACTTGGAGCAAACACAGTAGAAAGACATCTAACTCAATCCACTCTTTATTTGCCCTTGAAACAGCAATATCTGTGAAACTTAATCTTTGTTAATATTGGTAAATGTACAGTAGATGTACTTTGAAGGAAGTGTTATATTTATCATTCATCACTATTAAGCTATCTATCGTGCCACAAGTTCACTTTAGTCCACAGGATAGCTACAGAATGTTGCGTGTGGGTATTACCTTGTCTAATGCTGATCGTGAGAATAATTGAAACTGTTAGTATACTCAGGCACGTGATGATTCTTTACCTTGTCTAATGCTGATCGTGAGAATAATCGATAATGTTAGTATATGCAGGCACACGATGATTCTTTACCTTGTCTAATGCTGATTGTGAGAATAATCGATAATGTTAGTATATGCAGGCACACGATGATTCTTTACCTTGTCTAATGCTGATCGTGAGAATAATCAATAATGTTAGTATATTCAGGCACGCGATGATTCTTTATTGAATCTAATACATGTTTTACTTAACAGTCTGCAGTTTCACAAAGTTTTCTCATTAAAATCCCTGAAGAAAGTTTCAAGCTGGGGTGATTTTTTGAGAAGTTGTCTAACTCCCTCTCTCGTTTTGTATACAATGCTCTGCAAGGACAGGGCAGAGGAGGCCTATTTGCTTGCTGTATCATTTTATCGCTCTTTAGTAAACTCAAGCATACATTGGATGCTGTTGAAAAACTTGATGTGAGTGATAGGAAATGTGACCTTCCTATGTTAATGGCAAGTTGGGTAAAAACAGCAAGAACATAAGAAGTGTAACTGGGAAGCGGTGGTAATAGAGGGCTGATGCAGAGTCATATACACTTAGCATACAAGGAAAATAGTATTCACATTAGTCCATGCAAATGTAAAAGTACATCTGTGGTTATTTGTGAGCAAGCTTCAGCAATTTTTCTAGTATGATGTTGTACCTATCTTTAAGGGTTGAGATTGCCAAACATATTCTTTACTGTAGCATAATCATATTTTCCTGAACACTTTCCATGGTTGATTTGGAGTTTCATGTAACCTGTCTATCATTTGAAGTTTACCAGGTTTAATTACAGTAAGTAGGCTTGTCATGAGTTCAGTTACAGGGTCTGTTCCATCATTTTTAGTGTATCTCCTGAGGCTATTTGCAGGATATTTCAGTTGCATCCTGAGGTCAATTGCAAAGTGTTTCTTGTTTTCACCTGAGGTAAATTGCAGAATATTTCAGGCAGTATGCTGAGGTAAACTGTAGGGAATTCACTGTTAAACACTGAAATTACTTCCTGGAAATGCATTGCAGTTAACTTCAGGATTTCACAGTAAAATCCAATGCATTTTCAGCTACATGCAGAGATATTTCTTCTTGTACTTACACAGTTTGCATTTAAATTTAACTGTTCTGGCAAAGAAGTTTATTTAAAAAGTTATTAGTAATGTTTGGTATTAGTAATTTTTAATTTTGATTTTGTCTACAAGTGGAAGCATCTTCTCTCACTTTATAATTTGAATTATCTCTAGCTTTCAAAGAAAAGAGCTCTAGTGGTAGCCTTTTCATGACAGTTATATGCTTCTAAGTAGATTTTGCACTTTATTGTTGTCTTATGGTTTTCAAGGAGACCAGAACTGTATTGTTGGATACTATTGGATGAGATAGTTCATCAGGGGATGGCTGCAGAGTCAGGACCGTGGCACCATGAGTGGCTCTGTGGCACAGGAGGGCAGGAAAAGTGTGGCAGGGCTATGATGGCAATGGATTCATGGTAAGGGGAATAGACAGGAGCTTCTCTGGCCACAAATTGGATTCCCAATAGATGTTAAGGGTTCAGAGGTTCACTGGAATGATTCTTGCAATGAAAAGATTAATGTATAAGGAGCATTTGATGGCTCTGAGCCTATGCTCACTGGATCTTAGAAGAATGAGGAGAGATCTCGTTGAAAGCTATCAAGTATTCAAAAGCCAAGATAGAGTGAATGAGGAGAAGATGTTTCCTATGGTTGGAGACAAGAACCAAAGGGCACTGACCAGAATAGAGTGATGTCTCCTCAAAACAGAGATGAGAAGGAATTTCTTTGCCAGAGAGTGGTGAATCTGAGGAGTTTATTGCCGCATTTGACTATGGAGGCCAAGTCATTGGGTATACAGTATTTAATACAGAGGCTGATAGGCTCTTGATTAGTAAGGATGTCAAAGGTTACAGGAAACAGGCAAGAGAATGGGGTTAAGAAGAATAATAAATCAGCCATGATAAAATTGCAGCAAACTTGATAGGGAAAAATGGCATAATTCTCCTCCTATTTCTTATGGTTTTATGGTCTAATGGATTAGTGATTATTTAGAAATGCAAGAACAAATCAGAGACAGGTATGGCTTTGTCAGGGGCTAATCCTGCTTGGTCACCTTAATAGATTTCTTTGAATAGGCAATAAAGAATATTAATATGAGTAGAGCACCAGGTGTGAATTACATGGAATTTGGTAAAGCCTTTGACAAGCCTCACAGGGTAGACTGGTTCAATAAGTTAGGGTTCTAGGATCCAGGGACAGATGGCAAACCAGATCCAAAACTAATTTGGCAATAATGTACAGGGATGATGTTAGAGGGTTATTTTTTGTCATTGGATGCTTGATATTGATAGCATTGAAGGTAGTCTTAGACTGAAGTAAGACATTGATTTGTTGGTGAGTTGTATAGAAATTTGGCAGTTGGAATTTACTCCAGACAAATATGAAGTGATACATTCTTGGAATACTATTGAGGCTTGAACGCACACCAAGAATAGTATGGTCTTGGAGACTATCGAGAAATCGAAGGACATTGCAGTACAAATCCATTGATCCTTGAAAGTGACAACATATGCTGATAATGTGGTTTGGACAATATATAGGACTCTGGCCTCATTAATCAGGACATTGAATACAGAGGTAGGGAGGAGGGAGGTTATGGTTCAAATTTATAAAAGCTCAGCTGCAGTATTGCATGCAGCTCTGATCACCATGAAATTAAAATATGGAATTGTGCTGGTGAGGAGATCCATCAGGGTGCATTGAATAGAGCAGTTAATTTATAAAGACAGATTGAAGGAACTAGGTCTCTTCACTCTGGAACAGAGAAAGGTAAGAGGGGATTTGATTGAGGATTTCTGCCATGATGTTTGCAAATTCACTATCGATCTTATAGCAACAAACTGTCTGCTGAAGGATCGGACAGCATCCATGGCAAGAAGGGTTTTGACTGAGAGTGGAGAGGAGAGATGACCAGCAGAAGTTGGAAAAGAGGAGTCCAAACTGATTGGTACATTGAGGAGGTGTGAAAAATAATAGGCATGTCACACTAGATAGGGAAGGAAAGGGCTGGGAATTTGAAGACATTAGCAGGTGGAGGCAGACAATTCAAGCTGAATGAGCAGGATGTGAGTTTGAAGGCTGGAGACAGCTGCTAATGGAGATAAGCAGAAGGGGTCATTCAGTGCTGGATGTAGAACTAGATGGTGGTGGAGTTCAGTCATGTTGGAGAAAGCCTGTGAAATGCATGGGTGAGATCATGAGGAGGGCAAAAGACCAAGATGGGTGATGTGGAGCTGAAGGGGTTTGGAGAGGGAGAGGGACAAAAAGGGGATGACAAAAGAAGGATTAGAAGGAGAGAGTTAGGGGTGGAAGTAGGAAAAGGAAACAACATCAAAGGGGAGGGTTACCTGAAATTGGAAAATGTAATATTTACGTCCTTGGCTTGCAGTATATGAGACATTGCTCCTCTAGTTTTGGCCTCACCCTGGCTGTAGAGAAGGCTGAGGATGGATCGGGTAGTTTGGAAATGGGAAACCCATTGAAATACAGTGGGAGATCAGGAGGGCTGTTGTGGACAGAACGTTGGTACTTGGTCATGCCAATGTAGAAGTGCCACATCAGGAGCAAAGTATGCAGTAGATAAAGTGGAGGAGGTGGACGTGAGGGCTCCTTGTATCCCTGAATGGCCACAAGGGATGAGCTGGAAGTACAAAAAGATATTGACTTCTTTATACACTCCTCATAACCTATATTCACACTTTCTTTGTTTTAATACATTCAATTATTTCATCTAATGCATTATATCTTCTAGATTGTAAATAGATAAGGTACTGGTTCTGAATCCTGTACCACCACACTCAATACTTCTTGTCAGTCAGAACATGACACATTTATTCTTCCCCTCTGTATTTTGATTGTTGGCTAACAAACTATATTTCATGAGACTTTACCCTGTGCAATAATTCTACATTCATTCAATATAACATCCCTGAGTTTCAAATTCTATTCTTCAGAAAATAATCCTGCATTTGTTTTGTTTCTGTTCAATATGGCTTTTTAAAACCTGATTTTAATGATGTGTGAATTTCAATCCCCAGATTCCTTTTCTCTCCTCCTTGGTTTGGACTTAAATTTTCTGAGGTGTCAGAAACTATAATAAAGTTAATAATTGCATGCACATGTTGGTTCCTCCTGATTGTTGGAACAGATTGTTGTTTGGCCAGTCAAATTATTGAGAGAAAATGCTTTTAATGATGCTTGGATGGCTGGGAATCTGGAAATCTACTTCTGGTTTTATACATGCAGTAATGCTATATCCCAATTAGGATCACAATAAACAAACAGGTGTTCCCAAAATTCACTAGTTATTTGCCAGAAATTCTGCCAGAAACATCTGACAATATTCTTTGAGATTTCTGCTAATCCTCGGAAGATCAATCAGAGGATGGTGAGGATATGAAATGAACTTTTAGAGGAAGTCATTGTGGTAGATACAATGAGCACTTGGTAACAAATGTGGAGGGGTGGGGTTCAGAGGGAGAAGGGTTGAATGCAGGAAATTGGGTCTGGTAGGGTGGGCACCATGTTTGCCATTGACTTGCTGGCTGAAGGATCAGTGTCTGTGCTGAACTGCTCAATGACTCGCTGAATTAAAGAGACCACCTATACTATGATTCTGACTTCTGTTCATGATCAAATTGGACATTTACTTATTCACTTCATTGTGGCAAGGGTTTTGTTTCAGTCTCTTATTTGGTTTGCTATGAATCCTAATGAAATGGCTAAGGCACCTTTGTAGTTTCAGAATATGAAACAAAAGCATAAGAAGAACTGATATTTAAATGGATTTCATACTATCTTAGGACATCCTAAATCACTTTTATAGCTAATATGCTAGTTTTGAAGTGTGCTCATATTTCAATGCAGTTGTAAAGGCAAAGGATTTAGAATTAGCCTGTTTATTAAAAAGCAGATCAGAAGCTCATAAATATTGCAAGACCTGTAAAATGAAAGTAAATTTTTTGATGCCAAAGCTAAATATCTCTTTTGTGCATAGTTTCAGGTAAGTGGCAAGCCTCAGGGTGGGAGGCAAATGGAATAAAAATTTGCATGCAAAGTGAATTGGCGCTTCTGTCAAGAAGAGATGGAATGATGTCAAGCAAAATGCAAGAAGGAATCATCCAAACAATATATACTTTTGCAGCAACTGAAATGCATTCTTATTTCTGCAATTAGCTGACTGCAGAAGTGCAATATTTCTCATTTGGAAGAAGGTTGCAGGCAGCAGACAGGTCTGATCCATCTCCCTAGCCCTAGTAACAGGAAGACAGTTTCTGACAACATCTGGCCTTAACATGACAGTAGTGAGCCTTTTAGTTTACCTTTCATTAATAGAGTTGTAATTTAGAAAGTATTGTGTGGTGACATGCCCCCCCCCCCTCCCCGCTGACTGCTCCTGTGGCTCCTCCAACGGATGCTGGTATAAAGGCGATTGGAAACACCACCCCAGCTCAGTCTCCAGGATGCAGTGTGGTGGTCAATTGCTGCTTGTTCTTTCTTCCAGCCAATAAAAGTCTATATCTCCATTATATGGTTATATGGTTATCTCGCCTCACGTCTCCAAGAGTTATTGATGGTGCATCATATTGACAGCAGAATATTGGATGTATCACCCCATACTTATACTATTAAGCCCAAAAAAACCACAAATTTTAGCTAACAGGCTTATCAATAGCTTCTGAAATATTTCTGCATACATAAGATACACAACAGTGCTTATTCACCAGTCTTTCATTATTAATGTAAGTCAAACAGGTGAACGTTACTTGACCTTTAGAAAGAGCTGAAATTTCAAATGAAGTACATTCTCAGAAATGAATCAACGATGCACCATCCACTTTCACAAACCAGGTGTGACTGTGGAAGTCAACATGTGAGAGTGAATATCATTACCAGTAACGTTGAGGATGAACTCAGTTAAGCAAGATGATTATTTCAACAATACCATTCTTGAGAATGACAGAAGATTAAAGAACATTTGGTAAGTACTTTGGATTAGAAAAATAAGAAACACTTTTTCAATTTCAGGTTATCACAATGTATTTTACATTAATTAGAGTACTTTTGTATTATCGTCACAGGCAGGCCAGATAAACACAGTTGAATTCAGTTGGATGTAAGTGGACAAAGAAATCACTGACAACTGGTTTCATTGCTATGCATCCTCAACTCAGATCTTTGCACTGCAGAAACATATTTTAGAAAAGAAAAAAAATGGAGTGAATTTATGCAATTGTCTTCAGGACACCATGGTCTCTCAATCCATTTCAAAGCTGATTGCTTATTTATAGATTGCTTTGTAATTTATGCATTTTGTAGCAAGGAGCCACAGTCAACAAGAAAGTCAGTGAAACTGTCTCACTGGAGTTTGCTGAGATATTAATTTTGTCCAGAATAATTCTGCTGCTTTTCTGCAAAATAATGTCATGGAATCTATGATATATGTGTAATAATGAGGGAGAAATTCTTTATTGCATGAAACAGTTTACAGCACGTACGGCAGCCAAGTTGCTCATCTGTATTGTAACAAATGCCAATCTATATGATATGCTCAAATCCTGAGACACAGTTTAAATCAATGTCATCTGGAGGGAATGGGACAAGTGCAGGTTTGATATGTTATCTTGTTTAGTTTTATGCTTCATTTAGCACAATTGTTTAAATCAGGAGTCTAACTTAAATCTCAAACAAGAGGAAGTCTTCAGGTGCTGGAAATCCAAGCAACACACAAAATGCTGGAGGAACTCAGCAGGCCAGGCAGCATCTGTGAAAAATATTGCTGTCAACATTTTGGGCCAAGACCCTCCAGCAAGATAGCCTGCTGAAGAGTCTCAGCCTGAAATGTTGACTGCACTTTTTTCTCTCAAAGCTGCCTGGCCTGCTGAATTCCTCCAACATTTTGTGTGTGTTGCCTAACTTAAGTTTGTCTGCTTTGGAGCTGACATTACTGGAAATGCATAGTAGATTGGGTTGCATCTATAGAGGAATTAATATTAAGGGATTCAAGGGGAATTGGAGCAGTGAAGGATATTAACACTGAAGTAAATAGTCAGCCATGATCTTGATAAATGAAGAAACAGACTAAGTGGACCAAATGGCTTCATCTTGCTCTGTTTCCTATATTCCTATAACATCAGAGTTCATATTTTTGGGGTAAGTTTTATAGGCTGAAGTTATATGCAGCCAAGGTAATGATGGAATGTTACAGATTTAATGGGCATTAACCAAATGAAGTGATGGTCACAACAAAGAGAGCAGTGAAAATGTACTCTCTTTACCTTCGCTCCTGAGGCTGGCTAATAGATGTTGATTCCAGGTCTTACCATTTATTATCCGGTTGATGACCTTTCACTAGAAACCTAGACATGGTGATTTCACTCCATACTAAGTATGTTTTCAATCACAGGGCCAACAGCACATGACATCATACAAACATCATTTTCAAAAAAATATTAAAAAATAAATTAAGCGGTAATTCTACATATGTTTTACAAGAATAAATATAAATAGAACCAATAAAAATCCATTTTAGTGCTGAAATAAACAGTGCTCTGTAAAACAATGTCAAAAGACTTGGATCATTTACAGAAAAGTTTAAAAACAAAGCAATATAGAAGAGAAATGGTTGCTTCATCAGAACAAGAAAGGACCTAACTAGTTGAAGCCCGGTGGGCAAAAACGTTATTAAATCCTAGAAAAAAGAATTCTTGGCTCACTGAGTCCGTGTCAAGTATCAAACATCCAATTCAACTATCCTGATTCAATCCTTTTCTGTTCTCTTCTCTCTCCCATCAGATCCTCCCAGATATGCTGCTCATCAAATCTACATTGGGCAATCAACCTTCTGAACTGCACATGATAGAGTCCGGCAAAGGAACAGGCCCTTCCATCTCACACATATGTGCCAAAAACAAGGAATAAGGGAGGAAAGTAGGGGAAACCCATGCTGTTACAGGGAAAACATGTTAACTTCACCCAGGATCAGGACTGCCAACTGTGTCACCATGCACCCCTAATGTGCCTTATGGAAAGATGTTTCGAGTGAGGCTTAAAGACTTTCCAAAATGGAAATTTAAGGCAATTAAGCTAGACTACATTGGCAATTTAAGCTAGAGTACATTGGAAGAGCTGGTGAATAAGATGAAGTGGAGAAGGAGAGTGAAAGACTGAATTCAATCAAATAATGCAGAAGGAATCAAACTGCAAATATAAACACAGGAAATTTGAATGAAGCAGATAAGAAAAAAGAATATGAGAACAGTTTAATATAATAAGAATTAAAAGTTTGCTGTGTGCATACCAATAGTCAAAGGGTTATTAGGGAGCAAAGGACTGGTGAATTGCAAACAATATAACCTTGTTCATAAAAATAAGCAGTGAAACTTCTAAATATAGTTATTCAGTAGAAAATTAACAAATAGCTTGACGAGCATAGATGAATAAAATGGGGACAGTAAAGGGCACTAGTTTAGCTCCAGCAGAATTACTATGTCCAGTTCTTGTCTCCTTACTTTAGGAAGGATGTCAAGGCTTTAGAAATAGTACTGCAGTAATGGGAATTAACTACATACATGAATGCAAAAGCTGGAGTTGAACTGGGTATTATTCTCCTGAGAACACAGAAAGCTAAGAAGAGTAATTGTCACAGTGTCATATAGCAGTACAGCACAGAATCAGGCACTCCAGCATACTGAACTGTTAATCTGCCTTGCCCAATTGGCTCACACCTGGAGCATAACCCTTCATTTCCCTCCCATCCATGTACCTATGCAAACGTCTCTTAAATGTTGCAATGGAACCTGCTTCTACCATTTCAGCTGGTAGCTCATTCCACACCCTCACCACCCTCTGAATGAAAAAAGTACCCCATTGATTTTCCTTGTCTTTCACTCCAAACCAATGAATCCTAGCTCTAGTCTTACACATCCTAAGGGAAAAAAAACCTGTAAGCATTCCTGGTATATCGTTTATATACCTCTCATAATTCTGTACCCCTCTATAAGATCTCCCTCATTCTCATGCACTCCAGTAATAAATTTTCTCTGCTCTCTTTTACGCGTATTGATATTTTTTTCCTGTAGATAGTTGACTGGAACTGCACACAATACTCCAAATTCAGTCTCATCAATGTCTTATACAAGTTCAGTATAACATACCAACTCCTATACTCAGTATCCTGATTTACGAAGGCTAATATACTTCTATGACCCTATCTATCTGTGATGTCAGTTACAAGAAATTATGGATTTGTATTCAAGGTCCCTTTTTTCTACCACATATTTCAGTCCCCCAGTGTGAGCCTTACCCAGGTTTGCCCTCCAAAGTACACCTCATAATTGTTTGTGTTAAATTCCATTTCCATTTAATGGAAGCCTTTTCAGGATTTTGATTTCTTTCTAAGAAAACTGACAAAGGAAATTAAAACCGTGGAAGATTTTTTTTGGTAAATCTGAAAGTAACTGTAAATGATGTCAGGAGAATTATTTAAAAATTCAATGAGAGACCACATGAGGGGGAATTCTTTTCTGTGACTCATAGTTGCAGACGTCACAATTTGAAGAAAGCACCATCTAATGTGTTGAGTGATGAAGATGCAACAACAGCCATCAGTCAAGTACCTGAAATACAACTGGGGCATGGTGGACAGACCTCTGAATGGAACCAACTGAATATTGCTTTAAAAAAGCCGGTCGAGACATGGCCTCCCTCTAACCTGTGCTGCATTGTTTTAATATTTATCTAATTTACATCCTTCTCTCTCTCTGTTTCTCCTCATTCACTAAGACATGTCATGAAATTAATCTCCTTGATCATGTTTTGGTTGCTCTATACCACTTATGTTCAGTGTCCTGCAGAGATGTAGTCATATTTTGCTGCTATACATATAAGGCTACTGGCTTAAATTTTCATCGGCTGATGCTAACCCAAATTAATCATCTTGCACCCTTTAAGATCAATGTCCAGCAAAAACAAGGAAACAGAATATGCTCTGGAGATTGAATGATGGGAAGTATTCTACTGATCTATCATATCCCAAGAACTGCAGACCATTGACATACATTTTTTTGAGTATTTAAACTCTGTTTATTTTTGTCTTTAGAATCTTTCAGTTCTTTTCCTTTCAAGATAGCTCTCCAGCATTTTTCTTTTTAGCTGAGAGAACTTCAGTTGGTTTTGCTCGGAGCACCAAACATGCACTTCCACATGGGGGGAAATGGATATCAAAAACCTAGCCTCGCTTAAGTTTTGCTCATCTTGAATTTGTTCAACACTCAGCTGAAATTAACAATAGTTGTCACAGAGGAGCATTCAAGCGATTCACTTAAGTACATAGTAAAAGGAGCTGAGAGACATTACAAGGAAGTTACACTACTAACCATGAGAATCCAGATCCAAAATATATCTATTTTACCTCTGAATGCCTTATTTGGTGTGCAAACAATCATTTAAAATAGCTTTCTACTTCTGTAATAAAGGAGAACATCAGATGTCCAGCCAGTTTCTGACTTTGAGAGTGCAGTGATTAACTTTATAACTCAAACATCAGATTGTTCCAATATTCAGATGATGATATTCACTGATCAGCTAGCTGCATAGTTAGTAACAACTCTAGCTTATGAAGCAGATGGCTATGGGTACATGTCCAAGGGCTACTTGTCACCCTGATCTGCCTTTCAGCCTGATACAGCTGGTACACATCTCATCATATGATAGTGAACAGTACAACTTTGATTAGGACTGGTGAAAGAAGTGGTACTGAAGAGCCAGACCACTAAACTGCTTTATTTCTCTCTACTTGTTGTATTTATAGATTAATTGCTTTTTGGTGACAACTGAAAAAAGAAATGGGGAATAAAAGGAAAATAAAATTTGGATTTCAGACACCAAAGAAGCTTACAATATTAGTGTGTAAAACTAATGAAGGCCAAGGAAGGTAGCATCAAGTCCTAGAGCTATATTAGCACAGAAACAAGGCTTTTAGTCCAACATGTCAATGACAATTTTTTTTGCTCATCTACGCTAATCCACTTGCCCACATTAGATGTGTATCCCTTTATGCCTTGCTATTTAATTGCCTGTCAAACTGTCTTTTAAATTTAATGATTGTATCTCATTCCATCACTTCCTTTGGCAGTGAGTTCCAGATATCAATCACCCTCTTTCCTCTCAAATCCCCTTTAAAATTCCATCTGATTAACTTAAACCTAAGCCTTCATGTTTTTGAAAACCCTGCAATGAAAAAGTGATTCTGATTATCTACCTATTCACGCCTCTTATAATTCTATAAACCTTATAAATCTAGCCTCCTTCAATCCGCAAAGCAAATAAGTCAAGCCTATCCAATCACTCCACATAATTAAAATCTTTTAATCTTGACAATATGCTTTGTACTCTCACCAGCCCAATTAGATTCTTCCTGTACTTTGGTGACCAGAACTGCACACACTACTCTGCCTGCTGTCTAACCGGTGTTTTGTAAAGCTACAACATAATTTCTCAATTTTATATTCTCTTCCAAACATTTAAAGGCAAACATGACATGCCTTCTTCTTCACTATCTGCTACTGTGCTGCCATTTTCTGGGAACCATTGACTTGAACTGAAAGATTCCTCATTACGTTAATGGTGAGTACTTTACATCAGTATTTACTAAGAAGGAGGATAGGGAGATCAGTGTTGATATGCTAGGGCATTTCAAGGTTAAGGAAGAGATAGGATAGGGTCCCCTAAAGTGCATGAAGGTGATTAAGACCCAGGGCCTGATGGGATAAACCCCGTTATTGAGAGAGGCAAGAGAAGATATTCCGCGGGTATTGACCAATATCTTTGTGTCACCTCTAGCCATAGGTGTGGTCCCAGAGGACTGGTGAGTAGCTAATATTTTTACATTATTCAAGATGGGAACAAGGGGAAGCTATAGACTGGTGAGTCAGGTCAGTGGTAGGGAAGTTAGTGGAGAGAATTTTTTAGTATAGCATTCAGGAGCATTTGGAAAACCATGCTGAGGGAGAGTCGGCGTGGCTTTGTATGAGGCAAGTTATGCCTTACTAACTTGATTGAACTTTTTGACAAGGTAACGAGGGTGATTGATGAAGGTAGAGCTGTGGATGTTGTCTACATGGATTTTAGTAAGGCATTTGACACATGAGAAGCTCATCCAGAAGGTTAGGATGAATGGAGTCCATGGCGAATTGGCCATTTGTGTTTAGAATGGGATTGCCCTTAGTAGACAGAGATTAATGGTTGAAGGTATTTTTTTCTAGCTGGAAGTATGTCATTGGTGGTGTCCTACAGAGATCTGTACTGGGACCTCTGCTGTTTGTGATATATATTAATTATCTGAATGAAAACATAAATGAGTTGGTTAGTAAATTTGTGGATGATATGAAGACTGGTGGTATTGTGGATAGCATGGAAGATTGGCAAAGAATAAAAAGGGATATAGATCAGTTGCAGATATGGGTGGAAAAATGACAAATGGAGTTTAACCCAACCAAATGTGAAGTGTAGTTACAAATATGAGAAAATCTGCAGATGCTCGAAATACAAGCAACACACACAAAATGCTGGAGGAACTCAGCAGGCCAGGCAGCATCAATGGAAAAGAGTAAAGTCAATGTTTTGGGCCAAGATCCTTCATCAGGACCCTTTACACTTGTACATGTTGCAAATGTGAAGTGTAGCACTTTTGTTGGTCAAATGCAAAGAGAAAGTACACTGATAAAGGCAAGATTATTAACAGCGTTGATGAGCAGAGGAATCTAGAAGGCCTCATGGGTCTGGGAGTGGCTATACAGTTTGACAGGGTGGTTAAGAAGGCATATGGCATGCTTGCCTTTATTAGTCAAGGAATTGAGTTCAAAAGTCATGTTGCAGTTTTATATAGTTCTAGTTAGGTCACACCTGGTGTATTGCATACAGTTCTGGTTTCCTCATTATAAGAAGGATGTCGAGGCTTTGGAGAGGGTACAGAAGAGGTTTACCAAGATGTTGCCTGGATTATAGGGCAGGTGCTATAACAAGAGGTTTCACAAACTTGCTTTGTTTGCTCTGGAGTGCCAGAGGCTGACAGGAGTTCTATTAAGTGTATATAAGCTTATGGTAGGCATAGAGAGAGTAGACAGTATCTTTTTCACAGAATTGAAATGTCTAATACCTGAGGGTATGCATTTAATGAGAAGGGGTAATCTCAAAGGAGATGTGTGGGGCAAGTTTTTTACACAGAGAGTGGCAGATGCCTGGGGTGGCAGTAGAAGCAGAAATATTAGGGACTTTTAACCAACGTTTAGACAGGTGCATAAGGTTGATGAAAGTGGAAGGATAAGGGCATTGTGTAGGCAGATTAGTTTAGTTGGGCATTTCATTGCTAATTTAATTGGTTTCATGCAACATTATGGGCTGAAGGGTCTGTTCTTGTGTGGTATTGGTCTATGTTCTAACATTTCTTAGTTTCCTACCATTTACTACATATCAATGCCCCACCAGTACTTCACGTCCCAAAATGCATCACCTTGCACTTGTCAGGATTATATTCAATATGTTAATGTTCTTTCCAACTTTTCATCAGATATATCCTACCATTGTCTTAGACAACCTTTGTAGATAGTTACAGTATCACCAACTTATGTGTTGTCTGCAAACTTGCTGATTATACCTCCTACATTTACATCCAAGTTATCTAACCTCAGTTCACAGACTTCCAATGTAAATAGCATATTTGGATATGGTCCAACTGCAGAGTGAGAGACACTGAAGCAGGTCGATAGTTCACAAACATTATTACAGTGTTAAAGGGAAAATAAACAATAGATGCTAGGCCAAATAGGGCCATTAACTAAAATTCTTGAATGGGTAAGAAAGCCTATACAGCGGCTGAAAAGAAAATCTAAACATTAAACAAATACCGCTTGTCTTTGCAGTCAATTGACTCAGAAGTCCAATTTCTCAGGGTAAGCCGGAAGCAAACATACAGCAAAGCATTGCTGTGCTCTGTCCAAGTCTCAACAAGCACTACGATGACAAGTATGGAGTTAAATACCATCATGATTAAATAATAATGAGCTGACATGTGCAAATTCACAAGCACAATTGCCATATCTACCTCGCTGCTGAATCCGTGGCTGTGACGTAACATCCTACAACCACTATCTCCTACTACCAAGCCAATTTTGAGCCCAAACTAGCCAGCTCACCTTGAATCCCATTTGCCTTAACCTCCTGGACCAACCCACCATGTGGGACCTTGACAACTTCCTTATAGATTGTGTCTACTGCCCTACTTTTGGTTTTTTTTAGTTACATCCTCTAAAATTTGAAATAAAATAGTGAGTTAGAATTTCCTCTGCACAATCCATGCTGATGGTTGCTGCTCATTGGTGCTTTTCCAAATGTTCTTAAATCTTATCCCTTAGGAACTTCTCTAATCATTTTCCTTTTACTGGCATTAGGTTCACAGGTATGTTTTTACTTAGTTTATTGCTGCCGTTCTTAAATAAAGACATCACTTTAGCTAACTTACAGGCTTCTGACTTGTAACCTGTAGCTAAAGGGTCTTCAATCAAGACTCTTGGTCTTTTCTCCCTTGTTTCCTATGGCAACCTGGGATGTATTTTATCTAGTCATTAGAATTTATCTACCCTTATACAACTCATGGCATCTAACAACTCCTCGTTTTTCATGTCCACCTGCTCCAGATTATAAATCCTTTCAGTCTTCACTATCCATGCCCCTATCCTTGGTAAGTATAGATGCAAATTGTTCATTTAGGCCAACAATATCTGGATTCTCAAAAAGAATACAGTTGGCCCTCCTCATCCGCGAGTTCCGCATGCGTGAATTCAACCAACCACGAATCGAGAAAACCTGGAAGTGCTCTTGCAGCACTTGTGGTTCGAGCATGTACAGACTTCTTTTTCTTGTCATTATTCCCTAAACAATGCAGTATAACAACTATTTTACATAGCATTTACATTGTATTAGGTATTATAAGTAATCTAGAGATGATTTAAAGTATATGGGAGGATGCGTGTAGGTTATCATGGATCGAGATTGGAAAAAAACTTTATGTTCAATTGTGATTATTTTCGTGAACAGAAACATTGCAGATTCAGAGCATCGCCGCTGGGTCCTAATGTCCACCACACCAAGCCAGGTTACATAAGTTCCAGGGTTCCGCTGGGAATAAGGTCCGCCGCATTGAAACAGGTTGAATAAGGGACTTCAGCATCCATGTTTTCTGGTATCCATGAGGGGTCCCAGAACCAATCCCTCATGGAAAAGGAGGGAAGACCGTACCCTGTTGTTTCCTACAGAACCCATGCTTTCTCTGGATAGCTCCTTTTTCCTGAGGTACTTATGGAATATCATAACCTTATGTGTCAAGTGTATTTTATGCCTCTTTATTGCCTCAAAATGTCTTTATTAAGTTCTCTCCTTTGCAGCCTATATTAGTACATAATTGTCATTGGTCTCACTTGTCATGCTTCCTTTTCTCCAGATTAACCTTAATATCTTCAGTCATCCATGGTTTTCTAATCTTGCTATCTTTGCTTTTTATGCTAACTGGAACATACTGACCCTGAATTTTCACTAACCTTCTTTTAAAGACTCCCATTTATCAACAGTTGTTTTTCCTGCAAGCTTCTGCTGCAAATCTTTTTGCCAGGGCTTCCTCCATGCTATTGAAATCATCCCAGCCCCAATTCAAGCTCTTAACTGAAGAATCAATGCTATCTCTTTCCATAACTAACTTGAACCTTGCAGAATTATGGTTACTCTTCCCAATTTCCTTCACTGAGATTTCCACACTTGCCCAGCATTTTAAGAAAGTTATTGGACACCCGTTACAAATTTCAGCCATCCAATCTAACTCTCATTTATTAAGGCAATCCCAGTCAATATTGGGAAAGTTAAAGCTCCCACTACTATAAACCATTTTCTCTTATATCTTTCTATGACTTACTGATTCTATCTGCATTTCCACTATATTTAACCAATCAAAATTGATCATCCCTCTTTTATTCCTGTGCTACAACTGTATGGTCTCAATGGATTGTTCCAATGGCTTTTCCACAAGGTATTGTAATATTCACCCTAATCAGTAGTACAACTCCTACTCATCTTTTGCATCCACTCTGACTTATCTGAAACTTCTATGCTCCAGAATATTGAACTGCTAGTTCTGCTCTGCATTCAACATTGCTGTAATTGCAATGATATCATACAGTAATACCAAATGGTGATCCATGCTCCTAGCTCATTTGCCTACCTGCGTGGCTTCTTGAATTACAGTTTCCAACAGTTTTGGTGTATTTGGCAGGATCATTGTGAAGATTTAAGGACTCAGAAGAATCCCAGATGAAGTAGAAACTTTTGGCACACATATTTAAAAATGAGATAATAGCTTCCTCCTTAATTGATTGCTAGTTCTTGCTTCAATACATCATCTAGTGGAAGTTCACGAGTAAAGAAAACTATTATACGTTGCTATCCTGGAAAAGTCAGTTCAGCACTGAGATTAAATTCATACTAATAGGCTAAGTGCCTAAGAAACCTTTCAATTATAATCTAGCCTTAACAAACACTGTTTGCAACTCATTGAGAATAAAACTGCCAATGAGATCATTCTGATCACAATTCTATGATGTTTTGCCTGTAATCCATTAATATTTGATGCAACCCAATGGTAATCCGATTGTTGGTCAAGCGATAAAAAGTATATAAATGTTATGTTTTCTGTGAAATTAAATTGAGTCAATGCCTAAAATTGTGAAACTTACTACAAGAAAAGGTGTTGAATTTTGTTTTTACCTGTGAATGAATGAATGAAGACTTCAGTTTTTACTTGAATAAAATATTTCAGTTTGATAAGATTAATGAAAAATCTAGAGGAAATATACTATCAATGTTCAGTCAAATAAAATGTGGTTCTTAAATGATATTGTGATGTTTTTTGATAAGATCCAGAGAATGTCTTTGGGAAAAGAAAATACTGCTTGCAAGTGATCAGTTTTTATGCAGTCAAGAATGCATAAGCGCACTGGGTTAGGAATTTAAATTTAACACGTGGTCTGTTGGAAAATATCATTTATTACAGTGGAATGAGTGAAAAGGATGACTAAACAATTAAAGAAGGAAAGAGAATGCTGTGACTTTCTGCAAAAATAGGATGACAGAGACAGTCTAAAGAGAATTTTTTTTCTTAACAAACAAGTGAAAAAACAACATAAGAAGTGTAATTGAATCAAAATGCACTGTATGGAGCTAAGAAGCAAACTGAAACCGCATCAGAAACCTCAGCAATGATCTCAAGTAGGCAGTCCTGCCAGTGATCCTTCTTCTTAGGAAACACCCTCAACACTGGACTGTCCTCCAAGACAGCACCTCCATCTGGACCTGGGGAAGTCTGGCACGGACTCTACAGTGACCTCTAGCAACTCAAGTGAGGATGATGGTAATGAAGCAACAGCATTGGCAGCGATGTCTCAGCTTGCTCCAATAGAGATCAAGGAAGTGAAAATCCATAGGATTGAAGAAGGAACCCATAAAAAGAGAGAGATCTTTTTCCATCAACCACCTGAACTGGAAAAGATTGATAAGTGGTCCAAAGAGGTTCCAAATCATTAAAAAGGAAGTTTAAAGACATGGACTGTGCCTCAATATATTAAGAATATATACAAATTGCAGCTGTATGATGGCATCTACATTTTGGCTTCTATATTGTCTTTTTAGCAAGTCAGATAGTTGAATCGTAGAGTTGACAACAATATGGGAGATGACAAACAAAATATACAAGATGTTTAAAATGTTATTAAGAAGGTCTTGGAAGAATAGGCCCCAGTACAGACTGATTGGAGGAAAGAGGTCGACTGCAAATAGAATACTTCTAAGGATGTTTCTGAATATGAGTAATGGCTCAGGGACAAGTTGAAGTTCATATTCAAGTTTAATTGTCATTCAGTCATCCATGAACACCCATGAATTCATCCAAGGTGCAAAATACAGCACGAACAATCATGCACAGCACAAGGCACACATAGCACAAATGAAACAACAAGCACACGTGTGAGATAGCAGTAAAATACAGTCATGCAAAAACAAACAGCATGGTTATGTTATTCAGGAATTTTGGAAATAAGTAAAGGACTCTACATACGGTCCTCTGAAGTTAAATTTTATGGATGGCTTGAAACAAGGTGTTATCAAAATGGTGAAGCTGACAAAACCGTATTGGAGTTCCATACAGTGAGCTAGTGCAAACAGTAATCAAGTTGAACTGGATAATATAATCTGAATATGTTCATTACAGATGAGTCAGTTACCTGTTGATCAACAGCCATTGACCTTAGCTCCACAGTCATTGCTTGCTAGTCATCAGCCACAGCTGCTCTAGGTGAGTCAGCAGCCAACACCATTAACCAGCAGAAGAAGCAGAACTAGAATTCACCATGTGTATTGCAGCGGTCTCAATCTTAGCCACACTTCTGAGTTCAATCCACTAAAATATGTCACTTTGGGGTTAAACAAATGACAAAGGGCTAAAAGTTGTTGGTGTAAGAAACAAGGTGGACAACAGGAACAAGTTCAACAGGATCATTCCTCTGCCTCACAAATGTCAGGAGATCCTTATCAGATAATACAGTTTCAACAAACAATTTTGAGTGTAAAGGATGAGTTGATACATTCAAAAATGACTAAGTCCTTCTCTGCAGACCTCGCTTGCTTTGATAGAGCAAGAACTAGATGTTTTCTATGTTAACTTACTATTTGGAAATGAACATGCTGAAATCTTGTTCTACAATGATGACAGTGACTCTGCAAGGATAAATGAAGATGTAAATTATTATAGGGAAACACCTCTATTGAATCCAGATCTAATTCTGTACACCAATGACTCCTCACGGATTAAGAGATGAATTCATATGTCTGGATGGGCCCTTGTTTTTGAAACTGAAATACTGGCATCAGGAACCATGGCTCCCCATACCCCTATGCAACAGGGAGAACTGAAAGCTCTGATTGAAGCCTGTAAGTTGCAGAAGGAAGATCACCTAATATCTACATTGATTCTTGATAAGCTTTTGGAGTTGTTCCTGATTTTGGAAATTTATGGAGACAATGACATTTTCTTATGGCTATAGGGACCTCAATCAAGAATGACCAACTCATTCAGAAAGTCATGAATGTCATAAAATTTCCATCAGAAATGTTTGTATTAAAATGAAAAAGCCAGTCCAAAATGACTACAATAGAAAGCCATGGAAATGCATTCGCGAATGAAATTATAAAAAAGGCAGAATGGGAAATGGGTAAAAGGCCAAAGAATTAAAAGAAGCACCAGGAACATCTACAGTGAAGCAACAAATGAAGTCATAGAAATGAAGCTGGACTGAGTATTATAGGTGAACATACAAGATATTCGAGAGATGCAAGCTCGATGCTCTAACCAGAGATGGGTTGAGATGGATTATGGAGATTTGGCAGTAGTCATAGACTAGTAGTTCAAATTATGTCACTTCCTTATCTGACACAGCACATCCAGTCCGCAGAACACAATGGAGTGGAAACTATGATCACCAGATTCTCTCCAGTGGTGGTGGAATACAGAGTTCTGGACACAAGCTAGACAAACAATCACTAGGAGTGGTTGTCAGGACATATGTCATTTGATGAACTTTGAATAGTCTTTTCATTGTTCACATCACCCAGAGTTATCAGGAAAAGCTGAATGAATTAATAGAATCATCAAACAATGACTGATCAGGTTTCATGAGGAAGGTGTACTATGGCCTTACACACTTCTTACTTTCTTAAGTAGCATCAGATCAACCCCAAACAAGAAAACTATATCAGGTTCATTCCAAGTTGTAACAAGGCATGCTATGTCACTGCTAGGAGTTCTTGAACTCAGAGAGGCTGATATACACAATATGGCAGACAGTTTAGTGAACTATTGGGTAAAATTAACCCAAATCTCTTTCTCAACAGATTTCCACCATTTGGTGTGATCCCATAGAAGGAGGACACATCCTGATGAGTGGATCCTGATTAAGAAACTATATAAGGTACCCCTGGAAGGTTCTTATTGAGAGCTGTTAATTAATAACTTGGTGGTGAAAGCTGATGATAAAAGTAAGTGGATTCATCCTAGCCAGTAGGAGCAAGTTAAAGTGGTAGCCAACGAGGGCAACGAGCCAATGTGTCAATAAACACTGGCCCAGTGCCTACACACTGAGCAAATCACTAACCAGCCTGAAGACTTCAAACAGAGTCAACAGCTACTGGATATTATGAAACTTACTCTAATATTATTTGTTGTTATATTTCTGCCAATTTCCTCTACTCACAATGTGTCAATTGAGATGACTCATCATGTATACTTGCAACTATCACATGAATTAGTTGATGCTGATAATGCCCATAGCTGTTGTGTAGGTCAATATATAACACACACTTTGAAATTGTTACCATGGGTAAGATGATTCTTCAAAATAGTTTAACATTTGATCTTCCTTTAACAGTTAAGGGGAAAATGTATGTTGTTGTAGGCAAGGTACGCTGTACTTACTGTACAAACCTGATGAATCTGAAAACTGAACTGATTCAGCTGGTCATATTTGTAAAGAAACAAGTAAAATATATCAATCCAATGAATGAGATTTATTTGACTGCGTTCAAGTAAGTCTAGGAATCTTGGGTTAAATAATACAGTATTATGCATCATAATATTTGTCCTGTTATGCCTTATTATAAATCTTTTTCACTTGTCTAAGAGTGATCATTAAAAGAACAGTTCAGACTCATGCAAGTATGCCTACTTACAAAAACAATCTACCTAAAAATGATAACTTAAGTGAAGTTTTGGTTATTTTTATACTTAACGTAGGTACTACAAGTTTATCTGCATCTGAATTTTCAGATGTAATGATTCTAAATGTGTGATTTAGAATCAAAGGAAGGAATGATGAATTAGACTATTTACAATGGATTCTGGTTAATTGAAACACATCAGGACAAGTACATTTTAATCCAATTAAGCGGCTGTCCTAATTAGCCAAAGTTTAAAGGGTATAAAAAAGACAAAATACCGTTTAACTGAGTAATAAATTATGTATTTAAATGGAATACAAAATAAACTAGAACACTACCAAAACTACTACAGTACATAAAACTGTGCATTAGTTCCTCATTGTTATTGATGGAAGAATTAATCCAATGTACGTTGTCATGTTTTTCGATTGACTATAAAATGGCCAAAATCATGCAGATAGTAGACTGCCTTTAATTCTTCATTTTCATTGTAACATTAGAAGAAAACTGAGAGCTCTGTTGCCCATATTTTCTTTTTGTAAGTTGAATCATTGATACTAAGCTTTCAATAGAAATACCATATGGTACAAGTTGTTACATTGGACCTCTTCCCATTGGTGCTCAGAGGAGCTTGCTGTCCTTTAGTAATCTTAACTATATAAACCTCAGACTGTTATTTTTTCTGGCCTCTGTAGCATTTATTGTAATTACACTAATTACACTCACGGTGATATAGGTGCAACTGTAGTTTAAGTATTATGATCACTCCTAAGAAATTGGATTTAAGTAATTTTTAATGGCCTGGCAGCCATGAGCTCAAAAATAATACATTACACTTGCAGATAGAAATTCAATAGTTAGGTTTAGTAAAATGCAAATGTTAATTTCTATTAATTCAATTAATAATTAAACCCTCAATTAATTTATCTAAATCTAAGTAAGAGTTCAATAAATTGCAGGGAATTCAGACAATGAGATCTCTGGCTCCTTATTGTGTGTTTTGGAAAAGCCACTGGGATATCATAGAACCCACAAGAAGCAATTGGTTTACAACATAGTACAAAAACGCAGGCAAATAAGAAAAGGAAATAATGTCATATGACTGCAAGCTTACTCCAGTTATAGATGCTATAATTATCCCATAACATAGTGGTTTGACAACTTGTGGCATATAGATTCAAGTGTTGAAGTAATCATGAGCTGATCATTTTGAAGTTCAATACTGGCTACAAAACGCATTGAATACAGCCCTGTCTATCGCAGGTAAAACCATTCCCTCCATTGTGCACATCCATATGGATCATTGTCACAGGAAAATGGCATCCATCAATAAGGACCCTATTAACCAACAATGATCAGGCTCTTGAACTAGTGATGATAACTTTACTCAGCTTTACTCACTGCATCACTAAGTTGTTCCCACAATCTATGGACTTACTTTCAAGGATTCTTCATCTCAATAAATAAGCAATAAATATTGTTTATTTATTTATTGTTGTTTTTATATTTTCTCAGCTCAAGCTGGTAAAACTCGAAGTATGGACAGAGACAAGCACACTCATTTCTCAGTTGGTAGGAACTGTCGGACTATTCTAGAGGTGTTTCTGAAGATTTACATAAATATTACTGTGTAGGTCTGATTGTTTAATGCTATTGTGTAGTTACTTTGGTTTTAGATGTTACCATTGGGACAAGGTATACCCTATTCATGTTCCGTAGTCTTTCAGTTTCCTCTTTTAATTCAACATATTCCTGGCATCTTTCACTTATTGATTCAGTATGTTTTTGTGTGTTTGAAATGGCTATATCTATTGAATAAGTTGTTCTTGCTTGTTTATTCTGTAATATGTCCAGACTGGTATTATGCATGGTCCTATCTCTAATAATGGATTGGTCAAAATATAATTTGTTGGATTCTGACTCTAAAACTGGATCACACTTGTATTTATAGTAAAGTTTGGTGTCTTTTACGAATTTGTGTTTTAAAGCAAGACTTTGGTGAATAACGTTTACCACAAAATTGTGCCTGTGCAATTAATCAGACTGAGTTATACTGCTTCAGGGTACTGTAATGTGTTGGATTGTATCTGGTTTCTCTTGGCATTTTCTGAATTTATTATCTTGAGTTTGTTGATCCTCTAGTATGTATTTTTGATAATTGCTTTGTGTTAACCACCTGGTCCTTTATAGCAAAAAGGAATCCTGTTTTTGGGAAGAGGTCTAGTCTGCTCAGAACATGGCGATGTCTTCCATGGAGGGTTATGTTCTTCCATTGGTTAACTTTTTCTTTGAGATTGATAATTTCTTTGTTTTTCTGGGTTGTGCTTTCATTTAAGTTTACTGATATGTACTTCTTATCAGAATTGCATATGCTCGCATGGAGTGTTTTTGTTAATGAAAATATATCCTAAGAAGTTTTATATGAATGTTGTGTAAATAAGTTAGGTCCATTATTCTCTTCCTCCTTCTGTCCTAGGTAGTGTTAATCTCAGTGCAGATAGTGTTTTCTGAAATAGTCATTTCAGTTCTTATTTTTCTTTGTAAATTTTCTGGATCAAATTTGGACTAAGATATTATGCCAAAAGAATACATTTATATGGCATAACAGAAGTGTTCATTACTTGTGTTATATTTTCAGTATTGAGCTCTGTTTGGCGGATTTGCTTAGACCTTGAAGTAAAGTCTGTCAAAAGTTTTTCCTTTGTCACACTATGATCTATTTTTTAACTTGTTGATATCCCAGATACTTGCATGTTTCATATTGCAAACTGCTGCTCTGTTTTGTGTTATATTAGCTCTATTGCAACTTTCTTTATGTTTAATATTTTGCATTTATCCAGTCCAAAGTTCATGTTTATATCTTTAGAAAATAGTTCTACTATTTGAATTAATTGTTTTAACATCCCTGATGAAGGAGCATATAATTTCAGATCATCCACATAAAGAAGGCATATCCAGGTATAATTTGATTTGTTGTCTCTGATTTGATACCTTATTTTCAGCTGATTCAGTAAATTCGAGAGCGTATTTAAAGCTAGACAAAACCATAATGGGCTTTGAGAGTCACCCTAGGAGATGCCTTGGTTTATTTTGGTAAAGGTGGTTGCATTTTCTTTTTGTTGTCAATAGATAGGGTGATTATAGTATGCCAATGCTTCATCAGATGTTGTAGGAATTTCACAAGTATTGGGTGTAGTTTATAAATATATTAAAAGCTTCTATTAGCAATGAGAGTGGGGCAGAGTTGAATTATTTTTGGTAGTCGATATAACAACATGAAAGATTTCTGCTTTTCTTCAGGGCTTGAATTAGAATTACAGATTCTATTATCAGTTGTTTTTTACATCTTTTCATACCCTTACAGCATCCTTTCTGCTCTTCTGTAAATATATTATGGTTAGTTACGTGATGCAGGATATTACAATTTTATATATAGTTCATAAACAAGCAATAGAATTATATTTTAATGGATCATTTGTGATTTCTCCTTTTGGTAAGAGATATGTTTTACCTTCTGTCAAAAATTTGGGTACTCCTTCAGGATTTTTAAGAAAATTGTTGATATGTATTAATAGGTATGGATGAAGGCAAGTAAATTATTTATACAAATAATTACAAATATTATCACTGCCAGTTTCGGGAAATTTGTGTAACTGCTTTCAGCAAGTCCATTGTAATTTCAGGTGTTTGCATGTCTGCCATTGAGTGAGTGTGTTCTCTTTCTACTCTAATCCAGTTTACTTCTTGATAGTGCATTGCCTTGTTTGATGAGATATTAGACCAAAGCTCAATATCTCTATGTTTGTTGGTAATTCATTGTCAGGGTTGGTAACATTTTGGTGTGTTGAATTTACCTTCATTGTCCTATATAAACCTTTTTCGTTATTCCAGAACTGATAATTTTGGTTTTTTTGTTTAATGCATTTCATGTATCTATTTAGTCTGGCCTTGTATACACTCAACTTTTGTTTTAGTGTATCTATAAATTCTACTCTGCTTAAGTTTGGTTGATCATATCTTGTATTTCCTTAGCTTATCTCTTTCTTGCTTAGGTTATCCATTTTATACTCCATTAGACAGGCTATATTTGACTCCTATGGTTTCAATTTTGTTTCTTTATCTCTTGACTCATTTCATTACTTATTTTTGCATTTCTATGAATGGAAGCCTCTATTTTGGGAGACATTGCATTGCACTGCTGTTAATGCAGCGCAGTATGTTATTGTGTGTAGTTGAAATGTTTCAAGTTTTCACAAATATCATGATAACATAATATTGTTGAGAGTATTAAGAAGTTTTACAAATTTTGAAGATGTGCTTTGTTTTGGTATGCAGTGTATTTTTGTTGTGTCAGTGCTCATGTATTCTGTTAACGTCGTGCTAAGTGTTGAGGAAATTTTGTCATAAATTTAGTTTTGTCATTGGCATTCTGCAGAGGCTCTACATCTGTGTTGCTGCTATTACCATTCAGTTGTACAACAGATTCTGAAGTGATTGTATTTTCCTCAGTACTTGGGGGGGGGGGGGGATGGCATCTTCATTATTTTCTTGTATAGCATTGTTGTGGTCTTTAGGTTGGTTTCTCTCTGGCTGTTGCTCTACTTCATGTTTTACTTGGTTTAACATTTCTATAGGGATGATGTTATTGTTATTATTTTTTTCTTTTTATATTTGCATAGTTTGTTGTCCTTGTTGATTGTTTGACCAACCGTCTTTGTGTAGTTGTTCATTGATTCCATAATATTTGTTTTATTTACAGAGAATGTCCGTTAGAAAATGGATCTCAGGTTGCATATAGTGATTTAGAAGTACTGTGGTGACCCACTTCCCAGCGCACTCGAACCGGCTCACAAAGCAGTGTGCGCCGACATTGAGGCAGGTCCCAAAGAGGGTGCCAAGCCTGCTTCACCAGCAAGGGGAAAAGCCCGCGTGCAGGACAGGACTGTGAATACGTGCCCCCTACAGCATTCCCCGCCCAGGGAGGGCGGGATCAGGAAGACTTTAAAGCGAGGCCATGAAGTTTGAATAAACCTCTTTTGTAACTGCAGCTCACCGTGTCGTTATTTCAGCGCTGCGTGTAGCACACCACTACAATTGGTGACCCCAACGGCCCAAATGATATTTGGACTGGAGATGAATGATGCTACATCTGCTCATGCAGTTTCCTTAAAACTGCCATGCTCCTGGACGCTGCGACCTTACCTATGGTTCCAGCAAGCAGAAGCCCAATTCCATATTCAGCAGATAACCTCGGATGCCACATGTTACTACTATGTGGTGAGCTCCATCGACCAGGAGACAGCCGCCCAGTTTGAGGAGTTCATACAATCGCCCCCAGCAGATGGCAAATACACAGAATTCAAAGCCTCGCTCATAAGGACTTTCGGACTCACATGGCGCGAGCGAGCTGCCCGCTTACTGCACCTGGATGGTTTGGGGGACAGGCCACTGTCAGCTTTGATGAACGAGATGCTGTCGCTGGCTGGAGGTCACAAGCCCTGCCTCATGTTTAAGCAGGCATTCCTGGAGCAGCTGCCCGAGGACATATGCCTGCTGCTGCCCGAAGTGGATTTCAGTGACCCCCGGAAGGTGGCAGCCCAGGCGGACTTGCTGAGGAAAGCCAAGAAGGAGAGTACGGCATCTGTCGTACAGATCACCCAACCACGCTCCCAGCAGCAAACCAGACCAGTCCCGGCTGCAGAGCCCGCTAACCCCAGAGGCAGGGGTGAGGAGACCAACAAACAATGGTGCTTCTACCACCAGCGGTGGGGCGCAGAAGCCAGCCGCTGTAGCCCGCCCTGCAAGTTCCCGGGAGACGCCAGGGCCAGCCGCTGCTGATGGCTACGGCGGCTGGCCATCGGGATAGCCTCCTGTATGTCTGGGACAAGCAGTCGGGATGGGCTTTTTGGTCGACACCGGAGCCGAGATCAGCATCTTACCTCCGACGAGTTACGACACCTGCAACAGAGAACCAGGTCCCACCCTGAGGGCCACGAACGGCAGCACAGTAAGGACGTACGGCACCCATACGGTATGGCTACAATTCGGCTCCAGCCAGTTCACGTGGGACTTCACACTGGCCGCCGTAGCCCAACCGCTCCTGGGAGCGGATTTTTTGCGAGCTCACAGCCTACTGTTCGACCTGCCCAGGAAGAGACTGGTCCAAGCCGAGACCTTTCAAACGTTCTCCCTGGGTGAAACCCAGAAACAAGTAGATTCCATCACTCTGTTCGACAATGACTTCACCAGAGTCCTGGTGGATTTCCCATCAGTTCTGGCACCACAGTTCACGGCAGCCATACCCCGACACGGCGTACAACACCATATCCCGACCCAGGGACCACCCCTCCACACCGTGCTCGAAGGCTTCCCCGGGACAAGCTCTGACTGGCGAAGGAGGAGTTCAAGAGGATGGAGGAATTGGGGATCATACAGCGGTCTGACAGCCCATGGGCCTCCCCCCTGCACATGGTGCCCAAAGCAACAGAGGCTGGAGACCATGCGGCAGCTACCACATGCTGAATGAGGCTACAACACCAGACTGCTACCCTGTGCCACACATTCAGGACTTTGCAGCAAACCTGCACGGTGCACGGATCTTCTCCAAGGTAGACCTCGTCCAGGGATACCATCAAATCCCGATGCATCCGAATGACGTCCTCAAAACCGCACTCATCACCACTTTCGGCCTTTTCGAGTTCCTCCGTATGCCGTTCGGCCTAAAGAATGCCTCACAGACGTTTCAGCAGTTAATGGATGTGGTGGGATGCGACCTGGACTTCGCTTTCATCTATTTGGATGACATCCTCATAGCTAGCAGCAGTTGTCAGGAGCATCTGTCCCACCTCTGTCAACTCTACGCCCGACTGAGTGAATATGGCCTGACAATCAACCCAGCCAAATGCCAGTTCGGGCTCAACACCATCTACTTCCAGGGCCACAGGACTACTAAAGACGGAGCAACCCCTCCGCTCGCCAAGGTAGACGCGGTCCACCATTTCCCCTGACCCATCACAATCAAAGGCCTTCAGGAATTCGTGGGTATGGTGAATTTCTACCACCGTTTCCTCCCTTCAGCTGCCCGAATCATGTGCCCCCTGTTCGCCCTGATGTTGGGTAAGGGCAAGGACATTACCTGAGATGAGGAGTCCGCTGCCGCTTTTACTAAAACCAAAGATGCCTTGACAAATGCCACGATGCTAGTGCACCCCAGAATGGACATCCCTACCGCCTTCACAGTGGACGCATCCAACATGGTAGTCGGTGGAATGCTGGAACAACTCATCGAGGGTCGCTGGCAACCCCTGGCGTTTTTCAGCAAACACCTATGACCACCCAAGCTCAGATACAATGCTTTCGACTGGGAACTGTTGGCGCTATACCTGGCAATCCGGCATTTCAGGTACTTCTTCGAAGGCAGGCTCTTCACCGCGTTCACGGACCACAAACCGCTTACCTTTGTGTTCACGAAAGAATCCGACCCCTGGTCGTCCCACCAGCAGTGACATCTGTCCTACATCTCCGAATACATGACAGATGTCCGGCATGTCTCGGGAGAGGACAATGTCATGGTGGACGCTCTTTCCCACCCTAACATCCAAGCCCTGTCCCAGGGGGTAGATTATGAAGCACTGGCGAAGGTGCAGCAGGCAGACGAGGAGATCCCTACTTACAGGACTACAGTCTCTGGTTTGCAGCTCCAGGACCTCCCCGTAGGCCCAGGTGAGAGGACCCTACTCTGTGATGTCACCACCGGCCAACCCCGCCCCGTCGTCCCGGCAGCCTAGCGGCGGTGCGTTTTCAACTCCATTCACAACTTAGCACACCCCTCCATCAGGACAACCGTCCAGATGACAGCCAACAGGTTCGTTTGGCACGGGCTTCGCAAGCAGGTCGGTGAATGGGCCAGAACATACATGCACTGCTGCAGCATTTCCACCCCACCCGCCGGCGTTTCGACCACATTCATGTGGATATTGTGGGCTCCCTGCCAGTGTTGCGAGGAGCGCAGCACCCCCTGACTATCATGGACCGGTTCGCAAGATGGCCAGAGGCGGTCCCGCTCACCGACACTACCTCCGAATCTTGCGCCCAGGCACTGATTGCCACCTGGGTATCTTGCTTTGATGTACAGGCCCACATTACCTCCGACAGAGGCGCCCAGTTCACCTCCAGCCTGTGGTCAGCTATGGCCAGGCTTTTGGGGACACAGCTGCACCACCCGACTGCCTACCACCCACAGTCGAACGGACTGGTGGAGCGTTTCCACCGTCACCTGAAGTCGGCTCTCGTGGCCTGCCTCAAAGGGCCTAACTGGGTGGACGAGCTCCCCTGGGTCCTGCTCAGAATCCGCACAGCACCCAAAGAGGATCTGCACACCTCATCGGCCGAGTTGGTGTACGACGCACCCTTGGTCGTTCCAGGAGAGTTCATACCAGCCCCAAGGGGGCAAGAGGAAGAACCCGCAGCAGTCCTGGGCAGACTATGCGAGAGGCTCGGTAACCTGGCCCCCATACCCACTTCGCAGCATGGGCAGAACCCAACCTGTGTACCCAAAGACCTGCAAAACTGTAAGTTTGTTTTTGTACGACGGGGCAGACATCGGGCACCGCTACAGCAGCCCTACGAGGGGCCATTTACGGTGATCAGAAACAACGGGTCCACAATCGCGCTGGACATTGAGGGAAAAGAGGAGGTTTTCACGGTAGACTGACTCAAACCGGCCCATGTGGACTTGGCGCAGCCGGTCGAGGTTCAGGCACCGCAGCGCAGAGGCAGACCTCCCAAACAGAGGCTGATCCAGACTGTGGACATTGGGGGGGGGGTGTATCGCCGGTTCTGGGGGGGGCGGGGCTATGTGACGACCCACTTCCCAGTGCGCTCGAACTGGCTCACAAAGCGGCTCACGTCGGCAAAGAGGGCACCAAGCCTGCTTCACCAGCAAGGGGAAAAGCCCGCGCGCGGGACGGGACTGCGAATACAGCATTCCCGCCCGGGGAGGGCAGGATCAGGAAGGCTTTAAAGCGAGGCCTCAAAGTTTGAATAAACCTCTTTTGTAACAGCAGCTCACTGACTCCATGTCGTTATTTCAGCACTGCGTGTAGCACACTGCTACAGTACTTTAATAACAAATTTACTTTGCATTTAGAACTGGACTACTGGAAGGATGATTTTATAAATAGGAACTGTGCTTGCTACCTATGCAGAATGGAAAATTACTTTCCATCCATTCAAGGGTAACTCTAAGACCAAAAGGTTGAGCTTAGCGATGGAGTGCATTGTTTCTCCAAGTGGAAAAAAATTTTCTTCTGGGGTGGGGGGAGGAGAACTGGTGGCCACAGATTGATTATAGAGGAAGATGTAGTTTTAATGTTTGAAATGAGAAATTTGCACATCCTTTTAAATGAGAATGAAGGGCCAGTCACAATAAGCTTCATGGTCAATAATACAAAGCATGGTATATAGTTGCATAGACATCTGCCTCTGAAAGTCATTGTACTGATAAGAGTTAATTTAGAAATGTTTAGTTTTTGTTGTCAATTTATTAATTTATTTAGGATTTTAGATTTTTTATAAACGGTTCCTATGAAAAAGTATTCACACCCCCCCCCCATTTGTCTCCAAAAAGTAATCAAAATTAATTACAAATATGAAACACAAAATAATTGATTGCATAAGTAATTTCAAGTCAGTATTTAGTAGATGCAACTTTGACAGCAATTACAGCCTTGAGTCTGTGTGGATAGGTCTCTATCAGCTTTGCACATCTGGACACTGCAATTTTTCCCATTCTTCTTTACAAAACTTCTCAAGCTCTGTCAGATTGCATGGGGATCATGAGTGAACAGACCTTTTCAAGTCCAGCCACAAATTCTCAATTGGCCACCCCAGGGCATTGACTTTGTTGTTTTTAAGTCATTCCTGACTTTGCCTTTATGCTAGAAGGCATGTCTTACTGAAAACCAAATCTTTTCCAAGTTGTAGTTCTCTTGCAGACTGCATCAGGTTTTCCTCCAGGATTTCCCTGTATTTTGCTGCATTCATTTTACCCTCTACCTTCACAACCTTCCAAGGCCTACTGCAGTGAAGCATCCCCACAGCATGATGCAGCCACCACCATGCTTCATGGTAAGGATGGTGTGTTTTTGATGATGTACTGTGTTGCTTATGCCAAATGTAGTGTTTGGCATGATGGCCAAAATCTGAAATTTTGGTTTCATCTGACCATAGAACTTCTTCCAGCTGACTTCAGAGTCTCCCACTTGCCTTCTGGTAAACTCTTGCTAAGTTGATGAAGCACTCAGGCAACAGTTGTAGTATGCACCGTCTCTCCCATCTCAGCCAGTGAAGTTTGTAACTCCTCCAGAGTCGTCATAGGTCTCTTGGTGGCCTCCCTCACTAGTTCCTTTCTTGCATAGTCCCTCAGTTTTAGAGGACAGTCTGCTCTAGACAGATTTACAGCTGTTCCATATTCTTTCCGTTTCTTGATGACTGACTTCATTGTATTCCAAGGGGTATTCGGTGACTTGGAAATTTTCTTGTATCCATCTCCTGACTTTTGTTTTTCAATAATCTTTTTATGGAATGGTTTGGAGTGTTCCTTTGTCTTCATATTGTAGTTTTTGCCAGAATATTGACACACCAGCATCTGGACCTTTTTAGTATTCTTACTACAATTTATTGAAACACCTTGACTATAAACAGGACTCCAAAAACAGATCTCCATTTAAATAATTATTGACTTATAAAATCAATTGGCTGTATCAGTGATGATATGGTGTATCATAAAAAGTGGGGTGGGGCAGAGGAGCTGGATACTTATGCAATCAATTTTTTTGTGTTTTATATTTGTAATTAATTAAGATCACTTTGTAGAGATCCATTTTCACTTTGACATGAAAGAGTCTTTTTCTGTTGATCAGTGTCAAAAAAACTAAATTAAATCCATTGTGATTTAATGTTGTAAACCAATAAAACAGGAAAACTTTCAAGGGGGGGTGATTGCTTTTTATAAGCACTGTATTTTAAATTTTAATAGTTTTCTTGAGTATTTTAGAATGCTGTTGAAGATAACTTTGAAGTTTTCTTTTCCCAATATTACAATCTTTTCACAAATTTAGCAAACATCATGATTTTGCTATTTGGAGCATAAGCTGTACCATTGCATCTGACAACAAGTTTTACATTATTTTGGTTTGACAATTTTCCTTCCATGCATATTCTTTTTCTGATGTCTAAAAACTTTTTATGTGAGCTGATACCCCTTGATAGAGGGACCTTAAACTGTATTTCTTCCTCGTAAAACTTATGTGGTGTATACACCCAGCTTCTTTTAGTGTGTCCCCTGGTACACTGACTCTCAGATTGGAATACATGGAATTCTGTAGTGGACAGATATTTGTATTGGAAGACCAGCAAGATTCAGGCAGACCAAACCAAATGCCTTTCAACAGTGATTAATTTCTGGCAACGGGTCAGAAAGCATGTCCAACGTTGAAGAGTTATTCCTGATAAAGCTCAATAAAACTATTCAATCTGTTTTCAAGCTGGATTGGCAAATAATGATTCCAGAAGGGAATGAATGATGGTCTATATCATGTTGCCTTATGGAACGTAGAGCAACACAGCCCATGATGTTATGCCAGTCTTTTAACCTACTCCAAGTTCAATATAACCCTTCCTTGCCACATAGCTGTCGATTTTCCTTCTATCCATATGCCCAGCTAAGAGTGTCCTAAATGTCCCTAATGTCTCTGTGGGAAAAAAAAATACCTCTGACATCCCCCCTTCGAACTTCCCACCAATCACTATAAAATTGTGCCCTTTTGTGTTTGTCATGGCCACCCTGGGAAAAGGTGTTGGCCATCTACCTCACTATGCCTCTTATCATCTTGTACACCTCTGTCAAGTCACCTCTCATCCTCCTTCACTTTAAGGAGAATAGCCCTAGTTAACTCAACCTTTCCATAAAAGACAAGTTCTCTAATCCAGAAAGCATCATGGTAAATCTCTGCACCCTCTCTAAAGCTTCCACATCCTTTCTTTCTGGTGACTAGAACAGAATACAATATTCCAAAAGTAGCCTCATTAGAGTTTTATGGAACTGTAACATTACCTTGCGGGTCTTGAACTCAATCCCTGACTAAGTAAGGCCAACGCACTATACAGCTTCTTAAATACACTATTTATTTGCACAACAGCTTTGAGTGATCTATGGACGTGCACCCCAAGATCACTCTGTTCCTCCACACTATTAAGAATCCTGACATTAACCTTATACTTGGCTTTCAAATTCAATCTTCCAAACTCAAACTTCACGGAATATTCTGCAGCAACATAGCCAGACTCTTATCTTGCAATGCCAAAGAAAATAAAATCTCAGAACATGGTGTCACTGGAGTTAACACACGAAGGAAGCAAGCACAGCTAATGTAGTTGCACATTAGATACATTTACCCCAATTTCTCTTGAGATTTGTGCATCATCTCTGTAAACATGATTCAATTTGAAATGGACTATGTCTTGATTGGCATCACAGGAATAAGATAATTGCCACAACTGTGCCATATACCGTGATGCCAAGAACACTTCACAGCTAATGTTCAGATTCTTCCCCATAATCAACATGGAATGAAACTTCCTCAATCCAGTTTCAGCTACATCTTGTCTATGCACTCCAGCCAGTCCTTGGAATTTCTCCAAAGTTCCTCTGAAACACATTCCAGCACCTCCAGGTAATCAGAAGTGGCAGTGAAGGGTACAGAGGAATATTCATGACAATTGCCAACAAACAAGGTGTCAAATTTGCAATGATTAACTCTGTCTCTGTGGGGTTTTCAAAGTGGTCGCAAGTGCTTATCAATCTAAGTACTGACAATGGTTCTAAAAAAGAAAACTATAGCATATTCATTAACCTAAGGCTTTGACCTGACAATCTCTGCTATCAGAGATTGCGGCTTCTCTATACCTTCATCATGCTTGATGGATTTGTTAAACTGCATGATACAACAGACTTACTTAACACCAGATGTAAATAGGAAACTTTTTGTTTCCTACTCATTAATTTTGAATGTGTAGAGCAGTCAACACATTCATTGCATAACCATATTAGGAGACCACGTCCATTACATATATATATATCTACAACATTCTGTGCAATGAGCTCTTCCAAAGTGACAAGGCGAGTATTCACTTCTCTGTCCCAGGCTGAACTGTTACACATAAGGGAAGGTCACATAGATTTTACTACAGCGGTCTCTTAAAACTTTAATAGGTCAGACTACAAAGACCATTTATAAGTTGGCATCTAAAATGCTTCTGCATTGGGAAAGCCTGCCAGAAAAATTCCATTCAGTATCTAAAGTATGAAAAAGCTTAAAGGTAGCATAACACAAAGGTTCACATAAAGCTCAGGGGTTATCCATATGATTGCAAGATGAGAGAAATCACCTTCAAAATGAGTGAAACCCACCATGATGCAGAATGTGAGGGTTGATGTAGCAGCTTTCAGAGCTTAAATCCATTTCTTGCTAAAATGAATTCCAATGATAAATGCATTCTGCATAAGCAAATTATCCCTGAATTCTGCAACTGGAATAAATCTACCATTTATATAATCTAATTTGAACATGGATTCCAGCTTAAGCATACTTCATACAACCCATCAGAAACACATTAGGTGACGAACTACTACAATTTTGTGCAACTGTAATTCTAAAATAGCACATGGAAACCAAGGCTACCTTAACTCTTTGCTATGCGTCTGGCAATAATGATGTGATCTTTATTGATTTAGTGGGCATTCACATTGAAAGTGATTCAAAACATAACAATGCAAATAGCCTCAAAATGTAAAACGGTTTAAGGGTTGGCATGTTATAATCATTTGCGAAATACCAATTACAATAATATGTTTGAATTGTTTAATGAAAACAACAAAGTAATGCCAGTACTCTTAGACAAAAGCACTCACTATAAACTCAACAGCAATTTTGCAATAATTCTTCATGTTCCACTTTCTTTTGCCTGACTGTTTTTAATTAAGTACTTCCCTGTGGCATTGTTACTTTCTTTCTGGTTGCTGTATTTGTGTACTAATAAATAGGTTCCAGGTGACTGGTATTAGCCAAAGTGCTCAGATACCATATACTTTTTAAGATAATTGGAAATCATTTTCTCTAATCTTTCCCACCTGGAAACTGTTAATTGTTCACAAATATAACAATGAAAGAGCAAAACTTTTTTGTATAGTTAAATTATTTATTTGTGTTAAACTTGAATAGATAGCTTTAATTTTTGTTGCTCCACTGATGAAATGGTGTAAATTTATGCTAATAGAATATTTTCCAAATGCTCATGCATTTAATAAAAATAGCACAGGACATGAATAGATGCATTTATCCATGCATCTATCTTGTTTTCACCTGCCCACATTTTTATATGTGTGAACATTAAATATCTCCCTTCTTCACTCTACTATTCATCGATGTCCATACCTCCTCATACCCAAAAACTGTGCGTGGAAGGTAGATGAGTTTGAAAAGAAAATCACAGAGTGGATTTGGAAACAGAAATATGATCCTGACATGGTGACACAGTGCTGAAGAGATTAACTATTAGTTGCATGATTAGCATTATATGGTCAATTATTTATACAGTACATTACTTTTGCTAAACCTGGCCAAAGATTTCTTCAAGAAAATATTTACTTCCCCGGAGTTAGCATTATGCACGGTAATAATGCACACTCCTTAAAATTTGATTTGTGGAAATGTGTTACATCAACCAGACCATATAGATTGTCATCATTAACAATTAGCCAGAGTTTGGATATAGATATTGAAATATCTAAGTATGAATATTTGAATGTTTTTGTCAAAAAATTCTATAAGATATTCAAATTCCCATTTTTTAAACTTTAAATATACGTAGTTAAAATATTTTAACACTTTAAATAGTTCAGATTTTTTGATAATCTAAGAATTCTAGCACATCTTAGTTTGTCATGGCATCCGCTTTCATTGAAGTGAACAGATAACAATTCACTATGCAAGTTCTAAACTAGCACGTTTTTTTTCAGCAGATACCTCACTCTAAGAAAAGTCTCAGTCACTGAGGAGACCAATATCAAAGCAAACCTGATCAGATGTTGTTCAAAATCTGTCAGAATATTTAGTATTTTCATGTGCTCACTCACATTGCATAGACATCATGAACTTACTGGCATTTAACATGGCGAAATGCCAGCCGATTCTAATGGGTTCTCTAGCATTTCCCTGAAAAAAAGAGCGATTGGTTTTTAAGTGTAAATGAAGGATTATATAGTAAAACAGGAAATGACTGTGTAAATTCCTATTATTTTTATCACCTTCAATATAAAAGAAAAGGCATAAATAGCACCGAGAAGGTTTCCGTCTACTTTGTTGCCTCACATCTCCATCAATCCTGACCTCTGATACTATGTTTGTGGAGTATGTATTCTCCCCTGTGATTGTGTGAAGTTTCTGCAGGTACATTGATTTCCTCCCATATCCGAAAGGCATTTGGATTGGTAAATTTGTTGGTTGCTGTAAATTATATTAAGCATGTATGTGCGATAGAATCTGGGAGATGTTGATTGGAATATAGCGAGAATAAAGTGCAATTAATGTAAAAGAGTGCATGATAATATGATTCAGCACCAATGGTCTGAATGGCATGTTTCTATGCAGTACTTTTAGTTATTTAAGGATGTTCAATTACTCTATGCCTCTGACAAATGTAATTGGACACCCTTTTTTTGATATCATTATTACATAAAGTGACATTAATTAATTAGCCAGCATTTAATGCACAGATTATTCAATTGTAAAAATCATTTATAACCATTTGATAAAAATCTGAAGCAATACATAACTGATAAAAAATGAGATAATGCAGAACTGCAGGTGGATGTGTATGAAATTATGTAGAGAATCAATTGGATGTTGGTTTGATAGTGAAAGGAGTGGAGTTGATACCGGGAGTTCTTCAAAGAACTAAACTAACTTTATTTATTACTGATAGCTGCCTTCATGTAGAGTTGAGACTGTCAAACCAAATCCATTACCTCCTGCAGATGGATTGAAATTTTGACTAGATTTTACAGTGAATGATTCGTTCTGATTTTTCTACCCAAAACTGGTTCTTAGAAACATAGAAAACCTATAGCACAATACAGGCCCTAGAAATTACTAAGCTTACTGAGACCCTTCTATTTTTCTAAGCTCCATGTACATTTCTAAAAGTCTCTTAAAAGACCCTATTGTATCCGCCTCCACCACCGTTACCAGCAGCCCATTCCACGCACTCACCACTCTCTGAGTAAAAAAATCTTACCCCTGACATTTCCTCTGTACCTACTCCCCAGCACCTTAAACCGGTGTCCTCTTGTCGCAATCATTTCAGCCCTGGGAAAAAGCTAACTATCCACACATGATCAGTGCCTCTCATCATCTTGTACATCTCTATCAGGTCACATCTCATCCTTCGTCGCTCCAAGGAAAAAAGGCCGAGTTCACTCAACCTATTCTCATAAGACATGCTCCCCAATCCAGGCAACATCTTTGTAAATCTCTTCTGCTCCCTTTCTATGGCTTTGATATCATTCTTGTAGTGAGGCAACCAGAACTGAGCACAGTACTCCAAGTGGGGTCTCACCAGGGTCCTATATAGCTGCAACATTACCTCTTGACTCCTAAATTCAATTCCACGATTGATGAAGGCCAATACACCGTACGCTTTCTTAACCACAGAGTCAACTTGCACAGCTGCTTTGAGCATCCTATGGACTTGAACCCCAAGATTCCTCTCATCCTCCACACTGCCAGGAGTCTTACTATTAAATCTGTATTCTGCCATCATATCTGACCTACCAAAATGAACCACTTCACACTAATCTGGGTTGAGCTTCATTTGCCACTTCTCAGCCCAGTTTTGCATCCTATCAATGGCCCACTGTAACCTCTGACAGCCCTCCACAGTATCCAGAACACCCCCAACCTTTGTGTCATCAGCAAACTTACTAACACATCCCTCCACTTCCTCATCCAGGTCATTTATAAAAATCACAAAGAGTAAGGGTCCCAGAACCGATCCCTGAGGCACACCACTGGTGACTGAACTCCATGCAGAATATGACCCATCTACAACCACTCTTTGCCTTCTGTGGGCAAGTCAGTTCTTGATCCACAAAGCAATGTCCCCTTGGATCCCATGCCTCCTTACTTTCTCAATAAGCCTTGCATGGGGTACCTTATCAAATGCCTTGCTGAAATCCATATACACTACATCTACTACTCTTCCTTCATCAACTTGTTTAGTCACATCCTCAAAAAAATTCAATCAGGCATGTAAGGCAGGACCTGCCCTTGACGAAGCCATGCTGATTATTCCTAATCATATTATATCTCTCCAAATGTTCATTAATCCTGCCTCACTGGATCTTCTCTATCAACTTACCAACCACTGAGGTAAGACACACTGGTTTCTAATTTCCTGAGCTATCTCTACTCTCTTTCTTGAATAAAGGAACAATATCCGCAACACTCCAATCCTTTGGAACCTCTCCTTTCCCCATTGATGATGCAAAGATCATTGCCAGAGGCTCAGCAATCTCCTCCCTCACCTCCCACAGTAGCCTGGGGTACATCTCATCCAGTCCCCATGACTTATCCAACTAGATACTTTCCTAAAGCTCCAGCACATCCTCTTTCTTAATATCTACAAGCTCAGACTTTTCAGTCTGCTGCAGGTCATCACTAAAGATTCAAGATTGAAGATTCAAAAACTTTATTGTCATTCCAACCATACATCAGCTCTGCAGGGCAGAATGAGACAGTATTTCCCCGGGGCAAGTGCAATCATAACATAACAAACGCAACAAGTAGTAAACACAACAATAAATAGTAAAACACAACAGCCACATGTCAGTTAAAATCAAGTTATAAGTGTCCAGTGCAAGTTAAAAGTGTCCAAAGCAGAGTCAGGTAGAGCAGCTATTTAGCAGTCTGACTGCCTGTAGGAGGAAGCTGTTTAGTAGCCTTGTGGTTTTAGTTTTGATACTCCTGTAATGTTTGCTTGATGGCAGAAGAACAAACGGTTTATGGAGAAGGTGTGAGGGGTCTTTAATGATGTATCGTGTCTTCTGGAGGCATCGACTGAAAGAGATCTTGGACAGAAGGTAGGGAAACCCCAATAACCTTCTCTACTCCCCTAACCACCCTCTGCAAGGCTTTTTTGTCAGCAGCACTACAGCTGGAGTACCAAGTTGTGATGCAAAAGGTTAACACACTCTCAACCACGCGTCTGTAGAATGTAGTTAAGATGTTAGTGGGGAGTGATGCTTGTTTAAGTTTCCTCAGAAAGTGCAAACTCTGCTGGGCCCGTTTCACACTCGCAGTTGTGTTCCTGGACCAGGGGAAATTGTCCGAGATCTGCACCCCAAGGAACTTGATGTTTTCCACTCTCTCCACTGTGGAGCGGCTGGTGCTGTGGGGTGCGTGCTCAGGCTGAGATCGTCTGAAAGCGACGATCATCTCCTTGGTTTTGGTGACATTAAGCATCAAGTTGTTGTCACTGCACCAGCTCTTTAGGTGTTTGACCTCCTCCCTGTACATTGTCCCATCATTTTTGCTGATGAGCCCCAACACTGTGGTATCATTAGCAAGTTTAATGATCAGGTTCCCCTTGAATCTGGCTGCACAGTCATGTGTTAGCAGTGTAAGCAGCAATGGGCTAAGCACACAGCCTTTTGGGGGATCCAGTGCTCAGTGTGATGGAGTCAGAGATGTTCCTGCCAACACGGACTGACTGTGGTCTCTCTGTCAAGAAATCCAGAATCCAGCGACACATGGCACTACAATCACCAAGATCCTTTTCCGTAGTGAATACTGAAGTAAAATATTCATTAAGTACCTCTGCTATTTCCTCCAGTTCCATACACTCTTTCTCACTGTCACACTTGATAGGTCCTATTCTTTTATGTCTTACCTTCTTGCTCATCACATACTTATAGAATGCCTTGGGGTTTTCCTTAATCCTGCCCGCCAAGGCCTTCTCATGGCCTCTTCTGGTTCTTCTAATTTCCTTCTTAACCTCCTTCTTGTTAGCCTTATAATCGTCTAGATCTCTAACATTACCTAGCTCTGTGAACCTTTTGTAAGCTTTTCTTTTCTTCTTGACTAGATTTATTACAGACTTTGTACACCACGGTTCCTGTACCCTAACAATAACTTCCTTATCTCATTGGAACAGACCTATACAGAACTCCACACAAATAACCCCTGAACTTTTGTCACGTTTCTTCTGTACTTTTCCCTGAGAAAATCTGCTTCCAATTTAAGCTTCCAATTTCCTGCCTGATAGCCTCATAATTCCCCTTACTCCAATTAAACACTTTTCTAACTTGTCTGTACCTATCTCTCTCCAATGCTATTGTAAAGGAGATAGAATTATGATCACTATCTCCAAAATGCTCTCCCACTGAGAGATCTGACACCTGACAGATTGGTTCATTTCTCAATACCAAATCAAATACAGCCTCTCCTCTTGTAAGCTTATCTACGTTTGTACATATTGTGTCAAGAAACCTTCCTGAGCACACCTAACAAACTCCACCCTATCTAAACCCCTTGCTCTAGGGACATGTCAATCAATATTAGGAAAATTAAAATATCCCATCAGGACAACCCTATTGTTATTACACCTTTCCAGGATCTGTTTCCCTATCTTCTCCTTGATATCCATGTTACTATTGGTTCTTGTGAGACTTCATAAAAGATGTATGGGATTGGAAGGGGTCAGAAAAGCCAAATGTCATTTTGTGTGATGATGTCATGTGCAAATGGTCTGAGGAGGCATTTCAACGTAATATTTCACCTTTGGAAGGATTTGATGAAGTTTATAAACTCAAAAGAAACGATTTCCCGTGGCATCTGCGATGGTGCCTTGACGGTCCAATTCAGAACTAACCAGATTGCTTCTTTGCCCACCCCTCCTCTGCTTCTATTACTTATTCAACATTCCCTCACATGGTACAACAGGTCCTTGCAGAAAAGTGATTCTTATTTCTCTCCACACACAGGAATGTCCCTTAACACCTATAAATCGCTCTGAGTTGCTTTGAAGCATGAATACAATTTTGTTACCTGCTATTTCATAGAAAAATTACAGTTGCACAATAAAATTTTGAGCAATACTGTTACTAAAATTTGAAATGATGCCATCTGATCTATTGTTAAAAAAACACTTTCAAAATAAGCCTCGACTTTGGCTGAGTAATTCCATTGCATGGCACAATGAATGTGTGGCATGCTTTGGCATGACCTACCTAAATTGGAGCCAGCTTTGGAGTCTGGCACTGGCAACTGTCTGTGGGCAGCTGTTCTGAATTATTAACTAATCCTTTGCTCTCCTTACCTACATTCATACCTTCTAAATTACAAACACCATGCCCCCCACCCCATATCTCATCATATCTCAATTAAATCCCTTGATTTAACCGGGTTTTCCACCTTAAATTAGATCAGAACACCTTCAAATAATTCCACAAGCTGACCTACAAACTCTTTAAATCTTCCATGGCTCTTTACAATAACCATGCCAGTGATGTAGAAATGATAACCTACTTGACTTTCTCTGCTTGTTTTGTACTAGTGCAACAGAGTCCCTTGCACTTTTCAAATTCTAATTATGCTTTTTTCTTCTCCTTTGCTTTACATAAATGCATAGATTGGAACTTTATTGTTTTTATGCTACAAGGTAAAGTCATATTGCACATTGTCTGTGTGAAATTACCAACAGCTAAATAAGTCCTTATCATCTGATTTTGACGGCTTTTACCTGGGGTAAGATCAGAAATGCTATGATTTGATTGATGACAGAAGTATTGAATTCAATTGATGTAAACAAAGCTGCGCATTTCACTCAGGAAATTTGCAGAAAGCTGTGATAGAACTTAAAGCGGATCTAGTGTGCCTTGCTTACACCAAAGCTGATTAACAACACTGTATGAATTTGCAGCAAGGATGGGTGACACATGCTGTTCAGTTTAACAAAGCACAGCACAACTGAAGGAGCAGCCTTGTTTCACATTTAAAGACGTCAAAATAATTTTAGAAAACAACCTGAATGAGGCCAAACAACTTCTGCACTTTATTTTGCTTTGGATAACAACAGTAATATGTTCTAATTTCAGCAATTCCAGTGCGGTTTAGGTTTGGAAGCCTTCTAGCCTACATAATGGGCAAATTCTCTGGCAATGTTAATGTCTGCAGATTTCAGTAACATTGGAGCTCAGCAAGACGGGAGAAAAACTTATTTCCGAACAGTTGTAGCACTTGGCGCCCACACTTTCTTTGCAGAGGGGAAAAAAAAACTCTCTGGTGATTTACACCAAGAGAAGAGTTTTAGCATAAGAAATTATTTTGTAATTAGGAGTCAGAGACTGTAATATCTTCATTATCACCTTGCAAATAAGTAATTTATGTGAATAGACTGGCTCCATTGTGAGGTGACAGCATGAGAATTATGTGATAGAGAATTCTCGATAAAGATTGTGGTGACTAATAAAGGTCTGGTCTAAGGAGAGCAAGACATGCAATACATGCAGGATGTGCCTGATTACTGTTGTCAGATCACTTTTTCTTTGAAGAGCAGAACCATTCGCTGTGGCTGTCAAGCACCAGGTTTTTCATCTCCAAAATGGAGTCAAGTGCCATTTCTGTTCCTGCTGTCAAAGGAACAGTTTTGTTGCACAGCTACTCATCATTACCCGCCATCTGTGTAACTGCTCCTCATAATTACTTACATATGGTGTAATTGATCTGCTTTATTTTTGATAAATAGAAAATTAAACTAAGCCATCAAAATTTATCAATCACAATTGGATTGGAGTCTTAGTGTAAAGTCATAATTTTATTTTTTTTTATCCTTTAAGAACTTGCCAGTGATTTTGTGTTACATACTGTATGTTGGATGATCCTTTTGCTAAACTCAATAAAGAATCAGAATTATGATATTATAGATTAGAGATCAGCCTAGAACTTCAGCACACAGTATTGTTGATGTTGCAGTACAGTACAGTATTATGCCCATATATGGATTTTTTTTCAGACTGGAATACTATCATAACAAATTCTACATTAAATTGCTACTCTCAAGAACAGGCTGAGTTCTAGCTGCAAATTGCATTTGTGCTAATGGTGCACTTTCCATGTCAGATACCCTGCTATGTGCAATGCTGCTTTGGAGCCTTGTCAAGGAACCCATGTTTTATTGTTCTACAGTTGCTGAATATTCTGAGAACAATCAAAGTCTAATATTACCGATTTTTTTCTGCAATTCACACAGGTATCACTAAGCAGCCTCTAGCCTTTCACAGGAAATTTGAATCAGTTAGCACTGCATTAAAGGGGAATATTTACTGTTTCTCCATTTGCTTATGATATAGAACAGCTATCCCCACCATAGTCCTGATTCTCCAATGCGATTCTCCAAACCCAGCCTTTGAACCTCTGAGCTCTGGTTTCAGATGAGTGGACTTTCCCCACCCCCTACTACCCCATGCTCAGTTGTCTGAACCAAGCCTTCAGACACAAATCCACAGGCACAAACCTTTTAAACCAGCTAAGTCTTTTGTCCAAGGCCTAGATCCTTTCAATCCAGATCCTAGACCATGAGCCCTGGATCTTCAATCCTAGATCCTGATCACACAACTGCAGGATTCATTCTTTGGCCATAGGTTACATTTAATTTAGTTATTTTACTTAATGATACAGAGTGGAGTTGGTAATTCAGGCCGCAATGTCCCCGCATCTCCTGATTAACCCTGACCTAATGACCATACAATTTACAATGTCTGATTAACCTACCCGGTACACCTTTGGACTGTGGGAGAAAACCGGAGGACCTAAAGAAAATTCATGCATTCCACAGGGAGGATGTGCAGAGACTCCTTACAGAATGGTAATGGAATTGAACTCCAAACTCTGAAATATGCCGAGCTGGAATAGCATCTCACTAAACACTGTGCTACTGTGGCATCCACAAGGCCTCTCCCCAATGAAGTTATATCATTCAATATTATTATTTTTACTTCTGATGAATTTCACTGTATGGAGTCTTTAACACCCTAATTAATCTTAAGAATTTTACAGGAGTTCAGCTTTTATTCGTAAACATCAACCTTGAAATGACATTAAGGCAAAATAGCATATGAATCCTTATATATTTACGTGTAATTATTTTTTTTTGCGCTTCCAATTAATGTGTTAATCCATTTATTTTAAACAACATTTCTGTTGAAATAAAGGATGGAGTAATGTTATTAGTATATTTACATAAATCAGGCAAATAAATATTCTGAAAAAATAAGAATAACTTAATTTTGAAAACTTATTCTCAAATTCTTCACCCAAAGTCAGAAAAAGAATTCTCAAAGTTAATTTCTGATTGTTATTTCATTACTTTGAAATACTTGAATGTAGTCCTAGCACCATATGTGCGTATCTCTCACACACTCTGCAGAGATACATTGTCAAATGTTTATTTTAAGATCGCACTATAAATATTCTCAGGTATTGACAACTTACTGTGAGCCTTATAATGAGCTGTGCAATGGGATCTTGGTGTAGTGTGTATTAAAATCTCTTTGATGGAGTTCATTCTGTATGACTCAGAAAATCTAAACTGAGCATATGAGAAAGAATAAGTGGCAGGGCTAAAGAAAGATAAGGCCATGAAACTGATCGGATTGCTCCACTGGGAGCTGATACAGACCTGTTGGACTCAATGGCTCCTTCTGTGTAATAATACGTATGTACAGTCATATCTGTTTCAGTTAAACCTGTGTCCAATTTCCTGCTGCTCTGAAGATGTTATTCAAATATAGCATTTTGTGCATCAACATAAAACTAGTTTCAAATGTGTCGGCTCTGGCTCAGTGGTAGAAATCAAGTTTAAGTTCCAGTTTATTGTCATTCAAACATCTCCATCTATACCGTCAAATGAAACAATATTCCTCTAGACCAGTGGTTTTCAACTTCTTTATCCCATGGACTCCTACCACTAACCGAGGAGTCTGTGGACCAGGGTGCACACCATAGTACATATAACTTACACACAGCACATAAAGTAGTTTTACCATAAATAAATTAGCAAATAATAAGGTGCAGTGAGAAATAACGAGCTAGAAATAATGACACGCAGCCTGTAAGTTGCACTTGAGACTAGTTTAATCAAACTTCGCGGCACCGGCTTTTACGCAGTTCCATTCCTGCCCTTACCAGGCAGAAATGACGTCAGGGGTGCATTGCAAAAGTCTCTTCCTGCGCGTAGGCTTTCTTCCCTTGCTGGTGAAGAAGGCAGCCCAGCACCATTTTGGGGCTGGCCTCTCTGCCGACGCAGGTGTCATTTTGTGAGCCGGTTCGCCTGCGTAGAAAGTGGGTTGTCACAAAGGTGCATTTATGACACAAGTTAAAAAGTAAACAGTATAACGATCCTGGTGCATCATGGGTGAGACCTGGGTGGGAACAAGGAGTTCATTAGTCTCGCAGACTGGGAAAGAAACTGATTCCCATTCTAACAGTCCGAGTCTTAATGCTATGGTATCTCCTGCCTGATGGTAGGAGTTCAAAGAATTGTTGGACAGATGGGAAGAATCATTGACAATGCTAAGGGTCCTGCATATACAACACTCCTGATAAATATCCCAGATGGGTGGAAGAGAGAACACAATGATCCTCTCATTCATTTGTAGGGTCTTGCAGTCAACTCTGCTTCAGAAGGATCAAGTCTACCTTTAAAGATGTAAAGGTGAAATGTTATCAGAGCTGAAGCTCTTCAGATGAGGTGGAAAACTCTATTTTCCTTCTAACCTGTACATTAAAGATCCCTGATAACTGCTTGTGGACAGTTTTTTTAGTCATTGATTAATTTTCATTTTTATGGCCAGATTCTCTTTTCTGGACCAATACCTGAAATAGGTTGTGTGATTATGCAATACATTGCTTTGCATATTTCTTCAAAATAATAGTCAGTATTGCAAAAGAACTTCTTTGAGTGCAACCAGTTTTAAAAGATGAAACTGACAAAGAGGCATACATGACTGAGATAAAATAGTTTAGCTGGTAGAGTTGTGTCACAATAACAGATTGTTACAAGGAATTGATTATAGATTTCAGGAAGGGGAAGATGGGACCATACAGGTTGACAATGAGAGGTCAGTAATGAAAGGGTAGAGCAGCTTTGAGTTCCCATAGGATCTACCCTGGGCCAACACATTGATACACAGTGAAGAAGGCATGTCACAGGTTTTACTTCATCAGGAGTTTATGGAGATTTCCATTTCACCAAAGACTCTTACAAATTTCTAAAGATTTGCGGTGGAAAGCAATCTAACAGGTAACGTCACAGCTGGTTAAGGAGGCTCCAATGCACCAAATCACAGGAGGATGCAGATGCTTATAGACTCAGCCAGCTCCATTATGCATACATCCTACCATGTTCTCTTCTCACTGCTACATTCAGGGAGGAGGTACAGGAACACGAACACACACATTCATCTTCTTTCACTGGACTCCTGGAGTCCAGGACACTTATTATTCTTTTTTTTTGCAATATTTAATCAATTACTTTTGTAATTTACTGTAATTTTATGTGTTAACATTATTTTGCTCCTGGAAATTATCAAATTTCATTTCATACAAGTCGATAATAATAAATGGAATTCTGCAAGAGTATAAAAGTCCAGGATGGATGTTTTATACAAGCCTTTGAACAGTAGCCAAGATGTGGGATACAGATTATAATAGGAGATAGAAAAGGCCTGGAGAAAGCGCAATGTTAGGATTGTCACAGGGATTTCAATATGCAGGGGTAGATTGGTGCTGGATCTCAAGAGAAGAATTTTGTAGAATACCTACTAGATGTTTTTTTTAGAGCAGCTTGCATTTGAGCCCACCAGGGAAAAGGAGTTTGTGTAATGAAACGGATTTGATTAGGGAACATAAGATAGATATAAAAGAACCTTTAGAGCAGGAGTTCCCAGCTTGGGGTCCACAGACCACTTGTTTAATGGCATTAAAAAAAGGTTACAGGCAATGATCATTACATGATAAAATTCACCCAGTAGTTAGAGATGGAGAGCTAAAATCCGATCTATCAGTGTTTCAGTGGAGTGAAGCTAACTATGAGGATTAAAGCATAGATGGCCAACGCTGATTAGCAGTGCGCACTAGCAAGGATGATGGTAGAGGAGTAATGGCCAGAGTTTCTGGGAGCAATTCAGAAGATGTGGGATCAGTTCATTCTGAAGAAGAAGAAGCCTTCTCTAAATGGAGGATGAGGCAACCATGGCTGATAAGGGAAGTCAAATGTAACAGGCTAATTAAATCCAAAGTTGTAATGTTAGAAAGCTCCACCTGTGGAGAGATGAAAATGAGGTTTACCAAATTAAAAAAAGAACTTGGAAAAAAAAATAGCTATGTGAGAACGAAGGGTGGAAAAGTGATAGAAAAGCAGCAAACTCTAGAAACTAACTGAAGATATAAACTTTTAAAAGTGAAATCAGTAGTTAGTATCTCTACCCTGCTTACTGGAAATCTTTAGGGTGAAACTCTTGGAAGAGAGACAATATCAATAGAAGATCTTTATTGAAGCTGCAGCTAAACAAAACCAGCTATAATAAGGCAATATTGGCAGAGACTGGAAGTCCAAGATCTCAAATGTATAACCGAGAATTAGTTCTGTTAAGTCATACCAAGGGATTTGGTGAGTTAAACCACTTTTACTGTTCTGAGTGTATAATCTGTGTGTGAAATGTGGTCAGTAGAGTTGAAACTGAGAAATATTTGGAAATGACTATGTGACATTGAGTAATTTTGAAATAGAAAATAGAATGCATAGGAGAACTTACAGACAGTAATCCTGTGGTATACAGGTCAGTTTTTTTTCTTTAGGTATTGTGTATCGATTTTCCATAGATGACCAACCATTTCATCCAATGAACTAAGAACCAAGATTGCAAGGCACCCAAGATCAAAGAACCAGCGCGGGAACAGAATGCTTACAGATAAGTTTACTTCTCATTCGAAGGATCTGAATTTGATTTTCTGAAGGGACTGATTATTTTTGCAAGGACTTTGATAAGTGACTAATGAGATTTACTTTGTGTGTGTATATACATACTCACATTTTTTTAAGGGGAGGACTGAACTTGAATTTATAAATATTCTAACTTGAAACTGAAATAGAGGTTAACCATAATAGTGTAAAACCTAATAGAATTCAATTAGTTTCATAGCGAACTAGGGATAAATAAAGAGGCAATTGTTAGTCTATAAGCCTTTAAATAGGAAATAACACTAGATCTAATTAGTTAAAGAAATTGAAGTAATAAAGGTTATTCTAATGAATCTCACTGAATCTAACTAAATAGGAATTTGGTTTTTGCTTGATATCTGAGATTTGGAACTTTGAATTGTTCTTACTCATGTAGATATTTTGTATATGTTGCTATTACTTTTATAAGCAAAACTTACTTCCAGAAATGGTGCTTTCTATTCACTGCTTCCTTTTGATACCCAGAGCTTCTGATGGCCGACTAGCACTACGTAATTTGATTTTTCCAATAAAGAGTGCAGTGACTAATCATATGAGATAAGACAAGCACTGCACAGGTGTTACACAAAGTTAGCATAAAAGCAAAACCGAAAGCATAAAATCTTGCAAAAATTGGTGGGAAGCTAGAGGATTGAGAGGCTTTTAAAAACCAAAAGATAAAAACAAATATAAAAGCAATAGAGGAAGAAAAGATACAATGCAAAGATTAGCGAGTCTATTATATTTTTTAAAAAGGACACGCAAGTTTTTTTCAGATATATGTCAGGTAAAAGAGAGGCAACAGATAACATCGGACCTCTGGAAAATGATGCTGGAGAAAGAGTAATATATAAAAAATAAGTTATGGTTGATATCAATAAATTAGGGACTGGAGCTGGAGCTAGATGAATATGTCATTTCGGAGGCTGGGAGGATATACAAGAAGATAGGTACTCATAAGGTGCAAAACACAGTTATCTGTGTTAACCTCAGGACAGGGAAAAGGGATTAGCAGCCAGAGTAGAGTAGGCCCATGGCCATCCCCCTCAATAACAGGTATACTGTTTTGGTTACCTTTGTGGGTGAAGATCCAGCAGAAGATTTTTCTCTGCAGTCACATCTGTCAAGTAACTGGCACTAAGACTGGCTCTGTGACTCAGAAGGTAATGAGGGAGAAGAGGAAATTAGTGGTGATGGGGGCTCATTGGTTAGGGGAACAACCAGGAATTTCTGTGTGTGAGAATAAGATTCCTGGATGGTATGTTGCCTCCCTAGTACCAGGGTCAGGAACATGTTGGATTGAGTCCAAGGGGGAGAGTGAGTAACCTGGGTTCATGTCAATACCAATGGCATGGGTAGGAAGGGTGATGAGGTCCTGCAAAGTGAGTTCAGGGAGCTAGGTGCGAAGTTTTAGTACCTCCAGAGTTGTGATCTCAGGGTTGCAACCAGTGCCAGGTACTAGTGTAGCCAGAGATAGGAAGATCAAACAGTTTAACATGTGACCAAGGAGATGTGAGGGTTCAGATTTTGGGATATTGGGCTCTCTTCCAGGGAAGCAGGGCCCTGTACAGGTGGGATGGTTTGCACCTGTGCAGGTGGAGCACATATCCTTGCAGGAAAGTTTGTTAGTGTAGATTCGGGAAAATTCATTTAGAGTTTCAGGGAAATTTGAGGCAGAGTGTTCAGGCAGATAGTCGATGATTATAATTTTCCAGGTATTGATAGGGAATCCCACATTGTAAGAGGAGTAGATGGGATAGAGTTTGCCAAATATGTACAGGAAAGTTCCTTTAATCAATATATGGAGGTCTTGACTACAGACAGTGTAATGCTGGACCTCCTATTAGGGAACAAGACAAGGCTGGTTCCAAAAAGGGTGTGTAGGGGAACATTTTGGATATAGTGATCACAATTCCATTAGTTTCAAAATAATTATGGAGAACGGTAAGAATAGTTCTTTGGTTAATATTCTAAATAGGAAATAAAGGTCAATTTTGATTAAATCTGGAAGGATCTAGCAAGTGTGGATTGGGATAGTTTTTTAGTAAATGGATGCTTAGTAATTTGGAGGCTTTTCGAAGTGAAATTTTGGGAGTACAGGGTTAGTATGTTCCTGTTAGAATAAAAAGCAAAGCTAACAGGTTTAAGGAACCTTGGATTTTGAGAAAAGAAGGAAGTGCATGGCAGGTTTAGGCAGCAAGGAATAAATGAGGTGCTTGAGGAGAATAAGAAATACAAAAGAACACTAGGGAGGGAAATTATGAGATCTAAAAGAAGCTTTTTCTGGTAGACAAAGTGAAGGAGAATCCCAAGGGCTTTTGTAGATATCTGAAGAGCAAAAAGATAGTATGAGAGAAAAGGTCTATTTGAATGACAAGCTATGCACAGAGCCGAAAGAGATGGGGGAGATTGGAAATAGGATTTTTACATCTGTATTTACTTGGGAGATTGACAGAGTCTATAGAACTGAGGCAAAATAATAGTGTGGTCATAGACCATATCTAAATTGCAAGTGCTTGCTGTTTTGAAGCAAATTAAGGTAGATAAGACCTTATAAGGTAGTTCTCAGACCTTGTGAAAGGCCAGTGCAGAAATTGTGAAGAGCCTGAAAGAGGAATTTAAAATATCCTCAACCATGGGTAAGGTGCCAAAGGAGATGAGGATAGTTAATGCCTTCCTACTCTTCATGAAAGAAAATGAGAATAAACCAAGAAATTATAGCCTGATGTCATGAGTGGATAAGTTATAGGAATGGATAGGAAGGGACCAGATACGTAAGTATTTGGGTAGACAGGGACTGATTAAGCATAATCAACATGGCTTTGTATTGTTAGGTCATGTATAACCAAATGTGTAGAGTTTTTTGAGGAAGCTCCCAGGTAAGGCAAAGGATGTTGCCTATATGGACTTCAGCAAGACTTTTGACAAGGTACCACATGGGAGGCTGGTCAATAAGGTCCAGTCACTCGGCATTCAGTATGATATGGTAAATTGGATTTGACATCTCCTTCACGGAAGATGCCAGTGAGTGGTAGTAGATGGTTGCCTCACTGACTGGAGGCCTGTGACTAGTAGTGTGCCACACAGATTGGTACTGGTTCTGTTGCTGTTTGTCTTCTATATCAACAATGTGCATGATAATGTGATAAGCTGTATCAGTAAATTTGTAAATGATACAGTCTGAGGTGGAGAGTGAGGAAGACTATCAAAGCTTGCAGGGGGATCTGGGCCAGCCAGCTGGAAAAATAGGCTGAAAAATTGCAGGTAGAATTTAATGCAGACAAAAATGAACATTACACTTTGGAAGGACAAGCCAGTGAAGAACTTACTCAGTGCACAGTAGAGATCTTAGGAGTGTAGCAGAACAGAGGAATCTGAGAATACCAATCCATAATTCCTGAGAGTGGCATCACAGGTAGATAGGGTGGTGAAGAAATCTTTTGGCACATTAGCTTTCATAAATCAAAGAACTGAGTACAGGAGTTGAGATGTTACATTGAACTTGTATAAAGCTTTTGTTAGGCCATATTTGGAGTATTCTTACCTTCCTACAGGAAAGATATAAATAAGATTTAAAGAGTACAGAAAAAAATTACAAGGATATTGACAGGACTTGAGGAGCTGAATTATAAGGAAAGTTTGAAAAGATTATGACTTTATTTCCTGGAGCTTAGGAAAATGAGGGGAGGTTTAATACAGATATACAAAATTATGAGGGACAGATAGCATTAATGCAAACAGGCAATTTTCAACTGAATGAGATTAGAAGTGGAGGTCATAGGTTTAGGTTAAAGGGTGAAATATTTAGAGGAAACTGACGGGGAATTCTTGGACACACACAGCATTTTGTATGTGTCATGAGGGGGATCTTCTTAACTCAGAGTGTGGAACAAGGTGCCAGTGGAAGTGGTGGATGCATGTTTGATTGCAACATATGCAGGAAATTATAGGCTAGTTAGTCTGACTTCAGTTTTTGGTAAGATGTTAGTATTCGGGTACTTGGAGACACATGATAAAATATGTCAAAGTCAGCGTGATTCCATGAATAGGAGATCTTGCCTGACAAATTTGTTGGAATTCATTGAGGAAATATAAGACAGGATAGACAAAAGGTTCAGTAGCTGTTCTTTACTTGGATTTTCAGAAGGCCACTGACAAGGAGCTGCACAAGAACTCAGAAAGGTTAGGATAATGGGCAAAGAAGTGGCAGTATAAGGAAGTGGGCAGTCATGCAGTTTTGTAGATTAAATAAAGGCATAGACTATTTTCTAAATGGGGAGCAAATTCAGAAATCCGAAGGATTTGAAGGATACAAAAAAATAACAAGGAGATTAAAATGTGAATTAAAAATGCTGACCTGATGAAATACAGCCATTTAAATCTAAATCCTGTTTGTAACAGAGAAGTGAGGCAGAAGTTCCACCACTGTACAGTCCAGGATTAGAGTTAGCCAGAGATGTAAGACTACTTGTCAAAATAATTAGGACACAAAAGGAAAAGGCTTAGAAATGCGATTCTGAACCAATATTGAAAAATCAGCTGTATTAACTAAAATTTTAACTTGGAATTCAATAAAACTGTTCTCCATGCTTGGATAAATTCAAACAATGCACTAAACTACTTTAAAAAAGGCAATTTATTTAGAATAATCTTTTTTAAAATTACAGATGCTCTATATGGCAATATAGAATAATAATTTTAACTTCCTTACATTGTATTGGCAAATTGTGTATAACTAAGCTACATCAGCAACATCATTGAATTTTCAAGTGTAACATATTGACATGATATAGTTGGGAAGGTTGAAGAAAGATTAAGGGCCAACAACACAGTAAATCGTGTCTCATTCAGTTTTTCTTCAAAAAGGTAAAGAAGTGTTGTTAATAAAAAAAAGTGACAATGTTTGTGAAATATTTAATCATGTGTACTTTTTTTTTCATTCACATAGTGTGGCTATCTCAGCAGTTCTTGCACTTATGGATTAACCCTCAATGGTCCTAAACTAAGGGAGCAACTAAAAGGCAATCAAATGGTGGATCTGGAGTCATAAGATCATAAGACCATAAAATATAGAAGCAGAATTAAGACATTTGGCCCATCATACCTGCTCCGCCATTTCATCATGGCTGACCCATTTTCCCTCTTTGCCCCAATTTCCTGCCTTCTCACTGTATCACTTCATGTCCTGACTAATCAAGAATCTATCAACCTCTGCCTTAAGTATTCCCATTGACTTGGCATCCACAGCCTGTGGTGATGAATTCCACAGATGCACAACTCTTTGGCTAAAGAAATTCCTCCTTATCTGCTTTCTAAATGGACATCCCTCCATTCTGAGGCTTTGTCCTCTGGTCTTAGACTCCCCCACCATAGTAAACATCCCCTCCATTTCTACTCCGTTGAGGCTTTTCAACATTAGATAGGTTTCGAAGAGGTCATCCTCATTCTTATGAATTACAGCAAGTAGAGGCCCAGAGACATCAAACGCTCCTCATATGATAATCCTTTCAAACCTGAAATCATTTTTGTGAACTAACTTTGACTGTCCAATGTCAGCACATCCCTTCTGAGATAAGGAGCACAAAACTGCTCACAACACTTCAAGTGAGGCGTCACCAGTCCTTGATAAAACCTCATCCTTGCTGTTATATTTCAGACCACTCAAAATGAATGCTAACATCACATTTGCCTTCCTCACCAACGATTCAACCTGCAAACTAACCTCTAGGGAATCTGCACAAAGACTCCCAAGTCCTGTTGCACCTCAGGAATTTGAACGTCATCTCTATTTAAAAAATAGTATGTTTTTATTTCTTCTACCAAATTGCATGACCATACATTTTCAGACCTGTATTCTATCTGCCACCTCTTTGTCTATTCTCCTAATAGAACTAAGCCCTTCTGCTTCCTCAAAACTTCCTCAAAACCTTCGCCCATCTTTGTATCATCCACAAACAAGGCCACAAAGCCTTCAATTCCATCATCCAAATCATTGACATAGAATGTAAAAAGAAGCATTCCCAACACAGTCCCCTGCGTAACACCGCTAGTCACTGGCAGCCAAACAGAAAATCCTCCCTTTATTCCCACTCTTTACCTCCTGCTAATCAGACTTTGCTTTATCCATGCTCAAATCTTTCCAATAATACCATTGATACACTATCGGTTGCAATGAGAAGCTTGTTATTTCTTCAAAAAATTCCAACAGATTTAGAACATAGAACATAGAATAGTACAGCACAGTACAGGCCCTTCAGCCCACAATGTTGTGCCAACCCTTAAACTCTGTCTCCCATATAACCCCCCACCTTAAATTTCTCCATATACCTGTCTAGTAGTCTCTTAAATTTCACTAGTGTATCTGCCTCCAAGATTTGTCACACAAGATTTTCCCTTAAGGAAACCATGCTCTTTTTAATCATGAGCCTCCAAGTACCCCGAAACCTTAAAAATCATTAAAGATCAATTAATTCCAACATATTTCTAACTACTGAGGTCAGACAAATGGGCCCATAGTTTCCTTCATTCATTATCCCTTCCTTTGTGAAGAGTGGAGTGATATTTGCAATTTTCCAGTCCTCCAGAAATGTGCCAGAATCAATTGATTCTTGAAAGATCATTACCAATGCCTCCACGATCTCTTCAGCCACCTCTTGAGAACCCTGCTGTGTATACCATCTGGTCCAAGTGACCTATCCACTTTCAGATCCTTCAGTTTCCTAAGAACCTTCTTCCAGGGAATGACAATTTAACTCACTTCTGTCCCATGACACTCTTGAACTTCCAGCAAACTGCTACTGTCTTCAACAATGCAAAATACTTATGATATTCAGTTTATTGTAAGAACAGGTACTTTGGATTTGTCTTCACTAGGGAAGACACAAACAATTTCCCAGATGTAATCGTGGCCAAAAGAACTACGGTAAAGGATGAACTGAAGGAAATTTATATTAGGCAAGAAATGGTGTTGGATAGACTGCTGAGTCTGAAGGCTGATACGTCCCCGGGACCTGATGGTCTGCATCCCAGGGTAGTTAAAGAGGTGGCTCTAGAAATCATTTTCCAATGTTCTATAGATTCAGGAACAGTTCCTGCTGATTGGATGGTGACTAATGTTGTCCCACTTTTCAAGAAAGGAGGGAGAGAGAAAACAGGGAATTATAGACCGGTTAACCAGACATCAGTGGTGGGAAAGATGCTGGAGTCAATTATAAAAGAGGAAATTATGACACATTTGGATAGCAGTCTAAGGATCAGTCCGAGTCAGCGTGGATTTATGAAGGGAAAATCATGCTTGACTAATCTTCTGGAGTTTTTGACGATGTAACTACGAAAATAGACAAGGGAGAGCCAGTGGATGTAGTGTACCTGGACTTCCAGAAAGCTTTTGATAAAGTCCCACATAGGAGATTAGTGGGAAAATTAGGGCACATGGTATTGGGGGTAGAGTACTGACATGGATTGAAATATGGCTGGCTGACAGGAAACAAAGAGTAGTGATTAATGGGTCCCTTTCGGAATGGCAGGCTGTAACCAGTGGGGTACCACGGTTCGGTGCTGGGACCGCAGCTACTTACAATATACATTAATGATTTAGGTGAAGGGATTAAAAGTAACATCAGCAAATTTGCTGATGACACAAAGCTGGGTGGCAGTGTGAAATGTCAGGAGGATGTTATGAGAATGCAGGGTGACTTGGACAGGTTGGGTGAGCGGGCAAATGTGTGGCAGATGCAGATTAATGTGGATAAATGTGAGGTTATCCACTTTGGTGGCAAGTACAGGAAGGCAGATTACTATCTAAATGGAGTCAAGTTAGGAAAAGGGGAAGTACAACGAGATCTAGCTGTTATTGTACATCAGTCAATGAAAGCAAGCATGCAGGTACAGCAGGCAGCGAAGAAAGCTAATGGCATGCTGGCCTTTATAACAAGACTAATTGAGTATAGGAGTAAAGAGGTCCTTCTGCAGCTGCACAGGGTCCCGGTGAGACCCCACCTGGAGTATTGTGTGCAGTTTTGGTCTCCAAATTTGAGGAAGGACATTCTTGCTATTGAGGGAGTGCAGCGTAGGTTCACAAGGTTAATTCCTGGAATGGCAGGACTGTCATATGTTGAAAGATTGGAGTGACTGGGCTTGTATACACTGGAATTTAGAAGGATGAGAGGGGATCTGATTGAAACATATAAGATTATTAAGGGATTGGACATGCTGGAGGCAGGAAGCATGTTCCCGCTGATGGGTGAGTCCAGAACTAGAGGCCACAGTTTAAGAATAAGAGGTAGGCCATTTAGAACAGAGATGTGGAAAAACTTCTTCACCTAGACAGTGGTGGATATGTGGAATGCTCTGCCCCGGAAGGCAGTGGAGGCCAAGTCTCTGGATTCAAGAGAGAGTTAGATAGAGCTCTTATAGATAGCGGGGTCAAGGGATATGGGGAGAGAGCAGGAACGGGGTACTGATTGGGGATAATCAGCCATGATCACAGTGAATGGTGGTGCTGGCTAGAAGAGCTGAATGGCCTACTCCTGCACCTACTGTCTATTGTCTATTATCTTCCATTTCTTTGTTCTCAATTACTACCTCTGGAGCATTTTTCCAGTTGTCCGATATCTACTCTCACCTCCCTTTTACTCTTTATATAACTGAAAAACTTTTAGTATCCTACTTTGTATTATTGGCTAGTTTGCCCTCGTATTTCATCTTTTTTAGTTGCCTTTTGTTGGATTTTAAAAGCTTCCCTATCATTCAACTTCCCACTCACTATTGCTACCTTATATACCCTTTCCTTGGCTTTTATACAGTCCTTAACTTCATTCATCAGCCAGGTTTGCCTACCCCTACCACTTGAGAACTCCTTCTTCTGTGGGACATATAGTATCTATCCTGCGTGTTATGAACTAATTCCAGAAACTTCAGCAACCTCTGCTCTGCCATCATCCTCACCAGTATCCTCCTCCAATCCACTTGGGCAAGCTCCTCACTCATGCCTCTGTAATTCCTTTTATTCCATTGCGATACTGATAAATGTGGCCTGTGCTTCTCACTCTCAAACTGCGTATCAAGTCCGTCATGTTATGATCACTGACTCCTAAGGGTTCCTTTACGTTTAGCTCCCTAATAAGATCTGGGTTATTACACAACACTCAATCTATGATAGCCTTTCCTTGAGTAGGTTCAAGCACAAGTTGCTCCAAAAAGCCATCTCACAGGCATTCAACAAATTCCCTCTCCTGCGATCTGATACCAACTTGATTTTCCAAATCCCCTTGTGAGCGAGTGAGAGATGAGCAGCTGCAGCAGACAAACCTTCTGTTGTCTTCTTGTTCCGTTGTACTGATGTGGTCATTCAGTTATGACCCCTCCATTCTTGGCTAGACCATTCTTCCCCGTGGTGGGCTCGTCACTCTGGCATGAGTGGACGGACACACAAGCCCCCATCAGCCCTGCCATCACACTGTGAGCTTTGTGACCGATCTCCTGGTTCGGTCCTCTAAGTCCCCACCTTCCTGTGGGTGCACAACACTCTTGCAGTGTCTCGTGGCATGTCTGAGGGTGTCTCCCCAGATCCATCTTTTATCCCCACTGATGGGGTATCAGCCATCCATTAACTCAATATGTCCGTGTCCATCAAATTATTCCACTCCCTGCTGTCTCAGCAAGAATGTTAATGAGCAAAGAAGCGTCCTTGTAGCAAAAGATAAACAATCAGTGAAGAAGCCATAACACATAAATCAGTCACCTCTCTCTCTCTCTCTTATCTGTAGCAGATGCCTCTACCTCTGTTCTTCATTTCTCTCTCTCATTAGCAGCATAGTTCCTGGGGGGGGGGGGGTGGTTGGAAGGCCAGCTCTGGACCCCATTTCCATCTGGTTTGTTCAGCACACATAACACACCAATCCCAACCTCACTATAAAACCCACTGATAAGGGGGGGCTGTTGTAGACTGGCGTACTGACCTCTACCTGGCCAAGGCACAGCGACAACTCTCTGATACCTCCTCTTATTTACCCCTTGATCATGACCTCACTAAGGAGCACCAGACCACTGTCTCCTATACCATCACTAACCTTATCAGCTCTGGGGATCCCCCAGCCACTACCACAAACTTCATAGTTCCGACACCCCGCACTTCCCGTTTCTACCTCCTACCCAAGTTCTACAAACCTGCCTGTCCAGGTAGACCCATTGTCTCAGTTTGCTCCTGCCCCACCGAACCCATTTCTGCATACCTTGATACTGTTTTATCCCCCCTTGTTCAATCCCTTCCCAACTATGTTCGTGACACTTCTCGCGCTTTGTATTTTTTCAATCATTTTACGTTCCCTGGCCCCCACCGCCTTTTTTTCACCATGGACACCCAGTCCCTATATACCTCCATCCCCCACCAGGAAGGTCTCAAAGCCCTTCGCTTCTATTTGGATTCCGGAACTAACCAGTTCCCCTCTACCACCACTCTCCTCCGTCTAGCCAAATTAGTTCTTACTCTCAATATTTCTCCTTTGGCTTCTCCCACTTCCTCCAAACTAAAGGTAACCATGGGCACCAGCATGGGTCCCAGTTATGCCTGCCTTTTTGTTGGCTTTGTGGAACAGTCCATGTTCCAAGTCTATACGGGTATCCGTATCCCACTTCTCTTTCGCTACATCAATGACTGCATTGGTGCTGCCTCCTGCATGCATGCTGAGCTCGTTGACTTCATTAACTTTGCCTCCAACTTTCACCCTGCCCTCAAATTTACCTGACCTATTTCTGACACCTCCCTCCCCTTTCTTGATCTTTCTGTCTCCATCTCTGGAGACGGCTTATCTACTGATATCTACTTTAAGCCTACAGACTCTCACAGCTACCTGACCTATTCCTCTTCCCACCCTCTCTTGCAAAAGTGCTATCCCCTTCTCACAATTCCTCTGTCTCCGTCGCATCTGCCCTCAGGATGAGGCTTTTCATTCCAGGACAAAGGAGATGTCTTCCTTTTTTAAGCAAAGGGGCTTCCCTTCTTCCACCATCTACTCTGCTCTCAAACGCATCTCTCCCATTTCCCGCATATCTGCTCTCATCCCATCCGCCCGCCACCCCAATCGGGATAAGGTTCCCCTTGTCCTCACCTACCACCTACACCAGCCTCCAGGACCAATGCATAATTCTCCATAACTTCCGCCACCTCCAACGAGATCCCACTACCAATCACATCTTTCACTCCCCCACTCCTTCTGCTTTCCACAGGGAATCGCTCCCTACGCGACTCTCTTGTCCACATGTCCCCCCACCCCATCCCTTCCCACCAATCTCCCTCCTGGCACTTATCCTTGCAAGTGGAACAAGTGCCACACCTGCCCTTACACTTCCTCCCTCACCAACATTCAGGGCCCCAGACAGTCCTTCCAGGTGAGGCGACACTTCACCTGTGAGTTGGCTGGTGTGGTATACTGCGTCCGGTGCTCCCGGTGTGGCCTTTTATATATTGGTGAGACCCGACGTAGACTGGTAGACTATTTCATTGAACACCAACGCTCGGTCTGCCAGAGAAAGCAGGATCTCCCAGTGGTCACACATTTTAATTCCACGTCCCATTCCCATTCTGATATGTCTATCCATGGCCTCCTCTACAGTCAAGATGAAGCCACACTCAGGTTGAAGGAACAACATCTTATATATCGGCTGGGTAGCCTCCAACCTGATGGCATGAACATTCACCTCTTACTTCCATTAATCCCCCTCCCCTTCTTAACCCATCCCTGATATATTTAGTTTTTTTTTGCTCTCTGCCCATCACTCTACCTGTTCTCCATTACCCTCTGGTGCTCTCCTCCCCCTTTCTTTCTCTCTAGGCCTCCCGTCCCATGATCCTTTCCCTTCTCTAGCTCTGTATCCCTTTTGCCAATCAACTGTCTGGCTCTCAGCTTCACCCCACCCCCTTCAGTCTTCTCCTATCATTTCGCATTTTCCCCTCCCCCTCCTATTATCAAATCTCTTACTATCTTCCCTTTCAGTTAGTCCTGACGAAGAATCTCGGCCCGAAACATCAACAGCGCTTCTCTCTATAGATGCTGCCTGGCCTGCTGTCTTCCACCAGCATTTTGTGTGTGTTGCTTGAAATTCCAGCATCTGCAGATTTCCTCATGTTTCCCTGACCCTAAGTCACCTCTCTCTAAAATAAGTAATTCCATCTCTTACCAAGAGACCTATACTACTGTCTATGCCTTCCTGCCTGTCCTTTTAATACAAAGTATATCCTTTGATCTTATGCTCCTAACTATGGTCTTCTTTCAGCTACAATTCAATGATGCCCACAAGGTCATACCAGCAATTACTTATTGTGCCACGAGTTCGTCCACCTTATTCCAAATGCTACGTGCATTTAAATACAGCATCTTCAGTCCAGCATTCTTAGCCATTCTGAATTTTGCCTCTGTGGTTATTGGCTAGCTTACCTTTATATTCCATCTTTTCCTTCTTTGTGATTTTTTTTAGTTACCTTCTTTCAGTTTTTAAAAGCTTCCCAATCTAGAAAAGACGATCCCTTTGAGGACTCAACCAAGAGCTGCACTAAACAGCCATCTCGTAGACTTTCCAAAAACTCCCCATCTTGGGATCCAGCACCAACCTAATTTTTCCAATCTACCTGAATATTGAAATTCCCCATGACTATCTTAACATTGACCGTTTGGTATATAACTTCTATCTCCCATTGTAATTTGTAGACCACATCTTTACTTTTCTTTGGGAGTCTGTATTTAACGACCATCAAGGTCTTGTCACCCTTGCAGTTTCTTAGCTCGTCCCGCAATGATTCTTCATCTTCTTACCCTATGTCACTTCTTTCCAATGATTTGATTTCATTTTTACCAACACAGCCACCCCACCCCCTCTGCTTACCAGCCTGTTGTTTCAATGCAATATATACTCTTGGACATTAAACTCACTGCGTTCATCTTCTTTTAGTTATGATTCTGTGATGCCTACAACATCATACATTCAAATCTGTAGCTGTTCCACAAGTTCATCCACCCTATTCCATATACAGCATGCATTCAAATATAACTCCTTCAATCTTGTGTTCACCCTTTATGAATTAGTCTATCTTTTACAATGCAACTCATCCCATTGACTGAAATTTTGTCTTATCATCAGCTTCTCCTTGCTACAAGTGTCATTACACACTGCCTTTGTTTGTAAACCAACTATCCCATCCTCATTCCCACCCCCTACCAAATTAGATTAAACCCTCCTATGGACCATTATTCTGAAACCCAGTCCCCTGCACCAGCCCCTCAGCCACATATTTATCTGCCAAATCATGCTATTTTGCCCATACTGGTGAGTGCCACAGGCAGCAATCCAGAGATTATGACTCTGGGCGTCCTATTTTTTAGCTTTCTACTTAGCTTCTTAAAATCTCTCCTAAGGACCTCCACACCTTAACTACATAGATCATTGGTCCCAATACATACAGCTCTGACAGCTCACTCTCCCCCTTCAGAATGTCATGGGCCCGATCCAAGACATCCCTGAACCTGGAACTGGGGAGGCAGCATATTATCCAAGTGCTCTATCACATCCACAGAAACTAGTCTCTGTTCCTCTGACTCTGGAATCTCCTCTCACCACTGCAGTCGTCTCACCTTAAGCATGGTCTGATCAAGAATCAATACAGTTTTCATACAGCTTCCCTACTTTTCAATTTCTTCCCTCTAAAAATAAACACTATGTGTGTGGCTGTATGGGTGCTTATATGGCCTTGTTAATCTGTGGCATAACTTTTAGTGATTGATGTATTTTTAAAGAAATGTCTTTGTTCCAGTTTAGACAAGCACCAGCCAAATAATAGGTTTCCCTTATTCTTCTGACAAATGCATAACTCTGCATTTATCTGGGCTGAATTTCATTACTGTTTGCTTTCCCAAGTCTGCAATGGTTTTAATATCTTCTGAACTTTATTGCAGACCTTTTAGAATTGTCATGAATGTGCCACAGCTCTGAGGGGCCGCAGGGTGCGGGGTAGCCCCCTCCTGTGTGAAAATCGCAAGATCACTATTGATTTGGGTCAGGAGACCCAGGAAATGAGAGAGAGACGTGCGGATTTTCTTGACCCCCCCCCCGGCGATATAAAGCTACGGGAAACGGCCATTGTCTCTTGGAGACGGACTTGTGTATTACAATACTGTGCTACGTGGAAGCCCTCAGGCAAAGTGGGCTGGTTGAGGGAGTGATTGCATCACCCCCAACCTGATTGACATCTACGACCCTGCGAGTCAGAATAAAAGAGGGTCATTGGGAACAGCCCCTCAGACGCACCAGAACCACCGTCTTTAAGTTGGATTTGAAGTTGGAACAGGTACATCCGGTATTATTTAGCGTCAGTTAGTCAAACGTTTGTCTTTGTATATAGTATATATTTCACCTTTCTATTCAAATAAAGCACTTAAGAAAAGCATGTATTTCAGTAATTAAACCACTCTGTTGCTTAGTAATAATTGAAGCTTTCATCAGGGCAGGGCCTTTCAAATGCTCCATTAAAATTGTTCCAATCGTTGACTGACTGTAACCTAACGCTTTTCCAATGACCAATAGCATTTCACCTTTTTCCGATCGCTTTATTACTTGCACTTTATTTTTAATCGTGATCGTGATTATTTTCGTGAACAGAAACACTGCGGATTCAGAGCTGTACCACTGGATCCTAATGTCTACCACACTGAGATGGGTTAAATAAGGTCCGGGATTCTGCTGGGTCCTAAAGACCACCACACTGAGGCAGGTTAAATAAGGGACTTAAGCATCCGCGATTTCTGGTATCCGCTGGGGGTCCCAGAACCAATCACCCATGGATAACGAGGGCCAACCGTAGTTAGCCCCTTTTGTTCAAGAGCCTGATGGTTGAGGGGTAGTAACTTTTCTTGAAACTAGTGATGTGAGTCCTGAGGCACTTGTACCATCTACCTAATGGCAGCGGAGAGAAAGGAGCATGACCTGGGTGATGAGGATTTTTGATGATACTGTTTTTCTACTGCAACATTTTATGTAGATGTGCTCGATGGTTGAGTGGGTTTTACTCATGATGTACTGGACTGAATCCACTACCTTTTGTAGGATTTTCTATTCACAGGCATTGGCATCACCATTCCAGGCTGTAATGCAGCAAGTTAGCACACTTTCCACCAAACATCTGTGGGGGTTTGCCAAGGTTTTTGATGACACACAGACTGTCCACAGACTCCTGAGGAAGTAGAAGTGCTGTCATGCTTTCTTCGCAATTAGATTTATATGATGAGTCCAGACAAGATCCTTTGAGATAGTGACACCCAGGAATTTAAAGTTACTGGCCCTCTCCACCTCTGCTCCTCCAATGATTTCTGGTTCATGGACTCTGGGTTCCCTCTCCTGAAGTCTACAATCAGTTCCTTAGTCTTATTGAAATTGAGTGAGAGATTGTAAGTTAATCAACCAATGAAGAAATTCAGATGTGATGGTCAATATTAGTGATCTCAACACATGCCAAAAAGGAACACTGTCTACCATCTTCCATTGTGAACAGCCAACCATTACTCCCATCCACCCATTTTCATCTCTCTGGGAGAAACAAGAGGCTACAGATGCTGGAGTCTGGAGTGACCAACTATCTGCTGGAGGAACTCAGAAGGTCAAGCAGCATCTGCGGAAGGAAAAAAATGTTGACATTTGGCTCAAACCCTAAAGTCAGAATGCAAGATTTTGACTTGTGATGTTGGCAACCTATTTCCATTTCAAAGATGCTCCTCAACCTGTCGAGTTCCTCCAGCAGATGGTTTGCTCCTTGAGACTTAAGAGACAGTTTTTCATCAAAACCAGGCAGAGTAGTATGAAGATTAATGCTATTGCTGCTGCTGATCCTCGCTACTAATGTACAGAATTTCAGGATTATTCCTCCAGGAAAATATATATGTCTGAAATTATATTCGGGGGAGACAAAAGCGTATTCTTATAGATGTTGAAATCAGAAGCAACAACCAGCTACTGAAGAAATTCAAATAGGATATCTGGTGGTGGTGGAGGAAGGAAGGAATTGCTGAAGTTCCAGGTCAAAACTGTGCAATCAGCACTAGGGAATTTATGGAAATATATAGGCAACTATATTTAAAGAAAATTCTTCAAACCTTGGGTCAAACAGAATGCATGCTCTGTCAAAATAATCTAATGCAGTAGCAAAATGGGGCAGGAAATGTGGAGCAGAACAGTGGAGATGATATAATAGTGAGAAATCACTTTAATAATAAATTGGAAAATGACAAGCATGAGGAACCATGAATCATGAGAGCACAGGTACTAAACACCACAGACAACAAGGCAATTGAAAGCTAGGAGTAACTAGTGGAGGCTAACTAGTTCAATGAGTGAACAAGGATGGGTTTAAGTAGGCTGCAGGTGATGTTTGAAATGAATGGCAAGTTATTCATTTCTATTAACAAGCTATTGGCTGGCTGGAGACTGGGAGATGCCTGAAGCTGACAGCTCCCCCCCCCCCACTATGGTCATTACCTGATGGCCCAGGAAGATCTGGATGGGTCCAGTGGAATGCCTTGATCAGTGATAGATCCAAGATGAAAATGGAAGGCACCTAAGCCCTCTACTTCCCAATCAGCCAGGTATTGAACACCCCATCTATGATGACATGAATCACTCAACCAAGGAACCATGTACACTGGACCACCTTCCACCATTGAAGGTTCTGGAGGTACAGGGTCAGGTATGTTGAGTGATTAATGGACAACAGGCTTCAGGCAGGTATGATCCTGAGGGGTGGTGGCAAGTGAAGACAGGAAAAGACTGGATTGATGCAATGGATGATATTGAAGTCACCAATGAAACTTGATTAGAGCTTACAGGAGTCAGAACACAGGAGCAGATCTCAGGTGGACCACCAAACATGGTCCTTAGGCCAGGTTAGTCTAGCTGGATGCTGCCAGTGGTTGGGCTGGCAACAGTAGGTGTGATTAGCAGCTAAAATGGTCCTCTATGCTCCCTTCCAAGCATTCCAGCAGTGGTACAGCCAGGGTCCTGGCAGACAGGACCTCAGCTGTTGGTTCCTCCATAAGGAAGAACAGGATTTGACAGCCATGAAGCATCTGAAAAGTGATAGAGCTGTGGTAGAAGAGGTGTGGAGACTATGGGACCATTCAGCCTAGAGAAGATACAGTATTTCTTCAACTAGGAAGGTTTGCAATTGGCAGAGCATTGCAGAAACTTCTCCACTTACTGATTTTATTATGGATAATAGCCAGAGAACAAACTCACTGAGCTGCGGAAGAGGAAGCAGAAGGCTCCCTAGAAGCAGGAGACAAATTGTGTGCCACAGTCCAACACAGACTCCTGAGGGTAACTGCGAAGGAGAAATACATGTTGGAAACCAGCTCCACTGTCTCAGCAGCTGATGATGGTTTGGTGTGCGCAATGAAGTGGGGCACCTTAGAGAGCAGAGCTGGACTAGCTCTGACATGATCACTGTGGCCCCATTAGAAGGTGGCAAACACATGATGAAATCCATGCTGATATGGGACAATGGGCATCGGGGGACCAGTAGGGTCCACAGGAGCCCAGAGGGCCATGGGTTGGAGGAGTTGGACTGGGCACATTGGGAGGAGGCAGCAATGAACTGAAGTACATCTGTGATTGTGGTGGGCCTCCAGAACAGGCATTGCAGAAAATCTGGGGTCTGTTGTGCTTCTGGATGGCCAGAGAGGAAAAAGGAGTGAGCCCACTAGACAGCCGTAGAGTGCACAAAACTGGTATGTACAGTAGTTGCAGTTGTCAGGTGTGTCAGTTGGAGTAGATTTGTGGCATAGAGTCTGGCAGATCTGGTTTTCCAGGCCCCAGATGATCAGGATGAGGATCTGTGAGGATGGAATGGTGGGCAGATGGCTGACCTCCATTTCAGATGGGTTGAACAGTTATGACAGAGCATCCGCCTTCGTGTTTTTAGAGCCAAGTTGGTAGGAGATGGTGATGTTGAATTGCTAGAAGAAGAGGTCTCAGAAAGACTGGTGTGTGTCGAGTTGGCAGGTCTGTTGTATGGATATATAGAACATAGAATAGTACAGCACATCACAGGCCCTTTGGCCCTCAAACCCTGCCTCCCATATAACCCCCCACCTTAAATGCCTCCACATACCTGTCTAGTAGTCTCTTAAACTTCACTAGTGTATCTGCTTCCACCACTGACTCAGGCAGTGCATTCCATGCACCAGCACTCTCTGAGTAAAAAACCTTCCTCTAATATCCCCCTTGAACTTCCCTCCCCTTACCTTAAAGCCATGTCCTCGTCTACTGAGCAGTGGTGCCCTGGGGAAGAGGCACTGGCTGTCCACTCTATCTATTCCTCTTATGTTGTGTGGAAAGCGGCCAGTGAGTGAGTGGGCCAGTGAAGGAGTGGAGATTTGAGGCTTTGACTCGAGAGGCTGCGATGAGAAGAGACAGAGGACGAGTTTGTTTCCAGTTAGTTTTTACAATGCCTCCTGAGACGGTGATGTGCCTATCCTGTGAGATGTGGCAGTCTTGGGGGTACTCCCCTCTCCCGCAGAGTCACATCTGCCAGAAGTGTGCAGCTGGGTGATCTGGAAGACCGTGTAAGGAATCTGGAGCAGCAGCTGGATGACCTTCGACTCATAAGGGAGAATGAGGCAATCACAGATGAGAGCTACAGGGAGGTAGTCACACCTAGGCTGCCGGAAGCAAGTCGTTGGGTGACAGTTAGAGGGGAGAAAGCTAAGGTGAGTAGACAGGTAGTGCAGAGCACCGCCGTAGCCATTCCCCTGAATAATAAGTTTACTGTCCTGGATACTGTTGGTGAGGACAACTGACCAGGTGTGAGCCACGGTGGCAGGGCCTCTGGCATTAAGTCTGACCCTGTGGTGCAGAAGGATGAGACGGAGAAGAGGAGAGCTGTTGTCATTGGAGACTCTATAGTCAGGGGAGCAGACAGGAGACTGTGGATGTGAGAAGGACACCCACATGGTTTGTTGCCTCCTGGGTGTGAGGGTCTGGGATGTCTCTGACTGTGTTCAGGACATCCTGGTACGAGAAGGAAAGCAACCAGAAGTCATGATACATGTTGGGACCAATGACATAGGCAGGAAGACCTCAAGGGTGGCGTTCTCAGGATTGTTGCCAGTGCTACGTGACAGTGATGGTAAGAATTGGAGGAGATGGCATTTGAATGTGTGGCTGAGGAGTTGGTGCAGGGGGCAGGCTTTTAGATTTTTGGATCATTGGGATCTCTTCTGGGGAAGGTGGGACGTGTACAGATTGGATGGGTTGCACCTGAACTCGAGGGGGAGCAATATCCTTACTGGTAGGTTTGCTAGCATGGTTCGGGAGGGTTTAAACTAATTTGCAAGGGGGATCGGACCTGGAGCGATAGAGCAGTGAAAGAAGTGCATGGAGTAAAGCCAGATGTAACATATAGAGAGGCTTTGAGGAAAGAGAAGTAGAATAAAGGGTGTACAGGTAGTAAGGTAGAAAGGCTAAAGTGTGTGTACTCAATGCAAGAAGCATCAGGAACAAAGGTGATGAACTGAGAGCTTGGATACATACATGGAATTATGATGTAGTGGCCATTACGGAGACTTGACTGACACCAGGGCAGGAATGGATTCTCAATATTCCTGGATTTCAATGCTTTAAAATAGATCAAGAGGGGGGAAAGAGGGGAGGAGGGGTGGCATTACTGGTCAGGGCTACTATTACAGCTACAGAAAGGGTGGGTAATGTAGCAGGATCCTCTTTTGAGTCAGTATGAGTGGAAGTCAGAAACAGGAAGGGAGCAGTTACTCTACTGGGGTTATTCTATAGTCCCCCTGGTAGCAGCAGAGATACCGAGGAGCAGATTGGAAGGCAGATTTTGGAAAGGTGCAAAAATAACAGGATTGTTATCATGGGTGACTTTAACTTCCCTAATATTGATTGGCACTTGATTAGTTCCAAGGGTTCAGATGGGGCAGAGTTTGTTAAGTGTGTCCAGGATGGATTCCTGTCACAGTATGTTGACAGGCCGACTAGAGGGAATGCCATACTAGATCTGGTATGAGGTAACGAACCGGGTCAAGTCACAGATCTGTCAGTGGGTGAGCATCTGGGGGACAGTGATCACCTCTCCCTGGACTTTACCATTATCATGGAAAAGGATAGAAGCAGAGAGGACAGGAAAATTTTTAATTGGGGAAGGTCAAATTATGACGCTATAAGGCTAGAACTTGCAGGTGTGAATTGGGATGATGTTTTTGCAGGGAAATGTACTATGGACATGTGGTCGATGTTTAAGGATCTCTTGCAGGATGTTAGGGATAAACTTGTCCTGGTGAGGAAGATAAAGAATGGTAGGGTGAAGGAACCATGGGTGACAAGTGAGGTGTAGAATCTAGTCAGATGGGAGCATATATGAGGTTTAGGAAGCAAGGATCAGATGGGTTTATTGAGGAATATAGGGTAGCAAGAAAGGAGCTTAAGAAGGGGCTGAGGAGAGCAAGAAGGGGGCATGAGAAGGCCTTGGTGAGTAGGGTAAAGGAAAACCCCAAGGCATTCTTCAATTATGTGAAGAACAAAAGGATGACAGGAGTGAAGGTAGGACTATTTAGAGATAAAAGTGGGAAGATGTGCCTGGAGGCTGTGGAAGTGAGTGGAAATGAATACTTCTCTTCGGTATTCACCACTGAGAGGGAACTTAATTATGGTGAGGACAATATGAGTGAGGTTGATGTTCTGGAGCATGTTGATATTAAGGGAGAGGAGGTATTGCAGTTATTAAAGTACATTAGGACGGATAAGTCCCCAGGGCCTGACGGAATATTCCCCAGGCTGCTCCACGAGGCAAGGGAAGAGATTGCTGAGCCTCTGGCTAGTGCTCTACAAATTTCTCTGCTAACCCGGCAGTTAATTCCAGATCCTTGCCATTAGCTGTGTTCCTTCATATTCCAAGTGTTTACTGTCAGTTTCTGTCATAACAAGTATTTGTTTTATCGGAATACTTTGAATTGAGGCTTTATATTTTGGTAATTTCAGCTGTCAAGTTTAGAACATAGAATGTAAAACAGAACAGTGCAGCAGATTATGGACCCTTCAGCCTATGAGGTCGTGCTGACCTCTATGAACCTATTCCATAATCACTTGATCCCTTTGCTCCTTCCTACACAGGCACTGAACCTCAATTTTTCTTTCATCCATTTCCCTATCCAAGTGTCTCCAAAGTGTTCCTATTTTATCAGCATCTACCACATCCCCAGTGTTCCAGGCAACAAGCACTCTCTGTGTAAAAATCATCTTCCCTAAACTTGCCTCCGCTCAGCTTAACAGATGTCCTCTACTATTGGCACTTGTCACTATGAGAAAAATGAGCAGACTGTCAACTCTAACTATGCCTCTCATCATTTTATACACCTCTATCAAATTGCTTTCCCTGCATTCGTATAATGAGGGGACCAGCACATAACACAATAATCCTTGTGGACCAACTGGAGCTTGAAGAAGTCTCTGAATAAATACCACCAACGTATCATCTGTGTAACCAGAGGAGCCAACACACTTGTAGAATCATGAATACTTGCCGTGCCATCCCATACCTACACTTCGGAAAGTCTGGTCACCTGGCTGTACTTCTACTCCCAGCGTATATGTAAAGACTAAAGACCACTGCATCAATGGTGAGGACCAAGAAAGTGTGGTCAAGGGATGTGGAGGAGTATTTGCAGGACAGCTTTGAGTCAGTGATCTGGACAATATTCAAGGATTTACCTTTGAATCAGAATAGATACACCACAGTTGTCACCAACTTTATCAAGACCCGTATGGATGAGTGTATGCCTTTGAGAACATACCGGACATATCTAAGCCAAAACTGTGGGTTAAGGAGGAGACTTGTAATTTGCTGAGGGTTAAATCTGTGGCATTCAAGACAGGTGATCCAGAACTATACAAGAAGTCCAGGTATGAGCTAAAGAGTAAAACAATATTCTGTTTGAAGTTAGAAATAAAATCAGATGCATGTCAGAACAAGCAGGGTTTGCAGGCCATTACTTCCTACGAAAAGAAACATCATCATGAATGACTGTGATTCTTCATTCCCAAATGAACTCAATGCCTTTATGTTCAAAGTAAATTTATATTGAAGTATATACATATTGCCATATAAAACCCTGAGATTTGTTTTCTTGTGAAAACAAATCAAAGAAATATAATGAAATCAATAAAAGAGCACACCCAACAGGATGGACAATTAATGAAAATGCAAAAGACAACAAACCATGCTAATACAAAAAAAGGAAACAATAATAAGTAAATAAATAAATAAAGCAATAAATATCAAGAACATGGATGAAGAGTCCTTGAAAGTGAGTCCGTAGGTTGTGAGAACAGTTCAGTGATGGTGAGAGTGAAGTTATTGGTTTAAAAGCCTGAAGGTTGAAGAATAATAACTGTTCCTGAACCTGGTATTGGGGGTCCTCATGCTCCTATACCACCCTCCTCATGGTAGCAGTGAGAAGAAAGCATGGTCTGGGTGATGGGCATCCTTGCTAATTGATGTTGCAGTCCTGTGACAGTGCTCTACGTAGATGTGCTCAATGGTGAGGAGGGCTTTATCCTGATGGACTGAGCAGTAGTCACTACTCTTTGTAGGATTTGCCATTCAAAGGCATTGGTGTTCCCATATCAGCCCATAGACACATCAATGGAAGTTTGTCAAATTTTAATTATCATGCCAAATTTTTTCAAATTACTAATGCATAGAGGCACTTCCACGCTTTCTTCATAATTGCATGTTTTGAAATGGAGAATAAAACCACATCAGTGTGAATTCCTGCAGCATCTGTCAACCCTGTGATCTCTGTCTCAGAGGAAAATGTCAGAACATATTTCAAAAGAGTGTAAACCCTTGCAAAGCATCAGGCTTTAATGATATATTTAATGGGGCTCCGAAAATGTGTGCCAACCAGCTAGTGGGAGTGTCCAAGGACATCCTCAATCTCTCACTGCTGCAGTTGGAGGTTCCCACCTGCTTCAAAAGGATGCAATCATACCAATGTGCAAGAAGAGCAGGGTGAGCTGCCTCAATGACTATCGCCCAGTTGCACTCACATCTACAGTGATGAAATGCTTTGAGAGGTTGGCCATAGCCAGAGTCAACTCTTGCCTAATCAAGGACCTGAACCCATTCGAATTTGCCAGTCACCACAATAGGTCTACTGTGGATGCAAACTCTATAGACTGAATTCAGCTTTGGAACATCTGGATAACAACAACACCAATATCAGATGGTTTATTGATTACAGCTCAGTGCTCAAATCAATGATACCCACAGTGCTAATCAACAGGCTCCAAAACCTGGGCCTCTGTACTTCTCTCTACAACTGCATCCTTGACTTTCTCACCAGGAGACCACAGTCAGTGCAGATATAACATATAACATATAACCATATAACAATCACAGCACAGAAACAGGCCATCTTGGCCCTCCTAGTCGGAGCCGAACCCTTAATCTCACCTAGTCCCACATACCCACACTCAGCCCATAACCCTACACTCCTTTCCTGTCCATATACCTATCCAATTTTACCTTAAATGACACAACTGAACTGGCCTCTACTACCTCTACAGGAAGCTCATTTCACACAGCTATCACTCTTTGAGTAAAGAAATACCCCCTCGTGTTTCCCTTAAACTTCTGCCCCCTGACTCTCAAATCATGTCCTCTAGTTTGAATCTCCCCTACTCTCAATGGAAACAGCCTGTTCACGTCAACTCTATCTATCCCTCTCAAAATTTTAAATACCTCGATCAAATCCCCCCTCAACCTTCTACGCTCCAATGAATAGAGACCTAACTTGTTCAACCTTTCTCTGTAACTTAATTGCTGAAACCCAGATAACATCCTAGTAAATCATCTCTGCACTCTCTCTAATTTATTGATATCTTTCCTATAATTCGGTGACCAGAACTGCACAAAATATTCCAAATTTGGCCTTACCAATGCCTTGTACAATTTTAACATTACATCCCAGCTTCTGTACTCAATGATTTGATTTATAAAGGCCAGCATTCCAAAAGCCTTCTTCACCACCCTATCTACATGAGACTCCACCTTCAGGGAACTATGCACTGTTATTCCTAGATCTCTCTGTTCCTCTGCATTCCTCAATGCCCTACCATTTACCCTGTATGTTCTATTTGGATTATTCCTGCCAAAATGTAGAACCTCACACTTCTCAGCATTAAACTCCATCTGCCAACGTTCAGCCCATTCTTCTAACCGGCATAAATCTCCCTGCAAGCTTTGAAAATCCACCTCATTATCCACAACACCTCCTACCTTAGTATCATCGGCATACTTACTAATCCAATTTACTACCCCATCATCCAGATCATTTATGTATATTACAAACAACATTGGGCCCAAAACAGATCCCTGAGGCACCCCACTAGTCACCGGCCTCCATCCCGATAAACAATTATCCACCACTACTCTCTGGCATCTCCCATCTAGCCACTGTTGAATCCATTTTATTACTCCAGCATTAATACCTAACGACTGAACCTTCTTAACTAACCTTCCATGTGGAACTTTGTCAAAGGCTTTGCTGAAGTCCATATAGACTACATCCACTGCCTTACCCTCGTCAACATTCCTCGTAACTTCTTCAAAAAATTCAATAAGGTTTGTCAAACATGACCTTCCACGCACAAATCCATGCTGGCTACTTCTAATCAGATCCCGTCTATCCAGATAATTATAAATACTATCTCTAAGAATACTTTCCATTAATTTACCCACCACTGATGTCAAATTGATAGGTCTATAATTGCTAGGCTTCCTTCTAGAAACCTTTTTAAACAACGGAACCACATGAGCAATACGCCAATCCTCCGGCACAATCCCCGTTTCTAATGACATATTAAAGATCTCCGTTAGAGCTCCTGCTATTTTTACACAAACTTCCCTCAAGGTCCTGGGGAATATCCTGTCAGGACCTGGAGATTTATCCACTTTTAAATTTCTTAAAAGCGCCAGTACCTCCACCTCTTTAATTGTCATAGGTTCCATAACTTCCTTACTTGTTTCCCACACCTTAGACAATTCAATATCCTTCTCCTTAGTGAATACCGAAGAGAAGAAATCATTCAAAATCTCTCCCATCTCCTTCGGTTCCACACATAGCTGACCACTCTGATTCTCTAAGGGGCCAATTTTATCCCTCACTATCCTTTTGCTTTTAATATAACTGTAGAAACCTTTCGGATTTACTTTCACCTTATTTGCCAAACCAACCTCGTAAGTTCTTTTAGCTTTTCTAATCTCTTTCTTAAGATTCCTTTTACATTCTTTATATTCCTCGAGCAATTCCTTTACTCCATGCTGCCTATATCTATTGTAGACATCCCTCTTTTTTTGAACCAAATTTCTAATATCCCTTGAAAACCATGGTGCTCTCAAACCTTTAACCTTTCCTTTCACCCTAACAGGAACATAAAGATTCTGTACCCTCATAATTTCACCCTTAAATGACCTCCATTTCTCTATTACATCCTTCCCATAAAACAACTTGACCCAATCCACTCTCTCTAAATCCCTTCGCATCCCCTCAAAGTTAGCCTTTCTCCAATCAAAAATCTCAACTCTAGGTCCAGTCCTGTCCTTCTCCATAATTATATTGAAGCTAATGCTATTGTGATCACTGGACCCGAAGTGCTCCCCAACACATACATCTGTCAGCTGACCTATCGCATTCCCTAACAGGAGATCCAACACTGCCCCATCTCTATGTACTTCTATGTATTGTAATACTTCTATGTATTGTTGCAAAAAACTATCCTGCACACATTTCACAAACTCTAAACCATCCAACCCTTTTACAGAATGAGCTTCCCAGTCTACATGTGGAAAATTAAAATCTCCCACAATCACCACCTTGTGTTTACTACAAATATCTGCTATCTCCTTACACATTTGCTCTTCTAACTCACGCGCCTCATTAGGTGGCCTGTAATACACTCCTATCAGTGTTACTGCACCTTTCCCATTCTTCAATTCCACCCAAATGGCCTCCCTAGAGGAGCTCTCTAATCTATCCTTCCAAAGCACCGCCATAAGATTTTCTCGGACAAGCAATGCAACACCTCCTCCTCTGGCCCCTCCTACTCTATCACACCTGAAGCAACTAAATCCAGGAATATTTAGTTGCCAATCACACCCTTCCTGCAACCATGTTTCACTAATAGCTACAACATCATAATTCCAGTTATCAATCCACGCTTTAAGCTCATCCACCTTTCTTACAATGCTCCTAGCATTAAAATAGATACATTTAAGATTCTCTCCATCTCCTCCTCTCTTTCCATCCCTAACAATGCATTCAAATTTATTATCCTTTTCTTTCTTCTCCCCTACATCTTCGGGCTGAACGCATCCCTTCTCCATCACCTGCCTTTCCTCCCTCACTCACTGTCTATTTACTTGCTCCACTGGTGAACTAACCTCCTCTCCCATAGCCTCCTCAAATAGTCTCCCGCCCCCCCCCCCATCTTACTAGTTTAAAGTCCGCCCTGTAGCCCTAGCAAACCTTCCTGCTAGGATATTGGTCCCCCCACGATTCAAGTGTAACCCGTCCTTCTTGAACAGGTCGTTCCTGCCCCAGAAGAGGTCCCAATGATCCAGAAACTTGAATCCCTGCCCCCTGCTCCAATCCCACAGCCATGCATTCATCCTCCACCTAATTCTATTCCTACTCTCACTGTCGCGTGGCACAGGCAGTAATCCCGAGATTACTACCTTTGCGGTCCTTCTTCTTAACTGCCTTCCTAACTCCTTATACTCTCGTTTCAGGACCTCTTCCCCTTTCCTTCCTATGTCATTGGTACCTACATGTACCACGACCTCTGGCTCTTCACCCTCCCACTTCAGGATATCTTGGACGCGATCAGAAACATCCTGAACCCTGGCACCAGGGAGGCAAATTACCATCCGGGACTTCCGGTCACCTCCACAGAAACGCCTGTCTGAGCCCCTGACTATTGAGTCCCCTATTACTATGGACCTCTTTCTTCTAACCCTACCCTTCTGAGCTACAGGGCCGTCCTCAGTGCCGGAGGCCCGGCCACTGTCACTTCCTCCAGGTAGGCTGTCCCCCCCCAACAGTACTCAAACATGAGAACTTATTGTCAAGGGGTACAGCACTGGGGTACTCTCTAGTACCTGCCTCTTCCCCTTCCTGACTGTAACCCACCTATCTGCCTCCCGTGGTCCCGGAGTGACCACCTGCCTGTAACTCCTCTCTATCACCTCCTCACTCTCCCTGACCAGGCGAAGGTCATCGAGCTGCAGCTCCAGTTCCCTAACTCGGTCCCTCAGGAGCTGCAGTTCGGCGCATCTGGCGCAGATGTGGACGTCCGGGAGGCTCGGAGACTCCAGGATCTCCCACATCCGACACCGAGAACAACAAGCTGCCCTCACACTCATACCTCCCAAATAACTGAAAATACAAGAACTAAAAGATAAACCGACTGTGCCCTCTTCCGCCTAAGCCCTCTGAGCCCAAGCCCTACACTCTGCGCCCGGCTCACTCCCAAGCCCTACACTCTGCGCCGGGCTCACTCCCAAGCCCTACACTCTGCTCCCGGCGCACTCCCAATCCCTACACTCTGCTCCCGGCGCACTCGGCTGCCCGCAAACGAAGCTGCCCGCTTCTTAAGGCGGCGTTCTTTATATATCTTCCCTCCTTCCCGGGCCTCCTTCACGTGCCTGCGCAGTCCCGCCTCTCAGAACTCCGATCTGAGAAGCAATTGGACAATTTGAAAATGGCCGCCGCCACACTTCCTCTTAAGCCTCGCTGTCCTCTTCCAAAAGAGATAAGAAATAACCTCTCCTCCTTGACAACAAGCAACACTGGCATACCTCACTGCTATACTCCACCTACAACCATGATTGTGAAGCTAGGCACAGCTCAAAGACCAACTACAAATTTGCTAATGACATAATTATTGTTGGCAGAATTTCAGGTGGTGTTGAGGTGTACAGAAGCAAGCTAGATCAGCAGGTTGAGTGATATCACAACAACAACCTTGCACTCAACATCAGTAAGACCAAGGAATTGATTGGGGACTTCAGGTAGAGACAGTTGAGGGAACACTCATTGAGGGAATCTTAAATTTTTAATATATACTTATTTTTAATTACTACATGTTAAGGATATGTTAAATATAGAAGATATATATTGCAATGTACTGCTGCTGCAAAACAACAAATTTCATGACATTTGCAGTGACATTAAATATGATCCTGATTATAGAGCTGGATATTATCACGTGGTTCTTGAACTCCCCCCCCCCCCCCACCCAATTAATGAGGACCAGTGCACCACACATCTTCGTAACTACTCCATCGATTTGCACAGCCTATGGACTTGGGGTCTTTGGACTTGTTCTTCCACACTGCTAGGAATCCTGTCATTAACTTTTCACTCTGTCTTTCATTTCAATCTTCCAAAGTATTTCGCTTAATGCGTTTCCAGATTGAACTCCATCTGCCACTTCTCAACCCTGATCTACATTTTGTATTTATTTTCTGTTGCAATCTACAAAAACCTTCTCTGCCATCCTTTGTGTCATCTGCAAAGTTAATAACCCACCCATACACTTCTTTATCCAAGTAATTTATAAAGATTACAACAATTAGAGGTCCCAGAACAGATCTCTATGGAACACCACTGGTCACTAACGAAAGAAAATCTGCAGATGCTGAAAATCTGAGCAACATACACAAATGCTGGAGGAACTAAGAAGGCCAGGCATCATCTATGGAAAAACAGTACAGTCAACGTTTCAGGCCAAAGCCCTACGGCTGGAAGAAGGTCACCATTGGTCATTGACCTCCAGATCAAAATCTGCTCCATCAAGCTAATGACAAAACCACACAGTCAAGGTCCCATGGATTCCATGCCCCATAACTAATATTGTTGGATCTCTCATATAAATATACCTCTTAAATGTAAGAATTGCATATTATTATGAAGAATATTTAAGTCTGGTGATATCTATTCTCAGAGTAATACAAAATGCTGGTGGAACACAGCAGGCCAGGCAGCATCTATAGGAAGAAGCGCTGTCGACATTTCGTGCCGAGACCCTTCAACAGGACTAACTGAAAGGAGAGATAGTAAGAGATTTAAAAGTAGGAGGGGGAGGGGGAAATGTGAAATAATAGGAGAAGACCGGAGGGGGTGGGATGAAGCTAAGAGCTGGAAAGGTGATTGGCGAAAGTGATACAGAGCTGGAGAAGGGAAAGGATCATGGGACAGGAGGCCTCGGAAGAAAGAAAGGGGGAGGGGGGTGCACCAGAGGGAGATGGAGAACAGGCAGAGTGATGAGAAGAGAGAGAGAGAAAAAAAACAAACTAAATATGTCAGGGATGGGGTAAGAAGGGGAGGAGGGGCATTAATGGAAGTTAGAGAAGTCAATGTTCATGCCTTCAGCTTGGAGGCTACCCAGCCGGTATATAAGGTGTTGTTCCTCCAACCTGAGTGTGGATTTACCTTGACAGTAGAGGAGGCCATGGATTGACATAACAGAATGGGAATGGGACGTGGAATTAAAATGTGTGGCCACTGGGAGATACTGCTTTCTCTGGCGGACCAAGCGTAGGTGTTCAGTGAAATGGTCTCCTGGTCTGCGTCAGGTCTCACCAAAATATAAAAGGCAACACCAGGAGCACTGGACGTAGTATACCACACCAGATGACTCACAGGTGAAGTGTCGCCTCACCTGGAAGGTCTGTCTGGGGCCCTGAATGGTGGTGAGGGAGGAAGTGTAAGGGCAGGTGTAGCTCTTGTTCCACTTGCAAGGATAAGTGCCAGGAGGGAGATTGGTGGGAAGGGATGGGGTGGGGGGACATGTGGACAAGAGAGTCGCGTAGGGAGCGATTCCCTGTGGAAAGCAGAAGGAGTGGGGGAGTGAAAGATGTGATTGGTAGTGGGATCTCGTTGGAGGTGGCGGAAGTTATGGAGAATTATGCATTGGTCCTGGAGGCTGGTGTAGGTGGTAGCTGAGGACAAGGGGAACCCTATCCCGATTGGGGTGGCGGGCGGATGGGATGAGAGCAGATATGCGGGAAATGGGAGAGATGTGTTTGAGAGCAGAGTAGATGGTGGAAGAAGGGAAGCCCCTTTGTTTAAAAAAGGAAGATATCTCCTTTGTCCTGGAATGAAAAGCCTCATCCTGAGGGCAGATGCGATGGAGACAGAGGAATTGTGAGAAGGGGATAGCACTTTTGCAAGAGAGGGTGGGAAGAGGATTAGTTCAGGTAGCTGTGAGAGTCTGTAGGCTTATAGTAGATATCAGTAGATAAGCCATCTCCAGAGATGGGGACAGAAAGATCAAGAAAGGGGAAGGAGGTGTTGGAAATGGACCAGGTAAATTTGAGGGCAGGGTGAAAATTGGAGGCAAAGTTAATGAAGTCAATGAGCTCAGCATGTGTGCAGGAGGCAGCGCCAATGCAGTTGTCGATGTAGCAAAAGAAAAGAGCAAACAACACACACAAGATGCTGGTGGAACACAGCAGGGCAGGCAGCATCTATAGGGAGAAGCACTATCGACATTTCAGGCTGAGATCCTTCATCAGGACTAACTGAAAGGAGTGAGACCCAACGCAGACTAGGAGACCACTTCGCTAAACACCTACACTCGGTCCGCCAGAGAAAGCAGGATCTCCCAGTGGCCACACATTTTATTTCCACGTTCCATTCCCATTCTGATATGTCTATCCATGGCCTTCTCTACTGTCAAGCTGAATCCATACTCAGGTTGGAGGAACAACACCTTATATACCAGCTGGGTAGCCTCCAACCTGATGGCATGAGCATTGACTTCTCTAACTTCCGTTAATGCCCCTCCCCTTCTTACCCCATCCCTGACATATTTAGTTGTTTTTTTTTCTCTCTCTCTCTGCACATCACTCTGCCTGTTCTCCATCTCTCTCTGGCGCTCCCACCACCTTCTTTCTCCCGAGGCTTCCCATCCCATGATCCTTTCCCTTCTCCAGGTCTGTATCACTTTCACCAATCTCCTTTCTAGCTCTTAGCTTCATCCCAACCCGTCCGGTCTTCTCCTATCATTTCACATTTCCCCGTACCCCCACTACTTTCAAATCTCTTAGTACCTCTCCTTTCAGTTAGTCCTGACGAAGGTTCTCAACCTGAAATGTTGACAGTGCTTCTTCCTATAGATGCTGCCTGGCCTGCTGTGTTCCACCAGCATTTTATGTGTGTTGTTTGAATTTCCAGCTTCTGCAGATTTCCTCGTGTTTGCTCTATTCTTAGAGTGGTTATTTTGGTTGTATTAATCTACAGTGGATACTGCAATTGAGGCAGCTTGCTTAGTTGATCTATTTACAAACTCTAACTTCCAGTAGGTTGGTAATGAATGGAGACTGATGTGAATTCTCGACCTAGAGTATGCTGTTGATGTCCAGTTGGCCTTTAGTGCCATACCCAAGTAAATGCTTAACGTTGAAACATTGTTTTTGAACTACCCTGGCACATCCTTCCACTCAATGACTATGGTACCCAATTCAAGAGTACATATATATTTTAATGTTTAAAATTTAAATCATTACCGAGGAAAATGAAAATGCTTTGAGGTTCCTTATGTAATTGTTCATTTTTAAACATCCAAGTGACTGAAGAATTTATTAAAATTTTTCATCCACAGGTGATAAACTTAATTATAAATAATACATGTAAACAATAGGACAATCCCTATGCCCAGTCTGATATTTGTGTATGGAGGGCAAGTTGTGCTGTCTATACTTAAAATGCTACAGCCAGGTAAAATTAATTTGTTAATCCTCTTTTGCCACATCCATATTCTGATGACCTTAATCAGACTCAGCTTTTCTACATGCTTATGAAATACTAGGGAAGACAATTTCCAGACCTTGTCAAATGCCGCAGATTGAAACAAAAGTCCCCCAAAACCCTGTTTGTGTGGATGTTGCTTGATTCATTACCCTGTTTTAATTAAGTACCACAAAATAACAGACAGTACACTGCATACAACTAAACACGTTTGCTTTAAAATTCTTAATTTCACTGAAGAGTTAGCAATAAAATAGCAAAAAGGAAAAGGGCCCATTTTAATGAAACAGTCTAATATGCACAAGTTGGTGCTCAGTTTCCTCTTTGCCGATCCTCCTTCGATCTCCCCATGCTTCATTGAATCACGGCCTCATTCTGGGTTGACTCCTATGACCTCTTCTCTCTTCACCCCTCACAAAAGCCCAACCTTAGTGTTCCTCACCAGAGAAACCTCCCCTAAATCTAGTCATCCTAATTGGCTGGGATACAACTCTCCTATCCCTTATCATTAACAGTAACCCAAACAAGCATCACACACAGCAATTCAGAGAAAAAATATGAATCATACGAACCAGGGCATTACAATCATATCAAAACATCTGATTAAATAATGTTTTCCTCAGATAAAATAAGTTGGAAAAAATTGAATTATGGTGCTCGGTTAAAAAATATGACCCATTCAGTTGTCTTGAGTGAACAATACAATTTGCTGGTAATTTTAAAGTGTTAATTTTTTTTTAATTTGAGGTAGCAGTAAGCAACAATATTTGCCATGCCTTATGATCACCTATTTTGAAATGATCAATAACTTGAGTTTAATGTGAGGGCGACTTTCATTTTCTAATAATAACTATAGTATTTAAACCATGTACCAAATATATTACATCTTAGGAATCCTGAAGGATGAGTCAGGAGTTTTGAATGAGCTATGTAGATAAATTTTAAATAGAATTTAAAGATTGCATTTGGATGAGGAGTCATTGAGACTGCATTTGGGTAAGGTGTTATTGTTAAATCTTTGTCCCATTTATAACACAATTAGTTTATGTGTTCATAGTTAACTTTAGATATGACAATGAATCTTAGCTAATTAACAAAAATATAAGGTACAACCGTGCTCAGCAGGATGGAAATAATGGCAGAAAGATAAAGAAAGTGAACCGAAAGATAGGAGAAAATCTATTTGTAATGCCCTGAGAAAGGTTTCACAACTCATGTAATGGTTTCTCTGTAGAATCAGTATTTGGGTTTCTGATGAGAGATAACAGGGGCTTTGGAATGTGCGCCATCCAATTAGGAGAGTGTTGTTTCTTTCTTGTGTGTCTGAGAGGAGATATTTGTGATCTTTTTGTTGGTGAGAGATGAAGATGTCAGAGGAGCAAGCGGGTAGACCACAGGATGGAGTGGACTTGAAGTGAAGTAGTCGATGATGCTCGGAGGAAATCAATGGGGAACTAATGGACAGAAAACTGAGCTCCAACGTGCACATCAAACTGTTTCATTAAAATGGGCCCTTTTCCTTTGTTTTTGTTGCTAACCATATAGTCAAATTAAGAATTAAAGCTCAATCATTTAATTGCATATGGTATACTGTCTGATATTTCATGGTACTGATTTGTAACAGGGGAACACATCATGCAGCATCCACACAAATGAGATTTCACAAGATTGGAAGACCATCTTCCTCTAGACTAATGGTACCAGCCAAACCTGAGGGCTACATATAGAATGAATATGTGCACTTAGAGCTCTGGGAGCCAAAATGTTTCTCACAGAAATTGCATTGGTTCCTAACAATAGTCAGGAAAGTCATGACTATATTAGAGTCATTTAATACAGAAACATGTCCTCTACCCAACAACACCATCCAACAAATATCTATTTATCTATCTCCGCACCTAGTCTATGCATTGGCAATTTTTGTGTTTGTCTAAGTACTTCTGAGATGTGAGAATCTCTACCTCCACTACCTTCACAGGCAGTGTGCTCCAGATTACAACCACCCTCTGAGTCTCTGAGAAAAAAAACAAGATCTCCTCTAAAATTTTCACTGCTTACTTTAAACTTATTTATATGTAAATTACTTAGAAACCAGTTAAGTGTTTTGGGCAAATTGATAAAGCTTGCAAAATCTGCATTATAAAACATGAGGAAGCAGTAAGCAATCAGATATTTAAAATTGGGATATGTCCAGCTATTTGTTGAATTCTAAACATTGACTGCTTTCTTTCTTCTGTACATAATTTGTACAGCAGAAAAGTTGACTGTACCTTTTTTTAAAAAAAACACTATTTAAGATCTGAAAATTTACATCATTAATTGCATAGCCCTGCAGTATAAGCTTGTGTTCCCCTAAACTTTTAGTATCCTGGAGGACTTGCAGATTGATAATATATTTTTTGATAAATAATATATTGAAAACAAAAGAAATTGCTGTTGTCCTAGTGTTCCAAGACTGAGTGAAGGCCAGTGCCATTTCATTTGCTGTAGACCTAGTTTAGTGATGGGCTAATCGCAACAGGTCCAGGTTCTTGCTTAGGCAAGAGTTAATTTTGGCCATGCCCAACCTCTCAAAGCACTTTATCACTGTACATGTGAGTACCACTAGATGATAGTTATTGAGGCAGCTCACACTGCTCTTCTTGGACACTGGTATGATTGTCACCCTTTTGCAGCAGAGAGAGAATGAGGATGTACTTGAACACATGCTAGTTGGTTGGCACAGGGTTTCGGTGCCCTACCAGGTACACCATCAGTCCCTGACACCTTGTAAGGGTTCACCCTCTTGTATGATGTTCTAACATCAATCTCTGAGACAGAGGTCATAGGATCACCAGATGCTGCAGGGATTCATACAGGTGTAGTTATTTATTTGAGTTGTCTGTTACTGTAGAGTGAGGAGCAATGAACAATAACAGGAGTATGATAAAACTTGAGTGTACTGTAAAACACTGCATGTAGTTAAATAATCTACCTTGCAAAGAAGTCATTGTTGTTTGATATTTATTACATCTGCTTGAATCTGTCAAAATCTCACACAGAAGACATGATATCAACCTTTGCATTCAGAGATTTACTTGGTTCATGTTGAAATCATTGAAATACACAGTTGACATCCTATCTGTTATATTGCAGCATACACACCGTCCACAATTCTCTGTCTGTTTTCTGAAAAGATAAAATTTAGAATCTGAAGAAAGTTAGAGTTTGTTCTTATACACCTCAATTTTGTCTTGAAGTAGATAATACTGGGCAACACAATGTACTTACAAATAAGACTAACCTTCCACTGACACCGGTAATTTCACAGATTCTGTGTATCATGTATCATAGGCTGTGAGTTTAAAAAACACATCAATTAATCAGTTTATAGAGGAGCAATTGTGAAGTCTAAATAATCTGCTCCAGGGATTCAGATAGTTCTTACTTTGTTCAAACTTTGTCCATCTGAGTTTCATTAACTTCATTACCCAGATCCAATCACAGTGATGTATACATGTAAATGCCTTGTTAGCAAACATCCAAACTGTCAGAACGGTGACTTTCAAAAGATGATCTTATTAGTCTATTTACGGCTCAGAAGATGTTTTCTTTGTGGTTATTTCCCGCTCCTATTTCAAGCCTACTTCTGGGGATATCATGTTCTTATGCATCACATGAGGTTCAACTGCAACCTCTGCATCACTCAATCTGTACTTACTGTTTTTTTTCTCCAATTAATCATTAACTGGTTTCCTCCTCTTAAGGACAACTTGCATTTAGCTGCTCAGGTAACCTTATATCCAAAGCTCTAGTAGACATATGTCAAATCTAATCCACATTGGTGCTAGTGATTTGTTATCTAGATCATCACTTCTGCCCATGTAGACAGAGTTGTCTGACATAGTCATAATCTCAACCCTAGGTAACAGTAACACTCACTGACCACCAATCTTCCATTTTGTAACTACTTTTGTGGAATTAGATCCCTATAATTCTTGTTAACTCCTGCAGCATTGATAGAAAAAGTTTCCGCTTTTTTACATCCACACAACTAAAGATACTTCTTATTGAAGTCTTCACTGTTTCCCTGAGTATCAAATCCAGCAAGCCAAATAATTTTGCTTGATTACTTCCATTTGCCACTCTACTCACACAATAATCCCACAATATTCAATTGAAAAAGGATATGGAAACTGACAACCATTGCCTTTAGCCTAACCTCATCCTTTGGCCCCCGATTGAACATGTCAAATTTTCAGCTTTTGAAATCTCAAATTAAACTGCCTATTCAGGATTTTTATAAAGTTCTTGCCGAGACTCCATGGTTTAAAATCCTGGCAATCAGAAATGAAAACAAAAAAAAAAATTACAAGGAATATTTGAACAGGTTGGACAGAATCTGTGGACAGAAAAACATATAGTATGTCAGATTGAAGTGTCTTCATTAAAACTGGAAATGTTGCAGGTGATGTGAGGAGGAATAAATATGTCAAAGTGTATCTCACAGACAGGAGCTGACTTGGGAAACATCTCAAGCTCTAAATTGTTTTGCGGAATTTCAACTGAAACTCTTTCTTCACAGTTGAGCTTCGCACTTGATCACAGGTATGCATGAACCATCCAATGCTTCTTAGGTGACTGCTCTCATCATATCCTATGATGTATGTGTAATGGCATGCATCAGATCTTGCATCTGTCTGACTTTCTTTTTCAACATCAACCTACTCCATCGAATTTAATCATAAGTCAATTTACAATGACCAATTGACCTAGCAACTCATATGTCTTTGGACTGTGGGAGGAAACCAGAGAACCCAAAGGAAGCTCAAGTAGAAACAGGAAGAATGTACAAGCTCCTCACAGGCAGTGGTGGGAATTGAACCAGGGTCACTGGTACTGCAAAGCATTGTGCTAACCACTACACTAATCAGGGTGTCAGTTATGGGGAGAAGGCAGTGTTCTAGAGGAATAATAAATCAGCTGTGATGGAATGGCAGAAGAGTCTCAATGGGCCAAATGGCTTAATTATGCTCCTACATCTTATGGCCTTATGGTCTAGAATCATGAATTAGGACTGAATGTGGAGAGGGCAGTATAAATAGGAGAGGCAAAATGGTGAGGTTGAATTGGTGAGGTGATTGGTGAACTGAGGAGGGATGAAAGTCGACAGTCAGGTAGAGTTGGAGTTAGGAGACAGTGATAGGCGAATGGAAGCAGACAAAGAGGGGAAAAAAAAGGCAGTGAGTGAGGTGAGGAGAGGGGAGATGGGAGTTTGGAGATAGCTGCTAAAAAGACATACCAATGTAATTTGGAAATCTATATAGAGAGCTACTGGTAACATCACTGAAGAGAGTTTATATTGTAGGAACCTACTCTTAAAAGACTTATTCATTTCCTGGTTTATCCCCCACAGCAAGGTTAGTTGGCAAACCCACTATCTATATGGTGGGTCCCCACTCCCTACCAAGGAGCTGATACTTCCAGCTTACAAAATAGTTTAAACATTTATTTTTAGAGATAGACATTTAAATCCAGAAAACATTCTTAAAACACATTTAAATCTCACACAGGTTTTCTATCTTTTGATAATTTCCAAATTACATAAGACTTGCAGAACACATAGGATTTCCAAAACACAGATATGATTCCCATTAAAAAATACCAATGTAATTTGGAAATCTTCCATAAGATAGAAAACCTTGTTGTGACTTTGCACTTTACTGTCTACCTAACAGCACTTTCTGTGCCATAACTCTTTATTCTGCACTCTGTGATTATTTTATCTTGTACAACTTCAATGCACTGTGCTAATGAATTGTTCTGTATGGACAGTGTGCAAAAAAAAAAATTACATTCCTTCAGTACATCTGACAATCATTAATTAATCAAACACTTTATATCCACTAAGAGCTTGAATCTTTGACAATGCTTTGAGATTGCTCTGTTGGTAGAGGAATAATGTTTAAGTCTTCAGAACATTTTACTTCTTGAAGTTGAATAATCAGAGAACTAAATATAGGCTGAAACAATAGACTGCTTAATGTATCTTTAGCTGAGGGTAAAGCACTATTTCAAACATGGCAATTTAGTCAGTATTGACTGCTCAGAAGATGCAGACAAAAGTCTGACCTTGGCTGGATAAAATTGTTAAAAACTAGATGTACTTATTATCTCCTATTGATTTTAATGTAAATACCTATCCTTGCTATAAGCATTGGCATTCAAAGCAGAAACTTGAGAATGAATTACTGCAGCCACTTTAGTGAATAATTTACTTGAAAAAGCCATATTGATACAGAACAATTACTGTAGCCAGATTCCAGGAACAGACTTAATCAATGAGAAGTAACAATGCACTTAAACAAAGAGAAGCGAGAAAACTGTCAGACAGTCCCAGTGGACATAATATTCATGGAAAACACTGCCGTCACAGGACAGGAAATTGGCTTATGCCCATTGGGGAGCAAAGCCATGTGCTGAATCGGCTACACTAGTTGATATAGACTTACGGAAATACTCACATCAAACTGTACTGCCAGATTCATGAGTTTAATACCAAACACCAGTAGAACAGATGAATGTGATAAGCAGTAAACCCACTCTCAAGCACCAGCTTCCAATGGTCACGGTAAGTTCTGCTGACTTGAGGATTTGCACATTGTTGGCAAGGTCTCATGTGAAGCCTAATGAAATAATTGAAGTGGGATTTCAAGAACTACAGATTTAATATGTTCAACCAAGGACCAGAGATCATATCTAGCAATTATGTAGCCAGGTTAAAGACACCGGCAATAAAAGTTTTTATTTTTTCCCCTCACAACGATGAAGAGTCTCAGCCTGAAACATCGACTGCTTACTCTTTTCCATAGATGCTGTCTGGCCTACGGAGTTCTTACAGCATTTTGTCGATGTTGACTGTAAAGTGCAAGTAGGTTTTCTCTGGGCACGATTCCCAGGTGAACACAAGGAGCAATCATGCAGAATTTTTAAATAGTGCTGTAATTTTCTTTCTCATGACTGACTTACATGGATACAAATTGCCTGTTCAGTGGGAAACTAGGAGATTAGTTAAGTACAAGAGGTTGTAAGTCAAGTGGGTGCAAACGGCAGGAAGTTTTGCATGGATGTTTTGAGTGCTACAGTACATAACCTCAGAAAGATAATTCATGACAGTGTGGTATTACAACTATTGCATGGGTGTATTGCATGGGTTTGCTGCCAAACAGGTGAGTTCCTAATTGCCTCAAGCACCATGGGACAAGCAGATGCAATGTACTGGAATCAGATAATGAAATGGCAAAAATGGGAATGCTGAGTAATATTCTTTTACACATCAAATAGGGTACTTATATCGTGTACTTTTTTAAATGATCAAGAAACAATAAATATGTATACTGGTGCCAAGATTAGTCTGTCTTTCATAAACTAGGACTTTAACCCCTTTCTGTGGTAAATGGTGTCCGGCTTACATGTAGAAGGGAGTGGAGGAAGTAAACTTATTGGGTTGTCAATAGAGACAGTTGTATCCAGTTGTCTCTCTTAACTAGAAGCCTGATATATGCAGAAACAATCTTGGGAATAGATTGGATTTCGTAAAGTCAAAATGAGGCATTGTTCACTTTGATGATCTTGATATTGGACAGTAAAGTATACGATCCAGAAACTGCTCTTACCTAATCACAGTGGCTTTGTCCAATGGAAACATCAATGCCCAAGAACAGAAAAGATGGCAGGACATTGTGCATTCAGCCCAGTTCCTCACAGGTAATGTCCTCCCCAACAGTGAGTACAATTGGCATGGAGTGCTGCCAAATGAAAACACCATCCATCAGAGACCCACCCCACCCCACTATCCATGACACACTCATTCTCACTATCACCATCAGGCAGGAGATCTAAAAGCCTCATGCCCCATACCAGCAGCTTCACAAACAGTTCTACCTTACAACTATCAGGTTCCTGAACTGGCACATATAATCTCACTGAACACAACTCTGAACTAATTCTATAACCTCCAGTCTCAATTTCAAGGACTCTTTTCTGTGTGAAAATTCTGTATTAAATCTAATACTTGTTTTATTTAACTTTCTGCACTTTCACACAGTTTTCGCATTAAAACCCTTGACAAAACTTCTGTCCCATGTGATTTTTGAGAGGGTGTTTAAATCCCTGCCTAGCTTTGTATGCAATCCACTGTGAAGGCAATAGAGTGAAAAGATAAATTGTTGTCAAAGGCATCACCCTATCATAGACTGGAGGTGTGTCCAAATGCTGTACACTACAATGTCAGCTTGAGACTCCAAACATAGCAATCGGTGAACACTGCAAGTCAGATTAGAATGTAGCACATCAATCACGTCTTTGCGATACTCCAGCAAAACCATGCTATGCATAGCTGCATCACGGGCCTACACCAGAGATAAAGCCTCAAAAAAACTGAGAGCAGTGTATGCCAAGCACAAAGCTGAAATGCTCATCAAAAATGCTTGTGTAAACATGAAGAGAAAACACACACAGACAGGAAGAAAACTACATTGAGTGCTCGCAAGGATGAGCGTGAAACTGAGGCTGCCTTAGCAGAGCAAAGTAGCAGCTGACTGAGATAGTGATGATAGTCTCTCTCAGAAGGTGGCTGAAGAACCAACCTTTGGAGCAAACTCTCAAATATGACATGGTTGCTCAACAGAATGAATTGGAAGTAGCAGACAAAGGTAGGACACAGCTTCCTGCCATGCTTCACACCAAACTTTACACCGGTCCTCCTCCTGAACTTGCATCCTCTACTTCAGATTCAAACCCAAAGAAAGATGATTCTTCATTGAAGGAACAATTGAGAAGTGCCCAAAGTCACACTATTTGGAAACACGTGGATGTTCACATCTCAAACACGAGTGTGCACCACTTAATAAGAGATCACTGGGGCTGAATGGTGCGTCAAGCACATCAGTAGCTTACGTTTCAATAGAACCTGCTGCAGAACAAACTGCCCAGCCCTCACTCACTGCACCAGGCTGTGGTGATACAAACACCACTGGACAATCGAATTTAAGTGAGTTGCTGAGATTGGCCAGAGAAGCAGTAGAATCAATCCAAATGTGGACAAGAGAGTGGTGGAGAATCTGGGAGAGTAATAATGAAAACTGGAGAAGCAGTAACAATATACTGCAGAACAAAGATGGACACATGGTGCAGCAAACACCAGTGGTATTCAGGAAACTCAGCCAAAAACGAATTGATACTTCAGAAAATTTAAACCCAGTTACAGCTGCAAATTCAGGACCAGCAATTGGAGCTACGGGTTCCAGCACACCACACCAGAGTATGGGGAGTAGCCAGCTGAGCATGCATCTGATGTAGTTACTTCACCAGACAACATTAGAAGTTACCGGAAGGAGAGTCAGTGGATTTGTCAAGGAGTCAATAGGTGGGGAGGTCTGTTTACTCTCATTGAGTGTGACCATATTCCCAACAACAGGGATGAAATCCCAACTCCTGAAGCAGCACATGGTTGTTCATGTCTTAAGGATATATTGTAGTTGATAAGACTCCCCCAACTTGACTTCGGCTGAGATTCTCCCATTGCTTGGCAGAGAACCCATATGTGCCTATGAGGTGAATGCAGAGGAAGTGTAGTATATCACAGATCAGGAAATTCTTCCAAACCAAGGTTACCATTGTTAACTCTGTCCCTTTCTTGACTCTGAGGGGCTACAGTGAGTTGAAGGATATATTAAGAAGGTACAACTCACTTCATAAGATATAGGAACAGAATTAGGCTATTTGGATAATCAAGTCTGCTCCACCGTTGCATCATGGCTGATCCATTTTCCTCTCAGCCCTAATTACCTGCCTTCATATCCCTTCATGCCCTTACCATTCAAGAAACTATAAATTTCTGCCTTGAACATACATAAAGACCTGACCTTCACAGCTGCCCGTGGCAACAAATTCGATAGATGCAACATTCCCTGGCTGAAGCAATTTCTCCACATCTCCATTTTAAAAGGACACTCCTCTATTTTGAGGCTGTGATGTCTGGTAAGACACCCCTTACCATAGGAAACATTCTCTCCACATCCACTCTAGCAAGGCCTTTCGCCATTCAATAAGTTTCAATTAGGTCACCCCTTATTCTTCTGTATTCTAGTGCATACTGGCCCAGAGCCATCAAATGCTTTTCATATTGCAAGCCATTCAATCCTGGAATCATTTCTGTGAACCTCCTTTGAACCCTCTCCAGCTTCAGCACATCCTTTCTAAAATAAGAGTTCAAAAACTGTACTCAATACTCCAAGTGAAGCCTCACCAGTACTTTATAAAGTCTCAATGTTACATCCTTGCTTTTATATCCTAGCCTTCTTGAAATGAATGCCAACCTCGCATTTGCTTTCCTCACCACTGACTCAACCTGCAAACTAATGTTTAGGGAATCCTGCACAAGGTCTCCTAAATCCCTGTGCATCTCAGATTTTTGTGTTTTCTCTCCACTTACAAAATAGTCAATCCTTTAATTACTTCCACCAAGTATATGGCCATACACCTCCCAACACTATATTCCATCTGCCACTTCTTTGCCCATTCTCCTAATTTGTCTAAGTCCTTCTGTAGCTGCAAAACTATTTGCCCTTCCACTTACCTTCATATCATCTGCAAACTTTGCAATAAAGCCAGCAATTCCACCAACCAAATTATTGACAGAAAATGCTAAAAAGAATCTGTCCTATGCATACTGATGTGGAACACCACTAGTCACTGGTGGCCAACCAGAAAACACTCCCTTTATTTCCACTCTTTACCTGCTGCCAATTAGCCACTGCTTTATTCATGTGAGAATCTTTCCTGTAATAACATGGACTCTTAGCTTGTTAAGCAGCCTCATGTGTGGCACCTTATCAAAGGCCTTCTGAAAATCCAAGTACACAACATCAACCATTTCTCCTTTGTCTATCCAGCTTGTTATTTCTTCAAATTCCAACAGATTTGTCAGGCAAGATTTTCCATTGAGGACTATTCCATGCTGACTACAGCCTATTTCACCTGTGCCTTCAAGTACCCTGATACCACATCCTTGACAATAGATTCCAACATCTTTCCAACCACTGAAGGCAGACTAACTGACCAGTAATTTCCTTTCTTCTGTATCTCTCCCTCCTTCCTTGAAGAGTGAGTGATATTTGCAATTTTCCAGTCTTCTAGAACTATTCTAGAATCTAGTGATTTTTAAAACATTAATAATGCCTCCACAATTTCTTCAGCCACATCTTTCAGAACCCTGGGATGTACATCATCTGGTTCACATGTCTCATCAACATTCAAACCTTTCAGTTTCCCAGGAACCTTCTCTCTAGTAATGGTAACTTCATACATTTCATGACTCCAGACACCTGGAACTTCCACCATACTGCTGGTGTCTTCTACAGTGAAGCCTGATGCAAATTGCTTATTCAGTTCATCCACTATTTGCTTGTTCTCCATTACCACCTCTCCAGCATTATTTTCCAGGAGTCCAATATCCACTCTTGCCTCTCTTTTACACTTTATGTATCTGAAGAAACTTTTGGTATTCTCTTTAATATTATTAGCTAGCTTAATTTTGTTTTCCATCTTTACCTTCTTAATGACATTTTAGTTGCCTTCTGTTGGTACTTGAAAACTTCCCAATCCCCTAAATTTCCAATGATTTTTGCTCTATAATATGCCCTCTCTTTGGATTTTATGTTGGCTTTGACTTCCCTTGTTAACAATAGTTGTGTCATCTTGCCTTTAGAATACTTCTTCCTCTTTGGAATGTACATATCCTGTGCCTTCTGAGTTGCTTCCAGAAATTTCAGCCATTGTTTTTCTGACATCATCCATGCCAGTGTTTTTTTCCAATCTTTTCTAGCCAACTCCTCTCTCATGTCCCTGTAATTCCCTTTACTCCACTGTAATACTGATATTTTTCCTTCTTTAGCTACTCCTCAAATATTTGGGTGAATTTGGTTATATTATGATCACTTCTCCCAAGGGTTCGTTTACCTTAAGTTCTCTAATCAATTCTGGTTTGTTGCACAACACCCAATACGGAATAATCGATCCTCTACTGGGCTCACCTATGAGCTGCTCTAAAAATCTATCTATTGGGCATTCTAGAAATTTCCCCTCTTGGGATCCAGCACCAATTCCATTATCCCAATCTTCCTACAGAATGAAATCCTCCATGACCATTGTTATATTACTCTTTAAGCATGCAATTTCTATCTCCCATTGTAACTTGTAGACCACATCCTTACTACTGTTTGGGGGTCTGTACATAATCCCATCACCCTTGCCATTGCTTAGATCCATCCACAATGGTTCAAAGCCTTCCGAACCTATATTACCTCTTTCTCATGATTACCTCTCATTTTTCACCAAGAGAGCAATGCCACACCTTCTGCCATCCTGCCTTTTGATACAATGTGTGTCCTTGGACATTAAGCTCCCAGCTATAATCTTTTAACTATGATTCAGTGATGCCTACAACATCATACCTGCCAACCTGCAACTGTGCTGCAAGTTCATCTACTGTATTCCATATACTGCACACATTCAGATACAACACTTTTAGTTCTGTATTCATCCTTTTTGGTTTTGTCCACCTTTTACATTGCAACTCATCCTGCTGACTGCAATTTTTACCTATCAACAGCCTCTCCTCACTGCACATTGCCTCTGTTTATAGACCAGCTACCGCATCGTCAGCACAATCTTCCACTTCACATACCAATCCTCAGAGGGATCAGAAGTGGAGAGAGTAAGCAGCTTCAAGTTCCTGGGTGTCAAGATCTGAGGATCTAACCTGGTCCCAACATATTGATGTAGTCATAAAGAAGACAAGACAGTGGCTATACTTTATTAGGAGCTTGAAGAGATTTGACGTGTCAACAAATACACTCAAGAACTTCTATAGTTGTACCATGGAGAGCATTCTGATGGGCTGCATCACTGTCTGGTATGGAGGGGCTACTGCGCAGGACCGAAAGAAGTTGCAGAAGGTTGTAAATTTAGTCAGCTCCATCTTGGACACTAGCCTACAAAGTACCCAGCACATCTTTAGCAAGCGGTGTCTCAGAAAGGCAGCATCCATTATTAAAGACCTCCAGCACCCAGGGCACACCCTTTTCTCACTGTTACCATCAGTTAGGAGTTACAAAACCCTGAAGGCACACACTCAGTGATTTAGGAACAGCTTCTTCCCCTCTACCATATGATTCCTAAATGGACTTTAGGACACTAAAGCTTTGTGCACTACCTCACTTTTAAAAAAAATATATAGATTATTTCTGTTTTTGCACATTTTATTCAATATAAGTAATTGATTTACTTGTTTATTATTATGTTTTGTTTTATTTACTATTATTTTTCTCTCTCTACTAGATTATGTATTGTTTTGAACTGTTGCTGCTAACTTAACAAATTTCATGTCACACGCTGGTGATAATAAACCTGATTCTGATTAGTCTTTTGATTCTTAACTTTGTCTGATGTCTTGCCAACATCTGCCTCCATGAACTCTTCACTAACTGTTCTGGCACTCCAGTTTAAATCCCACCATGCAGAAGTAATAAACCTTCCCACTAGGATATTAGTCCCCCTCCAGTTCAGGTGCAAACCATCACTTCTCTACAGTTCCCACCTTCCCTTGAGAGAACCCAATGATCCAAAAATCTTATTTCCTCCCTCCTATACCAGCTGAGTAGTCTTCCTAGTTCTAGCCTCACTAGCACATGACACAGGTAGCAATCCTGAGATCACTACCCTTGGAGGTCCTGCTCTTTAAGTTAGCACCTAACTCCCTATGCAGAACCTTATCACTCATCCTTCTGGTTGTTCACCCTCCTGCTTAAGAATACTGAGAACTTAATCTGAGCTATCCCGGACCCTGGCACCCAGGAGGCAATGTACCACCTGGGAATCTTGTTCTCTCCCACAGAACCTCTGATCCATTCCCCTAACTAATGAATCCCCTATCACCACAGCATTACTATTCTCCCACCTTCCTTTCCGAGTCACAGATTCAGACCCAGTGCCAGAGACCCAACCACTGTGACTTTCCTCTGTTAGGTCATCTACCCCTCGGAGGCCCCAGAGGTCCGCTGCTCTGGCTCTTTAACCCCTTTCCCCTTCCTGACTGTTACCAAGTTTCCTTTGTCCTGCACCTTGGGTGTAACTACCTCTCTATATCACCCCTTCAGCCTCCCAAATGATCCAGAGTTCATCTCATTCCAGCCCCAACTCCTTAAAGTTGTGTATTGGAAGCTGCAACTAGATGCACTTCTGATAGTTGTAGTTGTCAGAAACACTGGAGGTCTTTTTGCCTTCCCACATCCTGCAAGAGGAGTATTTCACTATCCTGCCTAGCATCTCTTCTGCCCTAGCTGACCAGATGTAAAGAAGAGAAGAGAGAAAACCTTGAGCTTTTCTTTCCTTTGCTTTCTCTGAGTGAAGCTGTTCCTTGCTGAAGCCTCAATAAGCTAAAGCCTTAAGATCACCACTCCGACTATGTCCATTCAGACAATGGCTGCTGTGCTTGCCCCTGCCTTCCTTTAAATTGGTCTTACTAATCAATCCCAAACACTGACTGGGCACTAGTCAAAGCTCTATTATGCTGCCACAACCTGCTCCTGCCTTTTTATCCTCGGGCAGTGGATCTGATTGAAGTCCCCTCCTCTCCAAACTTCTGATGTCCATTTGGCTGCTGGTCAATTGAGGATATGGCAAAGAACTTGGATGAAAGTACAGCAGTGGACATGGTATATAAAGATAAGAGTTAGGCATTTGATAAAGTGCCCAATGGTTTTTATGTAGATTTGCTTAATAGTGGAGAGGGCTTTACCCATGATGGACTGGGCCATATCCAATACTTTTTATAGGATTTTCCATTCAAAGGCATTGATGTTTCCATACCAAGCTGTGATGCAGCTAGTCTATATTCTCTTCACCACACATCTACAAAAGTCAGCCAAAGTTTTACATGTTATGCCAAATCTTCGCAAATCCCTAAAGAAGTAGGACACTGCCCTGCTTTCTTCATAATTGCACTTATATGCTGGGGTCAGAACAAGTCCTTCAAAATAATAACACTGAGGAATTTAAAATTCCTGACCCTCTCCACCTCTGATCCTCGAATGAGGACTGGCTTATGGATCTCTGGTTTCCTCCTTCTGAAGTCAATAATCAGCTCCTTCATCTTGCTGACATTGAGTAAGCGTTTTTTGTTGTGGCACCACTCAGCCAGATTTTCAATCTCCCTCCTATATGCTAAATCATCACTGCCTCTGATTCGGCCTATGACAATGGTGCCATTAGCAAACTTGAACATGGCATTGGAGCTGTGTCTAGCCACACGGTCACAGTAGAGCAGGTGACTAAGCACACAGCCTAGTGATGCACCTTTGCTGATGGAGATCGAGGAGGAGAAGTAGTTGCCAATCAAATCTGACTGGGGTCTGTAAGCAAGGAAATGGAGGATCCAATTGCATAAGGAGGTACTGAGGCTAAGGTTTCGAAGCTCATTGATTTCTTTTGTTTGGGATGATGGTATTGAAGGCTGAGATGTAGTCAATAAAGTGCATCCATAAAGTGCATCTTTCTTGTCCAGATGTTCCAGGGTTAAGTGAAGAACAAATGAGACAGGATCTGCTGGGGACCTGTTGCACCAGTAGTCAAAATGAAGCTGATCCAAGTCAATTCTCAGGCAGGAGTCGATATGTTTCATCATCAAACTCTCCAAATAATTCATTACAGTGGATGTAGTGCTACTGGGTGATAGTCATTGAGGCAGGTTAACACATTCCTTTCAGGCACCAGTATAAATGAAGCCTGCTTGAAGCAGTTGGGTAACAGTCACTGCCAGAGTGAGAGGTTAAAGATCTCAGTGAACACTCCAGACAGTTGACCAGCACAGGTTTTTAGTACTTGACCAGGTACCTCTTCTGGGCCAGATGCTTTGAGGATTCACCCTCCTAAAGGCTGCTCACACTTTGGCCTGGGAGACTGAAATCATAGGATCATTTGGGGCTATGAGAATTTGTGATGGTTTTTCCATGTTTTGACAGACAGAGTAGATAAACAGAGATCTTTTCCCAGGACAGAAATAGGTTATACAAAGGGTGCATAATTCAGAGGTGATTAGAGGAAACCATAGGGGAGACTCAGAAAACATCCGTCCTGGGACACAACCATGGTACCAGTGAACAACACATGTTCCTTCTCCATTGTTTCCCTGACAGAGATACCACCGGAGCATCAGTCAGTCAGGTCAAAATCCTCCACTGCCACTTCCAAGACCCAAAAATCACTTCCTTTGCCAGCCACATATATTACTATCAATAATAATAAAGCATTATTGAGTGCAATTTCATCAGAAACTATGTGTGGGTAGTGTTTATGAAGAAGTGGTGGTCTACTTGTACATATATAATAGCACAAATAAAAACAATTCTAATGTGCACATCGGATGATGTACTGGCAAAAAGGATGGATGGAAAAAATGCACTTTTGCAACATTTTAGCAATCAGTTCAAGCAGCGGTTTCCAGTGTGCCGTGCATCTGTGGCAATTACAATGAATCAGAAATTGGAATCCATTGTTCCTACTGTACAGATATAGGACCTGCACCAAAGAGCCACATATGACTTCCTTGAACTGATTTCCAGAAATCAGCACCCTGCTGAAATGATTGTGTTTCCTACAAAGGTATGCACAATGAGCTCCTAAAATTAGATTTAATGGCTTTATACTTGTGCATCTGAAGCCAGGTAATTTCCTAAGTAGTAGTGCTGAAAGTCAAATGAATTTAGTGTATCATGAAAGAGTTTTGATGTCTGTAAATTGCTTAGAGTTGCTGCTTACTAAGGCAAACAGTGAAACTATAGTTTATAACAGAATGCTATTTACAACAGTGGTCCCCAACCACTGGGCTGCAAAGTGTGTGAGGAAATGATGTGAGTCAGCTTACCTATCCTCATTCCCAGTCCACTGTTGGAACTTGAACGCATGCGAGGTCATTGTGCACGCATGTTCATCCACGTCAGCGTAGTAAGAAGATCAACTCCTCAAGCTTGCAAATGACAGTGGGCTGAAAAGTTTGCTTGACATAACATCTCTGCCGGCATTCTGGATCAAGTTCAAGACTGAATATCCTGAGATAGCTATGAAAGCACTGAAAACGTTGCTTTCATTTCCAACACCATATCTCTGCGAAGCGGGGTTTTCTGCAATGAATGCAATGAAAACTAATTTGTGGAATGACTGGATATAAGGAACCCTCTTCGAGTATCACTGTCTCCCATCACCCCACGATGGGACCATCTTGTTGCTGGGAAATAAGCCCAGGGCTCCCACTCATTCAGCGATATTGGTGTGTTGCAATGATTTTATATGTTCATGTGAGGAAAATATGCATTGCGTGTTTAAATAGCCAAATGTTACTTAAAATGTTATGATGCTATTGACTTATAAATGACTTATAATTGACTTTTCACTATATTCATGCGAGGAAAATATGTGCTGTGTGTTTAATATTAAATTCATTAGATAAACACTTTTAGAAATGAAATTGAGTGTATTAGCCACATATAAGTGACTTATAGTTGACTTATCACCTATATTCCACTCCCCCCCCCCCCCACGTCGGCCGGTCAGCAAAAATATTGTCAATATTAAACTTGGTCCGTGGTGCAAAAGTTTACAGAAAACAGAAATTTCTCCTCTAAAAGCAGAGACTAGAACAGAAAGGTATAAAAATTCATGCCACAATGTATAGTTAGTTCTTAAAGGTTCACATCTAGAATACATAGCTTTGTGCATGAAAATATAACAGTAAGAAGCCCACAAACTGTCAACATTATACACATGTGTGTGAATCCCTATAGCCACAGGTGATCCTATGATGTCTGTCTTGGAGGCTGATGTCAGAACATCTTTCAAGATGATGAACCTTCACCAGGCATTAGTACCTGCTAGAGCACTGAAATCCTGTGCCAACCAACTGACTGCAGTGATCAAGGTTATCTTCAATCTCTCACTGCTGCAGTTAGAGTTTCCCACCATCTTCAAAAAGGCGGCAATCATAACTGCCCAAGAAGAACAGAGTGGGCTGCTCCAATGGCTATCACCCAGTAGTACTCACATCTACTGTGATGACATGCTTTGTGAGATTAGTCATGGCCAGAATAAACTTTTGCCTAAGCAAGGACCTGGACACACTGCAACCTGCCCATTGTTACTGCAGGTCTACAATGGGTGCAATCCCAATTGCAGTACCAACATCAGGCTGCTATTTATTGATTACATTTTAGTATTTAAAACCATTATACCCTCAGTACTAATCAACAAATTCCAAAAACTGGGCCTCTACCTCTCTCTGCAACTGGATCCTTGACTTGCTCATCGGGAGATCACAGTCAGTGGATCAGAAATAACGTTTCTTCTTCATTGACAATCAACACAGGTAACTCAAGGACACATGCTTAGCCCACTGCTCTACTCTTTCTACACCCATGATTATGTAGCTAGGCACAGCTCTAACACCATCTATAATTTTAGCAATGACAACTATCGTTGACAGAATTTCAGTTGGTGCAAGGATGTGTGTCACAACAAACTTGCACTTATTATCATTATGACCAAGGAATTGATTGTGGACTTCATAAAGGGGAAGTCGAGGGAACACACACCAGTCCTCATTGTATCAGTAGTGGAAAGGGTGGGCAGTTTCAAGTTCCTAGATGTCAGCATCTCTAAGGATCTATCCTGGGTCCAACACATTGATGCAATTACAAAGAGGACATGATTGTGGCTGTATTTCTTTGGGAGTTTGAGGAGACTTGGTATGTCACCAAAGACTCTCACAAATTTCTTCGTATGTCCATTGAAGATTATTGTAACTGGATCCATTGCCATCTAGTATGGAGGGGATCCTGTACAGGAATAGTAAAAGTTGCAGTAAGTTGTAAACTTAGCCAGTTCCATCATGGGCACTAGCCTCCCTAGCTTCAAGAGCATCTTCAAAGGCAATGCCTCAAAGAGGTAGCTTCCATCATTAAAGACCCCATCATCCAGGACATGCCCTTTTCATTTTGCTGCCATTAAGGAGGCTGAAGACACATAATCAATGTTTTAGGAACAGCTTCTTCCCATCCGTTATAAGATTTCTGAATGGATAATGAACCCACATACATTACCTCACTATTTTTTGTTGTCTCTTTTTGCATTACTTACTTAATTTTTAATATATATTTCTTACTGTAATTTATAGATTTTTAATATGTGCTGCCGCTGCAAAACAAAAAAAAATTCTTGATATGTACCAGTGACACTAAACTGACGCTGGTACCTTGAAGGTTTCCATTTCCGCCTCAATAGTTTCCAGTCTGTCTGTCACACTCCAGCTATGCTCTGTTGAACTGACATTAATAAGTCCATTACTGCTGTGTCATCCCTCATACAATCTCCAGAGCCTTTAAATGGAGTCCTGAGTCAAAACATCTAAGCCAGTCTCTGCTCATTCAGCAATTTTGTAAATAGTGCAAGTCTTGTAGCTTTTTCCAGTACTCACATAGATTCATCTTCTTCATCATTATTGTCTGCTTCAAAATAAATCAACATTACAATTGCACCTCATTGTGAGTATTTTTATTTTCACCTTGCTTGTGAACAAGAGGACTGGCAGACCAGTTGTTCTGAAATTCCTGTGAGCTAGCTCACTCATTCAGTTCAAATAGACTATAGACCCTACTCAGAAATGTTTCCACTGAAGTTTATGTTTACAAAATTTCTTCTGAAAAGCTAGAGAATTACTGCTTTTTACCTGGGCTATTTATAATGGAATTGTCCATTGGCTCTAAATTCAAAGCATTCATCCCTCTGAATATCTGATCTAATTCTCTGCCCAACTTTTATGAATATATTGGAAGTCTTCATAGGTTGTCTGTAATTGATGTCTTCTCCCCAAGAAACTCCAGGTTATCATGTAATACTGCTCCACAGGCTGACCTGCAATGATGTAATCGTATGCCCAACCTATACTTAAAGTCACTGAATTGTCAGCTACTAGTCCATGGCCTTTGAAGAATGCATCTGTGCCTCCTTATGTCTCTGAAATGGTGTCATTTCATTGATATTGTCTCTCTCATTACACACCCACTTCCCATTCACCACCATGCTGAGTTACACAGCTCCTTTATATCACATCATTTTGTCTAATACTCATTTGTGTATAATTGTGAACTTCAGCTAAATGTCTAACTTGCCTCCTCTCAGGAAGTTCTTGTGTTAACTTCTCAGCTTTCCTTTCAGCCCAGGTTTACATTCTCAACAAGACTGTCATCAAATCCTATATATAATTATGACAGAGTATTGCTGCCCACACGTTAATAACCATTCAACTCTCCTCACAGTGGATTGCATGCAAAGCCAGGCAGGGAGTTAGGCACCTTCTCAAAAATCACCCAAGCTGGAAAATTTCTTTAGTGTTTTTAATGAGAAACTTTGTGAAACTGCAGAAAGTGAAGTAAAAACGCATATTAGATTCAATACAGAATCATTGCGTGCCTGAATATACTAACATTATCTTTCATTCTCACAATCAGCATTAGACAAGGTCATACCCACACACAACATTCTGTAGCTATCCTGTGGTCTAAAGTGAACTTGAGGCACAACAACAGATTAATAGCAATGAATAATAAATATAATACTTCTTTCAAAATACATCTACTGTATGTTTACCAATATTAACGAAGATTAAAACTCACTGATATTGCTGTTTCAAGGGCAAATAAAGAATGGATAGAGATGGATGTCTTTCTACCATGTTTGATTCAAGTTGAAATCCAATTTAACCCATGCAGAAAATGATATAGAAAGCAGCTTATGAACAGGAAATAGTGTTTGTACAAAATTAACTCCATACAAAACAAGCACCAACTCCAGAGTTAGAACTCTCCCACCAGACCCATTATGTCAAACTTAACTACTGAAAAAAAAGTCAAATGATCATTTTACATGTCTTTGGCAAATGAATGGACAGTCTCAGAGATGAGACTTGAAACAATCTTGCTTTACAGTTTTTAACTGTTCTTGCTTTGTAAAAGTCATCCTTGCTGACATATACTTGCTCAGGATACAGTGCTTTCCCAGATCGATTGCTGGGTGAGACACAGTAACTCTGAAGTAACTGGTGCAGGAGGCAAGGGTTCAGATTCATAGAACATTGCGATCTCCTCTGAGAAAGGTATAATTGTACAAAAGGGACAGGTTACACCTGAACCCAAGAGGTCCAATATCCTGGAGGACAGGTTGACTAGAGTTGTTTGGATGGGTTTAAACTGATTTGGCCGGGGACTGCAACTGGAATGATCATGCAGAAGATGAGGTAATACATTAACAAACAGAGTCAATGTGTAGTGAGACTTCTAGCAAGGAGAGGTTGATGGTAGGCACACATTTTCCATGGACTTTGTAATGGGTCTTCATGGTAATTGATTGTTTTCGAAGGCCTGCAAATTCAGACTTTCATCTGCAGGGAATACTGCCGAGATTGTCCTGTATCAGGTCTTCAAGATCCATGGTTTTCTGGTGGGCATCGTGTTGGATTGTGGTCCGCAATTCACATCACATTTCTGGAGGACGTTTTGCAAACTGATTGGGGCAACGGCAAATATTTCTTTTGGGTTTCACCTGCAGTCCAAAGTCCAGATGGAGTGCATAAGCCAAGATATGGAATGTACTCTCAAATGCCTGGGTTCTGAAAGAACGAATGAGTGGTGCGACCATTTGATGCGGGCAGAGATCACCCACAACACTTCATAGCATTTGACACACAGGATGTCACTTTTCAAATACCAGTTTGGGAATTCTCTGCAAGTCTTCATGAGCAGGAGGCAGAAGTTAGTGTTCCAGAGGCTGAAGATCTCTTCTGATGCTACATGGAGAGATGGATGAGGGCAAGGGAGATTTTGTTAGCTTCTACACGGTAGACTGAAGTAAGGCTAACCACAAGAGAAAACAGATATCAGTTTTGCATCCTGGGCAACAAGTCTAGTTGTCGATTCAGGATTTACCTCTCTGAGTGGAGTCCAGGAAATTGGTGCCCAAGTTCATTGGGTTCTTCAGGATTCTCAGGAAAGTAAACCTGGAGATCCACACCTCGCAGATCCACAAGTCTTTCAAGATAAATCCAACTTTCCACGTTTCTAAGTTAAAGCATTTGAACATCAGCCCTTTAACCCATCATCAGCCCACTGCCACCCAGGTTGATGGGGAGCAGGTTGTCACCATGACAAAAAATTTGGACTTGTTAGGGTATTTGGCAATTTCTCATGGACCGGAGGAGAGGTGCTGGGTGCCTGAAAGAGACATCTTGGATCCAGCTCCCATCCATGACTATAATCTTTGTCTCTCGAGCAGCCAGAGTCATCAGGAGTTGGCCATAGGGGAGGAGTCCTGTTACAACACGTGCCCATCCGCCCCAGATTCCGAGGTTTAGACACTCTAGCTCACCGGAATATGGATAACTGGCATGGGTCTATTAAAGATCAAGTGCAGTTCACTCATTGGCAATCATGTTTTAAGCTCCAGTGGTTGAGCATTTAAGAAGCACCTGAACCATGCTTTGGTGCTCAGTTGTAAGCCTACTCATGATTTTGTCTAAATTTTCTTTGTCCCCAGATTCTTGATCCAGTTTGAAACAGTGTCTTGATCCTAACCCCTGATACTCCAGCATTTGAATCCAAGCCAGCCTTGTCAAGGATACTTGTCACAGGGAAGATGTACGATGAATGTAAACAATGGTTAAAAGAGCAGGATGGTACGTGGGCAAGATAGCTGACATTTGGTGGGGTGAATAGATTAAAAGGGTAGGAGGTTAGAGGGGACTTCAGAATTTTTTGTTGACTGGATAAAATATTCCTGTTCCTCTTTCTCTATAACCAGTGCTGGTTGTAGAGAAATGTACTTAACCTATTAATCTAGTTCTACTTCCCTACTTCTCCCTGCAGGTTTCCTGAAGCATAAGATCCCAGCTGAAGCTTTTTTAAGAAAGAAAACAAAAATGTTTGAGCTGAACATTCAGCAGTTTTCCAAAGGTTTAAATGATTATCACCCTTTCTGAGAGAATACTGGTCCAACCTTCGTTAAACTGGAAGTGAGCAGAGTCAAACCACAAGCACTGGGGTCACGTTTTCACTCTCACTTGACCCAAGGCTTCCTTTTTGGGAAGGTTCTCTCCCTCACTTTTCTTTCTAGATATCAGTTTACCCTTTGCAAGATTGCTATTTACTTGATGGTTTCTTTAAGGTTATCATATATTTTAAAACTCCATGCTTTTACCCAGACAAGAATAAAATGAGCAAAGGAAATAAGAGATATGATTTTGGTAATCTTTTAACCATATGCAAACAAAGGCAGGGTGAAGGATAGGCTTGGGATGTTCATTCTCCACTGGGATTAAACCAAACATCTAAGTAACTGTTTTCAAAGCATGGGGTCTACTGAGGAATTGCACTTGTCACTTAGCTACATCAGTTTGAAACGTGCAATTATTTTACATCTTTGCTATTTTGTAAAATATTTGAACGAGTTTATTGCTTCCATATTTCTTGTTTTCTTACATGTTAACTTGTGTGGGTGCAAGGCAGGGAGCAGAGACAAAACATGAGGGATATACAGAGATAATATATTCTTCAGAAGGAAGTATGATCCTGAAGTATAAATATGTATACCATTGCAGAAATTCCTCAAAAGGGAAATGACTGAAAGCACCCTTTGCTGATTTTTCTTAGCAAATATGATTGGAAACAATTGATGATATTTAAAAATACCTGCATGGTTACAGAACAGGATGTTTTATTTTTAATTGTTTCTCTCATTTAAAGGTCAGATAATTCATAAATGTATGCTGACAAAAAGAAATTTAGGAACATCTGCTGCTGGCCTCTATGAGGAACTACAAGTCAGTAATGATGAAATGATGTCAGCCCCCTTTCTGAACTTCCTGACATGCGAACTACTTTAGAAACTGAGCACATAATTTAGGCTGGTGACAAAAGGAAGAACTGCAATTTTAAAGATGCCTTCTTTCTGAGGAATTGTTAAAACAGTGCCTCATCCGTGTTTTTTCCAGGTCAATGCTGAACAAACCATGGCTGAACTTTGAAGGAGTCTGTGCCTTTCAACCAATTAACCAATATAATTAAAACAAGTTATTTGTTTTTAAAATCAGATTTTCTTCATGGGACTTTGATTTTTACCATCCTGTAGGAGCTGTGTTTCCAACATCACAATTTTTAAAATACTTAATTGGTAATATAAATTATAAGTCAAAGTTCATTCACCATGGAAACAGACAATTTGACCCATATATCAACCACCCATTTGTAGTTTCTGTATACTAATTCTAATTTTATTCTGCCTCAGTAACCACGTTGAGAGGTGATGAAAAAAAAGATTAATATTACATTTAAATGTTTGTTCTGTTTCTTTCCAATGGGGAATGAAAACCATGAACTTTGCCAAATTATTCAGTCCTAAAGGTGTGAACAATTTATCTGACACTTTATTTGGTAGAGGCTCCAGGCAGCTGGAAGTGCAACTGCTTCGGACCTGCACCACCATCACAGACTGAGGTTGCAATTCAACACAGTTCTTGCAAATTATGGGTCTATTATATGAACTGGTTTTAGATAACTTCCCATAGTTCCACTCATGTCAAAACAATACTGCTCTGACCTCCCCTTTAAATCTTAGCCCTTTTTACGTTAAACCTATGCCTTGTAGTTTTAGATAGCTCTGCCCTGAAAAATAGACTGAACATGCATCTCATCTTTGCCCTCTTAAACTTCTATAAAATCACCCTTCTGGCCCTTTGCTCAGAGAAAACAGACCTAGCCTAGACAGTCTTCTTTTAACTCAAGCACTCCAGTTCCAGCAGCACCTTTGTGAATCTTCTATGTACCTTCTCTAACTTAATGCTCTTCATTTTATAGTATGATAACCAGAAAAGTACATAATGTAATTTTCCAGGTCTAATCTCTCTCATGATGTCTCAACTTTTATACCCAATGGCTTGTCCTATAAAGTCAAGCATATTTCATCTTCTTCACCCTGTGTACCTGTATCACTATTTTCAGTGAACTATGCACCAGGTCTCTTTGTTTTACAATATTACCCAGGGCTCTGTCATTCATTTGTTTGTTCATTGGTTAGCATAATCAGGACTTGTGATATGCACCAGCTGTTTGTATGACCATCCACAGCTGCTCCCATGGCATTACATGCTGCTGGTCGGGGGCGGAGAGAGGGAGAAGGTGCTAAGCAGATGCTACATCTTACGCAAGGGCTCTGTCATTTACTATATGTGCCCTGACCTCCTTTAAATCCCCAGATAATCAAGATCAGATTCTAAACTTGGACAGTCTTCTTCAATGTCTAACATGAGACTATTTTTGGTGTTGTCTGAAAACATAGTAATTATGTCCCTTCTATTGTTACCTAATTATGGAAAGAGATACAAAGTACAGGCTGGTGCAGAGGTTTCCTGAAACATGGGGAATTTCAAAGTCAGAATTAAATGCAATGAAGGAAATGTTACTGTGAACTGGGGCTGGGGTATGACTCTCCAGCATCTAGAGCAGATGTAAAGAAATATTATTGATAAATCTAAAATCTCAGAAAATCTTTGTCACAGTTAAATCTGTAATTGCTTGTACGTTTGTAAATATATTCACCTATTCTACACGGTTTAGTTTATTTTGAAAAGGGCGAGTCCTGTGCTGTATTGAATCATGACATAAACAGCTCATCCGCAAGGATAACTTTAAGGCTGGTGAGTTGTCACTTCCTTAAGGACATTGTCAGATGTTTACTCACTGAACTTTGGTTGTGCCGATGCTTGCACTTCAGATAATTTTAAACTGTTACCTTGAACAACTGGCCTACCTTGATGTTCTCTATCAATACTTTTATTAATATTAAATAAATTGCATGGATATAAATACAAAATTCATAAGGATACAAGTAATACGAATTACATTACATTTAAATCACAGTAATATGATCATAGTATCCCATATTCCAAATCAATCCTGTAGAAAAAAAACATTGAGTTATAAAATGAAGTAAAATGCTTGTATTTTATTAAAAAATCCACTCCCACTGCCAAAATGAGCTGGTTGGTGAAAAAACAAGATAAAAACCTTACCATATAATATTGTAATAATAATAATAATGGCTCAGAGCCATACTTTAACAACAGTTCAAAGAATATGAAAATACAACAGAAAGGGCCCCCATAACATTAGAAAATCATGTTTAGAATCAGAAATCGAATGACAAGTCTTCTCTAGATCAAGGCACAACATAACTTCAGATAGCCATTGAACATGAGTGGGCGGGGCAGCCTCCTTCCACTTGAGCAAGATCACCCACCTGGCCATAAGAGGTCAATAGCCGCAAATTAGATGGCTTCAGTTTTGTAATACTATCCTCAACAATGCCAAACATGGCAGTCAAGCGATTGGCTTAAAACTAACATTGAAGAGTACAGAAAAAGTTTGAAATATATCTTTCCAAAAGTTTTCAGGATTCAGACATGTCCAAAACCTATGAATTAATATGGCCTCTCCATTAGTACATCTATCACAGTAGGGGAAAACATCTACGTAGAAACGAGAGAGCCTGTCCTTGGACATATGAACCCTATGTACCATTTTGAATTGTAATAAAGAATGACGAGCACATAATGATGAAGAATTAATCAATTTAAAAATAGCCTTCCAGTTCTCTTCAGATATGAGAATCTGTAAATTCTCATAAATAAGAATAATCAAAAAAATAAATAAGAGGATTTGGTTACAGTTTAGAAAACATTTTGGTTTATTGAGATCCTCCCTCTGGAGTCCCATCTTCTCTAATTGTTTTTTAAACCATCTTTAATGGACCTATTGTATAAAGAATGGGATAGATTGGGTATTAAACAATTTCAGAATTTGTTTGATGAAGGGAATCTCTCTTCTTTTGTGCAACTTTCAATGAAATTTAACCTTTCCAATACTCACTTTTTTTGATATTTACAGATAAGATATTTTTTAAGATCCCAACTACATACATATTCTACAAGTCCAGATAAGAATATAATAGATACAATTTTTAATCTGAAATCCTTTGACAGTGGTTCAATTTCTCACGTTTATGGTCTGCAGATGGGACTGAAAAGGCCTCTTTAGATAAAATTGAAGGGGACTGGGATAAGTATTTACCTTGATGTTCTAAATCTACAGTGATTTTATGTGAGACCTATTTATAGAACAGTAGATGTATTTTACAAGTCCTAGGGAGGAAGTAGTGCTTGGGTGCCCTTCCCATGAACATCTGGAGAAGCACAGTGTTTGGAAAATGTCTCAACAGGAATTCACTGATCCAGTTTACCCTGTGCTGTAGAAAATGGAGATAAACATCAAAGCATAGCAAAGTTTATAGGTAACTGGGAGAATGCTCAGTGAGATTGTTAATACATAACTATGTCTGTTTAGATACTCCTGTGCCCTTTTCCTTTTCATTTGGATCAACCAGACTCCACCTAGTACATCTTTACTATATTGACTTAAGTGGTCCATCAGAAATTTGTGAATAGATACGCAATGCCGATGCAGTAAACAAAGATGGTATATGCCATCAGGTATATGGTATATCCAGATTAATATAAGTGAGTGCTGTTGTCCATTCTAGGCTAATTAAGAAGAGGTTGACAAAGAAGGTTAAGGCCAGTGTTTCCAGCTAGAGCTGGAAGTTAACAAATGACTAAGAAAAAATTCTTCTATTTCAATCAACAAAGGTTTATCAAATATCATTCATCTCAATGACCTTTAACACTGCTACATGATTTGCCTTCCATTAAAAAAAAGACCATCCTCAATATGAAGACATGCAACTTATCGTTGTGGCTACTGTAGATTTAAAATATTTAAAAAATAAAGAACTTAAATCATTATTACTCAATTCCTTACCACCCTTATTCTGTCTAAGGTGGTTCCCTGTTGCAGGAAGGAATGCTGGAATTCTGCTGAGAGAAACAGAGCACAAATGTTGCTGTAGTGAATGACCATAAGTATTGATCCCTGATTATTTCAATGAAAGGTCATCGACCTGAAACAGTAACTCTTGTACCTCTCTCTACAGATGCTGTCTGACCTGGTGGGTGTTTCAGATTTCTAGCATCTGTAGCATTTTTCATCTCAGCTCCATGAGGTCTTGTCTGCTATTTGCTATGTCTCCGTGTTGGCAGGCGAATGCTGAGTCAGTTATCTGTGTAGATGCACAAGGATGAAGGGTCAGGAGAATGTGTTGTTTCATCTTAAGAATAGACAAGATGTAATTTTTTATTGCCAACTAAGCCACCAATATACAGATTCACGGTCAGAATCCTTCCACTCTCCTTGAGAGCTGAATAAAGGCTTGCACCAATCGTTCCTATTCAGCTACTATTTTGCTGGAAAACATGCAGAGATGTGAGATTCTGAGATCATGATAAGTGGAGCTGTTGAAATGCCATCAGCAATAACAATGGATGATGCTCCAGCATCGTGACTTCACAGGAGTACTGGCAGAAAAGATCACTTAGTCCACATCAAAGAAAATGAGCAGTTGCCCTAGAGAATGACCCAACCACATTCAATGAATATGAATCTCCACAGGAAAACTTGTGGAGAATATCCAAACTGGCATTGAAAGGAGACATCCCCTGCACTGAGTGCCTTAAAGTGCTGTGGGTGACCTCTGCCCACATCAAATGGTTGTTCCACTCATTTGGTTTTAAATAAGCCAGGCATCTAAGGGTACATTCCATATTCTACAATAATATTTGCTTAAGTAAATGTTAAAAGACTGATTTCTTTAATGTCTGAAATAATGGATAAAATTTATTTTTCTTCCTTTTAGAAGCTAAGTATAATGGACATTGGAGCACTGAAATTTTCAAATGGGTCCTGCAAATGAAATGGTGATTAGACCACTTCTGCATTTTTTCTCAGTTTAAAATTATTGACTTCTTTCTTACATGAGAATCCTAGCTTGTCCAATCTCACTTTAGATACCTTTTCCCCAATAGGCAACATCCAGCTAAACATAATATTCCAGCTGAGATCTAAATAATGTTTTTATTTTGTTAAAAATCTATTTGGTTTTCTTGTTTCTGTATTCACCATCTGTATTTACAAAGTTGAGTATTCAAAATTATTTTATTTTAACCTTACTTATCAACATTTAATGCAATTTCCAGATTACACAAGTGTTTCATTCATGAGAACTGCCCATAAATCAATTTCCCTCAAGTCAAAAATTAACAATTTCAGTGAGGGTTAATTAATACAAACATTGGAAATTTCAGCATTCAATAACTAGTTTTGATGGACTTGGAATATGAATGGAGGTTACATTGTTTGATAAACTATTTTACAATTGTCAGTAGAAGAGACTTGCCTTGTTAATTTTGAATATATGTAAATCTCTTAAGTGGCCTCCTGCAGTGAACCAACAGTTGTGTTTTTAAAGACAAATCACTGCAGGGAGGTTACATGCAATTGTTTTCTTTTAGAGGCTGGTTGTCTTTCAAACTACTGTATCAAGATACTACCCCCATTCCACAACTCTAGAAGATGTTCGCATTTCTGAAATTAACTATTTTTTGTCTTGAAAAGTGTTTGAAAATTATTGGAGTATTTGCATAAAATTGGATCTCTGCGAGTTCTATCTTCCATGACCAAGGGAGTCCTTGTATTCACCAGTATTTTCCATGTTTTTGCAAGCACCACAACATTGAACAATTTATATGACATTACATGTACTTAACAATTTCATTTTGACATAGTGCATCACTTCACATTTATACATCTACAATAAACTTCAACCTGTCATGCGAAAGTCCATTTTACCACTATGTTAACATTTTATTCTTGAGATTGATTACTTTTCTGATCACTCTTTGTCATTGTGCTAAATATCATATCACCTGCAAACTTTGACAGGATACGTTCTATACCCAAACACAGATAATTTATATGCCAAACACGAAATTCAAAGATCCTACACAATAATCCTTGGAAATTCCCCGTTTACTTGTTGCCGCCATTTACAGAAGCAATTAGTCATTACTTGTCTATACCATTATCCTTTGGCCGCATAATACAGGATGTTCCTGTTCATGCTGCAAACTTTAATTTTTCCCAATATATGTTATGCGAGATCATGACAACTAGCTATTAAAATCTGCACTCAAGAAATATTTGCTTTCCCTTTATCAGTCCTTCAACAATATTAATGTAAATTGGATATAATTTCCCTTTAGTAAATTTGTTATTCTATGTAAACTCCTTCTGCTGGTGCGAATTGTCTTTTACAGCTTTTCCACTTGTCATTTGGTTCATTGGCCTATGTTTGCTGAGTTAGCTCTTTTCCCATTTATTGAACACTAGACAAATGTTGTGATACAAGGAAATGTGCAGATGCAGGAAATTCAAACAACACATACAAAATGCTGGTGGAACACAGCAGGCCAGGCAGTCTCTATATGGAGAAGCACTGTCGACATTTCGGGCCTAAACCCTTCGTCAGGACTAACTGAAAGGAAGTATACTAAGAGATTTGAAAGTAGGAGGGGTAGGGGGAAATGCAAAATGATAGGAAAAGACTGGAGGGGGTGGGATGAAGCTAAGAGCTGGAAAGGTGATTGGCAAAAGTGATACAGAGCTATAGAAGGGAAAGGATCATGGGACGGGAGGCCGAGGGAGAAAGGGGGAGGGGAGCACCAGAGGGAGATGGAGAACAGGCAGAATGATGGGCAGAAAGAGATAAAAAAAACAAACAACTAAATAAGTCAGGGATGGGGTAAGAAGGAGAGGAGGGGCATTAACAGAACTTGGAGAAGTCAATGTTCATGACATCAGGTTGGAGGCTACCCAGCCAGTATATAAGGTGTTGTTCCTCCAACCTGAGTTTGGATTCATTTTGACATTAGAGGAGGCCATGGATAGATATCAGAATGGGAATGGGACGTGGAATTAAAATGTGTGGACACTGGAAGATCATGCTTTCTCTGGTGGACAGAATGCAGGTGTTCAGTGAAACGGTCTCCCAGTCTGTGTCGGGTCCCACCAATATATAAAAGGCCGCACAAGGAGCACCAGACGCAGTATACCACACCAGCCGACTCACAGGTGAAGTGTCACCTCACCTGGAAGGACTGTCTGGGGCCCTGAATGGTGGTGAGGGAGGAAGTGTAAGGCTGGGTGTTGCACTTGTTTGTTTACAAGGATAAGTGCCAGGAGGGAGATCATTGGGAAGGGATGGGGGGTGGGGGGGTTGAGTGGACAAGGGAGTCGCTTAGGGAGCGATCCCTGAGGAAAGCAGAAAGAAGGGGGAAGGGTAAGATGTGCTTGGTAGTGGGACCGCATTAGAGGTGGCAGAAGTTACAGAGAATTATACGTTGGACCTGGAGGCTGGTGGGGTGGTAGGTGAGGACAAGTGGAACCTTATCCCGAGTGGGGTGGCGGGCGGATGGGGTGAGGGTAGATTTGCGGGAAATGGCAGAGATGTGTTTGAGAGTAGAGTTGATAGTGGAAGAAGGGAAGACCCTTTGTTTAAAAAAAGGAAGACATCTCCTTTGTCCTGGAATAAAAAGCCTCATCCTGAGAGCAGATGCAGCAGAGACGGAGGAATTGTGAGAAGGGGATAGCATTTTTGCAAGAGACAGGGTAGGAAGGAGAATAGTCCAGGTAGCTTCTCCTATCATGTCGTGTTTCCCCTTCCCCCTCCTACTTTCAAATCTCTTAGTATCTTTCTTTTCAGTTAGTCCTGATGAAGGGTCTCAGCCCAAAACGTCGACAGCGCTTCTCTCTATAGATGCTGCCTGGCCTGCTTTGTTCCACCAGCATTTTGCAAATATTGTGACATTTGGCTTCTGAGATGAAGAATTGAATTTGAAGGGTAGAACTTGTTTAATGTCCAACCTAGATTTTGTCAGCAATCAAGGAACAAAAACAGAAAAATCAGGTCAACATGTAGAGAAATAATTGCAGACTAAAAAAGTACTCAGTTAAGCAGGTGTATTCTTTTGAATTGTTATCCCCTCCTTTGTGAGAGTCGCAAGAGTACTAGTTGGGAGGGGGTCAGTAGACCCAGGAAATGGGAGAGAGACATGCCGAATGCCTCATTCCCCGGCGATGCAAAATAACGCGACATTGACCATTGTCTCCTGGAGACCACGTTTGTGGATTGGGGACTATGCTACGTGCAAGCCCTTGGGCAAAGTGGGCTGGTTGAGAGAGAGATTGCATCATCCCAACCTGATTGACATCTGAGACCCTGTGAGGAAGTATAAAAGAGTCTGGGGGAACAACCCCTTCAGATGCACCAGAAGGAATGCTAACGATCCTGTAGTAGCGGAAGCCATTTGAAGGAAGCCACGTGCGTTCGGTTCCCTTGCTTGGGAGCTGGTAGCGGGTACCACAGAACCGATGTTCTTGAACTAACCACGGGGAACCAACTTCCCCGATTCAACGGATTTGCTTCATAAAAGACCAGGGCAAGTTTCTTTTCTCACAAATCTCTCTCTCTCCAACAAGTGAAAACCCAGCAGTCCCAAAAGGCTGAAGCCTGCAGGAATTGAGTGACTTTTATATTTCCATCGGACAATATATTATCCCCTAGACAAACAATCCAGTTGTTTCTTATTGATGGTTATTATTATACCCGCGCTTTTAGATTGAGCAGTGACAACGTATGTTATCTGAATATTTGTATTAATCTTATTTTTGTGCCCCTTTATAAATAAAGACTTTTAAAAATAGTACCATCAGACTTCAACGGACCTCTCTATCTTTGCTGGTAAGTGACCTAGTTACGGGGTACGTAACAAAATATATAGCTGGAGTTAACGTGGTTAATTTAACTTGGCCACTAAAGTTAGATGAAAATCTGGCCCATTGCCCTCCTTGTACAAGCATCCATCAATGATCCTGCAAATTTCTCTTAACTGTTAGAGTTAACTTAAAAAGGAAGTGTGAGATGCTAAATTCTCAGAGGAAGAACTAAATAAGGCAGCATAACAAACAACACAACACCAAAGTGCAGGTTAACGAAGTAATCAGAAGGAAACACTTGGCATCTTGAGTACAAGTTCAAACATAAGCAAACAGTGTCTACAATTTGATAGTTCAGTTCTAAATGAAGTACTGTGAACCATTCTGGATGTTACACTAAGGAAGAGAATTGAAGGCTGAGGTAAAGGACAGAAATGATTTATTGGAATGGTTCTGGAAAAGGTCTTCAGTTGCCCAGGTACCTTGGAGAATCATGCTTGGCTTCCTTTGAAGAGAAAAGGCTGAAGAAACATCTAGACAAAGTAATTAAAGAGTAACTGTTCCCATTTTAATTTAAGGATCAAAAACCAAATGACTCAGTGTTAATGTGATTGACAATAAAATACAAAGAAAGTGTGAGGGAAAACTTTATTTTGTGCATTGGGTAGTTATCCAGAATGTACTGCCTGAAAACGCGATGAAAGCAAATTCAATCAAGCTTTTAAAGAAGGAATTAATTATTTGAAAAAAATAATAGGCAGAATCATTAAGAGCCATGGGATGGAGATAATTGGATTACTCTTTCAATAAGTCAGCATGGGCTTGATGGGCAAAACAGGCTCCTTCTGAGTTTTAATGATTCTAAAACTCTATAGACTCCAGACTACTTACCTTCCCATGATAGTGTTTCTGTGTTAAAATCTGAACTTCACTTTTCCCAACCTCATTTAAGAAAGGCTGAACAGGAAATGTTCCATCTAATATTACAAGGAGAGAAGGATGTCAGGCTGATGGGAAATAAAGGTAAGGTGATAATGTTTAAATAAAGAAAATAGGGCCCAGCTGGAGTTGATAATTAAGAGACAGCCAAGGTCTTGTTTTAAATGTTAATCAATAAAATTAATTAGTCAATTAAGATGGAATGGATGACTGAATGTATTGTACTAGAAAACTGAGGAAACAGAAGATAACTGAAGGACAAACAACTGGTCAAGTCCTTCATTTGTTCTCTTAAATACATAATGTTGTATAGAAATCCATTATTATAACTTTATCAAACTGTAGCATTAACCCAAGTCTAAGAAGCTGTCCAAACCAGAATTTTCTAAGACAAAATTAGCAGTGAGTTAGGATTGGGGGAAATAGAATAGTCATGAAGTCAATCAGCTTAGATACTCATTCTACATTCATAATCTTCTTTTAAAGATAGATTACGATATATAAATTCATTCAGCAATATCCAGTGCAATTACTAAAGCCACAAGTTATTTAGGTGTTACGAACCCCATAACTGGGTTACTTACCAACAAAGATAGAGACGTCCGTTGGAGTCTGGTGATACTATTTTTAACAGTATTTATTAGTAAAAATACATAAAAATAATATCAATGCAAATATACAGATAATATACGTCGTCAATACTAAACCTAAAAGTGCAGGTATAATATTAATCAATAAGAGATAAGCTCTATCTTTGTCTAGGGGATAATGAATTGTCCGATGGAAATATAAAGTTCGCTTCAGTTCACACAGGCTGCCGTCGTTTGTTTGTTGCTGTGTTGCAATTGGTGGAGAGAGAGAGAGATAGGAGAATGGGAACAGTTACCGCTAAGTGTTTTGCCAACCTTCCTTTATGATTTCGATCCGTCGGTGTCTCGTTGCTGTGGCCGTTCAAGTATGACCTCTCCTTTAGCTAAACCATTCTTCCGTGATGAGCCCGCCACCCAGGCAAGAGAGGACACACACGAGCTCTCACCGGCTTCGCTATAAAATGCTGTCACTGGATTTCTAGCATTTCTCCTGATGCGTCTAAAGGAGTTGTTCCCCAGAGCCTCTTTTATCCTCACTCACGAGGTCTCAGATGTCAATCAGGTTGGGATGATGCAATCCCTCAACCAGACCACTCTGGTTGTCCCCTGAGGGGTTTCAATGAATAGTACAGTACACAATACACAATTCCTTCTCCAAGGGACAATAGCAGTAATCAGTGGTTCCGTTCCGCTTATGTCAGGAGACATTCTACCTGGTTGTGTATTCTGCGTCTCTCTCTCTCTCATTTCCTGACATGCTGTGTATCTCTCTCATTTAATGACATGCTGTGTATCTCTCTCATTTCCTGGCATGCTGTGTATCTCTCTCATCTCCTGGGTCTCATACCCAAAATACCAGCGATCTTGCAATTCTCAAAAAGGAGGGGGCGACTTTGTACCCTTCGGCCCCTCAGAGTTGTGGCACATTCGTAACATAGGATTGCAAAACACTTTCAAACAATACAACTATTTCCTTGCATTTTTTCCAGCTTTATGTGCTTTGTCCTTTGCTAGAGATGCACCATATTGGAGGGGTCAGAAAGATGCAATTTAAGCAGTAAGGCAAAGTAGGCCATGGTGAATTTACAACTCACTTTATGTAGTTTCCATTACAATGTCATTTCTTTGTTTTAATAGTCTATTGCATCTTTCAGCAGGGTCAAAAATTATAGTATTAGAGTATATGTTTGGTTATCCCAAGGCAATTTTCTATCCTCAGAAGTCAAGACCGGTTGAATTTCAAGGATGATTGTACCATTAATGTTCAACATTTCTCATTGCTGTAATCTAGGACCCTTTGCTTTATCATGCATATTGGAATACCTTTGCCCCCTAACAACATCTGAATAAGTTTTTGTTCTAGATAGTCACCTGCAGTAGTTTATCCTGGCATCTCCACTATTGCCAAAATATCCAATGTTCTCCCTCCTCTCTGTCAACACTCTGTTCCCCTCTTGTAACAGCAAACAAAAATGCATTAGCCTCTAGTGCAATATTGTGGATGCTCACTGCTCAGTACTCTAAGGATTGTTTCAGTTGAAGCCCATACCTCTAAACATCAGTAGCATCCAAAGTCCAAGACAAGGTTTAAAGCCTCAGATGCTTCTGAACTGGTATTCCATGGGTGTGAAGGAAAACACACCCTCAATTCTGAGACTAAGTCCAGAGGTTAGGTTTGGGGATGCCATTGTGATTAGAGAACCTGTTGAGTCCTCCTCTAGGCAAATGGATGATCAGGGGCAATCAGGACATCAGGCCATTAGGAAAACTCAGACCACTGGGACGCTGGATCATTGGACTGCTGGGATCTGTGGCCATCAGGAAGTTTATCAGTGAGCAGGAGACCCTGAAGTATGGGAGGTAAGTATGAGTCTTTTCTTAGAACAATAGCCATCTAACACTGTGCTATGAAATTTGGCCCAGGGAAAGATTAATGATGCTTTCACCCACAGAAAATTTTTCAGAAAAGAGTTTGAAAGCCTCTCAGTTGGCAAGCATGACTCACATGCTTAAAACTTTCAGAGTGATGGGATTTCAGTACTCTGGAGTGGAAACAAATACAGTTATCTAACTGAATTTCTGGGCTAGTGTCATTTTCCATATGTACATACAACACCCAGCTTTCCTTCATCATCAGTTTGAGCTGTAGCTTCTGCTGTAATAATAGCTAGTGCTGAGTGACCCGAAATTTCTTCTATTTGAATATTGGATATGTGGAAGCTATTTGCTCCAGTATTTATGAGGAGAGAGCAAGTGAATCATGGTTGTAGAATATCTGTGATATCCTGCAATTGTTAAGATCCTGCTGACTCTAAGGTAAATAAATGATCAAAGACATCTGGGGACCTTTTGAGAGGTTAGAGAGAAATTTGTGGAGGCCCTTACAGAGATATTTGCCTTATCATGAGACACTAGTGAAGTTCACAGAGAGTGGAAGGCAGCTAAAGGCACTAGATTACAGACTTGTCATCCTGACATCAGCTGTGGGAAGTTCCTGCAGAGAATTCTAGTGACATAATCTTCCAGTATTTCCATTGACAGAGTCTGATTAATAGTTTTGAGCATGGCTTTGTAGATGGAAAGTCATATTTGACAAATTGTTTAGAGTTCTTTGATGAGGAAACCAAGAATGTCGGGCAGTGGATGTTGTTTATTTGGATTTTAGCAGAGACTTCAACAAGGTCCTGCATGGTAAGCTCATCTAGAAGGTTAGGTCTTATGGAATTATAGGAGAGTTAGGTAGATAATTTACATAATTGGCTTGGAGGTAGGAAGCAGAAGATGGTGGTTAAAGGTTGTTTCTCGGAATGGAGGCTGGTGACTAGTGGTGTGCCACAGGGGTCAGTGTTGGGACACTTGTTACTTGCAATTTTTATAATTGATTTATATAAATAATTATAGTTATACTGTTGGCAGTGTGGAGGATCAAAAGGATCCTGGGGTCCGAGCTGATGCGCAGGTTGACACTGTGGTTAAGAAAGCATATGGTACATTGGGTTCATCAATCATGGGATTGAGTTTAGAAGCCAAGAAGTGCTGTTGCAGCTATATAGGACCCTGGTCAGACCCCGCTTGGGGTACTGTGCTCAGTTCTCATCACCTCACTACAGGAAGGATGTGGAAACCCTAGAAATGGTGCAGAGGAAATTTACAAGGTTGTTGCCTGGATTGGGAACATGTATTATGAGAATAGGTTGAGTGAACTTGGCCTTTTTTCTTTGGAGTGACGGAGGATGAGAGGTGACCTGATAGAGGTGTATAAGATGATGAGAGGCATTGATCGTATGGATAGTCAGAGGCTTTTTCCCAGGGCTGAAATGGTTAACACGAGAGGGCACAGTTTTAAGGTGCTTGGAAGTAGATACAGAGGAGACGTTGGGGTAAGTTATTTCATGCAGAGAGTGATGAGTGCATGGAATGGGCTGACGGTGGTGGAGCCATATACAACAGGGTCTTTTAAGAGTCTCCTGGACCGGTAAATTGAGCTTACAAAAATAGAGGGCTATGGGTAACCCTAGGAAATTTCTAAGGTAAGGACATGTTCGGCACAGCTTTGTGGGCCAATGGGCCTGTATTGTGCTGTAGGTTTTCTATGTTCTATGTTTTATATGTCATCCACAAATTTACTGATCTAACAAATGCACTATCATCAATAAGTATTATGTACTTCCAATAAGATGGCTGCGTGTGTGAGTGCAGCTGGCTCACAGGGGCCAAACAAAGGTGCTTTTTACTTTGTAAAATGTATTTTTCTATGATCCAAAGACAATTCTGCTCCAAAACTTAGGGTAGTACAGGGCCACTCCATCAGTGAGCTGTGCATTGATCAGAGGAGCTGGACAGCTATTGATGGTAGAGCCAGCCGAGGTGTTGAAGAGGCCGGTCAGGATAGGGGAGAAGTCAGTTTGGGTTCAGAGAAGCTGACCTACCATCTGCTACTCAGAAACATCGGAGTTGATTCAATATAACCATGGGAGAGTGTCTCGGACGTTTCACTTGAGATTGCAAGACTGTGTTGTACAGTGATAATGTAGGTTGCCTCAGGCCTATTACACTTGTCTGGTGGAGGGACAGTGGACATGGGAGCTGTGTAACCTCAGTTGTAGTGAGAACTAGGCCTCAACACTTGGGCTTGCCTGTTGCTGTAGACCAGGTTAGAAATATGGAAGCATGACAGCGAGGTTGAGCTCAGCTGAGGCCTGGTTTTACTCTTCAGTGCTGCCTTCCTCTGCTTGAGCAGATTAATGACAGGTTGGACTGTGTGCATCTGAACACTACTGGGAGACTGTACCATTGATTGTTGGATATTGTCTCTCAGGGTAAGAACAAAGTTATTTGTTTTGTGCATTGTCTACTGTCTAACTGTTTTGCAGTTTTTAAAACTTCTTTGGGTCAATAAAACTATGTTAAGTACTTGCTTTCAAGCCTTCCCTAACCACTCAGATTTTTTTTTTATATATATAAAAGTCCCAGAACTTCTGTGTGCAGTTTTGGTCACCAAATTACAGGAAGGATATTAATAAGGTTGAAATAGTGCAGAGAAGGTTTACAAGGATGTTGCCGGGACTTGAGAAACTGAGTTACAGAGAAAGGTTGAATAGGTTAGGACTTTAATCCCTGGAGCATAGGAGAATGAGCGGAGATTTGATAGAGGTATATAAAATTATGACAGGTATAGACAGAGTGAATGCAAGCAGCCCTTTTCCACTGAGGCTAGGGGAGAAAAAACCAGAGGACATGGGTAAAGGGTGAAGGGGAAAAAGTTTAAAGGGAATATTGGGGGGGAGCTTCTTCACACAGAGTGGTGGGAGTGTGGAATGAGCTGCCAGATGAAGTGGTAAATGCGGGCTTACTTTTAACATTTAAGAAAATCTTGGACGGGTACATAGATGAGAGGTGTATGGAGGGATATGGTCCAGGTGCAGGTAAGGGGGACTAGGCAGAGAAATGGTTCGGCACAGCCAAGAAGGATCAAAAGGTATGTTTCTGTGCTGTAATGTTCTATGGATCTGTGGTTCTATGGGTCTTAGACTACAAATGTTTTTCTTTTGAGTGAATATGCTTCTTTTCTTGATATTTTGAATTATGTTACTCGCTATTTTTGAATGTTTGTTTGCTATTTTGAATGTTTTTTACCTTGGCCCCAAAGGGACACTGTTTCGTTCAGGTGTACTATGTTAAACAAAAATGTCTACACTTAACATACAAACGCCTACCATTTGTTTACTTAGTAACTTAATAATATCTAATCCTAACAAAGTAACATAATAATATCAAATTATAATAAGCCCTTTTTCTTATTTTGGTCTAAGACCCATTTATGACTCAAGTCTCTGGGAGAAGAAAATAAATCGATCTATCACTCCAGCTTGATGAATCTTTCATTGCACAGTAAATCCCTTGAAGTCATCAGGTCCCTTTGGCAGGCAAAGTACAACTAATTTTGGAGCACTTTCGTCATCCAAGGTGATGCGCTTCAGATGATGGACTAAACGATTAGGATGTGGAGCTGCCACAGGCCTGGGACTTTACTGACACGGAATCTGTTGCTGGCACTACACTTTCCTGTATGCTGATTTAAGATGACAGAAAATTCAACTTCATCTCTAGGCTGCAACTCCACACCATCCAACACCTCATTCACATGGAAAAAAAGCTTTTTACCATCACCAACTTCATAGTTAATGAATCCAAACTCGTCTTTTATACAGTCCATAGTGCCTTCTCGCAAAGGCCAACTTATATCCTGTTTGAGCCACAGTACATAGCTGGAACTTGATAGTTTCTCCCTTCTGAAGACAATCTGTTTTGATTGTCAAACTAATTATGCCAAAAGGATATACTTCATCTTTTATAGTCCCTTCCTCCGTAATCTCAATAAGTCCCTGATACTCTGCCTGCTGTGGATCGACACTGCACGATGGCCTCAAAACTTTCCCAGTATAGACTGTTGGATAGACTTTGTCACTGGGACTATTTACTGCTGTAATCTTGGCAACTTTTTCAGCACTCACCTTGTTTCCTTTTCCCTTTGACAAACTATTCTAAAATGTCTCCAACTTCCAACTCATCAACATCGCCCGAGAACTCACTGTAGTGAAATAAAATTTCTTGATCATGTTGAGAAGTTTTGATGAAACCAAAATTGTCTTTCAATGCTGCCACATATCCTACAAGTCTCTTAGCACTGGGGTTACAATTTAGAATTTTGATTGATACTGCACTCTCTAGACCAGTTCTTTTAACTTCACAAATGCTAGATTCAATCTTATCAGCAAGCTGTAGAATTGCACACCCTTCCAGCTCCTTTATATGGTTAGTACAGTCATTCTTATTCCAGCTTCATCATATGCAATTACTCCCTCTTCACAATCCTTTTCTTTACTCTTAGCAGGGCTAGTGGACTTGGATACTGAACCCATAGCTTCTTTCTCCACAATTCAGACAGACAGACATACTTTATTGATCCCGAGGGAAACTTGGGCTTCATTATAGTCCCAACAACCAAGAATAGTGTAGAAATATAGCAATATCAAACCATAAATAATTAAATAATAATAAGTAAATTATTCCAAGTGGAAATAAGTCCAGGACCAGCCTATTGGCTCAGGGTGTCTGACACTCCGAGGGAGGAGTTGTAAAGTTTGATGGCCACAGGCAGGAATGACTTCCTATGATGCTCAGTGTTGCATCTTGGTGGAATGAGTCTCTGGCTGAATGTACTCCTGTGCCTAACCAGTACATTGTGGAGTGGATGGGAGTCATTGTCCAAGATGGCATGCAACTTGGACAGCATTCTCTTTTCAGACACCACCGTCAGAGAGTCCAGTTCCACCCCCACAACATCACTGGCCTTACGAATGAGTTTGTTAATTCTGTTGGTGTCTGCTACCCTCAGCCAGCTGCCCCAGTACACAACAGCAAACATGATAGCACTGGCCACCACAGACTCCGTAGAACATCATCAGCATCGTCCGGCAGATGTTATAGGACCTCAGTCCCCTCAGGAAGTAGAGACGGCTCTGACCCTTCTTGTAGACAGCCTCAGTGTTCTTTGACCAGTCCAGTTTATTGTCAATTTGTATCCCCAGGTATTTGTAATCCTCCACCATGTCCACACTTTCACCTTGGATGGAAACGGGGGTCACCGGTGCCTTAGCCCTCCTCAGGTCCACCACCAGCTCCTTAGTCTTTTTCACATTAAGCTGCAGATGATTCCCACCATAGCCCTGTACTCAGCCTCATCTCCCTTGCTGATGCATCCAACTGTGGCAGAGTCATCAGAAAACTTCTGAAGATGGTAAGACTCTGTGCAGTAGTTAAAGTCTGAGGTGTAGATGGTGAAGAGAAAGGGAGACAGGACAGTCCCCTGTGGAGCCCCAGTGCTGCTGACCACTCTGTCTGACGCACCGTGTTGCAAACACACGTACTGTGGTCTGCCAGTCAGGTAATCAATAATCCATGACACCAGGGAAGCATCCACCTACATCACTGTCAGCTTCTCACCCAGCAGAGCAGGGCGGATGGTGTTGATCGCACTGGAGAAGTCAAAAAACATGACCCTCAGTGTACTCGTCGGCTTGTCCAGATGGGCGTAGACACGGTTCAGCAGGTACATGATTCCAAAGTATTCCAAAGTAACGCCACTCAGACTGTATGCGAAATGACACCATCCCTGTTGGAAGCTTTTGAACATGGATTGCATATGACACTGGTCTGGCTTTGTAAAATTTTTGGACACGCATTTTCCTCAACCTCAGCCTTTGCCTTCATGCCCGGAAGTGTTCCTATTCCTTTCGTGAGCACTTCCTTAGAGTCAGCAAGTATTTGTGACAGTCTCTCAGATGTAGCCTCGTTGCCCTCCTTTTCTGACACATCTAGTGCCTTAATGGTGTGCCAATCCAACTGGATTTTCCTGAGCCATTCATGTCCCAGCAACAGTGGTCCTCCATTTTTCAGTACATAGAAGTTCAGCTGCTGTACTTTATCTCTGTAGGTCACTGTCACTTTAATTTTACCTTTGGGATGCAATCTCTATCCTGTGTAAGTCTTTAGCAGTAGTTTAGTTCACTTCAGAGGTATGTGAGTATGTGAGAAAACGATCATTTGTAGTCGTGTACAGAGATCACTGTTAAAGCTGAGATTGTGGTCAACTCCATTTTTAGTTTCACACCGACCACTTGTGGAGTGATCCATGTTACTCTTCAATCATCTGTCTCTTTCACGCTGTGAAGTTGCCAAAAAGACAATCCACTTTCATTGAATTCATTTTCATCAGAACTGCCTTCTTTCATTTTGTGTACCTTGTTGTATTTTCTTTCCTGAGGTTTCTTGTTTCTCTGTATTTTGCTCTTTTTCTGCTGTTGATGAGCTTTACATGCTCTGCCAATGTGGCCCTGTTTGCCACAGTTTCTGCATTATTTGTCTTTAAACCAAAAGACATCTGGGTCATATGGCCTGTACCCACAACAGTAACATTATTTTCCTTCATTTCTGTTCAGTGACATTTTATTTGTGGCATATTCCAGAGATGTTTGTTGTATCTCGGAAGCATCCTGTGCTGCTATTTCCGTTGTGCTGCAATGTTTAGTGCTTTCTCGAAGGTACGGTCTCTTTCACACAGAAGCTTCTTCTGTATGGTTTCACAGTGCATGCCACACACTAACCTGCCCCTAAATGCGTCCAACAAACCAGCTCCAAATTGAGAATGTTCTGATAATTTGCGCAATTCAGCACAATATTCAGAAACGCTTTCATCTTTGCTCTGATTCTGATTATGGAATTTAAATCTTTCAGCAACGACCAGTGGTTTGGGGTTTAAATGCTGTTGGACAGTGTCTACTATTTGCTTAAATGTTTTGTCAGCTGGCTTTTCAGGGGTTAACAAGCTCCATAGCAGGCCTTATCTTTTTGCTCCCATAATACTGAGTAAGACACTGGCTTTCGTTTCATCATTAACAACATTAGCCTCACAATATAACTCCACTCTTTCAATGTAAGTTGCCCATTCTTCAAAGCCACTATCAAATGCTGTGGTGGTTCCAATCATTGCCATCTTTGTTATGTTAATTTAGCCCCGATTTCACCTTGTTTTCATTTTGACCCACATGACCTTTCTGCTAGCACCACAAGTACACTCCGTCTAGATGTGTGTGTGTGTCACTCCTTTTAATCTCCCTTCTGAGATAGGCAGACCCTTAATCCCTGGGGGTCAGTGCCAGCTGTGGTCTCAGCTGGATGTGCTGCGGCTCCGACTGTGTCTCTTAGTCTCCCGACATTCTCGACCCCGGCTGTGCTACTGCTTCCTTTCAGACTCATGGCCTCACTCTGCCTCCTTCTTCCACTCCTTGGCTCATTCCTTGCGCTCTTCTTCCAAGTGTCGTTATCAATTAAAACACGGCGTTCCGATATGATATAGGTTCATTATCGCCAATTTGTTGTGTATGTGGCCTGGCTACACAACAACACTATGAATAAAAAAGCTGGAGATGGGAGCTAAGTTTCATGGTTCTTTACTGGCAGAAATCCAAACTCTTAACACATGTACAGATCAATATGCGCCTAATAGCACATTCAACAACGTGTTACTAAAACATAAAGTAGTCCTTTGTTATACTGCAGGCCGTAGGGTACAAAAGGGGGGGAAATAAATAAATAAGTAAATCAATTACAGTATGCATGTGATGGTTCAGTCCGAAGTCCGTGGTCCAGTCCGTGGACTCCGGACTCTGGGTTTTCCGGCGGTCCCTTGCTGTGGTTGGACTTAACCAGAAACACCTGAGGCTCATTTTGGAACAGGGAATATAAGTGGCCCTGGTATTGAGTGTGGTGTGTGGTTGGTGTCATCTTGTCAAGATTCTCATGGCGGAGATGGCTGGTGGAAGGCTAGAATGGGCTCTTGCTATCCTTGGGGCTGCATTGGAGAACCATGGCTTCTGGGAGCCTTGCTGGTAGTAGTTGGAGCTGCCATTGCGGGATGGATACAGCTGTTTCCCGGGCCAGCTGGGTGTCTATCAGCCACTCTGAGCTAGGTAGGGATCCGGTTGATTCCGTAGCCAGCCAAGGCCACTGGCCATGACACTACTTGGAGCAACCTTGAGGCAGAGATAGAACTGTCTGTCATTCTTTGGTGTTTGTCTCTTCCTGTCCTTGCCTCTGTGCGGTAAGTCAGGCTGTTCTGCCATTGCCCTGCGGGGGGAACCTGTCTTGTCTTGTCTTTGCCTCCATCAGGTAGGTCAGGCCCCACCTTGGTGTGGAGTTATAGATGAGTCCCAGCTTGTCGGTGGATAAGTCCCGGCTCTATGTTGATGTACAGTTTCTAGTCTGCCCCTAGCTCCAGCCTCTGAGTTCCCCAAGCTCCAAGACTGCAGCCCCCAGCCTCAAGCTTCGACCCAAGTCTGCAGCCTCCAGCCTGAAGCCTCGATCCAAGCCTCAAGACCCCAAGTCCCTAACCAAGCCTCGTCACGTCCTCGCCTGGGTTTGGGGGTCCGAGCCCAAGGCAAGACCCAGGTTCTGGGTCCTTGTCCAGTCTCAGGCTTGGAGTCCACCCCAGGCTTCTTGTTCCCAGTCTGTCTTCCTGGTCCTGCTTCCCTTGCTTGGACTGCATCCCGTCCTGTCCTTGGGTTCCATCTCGTCCTGTTTTTGGAACTCCAGTGTCTGTGTCCTGCAGTTGGGTCCTGATTCAACACCTGACTTATGACAATGCATATAGTGAATAGATTAAAAATCATGCAAAAACAGAAATAATATATATATAAAAAGTGAGGTAGTGTTCAAGGGTTCAATGTCCATTTAGGATTCTGATGGCAGAGGGGAAAAAGCTGTTCCTGAATTGCTGAGTGTGTGCCTTCAGGTTTCTGTACCTCCTACCTGATGGTAACAGTGAGAAAAGGGCAAACCATGGGTGCTGGAGGTCCTTAATAATAGATGCTACCTTTCTGAGACACCACTCCTCGAAGATGTCCTGGGAACTTTGTAGGCTAGTATCCAAGATGAATCCAATTAAATTTACAACTCTTGGCAGCTTCTTTTGCTCCTGTGTAGAATCCTCCCCATACCAGACAGTGATGCATCCTGCCAGAATGCTCTCCACGGTACACCTATTGAAGTTTTTGTGTGTCTTTATTGACATACCAAATCACTTCAAACTCCTAATGAGGTATAGTCGCTGTCTTGCCTTCTTCATAAATGCATTGATATGCTTGAACCAGGTCAAATCCTCAGAGATCTTGATACCCAGGAACTTGAAACTGCTCACTCTCTCCACTTCAGATACTTCTATGATGCAGTTGTATAAGTCATTTGTGAGGCTAATTTGGAGAACTGTGTATAGTTTTGATTGCACTATTATAGAAAATACATATGTAAACTGGAAAGAGTGCAGAAAAGATTTGAGTGTGTTGCCAAGAGTATAGAGGGAGAGGTTGGACAACGAGGACCTCATTCCTTGGAACTTAGTAGAATAAGAGGCAACCTTTTAGTAATATGTACAATTTGAGAAGTATAGATAAAGTGGATAGTCAGTCTATTTCCCAAGGTAAGGAAGTCTAAAACTAAGGAAGAGAAATTTAGATTGAGAAGAGTAAAATTTAAAACAAACCATAGGGCAACATTTTCCCACAAAGGGCAGTGAGTATATAGATAGAACAAGCTGCCTCAGGAGGTGGTTGATGTGGGAGCAATAATATCATTAAGAATATCAATAGTATCACTTGGATAGGTTCATGATAGGGCAGAGCTTAGAGGGATATGGGGCAAATGCAGGAAATTGGAACTAGCTAGGTGCTTGGTTTGGACTTATTGGGTTGAAGGGCTTGTTGTAGTCTTCTATGACTCTGACTTTGATATGGGACAATATGTCTTTTTGATAAATGTTTTGTTTACAGCCAGTCATTGTATAGACATTCCTCAACAATGTGGGAAGATGAGAGTTGGCATGCAGCATAAAAATCAGCAACATGGTCACGTTCAGTGAAAGTTGCAAGGTCTTGATGATTGGAAAATACTGCCAGTGGGAATGTGTGAAGGTTGGAGAAGGTGGGGGGGGGGGAGTGTTAAAGAAGGGTAGTGCCTAATCTTGATTATAATGAGAGGGTAACATTTGCAGGAATGCCTGAGGACCTAAGGGAAATACCACAGCTCCTTCCTGATCACAAGTAGTCATAAAAATCTTGATGTGGACTCTCCATTTAATTACTCCAAAACCTAACCAGCCAAGGTTATAGTAAAGTATATTAGTGAACTACGTAAGGCAACCTTATTTAAATAAAATTATAAAGAGTCTCACACCACTAAACTAGGACATTAGCATGCCATGCAGCATGTCAGATTAAAGAGTAGCTTTAGCTTCATACAGTAATATGGTTTTTCAATTTCAGTCTTTTTTTTAAATCGGTCCTTCCTACTTTGTTCTGAATATTATGTTGAATTAGTATCCTTCATGCTGACTATGTCAAGGTCTATTCTTCAACTAATTGAATCCATTCCTCTCCTTGTCACTGTTTCAGGCTGCGTAATCTTTGTATCCTGTTGGAACCCGTTAAGCTTCTGACCCCATGTCCTTGTCTGCAGTAAGACCACCTGTTTCCACCTCCGTAACATTACTAGTCTCTAGCTTGTTTCCTTCAGCATGGAAGCACTCCACTGTGCCTTTGTTTCCTTCAGTCATGGGTTTTGTAATGTAGTCCTGGCTGGCCTCCCAATTCTTCATAAACTTGCTGTGAATTTGTGTTGGCAACTGGTAATATCCATGTTAGTGAGATCATTGCCAAGAAGCAATAGAGCAGGTTTAAATATGAATGTAAGTTTATTTTTTAACACTGGATTGTCATTTAGATGGTGTTATGATTTTGTTTGTGCTCCTGCTCCACAGAATAATGAAATGCATTTTAAAGTCAATCATTTTAAGTTGCCTCCAGACAATCTTTTCAGGTCAAATCTTGTACATGAATCAGAGTATTTGTCTGAACCATTTAGAACACTACCTAAAAATAGCATCAGGCAGACTTTTGTATCTGTGGTGAACCCTCCCACATCTAACTCATTAATTTTCAATAGTTGTTGGCTTATTGTTCAACAGAAATACAGTAAAATGATACTTGGCTTGATAATTAATTTAATGTGATATGGAAGTCTGGCTTTTCTAACTTAACCATCAAAGTTCCTCTCAAAAAATCTGGTGTAGATATTGCCTGTTATACTGAAACTGATGCTCCAACTTCACCATTCAATGACACATTAAAAACAGCAATGTCAATAGAGTGCATTTTGAATCCACTGAACTAGCTTTGTGAGTGCTCAGTGTCTAGAATCATATCAACATATTATTGCACTGAACTTTAAAACTTTGTTTAATATCATCCAAAGGAAAAAAAGTGTCATTTCCTTTGCATGATGTATGTTTAGCATTAAAATAGTGGAAGAGAAATAAGCCAACCATTCTCTCGGTCCAAAATGGTCATTAAACTGTCTACTCTCTAAAGGTGGATATAACAGATTACACATAACTTTGCGGGAAAAAATGTTCTCTCCAATGACTTGATCAAAATATGATTAAACATTGCAATTTTCAAGTAGATAATTTGGTTTGTATCATTTTGCTCTTTGTGCTGAAATGGATTGGCTTATTCCACTGCACTGTAATGAGAATAGTACTTCAATAGGATTTCCACACGAATGCTGAATTATACTTCCCATTTACTTCTCCTAATTAGGATGTCATCACAGAATAGTGGTTAGTGCGATGCTATTACAACTTGGGTCATCGAGTTTTGGAGTTTAATTCAGGTGTCCTCTGTAAGAAAGTTTGTTAAGTGTTTTCTGTGAAGGGTATGTATTTCCTCCAGATGCTCCGGTTTTTTCCTACAGTCCAAAGACGTACTGGTTAATTGGTTACTGTAAATTGTCCTGTGATTAGGCTAGGGTTCAGTCAGCGGGCTGCTGGGTGTTACAGCTCGGTGGGCCAGAAAGGCCTGTTCAATTCTGTATCCCTAAGTCAGGGGTGCCAACCTTTCATATGCCATAGAGCAATACCATTAAAGAAGAGGTTCATGGACCCAGTTTGGGAATCCCTGCTCTAAATGAATAAATATTTCTGTGTCATAAGAATCTATCTTTTATTCTTACCTCCCTTGAAACTCGTATATACTTCAGTTGTTTCCTTTTTCACCTGGGGAAGGAATGCAATGATTGAATGCATCTCTGAAGTATTTTGGTCGGGTGCACTCCCATTACTTTTGCCATCTAAATTGAGGTAGTGGAATCAGTAAACACTCAATTGATTTCCATCATATGTTTGCAATCATGGTCATACTTTTAGAATAGAATTGAAGTAGCCAGGTGCATTATATAGACGCATGTTAGTACTTCCAGTTTTACTGCCTTTGGGATTTCTACAATTAATATTGCTTTTGCTTATTTTGTTGTCTCTGAAAGAACTGCTTAATTTACCTCTGCCTTGCTGAAGGTCATTTTGCTGTAAATTATTTAACCATTTATTTACTTCAAACTCTTTTTCTGAATCCATATCAATAGGCGTACATTGTAAGCCCATCCAATTCAAGTTCACCTTTCCTTGGACAGAGTAGAAGATATCCTTCCCTCTACTAATTACAATTCTTAATCACAATTTCTTGGTGTACCTAATCATGATTGTGACTGGATTTCCTCAAATCAAGAATTCCTCAACTCATACATCACCAGTTCTCAAATGTTTGCATCAAGATAAAGCTAAATCCCTTCATTTTTTCTGCAGGACTTTTTGAAATTCCAAGTTTCATATTAGCTGGAACCATTCTGAAGAAAAGGACAGCATGATTGGCAGTTGTCAGTTATCTTCAAATTGTTGGGGGAAAAAACTATTCTGATGTATCTTTTTCTGATTGTTTTTGAAAACACTATATTTTTAATTGCCCCTTCAATCAAAGGGCCAACACTCTACGCAGCAGTATTGAGAATGTAATGATTTCATGATGTTACTATCAAGTAGAATGGATGGTACTGCTTACTCATTAATATTTAAAACAGGAATCTGAGACCAATGCTCCCCTACAAGGAAAATGTTGAAGTAATAGTAGGGATTGAAACCCATCAATCTGTTGTATGCCAATCTGAGAAGGGAGTCTGCCTCCAAAGCCAGACTCGTCATGGCAGCCAAGCACCAGCAGCATACACCATGAAAATTCGGTTGCTGGGAAGAGGGGTACTGACCTGAGATTATATGAAAGAGAGCTGGTGTTCATCAGTGAAGTAATTGCTAGGAGGAAGGTCTGGTGTGCTGGGGATTGTGGTGATGGAGGGTTTCTGAGGAGTAAGATTTTTAGCACAAAGTACAGTGAGTATCTGGAATGTTCTGTCAGTATTTTATTCAATCTCTACATTTAGTTGGCATTTGGAAGGTATTTAGGTAAGTGGGGAAATGTGGGTTGTGTTCCTGGTGTGGGAGCATGAGTTAAGTGGAGATGGACAAAGTGATTGTCATAATATGATGTAATGAAGGGCCTGTTGCTGTGCAGTGCGATTTCATGTTTCAAAATCTCAATGAACTAAAGTTTCCCATTGTCAGCAAAATGACCATTTATGATGAGAAATTCATCAAACTAGTTTCTACTCAGACTGTTCCATGCCAGCTGTTATTGCATCAACTTCCAGTTTATGTAGGAAAGAGCAGTCATAAGTAGTGTACAAATGTTGGCAGTATCAGATATGATGTGAGCACCTGATCCATTTTCACAACAACCACAATATTACCACCAAAGTAGTATGAGTGAAATCTATGAACACAATTACGACTATGGCCCAGGACTGCTTTACCAGTAGGACTGAGTTGTGGTCTCTCTCAGTTCATCAGTCTCAGAACCTTTCCAGATTGCTGCTATAAATGTTCTCTGCCTCTATCTCATATCAGTGCTCCTGGTGCATTAGCAAAGTTAGCCAAACTTGGTCAGAAACTTCATCAATTTTCCTTTAGCCTGCAACAACTACGGAGTGGGAGTTGAAAGGGATCCACACAGAGCACTCATTTTTCACAGAGACATTCTCTGTCACCTTTCTGACAAAATCACTTGGCTGTAGTCATGTAAGGTTCCCACAGACCATTTCCACAAAGTTGAGATTTGTCAGTTAGCATCTTCAAAACAAATGTTGTCTATCATCTGTCCATTTCTATAAAATGCTGGCCTCTAGCAATAAATGCTGATGGTGAGACACTCAAATACATGGATCATGTTCTATCTCCAAGAAGCCAGACACACAAAATCAAATTCATCATTTAAAGAAGCAGGAACTTGAAAGCTGCAAACCTCAAATCTGGAACAGTGTTCATGACATTTGTCCTTATAGGTTTCTCTGATAAGCACTGACTTGAACAAATGGCTAAGGTCCTGCCGACACTATCCCATCAATCAATCATTGGGATTAATGAGTCAAAATCAGCGGCCTTTCCCTGGTGGATATTTCCTGCACTAGGGCCCAATTGTTCCTTGACCGTTTCCAACAGCCAGGTCAGTTCATATGAACTGAAAGATGAAGTGAAGAAAGCTAATGTAAAAGGGTAATGGGAAACAGTAAAGCAAGAGCCAGTAGATGACTGGTGGATCCAGGTGAGGAAAGGTGATAGGCTGATGGAAAGGGAAGTGGGGATAAAGACAATAGTTGATCAGTGGAGGCACCAATGGTCTGGAGTTGACAGCGTATGAGAATAACAGAAGGAGATGCATGGAACCAAGTAAGGGAAGTGGGTGGAATTAGTAAGAAGAGTGGGCCCAGTGACAGCAGTGTGTATGTGATGGACAGATGAAGTGGATAGAGGATGAGAAACGTTGATGGGAACATTGGGAGTGAAGGAGGAACTGGATATATTGGGAGGAGAGAGAAAGGGACAGAGAGGGACACACCTTACACCAGATTCTCAAAATGAACAGGCCATTCCTAGCTGCATCATAGCAGAATACCATCAGAGGAGAATGTTCAAGGATTGTCTCAGCTTCCTCAAAGAAAGATAATGTCCCTGTTGAATTTTGGGAACTCCTAGACCATACCTTTCAACATGGTGAAAAAGTGAAGATAGTATTAAGATCCTCAAGTCTATTCACTAGGAGACCACAAAAGCCCACAGTTAGCAGGAAGAATCCATACAGCTCCCAAATATCAGCTATCACACCCACAGAAACGTCTGTTGGCCTCATCTAGTACTTCAGAATTCGGCCAATTGGAAGGAATCAAGCCATCTTCAACTCCAAGCGACTAATCAATATGACTAGAAGTGCTTATTACTTAGAACAAAACTAATTAGAGAGCATTACTAAATTCAGAGAATGACAGATGACTCCAAACATCATATCAAGTGAGATCAAGGTGAATGAAGATCAGATAATATCAAAATGTTAACCTTTAAACATCACAATTATCATTTAATTAATATTACCTTTAGCATAAAGAAGCCACTGCCAAGCTCCCCACCCCCCCTGCACACCAATCCATAGACAAAAGAGTCATGATTCTAATAAAAACTTAAAGAGAAAGAAGCTCAATTTCGGCTTGCACTGTTGTCATCAACAATGGGATCTTCATGCTAATTTATGTTTCTGATAGTCCTAAGTCAACAGTCTCCAGAAAAGCTGTCTCACAAAGAAATACAAGAATCCTGACAATAAAGAATATGACACAGTAGTCTGGCTTAAATCCAAAGCACCAACTAGACAGGACTTAAAGTCCATTATGAGTTGAAATACTTGAGAACTTCATTGTGATCCTGTCATGATGGAGGAAGCTGGAGTCTTAAATATGATTGACAGTGACTGTGCTGTTTGAAGTTTTGAACAGAGGACTTTCATTGCCTAATAAATAGCACATCACAGACAACTGGCATTCTGTTTGTTTAAAAAGCCACATGCAGATCTCATTGGGTCAGATTGCTGTGGAGACGTTCCATTGTTTTCTGTGGATGAACTTGCGCCTTATTGCACTTGTGGTATTTACCAGAGTACAGATGGGAATATTTGTACAGAGGAACACTTCTTCTATAGAAACAGAACAATCAAAGCTGCTTCACAAGAAGCAGGGAAAAAATTGTATTTTTGGTGATGAATACTGTAATTTTAAGTGATATGTTGACGTACGTAGTCTCACAGATGATTCTGCACTCCTCGGCAGCTTGGATCCAATAACTGTGGCTCCAGAAATGTAGACCAGTTTTGTTAACTCTGACTCACATTCCCTAGGACTGCGAGCTTCCTTTTGTGTGTTAAGTTCATAAAACTCTCTCTTTAATTAATACTTAAGTAGGCACATTTTTTTTATATAAGGACCACAGTCTTCAACAGCTGGTTAAAACAACCAACTTCTTTCAGTGGCTTACACTAGCTAGATATTGAGCCCATTTTTGCTGATCTGGGCTCATACTTAATGTAGTCACACTACAGTTTGTAGCCATGCATTTCCCAGTGCAACACTGACATTAGCACAGCAGTCCTCCCGGAGAGGGCTGCTAGTGGTTGCCAGACTGCTGATAGCAAGAACTGAAGAATGCACTGGTGGCCTTTTGACATTAATCAGATATTGATCAAAGATATCCTGAAACAGTTAAAAAATAACTTTTTACCAAAAATTCAATAATATGTAAAAAGAAAATCGACACTGCTGATAAGTAACCAAAATATCATCATTAAGTATTGGACTAAAGAAAGAGAATGAAATTACTTACTTAACCATAATTTTTAAACAAAATTTGGCTACCTCACACAAGATGTACCAGATGCAATTGAGATCCAGCCCTTTATCTAAGCAATTTAAACATTTGTTAGATCAATGCGACTGACCTCCAGCACATACTCAACCAGCATTTTGCAGTATTTTGGTTTAAAAATACTGGAGTAAACAACCTTTCTCCATGAGCCCACTAGTTTGTTGGCAGCTCATTCCCACCAATTAATTGAATTTCTGGGTTAAATTATGAAAAGAATCCAGTCCCAGATCTGATCATCAACATTATTTAGTTGTAAAATGCTGCCCAGATTACAGTTTTTCTCCAAAATATGACAAGCAAAAGCACATTTGTCATTCTTCTAGATATTTACTCCTCAGCACTAATAAGATAATGTCAATTTTCAGATGGAACAACCGAAATACAAACTGCTGATATGTCCTCATGCTCAAGAATTGTCATTTACTGTCCACATATCCAGGTTTCTTGCTAAGGTATTAAATTTAGGCTGCCAGTCTCATGCATTGATGGAGTCAAAATGATGGATAGATGTAAACTAATACAACTGAAGTTCAAGAGGTAATTAAAATCCCATAGTACCTTGCAAAGAAAATAGTGAGTTTTTCAATCAACTTCAAAAACTGACCACAGTTTGCTGTTTTGGGGACCTTAAAATCCACAACTTGCCTTCCACTGTCTGCTTTAGCACCAAAGCAAACATGGACAAAATGGAGGATTTGAGCAGTAATGTACAAATTCAGCACTGATTATTTGTGTTCTACTCTTTAAGTGAAACGGGGCATGCCTCTGATCAAGCAGAGAATATATTATATACGTTAGCAGACTTAAGTGGATTTTTATATGCTTCAGGACTTACTTCACTGGGACCTGAGATTTCTCCATTGGAATGTGGTAAACTGCTAGATAAATGTGTCTAATGACAAGCAAATATAAATCTTTAGAATTATTGTCATTGTCAAGATGCTTGGGTAATGATAGCAATCTTTGTTCTTTGAAGTAACATAAAAATACTGAACTTTCACATATTGAATTTATATGCCACCTTACCTCTAACTAATCATGAAGTCTCTCACTTTCACAATCAAATTCAGAATCACTTTATTGCCAGTATATGAAACATACCAGAATTGATTTTGGTTCACTGTCAAGTATAAAACACAGGACAATACCATAACAGCCAACACAATAGCAACAATTTACGAGGCAATAGTGTATCAGCTAAGAGCAATAAACAATTAGCAGATTGGTCACATACACAAGCGTCAATAACTAAATTTAAATAAATGTGAATATATGAACAGACTCAGTAATTGGTAATAGAACAAGGAGAGTAGGACAGACTATTTAGCAGATGTTCTTCAAGGACAGTTGGGGTAATAAATCTGAAAGAGTTTTGTTGAGAAGCTGGATTGCAAGCTTCAGCGATGATGTTTAGTCCTGGAGGTGATGGATTAAGCCAGTTGATGGTAATTGATCGCTCCATAACAGGATTCACCACAAGGAAGCTCACTAAGGCTCCATTATAGCTCAAAATCATATATACAGTATATAATCCCCAGAAGTGTCCAAAGTATCCAAGTAGTTGACCTCAATAACTTGACCCTTTCAAATGTATGTTCAATTGCTCCAAAAATTGTGCGTTATCTTTAAGTTATGTGAGCCATGTTCCACCTGAAAAAAAATGTAAACACTGTTTGAATTGAGAGTACCCAGCTCTATTTTACATCTCCATCTTATCTGTTTTAGTATAACAGCAGGACGACATATCACTAGACAACAAAGTTTTTGCTTCCTGAAAACTTCTGGGTGTGTCTTATGGATTTTGGGCTGCTGACCATAAAAATCACCATGAAGTTTCTCTAAAATGCACTATTTTTAACTGCCTAAATTTATCATTTCAATTCACGATTCAAGTCAGAATAATTGATGCCAAGTTTAAAGAACTCACTTTTGTTGGTCCACAGATTAAACAGGTCATTTTGAAGAACTTCTACTGGGACGGGAGAAAATCAGATGGAAGGCATTCGAGGAAGTTGTTGAAAATTTGCTTTACCTGGTTGACAACATACTTTAAGCATACAAAACCATGAAGTACAACATGTCACAAAAGATTCATTTTCTGCAGTCCCATTTAGATTTATTCTCTGCAAATCTTGGTGCTGTTGACCACCATGGTGAAAGGTTTACCAGATCATTGCGATCATGGAGAAATGGTATCAGGCCAACTGGGAACCATCCGTGGTAGCTGATTATTGTTGGTCACTTAAACAAGAAGCTTCAGACTGAGTACAAGTCAAAATGACAAAATATTTTTAGCTTATTTGAACTATTGCAAAAAGTCAGTACCATTATGCAATTAAATGCCTTATACACAATAAAAGTTAATTTCTCAAAACCCCTAAGTGACACAAGTGGTCTGAAATTATATTTGTTTCCAGCTTCAAGCAGTCTATCATAATCACAAAAATTTCTAAGAAAGCAACACTTTTGAAAATATTTGTTGTTCAGTGCCACAGTATTTGCTATAAATGATTAATTTTAACTCTGTTTCTAGCAATAGCAGAAATCAATAAAATAACCCACAACAAACAACATTCTTCATTTTTATGTCTTTGATGTCATCCTGAGACTTAAAGTATGTTTGTGTTCATTCTTGTCAAAGAACTGTTTTACAAAATTAATCTATTAAATTGATTGTATGTAGAACAAACATTCATCAAAATGGATGGGAAAAATCCAAACATTATATACATACAGTTAGTAACTGTATATCCTCTTCAGAGTGGCAAAAGTTAGAGTAATGTCAATTCCTAATTAAAGAAAAGCATCTGGAAATCCTTCTTTAAGCTTCCCGTGCCAACACATGACTCACAATACAAAGTGATCTTTATTCCAGCCAGAAAGATAATCCAACTTTTGCTTGAAAGAATAGTATGATTGGGTGTTCAGTACACAAGCAGCTTGTACCATTTGACTATTCTTCTGTGGAGAAATTCATCCATTATCAATAACACTAAATATGCTCAGATCCCACTTTGGAAATTTAGTTTCATTAATTTCAATAACATTTCGAAAGGAGGGTACAATGTAGAGACATTCTCTATCTGAAAGCAATGCCAACAATGCCTGTGTGAACATTATGATAGTCCAAAATAAAGCAAGCTCAGTGCTGATGAAAAGAAATTATTTTCTATGCAGATGTATTCTATTATCTATTCATATTATGGTAAGATTGTAATTTCTTGTCCTTTTGCCATCAACTATCCATTCCTTATAATTATTTGATTGAGGCTGAGGCCACATACACAATCTTGCAAACACATAACAGCTCTCTAGAATTTGACTTTTCTTTAATGTACAGCATTTTCAGCCCATCTGGCCCTTACCATTTTGAGAAGTAGTACCATTACTTTTCAATGTTCAGGGATCATTTTAACATGTACATGCAGAAACAGCTAGAAATGTATTTGAAAATGAAATGACACTATCTAATCAATCATTTTCTACAATATACGTGTCAAGCATATCAGTTTAAGCATTTGGAATTATGCAAATGTTTCATTTTTTTATTATTAACCATGGAACAAAAGTACTTCAAAGGTTTCAAAGGTACACTTAATGTTAGAGAAATGTATAAAATATACATCCTGAAAATTCTTTCTTTGCATACATCTACAAAAACAGAGGAGTTCCCCAAAAAGTGAATGACAGTTAAATATTAGAACCCCAAAACCCCCCCAGCTCCCCTCCCATACATAAGAGAAGCAAAGCAATGACCACCCCACCTCCCCAACTAGCAAAAAGCAACAGCACCCCTCACCATGTACTCAAGCATGTAGCAAAGCATCAATAAAGACACAGACTTGCAGTACTCTAAAGGTCGCTCATTCACCCAGTAATTCAACATATCTCAGGCTCTCTCTCTCCCTAATAAAGGAAAAACAGGCATTCCCATTTCACAATGAGAGAGGAAACATAACAAACAATTTGGTGATTTACAATGGCAAAAGTCTGTTGCGTCGCTTTTTCCGAGCTCTGTGCCCAAAGAACTCAGGTCTCTGTGCACCCAGCAGCTCACTGCTTTCGATCTTCCATCTCCCATGACACACCAATTCTTTGTGGCGGCTTGGACCTCGAGCCCACCTGCCACCAGAGCCATGAAATCCCAGAACCCTGACAGAACCAGAACTAAGTGGCCAGTCATGAGACCCTGAGAGAGGGTCCCCCTCCTGCAAAGGACTGAAGGCAGTGTGTAACTCTAGGTCAGGGTCTTCTGAAGAGCCCTGAAAGGGGAAAATAGAGATAGTAAGGATAGAAATAGAGCTGTTTCCAAAGATGCAAGCGAAGGAGTCACCATAAGGCACCATTGTTCTCCTAAGCTCCTCCTTATAAGTTTTTATAAGGAAAATGTTAAGAATATAAAACACAGGAGCAGAATTAGGTCATTTAGCCCAACAATTCCATCATGATTGATTCATTATCCCTCTCAGTCCCATTCACCTGCCTTCTCCCGATAACCTTTGATGATCTGATTAATCAAGAACCTATCAACTTCTGCTTTAAATATACTCAATGATTTAGACTACATATATGTCTGTAGCAAAAAATTCCATATAATTTGACACCCTTCAGTTAATCTCTGTTCTAAATGGATGTCTCTCTATTCTGAGGCTGTGCCCTCTGGTCCTAGACTCACTCACTATAGAAAACATCCTCTCCGTATCTGCTCCTTCTAGGCCTTTCAAAATTCAATAGGTTTTAATGAGATTGCCCCCTCATTCTGAACTCCAGGGAGCAGAGGCCCAAAGGCTCCTCATATGTTAACCTTTTCATTCCTGGAATCATCCTGTGAACATCCTCTGGACCCTTTCCAATGCCATCTTTTCTTAGATAAGGGGCCCAAAACTGCATATTATACAGTACTCCAAATGTGGTCTGATCAATGCCTTACAAAGCCTCAGCATTATACTCTTGTTTTTATATTATTGTCCTCTCGAAATGAATGAGAAAATTGCATTTGCCTTCCTTACCACTGACTTAACCTGCAAGTCACCAGAAGCTAATTAGAAAAGGTCCCCTTTTTGGAGTATTCTGTGGTGACCACTTTCATTAACCCTTACATGGATTCGGGTGTGTTTCGTGGTAACCACTTGTGCTGAGGAATATTCCATGACTGTCACCTTGTGATATCTCCGCATGGATTTAAGAACACTACTGGTCGGCTGAGATCTTCTTTGACTGTTACCTTGTTTTCCCAGCATGGAACCTGTGGAATTCTTCGTGATCACCTGCTCATTGCATTTTAATGCAGATTTACAAGTTTCTCCTCTCACCTATTCAGTGGATTACTGGCACTTTCCAGCTTGCCATCTTAAGACTTTAAGAACTGTCCCTAAGCCTGACGGTTTGGAGCTACAACGCATAACACTGTTATCTCCTGTTTAGAAGAGTAGTTTGTTTAACCATGAAGTGCAACATCTTAATTTTCTATATTTTGAGTAGATACTAATAAATATAGTGGTTTAAATTTAAACCCTGACTATGTTTGTGGTCTGCTGCTGCTGGTGAGTAGCACACCAACACATAGGTAGCTTTAACAGAAGTGTGTTTATTAATAGTCACCAGGAAGGCCCGGAGGGAGAGGATTAGGTGCTTATATGGACATGAACCTGGACTTGGACTTGGACACTGAATGACAAAACCAAAAAACGACGGACAATTTGTATCTTGGCTCAGAGCAGCGGCAAATGGCCTGCAATCCTCTGCTGGACACAAAAACAACGGAATTTGTATCTTGAGTCGGAGTAGCAGCAAGTGGCCGGCTAAACTCAGCTGGACAGGAAAACGACAGAATTCACAAAGCACCCCCAGGCGCCGAAGCAACTTAGAGTCCACTATTCTCAACAGCCTGGAACGTGCATAGCCGCACTGGCTGAGGTGACAAACCAGCAGTGAATAGATGTAAGCCAGAGTTTTTATGCTGCCGGTTCAGATGAGAATCAGGAACCCCAATCAATGAGCCTGACAGAATATGGGGAAAAGGAATTAACAGAAGTGAGGAGTCAACAAACGGACCGGACCCTGACACCACCTACACTTCCAGCTCTTTGTCAATTTTGTCATCTGGCTACTAATCCTCCTTTGAGTAGAAGAACCTTCTCCTGACTATATCATTGAATACTGAAGACTGCAGCACCATTAGTGAGGACCAAGAAAGTATGGACAAGGGATGCGCAGGGACCTTTACAAGACTGCTTTGAGTTGGTGGACTGGGCTGTATTCAGAAATTTATCTTTAAGTCTGAATGAAAATGCGACAGTCATCAATGACTTCATGAAAACCTGTGTGGATGAGTGTCACTGATTTCTTGAAAACCTGCAGACCTTAACTGCACACGTAATTACACATATTCCCCTTTTAAAGAAACAAAAAAACAATACTAGGTCCTCATAAACTTGTAAAAACAAAATTCTCTCTAATGGAGAGATTTACATTAACTTCAATTGTAGTGAGAAAATACAGTCACATATTCACTCATTTACTTTCAATCCATCTCTGTGGTGGTTCAATAACCCTTTGTGATCCCTTATTTGTTTCCACAGATATATTGTTTTCATTTGCTGTGTTCAGTCTCTAATCAGCATGTTCATTTCTTTCAGACCTTTCTGCCAAGATCCTATCTATTTGTCTGTCTTCTTGCTTTTGCTCTGTGACCATAATTCACTCCATGTGCCTCGTAATGGAGCCCTTGACTACATTCATGTGCTTAGTGAGTCCTTCCACAAATTCCAACTGATTCTGTCTAATTCACAAAGCTCCTTCCATTGGCTGTATATCAACGATAGCAACTCCAGTGGTTTGAGTTGAACTGTTGCTGTTGGTCTGACCATCTGCATGGTCTCGCCATCTTCCTTTTTATTTTTCCTGTTCAACTTCAGAGAGGATCATGGAGAATTTTTTGATTTCCAGTTTTTATCTGGAAGTTGATGAGAGACAGATTTTGAAACAAAACTGCATGATGTGGAAGCAAGACTGATGATTCTTCATCATAATCACACTGTTCAGCACTGTCATCCTGACTGTCGTGCTCGTGTAGCTGGTATAGATGACTATTGTAAGCATAGTTCTTGTGTTTCTCTTGCATAACCTCTCTGGAGCTCCCATGGATGCTGTTACAGATTTCTCAAGTTGCATCAGGTAAACATTTGAACCTCTCAAAGACACTTGTGTATGTTTCTGTAAGAGCTGCATGATCATCTTTGGTCTGTAAAGCCACTACAAAAACACTTCTCACCAGGTTGAGCTTTTCTCGTGCCATTAGACCTAATATTGTCCATATTCGTTTTTCAACAATCAGTAGCTGTGCCTTTAGGTGCTGTACCTAGTGATTGAAGGTCACTCTACAGCCATTTTTTACTGGAACATTCCTTCCTATATAGCTTGTCACTTTTAACTTCACTGGGTACATCTTCCTCTTCATTGTGAGAGTCTTGTAATTATTTATGGATACTAGATTTCCCTGAGCTCCAGTGTCAAGCTTGAAAGGAATTGTTGCCTCATTCACAGTCACTTGAAAAGTCCATACTGTTTTACCAGTACCAGCAGTCTGTAAAAAATCTACAAAGACTTCCTCCATTTTCTCACCAACTGTGTGCACCTTCCTCTTGGTATCCCTGGCTTTGCAGCACTTTGAAAAATGATTCTTCTTCCCACAGTTAGTGCATGACCTTCCATAAGCAGGACAAATCTTTGGAATGTGCCTACCTCCACAATTGCTGCATTTGCTGTTTGAGCCTACCTTTCTGTTTTGCTGCTACTTTGGGAAATCCCTTGTGCTCTGCCCCTCTGTTTACACAGCATGCACTGATGTTTCTGCCCTGTGCAGCTCCTTAGCTTGACTGCATGTGGTCTCCACTGTCCTACATATATCCACAGCCTTTTACAATGTTAAATCTTTTTCATGGAGCAGGCTTTCTCTACGACCATTATCTGGGATTTGGCAAACTATTTTGTCTCTAACTAGTTGATCAGATTTGATATCAACTGCATATTTTGTGAAATTTATTCCTAGCAGTACAATGCATACATGATAATATAGAAAAAAGTAAACCAATTCCAGTAAGTATATATATTTATATTAAACAATTAAGTTAAACATAGTGCAGAAATAGAAGTAATGAAAATAATGTGAGGCAGTGTTTATGGGTTCAATGTCCATTTAAGAATCAGATGGCAGAGGATAAGTAGCTGTTTCTGAATTGCCAAGTGTGTGCCTTCCTGATGGTAACAATGAGAAGAGGGCATTCCTGGGTGATGGGGATCCTTAGTAATAGACGTCACCTTTCTGAGGTACTGCTCCCTGAAGATGTCCTGGGTACCACTGAGACTAGTATCCATGATGGAGCTGACTAAAATTTTCTGTAGCTTCTTTTGATCCTGTACAATAGCCCCCTCTCCCCCCCACCATAACAGACAGTGTTGCAACCTGTCAGAATGCTCTCACTGTACATCTGTAGAATGTTCTGAGACTTTTAGTTGACAAACCAGATCTCCTCACACTCCTAATGAAATATAGCCACTATTTTGCCATCTTTATAGCTGAATCAACAAGTTCAGACCAGTTTAGATACTCAGAAACATCCAGGAATTTGTTACATGACACCATGTTACATTGGTTCTTGATCAAAGACAAACTTGCGTGGGTAAAAATGCTAGAACATATTTATTTCCAGGACTCTCCAGCAATGGTTCCCAATCTCCAAACTTACAGGACCTACTCAGTGTGTGAAACTCAACTAAGTATAGGTTAAAACTTACACATGCTCTGGTCCAGCTGGAGTCTCCTGTAAATAAATATGTGCTAGTGTTTTTACCCAGGCAACTTTGTCTTTGGTCGAGAACAATATAACATGATGATCTTCTTTCTGCTCACGGGGAAAAATCTTATATCTTTCAGATCTGATGTTTTTACTTGGGACAGAATTCTCCTCAAATTTTGTCATCAGTGTCCAGATCAAAGTTTAGCTCATCAGTTTAAAAGCTGTTGTAGATGTCAAAAGCATCTTCGCTAATTACGTGAAGAAAGATAAATGCTTTCAAGTTTTCACTCATGCCTCTGGCTCTACTCATTTCTAAGTATATATTGAATCATTGTTTGAAGCATTTCCAGTTATCAGTTAAACTGCTGGTAAACTGCATAGGTGCAGGAAAACTTAAGTTATCCGTTTCAGGCTCCCTCCTGAATCTCCTTAGGTGAATTTAGTAAACAATGGCAGCTTCAGGGTGCAATGTGCACTCTAGCCAGCAGCTTCTTTCTGTTGGAAGTAGTGCCTTTTTCTGAATCGCTCATGGTACCTTTTCTCTCCTCACACCAACTTCTGACACCATATTATATTGTTCTTGACCAGAGGCGAACTTGCCTGGGTAAAAGTACTAGCACATATTTATTTACAAGACTCTCCAGTTCAGGCTCCAGCTGGACCAGAGCGCGTGTAACCAGCTCACCAACATCACTTCCGGTTCTGTGTAAAATGCTTGCATTGCCCACTAGGAACAACAGTTCTTTATGAAATACACACACAATAACAGTGTGTGCTCCCTTTTCTTACCCTTTCTGAAGTCCACAATCAATTATTTGGTCTTACTGATGTTAAGTGCAATGTTGTTGCTGAGACACCACTCAACCAGCTGATCTATCTCGCTCCTGCATGCCCTCTCATTACCATCTGGAATTCTGTCAACAATAGATGAGATGTCAGAAAATTTATAGATGGCAATTGAGCCACACAGTCATGGGTGTAGAGAGAGGAGAGGAGCGGGCTAAGCACATATCCTTGAGATGCTCCTGTGTTGATTAGCAGCAAGGTGCTAATCAAGACTGGAGACTGTGGTCTTCTGGTGAGGAGGTCGAGTATTCAGTTGCAGAGGAAGGTACAGAGTTTCAGGTTTTGGAGAGTTTGATCAGAACTGGAGGAATAATTATATTAAATTCTAAGCTGTAGTCAATAAACCACAGCTAAAGTATTAGCACTGTCCAGGGCCGCTTGAAGAGCCAATGAGTTCTGATCAAAATCTTCAAAACCTGAACTTCTGTACCTTCCACATAGAAGAGATGTTGGAGAGCTGGTTGCATGCATTCAGGCCAAGCTGGAGCATCCATCATTAAGGACCATATCACCCAGCATATACTCTCCTCTCATTGATACCATCAGTCAGCAGGTACAGGGGCCAAAGACACACACACAGCAATTCAACATCAACTTCTCCTCTGTTATCAGATTTCTGAACGGACACCGAACCCCATGAACACTATCTCACTACTTCCTTTTTTTTCTCTTTCTGCACTTCTTATTTCATTTAACTTTTTAATATATATATATTTCTTACAGTAATTTACAGTTTTTATTATTGTGTATTGCAATGTACTGCTGCCGTATAACAACAAATTTCATGACTTATGCCAGTGATATTATCCTGATTCTGATTCTGATTGATGATAAGTCAGAAGTATATACTGCCTGTTATTTATTATGAGTTGATTATGCAGCCACTCACCCTGCTTTCTAACATCCCTGCTGAATGCTCAGACATGTGAATGGAAATCCTGAACCTAAATTTTTATGATGAATAATGTAGGAAAAGCTAAGAGTAATTAATCAGAAGGTGCCAAAAAAGCAACATCTTAAAATAATGTGTTGAGTAGTAGTTAAGAAAGGCTCAAGACAGATGCAGTAACTTACTGATGTGAGAGAAACTGGATAATCCCAGGGCTGGGAGATAATGCAAATGGCATGGAAACCTAATGCCAGGAAAGTGTCTAACCAGAATGGCTAATAAAATTCTATAATGCATTAGGAAGTAACATTATGTAAGGAAAAGATGGATATCACAAAAAAAAATCCAATTTTCTTTGCAATAATTTTAATTGAAAATCAAGTTAAAACATTCTCATTAATTTGCTGAAAATAATCTGGATTTATGATGCATCACCAGATGTATTGTATTGAATGTGGCTTTCCACTGTGGGTGAAGCATTCCAAGAGGTTTTATTATGTACTCTCAAAACATATAACCTTGTCCTATAAAATAAACTGTGAACTTAATGTTTGGGTCTACATCTGTTGTAATTACCATGAGGCACCACCATAGCATTGCAGTTAGAGCGACACTATTAGAGCTCAGGGAAGCAGAGTTCTGAGTTCAATTCTAATGTCATCTGTAAAGAGTCTGTATGTTCACCCCATTGCCTGTGTCTTGGAATCTGCACCAGACTTCAAAGTGAGTGGTCTCAGGTGTAAATCCAGCCGACTCCTTGCATGTTTTCCATCCATACTGGATTGAGCGTTGAGCTCGCAGCTCAGCCTCATAAAGCACACACAAAAATGCTAAAGAAATGGCAAGGTTGATACCAAATGCATCACAAAGCATGGAAAGGAACAATTACATCAATGTCCCCCATGGATGGTGTGGGTTTCCTCCAAGTGCTCTGGTTTCCTCCCATAATCCAAAGGCATACTGGTAAGCTGGTTAATTGATCATTGTAAATTGTCCTGTGATTAATCTAGAGTTGAATTAGGAGTTTCTGGCATGGCATGGCTCGAAGGACTGGACAGGCTTATTCCATGTTACATCTCTAACTAAAATAAATGAATTAATATGTCAAGCAATTGGCATTAAAGAGAAAGGTAGGATTACATTCTGCTCACTCTGGACTCAAATCGATTACTCATGAATTTTCATTGTCAGTGAAGATGCATTGTGATTATATTACTGGATTAGTGATCCAGGGTTTCTGTGAAACCCTTTATAGGTGTTGACCAGACGGGACAGTCCTTGTCATGTTTTAATGATTCCTCTAGAAGCTAGAGCCTCCGGGAGCAGTAAAGTATGGGAAATAGTAAAAAAGACTTTCAACAATTAAGTGTGATCTGTCTGACCATATTGTAACCAGGTTTACTGAGGATACAAAGTAAAATGGGATAACGTGCAAAGGGATATAGCTAAGTTAAAAGAGTGAGCAAATATTTGGCAGGTGTGAGGAAATATGTAGTTATCCATTTTGGAGTAAACAATAGCAAGGTTGAAAAATAGTTTAATGGAGTCATAGAGTTGTAGACATGGAATGATATTGCCATCCAGCACAGAAACAGACCCTATGGCCCATGATGTGAATGCTGACCATTAAGTACCTAATCTATACTAATCACATTTGGTCTGTAGCTTTATATGCCTTTGTGATTCAAGTGTTTCTTAAAGTTTGTGTGAGTACCTTCCTCTCCTACCTTCTCAGGCAGCACTTTTCAGATCACAGCCACCATCTCAGTGACAAACTTCTTCCTTAGACCTCCTCCAAGACTCATTTCTCATCTTAAACGTATCTCCGTTGGTCACATAAAACTCCAACTGTGTCTTATTGTCAGCCTGGTACTGATTTGCTTGGTAACAGTAGGCAGAAGTTAGCATCGGAGGATGACTTTACTGATGAGAAATCTGTGACCTGTGCGGGAGTGAAGTCTGTGATCAATTCTAGAGAATTTTATGCTTGTGGCAAACACTAGTGACTTGGATGTATACAAATGAAGTATAAGTTTATAGATGGCACAAAAATTGGTGTAGGTAATGAGGAAGATTGTCTAAGGCAGCATTATGGTACACAACAACTTGAAAGTTAGTCCAAATGATGGCAAATGGAATTTAATCTTTAGGTGAGAGGTGATGCACTTGGGGAGGGCAAACAGGAGTAGGACCTACACAGTACATAGGAGTGCCCCAGGGAGCAAGGGATCTTGGTATATAAATCCATAAACTGTTGAAAGTCCAGGACAGGTGTATAAAACAGTGAAGAAGGCATTTGTGTCCTCAGCCTCATACACTGCCCAGTTGACGCCAAAACAAACTGGAGGAACAACAACTCATATTTCATCTGGGCAGTCTCCAACCCAACAACATCAAACTGAATTCTTAGAACAAACACGAGGAAATTTGCAGATGCTGGAAATTCAAGCAACACACACAAAATGCTGCTGTGTTCCAGACGCATTTTGTGTGTGTTGTGTAAACTGAATTCTTAATTGTCAAGAATCTTGTTCCCTTTATGTCCCTTTCTTTCTTTGTCCATCTACAGGAGTTCCTCTTACAGGTTCATTCCCCAAATGTTCCCATCTGCTCACCCTAGCTTTGTATCTGGTTTAATGTTCCACCTTCCCTTCCTACCAGATTCCATAACCTGCAGACCTCTGTGACCTCCATCTATCACCTCTTAGTCTCTGTCACTAGTTCCACTCTTCCTTCTCCATCTTTCAATCACTTGGATCCATCTATCACTTGCTAGCTCTTGCTCCACTCCTTCCTATCATCTCTTCATACTAGCTATCTCCTTCTATGCTTTCAGGACAGATAATGGGCCTCAACCCAAAATGCCAATTTTCATTCCCCTCTATAGATGCTGCCTAATACACAGAGTTCCTACAGCAGATTGTTTTTACTTCAGTACAGCAAATGGGATGCTTGCCTTCTTTACAATGGTACAGAATATAAGAGCTAAGAGGCCATATTACAACTTTGTAAAACATTGGTTGGGTCACACCTGGAGTATTGTGGTCACCATGGCATTCAATCATAGGAAGAATGTGATTGTACTGAAAAGGGTGCAGAGCAGTTCAACAGGCTGTTTCCTGGTTTGAGGCATTTTAGTCATGAAGATAGATTGTATAGACTGGGTTTGCTTTACATGGAGCAGAGGAAAAAGAGTGAAAAGTAATGTAAGGGTTGTCTAAGACATACAGGACTGTGCAAATGTCTAAGACACATATATATAATTAGACTTCAGCACATTACTGTATTTGTCAATGTGGAGCAGACAGCAAGTTTGTAAATCTGGCAGGACAAAGGATGTTGGGAAGGGCGAGGGTGAAGAGCTGCAGCAGGGGTATGGACAGGTGGCAGAGAAGCAGTGCCAGGGGCAGAGGGTGGTGCAGATGCAGATACACCCAGCCCTGAAACAACAGGCAAGGTCATTTGATTCCAAACAATTGATTTATTGAATGTAACAGAATGCTCTCTGGTGCTTCCCCTCTCCCTTCCCATTTCCCCAACCATGCTTCCCCACTCCCTGCCCCCTTTCGATTCTTAGTCCACAATAGAGACCCATATCAGAATCCAGTTTGTCATCACTCACATGTGTACTTTATTGTGGCAGCACACAGTACAACACAGAAAATTACTACAGTACAGTGCAAAACAGTTAGGCTCCCTTGTTATATATATATATATATATGCCCAAGACTTTTGCACAGCATTGTATTTGAAAAGTGAAATAAAGTTTAATTTAAAATAGAAGGCATTGTAAAATATCAGGGAAGTTTGGGTGAGGGAGGGGGTGGTGGCAGTGGGATGTCTTGGACAGAATAAAACTAGAATCACCTTGAGGATAAATTGCAAATATGATTATCTGCTGGTTGAGTGAATGGTAATAATTAGAGAGCGTAAGAGTGAAAACATAGTCAGAAGAACTGAAAGAAGAGTATACGAGATGTGAAATGCAGAGCAGGTTAGGCTCAGTATGTCCATCTCTCCCAGAGAGAGAAGTTTACACAGATTCAACGTGACATCTAAAACTTTTGACTAACTTCTATAGATGCACAATGGAGAGTAGCATGACTGCTTCATGTTGCTTGACGTTTTAATTCTCCATCCCACACCCTGGTCCACTGCAGGTCTCCATGAATGTGGCTTTCTGTACTGTTATAGTGAAACTCATAACAAGCTTGAGGAACAGCACCTTACCATCTCTCTGTGCATGTTCAACCTAAAGCCATAAGATATAGGAGCAGAATTCAGTTATTTGGCTCATCGATTCCGGTCAGCCATTTCAACATGGCTGATCCATTTTCCCTCTCAGCCCCAATCTCCTACCTTCTCCCCATATTCCTTCATCACTGACCAATCAAGAATCTATCAACTTCTGCCTTAATAACAATTTGGTAATAAATATAGGTAACGGCAGCCACCTGAGTGCAGCAACTAATTCCACAGATTCACTTCTCACTGGCTAAGGAAATTCCTCCTTATCTCCACCTCTATTCTGAGGCTGTGTCCTCTGGTCCTAGATACTCCAGCATAGCAAACATCCTCCTCACATCCACTCTGTCAAGTCCTTTCACCAATTGATGGGTTTCAATTAGGTCACCCCTCACTCTTCTGAATTCCAGTGAATACAGGCACAGAACCATCGAACGCTCTTCATATTGCAAGCCATTCAATCCTGGAAACATTTTTGTGGATCTCCTTTGAAGCCTCTCCAGTTTCAGCACATCCTTTCCTTGATAAGTGGCCCAAAACTGCTCACAATACTCCAAGTGAGACCTTCCTAGTGTTTTATGAAGCCTCATTATTATATCCTTGCTTTTATATTCTAGTCCTCTTGAAATGAATTCTAAAATTGCATTTACCTTCTGCACCACTGGCTCAACCTTTAGGGAATCCTGCACAAGGACTCTCAAGTCCCAAGATTCCCAGACTCAAAACTGAATTCTGTAACTTCAACTAATTTCATTTTCCTCTCTTCTTCCTCTTCAGCTCATCGCCCCTACTGGGGCATAAGCTGCCAACAGCAGCTCACCAGAGTCCTCTGTCCTAGGCCAGTATTTCAAGTTTTTCCAGGTGTAGCACATCCTCTTGATGTATCTTTTCTCTCTAGGGATGAGATCTTCAGAACTTCTGTTGGCATTTCTGTAGCACCGAATTTTTATGGTATGGGTTTGCTCGCCTCATGCCCAACCCTCCTCCTTTGACTGCTAGGCTTGGGACCATCCATGGCAGATTTGATTTCTCTCTTTATATGTTATTAGTGTCTCAAGTTGTTTGTTACTTTTTCTTCTCTGTATTTTATGTTAATCCCTCTGGGAATGGAGGACATGCCCAGCCTGACATTTCAGTCATGTTTTCCTAGTCTGCAACTTTCACATTCTTTTATCTGTGTTGCTTTGTCTATGATCTCACTCTCTAATTGCTGCCATTTTCTCACTGACCAGATACAGTAATCTTGCTAACCCTGGTCACTCAGGTTTTACTCCATCAGGGACATATCCTCTTCTGTCAACGTCCCCCAGGCTTACCAGGCTTCTTCAAGCATTTTATATGTGTTGCTCTCCACTCCAACATCACCCTCCTCTGTCTGGCAGAAATGGTTCTTACTCTCAGCAATTTCTCTTTCGATCCTGCCCACTTTTCAAAATGGAAGGTCTAGCCATGGGTATTTGCATGGGCCCCAGCTATGCTTGCCTTTTCACTGGCTTTGTGAAACAGTCCATGTTCCAAGTCCAGACTGATAATGTTCCTCAACATTTTCTCTGCTCCACAGACAGCTGCTTGTTGCTGCTTCATGCACCCATGCTGAGCTGGTCAATTTTATCAACTTTGCCTTGAAATTCTATCCTGCCTTTATATTTCCTTTGTCCATCTCTGAAACTTTTTTCCCTTTTCTTGATCTTTCTGCCTCCATCCCTAAAGACAGGTTATCCACCAACATTTTTTACAAACTTACTGTCACAGTTATCTTGAGTCTACCTCTTTCCACCCTGTTACTTGTAAAACTGCTTTCTCCTTCTCTCGGTTTGTCTGTCTGCACTATATCTGTCCTCAGGATGAGGCTTTCCATTCTAGAACAGCTGAATATCTTTCCTCTCTTTTTTTTCCTGGAATGGGCCTCACTTCCACCACCATCCATGCTGCCCTCACCATCATCTCTTCCATTTCCTGCTCATCTGTCCTCACCCCATCCTCCCCCAATTATAACAATGATAGGATTCCCCTTGTCCTTAACTATCACCCCAAGAGCCTCTGCTTTCACCACATCATTCTCTATAACTTCTACTATCTACAACAGGATCCCACCACAAAGCCCTCTCCCCACCTCCATTCCACAGGGATCATTCATTATCTGACTCCCTTGACCAATCAGTCCTCCCCATGCACTATGTTTGATTGAGCAAGAAAATGGAACTGAGCTAAGATTAGAGCAGACATGATCTTATTGACTGGTGGAAAGGGCTCTAGGAGGTTTATCAGAAAACTCAGCTAAAGATCCTTGTGCGTCCTAAAGGGTCCACTGAAATAATCAGATACATTGAGACAACTACCATTATTGTTCATGATTATCTCATCAAAATTTGATTGTGATGGACCCCCACAATGACTATGGAGGTCTATAGTCCTGGTGTAGGTCAATGGGAATAGACAGCTTACATGGTTCGGCACAGACTAGAGGGGCCAAAGGGTCTGTTTCTGAGCTGTTCTATGAGAAGTTAGTAAATGATTTTCTCTCATCAATTTGCTCTGATGTAGGACATATTTATGGATAGAGTGAGAAAAGCAGGTTCAGTCTGGGATATGTTTGAAGGGAAATAATTTTTGGAGCTGGGGACAGTTGAGTAAGACTATTTGGCAATTCATTCAGAAAGCCGGCACAAGCATGATGGTCTTCATTCTGTGCTCAATTATTCTATAGCATTAATCAAGCTAATGTTGCCAAAAAGGCAATAGAAAGAATTGTTAGAACTGGTTTAGAACATTTAGTCAACAACGAGGGTTTTAATAGAGTCACATTAAGTTTCAGAAAGTGAAATTCCAAGGCTCAGATTCTTTACTTCAGAAGTCTTGAGAGCAAAGGGCGATGGACAATAAGTTCAACAAGTCTGCTTTTGCTGCCTTTAATCAAAACCTCATACACTTAATCTCTAACGTAAGTTTCACAATAATTGCTAATTAGTGCAACTCAAGAGTGGAATGATTGTTTATTTGTGTACACCAAAATAGAACAAATAAATCCACTTGTAGGCTCCCTACTAATTACACAAAATGTCAATTACTATACACAGGGCTTAATTATATTCAAGTATCATTTAGTACATTTTGTATTGAAGTTTAATATGCAACATATTTGGAAATTTGTGCTTTTGCAATTATATAACCAGATTGTTGTTTTTTTAGTGAATTGCATTTTAATTCTAAAGTTTTTTTGTTATTTTCCAATCTTTATACTAACTTGTGGGGAGACAAAGTGCATCAAATGCCTTTCCATTTAGTAAATATCATTTACTCTATTGATACCAGACAATAGGTTTGTTGAAGTTTGACAGTATTAGAAATTATCACCATGACATATAATTTACGCATTTCTTTCAGTAGGGGTATCTTGTAATGCTTTCAATAATTCAAATGAAATAAGTAAACTATAATCTATAGTAACTTTCATTGAATTGTTCATTGGAATTTTGCTGGTTCGTACTAAAGTTTCTTTATAAAAGCATGATGACCTGAATGAGCATTTTGGCCTCTGGATAGTTGGGTAAGCAAATTATTTGAGACACAAATGTTTGGATGTTATGCATGGATAAACACGAAATGACAATGGATTCCTCTAGTTTTTCTTTAAGTTTTAGTTTTTTAGTTGTTCAAAGATATGTTATTAGAAGCAGAGGGAGAAAATGGAGAAGTTCAGAAAAATTAAATGGAAACTTGGAGCCACATATTGAATTCACCTCCTTCAATGATGACCAATTAAATTCAGAGGCAATCATATGTCCAGTAGAAAGAAATACAGAATCTTCAGTAGATCATACACCTAGAAAATATTCCATTGATGGAATGGAGAAAGAAATTGGGAAGATTTCAAAGTAAGGAAAGGTAATTTAAAATTGAGGCAGGTTACCATGTAAACCTGGAGCCAAGAAATCAGTTTTCACCTATTTTTGGTGAGCTGAAATATTGTTGTGTTCAGTATTGACTTTAATAAAGCCCCTACGCAAAAAAAAAAATCTAGAAGTAGCTGAAATGTATTTGAAACACTACAAGGGTGTTCTGTTCCCATGCAGTTGCTTTATAACGGGACCTGCATTGTGCTGAAGGGAAGTTTCAGAGAACCAGCACAATTGCCTTCATCAAGTTATATACAGGAATGTTGCCAGAACTGAAGGGACCTAAACTAATGGCAACCACTGACTACCTGCATAACTGGATAAAAATGTACATTAGAGTACAGACTGAAAGTTGAGTTTACTGTCCTGGGTATTCTGTGCACAGCAAGGTTTGAGATAGTCAGTCAGAAATAGATGTCAGTAAAACATACATAATGGAATGAAATAAAAAGGATGCAGATTTTGAGGAAATTGAAAAGAAATGACTGTAGTAATACTTTCACTTTTAGATGATTAGTCAAATTTGTGCCTTGCTATGAATTTAAGCATGACTTGCTTGTTTATTATTTAGATTGTTTTATGAAGGCCAAAGGTTTCATTTTTAAATTCTGATTTACATAATATCAGAGAAACCGGATTTTGCACACATATTAATATTATTTGCTGTCTGTTTTTAATTCAAGGAAAAGCCATCGAGTGCAGGACATTGAAAAATTATGAGGAGCAGCAGTAGGCCAATTGGCCTCTCATTGCCTGCTTGAAATCTCATAAAGACCATGGCTGATAAAGTCTTTGCCTTGTTTTCCTTCTCTTTCCCCTACCCCTTTATCCTCTCCAGTCAAATGAGACTCTGCACTGAGTATATTCAATAATACCATCTTCACAGCTATCTGGAGGAGAGAATTCCAAATATCCACAACTCACTGGGAAAAGAAGATCCCCACCATTGCTAGTTTAAACATATAACTCTTTATTCTGAAACCATTCCTGCTGTAGCTCTGCCTCCAGATTCCAGACAGCAAAGAGAATTCTCTCATAATCCACTTTGAAAATCCTCCTTTGAATCTTGTATATTTCAATAAGATTGCTTTTTATTTTTCTACACATTGGTGGGTACAGTCTGAAGCAGCTCAATGCTGTTTTCAGCTTTCAATTGAATCTTGTCTATGGATCTATGAATCTTCTCTGCAGTGCCTCCAATGCAAGTATATCATTCCCTAAGAATGGTGAATGGCATTATACACAGGACTCTGGAAGCAGTCTCACTAGCTCTCTGCAAAATTGCATCTATATATATATTCATTTTTCTTTCCCGAGTGGATAACATCTCAATTTCCCCACTCTTTCTTTTCTTGGCTCCTTAAATTAATCTATTTATATCACTTTGCAGGAACTTTGTGTCCACATCACATCATGGTATCTTACAGATCTCCGTACTTTCTTGCAAAATTGGTTACAGTGAACTCTTTTCATCTAAAAAATTAATATAAATTATAACCTGTTCAGGTCCTAGCACTGATCACCATGAAACCCCCATTATTATGATCACCTTTCCAAGAAAAGTCATTTATTCTGACTGTATTCTGTTAATAAGCCACTCTTCTAATCATGCCAGTCTACTCCCCATAACCTTATTATCTTGGGCAGTAACCTTGTAAGTGGCAACTAATTAAATACCATTTTTAAATCTCTTTCAGTTTTTTTTGTGTTTTTTTTGTTTGTTGCATCCTCAAGGAACTCTAGCAAGTTTATCAAATACATTTTCTCTTTCATAAGAACATATTGACTCTGTCTAGATATCCTGATGATTTTCTAAATATCTTTCTATAAATCTTTATTACTGGATTCCAGCAATTTTCTTCCATGCATTTTATCTTCTGCTTTCTGTAATACATTTGTGATTTTCTTTAGTCTTTTGGGACTTTTGGGTAATCCAGGATTTTTGGTAGATTACAAGCAAAGTTTTGACTATATCTGAAGGCACTTCAATTAAGAGACTAGGAACCAAGGTATCAGCACTTGGGGACTTGTTGGCCTTAAGCAACATTAGTTTGCATAGTAATTTTTCATTTGTATTGATGGAGATTATTTCACTTTTTACTCTTCCCCATTTCATTTGAATTATCTATCTTATAAGGATGTTTTAGTGTCTTCTATCATGATGATGAATATTAATTAATTAATTAGAAACACGGTCATCTTTAATAATTGCCACATCTTTTCTTCCAATGGAGTAACATAAGCATTATCAATGTTGTTCTTTTTCACATATCATCAGAAACTATTATTGTTTAACATAGAAACATAGAAAATAGGTGCAGGAGTAGGCCATTCGGCCCTTCAAGCCTGCACCACCATTCAGTATGACCATGGCTGATCATCCAACTCAGAACCCTGTACCTGCTTTCTCTCCATACCCCCTGATCCCTTTAGCCACAGGGGCCATATCTAATTTCCTCTTAAATATAGCCAGTGAACTGGCCTCAACTGTTTCCTGTGGCAGAGAATTCCACAGATTCACCACTCTCTGTGTGAAGAAGTTTTTCCTCATCTCGGTCCTAAAAGGCTTCCCCTTTATCCTTAAACTGTGACCCCTCGTTCTGGACTTCCCCAATATTGGAAACAATCTTCCTGCATCTAGCCTGTCCAATCCCTTTAGAATTTTATACGTTTCAATAAGATCCCCCCTCAATCTTCTAAATTCCGGTAAATATAAGCCTAGTTGATCCAGTCTTTCTTCATATGAAAGTCCTGCCATCCCAGGAATCAATCTGGTGAACCTTCTTTGTACTCCCTCTATGGCAGGAATGCCTTTCCTCAGATTAGGGGACCAAAACTGCACACAATACTCTAGGTGCGGTCTCACCAAGGCCTTGTACAACTGCAGTAGAACCTCCTTGCTCCTGTACTCAAACCCTTTTGCTATGAATGCCAACATACCATTTGCCTTTTTCACCACCTGCTGTACCTGCATGCCCACTTTCAATAACTGGTGTACAATGACACCCAGGTCTCATTCACCTCCCCTTTTCCTAATCGGCCACCATTCAGATAATAAGCTGTTTTCCTGTTCTTGCAACCAAAGTGGATAACCTCACATTTATCCACATTAAATTGCATCTGCCATGAATTTGCCCACTCACCTAACCTACCCAAGTCACCCTGCATCCTCTTAGCATCCTCCTCACAGCTAACACCGCTGCCCAGCTTCGTGTCATCCGCAAACTTGGAGATGCTGCATTTAATTCCTTCATCTAAATCATTAATATATATATTTGTTTCTAATACTATTTCCAGATCATGCTGATTCCTGTACTTCTTCAATTTTGTTTCAGTCATTTCCTGGTTTCTCAAAAGTGTCCCAATCCTTCGGCTCAGTGCAATCTTCATAATGACCTTTACTTTCATTTCCAGTTTGATTCTTAATCTGTAAACAATAGCTGCTGTCAGAAATTAATCTAAGTTTCCATTGAAAATGATTGCATCAAGAATGAGTGGCGATCAATTGAATTCCAAAGTGTCCATTTTACGATAGTAATAGATTGTGATGGCACAGATATTCCCCAAAAGGTTCAGTAGATATTCTATAGTTATACCCTCTTACACAAAATGAGTGTCGCTATCCCACCCCACTGCCACAACCACCACTTTCACAATATCAAAAAGTGATGATTGGTTAGCAAACTAATTATCATTAAACTTCTGAAAGTTAATTACAATCTGTCAGTCAATGCTATGAACCAAAAACAACCGTTCAATTACATTTTAGAGTACAAACTGTAAAGACATTTCAATGTGTGAAACAAAGTGAGGTTTGAAGCTCTTTTAGCTTTTAACAAATGTAGTGTTTACTAGATGTGTTAATAAATTCGAAATGGCAAAAACATCTCCTCCACAATCTCCAGCAGTACAGGAGTCTGCAGTGATGTCTGCTCTACTCACTTTTCACCTATAACTGTGTGGCTCTAACACCATATACGTTTGCTGATGACATCACTGTTGTGGGCTGTACCAAAGGTGGTGATGAATCAGCATACAGGAGGGAGATTGAAAATTTGGCTGAGTGGTTTTATAACATCAGCCTCTTACTACCTGTCAGCAAGACCAAGGAACTGATTGTAGACTTCAGGAGAGGGAAACCGGAGGTCCATGAGCCAGTAGCAGAGGTGGAGAGGATCAGTAATTTTAAATTCCTGTGTGTCAGTATCTCAGAGGACCTATCCTGGATCCATCATGTAAATATAATTGCAAGAAAGCACTACAGCACCTTTACTTTCTGAGGAGTCTGTGGAGGTTTGGCATGTCATCAAAAACCTTGGCAAACTTCTATAGATGTGTGGTGGACACTGTGCTGACTGGCTGCATTATGGTCTGGTATGGAAACACCAATGTCTTTGAGTGGAAAATCCTACAAAAGTGTGTGGATTTGGCCCAGTACCTCATGTGTAAAACCCTCCCAACCATTAAGCACATCTACATGAAATGTTGCTGTAGGAAAGCAGCATCCATCATCAAAGATCCTCACCACCCAGGCTGTGCTCTTTACTCACTGCTGCCATCAGGTAGAAGGAACAAGTGCCTCAGGCATCACCAGGTTCAAGAACAGCTTCTACCCCTCAAACATCAGGCTGTTGAATAGAAGAGGATAACTACTCTCATTCCATTTCTGGTGTTCCAACAACCAATGATCTCACCTCAGGGACTCTTTATCTTGTTATCTCATGCTCTTGATATTTATTGCTATTTATTTATATTTGCATTGATTCTATTTATAGCTATAGTTCTATAGATGTGCTGTGTGTGCCTGCAGGAAAAAGAATCTCAGCTTTGTATGTGGTGACATGTATGTACTCTGATAATAAATTTTACTTTTAAGTTTGAACTTTGAAATACCATTTACTTGGCAAACTTGACAAGGTTTGGGCTGGTGAGCAGCATGCTTATACTAGTTTTAGGGACATGGACTGAAAGTGTGACACTGACCCTGACGTTAACTAAAGGCAGGGGAGACATTGGCAAATATCTTTTACAAGTGAGGGGCAGAGACCTCAGTATATATTTGTGTGTATGAGGGCATTAATATGAGATGAAGACAGTGGAGACATTAGCATTGATAATAACAGAAGACTCTGTGGATAGTAACCCTGCTGTTAACCAAAGTTAATAGTTGAAATAGTGTAGGTGTAACTTGGAATAATAAGGATAAGAAACTAATGTTATTCAAGTCAAAGTTATTGTAATATGCAGACAATGAATGAAATTACAGGCAAAACAAGACATTCATATAAAAACGCAAATAGAGACAAGTCTATGGTAGTGCAAGAGACCATAGACCTTAAGACCATTAGACAGAGTAACAGAAGTAGGCCATTTGGTCCATCGAATCTGCTCCACCTTCATCATGGCTAATCCATTTGCCGCTTAACACCCATTGTCCTGTCTTCTCCCCATAACATTTCGTATGCTAATCAAGAAACTATCTACCTTAAATGCATACATTGACCAAAGCTCCTCCATAGCTACCTGTGGCAATGATTTACCACCCTCTGGCTAAAGAAATTCCTCCTCATCTCTGTTCTAAATGAACAGTCTTCTAAATTCCAGCAAGTACAGGCCCTGAGCCTTCAATTATTGCTCAAATGATAATCCTGTCTTTACTGGAATCATTCTTGTGAACCTTGTCTTAACCCTCTCAAACGTCTGCACATCCTTTCTTAAATAAGGAACCAAAAACTACTCACAATAGTCCAAGTGAGGCCTCACTAGTGCCTTATACTGCCTCAGCATTATACCCTTGCTTTGATATTCTAGTTCTCTTGAAATGAATGCTAACGTTACATTTGTTCCTCACCATTGATTCAATCTGCATATTAACCTTTAAAGAATCCTGCAAGCGGACTCCCAAGTGCCTTTGCATCTTAGATTTTTGAATTTTCTCCCCATTTTGAAAATAGTTTGCTTTTATTCCTCTACCATACACTTCCCAACACTGTTTTCCATCAACATCCTCTTTGCCCATTCTCTTAATCTGTCTAAGTCATCCTGTAGCCTCTCTGCTTCCTGAACACTACCTTCCCCTCTACCTATCTTCATATCATCCACAAACCTGGCCACAAAGCCATCAATTCCATCAACCAAACCACTGACATATAACATAATCAGAAGTGGTCTCAACACAGACCCCCTGGTACACTACTAGTCACCCGCAGCCAACCAGAAAAAGATCCCTTTATTCCCACTCTTTGCCTCCAGGCAATCAGCCAATGATCTATCCATTCTAGTTTCTTTCCTGTAATATCATGGGCTCTTATCTTGTTTAGCAGACTCACGTGTGGCACCTTTTCAAAAGCCTTCTGAAAACCCAAGTACACAATATCCACTGATTCTCCTTTGTCTATCCTGCTTGTTATTTCTTCAAAAAATTCCTACAAATTTTTCAGGCAAGATTTTCCCTTAAGGAAATTATACTGACCTTAGCCTATTTCTATCATGTGCCTCCAAGTACCACATTCTTAGTAATAGAATCCAACGACTTCCCAACCACTGAGATCAGGCTAACTGGCTAACTATTTTCCAGTCCTCCAGAACCATGCTAGAATGTATCAAATCTTGAAAGATCATTACTAATGCCTGCACAATCTTTTCAGCTACTGTATTTTAGAACCCTGGGGTGTAGTCCATCAGAACTAGGTGACTTAGTTATTCTCAGTCCTTTCTGTTTCCCACTCTACCCATTGACACTAGTGTCTTCCACAGTGAAAACTGATGCCAAATACTTATTCATTTCATCCCCCATTTCCTTGTCCCCCCATTACTATTGCTCCACCTGCATTTTCCAGTGTTCAAATATCTACTCTCACCTTTCTTTTACTTTTCGTATATCTGAAAAATCTTTTCATATTATTTTATAATTTTTTGATATTATTTGCTAGCTTACCTTCATATTTCACCTCCAGGCCCCTATTTTTTTTTAGTCGCCTTCTGTGTTTTAAAAGAAATCCTAATCCTCTGACTTTGCACTAATTTTTGCTCTATTATACACCCTCTCGTTTGCTTTTATGTCGGCTTTGTCTTCCCTTGTCAGCCTGGTTGCCTCATTCTGTCTTTAGAATATTTGTTCTTCTTTGGGATTTATCTATCATGCACCTTCCAATTGCTTCTAGAAACTCCAGCCATTTCTGCTCTGTCATCATCCCTGCTAATATACTCTTGCAATCAACTTTGACCAGCTCCTCTCTCATGCCTCTGGTATTTCCCTTTATTAAAGTCAGATACTGATGCATCTGACTTTAGCTTCTCTCTCTCAAATTGCAGGGTGAATTTTATCGTATTATGATCACTGCTACCTAAGAGTTCAATTACTATAAACTCCCTAATCATATCTGGTTCATTACACAGTACCCAATCCAGAATTGCTGATCCCTTAGTGGGCTCAACCATAATCTACTCCCTAAAGCCTTTTTAGAGACATTCCAGCAATTTTTTCTTGTGATCCAGCATCAACTTGGTTCTACCAATCTACCCCGCATATTGAAATCTCCCACGACTAACGTAACATTGCCTTTTTGACATTCTTTTTCTATCTCTTGCTGCAATTTGTAGACCATGTCCTGTCTACTTTTTGGAGGCCTGTAAATAATTCCCATCAGCATCTTCTTAACCTTGAAGTTTCTTAGCTTTACCCACAAGGTTCTCCATCTTCTGATTCTATGTCTCTTCTTTCTGAAGAGGTGCAAGTCCCTGGAAGTGCACTATTACAATGTGCTAGTGTTTGTTTTCTTATCCATCCATTAGGAAAGTGTGCTCTGCTGCTTAGTCATTAGGTTTTGATTAGAAAACAAGCAGTTCGATGAGGCAGAGGCAATGCCATTCAGAAATGATTTTCTTTATGTTCCAACATCTTATCAATGCACTCCTTATTTTATCTGTGTAATTTCTTCCTCAATTTTCCAGATGGTCTAAGCTTAAGGACACCTCAATGAAATGAATATTATAACTGTTATATTGTGAATCAATGCTCACTTGTAACTACAACCTCATGTCAGAGTGGAGCCCTTCAGAGGATTCTTCCATCTCAATAGACACAGTTTATGTAAAAGAGAGGTAGCAAAGAGAAAAAAAGGGAATTGACATGACACCCTGTTGTCCAGTCAAAAAAAAAATTGGAAAATAAATACTACAAAGTGGACACCTACTTGTTTCACCTTGCTACAAGCGACAGAGTATTATTTTACATCCATTACCAAAGACACACACACACACAGGATCCATTCAACTCAATTTGATTCAATTCAATTCAATTAATGCAGTTAAATGTTTGCTCTCCATCCCAGCATGTTTTTCTAATTGTATTTGCATACTCTTTTCACCTTCCATGTTCATCTTTTTTTTTCATTCAGCAATGCTCCCCTTCATTACTGGAATGTTTTATGTTTCAAGCACTCATCCTGGGAGTGAATTCCACTGTGACAAAGGAGCTATTTTTCTCTGTGCTAAATTGCTAACCCCTTATCTCATATCTTTGTGCTTTTATTTCTGAACTCTTGACTACTGGAAACAGTGTCTACCCGGCCTTTCCCATGCACTCATAATGTTACATACTTCCATCATATCACACCACAATCTGCATTTATGTCAATCAGATTTCAGCCAATTTCTCTTCACCATTCTGCTTCAACGCTGTTCAGTCAGTAAGTAAATCCTCTTCCTGCTAGATTTAATGAAGCTTTTACGTGTGTGGTAATCTCCACTCAGATTTGAAAGACGTGATGAGAGCTTGCAACAAAAGCTTTACTTTTCATTTTATTACTTCAATAACAAAGAGCTCCAAATTTTGCCTGCAAAACATGAGTTCACCACGTTTGTTAAGGGTTCATTTATAATTCTTTGAATTGCACTTCTGTTCAAAAAGTTATTGAATGGTATATGGGTCTCCAAGAAATTAGCTCACAGCTCCTTAGTCTGGAAATTATTAACACATATATATTGAATGACAAGCATTCCATTCCTACCTCTAGTTGTAAATCTCCATTAAAGTAACACAGTTTGAATCTGTAAGCTACACACAATAATTTCAAAATGAAGACAATTTCAAATACTATTTCTCATATCCCAAATGTAGAAAAATCCTCAAACTCACTGAGGCCAGAAATGAGAATCTCAGCATGGTGAATGTGTGTTCAACATTGGCCTATAAAAATCACTTCACAAATCACCTAAAAGTGAGAGAATATGATCGTCAGCAGTGAGGGAACACATCATTCTCAATTACTTTTCATGTCAGCATTTAACATTGAATACAGCGAACAACTAAAAAAAGTCAATTATTTAATAGCTAATTGTAACATCAATGGAAAATCAGTCTAATTTGTATAGATATTTTGACATGTACAGAATCAAAAGACACAATATTGATGATAATTGTCTTAATTATTTGAAATTGGGCTAGTTTTGTTTTAAGTATTATTACATTGACCAGATTTTTTATAGATCAAATAAAAGTCACAAAGGGTTCCCTCTGTTAAAAGAATGACAAAGCTGGATTTAAAAAGTCTGAAACACCATGAATGTTATATGTAAAGGGCATGTAAATGATATTTTACTTCTGTTTTCGAAAGCTTACTCCCATTTCTGGTGGAAGAGCTACCTATCAGGAAACTGGATGAGGCCCTTTGTGTTGCTATTTACCCGAGCAGATGATGTTATCGCATGGAGTGTGCTTTTCTTTCTGATTGTAATTAAAGTAAAATAAAATGGAACGTACAATCACTTACAAGAAAAAAAGGAATGCACCTGAACAGCAAAATGCGTATATCAGGATGTTCTTTATTGTCTATAGTTCAGCATTCAATACCATCATCCCCTCAAAACTAATCAATCAGCTGAAAGACCTTGGCCTCAATGCCTCCTTGTGAAATTGGATCCTCATTTTCATCACTTGCAGACCCCAGTTAGTTTGGATTGACAACAATATCTCATTCAAAACCTGCATCAGCACAGGTTGTGCCTTCAGCCTCCTGCTCTACTCACTTTACACCCATGACTATATGGCTAATTTCAGCTAAAATGCCATTTTCAAGTTTGCTAACAACACCACTGTCATAGGCTGAATCAAAAGTGGTGATGAATCAGCATATAGGAGAAAGATTGAAAATCTGGCTGAGTGGTACCATAACAACAACCCCTTACTCAATGTTAGCAAGATGAATAAGCTGATGATTGACTTCAGGGTGAGGAAACTGGACATCTTTGAGCCAATCTTCATCAGAGGATCAGAGTTGGAGAGACTCAGCAACTTTAAATTCCTTTGTGTAACTGTTTTGGAGGACTTCCATTTCTCTATTACATCCTCCGCATAAAACAAATGTGGGGGATGTGGGGGATATGTGTATGGGTTTATGTGGGATGTAGATCTGTCGATGGGGGGTTGTGGGAAGTAGATGTGTTGATGGGGGGGTGTGGGATGTAGGAGAGGTGTCGATGGGGGGTGTGGGATGTAGGGGAGGTCTGGATAGGAGGGTGTGGGATGTTGGAGAGGTGTTGGAGATCCTTTCAGATCTCCTCAAAGTTAGCCTTTCTCCAATGAAAAATCTCAGCCCTGGGTCCAGTCCTATCCTTCTCCATAATTATATCTGCTGAGCACATCATTGGAGCCTCCCTGCCCTCTATTGTGGACCTGTACTCTTCCAGGTTGAAGAAGAGGGCGGTGAACATCATAAAGGACTCCTCCCATCCTGCGCACGGACTGTTTGAACTGCTTCCGTCTGGTAGGCGCTTCAGATCCCTCCAGACTAAGACTAATAGGCACTGGAGAAGTTTTTTCCCGACTGTGGTCACCTTGCTGAACAGTTAACTGCCGGTTAACTGTCGGCTAACTATTACTTGGATTGCACTGCTTGTATGTATAATCTATATTTTCATTTATATTTATCATCTGTTATGAGCAGAGAGACAACATCTGCCGGAAGTAAATTCCTTGTATGTGTACAGGTACTTGGCGATTAAAGTCTGATTCTGATTCTGATATTGAAACTAATGGTATTGTGATCACTGGACCCGAAGTGCTCCCTACCACATACCTCCATCACCCTAACAGGAGATCCAACACTGCCCTGTTTCTAGTTGGTACCTCTACGTATTGCTGCAAAAATTATCTTGCACACATTTTACAAATTCCAAACCATCCAGCCCTTTTACAGAATGAGCTTCCCAATCTATGTGCGGAAAATTAAAATCTCCCACAATCACAACCTTGTGCTTACTACAAATATCTGCTCTCTCCTTACAAATTTGCTCCTCCAATTCTCACTCACCATTAATTGGTCTATAATACACTACACCTTTTCCATTCCTCAATTCCCCGAAAACAGTCTCTCTAGACAAGCCCTCTAATCTATCCTGCCAAAGCACTGCTGTGATATTTTCTCTGATAAGCAATGCAACACCTCCCCCTCTTGCCCCTCCGATTCTATCACACCTGAAGCAACAAAATCCAGGAATATTTAGTTGCCAATCACACCCCTCCTGCAACCATGTTTCACTAATAGCTACAACATCATATTTCCAGGTATCAATCCATGCTCGAAGCTTACCCACCTTTCTTACAATGCTCCTAGCGTTAAAATAGATGCATTTAAGAAACTCTCCACTTCTTCCTCTCTGTTTATCCCTAATGGTGCAAACAACTTTATTATATTTTTTTCCTTCTCCCTTACATCTTCGGTCCCCTGTTCTGTCACCTGCCTATCCTCCCTCACACACTATCTCACACACAAATTTGGTGTATTAGTTTCAGATATCAGGCATCTGTATTTTTAATCGATTTTAACTTTGGTATTGCCAACATGCATCCTTTCGATGTAGACTTCATGATGCCTGCAGCCAGAGGGTTTATTGGACGTGCTGTGGACAGGGGGCATCAGAGGGTGGATTGGTAGGAGCAATTGGGAGACTGATAGAGTTGGAGAGAATCTGTTGAGCTGCTTAGATAATGGACAGAGTATAGATTGGAGTTCAGGTTAGTAGTTTTGGATTGTGGGGGATGCAGGGTTGAAGAAGTGGCAGATTAAGAGTTGAGAGTGCTGGAGCTGTACCAAATAGGGGATGTGTGGGATGCAGGAAAAGAAGGGTGAAGGTAACTGATTCATGTTGTCAGGCCTGTTAGGTTAGTGCTGTACTGCTGAAAATGTGGAGAATTCACACTTCAGTGTGTGTAGTTATTTTTGCAGAATAACGTTTTTCCAGGGTGCGAGCAGCTCCTATGAAAAATATCAAATATTCCCATTTCAGACTGTACAGTTAGTTTTCAACTAAAATATCCATCACTTCTTAAAATCGATGGAATTCAAACAGACTCTAGTTATGCGGTTCCCCTTTAAGATGGCGGTAGAGGGGATGCCGGCCAGGCTTCAAGCTTCCCTAAGAAAATGCGGCTTTTGACTCCCTATATCGACCATCTTGCCAGCAAATGTAGTTGGGACTCTGATTAAAAAAAACTGAAGATCTCAGGGCTAGAATGCTGTACCAGACGGATAGTAGGATGAGTTACGTTTTTTTTGTTTCACGTAATCTTGATTAACCCTTCTGTTCCGGTCACACTGATTCAGACTGATGGGTTCACAATATACTGCCAAGACGGGACTGGAACACCTCGTGATCGAGTGTCATCCATTTTATCTGCTGCAGGAGATTTTAGCGACCATTTTGGTTACAGTGTACAACCCACCTCAGGCCAAAGTTAAACAGGCTCTACACAAACTGAGCGATGTACTCAATGGGCATGAAACAACATATCCTGATGTCTTCTCCATCAATTTGGGGGATTTTAACCAGATCAGCTTGAGCAAGTCTCTAAATAATTATTAGTAGCAAATCGCTTGTAGTGCCGGAAGAACAACACTCAGAACCACCGTTACCCCATCAACAAGAGCACTTGCCATGTTATCCCACGCCCACACTTTGGAAAGTACCTGGCTGTGCTTCCACTCCCTGAGTATAGGCAGAGACTGAAGGCTGCAGCATCAGTAGTGAGGACCAAGAACATATGGACAAGGGTAAGGGTGGTGCAGAGGCGCTTACAGGACCGCTTTGAATTAGTGGACTGGACTGTACTCAGGGATTCATCTTCGAGTCTAAGTGAGAATGCCACAGCTGTCACTGACTTCATTAAAACCTGTGTGGACGATTGTGTGCAACACTAACAAAATGCTGGAGGAACTCAGCAGGCCAGGCAGTATCCATGAAAAGAGCACAGTCAATGTTTCAGGATAAGAGATCCTTTGGCAGGTCTAGAGAAAAAAAATCTGAGGAGTAGATTTAAAAGGTGGGGGTAGGGCAGAGAGAAACACAAGGTGATATGTAAAACTGGGAGGAGGAGGGATGAAGTAAAGAGCTGGGAAGTTGTTTAGTGAAAAAGATACAGGGCTGGAGAAGGGGCATCTGATAGAAGAGGCCAGAAGGCCATGGAAGAAAGAAAAGGGGGAGGAGAATGGGAGGGAGGCGACGGGCGGGCAAGGAGACACACCTTGTCATGATGAGGCCACATTCAGGTAGGAAGCACAACACCTTATATTCCATTTGGGTAACCTCCAACCTGATGGCATGAACATCGATTTCTCAAACTTCCAGTAGTACCACCGCCACTTCACTCTTTCCCATCCCCCTTTCCCTCTCCCATCTTATCTTATCTGCTAGGTTCTGTTCCCAGAACCATTTCAGGCAGTAAGATCCTCATCAGCAGTGTCTCTAGAAACCAAACAGTTAGGGAAAGCTGCTTTAACAACCACTCCCCCCCATAGAGAGCATGAGCATCAGTGAGAAGCATCTTGTGTGATCATTGCAGAGCAGATGATCACCTGTACATCAAATGCCCTTACCGTCTGGGAAACAACACCACCAAGGAGAGATGAGTGGCCCTCCATCTGATAAGCTTCTCCTGGTCCTTTGTTCCAGCACCATAGTCAACTCATTCTCTCCGTCCTCCACATCAGCCTGCATTGGGTTAGTGACATGGCACTGAACTGATCTAAACTGAATACTACCAGACTCCTAGTCTAATGTTTGATATTCTGTGCTGACTTTTTGCCATTTGCACAATTTGTTCCTTTGTCGCTTGTTGGGAGCTTAATGTTTTCATGACTGGATTTCACAGTGTTCCTTTGTTCTGTGGCTGCCTGCAGGGTGATGAACCTCAGAGTTGTATTCCGCCTGTGAGGCCTCTGAAATCAGAGCATCATTGAACTCAGCAGGCCAGGCAGCACCTTAAGATGATTGTCAATACAGTGTGATGAGGCTTTTTAGGTAGGTGGGCATCTCCTGGGTAAGCAGTTCATGTTTCAAGCTAATAGGCCACTGGTGTTTCTGCATTCCATCAGCAGGGTCCTGAATTCATGTAATCCAGCATTGAGTGTTCGCCTTGATACAAGAAAAGTACCTGATCCACTGCCTCCATTCCAATTTTTGGATGGTCAAAAAATCCAGCATATCTCAGTGGTGAAATCATCATATCTGTTGCAAATAGAGGTCTATTTGCCCAGTTAGTGTTGGGCCAGGGCATTCAGAGCTCGTCCTATCAAGAAAGAGATGACCAAGATGATGTTGTCTTGTTCTATACAATGCAGAGACTGCTGGAGCTCAAATTCCAAGTTACACTGAGAGAGGAATTTGTTGTATTGGGTTGGGAATCTATTGAAGCATTTGGGCACTGGAATCCAGGGCTCCAAGGCAGGAGGTTGACTATCACGGTGTTGCTGTATCGAGACGCAGAGTGGGTTGAGAGTGGTATGCCAATGGTATTTCCATTTTTCCTGCTTTTGGATCATGTGCTCTTGTCAACAGACAACTTCCTTTAGGCAAGCAAACTGATCTGGGCCAATCAATGGTTCACCTGTCCTGTCAGGAAATGTAGAGGGAGCTTGACCCAAAAGCAGAGCAGTGAAGACAAATTAGCAATCAGCGATAAATATAATAATAGACTGCAAAAGTAACAGTCCATGAGGTGCCATGAAATGAGAGAGAATGGATACTAAACACCACAGGCAACAAGGGAGAAATTGGTTGAGGCTCACTGGTTCAATGGGTGAACAAGAACTGTGGATGAGAGCCGGGTTTAAACCGTCTGCGGGTGATGAGTTGGAAATGAATGGCAGGTGTCTCCTGTTAGCTGGGTGTAGAATGGGAGGTGCCTGTCTGCACAGGCCTAACAGAGGATAATGAAGACATAGAAAAGGAAGCCAGTGTCATAAGGGGACATGAAGCTGGAACCAAGTGCAGGACGCAGGCACTGAAGAACTAGGTTGATGCACCATCAATAACTCTTGGAGACGTGAGGCGAGATATAGGCTTTTATTGGCTGGAAGAAAGAACAAGCAGCAATTGACCACCACACTGCATCCTGGAGACTGAGACCGGGGCGGAGTCTCCAATCGCCTTTATACCGGTCAGTGGAGGAGCCACAGGAGCAGTCAGCGGGGTGGGGGGGGGGGCGTGTCCAGACAGCTATATGTAGTTCACCACATAGGGGCAGGATGGGAACAACTAAACAATAGACAAGATGTGGTGACCGTGAGGGACGTGATGTGATGTGACATTCAAGGTGATTCTGGGGTTCCGGGAGAGTCTTAGAGTTCAGGCAAGGAGGATCCAGGAGTTCCAGCAGGGCAGGATCCCGGAGTTCTAGCAGGGTCTAGGAGTTCACTGGGCAGGCCGCATAACTCCTAGGCAGGGCCTGGACCTCCCAGGCAGGAACACAGGGGCCTGGGTAGGTTGCAGGGCACAACCCATCAGCAGTGAGGGATGGAAAGGGGCAGAGTCTCCTGCCAGGCAATGGCAGTCTGGCCAGGCTTGCCCAACAGAGGCAAGGGATAGGAAGGGAACTAGGTCCAGGGTGACTGCCAGACTTACTCAAAGAACTCATCTTTAACAAGGGAACTACAAGCCAGGGCAACTAGAGGAACAGGATAGACAGAACACCCCCCACCCCCAGTCCCAGAGCCCCCTATGTACACCGCCAGCCAATGGGCATCAGGTGCGCCTCCTTGAGCCCCAACAAGCCACAATGATCCACAGGTGTGACTAATTGGGCTCAAGGGCGAAAGGAGGGATGGCTACAAGACCCGGACTCCGGTGTACGCGGACCGGATCAAGACTTGGAATGCAGGCTCCGGACTGGACTGGTCCATAACAGCCAGAGAGTTTTGATATTTGATACAAATATCTAGAGTCCCAAGGCCATGGAGATCTTTGGAACATGTTAGACACCACAATATATCTTAAGTCCAAGGAAGTTCTTGACAATATCAATAAATGTTCATATTACACCTAGCTCCTCCATGGAAAAGTGCACTGCACCTAGTATTTTCAGATCACCTTACATCCAAACTGTAATCAGTTGTGCCTGTTCTCCCTGTAAGATGAGACAGAATCAAATGCTTCTACTGAAGTGCGAATAGGCATTCGTGCATTACTAATTGCTAACAAAATAACTAGTTACACATAAAGCTGAAGCACTGTAAGCAGTAATATTGTCTTTTGCATCCATTATATCAATCAATGGTAATTTAACTGTTGATTTTTGACAATTGCTGATTTTGTCTAAAGACTTTCTCACTAATTCTCATGATGGCACCAGCAAACAATATGGTCAAGGGCAATATCTTACCGACAGTTCATGAAACTACTTTTACTTCTTCTTTTAAATATGATGCTACTACTAAGCTGTGTGTGATTGGAACCTGTGATTTACTTTTTTAATGATCTGGCTCTTTGCTGATCCCATGTTCAACTACATTGCTTCTTTCCAACTGAGATACCGAGCCAGTTTGAAGCTGATGCCGTCGAGAGTGGAGGAGGGACAGATGTTGGGCACCATCTGCCTGCACTTGACCAGTCTTTCTCTGCCTCTCACTAGCTGCTGTCGAAGGAGGAAAGTGCAGGAGTCTTGGGGTCCATGTTGCAAAGGTTGATTAATGAGGCTATGGACTTGTTTTGGGGGACTTGGAGGTTTCAAGATTCTGTTTACTCTTATTTGAACTAAGAGTGACAAAAGACAAATGTAGCAGCTTTCTGAAAAAAATAAATTCTTGACTTCTACAACATTATAAAATATAGTTAGCCTCCTGGTAAGATAAGTTGATTAAAATAAAATCAGCCTCTCCTTCCCACAAAATGTTGGCCCCAATTGTACAGTTTAATATATAAGAGAAATGATTGGCTGTCTTTAGTAAGACTGGCATTTATATCTGCATGGACCCACTGAATTTTTAACCTGATGCTGTCATGGTCATTTTTATGAGTTTCAATTTTTATCATGGAGAGATTTGTACTCACAACTCCTTTGTTACTAATGTAGATCTCAAAATACAACCAAAAGGATACTATACCTATGAATGAACAATGGAAGCCAGAATGTAGAAGGAACACAGTAATAGTTAAAACACACCATGAGGAAGTTATTTTCTATTATCTGTAATTGCCCCAAAATATATTATGTCATAACTATTATTTTCAGAGAAGATGAAGCTGTTTTTGTGAATAATCTAAGAGGAGAATGATTGGAGAATTGATAGCCTTTGGAGTAAAGAATAAGTCTAACTTGTTTTTAGCATTTTGGTCTCATTAGTACCAGATTGCAAGAAATGGTCACAATGAAGTGCAGAAGATTGGTACAGTAATGCATATAATTTATATAGTAATATATAACTGAATGTGTATAGATGTCAGCTGTCCTCCAGGCTAACAGAGTTCACAGTGCTTTTTGGAGCTTACCTTGAGCTATTATTCACTAAACGTCTCTTTGGTTAAAGGGTGTATTTTAAGTATGTGTATTCGGTAGATTAAAAAAATCTTTATAAAAAATGTAACTAAGCCTTTTTTTGTTTGTATAAGATATAATGTTAGCAATATGGAGTGTTGTTCCTGAAGTCAGGTTGAGAAGAGAAACTCTTATTCAATATAAAAACTGAAGGGAAAGAAGCAAGGTCCAACGACTGAGTCACAAGAGACTGCAAACTCTGGGTTTTGATTCAAAATGTCATCAATTCCTTTCCTCCCACTGATGCTGTTCAATCTGCTGACTTCCTCCATGAGTCTGTTCATTGCTCTATAGACTAACAACTGTGCATTTAAAAAAAATATATATATACTGTATATACGGTACAGGGAAAAATTGTAGCATTTCATTCTGTAATCTGGATACTGATGGAATATTGCAAGATTCTGTTGCATCTCTTTGCTGCAAATTATATCAATAATGAAAATAAACAAAGATCTACATAACACACATAAAATGCTGGAGGAACTCAGCAGGCCAGGCAGCCTCTATGGACATCTACAGTAAAATTGAAAGTCTATTCCTCAGTGTGGTGATTATATACCAACAAGACAACACAAGTGAATCTGCAGATGCTGGAAATAAATAAAAACACAAAATGCTGGCAGAACTCAGCAGGCCAGACAGCGTCTATGGGAGGAGGTAGTGTCATTACTACCTCCTCCCATAGATGCTGTCTGGCCTGCTGAGTTCTGCCAGCATTTTGTGTTTTTATATACCAACAAGAGATATGTTAAGCCTGAACGAAAAGGGCATTAAAATAAGGAATTAATGGATTTTTTGAAAAAAGATCAGTTTAACCCCAAAACCAAACAAAATAAGCAAAGAGTTAAAACTATTTTCATGGCTAAACTATGGTTGATGGACTGGACTGACTCAGGATCATCCAAAATTCTGAGAATTTCATTGCTATGAGTTTTATTGAAGTGGTCAAAATCTAAGGTGCAGACAGAAAATAGTTTGGTGACCAGCAGGAAAAGAAAAGGGCATAGGCAAATAAAGCAAGATTCCTCTGCAACCATTCTCCTCTAAAGCAAGTTTGGATACTGTTGGGGGGATGACTGTTCAGGGGAAGAAGCAGTAGTCATGTTTATGCACCAGTACTGACCCTGAAGCTCAGTACAGAAGGTTGAAGGCAGAAAGGACTGTGATAAGGAACTTGATAGTGTGTTTTTTTTTCTTTTGAGGTGGGGGCATACTGGAGATTCCATGATGTCAAAAGGCACTCTAGAATGGTATTTTGCCTCCCTGGTGCCAAGGTCCATCATGCCAGAGTAACTTTAGAATATTCTCAAGTATGAGGAAACCACCCAGAAGATATTGCACACCTTAGCACTAATGACACAGTGGACAAAAGGGATGATGTGCTGCAGAGTAAATTTAGGGATTCAGGAAAGAAGCAGGACCTCAAGCTTAGTAATCTCTAGATTACTTGCTGTGCCATGTGCTAGAATAGAATATTACAAAAATGTGGCTGAAAAATCGGTGTAAGGGCTAAGGATTTATTTGGATACTTGGAACTCAAGGCCTGCATATTCCTGTTAGAGTGAAGGAGAAGGCTGGTAGTAGTTGAGCTTGCTGGATGAAGGGTGTATTGAGCCCCTGGTTAGGAAAGAAGAAGGAGTTATCAGCCATGTACAGGCAGCTTGAATCAATCGAATCTCTAGGGGAGTATAAAGGATGTAGACATGCACTCAAGGAAGATACTAGGAGGGCAAAAAGAGGAGATGAAATAGCTTTGGCAGAGAAGATGAACAAAACTTCAAAGAGATTTTATAAATATGTTAAGGAAAAAGAGTAACTGGAGAGAGAATAGGGTCTTTCAAAGACTAAACTCTGTGAATTTGCAGGAGTTGATCAAGGACCTAAATGAATATCTCTCCTCTGTTTTTGCCATGTAGAAAGACATGAAGATTTCAGAACTAATACCAATAAATGGAGAAATCTTGGGTTTAGTTTGCATAACTGAAGAGGATGCTTTTGATGCCTTAAAATGTATTAAGTTAGACAAATCTTCAGCGACTAACCAGGTTTATCCAAGAACACCATAAAATAATAGAGAAGAATTTCCATGTCCTGCTTGAGAAATTTGCATCATTATTAACCACAGGTGAAGTGCTTCCAGTCTGGAGAGTAGCAAATGTTGTCCCTTTAAGAATGGATGCAAAGAAAAATCTATGAACTGTAGGTCAGTAAGTCTAACTTCTATAGTAGGTAATATTCTAAGGGATGTGATTTATGTACATATGGAAAGATATGAGCTGATGAGGTATGGTCAGCATGGCTTTGTGCATGAGAGATCAGGTTTTACAAATTGATCAAGCTTTTTGAGGAGACCAATGAAGTTGATGAGGACAAGGTGGTAGGCCATAATATATGGGAGCAAGACTAGGCCACTTAGACCACTGAGTCTGGTCTGCAATCCAATCCTGACGGATTTATTTTCCCTTTCAATATCATTCTCCTGTCTTCTCTCCATAACCTTTAATGTCATTACAAATCAAAAACCTATCAAAGACGGCATTAAATATCCACAATGAATTAACATCAAAGAAAATAAATTCCACAGATTTACCACTCTCTGGCTAAATTCCTCCGCATCTCTGTTCTAAATGGATATCCTTTTATTCTGAGGTTGTGCCCTCTGGTCCTAGACTTTTCCACTATTGTTAACATCCTCTCCATATCCACTTTATCTAGGCCTTCAATATTTGGCAGGTTTTGGTGGTAACTCCCCTTGTTTATCTAAACTCCAAAGTAATCAAATGCTCCTCAAACATTAACACTTTCATTCCAATTTTCTTTGTATCATCTGCAAACTTGTCAAACTGGACATTGTTAATATGGGTAAAGATAATGGCTTTGATAAAGTTCCAAATGATAGGATGCTCTGCAAGGTTAGGGTGCATGGAATCCACAGAAAGCTGGATAATTAGATACACAGTTGGCTTGATGGTAGAAAGCAGAAGAAGTCTGGGTCTTGGGCTGGAGGCTCATGAGTCAGAGGTGGGTCCATTGTTGTTTGTCATCTTATATTAGGAATATAGATAAAAATGTGTAGGTAAGTTTGCAGGTGACGCAAAAAACAGTGATACAGTAGACAATATACTGTAGTTGGTATAGCTATCAAAAATTACACTGAGATCTTGATCAGCTGAATAAATGTGCTGACAATGACAAATGGATTTTAATTTAGATTAAGAGTAAAGTGTTGCAGCTTGAAAAGTAATTATATGTAGGACTTTCACAGTGAACAGTAGGGCCTTGGTGATTGTTTCAGAACAGAGGGACCTTAGAATGGAAGTATATTTCCTTCATCAGGCAGGCATCAGTACAAAGGTTGGGAGGTCATGGTTAGGTTATACAGGATGAACTTGGAATATCGTGTTCAGTTTTGGTCACCCTCTATAGCAAGTGATATAAGCTGGAAGGAGTGCAGAAAAGGTTCACAGGAATGTCTGAAGTCTCCACCATTTTCACCATCTAAAGCCTATGTGATTGATGGAGTGTTCAGAACATTTCATGCAAGGGGTGACTTAACATAAATAGAATTAATGTTGCAATGAAAGATACCTAGAATTTAAGCTTGCCATTGGATGCAGCATTACACTGATGACCCAGATTGAGGAATTAACTTCATGTGCATATAGCACACTGCACTTGGATGTAAGAGAAGTTATTGGCTAAAAGAAATTTCCTTGTTGCAGATACGTTTAGTGCATTGAGATGAATGAAGCTGGAACATAACAGTGGTTCCCGAGAGACACTTCCAAGGATGATTTGGGCACATTGAAGGGCACATAAGAAGAAATCCATTTTAACACTGACACTACATGTAAGTTCTTTAGGCCCAGATAAGTCTTGTACGCAAGGAAAACCAAAATTAATAGCAGAAATTGAGAGGCTACTGATAAGAGAAAATCAGTGAAACTGTGAGATGGTAGTACCCTTTGTATTAAAGAATGATGCATTCATCAGGGATTGTGGAATTTGCAAGTCTTCATCTGGGGACAACATTTTGAGAATGGAGAGTTATTTTCAGGTTTATCATCAAGTCAGCAGTTCACTAACTGAGTCACTATATTGACAGATTGTGTTAGATAATGTCTAAAACTTTGTTCTCAGTTAATTCAGACAAAGGCTTGTTCACATATAACCAAATATACTTATGAGTTTTGTTTACATTGACTATTTCAGAGAAAAATCCAGAGTTACAACTGGGCATTGCCAAGGCTGACATACAATTAAATGATGTTCTATGTCTGGGAGCCTTGATGACCAACACCTACAGAATCTTTAACTGCAGAGCAGAGTGGAGACTAGGAAATCACTCACTTGATGAATGAAGTACATTATTTAGAAGACTGTCCAGATGTTAAGCAATACTGCCAGTTTAAGAGATTACATGCCATTACTGATGATACCTCTCCAACTAATGTAATTGAGCTGTGGCATATCTGAGATTGTTGATATATTATGACAAATTCTTGCCAAATTTAACACTGTTCTTCACTCTACTGCACTAAATGTTGTAAACAAATTTGAAGCAGAGATAGACTGAAGGTCAAGAAAGACTAAGGTTTGAATACAATTTGTTGATGTACTACTTGACAGAAAATGGTTTAGCTTTATCTAACAATGATTAACAAAGAGGCATTCTTTACCTCTTCCTCATTGTCAATATATTATACTCCAGCAGACAGAAAGAAATGGAGGCTGTGCTTTGATTTTTAACCTGCTGTATTCTCATGTCTGCAAGCACAGAACTTGTGGAGATCAAATAAAGTGGCATTTGCCTGAGAACAAACAAGTGACACCACCTCAGTCCTCCAAAAATTATGATCCTTGTAAGCTTAGAAAAAATTTTTCCATAATATTGTATTAAGTTACATTATTGCAGTAATTATGGCTTTGGCTTGTTAAACTGATCTGGCTTGAAGAAAATAAGCATATTTTCTAAAGGAAGAAGGGTAGCCTCTATCTTTTTCTTATGTTATGATATAATCATTGATTTCCACTTCACAGCAGGTAGTTCCCTATTTTTAGATTAATCGTTCTTCACTGCAAGAACAGTCCTTGCTCCAGCATTGGCTTTCTTGCCATGATCTCTTGGCTTCATCACTTTTCACTCCATCCTCATGCACACTGTAGCAAACAGATTATTAAATGAGTACTACAGAGCCAGGCCTGAAGGTATGGCCTTGAGCCTGTCTTGAGAGAAGTGTTGATATTATGCTAAATGATGAGCAGATACGTGTTAAAAGGAAATTGCCTCAAGAGCAGCATGTGGTGCATTCTGTACAAAATGTTCATAATCTGTCTGCAGAACAATTTTCTTTAATGAGCTAGTTACTACAGAAAGAAAACACTGCATTTCATCAGGAACTTGAAGGAAAGGTTTCCCCAAACATTGTTCGCTCTGTGCAGGTCCATGGCCACACAGAAACTGAAATGCTACCTTGCACATAGCCTTCAATGCCACATAGCTGGAATTGGATGCAGCTAGAAAAAGCATACAAAATATGAAAGGTACTTCATATACCCTTTAATTCATAAATAAAATCAAGAGTATATGATTTTTAAAACATTTTCATTCCAAATATAAATAGTATGCACATTAGAAAGAAACATTTAATGAACTGTGCAGTTTTCAAACTCTGTAAAAGTTTCCTGCTCAGAGCAATGGTTGGTCAGTGCAGCTGTAAAAAAAAATAGAGGAAATTTTCTCCCCAAATATGATATTAGCTAAGCCAGCATCTTCTAAAGGAATATTCAAGTAAATGATCAAATTCAAATACTTCTAATCTCAGTATGTTTTTTTAAAAACCTTAGAAAAATGCTCTTATGATAGTTTTGAAATATTAAGTTTTCTTGCATAAAATGGTAACAATTTGTTTACGGATCATCAATAATTGTTACATTTGTTAAAAAAGGTTCTTCAGTCACAATCTATAAAATATTTAAAGGAATTCTAAATATTGCTGCATTAATTCATAGTCTGTTAAAGTCAATAACTGTTTTCCTTTCCAATATTGAAGTCTTTAATAATGCACATGGAATCCTTAGCCAACATTTGCCCCCAGCACAGGATTCTTCAATGTCAGTGGTTCTTTGTTTAGTTCTAAAACTTCAATAAGTATTCAGATAATGTGATAACAACAATTAATAATTTTGTTTAGGGTCATAAGAAATAGAAGCAGGAAAAGGCAGTCATCTCTTTTAAGGCATCCTGCCTCAGTGCTACCGAAGAATGTCTGCTTGGTGTAATGATCAGGGAACATTTGCACTCAATTTCCTCCATAAAATATTTTTGATAACTTTCAGAGGATAAGTTAGTGACCTACACCAAATAGACTGGTTCAGGACAGATATGGCTGTTCATTTTAGATTCAAGTGACAAGATTGAAGACCACCAGACATAATTTCTCCAGTTAAGGATTAGCCATATCTTCGACAAACCTCAGTTACTTTGCACCCTAACCAACATCAATGCCTAAGTCACCCCTCATCCTGCTGTCAGAATCAGAATCAACATCATGTTTAATGTCATTGGCCTAAGTCATGAAATGTGTTATTTTGTGGTAGCAGTACATTGCAATACATTATTATAAAAACAAAAATTACAACAATTATATTAGCATATATTAAAAAGTTAAATTAAACAGGAGATGCAAAAAGAGATGAAAATAGCAAGGTAGTTTTCTAGGCTTCCTTGTCCATTCAGAAATCTGATTTCAGTGGGCAAGATGCTGTTCCTGAAATGTTGAGTGTGTATCTTCAGGTTAGCAATGAGAAGCGGGCATGTTCTGGTTGATGGGAATCCTTAATGATGGCATTGACTTTTGGAAGGTGTTTTGGATGCTGGGGAGACTAGTGCCGGTGATGTAGTTGGCTGAGTTCACAGCTTGCTCTCCACAGCATTTACGCCAGCTTATCTTGTTCTAAGAGTTATACAATGCTAATATTCTTAACCTTTTTTCACATTCATGGTATGTCTCTTCGCCATTTTTGTCACATTTCTTCCTCTGAAAATTGAAATTCCCCCCTTTCTCTTATAAAATCCTCTTTGCATAGTATTGGTACAATGCTATCAAATCATTAAGTATTGAATTCACTCACTTAATCATCCTCTCTTCACATTTCGGTAGGCACGTATCAGAGAGAACGTGTTAGTTCTCAGCATGGTGTGGTTGAGAAATTATGGGAAGAGGCTTGGGAGGCACAGCAACTGGCTGGATGCAATGCTCTACTTCTGTATCATTTAATTCTGTTTTCACACACCATGATTCATTAAAATGAAAATTAAAACTCAAATGTTTGACCAAGATTTTAGAACCATTCTGTCATCTCTCTTGCTGGAATGCATCAACTTGAGGGCTGATGGAATGTTAAAAATATGGCAAAAATATTATGGTTGAAAACCAGTTTCTCTAGATATCTCCTCTTTTCCAACCCCTTCACAATTCTGGTTGCCTTGGCATCAAAAGGAAGAAGTTACTTGATCTGATCATTAATGTCTGTTGCTGCAAAGCAATATGAATTTTCTCCTCTGAATTCCTTTGCTGCACTGGTAGACTGGCCTAATAATAATGAAACAGTTACTCCCAAATGGATCTTTTTTAAATTAACAATTTGTCATGGCTGCATTGTTATAATAAACATTGCTTTATTCTTTCAGTAGGCATTTAGAGTATTCTGAAACAGACAAGTTCTATCAGAAATTCAGCAACATTGGTATTGATTTTGACAGACTATTTAACAAATTTGTCAATACCAACATGTTGAGTCACAGACATATGACAGTTATGATTTCTGCTGGAAAAAGGAATAATAACCGTATTGCTTTATGTTTGCATGTATTATCTAAACTTTAGTATTTTATTATCTCCAGTTTAAATCCTGCTTGATGCAGGCACTGACACTCAGCATTACAAAAGCAAACTCATAGTAAAGAGAACAGAACTGAGATAGTTAATCCAAACTATCCGCCATCTCCAATGGGATCCCACCACCAAGCTCATTGATCTCCCTCCTGGCACTTATTCTCGTAGGCAGAACAAGTGCTTACACCACAAACCTCACTACCATTCAGGGCCCCAAACACTCCTTCCAGGTGAGATGACACTTCACCTGTGAGTCTGTTGGGATTATTTACTCTATCCAGTGCTCTCGGTGTGGCCTCCTAAATAGGTGAGATCTGATATGGATTGCAAGACCACTATGCTAAGCAACTATGTTCTGTCCACTAGAAAAAGCAGGATTTCCTGGTGGCCATCCACATCAATTCTACTTCCCATTTCCATTCCAACATGTCAATCCATGGCCTGTTCTACTGCCGTGATGAGGCCACACTCAGGTTGGAGGAGCAACAACTTATATTCCATCTGTGAAACTTCATTTCACGAACAGTGATTTCTTGAGCTTCAGGTAATTGCCTTCCTCCACTTCAGCATTCCCATTCCCGTTTCCCTATTCACCTTATCTCCTTACATGCTCATCACCTCCCAATGGTGTTCCCTTTTTTCTATGGATCTTGGGGTCGAGTCCATACGACACTAAAAGTAGCTGTGCAGGTTGACTCTGTGGTTAAGAAGGTGTATGGTGCATTGGCCTTCATCAATCGTGGAATTGAATTTAGGAGTCGAGAGGTAATGTTGCAGCTATATAGGACCCTGGTCAGACCCCACTTGGAGTACTGTGCTCAGATCTGGTTGCCTCACTACAGGAAGTATGTGGAAGCCATAGAAAGAGTGCAGAGGAAATTTACAAGGATGTTGCCTGGATTGGGGAGCATGTCTTATGAGAATAGGTTGAGTGAATTTGGCCTTTTCTCCTTGGAGCAACGGAGGTTGAGAGGTGACCTGATAGAGGTGTACAAGATGATGAGAGGCATTGTTCTTGTGGATAGTCAGAGGCTTTTTCCCAGGGCTGAAATAGTTGCCACAAGATGACACAGGTTTAAGATGCTGGGAAGTTGGTACAGAGGAGATGTCAGTGGTAAGTTTTTTACTCAGAGAGTGGTGAGTGCGTAGAATGGGCTGCTGGCAATGGTGTCAGAGGCGGATACGATAGCGTCTTTTATAAATCTTTTGGATAGGTACACGGAGCTTAGAAAAATACAGGGCTGTAGGTAAGCCTAGTGATTTCGAAGGTAGGGACATGTTTGGCACAACTTTGTGGGCTGAAGGGCCTGTATTGTGCTGTAGGTTTTCTATATTTCTATGGTCATGCGGTGACACCAGGGGCATGGCAGCGGAATACTCTAAATCTTGTTGAGCTGGTTTATGGTGATCTACCAAAATACATTCAGATTTGCCTTTCTTATACATGATAAATGTCTTTTCTTCCCATTGCAAAATGCAGAATGAACCATCATGAGGGGGCCTAAGGGAATGTTGGTGTGCATCATCATGGACGAAATGTAGGTGGAATGTAGGTCAACAGGAACCCAGGAGAGCTGTACACCATGTTGGAAGGTAGGAATAGATGAAAAGGAATTTGATTTACTGAGGAGAGTGAAACACTGTTGTGAGGCTGACTCTGCAGTCCTTGTGTAAGGAGTGAAATCATCTGGCATTCATTACAGCTGCCTGTATGCCAACTCTGCCAAGGATGACTGCAGGTCCTCTTTTGGAGCAGTTCTGAACCCCTGTTGGACCCAGGGGAGGTGATCATGCCAACACTTGCCTGTCAGGGAAGCCCTCAGAGCAGCCTTTAAGGAGCGGTGAAACTGCTCGGAGAGGCCATTGGACTGCAGGTGATATGTTGTGGTGTGATGTAGCCTAACGCTGAGGTTCTGGGTCATCACAGCCCAGAGGTCAGAAATGAATTGGAGAGTGTGGTCAGCGGAAGTATGAGATGGGGTGACGAACCGAGCAACTCAGATGAAGATGAACACCTGAGCCACATCTGCAGTCATTGCTGATGCTAGAGGAATAAGCTCTGGCCACCTAGTGTATGGTTCACCATGGTAAGAAGGTGTGTGAAACTACTGGGGGTGGGAGAAGAAGACCAACAAAGTCCACCTTGACATGGTCAAACTGTCACTCAGGGACCTCAACAGGTGCCAATGGCACTTGAATGGACATGATGGTTGATTTTTGCCCGTTTGCACTCCACACAGGCTGAAATCCAAATATGCCCAACCCTACTGAGGCCATGCCAAAATACTTTAGTGCAACCAGTTTCTGTGAGGCCTTCTAGCCTGGATGCAACCCATTTTGTGGGCACAATGGGGTGAGAGTGACCGGTTATGACATTGTACAGGACAGAAATCCTAGCTTGCCTGAACCTAATGTCAGCCAACTGCAGCCCATGACTGCTATTCAGTAAACCTGGACATCTGGGTCAGTAACTTGGTTGACTGCCATGCCAGCATAGTCAGCCCCTCTGTGTACAGCCTCAATGGCTGGTCATGAGAGGCAGTCAGCCAAGGCATTAATTCTCTCCTTGGTATGTTGCATGTGGGCTGTGAACTTAGTTATGTAGGCCAGGTCGCATTGCTGCTGTGCAGACTAAGGGTCTGGTAGTTTGGCCATTGGACGCATGAGAGGTTTGTGGTCAATAAATGGTGTGAAATGGCAACCCTCTAGAAGAAAATGACAGCCAGCTGGAGACTGAGAAGCTTATGCCATCATGCTGTATTTCCTTTCGGGAGGACGGAGCTGCCGACTGACGAAGGTGAGCGACTGTCACATACCTCTGACCAACTGTTCACACACAGCACCCACAGCATAATCTGAACTGTCAGTCTAAGTGGCTGTGGGTGTGTTAGAGAGCAGGTGTTTCAATGGGGTTGCATTAGAAAGAGCTGGTTTGGTATCCTCAAATGCCCTGGTCATGTCCACTAACCACTCAAGCACTTGATTAGGGGTATTGCCTTTAAGTGCACAGTACAAGGGGAGCCTAAGTTCAGCAGCTCACAGACTGAAGCAGTGATAGAAATTCACCATGCCTAAAAAATCCGGTTGCTTTTTAGTAGTGCAGGGTGGCAGAAATATCATAATAGCACTACCTTTGATGGGAGGAGTTTTGCACGTTTTTGTGGAGATGCAGTGGCCGAGGAAGTCAATGTTTGAAAACCAAAACTGGCATTTAGCAGGGTTAATAATCAACCTGTGTTGGTTTATGCACTTCAAAAGTATGCAGAAATGAGATACCTGTTCAGATTTGGACACACTGGTGACAAGTATGTCATACAGGTAAACAAATAGAAAAACAAAGTCTTTTAATAATAAGTCCATCAGTCATTGGAAAGTTGATGCTGTATTTTTCAGTCCAAGTGGCATGCATAGAAACTCAAAGAGGTCAAACAGGGTTATCACAGATGTTTTAGGAATGTACTGCAAGCACACAGGCATCTGATGGTTGCCCCTAACTAGATGGACTTTGCAGACACTAACTTTCCAGCAAAATGTGCTGAAAAGTCTTGAATGTGTGGGGCTGGGTAATAATCGGAGGTGGAGGAGGTGGTGATCAGATGTCGATAAGGCATCAGTAATCACCACCATCAGACTTTGGGACCATATGGTGGAGTGAAGCCCAGGGACTAATTGACTGGCATACAATTTGGACTCTTTCCATGTTGGCAAACTCATCTTTCTTGGTCCAGTCTACACACGTGGTCATGGACTGGCAGCAGAATGGCAGCAGTCGAGTAAACATCCATGTGGTGGTGCAGGCGCATGGCAGAGGTATTGTGGGGAACTTACTGCGGGAGCAGGGTAATGACCGAAATCCTTGACATCCTCAAGCCAGCAGTTCTTAAGATCAACCAACAGTTTACTATGTTCAGGCAAGTGTTCAAGCAAGCTCACCACTCTCGCAGCCATGAAAATGCTGAGTGGGGCTACCATGTAGTAGAATTTGGTGTCTCTAGTGAGATTTTTCACAGAGCAAGCTGGGCCTCCACTTGTACAAACCAAGCAACAGCATATGGCTCCCAAAACTCCAGCAGTTTCAAAGTGACCTCATTAGCCAACATATTCAACAACTCTAGAATCATTCTTGAGTGTCAGGGTCACCAATATAGGTTTTTGCATATAAAACAAAGTGAGGCATTTCATGTTTAATGTAATCCATAACACAATTTATTGAACTTGCAAAACACCAACATGAAAACATGCTAAAACTCCTTACATAATAACATTATTCACATCAGACCAGTCTCTTAAAGTGAAATCCCAGCTCAATGTCGGTGGTTGTGAATTGTAAACATTTCTCCCAATTACATTACCCTACAGCAATTTTATATGCATCTACCCCATTTTGCCATGAAACTGTCAGACATTTCTGAATCTAGAGGACCCAAGATTCCTGAATGAGCATTGTCTCTGTCGTTCCGACAATGATCCAGTTTTGGACTTCTGATAAAGATCAGGATCTGGAGAACCAACTCTTGCAGTTTCCCAGCGGTCATAGCAATGAATCATCTCACTGGACGTAACTCAGATTAGATCTGGTCCAGCTTCAGTTCCACCATTTCAATAATCATGGTACTTTAATTTACTAAATGTGTGAACAAATCTGTTCAATTGATTTTAAGCTTAATCCAGTGTACTTCAGTGCTTCATTAAAAAAATACTTTAATAACATATACAAATTTCTAAGGAAATGACTAATTTGTCACAGTTTTAGATTATTTTCCTCCAAGAGGACCACAGCTTTACTGTGGTTTGGAGGTTCCTGTGCCTCAATGATGTGGAGAGCTATGTTGACTGGAGGCAGGTTTTATGCTTTGCTCTTATTTGGATCACCCATGCCAAATAGGTGATTGGGCAGAGACCAGACTAAGAACGGTCCACCAGTCCTCCAAGTTTGGGGGTTCAGCTTAGGGGCTAACATCCCTGACTGGTAAAATAAAATTTGTTACAGAAACAGCAATGAAGATTCCTTCTATATATGAGTGTGATGGTATTCCAGGGTCTCCACCATGTACGCGTATGGCTGACAGTAGTGAAAACTGAAGGGAATCTACTGATATGCTGAAGGAAGCATTGAAAACCACCAGAGATAGAGAACCTTCATTGCTGCCCTAAGTACCACTGGTGTAATGGGCAGTAAGCAAGTAGAGTATTTTGACTGATTGTGAATGCTGAATGGATGTTCAAACATTCAGAATTTGATAGGTCTGATCATAGGTCAGCATGTAAGCAGGGCTCAAACAGCTGCCAAAGTATCTCAGTGGTTGAAGCTGCTATTTATGGTCAGTCAGCCTAGTTCTTAGCAGGGAGTTGCTGAAGGTTTGGAAATTACATACAGGGCCAAATAACTGCTCAAACAACTGTTTCAGGAGGTTGCAAACCCTCAGGTTAGCCTGCTTCAGCCAGAAAATTCCAGGTCAATAGCATTAATGGTTCATCAAATATGTTACTCAATCCTTATTAGGGAACACATCAGAGGGCATATTTTTGCTTTGCCTGCCCATTAACACCTGTCCTTTGTAAACACCAACCAGTTTTTTTTAAATTTTGCCAATTCTTAATATTTATTACAAACCAAATTTAATAAAATCTGATTATCAATCTGATTCTTGCTTTAATGTTGATAATTGCTCAAAAGGCCTAGATTTCAATGGTAATGAAATTCAAAATGTTTCCAATGTATATTATGTGTTTTATAAATTTATTTTATTAAGAGACATAGTATGGACTAGGTTAGTCCAGCAACCCCTGACCCAATTTAACCTCCCAGTCATAGGATAATTTTACAATGACCACTTAACCAACCTGGTACATCTTTGGACTATGGGACAAAACCGGAACACCCAGGGTAAACCCACGCATTCCATGGGGAGGATGTCTACTATATGGTTGTCATGTCTGTATGCTTGGGATTTGCTGCTGCTACAGTGAGACTGCTCCTTTGAGTTGTCAGGCATTAATTTATAGCTGCCCAACTCCTCTGAGACTAATTTAAACTGACAGCATCCTTGTGAATTGTAAGGTGATTTGCTCACTGAGGACATAACTGCTGTGCCAGGGCTCTCTTACTTGTTGAGTTGGTCAGTCATTAGTGTTGAATCAAGTTCACTGGGATTTTCTTGACTCAGGGAAGGTTATTGAGATTTCATGTGGACATTGAAGTCTGAGTTTCCATAGAAGTAAGCTGCTTTTACTGAGTACAACCCTCTGTTGATGTGAGGTAATCAATGCCAAGCTGTCATTAAGTATTTGTTTGGACATTCAAACAAAATAAAGACACAGTCTACTTGGGCCTACAACAAAATGTCATGATTTATCTTATCAATGGGCCCCAATGGCAACCGTAACTGTCTCCACCTGAAATCAATTCCATATTTATCCACTCCTTGTACAAAATAAATAACACATCTTCACAATTCAATATAATTGAGAAAAAATATATTTATTTCTCTTCATTTTCAGGAATCCTCTATTTACTTTAGTAGTCAAGTATTTAAATACTCTTTTAAGTAGCAGTATACCCCATTATATACAGTATACATTATGTCTTCTTTAGCAAAATTGTAGAAGTGAAAGGAGAACAGATGGTATAGTGAAGTGCAGTATACATAGAAACATTGAAAATCTACAGCACGTTACAGGCCCTTCAGCCCACAATGTTGTGTTGACCATGTATCTTCTAGAAGCTGCCTAGAATTTGATGTAAATGTAATTTGTTAATGGTGAATCTAATTTAGATAGTGGTAAACTTTGCCACTGCCTTCCAGATGGACAGTCATGGATATGGTGACAAGGCAGGAAAATACATTATGGGCAGAGACAATCTTGTATTCACTTTCACACATCACTATGCCTTCTGGATCACCTGAGATCTGGTCTTGCTGGTAAAGCAGTGAATCAGTCTGGGTACGAAACCAAACCATCACCAACTTCACAGAAGAGAAGGTATATTTCATCAGCTCAGGGCTGGCAATTTTAATAGTCATTTCCTGATCTCTCAACTCAATTCCAAAGATTAAGTGTGATCACAGCATCATAAGGATGAAGCCGGCTATAGATTAGGAGAAATTGGAGTCTAAAGTAAAAATGACTAATAGAAAATAAGTTAGTTTCAATGGTATGAACAAAACTCTACCAGAACAGTGGTTGGCTTTAAAGAAAAGAAAGTTCAGATTTGGTTGAAACACATTTCCATAAGAGACAAAGGGGGAAAAAAACAATTTCATAGCTCTCTGGGTAACAAAATGAAAGTAAAACAAAAATAAAAGGCAGATTATGGCATGGTCTGCTGTACATACCAGTGGAAACCAAGATCATTACAAAAAAAGGATGAGGTGAAATGACAATTAAAAAGAAAGATTGCATGAGAAAAAATTAACTTTCAACATTATTGAAAATCATTAAATGGGTGCTGCTTGGGAGAAAATGGCAAACTTGCACACGGGTGCTGAGGGCAATGATAAAATACCAGTTCTGTCTTCTCCAGAGTATAAGGTGCTTACAAAATGATGAAGACAGAGATATTTGAGACACAGGATATGTTAAAAATAGATGGCACGAAGTGGGTAGAAGACTTGGTTGAACTTCACATAGGTAGATCACCAGAACTGCATTACAAAACTTGAGGGGAAGTACATGGAAAAATTAACAGAGCTACTGACATAATTCCAATTCCAATTGGATGTAGAATGATACCTAAATACTGAAGAGTAGCAAATGTTACTCATTTGTTCAAAGAAAAGAACAATGATAAGCCCAGGACATTCAGGACAATCATTTTAATCATGGAGGCAGGAAAACCTATACATATTCATGTAATCAGCAGGAGGAGTATGATTATTTAAGACAACACAGCATGGATAGGTCATCATCATAATGTCATGATAAATGAAAATAACCCCTTCAACTTACTGAATCCCTGCTGGTCAGGAAGCACCTACTTACATTTATACTCATTAATCTTATACTCATCCAGCGTTATTTCCCGAGAAATTCTACCATTCACCCATACACTACAGGTAACTTATAGTGTCTAACTAACCTTCCAACTGCAGATCTTTGAGATGAGGGAAGAAACCTGAACAACAAGGGAAAACCATGCAATCATTGTGTGATGTCCAAATTCCACACTGCAGCACCCAAAGATAAGAGACAGTCCAGCTAGCTGGTTCCGTGGGGCAGTGGCTATAAGTGGTGTTAATGGTATAAGCCATTGTTAATGGGAAATCAGATTCACCTAAACTGATGAGACAGTGAAGAGTGTTGATGAGGATTATGATGTTAGTGTACATGCGCATACTTCTTCAGACTTCCTGCTTCCTCAACACTAATTGCCTCCACACTTATCTTCATATTGTGTACAAAGTGGCCAAAAAGCCATCGATTCTGTCATGCAAATCGTTGACATTTAATCAACAACAAGAAGCGGTCCATTATCAACCCCGGAGGAACATCACGAATCACCAGCAGCCAAGCCAGTATGGACCACCTTTATTCCTAATTGCCAGCCAATCTTCTATCTATGCTAGTATCTTTCCTGTAATACCATGGGCTTTTAGCTTGTTAAGCAGCATCATGAGTGACACCTTATCAAAGACATTTTGAAAATTCAACATCCACTCTCTCTACTTTGTCTGTCTGTTATTTCCTCACAGAATTCCAACAGATTTGTCAGGCAAGATTTCCTCTTAAGAAAATCATGCTAACTTTGGCCTACTTTATCATGCAGCTCCAAATACCCCGAAACTCATCCTTTATAATGGACTTCACCATCTTCCCAACCACTGAAGTCTGGCTAGCTGGCCTATAATTTCCTTTCTTCCATGTCCATCCCTTCTTAAAGAGTGGAGTAACATTTGCAATTTTGCAGTCGACTGGAACCATTCCAGAACCTAGTGATTCTTTGAAAGATTATTATGAATGCTGTTCAGTTACCTCTTTCAGAATGCTGGGGTGTAGTCCATCTGGTCCAGGTGAATTCAGAACTTTCAGTGTCCCAAGCATCTTCTCCTTAGTATTAACAACTACATTCACTTCTGCCCCCTGACACTCCCAGATTTTTGGCACAGTGAAGACTGACGCAAAATACTTATTAAGTACTTCTGTGATTTCTTTGTCCTCTATTACTACCTCTCCAGCATAATTTTCCAACAGTCCAATATCCACTCTTGCCTCTCTTTTACTCAATATATCTGAAAAAAAAACCCTTTGGCATCCTCTTTTATATTATTGGCTGGCTTACCTTCATATTTCATCTTTTCTCTCCTTATATCTCTTTTAGTTACCTTCTATTGGTTTTTAAAATGCTCCCATTTCTCTAACTTCCCACAAATTTTTGTTCTATCTTATGCCCTTGTTTTTTCTTTTATGCTGTCTTTGACTTCCCTTGTCAGCCACGGTTGCCTCCCTTCAAAATACTTCTTCATCTTTGGGATGCATCTATCCTGTGGCTTTTGAGTTGTTCCCAGAAACTCCAGCTATAGCAGATAAGCCATCACCACTGCTAGTGTCCCCTTACAAACAACTTCAGCCAGCTCCTCTCTCATACCTCTGTAATTCCCTTTATTCCACTGTAATACTGATATATCTGACCTGATCTTCTCTTTCTCAAACTATAGGGTGAATTCTATTGTATTATAATCACTCTCTCCTAAGCATTCCTTTACCTTAAGCTCCTTAATTAAATCTGGTTCATTATACAACACCAATCCAGAATTCCCTTTCCTTTAGTGGGCTCAGCTGCACAAAAAGCCATCTCATAGGTATTCTACAAATCCTCAGTTTTGGGATCCAGCACTAAACTAATTTTCCAAACTGACTCAGAAATCTGAAATATTGCACCCAGCATTGCTGCCTCAGTCACTCATTTATCTGTCCTATTACCTTATTCCTGTCTTGACTAGTACATGGTACTGGGAATAATCCAGTGATCACTACCTGACTCCCCATATGCATTGCACAGAACCTCTTTCCTCTATCTACCCATGTTAATGATGCTAATGTGTACAGTGACACCTAGCTGCTCACCCTTCCTCTTGAGAAACTTGTGCAGCAGCTCTAGCAACTCGGAGGCAACAAGCCATCCAGACTTCCCTTTCATGGCCACAAAAACTGCTACCAGCCCCAGTCTCCTATCACTATCAGTCCACCTGCCTTAATTCACCCCGCTGAGCCTCAGAGCTGGCTGCAGTGCCACTGGCCTGAATGCTGCTGCTGTGTCCTGATTGGATATCCACAACCCACCCCCCCTACAGTATCCATGTGAACGTTTATTGGGGGGGAATGGCCACAGGGGAACCTTGCACTGACTGCTCAGTGAGGCAGTGAATGTGCTTCATAAATGGGTGATTATAACAGTCATAATCAAAATTGATAAAGTAGATACAGACAGGCTGCTTGCATTAACAAGAGGAAATTGTAAACATTTCTAAGATGATTAGGAAAAAACTGAGATCATGAATTTGTTTGTACAGCAGATCGTAAGATTTGGAACATATCTGGGTTCAGTACAAAAATTCCACAGAAATTGGCTTTATTTTTAGAAAGCAGTCAATTGCAGAGATACGACTACTGTTTGCAAAATTTGGCAAAAGTACAATAGATTAAATAGCTTCCTCCATTGAAACAAATTGTTTTGCCCAGACATTGGACTCTGTTGTACAGGTATTTTGTGCACAGATTGTTTACTCTGTATCTGATGTTTATCTTCAACATCATTCAGTATACAATGGGTATTTCTGTGCTTCGAGACAGAATACCGGATTTTACATTATGACCTACGACCTGCATTTTTCACTTACATTCAGAAAATGTAAGCTCCACAGCGTCAAGGAAATGAATGATCTCCACATTTCCTTCAAAGTATTGCATTCTATATCTGTCAACCTTAGTTTTTTTATTACTCAGGATTCAGATCAGTGCTGTTGATTCCAAAAGCAAGGGTGACAGATACTTTGAAATCACATAACTTACTCTTTGCAATATTTGTCTGACTACGACAACAGTGTTTCCTTCAGATGCAGTCTGGCCACGTTGGAAAGAGGTTTATGAAGGAATGTCTTCCTATGCGTTGTAGCAGCTCTGATGTGACATCTGTAATCACTGCATGCAGCTGTTTTGGAAACTGAGCAAGTGAAGTATTGATACATGAATAAGAATGAAAATCACTTTGATGACTCTTTTTTGTGTATCTCTCCCCCCTCCCACCCAATCCCTTAACTGGATATAAGTATGTCATATATGAAATTAAATGGATTCACTCCTTTTCTATTCATTTGTTCTAATCAGTGATTTTCTTGCAGCACAACACAGTCTGGAAAGAGTTTGATTTCAACTACAGCTTTTTCTGAAAGTGGTTAAATGGCAAAGAAATATAAAAAATGTCCAGGTATCAGCCCACACAAGCATGTATATTAAACATAATACACTTTCACTGTCAAAGCCCTAAAGCCACTTGCACTGAAAGAAGAACTTATCTCTGTCAGCAGATTTGCAATCACTGTCACCTTCCTTTGATTCATATTTTAGATCATTCTTGCTGACATCCTGCTGGTGTCTGCCTGGGCTCTGATCTGTCATTGTGCTCCCCTGCTTTGATCGGTAGCAACTTTCCATCTTAGTTTCTGCAACATCTGGTTTCGATGCAGATCATGCAGCTATGATGTGTTCAAGGCTTGATTCCCTTTCTCTCCACCACCTGCAGAAACACTTTGTTCTGCCTTTTCAAACTCCAAGAAGGATTTTCTTTTCTTTCCCCTTGAGGGTCAACAATTGTTATGGAACATGAAAATGTGCTTGACCCGAAGCCCCAGCTGTGAACATTTACCTCTCGTGGATGGCAGGGCCCTAGATTCTAAACACCTGTTTCTTTTAGCAGAATGCTCATGAAGACATCTGGCAACAGAAAGGAGCTCATAGAAGCCACAGGGGCTCAGAAAATGTTAAACTATAGTCAGTGCATAACTACTCCTGATTATAATGTCAAAAGCAGACCAGAACCTTAGACAGCTGACTCCATTTTCAAGACTATTTTGCTTCAAGTTGCCAATCATTACAAACAGATTGCAAACTGAAACATGAAAACAGCACAAATGTCTCACTATTGGCAATCAAGACTCAGATGACGAGCCCGTACATTTTCCTTCATAGCACTGTGGTCACTCGGTGATCTGGGAGTTGTCCCAAGATACAATTGCATCTAGAGGCACTAAAACAGGACATGGGGTAGGTTTACTTCACACAGATCTCCTGCTATTGCTTCTGATTAGGCTCCAACACCACTGATCCTCACATCCCACAGAATCAATACCTCTCTGCTCCTTTTCTCTTCTACATGCATCAAACCTTGTGCAAGCTTTTGCTAAATGCTCCACAGCTTTAACATTTCCATGAAAGCCTTTTCATGGTGAATGCTACTGCCAGTAAGTTGTGTGAGAGGTTTAATTCCAATATTCTTAAGTTTTTCAAATTCTATATCAGGATAAACAGCAGCTGGATTCACCTGTTACAGGGGTTTGTGCTTATTTTGTTGTTAACAGGTAATAGACCATTCACTCTTTCCACTGTGTGCAAAGAACAATGAGTTTTTTTTTGCTCCCAGGACGCAGGTAAGTGAAAGGAATGCCAAAGCCCTTAAAACATACATTAAATTTGAATCTTTTCTTAGAAAAGTTTTAACTTTTATTTTGCTTACTTCTAATTACAAGATTTATTTAACTCATTGTCATAATTTGTTGCAATAGGATCGGAATTTGGATCACTGAATAACTAGATGGCTACTACACCACAAATAGAACCATAGAACACTACAGCACAGCACAGGCCCTTCAACCCTCCATGTTGTGCCGACCCATAAAGTCCTTTAAAAAAGTACTGAACCCACACTACCCCATAACCCTCCATTTTTCTTTCATCCATGTGCCTGTCCAAGAGGTTCTTAAATACCTCTAATGTTTTAGCCTCCACCACTATCCCTGGCAAGTCATTTCAGGTACTTACAACTCTTTGTGTAAAAAACTTACCCCTGATGTCTCCCCTAAACTTCCCTCCCTTAATTTTGTACATATGCCCTCTGGTGTTTGCTATTGGTGCCCTGGGAAACAGGTACTGACTATCCACCCTATCTATGCCTCTCATAATCTTGTAGACCTCTATTGTCCCCTCTCATTCTTCTACACTCCAAAGAGAAAACTCCCAGCTCTGCTAACCTTGCTTCATGTGTGTGTACCTTTCTGCAAAAGGACATTGATTGTGAGTAAGCACAAGTTTAAACAAGAAGATCCAGCTGAATGAGATGTGAATATAAACTGAGTACCCTGTATATACAGATGTTTTATGGTAATATGTGTTAAAATCTGAAATGAACAAAACTCGTTTAGAACCACTAATTGATGATGACTAACAGCTGTATAATTGAAAAAAACGTTTAAGACAGGATCCACTATTCAGTTTTGTTGTTAAAATGTAGTTAGTCTTTCCCTTAGATTATTAAAAAATGAACATTAGTCAGAAAGAGTGAATATGTGAAATGTGAAGTAAAAAAAATTGCTTATATATGTGAGAACTTCTATGCCTGATGTAACCTGAGGGGCACCTTTTTTTCACTTTGCCCTGTGCACATAGTGACACACATGATGCACATATTGAGAATCAGCACAACTGCAATTTTTAATAATATTCAGAAAATAATACATTGAAATTCACAATTTCCAACCTTTCTTCTTATTTTATAATGGCATTGGAGGCCTTTTTGCCCAATCGGACAATTCTAGTTCTGAGAACACTCATTCCACCACCTATTTCCTAGCAAACTGCTCTCTCACATTCTCAATAGATCCAATTCTACCACACACTTACACAGCAGGCAATGTACAATGGGCAGCTTTGGAATGTGGGAAGAAAGAGAAGTGTCCAAAGGAAACCTATATGATCCCAGGAAATATCTAAGGTCAAACTTGAACTTGGATCACTGGAGAAGTGAGGCAGCCATCTACAAAACAATTCAGCAATCAATTTTAAAAATGCAATAAAGCACAGAAATAGAAGCAGAACCTAAATACATAAGAATATCAAAGTAGGTGTAGATTACCTTGCCCCTCAAGTCTGCCTGTCTATTCAATAAGCTCTTCACTGACCCTGCCTCTGGCCTTGTCTACTCTTGTTTGGTAGTTCCTCAGAGCTCTCAACTCCTTGATCTTTCAAAAAAGTATCTGCCTCCTGTTTAAATACCACATTTTTACAATCCTCTGCAGTAAAGAAAAATAGTGATTCACCACCCAGTTTTGGAAGTTCCTAAGCCCTTCAGTAATAACCACGATCTAATCTTGTTATCATGTTCCTTTGTGCAAGATTCTTCCATTAGAGGAAACATCTCAATATCTTCTCTGAAGACTGTTTTACTATGTGTGCACAATAAAGAATTCAGTTCCCTGTGGGCAAGGCGAGGGGTTCAGCTAGAACTGAAGCTATGATAGTCACTGGATTGTGCACCCATAGGGTTGAGCAGTTCAGTAATAAAATGTTCTAATGTAAACCCGCGTCAAGTTTGTCCTCATTACATGGTGACGGAAGACAGCATGGGGTACACACGCAGACAGTAACTGAAAACTATGCATGAGTGAGAAAGATGCTGCATGAGTATAAAAGGTGCTAGCAGCAAGTGAGGTCAGAACAACACCCACAAAATGATGGAGGAACTCAGCATCAGGCAGCATCAATGGCAAAGAGGAAACAGTCGACATTTCAGGCCGAGACCCTTCTGCAGGACTGGAGGAAAAAAGATGAGGAGTAGAGTTAAAAGGTGGGGGCAGGGGTGGGAGAAACACAAGGTGATTGGTGAAACCAGGAGGGGGAGGGATGAAGTAAAGATCTGGGAAATTGATTGATGAAAGAGATAAAGGCTGGAGAAGGAGGAATCTAAAAGGAGTTGACAGAAGGCCATGCAAGAACAAAAGGGGGGAGGAGCACTAGGGGTGTGTGATGTGCAGGCAAGGAGATAAGGTGAGAGGTGAATAAGGGGATGGGGAATGGTGAAGGGGGCGGGGCATTACCTGAAGTTCGAGAAATTGATGTTCATGCCATCAGGTTGGTGGCTACCCAAACGGAATATAAGGTGTTGTTACACCAACCTGAGTGTGGCCCCATTGCAACAGTAGAGGAGATCATAAATAAGCATATCAGAGTGGGAATGGGAAGTGGAATTAAAATGTGTGGCCACTAGGAGATCCCGCTTTTTCTGGCGGACGGAGTTTAGGTGCTCGGCAAAGCGGCCTCCCAGTTTAGATCAGGTCTCACCGATATACAGATATACAGGAGGCCACACCAGGAACACTGGACACAGTATATGACCCCAACATCACTGGGGGATCCCATTTTCCCTCTCTCACCTTATCTCCTTGCACATTGTTCTCAACGTTCAACGGTCACCAGATTCACTGCAGTTATTTGGCTGAAAAGCCAGAAGTTCCCATCATGGATAATCTAAGTTCTTCCGCACCTAGGAAGTTTACAGACTAACTAACACTTCCAACAGCGATTCAATATATATCTAGCTGCTAGCAGAGTGGGAAGGACTGATGAAAAATTGAAAACATGTCATTGGCAAAGATGGTTTGGAAATCTATAATAGTTTTCAAATTGATGAGATAGTTTTTACATTGGACACCCCAATGGCAAAATATGAGGAGTATTTGTCTCAAGAAAAAATAACGCGTTTGGAAGATGAGTTGTTTTCCCTGTGACTGGAAACAAGGTGTTAGCTTTGACCAATACTTAGCTGAGCTTCACACACTGTGTAAGTCCTTTGAATTTAGAGATTTGAGAAAGTTACTAGTTCAAGAGAGTATACAGTGCCATGCAAAAGTTTGGGCACCCCTGGTCAAAGTTTCTGTTACTGTGAATAGCTAAGCGAGTAAAACATGACCTGATTTCCAAAAGACATGAAGTTAAAGATGACACATTTCTTTAATATTTTAAGCAAGATTACTTTTTTATTTCCATATTTTACAGTTCCAAAATAACAAAAAAGGAAAAGGGCCCGAAACAAAAGTTTTGGCACGCTGCATGGTCAGTACTTAGTAATACCCCCTTTGGCAAGTATCATAGCTTGTAAACGCTTTCTGTAGCCAGCTACGAGTCTTTTAATTCTTGTTTGGGGGATTTTTGTCGATTCTTCCTTGCAAAAGGCTTCTAGTTCTGTAAGATTTTTGGGCCACCTTGCATGCACTGCTCTTTTGCGGTCAATCCACAGATTTTTGATGATACTTAGGTCGGGGGACTGAGGGCGATGACAAAGCCTTCAGCTTGCGCCTCTTGAGGTAGTCCATTGTGGATTCTGAGGTGTGTTTATGATCATTATCCTTTTGTAGAAGCCATCTTCTTTTCATCTTTAGCTTTTTTATAGACGCTGTGATGTTTGCTTCCAGAATTTGCTGATATTTAATTGAATTCATTCTTCTCTCTACCAGTGAAATGTTCCCCGTGCTACTGGCTGCAACGCAAGCCCAAAGCATGATCGATCCAGCCCCATGCTTAACAGTTGGAGAGTTGTTCTTTTCATGAAATTCTACACCCTTTTTCTCCAAGCATACCTTTGCTCATTGCAGCCAAAACGTTATATTTTAACTTCAGTAGTTCACAGGACTTGTTTCCAAAATGCATCAGGCTTGTATAGATGTTCCTTTGCAAACTTCTGACACTGGATTTTGTGGTGAGGATGCAGGGAAGGCTTTCTTCTGATGACTCTTCCATGAAGGTCATATTTGTGCAGGTGTCACTGCACAGCAGAACAATGCACCACCACTCCAGAGTCTGTTAAATCTTCCTGAAGGTCTTTTGCAGTCAAATGGAGGTTTTGATTTGCCTTTCTAGCAATCCTAGAAGCAATTCTCCTGGAAAGTTTTCTTGGTCTTTCAGACCTCAACTTGACCTCCACTATTCAAGAAGGGAGGGAAGGAGAAAACGGAGAACTATCGCCGTGTTAGCCTAACGTCAGTCGTGGGGAAGATGCTTGAGTCCATTATTAAGGACGAAATAGTGGCACATCTTGATGGCAGAAATAGGATTAGGCTGAGCCAGCATGGATTTACCAAGGGCAAATCATGCTTGACTAATCTGTTGGAGTTTTTTGAGGGTGTAACAAGGATGTTAGATGAGGGTAAGCCAGTGGATGTTGTGTACCTAGATTTTCAGAAGGCATTCGATAAGGTGCCACATAGGAGATTGGTGAGTAAAATCAGAGCTCATGGCATTGGGGGCAGGGTTTCAACATGGATAGAAAACTGGTTGCCAGATAGAAAGCAAAGGGTAGCAGTGAATGGGTGTTTCTTGGACTGGCTGGAGGTGACTAGTGGGGTACCACAGGGCTCTGTATTGGGACCACAGCTCTTTACGATTTATGTCAATGATTTAGATGAGGGCATTGATAACTATATCAGCAAGTTTGCTGACGATACTAAACTGGGTGGCAGTGTGACATGCGAAGAGGACGTTAGGCAAATACAGAGAGACTTGGATAGGCTGGGTGAGTGGGCAGATACTTGGCAATGTCATTCAATGTGAATAAATGTGAAGTTATCCACTTTGGAAGCAGGAACAAGAGGGCAGAGTATTGTCTGAACGGTGTAGAGTTAGGTAAGGGAGAAATGCAAAGAGACCTAGGAGTCCTAGTTCATCAGTCAATGAAGGTGAATGAGCAAGTGCAACAGGCAGTGAAGAGGGCAAATGGAATGTTGGCCTTCATTACAAGGGAAATTGAGTACAAGAGCAAGGATGTCCTTTTGCATTTGTACAGGGCCCTGGTGAGACCACACCTGGAATATTGTGTACAGTTTTGGTCTCCAAGTTTAAGGAAGGACATTCTGGCAATTGAGTAAGTGCAGCGTAGATTCACTAGGTTGATTCCTGGGATGGCAGGGCTGTCTTACGCAGAGAGATTGGAGAGATTGGGCTTGTACACGCTGGAATTGAGGAGATTGAGAGGGGATCTGATTGAAACGTTTAAGATAATTAAAGGATTTGATAGGATTGAGGCAGGAAATATGTTCCAGATGTTGGGAGAGTCCAGTACCAGAGGGCATGGATTGAGAATAAGAGGTTAGTTATTTAAAACAGAGTTGAGGAAAAACTTCTCCCAGAGAGTTGTAGAGGTGTGGAATGCACTGCCTCGGAAGACGGTGGAGGCCAATTCTCTGGACACTTTCAAGAAGGAGCTAGATAGATATCTGATGGATAGGGGAATCAAGGGATATGGGGACAAGGCAGGGACTGGGTATTGATCAGCCATGATCTCAGAATGGCGGTGCAGACTCGAGGGGCCGAATGGTCTACTTCTGCACCTATTGTCTATTGTCTATTGTCTATTCCTGTTAACTGGCATTTCTTAATTACATTACGAACTGAGGAAACGGCTACCTGAAAACACTTTGCTGTCATCTTATAGCCTTCTCCTGCTTTGAGGGCATCACTTATTTTAAATATCAGAGTGCTAGGCAGCTGCTCAGAGGAGCCCATGGCTGCTGATTGTTGGGACAAGGTTTGAGCAGTCAGGGTATTTATAATTTGCATCACCTGGCCTTTCCTAATGATGACTGTGAACAAGCCATAGTACTAACAAGCTAATTAAGGTCTGAGACCTTGGTAAAAGTTATCCGAGAACTCAAATCTCTTGGGGTGTCCAAACTTTTGCATGGTGCTCCTTTTCTATTTTTCACTCTAAAATTGTACAAAACAAAAATAATACACAAATCTTGCTTAAAATGTTGAAAAGAATGTTTCATCTTTAACTTGTCTTCTACTCACTTAACTATTCATAGTAACAGAAATTTTGACCGGGGTGGCCAAAATTTTGCATGTCACTGTAATTTGCTGAATTCTGAATAATGGACTCAGAGCATAATGGACTGCAGTCTGCAGCATGAAAAGGATTTGACACTGGAAAAGGCTGTGAATATATGTAGGGTAGCAGAGAACTCATGAGCCCAAGATAAGGAGATGCTTAGGGTAGACACAGCAGAGCATGCTGTGAAAACAGAGGAACAGCACACAAGGCATTTCCCAAGCAACAGTACAGCAAAGAGGAAAGCCCATGCAGCCTATGTAGAGATAGTTACATTCCAAAGACGTTGTAATGTTTATGAAGAATCATGCAACAATTGTGGGAAAAAGAATCACTTCGTAAATTGCTGTAAAGCTGGGGCAATCAAGAGAAAGGTGCACATGGTTGATGAGGAAAGGGAGGAATTATTCGTAGATACTCTGTAGACTGCTGGTGCTGGTAGAACAGAATGGATTGTTCAAGTGACTGTGAATGAGACAATGATTCCATTGAAGCTTGACACCAAAGCCCAGGTGAATCTGTTATCCATGGATGATTATAAGACTCTCACAGTGAAGGGCAAGATTTACCCAGTCAAGTTAAAACTGACAGGCTATACTGGAGATATCATTCCAGTAAAAGACCTTCAAGCACAAAGGGCAGCACCTAAAGGCACACTATTGATTGTAGAAAAGATATTTCAGCCAATATGAGGTCTGAGCACATGTGAATAGGTTCACCTGCTGAAATTTTCACAGTGGCTTGATAGAGCAAAGATGACCACACAACATGGAAGAGTACAAGATGTCTTTGAGGGGATTGGATTCTTACCGGGTGTGCACAAAATTCATATAAATGAGACAGAGATTCCTGTAGTCCATGCATGCAGGAAAGATCCCTTTCCACTTAGAGACAGATTTAACAAGAACTAGCATAGATGGAATGGGGGAGTGTTACACAGGACACTGAAGAACCAACAGATTGGGTGAGCTCATTGGTCGCTGTGCGAAAGAAAAATGGAGCATAGTGGATATTGAGCTCTCAATAAAGCCATCAAGAGAGAGCAGTTTAAATTGCCAACACAGGAGGAAATCGTGTCGCAGTTTGCAGATGCCAAGTGGTTTAGCAACCTCAACACATTACCTTCATTTTGGCAGATGAAACCTGATGAGGCAAGTTCGAGACCGTGTACTTTTAACACAGCACAGGGAAGATATTGCTTTCTTTGGCTATTGTATGCAATTGTGTCCGAACCAGAAGTCTACCATAAAACAATCCACATGATCTTCGAAGGCATAACTGGTGTCAAAACCATGATGGATGAGATCATCATTTGGGGGTCCAGCAAGCTGAACATGATACATGGCTGAGACAAGTGATCGACATTGAATGTCAATTTAAAACAAAATAAAGAGAAATGTGAGCTTAGTGTTAAGATACTGACTTTCAAAAGAGATGTCATATCTGAATAAGGAGTGAAGCCTGACCCAAAAAAGACGTCAGCCACTGAAAACATGAAGAGGCCCCAAAACAAGGAAGAGGTGAGGCAGCACTGTCAACTGTGTCAGCACCTCTTAAGTCACTCTTTCAGCAGAAATATAAGCAGATTTGGTTTCATGATCAAGAACAGTGTTTCCAGACTCTGAAAGGGGTCATAAGTGTAGAGCCTGTGCTGAAGTTTTATGATCCAGAAAGATGTACTAGGATCTTGGAGGATGTGTCCCAGTTTGTCCTTGGATAATTAATACTACAGCAGCATGATGACACATGTCAACCTGCGGCTTATGCATCAAGACTCTAACAAGTGCAGAAGCCAACTATGCACAGATGAGAAAGAACTTCTCACCAGCACATATACATGTGAAACATTCCATCAGGACATCTATGAACACTTTTTGAAGTGAAGACAGACCATAACACACTGGTCTCAATTCTTTTCAAACCACTGAATGACTGTCCCATGAGGATACAGCTTATGTTGACACAGCTGCATGAAGATGATCTACACACCAGGAAAATATACGTTTGCTGCTGCTGCACTGTCTCATGCAATTGACAAGAAAGAAAAGAGGATAAGGCCTATGCTGATATGATTGTCACCTCCCTTCTGGTATCTTCTGATAGAAAGAAGCAGATTAGGAAAGCAGCAGGGTCAGATGAAACAATGAAATAACTTAAATGATGGTCAACAGCTAAGGATGATGCCCAGTGTGTATTCGGGATTATTGGGCATGCAGAGCTGAACTGTCATTAGTGAAAGCTATTGTTTTCAAAGGGAGCAAGGTTGTGCTTCAGTATCGCTACATAAAGAAATACCACAGAAGATACACAAAGGGCCTCTTAGTGAGGGAAAACGTAGAGCTTGGTCAGTGATGTACTGGCCAAGAATGAACCAAGACATCATCCAGACCATTGCTTCATGTGAAATATGCCTTATCTACAGACCAAAGCAGTAATCAGAACCAATTATACCAAACCTTGTACCAGACAGGCCGTACTTCAATGCTGGAGTGGATTTATTTGAATGTAATGGGAAAAGTCACATTGTTATAACAGACTATTTTCAATTACTCAGAGGTTGCAGCCCTGCAATCAACATCCAGCAAAGTGGTCATCCCCTTCCTGAAAGCTGTGTTTTTGAGGTATGGAGTTCCATGTGAAGTGGAGTTAGACAATGGCCCACAATTTTCGAACTGTGAATTTGAGTCCGTTGCCGATGTTTGGGGGGTTATGACACATAACTTCAAGCCCACATCACCAAAAATCTAATGGCCTATGAGAGAGTTTGGTCAAGGTAATGAAGGACTTCATGAAGAAAGTGCAAGATGGATGACTGGTTTTCCATAGAAGTCTAAGTGTTTACAGAAGTGTGCCACTGCAGAATGGCCTTTCACCAGACCAAATGCTGATGGACCGACACAGGCATGCTAATGTTCCCTTGCATGAAAACCTGTTGACACCACACAAGGTCAAATTGGCTGAAGTGAAAGGGAAAGAAAAACAGAAAACTGCAAAAAGCCTACCAGTCCTGATGCCTGTAGACCCAGTGCAAATTTGAGATCATGATTCTGATACATGGTCCATGCAAGGAAATGTGAAAGAAGAAGTAACTCCACATTCCTACCAGTTTCAGACAGAGTGAGGGACACCTCTGAGAAGGAATCATGTGGAGTTATGACAATGAGCTCCAATCCATAGCTCTGACGTGTCACCTGTCAGTACACCAAAGGAGCTAGTAGATGTAAAAAAATTAATGATAAATAGTGATCGGAGTTCTCAGAAAGACACAGATATGAATACAACAAATGAAAGCAATACACCAGAAACAAATAGCAGACCACAAAGGATTGTCAAACCACCTCAGAGTCTGAGTGAAAGTTCATGAGGGACTGTAGCTTCTCATTACAATTGAAGCTGAAATGTTGAACAGTTGAAAATTCAAAGGAAAAGAACTAGGTAATGTAAATATCTTTTTGGAAAGGATAATTGTTCCTTACACGTTTATGAGGACATAGCATTATGTTTGTTTTTCTTTCAAGTGAGAAGTTGTGGCATTATGTGTGCATAATAAAGAATTCAGTTCCCAGTGGAGCAATGTGAGGGTTTCACCCGGAACCAGAAGCTATGATGGTGACCGGGTTGTGCTCATGCAGGGATGAGCAGCTCAGTAATAAAACGTTCTAGAATAAATCTAAGCCAAATTTGTCTTCATTAAGAACAAACATAACAATGACTGCTTCCTGCACTAGTGTGAAAACCATTAAATTTATCAGCCTTGTTGGCATCTTCAACCCTGTCCTCCAATTCACCTGGATTAACTCTGGCACTTCCATTTCTTTATAGGATCTCTCTCCGTCTCCATTTAAGGAAATAAACTATCTGCCAATATCTGTTATAAACCTATGGTCTCCCACAGTTATCTAACTACACTTCTACCCACGTTGTCTCCTGTAAGGGTTCCATCCCCATCTCTCAGCTTTTCTATATAAACACATCTGTTTCAACCATCAGGATTTCTGCTAGGAGGATTCTGAAAAGTTCTCCTTCTTCATGAAACTTTGCCTCTGCTACAGTTGTTGGAGCTCTTGTTTCTCACTCATTTTCCCTATTTTCTCCACATCCAATCTCACAGCCATCTCACTAACAAAACAGAGATAGAACTCCCCTCATCCTCTCCTTGTATCTTACTGGCCTCCACTTCCAGCCTTCATCACTTCCACCAGCTCTAACAGGATCCCTCTTCCACCAACAGATTTTCCTCTCCTACCCTTTCTGTTCTCTACTTATCCCTTCCTATGACCCCCTCCATCCCTTTAAACCACAGGAAGTTCAACACTTATCCTTACACAACAACCCTCACCACTATCTAAAGACCTAAATAATCCAGTCCTTCTGGAGGAGGTAGTGATTCACATATACTTCATGCAATGCATTTGGCATTTGCAACGTGGCCTCCCCTATATTGATAAGAACAAATGTTGCAGAGTTAAATGTGTTACAAAGACACTGCACTTCATCTCTGATAGCTGCCCCGAACTTCCAGTGGTATATTTCATCTCCCCTTCTCAGTCCCAGACCAAACAGTGAAACCTCAGCCTTCCTCTCTGCCAAGGTGTGGCCTCGCACTGTCTAGAACATAACTGCATATTCCGCTTTGGTCGCTTATAGCCCAATGGCATGAACAATAATTTTTCCCAATATCAGGTAAATAACATCTCCTATGTTTCCTTACCACCCACACCAGTCCACTCAAGGTGTCAAAATCTTACTTTCTTTGCTCACTGTTTCCAATTCCCAACCCTCCCTCCCCCACTTCCTAGACTCAGCTCCCTCTTCTATCGGCTTCCACCTACCCATTAACTACATATCTCTCTAGCTGCTTTTTCATTCCCTTGGTTCACCTTCCCTTTCTTCTCCCACTCTTGTGTTCACCTGATTACCATGCCTCCCTTGCACTCAATGTCAGTAATTTCAAATTCCTGGGTGGCAAGATCTCTGCAGATCTAAGCTGGTCACAAAATATCAATATCCCTATAAAGAGGCTAGACGGAAGCTATATTTCATTTGGAGTTTGAAGAGATTTGGTTTGTCAACTAATGTACACAAAAACTGCTATAGATGCACCATACAGAGTCATCTGGCAGACTGTGTCACTGCCTGGCATGGTGGGGGGTGGGGGGGCTACTGCACAGAACCAAAAGGATCTACATAAATTTCTAAAATTAGTCAGTTCCATCTTGAGTACTAGTCTCTGCAGTGTCCAAGACATCATCAAGCAGCAGTGCCTCAGAAGGGTAATATACTTTACTAAGGATCCCCATCACCTGGGGAGTGCCCTCTTCTTATTGTTATCATCAGGAAGGAGGTACAGAAGTCTGAAATTAGACATTCTGTTATTCAGGAACCACTTCTTTTCCTCTGGCATATGATTCCTAAATAGACATTGAACCCATGAACACTACCTCACTTTTTGTAATATATATTATTTCTGTTTCTGCACTATTTTTAATCTATTGAATATATATATATATATATATACTTACTGTAATTGATTTACTTATTTTCTCTAATATCACATATTGTATGGAACTGCTACTGCTAAGTTAACAAATTTCACAACACATGCCAGTGATAATAAACCTGATTCTGATTATCTGATTCCACCTATCACCTATCAGCCTCTGTCTTACCCTTCCTTCGTTTGTTCTTATTTTTCCAACTATCACCTATCAGCTTCCATTTTGAGATTCTACACACTCACCTTCCCCTTACCCACTTCATCCGCACTCAACCTACCTGTATTCAGTTGTAGTGCTCAAATACAGGCTCTTCAATGCAACATAGTCTTTCACCTATTTTTATTACAGAACTTAGATACCATCCACTCTGCCTCATCTTCTAGCCGATTAATATCAATCATAAATAATTGGTACCCAAGAACTTATTCTTTGGGCACTCCATTACTGATGTCCTTCCAGCCAGAAATAAAAGCATTTATTCTGACCCCTATTGTCTTCCTTACAGATATAAATAGTCCATTTTAAGATATCTTCATTCTTGTACTCAAATTCTTTGATATAAAGACTAGCAGATCATCGGCTTTGCTTATTCGAAGTTTTCTTTCAACACTAGTTAAAACAAAGCTCTTCTGAATATACCTTTTTACCTTTACCATCAGACCAGTCCTGCTCATCTCCGGTGTGAGTATTTTGACTGATAGCTTGTGGGGAGGGACTTTTTCCACTAGCACCATGCCCTCAAGGATTATGGTGTCATTTATACGTGTGCACTGATCATTTCCCCAACATTTCACATCACATGACTTATCCATTATGCCCTGATGGAGATTTATATTTTGCAAAACAGAAAACCAGCATGAAATCTGTTTGTGGAGTCACAGCAACTTAAGCACAGAAGGAGGCAATTTAACCAATTTTATCTTATTTTCCCATATTGGAGCTATGTACTGCTACCTCATTTATAAGTACCCTTATATACTGTATTTTTCCTCACATTTATAAAATTCCCTTTAAAATGAAGTAACCAATGTCTTCAAAAATTTCAGATAATGCATTCTGTTTTCTAAACGCCTAACACAACCTGATAAAAAACTTCTTTGAAAATTGCAAATTTAAGATTTTTTTCACTGATCCAGAACTTACTTGCATTGATGTACAATCTGTCAATCAGCACAAATGATCTTTAAACAAGTGGTTTCCTTAATTATTAGCATACCATAACACAAAATCAATAGCGTAACAATATGTTGTAATTAACAAATTCCCACTGCTTGATATTTGCAGGAAAGTGGATACCCTGTTGTAATTATTAAGTATTCTGCATGGTAGAAGCAGAACACTGCATTGAAGTTCTAGGGGAATTTAAATCCAGCTTAACACACCATTGTCGTGCAGGGCGATCAAACATTCTCAAAAGTAATTTCATGAAAGCTAAAAAAAAATCTTGTGATATTTTACCTAATCACTTCCAAATTGGTGCATTTAATCTGAACAACACTATAATTTATTGTTCCAGACTAAGTGCATCTCCAGATCCTTTGCAATATTTATAATAAATTGCACAGAATATATTTCTTCTCTTTTATCACTACGAATAAGACTGTAAAATATACTTCCAAACTGCTATTTATGAAGGCAGTTATGAAAATTCCCTCTTTTCCTGGTATCCAAGACTTCAGCATGGGAGGCACAAGAGAATGCAGGTACTGGAATGTGGAATAACAGACTGCTGGAGAAACTCAGTGGGTTGAGCAGCATTTCAGTGTTTTGCATCAAAACTCTGCAAAAGGGTACAGGGTTTTGGGCCAAACTGATCACGATTCCCTTTCCACTAATGATGTGCTCAGATTGCTGACTTACTCTGGTTATTTGTTACATCAGCATGGGAAGCAGATTATGTATATCTCTAATCGGCCCATTGCTTCCACCAGCAGCAAATATTCTTTGCAGTTTCCACATTCCAGTGATATTATCTGTATAATTTAAAATGTTGAAAGTGGTATAGAATCATTCATGAGCCAAGGCTCACAACTTTGATAAAGATTTTATTGAACTTTAGACCACAAGACCATAAGACATACCAGCAGAATGAGACCATTCAGGCAATTGTGTTGGCTCCATTGTTTCATCATGGCTGATCCATATACCCTTCAACCACATTCTTCTGCATTCTGCACATGATCTTTCATCCCTGAACTAATCAAGAATCTATCAACATTTAATATAAATGCAACTTGTGGCAACAAATTCCACAGATTCACCAAACTCTGGCTAAAAAAATTTCTCTTCAATTCTGTCCTAAATGGACAACCCACTATTTCAAGGCTGTGTGCACTGGTCCTAGTCACCCCAGTGCAGGTAACAAAGACTCCAGATACAATCTATATAGGCCTTTCAACATCAATTACATGACACCTAGTCCAGAATAGTTGACCCCTGCGTCAAACAGAGGCTGATCTAAAAAAAAACAAGCTCATCCGAATTCTACAAGTTCTCTCACTTGGAATCCAAAACCAACCTGATTGCCAAAATATACTTAGACATTAAAACTTCCATTCCTATTGTTACATTGGCCTTTGATATGCATTTTCTGTCTCCCATTACTCAGCACTGTTTATCAGCGATGTGACTAGCTAAACAAAATGGTTCCTCATTTTGTGATCAGATAAACAACACTGATACTTGTGCTCTGAATAGTAAACAACATTGACACTCAGCTCTGTGACCAGTAAATGACACTGTTACTCAGCTGTCTGACCAGGAAACAACACTGATACTCAGCTCTGTGACTAGTAAACAACACTGTTACTTAGATCTGTGACCAATAATCAGGACTGTTACTCAGCAATGTGACCAATAAAGAACACTGATACTCAGCTGTCTGACTAGTAGACAACCCGGATACTCAGCTCTGAGACCAGTAAACAACACAGATACTGAGCTGTCTGACCAGTAAACAACACTGTTACTCAGCTCTGACCAGTAAACAACACTGTTACTCAGCTGTCTGACCAGTAAACAGCACTGATACTCAGCTCTGTGACCAGCAAACGACACTAATATTCAGCTCTGTCACCAGTAAACAAAACTGTTAATCAGCTGTCTGACCAGTAGACAACACTGATACTCAGCTCTGTGACCAGATAACAACACTGTTACTCAGCTCACAGACCAGATAACAACACTGATACTCAGCTGTCCGACCAGTAAACAACACTGATACTCAGCTCTGTGAACAGTAAATGACACTGATACTCAGCTCTGTGATGAGTCAACAACACAGTTACACAGCTCTGTTACAAGAAAACATCACTATTACTCAGCAATGTGACCAGTAAACGAAACTGTTAATCAACTGTCTGACCAGTAGACAACACTGATACTCAGCTCAGTGACCAGTAAACAACACTGTTACTCAGCTATCTGACCCGTAATCAACACTGATACCTAGCTCTGTGACTAGCAAACAACACTGATACTTCGGTCTATGACCAGTAAACAACACTGATACTCAGCTGTCTGACCAGTAAACAAAACTGATAATCAGATCTGTGACCAATAAACAACACTGTTACTCAGCTGTCTAATGAGTAAACAGCAATGATACTCAGCTCAGTGACCAGTAAACAACACTGATAATCAGATCTGTGACCAATAAACAACACTGTTACTCAGCTGTCTAATGAGTAAACAACAAAAATACTCAGCTCCGTGACAAGTAAACAACACTGATACTCAGCTGTCTGACCTGTAAACAATACTGATACTCAGCTCTGTGACCAATAAACAACACTGATACTCAGCTCTGTGACCAGTAAACAACACAGATACTCAGCTCTCTCAACAGTAAACAACACTGATACTCAGCAGTCTGACCAGTAATCAAAACACCATTACTCAACTCTGTGACAAGAAAACAAAAGTGTTACTCAGCGATATGACCAGTAAACAACACTGTTACTCAGCTCGGTGAGTGGTAAACAACACCAATACACAGCACTCCCATTAGTAAACAGCACTGACACTCAGCTCTGTGACTAGTAAACAACACTGATATTCAGCTGTCTGAATAGTAGACAACCCAGATACTCAGCTCTGTGACCAGCAAAAAATATTGTTACTCAGCTCTGTGACCAGTAAACAACAGTCAAACTCAGCAGTCTGACCTGTAAACAAAACAGATACTCAGCTCCGGGAACAGTAAAAAACACTGATACTCAGCTCTGTGATGAGTAAACAACACCGTTACTCAGCTCTGTGAACAGTAAACAAAGCTGTTACTCAAGCAGTCTAACCAGTAGACAACACTGATACTCAGCACAGTGACGAGTAAACGACACTGTTACACAGCTGTCTGACAAGTAAACCGCACTGATACATTGCTAAAGTGATTAGGAAACATCTCCGATACTCTGATCTATGACCAGTAAACGACACCGATACTCAGCTGTCAGACCAGTAAACAACACTGTTACTCAGCTGTCTAATGAGTAAACAACAAAGATACTCAGCTCTGTGACAAGTAAACAACACTGATACTCAGCTGTCTGACCTGTAAACAATATGGATACTCAGCTCTGTGAACAGTAAACAACACTGATAATCAGCTCTGTGAACAGTAAACAACACTGTTACACTGCTCTGTGATCAGTTATCAAAACTGATACTCAGCTCTGTGAACAGTAAATAACACTGATACTCAGCTCTGTTATGTGTAAACAACTGTTACTCAGCTCTGTAACCAGTAAACATCACAGTTACACAGCATTGTGACCAGTAAACAACTCTGAAACCTAGTTCTGTGACAAGTAAAGAACACTGATACTCCGATCTGTGAACAGTAAACAACACTGAAACTAAGCTGTTTGACCAGTAAACAACACTGTTACTCATCTCTGTGATGAGTAAACAACTCTGATAGTCAGCTGACTAATGGGTAAATAACAAAGATACACAGCTCTGTGACCAGTAAACAACACTGATACTCAGCTCTGTGAACAGTAAATATCACTGTTACTCAGCAATATGACCAGTAAACAACACTGTTACTCATCTCTGTGAACAGTAAACAACAATGATACTCAGCTCTGTGAACAGTAAATGACACTGATACTCAGCTCTTTGATGCGTAAACAACAGTTACTTAGCTGTCTGACCAGTAAACAGTACTGATACCTAGCTCAGTGACTAGTAAACAAACACTGATACTCCAATCTGTGACCAGTAAACAACACTGATACTCAGCTGTCTGACCAGTAAACAACACTGATTCTCAGCTCTGTGTCCAGTGAACAACACTGATACTCAGCTGTCTGACCAGTAAACAAGACTGATACTCAGCTCTGTGACCAGTAAACAGCTCTGATACTGAGCTCTGTGACCAGTAAACAACACTGTTACTCATCTCTGTGATGAGTAAACAACTCTGATAGTCAGCTGACTAATGGGTAAATAACAAAGATACACAGCTCTGTGACAAGTAAACAACACTGATACTCAGCTCTGTGAACAGTAAATATCACTGTTACTAAGCAATATGACCAGTAAACAACACTGTTACTCATCTCTGTGAACAGTAAACAACAATGATACTCTGCCTTGTGACCAGTAAACAACACTGATACTCAGCTCTGTGAACAGTAAATGACACTGATACTCAGCTCTTTGATGCGTAAACAACAGTTACTTAGCTGTCTGACCAGTAAACAGTACTGATACCTAGCTCAGTGACTAGTAAACAAACACTGATACTCCAATCTGTGACCAGTAAACAACACTGATACTCAGCTGTCTGACCAGTAAACAACACTGATACTCAGCTCTGTGACCAGTAAACAGCTCTGATACTGAGCTCTGTGACCAGTAAACAACACTGTTACTCATCTCTGTGATGAGTAAACAACTCTGATAGTCAGCTGACTAATGGGTAAATAACAAAGATACACAGCTCTGTGACAAGTAAACAACACTGATACTCAGCTCTGTGAACAGTAAATATCACTGTTACTAAGCAATATGACCAGTAAACAACACTGTTACTCATCTCTGTGAACAGTAAACAACAATGATACTCTGCCTTGTGACCAGTAAACAACACTGATACTCAGCTCTGTGAACAGTAAATGACACTGATACTCAGCTCTTTGATGCGTAAACAACACTGATACTCAGCTGTCTGCCCAGTAAACAACACTGATACTCAGCTCTGTGTCCAGTGAACAACACTGATACTCAGCTGTCTGACCAGTAAACAAGACTGATACTCAGCTCTGTGAACAGTAAATAACACTGATACTCAGCTCTGTTATGTGTAAAAAACTGTTACTCAGCTCTGTAACCAGTAAACATCACAGTTACACAGCATTGTGACCAGTAAACAACTCTGAAACCTAGTTCTGTGACAAGTAAAGAACACTGATACTCCGATCTGTGAACAGTAAACAACACTGATACTCCAATCTGTGACCAGTAAACAACACTGATACTCAGCTGTCTGACCAGTAATCAACACTGATACTCAGCTGTCTGACTGGTAAACAAAATTGATATTCAGCTCTGTACACAGTAAATGACACTGTTACGTAGCTCTGAGACCAATAAACAACACTGATACTCAGCTCTGTGATGAGTAAACAATAGTTACTCAGCTGTCTGACCAGTAAACAGCACTGATACCTAGCTCAGTGACTAGTAAACAAAACTGATACTCCGATCTGTGACCAGTAAACAACACTGAAACTAAGCTGTTTGACCAGTAAACAACACTGTTACTCATCTCTGTGATGAGTAAACAACTCTGATAGTCAGCTGACTAATGGGTAAATAACAAAGATACACAGCTCTGTGACCAGTAAACAACACTGATACTCAGCTCTGTGAACAGTAAATATCACTGTTACTCAGCAAGGTGACCAGTAAGCAACAGTGTTACTCATCTCTGTGACCAGGAAACAACAATGATACTCAGTTCTGTGACCAGTAAAAAACACTGATACTCAGATCTGTGACCAGTAAACAACACTGTTACTCAGCTGTCTGACCAGTAATCAACAATGATACCTAGCTCAGTGACTAGTAAACAAACACTCACACTCCAATCAGTGACCGGTAAACAACACTGACACTCAATTCTCTCTTCTGTAAACAGCACTTATACAAAGCTCTGTGACCAACAAACAGCACAGGTACTCAGCTCTGCGACTAGTAAAAAACGCAGATATTCAGCTCTGTGACCAGTTAACAACACTGATACTCAGCTCAGTGACCAGTAAACAACACTGTTACTCATCTCAGTGACCAGTAAACAATACTGACACTCATCTCTGTGACCAGTAAACAACACTGATACTCAGCTCTGTGACCAGTAAACAACACTGTTCCTCAGCTGTGTGACAAGTATCAACACTGATACCTAGCTCTGTGACTAGTAAACAACACTGATACTCCGGCCTGTGACCAGTAAACAACACTCTCCCTCAGCTGTGTGTCAAGTATCAACACTGATTCCTAGCTCTGTGACTAGTAAACAACACTGATACACCGGCCTGTGACCAGTAAACAACACTCTCCCTCAGCTGTGTGTCAAGTATCAACACTGATTCCTAGCTCTGTGACTAGTAAACAACACTGATACACTGATCTGTGAACAGTAACTGACACTGATATTCAGCTGTGTGACTAGTACACAACACTGTTACTCACCTCTGTGACCAGTAAAGAACAATAATATGCAGCTCTGTGAACAGTAAATAACAGTGATGCACAGCTCTGTGACCAGTAAACAACACTGATACTGAGCTCAGTAACCAGTAAACAACACTGTTACTCAGCTGTCTAAACAGTAAACAACACTGATACTCAGCTCTGTGATGAGTAAACAACAGTTACTCAGCTGTCTGACCAGTAAACAGTACTGATACCTAGCTCAGTGACTAGTAAACAAACACTGATACTCGGATCTGTGACCAGTAATCGACACTGATACTCAGCTGTCTGACCAGTAAACAAAACTTATAATCAGCTCTGTGAACAGTAAATGACACTGATACTCAGCTCTGAGATGAGTAAACAACAGTTACTCAGCTCTGTGACCAGTAAACAGCACTGATACTCAGATCTGTGACCAGTAAACAACACTGTTACTCAGCTGTCTGACCAGTAATCAACACTGATACCTAGCTCAGTGACTAGTAAACAAACACTCATACTCCAATCTCTGACCAGTAAACAACACTGACACTCAGCTCTGTGACTGGTAAAGAGCATTGGTACTCAACTCTGTGACCAGTAAACAACATTGATACTCAGTTCTCTCTTCAGTAAACAGCACTGATACTCAGCTCTGTGACCAACAAACAGCACAGGTACTCAGCTCTGCGACTAGTAAACAACTCTGATATTCAGCTCTGTAACCAGTGAACAACGCTGATACTCAGCTCAGTGACCAGTAAACAACACTGTTACTCAGCTCAGTGACTAGTAAACAACATCGATACTCAGATCTGTGTCCACTAAACAGCACTGATACTCAACAGTCTGACCAGTAAACAACACTGTTACTCATCTCTGTGACCAGTAAACAACACTGACACTCAGCTCTGTGACCAGTAAACAACATTGATACTCAGTTCTCTCTTCAGTAAACAGCACTGATACTCAGCTCTGTGACCAACAAACAGCACAGGTACTCAGCTCTGCGACTAGTAAACAACGCTGATATTCAGCTCTGTGACCAGTGAACAACGCTGATACTCAGCTCAGTGACCAGTAAACAACAATGTTACTCAGCTCAGTGACTAGTAAACAACATCGATACTCAGATCTGTGTCCACTAAACAGCACTGGTACTCAACAGTCTGACCAGTAAACAACACTGTTACTTATCTCTGTGACCAGTAAACAACACTGACACTCAGCTGTGACCAGTAAACAACACTGTTACTCATCTCTGTGACCAGTAAACAACACTGATACTCAGCTGTGTGACCAGTAAACAACACTGTTCCTCAGCTGTGTGACAAGTATCAACACTAATACCTAGCTCTGTTACTAGTAAACAACACTGATATACTGATCTGTGAACAGTAAATGACACTGATATTCAGCTGTCTGACCAGTAAACAACACTGATACTCCTGCCTGCGACCAATAAACAACACTCTCTGTCAGCTGTGTGTCAAGTATCAACACTGATTCCTAGCTCTGTGACTAGTAAACAACACTGATACAGTGATCTGTGAACAGTAAATGACACTGATATTCAGCTGCCTGACCAGAAAACAACACTGTTACTCATCTCCGTGACCAGTAAAGAACAATGATACGCAGCTCTGTGACCAGTAAACAACACTGTTACTCAGCTCTGTGACCAGTAAACCACACAGATACTCAGCTCTGAGATGAGTAAACAGTAGTTACTCAGCTGTCTGACCAGTAAACAGCACTAATACCTCGCTCTGTGACTAGTAAACAAAACTGATACGCCGATCTGTGAACAGTAAATGACACTGATACTAAGCTGCTTGAACAGTAAACAACACTGTTACTCATCTCTGTGACGAGTAAACAACTCTGATAGTCAGCTGTCTAATGAGTAAATAACAAAGATAAACAGCTCTGTGATCAGTAGGCAACACTGATACTCAGCTGTCTGATCAGTAAACAACACTGATACTCAGCTCTGTGAACAGTAAATATCACTGTTACTCAGCAATATGACCAGTAAACAACATTGCTACTCATCTCTGTGACCAGTAAACAACAATGATACTCTGCTCTGTGACCAGTAAACAACACTGATACTCAGCTCTGTGATGAGTAAACAACAGTTACTCAGCTCTGTGACCAGTAAACAATACTGATATTCAGCTCTGTGACCAGTAAACAACACTGTTCCTCAGCTGTGTGACAAGTATCAGCACTGATTCCTAGCTCTGTGACAAGTAAACAACACTGATGCACTGATCTGTGAACAGTAAATGACACTGATATTCAGCTGTCTGACCAGTAAACAATACTGTTACTCAGCTCTGTGACCAGTAAACAACACTGATACTCAGCTGTGTGACGTATCAACACTGATACTCAGCTGTGTGACGTATCAACACTGATTCCTAGCTCTGTGACAAGTAAACAACACTGATACACTGATCTGTGAACAGTAAATGACACTGATATTCAGCTGTCTGACCAGTAAACAACACTGATTCCTAGCTCTGTGACTAGTAAACAACACTGATATTCAGCTCTGTGACTAGTACACAACACTGTTACTCATCTCTGTGACCAGTAAAGAATAATGATATGCAGCTCTGTGAACAGTAAACAACACTGATACTGAGCTCAGTAACCAGTAAACAACACTGTTACTCAGCTGCTGACCAGTAAACAACACTGATACACAGCTCTGAGACCAGTTAACAACACTGATACTCAGCTGTCTGACCAGTAAACAACACTGATACTCAGCTCTGTGAACAGTGAATATCACTGTTACTCAGCAATGTGACCAGTAAACAACACTGTTACTCATCTCTGTGACCAGTAAACAACAATGATACTCAGCTCCGTGACCAGTAAACAACACTGATACTCAGCTCTGTGAACAGTAAATGAAACTGATACTCAGCTCCGTGATGAGTGAACAACAGTTACTCAGCTGTCTGACAAATAAACAGTACTGATACCTAGCTCAGTGACTAGTAAACAAACACTGATACTCCGATCTGTGACCAGTAAAGAACACAGATACTCAGCTGTCTGACCCGTAGACAACACTGATACTCAGCTCTGTCACTAGTAAAGAACACTGACACTCAGCTCAGTGACCAGTAAACAACACTGTTACTCAGCTGTCTGACCAGTAAACAACACTGATACGCAGCTCTGTGACCAGATAACAACACTGATACTCAGCTCAGTGATGAGTAAACGACACTGATACTCTGGTCTGTGACCAGTAAAATAACACTGATATTCAGCTGTCTGATCAGTAAACAACACTGATACCTAGCTCTGTGACTAGTAAACAACACTGATACTCCGGCCTGTGTCCAGTAAACAACACTGTTACTCAGCTGTGTGACAAGTATCAACACTGATTCCTAGCTCTGTGACTAGTAAACAACACTGATACACTGATCTGTGAACAGTAAAAGAACACTGATATTCAGATGTCTGAGCAGAAGACAACACTGATACTCAGCTCAGTGACCAGATAACAACACTGATACTCAGCTGTGTGACAAGTATCAACACTAATACCTAGCTCTGTTACTAGTAAACAACACTGATACACTGATCTGTGAACAGTAAATGACACTGATATTCAGCTGTCTGACCAGTAACCAACACTGTTACTCATCTCTACGACCAGTAAAGAACAATGATTCTCAGCTGTCTGACCCATAAACAACACTGATACTCAGCTCTGTCACTAATAAACAACACTGATACCTAGCACTGTGATTAGTAAACAGCACTGATACTCAGCTCTGTGATGTGTCGAAAACACAGTTACACAGCTCTGTGACTAGAAAACATCACTGTTACTCAGCAATGTGACCAGTAAACAAAACTCTTAATCAGCTGTCTAACCAGTAGACAACACTGATACTCAGCTCTGTGACCAGATAACAACAATGTTACTCAGCTCTGTGATGAGTAAACAACACTGATACTCAGCTCTGTGACCAGTAAACAACACTGTTACTCAGCTCTGAGACCAGTAAACATCACTAATAAACAGCTCTCTGACCAGCAAACAACACTGATAATCAGCTCTGTTTCCAGTAAACAACACTGATACTCAGCTCAATGAACAGTAAACAACACTGATACTCAGCTCTGTTATGAGTAAACAATGCAGATACTCGGCTCTGTGATTTGTAAACATCACAGTTACACAGCAAAGTGCCCAGTAAGCAAAAATGTTACACAGCTGTCTGACCAGAAAACAACAATGATACACTGTTCTGTGACAAGTAAAGAACACTGATAATCCAATCTGTGACCAGTAAACCACACTGATACTCAGCTGTCTGACCAGTAAATAATACTGTTACTCAGCTGTCTGACCGGTAAACAAAATTGATATTCAGCTCTGTGAACAGTAAATGACACTGTTACTTAGCTCTGAGACCACTAAACAACACTGATACTCAGCTCTGTGATGAGTAAACAATAGTTACTCAGCTGTCTGACCAGTAAACAGCACTGATACCTAGCTCAGTGACTAGTAAACAAAACTGTTACTCATCTCTGCGACCAGTAAACAACTCTGATAGTCAGCTGTCTACTGAGTAAATAACAAAGATACACAGCTCTGAGACCAGTTAACAACACTGATACTCAGCTGTCTGACCAGTAAACAACACTGATACTCATCTCTGTGACCAGTAAACAACAATGATAGTAAGCTGTCTAATGATTAAGTAACAAAGATACCTAGCTCAGTGACCAGTAAACAAACACTCATACTCTGATCTGTGAACAGTAAACAACACTGATACTCAGCTGCCTGACCAGTAATCAACACTGTTACTCATCTCGGTGAACAGTAAACAGCAATGATACTCAGCTCCATGACCAGTAAACAACACTGATACTCAGCTCTGTGAACAGTAAATGAAACTGATACTCAGCTCCATGATGAGTGAACAACAGTTACTCAGCTGTCTGACCAATAAACAGTACTGATACCTAGCTCAGTGACTAGTAAACAAACACTGATACTCCGATCTGTGACCAGTAAACAACACAGATACTCAGCTGTCTGACCCGTAGACAACACTGATACTCAGCTCTGTCACTAGTAAAGAACACTGATACTCAGCTCAGTGACCAGTAAACAACACTGTTACTCAGCTGTCTGACCAGTAAACAACACTGATACCTAGCACTGTGACTAGTAAACAACACTGATACTCAGTTCTGTGATGTGTCAACAACACAGTTACACAGTTCTGTGACTAGAAAACATCACTGTTACTCAGCAATGTGACCAGTAAACAAAACTCTTAATCAGCTGTCTGACCAGTAGACAACACTGATGGCTCTGTGACCAGATAACAACACTGATACTCAGCTCTGTGATTAGTAAACGACAATGATACTCAGCTCTGTGACCAGTAAAACAACAAAGATACTCAGCTCTGTGACCAGTAAACAACACTGATACTCAGCTCAGTGAACAGTAATCGACACTGATACTCAGCTGTCTGACCTGTAAACAAAACTGATACTCAGCTCTGTGAACAGTAAATTACACTGATACTCAGCTCTGTGATGAGTAAACAACAGTTACTCAGCTGTCTGACCAGTAAACAGTACTGATACCTAGCTCAGTGACTCGTAAACAAAACTGATACTCAGCTCAGTGACCAGTAAAGAACCCTGATACTCAGATCTGTGACCAGTAAACAACACTGTTCCTCAGCTGTGTGACAAGTATCAACACTAATACCTAGCTCTGTTACTAGTAAACAACAATGATACACTGATCTGTGAACAGTAAAATAACACTGATATTCAGCTGTCGGACCAGTAAACAACACTGATACCTAGCTCTGTGACTAGTTAACAACACTGATACTCCGGCCTGTGACCAGTAAACAACACTGTTACTCAGCTGTGTGACAAGTATCAGCACTGATTCCTAGCTCAGTAACTAGTAAACAACACTGATACACTGATCTGTGAACAGTAAATGACACTGATATTCAACAGTCTGACCAGTAAACAACACTGTTACTCATCTCCATGACCAGTAAAGAACACTGATATTCAGCTGTCTGACCAGTAACCAACACTGTTACTCATCTCTACGACCAGTAAAGAACAATGATTCTCAGCTGTCTGACCCATAAACAACACTGATACTCAGCTCTGTGACCAGATAACAACACTGATACTCAGCTCAGTGACCAGTAAACAACTCTGTTACTCTGCTGTCTGACCAGTAAACAACACTGATACCTAGCTCTGTGACTAGTAAACAACTCTGATACTGATCTCTGTCACCAGTAAACAACACTGTTACTCAGCTCTGTGACCAGTAAACAACTCTGTTGCTCAGATGTCTGACCAGTAAACAACACTGATACCTAGCACTGTGATTAGTAAACAACACTGATACTCAGTTCTGTGATGTGTCAAAAACACAGTTACACAGCTCTGTGACTAGAAAACATCACTGTTACTCAACAATGTGACCAGTAAACAAAACTCTTAATCAGCTGTCTGACCAGTAAACAACACTGATACCTAGCTCTGTGACTAGTAAACAACACTGATACTCCGGCCTGTGACCAGTAAACAACACTGTTACTCAGCTCTGTGACCAGTAAACAACACTGTTACTCAGCTCTGTGACCAGTAAACAACACTGATACTCCGGCCTGTGACCAGTAGGCAACACTGATACGCAGCTCTGTGACCAGTAAATAACACTGTTACTCATCTCTGTGACCAGTAAACAACACTGTTACTCAGCTCTGTGACCAGTAAACAACACTGATACTTCGGCCTGTGACCAGTAAACAACAATGATACTCAGCTATGTGACCAGTAAACAACTCTGATACTGAGCTCTGTGACCAGTAAACAACACTGATACTCAGCTCTGTGACTAGTAAACAAGACTGATACTGAGCTCTGTGACCAGTAAACAAGACTGATACTGAGCTCTGTGACCAGTAAACAAGACTGATACTGAGCTCTGTGACCAGTAAACAAGACTGATACTGAGCTCTGTGACCAGTAAACAACAATGATACTCAGCTCTGTGACCAGTAAACAAGACTGATACTCAGCTCTGTGACCAGTAAACAAGACTGATACTGAGCTCTGTGACCAGTAAACAACACTGATACTCAGCTCTGTGACCAGTAAACAACACTGATACTCAGCTCTGTGATCAGTAAACAAGACTGATACTCAGCTCTGTGACCAGTTAACAACTCTGATACTGAGCTCTGTGACCAGTAAACAAGACTGATACTGAGCTCTGTGACCAGTAAACAACACTGATACTCAGCTCTGTGACCAGTAAACAACTCTGATACTGAGCTCTGTGACCAGTAAACAAGACTGATACTGAGCTCTGTGACCAGTAAACAACTCTGATACTCAGTGAATGAATATTGTCATAGGAATGAAATTATTTAGGAATCTTGAGATAACAATAAAACATGCCGCTCCTTCACTATTTCACATCTATGCACAGCTGAAACATTATCTATTGATTTCTGCTGTCACAATAATTGTTTGCAGAATTTGAGATTGTGATGAGGAGGCCTGCAGGTACTGAGAGATCAGCTGGCTGTGTGGTGTCACAAGTTTGCAGTTAATGTCAGTAAGACCAACTAATTGATTGTGTACCTCAAGGAGGGGAATTCTAGGGAACACACACCAGTCCTCATTAATTGATCAGCAGTGAAATGAGTCTCTAGTTTCTAGTTCCTTGGGTGTCAACATCTCTGAGTTTCCATTCTTACCCAGACATTTTGATGCATTTACGAAGAAGTCATGAGAAAGCTATATTTCATTTGGAGTTTGAGTTGACTTGTTTTGTCACCAAAGACTCTTGCATATTTCTTGAGATGTACCGTGGGGAGCATTCAACTGGTTGCATTAATATCCAAAATGAAGGGACTGCAGCACAGGATCACAAATGTTGTCAACACAGTCAGCTGCATCAAGGGCACTCGCCTCCCCGTTACTGAGGACATCTTCAAAGGGTGATACCTCATAAAGGTGACATCCATTATGAAGGACCAAAATCAGCCAAGACAAGCCCACTTCTCAGTAGTACAATCAAGGTGGAGGTAAAGGAGGCTGAAGACACACACTGTGTTTCAAGACCTGCTTCTTCTGCTCCACCGTCAGATTTTGGAATAGACAATAGACAACTGCTACCATCTCAGTTTTTCCCCCTCTCTTTTTGCACTATTATTTAATAAATGTTCTAATATATTTCTTATTGTAATTTTTTGATTTTTAAAAAATGATTAAATATTGTAACGTTCGGCGGCCACGAAACAACAAATTTCATCACATATGCCATTAATAATAATGGTGGTAGCTCAATAGCATAGTGGCTTTACTGAACTGGCGACCCAGGTTCAATTCCCGGCGCTATCTGTAAGGAGTTTGTAAGTTCTCCCAGTGACTCTGTGGGTTTTCTCTGGATGCTCCATTTGCTCCCACATACCACATTACTGGCTGGTAGGTTAGTTGGTCATTGTAAGTGTCCTATGATTAGGACCTGAATCTAGTCTTGAATCTGAGCTTTATGTAACTGAATGATTCATTTATTAAAACTCACAGAAGTAGTTAAAATGTGTAAATGATGTAGAATATGCAGTCTGTGAATTACTAATAATATTGTATCTCAATTTTCTTTCTGGGCCTGTTTCTCCACCAGGTCCATGCATTAGTCCAATTCTGCACTGATCCTGCTTTTTAATGTATGGTTTCACTTAAAATGTTATTGATATTGAAGTACTGATTGGAAAATGCTGCATGTGATATTAGCTGATTAAAATCTAATTTATATCCTTAACTACAATGAAAAAAAAACATTATGTTACAACCCAATTGTGGACAGTTGTGGATCTTAAATGATTAACCAAATGCAGAAGTAGTAATACACAAATATATGAACAACTGATATCAAGAAAGCTTTGGAGATGTAATTTAGTTTTGGAATATTCACAGCAGTCTGGAAAGTCTTCAAACATGGCTTAATTTTACATTGCAATTTGTAGGTAACATCTTTCAGATAAGATGTAAAATCAGGGTGTTTTTGCTCTTTTTAGTGTTGGTCAGATCTGACCATGATCCCACAGTCTTCTTAGAATAATACTGTATCTTTGCAACTTTGACACCTACCAGGAGGATCTCAATTTAACCTCATCTGAAAGCTTGCATCTTTAACAGTGCAAAACACCCTCAATGCTGGTCGAGCACAACAGTACCAATCCTTTGGCTCATCCAGTCTGTGCCAGTCTGGTATTCTGCCTAGTCCATATTACCAGCACTTACACCTCTATCATCTATGTATCTATCCAAACATCTATTAAATGTTACAATTAAACTCACATGTATCACTATTTTGGCAGCTCGTTCCATGCTCACATCACCCTCTGAATGAAGAAGATTCACCATTTACCCTAAAGCTATGACCTGGTACTAGAGTCTCAGACTGGATTGTTTAGGCTTTTCAGGGTTTTGAGAAACTTTAGCATTTCAGCCAAAGTGAGTATTTTTCTAAATTCCACTTGGGCTGATTTATTCCTTGTAATTAATTCTGATCATAAAATGAAATAAATATCAAGTACCTAAAATGTAAACAATCAGATTGTAATTTCTCACCATTTTATAAATGCCTTGACTTTGCTTGATTTAAAATGTGTTAATAAATAATTAAAGGAAAGCACAGTAGCCTCTGCAGAGTTGGCTGGAGGACTTTCAAAATTAAATATGTGCAAAGGGAAGTGACAGAGCTATTAAACCCATCAGCAGAAGCTCATTAAAACAACTAGGGCAGTCTGGCTCTGTGGTGTTATGTTGTGTTTGGAGGAATGAAAACTAATGAGCCATGTGTATAACTCTTAATTTTCCTTCTTGTTCCTCTTTGATGCAATGTGTGTTGTGCCAAACTCTGACATTATCAAAGGTTAAGAACAATCAAAGTCTGCACACATGGGAACTCCCTCTGTGATTATTTGTTTTCAAGTTTATACCATACACACATGTGACAGAAAGCCATGGGTGAGTTCTGATGATTTATTTCTTCCTGTTTGTTCTCAATTGAGTCTGTCAGAGAGATTTCAGCTTTTTCAAGTATGGTGGGAACTATTTTAATAAAGCCATCAGTTTATTTCAACCAAGTTATTCTTCATTAAAATTCCGCAATAAGTTTACTCAGAGGCAGCAGGGCTGAGAAAGGTAACAGAGTTAGTTTAAATTGGGGAATATGAATTGATTTTAAAACAAGAGTGAGACATTTCAGATCATGGAGCAGGTTCATTAAATGGTATAGGGCAATTTGGCACTGCGATTAAATAGAGCGAATGAAGGCAGAAAGGAGAATGTTAAGTTAGTCAATTTGTGAAGTAACAGAGGTGTGAATGTAGGTTTCTGCACCAGCATTAGGAATAAGGCCAGGTGATGAAGACAACTGGCAGTGAGGATGTCAATACAAGATCAAAAGCACACTTCGGTTAAATACAATACCCCGAGATAGTGACCATTCCAACTGAGCCTTAGACGGAGGTAGGGGAAGTGACTTATGTTGATGGGACATTTAGGGTGAGGAGAAGTACCACTGGCTTTGCCTCCCCAGTATGTAGTTGGAAGAAAATACTGGAAATTGGTTAAACAGCCCAAATTTTGAGATGGTGGAAGTGTCAAAATCCGAGGTGGTAAGATAGAGCTGCTTATCATCAGACAATATCTATGATCTAAGGTCTTTTTGAAAGATACTGCTGAGGACCAGTCTGTAGATTTTAAAGAATGAATATGATCGAGAAGGTATGTTTAGTGGCTGATGCTTTCCAAAATTGACCTCATTTGGCACCATGCAGGACTGATGGTCTGGATCTGCTTCTATTTCTCCCCCACATGGCTCCATTGACTTCTGATTTGATCTGCATTCTGTTTTGTTGGTGTGAAAAGTGCAGAGTGAAAAATGGGACATTGCTGGGTGGTGTGACTCAGAGGGCCAGGAGGACACATTCCATAGTGTATTTCAATAAAATAACATAAATGATTTTCTAATCCACTTGTGCACACCTTTTCCTTTACATCGAGCCCTTTCTTAGTACTCTATGACAACTCATAAGACTTGTCATATTCTTTACTGTTTCAATTTATTGCACCCTCTTCACAACCCACCCCCCCCCCCCCCAACTAAATGCCTTTCAGATCACCCCTACATATGACCACATTTGGGAAAATTTCATGGCTCAGATTTGGTATTCTGATTCAGAAGCAATATCTAAATGTCAGGACTTCATCCTTCAGCAAGTCTCAGTATCCCTCAGTCACTAAGTTATTGGGAAACAGTCAGAATTTCAAAACAACAACAATGGTAATATTATTGTTTTTAAAAAACTTGACAGTATTGGACAGCATTTCTTACTGTAACTTTCTTCCACAAAATTGGGCCAATCTTCTCAATGATCATACTAAATGTTGTTGAAACACCACAGAGAACAGTTAATCGCATGGTAAGACCAATAAAGCGTTACAGCCTTAAAACAGCAACAATTAATATTGCACATGAATGTTACCAGGCAATTAAGGAGCAATCCAGTTGACCATGGGGTGGACTGGTCTGGTAATCAATATTGTAGTCAGTATGCTAAAGTCTGCAGAATGATCACTTTTATAATAATTACATAATTTCAAGGTATTTTTGAATGAGTCAATTTTGTACACTGGTGGGCGCAAAGCTCTAACTAAAGATTTTTAGGTAAGGAAATCAGGGAAAAATAAGCTTGCAGTCAGGAGATGATAGTGTATTATTTGTCTTTAAAGGGTAAAAAATGAGATTGGAAATGTAATTCTAATTTTTAGTAAAGTGTTTGGACAGGAGACACTATCCAATTTTATTTATAAGTATATGTCACCACCATCACAGACTTTATTAGGAAATGTGCAGAAGATTGCATACCTAAAAGGTCAATCTGGGTACTTCCAAACCAGAAACCATCGGTGTACGAAATTTCTACTTCCTACTGAAGTCCAGAACTGCAGCTTTCAAATCTGGTAACCCAGACTTATGGAACATATCAAGATTTGACCTTGATAAAGCCAACAGAGGTGTCAAGAGGCAATGCTAGTCCATAATTGAGTCCCAGCCCATCTGCAAGTTGAGGCAGTGATTACATGTTATAATGGACTACAGAACAAAGTTCAGAAGCATTCCTGACAACAGAATACCCCATGCCAATGATCATAGCACAGAAAGGGGCTGATATATCACCCCCCCACCCTGATGGCCTCCACTGCACTTAAACCCACCATTACCACTGCAGTCGTAAAATCAGTCTTCCACAGAATAATCTGCGGAAAGCATCTTGTCTGTATGATGCTCCTAAATGCTATGCAGATTAGCTGATGAGGATACCGAGAGACATTTTTAATCTCAGTCTGAGGTTCCATTTTGCTTTCAGAAGAACACTGTCACCCTGGCATTGAAGAAAAATAAGTTAACATGGTTTAATGTCTGCTGTCCAGTGGCTCTGACATCCATCATCATGAAGTGCTTTGAGAAATTGGTTATGGAACACATTAACTCCAGTAAACCTTGGCACACTGCAATTTGCTTATCACCAAAACAAGTGTCATGGTGGACACTATCCAAGTTCTGAGAAGTAAACTTCACCAATGGCCTGTTCTAGCTGTTCTAATCCAACCACTCAGAAGGCATAGTCAAGGAAATGCACTACTCTACTTTCTCAGGAGACTAATGAAATTTGCTCCCTTTGACCTTCACGGATCCTGTTTGATGCATCATAGAAAGTGACCTATCTAGGACTATCACAGCTTGGCACGGTAACAGCTAAGACTGCAAGAAGCTGCAGAGTTACTCTCATCACGTAATGGAAAGCAGCTTCCCAGGACTGAGGGAGGAGAATGTGCCAAAATTTGGCCAATTTTTGGAGCAGACGGAGCCAATTCAAAGTGGCAGATCTGAGGTGAGGTGGTGCAGTCTGGGCCCAAGGGTGAGGAGCAACTGATATTTGAACAATTTAAGTGATGGACAGACTGGAAAATCAGGTGTGAGCCGAATAGAGGCGGCAGGTCCTGGGCCTGGGAGCAACCCACTGTTTGAATGATTTAAGCACTGGGCCTGGTGACAGCAGATTCCATCCTTGCAGTCTTGAACCCTGCAATTCTGCTTTGGCCTTTGACAAACCCAAGACTCTGATTGGGACATTTAAATCTGAATTATAAAATGAGGCTCTCTCAACATAAAGGGTTAAATATCTGTATCAGTATTGGTGTCATTTTCCATTCCTGGCTCGTGCATCATGGCATCTTCGTCTGCCTCCTCTGGACTCTATGTCTCTGGTGGCTTCGGTACTGGAAGACCATCATCATATTGCACAGGTCTCATGGCTGAAAGGAGACTGGGAATTCGATGGATTTCTTGTTTTTAGCAGAGAAACCAGACACACTAGTCAGAGAGATAAAGCAGTCTGTCACATGATCCTTCAGCTCTCACCACATCATTGGGACAGCGAACTATGTTGACTTCCAAGTACCTCTTTTCTTCTTCAATCTTTCTATTAATTTTCAAATTCATACACATAACAACAGTAATAGTGCAAAGAAATTGGGATTACATCATTGATAATTGTGTATGCGAATATAAACTAGAAATAACATAAGTATACTAAGTCTCCCAAATACATAATGTAATTAAACATGATAAAAAAAAGTGAAAAAACATTAAAAAAAAACCCAAATTGGAAAAAGAAAAAAAAAACAAAATATATTAAACTAAACAAAACTAAACTAAACAAAGCTGGGCTATTATATTACATTGGATAGAACCATTAATGTCATTAGATCTGCTAACAATATTATATTAATTATATTTAAGGTTGATAAAAGGAAATTGGAAAGGTCAATTTACATCATACGAAAGTGCTAAATAAATGGTCTCCAAGTTTCTTCAAATTTAACTGAAGGGTCAAAAGTGACACTTTTGATTTTTTCTAAACTTAAACACGATATAGTTTGGGAAAACCATTGAAGAATAGTAGGAGGGTTAATCTCTTTCCAATTTAACAGAATAGATCTTCTAGAAATTAATGTAGCAAAAGCAATCATCTGACAAGCTGAGAAGGATAAATAACTATGTTCCATCAATGGTAAGCCAAGAATTGCGGTAATAGGATGAGGTTGTAAATCAATACGCAAAACTGTTGAAGTGGTATCAAAAATATCTTTCCAATATTTTTCAAATAGTGGACAAGACCAGATCATTTGGGTCAAAGAAGCTACCTCAGAATGACAACTATCACAGACAGGATTTATATGAGAGTTAAAACGAGCTAGTTTTACTTTAGGCATGTGGGCCCTATGCACCACCTTAAATTGTATTAATGCATGTTTAGCATTATAGAGGAAAAGTTAACTAATTGAAAAATGTTCTCCCAATCTCTATGGATAATACAAGTTGAAGTTCCCTTTCCCATACACTTTAAATTTTATCAGATATACCTGGCTGTATTTTCATAATCAGATCATAGATAGTAGTTATTAAACCCTTCTGACAAGGGTCTAAGCCTAAAACTTTTTCCATGGATATGAAGTTGGAAAAGTAGATAATGTAGTATTCAAAAAGTTTCTAATTTGTAAGTATCTAAAAAAATGGGATCTGGGCAAATAATATTTATTAGATAACTGTTCAAAAGACATGAAACAGTTATCCAAAAATAAGTCACAAAAGCATATTATGCCCTTCATTTTCCATATCAAAAAGGTTTGATCCATAACAGAGGGTTGGGGGAAAAAAATCAATATAATAGGGCTTGATAGGATAAATTTATTCAGACCAAAAAATTTACGAAACTGAAACCATATTCGTCGTGTATATTTAATTACTGGAATAGCCATTTGTTCATTCAGTTTAGAAAGAACAAAGGAAAGTGAAGTCCCTAAAATAGAAACCAATGAAAACCCTTGTACAGATTTACATTCAAGGTTTATCCATTGTGGACTTGGAATTATATCCAAATACTGTGTACAAAATATCAAATATTGGATATTAATTGTCTAATAATAAAATCTTAAATTTGGTAATGCCAAACCACCATCCTTTTTAGACTTCAGTATGTATTTTTTACAACCTAGGATTTTTATTTTGCTATATATATGAAGAAATCTTAGAGTCAACAGAATCAAAAAGGGATTTAGGAATAAAATTTGCTACCGTTTGAAATAGATATAAAAATTTAGGTAGAGTAATCATCTTAATAGCATTGATTCGACCAATCAGTGATAAGACAATAGAGACCATTTAGTAAGCATTTGTTTAACCTGATCAATTAAAGGTAAAAAATTGACTTTAAATAAATCCTTATGTTTCTTGGTAATTTTAACACCCAGATAAGTAAAATAGTCAGTAACCCATCTGAATGGTGAACGTTTATAAATTGGAACCTGCATATTTAATGGGAAGAGTTCATTCTTACTAAGATTCAGTTTGTAGCCAGAAAAATTACTAAACTGAGCAAGCAGCGATATTACTACAGGAAAGGATTTATCAGGATTAGAAATATATAGTAACTAATCATCTGCATATAGTGATAACTTATGTATCTCATTCTCATGGGTAATACCAAGTATATTAGGTGAGTCTCGAATATCAATAGCTAAAGGTTCCAAGGCAATATCAAATAATAATGGGCTAAGAGGAAGCCAAAGGGGTATGTGGTATATGAATTTGATTCAAGATATAAATTTCTCAAGTGTACTAAATAAATATGCCCATTCAGCTCTGTCAAACGCTTTCTCAGCATCCAGCAAAATGACACATTCTGGAGTTCCAGATGAAGGAGTATAAACAATATTCATTAGACTCTTAATATTAAAGGATGAATAACGATTTTTAATAAATCCAGTCTGATCAATAGAAACAACTTGAGGCAATACATTCTCCAATCTGGTCACCAGTATTATAGAAAAAATCTTGTAGTCTACATTCAGTAAGGATATGGGCCTATATGATGCACATTCATTAGGATACTTATCTTTTTTGAGAATTAGGGAAATAGAGGCTTTGTAAAAAGATTGTGGTAATTTACCTATAAACAATGCATCCTTAAGGGTTCTGCATAACCAAGAAGAAAGTATAGTAGAAAAGGATTTTAAAAATTCTACTGTATAGCCATCCAGACCAGGTGCTTTATCTAAATTCATTGAAGAAATAGCATCCTTTATTTCTTCTTCCACCATCCAATGTTGAATGTTCATTGGGTGGTAGTTTCAGAATATTGAATTTCATTAAAACCTCATGCATTATAGTAGGGTCATCAGGAAATACTTATTGATATAAAGAAGTATAAAATTCTTGAAAAGCTTTATTTATCTCATCACAGTTAGCCATCAGAGTACCATCTTGTTTATAAATCTTAATAATATGGTGTTTAACCGAAGCAGAGTTTTCAATTGATTAGTGAATAATTTACCAGATTTATCACCATGTTATAAAATTGAATCCTAGTTTTAATTAATTGATTTTCAATCAAGGATGTTAATAATAAACTATGCTCCATTTGAAGTTCAACCTTCTTTTTATAAAGTTCCTTATTAGGAGCAGTAGAACATATCAAATTCTTTAATCTTTTCAACAAGCTTAAGTATTTCATTATTACTTTGTTTTCTCAATGTCATTTCAGTGTCATTTTCCATTCCTGGCTCGTGCATCATGGCATCTTCATCTGCCTCCTCTGGACTCCATGTCTCTTGTGGCTTTGGTACTGGAAGACCATCATCATGTGGCACAAGTCCCATGGCGGAAAGGAGATTGGGTATTCCGAGCCAAGCTCTTAGATCAACCATGCATGTTATGTAACAAATGTGCGGACTCCAGGCTTAGAGGTTGCCAGTTTTACACCCAAGGTAGAGTTCGTAGGTTTTTCTTTTAATGAGGAGTCATGCTCTGTCTTTGAGATTTAAGGGTATACTCACCACAAATATAACAGAAAGTATCGTGTTTATCACAATGTTAGCGAGACATTTTGCTATCAAAATACTTCTCAAATGCAATTACATTATTATAATGAGACCACACAATGTGCTATGCACGTAGAGCATGCGCATCAAAATGATCACAAACCGATATATCTGTAAACGTAATGCACAGAATGGTGTGTGTACGATGCTTTTATAGCTTTTCTAAAACTTGTCCACTCGACCTAAGGGATCTATATCTGAAAGGCATGTTGCTGAAGAGTTTCCCTACAGAAAGGCTTGCAAAAGCAAAGATCTTACACAATGAACTGAAAATTGAAGGTAATTGTGAATATACTGCAGGCTGGCTGCAGGAATTTAAGGAAAGGTACAGCATTAAATTTTTAATGATTTTAGACATTTTATATGTAAAGCATGTGCTGACCATGAAGCATTGATATGTTTATGAAGAGCATCACTAATGAAAACCTAACACCAGAGCAAGTTTACAATGCAGATTGTTTTTATACCTTACATAAAACCCAAAAAAAGTACAACCACGTGTCCTGTAACCTTTTAATCAAAACATGGCAACAAAGATGGAGACTGAAAGCTTGCCATTGTTTGTTGTTGTTCAACAGCTGATTCAGATATTCTCCTGATGCCACTGTCCTGCTTTTGTTACCCTGCACACAGTATTTCTCATTATGTAATTTTTTTTACTGTTAAGTACATACGTGTGATGAGCAGGTGTGAGACAAAGACTGCTTACCGGTAGTGCATACATTCAGAGCCAGGATTGATGGTGCTCCCAAGCTATCTCATAATGTATTCCAAAATCTGAAACTCTTCCAGCCGCAAGCATTTTGGATATGGGGTACTCAACCTCTACTACCTCAGAGCACTGTTCTGTGGGAAAGGCATGCAAAACAAAATTTTTCACAGTATCTTGGTACATGTGGCAATAATAAATCAATTTACTGACTTTGCAAGCAGATCTTTCTGTGAATCAGTTAAGCAGCTTCCTGCCATACCTCATCAGATCGGATTTCAGTTGACAAAGGGGTGAAGATGAGGGCTACAACATCGACAACACAACCTTGCTGTGAGAATGTAATTGTCATCAAAGGACTAAGGTGCCATACATGAAGCTGCATGTGGTTATTTAGATTAGTAGCTATCAGAATGTTGAGTATTTGGAGGAGAAATGGTGTCCAGCTCAGACTTTTAAAAAGCTGATTAATTGGAAATGGAGAGGGATTTTCATGGGTGAAAATACAAATGGAAGGCAGATTAAAAGAGGGAACAGTGATACAGACAGGAAGCAGTACATGTGATGGCTTGGTCTGATTTTGAATCTGTAAACAAGATGACTGTCAAATCCTTTGGAGTCATAACTATCTGCTTACCTTAATTTTTTCATCCAACTCTTTTCCCATGAAAACTTTATGGAAGAATCATGGGAACTGTATTAATATTAGTGCAGCCCCCTCACTGGGCTGAAAGCAAACTTGGCTTGTTTACTGGCTCTACTAACAGCCACGGGACTCGGTTAAATGGCGATCTTTCACAAAAAATATCCGTTCAACCAAACAAGAATGCTGTGATGTTCTGAATAAAGAAACCTCTGTTGGAGTGAATGGTGTGTGAAGGATGCCCATACACAGTAATTGGTCAGCAATAAATAACAGATCGTACACTGCATAACATTATAAAGAATGTATACATACTAAATTCCTTTAATTAATTGAATTATCTTAGGAGTAGGTAATGGAGGCAGCAGTTAGGGCAGTTGAGTGCTCCGTTTACAGTATGTGGGAAGTCACGGTGAGCACTGTTGTCCCTGATGACTACACCTGTAAAAGGTGCAACCAGTTGCAGCTCCTGACAAACCGTGTTAGGGAACTGGAGATGGAGCTGGATGAACTTCAGATCATTCGGGAGGCAGAGGCAGAAATAAACAGGAGTTTCAGGGAGATAGTCACTCCTAGGAGTCAGGAGACAGGTGGTTGAGTGACTGTCAGGAGAGGGAAGGGGAATAGACAGAATGAGCAGAGCATCCCTGTGGCCGTTCGCATCAACAATGAGTATACCGTTTTGGATACTGTTGGTGGGGACAACCTACCAGGGACAAGCTACAGAGGTTGTGTCTCTGGCACCAAGACGGGATCCTCAGCTCAGAAGGGAAGGAGGAAAAAGAGGAGAACTGTAGTGATAGGGGATTCGATAGTTAGGGGGACAGATAGGAGGTTCTGTGGAAGAGATCGAGAATCCTGGATAGTCTGTTGCCTCCCTGGTGCCAGGGTCCATGATATCAGGATCGAGTTCTCAGTATTCTCAAGAGGGAGGGTGAGCCGGATGTCGTGGTCCACGTAGGGACCAATGACGTCGGTAGGAAGAGTGAGGAGGTCCTGAAAGGTGAGTTTAGGGAGCTAGGTGCCAAGTTAAGGACAGGACCTCCAGGATAGCAATCTCAGGATTGCTACCAGTGCCACGTGCAGGTTGGTATAGAAATAGTAAGACAGTGCAGATCAACACATAGCTGAAGACATGGTGCAGGAGGGAGGGCTTCAGATTTATAGATAATTGGGCAGTTTTCCAAGGAAGGTGGGACCTGTTCCAGCAGGACAGATTACATCTGAACTGGAGGGAGACAAATATTCTTGCAGGTAGGTTTGCTAGAGAGGCTCCAGTGGATTTAAACTAGATATGAGGGTGGAGGGAAACCAGAGCATAGGAACAGATGTATGGGAGAAGGAAGAAAAAGAAGATAGTAAAGTTGTTTGCACCGTTAGTGATAAACAGAGAGTAAGAGGTGGAGAACTTCTTAAGCGCATTTATTTTAATGCTAGGAGTATTGTAAGAAAGGTGGATGAGTTTCGAGCATGGATTGATACCTGGAAATATGATGTTGTAGCTATTAGTGAAACATGGTTGCAGGAGGGGTGTGATTGGCAACTAAATATTCCTGGATTTCGTTAATTCAGGTGTGGTAGAATCGGAGGGGCAAGAGGGGAAGGTGTTGCATAACTTGTCAGAGAAAATATTACAGCAGTGCTCTGGCAGGATAGATTAGAGGGCTCATCCAGGGAGACTGTTTGGATGGAACTGAGGAATGGGAAATGTGCAGTAACACTTATAGGGGTGTATTATAGACCACCTAATGGGGAGCGAGAATTGGAGGAGCAAATTTGTAAGGAGATAGCAGATATTTGTAGTAAGCACAGGGTTGTGATTGTGGGAGATTTTAATTTTCCACACAAAGACTGGGAAGCCAAATGGTACTGTAAAAAGGGCCAGATGGTTTGGAGTTTGTAAAATGTGTGCAGGATAGTTTTTTGCAGCAATATATAGAGGATCCAACTAGAGAAAGGGCAGTGTTGGATCTCCTGTTATGGAATGAGATAGGTCAGGTGACAGAGGTATGTGTTGGGGAGCACTTGGGGTCCAGTGATCACAATGTCATTAGTTTCAATATAATTATGGAGAAGGATAGGACTGGACCCAGGGCTGAGATTTTTCATTGGAGAAAGACTAATTTTCAGGAGATGCGAAAGGATTTAGAAGGAGTGGATTGGGACAATTTGTTTTATGAGAAGGATGTAATAGAGAAATGAAGGTCATTTAAAGGTGGCATTTTGAGGGTACAGAATTTTTATGTTCCTGTTAGGTTGAAAGGAAAGGTTAAAAGTTTGAGAGAGCCATGGTTTTTAAGGGATATTGGAAACTTAGTTCGGAAAAAGAGAGATATCTACAATAAATACAGGTAGCATGGAGTAAATGAGGTGCTCAAGGAAGATAAGGAATGTAAAAATATCTTAAGAAAGAAATTAGAAAAGCTAAAAGATGATATGAGGTTGCCTTGGCAAGTAAGGTGAAAATAAATCCAAAGGGTTTTTACAGTTATATTAATAGCAAAAGGATAGTGAGGTATAAAATTGGTGGCTTAGAGAATCAGAGTGGACATCTATGTGTGGAGCCAAAAGAGATGGGGGAGATTTTTAACAATTTCTTTTCTTCGGTATTCACTAAGGAGAAGGATATTGAATTGTGTGAGGTAAAGAAAACAAGTAGGGAAGTTATGGAAACTATGATGATTAAAGAGGAGAAAGTTCTGGCATATTAAAGGAATATAAAAGGAGATAAATCTCTTTAAGGAATATAAAAGTGGATAAATCTATGGATCCTGACAGGATATTCCCTAGGACCTTGAGGGAAGTTAGAGTAGAAATAGCAGGGGCTCTGACAGAAATATTTCAAATGTCATTATAAACAGAGATGGTGCCAGAGGATTGGCGTATTGCTCATGTTGTTCCTGTCATAAGGGGACATGAGACTGGACCCAAATGCAGGACACAGGCACTGAAGTACTAGGGGCAGGACAGGAACAAATAAAGGATAGAATAAGATGGGGAGACCATGGCGTGCATGAGAAACGTGGCACTCAACGTGATCCTGGGGTTCAGAGATAGTTCAGGCAAGGCAGGATCCTGGAGTTATGGCAAGGTCAGATCTTGGAGTTCATGGCAGGTCAGGATCTTGGCTAGGTTAGAGGATGGGTCTATGGGACAAGGAATGTTTGGAGGATAGACCCCTGGGTGGGCCACATAACTCCTGGGTAGGGCCCAGCCTCCCAGGCAGGAACACAGGGGCCTGGGCATGATGCAGGGCACAACCCAACAGAGGCAAGGAATAGGAAGGGGCAGAGTCCTCCACCAGGCAATGGTAGTTCAGCCTGCTTACCTGACAGAGGCAAGGAATAGGAAGGGAGCTCAGTCCAGGGTGACTCCAAGACTGACTCACAGAACTAGTTGAATTACAGTGGGTACTCCAAGCCGGGGAAAACAGGACAAACAGAACAAAACCAGGCAAACAGTGCAAGCAGGACCAACAAGATGAAAAGGTCAGAACAGGATAAATAGGGCAAACAGTGCAAACAGGATAGACAGGCAAACAGCACAACACCGCAAACCAGACAGAACAGCAGGACCAGCACATACAAGTCTAACAGAACAACTCCCAACTAGACTCAGTCCCAGAGCCCCTTATATACACCTGCCAGCCGATAGGCATCAGGTGCGCCTCCTTAAGCCAAGATGATCCTATTTGGGCTCAAGGGTGAAAGGAGGGATGGCTACAAGACCCGGAGTCCAGAGTCCGCGGACCTGATCATGACCTGGAATGCGTGCTCCGGAACAGACCATAATTGTTCCATTGCTTAAAAAGGGTTCTAAGAGTAAACCAAGCAATTATAGGTCTGTAAGGGTAAATCAATGTAAAGTATTCTTAGAGATGATATATATATATATAATTATCTGGATAGACAGGGTCTGATTAGGAATAGTCAACATAGATTTGTGCATGGAAGGTCATGTTTGACAAATCTTATTGAATTTTTTGATGAGGTTACTAGGAAAGTTGATGAGGGTAAAGCAGTGGATGTTGTCTATATGGACTTCAGTAAGGCCTTTGACAAGGTTCCGCATGGAAGGTTAGTTAGGAAGGTTCAATCGTTAGGTATTAATATTGAAGTAGTAAAATGGATTCAACAATGCTGGATGGGAGATGCCAGAGTGGTGGATAACTGTTCATCAGGTTGGAGGCCGGTGACAAGTGGTGTGCCTTAGGGATCTGTACTTGGTCCAATGTTGTTTGTCATATACATTAATGGTCTGAATGATGGGGTGGTAAATTAGATTAGTAAGTATGCAGATGATACTAAGATAGGTGGTGTTGTGGATAATGAAGTAGGTTTTCAAAGCTTGCAGAGAGATTTAGGTCAGTTAGAAGAGTGGGTTGAAAGATGGCAGATGGAGTTTAATGCCGATAAGTGGGAGGTGCTACATTTTGGTAGGAATAATCAAAATAGGACATACATGGTAAATGGTTGGGTATTGAAGAATGCAGTAGAACAGAGTGATCTAGGAATAATGGTGCATAGTTCCTTGAAGGTGGAATCTCATGTGGATAGGATGGTGAAGAAAGCTTTTGGTATGCTGGTCTTTATAAATCAGAGCATTGAGTATAGGAATTGGGATGTAATGTTAAAATTGTACAAGGCATTGGTAAGGCCAAATTTGGAGTATTGTTTACAGTTCTGGTCACCAAATTATGGGAAAGATGTCAACAAAATAGAAAGAGTACAAAGGAGATTACTAGAATGTAAACTAGGTTTCAGCACCTAAGTTACAGGGAAAGATTGAACAAGATAGGTCTTTATTCTAGGTTGAGGGGGGACTTGATAGAGGTATTTAAAATTATGAGGGGGATAGATAGATTTGACATGGATAGGCTTTTTCCATTGAGAGTAGGGGAGATTCAAACAAGAGGACATGAGTTGAGAGTTAGGGCGCAAAAGCTTAGGGTTAACACGAGGGGGGAACTTCTTTACTCAAAGAGTGGTAGCTGTGTGGAATGAGCTTCCAGTAGAAGTGGTAGAGGCAGGTTGGATATTGTCATTTAAAGTAAAATTGGATAGGTATATGGACAGGAAAGGAATGGAGGGTTCTGAGCTTAGTGCAGGTCTGTGGAACTAGGTGAGAGTAAGCACTCAGCACGGACTAGAAGGGCTGTGATGGCCTGTTTCTGTGCTGTCATTGTTATATGGTTATATGCTTATGGTTATGGTTATGGTTAATTTCAGCTTTATCAAACAGTTACTCAGAAAAAGAAAAGAAAGTAAATAAATAAAGTAACCCATTAGAGTTAAACCAGACTAAATGTGCACACAACACTGGTTATCTTCCGAAACTGGATATCTAGGGGTGTACCTCCTATTCACGCTCAGGACCCATGATCTGTGTGCAAACACTCACCATCTTTTTGAGCTCCCTCGAAAACCACCTAAAGCAAGCAGGTTCTCTCTCTCTCACTCTCAGGAGTATTGCCCTTCCTCCTTGGAGCCATTCATCTACATAAAATACTTCTTGCCACAGGGACTCACATTCCCACAGTATTCCGATGCATCTTTACTCCAGTCCTTTCCACAGCTCCTGCCAAAAAGACCAAGTACCAGAACACTGTCCACCATAAATCTCTCTCCATAGCACACACTCTAGAACTTTCTCTTGATTCTACCATCCTCGTTGGTTGACACAACATTTCTAAGGTGAACAGCAGGGCTTCTTATTCTAGCTAAAAGCAATGCATTTTGCCAGCAGGCTACACTGCTTTTGCAGGAACTGGTAAAATGAGATATCTACAGCATAGCAGTAGAAATCTGAACCAGGGCATTACAGTGAATATATTGCAGCTTCCACAACAATCCTTGAATTACAAATAGCATGATTGTTATATCACTCTGGTAATAGTAAAAGTATTAGGACCATTGATCAGAGAAACACAGATCCCAATCCTATTATAGCTCTGGATAGAGTTAAGATGCCTAATTCAACTATGCTAACTCCTAGCTAGTCCCATTTGTCCACATTTGGCCCATATCCCTCTAAACCTCTCCTGTCCATGTATTTATTCTCTTTTTAAGTGTTGTTATTGTATTGGCGGCAACCACTTTCTGAGGCAGCAACAGGAAAAGCAGGATCTCCTGGTAGCCACCCATTTTAACCCAGGCAACCTGTTCATATTCTAAACCTTCACAGTATGGTCCGGGTCAATTTTGACCTGGCCCAAGAATCCCCTCATAACAAGTGTCTACCAATTTTGACCCACAGATCTACTTAGAATGTATAAATAGTCTATCTGACATTAATAAATGGGTGATTAATCATTAATTAATGTTTCAGAGATCTAAAATCTATTTCAATAGATACGGGACAAATTTGACCCGTAACAGCCTCAATATACAAAAATTTGTAGCTCTGTACAAAAGTCTAAAATTTTTGAATATTTTCATTTTTGTGCATTTTGGGTCACTTTAGGAAAAGTCATCAAATTTTGGCAAAAAAAATGGCATTTAGGGTGTTTTTACTGCGGTCAAAGTCAAAATGGGTCAAATTTGACCCAAACAGTATGTAAGGCTTAATTCTACTTCCCATTCCCATTCTGACATGTCAGTCCATAGCCTCCTCTACTGCCATGATGAGGCCACACTTATGTTGGAGGAGCAACACTTTATATTCTGTCTAGATAGCTTCCAACCTGCTGGCATGAACATTGATTTCTCCAACTTCCTGTAATGGCCTCCCACTCTCTCCTCGTTCCCTATTCCCATTTCCTTCTCTTACCTTATCTCCTTACCTACCCATCATCTCATTCTGGTGCTTTTCCCCATCCCCACACTTTCCCTTTCTTCCATGGTCTTCTATCCTATCAGTTTACCCCTACTCCAGCCCTTAATCTCTTTCACCAATCAACTTCCCAACTCTTAACTTCACCACACCCCCACTCCCAGTTTCAGCTTTCACCTACCACCTTGTGATTCTTCCTTCCCTTCCCCGCACTTCTTATTCTGACTTCTCATCTTTTTTCTTCAGTTCTGATGCAGGGTCTCAGACCGAAATGTTGACTGTACTCTTTTCCATAGATACTGCCTGGCCTGCTCAGTTCTCCCAGCATACTGTGTGTGTGATTTCCAGCATCCACAGTAACTAAATTCTGCCTGGAAGTGTGTTTTCTAGAATGATAAGGTAACTCATAGCACCAGACATGTCCAGCAAGCATGACAGACAGCATACTTATAAAGCCACGCTATTCATTCGGGATCAGGATAGGTCCGATATGATGTTAAACATTTCTGGGGTACAAAGATGATTTTGCCTCATATGGAATGTTATGCATTAATCTCCTTATTCTTTCAATACTCTTCCAAGTACTGAAGTATTTTATTGACAACCATTAGCTTATTTCTTTGAAACTTCCTCTTCCAGGATGGCAGACTTCTTCTATATGTTGTTTCTCTTCAGGAACCAACAATATTGTACAATCTAGTAGGGTAGCTTCCCAATTCAGTATTTCTTCTGAAGTATTCATCTCTGCTGATTGCTCCTTGGCTCTTTGTTCAAAGCTGGAACATCTAGACAGTAAAGATGCATACAGCAGGATGTGTTTTATCAATCAGAAGTCAGCATTTAATACAATCATCCCATCAGAACTAATCCACCATTTCCTCCACCATTCCTCCACCATGAAGCAGCACCACCATTCCAATGTGCTTCAGGGCCACCACCATCATCCCCGTGCCGAAGAAGTCTTCAGTGTCCTGCCTAAATGGATGCACTTACATCCATCATCATGAAGTGTTTCGAGAGGCTCGTCATGAGGAATATCAAGACCCTGCTGCCCCCTCACTGGACCCCCTGCAATTTGCATACTGTCCAAACTGCTCAACAGATGATGCCATTGTCACCACCCTCCACCTGGCCCTAACCCACCCGGACAAAAAAGACACATACATTTGGATGCTGTTCATAGACTTCAGTTCAGCATTCAAAACAATCATCCCTCAGAAACTGATTGGAAAGCTGAGCCTATTGGGCCTGAACACCTCCCTCTGCAACTGGATCCTAGACTTCCTGACTGGGAGACCTCAGTCAGTCCAGATTGGGAGCAGCATCTCCAACACCATCACACTGAGCATGGGGGGCCCCCAGGGTTGCGTGCTCAGTCCACTGCACCACTGAACCACTGTCATAGTCCAAACTAACGGTGATGATGAATTAGTAGAGAAGGAAGGAAAGTAAAAATTTGCCTTAGTGGTAATGAATCAACAACCTCTCACTCAATGTCAGCAAGAGCAATGAGCTGATTATTGACTTCAGGAGAAGGAAACCAGAGGTCCATGACCTAGTCCTCATCAGGCGATCAGAGGTGGAGAGAGTCACAACTTTAAACTCCTCAGTGTTAATATTTTGGAGGACCTGTCCTGGGCCCAGTACTTAAGTGCAATTATGAAGAAACCACAGCAGTGCCTCTACTTCCTTAGGAGTTTGCAAAGGTCCGGCATGATATTTAAAGCTTTGGCAATCTTCTATAGATATGTAATGGATAGTATATTGGCCAGCTGCATCACAACCTTGTATGGGAAAGACGATCCCATTAAATGAAATTTTCTCCAAGAATTTGTGGATATTGCCCAGTCCATCAAGGGCAAAGCCCTCCATACCATTGAGCATATCTACATGAAACGCTGTCGCAGGAAAGCAGCATCCACCATCCAGGACACGTTCTCTTCTCATTGCTACCATCAGGAAGAAGATACAGGAGCCTCATGTTCATAAACAGTTACTACCCTTCAACCATAAAGGGTTGATCTCACTCAACTTCACTTGCCCCATCATTGTAATGTTCCCACAATCAATAGACTCACTCTCAAGGACTCTTCATCTCATGATCTTGATAGTTATTATTTATTTATTTATTTGTTTATTTGTTTGTTTGTTTATTATTTCTTTTTTGTATTTGCACACTTTGTTGTTTTTTGCACACTGGTTGAATATTCAAGTTGGTGCAATCTTTCATTGATTCTGTTAAGGCTATTATTCAATAGATTTATTGAATATACCATCAAAAATGAGTATCCAGATAGTATATGGTAACATACATGTTCTTTGATAATAAATTTACTTTGAATTTTGAACTTCTGAACTTTAAAGAGAACATCATCCTTAACAATAAAAATACATTCAATATTGGCACACTACAATTGAAATTGAGAAGAAGTCTATGAGGAAATGTTCATTTTATCCAACTTAGGTACTCAAGTTGACAATGGATATTTAAATATAACCACAGACTGGAACATTGAAGACCAATAGTTTTGTTTTTCTCTCCTCTACCCATAAGTAAGTTTTTGAAGTATCATGCTGGATTCATTGTGAGTTTTGAAACCTTCCATCATAAACAATATTTGCAACAGAAATGTAATGAAATGGTCCCTGAGCTCTAATGCAGCCTTTGAAATATAGCGACATTTGTTCACTGTTCCCTGCCTGAAATCTCTCAGCTCTATAACAGTGTGCAAAAACTTTCACTCTATGGTCTGAAGAGTGGTGAGGGTAGCTCACCACACTGTCACAGGGGACGTTTTCACCAGTGATGCCCATATTTAATGAATTAATTTTTAAAAAATCTGTCAGGGAACATTTAGAGTCACATGCATATGAGAATGAAATATTGAAGAGCTTTCAAATTGTTCACATTTCCATTTTTATCACTTCCTCTTGAGCCAGAATACAATTCTTTTGTTCTTTGCCAACCTGTTCTGCCCCATGAAGACCAGTATATTTTGAACTCGATAGCTCGCAATCACTCATCCAGAACAGTGCTGTCATTCTAAAGCCCTTTCTTTTTGAATACTTGTTTTCTGTTCATTCTTCAAGTATCATCCACAGGAAAGCTTGCAACCCGCTGTTACTTTGTGATGCTATTTTCACAGAGGCATTGAACTGCCTGGGTGGAGCATTCAATAGCCATGCTTGTTGTGCACAGATGCTGGTAAAGGTCACTGAAAGCCTGGGTATAAACTTTGTTGAAGCAGAAATGTGCAACTACACATTTGCTCTCCAGATGGTGGGCACTCAGAAGAATATTTTGAAGTATGCATGAGCATGGAAGATAAAGTGAATACAAACTTGTTCACACTCGATTTGAAACTAACCAGAGATCACAATAACACCCAACATATTTCCGAAACGAGAAAGTCTGCAGATGCTGGAAATCCAAGCAACGCACACAAAATGCTGGAGGTACTCAGAAGGTTAGGCAGCATCTATGGGAAAGAGTACAGTTGCCATTTAGGGCTGAGACCCTTCAGCGGGACGTATTTCCCAAATGTGTTTAAATGTACTCACTCTTCAAGAGAATTAAGGAGGAAGATATCAGAGAATTTTCATTACTTTTAAGTATAAGAAGTGACTTGCATACTCTTACTTGCCAAAATAAAGTTTGTTGAGCAACAATATGTGCTTATATAGATTAACAGTTCACTTTCTGTGCATGATGTTGATAACTTGCAGTTTCACTCTGTGCTAATAAGATACTAGTCAGTAAAACGATTTTTAAAAGTTGTCTCATCAAAGCACAGCAATAGCAATGGTCCCTGTTTACCTTAGTTCATGTCCCAGGACAGAAGATTGGTGATTTAGGTACATGCTGTTAAAAGAAGAGATATTAATTTAGTTCTAGGTTATTGCTTTCAAGCCACAGTGATGCCATTGTCTTTTAGTTAGCATGAGAGATTTTAGTTAGCAGTCTTGTTGGTCTAGCATTTAATGTTTTCCTTTGATCATTACAGTTCTTATTAAAATTCAGTTGATTGTTTATAAGAGCATAAGACCATAAGACATCAGAACAGATTTTGACCATTTGGCCCATTGAGTCTACTCAGCCATTTCATCTTGGTTGGTCCACTTTGCCTTTCAACCCCATTCTCCTGCCTCTCCATATTCCTTCATGCCCTAACTAATCAAGGATCTATCAAATTCCACCTTAAATACACCCAGTGACTTGGCCTCCACAACTGCCTGAGCGATTTCCACAGAATCACAACCCTCTGGCTCAAGAAATTTCTTCTCATCTCCTTTCTAAGTGGATGTCCCTCTATTCTGAGGTTGTACCCTCTGGTCGTAGACTCACTCACTATAGAAAACACCCTCTCCACATCCTTTCTATCGAAGCCTTTCTACATCCAATAGGTTTCAATGAGATTCCTCTCTCATTGTTCTAGATTTCAACGAGTATAGGCCCAGAGTCATCAAATGCTCCTCATACAATAAGCCTTTCACTTTTGGAATTATTCTCATGAACTTCCTCTGAACCCCTCCAATGTCAGCACAATCTTTCTTAGATAAGGGCCTGCAAAACTGCTCACGATGGGAGGCCTCACCAGTGCCTATAAAGCCTCAACATTATATTCCTACTTTTATATTCTTTTGTACTATTTTATAAATGGGGTCTTATATGCCAGACTGCTGCTTATAGACTTCAGTTCAGTGTTCAACACTATCGTATCCTAGAAACTGGGGAAACCATCCTTGCTGGGTCTCAATACCTCCCTCTGGAATTGGATGCTGGACTTCTTAACGATAAGGGCACAGTCAGTCTGTGTGGGCAGCAAGGTCTCTCATCCCATTACACTGAGCACTGGTGCTCCCCAAGGCTGTGTGCTTAGCCTGCTGTTATTCACACTGCTGATCACAGGATCCAGCTCAAACTGCGTCATCAAGTTTGCAGATGACACTACAGTTATTGGTCTTATCAAGAACGATGATGAGACAGAGTATAGAGAGGAAGTGGATCGGCTGGTGGATTGGTGTGAGAAGAGTAACCTAATCCTGAACGTGGAGAAGACAAAGGAAATCATCCGTGGCTCCTCCGTAGGGACAGTTAAGTGCACTGAATTCCTGGGAGTTCAAATAATGGATGACTTCACCTGGTCCCTTAAGATCATCTCCCTGATTAAGAAGGCACATCAGTGCCTCCACTTCCTAAGAAGTTGGAGGTAAGCAAGGATCCTATCGCACTCTTAACTATGTTTTACAAGAGCACCATTGACAGCATCCTGACAAGTTGCATCTCCATCTGGTATGGAAGCAGTCAAGCATTGGACCAGAAGTCCCTACAAGGACTGTGAGAACAGCTGAGAGGATCATAGGGGTCCCCCTTCCATCCATCGGGGATATTTATCAGGAGCACTGCATTCACAGGGCCCTTAGAATTATTAAGGAACCCACCCATCTGTCCAGCATCCTCTTTGGCTTTCTACTGTCAGGCAGGAGACTCTGATGCATTAAAACAAGAACGGTCAGGATGGGAAACAATTTCTTCCCCAGGACATTAGGCTTCTGAACTTCCGGCCACATCATATTCGAAGTGTCTCTGGTTAATATGTTCAGTACCTTACAATATTTCATGTTAATGCACTTTAGTTTGTTATTAATGTGTGATTCATCTGTAGATTTTATCCTTTCCTTCAGATGTTATTGTGTGTAATGTGTTTTATTTGCTTTACACCATGATTCAGAGAAACATAAATGCTAACATTGCATTTACCTTCCTCACTCTGACTCAACCTGCAAGATAACCTTTAGGGAATCTTGCACGAGGACTGGCAGGTCCTTTATACCTCAGATTTTTGAATTTATTCACTGTTTAGATAATAGTCTAAACTTTTATTCCTGATATCTGCCACTTCTTTGCCCATTGTCTGACCCTGTCTAAGTTCTTCTGCAGTCTCCATGCAGAACACTACCTGCCTCTCCACCTTTCTTCGTACCGTCCACAAACTTGTCCACAAAGCCATCAATTGCATCATCCAAATCATTGATATATAGTGTAAAATGAATTGGTTCCCATACTGACCCCTGCAGAACACCACTAATCACCGACAGCCCACCAATAAAGGCTCCCTTTTTTTAACCACTCTTTGCCTTCTGCCAGTTTGCCAATGCTCTAACCATTCTAGTATCTTTCTTGTAATAACATAGACTCTTAACTCGGTAAGCAGCCTCATATGTGGCACCTTGTGAAAGGCCTTCTGAAAATCCAAGTATACAACATCCACCAATTCTCCATTGTCTATCCTGCTTGTTTTTCTTCAAAGAATTCCAATAGATTTGTCATTCAAGACTTCTCCTTAAGAAAACCATGCTGACTACAGCCTATTTTATCGTGTGCTTCCAATTACCTGAAGACCTCACTCACCCTTAACAACTGATTTCAGCATCTTCCCAACCATTAAGATCAAGCTAACTGGCCTATAACTTCTTTTTTTTCTGCCTCCCTCCTTTCTTATTCATTCCAAGTCTATGTCTTTCCGTCTGCACTGGGGCATTACTGAAATCCTGTTGTGACCATATTAAATCGAAAGTCAGCCCACTTGTACCCTATTCTTCTTGTGTTCTTGTCTGAAATCATGTTTGGGAGTTCAGTGAGTGGGGACATTTGCTACTGGTAAGTAAGTTAACCATTTTTTTTACAGGACAAGACAAACACCGATACAGTATACTCTTCAAGTTACACACAGTGGCAAGTACTTATCTAAAATATGTGCCCAAGCCCTCTTACTACAGCACTCTCCTACTGCTCACCATTTCCAGGCAACTGTTATGATGCATGTCTGTGGTGACCCAGAGAGCGAAAAGAAACCCCATGCTTACAGTATGCTAGATTTATACTCTACTAGCAACATGACATCATCATTAAGCGGCTGCTAGTGAAAAGGTAGAAATGTTCCTTGAATGGGCTAGCACGGGTGATCGGCTTTCGATGGACACTTACTGCAACAGTGTTCCTCTCTGCAAATTCAGGGTGTTCTATTGTCGCTAATGTCGTGCCAGCTATTTCCAGGAAAACCAGGACTACATAAAAAAGAGGCCACAGTAGGCTGTCAGAAAAATGGTGTTTCAAGTATATCGTTAAGGAATTATTTTCCGTCAGTGCTACAAATGAAATATAACTGGATCAGCATCTCGTAAAATAACTGAAAATTAATATTTAAACTTAATTTCCTTACTGGGAGGTTTCATTATATAGCTTCCTGTGTACCTTCCTGTTGTTTGACTGGAGGTGGGGTAGTCTTACTATTTCAGGCAACTGGTAGTAACAATGAGTTCTAATAGCTTTTATGTTTTGCATTGTTCTTGTGACGGGTGATATAAGCAGCAATGGGCATTTATTGGCCATCCCTTGTCCGTTGGTGGTGAATCATGCTTAAATGGCTGTCTTTGAATGATGTTGTCTCCAGTAACATAGGGAATCATTTCTGAACATACTTTCTATTTGTATAATAAATTAGATTTGATACAATTATGTAAGTCCTACTTTGTAACAGTGAGGGCATTTCAGAAGTCCATTAGCCGAGAATTGCTTTGAAACATCCTGTGGTTGTGAAAGGCACCATATGAATGCAAGCCTCTATGCTTTTATGGTTCCTTTGAGGTAAGCTGCCCAAGGTTTTTTGAAGGAGCATAACAATATATGTTCAACACTGGGTTACATAGTAACATAGACAGTCAGGTCAAAGAGTTGGTTTGGAAATTGTTTCTTAAAGAATTAAAAATTGAGATCTGGCAAAGGGAGGGAACTTCAGAAGTGGAACATTGAGAGCTGGAAGAATCTTAGCCAGTAGTGGAAATAAGAACATAATGTTATGCAAAAAAGTAGCATATTTAGAGGATCAAAGCCACTGATGCTCTCATTGCACTTAAATGCACAATCATTCCAAATCAAGGCATCAGTATTGTATTCTTTCTTCATAAAATTTTCATTGTGGTTGAAGTATAGTGGATTTGCTTGACTCAATGAGATAAAACCTTTCATCAGATTTACCCCAAAATTTCAGCTGGCTGTAGAGCCCCCAAGAGCCCCATTATAGCATTTCAATCTCAGTCAGTATGGACTGTAGCAGAAATCTAATACTAATTAGCAGTGCCAGCCTGACAGGTAAAACATAAAGATGCATATTATTTAGAAGAGTTAGCGGAGGGTGTGTTGATGTACAACAAGAGATGAATGCTTTTCTTATCCAGTCATTGAAAAGAGAGTGTGCAGGCATAGCAAGAGTTTAAGATAATGTGTTAAGTTGGTCTTTATAGCTATGGGATTTCAGTAAATGAACTAGATAGTTTGCTACAATTATGTATAATGTTGGTAAGAAGTTGCATAGAATATTAAGTGCAATTTTGAGCTTCTTACCTTAATAAAAGATAAACATCATCAAGAGAGTGCAATAAATGTTCACCAGACTGATTCTTGGGATGGCCTTATTTTGGACTTCTGAAGGGGCAGAGATTATGTCGAGCAAGTTTGTATTCACTAGGATGAGAGGGGATCAGAACGCTACCTAGGAAATTCTGAAAGGAACAGGAAAACTGGACGTAGGGCATTTCTAGAACAAGGGCCCACAATCTCAAGCAGGAACATAAAGCTGAGGCTAAAGATCCAATCAACCAGATTCTCACTGAAAGCCCAAACAACCTCAAGCCTACCTCTGCTCTGATATTTCATATATTCTTAAACAGACCTTAAGCAATTCTTAAATAGGTTTGGAGGTCATTTAGTAGTTGAAATTCTAGCAGCATGTGTTGTTATTTTGCAATTGACAGAAATATGGGAAGCTCCTACTCTCAAGTTTACACTTCAGTCAGAGCATCAGGTGATAGCTTTTGCTTGAATGGATAATTGAACACTCCAACATGTGCTGTGTGACAACGCTCGAGTGTCAACTTGGTTCAAACTTCTTTTGTGAAAGTATGCTTTATCCTACAGATTCAATTTCACTGATTAAAAGATACATTTATATTAACATTATTTTAGCTGCTAATGTTCAAACATGAAATAGCTTCCAGTGGTTTACATGGTATATTTGTACAGCAAGAAATCAAAATGTTGCTTTGATGTGCTCATCCAGAATTATTTTCTGCCCTGCAGCTAATTGTGTAAGTAAGTGCACTAGTAATGGGCCATTTTAGTAATTCCTTTTGAATTTTGATAGAGCTCACACACCACTCACCAGGCTGTTAAAGTGATCTCACCCCAGCATTTTTTTTTGTGGCTGTGTCTTTTCTTACTTTCATCATGAGAGCTTTTAAGGATTAAACAGTTACCCTCACAAAGAACCCACAGAGTCACAAAAGGCTACAACACAGAATCAGGCCCTTCAGCCCATCTAATCCATTTAAAACTATTGATCTGCCTACTCCCTTTGACTTGCACCCAGAACATAGTCCTTCATACCCCTCTCATCCATGTACAAACTTATCATTTCAACTTACGTGTTGAAATCAAACCTACATCTACCACTTCCACTGGCAGCTCATTCTCCCCTCTTACCACCCTCTGAGCAAAGAAATTCCCCTGATGTTCCTCATTAACACGACCTTTCACTCAACCCATGACCCCTACACACTAAGGAATAAAGTTTTAATCCATTCAACCTTTCCCAATAAGTTGGGTCCTCAAATGCTGGCAACATCCTTGTAAATTTTCTCTACACCCTTTCAATCTGATTGATAATTTTCCTATAGGTGAGTGACCAGAACTGCACACTATACTCCATATTAGTCCTCAGCAACAACTTATACAACTTCAACATAACATCCCAATTTCTGTACTTGATACTTTGGTTTATGAAGACCAATGTGCCAACTCTTTTTACGACTCTATCTATCTGTGATGATCTGTATTTCCAGATACCTCTGTTGTACCACATTTCTCAATGCCCTACCACTCACTGTGTAAGACCTACCCTGGTTTCTCCTCCCAAAGTGCAACATCTCACACATGTCTGCATTGAATTCCATCTGCCACTTTTCAGCTCATTTTTCCAGCCGGTCCAGATCCTGCTGTGGTTTGGAAATGCTGTTGGCTGGGTACATCACAAGGCTTGGCATGGTTATAATTATTCAAGCTGTGAACCCAGTGAAACAGAAGCCCACATTTTTTTTAAAAGTCAAAGTCTACACAAATAAATCAAGACTTAACCTTTGCTTCATTGATCATGCAGTCATGAGAATAACTGAGTTTCCATAACATTGCGTCCAGTCAATTACTACCTGAAATAGACTGTATGTATACCAAAAGACTTCAGCTATCTATTAAAAAGGACATTTTGTCTGAAGCATTGGATCACATAGACACCACTTTTTTTTAAAATGGCATTGCTTTTATTAATACTGTAGAAGAGATTATTACACAAGATTGGAATATATGGTACCCAGTAAAATGGATTGGCTTGGATTGAAGACTGGTTAATGGAATGAAAAACTGAGGATATACACTCACTAGCCACTTTATAAGTACACCTATACACTTGATCATCAGCCAAACATGTGGCAGCAATGCAATATAAAAAAGCTTGCCAATATGGTTGTGTTTCAGACCAAATATAAAAATGGTGAAGAAATTTAATTTAGTTATCTTTTACTGTAGAATGATTGTTGGTGGCTGGAGGGGTGATTTTAGTATCTCAGAAACTGTTTACCTCCTTGTCTCTTGCTACTGTGGCACATCCACTTCAGGGTTCAACATGTTTAACCATATAACAATATAACAATTACAGCACTGAAACAGGCCATCTCGGCCCTTCTAGTCCATGCCGAATGCTTACTCTCACTTTGTTCCACTGACCCACACTCAGCCCATAACTCTCCATTCCTTTCCTGTCCATATACCTATCCAATTTTAATTTAAATGAAAATACCGAACCTGCTTCTACCACTTCTACTGGAAGCTCATTCCACACAGCTACTACTCTCTGAGTAAAGAAATTCCCCCTCGTGTTACCCTTAAACTTCTGCCCCCTAACTCTCAACTTGTGTTCTCTTTTTTGAATCTCCCCTACTCTTAATGGAAAAAGCCTATCCACATCAAATCTAACTATCCCCCTCACAATTTTAAATACCTCTATGAAATCCCCCCTTAACCTTCTACGCTCCAAAGAATAAAGACCTAACTTGTTCAACCTTTCCCTGTAATTTAGGTGCTGAAACCCAGGTAACATTCTAGTAAATCCTTTCTATACTCTCTCTATTTTGTTGACATCTTTCCTATAATTCGGTGACCAGAACTGTACACAATACTCCAAATTTGGCCTTGTACAACTTTAACATTACATCCCAACTCCTATACTCAATGCTTTGATATATAAAGGCCAATATACCAAAAGCTTTCTTCACCACTCTATCCACATGAGATTCCACCTTCAGGGAACTATGCACCATTATTCTTAGATCACTCTGTTCTACTGCATTCTTCAATGCCCTACCATTTACCATTTATGTCCTACTTGGATTATTCCTACCAAAATGTAGCACCTCAAACTTATCAGCATTAAACTCCATCTGCCACCATTCAGCCCACTCTTCTAACTGGCTTAAATCTCTCTGCAAGCTTTGAAAACCTACTTTGATACCTTGGTATCATTTGCATACTTACTAATCCAATTTACCAACCCATCATCCAGATCATTAATGTTTAGCATTCAGAGGTACTCTTCTGCATACCACTGTTGTAACACATGGTTATTTGAGTTACTGTTGCTTTCCTGTCCGCTTGACAAACACAGCAGTCTTTAGAATTTGCAGAGAATGGTGCAAAAAACAAAAATCATCCAGTGAATGGCAATTCTGTACATAAGATAGGTCAGAGGAGGATGGTGAACTGGTTCAAGTTGACAGGAAGGTGTCAGCAACTCAAATAACCATATGTTACAACAGTGGTGTGCAGAAAAGTATTTCTGAATGCACAACACATTGAGACTTGAAGTGGATGGCCAACAGCAGCTGAAGACCATGAACAAACACTCAGTGAATTTATTAGGCACTGGAGATAGCTAATAAAGTGGCCACTGAGCGTAAGTGGGAAAGTTTTGAATTAGATGCTATGTCAAGTAGGGTGACTGAGAACACAGTGCTTGGGTCATAGTAACTCATAGCATTTATCTGTGATTTAGATGAGAAGATCATGTGTTAATAATCCAGTTTTATTGATGATACCAAACCAGGAGGCAGGTTGAGGTTGCAAAGGGAATTTAAGGATAACATACCCAAGTTAGGTGAGTGGATATTGACATAACAAGTGGAACATAATGTAAAAAATATGTGAGGTCATCCACTCGGTTGAGAAAAAACAACAGGAGAGTAGAGCTTTAAACTGTAAGAGCTTGAAAGATCTTGCTATTCTGAGGAATCTCAACAACTTTATTCATAAATCACTGAAAGTTAATATTGGTCATCAGGAGGCAATAGGAAAGGCAAGTATTATGCTAGACTTTATTTCAATAGGATTGAGTAAAGAAGTAGAGAAATATTGCTCTGGTTATGTTGAGCCCTGCTGAAACCTCATCAAGTATATCCTTTGTGTTTAGGGAGCATGGGTAAGGGTTAATAGATTGATCCCTGATGATCAATTTCATGCCTTTAGCACATTAACATAGCTTGATAGAACAGTAATGAGTTTGAACATGTCTGAAACTAGGGAGGATCATCTCAATATACATGAGTGACCATTCAGGACATAAATGGAGTAATTTCTTTCCCCACAGGGTCGTTAATTCTCTATCCAAAAAAGACCATAGCATCCAACTGGCTGAATATATTCAAGACTAAGATATAAGTGTTTTGAATACTTGAGGATTGAAGAGATGTGAGATTAGTGCAGGAACAGGGGGTGAGGTACAGGAGCGCCACAGGGGACCGTGCTCTCTCCGGTCCTGTTCACCCTGTACATATCAGACTTCCAATATAACTCAGAGTCCTGCCATGTGCAGAAGTTCGCTGATGACATGGCCATAATGGGGTGTGTCAGGAATGGTCAGGAGGAAGAGTATAGGAAACTGATACAGGACTTTGTGATATGGTGCAACTCAAACTACCTGCGTCTCAATATCACCAAGTCTAAGGAGATGGTGGTGGACTTTAGGAGACCTAGGCCTCATATGGAGCCAGTGATCATTAATGGAGAATGTGTGGAGCAGGTTAAGACATACAAGTATCTGGGAGTGCAGTTAGACGAGAAGCTAGACTGGACTGCCAACACAGATGCGCTGTGCAGGAAAGCACAGAGTCTACTGTACTACCTCAGAAGGCTGGCGTCATTCAATGTTTGTAGTGAGATGCTGAAGATGTTCTATCGGTCAGTTGTGGAGAGCGCCCTCTTCTTTGTGGTGGCGTGCTGGGGAGGCAGCATTAAGAAGAGGGACGCCTCATGTCTTAATAAGTTGGTAAGGAAGGCGGGCTCTGTCGTGGGCACAGAGCTGGAGAGTATGACATCGGTGGCAGAGCGGAGGGCGCTGAGTAGGCTACGGTCAATCATGGAAAATCCTGAACATCCTCTGCACAGCACCATCCAGAGACAGAGAAGCAGCTTCAGCGGCAGGTTGCTGTCAATGCAATGGTCCTCAGACAGGATGAAGAGATCATTACTCCCAACGCCATTCGGCTCTGCAATTCAACCACCAGGGGCAAGACATGTTAAAGTGCCGGGGTTAGGACTGAGCTTAAGTTACCACTCAATGCACTTTAGTAAACTATTTAAGAACTTCTTAAAAGTTATTTATTAATGCTTTTTGGGAGGGTGATTTTAGATGCATATCATATTTATACTGAGTTAAATACTGTATGTAATTAGTTTTGCTACAATAAGTGTATGGGACACTGGAAAAATGTTGAATTTCCCCTTGGGGATGAATAAAGTATCTATCTATCTATCTATCTATCTATCTATCTATCTATCTATCTATCTGTCTAAATGATCAGGCATGATCTTAGCGAATGGCAGAACAAATTCAATAGCTCAGTTTAGCTTCTTTGCTGCATTCATAAGATCAGTTGGGCAGCAAGTCTGCTGGTTTTAAGGCTGCAAAACTATTGACCCTATTTTAGAAGAAAGTAAAGAATGAAAATTGACCCTTTTGGGTTAAGGAATTGCTTATTTGTCATATAGGGTGGGAAAGACAAAAAGCACGACAATAAAATCATTTAGCCATGAGAAACAAAGCTTGTAATCATGTCGGCAGGAAGGTTACAGTACATGTTGCTCCCTCCTATTATGCATCTTTCCACAGGCAAAACAGTTGCACAGGAAACTCATAAAAAATCTATTTAAATAGCACTGCCTTAATGGATCTTGGGCAAAATTGAAGACAGAAGGAAATAAAGATTAGGCATATCAGGAACAACTTGGCAGAGAGTAACAGGACACAAAATTGAAAGCCCCAAAGGCCAATCCAAAACATATCATAAGTGAAAATGTAAGAGAGTAATGCAGTATGAAACAAAAACAATATGTACATATGGAAGGCAGGAAAGAGATATGAGAACGGGCAGCACATTACTCTGCTGATAGGTAAACAGAGCGTCAGTGAGATTTGCTTTAGTCAATGAGTCCACTATCCAGATAAAAGGATAAACAGACTGCAGTGCTAATGTTGCTGATACACCTGGCAATAACTTCAAAATGTTTCTTATTACTGCACACTTCTGGGCATTTTTTCATTGCTTTTGACCCACTACCAGTGAAATTCTTGGTTTGTTGATGAATGCAGAAAGTATCTCAGGAGCCCCAAGCTGAGCTTATAGCCTGAAGCCATGTGCAGTTTTATGTTTCTTTGAAGATTTGCTGGTCATTCCAATTTTTGTTTCACTTCTTGGTGCAAATAATTTTACTAAACTGGGATTGTGTTGGTCATCAAAAGAAAATGTCCGTCAAATATCGAAGAGATGGATTCAGATCACTTTCAACTAAGTGCACTGCAAAATGCAAAGGACTCACAAAAACACATATCAATATTTTTAGAGCAGATTAACCTCACTGGCTCTGCTCACTAGGGATTTGCTGTCACCCTGGATTATATAAAAACACTTGCAGTATACGAAACCTGCCAGAAAATATGAACAGTTCTTAGCAAGCAGTGACTAATCGAAAGCTCCACTGATTTGGGGCACCTTCAGATCTTTGGGCAGTATTAATACATCGTCCACAGAATTAACAATTGTTGAAGGCCATTAGAAAGTGAAAAGTGGAGCTTCCAGTTTGTTGGCACTCATGTTGCCTAGTGATTACCTAATGGGTGGCAATAGCAAAACAAAGGTAACTACCATATACTTTATTAATAAAACTTCATTAATAACGATCAATGCTAACAACGCTAACAATGAAGAAACAAGCAAAGGGTGGTCGAGGCAAACAGAGACAAGCAGTGGCAGAGGAGCGAGGAAGGCCTGATGGTGGCAAGTGGAGTCAGGGTCGAAGCAGAGCCATGACACCCTCAAGAGTAAGGAAAGTCCCGATGTTTGATTCACTTAAGCTCTGGGCTGAATTGGAAAGGTTGGGTGTGGGCTGAATCGTGGTGGCGCGGTCGAGGCCCAGAACAATCTGAGAGGAAAGAACAACTTGATACATGGACAATTTAAATGCTGGGTCAGATTGAGAAGGCCAGCCTGTTGTGACCGCTGGTGGGGCAAGGGCCTGTTCTGTTCACCAATCCATGATGTTTGCTCAGCTCTATACTGAAATGCAGTGTTGACGGCTGTAATGCCTGGCTTTGCATCTGTGGTGTCACAACTTTTACTCAGTCTGCAATGAACTGTGGCTGTATCCCTGGCTTCATGTTTTTCATAAAAATCCAGCTCTGCATGCTATTTGCTTGCTTTTATTGTTTGTACAATTTGTTCTCTGCACATTGATTATTTGATATTTTTAATGGGTTTTTTAGAGGTTTCTTTGTTTTGTGGCTGCCTGTTAGGAGACAGATCTCAAGATTGTATAAGTGTATATATAATTTGATAATAAGTGTACTTCGAACATTGAATAGTAGAATCTGCTTTGATTGTTCCAGTTTTCAACTATACCCAGTTATGTTCATCAACAGTGCAAACAAATTATTTTCACTGTGCAAAGTCTCCATTGTTTTCATATACAGTGGTTACTGTTATGTAAAGTACAGTAAGTTGCACATGGACACATGTTGTCAAATTTTCAGTAAACAGAGCTAAGGAATTTATTAAGTTGGTTTCACCCTTGCTACATATTACAAAGAAATCATATACACATTGCAAGCAGAGGAAGGTATTCATTCTTTTCTGAAGTTCTTCCAAACTGCACAGAAAAGTTTAGGGTAGAAATTAGAAGTCGATACAAAGCTGGATGGTTAGATGTTCATAATTTTTCAGGAAATAGCAATCATCTTGTGTTACTCACTTAGATCATTGCAGCTTTTATTAGCAAACTAGTAATTTAAACTCATATTCAAACAGTTCATGATTGAACCTCCAAAGTTGGGACATCAATTTTGTAATATGATTCTTAACATTGCCAGTTGAATCTATCCCTGAAAAGATTATAAATATTGCATATTTTGTTCTTCACACCATACATTAAATTTTACAACTTTAATTTGATATGGCAGTGAGGGCCTCAAGATGGCTGTGGCTCAATAGAGGGGAGCCATGAAGTCATGTGTAGCTAGCCATCTGGACACAAGCTGGGGTCTGATCAGCCCCGGCTGGGTCACCTGGAAGAGGGTGTATGATGTTGAAACACCCGATGATTCCAGGAACATCACTGATGATGTGTCCAGAAGCATCAGTAGATGTATGCACACAGCAGGGTTTCAGCATCAGGTGGACTTCAACAATAATGAAAATGGAAACTATTAAGGAAACTAATGTATCTTCTATAGTATGGAAGATGACCTCAAGGTGAAAATTTGGTTCATCTTAAGCAATAGCCAGAAAAGGAGATGGAAGTGTAATTAGTGACTGGAGTTGTAGAGAATGTCCAAATCCAGATGCCATAGATGATAATTCTAAACATAAATCCCAGTTCAGTAACCTTATTTGCACCAATAAGTAAGACAAAAATTGCAATGACCAGAAAATCTTGAAAGAATCATAAAACTTCACAAGACTTCAGGCTCTAAACTCATCTTGGGGCTCCTGAAATACTTTCTGTATTTATTGACAAATAAAGAATTTTATCTGGGGGTCAGAAGCTCTGAAAAACTGCTCAGAAGGTGTTTTACTAAAGGAAGTGTTTTATTTCAGTTTTTTTTTTGTATAGCATCCAAAGATTTTCCTACTCAAGTATATGGGTGCATATGTAATTCTGAGAATAATGCAGAATGCTCGATGGCACAGTAAGTTAGAGCACTGATGGGTAAAGGTAACTTCAGATAAATTATTCAGATACATATTTTATACTCTGCAGCATCAGATATGAATCAAACCACTGACTTTTTAACCAAATAAAAGTCAATTACAGGACACTTTTTAAACTTTCATACCTTAAAATCAAATAAATGTTAAAGTCGAGAATATTTTGTCATAATGTGCACAAAGTGAGTCTCCTGAAGTGCAACGAATACAAGATGTTCCATTTTCAGAAAAAGTGTGCTGTGTTCCCCTACATACATTTTCCATTTTGCTATCCTCTTCAAATAGAAATGCAACTTTTCTTGCAAATTTATAAGATGAGGTTACAACTCAGAATCAGAAGCTGTGCTACTTTTTGGATCTGTGCGATTTGCCATCCTGGATTTAATCTAAATAACACATAGGTTATTTGTTTACTTAAATGCTTCCTGAACATGCTCTCTAAGTATTATGAAAGCCATGAGCACATCTGTTTCCAGTATAGCAGAACCAGCACAGTTTTCATTACAGAATTTCTCTCTGATGCCTATATGAGAATACTTGCTCTCACTGAAATTAATGGTTGGAAATCATGTCAAAGACACAGGGAACATAAATATTAGGAGCAAGTCTATGCCATTCCACCTTAGTCCCATTTCCACCACTAAATTGAATCATTGCTACAGATGAACATTATTTACGCACTTCTGTTCCATATTCACAGCATTATTATGAAAACTGCCTATGTCTGTCTTGAATTGTTCTAGCAATTATTTCGAACTTTATGGGCAAATTTCCAAGTTTCCATTATATTTGTATGAAAATGCTAATTTTTTTTTACCATCTGCTGTGACGTGAACATTTTTACCAAGGCCAGCATTTATTGATTCTCTGTTTTGCCTTTGAGATGATGATAAAAATTAGAGACATTGAGTATCACTGAGCAGAAACAAACCTTTTGGCGCATCACATTCATGACAACTGACGCTGTGAAAAGTGGAAGTGGGAGGATGGAAAGATGTGGGATAGTGGAAAGGGGGGAGGAGGCCTTTCCACAGGGATCACTTGGTTTTTGCAACTCCCTTGTTTACTTGTCCCTCCCCACTGAACTCCCTCCTGTTATTTAGCCTTGCAAGTGGAACAAGTGCAATACCTCGCAGTACACCTCCTCCCTCACTACCATTCAGTGTTCCAAACAGTCCCTGCTGGTAAGGTGACACTTCACCTGTGAGTCTGTAGAGTCATCCAGTGCTCCTGTATACTAGTGAGATCCAAAGTAGATTTGGGAGACCGCTGCACCAAGCAGCTTCACTGTGTCTGTCTCCTATTCTATCTCTTATTCCCTTTCTGACATGTCAGTTCATGGTCTCCTCTCCTGTTGCGATGAGGCCACACTCAGGTTGGAGGAGCAACATCTTATACTCTTTCTGGGTATCCTCCAACCTGATGGCATGAACATCAATTACTCAAACTTCCAGTATTTTGCCCCTCTCCTCTTCTGCTTCATCATTCCCCCTTCCTGTTTCCCTGTCTCACCTTACCTCCTTACCAGCCCATCAGCTCCCTTTAGAGCTTCTCCCCCTCACCTTTCTTCCATGGTTTTCTGTCCTCTCCCATCAGGTTCCCCATTCTCCAGTCCTTTATCTCTTTCACCAAGCAACTGCTTGCTCTTTTCTTCACCCCTCCCCTCTCCTGGTTTCAACTATCACCTGCCACTGTGTACTTCTCTCTCCCTTTCCCCTACCTTCTTATCCTGATCTCCCTTGCTGCCCAGTCCTGATGAAGATTCTCTGCTCGAAACATCAGCTGTTTGCTATTTTCCATAGAAACTGCCTAGCCTGCTGAGTTCCTACAGCATTTTGTGTGACTTACTTGGGTTTCCAGCATCTGCGGATTTCCTCGTGTTAGTGGAATTTAAATGCCTGGACACAGAGAGATCTTGGATGTTGCAGCAGATTGAACGAAACGATCCCCCAGTCTACATCTCACCAGTCAGGTGATACTGCACCAGGTGCAATAAATAACATCTATGTACTATTTCACCTGGAAGGACTATTTAGGGCCCATAATAATGGTGAGGAAAGAGATTGAAAGTCAGGTTTAACACTTAGTGTGATTGCAGGATTACGTGCCTGGAGAGGGAATCAGTGGGAAGGAACAAGCGAATCATGGAGAAAGTAATCCCAATGGAAAGTGTTGCATGGAGGGAAGAGAAAGCTGTTCCTGGTGGTGAAATCCCATTGGAGATGGTGAAAGTTGTGGAGAATGATGTGTTGGAGGCATAGGGTGGTGCAATTGCAGTTAAAGATTTTATCCCTGTTCTGTCTTGGGAATGATGGAGTAACGACAGACATATGGGACACAGAAGGCATGTGGTGAGGTTTCCACTGATTGCAGTGAAGGAGAAGACCCTGCTTTCAGAAAAAAATGGAGTGGAAAGCCTCATCATGAGTACAGATGAGGTGGAATTATGGGTGCTGATACAAGTGAATTGTGCACTTGCAAGTGACAGGGTAGGGAGAGGTGTAGTCAAGTTGGAGTTGGTGGGTTTGTAGAAGATGTAGTAAGTAATTTCTCTCTTAAGATGGAGACAGAGAGATCAATAAAGGGAAGAGATGTATTGGACTTGTTCGGAGTGAATTTAAGTGTGGGGTGAAAGTTCACAGTGAAATTGATGGCGTTCATGAGATCTGCATGGGTCCAGTCATCAATGTAGTGAGGAAAAGAGTTAAGGAACAGTGCGAGTATAGGATGGACCTTTACCAATTTGAAATCCATGCCTAGCAAGTTGATGTGAGATGTAACAAAATTTGGAGTCAATTTTAAGTACAATTTGGGCCAGGACAGCTGGTGTAGATTACGGATGTACGTGGTGTCCCGAGGATATTGAAAAGTCAATTGAATTGTTGAAAGCAAACACTAGGAAAATTGCTTAGAAATGGCTCTATCTGGAATGTAGTGGACATCTTGGATGCTCTGACAATAGGGAAAGTAAGTTTAGAAAACAGTGTAGGGTGATGCAATTGGTGGAAATGTACATCATTCACAACCACAGACATTGAGTTGGGGTTCACTTTAAGAGGTGAGTCTGACCTGATGATGAAATTACATAAGGTACTTTTATCGCTGTCACGTTCTCCTTCGGGTGTAACGAAACGCCGAATTTAACGTCCGGATAAACCACAGTTAATAAGAACCAGATCGCAGTAAGATTAACCATTTACTGTTCACTCTTCACATTAACATATGGTGAAAACTGTTGATAAAACAATACAAGATTGATACAGTATTTGTTCCTTCCTTAATATCACATTTCAAGTGTAAATACTTGCAAAGGTGACTATAACTACATTACACTAAGGTGCAGTATACAGGGAGAGTTTACCTGCTCCATTGACTACTTTAAATACACTTCCATGCAAACTATCCGCGACTCTTTAACTAACGAAAGCATAAACATTATCTACCGACGTTACCTCTAACAGGATCACTATTAACATCTTAGTTCAATATATCGATTATCTATTAACTTACAGCGTTGCTCTCACTGTGATTTCTCATGCCTGCAAAACTGCTTGTGCTCAGGTGAGCCTCGTGGAAAGCCCCCACCCTCGCGCTAATTTCAAACCGGTGTTTTCCCACAAGACGCGGCGAAACCGGATGTGACGTCATCGCATGCCGATATATTTTACATGCAATGAATATACTTTAAACACTTCTAATTCTAACTAGAAAATACTATTGAATGAATTACTAAGCGAAAATATTATAAACTAAATAACTGTCGTAAAGACAGCACACTCCCCGCTTGACCTTCGTAAGGTCACAATGAGCAGAGTACAAAACTTAGTCTCTTAATCAGTCATTGGGTAGAAGTAGAATAACTTCTGTAACTGGCCCTTGGTAAATTTTCACATCGCCTTGGTCGGTAGTCTTCAATTCGATCTTCCTGACATGTCCATCCTCGATAGGGAATGTAGCAGTGATTCTGGCCGTTGGCCAGCTGTTGCGAGCGACTTGCTTGTCCCTGAGCAGGACTAAGTCTTCAACTTGAAGATTCCTGCGGGGTTCTGTCCACTTTTGTCTCTGTTGCAACAAAGGTAGATATTTCTGTCTCCAGCGGGACCAGAACTGATTTGCCAGAGCCTGGACTTGTCTCCATTGCTTTGTGTACAAATCCTTGTCTGAAAAGTCTCCTGGTGGCGGAGGTGCTCCTGCCTTCTGCGTAAGGAGCGTTGATGGCGAAAGTATAAAGGGGTTTTCTGGGTCAGAAGACACAGGTAGGAATGATTGTGCGTTTATAATGGCTGTGACCTCTGCCATTAGGGTGCACAGTACCTCGTGGGCCAATCGGGTGTGTTGCTGCATCTCAGGTTTCCTTTTCCGGGTTTTCCGTAAGGACGTGAACCGTTTGACTGCCTGCTCTTTGTTATCTGGTGAGCGCTGGCATGGTTCTCTGATAGGCAATGGGGCAACCCCATTATTTGCTTCATCTCTGAAGACCTTGGTGTCTTTGGTTTTTAAAGAAATGGTATCTTGAGCTGATTGTGCAAGTTTGTTGTCATACTTCGTTAGAGCGAAGACTGACTGGCCCAGCGACTCGTCGCTTGCCTCGCGCTTGTTAACGCCTTGTTGTGCTTCCTTGATGCACGGGACACTCGGGCAGGGTTGAAAGATTGAATGGCGGCCACTCTCTAGCACATTGGTCTTGAGTGTGTTAACCATCGGTTTGTGTACGTCACCGAGACACACCTCTCCTATCACCACCCAGCCCAGATCCAGACGTTGCGCGAAGGGGGCGTTGAGTGGTCCATTGATCTGCTGCCTAACCTTGTGTACCTGGATAACATCTCTTCCTAATAGCAGGAGTATTTCCGCTTTCGGATCCAGCTCTGGGATGTGTTTGGCGATGTGGTGGAGATGCGGCTGGTGTAGCACCGCACTTGGTGTCGGGATCCCAGCGCGGTTATTCATGATTTCATTGCACTCTAAGAGCGGAGGGAGACAGATGACGACTTTACCATCCAGGGACTCGATCTGGATGCCTTCTGCCTTCCTTCCTTGGGTTTCCATGTTGCCTGAGCAAGTTTTGAGGTAGTATGGGAACCGCTCACTCTCAATGTTGAACAATTTAAAGAACTCTGGACTGACTAGTGAACGATTGCTCTGATCGTCCAGAATCACATAGGCTTTGATGGCCTTGTCTTTGGCTCCTTTAGGGTACACCTTAGTGAGGCAGATCTTGGAGCAAGAACGACTTGACTGAGCTTGACCGCAAACTTCTGTACAGTTCGTGCTGACAGCTATTGACCTAGAGTGAGCCTCTCCCTCCCCGCCGTCCTGTTGTGGGGGTGAAGGAGCACTCTCGGTTTGCGGTGACAGGTCGGGATGCATGGCCTCGACGTGATCTGGGCTGTCACATTCCTGACACTTCACGGCGATCGTACACTCTCTGGCGAGGTGAGAGGTTGAGGAACAGCATCTAAAACATATTCTTTTCTCCTTGAGAAGAGCCGTCCTCTCTTCAAGAGGTTTTTCCCTAAACATTCTGCATGCTTTCAGGGGGTGAGGTTTGTTATGCAATGGACAATACTTGCCAGGGTCGTTGTTAGTCGTAAGGGCTTCGGTCTTGAGCACTGACACGGGTTTATCAATGTTGAAAACATTCGAAACGGATCTGCCTGGCTTGGTGTAAATCGAACTGCTTCCTGGACCTACAAGGCTAGGGTCGTTTCGCCTCTTCGCCTCCTTGCACACAAACCTAGTGAGGAGCTCAAAGGGAGGAAATCGACCATCGTGGTCTTCCTTGTACTCTGAGGCAACAGTCAGCCACTTGTCCTGCAGCCCAAATGGAAGTTTGTCCACAATTGGTCTAATCCCGGATGGAGTATCTAGGAATACTAAACCAGCTGAATAGCCATCTTCTTTGGCGCCTTGGATCTCCATGAGTAAATCTCCGAATTCTCTTAACTTAAAGTGATCTTTGGCTGACACCTTAGGAAAGTTTTCCAGACGTCGATATAGCGCCCCTTCAATAATGTCGGGGGACCCATATCTCTCCCAAAGTCTCTCCCACGCTTCGCTTAAGGCTAGCTCAGGTTTGTTGATGTACACTGAACGCATGCGTCTCACCTGGTCGCGTGATTCTTTCCCCAGCCATTTCGCCATAAGGTCCAACCTTTGGGTTGCACTGAGCTGGACCCCGTCAATCACGTTGGTGAATGTGGAGAGCCAAGCACGGTAATTTTCGGGTTTATCGTCAAACTGGTACAGTCCCGAAGTGACGAGATCCCGTCGTGCTAAATACTGCAGCGTGGGATCGGCTGCAAGCGGCATGCGGGCTGGAGAAGTACGTTGGCGCCCATATGACTGAGAACGCACGTTTCTCATGGAATTTGCCATCCTGGATTCAACCTCCGCGTCTCTTCGCATCGAACTTTGTAACTTTGGTGTCAAAGTATATCGGTTGTCAGCTCTTTCATTCTTGACTTCATCGCGGGGCCGCGAGGGTAAATTCTCTTCCTCGTAGCTGGGGAAGTTATCGAATAGGTATGGAGAGGGGAGACGAGCCTGCCTGTCTGCTTGATATTGTACATAGTCGCTCGTGCGTTCCAGTCTGGTCCTTTCCAAAGCAGAGCTTGTTTCGGTCAGATCACGCGACCCTTCAGCTTCTTCTATGTACTCTGCTTCCACCCTGGCAGCTTCTCCTTCTCCTTCTAGCTGCAGCACATGCAACTCTGTCGATATTTTTGTCATTTCCAACTGGGTTTCGGCTTCTCTGGCGGCCCTTTCTTTCTGGATTTCGGCTTCTCTGGCAGCCTCTCCTTTTTGTCTGGCGGCCCTTTCTTTCTGGATTTCGGCTTCTCTGGCAGCCTCTTCTTTCTGGATTTCGGCTTCTCTGGTGGCCAGTTTCATTTTCAAAACTGCTTCTTGTTTGGCGTAATGCAGTCGCACCTTGGCGGCTTCTGCCTTGGCTCTTGCCTGTGCGGACTTACTTGATGTCGTTCTACTGCCCTTGTCGCTGGGCGCCATCGACTTGATCCCGGATCGAGCTGACATTGCAGCACTTGGAACACCTGATAACGCCCGGGTGGGCTTACTTGATGTCGGTTTACTGCCCTTGTCGCTGGGCGGCGTCGACTTGATGCTGGATTGAGCTGACATTGCAGCATTTGAAACACCTGATAATGCCGCTTTTTCACTGTCACGTTCTCCTTCGGGTGTAACGAAACGCCGAATTTAACGTCCGGATAAACCACAGTTAATAAGAACCAGATCGCAGTAAGATTAACCATTTACTGTTCACTCTTCACATTAACATATGGTGAAAACTGTTGATAAAACAATACAAGATTGATACAGTATTTGTTCCTTCCTTAATATCACATTTCAAGTGTAAATACTTGCAAAGGTGACTATAACTACATTACACTAAGGTGCAGTATACAGGGAGAGTTTACCTGCTCCATTGACTACTTTAAATACACTTCCATGCAAACTATCCGCGACTCTTTAACTAACGAAAGCATAAACATTATCTACCGACGTTACCTCTAACAGGATCACTATTAACATCTTAGTTCAATATATCGATTATCTATTAACTTACAGCGTTGCTCTCACTGTGATTTCTCATGCCTGCAAAACTGCTTGTGCTCAGGTGAGCCTCGTGGAAAGCCCCCACCCTCGCGCTAATTTCAAACCGGTGTTTTCCCACAAGACGCGGCGAAACCGGATGTGACGTCATCGCATGCCGATATATTTTACATGCAATGAATATACTTTAAACACTTCTAATTCTAACTAGAAAATACTATTGAATGAATTACTAAGCGAAAATATTATAAACTAAATAACTGTCGTAAAGACAGCACAATCGCATTTTGAGTTTAGTGTTTGAATACAATAAATGAGTTGTTATGGGTTTTTTTTAATCATAAACCACATTTTCTGTTTTCATTTGTGGTACTTTGGTGACCCTGATACTTTAGGATGATTCCAGAGTTATTGAACATATCAACCAATACAGTCACTTTGAAACTACTGGAGTTTTGAGAACAAAATGTCATTGCTTGGTTTGTACAAGCCAAGGTTCATTTCACGCAGCAAGAAATCACCGCCGACAACACCAAATATATATCTTTGTGGTAGCATCGCCCAGCTATTCCAAGGCTGCGAGACTAGTGAGTCTACTAGAACACCAGCCTGAACGTGATAAATACCAATTGCTGGAAACTCTCCTTTTACAGATGAGTCTGAGCATGGTATACAGTTCCTCTCCTTGCCCAGCCTCAGTGATGCTAAGCCATTGAAGCTAAAAACATGCTGCTTAAAAAAAAAACTCCTCTTGTAGCAAATACCTGATTAAGTTTGTATTGCCCTCAGTAAAATACCCATGAAGGACTATAGGGAGCTTACTAAAGTAGCTGATTGTTCACACTCAGCCAGGCAGCAGTGCGTAATTCCCCACCCTTTCCCTATCTCAATAAACCTGGTCAGCAAGGCCCCCAACATAAAGACGCTCACAGCTGCGAAACAGATGACCTTGGGCCTATGTTTTTACCGTGCTCACTTGGGTAGGAACGTGAGGATGTGCCGACTGCCTTCCAGCTTTGACAGTGTCAGCATGCCTAGACATCAAAGATCTGTGAACACCGTGGGTTCCAGCGGCCAGGATAGTCTCGGATCCCCTTTCAGGAAACATATGTGACATGAGTGCTCAAATGAGTGTGCTGCCAGCAATGCCTATCAATGAGAAGGCAAAGACGAATAAATCTCACTCCAGGGAAACAACGGCAGCAGGATCCAAACTTACAGGACACAAAAGGTGACACTTTGCTTCAGTAGACAATGTTACACATGGGACTTTGTCCTGTCTAAATTGGCTAGACATCTGCTCAGTGGAGTTTTCCTGTGTGTCAATGGCTCATCTTAAAAGGCATGTCATTAGTCAGTCTTAAGAACTGCTGGCTTGTAGATGTCAAGGAATTTGTGGCATAACCCTGCTCCCCCAGTAAGTTCCCCAGAATGACTCTGTCAAGCGCATACACCGCAGCATATGAGTTTGCTCGATTGCTGGGTGAATTCCCAAACCTCAGCAAGCACACATTACAGTCACAAAACATAGGGTTGAGCACCACATTTCTACATCTGACCCACCAGTCCATGCACATGCACATTGACTGGACTCAGTAAAGCTGGCAACCGCAAAGTTTGACTTTGCCAACATGGGAAGTCTTGGAATTCTACGCTGGTCTTATAGACCCTGAGCATTACTCCTCCATATGGTTCCTAGGTCGAGTGGTGGTTACCAAAGCCCTAACGAGGCCATCATCATTACCTGGTCCCACACATTCAAGATTTTTATGGCACCTTTAGTTAGAAAGTTAATTTTTTCTAAAGTCGATCAAGTTAGAGACTTCCTGTGTGCTTGGAAGACATTCCCAAAATGGCTGTGATAGTCCTGTTTGTCCTCTTTGAGGTTGCAGTTGTTGATATTAAGTTCAGGCAAGCTGGGGTTTCTCCCTTGTGTGAGGTCTTACCCCATCGTGCCTGCAGACTGGTGGCTGATTGTTTTGACTCCATACATGGCATCTCACATCCGGGATGGAAGGCCTCACAGACACTAGTTGCATTAAAGTTTGTGCGGCATGGCCTTAGAAAGGGCATACGTAACTGGGCAGCAGCCTGGGGTGGAGTGCCAGTGGGCAAAAATTAACCATCCTGTTCAGGCACTATTGGCACCATTTGAGACCTCTGAACAATGGTTTGACCATGTCAATACAGACCTTGTTGATCCCCTTCCCCCTTACTTTGGTAGACTGTACCACCAGGTGGCCAAATTCCATCCCTCTAGCACCAACAATGGCTACAGATGTGGCTCAAGCACCTTCATTCATCAGCACCTGGAGTGCTTGGTTTGTCACACCATCTGATATTTCCGTTGACTCGGTCCCCAGTTCAGAACAGATCACTGGGCTACAATGACCCAGAACCACAGCATTAGGCTACATTACACCACAGCATATCACCCGCAGTCTTATGACCAATGCGAGCAATTTCACCACTCCTTAAATGCTGCTCTGAGGGTTTCCTTGATGGTAAATATTTCCTTGGGTCCTGCAGGGACTCAGAATAGCTACAAAAGAGGACCTGCATCATCCTTGGCGGAGTTGGTATACAAGTAGCAGTTATGAGTGACAGGTGATTTCATTCCACGACTGCCTGGTCGGCCTCTCATCCGTGTTTCACCCTCTTCAGTAAATTCAGTTCCTCTTCACCTATTCCTACCTCCCATCATGCACAGCATACTTGGGTTCCTGTTGACCTCACTTGTTTTTGGCCACCATTATGCAGACCAACATCCCCTTAGGCTCCATTATAATGGCCAGACCCATGTTTTGGAACAGAGCGAAAAGATTTTTATCATAAATAAGAGCAGTAAGCCTGCATGTATTTCAGTAAATCTCCTTAAACTGGTCTACCAAGATGTTGAGGATTTTGCTACCCTGCCCCTGTTGTCATGATGTGACCATGTGTGTAACAACATACCTCTGGATGAGCCAGAGGCCTTTGCTGTACCTCCGCACATGGAATACAGGACCTGAGCCGGCCAGTTCATCTGAACTCCAGACAGGCTCAAAATCCAGTTTCAGTGAATTTTGGGCTGGGGGTGGGGGTGCCCGGTTAGGGTAATGTAATTGGTGAAACATACATAATTCACAACAACCAACATTGAGTTGGGGTTCACTTTAAGAGGCTGATCTGATATGATAACATAATTATGTAAAGTACTTTTACTGTGCTCTGTATTCAGTGTTTGAGTACAATAAATAAGTTGTTACAGCTTTTCTGAAGCAGAAAACCTCTCACGTTGATTTTATTTGCAAAAGCTTACAATAGAACATAGACCAGTACAGCACAGCATGAACTCTCCATCCCACTATGATGTGCCAACTATATAAACCTACTCCATGATCATTGTAATCCTTCCCACCTCCACAGCCTGTAACTCTCCATTTCTTACATCCATGTGCCTTACAAAGAGTTTTTTTAAATGTCCCTCATGTATCAGCGTCTAACACCACCATTGACAATGTGTTCCAAAACCCACCTCTCCGTGTAAAAAAACTACCTCTTCTGGCATCTCCCTTAAATTTTACTCTATCTTAAATGTATCCTCTCAAGCTGATCTAGAAAAAGGCTCTGGCTGTTTCCAGTATCTATACCTCTTGTAATCTAATACACCTCTGTCAAATGGCCTCTCTTCCTTCTCTATTCCAAAAAGAAATGCCCTAGCTTGCTTAATCTTTCCTTGTGCTCTCTATTCCAGGTATCATAGTAAATCTCCACTGAACCCTTGCTAAAACTTCCAAATATTTTCCATAATGAGGTGACCAGAACTGAATATTCCAAGTGTGGTCTAACCAGTGTTTTATAGAGCTGCCAATTTGCCCATTGGCTCTAGAACACAGTCCTCTAACAAATAAAAGCCAACACACCATATCAACGTATGGCAAGGGATCTACAGTAAGCACTTGTTTCACAAGATCCCTCTGTTCCTCCAGAATTCTGCTACTAACCTTATACTCTGACTTCTCTCCATTGATAATGACCACAGTCACAAGTCACCAACCAGGGAGAATTTAATTCATTTACTACAATCCTCTGCTTTCTATGGGTCAGCCACTTCTGAACCCATTTTAGCATCTATAACAAATGACAAGACAAGCCCCAGTCCTCCCTCTAAGGTTTACTTTGGTGTGTGTGGCCCACAATGTTCATTAGCTTCCAAAGTGCACAAAATCCTTTGCACAAGTGACACCAAACATGTACATGACTTTGATGACACTGCAGGTGCTTAGTAGTCTCTATGTACATGTATGTTATTGGTGCTTAATAGGTGCAAGGATCAAATAAAACACATAAAACTGGATACTGAGCTACAGAAAATGGTTTGGGCAGATGATTGAATATACAGGGAACTGAGAGAGCATTTGAAAATGTCAGAGAAATAGAAATTATTAAGGGCAGCATTTGAATGCTAAGGAGATGATCTAAGAGCTGAAGGTCAAGGGAGAAGTTATTAAAATTGAGGATGTGGGCTTCCATTCTGCTGTAAACACTCTGTCACTGAGCTTCATTACTTTCATGTGTATATCCAGGGCTGTGCACTGCAATTTGAATCTGTCAGTCTTCGAAGGGGAGCACTTACATGCTTTTAATGATATGTAGCCAATATGTTCACAAGCATTTATAACCTTAGGTATTTTAGAGATGGTGATTGAGAGACCCCATGCTGCGACTGGTTTTCATTCTCATGTGTATATATTGCAATTGCTTTCTTTCCAAGTTCATCACTATAGGTGGATCATTTGCATAAAGTTTCATATTACTCCCGTTAACTTCCCCAAAGTTCCTTGCAAATAATTATAAATCAATTTATGAAATAAATCCATTTTAATAATGATCATTATTTTAAGATCTATTGTGATTTTTCGAGATAATAGTAGAAAACAAATAGGCAAAGCTATTAATAGCTTCCATGAACTCACCCTGGTGTAGGTGAAGCAAGATGTGTAATTTTTTTTTGGGTGACATGAATCACTTATTTTCAGCTTTGCATAAAGTGAGGATTTCCTTCAAAGAATTGGCAATGATAGTCAAACACTAATTTAAAGAGGTGTTAGTTTATTTTAGTTCTTTTCTGACGGCTGTTTTTTCCATAATTTGTTTATATAAGAAACACTGAAGGATTGGTAGCATAGGTCATAGTTTGGAAATGTCCAACATGTTAATACCACCTGTGTGCCAGTAGGTCACTTCAATTTACAACTGAATATCTTTCATATAACTAGAAAAAGAAAGTAAATAATCTAAGTTATTGAAAGACTAAATTTTGGTGGACGATTCTCCCCAGAGTTGGAGCAATAATGGAAGATGCAAAGGAGACGGATACTGGGAAGAAAGGTTAGCTCAAATTCTCTTAAAAAGAGGATGTACAATGGCACAGAAAAAGGTTCAACGTTCACATTAATTCCTGAGACAATTAATAAGTTGTTAGTCTGTTAATTTCAATTAACTCTTTGCATGCCATTTTCATTGGAGGATCAAACTGGTATAAATATTCACCACCTTGCTTTGACTTCTCATCTTTTTGCTCAGTCCTGATGAAGGGTCTCAGCCATAAATGTCAACTCTTTACACCTCTCCATAGATCCTGCCTGGCCTGCTGAGTTCCTCCAGCATTTTGTGTATGTTACTTTGAATTTACAGCATCTGAAGATTTTCTCATAAGTATTGAAGTACAAGTTTCATAATTGGTTACCACGTGGAAGAGTGGTTTAAGCTTGCTCCTACTATTTAGCATTGCTAACATGATGAGACAGTGCCCCTACTCCATTAGTCAGGTTTGACCATGGATGTTGCGTCCCTGCTGTCTAGATACATAAGTCTGTGCAGTACAATATGGAGAGCAAGCTCCCCCTCTCCATGCATTTAATAGACCCAAAGCAACCGTTTGGCACCAGCAGCTTCGCATGAGTTGGCAGTCATCATTGATCTCAAAGTAGGACTGCTGCAGGGACTCCGGCTCTGGATTTTTCCCTTGAGGTTTACTCATGAAGCCTTCTCCATGAGTGGGTATAGCTGCAAAGTAGTGGAGGTTTAAGGTCAAAGTTTTCCTTCTCCTAGATGAGCTGCCAACCACAGCTGATGAGCCCCATCTGCCCGGAGTGACTGGTTGGTTTAAGGTGCTAGAAACCTGCCTTTGCCCCTTCTGCTGTCAGTAGAAACAAACTGTCAGGCTTAGTAGCTAAGCCACATGTAAAGGCCAGGAGCTGGACTTGTCTGTCAGAGGCTATTTAAGTCTCACGCCATTGGAAGCATTTAATACACAGTGGGAGCTTATCCCCATTACCACCCTCGGCTATAACAACCTTAAGGAAACAATGTGCCCTGTAACTGGATAAGATAAACACAATAAAGGTAAGTGAATTAAAAGATGTATCCATAGGAAAATTGCTATCCCTATTTTATTATTCCAGGATGTAATAAAAAGACACCAGAGTATGAAATTATTTATTTATTTTGAGATACAGCATGGTAACAGGCCACTCTAGCCCAATGAACACAAAAAATATTACCGGCTGATTGGATTCATTTCAGTGTTAGTTGCAATATTGTCCTTCAAAGAGTCAGCATAAGGTTTATATCTAGTTGGCTGTCACAGCACATGGTGTAATTCCATCCAGTTGGCATAACACTAACCAAGGCTCACAGATCAACAACTTTTTAATCTTCTTTAAAACATTTATTAAAACTAAATAAACATAAACATAATAATAATAACAAACTAAAAATAACATTGTATGAACGATTACAAGAAAGTAAAAGATAACATGATATAAACCACAGGAAATTTTCCTGCATTAATATAACTTTTATACTCTAACCCTTACAAGATTGTAGATCTTAACTGTAGATATAGTTTCAATTTTCTCTAACTTTGATTCTGTATACTGTACGTTCAAGGGATCACTCAGAAGATCGGAAATAAAACTGTAGGTGTTGGAAAACTAAAATTATAATTTCAATGCTGAAAGTACTCATCAGATTAGCTCACATTTGTGTGAAAAAATTAACATTTCAGGCCAAAGATATTTTTTCAGAAGTGAGGAGAAGACAAAAGGACATCATTAATCTGCATGGAGAGTGAGGAAGAGGGGATATCTCTAATCTCATCCTCCACACTCCATACCGTTAAGGTAGTACTGAGATGCAAGTTTGTGGTTCTGATTTAGTTGACTTTTAAGTCTGTAGGGATGGTTTTTGAGGCAATGTGGGGTGTTAGGGTTTAGGGTTAGGAATGGAGAGAATTGGAGGTCAGGACAGTTAATAAGGAGTCAGTGGCAGGAAGTGGCTGATGAAGCCCAGGTCAGAGTGCTTCATAGTTGAAGGCCAGTGAACCCCATGGAAGAATGTTGAGTTGGCAGGCATTGAGGATGAAGATCATCAATCCCCAAGAGAACTGGCCAAAGTCAAGGGCTGGTATCCTCCAGGTTCAGAGGTCCAGGTGGCATAAGGGTTGGTGAACCTCTCAGTCCATGAGTTCCAGGGCTGGTGGTCCTTGCAAGTTGGATGTTTGAAGACTAGAGGCCAGTGTTCCAAGATTTGTGAGTCCTGGGTCAATACCTGAGGCCAAAGCCAGAAGGGAAAAGACCAAAGTTGGTGTGTCTCGAAGTCAGAGGCCCGATGTCTGGAAGTCCAGGCCTTAGGTTTATGAGTGTAAGAGTCTGGGGCCAAGATCTCCAGGGGCAGTTAATCCTAAGGTGGGAGGCCTGTCTCTGTGCGTGAGGGAGTGGGAGAGAAGGAAGAGACTGGTTTTGCTTTTATTGTTATATTTTGATGCAGTTGCTGTGTTGTTGTTGCTTGTGTTATTCTGTAGAATATTTTGAGAATGCTATGTTGGCACTGGAGTGTGTGGCAACACTTGCGGGCTGCCCCCAGAGCAACCTTAGGTTGGATTGTTTCACTGTATGCGCGATGAATAAATGAATCTGACCCCTGATGAAGGAAGATGGCGGCACGCATAGACGCAGCAGCCCCTCAGGGAGCGATAAGTATATCTAGTGTTTGTTCTGTTTGTCCTAGACGCATAACATACAGTCGGAATATGCTTGTTAACATCGGGGCAAACTATTTTGGAAAAACTGTCGAGTTCTGGTGTGACATGGACAGTTTACTCCGCTATGGGCCACTATCCGCTACCAAGCCGGTTACTTCCCGAGGGAGGAGGAAGCGAAAGCGCTGAGGGAAGACGGGAGGGGTAAGAGGGCTGGCATCCATGCCAGGCTAAAAGCTAACCCCACCAGGCCAGCGGTACCGTCCCTCCTGCTCTCAAATGTCCGCTCCATCGACAACAAGCTGGAGGAGCTGCATCTGCTAAGAGAAATACGCAAGGAGTTTAAAGACTGCTGTGTGTATGTTTTCAAGGAACCCTGGCTCCATGACAACATACTGGACGTGGTGATACAGCTAGAGGGAATGACATCGTTTCGTGTGGACAGAGAGGCAGCTAGCTCCATTAAGAACCGGGGAGGGGATCTGTGTATCTACATCAATAAAGACTGGTGTGCAAATGCTACAGTAGATACTAAACCCTGCTCACCTCTGGCTGAATCTCTCATTGTGAAATGCTGGCCGTTCTATCTGCTGAGGGAATTCACCATCATGCTTGTGGCAGCTGTTTACGTAGCTCCCAGTGCCAATGCTAAGGCTAATGCTAACGAAGCACTGGGAGGCCTACATGAAGCCATCAGTGAGCTACTGACTACACATCCTGACAGCTGGGGACTTTAACCACACCAGCTTAAAGACTGTGTTCCCCAAATTCCGGCAATAAGTGGACATTAAAACCAGGGGAGGCAACACACTGGACTTGGTTTATACCAACACCCCACAGGCATACAAAGCAGTCCCCCTCCCCCATCTTGTACACTCTGACCACATATCTGTCATGTTAACACCAGCATATAAACCACTGCTTAAGCGTGTGAGAGCAGAGAAAAGACAGGTAAGGGTCTGGCCAAAAGGAACCGCCTCAGCACAGCAAGACTGTTTTTTTGCACACAGACTGGGACATATTCAAAACTGCAGCCTCCTATGATGACCATACAGACATTGAGAGTATGCTGAGGCAGTAATCAGCTACATAGTCAAATGCACGGAGGATGTCACTGTGATGAAAACCTTCACTCGCATGTGATAATCAAAAGCCATGGATGACTACAGAGGTGCGTTCACTACTGAAGGCCCATGACACAGCCTACAGATCGGGGGACAGGAGTACGCTTCACTCAGCCAGGTCTGTGCTTTCACTAGGGATCAGGAAAAAGAAAAGGGCCTATGCGGGCAAAATACATGGACACTTCTGTGACACAGCTGACACCAGATGGATGTGGCAGGGAATTCAAGCTCTAACAGACTACAAGATCAGGCAGAAAACTGATGACAGCGACACCTCTCTTCCAGAACGGCTCAACAATTTCTTTGCACACTTCGAAGCATCAAACGCTACAGCAAGGGGGAGAGCCAGTCCCTTCTTACCATCTGACCAGCCGGCTCCAATCATTGATTCAGAGCACACACGGAGGACCCTTACCAGGTTCAACCCACGAAAAGCGGGATGTCCCGACAACGTCCCCGGACATGTGTTCAAGGAATGTGCTGACGTATTAGCAGATGTCCTGACAGACATTTTCAACATCTCCCTTAGTCAAGCCATTGTCGCCAGATGCTTCAAAACCTCCACAATCATCCCTGTAGCAAAGAGATCAGTTGTAGCCTGTCTGAATGATTACCGTCTCGTCGCCCTGACCCCCATAGTGATGAAATGTTTTGAACGGCTTGTCAAGCCTCATATCACAGGCAGCCTCCCCTCATCGCTGGATCCTCTACAGTTTGCTTATCATCCCAACCGCAATATCCACCACACTGCACACAGTTCTCTCTCACTTGGACAATAAAGACACTTATGCCAGAATCCTGTACATTGATTTCAGTTCAGCGTTCAATACCATCATTCCGCAGAGACTAATGGAGAAACTGTCAATGCTTGGCCTTAACACTGCCATGTGTCGCTGGATTCTGGATTTCTTGACAGAGAGACCATAGTCAGTCCGTGTTGGCAGGAACATCTCTGACTCCATCACACTGAGCCCTGGATCCCCACAAGGCTGTGTGCTCAGCCCATTGCTGTTTACACTGCTAACACATGACTGTGCATCCAGATTCAAGGGGAACCTGATCATTAAATTTGCTGATGATACCACAGTGGTGGGACTCATCAGCAAAAATGATGGAACAATGTACAGGGAGGAGGTCAAGCACCTAGAGAGCTGGTGCAGTGACAACAACTTGATGCTTAATGTCACCAAAACCAAGGAGATGATCGTCGATTTCAGACGGTCTCAGCCTGAGCACGCACCCCACAGCATCAGCGGCTTCACAGTGGAGAGAGTGGAAAACATCAAGTTCCTTGGGGTGCAGATCTCGGACAATCTCACCTGGTCCAGGAACACCACTGGGATTGTGAAATGAGCTCAGCAGAGATTGCACTTTCTGAGGAAGCTTAAACAAGCATCGCTCCCCAATAACATCTTAACTACATTCTACAGAGGCGTGGTTGAGAGTGTGCTGACCTTTTGCATCACAACCTGGTACACCAACTGCAGTGCTGCCGACAAAAAAGCCTTGCAGAGGGTGGTTAGGGGAGCAGAGAAGGTTATTGGGGTTTCCCTACCTTCTGTCCAAGACCTCTTTCAGAGTCGATGCCTCCAGGAGACACAGTACATCATTAAAGACCCCTCACACCTTCTCCATAAACTGTTTGTTCTTCTACCTTCAGGCAAACATTACAGGAGCATCAAAACAAAAACCACAAGGCTACTAAACAGCTTCCTCCCACAGGCAGTCAGACTGCTAAATAGCTGCTCTACCTGACTCTGCTTTGGACACTTAACTTGCACTGGACACTTATAACTTGATTTTAACTGACATGTGGCTGTTGTGTTTTACTATTTATTGTTGTGTTTACTATTTGTTGCGTTTGTTATGTTATGATTGCACTTGCCCCGGGGAAACACTGTCTCATTCTGCCCTGCAGAGCTGATGTATAGTTGGAATGACAATAACGTTTTTGAATCTGAATCTTGAATCTTGATACAGTAAATCTTGAGTAAACATGGGTATAAAATGTAAACAAGGTAATCTAGTCAAGAAGTAGTTGGGATCACACTGAATGAGGGTATAGATGGAAGAGCATAGACAAAAGAATACAGCAGTGCTAAACACTCCTGGGCATTTTCTCTGCTTGTACAGAGAAAAGAGAAAAAGAAACAAAAAAGCTGAGCCAATATCACAAATGAACAACTGATGCAGACAGAGAAATTAAGTTGTAGAATTCAACAGAGTCCAGAAGGCTGCATCAATTCCTGATAGAAGGTGAAGTGCCATTCTTCGAACTTGTGCAGTGCCACACACAAAGAACTGGAAAAACTCAGCAGGTCAGGCAGCACATATGGAAGTGAATAAACAGGCGATATTTCGGGCTTGGAGCCTGCATCAGTTCTGGAATGGAAGGGGGGAATACAGAATGAGAAGGTGGGAGAGGGGAAAGAGCACAATTTGGCAGGTGATAGGCAAAGCCAGATAAGAGGGAAGGCTGGTGGTGGGGGAGTGAGAAGCTGGGAGGTGACAGGTGGAAAAGGCAAAGGGCTGAAGAAGAAGGAATAGTTAGGAGAGAAGAGTGGACCATGGGAGAAAGGGAAGGAGAAGGGCACAGAGGGAGGTGATGGGCAAGTGAGAAAAAGGGAAGGGGTAAGAGGTGAGCCCGAATAGGTAGTAGAAAAGGAGAGGAGGAGGAAGGCTGATCAGTTACCAGAGGTTAGAGAAACCAATGCTCATTGTCAAGAAGAAATCTGCAGATGCTGGAAATCCGAGCAACACACAAAATGCTGGAGGAGCTCAGCAGGATAGTCAGCATCTGTGGAAAAAATACAGTCGACTTTTCAGGCCAAAACTCTTCAGCAGGACTGGAGAGAAAAAGCTGAGAAGTAGATTTGAAAGGTGGGGGGATGGGAGAGAGAAACACCAGATGATAGGTGAAACTTGGAGGGGGAGGGATGAAACAAAGAGATAGAAAGTTGATTGGTGAAAGAGACAGAAGGCCATGGAAGAAAGAAGAAGGGGGGGGGGGAAACAGGTGCTACACCTGCCCCTACACTTCCTTCCTCACTATTATTCGGAGCCCCAAACAGTCCTTCCACGTGAGGCGACACTTCACCTGTTGGGGTCATATTCTGTGTTCAGTGCTCCCAGTGTGGCCTCCTATTTATCGGTGAGACATAGACATAGATTGGGAGACTGCTTCACCAAGCATCTCCAATCCATCCACCAGAACAAACGTGATCTCCAAGTGGCCACCCATTTTAATTCCACTTTTCATTTCCATTCCAATATGTCCATCCATGGCCTCCTCCACTGTCCGGATAAGGCCACACTTACGTTGGAGGAAGAACACCTTATATTCCATTTGGGTAGCCTCCAACCTGATGGCATGAACATTGATTTCTCAAACTTCCAGTAGTGCCTCCAATTCCCTCACCATTTCCCATCCCCTTGTCCCTCTCTCATGTATTCTCCTTCTCCATCCATCGCCTCCCATTCTTCCCCCTCCCCCCTTTTTTTCTTCCTTCTACAGTCTTCTCTCTCTTTCACCAATCAGCTTCTTTGCTTCATACCTTCAGGTTTCACCCTATCACCTGGTGTTTCTCTTTCCCTTCCCTACTACTCCTTAGCTTTTTCTCTCCAGTCCTGCCGAAGGGTTTTGGCCCAAAATGTCAACTGTGGTTTTTTTCCATATATGCTTCCTGGCCTGCTGTGTTCCATCAGTATTTTATGTATGTTGCTTGGTCAGTTAGCAGTAAAGAGGCAAATACTGAGAAGGAGGATGAGAGGGTGTCTTGACAAATGTGGTATAAAATGATAAGAGGCATAGATAGAATGGAGAGCCAGACACTTTTCTGCAGGGTGGAAAAGGCTAGTGCAAGAGGGCATACATTTAAGATGATTGGAGGAAAGTGCAAGAGGGTTATTAGAAGTAGCTTTTTACCCAGGGAATGGTGAGTGCATGGAATGTGCTGCCAGTGGTGGTGGTAGAGACAGATACATTTGGGACATTTAAGAGGCTTAGACAGGCACATGAATGAAAGAACACTGGAGGATTATGTGGGCAGGAAGGGCTAGATTGATATTAGAATTGGTTAAAAGGTCAGCACAACATCGTGGGTCAAAGGGCCTGTACTGCGCTGTACTTTTCTGTGTTCTGTGTTCCATGTGCTATGCAATGTTTTTGGGATGGTACCAGGGACTATACAACAAATGGGAGGAAATTGAGTGATGAGGAGAAATCGGAGGACCTTGGAGAATGTGTCCACAGACCTGGACAGCTCAATAATTTTATTTGAAAGACATGCACAATGTTTTACTTTATTAGACAAGGGATAAAATGTAAGAACATGGAGATTATGCTGGGAATGTATATTACACTAATTAGGGCACAGATTCAGTATTGTGTACAGTTCTGCTCACCATATTACAGGAAAGATATAATTGCTCCTGAGAGGGTGCAGAGGAGATTAATGAAGATGATGCCAGGATTGAATAATTTGTAACTACTATAAAAGGTTTAATGAATTCTGGTTGTTTCCTTTGAGTAGGAGACTGAAAAGGATACTTAACTGAGAGATATAAAATTATGAGGTGCCAAAGTAAATTAAATCGGAAAAACTTATTTCCTTTAGCAGCGGGATTAGAAGCCAAGGGGCATACCATCAAATTAATTGGTGGAAGGATGAGAGACGATGAAATAAATGTATTTCACATAAAGGTTGGTGGGATTCTGAAGGGTATGGGGTTCAGAAAGCCTCATCATCTTTAAGCAGCCCTTGGATGTGGTCTTGCAGAGCCATGACCTCCGTAGGGCTCCAAGCATTGTGCCGGTAGGTGGCCTTGGTGTGACCAATTTATTTTTTACCTGCTGTAGCAATTACAGGTGAATGAGCTCCTATTGTGCTGTATATGTTCAATGATTCTCTCTTTCCAAGAGCCTATTCATGAGCCAGAGGATAGAATGAACACCTAATTTTCCTACATTTCCATTTTCAAATCTCTCGATTTTGATTGGAGCACTTCTTTCCCTTTTAAATAAAAGGATACCTGTAACATAGACTAATAGGACTACTTCATCTCCTATCAAGAAGGCTGCAGAATTAGATGAGTAAAAGAAAATTAAGTAAATGTACCATCATTACTAGGACAGGCTCTCATCTACAAATGTTAGTGCCAACCACAAAACCAAAGGAAACCAATTTCACCTGTTTGCACATGATCTATGACAGTTTATCAAAGTGGACAACAGTCTATTATATTGGATATTAATACACTGACATTGTGCCATCAAACAGACTTAAATAATATAATTCAAAAGTTTTATCAATGAATGTTGTGAAGTCATCTAGGAATCAGGATCCTCTCATTTTCTTACATGGTCATGCAGAAAGTTGAAAGGGATTAATTCTTAATATTTGCATTTCTAACATGTCAGCAGGCATCCACTGTGACACTAAAATAATTGACAGAGTGAAAATAATATTTTTATATAATTGGTAAACACTGAATTTTTTGTGTACTTGGAACAGAGAAAACCTAAGCTCAAAAATCCATCAGTGCCAACTTTGAAAGTTTCACTTAGTTGGTTCCTCTTCTTTTGAAGAAGAGATTTCATGAAATTTGAACACATCATTAGTGATGTAACTTAATGTTATCGAGTGTTTCGGGTCTTTCATCATCAGACACCCTCACCAAAACACCCCAGCTGTGAGTGATCAAGGCTCAATTTGTGTTCAGGAAGCATGTGCTGCAGATCCCATGGAATTGCCCTCTTCATCCAAAGCCCTCTTGAGGCTTTCTCTGCTGCCTCGGTGATGTTGCTAATGTCTCTCTGCCTCCTTGTACCAGTGAGACAATGCACTGAGGGCTCTCTGAAGAAGCTGTCCAACAAAGCACCAACAGCCTACATCAATGTGCATGCACTTTGCCTTCCATTTCTGCCTCCGACTGTCACTAACCAGCTCCTCGTACCTGGAAAACTTTATCCCACAGTACTGGCAGCTCCAGCAGGTGATGTATTTTGTTACCTCTGAGACCTGAAGGATGTCTGGTCTCAAAGTGGCCTTGACAATGAGCTGTGGGAACTTTAGTTGTTTCTCGAGGTCATTATTGAGCTGCCAGTCATGAGTGGGTGCCAATATCCATGTGGGTGGCTTTACTCTTGCTTCTAGTTGCTTTCCAGCTCTCACTGTTACAAAGGCTCATTTGCTGTTACTGATACTGGAGAAGATCACTTGCGCGACGGTCTCCAGCAGGTTCAGCCCTTTCTACGAGCTTTCAGGCAGCAGCTCAGGATGTGGTCCAAACTTCCTCTCCTGGAACACAACAAATAGTCTAAAGTATCAAGCTTCCCCCAGCTATGCAGGTCAGATGGGCTGGGCAAGAAGTCATACACCACCTGGACAAGGAACTTGATTTGGTGTGGCTCTGCTCACCGGAGACCAGTCCATGTCACTTTCCTTTCCATGGCCCAGTCCCTCCTGGTCCAAGCTCCCTGCTGCATCATGCCCACTGCTTTGGTGGATTTTTCTTCATCCATGGCTGCACTAACTTCCTCCTGGATGAACTTGCACTTCTCCCTCCCCTTAGCCACGTCATACCTGGAGAAGCTTCCTAGGCCAGCTGTTCCTTGGGTCCCGCACCCACCAGGACATTGTGGCCCAGCCGAGCTTCAGCCTGCTGCACAGCCACATCCACTGTCCATTTCCTCCCCTGCCTGAGCCACCTTTGGGTTACTGGACTCCCTATACTGCATCACCTCTTTAATTCTTATCTCGTTGAACTCTTCATCCAAGTATTTTAGAGGCAGCCACAGCCTGGTGCTGCTGAGAGTCCTGGGCAATCACAGCCATCTCTGCAGAAAGCTCCTGACCTTTCTCTCTCAGTTCTTGAGAGTGGAAATTGGAACTTCGTATACCAGCAGTGGCCGAAGAATCCTTGGTAGTATGCTGTGCTGGTATATACATGCCTTGAACTTGCAAGATAGTCCTGACCAGTCAAATGCTTTCGACCAGCATTTCAGCTCCTGATAGGTTGCCTGGATTGATGATATGTCTTTCAGGCTATTGCCAAACACCTTGTCAAGGCTCTTGCTGGCTTCTTGGAGATTGTTGGAATGAGTGTTCCTGTGCTGTTAAAACGCAACTTGTCAGTGACTTTGCCTTTCTTCAACACCAATGATCTTGATTTTGTGAGCTTGAAGCTCATTTTTGTCCAGTTGATGAGCTTCTCCAGTCCTTGCAGAATCCACCTAGATCCAGCCATAGACTCCTTGGAATCTGTCAGGACATCTATGAAAGCTCGAACTGGTAGTTGCTATACTCTAGACTTGGAGTGGGGTCCTCTGCACTCCGGTTCAGCAGACTAAATCTTGCTGGGGCAAGAGCTTTGGCTTTTCAGTATAATTTGCACACTGGAACTCACAGATGTCTCCACTGAACTCTCACTCTAATTTTGACACATCCACTCATTTTTAACGCTGAGGAAACCATTTTTTTCTTCATCAATCCAATCAAATTGTTTGTTTAAGTGGCTTTTGTGAACTTTGAAGACAAAATTGGTCAGCTGAATCATATTTTTTATGACTACTATTTTTAAGTATATAAAGTTTTATGTTTTGAACTAAAGTAATGACAGAGACCAGTGTGTGTGTTGGGGGTGGGGGGTGGTTGGAAATCTGGTTCTATCCATATGAACAAAGCTTGATATAACACACAGCAGGAAATTGTCAATTTACTGTTGTTAATTTCACAGTTCACTGTTATTGGACATTTCAATGAATCATTATAGAAGTGAATGGAAGTGGGTGAAACAGGGTTCGCTATCTACAGTAGTGGTCACCAACCTTTTTAAGCCCAAGCCTTAGTGAAAGGTGAGATCAACCTCAGATTGATTAGTTACACACATGCACACTGGAGCAGAAAAGACCGGACGTAAAACCTCACAACCCGGAAATAGAAATAATGCATAAACACCAGGGGCACCCAACCTTTTTTTGCACCGTGGACCGGTGTAATATTGACAATATTTTTGCCGACCAGCTGATGGGGGGGTTTGGCGTTAAACATGACGGGAATACAACAATACTCGAAGCAAGTTCCTTATGTCCAGTCTATTCCGCAATTTAGTTTTTGCGGCTCTCGGCACTTAGATTCTGTCCCGCGCTGCTCACGGTTTTTTTATCTGAAAAAACTCAAAATGTTTGTCTTCAAGTGCAAGGTGCTTGGACTCAGGGTACTGAAGCAGTTTTGAGTGCTTCATTGCCTCATTAGACAGCCTCCGGGCCCGAACTCCAGCTTCCCATCTGCCCGCCGCCCGACGCCTTGGCCAGGTGTGGCTGGTTGTGGGTGGGATGAAAGGACAAGGTCAGGGTCAGAGATCCCCGTGCCGGGGCCACGGCGGTCGCAGTCCGGAGAGAGCGACAGACCGAGCGAGGAGTGCACGCCCGCCCCCCTTGTAGGATCCATCGGCCAACAAAAGTTTGTTTCGGCAGATCGCAGCAAGGTAGCTGCTCTGCTATTTATGAAACAGTGAGCCCGAATTAGGTCATCTGTGAATATTTTAGCACCAGATTCCCCACAAACTTTCAGTGTGTTAAACAGGTTTAGAGGCAGTGCTCCAGGACAGTAGCGATGGCACTTCCTGCCGGCTGCCCGAGGTCAACCAGTGATCCCTGGTGCCAGGGTGTCACAGCGTTTAGGCGATTGATGACCTCGCGTGAGTTCAAATTCAACAGTGGGCGTGACAGGAATTGAGGAAAGGTGCAGCTGACTCAAATTGTTTCCTCGCCACCCGGTGGTTGGGGACCACTGAAGTACACTGTGCAGTATGAGAGCAGATAAACGCATGAGCACTGGGCAGAAAGGACAGAACTAAAACCCCACAGCCCGGAAACAATCTCTCAACAGTATTTGTGTAATTATTTTTCTTTCTTTTCAGGATCTACTGGGAAAGTCTCAGAGATCGGCCAGTCAATTGTGATCGACGGGTTGGCGACCACTAATCTACAGTATGGGACAGCATAACTCCCCTTCTCCCTCCTGCACATCCATACAACATCTCATGCCTTTATAAACACTTTCAAACCAATTGAACAGTAACAGTAGCATCAAACAGACACAATTCAAGTAATTTACTTACTTTTCTTTGTTTTCTTTTCTTTGATCATTTAGCTTTATGATAAACTCAGAAAAAAAACAAAGAACCTACTTTACTATTTTTTATCTAAATCTGAGGAAATCATCTATGACAGTTGGAGACAACTGAGACACAAGCAAAGAGTCAAATTCAAAGTTCAAAGTAAATTTATTATCAAACTATGTATGTCACCATATACAACCCAGAGCTTCATTTTCTTGCAGGCATTTACAGAAAATATAAGAAACAGAATTGAATCAATGGAAAACAGCACCCAACAAGATGGATAAACAACCAGTGTGCAAAAGACAACTAACGGTGCAAATGCAAAAAGAAAGAAACAAAATAATAATAATAATAAATAAGCAATTAACATGAGACAAAGAGACCTTGAAAGTGAGACCATAGGTTATGGGAACAGTTTAGTGATAGGGCGAGTGAAGCTGAATGAAGTTAACCTCTAATTCAAGGTCCTGATCGTTAAGAGGTAGTAACTGTTCCTGATCCTGGTGGTCCAGAGGCTGGTGTGCCTCCTTCCTGATGGCAGTACATGAAGAGAGCATGGCTTGGATGGTGCAGATCCTTGATGATGGATGCTGCTTTCCTGTGACAGCTCTCTGTGTAAGTGTGCTCAATGGTGGAGAAACCTTTGCCTGTGATGAACTGGGCTGTATCCACTAATTTTGTAGCACTTCCATTCAAGAGCATTGGTGCTTCTATACTAGGCCATGATGCAGCCAGTCAATATACTTTCCACTGCACATCTGTAGAAGTGTGTCAAAATTTTAGGTGACATGCCAAATCTTCACAAACTTCTAAGAAAGTAGAGGTACTGCCATGCTTCAGACATAAAGGCTCTTATGTGCTGGATGCAGGACAGATCCCCTGAAATGATAACATCAAGGAGACGCTCTCCACCTATGATCCCCTGGTGAGGACTGGCTCATGAATTTCCAGTTTCCTCTTCAATAATTCACTGTTTGACCTTACTGACATAGAAAAAGTAATTGTTGTTGTGGCACCACTCGGCCAGATTTGCAATCTCCCTCCTACATGTTGATTTGGCCAATGACAGTGGTGTTGTCAGCAAAATTAAATATCTCTTGGAACTGTACTTAGCCTCACAGTCATAAGTGTAACACGAGTAGAGCAGAGGGCAAAGCACGTAACCTTGCAGTGTACCTGTGCCAATGGAGATGTGGAGGAGATGCTGTTGCCAACCTGAACTGATTGGGGTTTTCAAGTAAGGAAATACAGGATCCAGTTGCACGAGGAGGTATTGAGGCCTAGGTCTTGAAGTTTATTGATTAGTTTTGAGAGGAAACTTTTACTTTTGTCAACATAGCAAACTGTATTTAAATCTCTGTCCTCTCCATATATTTAGTTCAGGCAAACTTGCAATCATGTATGCCAGAGTAGTATAGGGTTTAGCACAGCACTATTACAACTTAAGGCATTCTGGAGTTTGGAGATCAATTCCAGCACCGTCTGTAAGAAGATTGTACATACTTCCCGTGACCATGTTAGAATTCTTTGCATGCCCTTGTCCAAAGACATCCCAGTTAGTGTGTTAATTGGTTGTTGTAATTGTCCTGTGATTAGGCTAGTGTTAAATAGATGGGTTGCTGGATGATGTGGCTGATTGGGACAGAAGGGCTTTTTCTATGCTGTATCTCTAAAAAACAATGTATGGCCAGTGCATTCTCATGAAAGTACAAAAAAAAAATTCAGATGAGGCACAGGGTTTAATCAGCCCTCCTAAAACCAGAGTCTTTCACCATAAGAAAGCTTAAAGAAACTAAATTCTTTACTGGCTGCAACTCAAGCTACAGACTCATATTTGATACTTCTCTTCACAAGTTAATTTGTTCATTGTAAGTAACAACAAGACAAAAATAAATTTATAAATATATTATCATTAAGCAATATGGAGCTGTGCCAGAGTCCTCAGGTGGCTAAAGTCCAAGGGCTGACAATTAGGGCAACTCCTCCACGCAAGCAGAAGTTTCATGACTTAATGTAAAAGTGCTTTTCCCTCTTAATGAAAACTGTCCTCAAAATAATGACAGAAGATTGTTAACAAAGCATGCTTTCTTATTCAGGCTGAATCCCATTACAAATCTGTTCAAGTACTAACTTAAAAGCAGAGTACCTGTAATATTTTTGTCCTCACATCTAAACACATCTTGTAGTCAATGGACTTTGGTAATAAATTTACTTTGAACTTGGAACAGATGGGCTGAAGGGCCTGTTTTTGTGCTGTAGCACAAGCTACAGCACTATAAACCTAAATGGGTGTCCATTGGGAGATCCTGCCTTTATAACCCTAGCTAAGACTTTTGCACAGTACTGTATGTATCCTCCATGTGCTCTAATTCCCTCCCCCATTCCCAAAATGAACAGATTAGTAAGGGTTAGTAAATTGCAGGTGTGCCATATTGGCTCAGGAACCATGGCAACATTTGTGGGTTGCCCCCAGCACATATTCAGACTATACTGGTTGGTTACACAGACAACAAATTTCACTGCATGTTTCAATGTTTTGATGTATACATGACAAATTAAACTACTATTCAATCTTTAATCTTTTGAATGCCCTAGTTAACCATTGAGTTCTATTATCACTGCTATGTTGAAACAGGAAATGATTAAAACTGAGTTGCTCATGGTTATATGTACTGAATTAGGATGTGATTGAGTTAGTTCCAGTTCAGTTCATCTTGCAAAGGCCCTTCATAAACACCTCATGGCTCTTAGTAATGGAAGTGCTTAAGTACAAGATTTGTTCCTGGTATTATCCAAGTCTGACATAATCAATCGTATATAATCACACCTTACAGACAAGATGTCTGATTTCTCTGGCACCATCCCTGCATACAGGATTAAAAAATAAGTGAATGTTGACCACTGAGGGTACAACATAGAATATTACAGTATAAGAACAGACCCTTCAACCACTTTACCAATCTGAATTAATCCAATCTGCCTGTATGTCCATGTTCCTCCAAACCCTGCCTGTTCAGCTGTTTCATGAATGCCCCTTAAGTATCTGCTTCTACAACCACATGTTCCGTGTGCCATGTTCCAGGTACCTAAAACTCTCTGTGAAAAATACTTGCCTTGCAGCTTTCTCTTTCTTCCTCTCATTTTAAAGCATTGCCTTCTAGTAGTTCACATTTCCATTTTGGGAAAAAGTTTCTTAGAATCTACACCTTCTAATCTTACATAATTTTATATACTGTACTTCTGTTGTTTCCAATCAGACTTGATGCTCCAGAGAAAACAATCCATTTTTGTCCAACCTCTTCTTGTTGTATATTCTTCCTATAGGGTGTCAACCAGAATTGCACATAATAATCCAAACGTAACCTGACTAAAATTTTATACAACAGCAAAATTACTTCCCGACTTTTGCACTCAAAATTCTGAATGCTGAAGGCAAGCATGCAATATGCCTTCTTTACCTTGCTATTTACCTGTTTTCCCTCTTTCAGAGAGCTATGGATTTGTAACTCAAGATCCCTCTGTACGTCAATGTTCCAAAGGATCTTGCCAATATACTTTGAACTTGATCCTTGCATTTGCCTTCCCAAAAATGCATTCTCTCACTTTTACAGTGTAAACCTTTAATGTATGGATCTATTTCTTTTAGAGCAATGTCCCCACCCCTTAGCACTACATATTGATCTGCAATCTGTACATGCTCTGTTGTCTGTGCATGCACATCATTTTCTCTCTCTCCCTCACTGCAATGTTAATGCCATCTTCCACACGCATGCTTTAATCTAATATATAGGTGGTTGTGCATTGATACAACAAAGTGGCGATGAGTACAAACCTGAATATTAGGAACTGCAACAATGGTTACAGGATGAAACAGCAAGAGTACAGCACAAGAAAATTGAAGGGTGTGTAAGTAATAGTGAAAGATGCACTGAATTTAAAGTGAAAATAACGTAGCTATGGCTTTAGTTTGGAAAGTTGACAAATTTGATAGCACTAATGAAGGTGGGAGCAGTATATTTAGAAATTGGAACTGTATTGTAAAGTAGTGAGAGGGAAAAGAAAGCCCATGCGCTTCATAGCTTAACAGATGCAAGAACATAGAGTCTTTTATGCAAGCTAGTAACTCCTGCAAAGCCAGCAAGCAAAAAAAAATTCAACCAAAGTGTTACAATTTTACAAAATCACTTGAGCTCTAAACCACTGGCAATAGCTGAGATATTTAGTTTACAAAAGGAACTAATCAAAAGATAAAAGTCTTTCTAAATAAATTGCAGTACTGTGCAAACCTGTACATGTACTGTGAATTTAGAGATGGACTTTCTGAGTCATTAAGTGGCATGCATATTCAAAGCCCTCAAATGAGGCTACTGGCAGAAAGACATCTAATCTTAGAATAGACATTGACCATTGCAATATTGTTACAGACTGCAGCAAAGGATGCAGCGGAACTACAGAAAAGGTTAGAATGCAAAATGATCAAAATGTCCCTGAATGGTGCAAAATGCCAGAAATGTTATCAATGTGGCAAATTCTTTCATGATCCAAATGACTGTTGGTTAGAAGAAAAAGAAGTGTTACAGACAAGGTCACATAGAGAGAGTGTGCAAGGCAGACAAGAAGCACAACAGAGTGAAACGTCTCAAACACAAAACTAAGTAAATGCATAAAGTTACTGAGTGTAAAACAGAATTAGACAACACAGAATGTGACAAAGGTGAACTGTCATGCCTGAAAGTATATAGTATAACTGAAGCAGATCACAGAGTCAACTGGATGCCAATAGATGTGTCCAGTGTAAAAATGCAAATGGAACTGGATATAGGGTCAGCTTTCTCCACAATTCCAGAGGCTGACTACAACAGTCTGCTTTCTAAGATACAATTTGAGAAGACCTCAGTGATACCAAGGACCTATACGGATGAAAAAGTGTCTCCAAAAGGCAAACTGAAGGTAAATGTGATGTATGAAATCCAAACACTGTAGTTAGAGGTTTATAAACATAAAACAATTACAGCATGGAAACATGCCATCTCAGCCCTTCTAGTCCATGCCGAGCGCTTACTCTCACCTAGTCCCACCGACCTGCACTCAGCCCATAACCCTCCATTCCTTTCCTGTGCATATACCTGTCCAATTTTGCTTTAAATGACAATATCTAAACCTGCCTCATTCCACACAGCTACCACTCTCCGAGTAAAGAAGTTCCCCTTTGTGTTATCTCTAAACTTTTGCCACCTAACTCACAACTCATGTCCTCTTGTTTGAATCTCCCCTACTCTCAACCTTCTACACTCCAAAGAATAAAGACCTAACTTGTTCAACCTTTCTCTGTAATCTAGGTGCTGAAACCCAGTTAACATTCTAGTAAATCTCCTCTGTACTCTCTCTATTTTGTTGACATCTTTCCTATAATTCAGTGACCAGAACTGTACACAATACTCCAAATTTGGCCTCACCAATGCCTTGTACAATTTTAACGGTACATCCCAACTCCTATACTCAATGCTTTGATTTATAAAGGCCAGCATACCAAAAGCTTTCTTCACCACCCTATCCACATGAGATTCTACCTTCAGGGAACTATGCACCATTATTCCTAGATCACTCTGTTCTACTGCATTCCTCAATGCCCTACCATTTACCATGTATGTCCTATTTGGATTATTCCTACCAAAATGTAGCACCTCACACTTATCGGCATTAAACTCCATCTGCCATCTTTCAGCCCACTCTTCTAACTGGCCTAACTCTCTTTGCAAGCTTTGAAAACCTACTTCATTATCCACAACACCGCCTAGCTTAGTAATATCTGAATACTTACTAATCCAATTTACTACCCCATCAACCAGATCATTAATCTATATGACAAACAACATTGGACCCAGTACAGATCCCTGAGGCACACCACTAGTCACTGGCCTCCAACCTGACAGTTATCCACCACTACTCTCTGGCATCTCCCATCCAGCCACTGTTGAATCCATTTTACTACTTCAATATTAATACCTAATGATTGAACCTACCTAACTAACCTTCCATGTGGAACCTTGTTAAAAGCCTTACAGAAGTCCATATAGACAACATCCACTGCTTTACACTCATCAACTTTCCTAGTAACCTCTTCAAAGAATTCAATAAGATTTGTCAAACATGACCTTCCACACACAAATCCATTTTGACTGTTCCTAATCAGACCCTGTCTATCCAGATAATTATATATACCATCTCTAAGAATACTTTCCATTAGTTTATCCACCACTGACGTCAAACTTACAGGCCTATAATTGCTAGGTTTACTCTTAGAACCTTTTTTAAACAATGGAACCACATGAGCAATACGCCAATCCTCCGGCACCATCCCGGTTTCTAATGACATTTGAAATACTTCTGTCAGAGCCGCTGCTATTTCTACACTAACTTCCCTCAAGGTCCTAGGGAATATCCTGTCAGGACCAGAGTCTTATCCACTTTTATATTCTCTAAAAGCGCCAGTATTTCCTCTTCTTTAATCATCATAGTTTCCAATAACTACCCTACTTGTTTCCCTTACCTTACACAATTCAATATCCTTCTCCTTAGTGAATACAGAAGAAAAGAAACTGTTCAAAATCTCCCCCATCTCTTTTGGCTCCACACATAGCAGTCCACTCTGATTCTCTAAGGGACCACATTTATCCCTCACTATCCTTTTGCTATTAATATAACTGTAGAAACCCTTTGGATTTATTTTCACCTTACTTGCTAAAGCAACCTCATATCTTCTTTTAGCTTTTCTAATTTCTTTCTTAAGATTCTTTTTACATTCTTTATATTCCTCGAGCACCTCATTTACTCCATGATGCCTGTATTTCTTGTAGATCTCTTTTTCCGAACCGTTTCCAATATCCCTTGAAAACCATGGCTCTCTCAAACTTTTAACCTTTCCTTTCAACCTAACAGAAACATAAAGATTCTGTATCCTCAAAATTTCACCTTTAAATGAGCTTCATTTCTCTATTACCTCCTTCCCATAAAACAAATTGTCCCAATCCACTCCTTCTGAATCCTTTCGCATTTCCTCAATGTTAACCTTTCTGTATTGAATTTATTCTGTATTTATGTTTTGAAAAGTGGAGGACCAGCAATTTTCAGAGGTGAATGTGTCAGGGTCCCTTCTGGCTATCCTTCATCTTGATCCTGTCTCCTTGATTATGCCTTAATTCCATTTGTTTGAGTCCCAGTTGCGGCTGGTTCACTTAATTACAGCACACCTGGTTCTCACCAGTGTCTGCAGGGTAAGAACTCTGGCATCACAACCACAATTCACCAGTTCATTGGTCAATTCCAGTGTGTGTTAACCTCATTTCATGATCTCGTAGGACTGTTAGTTCTAGGCTCCGCTCCACACTCTAGATATTCTACGAATACCTCATCTCCGAGCCAAGGCTCCCTAGGTTATCTGTTCCATGTTTAAGACTGTGCTAGCACCTCTTGACCCTGTCTCCCTGCCAGTGTCCTGCTCTTGGGTTCATCCCCAGTCACTCCTTGCAACAGAGTGGTTGACAAAAATCCAACTAGATGGCACTCAATCAGAGCTCACAGTGTGGCATCAACAAGGAACTGCAGCCCAAATGGTAGCACTAACCAGAGGCTGTCACAGCTTCTTAATTCTAATCAAAAGGTATTTGAGAAGAGAATAGATAAGCAGATCAAAAACTTGGCCAAAAGCTGTTCAGAATGCTAAAAAGTTCAAAATGCACCCCCACAGGTAGCGTTACGCCTGAGGGAGTGGTTGGCCACCATGGCAAAGAGTGCATATTGACTTCACTGGGCCATTCATTGACTTTATATTCCTGATTGCTGTTGATGCTTAGTCAAAGTGGCCAAAGGTTATACCAATGAAATCAACCACCTCTTGTCTTTGCTCTGAGGACTATCTTTGTCAAAAATGCCTTACCAGTTCAAATTGTGAGTGACAACAGACCACAATATACATCAGAAGAATTCCAGCAATTCATGAAGAAAAATGGCATCAGACATTTCAAGTCCCTCACCGCTCAGCAACAAATGGGTTAGCTGAAAGATTTATGTAATTGTAACACCTGTGTTGTGCTTGTCTTATCTCATATGACTGGTTGCCGCACTCTTTATACAAAAAAATCAAAATACATAGTACTACACCAGGTTCTAGTAGGCCATCTTGTGTGTAACTGTCAGGTATAGCACTTGAATGCATTGTTAAGGATCAAACATATGTAATAGCAACACCTGTGGCAGGTTTTGCTTGTTGGATAAGACAACTTTCACATGCAGCTTGCACAACATCAGCGCTAACTTCCACCACATCACCCACCCGAGTTCACTAAAAGACTTTCAGTAAACTTCAAAATGTGTTACCACTCTTTCAGGGACTTTGTTTCACCAAGCAACAAATTTGGGACATGCTTTGCCAACATCTATCCCCATTTGTCCCAGAAGAGGAACTGCTTCTGGTTTAAAATTAGGCTCCCGAGTACCATGACATCTCTCCCACTCACTCCATCTTTTTTTCAAGCTGCTTTTACTTTTCAGCTGCTAATACTGGATTGGGTTTGTAGCAGCAGTAGCTGGCTATGTGCCAATCTTCTCCACATCTAAATCAGTACCAAGGATTTGGTTTGACACTTGGCTGTTTGTTAGTGGTTGTGGAGTCTAGCTTATCCTTTGTGTCGGCCTTTCCTTTTGGTGGCATCTCTCTTGCTGACTTAGGGCTCGTCTTTACCGTCTGCTGTAGCCAGTTGACTTTTAAGCTCAGCAACCTGTTTAATCAGTTGAGAAGTAACTGAAGTTTGCTGTGCTATATCATCATTTTTACAGGTGCCTGTGGTCTGAGACTGTATAATTGCAGGTTGCTTGACTGTTCCTAAATGCTGCTTCATGCGAGTGGTTCGGGAAGCATGCTTGTCTTCCTCAATGCGTAGAAATGTCACGAGTTCGGTAAACAATGGTGGGTTTTGTTTTTTCTGTTCCAGTTGTAGCTCTAACATTGAGAAGTGATTCCAACCTCCCCTACAAAACTGTTTTAAGAGATGCTTGTTAGCCTCAGTTTTGGCAACTCCACCTCACTTTACAGTCAGTGTCAATGCTACTTGTAGCTGCCGTAGGTAGGCACCACTGTCCTGTACTGTGTTCATGAATTTGGCAAATAATTCATCACCGTCTTCCACAATGGCAAAAGCTGAATGTAGAAGTTGTATGTAATTAGTGGGTAAGGTTCCAATGCTTATTGTCTTGATGATGTCAGAAGATGGTGGAAGAATGCTTTCACATATTTTCTGTGTTCTAAGAAGATCAGACACACTTTGGTCTTGCAAGAGTAGTTCAACACTAGCACGTCTCATAATCCACCTCATAATCCACCTCATAATCCACCTCATTAGGTAGACGAGGGATTCTCCCAGAGAAAGTTTGGAGCCTTAGTGATGGATTGCCATGAGCCATCAAGTCATTACTGCACGCAATTTGCTTGACTATGACTCTTTGAATACCTGGAGGGTTTAGATCACTGGGAGAGAAGGATGGCTTCACTGCAGCTCCATTAGATTGAATTTAAGGGATTGAGTTATTCTGATTAGCAGCTGGAGCTGTCTCAGGGTGGTTAGTATCAGAGGAGCCTGCTCTGAATTGAAGAGTTGTGGTCTTGTTACATACGTCTCCAGCAGTCTGACCAGTGGCTGTTTCCCTACTCTCAATAGAGAGTTAACTAATCTGAGGTAATATCTCTCTCATGATTTTTTCATAATCTTCCCACTAAAGTTTTCAGCTCACCAAGGTAAGCTTAAGTGGTGTCTTTTCCAACTTTCTGAGCATAAACACTGGCTAAAGTAACTATAGGGTAGGAAACTTTTTGGTCACTGCTTGCCTGTTGAGTGTATGGTAGCAAAGGTTGGAGATCTTGCACTGCAGAGTCAAAGTTGTACTCTACTATGAGGGACTTTGGAGACTCCGAATCGGGATCAGTTCGTAGAATAACTCCGGCATCTAAGCCATATTCTTTTAGAAAGTCTAGTATTTCCTCCTCTTTTTTATTCTTGTTATGCCACTGACTAAAACAGCATTTGGTACTTTGACATCCTTTTCCTCTATGACTTCCATTTTCTTTCACTGTAGCTCTTAATTGAACAAGTGAGTTGGAACAATAAGATCCTTTGAGTGCTTTGTATATTAATCAGTGTGTTATAATTATCTAATACCTCCTGGCTGGCTCGCCAGGTTTTACGTAACACCTGTACAGCAGTTGTCTTATCTCATGTGACTAGTTGCTGCACTCTTTATGGCAAAAATCAAATTACATAGTACTATATTAGGTGGTACTGGGCCATAAGAAGCTCGAGATATTGGAAGGAGACTGTGAACAGAAAACACACACATCTGGGAGTAATGTTTTGTTTATATAAAAAAACAAGATATGCAAAATATTTACATGAGTAAGAATAATTCAAAATCCTAACATTCTGTTTGGGTTCCATATCTCAGGTATCAATAGAAAAACAAATTCTTGTTTAATTAGAATCAGCGATATTCATTAGAATAACCTTTGTAACTCAATTTCTCTAACTAATTAGATCTAGTGTTATTCCCTGTTTAAAGGCCTACAGACTAACTTTTCCTTATTATCTATCCCTAGTTAGAAACCTAATGGAACTCTATTTTTAAGTATTATGGTTAACTTCAATTTCAATTCAGTATATCTATAAATTGAAATTCAAAAAAATTATATATCTATACAGCTTAATTCCTTTCACAATTCTCCAACAACACAACTTCTAAACAAAGTAAATCTCATTCATTAACTTACCAAAGTCTTTGCAAAAATAATCAGTTCTTGCAGAAAATCAAGAAGGAACTAACAATCAAATTGAGTTCACAGCAGGTAACGTGAGAACCATTATGAGGGATAAAACTACCTGAGATTTTTCCTCACCAGTTTATCATTGGCAGGTGCATCTGTCCATGAATGTATTGGTAGAAGTGACCTCGAGTCAGTTCATGTGTGGACAGTCTCAGGAAATGTAGTGCGGGTACTCTCTGTCATGTTTTGTTTTCCCAGGGCTGAAAGGGTTGCCACAAGAGGACACAGGTTTAAGGTGCCAGGGAATAGGTACAGAGGAGACGTCAGGGGTAATTTTTTTTTACTCAGAGAGTGCTGAGTGCGTGGAATGGGCTGCCAGCAATGGTGGTGCAGGCAGATACGATAGGGTTTTTTAAGAGCCTTTTAGATAGGTATATGGAACTTAGCTGAGGGGAAATCTAGTAATTTCTAAGGTAAGGACATGTTTGGCACAACTTTGTGAGCTGAAGGGCCTGTATTGTGCTGTAGGTTTTCTATGTTTCAATGACAGGCAACTTAATGATAAAGATCGAGCACAGCTCAAAACTGTGTATCCATGAAATTGAACAATGATGCCGTAGTAAGTGTGGCTGCCTAACCTGCATTCAGTCTTGTCCTTGACTGCGGTGTGTGTTACTGTCATTACTGCCACTTGCTCCAGATTACACATCATCCTCAGTAAAGGCAGGACTCAGCATGAGAAAGCTGGTTCCAAAACTGAAACATTTGCAGAAGGTTATCCTCCTAGCATCTTTCCAGTCATAGAAAGCAGACTTCAGCCAGTTTCAATTCCTTACTGGAGATTGCTTCCTAACAGCACCATGGGAATAACTTCACCCAGGAAGAATGCAGCAGTTCAAGAAGATGGCTCACCATCATTTTATCAAAGTTAGTTCAGGAGAGGAAGCAAGTGTTGGATTTGTCAATGATTATCAGTTCCTGAAAAAATAAAGAAATAAGATATGCATAGTTAAATATAAATATTGTTAAATGCAAGCACGAGGAAATCTGCAGATGCTGGAAATTCAAGCAACACAAGAAAAATGTTGGTGGTACACAGCAGGACAGGCAGCATCTGCAGGAAGAAGTACAGTTGACGTCTTGGGCCCGAAGGATCTCGGCCCAATACGTCGACTGTACTTGTTCCTATAGATGCTGCCTGGCCTGCTGCGTTCCACCAGCATTTATTGGTAAATGCATCAGTTTTAAAATAAAATGAAATGATTAGTGACAATAAATTTATTTGTATCATGATCCTGTTCCTTCTAGCAGCTGACAGCATGAGATAAAATGCATCCTTTCTCCATCATCAAAGGCCTCAGTGGAGGTGACTTTCAGAAGGAAAGCTCATGAGGAACTCCCAGTGGATTTTAGCCTGGAACGGAGGGTTTTCCAATTTATTGTCTGTACTTACGAGATCCTTAATATTTTAAACTAGCTTCACCTCTTGAGCAAGAAGAGAGGCCTGGAAGACTGCAGTGAGGTTTAACACAATCCGCACACAAATAATTAATCCTGATTGGATCAGAAGAGGATTCTTAGATATGAAAAAAGGTGTTATGCTGAAAATTACATTCAACAATCTAGTCAAAGGGCAACTGAAGGACAATAACAATAACCGTTGAGAAAAGTCTGAGACAAAGTTTACTAAGGAAAGCAACTGTTCCACTGTTTGGAGGTTGTGGCAAGCTCTCACATGAAAAAAATCTATTGGTATTTCTCAGAATCAGAATCAGAACCAGGTTAAATATCACTGCCATATGTTGTGAAATTTGTTAACTTTATGGCAGTAGTACAATGAAATATATGATAAATACAGAAAAAACTGAAATAAAGTAGGTATGTATGTGTATATTAAATAGTTAAGTTAAAATAAGTAGTGCAAAAACAGAAATTTAAAAAATGTGGTTCATGGGTTCAATGTCCATTTAGGAATCAGATGGCAGAGGAGAGGTGCTATTCCGGAATTGCTGAGTGTGTGCCTTCAGGCTTCTCTAGTCCTACCTGATGGTAACAATGAGACAAGGGCATGTCCTGCGAAGTTGGGATCCTTAATGATGGACATGCCTTCCTGAGGCACAGCTCCTTGAAGATATTTTAGATACCATGGAGCTTAGTACCCATGATGGAGCTGAATAATTTTACAACTTTCTGCAACATAGGTCAATCTTGTCCAGAAGTCCCCTCTCCCCTCATATGAGAAGATGATGGAGCCAGTCAGCTATAACCTGGCTATAATTTTTATATACTATTAAAAACAGCTTTGTAGATGTTTCCACAATGTAGCAGTTCACTGTTTAAACATGAGTATTAGCTGAGATAGAGATGGAAGATAACATTCCTTAAAAGGACTATGTAACTCTAAATCTTTCCTTCTGCATGCACTATGACCCAAAAGATGCTCCCATTTTCCCTATTGATATTACAGTAAATGAACTGGTTGCTTCTCATACCAACCCTTTCCTTCCATTAATTAGTCGGGTCCAATATTATTTAGTCCAATGCATTGCATGATAAGATAAAGGTAATACTATTTCAACTGGAAATAAAACTGCAAATGCATTTATTTATTATTTAACTGAGCTCCACTGAAAATGGCACATAGACCTAGGCACCCAGTGGAATAACATCCCAGTCATTCCAACATGCAGTGGCATTTAATCACTTCCTTGTGCAAGCAAAACCCACAGACACCAAAGAAATTAATTTTGTTATCCACTTGTCAGATACTTGGAGCCAATGATTGCCTCCCTCAAGCCTTTGAGTCTATAATCTGCCCAATACTTGAGCCCTCTTCAAATTTCCCAACCCTCCAATGTACCCAAACATCCAAAGCCTTGCCCAGATATTAATTATCTTAGCATTTGATTCCCTAGAACACAGAAACTCCACCCTGATTGCTTGACCACCACAACATTCACATGATTTCCGTCCCTGATTTTCACTCACCCCGTATCTTCAGCCCTGATCCTAGGCCAAAAACATTTACTCCCATGAAATTCATAGTCAGGGTTCAGAACAGAAATAGTGTACCAGAAGGATACTATAGAACCATAGAACACTACAGCACAGTACAGGCCTTTCAGCCTTCCATGTTGTGCTGACCCATATAATCCTTAAAAAAAGTACTAAACCCACACTACCCCATAACCCTCTATTTTTCTTTCATCCATGTGCCTGTCCAAGAGGCTCTTAAATACACTTAATGTTTTAGCCTCCACCACCATCCCTGCCAAGTCATTCCAGGCACTCACAACCCTCTGTGTAAAAAACTTACCCCAATGTCTCTCCTAAATTTAATTTTGTACATATGCCCTCTGGTGTTTGCTATTGGTGCTCTGGGAAACAGGTACTGACTATCCACCCTATCTATGCCTCTCATAATCTTGTAGACCTCTATCAAGTCCCCTCTCATTTTTCTACACTCCAAAGAGAAAAGTCCCAGCTCTGCTAACCTTGCTTCATATGACTTATTCTCCAATCCAGGCAACATCCTGGTAAATCTCCTCTGCACCCTCTCCATAGCTTCCACATCCTTCCTATAATGAAGTGACCAGAATTGAACACAATACTCTAAGTGCGGTCTCACCAGAGATTTGTAGAGTTGCAACATGACCTCTCTACTCTTGAACTCAATCCCCCTGTTAATGAAGCCTAGCATCCCATAGGCCTTCTTAACTACCCTATCAACCTGAGCAGTGACCTTGAGGGATGTATGGATTTGAACTCCAAGGTCCTTTTGTTCATCTACACTATTAAGTAACTGACCATTAATCCTGTACTCAATCTTCTGGTTTGTACTCTGGAATTTTTTCAAGGATATATTTGGCAGTGAGAAACTATCTCCATTATTGCACAGAAGAACCACCACACAACTTGTGAGGATTAATCCCATAACCTCTGACCAGAGAGAAAATGGAACTTTACTTGGAGATATCAACCTTAATTATTATCTCAGTGCTCAAGATGGGAGAATGAATATTATTTTTCTCTCAATTTCCAATATTTCTCAGAATTCCTTTACCCAGGTAATCTTCCCTCTTGAAATTAATTCCATTAAGGTAACAGCAAACCCTTTTCAACAAAATAAAGCAAAATCTTTTCTTATTGACTGCATAAAGGTGAAACATTTCTAATCATAAACTGCAATTGTCTCTATTTTAATCTAATCTAGCAAACGTCAATTAGTAGAATTCATAATGTAAAATCCAAACAAAAATACTGGCAAACATCTCATTTCAGTGTTGCATTGTCTTTGAGTCCAGTTTTCAGGCGAGATGCCAGATAGAAGGTCTGTTTGACCCCACACCTGAGAATTATTTTTAATAAACAGTAGAAGAATTTCTCTACTGTGCTGGCTAGTAGTAATCCTTTAGACAACAGCATAGAAGCAGGCGGATCACACCTCCAGGCTGACCAACAGTTACCAAGCTATAATTATCCCATAATTCTAGCATTCAGCTTGTAAATCTGTATGATATGCTATTTCATGTCTTCTCAAAATGCTTCACATCATATTTTCAGGAGTAAACAATCTGGTACTACTCTACTAGTTCTATTAACTGATTAGTATTATATAAACTTTCATTTAATTGTCTGCAAAATGCTAAAGTATCCTCAAAGGTATGTGAGCTGTGCCAAATAAATGTAAGCTTTCATTGATCAATCAACCAATAATCAAATTATTGCAATAATATTTGTCAACATAAATGCCTTTTTATTCTTGTTCCAGTTCTCTATTTGTATGATTCTAAGGTATTCACTTGTCTATTTTACTTGATTCATCAACTTTCCTTTCACTTTATTGCACGTCCCACATTTAGCTGAAGCCTTTATAACTTTACTTAAGAATGTAGTATAGTTAACGAGACACATAGTTGTAATAATTATTTGAGTCAAAGTACGTGCTTCATTTAATTTTATCCATTGTCCTTTTGCTCTCCAGAGGAAGCTATTAATGGAAAAGACTCTGAACAAATTAAGGTATTAGCTCATACAGGAAGGAGACTAATTTAGTGGGGCCACCCTGATAAGAAGTACAGTATCTGTAAAGTCTTAAATTAAAGCTGAACAAAAGTTGCACTTCTTTCAACGTTCTTTGATACACTAACTCCTTCCTATTAAACCTACTGACAAAACACTCTAATGGAAAATTGTTTTCAGGGTAATGCTAGAGTGACAGGAATGCAATTGGAGGAAAAATGCTTTTAAGCAGTTTTCAGCTATCTGAGACACCATTATCATCTTGTCGGGGTGTGTTACTTTGGCGTCGCCTGTCTCTAAGGCAGCACAATGCCCTCAATGTGATGGCTGAAAAATGATCCCAGGCGAAGCTTGGTCTACTTACCTCCACAGACGATCAGTGGAGGACTGTTTCTGCTAACTTAAGTCTGCTGCTTCTGCACTTTGGTACTGGCTTGATGGCAGAACAACAAATCAGATTCCCTGAGGTTGCATAATCTTCCTGGAAATTTGTTGCTAACCTACAAAAATATGAAAAAAGAGAAAAAGCCATCATCTTCAAGCCTTCAAAAAAATGTTTGAGTTAGTGTAATACAAAGCTGTTGTGCCACAATGTGATTCTTCTCCAAGTAAAAGAATTATTATGAATTTCAACTCTTGATTTTTACTTCTCTCAGTCGTTCTCATAAATGTGTTAAAACTCTGATATTGATTAAATAGTCAGCATTGTCACTGAACTGTGTCAGTATAATCCATTTCCTCAGCTTATTACCTGCAGCATCTGTGTGTTTTAATATGGTCACTTCATCTTTGGGAATTTTGTTAATTACTTGCCATCTTTATTCTATTGTCTTAATTCAGAAAGCTGTGCACTTCCTGGTTACTGTTCAGAGGCCTGTATATCACTGCCATTGGGGTCTTTTTACACTTGCAGTTCTTTAACTCTACCAACAATGATTGTACATCTTCTGATCCTATGTTCTCCAGTGAAACTTGTACAGCCTGAGTACAGTATTTGCAGATGATGGTCAATAGACAGATACAAAACAAACATTACTGATGGTAAATAGTGGTAATCCATCACTGCAAAATATCTGTGTACAGGGATGATCACACACCATCATATTTTCTTATGAGCTATGAACTAGGAGTACAAACTACCACGTTATGTATCTTGCCACAAGCATGCCAATACATGCTAAATGCTTATTGTCTGTTGGCACAGTATTGGTGAATGAACCATAAATAGCAGGAGCATTGAGTAGAAATTTCAGGCCAGTGCATCAACAGAAACACCTGTTAGGAGGAGATGTAGATCCTGAAATTGATGTGTCAAAGACATTTTACAAATATGACAAGATTGTTGATAGTGACTTGTTTCTGATTACATTTTCAGCTTCCCAATAACTGTGCAGACGTAAAATCTAACATCTTCAATATTTCTATCCCATTTACTAAATAGACTCTTGATGTTTAATCATGTACAGCATTCGTGGGAAGTACATCTGAAATCCAGTGGAGAGATTGATTTGCAAGGGTCTCCTGCTTGTTTTCTTTATGACCTTGGTTACTCAATGAAAACAAAAAAAATAAATATTGATCTCCATTTGATATATGCCTTCCCAGTGGGCATGAACCTTCGAAGAGTGTAGGACTACATAAGTACAGAAAATTTCTGTTAGTCTAAAACTAATGGTCACAAAAAATTCTTTTGTTCCAAAGATTTAATGTCTACACAATGGACCAAAGCACAATTCTCAAAGGTGTTAGCTTGGCTCTGTTGGTTAGAAATTAAATCAATTCCATAGAAAAAGGTGACATTGGATTGGAAGATATAGACTCATTGTGGGCAGACTTAAAGAACTGCAAGGGTAAATAAACCCTGATGGGAGTTACATACAGGCCTCCAAAGAGTAGCCGGAATGTGGGATAAAAATTACAATGGGAGATAGAAAATCCATGTCAAAAAGGCAACATTACAATAGTCATGGAAATTTCAATATGCAGGAAGATAGGGAAAATCAAGTTGGTGCTGATTTTGGATCCCAAGGTAGAGAATTTGTAGAATGCCTATGAGATGGTTGAGCCTCCTAGGGGATCAGCTATTCTTGATTAGGTGCTGTGTAATGAACTGAATTTGATTAAGGAGCTTAAGGTAAAGAAACCTTTAGGAAACAGTCATCACCATATGATGGAATTCACCCTGAAATTTGAGGAGAAGCTAAGGTCAAATTTATCAGTATTACAGTGGAGTAAAGCATGAGAGAGGAGCTTGCCAAAGTTGACTGGAAGGGGACACTGATAAGGATGACAGCAGAGCAGCAGTGGCTGGAATTTCTGGAAGCAATTCGGAAGGCACACAACAGATACATCCTAAAGAAGAAGAAGTATTCTAAAGAAGCCACATCTTTTAAATTATTTCAATTAAATAATTCAATTATTTGCATGATGGAATTGATGGCTTTGTGGCTAAGTATGATGATGAATCAGAGATAGGTGGAGGGGCATGTAGTTTTGAGGAAGCTGGGATTCTGTAGGAGGACTTAGAAAGATCAGGAGAATGGGCAAAGAAGTGGCAGATGGAATATATTGTCAGGAAGTGTGTGGTGTTGCCCTTTGATAGACAGAATAAAAGCATTGCATGTTTTCTAAATGGGGAGAAAATACAAAAATCCAAGGTGCAAAGGGGCTTGGGAGTAGGATTCTATAAAGGTTAACTTGCAGCTTGAATTGTTGTTGACAAAGGCAAATGCAATATTGGCATTCATTTGAGAGGACTAGAATATAAAATCAACAATCTGATGCCCAGGTTTTATAAGGCACTGGTGAGCCCTCACTTGGAGTGTTGTGAAGGATGTACTGACATTGGAGAGGTGTTAAAGGAGGTTCATGAAAATGATTCCAGGAATGAAAGGCTTATCAAATGAAGTGTGTTTGATGGCGCTGGGCCTGAATTAGCTGAAATTTAGAAGAATGACGGGGGATCTCATTGAAACCTATCAAATGTTGAAGGGCCTTGACAGAGTGGATGTGGAGAGGATGTTTCTATAGTGAGGGAGTCCAGGATCAGAGGGCACTAACTAAGAATAAAGGGATATCCATTTAGAATGGTAATAAGGAGGAAGTTGTTTAGCCAGAGAATGGTGAGTCTATGGATTTTGTTTCCACAGGTGGCTGTGGAGGCCAGGTCATTGGGTGTATTTAAAGCAGAGGTTGATAGGATCTTGGTAAGTCGGGCTGTGAAAGGTTATGGGGAAAAGGCAGGAGAATGGGGTTGAGAGGGAAATAGATCAGCCATGATCAAATGGGCTGAATGGCCTAGTTCTTTGCCTATGTTTTAAGATCTTATGGTTTTAATTCAATTGCAGACTTTTTTATAACAAAGGTTAACATTTGATCTGCTTCAAAGGTAAGGGGAATACAATTTGAAAGCATTTTTGGGCAGAGACATGCTTATTTTCATCTGTCCTGTGTTAGTACATAAGACCAATATTTCACCTACATTCTTCATTTAAGTGAGAGAATATCTAATTCAAACACATATCCATTACAACACAAGGGAAAACTCATTATCATGGATGAGCTGTAGGGTTTAAATGATGTATTTCCTTTAAATTTTGCTGTAAGAATACATTTCAAAACTTCTATTCATTCTACCAGTTAATTATATTTCAATAAAAAACAAATAGTTTCATTGCAAAGAGACTTGGCACAGTGTACTGTTTCAAAATTGGCATGCATGCATATTAAGGTTGTTTGACATGGAAGAAATTTGTTTTAAAATTTAAAAAAACAATAAATCATTCAGGAGATTACACTGCCGGGAAATCTGGGCCGGATATTTGCAAAGCCAAACAACCATTAAATAGCATCTCTTTATGAAAAATGGATGTGTGGAGTGACAGAAGACTAGATCCAAATAGAGTCAGATAAGACTTTATGGTAAGTCACGCCTTTGCTTCCTGTCTGAAATGTCAGACCACACTCTGAGTGGCCAGTAAGGCCATGATTCTACCTCCAGTAACAGAGAGCTTCCAGTTGCATCATTACTGAGGCATGCATTAAGACCATAAGACAAAGGAGCAGAAGTCAGCCATTCGGCCCATCGAGTCTGCTCTGCCATTTTCATCATGAGCTGATCCAATCTCCCCTTCAGACCCATTCCCCTGCCTTTTCACCATAACCTGTGATGCCCTGACTACTCAGATACCTATCAATCACTGCCTTAAATATACCCAATGACTTGGCCTCCACCGCCACCCGTGGCAACAAATTCCATCGATTCACCACCCTCTGGCTAAAAAATTTTTTTTTGCATCTCTGTTCTGAATGGGCGCCCTGCAATTCTCAAGTCATTATCATTATCGATATCATTTAACTTTATTGTCACCAAACAATTGATACCAGAGCATACAATCATCACAGTGATGTTTGTTTCTGTGCTTTGTGCTCCCTGAAGTACAAATCAAAGTAAATATAATAATAATTTAAATTATAAATTGTAATAAGAAAAATAGAAAAGGGAAAGTATGGTAGTGCAAGTCAGGTCCAGATATTTGGAAGGTACCGCCCAGATCCGGGTCAGGATCTGTTCAGCAGTCTGATCACAGATGAAAAGAAGCTGTTCCCAAATCTGGCCGTATGAATCTTTATGCTCCTGAACCATCTTCTGGAGGGAAGTGTGTTGGCTGGGTTGATTTTGTCCTTGATTATTCAGGCAGCACTACTCAGACAGTGCTATAATTTTTCTTATAAAAATTAGTGAGGGTTTTAGGGGACAGGCCAAATTTCTTCAGCTTTCTCAGGAAGTAAAGGCTCTGGTGGGCCTTCTTTGCAGTGGACTCTGTATTGTCATGTCCTCTCGTACTAGACACCCCCCATCATGGGAAACAACTTGGCCACATCCACTCTGTCCGTGCCTTTCAACATTCAAAATGTTTCTATGAGGTTCCCCCTCATTCTTCTAAACTCCAAGCAGTGCAGTCCAAGAGCGGTCAAATGCTTCTCATATGTTAACCCTCTCTTTCCCAGAATCATTCTAGTGAATCTTCTCTGAACCCTCTCCAATTTCGGCACATCCTTTCTTAAATAAGGAGCCCAAAACTACACACAGTATTCCAAGTGAGGTCTTACCAGTGCCTTTTAGAGCCTCAATATCACATCCCTGCTCCTATACTCTAATCCTCTAGAAATGATTGCCAACATTGTATTCACCTCCTTCACCACTGACTCAATCTGGAGGTTAACCTTAAGGGTATCCTTCATGAGGACTCCCAAGTCCCGTTGCATCTCAGAACATTGAATTCTCTCTCCATTTAAATATTAGTCTGCCCGTTTATTTCTTTTACCAAAGTGCATGACCGTACACTTTCATTTGCCACTTCTATTCCCATTCCCCTAATCTATCCAAATCTCTCTGCAGACTCTCTGTTTCTTCAGCACTACTGGCCCCTCCACCTATCTTTGTATCACCAGCAAACTTAGCCACAAAGCCATCTATTCTATAATCCAAAACATTGGTATACAATTTAAAAAGAAGCAGCACCAACACAGACCCCTGTGGAACACCACTGGTAACCAGCAGCCAACCAGGATAGGATCCCTTTATTCCCACTCTCTGTTTCCTGCCAATCAACCATGTATGTAACTTTCCCGTAATTCCATGGGCGCTTATTTTGTTTAGCAGCCTCATGTGCAGCATCTTGTCAAAGGCCTTCTGAAAATCCAAATACATAACATCAACTGCATCTCCCTTGTCTAGCCTACTTGTAATTTATTCAAAAAAATGCACTAGGTTTGTCAGGTAGGATTTTCCTTTAAGGAAACCATGCTGAGTTCTGCCTATCTTGTCATATGCCTCCAGGTACTCCATAACCTCATCCTTGACAATTGATTCCAACAACTTCCCAAACACCAATGTCAAGCTAACAGGTCTATAATTTCCTTTATGCTTCCTTGCCCCCTTCTTAAATAGCAGTGATATTTGCAATCTTCTAGACCTCCGGAACCAGGCCAGAATCTATCATTTTTTGAAAGATCATTGCTAATGTCTCTGTAATCTCCATTGTTACTTATAGACAATAGACAATAGGTGCAGAAGTAGAGCATTCAGCTCTTCGAGCCTGCACCGCCATTTTGAGATCATGGCTATCATCTACTATCAATACCCGGTTCCTGCCTTGTCCCCATAGCCCTTGATTCCCCTATCCATAAGATACCTATCTAGCTCCTTCTTGAAAGCATCCAGAGACTTGGCCTCCACTGCCTTCCGAGGCAGTGCATTCCAGACCCCCACAACTCTCTGGGAGAAGAAGTTTTTCCTTAACTCTGTCCTAAATGACCTACCCCTTATTCTCAACCATGCCCTCTGGTACTGGACTCTCCCAGCAACTGGAACATATTTCCTGCCTCTATCTTGTCCAATCCCTTAATAATCTTATACGTTTCAATCAGATCCCCTCTCAATCTCCTTAATTCCAGCATGTACAAGCCCAGTCTCTCTAACCTCTCTGCGTAAGACAGTCCTGACATCCCAGGAATTAACCTTGTGAATCTACGCTGCACTTCCTCTACAACCAGGATGTCCTTCCTTAACCCTGGAGACCAAAACTGTACACAATACTTCAGGTGTGGTCTCACCAGGGCCCTGTACAAATGCAAGAGCATTTCCTTGCCCTTGTACTCAATTCCTTTTGTAATAAAGGCCAACATTCCATTAGCCTTCTTCACTGCCTGCTGCACTTGCTCATTCACCTTCAGTGACTGATGAACAAGGACTCCTAGATCTCTTTGTATTTCTCCCTTACCTAACTTTACACTGTTCAGATAATAATCTGCCTTCCTGTTCTTATTCCCAAAGTGGATAACCTCACACTTATTCACATTAAACGTCATCTGCCAAGTATCTGCCCACTCATCCAGCCTATCCAAGTCACCCTGAATTCTCCTAACATCCTCATCACATGTCACACTGCCACCCAGCTTAGTATCATCAGCAAACTTGCTGATGTTATTCTCAATGCCGTCATCTAAATCGTTGATGTAAATCGTAAACAGCTGTGGTCCCAATACCAAGCCCTGTGGCACCCCACTAGTCACCACCTGCCATTCCGAGAAACACCCATTCACTGCTACCCTTTGCTTTCTATCTGCCAACCAGTTTTCTATCCATGTCAATGTTTTCCCCCCAATGCCATGAGCTTTGATTTTACCCACCAATCTCCTATGTGGGACCTTATCAATTGCCTTCTGAAAATGCCTACTTCCTTCAGAACACGAGGGTGCATTTCATCTAGTCCAAGAGACTTATCTACCCTTAGACTACTCAGCTTCCTGAGTACTTTCTCTGTCATAATTGTGACTGTGCATATTTCTCTTCCCTGACACCATTGAATGTCCGGTGTATTGCTGATGTCTTTCTCAATGATGACTGATGTAAAATACTCGTTCAGTTCCTCCGCCAGCTCCTTATCTCCCATTACAATTTCTCCAGCATAATTTCTCCTATATCTACTCTCACCTGCCTTTTACTCTTTATATACTCGAAAAAGCTTTTAGTATTCTCTTTGATATTATTTGCTAGCTTCCTTTCATAGTTCATCTTTTTCCTCTTAATGACCTTCTTAGTTTCCTTTTGTAAGCATTTAAAAACTTCTCAATCCTCTATCTTCCCACTAATTTTTGCTTCCTTGTATGCCCTCTGCTTTGCTTTTACTTTGGATTTGACTTCTCTTGTCAGCCGACAGTTGCATCCTATTTCCATTCAAAAATGTCTTTTTCTTTGGAATATATCTGTCTTGCACCTCCCTTACTTCTCGCATAAACTCCAGCCACTGCTGCTGTGCCGTCCTTCCCGCTAGTGTCCTTTTCCAGTCAACCTTGGCCAGTTCCTCTCTCATGCCACTGTAATTTCCTTTACTCCACTGAAATACAAACACATTGGATTTAAATAAGTACCTCAGTAACGAAACACCGAAATAAGCACTGAGGCCATTTAAGAATAAACTCTGGTTTGTGGGTAGCGTTTGATGGGCTTGCTGTTACCTCTGTTGACCGAGAATAAGCAAGAAATTTGTGCTCCTGGTGTTACAGAGTCTGTGCAACAAAAGCTGCATGTTGTCTTTTTAAACTTTAGTTCAACCCAGTAAGGATGGGAATAATACCTTTCATTGTGTGATGATGTTGGGGAAATATGAATTACCCAAAGAGAGGCAGAATTTAATTTCATACCTGATGTGATTTCACCAAGAAAATATGATGTAGTCTAGCTCAAGCTGGACACAAAGCACAGAGCATCTGTTGAATAGGCAACAGTTGCTACAGAGCTTGCCTTCTTGAGCCATCAGAGGGACAAATCGTGCACACGCCCAGTGAATCCACAGCCACTTCCAGGACAGCGGTGACACACGGCGCATGTGGAAGGGCATCCAGGATATCACCAATTACAGGACAACATCACCTGATTGTGCAGGTGTTGCCTCCCTCCCAGATGTGCTGAATAACTTCTACGCCCGTTTTGAGGCAGAAAATGATGTGGCAGCGAGGAAGTCCACCCCTCCTACAAATGACCAGGTGCTGTGTCTCTCCGTGGCCAATGTGAGAAGAACCCTGTGAAGGGTCAACCCACGGAAGGCTGCTGGACCAGACAACATCCCCGGTAGAGTGCTCAGAGGATGTGCAGACCAGCTAGCAGATGTTCTCACTGACATCTTCAACATCTCCCTGAGCAGCGCCACCATTCCAACGTGCTTCATGGCCGCTACCATCGTCCCCTTGCCGAAGAAGTCTTCAGTGTCCTGCCTAAATGACTACCATCCCATTGCACTCACATCCATCATCATGAAGTGTTTCGAGAGGCTTGTCTTGAGGCATATCAAGACCCTGCTGCCCCCCTCACTGGACCCCCTGCAGTTTGCATACCGTCCCAACCTCTCAACAGACAACACCATTGCCGTCACCCTCCACCTGGCTCTAACCCACCTGGACAAAAAAGACACATACGCTCAGATGCTGTTCATAGACTTCAGATCAGTATTCAACACAATCATCCCTCAGAAACGGATTGGAAAGCTGAGCCTACTGGGCCTGCACACCTCCCTCTGCAACTGGATCCTGGACTTCCTGACTGGGAGACCTCAGTCAGTCTGGATCTGGAGCAGCATCTCCAACACCATCACACTGAGCACAGGGACCCCCCAGGGCTGACCCATGACTGTGCTGCAACACACAGTTCGAACCACATCATCAAGTTCACCGATGACATGACTGTGGTGGGTCTCATCAGCAAGAATGACGAGTCAGCTTACAGAGAGGAGGTGCAGCAGCTAACAGACTGGTGCAGAGCCAACAACCTGTCTCTGAATGTGAACAAAACAAAAGAGATGGTTATTGACTTCAGGAGGGCACGGAGCGACCACTCCCCGCTGAACATCGACGGCTCCTCGGTAGAGATCGTTAAGAGCACCAAATTTCTTGGTGTTCACCTGGCGCAGAATCTCACCTGGGCCCTCAACACCAGCTCCATAGCAAAGAAAGCCCAACAGTCTCTACTTGCTGCGAAGGCTGAGGAGAGTCCATCTCCCACTCTCCATCCTCATCACATTCTTCAGGGGTTGTATTGAGAGCATCCTGAGCAGCTGCATCACTGCCTGGTTCGGAAATTGCACCATATCGGATTGCAAGACCCTGCAGCAGATAGTGAGATCACCTGAGAAGATCATTGGGGTCTCTCTTCCTGCTATCATGGACATTTATACTACACGCTGCATCCGCAAAGGAAACAGCATTATGAGGGACCCCATGCACTCCTCATACAATCTCTTCTCCCTTTGCCGTCTGGGAAATGGTTCTGAAGCATACAGGCTCTCACGACCAGACTACGTAACAGCTACTTCCCCCAATGTATCAAACTCCTCAATACCCAAAGCCTAGACTGACACCTTGCCCTATTGTCCTGTTTATTATTTATTGTAAGGCCTGCACTGTTTTGTGCACTTTATGTAGTCCTGGGTAGGTCTGTAGTCTAGTGTAGTTGTTCTGTGTTTTTTTTTTCTCCGTGTTGTTTTTTTACATAGTTCTGTCTAGTTTTTGTACTGTGTCATGTATCACCGTGGTCCTGAAAAATGTTGTCTCATTTTTACTATGTACTGTACCGGCAGTTATGGTAGAAATGACAATAAAAGTGACTTGACTTGAGTCCTTGTGAGTCCTTAAAGTGAGTCCTTGGAAGCCAGACTAGTCATACCTAAAACAACATTGTCTACCAACAGCAATAAACAACTTTTCTAAATCATTTTCTAAATAAATATTACAGACAACAAAACTCATACTGGAAAGTGATGCTCACCATTTCATGAACACTGATATCGGAGCTCTGAAGTGGATTTCTATAACACAGGATTTGATCACTACTCAAGCAAAATTTAGTTTTGAAAATTTCTGTCCAAAGACACAAAATAGAAGACTGGACTGTTTGGTACTCCTTTTCCATGGTGTTCTCCTGGGTCTGTGCATGGAATGGAAAGATGTGATATCAGGTATTGCAGCACCAGTTGTTGTGGGAGACAAGCAGGTTGAGGGAGTTGAAGTAAAAAAGCAATTGGACAAATGTTGATGACCGTACCCAACAGTTAGAGATACCAATCGTTCTCAACGTCACATTGGTTTCTATGTAAGTGTGCCCACTGGAAATAAAAGCCACTGCAAAAACAATTTGAATAAATCAATGCTTGCTTGCTGGTTAATTATGGATGATATCTTTTACTTCATGGCTTGATCGTAAAAGTGATACTTTGTACTTTAGGTTGAATTTTACAAGTCTATGGTTAATGCTGTGCAGATACTGAATGACCTTATGCTACCTTGATAGCTTCTGCACAATTAGTTGTTTCCATGTGTTGGAAATCCAATGCATGAGAATGAGTAGATGGTCCATGGTTCAGGAGGTGTTATTAACCCTTACAATACTGATCGGATCAAATTTCACCCGTTTTGACATTTGCAGCAGTAAAAACACCCTAAATGCCATTTTTTCTTGCCAAAATTTGAAGACTTTTCCTAAAGTGACCCAAAATGTACAAAAATGAAAATATTTAAAAATTTCATACTTTTGTGCAGGTGCTACAAGCTTTTGTAATTTGAGGCTGTTCTGGGTCAAATTTGACCCATATCTATTGAAATGGATTTTAGATCTCTGAAACATTAAGGGTTAATCACCCATTTATTGATGTCAGATAGGCTATTTATACATTCTGAATAGATCTGTGGTTCAAAATTTGGTATATACACTTGTTATGAGGGGATTCTTGGGCTGGGTCACAATTGACCTGGACCATACTGTGAAGGTATAAATATGAATAGGTTGCCTGGGTTAATAGAGGTAGCTGGGGAGGAATAAGGTAGAAGGATTGAAAGGAAGGTGACAAGAAGAACACGGACAAGTTTCATTTGATTATGTTCTCTGCATCTTTCTTCATTTGTTAACAAAGTTGTAAGTGTACAGTTGCCAAATCCAGTATAAATAAGAATAATATTGCATTATTCTGAATGATAGATTTAATTCAGATAGGTTTTGATATATATATATATATATATATACACACCAGGTTACACTTTTACTAGCAACCAATTATCATGAACTCAGATAAACACCCTAGTTATCGGAAGACATACTCTTTCTCTTTAATTTCAAATCTTCAGTAGAGTTTAAAGATTTTCTTTTAAAGTTCATGTAGAAATAAAGGCATTGGTTGATTGAAACTATGGTTACAGAATATTTTTTTATAAAACTCATTTATATAAACCTCATTGGGATTCTGGTTTATGTCTTTTGCACATTGTTAGGTACATATTGCTAGAACTGCTTGTAGAATGATAGCCAGTACCTCACACAGTTACATTGACATCCATCCCCATCTATCACCACCCACAGGATGTCCACAGCCACAGATGGTCGCAGGGTTTTTATTTTTGAAATGCTGTCATTGTTGGCCTGTGAGGAAATGCCACAATAAAATTACATGGTTCATGCTTGTACAAAGAGGAATTAAATATTATATGATTTTTATTTTTTGGCAGGCAGCAATATAATAGGAGATATCTGTATCATCTCTCCACATGCTGGTGGATATATGGAACTAACTAGTTGAGGCAGATCTATTAGATGCTTTTAAGAAGTAGATGGACAGGTGTATGGATGACAAGAGTTTAGAGGGAATCAGAATCAGATGTGGGCAGGCTGCTGCAAAGTGAGGTTAGCTTGAATATACATATTAGCTGGCATGGTCATCTTTGGGCCAAAGGGCCTTTCTTAGTGATGTAAAACTCTATGGCTCTCTGTCTCTTAAATTTGTAATATCACCCTTCATCTCCTGTTTATGGGCTCCTCATTAAAGAAAAGATGTGCTGGCATTGGAGAGAGTTCATAAGAGGTTCACCAGGATGACTCTGGGAATGAAAGGGTTATCATACAAGGAACATTTGCTGGCTCTGGATCTGTACTCATTGGAACTTAGAAGGATCTCATTGAAAACTTCTGAATGTTGAACAGCCTAGATACAGCAGATGTGGAAGGTATGGTCCCCATGTTTGACCAAAGGGCAAAGCCTCAGGATAGAGATTTAAAACAGAGTTGCAGAGAAATTTCTTTAACTGGAGGGTGGTGAATTTGTGGAATTTTTTACCACAGACAGCTGTGGAGGCCAAGTCATTGGGTCTACTTAAGGCAGAGATTTATAGGTTCTTGATTGGATATGGTATCAAAGGTTACGGGCAGAAGGCTGGGGAGTGGGGCTGATGAGGGGGAAGAAGGATCAGCCATGATTGAATGGCAGAGCAGACGCAATGGGACAAGTGGCCTGCTTCTGCTCCTATGTCATAGCCTTAGGGTCTTATGGTTATGAGTTAAATGTAGCGTCGGTTTAATATCTTCCCTGGAAAATATTACCTGTGAAAGTCAGTCAGGGGATGAAATGCTTCCAGGGACAGGCTAGAACAGGGCGTTGAGGTTACAATTGAATCAACCATGACTTTATGGAAGAGTGGAACAGGGAGCAGGCTTGAAAAGCCAATTGACTTAGAACTGTTGCTCATTTGTATTTATATTTGTCCCACAATACTGATTAGGGCCTTGAACCCTGACTTTTTTTTGGAATGCATTGCATATGCTGCTGTTATATATTGTTTGTGACCAATTTTACTCACATTTGTCATCATTTGTTATACTTATCATTGATTACACAAATTGCTCTGAGACTAAATTTTAACTCTTAGACATTTTTAAGAAAAAAATCCTTTAAAAGTTTTGAAAAGTGATATGTTCGTTCAATGAAAAGGAATGGCAGAGGCATGTCATCATCTTAAGGAAAAATCACAACTTTAAAAACTATGTTGAGGGACAATGGAATGTGAAATCTGACATCTGACACTTTTTGAGTATCAACTGCAGGACTGTTGAAAAAGATACCACAGTATTTGAGCCTGGCCTGGTGTACTGTAACTGATAAGTAGATGGACTGACTCAAGGAACTCATGCATGGAGGGGGCCTAAGGTTAATTCTGTTTTTTCCTGGTGAAATGTATCCTGTAGTAATTCAATACATCATAGCCCACAAATAAAACTACAGTTGCATGAAAATGTATTTTCTTTTTTCAGTCATCTGCAGGATGACCCTTCTTCTGTTAAGGAGGTTGAGATGTCAACAGTATCTCACTAATGGCATGTTAATAATGTAAAGAGGAATACTCCAGTGACAATAATTATACAGTGAGAAAAAACACTTACACATAAATAATTTTTTCTTTCTAATAATTATTAGTTAACTACAATAGTAATACACTTATTTAATGGAATTGAAAGACTAAATGGTATGAACACTGATTTTTCAATTTCAGGAACCCTTATCTCCTATTTCCTCACTTGTTCTCCCTTCCAATCCAGCTCCAGACCTCTTGCTTTTGTGCATTTTTCCATGTGCTTATGCAGTCATCTTTGCATACATTTGTTCCTGTTCCTCTCCTGGTTCCACCCACCTACCACCCATGTAATTCATCCCACTGGACTTCCACTTTTATCTGGTTCAGTCTGCTCTCCATTGTTCTCTTCATTTTCCCCATTATCACTTTCCTTACTATCAGATTCCAGCACTTTGTGTCACTGTCTCCACCCTCACTGTCCCTCCTTCTCCACCTCATACAACCTGCCTCTGCTTCCATACTCTGTTTCTCCTCCTCTCATCACCTAGCTCATTCTTCCCTTCTTCCAGCACCTATCACCTGCCAACCCTTGTCTCACCACTCCCATTCTCCTCTCTAGACTGACTATCTTCCCTCTCCATGCTCAGTTCTGATGCAGTTTGTTTTGTTTCCTTTGGTACACCTCTTGTTTCATATCTTGATCTCTATTGTCTTTACACTTATTCATTGAGGAATTGGTTTTGATGATGTCAGTAAATAGAATCTGCTGATGTTTAAACAGCTCACTTCTTTCAGCAATAAAATTGAAAAGTTACATTTCTTTGATGAAAAGTATACATAAATTGAATATAAATTGTAAAACATACATAAACATACATAAATATGCACTGAATGAAGAAGGAGCAGAGATACAAATGAGATGCAATCCCAGTGTATAACTGAACAGAGCTGAGGGCTGAATGATCTGCCCCATCCTAAATTTTACATCATACTATTTCATTAGCAGTCAGTCCATAGAAATATTTCAGAGCCTGCTGATTCTAAAATGACTCACGTTGTTGTTGTGGTAAATTTTTTTTAAGTCAGCCTAGCATCTTCCCTGGTCTATAGATTTATCTTCATGGAATCGAACAAACCTTTTTAAGACCTCGACATCTGATAAACCTATATATAGTTTCACCAAGAGTACTGGAGTGATAAAATGAGCAGGCTCCACATCTGCACCTCTGACCAGGACAGTTTCAGTTTCTCTGAGATTAACCGATATATACCCAGAAAGAATTCATTATCCTTGGAAGCTGATCCCACTTACATTGATTCAGCAAGAAAGCACCCTCCCCAATGCACAAAATTCAGAAAATAGAGATAAACCAAACATGTTTGGTTCAACAGGGCCAAGCCAAAGATTATCTTTCCCCTTAGTTTTGCTGGGGAATATTCCCAGAGAGACTTTTTCTTTTTGACGTAGTAATCAGTACTGATAGCAGATAGATAATGGCGGCCAGCACTAAATCAAAAATAACCTTGGAAAATGTTAATGATGAACACCACATATTTCAGTACTTTAAAGTTAAACATTGTTAGTAATTTGCCAGAAAGAGATTAGCTCATTCTTATGTTTAGTCAATATTAGTTCTTGTATGTTAATTCATTTTAATATATTCATGGTGTAATCTATGATTTATTTCATTAACCACACTTGTACATCATTCCAAGGCATGGTATAACTGAAATTTCAAACATTTAGTTATTCAGGACTAAAAGTGATGACTGGTCAGAGATTTTGCTACAGAACAGGACTAACTGGGGCTCTGTTTAAATATACTTTTCACAAAAAGCATTCAAAGGTTTGGTTAACTGTCAGAGAGAAAATGTTGTACCTGTATGTCTTTCTTTATGTCCTAAGTATTGATCAACATGTGACAGTGGTAATATTCCAGGGAAACCCTGTAGCTCATCTGTACAGAGGAAGGGCCTACAAGCAATACATAACCAGATAATCTGTTTTTGACAGTGGTAACTAAAAAATAGATATTGACGAATTAGACATTTACCTGTTTTTCAAACAATGTCATGGATCAGATATGAAAGCAATGCCTTTTACAGTGTTCAGCTCACTTGGTTCTGCATTGAAATGTTCAGCACTGAAACTAAAATAAAGAAACTACTAGATGCTGGAATTCTGAAAAAAAAATCAAAATGGCTGGAATACTCAGCAGGTCGAAGATCATCTGTAGAGAGAGAAACAGAGTTAATATATCAGATTCATAAGCCATCTAGGAGAATGGGCAGTGGACTTTGTCTACATGGACTTTAGTCAGGCTTTTGACAAAGTCCCTCATGGGGGCCTGGTCAACAAGGTACAGTTGCTCTACATTCAGGATGATATAGTAAATTTGATTAGACATTGGCTTTGTGGGAGAAACAAGAGAGTGGTAGTAAAGGGTTGCCTCTCTGACTGAAGGCCTGTGGTTAGTGCTGGGTCCTTTTTATCATTTATATTAATTATCTGGATGATAATATGGTTAACTGGATCAGCAAATCTGTGGATGACACCAAGACTGAGGTGCAGTGGGCAGTGAGGAAGGCTATCGGAACTTGCCCTGGGATATTAATTATATTAATTATCTGGATGATAATATGGTTAACTGGATCAGCAAATCTGTGGATGACACCAAGACTGAGGTGCAGTGGGCAGTGAGGAAGGCTATCGGAGCTTGCCCTGGGATCTGCATCAGCTGGAAAAATGGATTGAAAAATGATAGATAGAATTTATTGCAGTCAAGTGCGAGGTTTTGCACCTCAGTAGGACCAACCAGGGTAGGTCTTACACAGTGAATGGTAGGGCACTGAGGAGTGCAGTAGAACAAAGTGATCTGGGAATACAGATCCATAATTCATTGAAAGTGGCATCACAGTTAGACAGGGTCATAAAGAAAGCTTTTAGCACAATGCCCTTCATAAATCACCGTACTTCTGAGGAAGCTGCAGTCATTCAACATCAGTGGCGGCCAGCTTTCTACACTACACTGTAGTATGCTGGGGCAGCAGAGTGAGGGCAGCTGACACAAAGGAGGTCGATAAACTCATCAGCAAGGTTGATTCTGTACTGGGGAAGGAACTGGATTCCCTTGCAGTTGTGTCTGAGAGGAGGATGCTGCAGAAGCTACGGAGCATCATGGACAATCCCTCTCACCCCCTCCATGACATACTAAACAAACAGAGGAGCATCTTTAGTAACAGACTGATTCCTCCGAGGTACACCACTGAACACCACAGGAGATCCTTTCTCCCTCTGCCTATGAGACTCTACAACTCCTCCTCCATAAGTATACAAGCATATGGTTTCATTGCACATCTGTATTTTGTACTATTACTCTTTATGGCACATTTTTTTTTCTTTTTTGTAACTCAATCTTGTATTTTAAAATATTTGTTTCTGACTGAACAACCTTGCAACAATAATGTCCTTTGGCGTAAATAAAGTTAAATCTTATCTTATTGAGTACAGGAGTTGGGATGTTATGTAGAAGTTATATAAGATGTTGGTGAGGCCTGATTTGGAATATTGTGTCTGGTTTTTGTCATTTACCTACAGGAAAGATGTAAACAAGTTTGAAAAAGGACAAAGAAAATTTACAAGGATATTGCCGGGTCTGGAGGACCTGAGTTATAAGGAAAGATTGAATAGGTTAGGACTGTTTTCTTTAGAATGTAGAGGACTGAGGGGAGATTTGACAGAACTGTACAAAATTATGAGGGGTATAGATAGAATAAATGCAAGCAAGTTGTGTCGGACTACAACAAGAGGTCTTGGGCTAAGAGTGAAAGGGTCAGATGTTTAAGGGGAACATGATGGGTAACTTCTTCACTCAGAAGATCATGAGAGTGTGGAAGGAGAAGCCAGCACAAGTGGTACAAGTGAGCTCAATTTGAATATTTCAGAACCGTTTGGATAGGTACATGGTTAGTAGGGATATGGAGGACAATGGACCTGGTGCAGGTCAGTGGGACTCAGCCGGTGAAATGGTTTCAGCATGGACCATCTGTGTCTATTGTCACATTGCCAGTATTGCTTGCTGCCAATCAACATTTCAAGAGTTTCCTTTGAGAACACAGAGTATGTTATCACCAACCTGGCTAAGAAGCTAGTTACATTAAGGAGCTGTGACAGCCAATAATACAGGAAGGAAGAAGTCTCACCTAATAATTTACATGCTTAATAGAGTATGAAATAATAATTACAGTATACTCAGATATGATTAAAAGAGGAACTGAAATGTCAGAAAGAAACTTGGAAGAGTATTTCTAATGCATTTTGAAATATTTATCTGAAATAATTATATAAATACAAAAATATGCTTTTTATTCTCAAAAAATGCTTGCTAAGGAGTAACTGTGGCTTACTGTGGCATAAAAAGTACATTCTACTAAACACAATTTTTTTGCATATTTTACTGGTTCATGAATACCCTAAATTGATATTACATATTTATTGTGGACAAGGCTGGTACAATCAAGGTCAAAATTGTTTAATATTACACTTAATCATTCAAGTGTAATGGAAAATGAAATGATTATTATTCTGGATCTGTTGCAGCACAAAAAAATAAGATAAAGAACACAATGATAATACAAAAAACATAATAATATAAATACTGTACATAAAATAGCTTATACACAGAGATTGATTGTATTCCATGAAGTGACACTACAGTAGAAACAGGAGTACAGATAGGTATAGACAGGAAATTATAAAGTAGTGATAGTTTGGGATGTGAAGGGATGGGTTAATGGGTGGAGATGCTGATCTTTGTTACTGCTTGGAGAAAATGTTTTTGAGTCTGTTGGTCTTTGTGTAGATGCTACATAACCTTCTTCCTGATGGGAGTGGGAGAAACAGTGAGCGGGGGGGGGGGGGGGGATGGGATCCTTCATGATATTACTGGCCAGTTTATGGCACCTTTCTGTATATATGACCTTGATGGCAGGTAGGCTGGTGCCAGTGATGTATTGGGCAGATTTGCCTACCATTGTAGAGCTGTCCTGTCTGCCTCAGTGCAGTTTTCATATCAGGCAGTGATGTAACTTGTTAGTATGCTTCCTATTGCACACCTGTAGAATGACATGAGTATTGATATGCACAGTCCAACTCTCTTCAGCCTCCTCAGAAAGAGGAGCTTTCCTGTTCCATGCCTTCCATATTTAATATTAATGCACTTCATGTGTTATAATGTTATTTATGTGTGATTCATTTGAAGATTGTATCCTTACCTTCATAAGTTATCATGTGTTATGTGTACTACTGTGCTTTACACCCTAATTCAAAGAAATTTTGTCTCGTTTCAATATACAGTATATATATATGTAAAGTTAAATGACAACAAACTTCACTTGATCTGAGCCTGCTACTTCCTCAGCTGAACTGTCGATGCTGGGTCGCTATTGTTAGGTCTAGAATCTGTAGAAGCGCTATTCCGTTGTACACTGCTATTAACTCTGCTGCCAGCAGATTAAAGGTAATTTTGTCTAAAAGTTCAGTGGTGCTGTAATCGTAGTGCCTTAGGTGACTGAAATTCCTACATAGAGACTTTGAAACGCTATGTAAGAATTTAAAACTAGCACTAATATTGGGAGGCCAAGCTGCATCTCTGTACACTGCCATTTTCAAATCAACATCGACTGTGGAAATGTGCTGAAAGACTGACATTTTTATGGCAGCATCCATGTATGAGTACACTGAAGATGCTCAAAGCATCAGTATATAATAATACTGATTAAATGTAGTTTCATTGTCAGTAAAATCATAACATTTGGGGATGATGATATGGTACATTCCATTTGTCTTTTTCTTTCTTTTTCAATCTTTTTATTATTATTAATATCAACATAATAAGATAAATACATAGATAATGGGATTACAAACATACAAATTTCAACTGAACATGAAAGGATACATAAGCAATAGTTACAAATAGTTATAAATGAGTCTTCCCAAATCATGGACGATACAAGTAACATATAAACAAAGCAAACCTAGGTATATCATAATATATATTAAAAAAAAGAAAAGAGAAAAAGAAAAAAAAATGCTAGAAAAACTAATCTAACAATCTAATAACTAATAAGGAAAAAAACAAAAAAAGAAAAAAAGGAAAAAAAATAATGAAAAAAAAGGGCTGTTTATAATATCTAACAAAAATACAAAATCATCAGTGTCGTCAACTCCGATCCTCTCAACATATGTAAAATCAAAACTGGAAAAACAGGCTTGGAACAGGGTCATATTACATCGTATGAAAATATTGAATAAATGGACTCCATATCTTTTCAAATTTAATAGAAGTATCAAATACAACACTTCTAATTTTTTCTGAATTTAGACATAACATAGTTTGAGAAAACCAATGAAATACGGTAGGAGGATTAATTTCTTTCCAATTCAACAAAATAGATCTTCTAGCCATTAATGTAAGAAATGCAATCATTCAACAAGCAGAAGAGGGTAAATGGACTGAGTCCATCATTGGTAAACCAACAATTGCAGTAATAGGATGAGGTTGTAAATCAATGTTCAATACTGTAGAAATAATATCAAAAATGTCTTTCCAATATTTTTTCAAAAGCGGACAAGACCAAAACATGCAAGTTAAAGACACTATCTCAGAATGACATCTGTCACAAATAGGATTTATATAGGAATAAAAATGAGCCAATTTATCCTTGGACATATGAGCCCCATGCACAACTTTAAACTGTATTAATGAATGTTTAGCACATATAGATGATGAATTAACTAATTGAAGAATTTCATCCCAATTCTCAATAGGGATAGTAAGGTTAAGTTCTCTTTCCCAATCATTTTTAATCTTATAGAAGGGCTCTGAATGTATCTTCATAATTATATTGTAGAGTTTTGATATTACCCCTTTCTAAGAAGGATTTAGTTCAAACAAGTTCTCCAAAATACCCGAAGACACAAGATTTGGAAAGGTAGGAAGTACGGTATTTAAGAAATTCCTAATCTGTAAATATCTAAAAAAAAATGAAATCTAGGCAAATTATATTTATTAGTTAATTGTTCAAAATACATAAAACAATTATCCAAAAATAAATCAGAAAATCATAATAATCCTTCAGTCTTCCAAGCTGAATAAGCTTGATCTATAATAGAAGGATAAAAAAAACAATTGGATACAATAGGAATACTTAAAATAAACTGAGTCAACCCAAAAAATTTCCAAAATTGAAACCATATACGTAAAGTATGTTTAACTATTGGATTGTCAATTTGTTTCTGTAATTTAGAAAGAGCAAAGGGAAGAGAAGACCCTAAAATAGAACCCAATGAAAATCCTTGTACAGATTTAATTTCCAGGTTCACCCAATGAGGGCTAAAAGATAAATCCCAATCCTTTAACCAACATATCAAATATCGGATATTAACTGCCCAATAATAAAATCTAAAATTAGGCAATGCCAATCCACCTTCTTTCCTTGCCTTCTGTAAATATTTTTTACCTAATCTAGGATTTTTATTCTGCCATATATATGAGGACATTTTTGAATCAACATTAGCAAAAAAAGATTTCGGAATAAAAATTGGTATCGCTTGAAATATATATAAAAACTTGGGTAAAATAACCATCTTAATAGCATTAATCCGACCTATCAGAGATAAAGATAATGGTGACCATTTAGTAAACAAACATTTAATCTGATCGATTAGGGGTAAAAAATTAACCTTAAATAAGTCCTTATTATTTTTTGTGATTTTAATCCCAAAGTAAATAAAAGAGTCATTAACTAATTTAAAAGGTGAATACATTCCATTTGATTAGCGTAACTCAAGTCTGAAACTGAAATCATAAAGGGAAACGGAACAATGAGCAGTCGGCTGGAGGAACTCTGTGGATCGAGCAGCAACTGTTGAAGCAGGCCTATTAAAGGGACAATTCCTTTCCTCGCACAGACGCTACTTGACCTGCTGAGTTCCTGCAGCAGAGCTTCTGTTGCTCCAGATTCCACATGTCCGTAAGTCTCTTCTGACTCGATAAGGGGAAAGGAATCTTTCACTTTCACTAAAACTGTAACTATTGATGCAGCAATTCATTTATGAAAAAAATGAGAGAATAAAAACACTTAAATTGCTGAAAGTTTGATTGTGATTTACTTTAAAAACAATATAAAATTTGCAGTCAGATGCTAATTCTTCATTTGTAGCTCAGTATCTGAATACCTGTCTTTTGTGAGATTGTTGTGTGCATTCTGAGTATATCATTCAATAAAATTCAAATAAATGTTAATCAAAATTAGTTTAAATTAATTATCATAATAGAATAATTTTTTGAGAAGTCCTAGCATTTGTTATGGTCTTTGAGATTACAATAAATTAGGATTGGTAGAGAAAAGAAATGATATATTGGACTAATACTAAATAAGAACAGATTTTTGTTATAATTTGGTTATCCCAGACCTGATAATATTATTCAAAAGCCTGTGGAAATCCTATACTGAACGTTGCAAGATTCAGTATACCCTATGGAAATTCTTCATAGCATTGTTTAGTGACCATCCTTTTCCCACCTTTTATTTACTTAATTTGAAAATATTTGAATGTAAAGTTTTCATATAGTTTAACCAACCTTATTCACTACCCTGATGATACTTAAGACACAAGTATTCTTACAATAGTTCTTTTCAGCTACTATGTAGCACTTTCTTACAGGCAATGTTGATGGGTGAGCCTTTTTTTCATAATGATACATTTGATTATGTTTGTTAATAAATTTAATTGTTAAGGTATAATTACCATTTTGAGAAGCGGTTTTCATTCCTAGTGCACATGGATTATTGATGATGATTTTGGCTTACATACACAGTAAGAGGTATCATCTGGGAGTATATTCTGAGCACTGCCTGTTCTATAATACAATCCCTCCATTCAAACATCAGAGAACCTGTAAGGTCTGTCAGTTCTTGACAAGTTGTAATTGATCAGTCAGCCAGCTATCAGTCATCCTAGACCTTCAGGTCCATTTCAGTAAATCAGCTTCACTTCAAGATTTTGTATTGATCTAATAAGACCATAAGGCACTCACACAGTGAAGTATCGCTTACTGCTTCTCCAATATTGACTTTATTGTGTATTTTCCTTCCTGTAGATCACAGGATATAATATAGAATTAATTGTCTTTTGATGAAAAGCCTGCTAGGCAGTCAGGAATGTTTTACAACTTATTTATATCCTTGCACATTTTGGCTCCAACAATCAAAAAGATTAATTCTTAGAGAATAAAAACACAAAATGCTGGCAGAACTCAGCAGGCCAGACATCATCTATGGGAGGAGTTAGTGACGGCGTTTCGGGCTGAAACCCTTCATCAGGAGTGACATCTACAGATTCACTCGTGTTGCCTTTTAATTCTTAGAGATACCTTTTCCCATTACTGTTTCCATTACTAGTGCAGTTTAACAAAATAGATTTAAATTTAAATAAATATTATCATGTTGCAACAAGTACACTTTATTTGGTGCCTCCTGTGTGTAACAAAATAGCCACTGAGTGCCTTTTCATCATCTCCTACCACTGTAGACCATTCATTCACTTCAAGGCTTGATATGGTGTGTATTCAGAGTTATTTTTCTGTGCACAACTGGTATAGAGTGTGGTTATTTGAATTATTACCACCTTCCTGTCAGCTTGAACCAGACTGATCTTTCTCCTTTAACCTGTCTTGTCAACAAGGCACTTTCACCCCCAGAACTGCCACTCACTGGATGCTTTCTTACAGGCCATTCTCTATAAATTCTAGAGACTGTTGTGCGTGAAAATCCCAAAAGATCAACAGTTCTTGAGATATTCAAGCCACTCCTTTTGGCACCAATAATCATTCCACAGCCAAAGTCACTTGAATCACATTTCTCCTCCATTCTGGTGTCCGGTCTGAACAACACCTGAACCTCTGGACCACATCTGCATGTTCTTAAGCATTGAGTTGCTGCCACACAATTAGCTGGTTAGATATTTCCATTATCAAGTGTGCGTCCAGGAGTACCTAATAAGGTGCCCAGTGAGAGCATTATCATTATTTGACAGTCAATTATTATTTATGTAATAATAACATTTCTCCCTATTTTATTTAAATTTCCGCTTCCTAATCAGATCTCAGTACAATATGTTAAAAAGTATTATATCAAATTTCTCAGAAGATGAAATAATAGAAAATGGTTCAACAATATTTTATAAAATAAGAGTAACAGTTCCACCTCTGTTTTAAATACACTGAATTACTTTGCTTCTACAGCTGCCCGCAGAAACAAATTCCACATATTCATCACCCTCTGGCTGAAGAAATTCCCCCTCATCTCTGTTCTAAATGGACATCCCTTGATTTTGAGTCTGTGTCCTCTGGTGCTGACTCCACCACCAAAGGAAGCATCCTTTTCACATGCACTTTCTCTAGGCCTTTCAGTATTCAATAGGTTTCAATGAAATCTCCACGCATTCTTCTAAATTCCAGCAAGTACAGGCGATTGAAGTGCAGACTTCAAAAGCTGCTCATGTACAATAGCAGCTACATTAACTTCTGCCCCTTTCCACTTTCAAACTTCCAGTATATAACTCATATCTTCCACAATGAAGACTGATTCAGTTTGCCTGCCATTTCCTTGTCCCCAGTAATTTTCTCTACTGCATCATTTTCTAGTGGTCCAATATTGACTCTCGCCTCTCATTTACTCTTTATATAGCTGAAAAACTTTTGGTATCATTTTTTATATTATTGGCTAGAATATCTTCATATTTCATCTCCTTCCCTTATGTATTTTTTTAATCCCGACTCTCTAATTTCCCAATAACTTTTGCTCTACTACATGCCCTCTGATTCCCAATTCCTGATTCCTTGGAATAGGTTACATGAATATGTGGAACATTTGAATCAACCTTGAAAGCTGTCTCATTATTCACTTGGAGTGTGAGAGTGTGAGAGAGAGTGTGTGTGACTGCTCACTGATTGCACACATTTCTGCACACTCAGTCTTACCGAGTTCAGTAGAAGCAAATGTGCAAGAGATCATTATATCTTGTGTGCAATACTGCATCATGCAAATAACACTGCTGATCAAATAAGATTGTCTCTTATGTTGTTGCCAAACAGATAATAACGAGAAACGTACGTACCTCAGTTCCTTAATGAAACAGTCCTATAACTTTACTGACTGCTTTTATACACTCAATGAATCTTCAGCATGTTTTAATATTAATAATTGGATTGTACTGTAAGTCAAAGTAGATTTTAATTATGGTGATTTGTACAAAATGTTTTGAACACAGAACCAAAATCAGTATATCACATCAACAGGCCCTTCAGACCATAATGATTGGCAAATTAAACTATCCCGATATGCCTGCATGTGCCCATATACTTCCTTCTCCTGATTCACTGCTTTGTTGTCATCAATCATCATCATTACCCCTTCACAAAAAAAACATCAATCATTCATCCAGGATGAACTCTACTACAAGAATCATGATGACTGTTTCAAATAAGCCTGTGCTCTCCCAATTGTGAGTAAGAATTCTCTCCAATAATCTTCCTTCACACTGAAGTAAGTCTTGCTGACCAACTACTTGCGGTATTATCCCTATTTTCCTTTTTGATTAAAGGGACAACACTGTCTCTTCTCCAATCTTCTGGGATCTCACCTATCGCTAGAGAGGATATAAAGGTATCCAAAAAGGACTCAACAGTTTCCTTGCTTGCATTTTCAATAACGTGGGAAACGTGGGGGCTTATCCACCTTAAATGTTGAAAGCTACATTGAAGAAGATCACTATTACAATTTCGTGGCATGGAAGATTAAAGATTCTTTTCTTCATTAGGAGTAACAAATATGTTGCAAATTATTTTATTGCATTCAATACACTTTCTACTTGTCCGTTAATGCCCCTCCTCCCCTTCTTACTCCATCCCTGACATATTTAGTTGTTTGCTTGTTCTCCATCTCCCTCTGGTGCTCCACCCCCCCACTTTCTTTCTCCTGAGGCCTCCCGTCCCATGATCCTTTCCCTTCTCCAGCTCTGTATCACTTTTGCCAATCACCTTTCCAGCTCTTAGCTTCATCCCACCCCCTCCAGTCCTCTCCTATCATTTCACATTTCCCCCTCCCCCTCTACTTTCAAATCTCTTACTATCTTTCCTTTTGGTTAGTCCTGACGAAGGGACCTGGCCCGAAACGTCGACAGCGCTTCTCCCTATAGATGCTGCCTGGCCTGCTGTGTTCTACCAGCATCTTGTGTGTGTTGTTGTTTGAATTTCCAGCATCTGCAGATTTCCTCGTGTTTGCCTTCTACTTGTCAGGATCCTTTTAGATTCCTTTAGAGTGATATTCTCACTCTACTTCACCTGAATATCGATATTTTACCTAATTGTGGCTTGTTTTACCTGTCAATTGCCCCCTGAAGTTTTATCATACTGTTTATTGGTAACTGCAGGTTTCTCATGGGACCTTGTACTATTTAGGTTGTGAACACTGAGCACTTGTTGCTTGGTCTTGAACTAACGTCTCTATAGTGACTTCTGATCTGAGTGACTTCTGTACTGACGTTGATTCTTTTGTGAATAAACCCTCATTGGTGTTTTATACTCAAGTCTCCAACTACTCCATGCCTGGGATCACTAGCCTGAGTATATTGTTACAGCAAGACTGAGCCGTCATGGACCCAGCAGAGTGTGAACAGCTGTGTATGGCATTAGCCTGTCAAGCTGTTGGATACATTAATACATGCTCCAGGAGATATTAACCTCACTGCAAAAGTTCTCTATGTCTGGTGAGCTAGAGTCATGTTCTTCTAGGATTGGTTCCTTTTCCAAGCCTGCATGTCCTGGCATGAATTTCCTACCCTCCAATTATTAATCATTAATCCTTTTGGCCACTGAATGGTTTGATCCAGGCAACCTGTTCACATTCTATACCTTCACAGTATGGTCCGGGTCAATTTTGACCCAGCCCAAGAATCCCCTCATAACAAGTGTCTATACTAAATTTTGAACCACAGATCTATTTAGAATGTATAAATAGCCTATTTGACATTAATGAATAGGTGATTAATCCTTAATTAGTGTTTCAAAGATCTAAAATCCATTTCAATAGATATAGGTCAAATTTGACCCGACAGTCTCAATGTACAAAAATTTGTAGCACCTGGACAAAACTATAAAATTTTTAAACATTTTCATTTTTGCGCATTTTGGGTCACTTTAGTCATCAAATTTCAGCTAAAAGAAATGACAGTTAGGGTGTCTTTATTGCTGTCAAATGTCAAAATTGCTGAAATTTGATCCCAACAGTATGTATGGGTTAACCCCAAATCTTGCTGGGGTTTTTTGTTACAATCTCCTTAGCATTTGAGTTACAGCCTTCCAAGTTCCCTTCATATTGACTTCATCTCACTACCTTTGGGCAGGGCCTTCTTTTGGGCAATCGCACTAAGGGAGAAAGATTTGCTCAACTGCTTCAACATAGACCTCTTTACTAGAACAATGAGGAAGCTGTTCAATTGCCCCACCAGTGGTCAGGAGGCAGCCAACTGGCTTCATCCATCTATGTCAGGGATGCCCAGTCTGTGGTTGACTACTCCAAAGAATTCCACACTTTGGCTGCACACAGAGGTTACAACATGGAGGCGCTGACTGCTATAGTTCCACAGGTTCTTAATAACAACCTTAGAAATGTTTTAATGGGCAAAGACCCTAATGAAGACCATCAGAGGTCTCTGAGATCTGGCAATCAAGACTGATAAATGACTATCCAAGAAGAGATGAGAAAGAGGTGGTGAATTTCACCAAAGGACTTTCCATCATGCCTGTTCAACATCTTCTTCGACCCCACATTCAAGAACTTCAATATTTCAAATATATTTGAGTAATCTTGTAAGTATATTGGTTAATTAAGAATTCTTATTCATTTAAATAATCCATATGGGTTATACATACAAATACGTGAAATGCATACGTCATCATGGCTACCAAGTGATACATGTACACCTCGCTTAAATTAAACATTAAGTTGGATTCACATTCCAAGACATCCATTTCTTCCTTTTGAATTAGTTTAATGTTTTGAAGTTACAAAACATAACATTGGTAATGAGGTATTTTTAAAACAAACCTGAGACTGCTATTGAAATGCAGCAAGACGATTGATACAAAATAAAATTAAATACAGTATGTGCAAAAATGGTTGAGTTCAAAATGAAAGCAGCCCAGCACATGTTCTTCAGAAGAGAAAACACGATTGAGATTTTTTTTTAATAGTAAGAAAATGGAAGAATGCATGGATTCATAAAGAGTGAAACCTATTAGAAACATAGGAAACCCACAGCACAATACAGGCCCTTTGGCCCAAAAAGCTGTGCCGAACATGTCCTTACCTTAGAATTACCTTACCCATAACCCTCTATTTCTCTAAGCTCCATGTACCTGTCCAGGAGCCTCTTAAATGACCCTATTGTTTCCGCCTCCACCGCTGCCGCTGGTAGCCCATTCCACGGACTCACCACTCTCTGCATAAAAATCTTTGCCCTGACATCTCCTCTTTAATTACTTCCAAGCACATTAATATTATGCCCTCTCATGCTAGCCATTTCAGCCCTGGGAAAAAGCCCCTGACTATCCACACAATCAATCCCTCTCATTATCTTGTACACTTCTATGAGGTCACCTCTCAACCTCCATCGCTCCAAGGAGAAAAGGCTGAGTTCACTCAATCTATTCTCATAAGGCATGCTCTCCAATCCAGACAACATCCTTGTAAATCTCCTCTGCACCCTTTCTATGCTTTGCACATCCTTCCTATAGTGAGGCGACCAGAACTGAGCACAGTAGGCCAAGTGGGGTCTAAACAGGGTCCTAATTAGCTGCAACAGTACCTCTTGACTCTTAAACTCAATACCACGAGTGATGAAGGCCAATGCATCGTAAGCCTTCTTAACCACAGAGTCAACCTGCGTAACTGCTTTGAGTGTCTTGTGGACTCGGACCCCAAGATCCCTCTGAGCCTCCACACTGCCAACAGTCTTGCTATTAATGCTATATTCTGCCATCATAATTGACCTACCAAAATGAACCACCTCACACTTACCTGGGTTGAACTCCATCTGCCACTTCTAAGCCCAGTTTTATATCGAACCTCTGACAGCCCTCCGCACTATCCACAACACCCCCAACCTTTGTGTCATCAGCAAATTTACTAACCCATCCCTCCATTTCCTCATCCAGGTCATTTATAAAAATCACAAAGAGTAAGGGTCCCAGAACAGATCCCTGAGGCACACCACTGGTCACCGGCCTCCATACAGAATACAACCCGTCTATGACCACTCTTTACCTTTTTTTGGGCAAGCCATTTCTGGATCCACAAAGTAATATTCCCTTGGATCCCATGCCTCCTTACATTCTCAATTAACCTTGCATGGGGTACCTTATCAAATGCCTTGCTAAAATCCATATACACTACATCTACGGCTCTTCCTTCATCCATGTACTTAGCCACATCCTCAAAAAATTTAATCAGGCTCATAAGGACAACTTGCCTTTGACAGAACCATTCTGACTATTCCTAATCATATTATACCTCTCCAAATGGTTCATAAATTCTGCATCTCAGTATCTTCTCCATCAACTTACCAACCACTGAAGTAAGACTCACTAGTCTATAATTTCCTGGACTATCCCTACTCCCTTTCTTGAATAAGGGATTATCATCTACAACCCTTCAATCCTCTGAAACCTCTCACATCCTCATTGATGATGCGAAGGTCATCACTCAAGGTTCAACAATTTCCTCCCTCACTTTCCAGAGTAGCCTGGTGTACATCCTGTCTGGTCCTGGTGACATATCCAACTGGATACTTTCCAAAAGCTCCAGCACATCCTCTTTCTTAATATCTGCATGCTCAAGCTTTTCAGTCTGCTGCAAGTCATCCCTACAATTGCCAAGATCGTTTTCTGTAGTGAATACTGAAGCAAGGTACTCATTAAGTATCCCTACCATCTCCTTTGGTTCCATACACACTTTTGCACTGTCACACTTTTTTGATCCTGTTCTCTCACATCTTATCCTCTTGCTCTTCACCTACTTGTAGAATGCTTTGGGGTTTTCCTTAATCCGGTCCACCAAGACCTTCTCATGGCCCCTTCTGGCTCTCCAAGTTTCATTCTTAAGCCCCTTTCTGCTAGCCTTATAATCTTCTAAATCTCTATCATTACCTAGTTTTTTGAAACTTTCGTAAGCTCTTTTTGACAACATTTACAGCAGCCTCTGTACAGCATGGTTCCTGTACCCTACATTCTTTCCTTGTTTCATTGGAACATATCTATGCAGAACCCCAAACAAATATCCCCTGAACATTTGCCACATTTCTTCTGTAAGTTACCCTGAGAACATCTGTTTCCAATTTATGCTTCCAAGATAATAATCATAAATAAAAGCAGAAATGGCTGGTTATATTGGAAAGATTGACAAATCTAATTAAACAATGGGTAACTGGCTCATGCATATTGAGCTAATTGAACAGTATTTTGAAGCAAATGAAATCGCTAATGAGAAACAAGTACCAATTTTGTTGAGTGCTTTGTGTTTAAAGGCATACAGTTTGCTTCAACATTTCACTGTTCTAACCAAATCAGCAGAAATGAGCTTTGCTGCTATTGTCAAAGTAATGTAGGAGCATTAAAAACCAAAGCCATTGTCAATTGTATGATGATTTATGTTTCATAAATCGAATCAAAAGGAAGGGAAGTCCATTTCTGCGTATGTGGCTGAAATGAAGAAGTTGACTGTGAATTGTCAATTCAATGATGGTCATAACAATGCACTGAGAGATAATATAGTTTTTGGAATTTTACAAGAAAACATTCAAAAGTGGCTGCTGACTGAAGCATAACCTACAGTTAAAAAGCAGTTGAACTTGCTGTTTCAATGGAAACTGCAAAGATGAAATTGAGTTGCAGTCAAAAGCGAAAGTGAGCGTGAACAAAACTAAACAGAAACCAGCCTGGTCAAACAAATTGTGTTACCATTATGGCAGCAACTCACATTCAGCAAACTAGTAGAGGACACTACCAGTATGCTGGGAAGTTCCAGGTGTCAGGAGTCATGAAAATCTAAGAATACAATATCAACCAATTCTCCTTTGTTATTTCTTCAAAGAAATCCATGTGCCATTTCTTTGCCCATTCCCCTAATCTGTCTGTCCTTTTGTAGCTTTTCTACTTTCTCAAAACTACCTACCTCTCCAACTACATTCATATGGTCTGCAAACCTTACAACAAAACTATCAATTCCATCACCCAAATCATTGACATATAATGCAAAAAGCTTCGATCCCCACACAGTCCCTAGTGGAACACCACTAGTCACCGGCAGCCAGTCAGAAAAGGCTCCCTTTATTCCCACTCTTTCCCTCCTGTTAATCAGCCGCTGTTTTATCGATGCTAGAATCTTTCCTGTAATACCATGAGCTTGTAGCTTGTTAAGCAGCCACATGTGTCAAAGGTCTTCTGAAAATCCAAGTACACAGCATCAATCAATTTACTGTTGTTTCTGCTGCTTTTTATTTCTTCAAAGAGCTCCAACAAATTTGTCAGGCAAGATTTTCCCTTGAGGAAACAATGCTGACTATGGCCTATTTTATCATATGCATTCAAGTATCCTGAGACTTTATCCTTAATAATCAACTCCAACAACTTTCCAACCACTGAGGTCAGACTAATAGGTCTAGAGATTCCTTTCTTCTGCTTCTCTCCCTTTTTGGAGTGTCATTTACAAATTTCCAGTCTTCCCGAACCATTCCAGAATGTAATGATTCTTGAAAGATAATTACTAATGCTTCCATGATCTCTTCAGCTACCTCTTTGAGAACCCTGGGGTTTCCACCATCTGATCCAAGTGACTTATCTACCTTCAGACCTTTAGGTTTCCTAAGAACCTTTCTCTCTAGTAATGGTAACTTCACACACTTACTGACCTCTGACACACAGAATTTCCACCATTCTGCCAGTGCCTTCCACAGTGAAGACTGAAATAAAATGCTTATTCAGTTCAGAAGTCATTTTCTTGTCCTCCATTACTACCTCCCCAGCATTGATTTCCAATGGTTCAATATCCACACTCACCTCTCTTTTACACTTCATGCACACAGACAGACTTTATTGATCCCGAAGGAAATTGGGTTTCGTTACAGTTGCACCAACCAAGAATAGTGAAGAAATATAGCAATATAAAACCAGAAATAATTAAATAATAACAAGTAAATTATGCCAAGCGCAAGTAAGTCCAGGACCAGCCTATTGGCTCAGGGTGTCTGACACTCCGAGGGAGGAGAAGTAAAGTTTGATGGCCACAGGCAGGAATGACTTCCTATGATGCTCAGTGTTGCATCTTGGTGGAATGAGTCTCTGGCTGACTGTAGTTCTGTGCCTAACCAGTATATTATGGAGTGGATGGGAGTCATTGTCCAAGATGGCATGCAACTTGGGCAGCATCCTCTTTTCAGACACCACCGTCAGAGAGTCCAGTTCCACCCCCACAACATCACTGGCCTTACGAATGAGTTTGTTGATTAAGCATTCTTGTTCATTTACATAATTCATTATGAGTTGTAATGCTACCAAAAGACACATGAACACCTCACTTAAAGTAAACACAAAATTAGACCTGCATTCCAGGTCTCCTGTGTCTTCCTTATAAAATAATTTAACGTTTTGATGTTACAAAACATAACAGACTCCACCCAGACTTCCACTGACTCCTTCTCCTGAGGGACCAATGCAAATAAGCAGAACTGGATTCTCTCCATCTGAGTGAGAGAGATAAAGAAGAGAGAGGTGTTGTGATTATTCTGGAGGGGCTGGCCACAATCACTCTTCTTGCCCTGAACAGTTGGGAAAATCTCCCAAGACCAAACAGGAAGGGGAGGACTGTGGTGGTCTCTAATTTTTCTCCAAACCCAGAGTGGTGCTACCTTCTCTATTATCTGGGAATGAACAGCACCATGCCCTTGGAGGTACTTAGCAAGAAGAGGGTCACCATGTTTCCACCTCATCAGGATTATGATTGAAGTGAGGCGACACTTCACCTGTGAGTCTGTTGGGGTCTTATACTGTGTCTGGTGCTCCTGGTGTGGCCTCCTGTATATCAGTGAGACCCGATGTAGATTGGGAGAGCGCTTCACCAAGCACCAGAGAAAGCAGGATCTCCCAGTGGTTACCCATTTTAATTCCACTTCCCATTTCCATTCTGAAATGTCAAACCATGGCTACCTCTACTATCATGATGAGGCCACACTCAGGTTGGAGGAACAATACCTTATACTCCATTTGGGTAGCCTCTAGCCCAATGGCATGAACATCAATTTCTCGAAATTCTTGTAATGCCCCCCCCCCCCACCTTTACCATTCCATTTTCTCACTGTCACCTTATCTCTTTGCATGCCTATTGCCTCCCTCTGGTGCTACTCTCCCTATTTCTTTCTTCCATGGCCTTCTGCCCTCTACTTTTATATTCCCCCTTCTCCAGCCCTGTATCAGTTTCACCAATCGACTTCCCAGCTCTTTACTTCACTGCTCTCCCTCCCAGTTCCACCTATCACCTTGTATTTCTCCCTCCCCTCCCCCATCTTTTAACTCTACTCCGCATCTTTTTTTTTCGCCAGACCTGATGAAGGGTCTCAGCCCAAAATGTTGATTGTTTACTGTTTTACATAGATACTGCCTGGCCTGCTGAGTTCCTCCAGCATTTTGTATGTTTCTTGGATTTCCAGCATCTGTAGATTTTCTCTTGCTTGTAAATAAACTAAGAATGTATGTATGTCTATTAGATAGTTAAGTTAAAATAAGTAGTGTCAAAACAGAAATTAAAAAAGTAGGAAGGTAGTGTTCATGGGTTGAATGTCCATTTAAAAATTGGATGGCAGAGGGGAAGAAGCCGTTCTTGAATTGCTGAGTGGGTGCCTTCAGGCTTCTGTACCTCCTTCCTGACAATAACAGTGTGAGGAGGGCATGTCTGGTGTATTGGGGATCCTTAATGATGGACGCCACCTTCCTAAAGCACAGCTCCTTGAAGGTGTCTTGTATACTACAGAAGCTGTTACCCATGATGGAGCTGACTAATTTGACAAGTTTCTACAAATCCCCTGCTCCCCACCCCCCATACCAGACAGTGAAGCAGCCAGTCAGAATGCTTTCCATGGTACATTTGTAGAAGTTTTCAAGTGATTTAGTTGACAAGCCAAATCTCCTTAGACTCCTAGTGAAAAATAGCTGCTGCCTTGTCTTCTTTATAGCTGAAGCAATATGTTGCATTTATGTTAGGTCCTCAGAGATATTGACACCCAGGCACTTGAAATTGATCACTCTCTCCACTTCTGATCCCTCTTTGAGGATTGGTTTGTGTTCCCTCATCTTACCTTTTCTGAAGTCAATAATCAGCTCTTTGGTTGAGTGCAAGGTTGTTGCTGTGATATCCCTCAGCCAGCTGATGTATTGTATCTCACTCCTGTACACCCTTTTGTCACCATCTGAAATTCTGTCAACAATGGTTGTAGCATCAGCAAATTTATAGATGGCCTTTGAGCTCTCCCTTACCATATAGTCATGTGTATTTGTCAGTACCTCCAGTTGAACTCTGTCTTTTAGTGTGTATCCCCCTAGCTGTCAGTCTGTGATTTTGTATTGCCATGTTCTCCTATCCCCACTCCTGCTGTACTCTGGCCCCTGTATTACTGAGTATTCTGTCTCTCATCTTTTTCTCATTATTATCTGAATTGCTGCCACCTGTGTCTCATTGTGCTCCACCTATCATCTGCCTCTCTGGTTATTGCTCAGTGTATTTCAGTCCTGTGTTTTCACCTATTTGTTGTCAGATTGTGCCAATGAGTTTTCCAGCATTTATATCTATACTCTGCCTGTTTTCTGATTTTAAATTTCTCTGGATGTTTTGATCTCTGCTTAAACTTTAATGCTGACTATGTTTGCACCTCAGGATTTGTTACTCAATTAAAATCACTGTGTGCACAGTACTGGGTCTGAGACTGGATCCCTGCTCCAATGTCCTGACAACATTTGAAGGAGTTTTCAATATGAAGGCTGCACTTAGAAGAGAAGAAATGGTAAGGGTGAGAATTTAATATACAGAGAACAAAATTCTGGGTTCAATTATGAATATAGACTTTCTCCTTCTAGTAAAAAACAATCTTTCCCCCTCTGCTCCCTCCCATCTTCTATTCTGCACTCCAGACCCTTAATTCTTCTACTTGCTTGCCTATCACCACCTCATAGGTCCCTTCCTCTTTCCCTTTCTTCCATAGTCTGCTTTCTTCTCTAGCCCTTTATCTTCCCATCCACCCAGTTCTATCTATCACCTTCTAGCTATCCCCTCCCACCTTTTTATTTGCCCATCCTCTCTTTTACTCTTGTATTCTGAAGTATTGTCTTGGCCTGAAACATCAAATGTTTATTAATTTCCATAGATGTTGCCTGACCTGTTTTGTTTTTCCTGCATTTTGTGTGTTTCTTTGGATTTCCAACAACTGCAGACTTTCTGGTGTTTATTTTTGGTTTGTGTTTATTTTTGGTTCTTATTGAGTATTTTAAAATAAGTTCATCTACATTTCACTTATTGCTCTTGATTACTTCAGAAATATTCAGAAACTCAGATTCTAAAGTGCCTGGAAACTTGTATGCTGTATGTTCCATTTTTAATATCAGTAAACCTCTTTCATCAGAGCCTGCTGCTACAGAGTCCTTTTGAAACAAGGAACAAACACATCAAGGACAATAGCATTTCTTCTAGTCATTCTAGATAAGGTGAGGGAAGGTGGGAATTGGGTCTATTGGGTAAGGTTAGGGCAGAATGGTGGAATCATGATTTGATTTGAGGCTATCATCAGAAGAGGGTGGTGGGGTCCATGGAGAGAAGATCTCTTCTCCAAGAGCATCCACCTGAAGCTAGACTGCAGTGTTAGACTCCATGGTCTGGCACCTACTGAAGCAGATTTGCTTTAATTCTCCAGATCACACTTGATATACATGCCATGGGGGGCAAAAAAAAAATAGAATGCTGGCAGTCTTTATAAAAAAACTTTATTTTAAAAAAAAGTTGAACATCTTAAGGACATAAGAACATTAAAAAAAAATAGGCCAGATGGGCTCTACTCCTATCAAGCCTGCTCTGCCTTTCCATAAGATCATGACTGATCTGATTCATTTCCACCTATCTGCCTTTCCCCCACAACTCTTAATTCCTCTACTCTGTAAAAACCTATTTAAGACAAAGTTAGATATATTTACAGAGGTAGCCTCCACTGCTTCATTGTGCAGCGAATTCCACAGATTCACCACTCTTTGAGAAAATTATTTCTCCTCATCTGTTTGAAATTTACTTCCCCAAATCTTAAGTTTGTCCCCTAGTTCTAGTCTTGCCCACCAGTGGAAATGACTTCCCTGCCTCTATCTTTTCTACCCCTTTCATAATTTTGTTTCTATAAGATCTCCCCTCATCCTTCTGAATTCTAGCAAGTACAATCCCAGGTGACTCAATCTTTCCTTGTAGTCTAACTCCCTCATCTCTGGAATCAACCTGGTGAGTGTGGTGAACTATGTGCCTGTCTGGACACGCCCCTGCTGACTGCTCCTGTGGCTCCTCCCACAGGCCCCTGTATAAAGGCGATCTGAGGCCTGACGCTCGGCCTCAGTCTCCAGGACACAGTATGATGGACACTCACTCCTGGTTCCTTCTTCCAGTCAATAAAAGCCGATATCTCGCCTTACGTCTCAGTGTGAGTTATTGATGGTGCATCAGTGAGTCTCCTCTGTACTGCCTCCAAATCCAACATATCACAGTACTCCAGATGGAGCCTGACCATTACCCTATACAGTTACAGCATAACCTCCCTGCTCTTAAACTCAAACAATCTAGCAATGAAGGCCAACATTCCATTTGCCTTTTTGATAGTCTGCTGCACCTGCAAACCATCTTTTTGTGATTTATGCACAAGCACCCCCAAGTCCCTGTACACAATCTTTTACTGTTTAAATAATAATCTGATTTTCCATATTTTCTTCCAAAGTGAATGAGCTCACTTTTAACAAAATTGTACTCCATCTGCCAGGCACTTGCCCTTTCTCTTAAACTGTCTCTCTCTCTGGACTCTCCATATCCTTTTCACAATTTGCTTTTCCACTCAATTTAGTATCATCAGCAAACTTAGATACGCTACACTCATTCCTCTCTTCCAAATTAATATGTATGCATTAACGTGTATGTGGCACACCGCTCACCACTGATTGCCAACCAGAGTAACACCCATGTATCCCAACTTTCTGCTTTCCAATGGTTATCCAATACACTATCCATGCTAATACATCACCCCAACTCTATGCATCCTTATCTTTTGGATGTTTTTTATGTGGCACCTTATCAAACACCTTCTGAAAATCCAAGTAAATAACATCCATCTGTTTTCCTCTATCCACTACATGTGCTAGTTCCTCAAAAAACACCAGTAAGTCTGCAAAACAGGACCTGTCTTTGCTGAATCCATGCTGCGTCTGCCTGATGAACCCATTTCTTTCCAGTGCCTCGCTATTTTTTTAATGATAGCTTCAAGCATTTTTCCAACTAGAGATGTTAAACTAACCTGCCTATAGTTACTTGCCTTTTGCCTACATCCTTTTTTGAACAGTGGCATGACATTCCCCTTCATGCCAGAACGTGCTCAGAGTCCAGAGAATTTTGGTAAGTTATCACTAAAACCTCACTACAATTTCTGCCATTTCTTTTAGTACCCAGGGATGCATTCCATCAGGACCAGGGGAATTGTCCATGTTTAGGCCCACAAGTTTGCTCAGCACTACCTCTTTAGTGATATCTATTGTATTGAGGTCCTCAAACTCCCATTGCATCCCTTTCATCTCTCTTCAGCATGTTAGGTATGTCCTCCACAATGAAGACTGACACAAAATAGTCATTCAAAACCTCTGTCATTTCCCAATATCAACTGCTCCTTCTCATCCTCCAAGTCATTCACTTTGGCCACCCTTTTCCACTTTATATAATTATAAAAACTTTTCCAATCTTCCAGTTTCCCACTACTCTGTGATTTTGTACATGAACTCTTAGTTTGATGCCTTCCTTTATTTCCTCAGTTATCCATGGCTGGCTCTCCCCATCCTTACTGTCCTTGCTTTTAACTGGAATATACTTTTATTAAGCACTGTGAAAAATCTCTTTGGAAGTCTTTCACTGTTCCTCAACCATCCTACGATATAGCTTGTTCCCAGTTTCCCCTATCCATCTCCTCCCTCATCCTATTATAGTCTCCCTTGTTTAGGTATAATACATCAGAATCAGACTTTAATCGCCAAGTACCTGTGCACATACGAGGAATTTACTTCTGGCAGATGTTGTCTCTCTGCTCATAACAATAATAATGATAAATATAAATGAAAATATAGATTATACATACAGGTAGTGCAATCCAAGTAATAGTTTGCCGACAGTTAACCGGCAGTTAACTGTTCAGCAAAGTGACCGCAGTAGGGAAAAAACTTCTCCAGTGCCTATTAGTCTTAGTCTGGAGGGATCTGAAGCACCTACCAGATGGAAGCAGTTCAAACAGTCCGTGCGCAAGATGGAAGGAGTCCTTTATGATGTTCATTGGATTTAGATTGAACTATTGCACCCTCCATTTGTATGAGAGACTCAATCATACTGTGATCTTTCCAGTATGGTACTCTTTCCAAGAGTATCCTTAACTACAAGATTGCTAATTTTACCTGTCTCATTGCACAGGACCAGATACAAGATGACATATTCCCTTGTACGTTCAGTAACATGCTGTTCAAGAAATTAATCATGTGTGCATTCTATGAAGTCCTCCTCAAGACTGCCTCTACCAATTTGATTCACCCAGTCTATGTACAAGTTAGTCTCTCTCAACAAGTACTGTTCCATTCTTACATGCCTCTGATATTCTGTTTATTGACTATGCCACTCTAATGCTATTATTCGGAAGCCTACAGACAACGCCCACCAGTGATTTTTTTTTTTCCCTTTACTATTCCTAATCTCCATGCAGATGAATTCAACATTCTGCTCCATAGCTCTTACATCATCTTTCACTATTGCCCTGATCTCATATTTAAGTAAGAGTGTTACCCCACCTCCCTTGCCTTCCTGCCTATCCTTCCATATTACCTGATATCCTTGGATATTTAAACCCTAATCCTCTCCACCCTGCAACCATGTTTCTGTAATGGCCACTAAATCATACCCCTTTATACTGATTGTGTCACAAGTTCACTGACCTTGTAACAGATACTACGGGAATACAGATTAAGTGCCCTTACACTCACTGTTTTAAAATCCAGTAATCTTTTTCACTTTTGCACTTGAATTTTCTTTATTCCACTCTTTGTTTCCTTTTTTTTATCTTTTGATTTTATCTTTATCTGCACTTTCCTCTTTTACTTTCTCCATACTTCTCTAATCTGTTGAAACCCCACCCCCCCCCCCATCTATTTAGTTAAAAGCCCTAACCACAACCCTAGTTATGTGATTCACCAGGATCCAGGCCTCATCACGGTTCAGGTGGAGCCCGTCTGAATGGAACAGCTCCCCCTTCCCCAGAACTGGCGCCCATTTCCCATGAATTCACACCTACTTCTCCTACACCAATCCTTGAGCCATGCATTTAGCTCATCTTTTTAAGCCAATGCCAATTTGCATGTGGCATGGGTAGTAATCCAGAGATTACTACCTTTTTGGTTTTGCTCAACTCCCTTCAGCATAACCACTTTCCTCATTCTACCTATGTCATTGATACCCACATGGACCACGAGAACTGGATCTCTCCTTTCTAACTGCAAATTCCTCTGCAGTTTAGATAAGACGTCCCGAATCTGGGCACTAGGCAGGCAACAGCCTTTGGGATGCTTTATCCTCGTGACAGAGAACGCTGTTTATTCCCCTGAATATACTATCCCCCATTACCACTACCTTTCACTTCTCTACATCTCTTGAATGGCTCACTGAATCACTGTGCCACAGTTAGGTTACTCATCCTTCCTACAGTTCCCACTCTTATCCACACAGGGAGCAATAATCTCAGACCTAATGGACAAGCTTAAGGGCAGTCAGCATTTCAGGTCTGCAAAAGCATTGATGTCCTGCTAGTTTTTCCAACAATTTCAATTTTTATTACACCTTTTCTAAGTGCTGTCTGAAAGCCAATGAGTACAAATACATTGTAGAGAATGTTTCTAGGCATCAAAATTCAGAGGGTCAAGTCAATACATCAATTCTTCCTCCTAAAGTTTGCTAAAATTTACAGGGTTCTGCTCAGGGATTGACAGTTACATTAAATGGCAGGAACCTGTTGATGTCTCTCATTACATTAATATTTGTGCCTCCACCCCTGATTCTGCTTCTTGTCTACCATCCTACCAGCCCAGACAGTTGCTTGTCATGGTGAGAAGGTGCAGCTTAAAGATGAACCTTCCAACTCAGAACTGGACAATGTCATTTTGAGCTGCATGAAGCTTTACCCATTGCAAGTAAACAGCCTTCCATTTTGAGCAGAGTAGACACTGGGGAAAAGCTGCACAGAGCATCAAAAGCAGACAGAAGACCAGCATTTCCACACAGTGTCTGTTTAATGATTAATGCTTTGTGACTTCTGTTATAATTAAATGTGTGAATATAATCTGCATTATTGAATTGCAGCATCTCTTGTAATCAGGCAGATTGTGATAATCAACAAACAGTGAGAGTTTGATGCAAACAGGTGTACAGAGAATGTTTTTACTTTATAAATTTGGAAGCTGCTGTGTGGATGCTGTTAGCAATGTCAAAGTACTGTGCATCATTTATTTCTAATAGTCCTTGTAAAGATGGCAGTGACCTATTATCATGAATAGCTTCAGCATTTAGGACAAGGTGTAAACATAGTTTAAGGGCAAGGAAATTCCAGAGAAAAGGGAAGGATTTGTACTATATTTTCACTGAGAGAGTTCTCCCATATATGTACTGCTTCTAACTTTGTGTTGGAGAGTGGCAAGAATTGTTGAAGAAGCCTTAGTGAATACTAGTGGTAAATTTGTAAATACTATAAAATTTACCACAATGCTCTGTGCATCCATAATGGTCTTGTGGTACAGAGTGGTGTTCTGGCAGTATGCATTGTGGTGTGCAGCTTCAGAAGGAAGTAATTAGATGCAGAGTTGCAGCTGGAATGACATAACACTTTATACTGGAGTCAGTGATCTAGTGGTAAACACTGTGGCCCTGGTGTTCTGGTGGTGCACAATGCAGCCTAATAGTTTGTTTGATGGAAACAGACTATTTTTTTTTCAAAATGGTGTTGGTGCTAGTTGTTAGTTGCTCTAGTCCAGGCAGATGGGGAAAAAAACAATTCCCATTAAATATCCTGTTTCTGAATAGCACTGTATTTGTGACTGGCCTAGTTAAGCTTGTGTTTAATGAGAATTGTTGAGAGTAGGAGATTCTGCAAAACTGCTGTTGAGAGCTAAAAATAATGTTTGACTCTCTCTTAGCAGGAGATTAGTTTCTAATGTTAGTCTGTTGCCAGAGTTACTTACTATTTTTATGCATAAGCCACTATGTTTATACTGATAATGTTTGGGTAAGACTGAAACATTGGGTCTTAACTACACTCCTCCCCAGTGTCCTCCTGGCTAAAGTGTGTCCTTTAGAAAGGAAGACTAAAGACCTAGTATGATTGCAATAACAGATGTGCATGAGGAACTACCTTAATCCCGTTTCACAGAAGCATGGCACTCCCTGAACTCTGTAACACAACACTGCAAGCTGATGGTTTTACAATCCACTGCATGGACTAAACATCATCAGGTATGGGAAATGATGGCTATGATACCTTTATGATAAACTTGTAGTTGTGCATAGAAGCAGTGTTCTTGTCTCATTTGTGCTCTCCCCCCCCACCCTAAACTCTGACCTGAAACACTGAAGTGCTGACCATTCTCCCATCCACTGTTGCCCTGACAGTAGCCTACATCCTACCTAGGCAAACATCAAGCTATCACTTGAGGAGTTTGGTGTTGTAATCAATAACAAAGAAGCAGCATACCCAAATCCTGTTACATCAATGCGGCAGACTTAAATACAGCTAACTTGAAGAAGCCTCTGCCTAACTACTGTCAGCATATCAGCTGCAACAGTAGAGATTCAACGCACTTGACCACTGCTACACCACCATGAAAAATATGTGACCACCTGGCTGTGCTGCTTCTGCTTTCATACAGGAGTATGGTACTGGTGCAGAGGACTTTGGAAGTCTGGGTAGGAGAGGAGGAGGATCAAATTTAGTGTTGCTTTAAGCTGGTGAACAAAACTAGGTTCAAGGAGTCATCGGCAGACCGAAATGAATGACAGTTCATAAGGGCATATGTGGATGAGTGTTCCCATTAAAAACATTTTAAGTCTCCCCTGATGAACTAGGAGACTGAGCAATAGTGAAGCAGTATCATATAGGAAATTCAGGTACAACCTCTGTATGGCACAAGTAGACAATTTTACACTAAATTGGGACCACAAATGGACACAATAGCTGTGGCAAGAGTTGCACAATGTAACTTCCTCTGAGCCATCAGCCTTCCCAGTCTGAGATATTGCATCTTGCCGTGAACACAACAAGAGTCCAACAGTTGTCTAGCTGAGTAAACCTGCTGTCTGTGGACAAAACAAGGAGTGGGAGGAGCCTTGGGAGCAGGTGCCAAGGGACTAGAAAGTACAGGGTTGAGGCTAGAGACATGAAAGGCAGGAAGGATATGCTAGGTTCTGGATAATTGTAAGCAATATGTCACTGGATTGATTTTTTTGGAGAAACTTAAAAAGATTGATGGTCTTGGGAGCCAATTTCTGAGATTCCATCGGCATGAAAAGGTCCTTGGTGAAATGCAGGATGAAGGACCTGGTTACCTTTGACAGTTAGCCTGTTGCTACTGCTGTTGAGATTTGGCCATTAAAGTCGATCTTGCATTAAGAGTTGCAGGCAGACATGTTCTAATCTAATTATCAGCAGTAGGGACACCTACCTTGGAGTCCTGCTCCAGTAACAGTGGTAGATTGTAGCCAAACGGGTATTCAAAAGGGGACATCCCAATAGAGGAGTGAAGAAAGATAAATGTGCCCAAATATGATGATCATTCCATGTAGTGGGACTTCCCAAGGCTCTCTCCAAATCCTTATTCACATTATGTCTGCCTATTAGCTAGTTGATGGAATTCTAAGGATAAACTACCAGTCATCCCAATGAGAAGACTAAAGGCTTTCCAGAATATGGAAGTGAATTGCTACCATGAGGAACAAAGTGCCAAACCTTCAAGAAGGCTCGTCTGCCACAACCATAATGACAGCATTCCTTTGGGACGGAGGGAGACCAGTGATAAAATGCATTGAAATATGCCACCATAGATGTGGAAATATGTGATGTAAGATATGATAAAACTTTATTTAACCCAAAGGAAGTAAATGTTGCAAGGTTGCTCAGTCAGAAACGTCTCCTTTAAAATGCAAAATATAAGAATTGAGGTCTGAAAAAAAATACAAAGTGTGTTTAAAAAAAAAAACAGATGTGCAATGAAACCATATACGTGTATACTTAAGGAGGAGTTGTAGAGTCTCATAGGGACAGGGAGAAAGGATCTACCATGGTGTTCAGTGGTGCATCTCAGAGGAATCAGTCTGTTGCTAAAGGTGTTCCTCTGTTTGTCCAGTATGTCTTGGAGGGGGTGAGAGGGATTTTCAATAATGCTCCGTAGCTTCTGCAGCATCCTCCTCTCAGACACAACCACCAGGGTATCCAGTTCTACCCCAGAACAGAACAGGCCTTGCTATTGAGCTTATCGAACATCTTAGTTATAAAATAGAGGCTGTAAAAGCACTTGTGGCAGTGCTTTATTCCAGGTATACACATCACATGATGAAGTGTAGTCCTTGAGATCTTTGGTCACCTGAACTGCCTCTTTATAAACTCCAGAATACATGAAATCCCCGAATGACTGATCATGTTGAAGATACGATCAAGTAGCTTGTTGCTGGGATTAGCCTCATATAGTTCCTGGACAATCTGTACCATGGATTCGATCCTTGGGAATTCCTCCTTATCCGTTGTTTCAAACGTCCTAAAAAGAGCATCCAGTTTCTGATCCTGGTAACCAGGTCTGTATAACATGTTAAAATAGAATCTATTGAAGTATAATGATGAGTGTACCTTCCAAGAGTTCAGTCTCTTGGCATCCTGGATATAAGCTGGATTATTATGATCAGTCTAAATCAAAAAGTTGTGTTTGGCTCCCTCCAGGCAATGCCTCTATTCTTCATGTGCCACTATCAAAGGTAGGTCCAGAGCAGGGGAAGTAAGTACAAGTACCATGGTAAATCTGTTCTTGAGACAAAGAGGTTGGTAGCTGGAGATGCGATCACACTGAAATTGTGAATGAAATGCTGATAGAAACTAGTGAAACCTAAAAAAGCTTTGTAGCTGTCTGACTGGTATAGGTTGTGCCCAGTTTCATACCACTTGGGTCTTCTCCACATCCATCTGTAAATTCCCATTAGAAATGTCAAAACCCAGAAAAGGAACTTGGAAGATGTGAAGTTCACTCTTTTCAAGTTTAACAAATAGATAACTTTGGCAAGTGTTGAAGAACATTCCAAATGTGGTCAACATGCTCCCGAAGCAACCAAGAAAAATATAGAATATTGTCCAAATTAACAAGCACTGCCCAAAATTCATCGTTGACAAAAGTTCTGAAAGTCTGCTGGAATGTTAACTAAATCAGTTGGTGCCACAGGTTACTCATAATGTCCAGTGGGAGTGCTGAAGGTCATCTTCCTGTAATAACTCAAATCCTGTGCTCATTAGAGGAAGTGGGTACTAGTTATTAATAGTAATTCTAGTTAGACCTCTGTAACTGAAACATAGTCTCAGTCTATCATCCTTCTTACATATGTAACCCCCCTGGGTCGCCTCAGGCTCGCTCAGCTCGTTCTCCGTCTAGGGGAAGCAGCCTTTGGCCCCGCCAAAGGTCAAACTGGGTAATCAACTGGTGTGGATGCTGTGTGATGTCCCCCCCCCCCCGCCTCACCCAAAAACAGACAGTACACCATATGCGATTAAATGAGTACTATAACTAAGTGATTAATAATGATACAGTATATATGAAGAAAAAAATAAAGAAAAGGCGCCAAACTTATCAAAGTCCAAACCACTTCATGCACAACTGTTGGAGCTCAATTACTGAAGTCTTCTGGCCACCATTCGATCCCCTCCGAACTCCTCGACTCACAGCTTAGGACCATCCAAAGTGGTCAACCAAGCACATCTAGCTGCATCTCCTCTCCTCGGAGTTCTTCCTGGCCTTGGACCCCCGATTAGGGTCCGTTCCTCGCCCAGCTTACAGCATTGCATCCTCTCTCTCAACCCCTCAAGCCAATCTCCCCAAAAGCCCGCCAACAATAGCTTACAGACTCAGGAGAAAGAACAACATTAATCCCAATTGGCTTACAAAGGAATACAATTCTCATTATCAGTAAATTTTAAACCCAAACAAGCTTCCAGCACTCTCTCGCAACAAAGAAGCATTCCTGCTTTTATCAAAACAAAGAAACCATTTTGATTACATACACAGTAACAAAGAAAAAAGAAACCCCCTTTACACTCTCCCCCCACCAAATAAAAGTCATGTCCTCATGACTATTAAATAACTTGCCATCTTTCCTGCCAATACATTGTAACCCAAGCACAAACAGTGACATCTCCTCCCCACACAGTAAACCTCGCGCCCTTTTCCTCAGGCGCTACATAGGCCAACTATCTGGGAGTTCCCTAACCCTTCTGAGACCTCCATACCCCCTCAGCTAAATCCTTCAGGCTAGGACACAACTGGAGATACCTTGGGCCCACTACCAACTCCTCTCTTAACCTCTCACTCATACCCCCACTGCACACAGCTAACCCTCCCCGCTATGGGAGAATGGCCAAAGGTCTCTTCCTCAATCGAGGGAAAGTCAGCAAAAGGCAGCATGTACCACACATCCAGCACATAATCCATCGAATCTGTATTCTTCCTCATTTCTGTGATCGGTGGCTGCTGTTTGATCTTCTCCAAATGGAAACACGTGGCCTGCACTGCTCCTGCAGTCCCTTCAGCCTCCTGTTCAGTATTTACCGCACTACTCTCCAGCTTTTTCTTCCTCATGACTTCTTCCAGATCAACTTTCTCCAGTCTCTCCGTCTTCATTTCAAACTTGATTCCATAGAGACAGTCACTCATGAGCTGTGACCTTCACCAGCCCTGGCACGTGTCCAGAAAACACTTTAACTCCGTAGTTCTCAGCCGCTCCTGCAACGACCTCACTTCATATTCTCCTGAGGCAAATCCAAATACCAGGAGATCATCCACATACAACAAAACTCCAGACGCCTCCAAACAGCGCTCACCCGCCTCCTCCGGGCAGGTCCCCAAGCGCACCAGCAGGATATTGGTTCTCTCTAGAACAGAAACGCTGCCCATCTCAACAGTGTCCAGACACATCAGCATTAACGATTCATGAACCTCAGTCACCTCCACTTTTGCCTCCAAGAACTCCATTTTCACTGTCCAACAACCGTTGTCTGGATAATCACCGGCACTGGTACCCCAAATCTCCAGTGTCCTCAATGTCGTCAAGGGTAAATGCTTTCAATAACGGTTATGAAACAAACTGTACAGCAACTTAACTGGCGCCCCGGTGCCGAGGATGGCTTTAACTTGACTTCCATCCATCTGTAACAACACCTGTGCGCTTGGTCCCTCTAAGCCTTCAGGAATAGGGTCTTCTCCTTTCGGGAGTTCCTTGGTACATTGCTAGGAACGTGCTCCCCCAGAGACACCAAGCCGTTTCCCCACTGGGCCTCCTCTAAGTTTCCCGACACCTCTCAGATCAACGGAACAACTGATCCCCTTGACAGATCCCCTTGGCACCGCAAGCAATTTATCTGCCCCCCTAGCCAAAAGGGATACCCTAAAAACTTTCCACCAATCTTCTGCCACGGATATGATAAGCCCCCCCAGCTGCGGCATTTGACTTCCAGTCGAACCATTTTCCCACACTTTCCCAGTACTGACATCTGTCACCCCGAGGTAATTGTACCTGACAGTTCTAACAACGCCACCAGCCCACCCATGCAAACTTCCAACCAATTCCTGTCGCTTTCCCTCAGCCAAGCACTGCCACTCACCTAACAACTGAGAGATCTGCTCCGCCCACGCTTCCGCCCCTTTAGGGCTGGACATTATTCCAACAACCGGGCGGAGCCCACCACTGCTGAAACATCCCAACCCATCACTGCTCACTCTCCAAACAGTACGGACAGCTCATGGTCCCACCACCATTTCGTCAGCGCTAGTCGGAACTCGAACAACGACCTCCGGGCTACCACCAGCAGCCACCCCACCCAATACACATGCAGTGATAATCAGCAATCGCACACCCACAAAGGCACACCAGCTCTTCACTGCAGACACAATTTAAAGAGGGTGATCACACAGCTTCCACAGAAATCAATCCCGGACAAGCACCCCACAATGTAACCCCCTGGGTGGCCTCAGGCTCGCTCAGCTCATTCTCGTCTAGGGGGAGCAGCCTTCGGCCCCGCCAAACTGGGTAATCAGCTGGTGTGGATGCTGTGTGATGTCACCACCTCGCCCAAAAACAGACAGTACACCATATGCGATTAAATGAGTACAATTTATAAAGATTACTATAACTAAGTGATTAATAACAATACAGTATATATGAAGAAAAAAATAAAAGGTGCCAAACATATCAAAGTCCAAACCACTTCGTGCACAACCGTTGGAGCTCAATTACTGAAGTCTTCTGGCCACCATTCGATCCCCTCCGAACTCCTCGACTTGCAGCTCAGGACCCTCCGAACTCCTCGACTCGCAGCTTAGGACCATCCAAAGTGGTCAACCAAGCACATCTAGTGTCATCTCCTCTCCTCGGAGTACTTCCTGGCCTCGGACCCCCGCTTGGGGTCCGTTCCTCGCCCAGCTTACAGCATTGCGTCCTCTCTCTCTCACCCCCTCACGCCGATCTCCCCAAAAGCCCGCCAACAATAGCTTACAGACTCAGAAGAAAGAACAACATTAATCCCAATTGGTTTACAAAGAAATACAATTCTCGTTATCAGTAAATTTTAACCCAGACAAGCTTCCAGCACTCTCTCGCAACAAAGAAGCATCCCTGCTTTTAACAAAACAAAGAAGCCATTTTGATTACATACACAGTAACAAAGAAAAAAGAAGAAACCCCCTTTACACATACGAAAAAGAACCCTGCTCCGTCATATGAAGTGTGTGGTTGGATAACCCCAGATGTCAAAGCCTCCTTAATGTACTCCTCCATAGATTGTCTGTCAGGTCACTCAGGCAGGCTTCTTGAAAACAGGTAGGCCTCTCGGAACCTCTGGTTAGGCATATCTCAACGTCGGGTTGACTGACCCTAAATGTTGCCAGAAGACCAGTTAATCCAAGGATTATGAAGATGTAATCACGGATAACCAAGAATTAGGGGAATGTCTGGAGAATGAATGAGACGGAACTCAATGATCTCCTCGTGTGTTCCATTAGTCAACTTCAGAGTGACAGAAAGATAACAGATTTGTCCAGGTTCCAATGGTCTACTCTTCAGGGCCATAGCAGAGATGGGCTGATTGAGGTATACCTTAGGAATCTGGATTCTTTCTGGCAGTCTGATGTCCAAAATTTTTCCCACCAAACTAGAATCTACCAAAGCTCTCTCAGAATGCTGATGTCTCCCCCAAGATAATAGTGATGGTAAACCCATCTGGCATTTGACAAAATGGGAGGCAGGCATGAGACCACTACATTCTCCCCTTACTGGACGATCCTGGAAGTTTCCTGACAGCTTAGGGTGGGTGACTTGGAAATGGCTAGACTTACCACATTATAAGCAACAGATCTGTTTTGTATGTTTCTTTCTCTCTGCTGGGGTGACCCAGGTTCTTCCAAGCTTCATGGACTCTTCCAAAGATGACTGTGGGGATTGGCATTGGCTGTTGGATTGAGAGCCAGTTGGCAATTCTGAGAACTGGCCCTCTGGGTGAACTCACCACATCTCTCCCTCCCTCCTCCCAGAAATATGGTTGATGATTCTTATGGCCATGTCCATAGTTCCTCCAAATCCTCCATGTGGTCCCTTGTCACAAGAACGGCTTAAACTTGTCATTTAATCCCTGTCTAAACAAAGCAACTAAAGTGTCATTGTTCCGCTGGCTCTCTGCTGCTAGGGAGTGAAAATCAATGAAAATGTGTTTGTATCAAAACACAAGGGAGCACCCTTCTCCCATAAAGCCAAGCAAGGCACTCTCTCCTTCTCCAATGCCATATTTAGAAGCATGACATAATTATTACCATCTTCAGGAAGACAGGCAAGTCTAACTGTGCAAACTATAGTGGGGACTGCCAAATTAAATGTCATCACTGGGATCCTCAACAGCCTTCTGCCAATGGATGAAGACCTAGTCCCTGACTCGTTCTGTGAATTCCATTCATCTAGAGCAGAGATTCCCAAACGTTATGCCATGGACACTTACCATCAACTGAGGAACTCCTGATCTAGAGGCATAATCTTCATTTTGGACATACTAGTGTATCTTAACTGGTTGCATTGCAGCCTGAGATGAAAACACCATTGGCCAGGAATGAAGAAGGCTACTGAAAGTGATAGATACAGATAAAAGCCCTCCCCACAACTGAGTATATTTACATAGAGCAGGCATGAACATACCATGGTCCTGCCTTTGTTTCTGTTCTCACTATGCAGGATCATCATGGTGAAATCACACAACACCACATATGCCTATGTAGTGGAGAGAATCTCTAGTGATAGAGTTGGCATCTGGTGTGTCAATGGAAAGGCCCTCTATGTTCTGCTGTCTATTGCCAATCAGCTCAGACGCTGAAATTTTGGGGAAATAACATTAGTTCAAACATTTATAGATTTGCTGGAGGTTGACTCCACACAATAGTGATGTCCTAAGGAATTTGTTGAAGACAATGAAAGAAATATTCAGGATAATGGCAATGGAGCAATGAAATGATTGGCATTTTGTCCAACATCAGATTAATGACATACAATGAGCAGGATCATGAAGGACTCAATATTTCACATGTCATTGGAGGTTGTGTGGAGCAAAGAAAGCTAGCATTCTTGTGCTAGCCACTGCTGACAATTCAGTGAGACCTCAGTAGAAGCTATTTCCATGGAGGGGCAGGCTATGGAGGTTTAAAACCATCATGCCATTATAGAGTCTGATGGTTAACCCAGCAAGATGTGCTGAATGTGGGCTAGCAATCGGTCATTCTCCAGGAGAAGCTGAGTGGTCTTTGGAGGAATACAGAGGAATGACTCTGGTCAACATTATGTCCAACAATGAGCAAACAAAAGTTTGACTACACCAAATATCTGCTGGAGGAACTCAGTGGAGGGAACAGAATTGTTGGTATTTCTTGACCAAACCCTGCGCCACTACTGAAAGTTAAAGGGCAGATGACCAATATAAAGTGAGGAAGGGCAGCTGTGGAAGAGGGACCAGTGCTGTTTGATTGCCTGAGGGGTGAAAAATAACTGGCAGGTTACACCAGTTAAGGGAGAGGAGAGGGGGTGCAATTGGGAGAGAGTGGTAGGTGGATGCTGGATAAGACACAAATATAGAGGGGGAGAAAGACTGAGAAGCAGATTGAGGAAAATGCAGGGAATGGAGCATGAAGGCTGGATGCAGTCTTTGGGGGAAGGCAAGAGACATTCTCCTTTTGAGCAATTGGCTTTGCATCACATAATAATGAAAATATGCCACATGATCAAATGTATACTGGGAATTAAAGTGGACATTCCACTTGGTTTTCAGCAATCTGTAAAAGTCGTAGTTATTGATATTGATCCTCAAAGTATGATGCTTTCAAATAGGACAGCTGGTAAATGATTGAATTCTGACCTTCAGTGCTGTGTGTGTGCAGTTTGCATGTTCTCCCTGTGATCGTCTAAATTTTCTGTTGGTGCTTCAATTTCTGTTCATATCCACAATGTTTGCAGGTTTGGAAGGTTCATTGTCCCTAGTGTGTTGGTGTGTCTTATAACCTAGGGAAATTAATGATTCTGTGAGGAGAACTATGTTTAGTAACTGAGTATATTCAAGACAGAGGTTGTTAATTTTTTTAGATATCAAGAGTGGAATTGGGGAAATGATAAGCTTTGATTCTGTTGGATGGTGGACCAGACACTTCTGCTTCTAGTACTTGTGCAAGAAAACAAACTGCTCAATGAAAGCAGGTAAAACAACATCTGTGGGGGCAAAGAGATCGTCATCATTTTGTCATGGCTCTGCAGCTGGATATAAATGTGCAGCTTTGAATCATTTGAGATTACAAGTGTAGCATGGGGAGAAAACCTAAAGTTATCCTTAATGTCCTTAACGCTTCGTTGCTGATTTGGTCAGATCTGCTGAGCTTTGATTTGAAATTCATCCTGAAGAGGTGGATGCTGCTGGGAAGTCCAGTGTACAGCTTGTACAGTACTTCTCTCAACATGGTACCCACAGGCTGATTTATTGAGTTGAGGTTGGTGATAAAGTACTTCAAAATGTTATTCGGTAGGAATTTTAAGGGGCTTTCCTGTGGTAAAGTATGCCAATAATTGACCAAATCAGGCTGAATTGTTACTTCAAAGAGAAGTTGCAGATAATTTCCCGATGTATCTGAGGCAGATGTCCTCCTTGGTGGTGATGGTCAGAGAATTATGAAATTCTATTGAAGTGGCTCTTTTGAGTTTTTACTGCTATTTCATTTGAGATTTATTTCCAGCATTTTCATTTTTTTTTGTTAATGCCAAAAGAAGTAACTTGCAGTGCAGAAATATATACCATTTCTAAAAATTACTGATTAAAGTTTAACTAATGCTACAAGGCTTCTTTATTGTACCCATTGATTGGAGCTAAAGTTTACCAAATCAGTTTAATAGGTTCAGCAATGGGCCATTTACCAGCATTGAGTCAATACTTTCCAAAGGATCCAGATGTTTCTAATTGTGCTCTACCCAAACATAAGGATCCATTTGCACTCTATTCCAACAGCTGCCTTACCCACCTAATTACAAGCCCATCCTACAGTTTAAATACTTGACTGTTCCTATAAATTGTTACCTGGTGCTTAAGTAAGGCTCAGGAGAAAATGCAGAGGTGATACTGAAGCATAGCATACACTATTAATTGACCCAGATGTTGGCAAAATCAAAATCTAATTGTATCATCAGATTATATGAAGTCATGATTGTTTTCTTACAGTCCAATATTCATACTGCTATAAAAGCTTTGACATAAAAATGTTAATAAGAGAAATATTGAATAAATCATGGTACAACTTTGGGAACTTAATGAATCATTGTATAGCACAACACAGAAGGACGTTCTAGTCCACTAACTTTGCACAGATCCTTACAATTTAATCAAAGTAAGTACTAAACGCTGACTTTCTGGTCCTTTCTCAAATCCCTGCAGATCAATATTTCAAAGTATCCAATTTCTCCTTGAAGGAAATATTTGATTTTGCATCTGCCATTATATTTGACAATGTAGCATTATTAGAATATAACCTTTAGTCTTTTTGACAACAACTTCAAGAGGCACTGAAGCTGACCTTTCAGGACCATAAAGATTATAAGAAAAGATCACCTGGAATTGCGTGAACTAAACCATAGAGGTATGATATGTAACTTAATGATTAGAGATTTATTAAATGGCACAATACTAGGGAGGCAAAAGCATGAATACATTGCAATTTCTAAATAAAAAGCACAAAATAAAATGTGACCTAATCATGGGTAACAAAAGAGTTATCAGGTCTGAACAGATGTACAAGTTTGCTAGAAAATGTAATGGGTACGAGCATATTGAAGATAAGCTTGCAAGGATTATAAATGTTTCTATAAGCTTGAAAATAAAGAATAATGAAGATAAATGTGCTTGTTGCAAAAACTGCAAAATAACATTATTATAATAATGATCAAAAATGGCAAAGCAATGAAACAGATACATTGATTCTGCCTTCATGGAAGAGAAGCCAAATGACTTCCATGAAATTCAGGGCACCAGGAATCTAGCAGAAAAAATAAACTAAAGAAACATTTCTTTAGTAAAATAAACAAAAGATACGGCCCTAATACCTGATAAGTCATCAGCTTCACTAAACTGCATCCCAGAGAACTAAAACTGAATGTTTCAGCTGGCATCAACAATCTGTGCCCTCTGTTCTCTTGCTCTTCATCTAATGGCAATTTTTTCTTTTGTTCTTTTCATTCTTCTGCTTCTTTATAACTAAATTTAAGCTTGTTTTCTATAATTTACTTTTTCTGATGAAATTTCATTGACTTGAAATGTGAACTATGTTACTCTCTTTTCAGCTGCTGCCTGCCTGGATTTCTTTCTTTCCATTTTATGACCCTTGGGTTTGAAATGTCGAGGAATCACTGACAAAAAATCTGGCATTCAAAAACAACTCAGTGATTGGGTAGGATGATAGAGAAGATTAAATAATGAACTTCCAGTTCTGGGAACTGTGTTAAATTGCAATTGATGTTTTTAATGAGTAAAAATCCAGTATGGATTGTGCATAGTCCTCAACATCCAAGTATCCAAAATTTAAATAACAAAATTCTCCTTATATGGATCTAATTAGCAGAACTATCTGAAGAAGTCAATTGATAACTGCTAAGTGGTTCTTCTGAATTTGCCCCTGGTAATTTATTCTGACAAGAAACATCTTAAGAAAGAACAAAGCTTTGATTTTTCACAGGGGCAAACCAGTGTACATGATTACACTGGCAACTTTCTCCCAGCATCATGATTACACATTTGTGTAGATTTCTCCCAATTTTCCATCTTACTGTTAAATTGTAAGATGTTACTAGAAGCATATCGGGAAGATTTACATGTGTTTCTTGGCTTAATATCATACAACTTTTGCAGGTAAATGGGAGTGAAATAAGATCGCTGCAATATTTATATAACAAGATTACTTTAATATCTGTAATACCAAAGCACAAAAGAAAATGAAAAAAGATTACAAAAGTAAGGCAAATTTGAATATGCAAATTTTGCAAAACAAAGCTTAATTTTGTTTCCTTGTTCAACATAGTGAGATGATGTAGATACTGGAAAGGTCGACATTGCTATTCATTCAGACTGCACTAGCTATCTTATAACAACTAAAGTTTCAAATGAAATCTGAGGTATAATTGAGCAGAGTCCGCAGTGGCTATTTATACCAATCACACTGTAGATAGCAGATACCTTGGTTACAGTCTGCTGTTATTTTGTGATTATAGCTGGAAGAACAGATATAAGCCCATAAAAGCACATTGACTTCTCTTGCATTAACCCTACTCCCACTCTATTCCACTTGAGCCACAAAAAATCTGGTTCTGAACTTAATGTGTTCCACCAGTGAGATAATTTGGCAAACAACTGACTATATCCTTGAAAATGAGGACCAACTTTCATCTAAGCTGTCTGTTGAGGCACACGCAGGGACCTCAGCCACAGTCTTAGTATCAGCACGAGGAAACAATTGATCCAAAACTAGAGCATTATTGGACTGTCAGTGGGTGTCCTGCTGTCGTTGCTGACATTAGGAATGCTTCCTCAGAATCACCTCATTCAGACTTTGACAAAAGTTTACCAAAGTCCAATGAAACTCTTATCCTTGATTCCAGCCTATTGTGCCCCCACTGAGAATGTGGGGAATTTCACCATAGGCTCTTTTTAAACCTAAATAACTCTTGAGTTTAATAAAAGAATGTAAAATGGACATCTCAGAGAGCTGCTCTTTCCCACATTATGATCTTCATGTATGAAGCACAGCTATATAAGCATTTGTTTAATTTGTTGTATTCTGTAATGACATCACTTGATTATGCAGATCTGAACATATCTACAGCTTAACCCTCATCTCACCTCAGTCAGTGCAGTACTAAAATCTAACTGTATAAATGAGAAACTTTAGAATAAGGTACTGCATAGTAAAAGAAGGTGGATTATTACAATTTGTAGCTTTGAAACTCTATATCAAATATTCATAGTGGATCTTGAGACAGATGAGACATCAAGAAAATAGAGAGAGGCTGGTTCCTCAAACCTTTTTATGAAACGTCCCTTGTACTGCAACAAAAACTAAGAAATGAATGGGAAAAAATAAGCCTGGGCTTCTGACACTGAAGTGACTTTGCACAAAATACAGTAATGTTGCAGGAGCACAGAGGACTTAATATGAAGTAGCAAATGGCTTGTGAGAATGACAGTCATTATTTGCTGTAGTTTCAGCAGTAAATGTTGAAAGCAAAATGCACTTAAATATATCAGTTATTTATATTATATGTAGAGTATTGTATATGTTAATTAATGTTAAATATTTAACAGGACGAGCTTAATGGTTAAAATACAAAATATGAGTTTGCATTTAAATATAGACAGCATGGTTTGTGTGTTTAGTAGCCCTCGTATGTGAATGCCTAAAAGCAGAACAGTACATCTTGCAATCCCTAAGATTTGCTTAATGTAGAGTTACAGAATCTGTAAGTAGCCCTTTCCTGTAATGAGATATCTAAACAACTTCATATGTGAGCAATGAATTGTTCTTCAGCCTTTGTTCAACTGGAGGTAGTGATACTTTTAGTGTGGTATGTGTGTAACTTTTTAGAGTGCTTTAAAATGATAGGGGTTTGAAGGCTAGCAAGAAAACAGTGGAGGAATTCCAGATATCCTAGTTAGTGTCTGCAAAATAACATGGGAACTTAGCTTCCTTTCACCTTACAAGAATGAGAGCACACATCCTGCGCCATCTGTGATGTCACTCTGGATTATTAGCAGGTGATTAATGATGCAGAGCGGAGGACAAAAGTCCTCTGCCGTTGATAGAAGGGGTAAAGTTCCAGGGAGGCAGACTAGACTCAGCATGTGTGTGCCACAGAAATAAATGGGATGGTCCTTTGGAAGGATTAAAGTGACAGTCTTTCTGCTTTCTTGTACTCTTTAGTCTAGGTGCACAACATGCACAACATAGAAGAAGCAAATAACGTTTATTGATTGCAATATCAGTTGCTAAGCCATTTGGGAGATGGATAAGATGAACTAGTTGAAAAGGTTTACACTGTCTTCATTTTAATTGGCTGTATCTTCCAACATGGTTCAGTCTGTAAACTCTGTATCCATCAAATCCCGCCCCCATCTTGCCAGTGCCTCCAACCAGACAATTGGCTCTGATTTAATAAGGAGTGGCATAATAAGTTTATGCCAAAAGTTGTGCCAGCTTTACTTAAAAAATATGTTGGCAAACTGGCAGATGTCACAATGCAACATGCACACATGGTAATGGGTAAATCAGAGGTAAGCTAAACTACAGAAGGAACAGATCGCAGCTCTGAAGCCTAGCCATGTCCAATTGTAAAAGGTGTGGCTCTTTTTTTAATTTTCCATATATAGGAATTAGAATCTCTTGCTGAATATGCTTTGCCCAGAAATAATTTTTGCGCAATAAGAAATAAACTTTAAAAGAAAATAGTTTTGGAAAACAAGGAGCTTACTGCAAGTTGCATGAAGTCTTTAATTCTCCTTTAGGTCCTCAGTGCAGCTCAGATGCTAAAAATCAAAAAAGAGTTGAGTTCTCTAAGTAGAATGGTTCTCAGTAGTGTCCAAAGCAAGGTTGGGTGTTCTCAATTTTAAGCTGTGCATAAGTGGCACATGAATGAGGAAGGCATTCATGAAGAAATACGTTTTCATGGTGATTGTGAGCCAAATTCTGTGCCTTTGTTAGAACAAGTCTCAGTGGAGAATCCAATACTGGGAATCTACATTAGCTGGACCAATACTAGATGCAATACTGAACAGTTTTCCACAAGCCCTTCCTCTTTGCCTATCATGATGAAGATAAACACTCATCACTGACAATCCCACACAACGCACCATTACACATTTCAGATTTCTCTGCAAGATTTTCTGTACTGAAGTTGGTAGGTACCTGAACTGCACTGCTAAGGGAAGAGGTGGAGGCAGATATCTTTGAGAGATACGTGAGTAGGTAGGGACTGGATGGATTTTGACATGTGCAGGACATGGAGGATAGTGAGATGGGACAGACACATCCTAAGGAAATTTGATATTGAGGAGGAGATGTCTCAAAAATCATGAAAGTGGGTTCCTGGATTTATCCAGGTCAATGAGAAAGGAAAGAAAAGATATTGCTGGGGCCTTGACAACTAGTTCTGTATTCTTTTTAGCCACAGGAGAGGTCCCAGAGGACTGGAAAATAGCCTGTGGTTTTCCTCTGTTTAAGAAAATCAACAGGAAAAAAAATGAAATTATAACCTGCTGTATCACATCATTGGGAGCAAAATTATTGCAGAAGATTCTAGGAAAAGAATTTACATAAACTTAGGAAAGCATAAACTTATTAAGGATAGCCAGTATGTAATTGTGTAGGGGAAGTCAATTTTTTGATACCAATTGCAAACAAAAATGGGCCTAACACTGCCCCTGAGGCACATCAGTCTGATCCAAGAAACAATATTCCACCACAAGCTCCTGCTTTTCACAGTCAAGCCAACAGTGCATTTGATTTGCCAGCTCTGCTTGGTTTCCGTATAATCTAACCTTCCAGAGCAGCCTGCCATGAGGTCCATATAAACCACATCTACAAACCTGCCCTCATTGATTTTCTTGGTCACAGCTTTAAAAAAAACTCAATCAAGATTTCAAGACAAGATTTCCCCTTTACTGATCCATTAAGGACTATCCTGTAATCAACCTCATCTTTCCAGCTGTGTAAGTACTTTATCCCTCAGAATCTTCAGTAAATCACCTACTACAGATCTTTACAGATCCTTAGTTCACAGGGTTTTCTTTGCTGCCCTTAGATATTTAACTTCATTACTGTCCAATATACCAACACTTCACCCGTATCTCATGATGATGTAAACATCTCAATCAGGATGTCTACAATTTCTCCTCTAACCTCCTACAATGGAGCTGTTAATCCCTTAGATATCTGTCTATCTTATGTTTTAAAAGATCTACAACCTCCTCTGTTGTAATGTGGACAGTCCCCAAGACCTGCCTTTTAAATTTTCCTAGTCTTCATGTCCTTCTCAGTAAAATCGATGGAGAACTATTCACTCAGGACCTTCCGCATTTCCTGCAGCACCATACAAAGTTGTCTTCTTTGGTCTTTGCGGGACTACAGGATTTTCTCTCATTTCAATTTTCCTTCAAAATACTTATAAATTCTGTTTTGATTATCCAGAACCTTCTCTGAAATGTTATCTCATGTCCCCCTTTACTTCTTGAGTACATTCCTGCATCTCCTATACCCCTCCAGAGATGCACTTGATTCCAGATGACTGTACTCAATCCATTTCTCCTCCTCTATCCTGTCCAAGGTCACAATTTCTCTCATCATATGAGTGGTCCTGTACTCCTACCACCTTTTTAAGCCTCCCACTTGCATGTGGTCCATTTTTCCATAAGCAATATACTCCAATCTACCTTTGTCAGCTCTGGTCTAATGTCATGTAAATTTGCCTTGCCACAATTTAGAACTTGAACCTATGAATGAGTTCTCTTTCCATAAGAATTTCGAAGCCAATAAAACAATGGTCATTGGTCCCAAAGTTCTCCCTGCAGTAATCTTAGTTATCTGCCAAACCCTATTACCCAAGAGCAGGTGGAGCTTTATTCTCTTCCTAAGAGAGCCCTCTTTACATTGTCCAAAGAAACTTCCTATGTGCACAAATAAACTCTTCTCCGGCTTCCAGCTAGGTACAGGTATTGATTTTAACCAACTATTCAATGACAAATTTTATCATCAAAACATTGGTTAAAATCAATACCAGTACCCGGATGGTAGCCGGAGAATAATTTACTTGTCATATACACCAGGAAAACATTACATCCTTTTCCTGCATGCACTTAGCAAATACTACCCCTTAACAGTTTAGCAGTTCCATTCTATGTTGGAGAAGTTAAAATCACCTACCTTGACAATTCTCTTATTTTTATAACTCTTCGCATTTTCCCTGCAGTTCTTCCATTTCCATTGATTGCTTGGGGACCTTTAACTCAACCTCAGCAAAGTGATCATGTTCACCTTGTTTCTTCCTGTTTCTCAGTTCCACCCCACAAAGCATTCGCTGGATGATCCTTTAGAAGTTTTGCCTGTGACTATTGCTGTGATATTTCTATTAATCAAAAATGCAAATCCCTTTCCTCTTCCCCATAAAGCACATGTACCCTGGAACATTAGTTAGATTAGAAGTGATTGTTATGTCTGCAGGTGAAACGGAAATTGGTGAGTTGTTGATAGTGATGAAGATTATCAAAGGATTCAGCAGGATAAATGTAAATCAGTTGGAAAAGTGTTTAGAGTCAAGATGGATCTGTTGCAATTTGAATGCAAGAGAAAAGTATATCATAAACAACAGGATATTTAGAGTGGCAATGTACATAGGGAACTTGACGTGCTCCTTTCAAAATAAACGTATTATCAAAGTACAATATGTCATCATATTCAATGCTGAGATTCATTTTCTTGTGGCCATACTTAATAAATCTATATTATAATAACCATAACAGAATTAATGGAAGACAGCATAAACTTGGCTGCTCAACCAATGTGTAAAAGACAAAAAACTGTGCAAGTACAAAAAGAAAAATAATAATACATTAGAAATAAATATTTGAAACATATGATGAAGGGTCATTGAAAGAGTCTATAGGTTGTGGAAACATTTCAATGATGGGCAAGTGACATTGAGTGAAGTTATCCCTGCTGGTTCAAGAGCCTGATATGGAGGAGTAGTAACTCTTCCTGAATCTGATGGTGTGAGTCCTGAGGCTCCTGACAATCTTCCTGATGGCAGCAGTGAGAAGAGAGTATGGCCTGAGTGGTGGGGGTCCCTGATGGATGCTGTTTTCCTGTGACAGCATTTCATGTAGATGTGTTCAGTGATAAGGAGGGCTTTATCAGTGATGGTCTGGGCCTTATCCATTACTTTTTATAGGATTTTCCATTCCAGGCTGTGAAGCAACCAGCCAATACACATTTATAGAAGTTTGTCAAAGTTTTAAATGTCATGCCATATCTCTGCAAACTTCTAACAAAGTAGAGGCATTGTCATGCTTTCTTTGTAATTACACTTACACACTGGGCTCAGGACTGGTCCTCTGAAATACTAACACCAAGGAATTTAAATTTGCTGACTCTCTCCACTTCTGATCTCTCTATCAGGACTGGCTCATGGACCTCTGGTTTCCTCCTCCTTGGTCTTGTTGACAGATTGCTGTTCTGACACCACGCAGCTAGTTTTTCAGTCTCCCTCCTATATGCTGATTCATTGTCTCCTTAGATTTGACCTATGACAGTGATGTTGTCAGCAAACTTGAATATGGTGCTGGAGCTGTGCTTTGTCATACAGTCATAAGTATAAGAGGAGTAGAGCAGGGGACTAAGAACACAGCTTTGTGGTGCACTTGTGCTGATGGAGATTGAGGAGGCAGTTGTTGCCAATCTGAACTGACCGGGATCTGCAAGTGAGGAAATCCAGGATCCAATTGCACAAGACAGTATTGAAGCCGAGGATATGAAATTATTGAACAGTTTTGAGGGAATGCTGGTATTGAATGCTGAGTTATGATCGATAAAGAGCATACTGATGTAGGTAGATAGATAGATACTTTATTCATCCCCAAGGGGAAATTCAACATTTTTCCAGTGTCCCATGCACTTATTGTAGCAAAACTAATTACATACAGTATTTAACTCAGTATAAATATATGCATCTAAAATCACCCTCCCAAAAAGCATTAATAAATAGCTTTTAAAAAGTTCTTAAATAGTTTACTAAAGTGCATTGAGTGGTAACTTAAGCTCAGTCCTAACCCCGGCACTTTAACATGTCTTGCCCCTGGTGGTTGAATTGTAGAGCTGAATGGCGTTGGGGAGTAATGATCTCTTCATGCTGTCTGAGGAGCATTGCATTGACAGCAACCTGCCACTGAAGCTGCTTCTCTGTCTCTGGATGGTGCTGTGCAGAGGATGTTCAGGGTTTTCCATGATTGACCGTAGCCTACTCAGCACCCTCCGCTCTGCCACTGATGTCATACTCTCCAGTTCTGTGCCCACGACAGAGCCCGCCTTCCTTACCAGCTTATTAAGACATGAGGCGTCCCTCTTCTTAATGCTGCCTCCCCGTGCTCCACCACAAAGAAGAGGGCGCTCTCCACAACTGACCAATAGAACATCTTCAGCATCTCACTACAAACAAACTACAAACTACACCTTTGCTGTCTTGCTATTCTTGTTTTGAGTGAAATGCTAATAAGATGACATCTGCTGTGGACCTGTTGCTCCAGTAGGCAAACTGGAGCAGATCCAAATCAGTCCTCAGGCAGGAGTTGGTATGTTTCATCACTAACCTCTCAAAACACTTCATAACTGTGGATGTAAGTGCAGGATGATAGTCACTGAGGCAGGTACACATGGTTTTCTTAGGCATTAGTATAATTAAAGCCTGCTAGAAGCAGGAAGGTACCTCAGACTGCTGAACTGAGAAGTTAACGATCTCGGTGAACACTCCAGCCATTTCAAATCAAATTTAATTGTCATTCAAACCATACATGGATATAGCTCGATGAGACAGCATTCCTCAGGAGCCAAGGTGCGAAAATATACCCACACATTCAAAATAATGAAAAAGAACAAAAGAGAACTTAGTTACATAAAAAAATGTTTCAAGACCTGCAAATTAATGGTTCCTGACAGCCAGCCTGTAATTCCACTGATCTCCCACGGGAGGGCAGCACTGACAGGAGTGAGCATCCCCAGCTGAGTCCGGGTGCTGCTCTACAATGCAAGCCCAAGGACTGAGGCCTAGTTCTAATTACAACTGGGCATCGCTGCCTCCTCACCTCCTCACCTCCTGACCCACCAATCTAGGGAAGCAGGCCTGTGGCAATCAATGTAGAGCAGGGTCTTGCGATTGCAGAAGAATCATCCAAGACAGTCAGTCACAGTTTCATTGCATGCTACCTTTGCACCAACTCAAAGGCACCAAATTCAGTTCCTCCGAGTAGCAGACAGCAGCACAGCTTCCACCCAGATCAGCTCTTCCAAACCCAGTCCAGTTTCACTTGCAGCCTGATGGGCGATTTGAATCCCCTGGCCCAGTGGCCCGATTCAGCATCCCTGGCCCGACCAGCTGACTTGCCCTCCTTCCCTGCCTGACCGGCTGACAGGTAACCCCAGCTGGCTACTCCAGTCCAAGAGCAGCTCACTGATTCAGTGGGACTGCTGTACAGAGTTGTTGGAGTAAAGAATAGTCTTATGTACAAAAACAGACTTAACATGGTAAAAAAAAAGCACTGGTCTTTAGTTCTTGGCCAGTTACCCAATCTGAGTCAAATACTTCTCATGTGTTCACCGTTCCGAAGGCTACGTGCACGTCAGCCTCAGAGATTGAAATCATATGATCTTTGGGGGCTGTGGGAGTTCATGAAGGCTCCTCCATGTTTTGACAGTCAAAGTGAGCATAGAAGGCATTGAGCTCATCTGGAAGCAAAACTTTGTTGTCGCCGATATTGTTTGATTTTACTCTGAGCTGATCGTATTCAAGCCCTGCCGGTATTTTCCAGTAGCAGATAACTGAACGGTCCACTGTGTATCAGTAGTTTGTAACACCTTATTGCCATTATTCAATATATGGCAATGACTTTATGATCTCTGCCATTGTCGTGGTTGGAGATAATTCATGGAATCTCTGCAACCTCTTGTTTCTTTTTTCCGTTGGAAGGCTTGTCAACATTCATGGGCTGAGGAGTGTGCTAGTAGGACCTGCACTCGAAATGTGGTGGGTAATCACATTGTCAACAGTATTGAATATTTTCCTTATTCAGTATTGATTTCCTTCAACGTCCCAAGGATTACCAGCAATCACAATCTCAACTAAACATATGTGTGTGTAAGAAGCAGGGCATTCTGCAGGAACAGATTAGTCTTTCCATTAATAGCAAAAAAAGACACCATGAAGAGATGCTTTGTTTACCTAGATAATCACAGTTTAAACATAATGTATTAAGCTCAAAAAGATGTAGAACAAGGCAGCCAAGTGATTAAAACCCAATGCACCAACAAAATTATTCCCTCCACTGCTATTTGCAAAGCTGCAACGTATGCAATATACAAAATATGTTTTTGTTAGCTCCAAGATTATTCAACAGCACCTCCAAACTTGTAATGTCTACCTTCAAAATGGACAAGGGCATCACCATCCTCTTCATACCTATCACAATCCATGTAATATATCAGCATTATCTCTGTCTCTAAACCGAAATTCTGGAACTTACCATCTTAACTTTCCAGAATCTTCTTAATGACAACTGAAGATGGGGGAAAGCTACTCTCCTCTCCATGTGCATGATCTAACTGATGTTCCTTTGCAAACTTCACTATTTCAAATGGCAGCCATAACTTGTATTTTACATCCATCTAGTATTTACATGCTCCACCTGCACACTGTATGTATTGTGTTGTATGAATAGTGTTCCAGGACAAGGTGAACTTCAAGTTTTCAATACAGCTTAATACTGGAGTCTTCATGACAAATTGGAAGAATGCCCAAGTATTTTCTGAGTACTTAAAATGAGAAAAATTCTAATTTACCTAGTTTTCCTTATCCAATTACTCTAAGTAATCTGTTACTTTATGAAATAGTTCACCTATAGCAGATGTTAGTTATGAATAATTTATTTAATAATGGGTACCAAGTTTCTGGATTTGGTCCACTTTGCACATCAAGCATAAACAAATCAACTCAATTCCAGTAGTGAATTTAGAGTGTTTGCCCTCATTTCAAAGCTTCAATAGATTTTTTTTTTGTATAAGGGAACCTTTGTAAGACTGAAGTTAATAGGGACTGTGAGAAAATAACTTCACTTTAGAGAGCCAGTCCTTGCATATTGAAAGATGTGGTTAAGGAAAGCTAATCACCCAAGGCCCAGGACATTGGTGCAAGATATATACAGAGCTGTTCCCTTGGCCCATTTTCTGCTGATTCATCATTGTCCTTCTCTCCATGAAACGCTGATGGAATATTCATAGATGATTGCAATTGTTAGTTCCATTTTCATTTCAATTAATGAAGTAGCCTGTGCCCAGAAATCACAACACTTGGAAAACATTGAAGATTGAATTTGAAGTTGCAAATAATTGTAATGTCACACAAATGACAGGCACAGATAAAATTCTAGCATTTGATTAAGTTCCTTTGCTAATTCCCCCACCATTGATATCCAGTTTCATTGGAAGTTGGAGGTCATTAGCCAAGAGGATTGTGGGCTGTGGACACCAAAGGTAAGCCCCATCATTTTAAGGACATTCTGGGATCATACATTAATTTGCAAATATATGGAGATTTTTTTGGACTGATTTGTTGCACTGACAGATTAGAAAACGCAGAAGAGCAGAAAATTTTCATGAATTTTGTGGATTAATCTTTACATCTAATGTATTGATATAAAAATACTATAAGGTAAACAGTGAACAACCTGGTTGAGTAAAAGGCTGAAATGGGAAGGGTAAGATGCTCTCCTTCAGTTGACTAGAATTTTGACAAAACCTCAAATGGAATATTGTGCACATAGGATGTGTGATAGCAATGTGCAGCAAGTGACAGTAATATAGGCTGGGCTGGCATCAGGATGGTCTTCTCTCACAATGTTTCTTGGAACTCAGCCCTCTTATCGGGGAAACAGATAGTGTGCTGAGCTGCCCTGAGTATCAGAATACAATACCCTGCTTTCCTGGAGCCCCCTTTAATAGCAATGGTCGGTAGCTGGTAGAAACCATGTCAATAAATAAGGTGCAAATAGATTCCTTACAATCCTACCTCAGGCTGAAATTATTCTCAGCCTGTGGCTGCCATATAACTCTACCCTACATGCATTGCCACAGTGGGCTGATATCAAATGGATACCAGATAATATGCTAAAGCAGGAGGATTTGATTGTCAAGGAATTTTATGAATAGGGTTTATTTCCCTTTTTTTATTTGTTGAAATAATATGTAGAGCAAGAAATGGCAGGAAAACTTATTTTAGCTGTAATTAAAAAAAACATAAAAATGATTACAAAAGGAGATAAGCAAAACAGCAAAAACATGAAGGATATAGATCTATGAGAGGTGTGTGGGGAGGGGTGAGAATAGTAACAACCTTGGCAAAATTAATCCCGTGTTCATTTACTTCAACTAATTTATGCACCCAAGTGGGTAAATGCGTGGGGGGAAAGGCATGTTCAGGACAAGCTCATTATTCAAGGTTCTAAGTAAATTTATTATCAAAGTACATATATGTCACAATATAACCCTGACATTCATTTTCTTGTGGGCATACTCATTAAATACATAATAGTAACAACTAAAATAAAATCAATGAAAGGCCACACCAACTTCGGCATTTGACCAGTGTGCAAAAGATTACAGACTGTGCAAATACAAAAATAAAGAAATAATAATAATAATAAATAAGTGGCAATTATCAAGAACATAAGATGAAGAATTCCTGAAAGTGAATCCATAGGTTGTGAGAATATCTCAGTGAAGTTGAGTGAAGTTATCTCCTTTAGTTCAAGAGCCTAATTGTTGTGGGGTAATAAATGTTCCTGAACTTGGTGGAGTGAGTACCTCCTTTTTGATGGCAATAGTGAAAAGAGAGCATGACCTGGGTGGTGTGGGACCCTGATGATGCATGCTGATTTATTGTAGATGTGCTCAATGGTGAGGAGGGCTGTATCCACTACATTTTGTAGGATTTTCCATTCAAGGGCATTGATGTTTCAAACTCAGGTGTGATGCAGCCAGTCAATACACTCTCTACCACACATCTATTGAAGTTGGTTAAAGTTTTAGATGTCATGCTAAATCTACACAAAATCCTAAGGAATTACAGGAGCTGCTATGCTTTCTTCGTAATTTCAGTTACGTGCCAGGCCCAGGACAGATCCTGTAAAATAATAACACTGATCTGGATAATGGGGTGGTAAATTGGATTAGTAAGTATGCAGATGATACTAAGATGGTTGTGGATAATGAAGTAGGTTTGCAAAGTTTGCAGAGAGATTTAGGCCAGTTAGAAGAGTGGGCTGAAAGATGGCAGATGGAGTTTAATGCTGATAAGTGTGAGGTGCTACATTTTGGTAGGACTAATCAAAATAGAACATACATGGAAAATGGTAGCTCATTGAGGAATGCAGTAGAACAGAGTGATCTAGGAACAATGGTGCATAGTTCCCTGAAGGTGGAACCTCATGTGGATAGGATGGTGAAGAAATCTTTTGGTTTGCTGGCCTTTATAAATCAGAGCATTGAGTATAGGAGTTGGGATATAATGTTAAAATTGTACAAGGCATTGGTGAGGCCAAATTTGGAGTATTGTGTACAGTTCTGGTCACCAAATTATAGGAAAGCTGTCAACAAAATAGAGAGTACAGAGATTTACTAGAATGTTACCTGGGTTTCAGCACCTAAGTTACAGAGAAGGGCTGAACAAGTTAGGTCTTTATTCTTTGGAACGTAGAAGGTTGAGGGGGGACTTGATAGAGGTATTTAAAATTATGAGGGGGATAGATAAAGTTGACGTGGATAGGCTTTTTCCATTGAGAGTAGGGGAGATTCAAACAAGAGGACATGAGTTGAGAGAGGGCAAAAGTTTAGGGGTAACACGAGGGGGAACTTCTTTACTCAGTGAGTGGTAGCTTTTTGGAATGTGCTTCCAGTAGAAGTGGTAAAGGCAGGTTTGGTATTGTCATTTAAAGTAAAATTGGATAGGTATACAGACAGGAAAGGAATGGAGGGTTATGAGCTGATTGCGGGCCAGTGGGACTAGGTGAGAGTAAGCATTCGGCATGGACTAGAAGGGCCGGGATGACCTGTTTCCATGGTGTAATTGTTACATGGTTATGGAATATAAAGTTGGTGAATCTCTCCACCTCTGATCCTCTGAATTAAAGGACTCAGAAATGAATCAGTACTTGGAAAATGTGCATTGCTCATTTCTTTGGGCCTATCTCTGCAACATGGTATTTTGCTGGCAGCCCAGTATGCCAATTGAATAGAAGAAGCTTTGTACAAAGATGCAGTCAAAGATCTATTTTACATGCACTTCACTATGGTAGAATATTCTAAGAAAAGTAAGTGGGAAGGTAGACGAAACAGAAATCTAGAGATTGGGGGTACAGGAGGGGCATGAGAGGGATGTCAGTTTTTGAAAACTTTTAAATCAGATAAGGATATTAGATATTAGATATAAGGATATTATTCCACCTAAAGGGGAAAAGAGTCATAACTATGAGGAAAATTTACCAGAAAAGATATATTTTTTACATTAAGTACACCATTCTGATTTGGTTCACAGCAATGGACTTTACAGATTATATCTAGATTGTGCTGATCCATATTAGGTTTCTTTTAGAACAATGACTTCCCCCTCCCCACCCCCGACTTAGCATATAATGTATTGATCTGTTGTTTGCATGTGCATTGTTCTCTCTCGCTCTCACTGTAATGTGAATACACCAGTTAAAGTCAGCTTCTGTGTCCATACTTTTGTATGATATAATTGATATGTAGTTCTGCATAGATACAACAAATTGACGACAAGTATGAACCTAAATGTTATCACCAACTTCACTGACAGAGGATGAAACAGCAAGAGTTAAACTGCATGAGAAAGCTATCACACGGAATAACAAACGCGCGAGTACAGTGCATAGTAAGAGCGAAAGATGCATGGAATTTAAAGTGAAAATAGGAAAGTTGATGATTTGATGGTGCTAATGAAGGCTGGAAGTTGTAAATTAAGATGGCTGAACTGTATTGTAATGCAAGCAATGTGAAAGGGCAAAAGAAAGCCCCTGCACTTAATTTAATGGGCCGAAGAACATAGATCTTTTATGGAACCTAGTAACCCCTGCAAAGCCAGCAACCAAGACATTTGATGAAATTGTTTCAATTTTACAAAATCCCTTGAGCCCAAAACAACTGGTAATAGCTAAGAGATTTAGATTTTACAAAAGAAACCAGTCAAAAGATGAAAGCCTTCCTGAACATATTGCAGAACTGCGCAAACTATCCCAGTACTGTGACTTTAGAGATGGACATTCTGATGCATTAAGGGACAGGCTTATATGCAGCATGTATACTCAATGTACTCAGAAAAGTTTACTATCAGAAAGAGACCTAAACTTAGAATGGGCTTTGACCATTGGAATATCATTAGGGACTGCAGCAAAGGATGCAGCAAAACTACAGTAAAGGAGGTTTGAATATGAAATGCACAAAATAGCCCAAAAAGGTTCAAAAACGCAATGATGCTATTGATGTGGCAAATCATCCCATGATGCAAATGCCTGTTGGTTCAAAGGAAAAGCCTGAAGAAAGTGTCACAGGCAAGGCCACATTGAGAGAATGTGCAGGCTGAAAGCACAACCAAGTGAGAACTCCCAAACACAAAACTAAGCAAATGCATAAAGTTACTGAATGTAAAACAGAATCAGACAACATAGTGCATGACAAAGGTGAACTGTCATGCCTAGAACTGCATAGCATAATGGAAGCATATCACAAAATCATCTGAATCACAATAGATGGGTCTGGTGTAAAACTGAAAATGGAACTGGACACAGGGTCAGCTTGGTCCATAACTCTGGAGATTGACTACAACCAACTGTTTTCTAAGATGCCATTAAAGAAGACCTCAGTGAATCTAAAGACATACACAGGCAAAAGAGTGTCTACCAAAGGAAAATTGAAGGTAACTGTGATGTAGAGAAGTCAAACACGCAGTTAGAGCTTTATGTATTGAAAAGTGAAGGGCCAGCACTCTTCAGATGTGAATGGTTGAGAGAAATCCAACTAGAAAGACACTCAATCAAAGCTCAGTGTGGGATCAACAAGCAACAGCCCAAATAGTAGCACTTACCAGACACTGACACAGCTGATTAATGCTAATAAGAAGGTGTTTGAGAACAAAGTAGATAAACAGATTGAAAAGTCGGCCAAAATCTTTTCGAGATGCCACAAAGTTCAAAATGTGCTCCCACAGGTACCATGTGAGTAACTGTTATCACCATGGCAAGGAATACATATTGACTTTGCTGGGTTATTCACAGACTTCATGTTTCTGATTGCCATGGATACTCATTCAAAGTGACCAGAGGCCATGCCAATGAAGTCAACAAAATCAGCAAAGAGTCTTGGCTCTGAGAGCTATCTTCACCAGAATGGCTTACCAAAAACATATTGAGAGTGAAAATACATGCCAAAAGAATTCCATCTGTTCATGAAGAAAAATGGCATCAGACATTTCAAGTCATCTCCTCACCAACCAGCAATGGATGGCTTAGCTAAAATATTTATCCAATCTTCAAGAAGTCCATTAAAGTAATGGAAAAAGAGGTTGTTACTCGACAGCACAGGTTAGACAACTTTCTTTTTGTATATTGGAACTCTGTTCATGTGATGACAAATCAAACACCTGAAATACTGTTCATGAACATGACTCTGAGATCTCACATAGACCTTTTGAGACCAGATCTACCGAGGAAAGTGAAGAATAAACAATTCAGCCAGTTGTCAAGTGAAGCAGCAAGGAGCTTTGAGGTTGGACAGGAAGTCCTAGCATGTGTTTACTGAGAAGCCAAATGGACACCTGATAGGATAGCTGCAAGAACTGGCCACTGATGTACACAGTGAATGTTGGATATCATTCATGGAGATGTCATGTGAACCAGATGCTGGGAACTCAGCCAAAGAACACACATGAGTTGACTGCATCCAACACGACAGACACGTTACAATCATTGGACTTGCCTCTCAAGGATGATATCACTGACAGCAATATAGCACCAGGATTGAGAACATTGTCTTAGACAAGACATCTGCCAAACCTGATGCCACTCCTTGGGTACAGAGGTGCTATCCCGAAAGAATCAGAGAACCACCCAAAAGACTGAGCCTTCGAACTGTGAAGTTAGTTATGGACTGTTATTGTGAAAGCATGTTCATTTGGAATATGGGTTAATGGAAGGGGAATTGAGTGCTCTACGTATACAGTTTTATGTTGTATTAATCTAAAGGGGGAAGAAGTGTAATGTATGGATCTATTTCCTTTTGAGCAATGACCTCCCCCCCCCCCCGCCCCCACTTCACTACATATTGATCTGTTGTCTATGCCTGCGCATTGTTTTCTCTCTGTCCCGCTCGATGCACTGTGAATACACCAGTTAAAGCTATCTCCCACATTCTCAATGTTCTGGGAGAATGCAAAGAAGAAAAATAAGGCAATAAATGAGAAAAGGAAGTTGATATTGTTGCTATTGACATGTTGGAGATATATGAAATGCTGTTGAATCTACTTTTAATGGGACTTTTAATTTGCTACAACTGGAAGTTTATGGGAGCAAGAAGTTTGACATACTCAAACAAAGACTAAAGGAAATGAAGGGTAATTGCCTGGTCAGGCTGAAGGCATTGGCAAACAGCCCAGACTTTTACTTTTCTTTTTTCTTTTTCAATCTTTTTATTGAATTTCATATATGAAAAAAAACATATCATAATATTGAATAGGTTATAAGTTCACTAGACTTGAAGTTGAATTAGTAATAAGATAACAATATCTTATTAAAATATCAGCAAAAAAAAGTACATTAATCAGTCAAACCTATATTAATTATACATGAAAAAGAGTAAGAATAATCATCAAAAGAAAAAAAAAATTAAAAATACAAGAAAAAAATATATATATTGAAAAAAAATTAAACCTAAACTAAACTAACATGGGCAGTAATAACAGTTTATATGTATATGATAGTGTCAAAAACTCCGGAACTCCATACCAGAACAAGAATAAAAAGAGTAAAGGTCTGGAAGAAGCCAAATTAATTCATATGAAAGTGTTGAATGAACGGTCCCCTAGTTTCTTCAAATTTAATTGATGAATCAAAAATAGTGCTTCTAATTTTTTCCAAGCTCAAATAAGAAATAGTTTGAGAGAACCACTGAAACGTGGGAGGAGGATTTACTTCTTTCCAATTTTGTAATATAGACCTTCTGGCCATTAATGTTACAAAGGCAATCATTCGTCTAATTGAAGGGGAAAACCGAATACCATCCTCATTTGGTATACCAAAAATTGCAGTAATAAAATGAGGTTGTAAATCAATATTCCAAATTGAGGAAATGGTAGCAATTATGTCCTTCCAATAGTTATGTAAAGTGGGACATGACCAAAACATGTGGGTCAATGAGGCCACATCTAAATGACATCTGTCACATTGAGGGTTAATATGAGAATAGAATCGAGCAAGCTTATCTTTAGACATATGAGCTCTATGTACAACCTTAAATTGTATTAAAGCATGTTTAGCACATATAGAAGAAGAATTAACCATTTGTAAATTTTTTTCCCATTTTTCTGTTGATATATTATATTGAAGTTCTTTTTCCCATTCTTGTTTAATTCTACCTGATATTTCTGGTTGTATCTTCATAATCATATTATAAATAAGAGCCACTAATCCCTTCTGACAAGGATTCAAGGTAAAAATCATATCTGAAAAATCTATCAAAGTTGAATTGGGGAAGGATAGTAGAACTTTATATAAAAAAATTTCTGATTTGTAAATATCTAAAAAAATTAGATTTAGGTAACTTAAATTTGTTGGAAAGTTGGTCAAAAGACATCAAACTACCTTCAAAAAAAAGATCACGAAAACATATTATACCTTTCCTTTTCCATATGCTAAAAGCTTGATCTGTCAAAGAAGGTTTAAAAAAGAAGTTAAGTAAGATAGGGCTATCAAGAACAAAGTTTTTCAGAGTAAAAAACTTACAAAATTGAAACCAAATTCGTAATGTGTGTTTGACAATAGGGTTGGATATCTGTTTGTTGAATTTAACTAAATCAGCAGGAAGAGAAGAATCAAGAACGGAGAATAAAGAATATCCCTGTGCATCATTGCATTCTAAATTTACCCACTGTGGGCACAATGGTGAATCCAAATCTAATTTCCAATATATTAAGTTTTGAATGTTATTCGCCCAATAGTAAAATCTAAAGTTAGGTAAAGCTAAACCACCATCTTTTTTAGATTTTTGTAACTGCCTTTTACTTAACCTGGGGTTTTTATTTTGCCACACAAATGAGGAAATTTTTGAATCAATGTTATCAAAAAAAGATTTAGGAATAAAAATTGGTAAGGCTTGAAATAAATATAAAAATTTCGGTAAAATCATCATTTTAATAGCATTAATCCGACCAACTAATGATAAGGATAAAGGAGACCATCTTATAGTAAGTTGTTGAATTTGATGAAACATAGGTAAAAAATTCAATCTGAATAAATCTTTATATTTCTTGGTAATTTTTATAGCTAAATAGATAAAGTTATCAGTAACAACTTTAAATGGTATCCTGTCATTCAATAAAGTTTGTGCATTTAAAGGGAATAATTCACTCTTATCCAAGTTTAGTTTATAACCAGAAAAACTACCAAATTGAACCAACAAGGATAAAATAGCGGGAATAGACCTGTCAGGATCAGAAATATATAACAACAAGTCATCCGCATAAAGTGATAACTTGTATAACTTCTCATTACGGGTAATACCAAAAATATTAGGGGATTCACGAAAGCAATGGCTAGAGGTTCTAATGCGATATTAAATAATAAAGAACTTAAGGGACAACCTTGTCTTGTACCACGAGATAATTGAAAAAAAGAGGATCTGTAATTATTTGTAAGAACAGAAGCAACAGGTTTATAATATATTAATTTAATCCATGATATAAAATTAGGACTAAAATTAAAATTTCTCAAGGCATTAAATAAGTATGTCCATTCAACTCTATCAAAAGCTTTTTCAGCATCTAATGAAATAACACATTCTGAGGTTGTGGGTGAAGAAGTATAAATTATATTAATCAACTTTCTAACATTAAATAAGGAATACTGGTTCCTAATAAAACCAGTTTGGTCTTCTGAAATAATCTGTGATAGTAACTTTTCTAATAAAAGCTAAAATTTTTGTAAGAATCTTAGAGTCTACATTTAATAGCGATATAGGGCAATAAGAGTACATAAAGTAGGATCCTTATCTTTTTTAAGAATTAGAGAGATAGTAGCTTCATAAAAAGACTGGGGTAATCTCTTCTTAGTAAATGCATCATTAAAGTTTTCACATAACCAGGGGGAAAGCAAAGAAGAAAAAGTTTTAAAAAATTCTATAATATAACCATCAGGACCAGGAGCTTTCCCTGAATTCATTGATGAGATAGCCTCTCCTATTTCGGCCATAGAAATACGAGCATCGAACAAGCTCCGATCTTCATCTGTCAATTTAGGAATATTCAAATTGTTAAAAAAATTATCCATCATGGACAGATTGCCATCAAATTCTGATTGATATAAAGATTTATAAAAATCTTGGAAAGTATTATTTCTTTATGATCAGTAGTCAGATTACCGTCTTGTTTACGAATTTTAATAATTTGTCGCTTAGTCGAAATAGCTTTTAATTGGTTAGCTAACAATTTACCAGTTTGATCACTATGAATATAAAATTGAGCCCTGGTCTTAATTAATTGATTCTCAATTGAAGAAGTTAATAATAAGCTATGTTCCATTTGAAGCTCAACTCTCTTCTTATAAAGTTCTTTGGTAGGAGTCACGGAATAAACCTTATCAATTTCTTTAATTTTATCCACTAATAAAGCAATATCTAAATATCTTTGTTTTCTTTTACCGATGGAATATGAGATAATTTGTCCACGGATAAAAGCCTTAAAAGAGTCCCAAAGTATTCCTCTGTCAATCTCTTCGGTGTAGTTTGTTGAAAAAAACAAGTCAATGAAGGTGATAAATTCTGGATCTTGAAGCAAAGTAGCGTTAAGTCTCCAAGATCTAGTATTATTGAAAGAGTCCGAAATCTTGATAGATAACTTCAAAGCTGCATGATCCGAAATGGCAATACAATCATATTTACAATCAGTAACATCTGTTAATAAACAATGATCAATAAGGAAATAATCAATTCTAGAATAACTGTGATAAACGTGAAAAAAACGAAAATTCTTTATCTTTAGGGTTCAAAAACTGCCATATTTCAGTAATTCCCGAATCAACCATAAAGGAATTAATAAGTAAGGCTGATCTATTTGGAAGAATTCAAATAGGTTTAGATCTATCCATCAAAGGATCAGACAACAATTGAAATCTCCACCCATTATCAACATATATTCATTTAGATTAGGGAGGGAAGTAAATAAAAAATTCAGGGCAGTCAAAGTTTGGAGCATAAATATTAACTAGAGCCACTTTTCAATTAAAAAGTGAACCAGTTATCAACAAAAATCTGCCCTGCGGATCAGAAATAATTTCATGATGTGTAAACGAAATTGAGGGGTCTATAAAAATAGACACACCCCTAATTTTGGCGGTACAATTCGAGTGAAATTGCTGATCCTCCAGAACCTAAAAAAGCGTTGATTATCCTCCCTCCTAATATGGGTCTCCTGTGCAAAGATAATATTAGCATTTAGTCTATGGAATACTTTAATTTTTTTTACGTTTAATCAGATGATTTAAACCATTAGTATTCCAAGAGATAAAGTTAATAGACTTATCCATCATGCCAATATTAATTGTATATATCATAAAAGGTTAAAAAGACACATAACCCATAATTCAGGAAGAAGGAAAAATGATTCAGGAGCAACCGGAGAACATGACACTTCAACAATATTAATAATTTAAAATCAGCCCATGAACTAAAAGCAAAAAAATAAAAAGCAAAAGCGTGAAAAAAGATCCCTACCCCCTCCCCCAACCCCTCGAAAAAAAGCCAAGCAGCAGGCGCACAAACTAATACTAATATTACCCCCATTTCAAGATGGCAACTCCATGAAAAGAAAAAAAAAAGACTATATAACACCCAGATATAAATACAGGGTTGTAAAAAGAAAGAATATATATCAATCAAAATGAAAAAAATAATATAATAAAGCAAGAGATCATTAATAAAAAAGAATAAACATTAAAGTTTAAAATAGTGTAATATGCCTTTAAAAAAGAGATTCCATATTCAAATACAAGAAAATGATGTTTCAAAAACAGAGACTTATGGGAAGAAGAAACGACATTTTGAAAAAACCATATTACAGAATATAAATGTAATTTCACCAATCTATTAAAAAAATTTTTTTTAAAGAAAAAGGTCATCAAAATAGGAGTAAAAAAGGGTTCAATAATCACTACAATATATAAAAAAGGTCCAAAAATCCAAAACATTCGTCCCATTTTCAAGTACAAGCAAATAAATGCTTACGGAAAGCAAAGTCTTATGGGAAGAAGAAACGACATCTTAAAAAATAAATCATTATTACAAAGTATTAACGTGTATATCCAATTCAGAGGAAAAAAATTAAGAAAAAAGACATTATAGTAAAATTAGAAGGGCATCTATAAACCATGATAATAAAAAAAACCAGGTCTACAGTCCAAAGTAAAAAGCTATACCGCAGCTTCATTAGTTAAAGCCCAAAATGAAATGGCATCTTCTCTCCAAAAATTCTTCAACATAACACATAGTTCAACTTGTACTAGAAGACCGATATTCTTCGACGAATTTCTTCGCTTCTTCCGGAGTATTAAAGAAGCGCTGACTGTCGTCACTCAACGTAATTCTGAGATTCGCTAGGTATCTTAAAGCTTGTTTAAGTCCAATCGAATGAATCTCTGCCATCACTGGTTTAAAAGCGATTCTCGCCTTCATCACTTCAAATGAATAATCTTCAACAATACGAAACGTGTTGTTTCTGTGAGAAATCATACCTTTCTGACGAGCTAATCGGATTAAAAGCTCTTTCTCCCGAGGATAATGGAAGCGAACAATCACAGCTCGTGGCTTGTTGCTCGTAGCCGAAAATCTCGCAACTCTGTGGGCACGATCGATAGTAGGTTTAGCCCGCAAAGTGTCCTCGCCAAAAATTTCCCACAATAAGTTAGAGAAATATTCAGTTAAGTGACCAGACTCAACATTTTCGGGAAATCCGATAATTCGCAAGTTCTGTCTGTGAGATTGGTTTTCAAGATCGGTGATTTTAAACCTATTCTGCTCCACTATTTTAGCTTCTCCAAAGTTTCAATAGTACGTATTTTTTCACAAATTAACTTGTCAAGAGCCGCAAACTTTTCTTCATGCCGTTCAATATCTGCTGCCTACGATTGAAGCTTGGTATCAAACGATCTAACGACAAGCTCAGACATTTTCGCAGTAAGCTTATTTTTCAGACTTGCAAGTTTAGTATCCAGTTTAGTATCCAGAAGACTGAAAATTGCGTCAAGAGATGAAGGGTCTTTAGACGATTTCTTAGATACAGACATTTTAAGTTTGAAAAGATTAAATCAAGTATTATTTTAGAAAATAAGTAAATCGTAAATATCAACCCATGTAATTAAGTACGAAAAGATTTGATTAAAGGGTGATTATAGTTTAAAAAATGAAGAGCGCCTAAAAGGCAGATGTCTACGTCGCCATCTTGAAACTCCGCCTCCCAGACTTTTTCTGATACAATACTACCAATCATATAATACTTGGAATAGCCAATGAGAGAAAGCAGGTAAAATTAAATAATGCAGAGGACCTGACATTGAAGGAAACACAAAATGGCCATTAGTGTTGTATGAAAAGATTTCATTCTGAGCATAATAGGAAGGATCAACAAATGTTTCAGGCCACTGAGATGGCAATCATGGGCTGGTATTGATCTAAGGCTGAGTCATTCATGCCTCAATTGGGCCTGCTCTTTACACTGAGTACATTCAAAGTAGCATTGAAAGACAGAAAAGAAAGGTCAGAGGAGTCAATCTCATAACTTCAAAAGAGGAAGAAAAATCCAGTGTCTTTGGTGAGTCAGAATGAGAGTTTAGATAAACACAAGAGATCCTACAAATGTTGAAAATCCAGAGTAATGCACACAAAATGCTGGATGAATTCAGTAGGTCAGCCAGCATCTATGGAGAAGAATGAATAAGTCCAGATGAAGGGACTCGGTCTGAAACTTTGAGATTATTGATATATGATACCAGCAAAGGTGTAAAGGTGATGAGCTGTATGTCACAGCCAAAGTAAAGATCAAAGTGACCAAGTTCAGCTCTTTATCAAATACAGTACATAATCATAGTTATTGGTAAGGATTACTGAACTCTGTGCTAAGATTTATGTGAACAGTGTTGGTGACACGAAGAAAATGTTGAACAAGAATACATAACACCATTGGCCACAGGATATGAGTAGAATTAGGCCATTTAGTCAATAATACAATCATGTTTGAATGCGATATGTTCAAAGTCAAGAGACCAGTTGTAGAAGACAATCAGAGAAGCAGATAGGAAACAGCCCTACCTGTGATTATTAGTGGTTGGATTGGATCCCTCAAAGATATCGATTGCCATTTGCTTTGAAGTGGGCAAGGAATCAAGTCAGTTTATTGCTGACTCAGTGTTAATAGTATGAAGAGTTATTTTGCATCAATTACATTTTTATCTTCTGAAGCATGTTCTATCCAAACACTGTAGTTTTAGTTCAAAGATTCTGTTTCCGACAAAGGATGTTTCAATTTTTCGCTCAACCTCTTGCTTAAGTTTGCAGCATTACCAAAGGACCACAGGGGAGGTGTCTGCCATTCATTTTCTGATAAGATCAGGCAATAGAAATATCTATGTATTGATATTTCTATCAACAAAATGCCATATTTATGAAATGCAGCATATAACAATCATGCTGTGATTTTCTCAAATGAAAGGGCAATATGGATTGGATTAATTTAAAGCTACAACTAGTGGTGGCTGGATATGTTGACTCTACTTTATGATGAGTATTTCCATATGAGATTTGGTTGACACACAGCAGCGTGATTCTCAAGTTATTGTACTGCACAACATTTTTTGTGTAATACACTGCAAATCTTATCAAAAACTTAATCATATACATCTTCCTATCCTTAACTTCAAATAAGACCATGTTAAGTTTAAATTAGAAAATGTGTGTTTAACTTGAAAATATCAAAAAGTTTATAACAAATATACCTAAATGAATTGCAGTCAGCAATATCCTGGGCAAAGAGTGGGAATAAAGGGGGCCTATTCTGGTTGGGTGCCAGTAACCAGTGTTGTTCCACAGGAGTTGGTGTTGGAACTACTTTTTTCACATTATATGTCAATTATTTGGACGATGAGTTTGATGGCTTTTTGGCCAAGTTCCTAGATGACACAAAGATAGATGGGAGGACAGGTGGTGTTGAGGAAGCAGGGAGTCTGCAAAAGGATTTAGACAGATTGGGAGTACGGGCAAAGAAGTGGCAGATGGAATATAATGCAGAGAATTGTATGGTCATGCACTTTTGTAGAAAGAATAAAGGTGTGGACTATTTCAAAACAGGGTGAAGCTCAGGGGTGCAAAGGGATTCGGAGAGTCCTTGGGATTCCCTAAAGGTTAACTTGTAGGTTGCGTCGGTGGTAAGGAAGGCAAATGGCACCTTCTGGTCAAGATAATGCCTGTGTACAGATTGGATAGATCATGAAACCTTATATTTCACTTCTCTTATGTCTTTTACATCTATCTTTCATCTTGAATGTGACTCTGGAAATGTTGGAGACCAATTTGCAGTTGAAGATCGTTGGGGTGTTCCAGCGCTCTGCAGTCTGTGAGAGGATTCCGGGAGGCACAGACAATGTGGGAGTCTCGTGGCTAAAAGGCTATGGGAGCTGTGGGACACAAGCCAATGTTCAACTCCATTTTGATGATTAACGCTTCCATTGTTTGCTGATTAAAGCAACAAGAAAAATTAAAATATTGTAGCAAATGCTAAAGGTGAGCGCCAGCTTCCTGCCTTTTGATTGCTGGTGGGATTTCTCTGCTATTGGAGTGCGGAGAGGCTGCCCCTGTGCCCAGAGAATGTTATCAATGTTTTCTGCATTTTGGATACGGACTTGGACAATAGACTCTTTTTTTCTGTCTTACAATTTTTTATATTCTGTATTTTTCAGTAAATCTTTCTCCTTTTTTCTGTGGGGGAGGGGGAAGTGGAGGTCAATGTGGCAGTTCAATTGTATTTTTTTGTACAAAGAGGAATGATTTGGAGTTATTGACTATCATACTACCATTCTTTTTCTTGATTTTGTGGCTATCTGGAGAATAAGAATTTCAGAGTTGTATACTTTGATAATCAACAAATCTTTGAAATGCAATTTTATCATTCATTTCAAGAGGACTAGAAGATATGATAAGGACATGCTGCTGAGGCTTTATCAGGCACTGGTAAATCCATATTTGGATTATTGTGAGCAGTTTTGGGCCTCTTGAAGAAAAGATATGCTAGCATTGGAGAGGGTTCAGAAGTGGTTCACAAGGATGATTCTGGACATGAAAGGGTTGATGTATGAAAACTGCTTGATGGTTCTGGGCCAGTACTTGCTAGAGTTTAGAAGAATGAGGGGAGGGAACCTCATTGAAACCTATTGGACGTTGAAAGATCTAGATACAGTGGATGTGGAGAGGATGTTTCCAATAGAGTTAAGACTAAGACCAAAGGAAACAGCATCAGAATTGAGGACAACCACTTAGAACAGAGATGAGGAGGAATTTGTTTAGCCAAAGCATAATGAATCTGTGGAATTCATTATTCATTGCCATGGATGGCTGTGGTGGTCAAGTCATTGAGTATATTTAAAGCAGAGTCTGACAGGTTCTTAATTAGTTAGGGTGCCAAAGGTTATGGAGAGAAGACAGGAGAAAGGGGTTGAGAGGAATAATAGATCAGCTGTAGACCTGATGAGCTGAATGGCCATATTCTGCTCCTATGGCTAATGGTCATATGGACACAATTGAGAATTTCACTGATGGCTAATTCTGGATTTGCTCAAAATGGGGAAGTAACTGAATTGATGGTAAATGCTTCAATTGAAAATATTTTTCTTTTAACGGTTTCATTGGTTGCACGTACACTGCACCAGATTTAAATTTTTGGCCAGCTAAGCTAACTGTGCTTGGAATGACCAATATTTAGCAGCAACTGGGTATTATTGAGACAAATCTAGACCCACTGTAAGTGCAGCACACGCTGAGTGACAGATGCAGGAACATCTGTCATTTTGTTCTTTCACTGTATGGTACCACGGTGATTCACAGTAGAGGCCAAACATGTCAGGAATTTCCAGCATAATATGGAGGAGTCCACCTCACTCATATCATGCCTTTCAGACCTGTGAGTAGGAGTGACAATTCGAAAAGGAGTGGCAATCCAGTGCTACAGTAGGATGAAGACAAGTTATTGAAGGGAAGTTCCATTACTTATTTTCCTATTCTGATTTTACTTTGTTTTAGTTATTTATTGGCTTCATTGTGTTGTTTTATTTTTATGGATGTTAATTTTTGATTATGCAAAGGATTTAATTATCCAAAGTACTGTCATGTTCAGCATATTATCTAAAACTTCGAAAGACTCCTATAGTTGGGTGATGGAGAGTATATTGTCTGGCTGCAACACAGCCTGGTATGGAAAACCCAACAAAAAGTAGTGGATACCACCCATTTCATCACAGGTAAAGCCCTCACAACTACTGAGCATATCTACATGAAGCATTATCGCAGGAAAGAAGCATCCATTATCAAGGACTCTCACCACCCAGGTCTTTCTTTCTTCTTGCTGCTGCTGTTATGAAGAAGGTAAGTGAACCTCAGGACTCACACCACCAGGTTCAGGAACTGTTATGACCCCTCCACTGTTAGGTGCTTGAACCAAAGGGATTAACTTCACTCAACTTCACTTGCTCCATTACTAAAATGTTCCCACAACCTATGGATTGTTTTCAATTACTCTTCATGTCATGTTCTTAATATTTATTGCTTATTTATTTATTATTATTATTTCTTTCTTTTTGTATTTACTCAGTTTGCTTTTTTTACACAGTGGTTGAATGCCCAAGTTGATGTGGTCTTTCATTGATTCTATTATGGCTATTATTCTATTATGGATTTATTGAGTATGTCTGCCAGAAAATGAATCTCAGGGTTGTATTTGGTCACATCCAGTATACGCACCTTGATAATAAATATACTTTTCACTTTGAACTTTATGTTCTTACCAGGTTTTAAATATTTCTCAGCACCATTTTGTTTCTCTCATAATTTGATTTATTGAACAATCAGACAGAACTTAATATTTATTTTCAACTTTCCCTTCAGCTGAGGTAGAATAACTTCTTCATTAAATCTACAGTAATTCCTTTATTTCCTATGAGGATATAATGAGCACAGTGGAATAGATGGACGTTAATTACTTGGATTTCTAGAAGGCGTTCGATAAGGTGCCGCATAAAAGATTTATCCATAAGATAAGGATGCATAGAATTGGAGGTGATGTATTAGCATGGATAGAAAATTGGTTAACCAATAGGAAGCATAGAGTTGGGATATACTGGAGTACTGCGTAGAGTTCCAGTCTCCTTACTTGAGGAAGAATATACTGGCATTGGCAGTGGTGCAGAGGAGGCTCACCAGGTTGACTCCAGAGGTGAGGAGGTTCGACTAGGAAGAAAGATTGAGACACCTGGATTGTACTAGCTGGAATTCAGGAGGATGAGAGATTTTATAGAAACATATAAAATTATGAAAAGTTTAGATAAGGTAGAGGCAAGAAAGCTGTTTCCACTGATAGGTGAGAATAAAACCAGGGGACATAGATTCAAGTTTCAGGGGAGTAGATTTAGGAGGGAGCTGTGTGGGAACAGCTTTTCTCAGAGAGTGCTGAATCTGTGGAATTCTCTACCCAATGAAGCAGTGGAGTCTACCTCCTTAAATATATTTAAGGCAAGGTTTGGATAGATTTTTTCATAGTAGGGGAATTGAGGGTTATGGGGAAAAGGCAGGTAAGTGGAAATGAGTCCATGGCCAGCTCAGCCATGGTCCTATTAAATAGTGAAGCAGGCTCAATGGGCCAGATGGTCTGCTGCTGCTCCTATATCTTAAGTTCTTATTTTAAACTTTGTTGTCTTTTTGGTGGTTTTATCAGTTAATTCTACTAGTAATCCCCCAAGGCAGTTTTGATGTTCCCATGTATGACATTCTGATGCTTTTCTTTGGCAGAGTTCAGCTGGTCATTTAGGTCTCCCATTGAAAATCTTCATCTATATTAGTTGATTCATGCACGTGCTAAATATTGGCTGTGATATAGCCACAAAATGTACCCTATACAAGAACAACAAGATGAATGGGCCAAATATGGATGTGAAGCACCTGAACTAATAGGGTACTATGTTATCTGTATTTTCAGATAGAAGGGAAGTTCATCTCACCTGACTGCAATTTTTCAAATATAAACAAAATAGAATATCTTAGTCATTAATACATTAATGTTTTTGGAGTTTCCTGCATGTAAATCATTTGCCACATTTCCTCTATTTTGGCAGAGAATACACTGTAAGATCTATTTAATGAATATTTGGAATTCACTGAAGTTGTTCTTCATTTATTGAGAGAATATATCTTCATGGGATATCTATGAAAATTAGTTCTTCTTTGCACTTATGGCAATTCACATTATCTTCTTTCAATGTAGTCATTTACCAGATTCAAGACATGAGAACTGTAGTTTTGTACTATTCTTTGATTTTCCAGGCCATGCAATTACCTAGCAATAGAACCTTCGAGAATCTTCAACTGTAATATTTTTATGAAGGTCTAGGAGATGCTGATACAGTAGCATAATGAGTTAGTGCAACACTTTACAACATTCACTGTAAGATTAGGGTTTGATTCCTGCAGCTGATGGTAAGAACTTGGTGCGTTCTCCCCATGACCAATGGGGTCTCCTCTGGTGCTCTGGTTTCCATGCACATTCCCAAAGCATGTGGTTAGAGTTAGTGAGTTCTCAGCACGCTATATTGACGGCAGAAACGTGGCTACATTTGTGGGTTGCCCAGCACAATCCTCACTGATTTAATTTGACACATTTCACATGTTTCAATGCACATATGACAAATAAAGCTAATTTTCATATTTAAAATATGTAACAGGTAAGCAAATTAAATTTAATGACATGTATACAAGAGACAAACATTTTTCCCCAAGTGAAACCAACTGGCAACCATTTCCAAAACACTTGACATTCTTTCAGAAATTTAATCAAACATTCAGTGTCATAAGTCATGATTTATTTGTCAAGAATACCAGTTTATAAAAGTTTGAAAAAGAATAACAGTTTATGTCATTTTTTAGCTTTTGAGGCATGTAGGGTGTTCACAAGCTCCCCTGTTTGGGCACACAAAAGATGACCTGGCTGATGCCAGAGATATGTAGCACTCTTCTTGCCTGTTGCGTCAGAAGCTTTCAGTGAAGGGCCAAATAAAAGAAAACGGCTTGTACCCTGCTGCTAAGCCTGTCTATGGGATCTTTTAGGAGAACCAGAAACTTTTAGCATTGATTCTTATATTCTATATATTGAAGTGTTCTGTTTTCAGGATGAATTCAATAATAATGTAACCATATTCAAGTAAGCTTCAGTAAAACTTCAAGCCCATAAAACTTAACAATGACAAGTTAGCACAAGTTAGCAATTTAAATCTGAATTTAAATTGGGCTGAGTTTTACAGTTTCTCTGATGTTAAGTTCTTAGAGACACTGTGCCCAGAGCAAAAACCTGTTCTTTTGACTGCTACATATGAGATTATGTCACTCAATTTCAGTTTCTAGAGAGCTAAGTCAGAAATAACATATGAAATGGGTGTCATCAGCTTCACCCAAATGTTACTGTGATTGTAAAAACTGATGCTCTGATTCTCCAAATCATGCTTGTATTTGACTTTTCACTTAAAATGCATATTAAAATTACCAAGTTTGAGAAAATTCTCCTTTTCTGAGAGTATTTTCGAAGATCTGAATTTTAATTAATATAGCTTGTTCAGCAACTGGGAAAAGGGTCTTGAAACATTGACAAATACCAGTGATAGGGACCTTGTGCTCTCCCTGGAGAAACAGAGTAAAGAATTAAATGTTGCAATTGAATGAAAATAAAAACAGACTTACATCAGCACTTTTATTCTACAGATTTTTTCTGGTCAGAATATCATTTCCATAACTCTCAGTATTTTTTTGTTATGATATGGCCATTTGGCAAATCAACTCTATGCTAGTTCCCAGAAAAATTCCTATCAATTCCACTTTCTACTTATATCCCCATTAGTCTCACATCCCTTTAGTTCTCCTACAAACCTGAATACCTGGAGAAAACCCACATAATCACTTAGGAAGCACACAAATGCCATCCAGGCAGTACTGAGGTCAGAATTGAGCCATAATTGCCAGAGTTGTAAGGTAAAAACAGTAAGTGCTGTTCAACAACACAATCATTCTCATTCTTTAACTATTAGTTTTTCTTTAAAACCAGAGTATTCCAAATTCACAAATATAAGCAAGTTCAAGAAGCATTATCCAAGCAAGGTTATCATTATTGTGGATAGATTGACAATAATTTCAGTTTGTTATTATTGCAAATATTTATTCTCAGTTTCTAGTCTTCCCCCGTCCCCTGCCTATCTTTTGTCCCACTCGTATTGACTTACTGCTTTGCTGATTATGAACAGAACAGCTGTTGTTATTGGTTCCCTCATGGTGCCATAACAAACTGGACAGATGTTGCCAAAAAATTAATTTTGGATTGAACCACTTGCCAGAATTCTGTGATGATACATCATTAAATATTTGCAAAGAAATTAGGAAATTCTATTCATTATTTTGGCCCAAATTAAAATTCACTACTTGTGACTAGCTGTGAAATTACTTTGTGACACGAAGGTAGGTACATCCATTTATCACTGAACACATACTGTCCTACTGTGCATAAGCTGTCCACTGAGAGTGTGGCATAACAGAATTACACGCCTAGCACTTATTTCTTCACCAACAGGGAGAATTAATTACTGCAGAGTGACAAGAGATGGATCCCACTCCTCATGTTTCTCAACACATAAAATTAATTGTGAGTTGATAAAACTCTTTCAGATGGATCCTGTTTCCTGCTGCTGGTAGCTTCATTAACATGTTCATTGCAGAGAGGAAAAAGTGATGCCTTGTATCCTCACCACTTCTCTCCTTGGAGTTCAATTCATAGATAAATTAATGGCAGACAACAAGATGTGTTGAATACTTGAGGCACAAAGCCAGAAATATCTACATACAATGCTTTGAGTTTTTGTATTTTGTAAATTAAATTCACAGAAGACTCTAGTAGAGTAAAGTATAGAGAGCATGCAGGATGTTCTCAGCCAGAGGGAACAGCAGGTGATAAATAATTTGAAAATAACAGTCAGAGATTGAAGTCATCTATGCACCAAATAAGTTGGTGCAATATTCTGTTCCAAAGTGGCTCTTAGATCACATTTACTCAACATTTCCAACAAGATTAAATAACTTCTTACTATTGTGAGACATCTTTACAGAGACAAGCTGAGGTTGATGTTCTTTGTTCTTATTGCAGGAAAGGAACAATTTCTAAAGCTGCACATTAAAGAAGGTTGTAGAATGCCAAGATCAATAGACACCTATGCTCTAAAGCTAGATTTAAGTAAGATGTATTCAACTCACAAGATTCATTACTTTGGTAAATTGAATTTTCACTATCAAAAAATGATTACATTTATGTTTGTATTCAGATCAATGATTAGTGAAAGGGAAGCAAGCATTTTATTAGCACTGTTCTCTCCCATGATGCATGTTGTTTTCTCTGTAAGTCATTCACCACAACAGTTATGTTTTCACAAATATTATCCTCATTTGGTGACACTGAAGAGTTTTGGAGTGAGCTCATATTTGGCATCCTGTAGAGCATTTTTTTTAACAGAGTCGCCTCCTGTCTGAAATTGCATTTATTTAAGTTTTGCTTTTAGCAAGCTTTCAATGAGGGTAAAGCTCCCGTTTCCTTATGAGTGATCACATATCAGATGTTCACCACAGGCTATGATATTACTTCCAATGTGTTATTGTCTAGTTATAACCAAACATGGGTCATTACACAGACTTGCCCATGTTTCCGTGACCCCCTTTATTACATAACAGTACATGTTGCCAAGATGTTGATAACAGATGCTTGCAACAATGTGTTTGCTGCAGCGCTTACCACCTATCAATCTACTAAACATTCCAGCAGCAATTTCAATGAAAAAAACAGCTGAAAACACAATATTACTAATAAAGAATGGAATATAATTGAATCATTATGCTATTTATATACGTTTAATATCCTGGAAATTTGTGCGCTGCCAGAAAAAAAATTTCATTACTGGCTTCTAATTGTCTGTCTCTAGTGGGTGGGTTGAAGTTCACTGCTTGAGTACTGTGACCCACTTACCATCTGGCTCAAAGGGAATGGGCAATATGGCAGCTTTGGGAGTATTATGGGAAATGTTCTTGGTGCTAAATATTTAAGTACATTGGCCTGCCTGTCTAGCTAAATATTTGATTAAAAAGATGTTTTACCTATCACCCTAATTTCCTGACTGCTATCTGTTATCACCATGCTTAAGATTCATCCAGAACCACTTGAATTACATCAGTTGACCAAAATAATCCCGCAACTAATTTTATGGAATTTCATTGTAATATATGAATCTTAATGTTATGTAAATCTCTCGTGGAAGCAGAGTCAAAAGCTTATGGGTCTTCAGGGGAAACCCTTGCTTGCATTGCTAGTAGAACACTTCAAACCCTGGCAACTTCTTTTTGAAATTCAGTTCTGATTGCTAATTACTTTTGAATGTGCAGGAGCCACAAGAGACTGCAGATGCTGGAATCTAGAGCATCAAACAATCAGGAACTCAGTATCTGTGGGGGAATGGAATTAGTCAACATTGCAGATTGAAACACTACATCAAGTCGTTCATGGACATCCTAGTTCCATTTTCAACGAGCACCACTGCTGGGAAAAGATTCAACTACCAGTACTAGTTAAACAAATCTCACTTCTCAACTGAATGCACTGAAGTTGGAACTGTATTGAAATAATGCAGGGTTAGATAAGCTAAAGATGGTGAAAGGTTGCAATTATTACAGTGGAGATAATTTTTGTTGCTACTTTAGAGATGGGAATGTTAGGAGTTAGTAGAAATAAGATATGATACCAAAGTTATAATGAAATTAAAAATATCTTCCCATGACCAGATTTAGGTGAGGAAGTATTAGGGCAAAATAAAGATCAGGTAATGAATATTGTATGAGAAGAGATTAAGTATGCATGTTGATATTGAGTAGATATAAGAAGATAATTGACATTTGAAAAGTGGAAATTTAGGTGAATGTTGAAATATTTCTAGTTCAACATCTCCTGTCCTGACAAGTTCTAAAACTGAAATGTTTGTTGATCTGCACAAAGAGTGATATGCATCAAATTCAAGGATGATTCATTGAACTCTACTGAAATGAGTAAGGTCATTCACAGTATTGGTTCTAAAAGCAAAGGTCTTATACCATTCAATTTTAGGTAAGAAAGCAATAGAGGCATAGAACTGATGAATATGATTACAGTACATGAAAGTAGGATGCAGTGGGATTTTGCTGTTACTAGTCTGAGAGAATGAATTAATATTTCTAACAATATATTGACACCTATTTCTTGTTGACTTAACCAATCTGTGTGAGATGAATCTTTGTTAATTATGAATCTATTATTAAATCTGTTAAACATGATATTATTGCTACACAATGTTGTCTGTGGAGACCTAATGTAAGGCTTCTATTGCCTTTTCCCTTCTTCGCTCCCTTGATAGCTTTGATCAGAAGGTCAGTTATCTCTGATGTTTTATAATGTTGAAACAAATAGCATTACTACAAGAATGCTAAAATGTTAAGTTGCATTGAAATGTTGCTGGATTCACCTACCGACTATAGACAAGTAACTTATCTTTATTAGTACACCTGCTGAGAAATATGCTGCTGTTAGCATCTGGCAGTTCAATGTGCTTCTCTTCAACATTCACTCCTTAAAAATCTGGAGCAGAAAATCAAACTGATTTCCCTTCCATTTCCCAAAGGAAATGGGCACTAGCTCTTACGGAAAATTGCTGGCTTCCATTGCTGTCTATGGCTTGTAATGTGAGGCTCATAAAATTGTACAATGAGTGTCTGACAACAAAACAATGTCTGCCTGAGAAATCTGCTGTAAAGTCATCTGTCTAAAAAGATGCAGTGGAGATATAAATCCTGATTAAAGCATCCTGTATGGATGCATCTCGGCTTGGGCTATCAACTGCTCTGCTCAAGATGTCAAAAAATTGCAGAGAGTTGCAGACACAGCTCAGTCTATCATGAAAACTATCCTGTCCACCATTGGTTATGTCTACACTTCTGGATGCCTCCAGAAAGCAACCAACATAATCAAAGACCCCTCTCACTATTCTCTCTTTGCCCCTCTTTTATTGGGCAGAATATACATAAGCTTGAAACACTTGCACCACCAAGCACAAGAACAGCTTTCATCCTGTTGTTATGATACTCTTGCTAGATAAGTAAGGACTCCTGATATCACAATATACCTCAACATAGTTCTTGCACCTTACTGTCTACCTGCTCAGGAATTGGAACTGGATCACTATATTCTGAAATACTATATTTCAGAATACACTTACATTTTGCAAATGATCTGTATGGACGGTATGCAACATATACATTTTCACTGTATATTAGTGCATGTGACAATAATAAGCCAATTACTAATGACCAAATCCAGCAGCTGAATTAGAACTATTCTTTGTGGGGTTCTATAAAGAGTAGGAGTCATATTTAGTGTCATATTAAGTACTATGGGAGTTATTTACTGATTGTTGTATTTTAACTTTAAACACTGCTCAACTAGTGAAGGTTGTTCATTCTGTGAACAAAATATAGCTAAGCAAACATTCTATAACAAGGCGCACAATATAATAATAAAAAATGATTCCACTTTCAACTTTTGTTACTCTCCAATCTTACTATCTTCTCTCCAACTTGTACATAAGATTTTCCTCCTGTTCTATAAGTCTCTTTCCATTAAACTGTTAAAAACTAGTGTTTAACACCAAGTGTCATTTTAATTTAAAACATGAACTGTTCAATCTCACTGGATATTGACCTCTGTTCAAAGCTACTATCCATTAATAATCTCCTCCTTGTCCATTTTGTTCTGGTGTTGTATTCTTAACTTCAACTTCCTTTCATCTCCAATCCATTTTAAGATATCAATTTCAAAATGTATTACTACTGTAATCCTAGATTTAAATCTAATCAGGTATCCATCTCTGCTTCATAAATGACACAATGTCACAAGGTCCAGTAAGTGTGACCATTGTTCATTATTATTTTTCCCTCTTCTAACTCCCTGGAACATTTAACACTTTACTCCTTCAAACTGCCTCCTCTCCATTCCAGTTGTTCCAATTTAGTTATTTTTAATTTATTTTTCCAATTGTTTTGTTTCCTTAGTTCTACACCATTACTGTGGCTTCTTGCTCTTCCTCAGCTGTATTGAAACCATTGGCACAGCTGGGGTCAGACTGACTGCCAGTTATTGCAGATTGCAGTACTGTGGAAAGCTTTGGGATGCTTTGAATTCAAATTATTATTGCACACACACGATAGAGAAGTTCAAACTGCTCAAAATTCCCTTTTGATTATAATTGAATACATATTTTGTGGTTGAACTGTAAATTCTTACCATTTTTTTCAACCTTGGTATCAAGTTCTGAAATACTAAGGTCAGTTAAAAAGTTGCTGGTGGGGAGGGGTCTGGCTGATGATAAGGGATGTGGGATCAACTGTTTTTGAGGATAAATTTAATGATGCCAACAGTCTTGATGAAAGCAATCATTTACCTGAAATGAAATATTTTGTTCACAATGCCCTTATAATCCAGAAATGAACTACCTATCCTCTTTTCATTAATTTACTTCAGAAATGCTCTCATTGTCTCAATAGATGAAAACAAAAACAGGAAAATCACTGAAGAAGAATATTAATAATGTGTAATCTTCTGGCGTTTGAATCTTACATTAAGTGACAACCAATGTTACAATTTAAAAACTCCCCCTTTCTGTTCTTGCTGCATGCTGCAAGATAGCCGTTTTATAACCAGTCAGAAATGAATTTTTTCAATGATTGCATAATTGAAACATATTGAACAAGGTCCCATTGACCTCACAATCTCATCTTCATCTTTATCGTTCAGCTAGATCATCTTGCTATGCATGTTTGGAAACAGCAATGCCAGCAGCTTAACCACTTCGTTTCTCAGTAAACTAGAACTACCATAAGCACAAGTAAATTTGCAGATGCTAGAAATCCAAAGCAGCACACACAAAATGCTAGCGGAACTCAGCAGGCCAGGCAGCATCTGTGGAAAGTAGTCGGCGATTCGGGCCAAGACCCTTTGTCAGGACTGGAAAGAATAAGGTCAAGTCAGAACAAGAGGGTTGGGGGAGGGGATGAAAAGTATAAGCTGGTAGGTGATTAGTGAAACTGGGAGAGAGAGAGAGAGAGAGAGAGAGAGAGAGAGAGAGAGAGAGAGAAAGAGAGAAAATGTAGGTGAAGTAAAGAGCTGGGAAGCTGCTAGATGAAAAAGATAAAGGTCTGGAGCAAAGGGAACCTGATAGGAGAGGGTGGATGACCATGACCATGGAAGAAAGGAAAGGGGAGGAGAACCAGATGGAGTTGATGGGCAGGTAAGGAGATAAGGTGAGAAAGGGAAATGGAAATGAGGAATGGTGAAGGAAAGGGGATGGGGGCAATTACTGGAAATTAGAGAACTCGATATTCATATCATCAGGTTGGAGGCTACCCAGATGGTTGCTCTGCTCCTCCAACCTGAGTGTGCCCTCATTGCGGCAGTACAGGAGTCCTCTGCCAGTTTCACCTATCATCTACCACCTTCTATTTCTTAACACGTGCAAAAGCTGGATGAACTCAGCAGATCGGGCAGCATCCGTTCAAATGAGTAGTCAACAGATGCTGCCCGAACTGCTGAGTTCATCCAGCTTTTGTACGTGTTGATTTGACCACAGCATCTGCAGTGTACTTTGTGTTTATCCTGTACTCCCTTCCCCCCAACCTTCTAACTCTAACCTCCTCTTTCTTTCCAGTCCTGATGAAGGGTCTTGGCTTGTATCATCGACTGTTTACTCTCTTCCATAGATGTGTCTGGCCTGCTAGACTAGAACTACCTTTAAATGGAGAGTATGTTTCTCATTTTGTATTTAAACAAATACAAAAATAATTGCACCTTAGACTGGTAAGGAAACACCAATGCCTTCGAGTGGAAAATCCTACAAAAAATACTAGATACAATCCAGTCCATCTTGGATAAAGCCCTCCCACCACTGAGCATATCTGCACAGAGTATTGTTGCAGGAAAGCTGCATCCATCATCAGGGACCCCCATCACCTAGGTCATGTTCTCTTCTCAATACTGCCAATCAGAAAGAAGGTACAGGAGCCTCTGGACTCACACTACCAAGTTCTGAAACAAAAAAGATCTCTCAACCATTTGGCTTTTGAACCAAATACTTCCACTACCTATGGATTCACTTTCAAGAACTCTTCATCTTATGTTCTTAATATTTATTGCATATTTGTTTATTATTATTTCTTTCTTTCTGTATTTGCACAGTTTATTGTCTTTTGCACACTAGTTGAATTCCCATATTTGTGCAGTCTTTCTTTGATTCTATTATGGATTTATTGAATATACCCATAAGAAAATAGATCTTAGGGTTTTATATGGTGGCATATACTGTATATACTTTGATAATAAATTTACTTTGAACTTTAAATTATTCATATTTTTATGGCATAGAAAGAGGTCACATTAAACCTATTCACCAACTTATTTTCTTGTAATACATTCCCTGTCACAGGTTCACCAATCTCTCTATTGACCCTCTGACACCCATTTGCAATACAGGTAATTTACCTACCAGAATGACATTCAAATGTAGGATGACTCAGAAACACCCAGGTTTCTGTAAAATCAGTACCAACTACTGTGTCACTGCTCAGTTTCCTTCATGCAAGTCTGTCTGTTGATTCCCTGCAAATTCTGTGTCAAGATTATTGTTTTTAAATTATTTTTAATATTCCAAAACGATCTGAATTCAATACGTATTGACTGCTCATTTTTATTGAATGTGCTGATAAAATAAAGGGGGTGAGCATAGTCCTGCTCACTCACTGCTGTTTTTTTTTACCCAAACAGTTTTTGTCTGTACCATCGAGGGTCTATTGCGAAATGATTAACCGGTAAAATATTGAACTTAGAACTACATTTTTAAAAACTGCGCAAGATTATTTTTGTTCAGCATGTGTCTTATTTTTTTTCGTTACTGAGAGTAAGTGTAAAGTTGTGAAAATCTTCATTGGTTGATCAACAGTCTTATAGGTAACAATGTGAATACACCTTTCGTTACCAAAACCACTTCAATGATGGTTGACAGAATAGATAGACCTTTATGTTCTGTTATGTTATGTTATGTTCTTTATGTTAAGTGTTCTGTTGACTTTCCCAACCCACCTGATGAAAAGTTTGAGTCATCTCTAGAGATAAGTTTTTAACTCCATGTTAGTACAGGACTGGTGAAATTGAATTGTTTTTTTTAATCTTTCTGAGGCTGTGAGAGTACTTATAAAGTAAAATGATTAAAATGAAAATAAGTCGATCATTTCTGGATTACTATAAATGTGCCAGAACTCTATGGACGTGGTATGTCATTTCAGGCAATTAATCTATCTGGAAGACTTGAGGCACAATGAACTCTGCTGTATTATCCACTTTATCATTATTAGAATAGCTTTCTGAACATGGCCCCATCAACCACTCTCCCTGTTCCCTCAGCCTATCCCACAAGCACAGCTGAGACCGAATGCCACCACTGGGTCATGAAATCTGCTGCTTCACACAAGTGGCTTGCATGGAAAATGGACAATTGTCTCACTAATGAAGAGGTGGATCCTTTGTTAAGATTTCACACATTGCAGGAGCAAAGTTGAAGGAGCTTTACAACTAAACGAGATTAGCTATCAGCTCCATATGTTTAAATGTGCTTCTGTTTACTAAACAAAGAACTAGTAATTGAAACCGGACTCTAAATGTTATTTGTTTTCATGAGTATGTCACTTCCTTAACATCAGAAGAAGTTTTTGTCAGTATATAAGTACATCCATAGAACACTATCCAAAGACAAAGAGACAACAGATGCTGGAATCTGGACTGAAAAACTAACAGCTGGAGGAATTTAGCAGGTGAGGCAGCATCTGTGAAGGCAAAGGATTGGTGACTTTTTGAATTGAGATCCTGCACAAGAATTCAGTCTGTCCTTGCTCAGACCCTGTCCTGATACAGACTGTCAACCTAAAGCATTTGCCATCTGTTTATCGCCACACATGCTGCTTGCCCCATTGAGTACCTCCAGCAGACTATTTTCTTGCTATACTTACCTGTGCTGTTCTTGCAATACATATGTGCTATTTTGAATGCCCATAGGTTATTTCCTACTAAAATTAGTAAATGTAGGAATTTGGGGACTCCAATATGGAATCTGTCTTGAAACTGCTCATTAGCCCAGATCAAGGGTGTTTGATGTTGCTTTCTGTGCAATCTCTGGAAAAAGATGTCCGTTCATGAGAGACATTGCCAGCTGAGAGTGGGATAAGGTGGACTGAAGCTTTTCTTTAACTAAGACAGCAAACTACAGGTGCTAACTATTGTTATGCATCACTTTGGATAAGCATGAAGTAAAATGCAGAATATATGCAACAGTGGCATCTGTCAAGTGCGAAATAAGAGTTTATTTGATGGAAATAGAATCTTTTTTTGCTGTTGTTGCTACCCTATGGATGGGAAGTGCAAAATTGATCAGGATATGTGATCTGCAATTCCCTGTGAAATTACATCACATTTCTTTGTAAACACAACAGGCTTGGGCAAGGAGTCTGCTCAATACAGACTGATATCACTGATAGTGCAAAGCACATCTCATCTTATCATGGAAACTTCTATATGTGCATGCAGATTGAACAAACCTCATAGTGCTCCAGCAGAACTACAGGCTTGCTCAACAAAACTTAGAGGGCTCAGTCCCAATCTAAAGACCCATTGAAAACCCAGTGGTGAAGATCACAAGGGAATCATCTTTGATGGATTAAATATTTCCACCATTGTTGATGGGATTTATTGTTGTCATTTTTCAGAAGGGGGGGGGGGTTTGATTGTTAATGCATTCCAATGACTTCCTCAAATGTCTACTTCCAACAAGACAATTTCATCAGAGAGGCTATATGCCATTCTTGGCAAAATGTGATCCAAATCAAACCCACTGCTCAAAGGTGTGTTTTGCTGTAGGTGCAATCACTGTCAGGGTTCATATCAAATGGAAATAGTGCTCTGCAATAGTTGTATTTCTTGCACAATTTCTGAAATTACAGACAATTGCCAAAAGCAAACTGAAGGATCACGGTTCACGTAGGGTATGCACACGTAGCAACATTTCTCCCCATCACCTCTCTTCCAAAAGAAAACATCAGTTGCAGTGTAGCTGTATCTGAGCATGTTAAAATATCTAGGCCAATATTTCAGGTTGAGAGTATAATGTGTTTTATTTTAGTTTTTCTTCAGCATTTGTCCCATAGAATAATCTTCAAGTTAGTTGTTAATATCTTCCATGAAATTGAAAAAAAGACCACTTTACATAAAGTATAATATTATTAATAGCTTCAGATTTGTTGTTATTTGAAGTCTATGCCTAGTTACAAAAAAAGTCATAATTTTTAACTTACTGATTTCCATCACTGAGATGTAGAGGAGAGGCAGTGATTTTCATGCATTAGTACAGATTTGCCTTGAGTCACAGTGCTTAATTCAGGTCTAACATGTGTTTCCATGACAGCCCTAAATCTTTCTGAAATGTAGTCACTGTTGGCAAAATGCTCCTCCACAGCCACCTCCACTACTTGTCCATCCTCAATCCCTAAAATAACATCAAAAATCATTTTGTATCTTAACTTAGCTAATCCAACATAATATAATGTCTTCAATAGCCTTTCTGCTTTGAAAAAAATAATCTAACAACATGCCCAAAATTTTAAACATTTTTTTAAACTTCTCAGAATTTTGGAAATCTTTTGCCATTTGACAAATTGAACAGAGTCAAATTGTTAAAAAAATCTGAATGCATCAGAAGGTGGCTGCAAACCTTCAGCTTCTGATACTTAGCAGCCTAGGACAACTGCTTGGAAGCAACCCTTTCCATGGTGGCAGGTCATCATTTTAAATATGCTAGTGAGCTTGCTGCCTCTGATTCAAACTGCACCATAGATTTTACTGTGGGAAGCCATGGTTGCAATGGAAACAAGGTGTTGGCAAATTTGGCGTGTGGGTAACAGCCGGTGGCCACTTTATTAGGTACACCTGTACATCTGTAGGTTAATGCAAATATCTAATCAGCCAATCATATGGCAGCAACACAACACATAAAAGCATGCAGACATGGTCAGGAGGTGCAGTTGTTGTTCAGACTAAATATCAGAATGGGGAAGAAATGTGATCAAAATGACTTTGACCCTGGAATGATCGTTAGTGCCAGATAGGGAGGTTTAAATATCTCAAAAACTGTTGATCCTCTGGGATATCCCTTGAGTTTATAGAGAATGGTGCAAAAAACAAAAAAAACATCCAGTGAGCAACAGTTTTGTGAGCAAAATTACCTTGTTAATGAGAGAGGTCAGAGGAGAATAGTCAAACTGATTCAAGCTGACAGAAAGGTGACAGTAATTCAAATAAGCATGTGTTACAAAAGTGGTGTGCAGAAGAGCATCTTCAAACACACAACACTTCAAACCATGAAGTGGATGTGCTGCAACAGCAGAAGATCATGAATATACACTCAGTGGCCCTTTTTTAAGTACAAGGGGTGCGTGATAAAATAGCCACTGAATGTATGACCTATGGGCTATATGACGAGACTGCTACAATGGTGATTTATTTTGCCATTATCCAGTCCCCCTCAGTTTTAACTCTAAGACCTTATGATCTGACATGAGAGAATCTATGATGGGGTTCATTACACCTTGTAAATATAATACAAGGCATTGGTATTTGTGCTACAGTCTGTTCTAGATTCCTTATCACTGAATTGAAACCAAGCTTCTGAATCAGGCTAATGACTAGATGAAATATTTGTCATGACAAAGAGAACCTGCTGTTGTTTAAGATGAAGTGATGTGGACATTTCTTCTCTGAAGCTGTTTGTCACCATCTATCCATTCCAGTGAATAGCCAAACCTCCAGCTCTGGAAATATTAAATAATAATTTATCCTTAACTTATCCTTAACTTCCATTGTTTTTGTTTGTTTCTTTGAATAGCTGTAAACTAAAATTAAGTTCCTTCAATTGCCACAGAGAATTTCAAGCAACTTTTACAAATGAGCTCACGCACACAGACAGTGCTAGGAAGGTGGAATTACTAGTCTGTATAGTGATGCAGCGGCTATCTAAAAAAATCAGATCTTTCTACAGTTAGCTGGTAGATACTTCGATTTCTTGTTCACATTAAAATAAAAAGCCACACAAAGCAATGTTGTGAAGTTCATTTTGTTTCAGCTTTTGAAATGTTATCTACTGTACTTGCTCTGAAAATTAAAGAAAATCTCTTGGAACGGAATGTTGAGTCCAACTGCTTGTCACTATTTGTCATCAGTTAAATGCAAATTTAGAGATGTTCCTGATCATTTAAGAACATTCAATTCCAGACATAACACACGTCCAAATAGTTTGCATTTGAAAGAACAGATATGAGTTATCATTGTCAGAGTTTCAGGCAAAAGAAAATATTTTTTGCACAGTACTGTATGTGTCATGAGTGAGTTTCTAAGTCTGGCAGGAGTAAGCAATGTTGGGAGGTGAGGATGGAATGCGACAGGAGGATGTGGGACAGCTGACCGAGAAGGGATGCTGGGGGTGGGGATGGTGCAGGTCCAGACACACCTATGTCTAACACCAGGCAAGAGTCAAAGAACACTTATTATCAAAGAATGTATAAGTTATATGCCTTGAGATTTATCTACTTATGGGCATTTACAAAGCAAGCAAACTGAAGAACCCAATTAAAAACAGAAAGAAAAAGCCACTGCGCAGAGAAAGAGAAAGAAAAAACCAAAATCATACAAACAGTAGAGGTAAGCGACAGTGTTCCAAACCAGATTGGGTCCTTCGATCCGCTCTGTGGAGCAGTCAGATTCGGACCGAGCCTCGGTCCTTCGATCCACTCCATGGAGCAGTGAGGTTCGGACCGAGCCTCGGTCCTTCGATCCACTCCATGATGCAGTCAGATTCGGACCGAGCCTCGGTCCTTCGATCCACTCCATGGAGCAGTGAGGTTCGGACCGAGCCTCGGTCCTTCGATCCACTCCATGATGCAGTCAGATTCGGACCGAGCCTCGGTCCTTCGATCCACTCCATGGAGCAGTGAGGTTCGGACCGAGCCTCGGTCCTTCGATCCACTCCATGAAACAGTCAGATTCGGACCGAGCCTCGGTCCTTCGATCCACTCCATGGAGCAGTCAGATTCGGACCGAGCCTCGGTCCTTCGATCCACTCCATGAAGCAGTCAGATTTGGACCGAGCCTCGGTCCTTCGATCCACTCCATGGAGCAGTCAGATTCGGACCGAGCCTCGGTCCTTCGATCCACTCCATGGAGCAGTCAGATTCGGACCGAACCTTGGTCCTTTGATCCACTCCGTGGAGCAGTCAGATTCGGACCCAGCCTCAGTCCTTTGATCCACTCCATGGAGCAGTCAGATTCGGACCGAGCCTCGGTCCTTCGATCCACTCCATGAAGCAGTCAGATTCGGACCAAGCCTTGGTCCTTTGATCCACTCCATGAAGCAGTCAGATTCGGACCAAGCCTTGGTCCTTCGATCCACTCCATGGAGCAGTCAGATTCGGACCGAGCCTTGGTCCTTTGATCCACTCCGTGGAGCAGTCAGATTCGGACCCAGCCTCAGTCCTTTGATCCACTCTATGGAGCAGTCAGGTTAGGACCAAGCCTTGGTGACAGTAGCACAGCAACTGGAGCAGTTCACATTAGAGAGATGAATGAACATCACAGGAGAGCGAGCAAAACCAGCCCAACCCCATTTCTGACCCTGACACTCAGGCTTTCTGGTCTGTCCAGACTGGTGCTTAAATTGTCCAAGCACTGGGTAGTGCCTTGCTCCAGGATCTTGACCCTAGCAGAGCAATATGTTTGGGCCACGAAGCCCAAAGCCATTCTCAATCTCACCAAATCTGCTTGGCATTTGGAGCGATCCAACCTCTACCTGGTTTAGGTGGACAGGCATCAAAACTCCTCTGCATTAACTCCTCTCCTAATCATTCACTCTAACTCCAACTCCGACAGTGAACAAGACTCTGTCTGAAAATTCACTTTTGTTTCAGCTTTCTGATGCACCTTCAAAACAGCTTTGCCTTTGCTTGCTTCTTCATTGTTTGTAGTGATAATTTACCACAACTTCCTTCAGCAAAAATGATATTGTTAATGATTTTAGTTGAATTTCTTGCCATTCCAACTGCTAGTGAGCTCCTGCATGCCTTTGGTGGCACTATCTTAAACCAGAAGAAGCCTCCTTTTTCACCACGATCATCAAGGTCATTTGAATCCAAACAATAGGTTTATTGATTATTACAGAATGACCCTCTGGTGTTTCCCACTCACTTCTTTCTCCCTTCCGTTTTTTCCAATTATGATTCCTGTCTCTGAGAAAGTCATCATTTATGTCACTGCATCTTCCATGCACTGGCATCAGAGAATTTAGGCTATTACATGCATTAGGTTTCCATTATGATCTGCAGCTGATAAGCCATGAAAAACTTAACTTCTTTCCTCCATTGGATAGTTGAGTAAAAGATGATACTGATTTAAAGATAAAATGCTTCCTCAGGAACTAAATGTGATATGTATGCTCTACATTCTACTTTTAACCAAGGAGTATTTTTACAAATGTAACACTTGCCCAAAAGGCTGGTATATGTCTAGGGCAGGGGTCGGCAACCTTTACCACTGAAAGAGCCATTTGGACCCTTTTCCCACAGAAAAGAAAACGCTGGGAGCCACAAAACCCGTTTGACATTTAAAATGAAATAACACTGCATACAACGTTTTTATTTTGCCTTTATGCTATGTATAAACAAACTATAATGTGTTGCATTTATGAAATCGATGAATTCCTGCAGAGAAAACAAAATTACATTTCTGCATGCAACAAAAACATATTGAACTCCAAAAAAAAAAGACGTTGGGTTGAAGGTTACTTTTAAGTAAAATACTCAATGTCTACCATGAAGTGTAGCTTTTCCAGCCACTCTGAAAGGTAAGCCCTTTGCTGCCCAGGAAAGTTCTCACTTCTTCCAGACACGTGACAAAGCATTTCAGCATCTCCCCTCTGGACAGCCACCAGACTTTGTTGTGCAGCAAGAGATCAGAATATATGCTTTCCAGCTCGTCCAGTAACAAACGGAATTGACGGTGATTTAAACTTTTTGCCATTATTTTATTGACAATCTGAATTATAACATCCATTACTTATGTGCATTCCAGAGGAAATGTTTGAGCGCATAGTGCCTCTTGGTGCAACATGCAGTAAAAAGTCAGCAGTTTTCTGTCCAGCGACTTCTGCAGTAAAGCCACAAATCCCTTGTGCGCTTCTGTGATACTTGGTGCCCCATCAGTAGCTACTGACACCAGATGGGTGGTCTTTATTCCTTTGGCTCTTAAACAATTCAAGACAGCCTCACAGATGTCCTCCCCCTGTGTTTGGCCTTTTAGAGGTATCAACTCAATCATTTCTTCCTGTGGCCCGGCAGAGTTTACATACCGGCAGAACAGCGCTATTTCTTCAATATTATCTTTGTCTTTAGACTCGTCACAGGCAATCGAGTAGGCCACAGCTGAATTGATGTCTTTAATTTGCTGTCTTGTGATGTCTTCTGCCATTTTCATGGCTCTGTCGTTGACAGTCTTTGCAGAGAGGGGCATATCCCTGATTTTCTGCACAATTTCACACTTGTTTTTAAAGTCGGTGAGTAGATGTTCTGAAATCTTAATGAAAGATTCTTTTATATATTCACCATCTGTAAACTGCTTCCCGTGCCTGACTATTTCCTGAGCGGCAACAAAACTAGCATATGTAGTTGATTTTCCAGACTTCATCCACTTCTTGAATTGATTTTTGCTCAGATCAACCTTCCGCATAAGTTCCAAAACGTATTTTTTTTCTCTCATCTCCATCCGGATATTTTTGAGCAAAGGCTGCATGTTTATTCTGGAAATGTCTTGCGACATTTGACTTTTTGTTGTTTGCTAGTTTCTCATTGCATATTAAGCATACCGGTAAACCAGTCTCGTCAGCAGTGAAAGCAAATGAATCTGCCCACGTATCATTAAACGTTCTGTTTTCTTCAGTCACATTTCCTTTTTTAGAATTCTCCATCATTGGCCTACCTTGGATTGAAAAATTAAAGAAATCGCGCACTGGCGGGTGTCAGGCATTGGCAGTGGTGACGTATATTAATAGCGACAAAAAACACGTTATATTTAGATTGCACAAGATCACCATAATCTTCAAATTTAGAATTACATTTCAAAAACTAACAAACTAACATAAAATACATTTTAATTAAATACTCATCATTTATTTTCCAAAGCCACAGGAAGCCGCAGCACAGAGATGAAAGAGGCGCATGCGGCTCCGGAGCCGCGGGTTGCTGACCCCTGGTCTAGGGGAAAAGGAGATCCAGCCACACACCAACCCCAACTCCCGTACACGCAGGTGCTGTGAGAATCGAGTTTATGCCTCACGCCGCCCACGGTATCAACTTCACACCAAATACCGTTATGAAATACACTTTAAAGAGTTTACTAACATTAACTAAAGAAGGATTAGGCAATACAATATATATATACAAGGAATAAAAAAAACAAAAGGCGCCAACTTATCAAAGTTCAGTCAGTGTAGTCCACATCGTAGGAGCTCAATCAACAAACCAACAACCCATCCGACCGCCACGCCGTCGCACCTGGGACCACCCCAGTGGTCTTACGAGCAGTCCAGCGCAAGTCCACCTTCCTCGGCATCTTCCTCCCTACTCCCCTCACACCAAAAACCTGTGAAAAGCCCTCCCCCAAGTTCCTAGCCTCACAAGACACAATAACATTCCCCATTGATTAACAAATGAATACAATTACCATATCAGCCATCTTAAAGTGAAACCACGGTGAGAGAAACAATTATCAGACAAAGAAGCATTCCTACTCGTAACAAACCAAAGAAGCCATTTTGAGTAACATACACAGGACATTGTACACAATATACTAGCTCATACTTTTATTAAGGTAAGCTTGTCTAGAAAGTGGATGACCCTTAGTTTTAGTACATTAAAGCATTCCTGCAGTGAACACAAGATCCAGTTTGATTTCCCTTGAAAAATTTATGGAAGAGACCATCTTAGAGTTTCCCAAGGGATGTAGAGCCAGGATGCGTTGGTCTCTACTCTGGAGATGATATGTGCTTCTCTACTGGGATCAGCAATAATCCTGTCACGTAGCATCCTCTAGATGAGGTGAGAAGTGAATCTTTCAGTTTCAGCGCGATTTCACACTAATCTAGCTGGAGTTCTGTTCTTGACCATGCCAGGGCAGTGTGAAGTTCCTCCAGAACAGCAATACCTACCAGGAAGCAACTCATGGTTCTCATTCAGCTGTGAATACCATTGATAAATGAAGCAGGGATACCACCCCATGAGTAGTACAGTGTTATCCATGAAGGGAGATATTAAACTTGAGATGATAACCTTCTCACATTACCAGAACAATAGCATGCTTGATCCAATTTCTCTCCTACTAAAAAAAAGATATATAGGCGGAACAAGTGCCACATGTGACCCTACACCTCCTCCCTTACCACCATTCAGGTCCCCAAACAGTCCTTCCAGCTGAGGCAACACTTCACCTGTGAGTTCGTTGGGGTCATCTACTGCATCCACTGCTCCTGGTATGGTCGCCTGTATATCAGTGAGACTCAATGTAGATTGGGAGAGTGTTTCACTGAGAACCTAAACCCTATCTGCCAGAAAAAGCCAGATCTCCTGGAAGCCAACCATTTCACTTCTACTTCCCATTCCCATTCCGACACGCCAGTCCATGGCCTCCTCTACTGCCATGATGAAGCCTCACATAGGTTGGAGGAGCAACACCTTATATTTCATCTGGGTAGCCTCCTCCATGGGATGCATGGACGTTGGTTTCTCTAACTTGCATTAATTACTCCCCACCCTTCAACATTCCCCATTCTTGTTTCCCTCTCTCACTTTGTCTACTTATCTGCCCATCACCTCCCTTTGGTGTTCCTCCTCCTTTTTCTTCCATGGTTTTCTATCCTCTCCTATCAGAATCCCCCTTTTCCAGCCCTTTATCTCTTTTACCAATTGACTTCTCAACTCTTCACTTCACCCTCCCCCACTCCCTATCACTTACTGCCTGTACTTCTTCCTTCCTTTCCCACCACCTTCTTCCCCTGGCTACTTCTCTTTCTTTCCAATCCAGGGCCCCAAACAGTCCTTCCAGGTGAAGTAACACTTCACCTGTGTGTCTGTTGGGGTCAGCCCAAAATATTGACTGTTTACTCTTTTCCATAGATGCTGCCAGGCTTGCTGAGTTCCTCCAGAATTTTGTGTGTGTTCTTAATAGTTGAACTTATTAGCTAAGGTCCATGCACTCTCCACCCACGCTCAAATACCTGCTTATCTGTGTGTTCTGATTGCACAAATTCTTGACTCCAAGGGACTAGACACATATGATTCAGGATTTGCCAGCTGCCTTAGTTCCATGGTGAAACTCATAAGATTACAGTCTGGGCATCTGAAGACTTTCCACAAAGTCTGAAAGAGTACTTAGTATGCAGGTTTAGGACACTGATTTCTTCTCTCATAGCCATCCTCCTCACTTTGCACACTCAATCAAACTTCTTAGCCAATCTTTGTAAGCTGCTCCCTCATATGGAGTATGTAGTCATCTGACGCTGACCTACAAAGCTTTTTGTGGGTCACTAAGGTCAACTGTGATTCAAAGTGGAAGGGTAATCATACAGCACCTGATTGCACTCAGAGAGAGGATGCCATGACATAGCACAAGACTATCCAAATCCACCTGCAAGTTTGACAAAAAGGAAAGCCATTGGCCTATGTAACCTTAAAGACAAATGTCATAATTTCCGGGTAATGTATTATTTCATCTTTTGTATAAAATGGCTCTCAGGACACAGCAACATTCTCAACTGTTCTGATTTAACATAAATAAATCCTTTATCACATCGAGATAAGATGCAACTCCTGACAATGCTGCTCATCCACATATTAATTATCTGAAAATTGATTTCTTCTATATTTCATGTCAACATGCTCAAGAAATCCCCAATTGCTAGGGGATTGTGAAATATGTTAATTTTTTGTGAAAAATATGATAGCTTCACTACAGAAGATACTGAAGTAATTGGACTGATGCTATTGCTGCCATTTTATTATCGCAATGGTAGAGTGCGCGCTCCAATGTGCAGTAGGAATTCTTCTGAAATGTAATCAGTAAATGCTAGATGCTCAGTAGATCATACAAGATCTGTGGAGAGAGAAACAAGGTTTATGTTTGAAGATTGACAATATTTTGCTAGATTGACAGAGGCTAGGAAACAAAAGCAAGGAGGAACAGATGAAATGTCTGTGAAAAAATAGAGCCAAGAAAGAGGGAAAGATGCAGATGGTGTCTCCAGCAACTGAAAGAGAGTGTGTCTGGAGGTGAAATACCATAAATAGAAGAAGATGCATTCATACAGCTGAGAGACAAAAAGCATACTTTCATGCAGAAGGCTGAAATTGCTAGAATTCTGAGACTTCATTTCTGTCTTTCTTGCTTTGTTCTTACAACCTCTGAAAGGTGGAATACAGCCAGAGTTGACATATATAAGTATGAGTCTATGATGAAATGTGTCATCTGCTCTTTAGAGCTGTATTCTCAGAGCCTTTTCTTATGCTCATGAATGAAAGGAAAAGGAATAGATGAAGAGGATGATCAAAGTGGTTATTTAGGTAAGTGTGACATGCCATTAGTCACATCCAGTTATTGTAAGTAAATTGAAAGATCTTGAGACAAGGGGACATCACGTGGGTGCCGGGCAAGATGGCTGCATGTTAGTGGAGCTCCGACAACCCAACATAAAATTCTATCAATTGGAGCATATTTATCCCGCCTTATTCAGATACAGCTGTTCTACAGTTACAAACTGTTTTTTTCACTAAAAAATAACAACACTGCGAGATAATTCGGTACGATGCCAAGACCTTCAACCAGCGCTACAGCGAGCCAAGTGGCTACAAGACAGGATTCGCAATCCGAAGCTCAAGGCATGCTAACGACACAGACGGACCAAGGAACCAACATGGAGAATTTACTGGCTGAGTCGTATCAGTTCCATTTTGCTCAGGGGGGCTACCGATGTATCTACAATTAAAGAAACGGCAATGGAGTTGAAGAACTCCGTCAATGCCATTCAAGAGAGGCTGGTGGAAGCTGAGGGTCACCTCTCCAGTGTGAAGGACACCACGGTGCAACTGGTGGGTGCCAGCGAGCAGAATGATAAATGCTTGGACCCCTGTGGAACCGTGTGGAGGAGCTTGAGAACAGGAGCAGACGGAACAACATCAGGCTGGTCCGTCTAAAGGAGGGCGTGGAAACGGGCAGTCTGATTAAGTGTGTGCAAAGTAACATTTCTGAGGGATTTGGCATCGAACTAAACACAGAGATTGAGATTAAGAGGACGTACTGATTCCCGGCTCCGAGGACGGGCGAGGATCGCACACCCCCCCCCACCCCCAGGCTGGTCCTAATACGATTCTTGTACTCTTCAGCCAGAGTGAAAGTGCTGCAAGCTGCCAAAGCAAAAAGAGGAGTTGAGTGGGAGGGATGCAAAGTCTCCTTCTTTCTGGATATGTCCAGAGAATTGACTGAAAAATGGAGGGCATTTACTATTGCTCGGAAAATGCTGCAAAGAGTCAACGTGAGGTAGACACTCGCTTATCCAGCAGTTCTACGCTTCACGTGGAAAGGAAAGAACAAGGTCTTTACTACTGCTGGAGAAGCAGAGAAATTCATTCAGGAGAAGTGTGGCACTGGCATTGACTGAGAGACAGAAGTAGGTGGAGATAAATTTTTAGGTACAACAGGGTGGGTGGGGAGCTGGATAAAGCGGTTTGTTTAGTGCTGGATTTAGTAGCTGGCATGGTACTTCGTGAAACATATACTGTATAATTGGCCCAATAGCATTATCAGACCATGCACTGGTTGAAATTCAAATTGCTTTAAATACTGAAAGGGGGAGGAGGGGTAGATGGCGAATGAATTTTATGCTGTTAAAAGATGAGGATTTCAGTGATAAGCTGGCTGAGGATCTGACTTCGTTTTTTGAACTGAGCGTAGGGAGCACAGTAAAGCTGTCCTCGGTATGGAAGGCATCCAATGTGTATATAAGAGGAAAATTAATAGCACAAACATCTAAAAGGAAGAAAGAAAGTATGGAGCAAATAAAAAAATCTGCAGGCAGAAATAACCACATTGGAAAAGGTCTTATCAAGACAATATACCGATGACTTATACAAAGACCTGTGCAATTTGAAACTCCAGCTAAATAACATATATAACGAAGAAGCAGAATATGCGTTATTTAGATGAAAAACAAGTTTCTTTGAAGGCGGTGATGAAGCTGGTAAGCTGCTGGCATGATATTTAAAGCAGCAGAATACGAATAGTGTTATACCTGTAAGTAAGAAAGGGCATACATTAGTGTCATCATCAAAAGAAATTAACAAAGTCTTTCAACAGTTCTATGAACATCTCTATGCATCACCCTTTAATCACGACCAGGAGGCGCTGAATCAGTTTTTTGCTAACATAAAATTTCCTACATTATCCCCACAACAAGCTGAGTCCTTGGATGCCCCAATTACTGAGAATGAGGTCAGATGGGCTATTGCGGCTATGAAAGTGGGGAAATCTCCAGGTATGGACAGCTTCCCAGTTGCATATTATAAGAAGTTTTTGGACATATTGGCTCCTATTCTAACAAAAATCTATTCAGAAGCATTTAATTTGGAATCTTTACCCAATACATTTAATGAAGCATTAATATCATTGATCCCCAAAAAAGACAGGGATGCAATAGATCCTTCCAATTATAGACCTATTAGCTTAATTAATGTGGACTGTAAGATACTGACTAAAATACTGGCTTCGCGATTAGAGGAAGTATTGCCATCTATAATTAACACTGACCAGGTTGGCCTCATTAAAGGCAGATCCCCAACTGACAATTTAAGGAGATTACTGCACTTAACATGGCTGAACTCCCCAAGTTGTGTCCCAGTTACCGCCATCTCCCTGGACACTGAAAAGGCCTTTGACAGGGTTGAGTGGAGATTTTTAACCACGGCCTTGTCGTTCTTTGGGTTTGGCTCTATCTTTAAATCATGGATTAGAATTTTGTATAAAAATTCTAAGGCTGCAGTTATTACAAATGGTATCATATCCCCATTTTTCATGGGGTACATGCCAAGGCTGCCCCCTCTGCCCACTGTTATTTACGATTTTCTTGGAACTGTTGGCAGTCATGATTAGAGCAGATACAAATATTAGAGAGGTGAAGGGAGGTGGAAAGGAGCATAAGTTGATGTCATATGCTGATGATATTTTATTACTGATTAGTGACCCTCCTAATTCCTTAACCCCACTAATGAAAACAATTCAATTATATTCTGAAGTGTCTAGTTATAAAATCAACTGCAGTAAATCTGAGGCTATACCAATGTCAAAATTGTTTTATTCAAATTCAGTATCTCAGTTTAATTTCAGATGGGTGCCAGTTGGAATGAAGTATCTAGGGGCCAAACTCAGTCAGAATTTGGATGAAATAATTACTTTAAATTATGATCCGTTATTGAGTAGGATAAGAAACAATCTGGATAATTGGAGGGCACTATGACTGTCACTGGGGTAAAGTCAATGAGTTAAAATGGTCATAGCACCTCAGTTTAACTATCTTCCTATTATGCTTCCTTTAAATATTTCAGATCTGTACAAGCAATACAACAAAATTATTAGTGACTTTCTATGGGAAAAGAAGAAGCCCAGAATTAAAATGAGTAAGATGTGTATGTCCAGGGACATGGGTGGGCTCAGTCTACCAGACGTCAGGGCACATACATTATCCTTTGAAATGACCAAGTTAGCTAATTATTGGGAAAAGGCTGATGTTGATTTAGATTGGGTAGTTATAGAACGGAGCTTGGCTGCTCCTCATTCTTCCCTTAACATTCTCTCACAACATGTGGAAAACAAGACTATTTCACTATACTATTTCACTCAAGGAGTGTGTGGAGTACAATTCATAAAGCTCGTAAAATGTAATATTTAAATCAGTTATATTCCTCGCTCTGGAATAACCCTGCGATATGCATTTGGAAAAGAATGGTGTACTGGAAAGAATGGAAGATTAAAGGTGTAAATACAGTCGGTGATCTCTATGAGAATGGGATTTTTATGTCGTATGTGGATTTGCAGAGGAAATATAACTGTACATAAAGGGAATTTCTGGAAGTATTTACAAATAAGACATTGCATTAGTAGCATATTCAAGAATGGTGCCCCACAAAGTAACCCTTTAACTGAACACTTTACACTACCACAGGAAGTTCATAAAGCATTAGTGTTTTACAAAATGTTCAAGCACTCTGTGGGTGAACCCTGTAACAATCTCAAAGCAGTATGGCAGAAGGATCTTAGAAGTGATATTGAAGATAATGAGTGGTCAAGTATTTTATCAAATGTGGGTAGACATATTAGGGAAGCAAGAGGGAAATTTATTCAGTATAAGATAGTACACATATTATTAGACACCAACTAGACTCTACAAAATGGGGATTGTTGATAATTATTTATGCTGGAAATGTAAAAATAAGGTGGGTACATACTTTCACATGATTTGGGAGTGTTCCATGGTTCGACCATTTTGGTGTAAAGTTCTTGATTTGTTGGGGAATTGGTCAGGTCCTACACTGCCCTTGTGCCCATGGCTTTGTCTCCTGGGTGATAGGACAATGATACCTAATGTAAACAATGACAAATTTACTATTTTAAAGGTGGGTCTAATCACAGCTGCAAGAATTACATTGCAAAACTGGAAAAAACCCAGATGTTCCACTGTGAGGGAATGGACTGAGGAAATGGTTAAGATTTCATCATATGAGCACATGTTGGGAAGAATTAACAGTGAGGGAAATGTGTAAGACGCGTGGGATCAATTTTGGTTGTATGTTAGTTTAAACTTAAATTAGAAGTGTTTTCCTGTTTCTTAGTTTTATATGTTTTCCTGTCATGAGATAGCTGTATGAATATGCTGTACTGTATCTGCTTTGTAAAATAAGAATAAATAATAATAAAAATTTGAATTACAAAAAAAGATCTAGAGACATTATCAGAAATACTGGAAATAGTCAATTAGTGCAAAGGCTTAAAATTAATGTTTCATGGAGTCGCATTTCTCATCACTGACTGGGCGCAGACCTTACTAGCTTTAAGTTCAGTCCCTCTGTGCAATCGTTTTCCCATTGCAGGTAGACAACCAGGTGCAAAGGCTGTGATGAGGTAGACTGTGAGGTCAAGAGTTCATCTGTACCTTGCAAGAGGTCCATTCAAAAGTCATAGAACCTCAGATAAAACTTCCCTTGAGCCCACTGATGAGTATTTCAGAGCTTTTTTTTTATCTCCTACCCAATGACAGGAGGGAGGAGAGAAGATATCTGGGGTAGATGCAGTATTTGGTTATGCAGTGAAGACCAAAATGGAGTCCATGGAAGTAAGATTAGTTATTGTGATGGATGGGACTGTGCCCACAACTCTTTGTAATTGAGGGTATTTGGGACAAGAATGTATTCGTAATATTCTCAAAGAACTATCTTGAAGTTGGCCTGATTGAAGTCACAGGCTATGATGATCAGGGCCTCAGCGTATCCTGTTTCAAGGCTCTTAATCATGGACTATAGGTCCTTCAAAGCAGTCTTCATGTCTACGTGAGGTAGGATGTAGACTACCATCTAAATCAGGTTATCTAAAGCAACAGGTAGTATGGGCGACATTTTACGCTAGATATTCCAAATCTGGTGAGCAGGAACTCAGCAAAACTCTCATATTGGAACACCACAAGGAGTTGATTATGAAGCAGATGTTTCTGCCTCTTGCTTTGCCAAAGGATGACATGCAGTCTATCCACTGAATTGAGAAGCCCTCAGATTGTATGGTGCAGGCAAGTAAAGCAGGTGTAAACCACACTAAAGTGAGATAAAGCACTCAACAATCTCTCCATTCCCTTTGAGAAGGTAAATCTCTTTGAAGAGGCATGTTTGAATAGATTCTGACAAGACTTGATACATGTGTTGGGTATGGATCTGATTAAGCATATATTCTGATAAAGAATTCATGATTCACTCAGTAGGTGTCCAGTCCACAATGTATTCTACATGAGATGATTTGACGAATATGGATGTTGACTAATAGGTCAGAATGATTTGACTAAAAATAATTTTGCTCTCTTTCTACCAATAGTTGATACTTCCAGAAAATTGTTATCATTACAACAGTGCTTGGATCAGGTAAATAAAGTATTTTGTATAGATACCATAGGTCAATTTTAATTTTATAACAAGTAAGCCTCAATATTGGAAGTTGCATAAGGTATATTTGGGAACAGATCCTAACAATATGAAGACTTTACAGTATTTGCGAACACAAGTCAGAAACATTGAAGAAGTTCCTGATAACTCCAAAATCATTGAAAAATGTTAACTATTTGGCTCCTTGTGGAACTTCAAATGCCTTGAAAAAGTTAGAATGTTAACTTTTAGGATTAGGTAGTGCCCTTTAATGCCAATTCCAGTCACAGCCATCATTACACATTGTTACCCGGCCTTCACTCACTGGTTGAAATGTACATCAAGCATCAAATAGAAATTAATATCTTTAATAGCATGATAAGGAGTCTTGATAACACATTAAAAGGCTTTGCCATTCACTACCTTGAAAAGGAAGGGCAGCAACTGAAGACATCTGAATGGGTGTCAAGTTACATTTCATCTTGACCTAAAAATATTGTGTATCACCCCTCTAGTGTGGTCTTTCATTTTACTGTGCTAATACTTGCTGCTAGTTTCCCGGAAAAACTCACCCCTTGTGATTGTGAGTGATTGTAAGGAAGAGAAATACCAATGTTTTTTAGAGTAAAGCCTACAAAAGTAATGGATATGGCCCAATCCATCATGGGTAATTCCCTCCCAACCATTGAGCACATCTACACAGAGCGTTGTCGTACAAAGGCAGCATCCATAATCAAGGACAGCCACTATCCAGGCTATACAGTTGTCCTGCTGCTGCCATCAGAAAGAAGGTACAAGAACCTCAAGACCTGCACCACAGGGTTCAGGAACAGTTATTACTCCTCAACCATTAGGCTCTTGAAACAATGGGGATAACTTCACTCTCCCCATCACTGACCTGCTCCCATTGACCTGGACTCACTTTCAAGGACTCTTCATCACATGCTCTTGATATTAATTGCTTATTTATTCTTATTTTATTTATTTTTTCTCAGCTTAAACTGGTAAAATCTGAGCTATAGGCATAGCCAAACACCCACAATTCTCAATTACTGGAATGTTTGGAATATTCTAGTGATGTTTAGTATTGTGGCTTTCTGGAAATTTACATAAATATTGCTGTGTAGGCCTAATTGTTAAATGCTATTGTGTAGTGACTTTGGGATGATACCAGTTGTAGATATTATTATTGGGTCAATTTATACCTTGTTCATGTTCCACAGTCTTTCAATTCTTCTTTTAGTTCAACATATTTCTGATGTTTTTCATATACTGATTTCTGTATGTTGGATGTGTTTGGAATGGCTATAACTACCATGTAAGTTGTACTTCCTGTAATTTTATATTGCAGTGGTTATTATAGATTGCCCTATGTGCAATAATGAATCGGTCATAATATAATTTGTCAGACTTCGACTCTAAAACTAGATCAGGTTTGTATTTATAGTAAGGAATGATGTCTTTTATACCTTTATAGGATCCTTTCTGCTCTTCTGTATGTATATTGTGGTTATCTAAGTGAGTGCTGATTAATTGTGAGATGCATGATGTTACAATTTTATATTTAGGTTGCAATAGGAACATGTTATGATGGGTCATTGTGGTTTCTGTTTTAAGAGAAAGGAGGTTACACACACCAGCAGTTTAACGAAGGTTGCTGATCTTCACTGATGAGCTGCCGAAGAACATCGGCACATTGATATTTATTTCAAGGTCTATATCATTGGGTATTGAGGTGGAATACATCTCTACCAAAGAAAGTGTAAAGAGCTCCTTGTCTCTGCTAGCCTGCAGGTCACCCTTCAGCGAGATGTAGCACCTGCTTAGCCCCCTGATCAGGGTCACGTGAAACCACGGGAGCAGGTGGTGGATAGTTATATGAGCAATTGGTGCAACCACTGACACCAGGCAGAGAGTCTCAGTAAAAGCTGAAGTCACTGGAGGTATAGAATTAAAACTTACTTATCATTGTTGAGGAGAAAGTCTTCAGGCCAAAGCTATGCTTGCTGATGTCAAAGAAGATCCCCCAGAGGATTTGATAGAGACGTTCCAAGTTATGAGAGATATTGTGAAATCAGATACTACAAAATTATTTCTATTGCTCAATAACTTTGTAAACAGGAACCATAAAGTGAAATTGTTTTTCACAGTTGGGTAATACATCCAATAATGGATTAGCACCACCATTTTTTTGGGTGCAGGTACAAAATATGTTGTCAATTCCTAAATGTCTGAATGCAGCAGAACATGAAAGAACTTACTTATTCTGTAAGAGTCTATCCAGATTAAGTTATTTGACACTATTGTAGTGATAGGTGGTGCAAATAGTGCTGGGGATTGATGAGCAGATGGAGCCAGATTGGGGATAGGACACAGTGGAGCTGAGAGACAGAGGTAGGTTGGTGGAAGCAGGCAAAGGCGAAAAGGCCAATGGAACCAGCTGAGGGGAATTGAGAATAAAGATGCAGACAGAGCATGGAGGGTGGTAAACAGGGATACAAAGCATTCAAAGTGCTTTGAGTGGTAAGGAAGGTGATGATCGGAGCGTGGGTAGTAATATCAGAGAAGATTGAAATAAGAACTGTTAATTGTAACCAACAAAAGACAAAGTGTTGCTGAAGCCTGTTGAGTGTTTACTCTATCTAGTCCTTTTGTTTTGTAGTAAGTGAGAGGAATCAAAGAGAAGTTGGTTTGTTTGAGAGCAATATCTACCAAGTGTGAAAGGGAATGTTGGTAGAGGGGAATGAGTTGGATCTTTAATGCAGTGGAGGTGAAGGAATAGGCAGTGGTTAAAATCTTAGCAGAATAGTGTGATGGAATCTTAAGTTTTATTCATTACGGACTTTGCCTTTAAGAACCATGACTGTAAGACAGAGAGAGACAGCACCAGCAGCATCACAGCTTGTTTCACAGGAGACAGATGCAAGAAGACTGGTGGTGGAAATTGCCACTGAACTTTTAAGTACCCACAAAGGGCGGGGATCGGTTTAGAAGGAATCGATCTGTAAATATTGGTGCGTGTAAAGGGTGACATGGTGGAATCTACCTGCGCGTCTAACTCTTGCCTGGGTTGGTAGATTATCACTTGAAGACAGCGCTGTTAAGTTGGTCATGTTTGGCTGACTTGGAAGATTTGGAGGACAATGAGTAGGATCGATGTCACCTGTTTATTCAGATTACAAGTATCTCTCTCTCACTTCAATCCCGTGCATCTGAACTGAACTGTTCTTACATACCATTGTAAGACTGTATCATTTACCACCTAAGCTTGAATAAGTTTGGGAACTTTATTTACACCTGTATATGCTGGTTACCTCTTGATTTACCTGGTTTAAGTTACTATATGACGTAATTACTAATAAAATAGTGTTTTGTTAACAGCAAAGCCAGACTCCAGGTGTGTCTATTGCTGCTGATCCTTTTACAGGGTTGTGTGTACATGACAATAGAATCAAGGTATGAGATAAATTCAGTGGGGCAAATACAGACAGAGAAAAAAGGCCAACAAGGTCAGTCCTGCAGTGGATCTAGGGTAGAAGATAGAAGCAGGAAGTCCAGGATTTAAGGACCATCAGTCTGGTGGCTAATATGAGATTTGTAACAGTGAGGAAGACAGCAATCTGGGTCATAATCCAGGGATAGCTATGAGGAGGTATCCAAGAGCAGTTTGTGGCCTTTGCAAATTAGAGGTCAGTCTACTAGACTGCAATGAAACTATCCTTGTCTGTTGCTTTGATAACTAGTGTAATTCCCTGGTTCACATCTCTACTGTTATGCTGTAGATATTTCATTTAGCAGTTCTGTAACAGCAGTCTGTTCTTTTTTCAGCCTGTTTGGGTTATTGTTAAAGATAAGATGATGAGGAATGTGTGCCATCCAATTAGCAGGAGGTTTTCTTGGTGAGGGGCATTAAGGTTAGTCTTGGGTTTGTTTTTGGTTCAGCGGGAGAGGGAAGATGCCAGAGTTTGGGGTGGGAGAGCTGTCTCAATCTCACAAATTTGGTGGGACTGTTAAGTGTCTTCCTTAGACTAATGCAGCCAAGTAACCCAGGGGTTTCACTAGATTTTTGTTTGGACAATTAAATCATGGAAGAAATCTATCAATTAACTCAAATGGTAGTAACGAGCAAATGAACCCCATCTTTTCTCAAAATCAAACATAGGTTCGAAGGTTCAACTTCTAATTTTCTCCAAACTAAGACATAACATCACTTGAGAGAACCATTGTGACAGAGTGGAAGCCAGCGTATCCTTCCACTTCAACAGAATGGCCCTCCTAGCTATCAACGTAACAAACACAATAACATGTTGGTCAGGCAAGGAAATACCATGGATATTTTGAGGAATTATTCCAAAAAGCACAGTTAATTTGTTAGGTTGTAAATTAATTTTAAGTGCTTTAGAAATTGTAGCAAAAATGAATTCTAAAACTGTTCCAGTATAGAACAAGACCAAAACGTGTGTCAGTGTAGCTGTCTCAGTTTCACATCTATCACAATAACTATCAACATTAGGAAAGATTTTAGTGAATCTCTCCTTTGTCAAATAGTAATGATGTACAATTTTAAATTGAATCAGTGAATGACTAGCACAAGTCGAAGAAGAGTTAACCAACTTCAAGATCTGCATCCAGTCCTCCGTCGTAAAAGTCAAATTAAGTTCCTTTTCCCAATCTTTTTCTCAGTCTAATGGTTAACAAATGGAAATAATATTGTTTATTAATTTTGATCAAATAGATATTTCATAAATAAAATGCAGATTTGCAAGTGAGCAGTTATTTCCCGTCAAATGCTGAAGAAACCATTGCACTGTCACTGTAGACAAAAATCACATTGAGAGGTGTTACTCAGAGGGGTCACTTTGAAAGGAATAAGTCTAAATTTTGTTCTAGAGAGAAGGTATACACTGAGAGCAGTGGTCTAAGATAAGTCACCGGAGACTATGAACTGTTTCCCATATCTCAGAAGCAACACCACTACAACATTTTACCGTTTGATCAAAGGAACATTTGAATATCAAATCTTCCAATTCTGCGCAAAGTAATTTTTTTTGATAGAGTTGTTTTCCTTCATCTGAGATTTTACCTATAAGAGCTAAAGCAAAGCAGTAGGGGGATATCATCATGCCCCCGAAACAGCCACCCCAAAAATCCTTTGAAAGCAACCAGCAGAATAAATAAATCAATATCAAATATCTTCTTTGAAGAGATAACAATGATGCTTGATGAGGGTAGGAATGCAAATGTTGTCTATGTGGATGAGTAAAGCACTTGACAAGGTCTTTCATTATTAGATAGGTCAAGAACATTTTCATATGAGATCCACAGTCACTTGGTAATTTGGATCTAAAACTGATTGGATAATAGAAGACAATAGAAGATAATAGAAGATAATAGTGAGGGAGGTCTGTTCTCCTAACCGGAGGTCCAAGACAAATGGTGTACTAAAGGATATACCGGGACCTCTGTTGTTTGGAACATATATTAATGATCGAAATGAAAATGTAAATGTAAGTTTTGATCAGTAAATGATCAGTAAGTTTGCAAGTGATGTGAAGATTAGTGGAGTTGCAAACAGTGTGGAATCTTGTCAAAGAGTACAGTTGGATATAGTTTAATTGGAAATGTGGGCAGAAGGATGTCAAATGTGGTTTAATCTAGTCAAATGTGAGGGATACAGTGTGAAAGGCTAAATGCAGGAGTAAAGCATTCAGTAAATGACAGGACCCTTGGAACATTGATGTAAACGGGATTTTTGGTTGCTCATAGCTCAGAGAAAGTGGGAACTCAAGTAGGTAGGGCAGTTAAAAAGGCAGACTTATGTGCCTTCATTTGTCAGAGCATTGAGTTTAAAAGTTGGAAACTTGTATTGCAGCTATACAAAACTTTATTTAGGTCACATCTTGGGATATTATGTGCAGTTCTGGATTACCACAACAGGATACGTGTGGTGACTTTGGAGTGTTTGTTGAAGACATTCACTACACCAATGCGATGCCTGCACTGGATTGTCAAAATAATAATTGACATTTCAGATTGAAGCTCTACATGGAAATGAAGGTGTAGAGGGGAGATAGGTGGTATACGGAAGAGTGAGGGACTGCTGTTACTAGGTGAAGAGGGGGATAATGCAAAGATGGAGCCAGGTGGGAGAGGGAGAAATCATGGAGTCAGGAGACAGTGGCTGGTGAGTGACAGGTAGTGGTAGGTAAGGAAAGAGAATGAAAGTGCATAAGGAGCCAGGTAGGGTAGAGGAGGGGAAGGTACAGTTTGAGGCAGAAGCTGGAAGGTGACAAATGGATACTAGAGGCATTAGAGACAGAAGCTGGAAGGTGACAAGTGGATTCCAGAAGCAGTAGATGCCAGAATTTAATCCATAAGGAAGGTGATAAATGAAACCAATTTTCAGGAAGGATGATAGGTAGTTATAACTAGGTGGGAGAGAGAATAGGAGAAGTAGAAGGTGTACTGTGTGGGTGATAGGTATTGATCCTAATTATGTAGTGTTAGCTCCATTCAGCTAGATACTTTGTTCACGTGTCCGACACCAAATTCTTGAAGCAGTCAAAGTACTTGGAGATCTGTCACAGCAAGAAATTACCAGTAGGATAGAGGAAACAGTTCCAGAAGCTTTCAAACTCTCCTTGCAAAGTTGTAACTTCCCCACAGACCTATGGGAATTTCCAGCCTGTCATCATTCAAAACACAGGATGGCATTGGTTTATTTGTATGAAGTCTTCCAATTTACATATCTGCTGTTGAAACACTCTCTCCCTGCCTTTTCTGCTACTGAGACTGTGATTATTACATTGACTTCACATGAGAGAGAGGGAGAGAGAGAAAAGAGAGAGAGAGAGAGAGAGTGGGAGAGGAAGGAGAAAGAAAGAGAGAGAGAAAACAAAATAATCATTATCTTTTGCAGAACTGATTCAGAATAGGTTAGATTGGCTTTCTATCACAATCTGTAATCTAATGGCCACACATATCCTTTCTGCTTTCATTATCATTGAGCCAAGATTCAATCTTGGTTCAATAAAGAATGTAGAAATGCCTCACGAGAAGCATCAGGTGTTGGTAAAATGAGATAGTGACCTATTGATATTACAACACCAAACTAATGCCGAACAGTGACAGCAGCATGATGATCAGCGCAGGACTAAACAATCTCAGACCCAATCGATCGGATCAAAACTCTACAGCCTTACTGAAAGCAGTCATGGATAATTAAGTAACCAATGAGAGCAGGATCCTGCTGATTGTGGGGTCCTAGCCCTGAGAGCGCAAATGACAATATTGAAAACTTGCAATAATCAACCAGCTGGAAAGCCAAGGTATCGGCTTCAATGTAAAGCCTTCAATGCTACAAATTCCAGCCTTTGGCCAGTATGATTTACTGCAGCTGCCATTAAGAAGCAGCTGAGTGCATTAGGTACAGCTCAGGCCAAGGCTCTAACAACATCTTGGCTATCATCCTGATCACTCATGTTGAACTATTTGCTTTTATTTCCAAAATAAGCACAAAAGGAACACTATCTCATTTGTGTATTAGTTGATTTATTGGTGATAATTAAAAAAAACAAATGTTCTTAGATAAAGGCTTTATGGCTTTGCTTACTAGGTTTCCAGTTCCCATAGATAGTTTGCTGGTAAGGCATCCAATGGGCACTGCTGTAAGCTGACAGCTTGAGAAAGAGCAGATGCTCATTTCCTTCAAGCACCAATGTACAATTTTGCAAAAACAATTTCCACTCAAAGTTTTCCATTTTTCACAAGGTTTTTTTTGTCTGTCAGGAGGAATTAAGACATTGATGGTAAAGGACCTTTCTTTTTTGACATGCATCCAGTTGGCCCGAGGTTGATGTGGGAAATCAAACAAAATTCAGCTAGAATGGCACAAATGATCCAACATGTGAACCAACAATATCAATATACTTACATAGTTCCTTCCTTTAATAAAATATCACCAAGTGCTTCACTAATTTGTAATTAAAGAACACTTGATGCTGTGCTAAATAAGAACAAATGACCAAAAGCTTTCTTAAAAAAATAGGTTTAAGAAGCATGTTAAATACAAAAAAGAAAGTGAAATGAAAATTCTAGAATTCAGCATGGAAATGCTGGAGTTAAGTAATTAAAGATGGATCGAAGATCTAACTTGTTCTCCAATTTAAACTCAAAATAGAGGCAACTTTAACTTTTGTATTGGATGAAACAAGGATTGTATACATTGCCCAAATTTCATTTCCACTTATTTCAATGGAATTGAAAATTTTCCATCAAATTGAAGGAAAAGCCAACTACTCTGACTGTGCTTTTCTCTCTTCCTGTAAATACCTACCCATGTTCACTCGATGTAGTCAGTCAGTCACATTACAGTTAGAAACAGGAATTGGAGCTGGCCATTCAGTTAGATTGTTAAATCTAATTACATTCCCTGCATTTGTTAAATATCCTTGAAAATCCTGACAACTCAGTCTTGTAAAAAGCAGATTCATGATCTTTCTACAATTGGCAGGCACTTCGTTGAAGGCAATGCTGTTGTTTCCCCTCTAAAAGTGTTAGCTTCTTTTAAATCATTATGATGATTTTAATTAGTTTATTCTTCAATTTATTAGATTGTGCTTCATCCACAGTCTCTTCAATGATCTTTGTTATCCATTTAAATAGGGAAATAAACAAGTTTTCAAAATGCAATGATTTCTAACAGGTTTAACATATTAGAATGCCTGAAAATTCACTCACATGATGCTTTTCATTTCAGGGCTATCTAATCTTTCTGAAGTGTAACAATAACATTTGTTTTGTATCACTTCAGAAACTTGGCGAATACCTCCTTACCATGAGTAACCATCTCTCGTGATAAGTTTAGGCATCATTAGTTGATAGAGCAACACCATTCCTAGCACCATGTTCCTTGTATCAAAAGGAGGCTTAATCTGAATTGCTTTGCAAAGTTCCATAAAGACCTTTCAGTATGATAGTGGACTGGGGACTATGTTGGGTAAGTTCTCGATTTATCTTCTTTTCTTCTGTTGACCTTACTTCCCTCTCCCCATAATGTTGCACCAAGCCAACCAAAGTCCTTCCTGTCCCTCATAGACCCAAACGACCAAGGCTACCAGCACCCATTCCACTATACTCCTAAGCCAATGGCTCTCTCAAAATCATTCTTAATTCCTGAACCAGAACCTAACTTTTTCATTGGATACTTCCACCACCTCTGGACCCACAGAACAGAAGTGGCCATAATTATTTTGTCTCATGTTCAAGGCACCAGCTGATTGATTTTTCCCTCACCGGTCATAACTCACACTGTGATTGGCTTTTGTTTACCTTTCATAATCCTCCAGAATTTAGCTTATTCCCAATTCCTGAGCAATATATTAACAAATCCCTTTATTTTTGCTATGCACTCAAAGCCGTAACTGAAATGGCTGTGGTGAGCTTTTTGCCCTATTGCTATCTTATCAACCCATGCCCAAAGGTTATGAGGCCCGTATCCTTCCCTGCCCAGTCCCTCTCTCACCATAATTTCTCTATGTTGGCTTAAGAATGATGAAGTTTACAGAATGCCATGCTCTTTCATGGTATCTCCATCCCAGTTCATTTAAATCTTTACACACAGAAAGCTAGAAACATTATTGTAAATCTGCAAATGTCAAGGTCCAAAAAACAAAATGATTGGTTGCAATAAAAAAAAAGAGCAGGCAAAAAAATAAAATGGTTAAGTTGACAATTTGCAAAGTTCTGGTGGTTAGCCTCAGGGTAATGGAATCATATTCGAATAAATCAGGAAGCATGTTATAAATATAGACACTGCAAATTGTAAATGGAATAAAAAGATTAACACAGCAAAATGTGACAAAAACATGACAAAGTCTAATTGTACAGACAGATGGTTGAAGACAGTTGCTGAATACTGCTCAGGAAACAGGATGGGGGCAGGGGCAGTTTGATGAATGGTAATAAAGAAACTGCTGTCAGGTCTTTCCAAAGATTTCCAACAATGAGAATTGTCTGGCAGAAACAGTTCTACTGTGGGAAAGTACATTAACTCTTCACACTACAATGCAGCAGTGTAAACAGGATCAGACTGCGTGGGTTCTTGGTAAACAGTGCATGTGTTATCAAATACAGGAAGTTCCCTGTCTGTTCATTGAGATGGGAAGTGTGAGCTTGATTGACAAGCTCTGTGGTTAATTAAACATCTCAGTTTCTACCTGTTTATTAGGGCCCCAAAAATAAATATTACCAAGACAGTCAGGACATGAACTTTTTGTTCCACCGTTATTGTTGCTGAAATATGTGGAGGAATGTATCCTGAAGCACATAATAACAGAACTCCAAACGTAGAAATGTAATTTATGCTTTTGCTGAAAACGGTGTCATCAGAGTTCCTTCATGCAGACTTTGCCAACATAGTGTATGATTATCTAACCTCATTAATTGCCAGGGCACTTAGCTGCCAATTTATTAATTTACAGTCTTAGCCAGGAATACAAATTTAAATGAAATCCTGTTTGCAACTCCAATATGTTTTCCTCCAAAAAAAAGTAGAGGGAGAAATTCAGTTTCTGGTAGCTGAAACTGTGCTGGAAATATATATTTGTCCACCTTGCAACCATCTACAAATTTATCCATCACCCTGTGCTTACCAACCCACATCGGGACCTTATAAGTCAATGTCATAATTTTAAAACACTTATCTGTTTTTCAAATCTTCATCTTTCATGTCAATATTATCTTCAAGATGGTACTGAAAGAATTTATGTCATCCATCAGCATTACTCATTAGTTAGCATATACAAATGAGCCATCTTGTAATAAGATATAGAATATAGAAATGTAATATAGAAATAGCAGCAACCAACTTGCACAGATTGAAGTCCCATTCATAATGGTGACCAAATAATCTTTGGCTCGAGGTTGAAATATCAGTGTTGTCTTTCAATGAATGTATGGAGCTGTAGGATGTTTTGCAACAGATTCAGAATCAGGTTAAATATCACTGACACATAATATGAAGCTTGTTGTTTTACTGTAGCTGTACAGTGCAATACATAAAAACTATAAATTACAATACAAAATATATTATATTTTAAACTTAAGTAGTATGAAAAGAGAGCGAAAATAGTGAGATTGTGTTTATTGTCCATTTAGAAATCTGATGGTGGAGGGGGAAGAAGCTCTTCCTAAAACACTGCACTTGTATCTTCAGATTCCTGTACCTTCTCTTTGTTGGTAGTAGTAAGAAGAGAGCATGAGCAGCTTGATAGGAATCCATAAGGATGGATGTGGCCATTTGGAGGCATCATCTTTTAATGATGGAGCTGGTGGAGTTGGCAATCCTACGCAGTTTTTGCCATTACTCTGCAGTGGCCCCTCTATACTTGATGGTGATGCAACCAGTTAGAATGCTCTTCACAGTACATCTGTAGAACTTTGATAGAGTCTTTGGTGACATACCAAACCCTCTTAAATTCCTAATGAAATATAGCCACTGCATCGATATGCATCGATTGCATCGATATGTTGAGCCCAGGATAGATCTTCAGAGATTTTGATACCTAGGAATTTGAAACCACTTATGCTTTCAATGGCTTATCCCTTGATAAGGACTGGTGTGTCTCCCCATGGCTAGTCTTCTTGAAATCCACAATCAATTCCTTGGTCTTACTGCTATTGAGTGTAAGGTTGTTGTTGCAAAACCACTCAACTAGCTGATCTATCTGACTCCTCTCTCCTCAATATCTTCTGAAATTCTGCCAACAATAGTCTGTTATTGGCAAATTTGTAAGCTGTCTTCTAGCCAGAAAGTAATGGGTGTACAGAGAATAGTGCAGTGGGCTAAGCATGCTTCCTTGAGGTGTGCCAGTGTTGATTGCTAATGAGGACGAGTACATCCTCAAAGTACATCTATTATCAAAGCTTGTGTTCTATATACAACCTTGAGATTCATCTCCATACATGCAGCCACAAAACAAAGAAACCCAACAGAACCAGTAAAAAAGACTGTCAAACAGCCAATGTGCAGGAAAAAATACAAAATTATGCAAACAATACAAGTAAGCAAAGAGCAGGCAGAACTGAAGTTCACAAAGGTGAGCCCACAGCCATGGAGCCTGTTAGTTGCAGGCCACAGCCTCAATTCAGCACAGAAATGAGTAAACCTCATGAGCAATGAGCTGAAACTGGCCAACCCTTAGCATCTGGCCCGGACATTTTCAATCTGGCCCAGTGCTTGAATTGGCCAAACAATAGGTCATTCCTTGTTCTTGGACCTGGGCCCTGCTGATTCAATACTCTCTTGAGCCTGGGCCTTGCTGCCTCAATTCTGTATTGCCTTGGATCTGCCACTTCAAATTGGCTCCAAGCTCACTCCAGTCTAGCAATGGACAAACATTGGCTTGGTCCTCGCTCTTGGGCCTGAATTTGGCCTGTACACAACACACTGCAACTGTCCAGTACCTTCAAGACTTCAGTTTACACCACAAAAATGCCAGCTCAACTCCAATAGGCAAGCTACAGGCTATTGATTGTAGTGATTGCTTTCATGAAAAAGTGTGAGTTATAAGGTAATTAGTAGTTTTGTTTGCTGCCAGCAAGTCATTGCTGAGTTTCACCAGTGTCATCCTAAATGCAGGACAAATCCAATTTAATTCATTGCTACCCAATCTGTAAAGCTGCTCATCAAAATGATAAAAAGTGCCATTAATAATGCTACCAAGTTTCCGACTGTAGTAGTAATACTTAAGGAAAATTTAGACAAGCAAATAAACAAGTAGGAAACAGAGGGCATGCATCTAGTGGAGGAAGATATATTAGTTTATATTGGCATCATGTTGATGCAGATGGTAAGCCAAAGTGACTATCCTTGTGGTGTGTTGATCTATATTCTATGTGATATTTCCTAACTAATAATGGGGATCATCTTCTGAATTAGAATCAGGTTTAATATCACTGTCATAAAATTTGTTGTCTTTGCATCGACTGTACTATGTAATACATAATAATAGAATTAAAATGGTGTATCACAGTATATACATAACAGTTAAATTAGTGCAAAAATAGAAATAAAAAAGTAGTAAGTTAGTGTTGATTTGTTCATCTCACTGTGCATGTTAAAGGTGTATGTATACCATGCATGTCATAGTTAAGCAAGTAAAAGAGAAGGGAAATCTGCTCTCTATGCGTAAGTGTTGAAGCCACAATAAGTGAGTGTTACATACTTGAGATGACAGACCAGATTTTTTTCTGTATGATACGAGGATTGATGAATTGTTCTCGCCAAGGGTTCTGGATCCTCAAGTTATCTCTATGGCTAATAATCTCGCTGATCACCTCCTTCTATAACTTCATTGTTCCTGTCTTTTATACCTTCCGGAGCAATAGAGTACTCTGATCATCTGTAAAGCTTTCCATGGTCTCAGTGAGTGAATCAGGAGTGTGCTTCCATACCTACGTATCATTGCTTCCTGAGCTGCATGTAGGTTTGGCTGGGTTTGATGCTCAGCTCTCCTGTGACAGGTGAATATAAGTAATTAATTATCAAAGGTTGGCATTAACTAGTTTGCAAAGTTCCTGGAATTATTCATTTTTTAATGAATACTATCGAGAAAAGATATCACAATTGGCGCCTTGTAAGTGCACAAATCCTCATATCTGCTGTGCCCAAGAAAACACAAGTTAATGTTTTTGTTCCAAACCGTTCCTTAACCCTGGACAGTGCCACTTAAGTACATATTTCTATGGCCTACTTAATTTCTAGCCTTGTATATTTATTTAATGTATTTCACATACTCAGTTTATCATGCAGCAAAAATTTGTTTTGAAAAGCTTGTGTTACATTTAATAGGAATTGGAGGGCCAATGTTTTTACACCATGTGTGCTATGTGGAACGAGCTGCACAGGCAGATGGATGAGGCTTTAAAACAGGTAAAGTTGGACAGATACTTCAACTGCAAAGGTTCAGAGGGTTATGAACTAACACTGACAAATGGGGTGACATTGTGGTCATGGACCATTTGCACCCAAGGGCCAGTAGTGTGATGTATGATTCTATCTATGACTCTATTAGTCCGGAGTAAATATTTACTCCAGAAAGTCTTAACAGTAATGAATATATGATTGGCCTCAGAATCCACTTGCCAGTGAAGTTAGTCACAACAGTGAAGTACTTATTTTCCATATCGTCAACTCTGGACTTTGTAGTTCAGAATCAGGTTTAATATCATTGGTATATATCATGAAATATATTACTTTGTAGCAGCTGGACAATTCAATACATGATAACAAAAAAATACGAATTACAGTAAGAAAATATATTTTAAAAAATTAAAAATAAGCTAAATAAGTTGTGAAAAAAGAAAGCAAAAAAAGAAAAAGAACTGTGTACGTGGGCTCATCGTCCATTTGGAGATCTGATGGAGAGGGAAAAATCTGTTCCTGAAAGGTTGAGTGTGTGTCTTCAGGCCCTGTACCTTCTGCTTGATTGTAACAATGAGAAGAGAGCATGTACTGGGTGACATCTATCCTTAATGATGGACACAGAATATTTGAGGCACCACCTTTTGAATATGTATTGCGCACTCGGGAGGCTAGTGCCCATTAGGGAGTTGGCAGAGTTTTCAACTTTCATGAGCTTTTTTTCCCGAACCTGTGCGATGGTCCCTCCGTACCAGATAGTGATACAACTAGTTAGAGTGCTCTCCACAGTAATCTGTAGAATTTTGATAGAGTCTTTGGTGTTATACCAAGTCTTCTCATACTCCTGATGAAGTATAGCTCCTGTTGTGGCTCCTTCATAATTGTATCAATATGTTGGGCTCAAGACAGATCTTCAGATTTGTTGACACCCAGGAACTTGAAACTGCTCACGCTTTCCACTGCTAATCCTTCAATAAGGTCTGGGGCCTGTCACCCTGATATTCCCTTCCTGAGGTCCGCAATCAATGATCTTACTGATGTTGGGTGCAACGATGTCGTGACACCAATCAAACAACTCATTTATCTTGCTCCTGCATGCCTCATTACCATCTAAAATTCTGCCTATGATAGTTTTGTCATCGGCAAATTTATAGATAGAGTTTGAACTGTGCTTAGCCACACAGTCATGGACAAAATATAGTTGGCTGCAGGTAGATGGAATGAGGCAGAAGATCATGTCAGTATAGACTACATAGGCTGATGAGCCTGTTTCTGTGCTGTAGTTCATTATGACCTTATAACTATCTCTTCAATTCCCAGTTGGTATTTCATGCTTAGATGGAAACTTCATCATCTCTAGCAGTTACTTTTTATTCCAATTCAGTCTCCTGAAATGAAAATAATTCCTCTAGCTCCTGTTGTACACAGTCATTAAAAAGTACAGCACAGGAGCAGACCCTTCGGCCCCTCTAGTCCATGTTTAACCATGTAAACTGCCTAGTCCCATTGACTTACATTCTGATCAAGGCTCCCCCTACCCTTCCCATCCATGTACATATCCAAACTTCTCTTAAACGTGCGCAGCTTCTGGTTTAAGATAGTGCTATTCAACAAGTGCAACAGTTCACTGGTAGTTCAAAAGGCAAGAAATTTGACTAAAAACTACTCTTGCTAATAACACATTTTATGAAGTAAATTGTGGTAAATTATCACCGCAAACAATGAAGAAGTGAGGAAAGCCAAACAAATTTGAGGGATGAGAGTTCTGCAGAATTGACACAAGTAGAGTAAGCCATTCAGAGAGAAAAAGTTGAGGCAGAGAAGCTTTGATGCCCGTATAACTATCCAGGGTGAGATGTTGAATCACTCTGGGTGCTGAGTCAATTTGAAGAAATTGAGTATGACTTCAGGCTGAGCATCAAAATTTGGGCCTGGAGCTAGTTGCTGGGCAGTGCAGTCTAGTCCTAGAGCTCTTCGCTGAAGCATTGCTCTGGTCCTAGTATGAGGTACAATATATTGTTTGGACAATTCAAATGCTGACCAAAATAGACTGGAAAGACAGGGTATCGAGATTGGAGGTGAAAGTCCATTTTGCTCACTCTCTCACACTGTTCACTTATCTTTCCATGGCGTTAACACTATGAAAACTGTCCTGGTTGCTGTACCTCATGCCCGCTAATATGATGAACTTGTACTGAGGCTTTGGGCCTACTCCAGGCTGCTCCAGGGTTCGGACCTAAGGATTCATTTTATTCAGAATGTTGTCGCATGTTTCTATTGTTTGCAAGATGTTTTCCAACTTTCTCTGTATATTGGGTGTTGGTCTTTATTTTATTTTTTGAATTGAGTTATTTTGAGTTTCTTGCTTTTTAGCTGCCTGTAAGCAAACAAATTTCAAGGTTGTATAATTTATACATTCTTTGATAATATATGTAGTTTGAAACTTGAACTTGAGCTGGTAGCTCATTCCACACTCTCATGACCCTCTGAGTGAAGAAGTTTCTCCTCATATTCCCCTTAAACTTTTCACCTTTCATCCTTAACCCATGACTTCTTGTTGTAGTATCACCCAAACTCAGTGAAAAAAGCCTGCTGACATTTACCCCATCTATACTCCTCATAAGTTTGTATACCTCTATCAAATCTCCCCTCAATCTTCCACATTCCTAGGAATAAAATCCTAATCTATTCAAACTTTCCTGATAACTCAGGTCCTCCAGACTTAGCAGCATCCTTGTAAATTTTTGCAGTACTCACTCAAAATTATTTTCATTTTTTCTGTAGGTAGGTGACCAAAACTGCACACAATATTCCAGATTAGGCCTCACCAAGGTTTTATGAAATTTTAACATAACATCCATCTCCTGTACTCAATACTTTGATTTATGAAGTCAATGTGTCAAAAGATTTCTTTTTGACCTTATTGACTTGTGTTGCTACTTTCAATGAATTATGGACCTTTATTCCCAGATCCCCTTGCTCTACCACACTCCTCAAGTCTCTACCGCTCACTGTGTTGTTCCTACCTACAGTTGTCTGCATTAAATTCCATCTGCCATTTTTCAGCCCATTTCTCCAGCTGCTCCATTCTCCTCTGCAAACTATGATAGTCTTCCTTGCTATCTACTGCACCCTCCATCTTGGTGTCATCCACAGATTTGCTGATCTGGATAACCACATTATCATCCAGATCATTACTATAGATGACAAACAAAAACTGACCTAGCACTGATCCCTGCCACACTCCATTAGTCACAGGCCTCCAGAGAGCAACCATCTACAACCTCCCTCTGGCTTCTCCCACAAAGGCAACATCTAATCCAAGTTACTACCTCATTTTGAAAGTCAAGCAATTGAACCTTCCACACCATGTGTGACCTTATTAAATGCTAAAGTCCATGTAGACAACATACACTGCCTTGCCTTCGTTCGCTTTTCTGGTAACAATAGACAATAGGTGCAGAAGTAGACCATTCAGCCTCTCGAGTCTGCACCGCCATTCTGAGATCATGGCTGATCATTCACTATCAATACCCAGTCCCTGCCTTGTCCCCATATCCCTTGATTCCCCTATCCATCAGATATCTATCTAGCTCCTTCTTGAAAGCATCCAGAGAATTGGCCTCCACCATCTTCCGAGGCAGTGCATTCCACACCTCCACAACTCTCTGGGAGAAGAAGCTCTTCCTCAACTCTGTTTTAAATAATTGACCTCTTATTCTCAATCCATGCCCTCTGGTACTGGACTCTCGCAACATCTGGAAAATATTTCCTGCCTCAATCCTATCAAATCCTTTAATTATCTTAAACGTTTCAATCAGATCCCCTCTCAATCTCCTCAATTCCAGTGTGTACAAGCCCAATCTCTCCAATCTCTCTGCGTAAGACAGCTTTGCCATCCCAGGAATCAACCTAGTGAATCTACGCTGCACCTCCTCAATTGCCAGAATGTCCTTCCTTAAACCTGGAGACCAAAACTGTACACAATATTCTAGGTGTGGTCTCACCAGGGCCCTGTACAAATGCAAAAGGACATCCTTGCTCTTGTACTCAATTCCCCTTGTAACAAAGGCCAACATTCCATTTGCCCTCTTCACTGCCTGTTGCACTTGCTCATTCACCTTCATTGACTGATGAACTAGGACTCCTAGGTCTCTTTGCATTTCTCCCTTACCTAACTCTACACCGTTCAGACAATACTCTGCCCTCTTGTTCCTGCTTCCAAAGTGGATAACTTCACATTTATTCACATTGAATGACATCTGCCAAGTATCTGCCCACTCACCCAGCCTATCCAAGTCTCCCTGTATTCTCCTAACATCCTCTTCGCATGTCACACTGCCACCCAGTTTAGTATCGTCAGCAAACTTGCTGATATAGTTTTCAATGCCCTCATCTAAATCGTTGACATAAATCGTAAAGAGCTGTGGTCCCAATACAGAGCCCTGTGGTACCCCACTAGTCACCTCCAGCCAGTCCGAGAAACACCCATTCACTGCTACCCTTTGCTTTCTATCTGCCAACCAGTTTTCTCTCCATGTAGAAACCCTGCCCCCAATGCCATGAGCTCTGATTTTACTCACCAATCTCCTATGTGGCACCTTATCAAATGCCTTCTGAAAATCTAGGTACACAACATCCACTGGCTTACCCTCATCTAACATCCTTGTTACACCCTCAAAAAACTCCAACAGATTAGTCAAGCATGATTTGCCCTTGGTAAATCCATGCTGGCTCGGCCTAATCCTATTTATGCCATCAAGATGTGCCACTATTTCGTCCTTAATAATGGACTCAAGCATCTTCCCCACGACTGACGTTAGGCTAGTTAGATAGTTCTCCGTTTTCTCCTTCCTTCCCTTCTTGAAAAGTGGGATAACATTAGCCACTCTCCAATCTTCAGGAACTGATCCTAAATCTAAGGAACATTGGAAAATGATTACCAATGCATCCGCAATTTCCTGAGCCACCTCTTTTAGAACCCTCTGATGCAGACCATCTGGACCCGGGGATTTATTAGCCTTCAGTCTTACCAGTCTACTCATCACAGTTTCTTTCCTAATGTCAATCTGTCTCAATTCTTCTGATATCTTATGACCCGTGGCCCATCCATACATCTGGGAGATTGCTTGTGTCCTCCCTGGTGAAGACAGATCTAAAGTATGCATTAAATTCTGTTGCCATTTCCCTGTTTCCCATAACAATTTCTCCCAATTCATTCTTCAAGGGACCAACATTCTTCTTAACTATCTGCTTTCTCTTCACATAGCTAAAAAAAGCTTTTGCTATCCCCTTTAATATTCCTGGCTAGACTGAGCTCATACCTGATTTTTTCTCTCCGTATTGCTTTTTTAGTTAAGATCTGCTGTTCCTTAAAACTTTCCCAATCATCTGTATTCCCACTCTTCTTAGCCCTGTCATACTTCTTTTTCTTTAATGCTATACAATCTCTGACTTCCTTTGTCAACCACTGTGGCCCCTTCCCCCTCTTTGAATCCTACCTTCTCATTGGAATGAACTGCTTTTGCATCTTTTGTATTATCCCCAAGAATATCTGCCACTGCTGATCCACTGTCTTTCCTGCCAGGGCATCTGCCCATTTAACTTTGGCCAGCTCTTCCCTCATGGCTCCGTAGTCTCCTTTATTTAATTGCAACACTGACACCTCTGATCTGCCCTTATCCCTCTCAAATTGTAGATAAAAACATCATGTTATGATCACTACTTCCCAATGGCTCCTTTACTTCAAGATCACTTATCAATTCCTGTTCATTACACATCACCAAGTCCAAAATAGCCTCGTTCCTGGTTGGCTCAAGCACAAGCTGTTCCAAAAATACATCCCTTAGACACTCCACAAACTCCCTATCCTGGGGTCCAGCACCTACCTGATTCTCCCAGTTCACCTGCATGTTGAGATCTCCCATAACGACTGTATTACCTTTAGCACATGCCAATGTTAACTCCCTAATCAACTTGTACCCAATATCCACGCTACTGTTTGGGGGCCTGTACACAACACCCATTAGGGTCTTTTTACCTTTACTGTTCCTCAGCTCAATCCACACAGACTCTACTTCCCCTGTTCCCAAGTCACCTCTTGCGAAGGACTGAATCTCATTCCTCACCAGCAGGGCCACCCCACCCCCTCTTCCCATATTTCTGTCTCTACGATAGCACGTATACCCTGGTACACTCAATTCCCAGGCCTGATCCCCTTGCAGCCATGTCTCCGTTATCCCAACAATATCGTAGTTCCCCATTTTCATCTGAGCTTCAAGCTCATCTGTCCTATTTCTGACACTACACGCATTCAAGTATAGAATTCTTAGCCCATTCCTCCTTCCTTTGCTTAAAACACTGTCTACTGTACCTAAACCAGCTCCTTGAACTTCCATCGGGCTAATTGCACCCTGAATTTTGATGACCTTCTCAAGATCACCCAAACTTTCTACACATTTAACCCCATGCTCCTTCTGACCAACCCTCTGGATCTGGATCCCTGCCCCCTGCACATCTAGTTTAAACCCCCCCCCCCCCCCCCCGAGCAGCACTGGCAAACACTCCTGCAAGAATGTTAGTACCCCTCCGGTTCAGATGTAGACCGTCCCTTCGAAACAGATCCCAATGTCCCTGGAACAAAGACCAATTATCCAAAAACCTGAACCCTTCCTTCCTGCACCATGCTCTCAGCCTCGTATTAATGTGCATAATCATTCTATTCTTCGCCTCACTCGCACGTGGCACAGGTAGCAATCCTGAGATTGTCTCCCTGGAGGTCCTGCTTTTCAGCTTCACTCCTAACTCCCTGAACTCTCTAAGTAGGACCCCCTCACCCACCTTACCTACATCGTTGGTCCCTACATGGACCACTACATCTGGGTCCATGCCCTTGTTCTCAAGAATAGCCTGCACCCGATCTGAGATGTCCCGGACCCTGGCACCAGGGAGGCAACATACCATCCGAGACTCCCGATCTGCCCCACAAAATCTCCTATCTACCCCCCTAACTATAGAATCCCCTAAAACTATCGCTCTCTTCTCTTCCCTCCTCCCATTTCTAGTTGAGGGTTCAACCTCTGTGCCAGAGGCAGGACCACTACAACTCATTCCTGGTAGGTCATCCCCATCAACAGTATCCAGTACAGTATACTTATTGTTAATGGGAATGGCCGCAGGGGTGCTCTGCTCTCTCTGCCTGCTCCCCCTGCCTCTCTGGACTGTCATCCATCTGCCTACTTCTTGGTTTTTTGGTGTGACTACCTCCTGATAACTCCTATCTATCTCTGCCTCTGCCTCCCGAATGATCCGTAGTTCATCCAGCTCCAGCTCCAACTCCCTAACTCGGTCTGATAGGAGCTGCAGCTGGATGCACCTCTTGCAGGTGTGGTCATCAGGGACAACTGTGTTGACCCTGACTTCCCACATACTGCATACGGAGCACACCACTGCTCTGACTGTCTCCCCCATACCTGAACTGAATTAATAGAACATCCTCAAAAATTCTATATCAGTGAAATTTGACCTTCCACACGCAAAACCATGTTGAGTATTCCTAATCATTTCCTATCTATCCAGATAATCATATATTTGAATACCTTTCAATAACTTTCCTACTTCTGATGTCAGGCTCACCAGCCTATAATATCCTGGTTTATAGATTACCATTTTGATCCTTCTGAGGTCCAATTTTGTCCCTTAAAACCCTTTTGCTCTTAACATATTTGTAGAATTACTTATCTGCTAGAGCAACTTCGTGCCATTTTTTAGCCATCCTGTTTTCTTATTTGAGTGTTCTCTTGCATTTCTTATACTCCAAAGTACCTCATTTGATCTTCCCTGCCTATACTTGCTATGCACTTCCTTTTTTCCTTAACCAGGGCCTTCATATCCCTTGAGAGGATTGAGTAGGTTATCTGCTTGGAGATAATGTGTCGGGAGCTGAATATGATGAGACCAATTCATTTCTCATATAGAGAAATGCATAACTGAATGCAGAATACTTATCCAGGTTCAATTTGAATACTCCCAGAAACCCCTTTTGTGTTAAATTATAAACTCTGGATTACTCCAAGGAATAACAAAAACATATCCTAAAAGCAACTAACTCAAAAATTTAACCTGAGACTGCAACACTCTATCCAGGAAGTGATTGTAATCTGTAGAATGCCTTTGATATAGATCCCCCTACTATTACAACTGGGACAGTCATTTCATAATCTGCATCTTTACTTTGTATCTACAGGGATCAGTGCTTTTGAGTCTGTTGCTACATCAACAAAGAGGAAGTCAGACCTGAGGTAAGAGGAATTAAATTTGCATTGGAAGCGTTGCATGACTGGGGTTCAATAAGTACTGTATAAAGTGACCACTTAGCTGTTTGGCTAGGAGGCTGCTTGAGATTTTCTTTGTTACAAGTTTTTCAACTATTGGTTTCAGACAGGGCCAGGTGTGCAGCTAGCATTGCAGCCTTCTACCTCTAATTTTTGTGAAGGCATATTCCACACTTCTACTTAAAATCTTCCTGAATTAAATTCGCTTTACCTCCAGTCTGCATATATATGAAATAAATGCACAATAAATTCGTTGTAGCTTAAATACCATAAAACCAATCATAGCAAAAAGCAAAGGGATACTATTTTTCACCCAAGTTCATCATTTTGCTTTTGTCTTCCTTCTTCCCTTCTGGGAGCTTTTTGTGAATTAATTAGATCTTTACTATTAAAAAAAGAAAAGAACAGCATATTTAAGGTCTGACATGAGCTTTTTGACTCAATACACACTGTAGATTAATGACATAGTCTCTCACTGAAGCACACATCAACGTTAAAGGCATGCCTGCAGCAATAACTAAATTCTTTCCTTGTAACATTGCTGATTTCACCCGTCCCCTACTTTAACAAAATATCTCACCATGTTTAAAGACACATGTTGTTTTAAATATTGCTATAAAGGAGAAGCATTGCCAAGAGTGAGGGCCAGACACACATGTGCAGCAACTGGTTAGTGTAAGACTATTCAAATCTGAGTAATAATATGGTTTGCCTTAGTAAATAGTTCCTGGAATTCCTGAAATAATGAGATTCATTCCACACCACCCTGCCCTCCACACACATTTTAACCAATTTTTACAGGTGCACCATCGAGAGTGTCCTGGCCAGCTGCATCACTATCTGGTACATGAATTGCAAGGCATCTGGATTGCAAGGACTACAGAGAGAATCACCAGGGTTTCTCTTTCACCCATCCAAGATAGTTACTAAAAGCACTGCATATGCAGGGTCCTTAGCATTATCAATGATCCCTCTCATCCGTCAATTAATTTCTTTGACCCCCTACCATCAGGCAAGAGATACCATTGCATTAGGAGAAGAACTGTTAAGATGGAAAACAACTTCTTCTCATAGGCTGTAAGACTATTGAACTCCCTGCCACCACCCAGGTCTCAAGACTTGAGTAGCGTTATACTGTTTACATTCAATTTGTATCATATCTGCACCTTATTATTTGTTAATCTATTTGTGGTAAAATTACTTTATGTGTCATGTATGTAAGTTGCATGCACTGTGTTGTGCACCCTGCTCTGGAGGATCATTGCCTCATTTGGCGGTATGCAGGCATATAGTTGAAAGGCAATAAACTTAAACTTGAACTTGAAACACTTTGGTAAATATATTACATGCTGGTTAGTTATTTCCTCCTCCTCCCCTTCTGCTGTGGTGAACACTTCCTTAATAAGTATCCTAGCCACAGCCTCCATCACCTGGACAAGCACTGCGTAGAGTGCAATGTACTCACCAACAGGCATCCTCCCCTCTCTATGATGAGATGCTCTCCCCTCTGTTAAGAGACCCAGGCAAAGAAAGACAATATATTACACAAAATATTTTCTTGAAAATATGAATATTCAATGCAATTGACTAATTTTCAATAAATTGAAAGTGTTCCCTTGTATTGGAAAAAGAGGGATAATTGAAAAGAACCATTTATTCATTGTATTTCCCTCTGCTTACTCCAAGATGTTTCTTTTTAGCAGCATCAACACCTTAAGCCAAAACTACACAACAGGTTCGGGAACAGAGCCAGAGTGTTATCTATTTTAAATAAAGAACAAAAGAAACTCGGAAGCATCTCCACTGACTGAGCTGGCTGGGTGCTAATGGACACTGTGACTAAACTGGTACAGTTGGTGAATGGACCAACCATACAGAAAACATCTGCTTAATCCCATCTTCACCACTGGCCAGAAACTGAACTGGAACGGGTTTCTACAAGGGCAGGCCAGCAGCTAAGAATCTTGCAACAAGTACGCCACCTCTTACTCCCCAAAGCATGTTCACTATCTACACATCTCAAATCAAGAACGAGATGGTATACACCCCAACTACCTGGATGAATGCAACTTGAAAAACATTTAAGAAGTTTAATACCATACAAGACCTTGATTGGCACCTCATTCACAAACATTCACTCACTCCACCACTGATGATGAGGACGCACTGCAGCCCAAAAAGACTCCTTACGTAGTACCTTCCAAATCCATGGCTTCTACCAGCTAGAAGGACAATGACAGCAAATGCCACCTGGATGCTGTCCTTTAACTATGCATCATCTTGACTTGAAAATAGATATATATTCCTTCATTATCACAGGGACAAAATCCTGGAAGCCCTTTCCTAATAGTCCTCTGGGAACGCCTGCACCTTAACTAGTTCAAGAAGTCTCCTCACCCCAACCTCTCAAGGGCAAGTAGGAATAGACAATTAAGTGCTGGCTCTTCCTGCAAAGCCCACATCACTAGAGTAAATTTTAAAAAAAACATGAATTTACTTTCTTTAACTCTCCTCATATTTTCAATTTTCACATAACTGAGAATGTTCAATGGCACTGGTCCTGTACGTTGTGCTTTGTGTCTTTGTAGATGGGCTATAGATTTCTTCATGGCTTTACTTTGCATCTCTAGAAACAGATTGGGAAAGGTGACCCACCAGCTGTTTTATTTTCAACTGACAACATGCTTCATATTTGATCAAACAATGTTTAAACGATATTGTTATAAATCTTTTACAACGTATTCCATATGGAAATTTGGAGCAGGTTGCTGACAGTCCATTGGAGCATTAAATAGTACAAATCCAATCAGTGAGGAGAAGTCTAAGTGCTTCCAGTTGGCATTGATCATGAGAAAAGTGCAAGCCAGCTACTAGAGATTTTGTTTATCACATGGTCTTTTTTGTACCTAAGTTTAGCACGTTGTCAATTTTCATAAAAAGGATAGTGCATTTAACTCAGAATCCTAACATTTTTACTTCTACTGGGAGAAGGTCATTCTTAGCAGAAGGATCTCTGATCTATTGCAACTATTTCAGAAACTTTGTGGCAGTCAGGAAAGAAAGACCTGTGGACAAAATGTGAACATAGTCAGAAACTAGATTTACCTGCACACATTATTTAAACAGAAATCATGCATGAACGTCGTTTTAGCAAGATTAGATTATACCGACATCCCTATCGGGTTACAACTTGGGAAGCGTCTGTGTGTAATTGACCTTAGTGAGGCTGATGCTTTCCTGGCCTTGCTGTGTGTCTAATGATATCACAGTTCACACATAATCAGCTTTGTTCATTGCTGAAATAAATTGAAGTGTTTGTCTGTAACCTAAAATTCTTGTTGAACACTCAGAAAAACATTAAGGTTACATTGTTCAGGGATCAGTAATGTGACACCAGTTGATATATCTGTATTGTGATATCAATGTCTTGCGCACAACATGTGTTCAATATTCAGGATTAAAGAATCTACAGTTCCTTCACTGTTCAATGCCCTTCTGTACAAAAGACATTGTAGCTGCAGACTGTGATCAGCCTTGACACTGCAGTGGCATGGGAGCACCACAACATAATATTGGATCCGGGCAGATATTGAATAGGCATTCTTTCCTCTATATTTCCTCACCTGAATGGCAGCCTTGTCCTTACAATGGAGAGAGTACTTTACTCTCCATCTCATTTCCCAACAATCAGCAAAGCAATGAAGTAACAAGTTGTGAGATTCAAGCAGATTCAGATGGCAACTAGACAGATCCTACTCTACCATATTATTCTGTGTGTGAAAAGGCCATAATGATGCTGATAACAGAGTTCACCCAATGTCACAAATTTCTGCAGGGCACTTGAGTAGGTGTTATTGCAACAGGCAGAACATGCCTGATGCACAAAAGGGAGATCAAACACTATTACTAGACATGTTTCTTTCAATAATTCCATTAAAATGTGTCCATTTAAATTGAATGGTTTCCCATTCTCCTTCATTCTCTGAACATCTTCTCTGAATTCTCTGAATTCTCTGAAGTTCCACATGGAAGGTTAGTTAAGAAGGTTCAGTCGTTAGGTATTAATGCTGGAGTAATAAAATGGATTCAACAGTGGCTAGATGGGAGATGCCAGAGAGTAGTGGTGGATAATTGTTTATCGGGATGGAGGCCGGTGACTAGCGGGGTGCCTCAGGGATCTGTTTTGGGCCCAATGTTGTTTGTAATATACATAAATGATCTGGATGATGGAGTGGTAAATTGGATTAGTAAGTATGCCGATGATACTAAGGTAGGAGATGTTGTGGATAATGAGGTGGATTTTCAAAGCTTGCAGGGAGATTTATGCCGGTTAGAAGAATGGGCTGAACGTTGGCAGATGGAGTTTAATGCTGAGAAGTGTGAGGTTCTACATTTTGACAGGAATAATCCAAATAGAACATACAGAGTAAATGGTAGGGCATTGAGGAATGCAGAGGAACAGAGAGATCTAGGAATAACTGTGCATAGTTCCCTGAAAGTGGAGTCTCATGTAGATAGGGTGGTGAAGAGGGCTTTTGGAACGCTGGCCTTTATAAATCAAAGCATTGAGTACAGAAGTTGGGATGTAATGCTAAAGTTGAAAAGGCATTGGTAAGGCCAAATTTGGAATATTGTGTGCAGTTCTGGTCACCGAATTATAGGAAAGATATCAATAAATTAGAGAGAGTGCAGAGACGATTTACTAGGATGTTACCTGGGTTTCAGCAATTAAGTTACAGAGAAAGGTTGAACAAGTTAGGTCTCTATTCATTGGAGCGTAGAAGGTTGAGGGGGGATTTGATCGAGGTATTTAAAATTTTGAGAGGGATAGATAGAGTTGACGTGAACAGGCTGTTTCCATTGAGAGTAGGGGAGATTCAAACTAGAGGACATGATTTGAGAGTTAGGGGGGCAGAAGTTTAAGGGAAACACGAGGGGGTATTTCTTTACTCAAAGAGTGATAGCTGTGTGGAATGAGCTTCCTGTAGAAGTAGTAGAGGCCAGTTCAGTTGTGTCATTTAAGGTAAAATTGGATAGGTATATGGACTGGAAAGGAGTGGAGGGTTATGGGCTGAGTGCGGGTAGGTGGGACTAGGTGAGATTAAGGGTTCGGCACGGACTAGGAGGGCCAAGATGGCCTGTTTCCATGCTGTGATTGTTATATGGTTATATGGTTATATCTTAAGAAATTCTAGATTAATTACTTGAAGTTAAAGTGGTATACAACATCAATGAATAAAATTAATTTCTTCACCCTTGAGCCAGTTCATACAATGATAGAATCAATTAAGTCAATAATGTGTTAAATCTTAGTAAAAATGTCTCAGTCTTCTCACAATGTTCAAAGTTCAAAGTAAGTATACTTTATACAACCTTGAGATTCATCTCCTTACAGACAGCCACAAAACAAAGAAACCCAATAGAACCTATTAAAAACAAAAGTTGAAACACTGTCTGCCCAAAGAGTGAGAAAAAAAAAACAAATCATGCCAAACAATAAAAGCAAGCAAACAGTATTCAGGACTGAACTTCACAAAGCCAGGCATCACTGCAGCTGATCCAGAAGGCAACAGCCTTAGTCCAGCACAGCAATCAAGCAGCGAAGGAGCGAGACAAACCGCCCAATCTCTCACCTCCGACTGCAACCATTTCAATCTGGCCCAGTGCTTAAATCGTCCAAACCTCGAGTCATTCCTCACCCATGGGCTCAGGCTCCGCTACCTTGGCTTTTAAATCAATCAAACCCTGGATCTTTCCTTGTTTTGCCTTATGCCGTCTCCACCGCATCGAATTACCTGAACTTTCCAGTTTCGATTGGCTCTTAAATAGATCAAACCTCAGATCTTCCCTTGCCTCAGCTCTGCTGCAATTAATTGCCTCCAAGTCCTGGATGTGCTGTAACCGTCCTGCCCCAGCGAGACTCCAGCTACATTACAAAAATACCAGATGATTCAGCTCAATTCTGACAGAGAAGTCATGGGCCACTGTTTTCAGAGGTGGTTTACCAGAAAAAGAGTGAATCATGAAGTATTTAGTTATGTTCTTTGTTTCACTGACCACCAGAAATATGTCACTTAAGCCACCATCCTAACCTGGAAGTTCAACATTTTGTTAGAGTTTTTGAAGGCTGGATCAATGATTGACATTCAACAAAAAACATTTTTACAAATTGGAAAAAAAATTCATTTTGAATTCAAAACAAAAATCAGAAAAAGTGAAATAAAACTAAGGAAATTAATTAAAATAAACTCTACCAAATTAACCAATTTGTAATCTGAGAACAGTGATAATTCACATGTGCCCTGCTTTAAAAAAAATGTATGGATATCTTCTTGGAGTAATGAATAATGCCAAAATGTATTCATCAATCACTTTTTCCTTGATCTTTTAAGCCTCCCCACCAGATCTGTAGATTACCACATGGACATGTCCTTCATACAGTTGAGCATGCAGTGTGTAAATGGCAAATGTATCAAGCATTACCAAGGCTAATAATACTTGGGTAAAATAAATCCTTGAAAGGAAAGATTTTACTTTCAAAAAGGTTATCTTCTGATTCAAAACAAAAAAATACCATAAAGATGATCCTGCAGGAAATTAATATTTTGGCATTTATATTAAAAAGTTGAACTTTGGGAAAAATGTACTGTCATATCTGCAATACACAGAAATATACACTCAGAGGCCACTTTATTAAGTACCTCCTGTACTTAATAAATTGGCCATTCATGAACTTCTGCTGCTGCAACCCATCCACTTCATGGTTTGACAGGTTGTGCGTTCAGAGATGCTCTTCTGCACAACATTATTGTAACACGTGCTTATTTGAGTTCCTGTCACCTTCCTGTCATCTTGAAAAAATCTGGCCATTCTCCTCTAACCTCTGTCATTAACGAGGGATTTTTGTCCATGAATTACCACTTACTGGATGCTTCTTGTTGTTCTGCACCATTCTCCGTAAACTTTAGAGACTGTTGTGTGCAAAAATTCCCAAGATTTGCACGTTCAGCAGTTTCTACACAAATCACTGCTCGAGCACCAACAATCATGGTCAAAGTTCAAAGTAAAATTTATTATCAGAGTACATCCATGTTACCACACACAACCCTGCAATTGTTTTTCTGCAGGCATTCTTAACAAAGCTATAGAAGTAACTATAAACAGGATCAATGGACAACAAACTGCACCTACACCTTCTACTTGATGACAACAGTGAGAAAAGAGGACTGCCTAGACGGTGAGGATCTCTGATGATGGGTACTGTTTTTCTACAGCAAAATTTCATGCAGATATGCTCAGCAGTTGGGAGGGTTTTACCCATGATGTACTGGGCTGGATCCACTGCCTTTCGTAGGATTTTCCTCTCAAAGACATTGGTGTTCCCACCAGTCAGCACACTTTCCACCACACATCCATAGAAGATTGCCAAGGCTTTTGATGACATGCTGAATCTCTGCAAACTCCCGAGGAAGCAGAGTAGCTGTTGTGCTTTCTACGCAATTATATTTATATGATGAGTCTAGGACAGGTCCTCTGAGTTAGTGACATACAGGAATTTAAAGTTACTGACCCTCTCCAGCTCTGATTCTACAAAGATTATGGCTCATTGACCTCTGATTTCTGTCTCCTGGAGTCTATAATCAGTTTCTTGGTTTTATTGAATTTCAGTGAGAGTTTGGTGTTGTTACCACTCAGCCAAATTATCAACATCCCTCTGTGTGCTGATTCATCAGCACCTATGAGAGAGCCCACAACAGTGGTGTCATCAGCAAACTTATAGATACTGCTGGAGCTGTATTTAGCCACACAGTCATAGGTATAAACCAAGTAGGACAGGGGGCTAGGTACACATCTCTGTGATTCTCCTGTGCTGATGGAGATTGTGGAGGAGATGTTTTTGTCACTCTGAACTGACTACAAGTGATGAAATCCTGGATTCAATTGCACAAGTGTATATTGAGATCCCAGTCTTGGAGTTTACTGATCAGTCTTAAGGGGATGATGGAGTTAAATGCTGAGCTGTAATTGATAAAGAGCATCCTGATTATTTACCTTAGCTGTCCAGCTGTTCCAGGGTTGTATGAAGAGCCAACTGAATAGCTTTCACTGTACACCTGTTGATTCAGTAGGTGAATTAAAATGGACCCAAATCACCAGACAGGAGCTGATATGCTTCAACACCAGCCTCTCTAAACACTTCATCACTGTGGACGTAAGTGCCACTGAGGCAGGTAACCACACTCCTTTTGGGCACCAGTATGATTGAAGTCTCCTTAAAGCAGGTGGGTACCATGCACTGCTGGAGTGAGAGGTTGAAGTTATCCATGAATACACCAAACAGTTGGTCAGCACAGGTTTCAGTACTCAGATCGGATGCTTTCCTTGGATTTACTTTCGAGGGCAGCCTGTACGTCATTTTCAGATACTGAGAGCAAAGGTTCATTGGGAGACATGAGGGTAAGTGATGGTTCCTCCCTGTTCTGGTGGTCAAAACAAGCATAGAAGGTATTGAGCTCATCTGGAAGCAAACCTCTGCTGTCCCCCATGTCGTTAGATTTAAGTTTGTAGATGTTAAGGCATTCAAACCCTGCCACAGCCATCGAGAATCCTTCATTGATTCCAATCTAGTCCAGAATCTCCACTTGGCCTGTGAAATGGCTTTCCTGAGATCATACCTGCACTTCTTGAGGCATGCTTGATCTCCAGACTTGAATGCCTTTGAAATGGTTGCGCATTTCATTGTTCTTCCAGGGCTCTGATTGGGGAAAAGCCTGAACGATTTTGTGTGAACACACTCATCCACAGTTGTTTTTAATAAAGTTTTTTTACAAGCCATGTACAGTCATTCAGGTTCTCAGAAAAGTTCATGAACATGGCCCAGTTCACTGACTCAAGGCAATCCTGTAACTGTTCCGCTACCTCCCGAGACCACCTTGAAGTTGTCTTGATGTTGGGATCCTTGCTCTTTAGGCTCTGTCTATATGCAGGTAGAAGGATTACAGTCAAATGATCCAACTTGCCAAGATGCGGTCTCTGGAAGGAACAACAGGCATTTCTTATCATAGTGTAGCACTGGTCTAGTGTGGAGTCTGGAGCAACAAATTACGTGCTGGGGATAATTGGGCAGAGATGCACCTACCGGACTGCTTTGAATCAATGGACTAGACTATTCAGGGATTCACCTTTGAGTCTGGATGAGTATGCTGTAGTTGTTATCGACTTCATTAAAACCTGTGTGGATGAGTGTATGCCCACAAAGACTTACTGTACATTCCCAAACCATAAGCTGTGGATGAACCAGGAGGTACGTCATCTGCTGAAGGCCAGATCTGTGGCATTCAAGTCTGGTGACCCAGGCCTGTACCAGAAAACCAGGTATAATTTGCGGAGGACTATTTCAAGGGTGAAGAGACAATTTCAAACTAGGTTGGTGGTGATACCAGATGCACGGCAACTCTGGCAGGGTCTGCAAGACATTACTTACTACAAAGCGAAACCCAATAGTATGAATGGCAGCGATGCTTCACTACCAGATGAACTCAATGCCTTCTATGCATTCGTTGAAAGGGAGAACACAACTACAGCTGTGAAGATCCCTGCTGCACCTGATGACCCTCTGATCTCCATCTCAGAAGCCGATGTTAGACTTCTTTAAAGAGAGTGATCCCTCGCAAGGCAGAAGATCCTGATGGAGTACCTGGTAAGGCTCTAAAAATATGTGCCAACTAACTAGCGGAAGTATTCAAAGACATTTTCAACCTCTCACTGCTACAGGCAGAAGTTCCCACTTGCTTCAAAAAGGCAACAATTATACCAGTGCCTAAGAAGAATAATGAGAGCTGCCATAATGACTAGCACATGGTAGCACTGACACCGACAGTAATGAAATGATTTGAGAGGTTGGTTGTGACTAGACTGAACTCCTGCCTCAGCAAGGAGCTGGACACATTGCATTTTGCCTATCGCCACAATGCAGTCTCAATGGTTCTCTACATGGCCTTAGATAATCTGGACAACACAAACACCCACATCAGGATGCTGTTGATTAACTATAGCTCAGCATTTAATAGCATCTTTTCCACAATTCTGACTGATAAGTTGCAGAACCTGGGCCTCTGTAACTCCCTCTGCAATTGGATTCTTGACTTCCTAACCAGAAGACCACAGGGGTGTGTGCTTAACCCACTGCTCTACTCTCTATATTCACATGACTGTGTGGTTAGGCATAGCTCAAATAACATTTATAAATTTGTTGACAATACAGCCATTGTGGGTAGAATCTCAGGTGGTGACGAAAGGGCGTACAGAGTGAGATATGCCAACTAGTGGAATAGTGCCACACCAACAACTTGGCACTCAATGTCAGTAAGATGAAAGAGCTGATTGTGGTCTTCAGGAAGGGTAAGATGAAGGAACACATACCCATCCTCAGAGGGATCAGTAGCGGAGATAATGAGCAACTTTAAGTTCCTGGGTGGCAAGATCTCCGAAGATCTAAACTGGTCGCAACATATCGATGTAGTTATAAGACAAGACAGTGGCTATACTTTATTAGGAGTTTGAAGAGATTTGGCATGCCAACAAATACTCTCAAAAACTTCTATAGTTTTACTGTGGAGAGCATTCTGACAGGCTGCATCACTGTCTGGTATGGAGGGGCTACTGCATAGGACCCAAAGAAGCTGCAGAAGGTTGTAAATCTAGTCAGCTCCATCTTGGACGATGTACCCAGGACGTCTTCAGGGAGCAGTGTCTCAAAAAGGCAGTGTTTATTATTAAACACCCAGCACCCAGGACATGCCCATCTCTCACTGTTACCATCAGGTAGGAGGTACAGAAGCTGGAAGGGACACACTCACAGATTCAGGAACAGCTTCTTCCCCTCTGCCATCTGATTCCTAAATGGACATTGAAGCTTTGGACACTACTTCACTTTTAAAAAAATATACAGTATTTCTGTTTTTGTGTGTTTTTATTAATCTATTCAATATACATATTTGATTTACTTATTGATTTATTATTATTATGATTTATTTTATTTGTTATCATTATTTTTTCTCTCTGCTACATTATGTATTACATTGAACTGCTGCCACTAAGTTAACAAATCTCATGTCACGTGCCGATGTTAAGAAACCTGATTCCGATTCTGATTTTCTTCAAGCTTAGATCCCATTTCTTGTCCATTCTGATGTTTGGTCTGAACAACAAGTGAACCTTTTGATCATGTCTGCATGCTTTTCTGCATTGAATTGTTGTCACACAATTGGCTGATTAGATATTTGCGTGACTGAGCAGGTATACAGATACAACTATAAAGTGGCCAGTGAGTGTGTACTAATGATAGATAGGTAGATACTGTATTGATCTCAAAGGAAATTACAGTGTAACAGGAGCATTACAAGCGCACAGATGCAAATATTAGAAGAGAACCAACCCAACCTCACACACAGGTTAGGTGGATGGCATTAAAATTCTTCTGCATTGACTCCTCTATAAATCATTCATTCCAGTGACAGTGATTGTAACACTGTCTGTGACCGTGTCTTGAACACATGGTTTTGTTCCAGATTTATGATACACCAGTACAGCTCATCCTTCCAATCAGCTTAGTCTCTGCTTGCTGCTTCATTGTTTGCAGTGATATTTGACCACAATTTACTTTAGAAAAGATGTCATTAGTTGTTTCCACTCAAATTCCTTGCCTTCTGAACTACCAGTAGTTGCACAACTTCAACATCATCTTAAACAGTTTTTGCCAGCCCAATCGAAAATCTGAGTGTTATCAGATGCATACTCATGATCGGTCTTCAGTAGGCTGCCTCATTGAAGTCTTTACCTGAGCTTTCCAAAGCAAAGTTAAGTCTGTGATATTGCCAACAATAGGAGAGCAGCATCACACCCATCCCAGGTTCAATACTCACGCTGAAAACTACTCTGGTCCACAAGCTCAGCAAATAAAACAAACCTCTCAATTCTGTTCAGAAATTCAAACTTGGGTAGTGCCCTCTGTTTCCAAAATTAAGCTAAATTAAATTAAATTATGGTTAATTGCTGATTGTCACTCCCACATCCATCTACCTCTGCCTGAGGTATTTGGTATTGTTCATTAAAACCATACAAACCCTAAGACATAAGAACAGAATATGGCCATTCAGCCTACCATGTCTGCTCCACCATTTGATCATGACTGATTTATTTTTCCTCCAAACCCCATTCACCTGCCTTCTCCCTGATATTTTTGACATCCTTGCTGATCAATAACCTCTCAACCTCTGCTTCAAATATACCCCAAAATTGAAAGGATTAAAGCACAGGGCTGCTGCAATAGAAATGGCATTCTGGCTGAATGGCACATGTGATGTGTGGAGAAGCATGGTCTAGGATGACATCAATATGTTCTATGATATCAGTCTGTCACTGTTGAGTTTCTCAATAATAGCTACCCCGGTGGTGATAAATGATGTCTCCTAAATTTATGTTGCTCAGATTGGTTACAGATTTGCAATCAATTGTGTATCCCAGGGGTCAGCAACCTTTACCACTGAAAGAGCCACTTGGACCCGTTTCCCACAGAAAAGAAAACACTGGGAGCCGCAAAACCCGTTTGACATTTAAAATGAAATAACACTGCATACAACGTTTTTTTTTGCCTTTATGCTATGTATAAACAAACTATAATGTGTTGCATTTATGAAATTGATGAACTCTTGCAGAGAAAACAAAATTACATTTCTGCATGCAACAAAAACATTTTGAACTCCGAAAAAAAGACGTTGGGTTGAAAGTTACTTTTAAGTAAAATATTCAATGTCTATTTGAGTCCTTCTTGTATTTATGAAAAACGCCGAACTTAAATTTTCCGCCAGCAGCAAACCAAAAATAACGTCAGCCAGCTGTCATCCTGAAAAATGAAAGGACTATTTCACTGAACAATGAAAAAATATGAATATAAGTAAAATAATAGGCAATTAAAATATTTATCATACTTGGTTAATGGGATTTCTGCTCCTGGACCTCAGCACACAGCGTCTGCACATCAGGGCTGTATGATGTCACCTTCATCTTTACACAGGATCGCAAGCTGTCATCTGTGAGGTTTTCAATATCACTCCATTTGTGTTTCTGAGCAAGAACGGCCTTCTGACGGGCAACATCTTCAAGGTCTGCTGTCAAGCGTCTAAACTTGGACACCCATATGTCTTTGTCGGCTATGTCGGCCAGTTCCATCTCAAGATCAGGTTGACTCACACCTGCCAATGCAGTCGTATTCAGTAGGGAAGGATCGATGCTTAAGGGAGTGACCGGGAAGGATAATGTGTTTTTTTCCTCTCTGAACTCACAGAAGCGTTTCCCAAACGATGTTTGCATTGCGATGATTGCAGAATGTAAATACTCCGAAATTATCATGTCGTGACCTTGTTTGAACTCTCTCAAATTGGGGAAGTGAGACAAAGTGCCTTTCTGTAAATCTCTGGCAAGCACTGTCAACTTGCGCTCGAATGCCAAAACATCCTCCAACATGTGCAGGGCTGTACGTCCTTTCCCCTGAAGAGCTGTGTTCAGCGTGTTCAGGTGCGCTGTCATGTCTACCATGAAGTGTAGCTTTTCCAGCCACTCTGGCTGTTCCAGCTCAGGAAAGGTGAGCCCTTTGCTGCCCAGGAAAGTTTTCACTTCTTCCAGACACGCGACAAAGCGTTTCAGCACCTTCCGTCTGGACAGCCAGCGATAAAAACACGTTGTAGCGGTGTCAGTAAACTGCAGTCAAAGATAGCTTTATTCGAACTAAACAGCCTTGCTTTTAAGCCTCCCTCAACCCAGCCCCCATGGACGCAGATGCTGCAAAAGACGCGTACTCACAAACCCCCGTAGGCTATCTCCCTTAGCCGGAATGCTGGCTAATTGTGAGCCGTTTCGGATGTGGCAGGAAATGTGTCGCTACACTTAGGTTGTACAAGATCACCATAATTACATTTCAAAAGCTAACAAACTAACATAAAATACATTTTAATTAAATACTGACCAATTATTTCCCAAAGCCACAGGGAGCCGCAGCACAGAGGTGAAAGAGCCACAAATGGCTCGGGAGCCGCAGGTTGCCGACCCCCGGTGTATCCACATCCTGCAAGAGGGAGGGACGTGTTTCAGTGAATATTGTGTTGTGCATTTGAGTGATATACCTGACATAGTTCAATAGCTGGCAATATATTCAAGGGACAAAATACTAATGAACAGTTTTGTAGCAACATAAAATGCATGAAAGGGAGGAGAGCAAATATGAGATCAGAGAGATTTTTTGGTAGCTGAATAAAGGGTTGTGCCTGAAATTAATCATGCAAAACACCAATCTTGATCACACTCATGAGGTCACTAGTGCTTCTGCAGCACTGTACCCTGGTCCTTCGGGCTTGATTTGCACTGACCATCTAATCTACCTTCTCACTGTGACTTTATACTGTTTGTGGGCCTTAGGATTCCGCATAAGCAGATCACATCTGTACTAATTTAATTATCCTTTATGAAGGCCTCTGGTGCAACATGGCAACATGCATTTATCATTCAGATTGCTTTCTCCTTACAAACAAGAGAAAATCTGCAGATGCTGGAAATCCAACAACAGACACAAAATGCTGGAGGTACATAGCAGGTCAGGCAGCATTTATGGAAGAGTACACTTTATGTTTCAGGCTGCGACCCTTCCAGGACTGAAGGGAAAAAGGTGACGAGGTTGGGGGACAGAAGGAAGAAACACAAAGTGATAGGTGAAACCGGGAGGGGGGAGGGGTGAAGTAAAGAGCTAGGACGTTGAATGGTGAAAGAGATACAGGGCTTGAGAAAATCTGATAGGACAGGGCAGAAGGCCATGGAAGAAAGAAGAGGGAGGTGATGGGAAGGTAAGATTGCAGAGGGGAATAGGAATGGGAAATGGTGAAGGAGAAGGGGGAAGGGGCATTACAGAAAGTTTGAGAAATCAGTGTTCGTGCCATCAGGTTGGAGGCTACCCAGATGAAATATGATGTGTTGCACCTCCAACCTGAGTGTGACCTCATTGCAACAGTAGAGGCGGCCATTGATTGACATATCAGAATGAGAAGTGGAATTAAAGTTTTGGGGGGCATTGGGAGATACCACTTTTTCTGGCAAACAGAGCACAAGTGCTCAACGAAGCAGTCTCCCAATCTACGTCAGGTCCCACTAATATACGGGAGGCCACACTGGGAGTGTGAGATACAGTAGATGATCCCCACAGGCTCACAGGTGAAGTGTCGCCTCACTTGGAAGGACTGTTTGGAACCCTGTATGTTAGTGACAGAAGTAGTATGGGGCAGGTGTAGCACTTATTCCACTTGCATGGATAAGGGCCAGGAGGGAGATCATTTGGGAGTGATGAATGGAAAGGGAGTCATGTAGGGAGCTTGTTGATTTCATCAATTTCCAACAACTTTACCTGGTGCATTTCCAACACCTCCCTCTCCTTTCTTGATCTCACTATCTCTATCTCTGGAGACAGCTTATCTATGTCTATTATAAATCCATTGACTCTCACAGCTGTCTGGACTATACCTCTTCCCATCCTGTTACTTATGAAAATGCCATTCCCTTCTCTCAATTCTTCCATCTCCACAACTTTTGCTCTCACAATGAGGCTTTTCATTCCAGAACTAGGGAGATATCATTCTTCTTCAAAGAAAGGGGCTTCCCTTCCTCCATCTTCAAAACTACATCTCTTCCATTTCATGCATGCCTGCCCTCACACCATCCTTCTGCCACCTGACCAGGAAGAGTGTTACTCTTGTCCTCATCTACCACCCTACCAGCCTCTGTGTCCAACACATCATTTTCTATAATCTTTGCCATCTTCAAACAGATCCCACCATCAAACATATCCCCCCCCCCCCCACACTTGCTGCTTCTCTATGCAACTCCTTGTGCATTTGTCCCTCCCCACTGATCTCCATCCTGGCACTTATCCTTGAAAGAGGAACAAGTGTTACACCTGTCCTTACACCTCCCCCCTCACTACCATTCAGGACCTCAGACAGTCCTTCCAGGTGAGGCAACACTTCACCTGGGAAGCTGTTGGGACATCTTTTGTATCTGGAGCTTCCAGTGTGGCCTCCTGTACACTGGTTAGACCCGATGTAGATTGGGAGACTGCTTCAATGACCACCAGAGAAAGTGGGATCTCCCAGTGGCCACACAATTTAATTCCACTTCCTATTCACATTCTGATATGTCAGTGCATGGCCTCCTCTACTGTCACGATGAGGCCACACGCAAGTTGGAGGAGCATCACCTTATATTCTGTATGGGTAGCCTCCAGCCTGATGGCATGAATATTGATTTCTCAAACTTCCAGTAATGCTCCCCTTCTCTATTCCCCATACCCATTCCACCCCCCTCACCTTATCTCTTTGCCTGCCCATCACCTCCCTCTAGTACTCCCCCACCCTTTATTTTGTTCCTTGGCCTTCTGTGCTTTCCTTTCAGATTCCCCCTTCTCCAGCCCTGTATCCCTTTCACCAATCAACTTCCCAGCTCTTTAGTTCACCCCTCCCAGTTTCACCTATCACTTTGTGTTTCTTTCCTCCCCCCAACTTCTTACTCTGACTTCTCATCCTTTTTTTCCAGTCCTGATGACGGGTGTCGACCCAAAACATTGACTGTACTCTTTTCCATAGATACTTTCTGGCCTACTGAGCTCCTCCAGCATTTTGTGATTGCTTTCTGCTATTTTGTGTCAGGCTGCAGCACTGTTACTCACCTGTTAACAATATCTCTCTGGAGTCAATCAAAATTTGACTTGTTCCTTTTCACCCGATACTGCTGCAATAGCTTTGACTACTATTTGAATGCATCTTTTTCCGTAACAGGGTAAGACCCATAATAACTTCCATGGTTTGTTGCAGTAAAATGGACTGCCCTTTCAGTGGTGCTAACTATTCACAAAACTGGGCTCCTGTATGGACGTATGGTGTATGGTATCATGTATGGCTGGGTGGGGGGAGTGGTGTGATGCACAAAGTTAGAGTCATCTCTGAATAAAGGGAGCATGTGAGGCGGAAACCTGCATCTGATTCCATTTTCAGAGACCACCTACTTTAGAACATAGAACATAGAATAGTACAGAACATTTCAGGCCTTTCGGCCCACAATGTTGTGCCAATCCTCAAACCCTGCCTCCCATATAACACCCCCCCCCCCCCACCTTAAATTCCTCCATATATCTGTCTAGTAGTCTCTTAAACTTCACTAGTGTATCTGCCTCCACCACTGACTCAGGCAGTGCATTCCACGCACCAACCACTCTCTGAGTGAAAAACCTTCCTCTAATATCCCCCTTGAACTTCTCTCCCCTTACCTTAAAGCCATGTCTTGTACTGAACAGTGGTGCCCTGGGGAAGAGGCGTTGGCTGTCCATTCTGTCTATTCCTCTTAATATCTTGTACACCTCTATCATGTCTCTTCTCATCCTCCTTCTCTCCAAAGAGTAAAGCCCTAGCTCCCTTAATCTCTGATCATAATCCATACTCTCTAAACCAGGCAGCATCCTGGTAAAACATCTGGCATAACATTTGTACCATAAAATCACTGGTTTCAGTCAGCCTAGCTGCAGAGCCTTACAACGCAGCCATGAACAACAAATAAGTTAAACCAATTCTTCAATAGGTTTGACAATTACCCTCCTGTTTACATTCCCTTCAGCACACCAGCCCAGGTGCCGAGGCACCCAGTGCTCCCTCAGCACCAATGCCTCCCCTCCTCCCTACTCCCCCCTCCAGTTCAACACATGGATAAACAATACAGGCTACCGCTGTCTACATCCCCTCCTTCCTCTACATCTACCACCCTCTCCTCCACACACCAATGGCTATGTGTCGATGTTCACCCCCACCTTCCACCAAGTCCCCAGTCATCATGGACTCACCTTCTCTACTGAGCAGGCGAGAAGGGCTCTGGGGAAACTCAGATAGGGTGAAGCATTGGGATCAGATGGTGTGAACTCCAGGGTCCTGAAGGAGAGTGCTGAGCAGCTGTGTGGAGTTCTTCAGAGCATTTTCAATCTGAGTCTCAGCCAGGAAAGTGTCCCGCCTGTGGAAAAACGTGTGTGTCTTATTATCCAAGATGAGCTGACTGAAAGTTTTGAATGACTACCATCCAGTGGCCCTAACTCACATATCATGAAAACCCTAGAGAGGCTGGTCCTGGCTCACCTCTGACCCCTGGTCAGATCAGCCCTCGATCCCCTTCAGTTTGCCCAGCAGGAGCACATTGGAGTCGATGATGCTGTCATCAACCTGCTGAACAGAGCCTACTCCCATTGGATAAGCAGGACAGCACCGTGAGGATCATGGTTTTGATTTCTCAAGTGCCTTCAATACCACACAGCCCTCATTGCTCGGGGAAAAGTTCCGTTCAATGCAGGTTGGCACTTCCATTGTATCCTGGATAATGGACTACATGACTGGCAGACCACAGTTTGTGGTGCTTCAGAGCTGTGTGTCAGACATGGCTATAAGCAGCACTGGGGCCCCAAGGGTGACTGTATTGGCTTCCTTCCTGTTTATCCTGTATACTTTGGACTTTAGATACAACCCTGAGTCATGTCATCTGCAGAAATTCTCTGATGACTCAGCAATAGTTGGGTGTATAAAAAGAGGACGGGAGGGTTAATACAGGGCCCTGGTGGAGGACTTGTAAATTGGGTACATCTTATTTTTAAGATTTTTAACATTTTTCTTACTTCTCTGATAATATTTGTATATCTGTGCACTTGTAATGCCACTGTGACACCATAATTTCATTTGGGATCAATAAAGTATCTATCTGTTGATCTAAATGGTAGCCTATAAGCACCATATTAGAAGTGTCATCATCTAGTTAAATCATTCTAAAGTCTCTTAGTTTGGTGGGCAGAAGGATCTACTTTGAAGCAAGAGAAAATCTGCAGATGCTGGAAATCCAAGCAACACACACAAGATGCTGGAGGAACTCAGCAGGCCAGGCAGCTTCTATGGAAAAGAGTACAGTTGATGCTTTGAGCTAAGACTCCTTCAGCAGTACTGGAGAAATAAGATGAGGAGTAGGTGAGAGAGAAACTCCAGGCGAAACCTGGAGGGGGAGGGATGAGTAAAGAGCTGGGAAGTTGATTGGTGAAAGAGATAAAAGGCCATGGAAGAAAGAAAAGGGGGGGGGGGTCAGAGAGAGGTGATGGGTGGGCAAGGAGATAAGGTGGGAGAGGGAAAAGGGGATGGGAAATGGTGAAGGAGAGGATGGGTGCAGGGCATTATTGGAAGTTCTAGAAATCAATGTTCATGCCATCAATGAAAATTTCAGGCAAATCAGGAAAATGTTATGACAGAGAATGTACAGGGCATGAGTCCCAAGTGTCTGGCACTGTTGGATCTTTGTGTACAATGTGACAACATTCTTCAAGTAAGCATATTATGACCAGTAAAAACAGCTCACAGCTTTACGTCTGTTGGCAGAGAAGCAAGTAAATCCACAGCAAACACAGTAAGTATGTACAGTATATGTTATATTTTTAAAAACACTCAAATCGAGAGTAGCAGCTCTCACCACAGTTGTTCTGATAAATGTAGATTAGGATTAGGGAAATGAAGAGTAACTTTTCATTAGCAATAAATATCTAGTAATTATTGCAACAGATTTCCCTTTATAGGATTTAGAGGAAATTATGCCTAATTGGAGCCAATGTAACAAAGCTAACAGTTCATGTTTTTTTTATACATTGCAGCCCTTAAAACTGTACAGAATGCAGCTTAATTACCACTGTCAAAGTACTGTGTAAAATTCACAGTTTCCAAGATGTTTATTGATACCACTTGGTCTCTATATTGTAAGCCATAAAAAGTAATGTTATCAAAGAAAGGAAGAGAAATGAGCATACGCCACGTCATTGGTATTGTTTGTACAACAATGAAAAAGGTGAATATAGTAGTATGATATTGACTCAACAGACTGATAATGCCTGTGAATGCAATGTAATCTTGGTAGAATTACTTACTTTATTCTGATTTATGCTTGTCTCAACTTTAATTGCTGATGCATAAACATGAAGAAAGCATGTACAGGTGCCAATGCAAGGAGTTGCACAGCATCATGATATAGGACCGCCATAAAGAGAGTCAAAGCTTCTGACACCTTCTGTAATACCACAGTATTTCATAACCCCTCCTGATTAAACATAATGAAAAATGGTGTAAGTTATTGTTAACATTCATTGAATCATACATTACTAAATAAGAAAATCATACTCATCCAATCATAGCTGAAGGACATCATACAAAATGAAACAGGCTCTTGTCAGTAAATAAATCACAACCCAGACATCCTGCCAGCTCTCTAAAGTTTTTAAAATGTTTGAAGTGATTCCAAGAGTCAGAGAAGTCTAAAAAACATTAAAATAGATTTCAATAATCAGAAGAAAAATATTAAAAATCACAAGTAAACAAATAAATTAAATTAAAAATAGTGAAATATCACAATTAATGAAGAATAATAATATATAGTATACATGGTAATATGACTTAAACTATTATCCACACTTAACAAGTCTGAAACAAATATACCACTTCATTCAAATGAGATGACATTCATCATTTCTCCCTGGAGGTGAGACTGAGGAAAGGATCTGAAGACCATCCTGATCTTTTAAAATGTCAGTGCTTCACTGCTAGACTGAGTGGAAAGTCCAGCAATACAGCAGGAGGTCAAATGTGAATGGCTGCTGGCCAGTGATTTAATGTCAGTCTGGTTGATTTAGTTCAGAGATTTGTTTCCACCATCGCTTACAATGTGTTTCCTACTGTTGTTGTGCTCCTGCTGATTTAATACTTCTTAACAGTCTACATGGTACATTTTTAAGGTGCCATTCAGGTAGCAGCTGCACTGGTGGTGAAGGGAGTGAATGTTTAGAGTGGTGAATGAGTCTGTTCTCTCTTGATGATGTTGATCTTCTTGTGTTCTGAGAGAACTGCACTCACCCAGGCAATCATTCCACCACACTCTGAATTGTGCTTTTTAAGTGAATTAAATGCTTTGGAGTGGCAGGGGTAAATGCCATGCTGCATGAAACTGAGCCTTCGACTTGCACTTGTGGCCACAGTGTTTATCTGGTTGGTCTTGTGAACGGTTAAGTTAATGGTGAGTCCCAGGGTGTTAACATAAAACAGAAAATATTGGAGGTACTCAACAAGTCAAGCAACATCAGTTCATGCTTCAGATTGATGACCCATCATCACAAGGTTAATAGTGGGAATCTTGGTGATTATAAAGCCCTTGAATAACAATGACAGGTAGTCAAAATATCACTTTTTAGAGTTGGTTATGGTCTAGCTCTCCTGCTTCAATAATATTACTTGCCACTTAGATGTTCAAACTTGGATACTACCTGAATCCCACTGCCTGCAGGCATGGGTGAAACATTTTCTGATGGTTTGCAAATGAACTTGTAAATTTGATCATCTGAGAATGTTCTCATTTCCAATATCTTGATGTAGGAAAGATCATTAAAGAAACGGTTGAACAAGGGTGGGCTTGCTGTGAGGAACTCTGGCAGGGAAGCCTTGCAGGTGGGATAATTATCCACCAATAAGGCTCTTCTCATTGAAAATGGGGTCCAATATAAGACCATAAGACATAGGAGCAGAAATCTGACTGTTTGGCCCATTGAGACTGCTCTGCCATTCAATCACGGTTGATAGGTTTTTTGCCCTCCTCAGCTCCATTCCTCGATCTACTCCCTGTAATAAGGGAATGTTAGAGATGAAACTGAAGCTCTTCTCATAATGCATACTCCAACTGTCTGTAAATGACCTGTCTTGGCTTCCTTCTAAGACTTACACAGAATGCTAGTCTTCCAACAACTCAATTCACCCTAGGAAATGTTGAAATCCTCAAAACTCAGCAGAGAAATCAGATGTTAGCACACCTGTAGTACTGAAGGCCCAGTCTCCAGAACCATCTGAATGTTGTGACAGTCAGACTTTTTCTCTACAAATGCTTTCTGACCTGCTGAGAGTTTCCAACAATTTTTGCTTTCCAAATCTATAATCCTCTGTGTTTCAGCATGGAGAGAAGTCCATTGATCTCCAATGATATCCAGTCTAATTGATCCTCTTTTAATATACATTTTTTTTTAAGGTCAGCTTTTATGTCACTTTGTGGTTGCTTTCACTTCACTTTTGCAATTTGGTGATTATGTAAGACCTCAGGACATCACTGGAGAAGTTCTTTCTCAGGGAAGTGTCCAAGGACCAACTACCTTCAGCTGCTTCATCAACGACCTCCCTTCTGTCACAAGATCAGAAATGGGGATGTTTGCAGATAACTGCACAATGTTCTGCAACATTCGTGGCTCCTCAGATAGTGAAGCAGTTCATACACAAATGTAGTAGGGCGTGGACAAGATCCAGGCATGGGCTGACTAGTGGTGAGTAACATTCAAGCCACGCAAATGCCAGGCAATGGCCATCTCCAACAAGAGAGGCTCTAACTATCATCCCCTGACATTCAGTGTCATCATCATCATCACTGAATCCCCTACTATTAACATTCTGGGGGTTACTACTGACAGGAAACTGAAACTGGTCTAGCCATTATAAATACCGTGGCTACCAGAGCAGGTCAAAGGTTAGGAATCCTGTGGAGTGTAACTCACCTCCTGACTCTGAAAGCCTGTCCACCATGTCCACCATCTCAGGTCAGGAGTGTAATGGAATACTTGCCACTCACCTGGATGAGTGCAGCTCCATCAACATTCAAGAAGCTTCACACCATCCAGTACAAGGCAGCCCACTTGATCGGTACCCCTTCCACAAGCATCCAATCCCTCCACAGTTGACAAGTGTGCATTATATCTACAAGATGCAATGCAACAATACACCGAAGTTCCCAGGCAGCACCTTCCAGACCCACGACCATTACCATCTAGAAGGACGAGAACAGCAGATACCTGGGAACACCACCACTTGGAAATACCCCTCCAAGTTACTCACCATCCTGACTTGGAAACATATTGCCATTCCTTCATTGTCACTGGATCAAAATCATGGAATTCCCTCCCTAACAGCACTGTCCCTCAGGGACTGCACAATTCAAGAAGGCAGCTCATCACCAACTTCTCAAGGGCAACTAGGGATGGGCAATAAATACTGGCTTAGCTGGTGATGCCCACATCCAGTAAATGAATAAAAAAGGATATATATACATGACCATATGTCAACCTGATCAGAAGTGAGGCAGAAATAGTTTGTTTCCAGGAAGTGAATAACATGTTTAGTGGAAGGGCCTACATAAGCAAGACCTATGATTTACTATGTGCAGGATAAAAGAGGGAAATTCCTGCATCTTGGGAGGATAAACATTGCATTAAATCTGATTGGGAGCCAGTTACAAACCTAATGGGAAAATTGAAATAACAATTCACTGAAGATCCAAACATCAGGAAGTACAATTCATGACTAAAGTGTACACTTCCTACACAGGATTTGTTAGTATTCAGAGAGGTTAATGTATCCTGAATATACAGTGCATTGTCAGTTTTATTGGGCATGAAATATATTCTTTAACTACATGTTAAATCATCTGAGCAACTAAAGATACAGAGAATTTGTTTCTATGACTATGGATTCAAGGGCACTATTATGTTACTTAAGATTATGACTCTGATTTATAAGCATGTTCACCAGTGACAAACAATAGAAGCACTTTGCTTATTTTAGTCTTGTGGTGGAAATTTTGCACATATACTAAATCAGTGCAGCTTGCATTTTTTTCCTCATTGTGTAAGGGACATGAGCATAATAATGAGTTATTGTGTAAATCCCACCCAATAGAATGATATATAGACATATGTTGCAGTCTTGAATGCAACAGCCATAGCTTAGGTTGCAAGTTCACTGTTGGTGAGCAGCATGGAAACTGATGTTTCAAGTGGAAATGATTCCAACTGTGAAGTGGTTAATTACAGCTCCAATAGGTTCAGGAATGGAGTCAGATAGATGTGAGAAACTTCTGCAGTTCATGATTAAATTAGGGCAAAATGTAACATGATGGCTATCTTTGTGTTGCCCTTAGATAGCACTCTTAAAGAACAAAATATCATAAGGACAAAAGAGAAAAATACAATGTAAACACTGTTTGTTATTAAAGATCCTACAGAACATAATTGCATCACAACAGACATGAAATTAGCCTTAAATCAGGGCATTTATTTCATTTCTATTTGTGCAAAATTGAGTGCAACAGAAACAATATGACTAAAGAGCTAGATTAGATTTAGTGTTTTACAATTTTCCTTTTCTCATCTATCCATGCTTCTATCTTTTCATCTTCATGTCCTTTCTATTTTTTTTATTCTGTTTTTCTGATGCCCTTTTTCCATTCTTTCCCCCTTCACATAGATTGTTGGGATTACATTGTTAATAAGTAACAGATATAATTATATATTCAGTAATAAGGTAATAAACCTCCCAAAGATGTTCAAATACAAATGTAGAGTTCTCAAAAAAAAGGATTAACAAATCCAAAAAGACTAAAAAAAAGAAAAAAAGAAAATTTACCCCCACCCAAAAAACTAACCTAACAGGAGAAAAAAAAAACTAAAAGGAAAGAACATGGACTGCTTAAAGCATAAAAAAAAACAGGACCATTAGTGTTACCAGCTCCAAACCTCCCTACATATATTAACACAAGAATGGGTTTGGAAAGAGGTCAAATCACATCATATGAAAGTGTTCAATAAAAGGACTCCAAGTCTGATCAGATTGAATAAAAGGGTTATATATATATAAAACACTTCTGATTTTTTCTAAATTTAAACATAACATAGTTTGAAAGAACCAATGAAATGTGGTGGGAGGATTAATCTCCTTCTAATTCAGCAAAATCAATCTTTTAGCCATTAATGTGAGAAATGCAATCATCTGACGCACTAAAGAAGTTAAATGGTGTGGTTCTATCATTGGTAAACCAAAAATTGCCGTAATAGGATGACGTTGTAAATGAATATTCAAAACAGTTGAGATAATATCAAAGATATCTTCCCAATATTTTTTCAGAGCAGAACATGACCAAAACATATGAGTTAAAGAAGCAGTCTCAGAATGACATCTGTCACATACTGGACTTGTATGAGAATAAAAACGATCTAATTTATCCTTGGACATATGGGCCCTATGAACTACTTTGAACTGTATCAATGAATGTTTAGCACATATAGAGGATGAGTTAACTAATTGAAAAGTTTGTTCCCATTTTTCGATAAGTAAGCTTAAGTTCCCTTTCTCAATTGTTTTTTAAATTTATTAGATGTATCTGAATGAATTTTCATAATTATGTTGTAGATAGATGCTATTGCACCTTTCTGAGAAGGATTTAAACCTAAAATTTTTTCCAAACTATCCATAGACTATAAGTTTGGGAAACTAGGAAGGACAGTATTTAAAAAGTTTCTAACCTGTAAATATCCAAAGAAATGAGGTCTAGGTAAATTATATTTGTTAGATAATTGCTCAAAAGACATGAAACAATTATCCAAAAATAAATCACAGAATCGTGAAATACCTTTAGTTTTCTAAATCAATTAGGCTTGATCTATAATAGAATAGAATAGTTAGATATAATAGGACGTGCTAGAATAAATTGATTAAAACCAAAAAATTTCCAAAATTGAAACCATATTCATAAAGTATATTTAACAATTGGGTTATCTAATTGTTTATGCAATTTAGAAAGAGCAAAGGGAATTGAAGTCCCTAGAATAGAACCCAGTGAAAACCCTTGTACCGAATTACATTCAAAGTTTATTCAGTGAGGGCTTAAAGTTATATCCAAGTCCTATAACCAAAATTTCAAATAGCAAACATTAATTGCCCAATAATAAAATCTAAAATTTGGCAGCGCCAGGCCCCCCTCCTTTTTAGACTTCTGTAAGTATTTTTTGCCTAGCCTCTGATTTTTATTCTGCCAAATATAAGAAGAGACTTTAGAAACAACACTATCTAAGAAAGATTTTGGAATAAAAATTGGTACCTATTGAAATAAATATAAAAATTTAGGTAATATAATCATCTAGATAGTATTGATCCGGCCTATCAATGACAAAGACATTGGCAACCAATTAGTAAATAACTGTTTAATCAATTAAAGATAAAAAGTTGGTCTTAAATAAATCTTTATATTTTTTGGTAATTTTGATCCCTAAACATATAAAATAGTCAGTAACCAATTTAAAAGGTAAACATCTATATATTGGGATGTGCATATTTAGAGGAAATAGTTTGCTGTTATTAAGGTTCAGTTTGTAACCCGAAAATTACTAAACTGAGCCAACAAAGATAAAACTGCAGGAATGGATTCCTCAGGATTAGAGATATACAATAGTAAATCATCTGCATATAATGATAGTTTATGTATCTCATTCCCTCGGGTGGGTAATACCAGAAATATTAGATGATTCCTGAATAGCTAAAGGTTCCAGAGCAATATCAAGTAGTAATGAACTAAGAGGACAACCTTGCCTGGTGCCCCGAAATAAACAAAAAAAGGGTTTATTGTTAGTCAAAAAGGCTTTGATTATTAGTGTTAATCGAAGCTACTGGGGTATGATATATCAATTTAACCCAAGATATAAATGTCAAACTAAAATTAAATTTCTCAAATATAGTAAATAAATGTGACCATTCAACCAGAAATCCTGGAGTACTCCATGAAGGAGTGTAAACAATATTCATTAATCTCCTAATGTTAAAAGAAGAGTACCTGTTTCTAATAAATCCACTTTGATCCACAGAAATAATTCGAGGTAACTCCTTCTCCAACCTAGTCACCAATATCTTAGAAAAAATCTTAGAATGTACGTTCACCAAAGATATCGGTCGATATGATGCACTCTTAGTGGGATCTTTACTCTTTTTTTAATATTAAGAAAATAGAAGCCCTAAAAAATGACTGTGGTAATTTAGCCAATCTTCTTTAATATTTTGGTGTAGTTCAATAGATTGTGCCTTCAAAAGATCCAACATTGTCTCATAAGTTAATTCACTTTGCTTAGGTTCATCTCTTTTCTTTTTCCCATTCCCATCGGTATCTTTTCCGCTTTTTGAATCAGTCCCTTTAGCTCTTGTGGTCATCATAACTTGTTTCTGTGCACGTTTCTTCAAAAGTTCACAACCAAAGCCTTGAAAAAAGTTCAAAAATGAGAGTCTTCTAGTGTAGATAAAAGTAGGTTAAATAAGGGTGATCCTCGGCTAAAAAAAAATGACGGTGATAGAGAGAAGCGGATCTAACCTCACTCCATGAGCGCCTAGTGGAGAATCTATCCACTTGGATCCGATGCCTCCTTACTTTCTCAATCAGCCTTGCATGGTGTAAGCAAATGCCTTGCTATAATTTATATACACAACATGTACAGCTCTACCTTCATCTATGTGTTTAGTCACAACCGCAAAAAATTCAATTAGGCTTGTAAGGCACTACCTGCTCTTGACAAAGACATGCTGACTATTCGTAATCATATTATGTCTCTCCCAATGTTCATAAATTCTGCCTCTCAGGATCTTCTCCATCAACTTACCAAACACTGAAGTAAGACTCACTGGCCTATAATTTCCTGGGGTATCACTACTCCCTTTCTTGAATAAGGGAACAACATTCGCAACCCTACAATCTTCCGGAACCTCTCCTGTCTTAATTGATGATACAAAGATCATTGCCAGAGGCTCAGCAATCTCCTCCTTCACTTCCTATAGTAGCCTGAGGTACATTTCATCCGGTCCCAGTGACTTATTGAACTTGATGCTTTCCAAAGGTTCCAGCATATCCTCTTGCTTAATGTCTGCATGCTCAAGCTTTTCAGTCTGCTGCAAGTCATCCCTACAATCACCAAGATCCTTTTCCGTGGTGAATACTGAAGCAAAGTATTCATTAAGTACCTTAGCTATCTCCTCCGGTTCCATACACACTTTTCCACTCTCACACTTGATTCATCATATTTTCTCATGTCTTATCCTTTTGCTCTGCACATACTTGTAGAATGTCTTGGAAGTTTTTCCTTAATCCTGTCCACCAAGGCCTCTCGTGGCTCCTTCTAGCTCTCTCAATTCCATTCCTAAGCTCCTTCCTGCTAGCCTTATAATCTTCTAGATCGCTATCATGACCTAGTTTTTTGAAACTTTCGTAAGCTCTTCTTTTCTTGACTAGATTTACAACAGCTTATTTACAACACGGTTCCTGTACCCAACCATCCTTTCCTTGTCTCATTGGAATGTATCTACGCAGAAGCCCATGCAAATACCCCCTCAACATTTGCGACATTTCTTATGTACATTTCCCTGAGAACATCTGTTTCCAATTTATGCTTCCAAGTTCCTGCCTGATAGCCTCATATTTCCCCTTACTCCAATTAAACTTCTCTAACTTGTCTGTTCCTGTCCCTCTCCAATGCTATGGTAAAGGAGATAGAATTATGATCACTATCTCCAAAATGCTCTCCCACTGAGAGATCTGACACCTGACCAGGTTCACCTCCCAATACCTGATCAAGTACAGCCTCTTCTCTTGTAGGCTTATCTACATATTGTATCAAGAAATCTTCCTGAACCCACCTAACAAACCCCACCCCATCAAAACCCCTCACTCTAGGTACTTGATATTGTTGAGAACCTCCATATTTCATGGCTATCAGAAAGTTATTGAACCTTCTGGATGCTATTTACCTATTACCTATACTACAGGTCAGAGTCTCTATGCTGGATATTTACCTTCACATTGCTGTAAAGATGCTCTTTTCCATTGAGGCACAGCAGATCTGCTATTCCAAGAACATTATTTTTTAGAAGTTAATAATCTTCTGGATATCTGTTTTTTTTCTCATCAAACCAGACCTTCAGTTTTCTGGTTAAGAACCCAAGAGCTTCTTCACAAGTAACAATTTACTGCTTGTCCATGAGGTGCCAGGCCTTTGAGAACTTTAGTATTGATTATCTATTATTTGATTCAGATTCAGTTTATTGTCATTTAGAAACCACAAATGCAATGCAGTTAATAAATGAGACAACGTTCCCCCAGAATGATATCGCAAAAGCATATGACAAAACAGACTACACCAGAAAATCTACGTAACATTTGGCAATCCCCAATTCAGAGTCTGGACAGGCTGCTGCGTATTAATATCGCGCTACCGTCTAGTGCGTTCCCCGGAAAGGAGCTCCAAATCCACCAATGAAGAAGGTCTTCCTGGAATTTCCCGATGTTTCTCTGTGCTTCCACATCTCTTTTCAATTGATTATGATTGTGCACGGCACCCCACTTCACAAATAACAGATAATCAGTTCTGGAGTGGCCGCTGCAAGCTGCGTCACACTGCCATTTGATGTTGATTCATTGGAATCAAGCTGATGAGGATTAAACAGTGGTCAATCTAGTACCTGCTTCTTCCTGTCAGAATCCCTTGTAGTCTACTGCTTGAATAAATCTATAATACAACTGGTTCTAATACCTGGGTTAGTGTTCCAAGTAGGTTGTGGTGGGGGGTGGGGGAGAAATGGGTGATTCTGATGACCAAGAGCTTCAAGCTCATTGACATGGACACAAACTAATTGTTAAGTGGCCAATACTAATTTCTGCCCTTATATATGTTTGCAAGACTTTAATGATCTTCCTTGCATCTCAAGGCACTGGAAAGATACAATCAATACACTCCCCACAAAATCTTTAAGATTCCTTAGGTGATTAATAAAGTCAGCATCACAATCCACTTCCAGTTTAACATCCCCAAAATGGAAGGCCGACATGGAGTCATAACTCAAGTTTGAAGTCTACCTGGGAGAACAGTTGAATTGCCAAGGCATAGAAGTGGTGGCAAATGGGATAGATACTTGTTGGTTAGTAGAAGGCTCTGTTTATTGATTTCTGACTCGATAATTCTAGCTACCTCCATTGGGAAGTCCACATCATTTGAATGCTCAATATCAGGACCCTCTAGTCTGAGTTCTGTCACAGGAAGAGATCTCTAAACAGAGAGGAAAAGATTCAAGGAAGTTTCAAAGCTTCTTTGAAAAAAAAACACCATCACTCGGCTCTAGTTTTCTTTGACCCTGTGAAATTGGAAAACGAGCATTTGGAGAGACATTAAGAACATTAAGTCCATGAGCTGTGAACAGACAAAAGTCTGATTAAATACTGGAAGGAATCACCACATCACAAACTATTAACCCAACCACTGGACTCATTGTCCCACATGTGAGAAAGTCTGCTGTTCCAGGATTGTTATCAACAGACACCACAGAACTCACAAAACTGAATGGAAGCAAGTTACCTCAATACCCAGGGAGTGCTAAGAAAGGAAATAAACCTGATTGGTTTGGGTTACATGAACACTGTGGTTTAGTTATTTACATATTGACCTTCTTGCAGTAAGATCCTAACAAAACACTTCTAAAATGCTGAAAAACAAGTTGAAAGAGTATAAACAAAAAAATCAAATATTCTTTAGAAGCTATTATCCTGGGTTACTTTCAATAATGAGATTCAAGCAACATCCAGCATGTTTTTTTCATCGTGAATAATGCATTGTGCTCTTCAACTTTTCCTAGTAAAATGTGTTGTGGACAATTGGGAATAACTGGAGCTCAAAACTACAACAAGCTCTGTAAAATTTCAGGCATAGTATTTTTATCATGTCTTCAATAATGACATTGTCACATAATAGTTACAGACCAGAAATTTTTAAATTAAGAATTATTTTTCATGAAGCAAACCCATTTTTATCATGCAATCAACAGACGCACGCTAAGAGTCCACAAGCAGAATATGAATGATATACTAAATAAAATGTTTCATGGTTGAAGAAGGGCTACTGGCCAGGATATGATGGCAATGAACCCTTTAGGAATAAATGTGTTATGATCGTTGATGCCCCTGAACAAAAAGAACAGTCTATCAATCTCAATCCGAATACAGCAGTGTGGGCAGCAAGGTAATGCATAACTCTATGACAGTACCAGCGGCCTGAGTTCAATTCCGCCGCTGGGTGTAAGCTTTCCCCATGAGCATGTTGATTTCCTCCAGGCACTCCAGTTTCCTCCCATATCCTATAGATATATGGGTTAGTAAGTTGTGGGCCCAGCAAATCTTTGGACTGTGATTGTTGTTGACACAAAAAATGGATTTTACTTTATGTTTTGATGTACATATGACAAAAAGTTTATATTAAAAATCTTTACCTTCTCACTATCAAATCATCATTAAATCAGTTTGACACTGAAGTTTCACCTTGCAAGGTATAATGCTATTATGAGGAGCTTGAACTCATAACCTTATGACTGAATCAGATGAACAAAATTAATATGTAAGGACCAAAGCTGTGAAATGTAATTCTGTTAAACTGGTAAAATTCAGGTCTTTGGAGGTCAATTGGTTATAATAATGGATGCAAAGCAATGTCCCCGGTTAAGATTATTTTAGGCCAATAAAGCCTAATTGGAGCAGAATTAGGCCATTCAGCCCAGTGAGTCTGCTTCACCATTCCATCATGGCTGATTTATTATCTTTCTCCCCCAAACCTTTGATGTTTTGATTAATCAAGAAGGTATCAATGTCCACTTTAATTACACTCAATGTGTAATGAATTCCATAAATTCACCACCCTCTGACTAAAGAAATTCCTCTTCATCTGTTTCAAAAGGGCGTCCCTGTATTCTGAGGCTGTGCTCCTGGTCCTTCACTCCTGCACATCAGAAACATCATCTCCTTGTCAACTCCATCTTAGCCTTTCAATATTCAATAACTTTCAATGAGACACCCCATCATTCTTCTAGACTCCAGTAAGCACAGTCCAAGATCCATCAACTACTCCCCATAGGTTAACTCTTTCATTCTCAAAATCATTCTCATGGACCTCCTGTGGACCCTCTCCAATGCCAGCATATCTTTTCTGAGATAAGGGGCCCAATACTCCTCACAACACTACAACTATGATCTGAACAATGCCTTATAAAGCCTCAGCAATATATCCTTGAATTTTAAGATATTGATTATAATTTAATCAATTTATCATATAATAGATACTGTAATATAGCTTATATCATATAATCAATTCAAGTCACTTTTTATTGTCACTTTGATCATACCTGCTGGTACAGTACACGGTAAAAATGAGACAATGTTTTTCAGGACCATGGTGATACATGAACGATACAAAAACTACACTGAACTACGTAAACCAACACAATAACTACACTAGACTACAGACCTACCCAGGACTGCATAAAGTACACAGAACAGTGAAGACATTACAATAAATAATAAACAAGACAATAGGCACAGCAGAGGTCTGTAGGTTGGTAGTCCAATGGCTTGGGGGAAAAACTGTTACATAAATAATCAGCTGAATGGCGGCATCCGGGATTCCGTCCGTTTCTGTACTCTCCCCGAGTATTTCGTTCCCGCAGACATAGTCCAATCTAATGTCCATTGGAGAGCAGAATGGACGGGAGAGCCGGCCGGCTAGGGCTTGTTTTCCTCCTGGCATGGACTCCTGCTCACTCGCCTCACTTCCGCTTCCTCGCACACCACTTACGCCATCCCCACCTCCGGCCACCGGCATCAGGCGACTCTGATGACTGCAGGCCCGATTCCCTCAGCAAGCTGAGGTCGCACAATCTAACCAGCAGGTTTTCATGAAGGTTTATTTTTGGGTGATCTCTGTATTGTAGCAGTAACTGGAGATGGTAGATAGTCGAGGGTGGTGGTGGAGGGGAACTAGTGGTGTCTTCCATCATGATAGAAGTGAAGATCTTTAAGGCCTTTTTGACTGGGGTTAGAAATGTTTGGGTACTGCACAACCATGGTAAAAATCAGGTTATCAGGGCCAGGGAATTGTAAGTTGTTGAGAAGATCGAGAGTAAGTATTGTGTCACACATGTAGGTGGAAGGAGTCTGGGCCTGGGGGAATAGAATGGAGTCGAGGGTTTTGGACATGATTTCGGTGTGGCAGGAGCATACAAAGACGTTGGCCTACCCGGACAGTCACGTTTCTCTGTCTTGGGTAGGAAGTGGAAACAAACAGTGTGGAGTAAGGGAACTATGAGGTTGGTGCCAGAAGATGGGAGATCTTCAGAGTTGATGAGAATTGTGCCTTAAAATTAAATTTAAAACTAAATTAAAGTAGCACCAGATCCGAAAGGCCGCTGCTGCTGTGTGCCACGCCGCCTTATCAAGGCGAATGCAGAAGGCAAGTTCGAGTTTCAGTGCCTGGAGGAGGAGTGGGTGAGCAGCCAATCACTGTATGGCTCACTGTGGCAGGTGGGCAGGCCTCTCTGCCTCGTGTGGTGTCCATTCTTCTCTTTTGATAAATGTTGGTGATATCCGAGGATGGTCTATCATGGTTCTGTGTTTATGGATTGGACTACTGCATTGATGGACTGTGGACTTCTTCAGAATAATGGTTTTTATATTTTGTGAGTCTGTGTTTCTTTATCACCTGCTCCTTTTTTGTTTTGTTGTGCAAGCGGAGGGTTATTTCTTGGGGTTGATGTTCCTGTTCCATTTTGCGTAGGGGAGGAGGGTTTTCAAAGATCTGGATGCCATTCTTTTTTGCCTGGCGGTTTGGCGTTGAAGTTTTCTCTGAATAACTTTCAAATTCTTTGTTTGTTTCATGGCTATCTGGAGAAATACAAACATCAGAATTGTATGTAGGTACATGCTTTGATACTAATAAATAAACATATTTTAAGATATTGATTAATTTGAAATTTCAGCATTCTACATAGATATCTTATTCTCAGGCACCTCAGACATCTTACTTACCCCTTGGAAAGGAGCCCACTTCAGACCTTCAGGTCAATGTCTCCTGAACTATCACTAACCTCATCAACTCTGAACATCTCCCATCTTCTGCCACCAACCTCAGTTCCCTTACTCCACACTGTTTGTTTCCACGTCCTACCCAAGACAGAGAAACGTGACTGTCCGGGTAGGCCAACGTCTTTGTATGCTCCTGCCACACCGAAATCATGTCCAAAACCCTCGACTCCATTCTATTCCCCCAGGCCCAGACTCCTTCCACCTACATGTGTGACACAATACTTACTCTCGATTTTCTCAACAACTTACAATTCCCTGGCCCTGATAACCTGATTTTTACCATGGTTGTGCAGTACCCAAACATTTCTAACCCCAGTCAAAAAGGCCTTAAAGATCTTCACTTCTATCATGATGGAAGACACCACTAGTTCCCCTCCACCACCACCCTCATCCGTCTGGTGGAATTTGTCCTTACCCTCAACAATTTTTCCATTGGATCTTCCCACATTCTCCAAATTCAAAGGGGAGCCATAACCACCTGCATGGGCCCCAGCTATGCCTACCTCTTTGCTGGCTACATAAAAAACCCATGATCCAAGCCTTCCCTGGTAATTCTCCCCAGCTCTTTCTGTGCTATACTGATGACTGCTTTGGTGCTGCTTCATGCACCCATGCTGAGCTTGCCAATTCCATCAACCTTCACCTTCAACTTCCATCTTACCCTTAAGTTCATTTGGTCCATTTCTGACACATCCTTCCATTTTCTTGATCTCTTCATCTCAATTTCTGGAGACAAACAGTTTATTTAATAAACCTAGTAATTCCCACAGTCATCTTGACAATACCTCTTCCCATCCTGGCTTCTGTAAAAATGCTATTCTTTTATTCTTTTTTCTCAGCTTATTTGTCTCAGATGCATTTGTGCCTAGGATGAGGCTTTCCTTTCCAGGACATCAGAGATAACCTCCTCCTTTAAAGGATGCTGTTTCCTTTCCTCCACCATTGGTACTGTCCTCACCTGCATCTCCTCCATTTCCCTGATATTCACGCTCACCCATCTTCCCACTGACTTAACTGATTTCCTCTTGTTCTCACCTACCTTCCCATGAGATTCTGCATCCCACGCATCATTCATCACAGCTTCTATCAGATTCCACAGGATCCTACCACCAAATACATCTTTACCACCCACCCACTCTTTCCTTTCCACAGGGTTCACTAATATGCTAGTAGGTGAACGTGTTAATGCTGCATGGTTGGGCTTAAACTAGAGTTGCACAGGGAAGGGAAACAGAGTGCCAGAACAGTTAGTGGAGAGGTTGCTGAGGCAGATGTTAGTAAGACTTCCGACAAAATTAGGAAATAACATTTTGAGCGTAGTGTGACTAGTGTCACATTTATATTTCATATTTCAATGCCAGAAGTACTCTAGGAGAGATGGATAATAGTGTTGAAGATGAGGTAGGCGGTTTACAAATAAAGTCAAAGCATAGTGAGGAGAGGCTGTGAGAGGGCAAAATTTTAGTCAACAGAATGAGTTGCGACATAAAGGGCAGACAAAATCAAAAAGGATGAATACAATACTGAAGGTGTTATATTTGAATGTGCACAGTATACAGAATAATGTAGATGGAATTGCCGCACAGTTGCAGATTGACAGATAAGATGTTATCAGTATTACTGCATCATGGATAGAAACATAGAAATGAAAGAAGATTATAACTGGGAGTTTAATGTCCAAGGATACACATTGTATCCAAAAGATAGGTAGGAGGGTAGAGAGGGTGCTGTTGCTCTATTGGTAAAAAATGAAATAAAATCAATAGAAAGAGGTGATGCAAACACAAGGAAATCTGCAGATGCTGGAAATTCAAGCAACACATAAAAAATGTTGGTGGAACACAGCAGGCCAGGCAGCATCTATAGGAAGAAGTACAGTCGACGTTTCGGGCTGAGACCTTTCGTCAGGACTAAATGAAAGAAAAGATAGTAAGAGATTTGAAAGTGGGAGGGGGGGAAATCAAAAATGATAGGATAAGACAGGAGGGGAGGAGCTGGAAAGTTGATTGGCACAAGGGATACACAGCAGGAGAAGGGAGAGGATCATGGGACAGGAAGCCTAGGGAGAAAGAAAGGGGGAGGGGAGCACCAGAGGGAGATGGAGAGATGGAGAACAGGCAAGGAGTGATTGTGAGAGGGGCAGAGAGAGAAAAAAAGAAAAAAAAAACAAAGGGGGGGAGAGAGAGATAAATAAATTAACAAACAAACAAATAAATAAGGGATAGGGTAAGAAGGGGAGGAGGGGCATTAACGGAAGTTAGGGAAGTCAATGTTCATGCCATCAGGTTGGAGGCTACCTAGATGGAATATAAGGTGTTGTTCCTCCAACCTGAGTGTGACTTCATCTTGACAGTAGAGGAGGCCATGTATAGACATACCAGAATAGTAATGGGATGTGTAATTAAAATGTGTGACCACTGGGAGATCCTGCTTTCTCTGGCAGACAGAGTAGGTGTTCAGTGAAACGGTCTCCCAGTCTGCGTCGGGTCTCACCAATATATAGAAAGCAGCACTGGGAGCACTGGACACAGAATATCACACCAGCCGACTCACAGGTGAAGTGTCGCCTCACCTGGAAAGACTGTCTGGGGACCTGAATGATGGTGAGGGAGGAAGTGTCAGGGCAGTTGTTCTGCTTACAAGGATAAGTGCCAGGAGGGAGATCGGTGGCAAGGGAGGGGGGGGGGGGACAAATGGACAAGGGAGTCGCGTAGGGAGTGAACCATGTGGAAAGCAGAAAAGGAAGGGGGGGGGGGGAGGAAAAGATGTGCTTGGTAGTAGGATCCCATTGGAAGTGGTGGAAGTTACGAAGAATTATATGTTGGACCTGGAGGCTGGTGGGCTGTTAGGTGAGGACAAGGGGAACTCTATCCTGAGTGGGGTGGCAGGAGGAGTGAGGTGAGAGCAGATATGCGTGAAATAGGAGAGTTATGTTTAAGAGCAGAGTTGATGGTGGAGGAAGGGAAGCCCCTTTCTTTAAAAAAAAAAGGAAAACATCTCCTTCGTCCTGGAATGAGAAGACTCATCCAGAGAGCAGATGCGGCAGAGATGGAGGAATTGAGAGAAGGGGATGGCATTTTTGCAAGAGACAGGGTGGGAAGTGGAATAGTCCAGGTGGCTGTGAGAGTCCGTAGGCTTATAGTAGATATCAGTAGATAGGCCATCTCCAGAGATGGAGACAGAAAGATCAAGAAAGGGGAGGGAGGTGTAGGAAATGGACCAAGTAAATTTGAGGGCAGGGTGAAGTTGGAGGCAAAGTTAATGAAGTCAACGAGCTCAGAATGCGTGCAGGAGGCAGTGCCAATGCAGTCGTCGATGTAGTGAAGGAAAAGTGGGGAAAGGATACCCATATAGGCTTGGAACATGGACTGTTCCATAAAGCCAACAAAAAGGCAGGCATAGCTGGGACCCATACAGGTGCGCATGGCTACACCCTTGGTTTGGAGGAAGTGGGAGGAGCCAAAGGAGAAATTATTGAGAGTAAGGACCAATTCCGCTAGACAGAGGAGAGTGGTGGTAGAGGGGAAGTGGTTAGGTCTGGAATCTAAAAAGCAGAGAGCTTTGAGACCTTCCTGGTGGGGGATGGAGGTACACAAGGATTGGACATCCATGGTGAAAGTAAGGCAGTGGGGCAAGGGAACTTAAAATCATTGAAAAAATGCAAAGCATGAGAAATGTCATGAACACAGGTGGAAAGGGATTGAACAATGGGGGATAAAACAGTGTCGAGGTTTGCAGAAATGAGAGAAAAGAGGTGACATAGGTTTGGAAGGTTGTGAATCATTGTGAATAGAGTTAAGGAACTGCAAGGGTGAAAAGACCTTGATGGGAGTTGTATGCAGACTCCCAAACAGCGGTAAGGATGTGGTCCTTACAATGGGTGATGGTAAATGCATGCTGATAGGGTAATGTTACAATAGCCATGGGGGATTTCAATATGCAGGGGGATTGCGAAAATCAAGTTGGTGCTGGTTTCCAGAAGGCGGAATTTCTAGAGAACCTATGATATCTCTTTTTTAGAGCAGCTCATGGTTGAGACCAATAGGGGATCAAATATTCAGGACTGGGTGTTGTACAATGAACCAGAATTGATGAGAGTTTAAGGTGAAAAAAAAAACCTGAGGATTAAGTGATCATAATATGATCAAATTCACCTGAAATTTGAGAAGGAGAAGCTAAAGTCAGATGTATCAGTATTACAGTGGAGTAAAGGGAATTACAGAGACATGAGAGAGGAGCTGGCCAGAATTGATTGGAAAAGAACACTGGCAGGAATGATGGCAGAGCAGCAATGGCTGGAATTTCTGGAAGCTGCTTGGAAGGAACAGGATATACATATGTATCGCAAAGAGGAAGAAGTGTTCAAAAGGAAAAATGACACAACGGTGGCTAACAAGAGAAGTCAAAGCCAACATAATAGCCAAAGAGAGGGCATATAATGGAGCAAAAATTATTGGGAAGTTAAAGGATTTGGAAGCTTTTAAATACCAACAGAAGGCAGAAGAAAAAAAAAATATAATACAATTAGTCTGACCTCCATGATTGGGAAGATGTTGGAGCTGATTCGTAAGAATGAGGTCTCAGAGTACCTGGAGGCACATGATAAAATAGGCTGTAGTCAGCAAGGTTTCCTCAAGGGAAAATCTTGCCTGCAAAATCTGTGGGAATTGTTTGAAGAAATGACAAGCAAGAATAACAATTGAGAATTGGTTGAAATTGTATACTTGGATTTTCAAAAGGCTTTAAACAAGGTGCCACACATAAGACTGCTTAACAAGCTATGAGTTGATGGGGTCACAGGAAAGCTTCTAGCATGGTAAGGGAGTGGCTGATCAGCAGAAAGCAACAAAATGGAATGAATGTATCTTTTACGGCTGGCTGCCATGGACAAGTGATGTTCCACAGGGGTCTGTGTTGGGACAGATTCTTTTTACATTATATGCCAAAGATTTGGATGATGGAATTGATGGCTTTTTTGCAAAGTTTTCAGATGATATGAAGATAGGTGGAGGGTCAGGTGGATCTGAGGAAGTAGAGGTTACTGAAGGACTTGGACAGATTAGGAGAATGAGCAAAGAAATGGCAGATAGAATACAGTGTCAGGAAGTGTATGGTCATGCACATTGGTAGGAGAAATGAAATGGTTGTCTATTTTCTAAATGAAGAGAAAATTCAAAAAACTGAGGCACAAAGGGACCTGGGAGTCCTTGTGCAGGATTCCCTAAAGGTTAATTTCCAGTTCAGTCTGTGGTAAGGAAGGCAAATGTGATGTTAGCGTTCATTTCAGGAGGTCTAGAATATAAAAGCAAAGATGTAATGGTGAGAGTTTATGAGTTTACTGGTGAGGCCTCACTTGGAGTTTTAGGCTCCTTACCTTAGAAAAGATGTGCTGAAACTGGAGAAAGTTGAAAGAAGAATCAGAAAAATTGTGAAAGACCTTGATAGAATGGATGTGGAGAGGATGTTTCCTATCATGAGAGAGTCTAAGAACAGAGGACACAGCCTCAGAATAGAGGGGCATCCATTGAGAATGGAGATGAGGAGGAGTTTCTTTAGCCAGAGTGTGGTGAATCTGTGGAATTCTTGGCCACTGGCAGCTGTGGAGGCCAAGTTTTTTTGTATATTTAAAGCAGAGGTTGCTAGATTCTTGATTTGTCAGGACATAAAGGGATACAGGATGAAGGCAAGAGCGTAGGCTGAGAGGGAAATTGGATGAGCCATAATGAAATTGCGGAACAGACTTGATGGGCCAAATGGCCTAATTCTTCTACTACATCTTATGGTCTCTGCCCTAGTGATTCATTCATCCATTCATCCTTCCTCATTAATCTCCCTCCTGGCACACATCCCTGCAGGTGACAAAATGATGCACCTGTCCATTCACCTCCACCCTCACTTCCATTTAGGGCCACAACAGTCCTTCCAGGTGGCTCAACACTTCAGCTGCGAATCTATTGGGATCATCAACTGTATCTTGTGCTCCTGAGGTGACCAGCTCTATATTAGTGAGTACTGACATAAATTGGTGGACGGCTTCATCGAGCACCTCCACTCTGTCTGCAATAAGTGGAATTTCCCATTGGCCAACCATTTTAATTCCTATCCCCATTCCTGTTCTGCCATGTCAGTCCATGGTCTCCTCTTGTGCCACGATGAGGCCTTCTTCAGGGTAGTAGAACCACACTTTATATTCTAGTTAGGTAGCCTCCAACCTGATGGAATGAACATCGATTTCTGAAACTTTAAGTAATCACCCTCCCCACCCGCCTTGTCCTTTCCCCATTTTTCTTTCTCAACTTATCGCCTTACCTGTCCATCCTCTTCCTCTAGTGCTCCTTCCCCTTCCACAGCCTTCTGTGCTCTCCCATTTCCAGCCCTTTACCTCTTTCTCCAATCAACTTCCCTGTCTTTACACCTCTACCCACACAATTTCATCTACCGCCTGGTACCTTGTTCTTCTTTGTCACCTCCCCCAACTTCTTACTCTGACCTCTCATCTCATTTTCCCAGTCCTAATGAAAGGTCTTGAAACCCCGACTGTTTACACATATTGTGTTCAATTCTGGTCACCTCATTATAGGAAGGATGTGGAAGCTATGGAAAGGGTGCAAAGGAGATTTACCAGGATGTTGCCTGGTTTGGAGAACAAGTCATATGAAACAAGGTTAGCAGAGCTAGGACTTTTCTCTTTGGAGTGTAGAAGAATGAGAGGGGACTTGATAGAGGTCTACAAGATTATGAGAGGCATAGATAGGGTGGATAGTCAGTACCTATTTCCCAGGGCACCAATAGCAAAAACCAGAGGGCATATGTACAAATTTAAGGGAGGGACGTTTAGGGGAAACATCAGGGGTGAGTTTTTTTTTATATAAACGCAGAGGGTTGTGAGTGCCTGGAATGATTTGCCAGGGATAGTGGTAGAGGCTAAAATATTAGGGATATTTAAGAGCCTCTTGGACAGGCATATGGATGAAAGAAAAATAGAGAGTTATGGGGTAGTGTGGGTTTAGTACTTTTTTCAAGGATTATATGGGTCAGCACAACATGGAAGGCTGAAAGGCCTGTACTGTGCTGTAGTGTTCTATGGTTCTATATTGATAGATGCTGCCTGGCCTGTTGAGTTCTTTCAGCATCTTGTGTGTGTTACCTTGAATTCCACCATCTGCAGATTTCTCTTGCTTAGCATATATAAATAGTTAAGAATTACTCTGATTAAACACTTAAATTATTTACTTAGTAACTTAGTAACAGTTACTAAATATGACTAAACCAGAAATTATTGAGTTATTAGAGCAACGCATGTCTTCATATCTTTCATGGTTTAAAGTGCTTAAAGTGAATGATATGAATGTAAAGCCCAGCGATGTCATTACACAAGGCTCAAGTGGCTCCCAGCCAAACTCCACAAATATCAGCAAGATAAGTGACCAATTAATTAGATTTTTATGTTATGTGCAGAACGACAAGGGCATCGTTAGAACTGCCATTCTTCCTAAGTTTGTCTGAACTATATGTCAATAACAGTAATTTAAGACTTTATCTGAATTACATTTCTTTTGGCAAAGCAAACGCTCTCAGTGCAACAAATTTATTACAATGATGAAAGGAAATCTCATTATTTGTTCTTCATGTGAATATTTACAACATTGTTACCAAAGAAAGGAAATATTCTTATTCACAACTTTTTGGTTGGAGTTTATAAAGTAATTGTCCCAATGCAATATTACTATAAAAGATAAACGTATTGAGAAACTTGAGGGCTGAGGTCCAAGCACTCAAGTGTGAGGTTACAACTTGAAAAATTAGATACGCCATATCAGAGTCCTTAGCTACCAATGTCTGTGCCCATACCTGCCTGGGCAGCACCAATTTTTGAAATTTTTGAAGTATATTTAAGTAATGCATCTGAAAATGGATTCACATAAATTTGTTTATCACACATGCAGTAAAATGTGTCATTTGTGTTAACAACACAACATTAGGATGTGCTGAGGGCAGCCTGCAAGTGTAGCCACACATTCTGGCATCATCACCAGTTGCCCACAATGTCCTGTGACCTGTCAGTTTATGCAGCTTTTGATTAACATTAGCATTTGACAATGATAGCACTTCCTTTAAATTGGAAAGCTGAATGAATGTGTGCAAAAAAACTATTTATAAGGTTTTAAAAAAATCACTTGTACAAGGTCTGAGTAATACATTAAGTTCCAAGTGCAAAATATATAAACCCAAACTAGCTATTATCATTCAATCAGACCGCTACATTTTATTTCAATGGGATTATTCTATTCAAAACTCTTTTTCCTGTAGCTGTACATTTCTAGTCTCAACAGAATGTCATAATCTCCCACTCCCTGTTCCTGTAATTATACCAACAGTGATGCACATTTAAAAAAAAATTAATGTTCAGTGAAAAACTGTGAAAGATCACTGGTGTTGAAAAGAAAGAAAAGCAACTTTTATCTGAGTACTCTCTGTTCAGACTAGCAGGAGATATTTGTTCCAGGAATCTGCGATTTTTCTTTCTACAAAGTTGAAATGTGATTTTTAAACAAACTAAACAGTGCTCTACACAATTTAATCAGAGACAACCAGAAGGATTACATTTATAAATCACAAATTCTCACTGAATTGCTATACGAGTGATTTGTTCACCCTAAATGTGCACTTAGTAGAAGCACTGTTAATTTGAAAGGTAAACCTTTAAAGTATTCACAAATTATTTTATATTACATGTGCAACTTTAACCAGAAGTTATTTGATAATCCTAATCTTATCCTTTTAATTTTGACAGAAATACAGATTTTGCCCAGATGTATTTAAATCAATTAATCTGTATTGGCTATGATTGTGTCGACTAGGACATGGTTGTTTGAGTTATATGTATTTCACATTATTTTGAACACTTACCTTTGTTTTAAGGAAATTAGTTGAAACTCTTATCACATTTTCTTTGAATGAAGCTCAACCTGTTTTCTTTCAGGTTTGTTTAGAAGGGCTCAGCTGTGAGTCATTAAATGTAAAGGTCAAAAAAGAGTCGATTTTCAGGTGACAGCATGCTGTATTTCTAGAAGGCTATTTTTATTTTGCTTAAGTACCTACTGAAAATATCAACTGAAAGGTATTTGGCAGCAGTGTCAACCACCAATACCAAAGGCCAAACAAATATAACCATTCAAAGATACCAATCACCTTTTAGGGATGAGACTGTATATTGGAAGTAGGAGAAAAAGAGATTATTTTATGAGTCAGTGACAATGCTGACTTACTTATCAAAATTCAGATTGCTTTTCGATACTCTTAAATAAAAACCATACAAGTTCAATGACTTCCCATCCCTTCCCAAGCTGAGGGTTCATTTATCTTCAACTCTTTTATAAAAGAAACAGGAGCAGGGGGTGGGCCAATTGGCTTCTCAAGCCTGCTCAGCTAGTTAATGAGATCACAGCTGATCAATCTTGGCATCAGCAACTCTTCCATTGCCTTCCTGAAGCAAGTGATTCCCTGGAGGTTCAAATGTCTGTCACTATATTCAATGACTCCAATCCAATTTGTGGTAGTGAACTGCAAGGAATTGCAGCATACCAAAAGATGAAATTCTTCCTAATTTCCCCCTAATTTCCCTCTTAAGTGACCCATGGGTTAATCTGAAAGCAAGCCTCTAGTTCCAAATATGCCCAATGGGGGAAATATTCATTCAGCATCCACCTTGTCAATCAACCCCAACACTTATGTTTCTCTAAGATCACCTCGCAGTCTTTTAAACTCTGGTAAATCTAGGTCCAAACTGCTTGCCAGGTTTTCATACATCAGCCTTGTGAATCTTCATACTGGCACCAATACATCGTGCTCTTTCTTAATGATGGAGAGAAAAATTGTCTGACAAACTTAGTCGGTGTGTGGTCCTGGCAAACGCCTCTGCTTTTATAGATAATACCCTTTAAAATAAATGCCAACATTCCATTAGCCTTCCTGATTACTTGCTGAAATCTACATGGCAACCCTTCCTGTTTCAAGCCTCTCATATCCTTTGTACCGCAACATTGTATCATCACCAAATCATGGCTGAAAGAAGATTATAGCCTGGAGCTTAATCTCTGAGGGTACACATTGTATCCAAAAGACAGGCGGTAAAGCAGAGAGGGTGCTGTTGCTCTATTGGTTAAAAAATGAAATCAAATCATTAGAAAGAGGTGATATAGGGTTGGAAGGTTGTGGATCATTGTAGATAGAGTTAAGGAACACCAAGCATAAAAAGAACCTGATGAGAATTGTGTACAGACACCCAAACAGTAGTAAGGATGTGGTCTACAGATTACAATGGGAGATAGAAAATCTATGCCAAAAGGACAATGTTACAATAGTCATGGGGGATTTCAGTATGCAGGTAGTTTGAAAAAATCAGGTTGGTGCTGGCTTCCAGGAGGGGGATCTTCTAGAAAGTCTATGATATGGGTTTTTTTTAGAGCAGATCATGGTTAACCCAGAAAGGGATCAGCTATTCTGATCACCCTGTTCTGTTCCTGTTCACCCTGTACACATCAGACTTCCAATATAACTCAGAGTCCTGCCATGTGCAGAAGTTCGCTGATGACATGGCCATAGTGGGGTGTGTCAGGAATGGTCAGGAGGAAGAGTATAGGAAACTGATACAGGACTTTGTGATATGGTGCAACTCAAACTACCTGCGTCTCAATATCACCAAGACCATGGAGATGGTGGTGGACTTTAGGAGACCCTGGCCTCATACGGAGCCAGTGATCATTAATGGAGAATGTGTGGAGCAGGTTAAGACATACAAGTATCTGGGAGTGCAGTTAGACGAGAAGCTAGACTGGACTGCCAACACAGATGCCCTGTGCAGGAAAGCACAGAGTCGACTGTACTTCCTCAGAAGGCTGGCGTCATTCAATGTTTGTAGTGAGATGCTGAAGATGTTCTATCGGTCAGTTGTGGAGAGCGCCCTCTTCTTTGTGGTGGCGTGCTGGGGAGGCAGCATTAAGAAGAGGGACTCCTCACATCTTAATAAGCTGGTAAGGAAGGCGGGCTCTGTCGTGGGCACAGAACTGGAGAGCATGACATCGGTGGCAGAGCGGAGGGCGCTGAGTAGGCTACGGTCAATCATGGAAAACCCTGAACATCCTCTGCACAGCACCATCCAGAGACAGAGAAGCAGCTTCAGCGGCAGGTTGCTGTCAATGCAATGCTCCTCAGACAGCATGAAGAGATCATTACTCCCCAACACCAATCAGCTCTACAATTCAACCACCAGGGGCAAGACATGTTAAAGTGCCAGGGTTAGGAGTGAGCTTAAGTTACCACTCAATGCACTTTAGTAACTATTTAAGAACTTTTTAAAAACTACTTATTAAAGCTTTTTGGGAGGGTGATTTTAGATGCATATCATATTTACATTGAGTTAAATACATATGTAATTAGTTTTGCTACAATAAGTGCATGGGACACTGGAAAAATGTTGAATTTCCCCTTGGGGATGAATAAAGTATCTATCTATCTATCATCTGAACTGGGTGTTGTGCAATGAACAGGAATGTATTAGTGAGTTTAAGATTTTAAAAAAACCTTAGTAGCAAGTGATCATAATATGATCAAATTCACCTGAAATTTGAGAAGGAGAAGCTGAAGTCAGATGTGTCATTGTTACAGTGGAGTAAAGGGAAGGTTGAGTCTGTGCTGAGTTAGGTAAATGTGATGTTAGCATTCATTTCAAAAGGCCTAGAATATAAAAGCAAAGATGTAATGGTGAGTGTTTATGAAGCACTGGTGAAGCCTCATTTGGATTTTTTGACCCCTTACCTTAGAAAAGACGTGCTGAAACTGGAGAGGGTTTAAAGGAGGTTCACAAAAATGATTCCAAGTTTGAATGGCCTGTCATATGAAAAGTGTTTGGTGGCTCTAGGCCAGTATCACTAGAATTCAGAAGAATGAGCGGTGATCTCATGGAAAGCTATCAAATTGGGACAGGCCTTGATAGAATGGATGTGGAGCGGATGTTTCCTATGTTGGGGGAGTCTAAGACCAGAAGACACAGCCTCAGAATAGAGGGGCATCCAGCGAGAATGAAGATGAGGCAGAATTTCTTCAGCCAGAGTATGGTGAAACTGTGGAATTCTTTGCCGCAGGCAGCTGTGGAGGCCAAGTTTTTATGTATATTTAAGGCAGAGGTTGATAGATTCTTGATTTGTCAGGATATGAAGGGATTCAGGGAGAAGGCAGGAGCATGGGGCTGAGAGGAAAATTGGATCAGCCATTGTGGAGCCAACCCAATTGGCTAAAATGGTCAAATTCTGCTCCTATATGTTATGGCCTTATGGCTTATGGTCTTTTTGGGTCCTTCCTTCCTCCTTTAGTTTCAGATCAAAATTGCTAACTTATTATACCATTCCATTACAGCTTACGTCAATAAGTGTTATTTTGGGTCAGATGCTCAAACAGATTTGCCACATCAATGTATACCTCATTCATTAGATATAAAATTTGACTTGGACTACCAGTAGAAGAGCGGTTTATTCAAAACTTTCAAGATTGAGCTTTCTGGGACTGGTTGTTCATAAAGCTTACATGCTACAGTAAAAGATCAAAGGCAATAATTGTAGTTGAGATTAACGTCAGCATGATTGGATTAATAGATTGCACAGGTTCAAAAGGTTGAAAAGCCAAATTCTGCATCTACCTTGCTTACATTTGTTAATATTGAATTATTTGACGGCATCTGGTAAAGGTTCCAGATACAGCAGGGATATTACAGCTATTACTCCTGTGTTACATCAACAGAAACTGCTGGGAACAGTTTAAAATTGTCAAACGTTTTGCTGCAGCAATGTTGAGAGGCTCAAATTTCCGGAGTGCAGCAATTTCTTTCAGGTGATCATCAACTTAACTAATCCTTCAGATTTTGTACCTACAAATGTCCCACTACTAAACATTTCTTTGGTTCCTTAAGGTTTCTATACCCAGGAGTGATAGTAGGGATTAAGCTCCCACTCCTTTTTAAATGTTTCCGATGACATGCGTCTCAAATCGCCTCTGACAACCAAGTTCAGCTCCTGGCTTTTACATGTGGCTTGGCTATTGAGCCCAACAGAACCATTTCTACTGTCAGAAGGGACAAAGGTGGGTTACTGGCGCCTTAAAAATAGTTGCTTCGGTCAGATGGGACTCGTCAACTGTGGTTGGCAGCTCATCTAGGAGAACTCTGATATCAAACTCCACTGCCTTGTGGCTATACCCAATTGCGGGAAAGATTTCAGGAGTAAATCCCAAGGGAAAAATCCAGAGCTGCAGTCCCTAAAGTGGTCCTATGTTGAGGACAATGTTGACTGGCAACTCCTGCACCACTGTTGACACTGCCAAAATGTATCGGTCTCTTAAATGTGTGGAGAAGGTGAGCTTGCTACATGGGCACCAACTTGCGTATCTAGACAACTGGGATGTGTGGTGAACTATGTGCCTGTCGGGACACGCCCCTGCTGACTGCTCCTGTGGCTCCTCCCACAGGCCCCTGTATAAAGGCGATCTGAGGCCTGACGCTCAGCCTCAGTCTCCAGGACATTGTATGATAGACACTCACTCCTGGTTCCTTCTTCCAGTCAATAAAAGCCGATATCTCGCCTTACGTCTCAGTGCGAGTTATTGATGGTGCATCAGGATGCAACATGGAGACCATGACCGATGGAGGCCACAGACCAAACATATCTTTACCAGAACCCCCCCGCTCCTCCTTCATTCCCTTGTCCATTCATCCCTCCCCACTAATCTCCCTCCAGGCACTTATGCCTGCAAACAGCCTAAGTGCTATACCTGCCCATATACCTCCTCACACACCACCATTCAGGGCCCCAGGCACTTCCAGGTGAGGTTACACTTCAACTGTAAATTTACCGGGATTGTCTAGTATATCCAGTACCAAACACATTAATTTCAGTTCCCATTCCGTTCTGACATGTCTTTCTGTGGCCTGCTCTTGTGCCTCAGGGTGGAAGAGCAACATGTTATATTCTGTCTGTGTAGTCTCCAATTTGATGGCATGAATATCAATTTCTCCTTCTGGGAAACAAATTTTCCCACCCACTTCCTCTATTCCCCACCCTGACCTTTTCTCTCTTCTCACCTACTTATTACATCCCTTTTGGTCCCCTCCTTCTTCCCTTTCTCTCATGGTCCACTCTCCTCTCCTATCAGATGTCTTCTTCTCCAGCCCTTGACCTTTCCCACCCACCTGGCTTCACCTATCACCTTCCAGCTAGCCTTGCTTCCACATCCCCCCCCCCTCACCTACCTTTTTATTCTGGCAGTTTCCAAGGTGCTTCTTAATCCTGAAGAAGGGCCTCAGCCTTAAACATTGACTGTTTATTCATTTGCATGGATGCTGCCTGACCTGCTGAGTTCCTCCTGCATTTTGTATGTATTACTTCAAATATTGCAGTTGGCTGCTTCCATTAATAGCCAATATAATAAATGTAACAATTACTTTCATGCTGTTGTTAGCTCGCCTGAAAATAGTAGTGACTATATTAGCAAGCTAACAGTTCAGTTTGTTACCTTTCACTTTAGCGAATATGGTTATAAAACATTTCAGATTGGCTGCGAGCAATGTAATGACAAAGAGGGATGGATGAATTATGAAATATGTTTGGAGCTGACACCACATTACGTTGTCCGGCCTGATCCTGCTGACATCTGCCAACTTGCACATACAGGCACCTCCCAGACTCCACCAAGTTAACAGGATTGACCTGCCGCCCATTCCAGTCTCAACACCTGCAGCCTGTTGTATATCTGGCGATCATGATGGGCTACTAGTACTAGTGCCACAGTCCTTGTTCACTCATCAAAACAGCCACCCTCAACCAGCTGCTCCTAGCCTTCAGTCTACCTGTTGTGTTTTGTTTCTGTTCTCTCTTCTTTTTTGGCTTTGTTATCTTGAAGTCTACTATTAAAGTTATCACTTACTTCCACATCTTTGCTGCTGAGTGAAGCCTCCACCACCTTTCCTGACAGGGTGTGAGAACTTGTAGAATATTAAGGAATTTGTCTGTCAACATGATGCACGGGCCACACAGTGGCTCTGGGTTTTCTGTGGCACAGGTCCTGCTGGCCCACCACGATCACTGTTTTGCATCAGCTTGCTGCTGCCGATTCTCAGACTGGCTGGTTCATTTCCTCCATCCAGCAGCCTCTACTGGATCTTCATTCCCCCCCCCCCACCCCCACTCCCACATGACAATGGATTTCATCACCAGTTTTGCCACCTTCTGATGTGGCCATGGTGATCATAACCATGGAGCATCTGTTCTCCAATGTGGCCCATTTCATTGCTGTTCCCAAGCATCTGTAAGCCACCTAGATGGCTGACATGTAGTTCACCTCCATGGCTTCCCACAGGACATTATGTCAGACTGGGGCCCACAGTTCATCTCTCGCTTCTGGTGGGTCTCCTGCTTCTTCCTCTGCACCTCAGTGCATTTGTCCTTTAGCTGTCATCTGCATACGAACACCCAGTCAGAAAGGGTCAATTAGCAAGTGAAGAATTTTCTGCAATGTTTTCCCACCTCTAACACTTCCACATGGAAGTAGTATCTGTTCTGGGCCAAGCTGTCCCACAATCTACACCCTTCCTCTGCCATGGGTGTATCACCCTTTGAAGTGCTTCATGGCCACCAACCTCCAGCGGAGGAGCCCATAGTGAAGGTCCCATTTGCCAAGGACCTTTTTCACTGCTACCAGGATGCTTGGAGGAGGGAAAAGAGGGCCATCCCAGCCACTAGGGCAACTGCTGTCAATGCCCAGCCAGACTCCTTCAGTCTGGGAACCATGTTTTACTGTCCACCTGAGTTCTACCCCTGGACAGTGACTCCAGCAACCTTCAAGGTCACCCATTGCATCAATCCAGTCACTTGCCATCTCCAGCTGCCTCAAGATCACACCTACCTTCCAGGTATCCTTCCTCAAGCCCATTTCCATGGTTCACTCAACCCAGCTAGGCCTGCGCCTCTGGAACCTGGGATGGTGGAAGATGGTCCAGTGTATTTGGCTCACCAGTTGATGGATTCCATTCACTGTGGTTGGTGTGTGCAGAACCTGGTCAACTGGGAAAGGTCTGAGCCAAAAGAGTGGTCTTGGGTGCTGCCCAGTCACATCTTGGATCCATTACTCATTGATGAGTTCCACCTGTGTCATCATGGGCATTTGAGGACTGGCTGTAGGAGAGTGGTCCTGTCAGGTGTGTACCTGCTGACACCTCCCAGACTCCACCAAGCTAACAGGATTCACCTGTCACTCATTCCAGATTCATCACCTGCAGCCTATTTAACCCCAGTTCTTATCCACAGTCCTTGTTCACTCATTGAACCTACCACCTTCACTCTTCCCTGCCAAAAGTTTATCTTATTATCTGTTGTGTTTAGTTTATTTTCTCTCTTACTTTGTGGCTTGTTATTTTGTGGTCCATTATTAATGTTATTATTTACTGCTGCATCATCTTCATTGCTCTGCTTTTGGGTCAAGCCTCTGCTACACTTTCTGAGAAACCTGGTCTGTTTACAAAGCTCCAGGAGCAGATGTCTCCTGGGAATCCTATTATGGATGTGAAACAACTTTTCAAGAGAAAGAATGAATGAACTTTATATATTGAGACTAATGTAAATTGGTTCAAAGTCTTGCTTGTGATTATAAATTAGCGAAGTCAGTACTGAGATAAAATCAGTGTGGTACATTTATTGTGCACAAATACATGCATGCATATTAATGAAACAATTGTCTTATGCCAATCAAATATTTATGTAATTATATTTTTGATTGACATCATTTATTCTTTTACTGCCCTTATTTTTTAAGGTGACTTCAAACTCTCAAAGAGATATAATAGCCCTGACCCTTTGATTATTAGCCTAGTTCAGTTTCATTAGACCAAGGAGCAAAGCATTGACATTACCACATTAAATGTACACCAGCAACTGAGAGGAAATTAAGCAATCATGAATGATTACCTTTTTAAAGGACTTTTAACTGAATCTTTTGATCAAATAACCTAGAGATGGAAGAGGCAGAGGTGAAGGCACTTCATTATCTACTTCCATCAACTGCTGTAAATACTGTTCTGTTTGACGCCTTCTAACTAGTTTCATCCTGCTCTGTTTTGCTGCTAACTATATAGCCCCTTGTCCACCCAACTGTTCTGCCTTACATGCATTGCCTTCTGACTGAATGCACCATTAATATTTCCTTACCTACTTTTCCCATCAACATTCCCCAGAGGGCTACCATGTCAGGAGGCATAATAATGGAACAACTCATACCATCAGGGAGGCTGAAAACCTCATAGATGAAACTTTTACTGCAGTATTCAGTAAAATACAGATTTAAGCTAGGTGATGGGTGACCACCAGGGTAAGGAAGGGGTATAAGCAATCAATGCAGGGGTTCCTGTGGCCATTCCCTTCATTCCTCCTTTGGATTCTTCTTGGAGGCATGATATAGCAGGGCACAGCAGCTGCACTCAGGATAGTGGTACTGTTACTGGTTCTGAGGCTCTGCAGGGTAGAGCGATAGTGATCAGAGACCCAAATTTTGGAGGACAGACAGCTGATTCTCTGGTCACAAAGGAGACACCAGGTTGGTGTGTTGCCTGCCAGATGCTCAGGTCCAGGAGGTCTCAGAGTGGCTGCAGAATATTCTCAAGGGGGAGGGTGAGCAGGCAGAGGCTATGATGTACATCAGCACCAATGACATAGGTAGAAAGGGGGAAGAAGTTCTGTGCAGAGTGTGTAGTGTATTAGAAAAGAGGCTGAAGAGCAAGGTAATAATCTCTGGATTAGTCCCTATGCCATGTGCTAGTCAAAGCGGGGACAGGATGATGGTACAGGTGAAAGATTGGTTGATGAATTGATGCAGGGGGTAGGGATTCAGATTCTTGGATCACTGGAACATCTTCTGGGACAGTGGTGATCTGTACAAGAGGGACAGTTGCACCTAAACTGGAGGGGAACCAATATCCTGGCTAGGAGGTTTGCTAGTGCCACTCAGTGATTTGAGACTAGTTTGACAGGGGAATGGAAACCAGAGGAACAGGTCAGAAATTGGAGAAATGAAGAGGAAGGTAAGTGACAGGAAATGAAAAAACAGGCAAGAGCAAAGAAATAGGAATGCTGGAATGGAGTGTTATGGGTAAGGGTGATAAACTTAGAGCATGGGATCAGTAGATGGAACTATGATGTTGTGGCTGTTACAGAGATTTGGTTGCGAGAGGGACAGGAATGGATGCTTCCTATCCCAGAATTTTAGAAATGATAGAGAAGGGAGAGGTGAGTTGCACCACTAATCATAGACAATATCACAGCTGTATTCGGAGAGAACATAATGGAGGGCTCATCCACTGAGTCTATATGGGTAGAAGTCAGGAGTAGGAAGAGTAAAATCACTCTGATGGTATTGTACTACAGATCTTCCAGTAGCCACATGGACAATGTAGAACAGATATGTAAGCAGATAATGGAAAGGTATAAAATCAATAGTGCTGTTGGCATAGGGGACTTCAAATTCCTTACCTAAACCAGGACCTTCATATTGCAAGAGGATTAGATGGGACAGAATTTGTTGGGTGCATCCAGGAGGGTTTCTTAAATTGATATGTAGACAGTCTAACAAGAGGAGGGGCTGTGTTGAATATGCTGTTGGCTAAAGAGCTTGGTCAGGTGACTGGGTAAGTAGTTATAACCATATAACCATATAAAAATTACAGCACGGAAACAGGCCATCTCGTCCCTTCTAGTCCGTGCCGACACTTACACTTACCTAGTCCCACTCAGCCCATAACCCTCCATTCCTTTCCTGTCCATATACCTATCCAATTTTACTTTAAGTGACAATACCGAACCTGCCTCTACCACTTCTACTGGAAGCTCATTCCACACAGCTACCACTCTCTGAGTAAAGAAATTCCCTCTCATGTTATCCTTAAACTTTTGCCCTCCAACTCTCAAATCATGTCCTCTTGTTTGAATCCCCCCTACTCTCAATGGAAAAAGCCTATTCACATCAACTTGATCTACCCCTCTCATTATTTTAAATACCTCTATCAAGTCCCCCTTCTACGCTCCAAAGTTATGGAACGTGGGCCACAGTTCTAAGGTAGCTATGGATAAGATTAGGTATGGACCTTGTGGGAGAGTATTAAATTGGAGCAGGGAAAATTAGGAGAACATTAGGCAGGAACTAAGGAGAGTTAATTGGGAATAACCATTTTTGGCAAGTCTTCATCCAACACGTGGAGTGTGTTTAAAGTTCAAATGCAGAGACTACAGGGCAGGTATGTTCCAGTCCGAAGGAAGACACAGATGGCAAGGTAAGAGAACCTTGGTTGTTGAGGGAGGTGATAAATTTAGTCAAGAAAAAAAGGAAAAGTATGTAAATCTTAGGAAGCTAGAATCAAACAGAGCCAACCAGGATTATAAAGTAGCCAGAAAAGAACTCAAGAAGGCAATTTGGAAAGCCAGGAGGGGCCCTCGGCAAGCAGGATTAAAAAGTAACTGGAGCAAGAGGATAACTAGGCAGAGCATAGGATCACTCTATGATAAAGGTTTGGAAAACTTACTTGGATGCAGATGAGGGTGAAATTCTTAATGAGTACTTTACACCTGTATTTACCAAGGAGAAGGGCATGGAGGACAGATAGATTAGTGGCAAGAGTATTAATATGTTAGGGTGTTTTGAAGAAAAGAAAGAGGCAGTGTTGAGACTCTTATAGAGCATTAAGGTGGATAAGTCCACAGGGCCTGATGGGATATATTCTAGATTATTGAGAGAGGCAAGGGAAGAGATTGCTGGGGCCTTGACCAATACCTTTGTGTCCTCCCTAAACTTGATTGAGTTTTTGGGTGAGCTGATGAGGGTGACCGATGAAGGTAGAGCTGTGGATCTTTTCTACATGAATTTTAGTAAAGTGTTTTACAAGGTCCCTCATGGGAGCCTGATTTAAAAGATTAAGATTCATGGGATCACTATTGAATAGGCCATTTGGATTCAAAACTGACTCACCCAGAGGGTAGTGGTCGAAAGGAGCTATTCAAGCTGGAGAGCTGTGATTAGTGGTGTTCCACAACAATCCCTACTGGGACCTCCATTGTTTGTGATGTATATAAATGATCTGAATGAAAATGTAGATGGGTGGATTAGTAAATTTGCAGATAATATGAAGATTTGTGCTTTTGTGGATAGTGCAGATTACTGACAAAGAAAACAGCAGGATATAGCTTAACTGAGATATGGGTGGAGAAATACCAACTGAAGTTTCACCTGGCCATAAGTGAAGTGTTACACTTTGGTAAGTAAAGTTTAAAGAGACAAGACCATTAATAGTGTTGAGGAGCAGATGAACCTTTAAGGCAAATTTCATCTCTCTCTGAAAGTGGTTACACAGGTTGATAGGATGGTTAAAAAGGCATATGTTATGTTTTCCTTTATTAGTCAAGGCATTTGAGTTCAAAAGTCAGGAAGTTATGTTCCGGTCAAGATGGCGTCAGCATTCATTGCTCTCTCAGCTGACATATTCCAGATAGTCAATAAAAATAGCTTTTTTACTTTTCTACTTTTGCATCTGTTTTTCACATTACGTGTGTTACTGGGACTGTTAGATCCTGTGATTTACAGCTTGGAAGTCATTTGAATGATCTAGCATTTCGCAGGAAGCAAGAGTATACTCAGACGGCTTCTGTGCGAAGAAATGTCAAGATGGTGTTCCACTCCATTTTGCCACTTAAAGCATCAAGGAAGACTGAGACATCAAGGTGAACGCAGAAGGCAAGTGAGAGTTTCAGAGCCAGCTGCCTGACTTTTGTCTGCTACAAGAGAATGAGTCTTTGTGGCTCGCTGTGTTAGGTGGGCAGGCTTCTCTGCCTCGTGTGGTGGCCCTCTCTTCCCTTTCAGTAAGTGTCAGTGATGTCATTGGATGGCATCATGGCTCTGCATTTAGGGACTGGACTATTGCGTTTATGGACTGTGGACTGTTTCAGACATGGTTTTTATATTCTGTGTGTTGCCCGTTCCTTTTTCGTTTAGTTGTGCAGGGGTAGGGTGCTCGGGGGGTTAATGCTCAGTTGGCTTTTTGTGTGAGGATTGGTTGTTTTTTGGTGCCGATGTTCCTAATCCATTGTGTGGCGGGTGAGGTTTGGGTTGATGTTTCTCCCTGAATGACTTTCGTATTTTTTTTTTGTTTCATGGCTATCTGAAGAAATACAAATTTCAGAGTTGTATATGAATGCATGCCTTGATAATAAATGAACTTTTGAACCTTTGAGCTTCATTAAACTCCAGTTCTGCCCATCTGGAGTATTGCATACAGTTCTGGTCACCCCATTACAGGAAGGATGGCATGGCTTTAGAAAGGGTGGAGAAGAGGTTCACCAGGATGCTGGCATGTGCTATACCAAGAGGTGGGACAAACTTGGGTGGTTTTCTCTGGAATGCCAGAGACTGAGGGGAAATTCGATGGAGGTTTATAAGATTATGAGAAGCATAGATAGAGTAGACAGACAGTGTCTTTTTCCCAGGGTTAAAATGTCTAATACAAGAGGGCATGCATTTAAGGTGAGGGGTTATTTTCAAAGTAGGTGTGAGGGGGAAGTTTTTTACATAGAGGGTGATGGATGCCTGGGGTGGTGGTAGAGGCAGATACATTAGTCTTCTGAGTGATTTTTAGATAAGCACATGAATGTGAGGAAAATTATAGGAGATGATATTACGTAGGCAGTGGGGATTAGTTTAATTGGCCATTTGGTTTTAACTTAACTATTTAATAGACATATATATAATAATACTTAATGTAACTCAGCACCTCCTCGTCCAGCTCTCTCCATTGAGATAGCACATCAAATGCAGAACTATTGTTGTAAGTAGGTGATCTACTCATCAGACTCAGTCAGGTTGCTATTGGTGATAGTTAACATTGCACTGTATGCCCAATGACATCGGCCCCTGCAACTCTCTACCTACTTGATCATACAGCCTTCCTACCGATGTGATTCACTTTGTAAAAATTATAGTACCTTAGAGGATGATTCTCCTCTTCATACTGCCAGGCAAACACAAATATTGAGCTCCTGCAGCTTGCATTTTATTCAAAATCATTCAGAATCCATGAAAGTACCCAGGGAAGATTCCAGACATTTAACCTCCAATAGCCTAATTAATTAATTTAAAATATTCCTACAAACCATTTTCATTGCACTCCATGCTATTAGTAGTTTCATCATTAATTCCTTATCATTCATTATGACTGTTGTAATGGACTTGTTAATATGGCCAGCATTTCTATCAACCAACACTCCTTTATTCTAAGAACGTTTAACCCCACTTTTAGCCTTCCCTTTTGGGTGACTTAGAAAATATTATCTATTTTGATGTTCTGACATGTTACACTTAAGCAAAGCAGAAAATACAGAATATCATCAGGACAAGCAGAATCTAGGGGTAGAAATCAGATCTGAAATTCTGAAGAAACCAACTTTTCTTCAGAAGGAATCTGAAAAATAGTGAGTCAGACAGATCAGTTTGGGTCAGCAGAAAAGTAATTTGTCTAAAATTCACACCCAAATGTCTCTCCGTAGACACTCAGTCCATGTACCCATCTGTTTGCTCAAACTGAAATCTCAGGACCATCTATGCTGATTTCCATTACCATGAATTCTGGCCCAGTAGCAACTTTTAAACACAAGTAACAACTAGTCCTTGGGTATTGTGGTACTGAGTTTCACCTTTGGAGCTCCAGACAAATATCAGCAGATGTCAAAGCTGGAGTATTCCTTTATATTCTTCAAAACTGTCACTCTTCCTCCCAAGGCCTCCCTTCCCATGATCTTTTCCCTTCTCCAGTTCTCCAGCCAAACACCTTTCCAGCTCTTGGCTTCATCCCACCCCCTCCGGTCTTCTCCTATCATTTTGCATTTCCCCCTCCCCCACTATTTTCAAATCTCGTAGTATCTTTCCCTTCAGTTAGTCCTGACGAAGGGTCTCAGCCTGAAACGTCAACGGTGCTTCTCCTTATAGATGCTGTGTTCCACCAGCATTTTTTGTGACTGCTGTTAAAATGCAGCTGATATTCAGGGATGTAAAAATCTGCGAATTGACGTAATTTAGTACAAAAAATAAATAACAAATAGTAAACTTACACATCAAACAATGTGATATCATTAGAAGAAAGATGAAAATAAAATAAAGACAACTCTCCTTTCCCAAAGGCCAACCATTTTCATTGAAGTGTATAGAATTCCAGACTGCTTTCAATTTCCCACCTTAATATAGGAATCTTATTAAAGCTGAATTGTAACTTTGGACTTTAGATCATAAGACATAGTAGAGTTAGGCCTATGGCCACTGAGTCCGCTCTGCCATTCGATCATGGTTGATTTATTATCTGCCCCAACTCCAAATGGGCTAACCAGCAAGCTAGTCTACATTTGGACCATTATTCTTTAAACTTGTCTGATCAAACCATTTTTCTTGATAGATCTTAAATATTGCCAATCTGCCTGCCAGTGCCACTATTTCTGGTACACCACTCTATTTGTGTGTGTTGTTTTAAATCTCTTGCTGCTCATCTTAAACCTCTGTCTTTTTATTTAAGTACCTTTCCCTGGGCAAACGACTGTGTTTTCATCCTGCAAATGTTCTTCATAATCTTATATACTCAATCTCCTTTATTCCAGGAAATAAAGTGCTAGTCTAAACAATCTGTCTTTGTAACTCAGGACTTCAAGTCTAGGTAACATCCTGGCAATTTTTTGTGCACTCTTTCTAGTTTAATAGCATCTCTTCTATAACCAGATGACTAAAATCATGCACCTTATTCCAAGTCAGCTCACTAATGTCTTGTATAACTTCACAATGCTGATACTTGATGCTCTGACTCGGAAGGCCAGTGTGCCATGCGCCCTTTTCTCCACCTTGTCTACCTGCGATACTGCTTTCAGCAAACTACCACTTGTGTTTTTAGGTCCCTCAGTTCCATAACACTCCTCAGCATTCACTGTATAAATTCTAACCTGTTTTCATCTCATTTACATCCAAACTATTCATATAAGTTACAAACCACGGAAGTCCCAGCAACAACCCCAGTGGCACACCGCAAGAAACAGGCCTCCAGTCTCAGAAATAACTCGTATGTGGTCCAAGACACCATCACTGATTTCCTTCATTTCCTCAGCCTCCATCATTTTCTACACAGCAAAACCTGAAGAGAAAGATTTATTAAAAGTCTCATACATTTCTTTTTTTGTAAGAACATCTGAAGCTGTTTTGAAATTCTGTGTCACAACTTCTGCTTCCACTTCATTTCAGACATTTTGTATATTTTCTCATGAGAACCTAATTTTATCGACAATGGAGTGAGGTTGAGTTGGAGGGAGGCTCCATAATGTGACTCTCAATGACCAAGTGTATTAAAAGCATACGGAGTAGATTTTTTAAATTTACTTTTTGGAGAATGAATAATAAACTTCACTTGAATTCCAGACTGAACATGCCTTTAGTTTGATGACATTGATTAAACTCAAGTAAACAATATAAGAATGTCATTATCTTCTTAATTTGGATTAGATATAATAAATTTAAACCTACAAATGTCACTACTTCATGGAATTTTCAGCCAGCTACTATTATATTACATATAATTCATTATTTGATTGGACCAAAGCAATATCTTACTTAAAAGCTGTGTATATTTTAGCGGTAAAGAGTTCTTAACACAATGAATAGATAAAAATTGAAATCAAAGGTTAAATTATCATAGTGGAGCTTCAGCAGAATAGAATTCCACAGTCAGCTCAGATCCTGCTTCAAGTTTCTGCAATTACATGCATGCACTCAAAATAATTTTCTTTCACATTTATTTTTGGGTTATGAATGACACTAGCAAGTCCAGAATTTATCAGCCACTCTCTTTGCTTTGGAGTAGATGATGCTGAGCTGCCTTGTTTAAGTGCTGCAGCCATTCTAGTGAAGAACCTCCTACAGTGCAGTTGGCTAAAGAGCTTAGATCTAGTGATGATGAAGGACCACTAGTATACTCCAAGCAAAGATGGTGTGTGTGCTAGAAGGGAACCTGCAACACACACAAAATGCTAACGGAGCTCAGCAGGCCAGGCCGCACCTATGGACAATAGTACAGTTGATGTTTTGGTCCAAGATCCTAGAGCAGGAACCTGCAGGTGGCACTAAACCCATGTGACTACTGCCCCTTACCCTCTCAGTGGTGGATGTCATGAGATGGGAGGTGCTGTCAAAATAGCCTAGACCTGTAACTGCAATACATTTTGTAGAAGGACAAGTCTTTGATCACATGTAGAGGAAATTAATGTTTAGGTTGGTCGGGGGTGTGGCTGTCTAAAAGATTAATCTGCTTTCTTGTGCATGGTATTGGGCTTCAAAGGAATTGTTGGCACTGAACTCACCCATGCTAGTAAAGACAGTTCTATCCCACTCCTGCCTTGGATCTGACTTCTCCTAATAGCCACAGTATTTATGTGACTAATCTAAATAAATCTCTGTTCAATGTCTAGATCTGGGATATTGATGGTGAGGTCTCAGCAATAATAATGCTATTGAATATGAAAGACAACTATTCCTTTTTACTGGAGCTGACTATTGCCAACACTTTGCTGGTGTAAATGTTCCTTGCCATTTGTTCAGGTTGTTATCAAAGGGCTGGTGGGGAAGAAATCATAGGAGAGGAGAGTGGACTGTAGGAGAAAGGAAAGGAGGATGGGACCCAGGGGATGTGATAGCAGGTGAGAAGAGGTAAGAGGCCGGAGTGGGGAATAGAAGAGAGAAGGAGGAGTGATTTTTTTTTACTGTAAGATGAAATTAATATTAATTTCATCAGGTTGGAGGCTACCCAGATGGAATATAAGGCATCACACCTCCACCCTCATCTTGGCATGAGAAGATATGTCAGAGTGGGAGTGGGAATGGGAATGAGAATTGGAATTAAATTGCTCGGCCACTGGGAAGTACTGCTTTTGGTGGATGTAGTGGAGGGGCTCAATGAAGAGGTCCCTCAATTTACGACAGGTCTCACCAACGTACAGACTCCCCACTGGGAGCACTGGGTACCATAGATGATACCAGCCGATTCACAGGTGCAGAGTTACCTCACCTGGAAGGACTGTTTGTGAACCCAACAGAGGTGAGGGAGGCAGTGAATGGGCAGGTGTAGTACTTTAGCCGCTTGCAGGGATAAATGCTGGGAGGGAGATTAGTGGGTAGAAACGAATCGACAAGGGAATTGCAATGGGAGTGATCCCTAAGGAGAGCAGAGGGAAGAGGTAAAGATATATTTGGTAGTAGTGTTCCTTTGGAGATGGTGTAAGTTGCAGAGAATGACATTTTGGATGTGGAGGCTCATGGGCTTTTATGTAAGGACAAGAGGAACTCTATCACTGTTAAGGTGGCAGGAAGATGGGGTGAGCAGGGATGTTCAGGAGATGGAGATGCGGGTGAGGACAGCATCAATGGTGGAGGAAGGGAACCCCCATTCTTTGAAGAAGGAAGCCCTCTCTGATGTCCTGGAAATTAAAGCCTCATCTTGGGAACAGATCTGGCAGACACAAAGGAACTGAGGAAAGGAAGTAGCATTTCTACAGGAGACAGAGTGGGAAGAGGTATAGTCAAGATAACCCTGGAAATCATTAGGCTTATAAAAAATGTTTGTCAACAGTTTGTCTCCAGAGATGGAGACAAATAGAGATCAAAAAAGGGGATGGAGATGGCAGAAATGGAAGGCATTTAAGTGAATTTAAGGGCAAGGTGTAAGTTAGAGGCAAAGTTGATGAAATCGACAAGCTCAGCATGGGTTCATGAAGCAACACCAATGCAGTCGTCATTGTAGCGGAGGAAGAGCTGCAGAGCATTACCAGGGAAAGCTTGGAACGTGAACAGCTCTATGTAGCCAATGAAAGGGCAGGCATAGGTATACTTCTTGAGTCTGGAGAAAGTAGGAGGAGCTGAAGGAAAAATTGTTGAAGGTGAGGACCAGTTCTGCCAGAAGGATGAGGGTGTTGGTGGAGAGGAACAGGTTGGTTCTTTTATTACAAAAGAAGTGGAGAGCTTTAAGGCCTTCTTGATGGAGGGTAGAAGAGTATAGGGACTGGGTATCCATGGTGAAAATGAGGTGGTCAGAACTAGGAAATTGAAAATTATTGAGGAGATCAAGAGCGTAAGAAGTGTCACAGATTTTGGCTGGAAAGGACTAAACCAAGGAGAATAGAATGGAGTTGAGGAATGAGAACATGTGTTTGAGGGCAGGAGCAGGCAGAGATAATAGACCTAGCCAGTCAGTGAGATTTGTGGATCTTGGTTCGGGAGTAGAATTGAGCAGCGCAGGGTAAGGGAACTTTGAATTTGGTGGCAGTTGATGCTGCTTGGGCAGTCAGTGGGTCAGCACTCCTCACCTAAGTGCTGATGTCTAGAGGTTTGTGAGAAGTTTGTTGTATTGTCAACTGTGTTGGAAGAGGTGTTATTGCATCTGGATTCAGTGCCAAGTTCAGTGTTGAATCATACATCTAGTTATAGCCTATCTTTGTTTTAGCATATCAAGGTAATGATACAATTGAGTGCTTTCTAGAACATTTCAAAAGACTTTTAAGAGGCAGTCACATGAACTGGATTTGGAGTCAGATATGGGCTTAATTGTAAGGACAGCTGATTCCTAATGCCAGGAGGAAGATGTGCAATATAGGTGAAAATATTAATTCCATTCCTAAGAGAGCAAAATATTCTTGCTGTTTCGGAAAGCAGTAGTGTGGAGGAACGTGGTAGGTGGAGAAAAATGTTCCAGGTATTTGTGCAGATGAAAAAGCAGAAATCAGATACAAGCAAGGCTATAGAAGTCCCAAACACAAGAGATTCAGCAGATACTGGGAATCCAAAGCAACACACACAATGGTAGAGGAACTCAGCAGGTCAGGGAGCATCTACAGAGAGGAATAAACAATGGATGTTTCAGGCCGAGGTCACAAGGTCTCAGCCTGAAATTCGATCCTTGAAGTATGGATTTGATCCCAAAATCTTGAGTGAAGAAACTTTCATAATATTCCAAATAACCTTTTAGCAAATGTCTTGTAAGCATACTCTGCTCCACAATCCATAGAAATGAGTTCCCTGAGGTTGTTTCAGTTCCTTCAATTTCTGCTTAGTATTGTTGGTGAAAGCGAAGCAATATATTTAATTTGCTTGCCTTTATTTTTATGGTATATTTATGTAAGTACTAATTTTATTGCATATATTTTCACACAACATGCTCTCATGACTTGGAGCTGTTGAAAAGTGGAAGAAAACAGCTTTTAAACATAAATGATTCTGCAGATGCTGGAAATCCAGAGCAACACACACAAAATAATGGAGGAACTCAGCAGGTCTGGTAAGTAGAATGAAAATGAATAAACAGTCAAAAATTTAGGGTGAGTCACTTCATCGGGATGGGAATAGAAGGGGGAAAAATGCCAGAATAAAAAGCTGGGGGGGGGGGGGTGGAAAAGGAGGACAAGCTAGAAAGTGATAGGTGAAGCCAGGTGGGTGGGAAAGGTAAAGGGAAGGAGAAGAAGGAAAAGAACAAGTTTGAAACTTCTGAGTATTTTTTTTTTCACTTTGCTGTTGTCTATTCAGGACAACTGAAATAGGGAACTGAGTGGAACACAATTCATGAATGCCATTCCAGGAAATCCATGGAGCTAAGGATAAAGTGAGGAATTAAAGGCCATTTCACTCATTTTGATCTAGTAACTATGTTAATATTAAATTGCTTCCCTTAACTAGCCTTTTCCTGATAGTTTAATATGATATCAACTCATGAGTCATAGAGTACACAAGTAAATTCTTCAGCCCATCATGTCCAAGTTAAGTATCATTTACCAATTTATCCCCATCCCCTACCAACAAATGCAACATCATAGAGGGTTTCAGATGTTAACTACCATCAGATCAGGATTTCTCAACCGAGGTTCCAGGGAGCTGTAAGGTTCCCTGAGGGGTTGCTAGGGGTTCTGCGAGGGACTGCGAGTAAAAAAATAAACATTGTTTTTTGATTTTTTTTGTGGTGGGCTGTGACCGAGCAGCCCTGTTAGCAATCTCGTTAGAGGTCTCTCAGCCCGGTATGTCAGTGCGCAGTAGGAATGTGTTTATTTGCTAGAGTCCAATCTCAGTTTTTAATGTAAGAAAGGGGATATCTTGATAATTGGTGAGCACGTACTGCATGAAGGGAGGAGGGTAGGCTGATAACTGGTGAGTGCTGTATTGAACAGAGGAGAGGACAGTCAGCTGATGGAAGAGGAGGATTCTCAGCCTAGGCCTACGGACAATTCTGATAGGGTTAATGATGAAGAATTACAATCTTCTGAGACATTTCACTGCATGAGTGCACCAATGGACACAAGAAAGTACATATTTTATTACAGAACTATAAAAGTTTATTTATACAACAAATACCACAAAGTACAAATATTAAGTACTTGCAATGCAGTGAATAAATCCAAATTAAAATATGATTATTACTGTCTATAAAACAGTTAATTCCCTGGGGAACACACCGCTCTCAGAATCCCCCACTGTTCCCATCGTGACCACATGCTCCCTCTCCAAGGACACCCGGGCACAAACCCTCGGAAGAAGAGTGGGCAGCGCCCTGGGCTTTCTGAAGCCTAGAACCGTGGATCAACTCGGGAGCAAGCTCACCAGGAGATCCTCCTCCTGACCCGCCCCCTCCCGTACTGGGTGCCTGTGTATGTAAGCAGTGTGGGCTGAAGTGCAGCCCATTCAGATACGAGAACGTTTTAAAGTGTCACAGAAGAGCACGGTGAGCATCCCGGAGAGATGGCTCATGTTGTGTGGGACCCTCTCCCACATGGTATCCCGATGCCTGGGTCTGACAAGCACTCCTGGCCCATCTGGTGGCAGTACAGCAGAAACCCTTCCCCTTCCCCAAGCCCCATTGACACCCACCCTGACAGGATGAGAACCAGTTCCCCTTGCATCTGGGACACCATCTGGAGTTGGCACCCTGGCTGGCCTATTCCATTGTTCCTAGTCTGTGGCAAACAACTTACAAAAAGGACAGGACAGGGAGGCAAAAGAGGTGGGTGCGTGGCATTTCAAATTAGCGATGGTGTCACAGCTGCAGAAAAGGAGGGACGGTCTACAGTGTGGGTGGAAATCAGAGACAGGAAAGGGGCAATAACTCAACTGGGTGTTTTTTATAGACTCCCCAATCGTAACATGTATAACGAGGAGCAGATAGGGAGGCAGATTCTGGAAAAGTGCAATAATGATAGGATTGTTGTGATGGGAGATTAACTTTCCTAATATTCATTGGCATCTCCTTAGCACAAGGGGTTTAGATGGGGTGCAGTTTGTCAGGTGTATTCAGGAAGGTACCCTGACACAATATATAGATACACCAACTGGAGAAGAGACTGCACTTGATCTGGTATTGGAAAATGAACCTGGTCAGGTATCAGATCTCTCAGTGGAAGAGCATCTTGGATTTAGTGACCACGACGCTATCTCTTTCAACATAGCACTGGAGAGGGATAGGAGCAGATAATTTGGGAAAGCCTTTAATTGGAGTAGGGGGAAATGTGCTGCTGTTAGGCAGGAACTTGGGAGCATAAATTGAGAGCAGATGTTCTCAGGGAAATGCATGGCAAAAATGTAGCAAATATTCAGGGAACATTTCATGGAGTTCTGCATTGGTATGTTACATTGAGGCAGGGAATGGATGATAGAGTAAAAGAGCCATGGTGTACAAAGGATGTAGAAAATCTAATTAAGAAAAAAAGAAAATCTTACAAAGTCTTAGGAAAGTTGGTACTGTTAGAGCTCTAGAAAATTGCAAGGCTGCTAGGAAGGAGCTTAAGAATGAAATTAGGAGAACCAGAAGAGGCCATGAGAAGGCCTTGGCAAGCAGGATTAAGGAAAACCCCAAGGTATTCTACAAGTATGTGAAGAGCAAGAGGATGAGCCGTTTGAGAATAGGATCAATCAAGTGCGATAGTGGAAATGTGTGTATGGAGTCAGAGGAGGTAGTGGAGGTACTTAATGAAAACTTTGCTTCAGTATTCACCAGGGAAAATGACCTTGGCAGTTCTGGGGATGTCTTACAGCGGACTGAAATGCTTGAACTTATAGTCATTAAGGAAGAGGATGGGCTAGAGCTTTTGAAAAACATTAATTTAGATAAGTCACCGGACTGGATGAGATATACCCCAGGCTACTGTGGGAAATGATGGATGAGATGGCTGATCCTCTTGCGATGATCTTTGTGTCATCAACAGGGACAGGAGAAGTATTGGAGGATTGGAGGGTTGCAAATGTTGTTCCCTTGGTTAAGAAGGAGAGTAGAGATAACCCAGGAGATCACAGACCAGTGAGTCTGACTTCAGTGGTGGGCAGGTTGTTGGAGAAGGACCTGAGAGGCAAGATTTATGAGCATTTGGAGAGACATAATCTGATTAGGGATAGTCAGCATGGCTTTGTGAAGGGCAGATTATGCCTTTTGAGCCTGATTGAATTATTTGAGGATGCAACAAAACACATTGATGAGGGTAGAGCAGTGTTGTAGTGTATATAGATTTTGGTAAGGTATTTGATAAGGTTCCCCACACAAGTCTCCTTCAGAAAGTAAGGAGGCATGGGATCCAAGGAGACTTTGTTTTGTGTATCCAGAATTGGCTTGCCCACAGAAGGCAAAGTGTGGTTCTAGATGGTTCCTATTCTGCATGGAGGTTGGTGACCAGTCGTGTTCCACAGGACTCCTGGGACTCCTCTTTGTGATTTTTATAAATGACCTGGATGAAGAAGTAGAGAGGTGGGTTAGTAAGTTTGCTGATGACAGAAAGCTTGGGGTGTTGTGGATAGTCTGGAGTCAAAAGTTACATTGGGACATCGATAGGAGGTAGAACTGGGCTGAGAAGTTGCAGATGGACTTCAACCCAGATAAGTGTAAAGTGGATCATTTTGGTAGGTCCAATGTGAGGACAGAATATAAGATAAATGTTAAGACTCTTGGCAGTGTGGAGAATCTAAGAGATCTTGGGTCTGTGTCAACAGGACACTCAAAGCTGCTGCACAGGTTGACAGTGTTGTTAAGAAGGCGTATGGTGTGTTGGCATTCATCAACCATGCGACTGAGTTCAAGAGCTGTGAGGTAATGTTCCAGCTTTATAGGAACTTGGTCAGACCCCACAGGGCTATGCAGTAGGGTAATTAGGGGCAGTTTCTAGAGCAGGTTACATAGTCAGAACAACATTGTGGGCTGAAGGGCCTGTAACTTGACTTTGAGAGAAGAGGAAGAGTTTTGTAAGCTGCACTCTGATCTTGTATTCAAGATGAGACTTATTGACCTGCTCCTGGACAAGTTCTGGATTTCTGTGAAAGAAGAGTATCCTGCTAGTCATAGGAAGGCAATGAACATTTGCTGCAATTTTCAACTTCTTACATGTGTGAGCAAGCTTTCTCTTGTTTAACAAGTATCAAGGATAGATATTGTCTAATTTCAGTTGAAGGCAAAATCCATGTGTGCAGAATTGAGAAATTTATTATGTATGCCTTATTAGTTTTAAAAATTTATGGAAGAGGATGAAAGAAATACAGCAAGAAAGGTAAGTTATTATATCTACAACTTACTGATCACACTAATGTACTGTGAGCTCTAGATATAAGAATTTTTATGCAGGGGTTCCCTGAGACCTGAAAATTATTTCAAGGGTTCCTCTGAGGAAAATGTTGAGAAAGGCTGTTTGGGGTGAAACAAAAAGCATATTCCTCAGATTCACCTTTACTCACTTCCATAAAATTATGTTTTCTAGTTTTTGATACATCTTTTAAGGGGAAAAGTTTCCTTCTATCTAACTGGTCTTATAAACTTACATCCCTGTATCTGAGTCACCCTCAGTAAAACCATCTCTTCTTCATTTCAGATAACATCTGGTGAAAATCCTCTTCATTTCAGATAACATCTGGTGAAACTCCTCTTCATCTCAGATAACATCTGGTGAAACTCCTCTTCATCTCAGATGACATCTGGTGAAACTCCTCTTCATCTCAGATAACATCTGGTGAAACTCCTCTTCATTTCAGATAACATCTGGTGAAACTCCTCTTCATCTCAGATAACATCTGGTGAAACTCCTCTTCATCTCAGATAATATCCTGGTGAAACTCCTCTTAATCTCAGATAACATCTGGTGAAACTCCTCTTCATTTCAGATGACAGTCTGGTGAAACTCCTCTTCATCTCAGATAACATCTGGTGAAACTCCTCTTCATCTCAGATAACATCCTGGTGAAAATCCTCTTCATCTCAGATAACATCTGGTGAAACTCCTCTTCATTTCAGATGACAGTCTGGTGAAACTCCTCTTCATCTCAGATAACATCTGGTGAAACTCCTCTTCATCTCAGATAACATCCTGGTGAAAATCCTCTTCATCTCAGATAACATCTGGTGAAACTCCTCTTCATTTCAGATGACAGTCTGGTGAAACTCCTCTTCATCTCAGATGACGGTCTGGTGAAACTCCTCTTCATCTCAGATAACATCTGGTGAAACTCCTCTTCATCTCAGATAACATCTGGTGAAACTCCTCTTCATCTCAGATAACATCTGGTGAAACTCCTCTTCATTTCAGATGACGGTCTGGTGAAACTCCTCTTCATTTCAGATGACAGTCTGGTGAAACTCCTCTTCATCTCAGATGACAGTCTGGTGAAACTCCTCTTCATCTCAGATAACATCTGGTGAAACTCCTCTTCATCTCAGATAACATCTGGTGAAACTCCTCTTCATCTCAGATAACATCTGGTGAAACTCCTCTTCATTTCAGATAACATCTGGTGAAAATCCTCTTCATTTCAGATGACATCTGGTGAAACTCCTCTTCATCTCAGATAACATCTGGTGAAACTCCTCTTCATTTCAGATGACATCTGGTGAAACTCCTCTTCATCTCAGATGACATCTGGTGAAACTCCTCTTCATTTCAGATAACATCTGGTGAAACTCCTCTGCATCTTTTCCTATGTAATCATGATCTCCCTATAGTGTGGCATCCTAACCTCAAGCAGTACCATATGTACCTCCTCTTATTTTCTATGCCTTGGTTAATGGTGGTTAGTATTCTTTACCACCTTATCAACCTCAGCTGCCTTGGATGTTGTAAACCAAAATCCCTCTGTTCCTCATTTTCCAAGCTTATTGTTTCACACTTGTCTGGATTAAATTCCATCTGACATCATTTTTCTCATTTTAACAACTGAATAATATCTTCCTGTGACCTAAGACTACCCTCCTCATCAGTTTTTATGCCATTGTCAAATGTACTGATCATTCCTCTCAGTTTGTATGCAAATCATTAATGAATATGACAAAAGCAAAACTCCCATCACTCATCCTTGTTGCACACCACTAGCCAGAGGCTCCGTGCACAGAAATAACCCTCCATGAGACTTCTGTCTTCTGTTAACAAGCCATCTTTTGATCCAATCTGCCAACTTGTCATGGATTGCGGGACCTCGAATATTTTAGACCCGTCTTCTATGAGGTACTGGAATCCATGTATCGATCATCAGCTCTGCATCAACATTTCTGTTATCACTTCAAAGCAGAATGTGCTGCAGTAAGATGTGGAGAAGCACAAACTGGATCTCATTTCCAAATATGCTGTAAATTTTGACATTTTTAATCTTTCACCAGTTCCCCAACACACATGTATATGAAAATTAAAATGCAGCCCTCTCTCATACACTTTCTCTCTATGCAGACTTTTTTCTCTCTCCCCCGCCATCAGTAGTCTATTTACTTGTCCACAATTGTCCATATTTACGATACAGATGTTTTGATGAGTTCGTGTTATGTTCAATTTTGTTATTGAATCAGGTGAATAAACAATCAACATTCTTGAGAGAGTGAAGGGAACAGTACTGAGAACAAACACCAACAATTTATAATATGACTACGTTGTGGTTCCTCTGCTACTTTTCAGCCGTATTCAAAAAGCTGGTAGGTAGATCAAGTGAGCTGGTAGTATCATCATAAGAAAAAGTCTGATTACGATTGTGAGGCAGTCTGTTTGGAAGATAGAATGTGATAACTTACCAGCAGTTTTAATTCCACAGCCTTTGGGAATAAACTACTTGCACCATTTACTGCCTGCAACACCTGAACTTGGGAAATCTTGACAAAAAGTAACTAATCTGTGCGTGTTGAAGTGAAAATGAATTTGATTGAGCATGCAGTCAGTGCCACAAAACTCAGATTGACAGATCTATGAATCATTCTGCACTCAGTTCCCAGTTTAAGGTCCATTGAACAGACAAGTGCAAAGAGAAGAAAGTTATAGAGAGATTCAAGCTTGGAGAGTCTCTGGGTCTTCGTGGCACAGAATCACAGAACAATGCATGAAAAATCCAAAAGCAAAGGCATACTTCCATTTTATTACTGTAAAAGTACAGGCTGTTAAACAGAATCTATCCTGCCTGAGCAAGCAGATTGGCATGTCCTCTGGGTTGTTAGTATAGTACCGGAAGTGCTCATCTTCTGTGACACTATCTGCAGAATGGAAACCATACAAAAGAGATGCAGTTAAAAAAAAAGATCAAGGAGAGATGTGCAGAGCTGAGGAGTACATTTATGGCAATTAGAAAATTAACGGGATAGAAGGAGGTAGAAAATTAGGTACCATCTGGGTCACTGGCAACAAAGATGGACAGATGCACAGTTAACAATAGGAAAGGTAAAGTCCAGTGCTTTGAAAGGGAGTAGATGGTACATGAGAAAATGCCAATTATCGGAATTACAAGTACAAAGAATGGGTAGGAATACAATGGTTAGAACTTAGAGAAAGGAGTGAGGGAGAAGCTCGGTGCTGGTTATAATAGAGCATGCAGGAAGTACTGAAACAATATAGAAACCCATAAAATAATGAAGACGGGGGGAGGAAACGTGAAAGGTCAGGATAGAAGAAAGCTGTAGTCAAGCCCCACTGTAGATGTTTCTGATCTGTCTTACAATGCAGGGTACCAAATCTAGAAGAACCTCTAACACTTTTAAGATTGTGTGTCCAATTTCATCCTGGTGACCTAATTTAAAATTTGTATCCAATTTTGGATCTCAGATGCAGTTAACAAGGAGTACATATCACTGCAAACCATTTTGTATGGAAGCTTTTAAATCTGCAAATGAAGGATTAGGATTTTAACAGCGATAGATATTTCATAATGTATGGCTATAGTTTGCACATCAATTTAGTAATGCATAATCGATTTGGTAGAGGGTAGGCAATAATCTTCCCCAGAAGTGGGAGGAAGTAATCCACTTTTGTCATTGCAAAGGTCTTGCTGGGTGTGGCTGAGGGTGACGGAACATGTCAACAGCATTGCATTAAGCTTTGGTATAGTGCAGTAAGTGACATTTACAGAGCATCGAAATTCGAGCATAGTTGCATATTGATATATACTTTTCTTCCCATTTTCTCAAGCCCACCTCATCAAATCTCTTTTCCTTTTTATCTTAGTTTTAAGGGATAACATGCCTTAGCTTCTATGTAGCTTTGTGAACACTTCTACATCCACTTACTACTGCCACTCTATCCTTTTAATGCAATAGGACATGGAATATTAACTGAATTGATGACAATAAGAGCACTGGAAACAGATAAAGGATTTGGTTCTAAATTATCAGATACAGTGATTTTACATCATGAATAAACTAAAAGACTTAAGAATTAAAGAATGGAGTGAGAACAGATTGTTCCAGTTCCAGGAGTGAAGGGTATCTTCTTCCAGGAAATCAGAAAGAAATGGCAATGGATAAAGCAGTGTGAGGTGACTTTCCAAAAGATAAAAGAAAAAGACCACTTGGATAATACAAACACCTACGTCAGGTTGCTGTGCATCGACTATAGCTCAGTATTTAACACCATCATTCCCATGATACTGTTTGATAAATTACAGAACTTGTGCCTCTGTACCTACCTCTGCAATTGGATCCTTGACTTCCTAACTGGAAGACCACAATCAGTGCAGATTTGTGATAATATCTCCTCTTCACTGACGATCAAAACTGGTGCTCTTTAGGTATGTGTGCTTAGCCCACTGCTCCACTCAGTGAGCAGTTTCAAGTTCCTGGGTATCAAGAACTCTGAGGAACTAACCAGGTCCCAACATATTGATGCATCTATAAGGAAGGCAAGACAGTGACTATATGTCATTAGGAGTTTGTAGAGGTTTGGAATGTCAACAAAAACACTCAAAAACTTCTATAGATGTACCATGGAGGGCATTCTGACAGGCTGCATCACTGTCTGGTATGGGGGTGGTGGGGCTACTGCAGAGGACTGAAAGAAGCTGCAGAGGGTTGTAAATTGAGTCAGCTTCATCTTAGGTACTAGCCTATAAAGTACCCAGGACATTTTCAAGGAGCGGTGTCTCAGAAATGCAGCATCCATTATTAAGGACCTCCAGCACCCACAGCATGCCCTTTTCTCACTGTTACCATCAGGTAGGAGATACAGAAGCCTAAAGACGCACACTCAGCGATTTAGGAACAACTTCTTCCCCTCTGCCATCCAATTCCTGAATGGACATTGAACCCATGAACACTACCTTAGTTTTAAAATGTACATTATTTCTGTTTTTGCACAATGTTAATCTATTCAATATATGTATACTACAATTGATTGATTTTTTTCCTTCTAGATTATGTATTACATTGAGCTGCTGCTGCTAAGTTGACAAATTTCACAAAACATGCCGGTGCTGACTCTGATTCTGCAATGGTGATGTCAGACTCTGTGCTAATCCACACTGTCCAGTGAAGCTTGCCTAAGTTACCTTGCCTTACAGTGCTGGTGCAGTCATCTCACATGTTACGGGTGATGGAAGTGAATGCCCCAAGCCTTTGCATCACATTCCCTTACTGCTGCAGAGAAAAACTACACACAAATTGACAGAGAGGCCTTGAGTCTGATTTGGGGTGTAAAATGTTTCAACCAGTACAATATGAGAGAGAGTTTACCCCCATCGCTAATCATCAAAACCGTGAGTGTCCATTTTCAATCCACTGAAGGGTGTTCCACTAATACAGAAACGGGGTGTTTCTCGGAGGACACAATTACAAGGTCAAGCTCAAGAGTTCATCTCATTATGGAAATGCTGATACATTGTCCTGTTTACCCTGGGAAAAGGAAATACCTGAAAAATTTACAAAAGAGGATACTCCCTGCTGCAAATCAAATCTCCCTTTTACGGCAGAGATGATCCAAGGGGAAAACAGAAAAAAACTAACAATATCTCAGGTCTACATGGCATACCAAAATGGGTGGAATGTGCAGGATAATTTCCAGTTCCTGCATTTTTACCAGCACCGGGATGAACTTGCCCTTGACAGGAGTTGCTTTATGTGAGGATTAAGAGTTGTTGTACCATCCAAACTGAGAGCTGAAGTGTTGGTGGAGCTATGTGCCAGTCATCTAGATGTGGTCAAAATAAAAGTCTTGTCTTGAAGCCTTGTCTGGTGGCCTGGGATAGATCAGCAGATCAAGCAGCTTGTCATGTATTGTTCAGGATGCCAATGCGTCCAGAAAGTGCCCACAGCTGTCAGCACTACTGTCTGCAGTCCCAGAATCAACTCCTAGAACCACCATGGAGGAGACCCCAGAACCTGAGACTGTTTCACAGCCACAAGTCTCTCCTGTTTGTCAGGAAAGATGGTATCCCACAAGATTAAGAAGGCAATTAAATCTTCAGGGACAATTTATTGGGACCATTTAAAATTTTCTATGCTGTTGATGTCTATGTAGTAGTTATATTTGGGTTGAAGTACATTCTATAGTGAGTTGGAGTTTATAGATGATCAGGGAGAAATGTTGTGTATTTAATATTTCAGTAATATTGAGTAAGATTGTAAATATACTGTTTGATTCTTTCTTTGTTATGGGTTTATTCATTATGGGTTATATGTAAGAAGTTTGTCAACATGTCATATTTGTGTATCTCACTAAAAAAGTAAAGCTAAATGTGTAAGTGTACACTTTCCCTAGGCTCCTGTGCTTTTCTTTTGTTTCGTTTCTGGAGTTACAAGGCATAACATTTGCAGCTAACAATATACAGGGAGACAATCAAAGAATCACGATGGTGACCCTAGCACCCATTTGAAATTTTCAAAAGAGATTTTCAAATCTCTTAGTATCTTTCCTTTCTGTTAGTCCTGAAGAAGGGTCTTGGTCTGAAACATCGACAGTGCTTCTCCTTATAGATGCTGCCTGGCCTGCTGTGTTCCACCAGCATTTTGCGTTTGTGTTGTTTGAATTTCCAGCATCTGCAGATTTCCTCGTGTTGACCTATAGAAGTAAAATAGGGGACATGCAAAAGTGAATTCAGAGCTGTCTTTATTTCCAGATTTATACAATGTTGAAAGGTATTAAAATATACCTTTATATTTCATGTTAACATTAAGAATGTACCCAAATTGAAATACAAGTATTAAAATAGAAATCTCTTTTACAATTTCTCCATTTCACAGCACACAAATTATATTTCATAGTCATAGTGTGAGGCAGGAGACAGCATCCCCTTCAACCTATTGAGTTCACATTGACCATCAGCCACACCTGTACACAAGTCCTCATTAATTCCAGTAGGTATTCTGCACATATTCGATCAACTCCCCACATATTGTAATTTCTACTATTCACCTACAGAGACAGTTTACAGTAGGCAATTAATCGATGGACACATGCATCATTGAGATGTGAAAGAAAATGAAAGAACCCGGAGGAAACCCACATGGTCACAGGGAGAACATGCAACCTCCACACAGACAGCACATGAGATCAGGATTGAACTAGCTTCTCAGGCAACTTGAGAAGCAGTCCTATTGAGATGAATCACATTAATGCTACGTCATTAATGGGGGTAATGCGGAGGAGGGCAAGGACAGCATTTCCTGAGATGAATTCAGTTGTTATTTATAGATTAAAAATGGATTGATTTCGCAGCTAAATTGTTCTCTTTAAAACATTGCTTCTTAATTCCTGGAAAACAGGGGTATGGCACCTGACCTCGCATATGATAAAGATGAACTCTTAGTCTCTCAATCAGTAATATTTTGCCCCTTGCACTTTCTTTGTCTAACACTTTCTCTGTTGTATCCTGCAATATCAGCACTTTCCTGCATTCTACCTTTTTATTTTTCTTCTTTGCTACCTTGATGTTATTATTTATGGAATGATCTGCCCAATGGCATAAAGAACAGCAGTTTTTTTCACTGTATCTTGGCACATGTGACATCAATAAATAAATGACCAATTACTAATTCTAAGAAACTAGTCATTCTTAGGAAATCCAATCACAAACGAGAAAATCCGCAGATGCTGGAAATCCGAGCAACACACACAAAATGCTGGAGGAACTCAGCAGGCCAGGCAGCATCTATGGAAAATAGTACAGTCAACATTTTGGGACAAGACCTTTGTCAGGACTGGAGAAAAGAAGATGAGGGGTAGATTTTAAAGTTGGAGGGAGAGAGAAATGGAAGGTAATAGGTGAAAACTGGAGGGGGAGGGATGAAGTAAAGAGCTGGGAAGTTGATTGGTGAAAGAGATACAGGGCTGGAGAAGGAGGAGGCTGATAGAAGAGGACAGAAGGCCACCAAAGAAAGAAAATGGGGGAGGAGCACCAGATGAATGGTGAAGTAGGTGGGCATTACCTGAAGTTTGAAAAATTGATATTCATACCATCAGGTTGAAGACTACTCAGACGGAATATATGGTGTTGTTCCTCCAACCCAAGTGTGGCTTCATTATGACAGTAGAGGAGGCCATGGATGAACATATTGGAATGGGGATGGGAAGTGGAATTAAAATGGGTTGCCACTGGGGGATCCCATTTTTCCTGGAGTAGGTGTTTGGCAAAGTGGTCTCCCAATCTATGTCAGGTCTCACTGATAGATAGGAGGCCACAACAGAGGCACCAGACACAGTAGATGACCCCGGCAGACTCACAGGTGAATTGATGCCTCAACTGAAAGGACTCTTTGGGACCCTACCACTCAGGGCCATGATCTACAATTGCACCCAAACCGTTCTACATGGCAGTGAGTTCCTGCTTCTGTAGATCATTGAGTGGCCTAGTGTTTTCAAAAACTCCAGGGGTAGCCTGGAAGACATGCACCTTTAACATCTTCAGGTGTTCGGTCTCAGGCAGCCCTGTGAATGACTCAGTTCCTTGCTGGTGCCACCAACTCTAATGTAGCTGAAATTGGAACATCGAGACAATGGGTGCAGCTGTTAGAGACCTTTTACAATTGGGTGATAGCTATTGCATGTGCTCTCTCTCTCTCTCTCTCTCTTGGGGTTGGGGAGGAGAGAGTCTGCTGGTTCTTGAGTCAGGTGAGCTCGAATAAGTATTGCTTCAGACTGAAACAATGATCTGTTGGTCTCCCTCTCACCATTGGAAGGGTGACAATTATCGGTCCCTTGCTAGTGTGAGAGAGAGAGCCTGTGACATGTTGAAGTGCAGGGTTATGGACTAGTTTTTGTTGGACTACATGTCATGGTTTCTTTGGGGGCTTTGCTATTGCTTGATTGGTGGGTGGTGGGGAAGGTTGATTCTTTGCTGCTGCTTGTGCTTGGGAGAGGGGTAGGGGTGCTTTGGGGTGCTAATATTTTTCTGTAATTTATTCTTTTTAGTTTTCATCTGTTTCATGGATGTCTGCGAAAAGTAAGAATTTCAGGTTGTATACTGTCTCATTCTCAGATATTAAATGAAACCATTGAACAACTAAACCAAATGCTCTTCCTTTGAAATATGCTTCACCTCACAACACCTTGTCTTTAGACTGGAAACATACTCTCTATTTTCTTTTTCTCATTTTTACTACTCCAATCAGCATCAGGATCATTGAAACTCCTCATAAATTTTACATTTATTACTTTGTGTGACTACCTGATTACCCACTTTGCATTTGTCCATTAGATCTAACTAAATATTGTGTTCAGGCTCACAGAACAGAGCATCACCCAGTAGGTCAGTTACCTTGTCTCAGTAGATTGGCAACTGCATTGCTCTATCTTCACTTAGGAAGAGAAAGCACATTGCAGAAATCATAAGTTCACATCCTCCACTATTCATACTATTAGTGTTAGTCCTTCGGATTGGAAGGAGACATGCTGTTGTGCATTCCATCTGTGAACACGGAGGTTGCTCTGTAGTCCCAGTCTGGAAGGGTAGAGTCTAGCACAATGGGAGCACTGGAAGTCCATTGTTGTGATAATTGTGGCTGCTGTTCTGTGACACCGCTCATAGTTTCCCATCAGTTTTTGGCAGTGCCTGTCTTCAAAACTGGTGTAGGTTTCATAACACAGGGCTCACCAATGGGTTCTGTCAGCAGCTGCAGCTTCTAATTCCCTTGGCTGGATGTCACAGCAACACAGGGTTTCCTTCACAGCACTTGCGTGGATGACCTTAAAGTCTCTTTCTGGTCTCCAGTTCACCAACAGAGCAGCTGGCAAGGCATACTGTGGTCATCCATTCTGATGACGTGTCCCACCCACCGCATCTGGGCTCTGATGATCAGGAACTCAATGCTGGTGGACTCCACGTGATCCAAGATCTCCAGGTTCTAGACATGGACTTGCCAACGAATGCCAAGCATGGAGCAGAGGGCACACATGTGAAATTTCTCCAGTTGTTTGATGTGTCATGGGTACAGAGTCCAGGTCTCGCATCCATATTGGACAGAAGGGATGACCATAGCTCTGTAGACTTTCAGCTTTGTGGAGATGCGGACGTTGTGTTTATTGAGCACTCTGGTACACAGCCTCCCCAGAGTCTGGCTGACCTTGCTGATCCTGGAGTCAATTTCTTTGTCCAAAGACCCATCACTCAAGATGATGCTTCCCAAGTATTTCAAGCTGTTTACATTTGTCAGCTGGGTGTCGTCAACAATGATTCTTGGTTCTATGGGGTTGGTGTTTGGCATGGGCTGGTGAAGTACTTCGGTCTTGCTCAGGCTGATAATCAGGCCAAAGGGCATAGCAGCATCTGAGAATTCGTTCAGCATCAACTGTATGTACAATGTACTGCATATGTTAATCAAAATGGCTTCTTAGTTTTGTTAAGAGTAGGAATACTTCTTTGTTATGATAAGTGCTTTCTCTTGCAGTTGTTTAGCTTTAGAATTGCTGATAATGGGATTGTATTCATTTGTTAACCAATGTGGAATATTATTTTGTCTTGTGGGTCTGGGAGCAGGGTTTTCGTGATCCTTTTCGGGGAATCGGGAAGAAGACATTGAAGAAGATGGACGTGCGCTGCCCTGCTCGGTTGACCACCAGGGTGGTTCCAGGTGCAAGGACGTGGAGATCAGAGGAAAGTGACGAGGGGTCAAATGGTTCGATGATTGAGCTCCAACAATGTGCACTAAACTAACTGAACTCTGATAAGTTTGGCACCTTTTACTTTATTTTCTTTTCCTTCATATATACTGTATTGATAGTATTCAGTTAGTTTTAGTAAAGTCTTTATAGTATATTCCATAACGGTATCTGGTGTGAGCTTGATATTGTGTGTGCGACGCAGCATAAACTTGATTCCCACAGCACCTGCGTGTACAGGAGGTGGGGGTGGTGAGTGGCTGGACATTTTTCCCTTAGACATATACCAGCCTTTTGGGCGAGTGTTCCATGTAGATCACTGTCATTGTGCACCAGGAGTGCACAGTCATCAGCCAAAAGGGTTTTTTGAATGACTGTATGGAGGCACTTCGTCCATGTGTTCAAGCAGCGAAGGTCAAAGAGAGAGCCTTCTAATCAGTACCTGATGCAAATTCCTTCCTCAGACCTTGGACAGCACGTAACAACATGCAAGTGAAGAACAGATTAAACAGGACTGGGGCTAGTACACAGCCCTGCTTCATCCCATTGGAAATGGCAAATACAGCTGACATATCACCTCTGCAAAGGATCTGTCCTGTCATTCCATTGTGGAGCAGTCAAATCATCTCTACAAATTTCCTTGGGCATCTGTAAGGTCTCAGGATGATCCAGAGAGCCTCCCAGCTTACAGTTGATGAAGACAGAGTAAAGAGGCTTGTTCTGCTCAATGCACTTCTCCTGGACTTGCCTCATGACAAATATCATGTATGCTGTACTCCATTCTGGTCGAAAGCCACACAGCGCCTCTGGGAGGTTCCTTTCCAAGACAGTGACAGGTTTGTTCAGGAGAATGCTGGGACAAATCTTGCCTGTGATGGACTGCAGAGAGATACCCCTGTAGTTTCCACAGTCTGATTTGCTCACCTTGCTTTTGTAGAGAGCTGCAATGAGGGCATCGTGGAAGTCATCAGGCATCTCCTCTGTGATCCAGATGTCTTCCAGGATGTCTTGGGATGCCTGTAAGGTGTTTGGGCCAAATGCTTTGCAGATCTTGCCAGGAATGCCATCCTGCCTTGTTGCTTTATTTGAACTCATCTGCGAGATGGCTTTCTTGATCTCATCAGTAGAGGGCGGCAGGTCTAGGTCATCCAGGACTGATTGCTGAGGGATCTGCTGTAAGACATCAGGATCAACTGTGCATGGCCTATTGAATAGGTTGGAAAAGTGTTCAGCCCAGTGATTTTTCAGTCCTTCCTGGTTGTTGGTCAGGCTCAACCCGACAGATGACAGCAAGGGGGAGCATCCTGATTTAGAAGGACTATAAACTGACTTCATGGTGATGAAGAACTCTCTGGTGGCATGCATGTCCGCATAGCATTCCACCTGCTCAGCCTTACTCTGCCACCACTCATCCTGCATTTCTCGCAGTTCCGCCTGTACTTCGGACTGCAGGTGTTTAAACCTGTCTTTCTTTGAGACAGATGATGGATCATCCTGCCAGTCTGCATAGGCCTTGTTCTTGGCCTGAAGGACTGTTGAAATAGTCTTGTGGTTTTCATCAAACCAGTTTTGATGCGCTTGGGTTTTCAGTCCGAGTACAGATGAAGCAGTTTGTGTGATGACATCTTTGAACTGTGTCCACTTTTCAGAACAGGTTCCCACAAGCGGTGAACTGCTGGAGAGCTTTTTATTAAGTACATCTTGAAAACATTGGACTGAACCTGGGTCTTGCCGTCTGCCAATGTTGAATGACAATCTGCGGTTGCTTACGATGCAGAGGCTCTGTGCAGGTTGAAGACCAATCGAACCAGCCTGTGACCTGTCCAACACTCAGCACCTCGCATGGCCCGGGCGATGGTGATATCTTGAAGGTCTCTGGCATTCTATGACATCGTTGAGTAGGTGCCAGTGTTTGGACCTGGGATGCATCCAGTTTGTTTTGTACTTGTTTGCCAATCTGAGCATCGTGTCAGTGATGCATAGGTTGTGCTCGGCACACTTGCTCAGAAGCAGCGGGCCGCTACTGTTTAGTTTTCCCATCTCATGTCTCCCAATGTGCTACTCCTCCCCAGACTCGCCATACACCCCTCATACTATTAATTTGATATTAAATAATGAAATAGTTCTATATGAAAACTAAATAACACCAACATACATTATTATACATTAGACAATTTCATTTTCATGAAGAATTAAGTGTTAATTAAAAATTTGGAATTTACCATGCAGAGTGATTTTTGTTCTGGGGTGAGATAGGGGTAACCATATGCCAGATGCTTTGAGGACTCTAACATCAGCAATAATATACATACATTACCAGTCATGATTGTGGCTGCTACTCCGTAAGAAAACTGTTGCTTTAAAGACTGGTTCTATGAGACTGAAAGAGGACATCCCTTTAAATTACTGTCTACTGTTCATATAGATTTCCTGTAGTAATATACTTCCTTGCCTCTTCTTCAGCACTCAGTTTGTGATTCCCCCCAGGACATCCTCACAATCTCCAGACCTGGCTAGATCTGTCGATGGTAGAGCACTCAAAGGACAGTTCCTGCCCATGCTGAGGCTGCTCTGCCTGCCTGCCTTCGCAGGAGCTGGTACAATTCTTTTTATTTCATCAGCTGTTGCAGTGAGTAAAAATATTCAATCAGGGAACATCCATAATGCAGCAGTAGATTAGAGAAACAATAATACCATGATTACACCATGAAGGTAATAAATACTTGGATTTATTCTTTGTGAGTCTAACTGCTTCATTGCTCAATGGAGTGAAAACTCACATTCACTTGAATGAAAAAGGAGAAAAATCAAATTATTTCTTTACAGTAGGCAGTCATATGAAATATTACTAAATCACTTTAAATGCTGCAGTAAATATAAGGGTAATTATGCATTCACTACTGAAAATATTTTTTTTCAACTGAATAAAACAAATTGGGTCATGGTTCATGCTACATTGCTTTTACTGCATTGGATGGCGTACGCCTGTTTATCCTGTTTATTATGATGGTGCTAATGTTCAGTGCAGTGCTGCTTGATAAGGGAACATGTGTCTTAGAAAACATTCCTGAAGCTCCAATACATTACTTTATGATCAAACTGTGACCGTAGCTCCAATGACTGAAGTTAACAACTCTAAGACCACCAACTTCTACCTACATTGCATTGCCCACCTGCATCTCTACTGTAGCAATTTCCCGGTGACACTAATTAAATCTGTCATTTTTAAATTCACCTTTGCCTCTTGGCTGATCTCCCTCTCCACTCCTTAGTAAATGTCACCATATCTCAAACAAAAATTAAAAATCAAACCAACAGTCATCAGGTCAGGGAGCATCTGTGAAAGAGAAACAGAGTTAATATTTCAAGTGAAAGACCCTTTGTCAAATTGTGTAAGAGAGATTATAATAAAAATGTTTTTAAGTTGAAAAGAAGGTGGGGAGGGTTGGGGTGTAATAAATGTGGTATGGTGTGGTCAGTCTTTATATTAGATGTACTAAATATTGCTAAAAACAAGGCTTTGAGAAATGTGCAGCAAGTCAAAGTGGAGAGAGAAAATCTGAGCCAATATCAGATGGATGACTCGCAGCAGAAAAGGTCAGCTCTATTTAGATAGACCCCTAATGCTGGAGAATGTGCTTGATGGTCAACATACATCTAATTACTGTTCTTGCCTGAAGACTTCCACTACTATTTTAAATATACTTCCTCTCACCCTGTTTCAATTATCTCATTTCTTCTTCTTCGCACAGATGTCCCTGAAATGTTTTCTTTCCCCCGAACCATAGCTTTCCTCTAGGATAATGGACAAAGCCCTTAACCACATCCCCCATCTCTACTCTCATCCCTTCTCTCCCTGAACAGTTCAAGGACACATTCCCTTGGTCCCCTCCCCTTGGTCCTCTCCTTGAATTCCAGCAACGTCTTCATTCAATAGATCGTTGTTCACAGTTATCACTAACTCCACCATCAGCTGCATGTTCCCTTCACCACCTCTTGTAGTGTTCTGAAGGAATTGCTCCTTCAAGATGCACTAATTGGGTTTTCTGTCTCAATCAACCATTTCCTTCGACTTCATATCATGAAGATCTTCCTTCCTGTTCTTTCAGTGGGTTTTTGGCAAGTTTTTCTAATATCCTAGACTTCAGGCAAGAATCCAGTTATTAGATATGCTTCAATTAATTTTCTTCTAATATTTTAAGCCTTAAAGACATTATACAAATGCACAATATTGTTGTTGTTGAATGACTGTGTTCTGAATGTGCACCACTGTGTGATCAATGATGTTCTGCAGTGATGCACCCGTGGGTGTTGGCATTCTCAAATTAGGACAGTGAAATGTGACAGTAGCCCACTGAATGAAGATCTACTTACTCAATAGAAAGTTAAGACTCCTGCAAAAAGAACTGGAAAATCATTAGATGTTAGTCAGAAAATAAAAGGATATAGAGTATTTTATAAATATATACATACATTACTATGCAAAAAATATATAGCTAGGAAGCCTAAGACTTTTGTACTATAGTAATTTTATGTATTGCACTGTAGTGCTGCCTCAAAAAAAAAACTAATTTCATTACAAGCAACACACACAAATTATTAGAGGAACCCAACAGGCCAGGCAGCACCTATGGAGAAGAGTACAGTCGACATTTCAGGCCAAGACCCTTCATCAGGACAGTTTCTTATTTTTCCAGTCATGATGAAGGGCCTCGGCCTGAAACATTATACACATTTCCATATATGTTGCCTGACCTGCTGAGTTCCTCCAGCATTTTGTGTGTATTGTTTGGGTTTCCAGTGTCTGCAGATTTTCTCGTTTGAAATTTCATTACATATGTGAGCGATGATAAATTTGATTCTGCTATGGGTCTCTATTGTGGACTGACAGCAGGAAGGGTGTACAGAGCAGAATCATGTTTGGCAAAAGGGAAAGGGAGTGGGAGGCTGCTGAGGGACGTTCTGTAATGATCGATAAACTAATTATTTAGAATCAAGTGATCTTGTCTGGTGCCTCAGTGCCTGCTGTGTCTGCAGCCATACCACCCTATGCCCCCTACAATCCTTTTCTGTCACATGCCCCACATTCCCCCTTGTGGCACTCCACCCTTGCCAGTCTCAACTTTCTTTGTTCCTGCTAGATTTACAAATTCTCTCTCCCTGCTCCATGATGACAAATACAGTACTGTGCACAAGTCTTAGACACCCTAGCTATATATATATATGTACCTAAGACTTTTGCAAAATACTATATGTGTATATATCGCACAAATATGCTAAAAGAAGAGTGGTCAGTAAGGGATCAAATAGAGATGTACTTTTGGAGTATGTATGTACTTTACAACCTGAAGTAATCGATGCATTGATGCTTCCTCAGCCCCACCTTCTCTAGGGCAATTAGAATCGGACAATAAATTTTGGACTTCCCATTAATACCAATGAATAATAAAACAAATCACTGCTCTTGGAGAAGTGGTGCCTCCCCCAGCACATGAAGACAGAGACACTATATAAGCAGAGCATAAAAACAAAGAGAGTCCATTGCAAATGAAAATGTACGTATTCAGATGCTGTTGCTAACCAAAGAGCTGATGAGAATTTTTGAATTGTGCTTGGGTAACAACTTTTTCCATTAACATCAATTGCTGATATAAATTCCAGTGTTGGAATAAGAAACTACCCTTTTTTATGTATATATAAATGAATTTTTGTTTCCAATGTGAATCTTTTATAGTACCTCTGTATGCTTAGAATTCTTAATGTTTCCTGTTTGTCAGAAGCTAGATTTCATTATAAGCAGCCGATTTTATAACTGGGTTCATTGAGTTCCAAAGTTTACTCCCATGTGTTAATTTTAAAAGCTGCAAAATATTTTATTAGTCATGTACTTCCATAAAAATGTATTATCTATAATCTATCTGAATGAAAATGATATTTGAGTAAACCACTTCTTTATTGTGTAACTTATTTTCTTAAAGCAGAAAAGCAGAAAATTTAAAATTGGAGAGTTACCAGACGACATTCACTTTGTTTTGCTATAATTCTAACTCACTTCTTTAATTAGTGACTCTGGGAAATCCAGCTTCAAACAGTCAGTTGCCCAGTTAATTAAAGCAAACTGTGTCCTCTCACATGCACACAATCATCTTACTTTTTAGAGATTTGACTAAGCACAGTTGCTGGAACTGATGCCCCGCAGCTCCAGCGACCCAGGTTCTACCTTAACCCTTTTGTTGTCTTTTGTGAAGTTTGTATATTTCTCCTGTACTGTAACTGCTTGAGTATCCCCTAGGTCCTTTCACATCCCAAGGATGGCTGATATGTTAGTTGGCCACTGTAAGTTGACATTAGTGTGTAGATATGTGGTGAAAAATGAGGGGAAATGATGTGAATGTAGGAGTAACTGAATGAAATTTATGTAGGATTAGCGTATGTGGACATAATGCACCAAGGAGCCTGTTCAGCCAGTGAACAAATTGATCTGCAGAGCTTTCCCTCTAGGAAAAGTACTCTGACCAAGACCAGTCTTTGTGGACTAGCTGGAGATGGAATGGCCACCTGCCTTCTAATGCCTTGCATCACCGTGATCATCTTTTTTGCAGGTTACTTGATATTGCGTTAATGAGATCACACGAACTGTAATGATATGTTGGCATGATTGTTTTGAGGGCCAGACTTCAATGCAACCTCTACCTTCCTCTGGAGTTTTAGTCAGGCAGCCAGCTTACTCACAGTAAGTCACTTAACAGACAGAAATCATTCTCAATATTTAAATATTCAGCAGCAATGACTATGTCTTATTCTAGGATTTATATCTCAAGGATAACTATTAAGGATAAAAGTTACAATCCTGCAAAATTATTAGTACTTAAATGAAAGTGAATTATATTTTGTAGAATTCTATCATGTCAGCTGCACGGTGCATTAATTGAGTTAAACTTGATCAGAGTTGCTTGATCTCAGACCTTTGGAGATTTCAGTGCAAGTAGTTGGTTAACATTACTTTCGTAGCAAAATATAATGACAGCATTTTCATATTTTGTACCTAGTGTCCTACTCAGCATGCTAAAGAGAAGATTTGCAATACATAAGTAGAGAAGTCATTAAAAAATCCTGAAAGCAGCATTATGATTAATGCAAAAAGAAACCAGGAAATTATCAGTTGGACAGAAAATAATTCTGTTGGGACGTGGCTAGAAACAGAAAGAAATCCCAGAGATCCATTACATTTTGATTAGAGTTGAAAGTATGATCATTGGAGTTATGGCACCAGCTCACATCCATAGATTCATTCAGGGAAATTGCTAGGCTTCTCTGGGAAATTCTGCATTCATACACTTGAATAATGATAATGAAAATCTCCCAGATGTAATAGTGGCCAAAGGATAAACTGAAGGAAATTTATATTAGGCAAGAAACGGTGTTGGATAGACTGTTGAGTCTGAAGGCTGATAAGTTCCCGGGACCTGATGGTCTGCATCCCAGGGTACTTAAAGAGATGGCTCTAGAAATCGTGGATGCATTGGTAATCATTTTCCAATGTTCTATAGATTCAGGAACAGTTCCTGCTGATTGGAGGGTGACTAAAGTTGCCCCACTTTTCAAGAAAGGAGGGAGAGAGAAAACAGGGAATCATAGATTGGTTAGCCTGACGTCAGTGGTGGGAAAGATTCTGGAGACAATTATAAAAGAGGAAATTACAACACAATTGGATAGCAGTAGAAGGATCAGTCCGAGTCAGCATGGATTTATGAAGGGAAAATCATGCTTGACAAATCTTCTGGAGTTTTTTGAGGATGTAACTATGAAAATGGACAAGGGAGAGCCAGTGGATGTAGTGTACCTGGACTTCCAGAAAGCTTTTGATAAAGTCCCACATAGCTGATTAGTGGGCAAAATTAGGGCACATGGTATTGGGGGCAGAGTACTGACATGGATTGAAAATTGGCTGGCTGACAGGAAACAAAGAGTAGTGATTAACGGGTCCTTTTCGGAATGGCAGGCTGTGACCAGTGGGGTACCGCAAGGTTCAGTGCTGGGATCACAGCTGTTTACAATATACATTAATGATTTAGATGAAGGGATTAAAAGTAACATTAGCAAATTTGCTGATGACACAAAGCTGGGTGGCAGTGTGAAATGTCAGGAGGATGTTATGAGAATGCAGGGTGACTTGGACAGGTAGGGTGAGTGGGCAAATGTATGGCAGATGCAGTTTAATGTGGATAAATGTGAGGTTATCCACTTTGGTGGCAAGAACAGGAAGGCAGATTACTATCTAAATGGAGTCAAGTTAGGAAAAGGGGAAGTACGAGATCTAGGTGTTCTTGTACGTCAGTCAATGAAAGTAAGCATGCAGGTACAGCAGGCAGTGAAGAAAGCTAATGGCATGCTGGCTTTTATAACAAGAGGAATTGAGTATAGGAGTAAAGAGGTCCTTCTGCAGCTGTACAGGGCCCTGGTGAGACCCCACCTGGAGTATTGTGTGCAGTTTTGGTCTCTAAATTTCAGGAAGGGCATTCTTGCTATAGAGGGAGTGCAGCGTAGGTTCACAAGGTTAATTCCTGGAATGGTGGGACTGTCATATGTTGAAAGATTGGAGCAACTGGGCTTGTATACACTGGAATTTAGAAGGATGAGAGGGGATCTGACTGAAACATATAAGATTATTAAGGGATTGGACACACTGGAGGCAGGAAGCATGTTCCCGCTGATGGGTGAGTCCTGAACTAGAGGCCACAGTTTAAGAATAAGGGGTAGGGCATTTAGAACAGAGATGCGGAAAAACTTTTTCACCCAGAGAGTGATGTATATGTGGAAAGCTCTGCCCCAGAAGGCAGTGGAGGCCAAGTCTCTGGATGCATTCAAGAGAGAGTTAGATAGAGCTCTTATAGATAGCGGGGTCAAGGGATATGAGGAGATGGCAGGAATGGGGTACTGATTGTGTATGATCGGCCATGATCACAGTGAGTGGTAGTGCTGTCTAGAAGGGCTGAATGGCCTACTCCTGCACCAATTGTCTATTGTTTGTTGTCTATTGAAACTGACAGGCATACAGGTCTTTATTAGAATAAAACAAACACATTCTAAACAGTAAATCAGAACCATGAGAAAGTCTGCAGATTCTAGAAATATAAAGCAACACACATAAAATGATAGAGGAACTCAACAGGTCAGGCAGCATCTATGGGATGGAGGAAACAATCATTACGGGCTGAGACCTTCATCAGGACTAGAAAGAAAGTCAAGTCAAGATTATTTATATAGCACATTTGAAAACAACCCACATTGACCAAAGTGTTGTACAAATTAGAGCAGATAGCTAAAATCCTAAAATCACAAATACAAGAAATACAGACATAACCAACATGGCAAACAGCTTATAGGCACAAAAGAAGAGGGAAGCTGCTTGAATAAAAAGGTGGGGGGAGGGAAAAGAGGCCAGCTGGAAGATGATAGGTGAAGCCAGGTGGGCGGGAAAGTTCATGTGCAAGAGAAGAAGGAATCTGATTGGAGAGGAGAGTGGACTATAGGAGAAAGGGAACAGGGACACGATGTACGTATCTCAACTTAGTGTTGAGAATGATCACCAGGTTTCAGGAGATGTTTCTGTCTTTGCAACAGAATTATTAGTGATCCTCTGGGCCTTATGGTGGATAGAAGACTCTCGACCATGCAGGGTTATCATCTGTTCGAACTCTGCTGCTGCCTTAGAGGCTATAAAAGGGAATAAATCAAAAGCTCGTCCTGACATAGTTATTGAGATTCTCCTAGTTTTGTTTAGAGTAGGGAAGATGGGTTGTGAAGTCAGATTTACATGGATACCTGAGCATGCTGGGGTAGAGGGAAATGAAATTGTGGGTGGCATTGCAAAGTGTTCTTTACAGAGCGGGCAAGTAGGAATTAGAGTACCCCTAGGCAGAGCAGAATTGAGAAGGAGGATAAAAAAGACAAGAAGAAATGGCAAGACGATTGGAAAAATGAATTAAAGGGAAGGCATTTCTTTTCTAGTCACCCTCTTGTTAAAAAGGTCTAAGTGTTACTCTTTAAATCATAGAGATATGGTGAAATTAACAAGACTTAGGCTGGGGCATTGTGGGCTAAACTATTACTTAAAGATATTAGGAAAACATCCAGCTGGATTATGTGACTGTGGTAGTCCAGAGACAGTTGAGCATGTTTTGTTGAGTTGCAATCGACATAAAATTGAAAGAAGAATATTGTTCAATAGGCTGTCTGACTTAAGTGTATTTTGTTTTACTATTAAATCTTTGTTTGACCACCAAGAGAACCACCTTCTGATTGAAAAGTTTATTATTCTGTTTCTACGTTCGACTAGTTTATATTTGAGTTTCTTGAAATTCTGTAATTAATTGTACATCCTGCGGAGGGCAGTAATATGCCTGGATGCGTCTAAACTGCCGGAAATAGAAGAAGACGAAGAAGAGAAGGGTACACTGGAGGAGGGAATGAAGCAGTAGCATATCAAGGCAAGTAGACTTGCTGTTCTTTGTCTAGAAGATGTTTTGCCACTCACCTGAGAGGCTTTTTCATTTCTAATCCATGGTGGGTAGTTTTCCAGTTTATAAACTCTGTGAGTTGTTTAAATATATATCAATTACATGAGGGTCATTAAGTGTCCTGGAGGTAATGAGAGGGTCATTAGTCTTACAATTGCATGAATTGAAGTGTGAACTGTAAAGGAAACACTGGAGCAGAGATGTAAGGACTGCATTGTAAGTAGCTGATAGGTGGTGTCGTACCCTGCTCAGGGATGGGTTTTCCAGTTTGACAAAGATGGCTTCTTTACCCCCTCTTTCAAACTACCTGCCCTCCGTGTCCACAATGTGCACATTATTATCATCAAAGGATTGTCCTTTGTCCTTTAGGTGTAGATACACAATGCAGTCCTAAATGTCCTGAACACAGTAAAGTTCACAGCCACAGATGTGCTGGGCTGTCCATCCCTCTGTCTGCAGTGCCCAACGATTGAGGGTAGTACAATTCCCATACCAAGTAATGACACAGCCAGTCAGAATGACCTCGATGGTGTCCCTGTAGAAAGTCCTAAGGATTTGGGCATTCATACCGAACTAACTCAGCCGTCTGAGGTGAAAGAGGAGCTGCTGTGCTTTTTTTCACCACTCAGCCAGTATATGCAGTCCAGATGAGATCCTTGCTGATGTGTATACTGAGGAACTTAAAACTACTCACTCTCTCAACTACAGTCCCATTGATGTCAATAGGGACTACCCTGTTCTCCATTCCTCCTGTAATCTTCGATCAACTCATTTGTTTCTTCAAGATTGAGAGAGAGGTTGTTTTCTTGGCACCACTTAATCAGTGCGTTGACTTCTCTTCTGTAAGCTGTCCTATCATTGTTGGAAATAAGGCCTATCAATGTTGTTCATGTACTAATTTGAATGCAGGTAGATAATTCATTGGAAGTGGTGTCACAAGTAGATAGGGTCATAAAGAAAGCTTTTAGTGTAGTGGCTTTCATAAATCAAAGTATTGAGTACAGAAGATGGGAGGTTATGTTCAAGTTGTGTAAGACATTGGTGAGGCCTAATTTGGAGTATTGTATGCAGTTTTGGTCACCTACTTACAGGAAAAATGTAAACAAGGTTGGAAAAGTGCAGAGAAAATTTACCATGATGTTACCAGGTCTGGAGGTCCTGAGATATAAGGAAAGACTGAATAAGTTAGAACTGTATTTTTTAGAATGTAGAAGATTGAGGGGAGATTTGATAGAGGTATATAAAATTATGAGGGGCATAGATAGGGAAAATGCAAACAGGCTTTTTCCAGCGAGGTTGGGTGGGACTACAAACAGGCCATGGCTTAACAGTGAAAGGTGTAAAGTTTAAGGGGAACATAAAGGGGAACTATTCCATTCAGACGGTTGTGAGGGTATGGAATGAACTGCCACCACAAGTGATCCATGCATTCTCAATGTCAACATTTCATGGAAGTTTGGATAGTAGGAATATGGAAGGCTATGTTCCTGGTGCAGGTCAAAGGGAGTAGGCAGTTTAAATGATTTTGGCATGGGCTAGATGGGCCAAAGGGTCTGTTTCTTTGCTGTAATTCTCTCTGATTCTATAATGTGTTGTATGCAGGGACTAATTGGGTAGTAGGTATGGACTAGAGCAGGCATGGGTAAACTACGGCCCGGGGGCCATATGCGGCCCCTTAAGCTTTTTAATCCGGCCAGCAGAACTTGATGGAATTATATTAATAAACCTTGTTAACATTTTTTCCCCGCAATTCTGGCATTTTCCCAATAGATGACGCACTCTATATACATTGACCTTTGTTGAGGTGCAGCGTATTACTCCACATTTGCGCTTTACTCTTTGTTCGGCTCGACCTATTTGTGTGAACAGGCGTTCAGTGTCATGAACATCAACAAAGCCAGCCACAGATCCAAGTTAACTGACCAACACCTCAGATCCATCCTGAGAATCGCCACAACAAAACTAAATCCAGACTTTGATGCGCTGGCTAAAAAGGGAGACCAACAACACTGTTCCCACTGAAATTAAAAATAAGTTTCTTCGTTGTGTTACGTAAAAAATGCATTTGAAAATATTTTTTTCAATAAGCCTTAAATGTTACATGTCATTTCTGTTAAGTGATGGACATGAGTTGTGCGCAGGTGCACGTACGTTCTCAAAATAAAAAATACGCTCCTGATTAAATAACGCCCTCCGCATACTGGCGCGCTGTCACTGTTCTGTCCTTGTGCTGGTCGTTGTTGAGTTTTGGCACAGGGGACAATTGAATAAGAAGGAGCAGGACAAGTAGACCTGCATCTCCTACCGTTTTTGAAATAAAGACAGTCAGGAGGAGAGTGATGATGATAATATCTTGAAGGATAACAGAATTTTCAGTGCTTTAAAATAATAACTGTTACTATTAAAAAAAGCTGTATTTTATTCATTTAATTTTCAGTGTTTTAAAAGTCATTTCAATAAATAGCTAAATACCATGGGACTTCAAAGACAGATATTTTGTTGTAATGCATTTGTTCATTTTCAATTGAAATTAAAGCACATGTTTTCTACATATCCCATGATATTTTATTTTCTCTTATGAGGTGTATTACCAAAACACTCCATCCATCTGCTCCTGGTCCGGCCCCCCTGTCAAATTTTAGAACCCTTTGTGGCCCACAAGTCAAAAAGTTTGCCCACCCCTGGACTAGAGGGACTCTATCACTTATATGGCAGCAGGAAGTCAGGGTGAATGTGGACGTATGAGAATGGAGGAGATGCAGGTGAGGGCAGCATCAATAGTAGATGGAAACCTCGTCCTTTGAAGTAGGAGGACTTCTTTGATATCCTGGAATTGAAAGCTGTAATGTGGAAATGGATACTGAGGAAAGGGAATAGCATTTTTACAGGAGATAGGGTGTGAAGAGGTATAATCAAGATAGCCAGGGGAATCAGTAGGTTTATAAAAAATGTCAGTTGACAGTTTGTCTCCAGAGGTGGATAAAGAGAGGTCAGGAAAGTGGAGGGAGACCAAGTGAAATTAGGGGCAGAGTGGAAGTTAGAGGCAAAGTAGATGAGCTCGGAATGGATACATGAAGCAGCACCAATGTAGTCATCAGTGCAGTGAAGAAAGAGTTGGGGGAATATAACTGGGGAAGACTTCACACAAAGACTGTTCTACATATCCAATGAAGAGCCAGGCATAACTTGGGCCCATGCAAGTGCCCATGGCTACCCCTCTGTTTCAGAAAAGTGAGAGGAGCTGGAGTAAACTGAATCTATCACTTTGGGGAAGTGGTTTAAACGTTGTACAAAATTACTATTGCCATTTTCCATGCTAAAGTCCGTTTCTATTTTGCAAATTCTATATAATTATAAAATTCTAGGGGGCTTCAGTGGATCTTCTTCCCGGTGAGAAAGCCAATGAGAAGATTCAAAGATCTTCCTTTCAACTGTCAGTGATTGGTGATTTTGACATTTTTATCTCTGGATGGTTGTAGAGGCCAGATACCTAAATATTTAAAAAGTAGATAACTAGATTTGTTGAAAGTTAAGTGACTATGAGGAGATGATAGAAAGAGGAGCTGAGGTCAATGCAGATCAGCCATTGTTGTGTTGAATTGAAAGGCAGGCTTGAGGAGTGAGATGGTCTAATCTGGCTCCTATTTTCTTAAATTCTAGCATTCTCCATGAGCTGGTAAATACTGAGGCCACTAACTATAATATGAATAATAGGAAACTGTGTATACAAAAAAATAAGAATATAGATCTATAATGTAAAGAGAGAAAGTATGAATTGATCTGATCATTTTAGTTCAGTTTATTTAAATGAGAATTCAACAAGGAAATGAAGCACAATGGGTATAATCAGGTTTGTTATTATAGGCTTTAATACATTTGAAGAGAATATGGAGTGAGCTGAAATTATCCATAGATTATTTTTTTTAATGCAAGAAAACAGTGCATCAGATGAATTTCTCCTTGTAGCCCATCAGTGATTGGATTCCTCATCTCGTTGCAGATACAAAAGGAGCTGAAGTGAACATTTAAGAGAAATGCAATTGTAGAGCTTTGCCAGGATGCTCTTGCAGTTAATCAGAGAAGCTGTTGCTGCTGTTTTGTATTTCTGAATCATGCTTTTATTGCTAATTTGTTCAGAGAAATTCTACTTATGTGGTGTTTGGTCTGTAGGGGATGGAAACATCACTGTGAGTGTCATAGAGCTCAAACTGCATCTACTAGTGCTGCTTTTTTTCAAATATTGGTATCTTTTCAGACATGGCCAACACTTATTGTCTACCAATAATTTCCCTTGTCAAGAAGATAGAGAGCTTCCTTCTTGAATTAATTTAATCTTTTCAGTGAAGATATTCCTACAATCTTTAGGTAGGGAGTGCTAGGATTTAGACCCAGTGATAGAGAATACATTTCTAGTCAGCATGGTGTGTGTCTTGGAGAAGAATTTTGGATGTTGTGGATGTTGGATCTTGTGTCTTGGATGATATTATGGTCCTGGTCCACTTGTCCTTCTTGATAGTTGAGGCCACAACTGTGGTCTAGTGGTCTCGGTGGAGAAACCTTAATACATTTTGTAATTGGTGCAGACTGCAGTCAGTGTGTGCTGATTCTGAAGGGAATGAAAGTCAAAGGTGATAAATGTTACTCAATTGATGTCTTGTTCCTGATGAGTTATTATACTTGAGTGTTTTAGTGTTTCCATTTTTTCTTGTTTTTTTTTGGGATGTGTACTGATCCTTGCCAAACATAAATAGTTACAAAGTTCCATTTAAGGAAACATCCTTGCACCACTATCCTCTGCCTCACATAATCAACCTGAAATTGGATCCAATTAGCCAGCTTGGCTTGGATCCCATGTAATCTTCTGGACCTCCAACCATGAGGGACCTTGTCAAATATTTTACTGACATCTAAGCTACTACAAAGAGCTCAATTAAATTACGGAGGTATCATTTCCCTTACAAAAAAAAAGCTGATGATCCGTGATTAGTCCCTGCCTCTCAAAATGTACTTAACTCCTGTCCCTTGGAATTCTGTCCAATAATTTCCCTTCCGCTGATATGAGACTCACCAGCCTGTAAATTATCTGTCTTACCCCAGATGTCCTTTTGAAATAAAGGAACAACAAAAGTTTTTAAAGAACAAACACGAGGAAATCTACAGACGCTGGAAATTCAAACAACACAAGGGTCTCGGCCCGAAACGTCGACAGTGCTTCTCCCTATAGATGCTGCCTAGCCTGCTGTGTTCCATCAGCATTTTGTGTATGTTGTTGTAACAAAAGTTTTTATTCAGTCTTTATTAGCCACCTAAATTCTCTTCCAGAACTCCAATTATCTCTTTCCTTTCTTCCTAAAAAACCTCATCTCATCTTGGGGTTTTATCAGCTCTTGTGTGTCTTATGTTCCCAAAGTGATCATCATTTATATTTCTCCAATATGTCTAGTTTCATTTCTTAAGATGAAGTTAAGTACCATCTATAAATTTGCTGATGATACAGCCATTGTTGGTAGAATCTCAGATGGAGATGAGAGGACGTACAGGAGCGAGGTATGCCAACTAGTGGACTGGTGTCACATCAAAAACCTGGCACTCATCATCAGTAAGATGAAAAAGCTGATTGTGGACTTCTGGAAGTGTAAGACAAAGGAACATATACCAATCCTCATAGAAGGATCAGGAGTGGAGGGAGTGAGCAGTTTCAAGTTCCTGGATGTCAAGATCTCTGAGGACCTAACCTTGTCCCAATATATCGATGCAGTTATAAAGAAGGGAAAACAGAAACTATACTTCATTAGGAGTTTGATGAAACTTGGTATGTCAATAAAAACATTCAAAATCTTCTATAGATGTATCATGGAGAGCATTCTGACAGACTGCATTACTGTCCAGTATGGAGGGGCTACTGCACAAGACTGAAAGAAGCTGCAGAGGGTTGTAAATTTAATCAGCTCCATCTTGGGTACTAGCCTAGAAAGTACCCAGGACATCTTCAAGGAGCGGTGTCTCAGTAATCATTTAAAAATGCAATTAAAAAAGTTTAAAAAAAAGAAGAAAGGCAGTGTCCATCATTAAGGACCTCTAGCACCCAGGACATGTCCCTTTCTCACTGTTATCATCATGTTGGAAGTACAGAAGCCAGAAGCCATGCACTCAGCAATTCAGGAACAACTTCTTCCCTTCTGCCATCAGATTCCTAAATGGACATTGAACCCATGAACAATACCTCACTTTTTTAATGTCTATTATTTCTGTTTATCATGAATTTTAATCTATTCAATATGTGTATACTGTAATTGATTGATTGATTTATGTATTTATTTTTCTTCTTTTTTTCTAAATTATGTATTGCTTTGAACAAATTTCACGACACATGCCGGTGATAATAAACCTGATTCTGATTGAAGTATTGCTGGTAAGACTCTTCACATGTTCTTTACAAAACCTTTCTTGAAGGTATTTCACAAGTTTTAGCCATTCAATGCCTTAAAACAATCTGAGTCAGTTATGGGAAAGTGAACTCTCCCACTGTTATAACACTTTTACTTTTATATTTTACTGTGATTTGATTACATATGTTTGTCCTTATCTTATTCCCATATTCCATACATATATTTTCATTATAAGATATCACCAGGATATCTTCTCTGCTTTGATATTCTCCCTAATCAATAATAAGACCCCCACCCATGCCTCTCATCCCTTCTTTTGTATCCCCCCCTATCATAGTTGAAACTTTTATAGACTGTAGATGACATCCTGCCCTTCTTTAGCCACGTTTCCATGATTGCAACATCATAATTCCAAGTGATGATCTATGATCATCTGATTCATTGTAAATGTTGTGAGCTCGCCAGCCCTCCATTGCTCCCTAACCTGCTTCTGTCTGCTCTGCTCACTGGCCTTGCTTGATTTCTCCTAAACATTTGAGTGACCCACCCAGCTTCTACCAACATGCTATGTTTCAGAGACCCCCACGCAATTTTCAGATTGTTTTAAACCCATTTTGGTAGCATCAGCAAATCTCTCTGAAAGGATATTTCTCCCCTTCCAGTTTAGATCCAACACATCCTCCTGGTACAGGTCCCACTGATTCCAATGTTCTTACCTAATAACCTTCTCCAGCAGCTTTTTAACCATATATTCATCTATTATCTTTTTCTACCTCTGATTAGCATGTGGAAAATGAAGTAATCCATAAATCATGATTGTACAGATCATAATTAACCTTCTGCTTAATTGCACAAAGCTAAAAATTCCACAACTATTGTCAGTGATAATAAACTGGATTCTGAACTCCCTAAATTCATGGTGCAGAACTTCATCGCTCTTTCTGCTTATGTAGCACTAACGTGTACTTCAAGTTCTGACTGTTCAGCAGTCAACTTCTCAATACTTCAGAAATGTCTGCACCCATTTCAAGACCTTGCTGACAGGGAGGTGACATTCCATTCTGAAGTCTGATTCGCTGCCACTACTGTTTGCTAGACTTGCTAGACTCTGTTGTGCATCAGAGGCAATTGTTGTACGATCGGGTTTGCTGCTGCTACAGTGTTCTTCTGCTATTTCAATCAGAATCAGAATTGAATTTAATATCACTGGCACATGTCCTGATATTTGTTAACTTTACAGCAGCAGTACAATGAAATTCATGATAAATAACCATAGAAAAAGAACTGAATTACAGTGAGTCTATTAAGTAGTTGAGTTAAAACAAGTAGTGCAAAAAAGGCTCTTTAGAACAACACAAAAGAAAAGTTTGTGAACTTTGCTTTCTGTTTTAATTTTCTAATACAACCCTATCCTTAACACCACATAGAACATAGATCAGTACAGTACATGAACAGCCCTTTCAGCCATAATGTTGTTCCCAAGAAAAAGATTGTCTTCTGTATCTCTGCACCGATAACCTTATGAAAATCTGTCAGGTCTCTCCTCAGGCTCCGCCATGCCAGCAAAAACAACATAACTTTGTCCAATTTCTCACGGCTCAAGATGTACAATCCAGGCAGCATCCTGTTAAAGCCTCTTCTGAACCTCCACATAATTCCTATAAGGGGGTGATGAGAAATTAATGTAATACTTCAGATGTGACAAAACCAGACTTTTATAAAGTTGAAATATAACTTCCTGAGCCTTGACTAATAAAGGGAAATTTGCCATGTGCCTTCTTTACCAGCTATCGATGTACTCAGACATTAATCCATTTTTACACCAGAGTGATTAGGATGTTGCCATTAACTGTAGCATGTCTCTTTACATTGAATCTCAAAAAGTATAAATCTCTGGATTATTCTGGCTGGATTAAACTCCATTTGCTATTTCCCTGCCCATATCTGCAAATGATCTACATCCCACTGTATCCTTCGGCAACCTCCACAATGCTACCAATTGTTTGTACCATTTGAAAACTTACTAATCCACCCATACACATTTTCATTTATATATGTCACTATGAGCTGAGATCCTAATAGCAATCCCTGCAGAATATAACTAGTCATACACATCCAGCCAGAAGAAATCCCCTTGTCCAGTATCTTCTGTCATTTATGGGCTAACAAATTCTGAATCCAAACGGCCAGTTCACCATGCAACCCATGTATCTCAATATTCTGGATTAATCTACTATGAGTTACTTTGATGAATCCCTTACTAAAAACAATATAGAGAATATTCATAGCTCTACCATCATCGATTATACTTGTCAGTTTCCAAAAAAATTCAATTAAGTTAGCAATACAAGATTCACATGGCACAAAGACTTTCCTTAATTAAGCCATTGTCTTAATTCTCATAAGTCTAATCCTTAAGAATTATCTCCAATAGCTACCATATTGCTGATATGAGACTCACTGAATTAGTTACCTGAATTATCCCTATTTCTCTTCTTAAAAACAGAACAACATTAGCTACTTACCAGTCCTCTGGGACCTCACCTGTAGCTAGAAATTATTTGAAGAGCTTGATCAATCAATACCCCGGTAAACTCATTCTTGTCTCTCTCAATAAACTAGGATCTATCCCATCGGTGCCTGGAATTTTATCCACCATAATCCTTGTTCAGTCTGTTTTTCTTTGTTAATACATACTTAATAAACAACTATATTTTCTACTTTGTTGGGGCCACACTATTTCTCTGTTAATTATGAATTCAACCCTGAAAAATTATGGATGAACATAGAACTAGTACCATGTTTTAAAAAAATCCAGATAAACTTCCCACTCAAATTTGTTCACCTGTTCCTGAAGTAGATTACCTCATATTACCAAGAATTGTGAAAGACTAAACAAGAAGATCTGCTCAAATTTTTATATTGTTTATACTTTGACAGAAGAAACTTAAATCATACACTACCTTTCATATCCTCAGTTTATCTGAGTATTTGCTTTCTCTTCTCAAAATCAGGCAATTGTTGTTGGAAGCACAATTCTTGGACAAAGTCTTAGTTCATGCTTCAATGCAATGTTGAGAAGTTAAAGCAGTTTTGGGAGTGAATTTGGGACACCAAATGAAAGCCCTGTGCACATTCTCAGATAGATATCAAGGAGCCAATACTCCACTTTCTGATCAATAGTTATCCTTTTTCCAAAAGTTAATATACAGACTATCTAATCATTTTAAGAATGGTTTTCAATTGTGGTAAACTTATTCCTAACATAGATTATATATATATATATATTGCATTGAAAATTGAAACAAATTCTCAATTAGGAATGAACTTTTGTCCCAATATTAATGATGCAAGTAAAGATCAAAGCTACCAACTTGTTCAGCATTCACCCTCTGCAGCAACCTTCAATAATCATTACATTATTTGTTATGCATTACCTCCATGTGCAAACAAGGCAATTTCCAGCTTATTTGTCTAATATCTCAACAGAACATATAAGCTGGCATTTGTTCCATTTGTTGAAATTGATATTGAGAAGTAAAGCCTCACATCTGGTGTTATTACAAGATATAGATAAATATTGTTGCTGCCAATTTAATAATAGCATTAGTTTTACTGGAAACCAAACAACAAAGGCTGGCAGTAGGAGTAGTAAAGGTTTAACCAAAGTACACTCATAGATTGGTTGGCATCAGAATCATACAGTTCATATTAACCTTTAACTTTCTCAAGTATGTAAGTCCAGATGCACGTGGCAAAATGTGATAACTTAAAATCTTTATCTGGGCACTCTCAGCAATACCTTCAAGAAGGTATCTTTAAAACCTGAAGTAAGTATTTACAGCACCGACAAGGTACTGGCAGAACTCAGCACGGCAGGAAGAATACATGGAGGGAAATGAACAGTCGACATTTTGAGCAGGGCCCTATATCAGTACTGGCCTCATCTTCTAAGTTCAAAGTACATTTCTTATCAAAGTGTGTATACATTATACAACCATCAGATTCATCTCCTCATAGGCAGCCACAAAACAAAGAAACCCAAAACAAACAAATAAAAAAAGGTAGTCGATCACCCATTGTGCAGAGCGAAAAAAGTCATCATGCCCATTAAAAAAACAGAAACCATATAAAATAAAAGAGTCCATATAAATAAAGACCATCAAACACCCAATGTGCAAGAAAAAACCTAGAAGCAAATAGCACTCTGAACTCGTCTGTAAGGAAGTTGCATAGTTCAGTACTGAGCCAAGTAAAGCTCGTGAAGCAGCAGTCTGAACTGGCACGCCTTCACCCCGGGCCTCAACATCCTGACCTTTTCAGTTTAAACTGGCACATAATCGATGACCAATCATCGGATTTAATCACCAGACTGCGCTCTGCGACTTGGACCTCATCACCTCAATTTGGCCAGTAACTGATCTTTACGATTTGGCACGCACGTAAGTCTCCATCCAAACATCGAGTTCAAGTGAAATCAGACTGGGAAAGGCAATTTGCCATATAGTTTTATTTATGAGTATTGTTCATAACATGAATTAAGTAAACGTGTTTATAAATATTATCAGGGTTATGCTTACATTGCCATTTTGTTTCAGCTATTATATCCAATGGGAGTGATTGTATTCATTGTTCAACTGTTTTAATCAACAACAATTTCTGAAAGTGTACTAAAACATAAGTCTAAGAAAAGGTTCAAACAAGTATGCTAAACTAGCATTGAGTGTTTGGATTTGACATGGGGGAGAACAGATTCACTGCCATATCTTAGCATAAGATCAGTCAAAACTCAGGAGAAAGTAGCTCTTGTTAGCCACTCCTAATATTTCTCCAGTGATAACTTCATTCATCGTGACCTTCAGTTGCAAGAAAACTTGTGGAATATTTCATTCTGGTATTAGACTTTGAGAAAGCATACCGTAAGGACATTTGGAGAGACGATTTCTCCAAAGTAATCAGTCACAATATTCTGATAGTGTCGACTGCTGGATTGAATTTGCAAACTGTGCAGAAGAACTAGAGGGTGAGGCAAAAACATGATAGGTTTCTCTGTCTCTGAAATGAAATCTTCAGGAATGGAGTAAAATGTACCAGGGATGAGATATTCTACTGGCAATGAGCTGGCTTGCTTGAGAAAGTACTTAATTAGTGCATTTGCTTATTAGCACACTAAATACTGGTTGCCCTGATTAATCCTGAGAAATTAGGCTGAATTTATCATGACAGAAGCATTTTAATTGTTAACCAGATAGCACAGAAAAATAATAATTTTCTTATACCAGCAGGTCATTCTCCACACCTTCTCATCCCACATACTGTATACTTCAGTATTCACGACCATATTTTTGCACCAATTTAATTGCATTAATCCCATAAATAACTTCCTTAATCCATGATGGCCTCATATTTTGGAGGTCCGTTCTCCTTGCAGCATGGGGCAGCACAGTAGAGTAGTGGATAGCACAATGCTTTACAGTACCAGTGACCTGGGTTCAATTCCCACCACCGTCTGTAAGGAGTCTGTACACTCTCCCTATGACTGCATGGGTTTTCCCCAGGTGTTCCAGGTTCCTCCCACAGTCCAAGGACTTACTGGTTGGTAGGTTAATTGGTCATTGTAAGTTGCCCTGCAATTAGGCGAGAGTTAAATCCAGGATTGCTGGAAGGGCAGGAAGGACCTGGTATCTCAATAAATAATTGAATTGAATTGAATTGACTTTATTTTTTACATCCATCACATATATGAGGAGTAACAATCTTTACATTACATCTCTGTCTAACTGTGCAAAGTGCAATCATAGTAATTTATAATAAATAGAACAGTCAATGCAATATAGAGTACACTCATCAGCGTGAGTTCATCAGTCTGATGGCCTGGTGGAAGAAGCTGTCCTGTTGGTCCTGGCTTTTATGCTGTGGTACCATTTCCCAGGTGGTTGCAGCTGGAATAGATTGTGGTTGGGATGGCTTGGGTCCCAATGATCCATTGGACCCTTTTTATGCACCTGTCCTGAACCACAGGAAGTTTGCAACTACAGATGCGCTGGGTTGTCCATACTACTCTCTGTAGAGTCCTACGATTACTGTAAGTACAGTTCCCACACCAGGCAGTGATGCAGCCAGTCAGGATGCTTTCAATTGTTCCCCTGTAGAAAGTTCTTAGGATTTGGGACCCATTCCAAATTTCCTCAACTGTCTGAGGTGAAAGAGGAATTATTGTGCCTTTTTCACCACACAGCTGGTGTCTACAGACCACGTGTGGTCCTTGGTGATGTGGATGCTGAGGAACTTGAAGCTGTTTACCCTCTCAACCCCAGATCCATTGATGTCCATAGGAGTTAGCCCGCTCCATTCCTCCTGTAATCCAGAACCAGATCCTTTCTTTTTGCGACATTGAGGGAGAGGTTGTTTTCTTGACACCATTATGTCAGAGAGATGACTTCTCACCTATAGGCCACCTTGTTATTGTTTGAGATAAGGCCAATCAATGTAGTGTTTTCGGCAAATTTAATTAGCATATTGGAGCTATTGGTGGTGATACAGTCATACAGGAAGTAAAGGAGGGGACTCAGTACACAACCCTAGGAGCTCCTGTGTTGAGAGTCAGAGGGTTAGAGGTGAGAGAGCCCAGTCTTATCACCCTCTGGTGATCTGACAAGAAGTCCAGGATCCAACTGCACAAGGCAGGGTCAAGGCTGAGGTCTCTGAGCTTCTTGTCGAGCCTGGATGGAATTATGGTATTGAATGCTGAACTGTAGTCCAAGAACAGCATTCTCACATAAGCATCCTTCTTCTCCAGATGTGTAAGGGCTGTATGTAGAGCAGTGGCTATTGCGTCACCTGTTGATCGGTTGTGTCAGTAGGCGAATTGTAGGCCAATAAATAAATAAAGCTGACACTTTTTATAAACTATATTTAACTGGAAGTGCTCTTTTAAAATGTACAGCACTGAAAGGAGGAACATAGGTAATTAAGATAAGTGAATATTTTGTGTAACAAGCCATTGACCTGCCTTAATTTTTTTTTCTGATAGAACATTGTGATTGCTTTATTTGAGCTGAGATGGTCAATTTTCATGGTATTTTTCCCGTGGACAGATTAATTTAACAACTCCCAGGATTTTAATGCATTGCTGGGAGTTTGGGTCATTACTGGCAAAAATACAAGTCTAACAATTGCTTTTAATGATCTCAATTCCCTTTGTGCATTCTGCCTAATTGATGCTATTAGCCCACTGAACATTGGAAAACCAACCCTATTTTCTTCATCCTCAGGTGTTTTTGTGAAAAATCTTTCACTTAAATCACAGTTGTGCCGCCTTATGCAGGATGAACTGTTGTGAAACCAGGAAGTGCTGTAAACACACAGCAGTTCAGGCAGAGAATTCTGGGTACAAATATGAGTTAATATTTCTGGTCAACACTTCACCAAATGGCAGAATGAGGTAATAACTGTGTTTCATGTCACTAAAACTGGGATAGGTTGAAAGAACAAGGAAGTTCTGAGAAAATGAACACCAAGGCAGTTCAAGTGACACTTTGTTTGCATAGTTACCTTATTTTCACTCTCCATAGCACAGGGACAGACAATGCTGCACCTTCAAAAGGCAGTGCTTCAAAAAGATCCCATCTATCTTTAAGGTCCCCCGTGACCCAGGGCAAGCCCTCTATTCTTTGCTACCATCAAGAAGGAGGTACAACAGGCTGAAGACACACTTACAATGTTTCAGGAACAGATTCTTTCCCCCTGCCATCAGATTCCTGAATGGAAAATAAAACCCATGAACATTACCTTAATGTTTTCTTCCCTGTCTTTTGCACTACATTTTAAAATATCTTTTCAATAGATACTTATTCTGATTTTTTTTGTACCTTTTGTTTATTATAGAGCAGTTTATACCGTGTTACACAAAAGTTTTTCTCCATTATCACATCTTTGGATGGACATGACATTGATCTGAAATACTAACTCTGTTTCTCTCTCTGCTGGATTACTCCTTAATTTGCTCAGTATTTCCAGCACTTTCTGTTGTTAGTTAATATTTCTAACACCTTTGAATTTCAAGAAGTGTTCCATTATACCCAGTATGCTAACCAAACTAATGTTATAGTTGACTACAAATAATTGTTCAAATAGATTTTTGTGGAAATTAAACAATTTTAATGAGAATTCCTATAATCCTATTTAACTGAAAGTTATTTTCCAATATTCTATATGGTGCTACAAGTTAATATGTAGCAGAGTACTGAAACTGTCTGAGGATTCATTTTCAACTGATACTTTTCACAACACATGATACTTGTATGAGTGTTTTTGCTCCTACGTTGCCTGTCCTGTCCTTCAGGAAGCTCACCAGCATCAGGCAAAACATAGTCAGCAAATGAATTCTCTAGATTTGCCTGAGCAATGAAGCAGGCAGTCAATAAATAAAACAACTGTCCAATTCAAATTTCACAGCAGAGATAGAAGATGTGAAATAAATGTCTGATGGCTTGTGTGGCTATAGGCAATTCAGAATACAAGATTTGCCATAGCAAGACAGTCATCAGTTTCATTGTCCCCCAAGAGAAGCAGTGACAGCCAGGAGATCTCATTTAATGAATGATAGTGCTCTTATGTTGGCCTCTTCTATTCAGGAGATAGTTTTAGCAAACTGAACAGGAGAAAAATACTCAGAATCTCTCTTTCTGTGCAAATTATTGTGTGAAGATAGAATCCAGCTAAAGCTTCAACCTTTGGAACTGCTGCACAACCAACACCAGGAAAATTAAATATTGATTAACAAAATCAACATCAAAACAAAACCTAGTGAGTGCTGAACTCGGACACATCCAGAGACAGCAGTCAAAATGTTCACCAACAAAAAGGATAGGTTTGGTTTCAACCAGAAAATGGCTCCAGTTTAAGATGAGTCTTGTTAAAGATGGTGCTGGTGAAGCACTGTGACTACTTGCCTGTAGCAAACAAAACAAAGAAACTACTACACACACAAAATGCTGGTGGAACACAGCAGGCCAGGCAACATCTATAGGGAGAAGCTCTGTCAACGTTTCGGGCCGAGACCCTTTGTCAGGACTAACCGAAAGGAAAGATAGTAAAAGATTTGAAAGTAATGGGGGAGGGGGAAATGTGAAATGATAGGAGAAGACTGGGGGGGTGGGATGAAGCTAAGAGCTGGAAAGGTGATTGGCGAAAGTGATACAGAGCTGGAGAAGGGAAAGGATCATGGGACGGGAGGCCTCAGGAGAAAGAAAGGAGGGGGGGAGGCACCAGAGAGAGATGGAGAACAGGCAAACCACTAAATATGTCAGGGATGGGGTAAGAAGGGGAGGAGGGGCATTAACGGAAGTTAGAGAAGTCAATGTTAATGCCATCAGGTTGGAGGCTAAACAGCCGGTATTTAAGGTGTTGTTCCTCCAACCTGAGTTTGGATTCATTTTGACAATAGAGGCGGACTGTCTGGGGCCCTGAATGGTGGTGAGGGAGGAAGTGTAAGGGCAGGTGTAGCACTAAACTACTAACTGCTTTTTTAACTGCACTCTTTATGGTAAATGATCACTGCAACAATAGCTCGTTACTTCCTTTTTGGAGTTGAGCTTTTGAATCCTTTACAACCTGATAATTTTGTGGTATGAATTGAAATTTCAAAGGTGCAGGACAGTTCTGGAGAAGCAGGTACAGGCCAAATCGAGTTGGTGGGGCCACCCTGAGAGCAGGGAATGAGCCAATGTTTGCTCATAGCTGGAGTACACTTGGAGCCAAATTGATGTGGCAGAACCGAGGTGAGGCAGAGTCGAGTCTGTGGGTCCTGAACCCAGGCCCAAGAGCGAGGAAAGAACCAAGGTTAATCAGTTTAAGCACCAGGTCAAATCAAAGTGATGGGGCCCAGGCCAGAGAATGTATTGAAGCGACAGGGCCAGGATCCAAGAGTGATGAATTGACAAAGGTTTGACCATTTAAGCACTGGGCCAGATTGATAAAGTCAGGGTGTTGGTGCCGGAGGTGAAGGATGGGCTGGTTCAGCTTGCTGCTCTGTGATGTTTACTCGGCTCTACACTGAACTGAGACTGCAGTGATGACTGACTTCATGGCTAAGCATGCACACGTGAGCTTCAGTTGTTTGCTTGCTTTTGTTGTTTACATGGTTTGTGTATTTTCTGCTCATTGGGTGTTTGATGGGCTTTTTAAAAATGGGTTCTATTGGGTTTCTTTGTTTTGTGGCTGCCTGCTAGGAGACAAATCTCAAGGTTGTATACATACGTCAGTAATAAGTATATTTCAACTTTGATTTTTGACTTTGGCTAAATGAGCCATTCACTCAGGAATGCCCCATAACAAATCCAGCCAATAAAAATAAGCTTAGGTGAAAATATTGTATATTTCATGTATTTAATTTCATCCTCCTTTACCTGAGAACAGCCTCTTATTTTTGGAATTATGTACTAGGCTTTGTCTGAGCTAGGTGGAACACAGCCCTTCAGCATTTGCTTGAGTAGTAATCTGGCTGGGCAATAGGAGAAGATTGATGGGCATCATGGTTGTTTCCCCACCCCCGTTTTGCTTGTCACTTTCATGTTTTCTTCAGGTGCATTATCTGTTACTTTGTGAATCTTTTTTTATTCTCGTTCTCCTGAACTAGCTTTGAAATGTATTATCATTGTCTCCTGGCTTTCTTTAACATCACTAGGTTTGTTTCCAATTTGCTCTTAATTTGTTTTTCAGTGGTCTGACATTCAGTAAATTTGTGTCCATTTCCCCTGTTCTATGAATTCCCTTAAACATGTTGTAAAGCCTTTACTAATTACCTCACATATTCATTATGCAGGCCTTCTTTAACTCAGATTTATTTCTAAACAAAATACTTACGCAGATGAAACATTTTTTGGGTGTAACAAAAATAAGCCAATTTGGGCCGTCACTTCAGACTGAAAATGACAGATACTGATTAATGAAGTCAATAGGCTTTTAGTAAGGATTTTACAGGCAGAACCTTGGCTTGACTCAAATAATGGTAGCTCTATGAGGGCACTTACATAATTTCAATGTCAATATGGTAACCAGTTAATCCATCCCTCAGTACATAAGCTAAAGTAAGACCATAAGACATTGCAGCAGAATTAGCCCATTCAGCCCATCGAGTCTGCTCCACCATTCCATCGGGGCTGATCCTGAATCCCACTCAACCCCATATACCTGCCTTCTCACCATATTCTCTGATGCCCTGACTAATCAGGAACCTGACAACTTCTGCCTTAAATGTACCCACGGGTTTGGCCTCCACTGCAGTCTGTGGCAGAGCATTCTACAGATTCACCACTCTCCAGCTAAAAAATTCCTTCTTATCTCCTTTGTAAAAGGTCGCCCCTCAATTTTAAGGCTGTGTCCTTTAGTTCTGACTATCCACATCATAGGAAACATCCTCTCCACATTTACCTTATCCAGTCATTTCAATATTCTGTAGGTTTCGATGAGATCTCTCCCCTCCCGCATTCTTCTAAATTCCAGTGAGTACATGCCCAATGCTGCCAAGTGCTCCTCATATGTTAACCCCTTCATCCCAGAATCATCTTCATGAACATCCTCTGGTCTCTCTCCAGTGACAACATATTCTTTCTGAGAGGTGGGGCCCAAACTGTTGACAATACTCCCAAGTGCAGACTGACTAGTGTTTTCTAAAGGCTCAGCATTATCTCCGTGCTTTTATATTCTATTCTCCCTGAAATAAATGCCAACATTGTGTTTGCTTTCTTTACCACAGACTGAACCTGTAAATTAACCTTCTAGGAGACTTGTATGAAGACTCCTAAGTCTTTCTGTAGTTTGTATTTTACCCCTTTTAGATAACGGTCTGCACTTTTGTTCCTTTTACCAAAATGCATTATCATACATATCCCAACACTGTATTCCATCTGCTATTTTTTGCTGATACTTCCAATTTATCTAAGTCCTGCTGCAATCATCCTCAGCTCCACCTACTCCTCCACCTACCTTCGTATCATCCACAAATGTTGCTGCAAAGCCATCAACTCCATTATCCAAATCATTGACAAATGTGAGAAGTAGAGGTCCCAATACTGATCCCTGAGGAACATTACTAGTCACTGACAGCCAACCAGAAAAGGCGCCTTTTATCCCACTCACTGCCTCCTGACTGTCAGTCATTCCTATATCCGTGCCAGTATCTTTCCTGTAACACCAGAGAATTTTATTTTGTTAAGCAGGCTCATGTGTGGCACCTATCAAATGCCTTCTGAAAATCCAAGTAAATGACATCCACTGCCTCTCCTTTAGATAAAGTGATGTATCTGAGCAAGGACTTGGATCAGTGCAATTGGCCTACCCCTGCAATAAGACCACAGTGAATGGAAGCTCATTGGCTCTCCACACTGCTTTGGAACACCTAGACAACAGCAAAGCATTTGTTAGGCTGCTGTTTATTGATTACATCTTGACATTCAATGATGTCTAAGCCTCAATATTAATCATGACACTTCAAACCCTGGGTCTCTGTACCTTCATGTGCATCTGGATCCTCAGCTTTCTTATCAGGAGATCACTGTCTGTTTGGGCCTGTAATATAACATCTCCTTCTCTGTGACAATCAACACAGGTCCAATGCAAGGATGCATACTCTATCGACTGCTCTACTCTCCCCATACTCATGACTACATGGCTAAGCTCAATCTCTATCAATAAGTTTGCCAGTTGCTCCAATGGTGTTCATAGAATCTCACATGGTGATGGGAAGATATGCAGGAAGAGATACTGGAGTGATACAGGAGTATCACAACCACAGCCTCACACTCAACAACAGCAAGAACAAAAAGTTGATTAAGTACTTCAGAAAGTGGAGTAAACGTCTCAAAGGGTCTATCCAGAGCCCAGCACATTGACACAATCACAAAGAAGTCTGGTCAGTGACTCTACTTGGTTAACAACTTCAGCAGATTTGGTGTGTCACCAAAGACTTTTGCAAGTTTCTATAGATGTATGGTGGAGAGCAACCTAACTGGTTTCAATCACAGCCTGAGTGGAGTTTCTAATGCATGGGATCTCAAGAGGCTACAGATGTGTGTAGACTCAGCCAGCTCCATCAGGGGAACAACCCTGCCTACCACTGAGGGCACTTTCAATCAGGGATGACTCAGGAAGGCCACATACATCACTGAGGACCCATGTTATCTGGGACTTGCCCTCTTCTTATTACTACAGGAGCCTGAAGATCAACACTTGAGTGATTTGGGAACAGGTTCTTCCCCTCCACCATTAGATTTTTGAATGGTCCATGAACTTTACTTATACTGTTTTCAATATTTGTTTATTTTGTAATGTATGGTAATTTTATACCTTTGTATTATACTTTTCTATAGAAAAAATTTCATAACTGAAACATCAGCAATAATAAACCTGACTCTGATTCTGATTACAAGATGGTAGTCCCAGAGCAGTGAGAGGGCTTTTATTTAATATTACTCTTTTACTATTTAACTCATTTTTAAGATGTACAAAACCTAGTTATCAAGAGAAATTTGTTCTGACTGATTGTCCTCTGTATGCACCCATTTCTTTTGAATAGAGAGAATTATTAAATTATGGAATTCAGATCTATAAGTTGGTTCTGAGGATCAAACAAATGGATGATAGATTTCAACACATTTGAAGTAGACCAAATTAAACACATTAGAAATCTTTACTGTGTCAGATTTGATTATCGTGCACATTCAATTAACACTTGCCACTCTTTTTGATGTATTAAAGATTTCTTAATAAAATAAATTTGTCTACATTAACGAGATATACAAATATCAAAGGCACTATCACTTTGTTGGGTTCTAATTCCCCCTCACCCTTTTTTTTTACCATATTGCTAAGAATCAGGCACACATACACACAAATTTTCTTATCCATTTGTGAACATATCAAAGCTGACAGCTAACATTTATGAATAAAGACATTAAATTGTCCTCAGAAACAAAGTAAGTTGTATATCATCAAAGAACAAGGACAGGAAAAAATAATAAAGCAAAGTAAATATTGAGAACTTCCAATATTTTTCAAATTTGAAATATTGAAGAATATTTCTCAGTATATGCAGATGCTGTAAATCTAAGTAATACACACAAAATGCTGGAGGAACTCAGCATCTATGGAAAAGAATAAATAGTTGGTGTTTTGGGTCAGGACTGGAAAAAAGAGAAGTCAGAGTAAGAAGGTAGGGGTAGGGGAGGAAGAAGTACAAGTAGTTGGTGGTAATTGACACTGGGAGAGAGGAGAGGGAGGGATAAAGTAAAGAGCTAGGAAGTTCATTGGTGGAAAAGACAAAGGGCTAGAGAAGGGGGAATGTGATAGGGGAAACAGAAGGACATGGAATGATAGGAAGGTGGTCACCAGTGGAAGGTGTTCAATTGAGGAAATGGGGAATGGTGAAGTTGAGGGGACAATTACCCAAAGTTTAATAAAGTGATGTTCATGCCATCAAGTTGGAGGCTATGCAGATGGAATATAAGATGTTGTTCTTCCAACCAGAGTGTGGCCTTCTGACGGCAGTAGAGGAGGCCATGGACTGACATGTCAGAAAGGGAATGGGAAGTAGAATTGAAATGGGTGGCCACCGGGAGATACTGCATTTTCTGGTAGATGGAGTGTAGCTGTTCAACAAAGTGGTCTTCCAATCTACATTAGGTCTCTCTGATGTACAGGAGGCCACACTGGGAGAACCAGACACAGTATATGACCCCAACAGACTCACAGATGAAGAGTCGATTCTCCTGAAAGGAGTGTTTGGGCCCCGGAATGGAAGTGAGGGAGGAGGTGTAGAGGCAGGTGTGGCACCTGTTCCTCTTGCAAGGAAAAGTGCCAGGAGGGAGATCAGTGGGGAGGGACAAATGGACAAGGGAGTCGCATAGGGAGTGATCCCTATGGAAAGCAGAAAGTGGGAGGAAGGGAAAAATGTGCTTGGTGTTGGGATCCTGTTGGAAATGGCAGAAGTTACGGTGAATTGCATGCTGGACATGGAGGCTGGTAGGGTAGTAGCTGAGGAGAAGAGGAACCTGGTAGGGTGGTAGGTGGATGAGGTGAGGCAAGATGTGTGCAAAATGGAAGCAATGCAGGTGAGAGCTTTGTTGATGGAGGAGGAAGAAAAGCCCCTTTCTTTGAAGAAGGAAGACATCTCATTAGTCGTGGAATAAAAGCCTCATCCTGAGAGCAGATGTGGTGGAGATGGAGGAATTGAATGAAGGGAATGGCATTTTTAGAAATTACAGGTGGGAAGAGGTATAGCCCAGGTAACTGTGAGAATTATTGGGTTTATAAAAGATATCAGAAGATAAACTGTCTCCAGAGATAGATAAAGGGAGATTGAGAAAGTGGAGGGAGGTGTCAGAAATGGACCAGGTATATTTGAGGGCAGGGTGAAAGTTTGAGACAAAGTTGATGAAGTTGATGAGCTCAGCATGGGTGCAGGAAGCAGATCCAATGCAGTCATCGACATAGCGTAGGAAAAGTTGGGTAGTGATACTGGTGTAGGCTTGGAATATAGACTGTTTGAGGTAGCTGACAAAAAGGCAGACAGGGCTGGGACCCATGCGAGTGTCCATGGCTACTACACCTTTTGTTTGAAGGAAGTGGGAAGAGCCAAAGAAAACATTTTGAGAGTGAGGACCATTTCTGCCAGATGGAAGAGAGTGGTGGTACAGGCGAATTGGTTGGGTCTGGTGTCCAGAAAGAAGAAGAAAGAATTGAGAACTTTGTCCTCCAGCATTTAACACTATCTTCCCCTCAATAAGCTCCAGGACCTTAGCCCCAATACTTTCTTGTGTAACCGGATCCTGAATTTCTCCACTTGCAAACCCCAGTCAGGATGGATTGGCAACAATATTTCCTGCACAATCACCATCAGTACAGGTGCACCAGAAGGACATATGTTTAGCCTCCTGCTCTACTCGCTTTAAACTTAACCCTGTGAGGCTAAGTTCAGCTCCAACAGCATACTTAAGCTTGCTGATGACACCACTGTTGTTAGCAACTCTAAGGTGGTGATGAATTGGCACAGGGGATGGAGATTGAAAATTATTTTGAGTGGCACAACAACAAACTCTAATACAATGTCAGCAAAACCAAAGAGCTAATTATTGACTACAGGAGGAAAAATTGGATCCTTGACTTCTTAACTGGAAGACCACAATCTGTGTGGATTAGTGATAACATATCCTCCTCGCTGACAATCAACACTGGTGCACCTCAGGGGTGTGTACTTAGCCCACTGCTCTACTTTATATACACATGATTGTGTGGCTAGGCATAGCTCAATTATCATCTATAAATTTGCTCTCGATACAACCATTTTTGCACATGATACACTAAACTATGTCTCACCAATTGTCTTCTTCACTCTGGTTGAATGCCCTACTTAGGTTGTCTTTTATTCATTCTGTTACGGTTATTATTTTATAGATTTATTGAGTATACCCACAAGGGTTGTATATGGTGACATATATGTACTTTGACAATAAAATTTACTTTGAACTTTGAACTTTATACAATGTCAATGTAACATTCCATCTTCTGACTTACAGTGATACTTTGATTTATGAAGGCCAATGTGCCAAAAGCTTTCTTTACGATCCTATCTGTCTGAGCCACCACTTTCAATGAATTATGGACCTATATTGTCAGATCCCTTTGTACCTCTGCATTCCTCTGTACTGTACCATTCTCTGTGTATGACCTACCTTGGTAGGTCCTATGAAGTAGAGCACCTCACACTTGTCTGCATTACATTCCATCGGCCATTTTTCAGTCCATTTTTCCAGCTGTGGGTCATGGTCCCATTGTGAGCTCTGATAGCCTTCCTTGATGTTCACTACACCCCCACTCTTTGTATCATCTGTAAGTTTTCTGATCCAGTTAACATTATCCAGATCATTGATATAGATGACAAACGGCAATGGACCCAGCACTGAACCCGGTGACACTCTGCTAGTCCCAGGCCTCCAGTCAGAGAGGTAACCATGTACTACCTCTTTCTGGCTTCTCCACAAAACCAATGTCTAATGCAATTTTACTACCTCATCTTGAATGCTAAGTGACTGAACCTTCTTGACCAACCTCCCACGTGGGACCCTGTCAAATGCCTCACTGAAGTCCATATAGACAACATTTACTGCCTTGTCCTCATCAACTTTCTTGGTAACTTGCACAAAAAACTTTATAAGATGGGTTAGACACAACCTACTACACAAAAAGCTGTGCTGACTATCCCTAATCAATTCATGTCTATCCGAATACTTATATATCTAGTCCCTTACAATACTTTCCAATAACTTTCTCACTACAGATGTCAGGCTCACCAGCCTATAATTTATGTTATTATTATTATTATTACTTGTTTCTTTTTTTGTATCTGTACAATTTGTCAGTCTCTGTGTGCAGTTTTTCATTGATTCTATTTTACTTCTTCATTCTACTGTGAATGCCTGCAAGAAAATGAGTCCCAGGATAGTATCTGGTAACATTTGCAGTACTGTGCAAAAGCCTTAGGCACATATATATAGTTAGGCCACCTAAGACTGTTCCACAGTACAGTACGTACTTTGTTAATAAATTTACTTTGAACTTAGAACATATCCATATGCACGCACTGGATGAGATTTCCATCCAAAAGCTCTGCTCAAAAATTGCTAATATCATCAGATTTCAGCAGATTACGCAGTTTGAATTTATACATTGGTGAACCAGACTGTTTGTTTATTAGGTTGGGAGGTTATATTTTAAAGTCTTTTCCTTTCAAAATACAAGGATAGAAATAAATAAACAGGGGAACAAACCACTATGAGTGCCAGATACAGGTAGGCAAAACAATTAGAAAATTCTCAGAAGTTATTTTGGATATTCCTTCAATTCCTTTGGGAGAAAAAGAATTCCAAAATTTGGAAGTTAGGAGATGTTTCTGATTACCAAGTTGAAATTAACAATGGAACAAACACATACACTGTGGGGAGTACTCAGTAAGAGATGTATCAATTGTGAATGCAAAGGCAAGTTGGACACTTTGGGTCAAGACCACGCTCCAGATTCCAACTTTAGCAAACTCTTCTGTCTCCTTACCCAGACAACAAACAATTTGATTAAAATGGCCCCTATATTTGGCTTTCTACAGAAATTCAGTGAATCAGAATCAGAATCAGATTTAATATCACTGCCATATGTCCTGAAATGTGTTGTTTTGTGGCAGCAGTACATTGCAATACATAATAATAAAAACCATAAATTACAAGAAGTATGTATACTAAGATATGGTTGTAACAGTGCAAAATGAGTGGGAAAATATTACTGAAATAGTGTTCAGGATTCAATGTCCTTTCAGAAATCTGATGGCTGAGTAGAGGAAGCTTCTCCTGAAACACCGAGGGTGTGTTTTCTATACCTTCTCCTTGCTAAAAGCAATAAGGACAGTCATGGGTGGGGGGTGGGGGTGTCCATAATGATGGATGCCATTTTTTTGAGTTTTTCCTTTGAAGGTGTCCTGGATGTTGGGGAGGCTAGAGCCCATAATGGATCTGGCTGAGTTTACAGCTTTCTGCATCTTTTTCTGATCCTGTGTAGTGTCCCCCCCCCACCCCATATCAGGTGGTAATGCAGCCAGTTAGAATTTTCTGCATAGTAAATATTTATAAATTTGCGAGAGTCTTTGGTGACATACCCATTCTCTTCAAATTCCTGATGAATTATAGCTATTGTTGTGCCTTCTTTGTAATTGGACCAGTATGTTGGGCCCAGGATAGATCCTCAGAGATGTCGACACCCAGGAACTTGAAGATGCTCAGCCTTTCCACTGCTGATCCCTCAATGAGGACTGGTGTGTGTTCCCTCGACTTCCCCTTCCTTAAGTCCACACTCAATTCCTTGGCCTTAATGATGATGAGTGCAAGGTTGTTGCTGAGAAACCACTCAACCAGCTGATCTATCTTGCTCCTGAATGCCTCCTTGTCACCATCTAAAATACTGCCAACAATAGTTGTGCCATCCGCAAATTTATCGATGATGCTTGAGAGCTGTGCCTACCCACACAATCATGGGTGTAGGGAGAGTACAGCACTAGGTTGTACACATCCTTGAAGCACGCCAGTGTTGATTGTCTGTGAGGGCAGATGTTATTTCTGATCTCACAGACTATGGTTCCCTTGTGAGGAAGTCATGGCCCCAGTGCAGAGGGAGGTAGAAGGGGTCAGGTATTGGAGCTTGCTGATTAGAACTGGGGGCAGGATTGTGATTTATATGAGTAGTAGTCAATGAACAGCAGCCTGACATAAGCATTACTATTGTCCAGATGATCCAAGGGCAAGTTTAGAGTCAGTGAGATTGTGGTGATAGACAAATTGTAGCAGGCCCAAGAGTTGACTCTAGCCATTACCAACCATTCAAAGAGCTTCATCAGCATAGATGTGTGTGCTACTGGACGATAGTCATTAAGGCTGCTCACCCAGTTCTTATTGGATATGATTGTCACCCTTTTGAAGCAGGTGCAATCCTCCAACTGCAGTAGTGAGAGTCCTTGATCACTCCTGCCATATGACGGGCACAGGCTTTCAGAGTCCTACCAGGGCCTGACACCTTGCAATGGTTCATCCTCTTAAAAGTTGTTCGGACATTGGCCTTTGAGACAGAGACCATAAGATCACCAGGTGCTGCAGGTGAAGCTTTTGCACAGGTGAAGCTTTGTTCTCCCTTTCAAAGCGTGCATAAAAGGTATCAAGCTCACCTGGGCCTGAAGCATTACAGCCATTAATTATGTCAGGATTCACTTTAGGAAGTAATGATTGTACATGCTAGTCTTCTCTTCTTCAGCTGTCCATTGATTTTTGATGATGACTGAGGCCTGGGCAAGGTTGTTTGGAGACCAGCAGTTGCCCATGCTGCAAGTTTCCTCTCTCCACACCACCGATGTTGTCCAAGGGAAGGGCATTAGGAACCCTATAGTTTGGCACTGGTGTCAACACAGTGCCTTGCTCAAGGACACAACACACTGTCTCAGCTAAGGCTCAAACTAGTGACCTTCAGATCACTAGACAAATGCCTTAAACTACTTGGCCACGCACCACACTAGAAGAGGTGACTTGTATCCGATTCTGTCTCTAACCTCAACAGGAATTGATTTCTTACTCTTACAATAGCCCTCCGTAGACTGTACCTGGACTTCTTGTATAGTTCTAGATCCCCCGCAATGATAGGGAAGGCATCAGAGAGCACAGTTTTGTACCTGCTGATTACAGTGCGTGCCTAACGCTGGCTGAAGGTGGAATGTATATTGCCATCAGCACGATGGTGGAAAAGTCCCTCCCAGGTAAAATGGATGTTGTTTAACTGCTAGATGTTCCAGGTTGGTGGGCAGGTTTGAGCTCAAACCATCATGTTTGTTCACCTCCTCTGCCTTTGAAAGACGGAGCAGTCCTGTCTTTGCAGAGAATGGTGAAGTCAATCTATATCTGAAATAGTGGCTATGAGCCACGTTTCTGTACAGTACACGGCTGCCCCTGATGCCCATCAGGTATAGCAATCTTGCTCTGACATCTTCAGTTTTATTTTCCAGGTATTGTACATTCACCAGCAGAATAGTCTGGAGTGGAAGTCTGAAGCCTCTGCCTTTCAATCATACCTGTAAACCAGTGTGGCATCCCCACTTCTGTTTTCTTAAAGAGGAAATGCATTCACAACCTGAGTCTGCAATCTGAGGTTCATTGATTGTGACTATCGATAGACTTGTGAATTATCTTAAAATGATGCTGCTTACTGAAACATCCATGGTAGTGACTGTAGTTTTCATCAATAGTATTCCTAAGTTGAATATTTGATGATTCTTGTTGGAGCCGCATGCAAAAATTTGCCACTTAATAGTGCCAAATATTTTCTTAGTTATACCCACGGTTCGATATGCAAGAAATCAATCACTTGATGGATGTGTACATCAGGCATTGAATTAATGTTGAGTTTTTCATTTATTCTCTATAAGGCATTGTGGAAATATAAACCGAAAACTTGCCAACAAATATATGTTGGCAACTTTTGATAAAGCTTATACCTTGGGTAAATTTGACATCTTGTAATAATCTAAGAAGATTGATGCTTTAATATTTCCAATGAAAAAAGCCAACACTTATATAGAGAAGGTTTCCAGTCTGAAAACATTGTAAAAAGTAATGCCGAGTATTAATGCACTATCTAATCAGCAGATAGTTTAAGAGTTGGGTTCCTCTTATTTAGTTTTAGGATTTATGTGAAGATCTGATCGTATTTTAGGTCATATTTATGTAGAAATAGAGAAAATTCTACAGGGTTCACAAACTTTCCAGCACCACTGTAAAGAGGCCTAATCAGGTACAGAGCTCTGAATCTGGCACTAGGAACTTGATTGACATGTGTTTCCTCTGAGCTTGTTATCCCCATGTTAATAGATAGTAACCAGTATCGTAGCATCATTAAAGTTTAATGGGAGCATTGAAATAACCCAGATGAGTCAAACACAGAAACATAGAAACAGAGAAAACCTACAGCACAATATAGGCCCTTCAGTCCACAAAGTTGTGCTGAATATGTCACTACCTTAGAAATTACTAGGGTTACCTATAGCCCTCTATTTTACTAAGCTCCATGTACCTATCTAAAAGCCTATTAAAAGACCCTGTTGTATCTGCCTCCACCACCTTTCCTGGCAGCCCATTCCATGCACTCACCTTAAACCTGTGTCCTCTTGTGGCAACCATTTCAGCCCTGGGAAAAAGCCTCTAACTATCCACACGATCAATGCCTCTCATCATCTTATACACCTCTATCAGGTCACCTCTCATCCTCCTTCGCTCCAAGGAGAAAAGGCGGAGTTCACTCAACCTATTCTCATAAGGCATGCTCCCCAAATGAGGCAACATCCTTGTAAATCTCCTCTGCTCCCTTTCCATGGTTTCCACATCCTTCCTGTAGTGAGGCAACCAGAACTGAGCACAGTACTGACCAGGGTCCTATATAGCTGAAACATTACCTCTCGGGTCCTAAATTCAATTCCATGATTGATGAAGGCCAATACATCGTACGCTTTCTTAACCACTGCGTCAATCTGCGCAGCTGCTTTTAGCGTCCTATGGACTCGGACCCCAAGATCCCTCTGATCCTCCACACTGCCAAGAGTTTTACTATTAATGCTATATTCTGCCATCATATTTGACCTACCAAAATGAACCACTTCACACTTATCTGGGTTGAACTGCATCTGCCACTTCTCAGCCCAGTTTGGCATTCTATCAATGTCCAGCTGTAACCTCTGACAGCCCTCCACACTATTCACACCACCTCCAATCTCTGTGTCATCAGCAAACTTACTAACCCATCCCTCCACTTCCTTATCCAGGTCATTTATAAAAGTCATGAAGAGTAGTAGAACAGACCCCCGAGGCATTCCACTGGTGATTAACATCCATACAGAAAATGACCCGTCTACAACCACTCTTTGCCTTCTGTGATCAAGCCAGTTCTGGATCCACAAAGCAATGTTCCCTTGGATCCTATGCCTCCTTACTTTCTCAATAAGCCTTACATGGGGTACCTTATCAAATGCCTTGCTGAAATCCATATGCACTAGATCTACTGCTCTTTCTTCATCAAAATCAAATGCCGGGAATTAGCACGGTGCCAATTTCCGGTGCTCGACTTTCAGGGGAAGGTCCCTTGATGCCAACCAGACCCCCTCTCCTGGCTTGAATGGCCTTCCCTGTCGACGGAGTGGATCAGCCTGCTGGGAATGTTGTTTCTGGGTGTGCAGTAGAGAAGCCCTGGCTCGTCTCCAGGTGGGCTTGAGGCTCTGGATCAGCTGTTCAGCAGCAGGAACTCCTATGTCAATCTCCTGATCAGGGAAGAGCGGGGGCTGGAATCCCTTCTGGCATTCAAAGGGAGACATATCCATGGAGGACAACTGGAGGTTATTGTGGGTGATCTCTGCCCAAACCGGTTGGAACCTCCAGGATGTGGGGTTGGAAGAGGCAAAGCAGCACAGGGTTGTCTTCAACTCCTGGTTCACTCTCTCAGTCTGGCCATTAGACTGAGGGTGGAAGCCAGACGAGCGGCTGGCCATGGCTCTTACAAGACAGCTGTAAGCCTTCCAAATGAGATCAGACACTATGTTTTGAGCCTGAACACATGTTGAACTATGAGGGTGGCAGTCTCATGAGCCGATAGGAGCTTAAGGAGGGCAATGAGGTGGGCAGCCTTGGAAAATCGATCCACAACGACCAAAATGGTGGTGTTTCCATTAGACTGGGGCAGACCAGTGATGAAATCAACTGAGAGATGGGACTGGGGCAGTGGGGCACAGGCAGTGTACATAACAGATCCGTAGGATGCCTGAGTGATGTCTTGTTCCGAGCACAGGTGGGACAGGCAGATAGAAAGTCATGTACATCCTGGGACACAGATGGCCACCAAAACTGTCTCTTTATAAACATGTGAGTCTGTTGAATTCATGGATATCCAGCCAGACTGGAGGAATGACCCCATGCCAACGCTTTAGAAGGCACCGCAGCAAGGGACAAACAGCCAGTTGGCAGTTCCCCCATCTGGGCCTGGATCTGATTGTTGGGCAGCCCTCACCTCTGCCTCTATTTCCCAGATCACCGGAGCAGCAATACAGGAGGAAGAATGGGCTCTGGATCAGTAAGGACAGCTCCAATGCCGACATCGGATACATCCACCCCGACAATGGATGGCTGAGATGGGTCTGGGTGTTGCAGCAACGGGGCAGTGGTGAAACGTCGCTTTAGCTCAGAAAATGCTTGGTCGACATCGTCCGTCCAATAGAATCCTGCCGAGGTCTTCCTGGTGATTGCATTGTTTGGAGCCGCTATACAGCTGAAATTCTGGATGAAGCAGTGATAAAAGTTCGCAAACCCCATGAAGCTCTGTACCTGTTTGACTGTAGATGGTTTGGGCCACTCTGCAACTGCCTGAGCTTTACTAGGGTCCATTTAAACACTGGATGGGGTAAGTATATAGCCCAAAAACGACACCTGGTCTTCATGGAAATCACATTTCTCAGGTTTGGCGTACAGGTTATTTTCAAGAAGGTTTCTACTCTCCGGACATGCTGGACATGCTCCTGATGAGAGCGGGAATAGATAAAGAGGTCATGCCTTTCTTTTACTGAAGACCTCAAGGAGATACGTATTTTGAGCTGGAATCCCAGACAGGTCCATATCTGACCCGGGAGGGGATTCATGGGGTGGAGCTTGAGCTGGACCCAAACAGGCAGACAGGTATGCTGGTGCCCATTCTTGGAGTACCTTCAGAGACCAATCGATCTGTGGATTATGTCGGGATAACCAGAGGAGACCAAGAACCAGTGGCAGTTCAGGCGAATTAACCAGGTAGAAAGGTATTTCTTCATGGTGGTTACCTTCGAGCACACGTTGGAGGGGTTGGGTGGAAAGTGGATCAGACCAGTTCCCAGAGGTCGACCATCCAGCGCCTTGACATTGATCTTTTCTCTTAATTCCCAAATCTGAACTCCCCATCTTTGAGCAAGAGAGATGAAAAAGAAATTCTCGGCTGCACCGGAGTCGATAAGCGCTTTAAGTTGACGGGTCTGAGATCTCCATGACAAGGAAGCTGTGAGCATTACAAATTAGGGGAAGCTGACTGAAGAGAGAACCAACCCATCAGGATTTCCCTCCCTGCTGACGGGTATTCTCTCGCTTGGGACATGCCGCCCAGAGGTGTCCTGGATCACCACAATAGAAGCAGGAACCTGTTCTGTGGTGCCGCTCTCATTCCTCCTGAGACAGGAGCATGCACCCCACTTGCATAGAATCTTCTGTGGGCTGGGTGCTGGGTGTGGAGGGAGGGGGAGAGGGCGAGGGAAGATGGTGATCAGGCAGTGCATCGGATGTTTGAAACATTCTTTTCCTGCGCCACTCAGTTATCTGGTCAGCAACTCGAATAGCCAGATTTATCAAGTCATCCAGACTATCCTGCTTGTCCTGTACAGTGATCTCATGCTGGACCCTTGTGTTCAGTCCACTCTGGAAAGCAGTGATGATAGATCTCTCATTCCGAACTGTCTCTACTGCAAGTGTGCAGAATTTGATTCCATAGACTCTCACCATTCCTCTGCCTTGGAGCAGGTCAAAGAGTAGGTGGGCAGACTCCTGACCTCATATGGGAAAGCCAAAAACCCCCCTTAATTCTGCCACAAAATGTTAGAATGACTAGGCTGTGGGGTATCCTTGCTCCCATAAAGTGTTGAACAGGCTGAGTGGAGGTCCATCTAGAAGACTGACCATGTATGCCAGTTTTCACACATCATCACCAAAGTGACCAGGCTGTGCTTCGAATGTCAGCTTGCATTGGGAAATAAAATTGTTGCAACCATCGGGATCACCAGAACATCTTCTTGGTGGTGGGATACTCGGTTTCTGTATGGAAGCGGGAGTCTGTGGGGGGCTAAAGGCAGGAATCTCTCTGCTGGGTCCATCTTGCTGTCACTACATTTGGACATGACCCAAGTGCAAGCGAGAGACACTGAAGCAGGTCCATAGTTCACAGATTCTAATGCGAACAGAATTAGAGGGAAAAGAAAACAATAAACACTTGGCCAAACAGGGCCATTAACTAAAACTCTCAAAGGAAAATTTGAGAGTTGAAAGGAGTAACTGCAGCGGAAAGGAACAACTAAACATAAAACAAATACCGCTAGTCTCCAGAGTCAGTTGACTCGACAGTCCAATTTCTCAGGCAAGACCGAATGCAGGCAGCGAAACATTGCTGTACTGGGTTTAAGTTTCGACAAGTTCTACGACGAAAAGAATGGAGTTAAATACCATCACAATTAAATAATAATTAGCTGACATGTGCATATTCATGTGTACAATTCCCATATCTGCTGCACTGCCAAGTCTGTGATTGTGACAGATAGGTGGAAAAAGCAAGGAGCTGAAGAAGAAGGAATCTGATGGGGGAGGAGAGTGAACCATAGAACCATAGAACATTACAGCACAGAAACAGTCCTTCTGGTCCTTCTTTGCTGTGTTGAACCATTTTTCTGCCTAGTCCCACTGACCTGCACCCGGACCATATCCCTCCATACCTCTCATCCATGTACCAGTCCAAGTTTTTCTTAAAAGTTAAAAGTGAGCCCTCATTTACCACTTCATCTGGCAACTCATTCCACACTCCCACCACTCTCTGTGTGAAACCCTAATGTTCCCCTTAAACTTTCCCCCCTTCACCCTTAACCCATGTCCTCCACTTTTTTTCTCCCCTGGCCTCAGTGGAAAAAGCCTGCTTGCATTCACTCTATCTATACCCATCATAATTTTATATACCTCTATCAAATCTCCCCTCATTCTTCTACGCTCTGGGGAATAAAGTCCTAACCAATTCAACCTTTCTCTGTAACTCAGTTTCTCAAGTCCTGGCCACTTCATTGTAAACCTTCTCTGCACTCTTTCAACCTTATTAATATCCTTCCTGTAATTCAGTGACCATGGGAGAATGAGAAGGAGGAGAGGTACCAGAGGCAGGTAATGGGCAGGTAAGAAGAAGAGTAGGGGTAGGAGGGGAGCTGGAATGGAGAATGGAAAAACACAAGTAGTGGAGGGGGAGATATTACCGGAAGCTGAAGAAATCGACGCTCATGCTGTCAGGTGAGTGGCTACCCAGACAGAGTATGAGGAACTCACACAGATGCTGGAGGAACTCAGCAGGCCAGGCAGTGTCTATGGAAAGAATACAGTTGATGGTTCGGGCCGAGGACCTGTGTCCTACCAAAAGATCTTGACCCGAAACATCGACTGTGCTTCTTTCCATAGACACTACCTGGCCTGCGGAGTTCCTCCAGCATTTTGTGTGTGTTGCTTGGATGTGCAGATTGCCTCTTGTTTGCAATTGGAAATGAGGTGTTGCTCCTCCAACCTGACTGTGGCCTCATCGTGACAGTAGAGGAGGAAGTGGACGCCATATTGGAATGCAAATGGGCAGCAGAATTAAAATTGTTGGCACTCGGGAAACCCTGCTTGCTGTGTATGGAGTGAAGGTGCTGGACTTTGAACTTTGAAGAGACCCCAATCTGCTTCGGGTCCCACCAGCATCGACAACATCAGATAAAGTAGGTGAACCAAACAGATATGCAGGCGGAGTGTTCCTCACCTGGAAGGACTGTTTGGGACCCTGAGTGGTGGTGAATGGAGAGGTGTAGCATTTATTTTCTTGCAGGGAAAGAAAGACTCACCTCCCCTCCTTTAGTGATGAAATGGTGTGATCTGATCAATTTGGCTTTCCGAATAATTGCTTTATCAGTTGGATTTGCAGTATGTCCAGATGAAGTCCACAATGCCAAATTTAGAACCTTGATTGATTTACAAAACTGAATTCCACATTTAGATGTAGGAGTGATGGAACAAGTTATTAATGTAGAATAGGATCTGGGGGCATACATTATTCATGAACAAAATAACTATATACATAAACGCTACATATTTTAAGAGTTGCTTGCTTTTAAGACTTTATTTATATCTCAAATCAAGGAACAGTTTTGCCAGATTTTCAAATATGACCATCATCAGGTTTGTAACATTATTGTCACAATGCAAAAGTCTTCTCTAATTTTTATTGTAAAACTTATAAATATAAATCTCCCAGGGAATATAGGGGCTCATTATATTGCCATTCACTGAAGCTGATAACAATATGATTGTATAGAGTGAAAGGACAATGTTTAATATTCCTCTATTAACTTAACTTTAATAATTTAATAATTTAACTGATATTTCAGTATCAGCCCTCAAATGACAATATTACAGTATGAGTTAGTAACTATGAGTGATTATTACATTAGCTGTGAAATCAGATCTAGCAGAATGGGAACACATATTTCTTTCAAATCTAGAACAAACTCAGGAAAAATATTATTGTACTTGTCATACATTCAGAAATTGCAATATATAGACAAATCAGCTTAAAAGCATTTGTTCAAAGCTGAATAAACAGATAGATGGCTTTTAAACAGATTACTTAACACACCTGAAACCTTTTGAAGTGTATTTATATTATAATGAAGAATGTCATAAGACCAACTGAAGGGATTGCAGGTGGAAACACACTGAGTAGGTTGGTAATTTTACCTCAGCTCAACAGTGTAAGTTCATTTGGACTCAAGATGTTCTGCACTTTTATCTGTACAGCCAGTTTATTGAATAATGAATGGTGTGATCTGATTGAATGACCTTCAATCTGGAAGTTGTGCCCTCTTGTCCTAGATGTGATAGTGTGGAAGTTGGAGGGGTCCAGTAAGGATATCGGACAAAGTCACATCAGATGACCAGAGTGTAACTGGTTACATTCTGGTTGAAAAGATAAAATGATTCACATTTATATAATGGGAACATTTTGGAAACAGTTTTATGTGTTTATAATATCCAGAGAATAAGATTTAGATAGCTCTTAAAAACAATCAAATGTAAAGGGGGATGAGAAGAGATCAAGCACAGAATCAGAAAACTTAAGGCAAACTGCATCTGAACAAAGGAAGTTTAGTATGCCACTGAGCTCCGAACAAACTCCCAGAAATGTACTACTGAAAATACCTTGACTGGTTCCATCATGACCTGGTATGTCAACGTGAATGCAGAGGAGTGTAAGAAGCTGTAGTGTTGTTGATTCTTCCCAGTACATGACTGGCATATCCCTTACCACCATCAGTAAAGTCTACAAGACGCACTGCCGTATAAAGACACTCTCTATCATCAAAGATCCCCACCATATGCCACATTCTTCCAACTACTATCAGGCAGGAGGTCCAGAAACCCTAAGTTCAACCACCAAGTTTAAGAACAGTTACTCCCCTTTAAACATTTGTTAGTGAACCAGCTAACACAACACTGATCACTACACGAGGAAATCTGCAAATGCTGGAAATTCAAACAACAACACACACAAAATCTTGGTAGAACACAGCAGGCCAGGCAGCATCTATAGGGAGAAGCGCTGTCGGCGTTTTGGGCTGAGATCCTTCGTCAGGACGGATCACTACAGTTTAGCAACACCATGACTAATTTGATCACTTTGCACGAATATGGACTTTGTTTTTTTTTGTTCTAATTGTGTTCTTTCTTGAGTACATTGAAACATATAATGAAATGTGAGGGTATGCTGGGGGCAGCCCACAAGTGTCACTACACATTCCTGTGCCAACATAGCATAACCAGAAAGATACTGAATACAACTAAACAGAACACAAAACCAACAAAACCACAATAGTAGAACAAGACTATTTCTCCCTCCCACCACACAGAACTCTAACAGCCCAGATCCTTCACACTCCAGCTTTCAGCAAATTTGGTTTCAGACGTAGACATGCAGACATTGGACCTTCAACTACCCCAACAAACTCATGAAGATTCACAGACCTGGGTTTTGAGGGCAAGATCTGGCCTTAACCTCTGGACTTTTGATTCAATTCTCAGGCCTTAGTTCTCAGCATTGGCCACAAGGATCACTAATTACCGAACACCAGGCCTCAAACTCCGTTCCCACCAATTTGTGAACCCAGGTCTCAAATCAGATCTCGTTCCTCCTGCCTCTCTGACTCTGGTACCTGCTACAAACTCGGTGTTCTTGGGGGAGTTATCAGCCTTCATCCATGTTGGTCTGCCAGCCCATCATCCCAGCTTGGTCTGCAGATGTCCATGTTTCTTTCCTTTGAACACAGAATGAAGCCTTAAGTCTCTAGCATGTCCTCTAATTACTTCACACCCCTGTCCTTAAGATCATAACCTGACTCTTCACTTTGTCCACAAAACTGTTCGTGTGAACCCAAAAAACATTTTAAAAAAATGAAAAATCAACAAAAACTGAGCCACAACCTGAACAGAGATTGCAACTCATCACCGTCTAGAGAAATATATGTATACATATGACAATAAACTTGATTTTGACTTTGACATCTGACTTCATTCAGAAAGAGATGGCTGTGAGCTAGGCCAACTGTAGGGCAATTACAGCCAAAGCTCACAGCATAACCAAAGAGATAGAAAGTCAAATAAGATCGAAAATATTGAAACATGACGTGTGTCAGCGTGATAACTCTGCTAGACTCTCAAAAAAGGAGTATGTACTGAATCTGCCACCAAATAATGTCAAACCGACTGGCATACAAAAATGTACAGGAAATATACAGGAAATATTTGCAACATTTACTGAATAAATCAGTTAATCCAAATGGGATGATCAGGGAAATGGAAGTGAAAAATACAGAAGTAATGGGCATGATCAAATTCATGGACAGTTGGAGATGTATTATGAGAAATGGAAACTGCAAATGCAACATCATTGTTCAAAACCACAATGCTGTGATAAATCTAACAATTCCTGGATTGTCAATTTAACCTCAACAGTGGGGAAAACAATTGAATTGGTATTAAGGTACTGAATTGCCAGTCATCTGGAGAAGTAAAGATTGAAAGAAAACAAAAGAAAAGTTGATGTAGTGTATATAGATAGTGAAAAGTTATTTAATTAAATGGTACATTAAAACTTATGATTAAGATTGATGCTCACAAATAAAGCAGCCACATCATGAATAGAACGTGAAAGAGCAAGTAATAATGTTTTAGACTGGAGTGTTCCATCAGGGTGCATACTGGCATCGCAATTATATTCATGACATAGCTTGAATGTACAGAACGTACTTTCTAAGTATGCTAAGCATGGTGAACTGTGAGGAAGATAATAATAGTGTTCAACAGGTTAAGGGTGGAAATGCAGGTAAATGCCCAAGGAAATTTAATGCCAACAACTGAAAGATGTTACATTTCAGAAGGAAGAATAAAGAAGAGCAATATAAATTAAATTTTATCATTTTAAAGGTATAAAGTGAGATCCTGGGAAAGCAAACCAAACATATCAAGTAGAAAAGGTTGAGAAAGTGGTTAAAATGGTATTCAAGATCCTGAATTTGATAGGCAGAGATAAAGGGTACAACAGCAAAAAGTCACAACTACCCTTTACAAAACCAAAGGTTTACTACAGATGAAGTAACACATTAAGTTCAGGGAAAGGACCTAAGAAAGAAATAGAGGAAGAGATTCTCCAGAACAATTCCAGAGACGAGGATCCTTCACTATCTGAAGAGACTGGAGAAACTGGGGCTGACTTATTCGAGCACACATGTTGATCCAGGAAGTTAATGTCACAAAAGGTAGAGACAGAGCAGATAGAAAGAAGTGTTTCCCGTGCTAAAAGGCTCAATAATCTGAGGATATGAAATGAATATTATTGGCAAAAGAAACCAGAGTGAATAGAGGGGGAATAAAAATAGGAACGGAAAGGGAAGAAGTTAACTATCTTCAGAAATGGTGAAGGCGGTAACTCATGGAGATGAGTAGGAGTGCCATAAGCCAGAAAACAGATGCAGAGCTGTAAGTAGCTTAATGACCTTACTAGCCCAGAAATGTGAATAATATGCAAGCAACTCCAGGATGGTGATAATCTGTAAAAATAAACAAAAATCAGCAAAGCTGTGATTACTCCATAGGTCAGGTAGCCTTTCTTAGTTGAGGAAAAAATTATCAGCATGACACATTGCCTCTGTTTCTCCCTCTGCAGATCTTGAGCATTTTTAACATTTTCTGATTTATTTCGATGAAGTGTGTACATTTCTTGTCACAATTGCATCCTCTGGTTACACAAGAGACCATGGTATCTGTAATCTGCAGTGAGAAAAATATCAAACTGCTGGAGGAATTCAGTGGATCAGGCAGCATGGTTCCAGACCTGCTGAGTTTCTTCCAGCAGTTTGCTTTTTGTTATATCCTGTGGCTTAGCCAAGCTCCTTTCACTCCATCTCTAGCTTTAATATTATAATTCTCCATGTACCCAGTCAACTTTCCAGCAGTACTTAGCCTTCATGTTTAATACATTTCACCAGCTCTCTCACCCATTATTTCAGCCAAACCCCTTTCTTTTGCAGCATGCCACTCCCATACAATGCATTATATGTATCAATTAGAAATCAAATCAAATCAAATCAAGTCAAAACTGACCAGTTTTCTTTTGTCCTATACTGGAGCAAAAAATATATTAAAAAAATTGGAGAAGGATTGGAGATGACCTGGAACAAGATGCAGAAACTGCATTTGCAGTTAAATGTTGGAATTATGAATATCTGTGACATACAAATGCTACATTGATTCTTTTATAACTGAATAAGAGATTTTGATTCTCAAGATTATGGTTTTTTCTACAGTTAAATCATACCCTTTCCCTTCTACTTCTAGAACATCTATGTGGGTAAATACATGTTCTAAGACATCAGTAGATTTATTTTGAGGAGGATTGCATTTCTTTCCAAAGCTGACTAGTCAAGGGCTGTTAAAACTGTACATCAGCCTTGACACTGATCTTCTTCACTCGGGTCTGCAGTTGATTGATCAGTGTAATGTGATGTTAGCACAGGAGAGGAATAGTGATAAGTGATGAAACTGAAATGGAAACTCCATTTAAAGCACCCCTACATTGCCCCATTTTCTCTATACATTGCATCTTCCTGTAATTACCACATCTATTTTGCACAGCTTTGTGAGGTATACCCTTGAAGAAGCCCTCACAATCTCCAAATAGAGAACAGCGGTCACGTGAGGGATCACAGCAACTTGCATCTTTCTTTCGTAAAGGCATACGTGGTGTATCTGTAATGAGTTCTTCAAGCCCATGTGGGGCGCTGGAAAGCACTGGATTCTAAAATTTCTTAGAACACTTGATTTGGTTAATTGTTGGTCAATGACAATTCTTCATCGTTTAGAGTTCCTGGTGTTTTTCTTGAGCAACTCAGCCTTTGTAATGCAGTCTCCTGGTGCCCTCTGTTTAAGCTTATTTTGATAGGCTCAGGGAATCCGTGCTACATGGATGTCTGATTGGTACTAATTATGGGGTCCTATTTTTGAGAATGTTACTTCTCATGGTGTCGCTCGACTGAGCCACCGATGTTCTTTAGTAATTATTATGAATAAACTTTTGTCACCGTATCCACATCAGAGTCTGCCTTTTTCTCTGCACTTGGTGACAGTATCACAAAGGAAGCAGTAATGAGCAAAACTTGAACTTGTAATTCACCCAGAATATTCATGAGATTGTTTGATGGCAAATTGTGATAATAAATTCCCTTTAGTTTATAATAGCCAATATAAGGAGACAGCATCAAAATACAATGTCAGTTTCCAAATATTTTCAAAGCCTTTTGATATCTCATGACCACTCTCTCTATAAATAATCACAGACTGTGCTTGACATACAAAGTTGGATGAGAAATTTAATTCAAGTGCAATTCCAGACATTGCCGTGAGCCATTGTCTCCATCCTCTGACAGTCCCAGACCTGAAATACCAGGAGTTTCTCTTTCCATAGATGCTGTCTGACCTGCCAAATATTTCCAGCCTTCAATTCTTTTTCAGATTTGCTGTATCGTGATACCCTGAACCTGAAAAAGCACAGCTCCCTTGATATCTCAAGAAACTGATACCCTGTGAAGTATGTGATAACTCTTGCAATTTTGCCTGTTTTTCTGTGCTCACCTGACTGGAATGGCGACCTCCCCTAGATTCCCCATACAATGTTCATGCTAATCCCATTGTATCTCATCGTAATTGCTTTCCTAATGAATAATCCAAAATGCCTGCAAACTTAAAAACAAACTTCAAATGCCGGAAGTCAGAAAGAGAAGCAAAAATACTGTTAACACTCAGTAGTTAGACAGCATACGGACTTTGAAACATTAACTGTTTCTCTTTCCACAGACGCTGCCCAACTTGCTGAGTGTTTCCAAAATTTTCAGGTTTATATCCAAAGTGTCTCTGGTCGTGATATTAAAATACTCCATGGTTGTTAAAAGCTGCCTCATAGTAACACTCTGCCAAACAATTAAAGGGAGAACTAAGACAATACTTCTTATTTAGTGTGGGACAATACTTCAGTTCTTTTTGAAGCTCTTTTCTATTTTGTTATACAGTTTTCTGTGTATTGGGACACCCTTAACCATCTCCCTGTAACAACAACACACACAAAATGCTGGTTGAACACAGCAGGCCAGGCAGCATCTATAGGGAGAAGCGCTGTTGACGTTTCAGGCCGAGACCCTTCGTCAGGACTGACGGAGGATGAAATAACAGACAGATACATTGCAGACAGAGAAAAAGGTTTCCCGGAGGCGTGGAAAAGATTGTGACAGGGACGCCAGGTACCTCCTCATGGCAGAGAGTGTCACCCTCAGAGCTCGACGGGAGAAACAATGGGAGCCAGAGTCAATTAAATGTGAGTATCTGGGATCCTCAGAGGGTCCAAATTGAGAAGCTCGAAAACAGATCCTGAAGCCAACTGGAGTCAGTTGGCAGTGGAGACATGTTCCAAAGAAGGATATATGGTTGTAATAGTGGGTCTGGGTCAAAATATGATGAAAAAGTTGAAGGGCCAAAGGAACTATAGATGGGGAGCAGCGAGAGAGGGTTTCACTGAACTCCCGTCAAAGAGAAGGTTTAAACCATTTCCCTGTATCTAGTTTACTGTCAGGTCCACTTTACACTGTTGTTAATTCATGTGAGGCATGTAAGTAAAGCAGCAACTAAGTACAAAAAGGTAGCTTGTTATTAAACAATCAAATGAATGTAAGTAAATGATACATTTATAAAGATGACATTCTTTTTAACACAAAATGACTTCATGAATTTTTTTTAGATGAATTGAACTTGGTTTGCAAAGACCATTGGTGCAGACATCCAGGAGAGAATAGAATTTGTTCAGTCCATCATTAAGGTCCCCGAGCACCCATGGCACACCCGTTTCTCACTGTTACCATCAGGTAGGAGGTACAGAAGCCTGAAAGCGCCCACTCAGCGATTTAGAAACAGCTTCTTCCCCTCTGCCATTGGATTCCTAAAAAAATTGAATCTTTGGACACTACCTCCCATTTTTTAATATATAGTATTTCTGTTTTTGCACTTTTTTCATCTATTGATTTACTTATTTATTATTTTTTATCTTATTTTTTTTCTCTCTGCTAGATTATGTATTGCATTAAACTGCAGCTGCTAAGTTAACAAATTTCATGTCACGTGCCGGTGATAATAAACCTGACTCTGATTCTGATTTTGAATGGAAGGAAATGGACAATCCATGTTGCAGAGTAAGACGCTTTACTTTGAAAGATTAGATCATTTAAGGATTTTATTTTTAACAAGGTTTTTTTCTTGAATGATTTAATTGTAAACAAAATTATATGATAATAATTGGATTTTCTGGAGTTCAATTTCAAACAGTAGAGATCTTAACTCAAAGTATCAGTGTGTCTATCTCAGTTTTGTCAGCACAATCCAAAATAAGTGGCCGGTACATAAAACTGCAGAATTTTAAGACAGGTAATTTGATGTAAATCCAGTTTCTCAGCTGTTTAATACCAAATTAAAGAAACTTTGTAATGTAAATTGCAAAGCTTGTAGAATCAGCCATGTTGAAATAATGACCAGTTTTTGTGTCCTTTTGTCAATATGCAAGGAGTATGAGGACAGTGGAGGCCTGCTGACTAGTCCATGAAGATGGGCATCAATAGATTTTTAGATATTAAGACAATTCAGGAATATAGGGCTTGTATTAGACAATGACAGGTAAGGGATCAGCTGCAATCTTACTGAATCATGGTGCAGGCATGAGTGGCCAAATGGCCTACTTCTGTATTCATCTCATATGTTCTAATGTTAACTTACTAACATGACAAGTCTACCTCAATGTGACAAACTGAGCTGACAGTAAACTATTCTGTAGAGAATCACCGGATATCATCCATCTGTGGATCTATTTGATTCGGACTTTTGCTCATGTTTGACCATTTTTGGAAGTCTGAAATCAGTTGCACACCATGTGTCAGCAAATCAAACCAATTACTGAGCTCAGCAACCGAGAACTGATGTACTGGGGAAAGGGTCGGTATACCCTTCAATGCAGACCTTGTGAACATTGGCGCTGCGGGTGCCACTGGTTAGTGTAATGCTATTCCAGTTCAGGGTATCAGAGTTTAATTCCAGCATCCTCTGTAAGAAGTTTGTACATTCTTCTCTTTTCTTTTTCAATCTTTTTATTGAATTTCATATATAAAAAAACATAATATTGTATTAAATAGGTTATGAGTACATTAAACTTAAAGTTAAATTAGTAACAAGATAACAATATCTTATTAAGCTATCGGCAAATAAAAGATCATATAATAACCTATATTGATTATACATGAAAAGGATAAAGAATAGTCAACAAAAGAAAAAAAATATATAAAAATACAAGAAAAAAAAAATATATATATAAATAATAAACCTAAACTAACATGGGCAATAATAATAGTTTATATGTATATGATAGTGTCAAAAACTTCGGAACTCCATACCAGAACAAGGATAAAAAGAGAAAGGGTCTGGAATCAGCCAAATTAATTCATATGAAAATGTCGAATGAACAGTCCCCAAGTTTCTTCAAATTTAATTGATGAATCGAAAATAATACTTCTAATTTTTTCTAAATTCAGACAAGAAATAGTTTGAGAGAACCACTGAAATGTGGTAGGAGGATTTACTTCTTTCCAATTTTGTAATATAGACCTTCTGGCCATTAATGTTGCAAAGGCAATCATTCGTCTAATTGAAGGGGAAAGTCGACTATCATCCTCATTTGGTATACCAAAAATTGCAGTGATAAAATGAGGTTGTAAATCAATATTCCAAATTGAGGAAATGGTAGCGAATATGTCCTTCCAATAGTTATGTAAGGTAGGACATGACCAAAACATGTGGGTCAATGAAGCCACCTCTAAATGACATCTGTCACATTGAGGGTTAACATGAGAATAAAATCGAGCAAGCTTATCTTTAGACATATGAGCTCTATGTACGACCTTAAATTGTATTAAAGCATGTTTAGCACATATAGAAGAAGAATTAACCATTTGTAAAATTTTTCCCCATGTTTCCGTTGATATATTGTATTGAAGTTCTTTTTCCCATTCCTGTTTAATTTTACTCGATACCTCTGGTTGTATCTTCATAATCATATTATAAATAAGAGCCACCAATCCCTTCTGACAGGGATTTAAAGTAAAAATCATATCTGAAAAATCTATCAAAGTTGAATTAGGAAAGGATGGTAAAACTTTATATAAAAAATTTCTAATTTGTAAATATCTAAAAAAAATTAGATTTAGGTAACTTAAATTTGTTGGAAAGTTGGTCAAAAGACATCAAACTACCTTCAAAATCAAGATCACGAAAACATATTATACCATTCCTTTTCCATATGCTAAAAGCTTGATCTGTTAAAGAAGGTTTAAAAAAATTAAGTAAGAGAGGGCTATCAAGAACAAAGTTTTTCAGAGTAAAAAACTTACGAAATTGAAACCAAATTCGTAATGTATGTTTGACAATAGGGTTAGATATCTGTTTATTGAATTTAACTAAATCAGCAGGGAGAGAAGAACCAAGAACAGAGAATAAAGAATATCCTTGTACACCATTACATTCTAAATTTACCCACTGTGGGGACAATGGTGAGTCTAAATCTAGTTTCCAATATATTAAATTTCGAATATTATTTGCCCAATAATAAAATCAAAAATTAGGCAAAGCTAAACCTCCACCCTTTTTAGATTTCTGTAACTGTCTTTTACTTAATCTGGGATTTTTATTTTGCCACACAAATGAGGAAATTTTTAAATCAATGTTATCAAAGAAAGATTTAGGAGTAAAAATTGGTAAGGCTTGAAATAAATATAAAAATTTTGGTAAAATCTTTATTTTAATAGCATTGATCCAACCAACTAATGATAAGGATAAAGGAGACCATCTAGTAGTAAGTTGTTGAATTTGATGAAGCATAGGTAAAAAATTCAATCTGAATAAGTCTTTATATTTCTTGGTTATTTTTATACCTAAATAAATAAAGTTATCAGTAACAACTTTAAATGGTATCCTGTCATTCAGTAAAGTTTGCGCATTTAAAGGAAATAATTCACTCTTGTCCAAATTTAGTTTGTAACCAGAGAAACTACCAAATTGAACCAACAAGGATAGAATAGCGGGAATAGACCTATCAGGATCAGAAATATATAACAACAAGTCATCAGCATAGAGTGATAACTTGTATAACTTCTCATTATGGGTAATACCAAAAATATTAGGAGATTCACGAATAGCAATGGCTAAAGGTTCTAATGCAATATTAAATAATAGAGGACTTAAGGGACAACCTTGTCTCGTACCACGAGATAATTGAAAAAAAGAGGATCTGTAATTATTCATAAGAACAGAAGCAACAGGTTTATAATATATTAATTTAATCCATGATATAAAATTAGAGCTAAAATTTAAATTTTTCAAGACATTAAATAAGTATGTCCATTCAACTCTATCAAATGCTTTTTCAGCATCTAATGAAATAACACATTCTGAGGTTGTGGGTGGAGAAGTATAAAGTATATTAATCAATTTTCTAACATTAAAAAGGAATATCGGTTCCTAATAAAACCAGTTTGATCTCCTGAAATAATCTGTGATGGTATCTTTTCTAACCTAATAGCTAAATTTTTTGTAAGAATCTTAGAGTCTACATTTAGTAGCGATATAGGGCGATAAGATACACATAAAGTAGGATCCTTATCTTTTTTAAGAATTAAAGAAATAGTAGCTTCATAAAAAGACTGGGGTAATCTCTTCTTAATGAATGCATCATTAAAGATTTCACATAGCCAAGGGGAAAGCAAAGAAGAAAAAGTTTTAAAGAATTCTATAATATAGCCATCAGGACCAGGAGCTTTCCCTGAATTCATTGAAGAAATAGCCTCTCCTACTTCAGCCATAGAAATAGGAGCATCAAACAAACTTCGATCTTCATCTGTCAGTTTGGGAATATTCAAATTGTTAAAAAAATTATCCATCATAGACAGATCACCATCAAATTTTGATTGATATAAAGATTTATAAAAATCTTGGAAAGCATCATTAATTTCTTTATGATCAGTAGTCAAATTACCGTCTTGTTTATGAATTTTAATAATTTGTCGCTTAGTCGAAATAGCTTTTCATTGGTTAGCTAACAATTTACCAGTTCGGTCACTATGAATATAAAATTGAGCCCTGGTCTTAATTAATTGATTTTCAATTGAAGAAGATAATAATAAGCTATGTTCCATTTGAAGCTCAACTCTCTTCTTATAAAGTTCTTTGGTAGGAGTCACAGAGTAAATCTTATCAATTTCTTTAATTTTAACCACTAATAAAGCTATATCTAAATATCTTTGTTTTCTTTTACCAGCGGAATATGAGATAATTTGTCCACGAATAAAAGCCTTAAAAGAATCCCAAAGTATTCCTCTGTCAATTCCTTCGGTATAGTTTGTTGAAAAAAATAAGTCAATTTGCTGTTTTATGAAGGTAATAAATTCTGGATCTTGAAGCAAAGTAGCGTTGAGTCTCCAAGATCTAGTATTAATGGAAGAGTCCGAAATCTTGATAGATAACTTCAAAGGTGCATGATCCAAAATGGCAATAGAATCGTATTTACAATCAATAACATCTGTTAATAAACGATGATCAATAAGGAAATAATCAATTCTAGAATAACTATGATATACTTGTGAAAAAAATGAAAATCCTTTATCTTTAGGGTTCAAAAACCGCCATATTTCAGTAATTCCCGAATCGACCATAAAAGAATTAATAAGTAAGGCTGACCTATTCGGAAGAATTCAAATAGGTTTAGATCTATCCATCAAAGGATTCAAACAACAATTGAAATCTCCACCCATTATCAACATATATTCATTTAGATTAGAAAGGGAAGTAAATAAACATTTAAAAAATTCAGGGCAGTCAAAGTTTGGAGCATAAATAACTAGAGCCACTTTTCGATTAAAAAGTGAACCAGTAATCAACAAGAATCTGCCCTGTGGATCAGATATAATTTCATGATGTATAAACGAAATTGAGGGGTCTATAAAAATAGACACACCCCTAATTTTGGCGGTATAATTCGAGTGAAGTTGTTGACCCTTCCAGAACCTAAAAAAGTGTTGATTGTCCTCCTTCCTAATATGGGTCTCCTGTACAAAGATAATATTAGCATTTAGTCTATGGAATACTTTATTTTTTTTACATTTAATCAGATGATTTAAACCATTAGTATTCCAAGAAATAAAATTAATAGACTTATCCATCATGCCAATATTAATTGTACATATCATAAAAGGTTAAAAAGGTACATAACCCATAATTAACCCACATAACACACCTCACCAATATTAATAATTTAAAGTCAGCCCATGAACTAAAAGCAAAAAAATAAAAAGCAAAAGCATGAAAAAAGATCCCTACCCCCTCCCCCAACCCCTCGAAAAAAAGCCAAGCGGCAGGCGCACAAACTAATACTAATATTACCCCCATTTCAAGATGGCAACTCCATGAAAATATAACAAGAAACTACATAACACCCAGATTAAAGTACAGGGTTGCAAAAATATATATATATATATCAATCAAAATGAAAAAAAGTAATATAGTAAAGCAAAAGATCGTTAATAAAAAAGGATAAACATTAAAGTTTAAAAAAAGTGTAATATACCTTTAAAAAAAGATTCCATATTCAAATACAAGAAAAATGAAGTTTCAAAAGCAAAGACTTATGGGAAGAAACGACATTTTGAAAAAACTATATTACAAAATATAAATGTGTTCAATCTATTAAAAAATTTAATAAAAAAGTCATCAAAATAGGATTAAAAAAGGATTTAATAGTCACTACAATATAAAAAAAAGTCCCAAAACTCCAAAACATTCGTCCCATTTCCAAGTACAAGCAAACAAATGAATGCTTACGGAAAGCAAGGTCTTATGGGAAGAAGAAACAACATCTTATAAAAATAAGTCATTATTACAAAATATAAACGTGTATATCCAATACAGAGAAAAAATAAGAAAAAAGACATTATAGAAAAAATAAAAAAACATCTATAAACCATGATAATAGTAAAAAAAACAGATCTATAGACCAAAATAAGAAGCTACAACACAGCTTCATAGGTTAAAACCCAAAACGAAATGGCATCTTCTCTCCAAAAATTCTTCAACATAACACATAGTTCAACTTATACTAGAAGATCGATATTCTTCGACGAATTTCTTCGCTTCTTCCGGAGTATTAAAGAATTGCTGACTGTTATCATTCAACGTAATTCTGAGATTCGCTGGATATCTTAAAGCTTGTTTAAGTCCAATCAAATGAATCTCTGCCATCACTGGTTTAAAAGCAATTCTCGCTTTCATCACTTCAAATGAATAATCTTCAACAATACAAAACCTGTTGTTTCTGTGAGAAATCATACCTTTCTGACGAGCTAATTGGATTAAAAGCTCTTTCTCCCGAGGATAATGGAGGCGAACAATCACAGCTCATGGCTTGTTGCTCGTGGCCAAAAATCTCGCAACTCTGTGGGCACGATCGATAATAGGTTTAGCCTGCAAAGCTTCATCACTTCCCATAATAAGTTAGAGAAAAATTCAGTTAAGTCACCGGACTCAACTGTCTCGGGAAACTTTCTTAGGAATTAGGTCACCTGTGATTAGGCTAGGTTAAAATAGGTGGGTATTAGGCAATATGGCTTGTTAGACCAGAAGGGCCTGTTCTGTGCTGTATCTCAAAATAAAATAAAATGAAGCAATAGTCAGCTGGCTGGCACGTGAGTGATAATTGAATGGATTTACTAACTCTTTAGAGAATAGAGTGTAGTTACACTGTATGTGGAAGTTATTTTACTTCAATTTTTAAAATTATTTCTTAGCTCTTTCATGTTCTTTAATTAATTTTATACAGTATTACTTTTTAAATTATTTTAATCATTTAATTCTAGTCAGAGTGTTTGAGATGTTCTAGCACCTTTCGAGACATCTTTAAAATACGTAAAGCTTTTCCAGTTTGAAAACTCTGAACTTCCATCTGACAATTCAGGCACCAGGTGAATTGAAAGAAACCAGGTACATGGCCCTCTCCTTGCAGAAAAGGGGAGTACGAGCATTATGGTACCATCGGCTGGAAGTCTGAGGAAATAGCCATAACCCAGTTCACTGAAACTAGCATACCCATGTGTACCTTTAACTTTTGGACTGCTTCAGTTAACAAAACCCATGTTCATTTTTCATGATAAGCTCATTTTTAACTGTCTTAGTACAACTGGACCAAATATGCCAATAAGTACTTGTTCTGAGGCAAAGAAAGAGAAGTTGACCGCTGATACCACTCTGTCAGTTTGTAACGTACAAAGTGGAAGTCTACACATATATAAAACGAGTTCCTGACCTAAGGCAGACAAAGAGCCTGCTACGAGTGAACCTATAATGTTATTGAACAAGATCAGAGAATTTATCTTGCCTGGACGGGATGATGAGAAGGATTGGCACAGTTTGCCTATTCCAGTTCAAACCCAGATGTTTTCATAAAATATGCATCTGAACTGATTTGACTGTCAAAGTAGCTAGGTCTATCGCATTTGTACATAGAAGAACAGTGGTATCAAACTAAATTTGGAAGGAGACTTCTCCTTGGAAAAACAGCTTATTTTGGGTTTATTTGTCCAGATATAGCCAAAATAAATTCTATCCCAATCAATACATTGGCTCTTTTTTCCCATCTTGTGAAAATTTCAGACATTTTTGAGATTATGAGCTGCTGATAAATGATTTGTAGATCCATATGCTACCAACATGAATGTTCTTAATATTGTTATTATCAGGTAGTCAGAGAGAGACTGGGAATGGCCTACTTCCATTCTGCATCTGTAGTCTCTGACCACTTAGGAATCCATTTTGGGAATAGCTCCTCAAAAGGGGGAGCTTTGTTTGATAAGGCAGGCTGTTGTGTAGCTTGTAAAATGGTGTATCCCTTCCACTGCTTTTGATGACCTGAATGCCCCTTCTCCACTTCGAATTGTTAGTGGCCACAAGTTTCTAGGAGTCAGCAAGCATACTACATTGCTCCAAGGAAGCTTTGAGCACATCCAAGACTGGTTTGAAGGGAATGATCATGAGGTCACAGAGTGAATAAAACATGAATGCAAAGTGTATCTGAAGTAGGAGGTCCACCACTTGCAAAGGAAAAGAAGCAGCTCTATAGTAGAGGTCTAGCAGAAAATGCACAGACCAAACTGGGCCTGGATGAGGGACTGGAGGAGGCTTAGGAAGTTGCTGACTCCCATAACATGTGAAAATTTTCTTGAGGTGTCACAGCCAACTATTAACCAACTATTCACAAGGCCCACCACATTGAAAGCCAAAAGAGAATAAATTCATCAGGGACTAACATTTCAAATACCTCTTCAACTTCAATGAGAGCACTGTTGATTCCTTCCCACTGAAAGTTCTTCTTTCCAGTCTTGAAAAAACTTCTGACTGACAAGCAATAACAAAATAACAAGACCTCAGGAAAAGATGGCATCCCTGCTAAAACTCTAAAAAACAGCAATGTAAAGCAAAGCTTCATTCACATTGTCCACATCAGAACAGAAAATCTAGAACATGCTAGGGCACTTCTGAGACTCAAGAGATTCTGTAGATGCTGGAAATCTTGAGCAACACACACAAAATTCTAGCAGAACTCATCAAGTCAGGCAGCATTTTTGGTGGAGGTTGGGGAATAAGCAGTTGATGATTTGGGTTGAGCCTATTCATCAGGCCTCAACCACCTTCAAGAAAGAACTCAAGTTTGACTGTATAAATACAGTGGGGTCTCTCTGCCACAGTCATTCTCAATCATCTTCTGCCAATGACTGGAGAGCTACTCCCCTCTGAATACTGTTAAGGACAAGAACCTTAACAGTGTTAATGAGCAGAGGGATCTTGGAGTCCAAGTTCATAGCTCCCTGAAGTAACTACATAGGTTGATAGAGTTGTTAAGAAGTCCTATGGCATATTTGCCTTTATTAGTGGAGGCACTTGAGTTCAAAAGTCAGGTAGTTAAATTGCAGCTTTATAAAACTCTAATTAGGCTGCATCTGGAGGACTGCATACAGTTCTGGTCACCCCATCATAAGAAGAACGTTGAGGCTTTGGAGAGGGTGCAGAAGAGGTTTACCAGGATGCTGCCTGGTTTAGAGGGCGTGCTATAATGAACTGTTGGACAAATTTGGGTTTTTTTCTCTGGAGACTGAGGAGAGATTTGATAGAGGTTTATAAAATTATGAGAGGCATATATAGAGTAGATAGGTAGTATCTTCTTTCCCATCTAATTGCAGAGGACATGCATTAAAGGTGAATGGGGCAATTTTAAAGGAGATATAAGGGGCAAGTTGTTTACATAGGGAGTGCTGGGTGCCTGGAATGGACTGCCTGGGGTGGTGGTAGATGCAGATATATAAGGGACTTCCAAGAGATATTGAAATAGACACATGAATGTGAGAGAAATGGAGGGATATGCACACTCTGTCAGCAAAAAAAGATTAATTTAATTGGCCAGGAGAAAATCTGCAGATGCTGGAAATCCAGGTAACACACACAAAAGGCAGGAGGAACTCAGCAGGCCGAGCAGCATCTATGGAAAAGAGTACAATTGACATTTTGGCCTGAAACCCTTCGGCAGGACAGATGGCCATTTGATTACTAATTTACAGTGGCATTGTGGAGCTAAGGCCTCTTCCTGTGCTGTACTTTTTCTATTTACAGTATTTTTAAGCCATCGCAAGCACAGTGGACACAATCATCCCCATGAGAAGGGAGCTCTGGAAAGAGAAGAGCACCAGCCACCATACCTGGCCTTCAACAACCTCCATAAAGTTTCTGATTTCATCATTGTGAGGGACCATGGAACAAGTAGAATAATAGGTTAGTAAGTTTCTGATGAGACAAAGATTGGGGATGTTGTGGATAATGTTAGAGGTTACTGCAAGACATCGATAGGATGCAGAACTGGGCTGAGAAGTGGTAGATGGAGTTCAACCCAGATAAATGTGAGGTGGTTCATTTTGATAGGTCAAATTTGAAGACAGAATGTAATATTAATGGTAAGACTCTTGGCAGTGAGGAGGATCAGAGATATCTTAGAGGTCGTGTCCATAGGGCACTCAAAGCTGCTGCGCAGGTTGACACTGTTGTTAAGAAAATGTATGGTGCGTTGGCATTCATCAACCATGGGACTGAGTTCAGGAACCACGAGGTAGATGTTAGTTATGTAAGAGCATGGTCAGACCCCACTTGAAGTACTGTGTTCAGTTCTGATCACCTCACTATGGGAAGGATGTGGATACAACACACAGTGTGCAGAGGAGATTTACAAGGATGTTGCCTCGATTGGGGAGCATGCCTTATGAGAATAGATTGAGTGAACTCGGCCTTTTCTCCTTGGAGCGAAGGAGGATGAGAGGTGACCTGATAGAGTTGTATAAGATGATGAGAGGCATTGATCGTGTGGATATTCAGAGGCTTTTTCCCAAGGCTGAAATGGCTAACATGAGGGGGCAAAGTTTTAAGGTGCTTGGAAGTAGGTACTGAGGGGATGTCAGGGTAAGTTTTTCACACAGACAGTGGTGAGTGTGTTGAATGCACTGCAAGTGACAGTGATGGAGGTATGTACAATAGGGTCTTTTCAGAAACTCTTAGATAGATACATGCAGCTTAGTAAAACAGACGGCTATGTGCTAGGGTAATTCTAGGCGGTTTCTAGGGTAGGCTACATTGCCAGCACATTGTGGGCTGAAGGGCCTGTATTATGCTGTAGATTTTTATGTTCTATGTTCTAACATCCACCTCAAAATTTAATATCCACAGACGTTTGCCTCAATTTTATAATTGCCACCTGAAATTTTGTACACCATGTTTTTACCCTTTGGAGTTATAAAACCATCTCAATGAAGACAAACTCATATCCGTCTGTCAAGTAATTGTCCAAAACTGTTCAAGAAAGGTGGATTTCACTATTACAGACAAACTGATATTTGTACAAATAATTACTTTTAATATGCTGACTAGTGTACAATTATTTGTGAATGATTCAACAGAAAAACTGCATTCAATGCTATAATAATGACTTGTAGAACTATAGCAGCATTTTATCATATTTACTGCAGAGGAATACTATCAGGCCAAAAGAATGGATATTTTCCTACATTTCAGCATGACAGCTCAATGGAAACATCCATCGGAAAACGCTGATAGCTTTTTGTTCATCATCTGCTGATCTTGCAGCAGATATTCAGTAAACCTTTACAGAAACCCTTTACAGAAACCCTTTCATTTTAGTATTCAGAAACAGACCTCACTGTCCTCCAGCATAAACATCACTGCTACGTTATCCTTTCATTTCAATAAACAGTACACATTAGTTGTGAAATTGTACTAGCAGTTTGTAACATTACTTAAAAAAATCCTGGGTGCTGAATCACTCTTATTAGATAAGTGCCTTAACTCTATAAAATGATAATATCCTTCGTTAATTAGCCTTAATTACAAGCAATTAATGTCTAGACACTAATGAATCATTTAAAGGGCACCCTCAGGCCTAGCACCTTATGACTTGGTATGAAGAGTAAAATATTTTCTGCAATATTTAGTATGTGAAATCTCATCAATAAAGTTGACACTTATAATTTCACAAAATGGTATTTTAATCTCTGAATAGTATTTTGGGATGTATACAGCTTTACTGTTGAATTAATGATTAATTTTTTTGATAAGGTTCAACAAAATGTCTTTGATTCTCCCCAGATTTAGTGGAAAGAAGTTGTGAATCATCTGCAAAATGATGTTGAACAGACTGCCAGATCATAACAGACATGGTCATGAGGTCAAGGAAACTGCTGGGGGTGATAGAGCTGTGTGCGTTCAGCATACATATAGAAGCTGACCCTATGCCTGAAGATAACAAGAAGAAGAAAGGTGAAGGCAAGCAGAGTCTTAGGAATAGATCCATTGTAGATTCCAAAGTTAATGATGTGACAGCAAGAACATAAGCTCTTTCTCAAGATATCTTGGCTACATTTGGATAATAAACATTGGAATCATAGATGTTCAGTCCACATGGAGATAAAAAAAGCAGAAAGAAATGTGGAAAATCAGATTGATATTTAGTATGTCAGAAGCAACAGTGCTCACAAGAGACTATTTCATAGTTAGGATCACCAAAAATGCCAGATCTAAATTTGGTCACTGTGCTCTTGAAACTGAAGTAAGACTACGATCAGACAGAAGTTATTTGAACAGTGATTTCAGACATGAACAGTATAAAAAACATTATGTTTGAGGAGCATGTAGAGAAAGAAACTGCAATTTTATAGCAAGGGTTGAAAAGGACATACAAGCCTTCAGTAATACAGACGTGATTTTGTTGAAGTACACAGTTCATGCATGTGAAGTGAATGATTTGAAAGCTAATTTCAATGATGAGTGAACTCAGATCAGAGGACTGATATTGTGTGGAAAGTGAATAGTCTCCTTACTGCCTGAAGTTCATCCACTATTCACCAGGTGCAAGTCAGGAATGTGATGAAATACTCACAATTTGCCAAGACTGGTGCAACTTTGAAAACATCTTGAACATTTAGTCCATTCATAAAATGCTGGAGGAAATTAGCATGTCAGGCAACATCCAAAAAAATTAACAAATAGTCAATGTTTTGGACTGAGACCATAAGACATAGGAACAGAATTAAGTCATCTGGCCTATCGAATTTGCTCTGCCATTTAATCTATCTCCTTCTCAACCCCAGTTCTCAGCCTTCTACCCGTAACCTTTGATGCCATGTCCAAAGAGACCCTTCTTCAGGACTGGAAAGAAGAGGGAAGAAATATACCAGAATAAAAAAAGCAGGGGGAGGGGAAGGAAGACAGGTGGAAGGAGAATAGCATCTGTAAAATTTCTCGTGTTTCTGATTTACACCATTCACCACTAGCATGCTCTAATTGTAGTCTATATTATTGACAAGATGCACTGCAGCAGTTTAGCAAAGATATTTTTTCCTGCCTGAAATGTGTGGGTTGCTTACAGATGAAAAATTGGACAAGCCAGTCTTGGGATTCCACTATAATGTAGAAAAATGTGAGAGGTGACTGTGACTTGCTTGAAACAGTAGTGTATAAACAATGGTTGTATAAGTTCTATTGAAAATGTGAATGCAGTATTTGTGTTTCTTAGATCATTCTTTGACTTTCAATCTATCCAATTGGTGTGGCACTATGTTGTTTGAATGCCTGGTTAGTTTCATGTCAGTGAAAGTAGAAGAGTTGTCTTCCTAGCTTCAGCACAAATATTTCCCAGTTCCCTTTATGCTTATCCTCATATCAGCTTTACAATGTATATTGACAGTTACATTATTGGACAAAGAGTTGGCAAACTGCATCAAAACAATTATCTTGACTGCTTGGCTTTTCCTTCTGAGTTCTGTCCAGATACCATTTTAGGAAGGTAGGGGATAATGGGGCCAGGGATGTGTGACTAATCCATCTTTCAATGCTGTTTCACCTTCTGTAGTTGAGTCTTGACAAAACTACTAATATCATTTGTATCATGGAGAACCCTGAGGGATTGAGCCAGTTTTCAACTGAAAGATCATTGAGAAAATTCAACTAATAAATCTGAACTATATTTGTAGGTCAGTAGTATCAAGGTGGAGGTGGGCTGACAGTTTGGCGGAGGGAAGTTTCCAGTGACAACAGTTTTTGGGTCAATGGCTCTGTATGGAGAAATAACTTTATAATGCTTTGAAGGAAATAAATAATGGTGGACACATAATATTACTGGTGTCATCGGACTTTTGGATATATGACTATAGGTACTGAACTTCCAAATTTAAATTCAACTTCCCTTGAAAGATCCCCCATTATACTGATTGAACAGTATAAAGACTCATAACTAGTGGGCAAGACTAGTGATAAACAATGGCATGTGGAAAAAAGTGAAGCGTTTGGTGCTAAATAATTCTGTATATCCAGTGATGGTCATTGATTTAAAAATGAACATTGCACAGGCACTGAAGTGAAACAAAATGACTTAATTTATCAAGAGACGGCTGAGAAGTGAATGAGTGAGCTGAAGAATTCTCCACTAGGATACAAACGATTAATCAGTTTTATATATTTTGATATATATTTCTGAATAATTGGACACAAAGAACTATCATTTCCACAATCAGTTATGCAATCATGGTTGGCAGAAACTGTTGGATTATCAGCACAGAGTTATTTTTGGAAGGCCAAGCTTATGCTGTAGAACTGGTGATAAAAAATAATGATGCTTCTATCATTGGCCAATCAAAATGTCATCTGGATGCTATCACAGTAAATTGAGTGCTGATAGTACTGAAAAGCCTTGCATGTGCACCTTTTACATATTAATCTTTGACTTGTCTCGATCAACTTATCAAGCAATATCACAAGAATAAAATAATGAGATGGATTTCACATTGATTTTTTATGGGATCTTACATTGAGTAAAATTGGTTCCTGTGTTTCTCTGTACCTCAGCTGTGATAACACTTGAAGAATGTTTCACTGGCTGTAAAATGTTTTGATCTTATGAGCATTGCTGTACAAATGCAAATTTTTCCTCTCATAGGAAAGATTCTGCCAGAATATAACTGAGTGAATAATATTACAGAAAGAGATTAATTTATAAAATGCTTTAAGTATTGAATCTTTTCACTATTATTGGCACGTAGTAAGTGGCAATGAGCTTGGTGAGCATACAGCTGCTCTTAAGTTATTCTAATAAAGTAAACAAGCTGCTTTCAGTTCAGCACTGCCCGCACAATATTCCCAAAGGTCTGCACTTTACAGCAAAGTTGAAATTCAGCAACTTTGTTTTCCAGAAGAAAGAAGCAAAATGGAGTGAAATCTGAGGTTAATCCTTGAACCTTTAATTTCTTTACTATGTTGCTACTAATAAGACAAGCAATCAGCAAGCAATTGCACAAACTGGGCCTTTCTAATGGCACTAATTTACTTTCTGCATCAGTCAGGCTTGCAGGAAAGAAATATTAATTGGCGGAGCTGTTTGGCAGCATTTAAGTACTTGACAACCCTAATAATTGTGATAAAGAGATGATGGCATCTGAAACAGCTGTGTAGAGTAGTGAAATAGAAATAAAATGCCCGTATTTGAACCAAGACCAGGAATTCACAGATTAAGCATTGTCAGTGCTTGTGAATGAATATGTAGCTTGATAAGAGTCAGTATTCAGATTGTCAAGTGGATTTGCTGACTTTGTCGGGTGGTTTTCAGTGCCACTCAGGAACATGGTCCAATAAGTGAAAAAGCAAGATACTTCAGGGAACTGTAGATCAGTGGATTGGGAGCAAAAAGCAAACACCTGAAGAACTCATTGGGTTGGACAGTCAATATTTTGGGTCGAGGCACTGCATCAGGACTCTCCCTGCTTTTCGCATATTTTTCAATGCATTCTTAAGTTACTGATGAATACAGCAATCGTTAGACCTGGAGATGGTCTAATATACAGAGATATTCAGAGAACTCTTTCAACTTTTAAGATTACACTATGTTCTCAGCAGCAGCACACTACCCTGGTGATGTTATGATGGCACAAGGTCAAAATAAAACAAGTTTCATAAGGATCAGGCCTGCATTAATCAGGGGTATTTTCACATCTAATTTATGGGAATGGAGCAACCTAGAATATTTCTTTGGCATAGAAAAGTCATTCAGAGTTAAATTGAAGTAAGTACAGGTAAGGCTGTCATAGTGATTGAATAAAAAGTAACTAAATTACAGCTAATTAAATAAAGTAGGGATGATGCAGGATCAGGTGATGTGCTATAGCTGCATGATGTGGGAGCTGGTGGACCCCATTGTGGTTCCTGGTGACCATATCTGCAATAAGTTTTGGCTGCTCGAGGAAATCAGGCTCAAAGTTGATGACCTGAAAACTGAGCTTCAAACACTGAGGCACATCAGGGAGGGGGTGGGTTACCTGGATTCTCTGTTTCAAGAGGTAGTCTCACCCATTAGATGTGCTGCCGCAAATTCGGTCTGTGGTCAGGGACAAGGAGCTGTGACTGTGAGTGAGGCAGGTACTGGAATTCGAAGGACATTGCTGGAGTAGCCTCAGCCCTTGAGCTTGTCCAACAGGTCTGAGATTCTTGCTCCCTGTGTGGATGAAAGTGGGGGCTGTCGGAAGGATGAGCAATCTAACTGTGGCATCGTGGTTCAGGGATCCTTCCAAGATGGGGGAGAGTAGAGAAATGTAGTGATAATTGGGGATAGTATAGTCAGGGAAATAGAGTTCTCTGTCACAAGGGTAGAGCGTCCTGAAGGTTGTGTTGCCTGCCTGGTGCCTGGGTTCAAGACATCTTGTCTGATCTGCAGAGGAATTTGCAGTGGGAGGAGAAAGATCCAGTTGTCGTGGGCAATGTAGGTACCAATGACATAGGTAGAATGAGGAAAGAGGTTCTACTGAGGGAATTTTAGCAGCTAGGGACTAAATTCAAAAGCAGAACCAAATAAGTGGTCATCTATGGATTTTTTCCTGAATCACATGCAAATTGGCAGAGGATCAAGAAGCTAGACAGTTAAATTCATGGCTCAAGAATTGGTGTGGGAGAAATGGGTTTGAATTCATGAGAAATTGACACCAGTATTGGGGAAGGAGGGGACTGTTTCAATGGGACAGGTTCCACCTGAACTGTGCTGGGAGCTGGATCCTAATGTATCACATAACTAGGGCTGTGGATAGGGCCTTAAAATAAATAATAGGGGGATGGCTTCAGCATTCTAAATATCAAAAAAATTTGCTTTAAAGAGCAGAAAGCAGCAACAAACTGTATCATATCAATATCTGTGTGTGACTGGCTTTAAAACTGCATTGATTCTCTTATGCAAACTGTCATGCAGCTTTATGAGAAAATTAGCCAATACATTGATCCTAGCAACTCGGAGAACTTGCCACAGATCTTGTGCAGACTGTGGTTGTCTCACTTGCTTCTGTCTCTCCAGATAATCCCAGACAGCCTGAATGATGTTGAGGTTAGTGATCTATGGAGGCCACACCATCTGAAAGCATATAAAGAAAATTAGGGTGCCTAAGACTTTTGCACAGACTGTAGATCACTATACGTTATATATAAGAAAGATCTCACCATGTCATATGTGGGTGCCTCACTGAAAGAAAAATGAAAGAACAAAGAAAGTAGACACATATCCCAACTCCTGTGTTTTCCTAGTCATTTCTGGAGTTACAAAACATAATGGTGGTGACAATGAAGCTTTAAGATGAGCCGAAGGTGACTACCTATGTGTTGAAGCACAGCACTTTTTTCTTTGGAAGGGGAGAGAATACGGTAGTTTGAGTTAAAATAAAAGGCAGAAAAAAGGCAAAATTAATAAGCAATGTATATGGCCAGGGGTTCATAAACAGTGAGTACAGAGGGATAACAATAGCAAATTTAAAAAAGTAGAAATTAAATTATAAGTAATTTTTTCTAATGGAATACAACCATAGATTTCTTTCTTCCAAGAATCTATACTTAAATGTGTATCCGATTTCCAAGTAACTGCAATAGCTTTTTTGGCTACTGCCAGTGCAATTTTTATAAATTCTTTCTGATACTTATTTAGTTTGAGTTTTGGTTTTATCCCTTCAATATCACCTAGTAAAAATAATATTGGATTATGAGGAAATGAGGAAACATTTTTGAAAATTTGGAGCCCTTATTTACAAAAGACAGGATTAAATATATAGATGCTCTGAAGATGAAACAATTGGTTATTAGGGGAAAGAAATAAATATACATATTAAAGTTATTACGAATTCCATGGAGCATGTGGAGATCTTCCAACAACCAGGCATTCTTTCTTTCTTTCTTTCTTTCTTTCTTTCTTTCTTTTTTTTTCTATAGGGCAGTTAGGGGGGAGGGGTTAAGGGGAGGGGGCAAGGGTTATATACATTGTTTTTTCATACTTTGTAACCATTTAAAAATGCAATAAAAAAAGTTTAAAAAAAAAAGTAGAAATAAGCTGGGTTAGAAACATAAACCATTCAGTTGCACAACAGATAACTGGATGATATATACTGAATGAATTGAGCATTATTTTGAAGCAGATGAAAAATGCGTACCAGTGTTGCTGAATGCAATATGTGGAAAAAATCCACTTTACTTAGAAGTTTAACTGTTCCAACAAGATGAGCAGAAATTAGCTTTGCTGTATCATGAATGCAATGCAAGAAGAGATCGAATCAAAATCATAGTTGATTGCAGAACGCTTTAGGGTTCATAAGCGGAATCAAAAGGAAGGGAAGCCCATTTCACCTTACATGATGAAATTGAAGAAGTTGTTCGAGCATTGTCAGTTCAGTGATGGGCTTAATGATACACTGAGAGATCATTTAGTTTATGGAATCTTCCAAGAAAGTGTCCGAAAGTGGTTCCTTACACAAATGGGTTGCATTACAGTCAGGAGTGACAGAGAGCATGAACAAAATTGCAATGTCTAATCAGTCACCAAATCAAACAAGTTGCAGCAGAGGCTCACATACACTAGTCCAATGCAGTTTTAAGAAAAACACAGAAAATTCAATAAAGTAGGACATATACAAAGAGCAGATTGGGCAGACAAAAATAAATGGACTGCACAGGAAAGAGAAAAAGTTAAAAAGTCAAGTAGCAGTTTCAAAAAGAGCACTAATCTGCATGCTGTTGATGAAAAATCTGACAATGATGAGAGTAACATAAACTAAGTAGCCTTGAGATTTAAAATGTGAAAGCTAACAAAAGTAAAGTAATATGACTTACAACAAAAGTGAACAGGAAATGAATTAAAATGGAATTGGACACTGGCTCAGCTGTTTCAGTTATTCCACAAAATGAGTTTGAATGCCATTTCAAAGAAACTGAAATGAAGCCTGCAAATATCTAACTAAGAACATACTGGAAAAAAGGTAACTCCCGTGGGAGTGTTATTAGTAACAGTGGGATACAATGAACAACAAGCCACGTTGGGCTTGTATGAGCTAAAAATAGAACATTGTGGAGCCCGTGACTGGCAGAGACAATGACAACTTGATTGTGGATGCATTCACTATTTGCATGCAACGCTCCCTGCAATAGAGTCAACTGAAAGTGAATTAAGGAAGGTGCTGGATAATGCCCCAGCAGTGGTCAAGAGTGGCATTGGAAAACTCAAAAATATCAAGGGTTAAATGAAAATGCCACACCCAAGTTTTACAAAGCCCATCTGGTTCCTTATACCAGCTGTGATAAAGTAGCCAGTGAGCTAGATCATTTGGAGGCTGAAGAAATTATTTCCAATGTCAACTGGAGTCCATTGACAATGCCAGTGGTCCCAGTAGCCAAGAAGAATGTGTCTGTCAGGATCTGTGGTGATTTTAATGTCACCATCAAGCCAGTATATAAAGTAGATCAATACCCTCTGCCCAGGATAGGGGAAATCTTTGCAAATCTTTCTGGAAGGAAAAGTTTCAGCAAAGTGGCTTAACTGAGGCCCACCTATGGAAGGAGATGGAAGAAAAGGCCGAAACGTTTCTCACCATAAACACTCACAAGGGCTTTTACCGCTATTTTAGTCTTATTTTTGGATTGGCATCTGTCCGAAAACGATGGGCCAGGTGCTGCAAGGCTGCCCAGGCACTCAGAGATACCTGGATGACATCATTGTTACCAGTCAGAATGACAAGGAACATCTCCAAAATATCAATGCAGTGTTAAAAAGATCTGAAGATTATGGGCTCAGAGCACTATGCAACAAGTGTGAATTCTTTAAGCCAGGCATTATTTAGTGTAATTACACCATTGACATCCAAGTTTTATAAAAGAGTCCGGAAAAATTCCAGCTTATTGTGGATGCCCCAAGGCCAAAGGCTGTGTCACTGTTGTGCTTCTTTTAGGATTTGTCAATTACTATAGCAGTAGCTAATGTTCACCACCCCTTGAAATCATTACTACAGATTGGGATGAAATGGCAATGAACAAAGTATTGTGAAGACTCTTCCCAAAAGGCAAAGGAAATGGTAACATAAGACATTCTACTCGCACATTATGATCCACATTGTCCTGCGACATTTTTCTGTGATGCCTCGCCTTACAGATTAGGTGCAGTCATGTCACATGTTATGAAAGAGAGAAGTGTGTGCCTCATAACCTTTGCATCACTGTGATGCACCATCAATAACTTGGGAGACAGGAGGCGAGACATCACCTTTTATTGACTGGAAGAAAGAACAAGCAGTAATTGACCACCATGCTACAACCTGGAGACAGAGGGCAGGGCTCAGGCCTCAATCGCCTTTATACTGGGGTCTATGGGAGGAGCCACAGTCAGTGGGAGGGGCCACAGGAGCTGTCAGTGAGGGGGAGGGGGGCATTTCCAGACAGGTATATGTAGTTTACCACACACTGCAGAGAGAAGTATGCACAGATTGACAGAGAGGACCTGAGTCTGGTTTGAGGTGTAAAATGTTTTAACCAATACTTGTATAGGAAGGAGTTTACACTCATTACTGATCATTAATTACTAATGCCCATTTTCAATCCATTGAAGGGTGTTCCATTAACTACAGCATGAATGCTATGTTTCTTGGAGGACACAATAACATGACCAAATTCAAGAGGACAACTAACCACAGAAATGCTAATGAATTGTACTATTTACCCTTGGAAAAGGAAATAACTGAAGTCTTTACTACAGAGGTCACTTCTCTTAACGTATTCTCCCTAATGCAGATTGAATGTCTCCCTATTATGTCACAAATAATCCAGAAGGAAACCAGAAAAGTTCCCACACTGTCTCCGGTCCACATGACAATTCAAAATGGCTGGAATTTGCAGCAAAAATTCCAGTTCCCCCATTTTTACCAGTGTTGGGATGAACTTTAATTGATAGGGAATTGAGAGTTGTTGTACCATCCAAGCTGAGAGATAAAATGTTGGTGGAGCTACACAGTGGTCATCTAGGCATGAAAAAAGTGAAAGAGTTGGCTCAAAGCTTTGTCTGGTGTCCTAGGATAGATCATCAGTTCAAGCAGCTTGCCATGCACTGTCCAGAATCTGAATATGTCCACAAGATGCCAAGAGCAATGTCTCTCCATCCCTGGAAATGGCCTGCATTGCCTGACGGAGGAATTATGTGGATTTTATCGGGCATGGACATAAACTCCTTGGTAGTAGTGATCTACAAATAGCCAGAAATGTTCCCAATGGCTTTCACTACAGCATCACATATTGTTAATGTGCTGATAAGCCTTTGCTCAAGGATTGGTGTTCCAGAACAGTTTGTCAGTGACAATGGGCCATAATTTGTTGCAGAACAGTTTCAGTCATTCCTGAAAATAGATTGAATAAGACATATTACATCTGCACCAACACACACAAAATGCTGGATGAACTCAGCAGTCCAGGCAGCATCTATGGAAAAAAGCACAGTCGACGTTTCGGCCAAAAATGTCAACGGTGCTTTTTTCCATAGATGCTACTAGAAAAACAAACCAAGTACGGCCAACCTATTATTATTGCACATTCACTCTCATCCAGACAGTATCCCAATAAACATTATCTGCACTCTCTCCAAAGCCTCGATATCCTTCCAATCCTGTGGTGACCATAACTGCATGCAATACTCCACATGCAGCCTAATTAGAGTTTCACAAAGTTGCAACATAACTTCCTGACAATTGAACTAAATAACTCAGCTAAAAAATATAAGCATGAAGTGTGCCTTCTTAATCACCTCATCACCCTGTGTCACCACTTTCAGGGTGTTATGAACTTGGATTCCAAGATTATTCTGCTTGTCAACTCTGTTAAAGAGATAGTGTACTGTTTCTTTACTTTTGACATAGCAAAGTGCAACACTTCACATTTGGCAGAGTTAAATTCCATCTGCCATTTTTTGCCCATATCTGCAACTCATTTATTTCTTTCTGTATTCTTTGCCAGTCTTCTACACTAAGCACAGCATTGCCAATTGTCATATCATCTCCAAACTTACTAATCCACCCATCCAGGTAATGAATATACATCACTGAAAGCAGAAGACCCAATTCAGATCCCTACAGAACAGCACTAATCACAGACCTCCAGGTAAGTTCCATTGACCATCACCCTATGAATTCAATGGGCAAGACAGTTCTGAATCAATTCACCATGGATCCCATGCATCTTAATTTCCCACGATGGACCTTGTCAAATGCCTTACAAAATCCAGGTAGGCAATATCAACACCTCTATGTTTATCAATCATCTCCTCATCAAAAAACTCAATTAAGTTAGTAAGGCACAACTTGCCCTGCTCAAAGCCATGCTGGATTGCCCTAATTAGACCATGGTTTTCCAAATGCTTATAAATCCTATCCCTAAGAATTCCTTCCAGTAATCTCCCTACCACTGGTGTGAGACTAAATGGCCTATAGTTTCCAGGATTATCCCTGGTTCCCTTCTTGAACAATGGAACAACATTGGTTCACCAGTCCTCTGGGACCTCACCTATGGCTAGAGATGACACAAAGATATTGGTCAAGGCCCCAGCAACTTTCTGACTCTGTCAAAAACCTGGGGTATATCCCCATCATGCCTGGGGACTTAACCACCTTAATATGCTTTTAGAGAGCACACATTACCTTCTCCTTTACCTCAAAATACCCTAGCATATCAATATGTTCAACACTGGTCTTTCTATCCTCCACATCCTTCTCCTTGGTAAATACTGATGTAAAGTTCTCATTATGGATCTCGAGAGACTCTTAAGATTGCTCTTGAGAGTGATTAATATATAATCTAAACCTAATACTTCAGCTAACAGATATTTGCACTTACAGAAGTGCTGTCTATGGGTAAAGAAACCCTGATTGTCCCCTCTCCTCATATAGAACGTTGAAATGCTCAATCAAAAGTGAATAATGCAAATTGTTCACATCTTGTTCAACATTTGTCCATCAACTGGGAGAGTACTTGATTGGTACTTGCAGATCTTCCCTTCAGAAAACTGAAAAGAAATCACATGTCAATATGCAAAATGCTTTGGGATATCCAATGATTATTGAAGGCATATAAGCCTTAATTGCAAATACTTTTTCTTCCTACTAAACATATGGTGCCATGACAAAACATCAGCAACTGTGCATACAACTCCTCTGAAGCAAATGAAAATGTTAAAACATAGCAATTGATTAGCTGAAAATATAGGAAACTGGAGGATGGAATGCATTTGTCTGTGCTGAAGTAAATGTTCTCTTCCTGAAAGATTCAACACTTACTGAGGTTATATCTCGTGGTTTGCAGCACACCATGCAGACACAGAATATTATATTTGACATTCCTTTTTCTGTGTGCCTACAAATCTGAAAGATCTAGTAATTTGCACTTTTTCAATCGCATGTAAGAGAAGACAGCAACAATCCGCAGGAAACTAAGGTGTGGTTCAGGGCTATCCAACTTTGGCTGTCCAATACTATGAGGCAACTGTTCAACTTTGAGTTTATTGTTGTCAATGGCATACATACACAAAGTATAAACATCAAGAAAAATAGTACTTTTTTGCAGCAGTGTAGTACATTTTGGATGTCAGGGTAGAAATACATCTCTACCAGAGGTGGTTTAAGATGCTCATTCCCTCTGCTAGACTGCAGGTCACCCTTGAGCAGGGTGTAGCACCTGTTTAGCACCCCCCTCCCCGGAATCATGGTCACATGAAGCCATGGGAGTGGGTGGTGGTTACCTGGTTATGTGACAACTGATGCCAGGCAGACAATCCCTAGAGAGTATTGATAATAGCTGGGGTCACCTGTCTTGTAAAGACACTGCCCAGAAGAAGTCAATGGCAAACCACTTTTGTAGAAAAATTTGCCATGAACAATCATGGTCATCTCCAATGTCATACAACCGGACACATAATGATGATGATGGCAATACAATGCAAATGAGGAGACATATAAACTTAAATTAATGTAACTTACTTATCATTTAAACACAAACAAAATAATGAACAAAATAAACATAACAACATTAGTTCAAGATTAAGAGAGAGAAAGAGAAAAATTTATAATCTGACATAGTGTTAATGTTTTCAAGTAAATTCAAGAACTTGATGAGGATGGGGAAAAGTCTGCTGTTGAATCTTGAAATGTGGGCCATCAAACTCATCAGTATCAAAAATTATAGTCCCTGATGACAGATGCCACATTTCTGAGACATCACCTTTTGTAGATGTCCTCAGTGGAGGAAGGATAATCCATGATGGAAATGGCTGAGCCCATCACTCTCGGTAGCCTCTTGCATTCCTGTGGGTTGTAGCTTCGGTATGATGTAACTTCCCACAGTACACTTGTAGAAGTTTATCAGAGTCTTCAATGACATGCCAGGTCTCCATGAACTTCTAATAAAGTCGAGAAAATGGTGCATCTTCTTCATAGTCATGTTTATGTGCTAGGCCCAGAATAGGATCTTCTAATTCTTTCAACTGCTTTCTTCATTCAAGTTTTCCTGTCATTATAATAGAACTTGAACTTTAGCTTCTCACAATACATAAATGAAGGTGCCACCCAGAATTTCTTGCATCAAATTTAATAAAGCTGTTCTTAAAATCTTCCATCTGCACAGTTTCTGAATGTCATGTTGGAGCCTAAATGAGCAAACACTGAAGTTTTATAGGACAGCCAAAAGATGGTACAAAGAACAAGTAATTTCCATGTCACACAGAGATCAGGCAATGCATCAGAAACAAAAAAAGACGAAGTCACTGCAGAAAATGACTCATCTCCTGACACCAGAACACATTTTCATTATTTGCAGTACATAGATCAGGAGTAGTTTCTACTTGTCTGGATGAGTGCAGCTCCAACAACTTTCAGAAATTTCAATACCAGCCAGAATAATAACTCGCTTGATTGGCATTCTGTATACCACACAGAATGTTCTGTTCCACCACTGTGATTGCAGTGTGTTCCATGAATAAAATGCACAACAGGAGCTCACAAACATATTCCCAACATCTTCCAAATCCAGGAACTTAAAAGACAAGCACAGGAGGCATGTGGGAGCCTTTACAACCTCCATAATATTTGGCATCAGCAGATAATTACTCTCCCACTGTCCACACAGGAGTGATATTCATTTTTATTGGCTGTGACATGGCTTGCTTGATGTGAGTGATATGGAGCAATGGATGAGCACTGGGAAATTGTTAGTACTAAAAAAATCCTTCCCTGCCTGATTTCTGCTGCTGCAGCTCAGTGCATACTTCAGAAGGATATCTTTTCAGAAACTCTGTAAGGTTATGTGTCCACGAGTGCAAACACGAGTGTGTTTTGAATAATAGGCATTCACATTACAACTTCTGTAGACAACTATGTTGCAAACATATAAAAAACATGCATACAATGTTAGAAAAATAGCCATTGGCATTGGAATTACATATTGTCATTAAGTGCATAAAATGTACTTAAAAGCATCCAATGAAAACCTGAAAAAAATCCAAGGATTTATCCAGTTATCAGCTTTTGTTCTGTTAAATATTAAAATCCTTAGAGATGATGAATATTCAATTCTTGGGGAGGAAATCTAAGTGACTATGTCTGTGGAATGATTGTTGGTGTCAGACGGGGTGATTTGAGTATCTCAGAAACTGCTGATTTCCTGACATTTTCACATACTACAGTCTGATATTTTACAGAGAACAGTGCAAAAAACAAACAAAAAAATCCTGTAAGCTTCAGTTCTGCTGGGAAAAAAATGCCTTGTTAATGAAAGAGGATGAAGGAGAATGGCCAGACTGGTTCAAGCTGCCAGGAAGGGGACAGTAACTCAAATAGGCATGTGTTACTAAAGTAGCATGCAGAAGAACATCTCTGAATGCACAGTACGTTGAAGCTTGAAGTTAATGGGCTACAGCAAGAAGACCACGAGCATACACTCAGTGGTGACTTCATTAGGTACACGAGGTACCTCATAAAGTAGGTTTTGAGGCACCATCATCAGCCCTAAGATGGAATATGAGGTACTAGCAATCAGATTTTTTGCAATTATTCCCACTTACATAATTATGATATGAATAAGTACCTTAACACCTGCTGGAAAGGTGCCTTCTCATTCAAGGTAAAGCCAGGTTACCTCAGAGTAACCCTGCTTTGCATGCTTTCTCACAAGAGCTGTACTGAGGAGATGAAAAATAATGCCAATGCTCGAAATGCCATTGTTCATAAGCCAGGAAATGTCCATCCATAATTAACCATGCACACTTCCCCTATGTTGCTTTAGTGCCAAGTATCTTCACTCAGGCTTTGTATATTTTTCAAAGCAATAATGCGACTTGGTGTTGAAAGAAAGCTACTGACTCATCACTGACTTCCTTAAAATAACAATTGTCTAAAGCTTGTTCAGTGATGTTTTACTTGGTCATACGACTGCAGAAAAGCACATGACATTGTACAGAAGCTTCCCTGTCATAACACAAGTGATCATCAATGCTACTCCAACACTACTGAGAAGCTAAGCAGTAGGATTAGCCTTGTTAGAAAGACTGAGCAGTTTCTTGCAGGGGTTAAGATGAAATGGATCTTCAGAAGACCATGTAACCCTCCTTATCAAGGTGGATCTCCCATGTGCTAACAGATGAAACAGGGCTATGTTGTAGTACCTAAAACAGATATAATACTGAGAAATGCGAGGACACCCTATGCACAGTTCAGAATCTTGCTATTGTCCCCTCATAAACTTTGCATTATACACCACTGAAAATTAAATGATTTTGATGTGTTCCTTCAGAAGGAACAGGCAATCATGATCCTTGATTTGCATTTCATAATTTTGGCATGATGTATTTACTTACCACATTAATTTCATCATTTTATACATTATCATTATAAAAAGCTTTCAATGAAAATAACAAACATAAATAGAGGTTTTGGGCATATTTCAATATTTTAACATAATTAATCATTCTAAATGGTCATTTTCAATGTTCTAAAAGTCTTGTAAATCATATTATAACCAGCAGTCATTTATTCACATGTGGGACTTCAGAATTTAGTAGAGTTTAATGACAGCTTTAGTAGATTAATAAATGTAGCTACACAGATCAGAAATAAGTTTAAGCCTAATTGTAAATCAATCACAAGTTAACAAACAAAACAGTATCTCTCAATAACTATTAGACAATAGACAATAGACAATAGGTGCAGAAGTAGACCATTCGGCCCCTCGAGTCTGCACCGCCATTCTGAGATCATGGCTGATCATCTACTATCAATACCCAGTCCCTGCCTTGTCCCCATATCCCTTGATTCCCCTATCCATCAGATATCTATCTAGCTCCTTCTTGAAAGCATCCAGAGAAGCATCCACCGTCTTCCGAGGCAGTGCATTCCACACCTCCTCAGCTCTTTTTTCATAATTCTTCATAAATAACGGTTGAAACAAAGTTTTGTTTTGTAAAGTAATAGTTTTCCAACAGAAAAACAGTCCCTTCACCCTATCATGACTAATGAACTTTATTCATTTAAGGGGAAAATAATTTAGCAGTATCATCATGATATTCTATAATAGGGCTAACAATGTTGTTTTGGTACTATTTTTATTAAGTCTTTGGTCTTTAAAGATTTGTGCAAGGTACAATCATACAGAATACAGTAACTTGCAAAAAGAATTAGATATCAACTAAAACTGATGTTATCAGGTTGTGCAGTGAATCAGGTCTCTGCTTTTAATGAAACACATTGGAGCTGACAGTCTCACTTAAGTCAACATAAATTACTCTGCTACATTAGCTAGTTATCTTCAAAGACAGACCTAAATATTTCAAACTTCCTTGTAATTCTTATCCTTAAATATTCCAGGAGGCTCTCTCACAAATGCTGGCAAATTTGAAGTAGTGCAGAAATTTAAAAGAGCACTGCAGCGATTGCAGCATTATAATGACATCAATTATCATGGTCATTATCAATGAAAAAATACTACCAATTGCATTGTGCATGTTGACTCTGTTCTGCTGCATTTTTAGCTTTACAGGTACTAATAAAGCAAAAGAAATTTATCTACTGAAGCTGTGCATTGAACTTCTGGAATAACCAGGCAAATGGGACTCATGCTGGACAATTGGGTCGTTCTCATTTCTACGAAAGCATTCAATTAAAAACGCCGGTCATTTTTATCACCTGCAATGTCCCTGAGAGTCTTTATGGAATGTGAGAAATTGCATTTCAAAGTAATGAAGGTTAGATGAGATCCAAAGCAACTGAGTGGTCTACTCTGCAGAATGTATGATGAGATGAACTTTTAATCCCATGCTATATTTGCAAACAGACAACAGCAAGTTGGTTGTAGAGTGAAGCTTGTGCAAGTTATACAAAAGATTAGATGCCATATTTGTAAGGAGCAATTGACTCCTTCAACTTGTTTTGATTATACTAAAATCAGAAACAGTGAGTAGCATCAAGAATCATACCTTTAGCATCATACCTTTAAATAATCATTTAAAATAAACAACTAATATTTAAACAATCCAGACATTTAGATACTGACAAAAGTAGAGAACTGTTATCTATTGAAATATGGATAGCCAGATATTGTTGATTGTGTGACAATTTTAATATAGGTTATGGAGGAGAGAACTATCTCTTTGGTTGAAGTGGAGAAGTCTTGATTTCTCTTGTTGCCACACTTCATAATGCAATCTTAGACCTGGCCTAATGCACCATGAACCAGCTTCTAGGATGCTGACAATAGGAATAGCCATTTGGTTAAGATGTCTTGTGGTATGTTGTTTTTGAATGTATCACAGGGGATCAAACCACCTTTCTTTAACTCCTTTGTTCAAGGATCCTGCTCAAACTGTTTAATCTCACTGTAAGCAATTAAAGAATGGCTGAGGAACTGGTGCAGGGGGCAGGGTTTCAGACTACTGGATTATTAGGATCTCTTCCGGGGAAGGCATGACCCGTACAAAAAGGATAGTGTACATCTGAACCCAAGGGGCACCAATATCTTTGCCAATATATTTGCCGGATCCTTAGGCCAGGGTTTGAAATAACTTGTTGGGGGTGGGGATAGGAACCTGAGTGATGAGGCAATTGGTATTCAAATTGATGCATTGTGTAGTGAGACTTTGAGGAAGGATAGGAAGAAGATAGGACAAAATTGTAGTCAGTGGGATGAATTGCAGTGTAACATGGGAGCAAAGCTAAAAAGGATGATGAATACAGGAGTGAAGCTGTTATATATGAATGCATGTAACATACAGAATAAGGTGGATGATTTAGGAAACAAAATCAGAGATGGCAGGTATGACATTGTGGGCATCACTGAGTCATAGCTGAAAGAAGATCATAGTTGGGAGGTTAACATCCAAGGATATACATTGTATTGAAAGGACAGGCAGGAAGGCAGATGGGATGGGACAGCTCTGTGATAAGAAATGAAATCAAATCCTTCAAAAGAAATGACATAAAGTCAGATGTTGAATCCTGTGGGTAGAATTAAGAAAGTGCAAGGGTAAAAAGACATTGATGGGAGTTAAATACAGGCCACTGAATAGTAGCCAGCATATGGGATATAAATTGCAATGAGAGAGAGCAAAGCATGTAGTCAGGGCAATGTTACAACAGTTACAGGGGATTTTAATATACAGTGCTGGATCCCAAGAGAGAGAATAGAGAAAATTTGTGAAATGTCTTTCAAATGGCTTTTTGGAGGAGTTTGTGATTGAGCCCAATAGCAGAAAGGCAATTCTAGATTGGGTGTTGTGTAATGAACCAGATTTGATCAGTGATCTTAAGGTAAAGGAACCCTTAGGAGGCAATGATCATAATATGAAAGAACTCACCCTGTGATCTCTGAGGGAGACAATATTACAGAGGAATAAAGGGAATCAGAGAGGTATGAGAGAACCTGGCCAATGTTGATTGGAAGAGGACACTAGCAGGGATGATGGATAAACAGCAATGGCTGGTGATTCTGGGGAAAATTTGGAAGGCACAATATAGATAATCCCAAAGATGAAGACTCATTCTAAAGGGAAAAATAGACAATAGTGCCTGACAAGGGAAGTCAAAGACATCATAAAAGCAAAATAGAGAGCATATAATATAGCAAAAAATAGTGGGAAGTTAGAGGACTGGGAAGCTTTTAAAAGCCAACATAAGGCAACTAAAAAAAAGATAAGAAGAGAAAAGATGAAATATGAGGTAAAGTGAGATAATGAAATAAAAGAGGATATTTGAAAAAAAGTTTTTTTTCAAATATATAGAGAGTGAAATACAGATGAGAGTGGATATTGGACCACTGGAAAATGATACTGGAGAGGTGGTAATGGGGGACAAAGACATGGCAGATGAGCCTAATAGGTATTTTGCATCAGTCTTCACTGTGGGCCACATAAGCAGTAAGCTAGTATTTGAAGAGAGTCAGGGGGCAGAAGTGAGTGTATTGCTATTACTAAGGAGAAGGTTCTTGGGAAACTGACAAGTTTAAAGGTAGATAAGTCATCTGGACCAGATAGACTACACCCCAGGGTTCTGAAAGAGGTAGCTGAAGAAATTGTGGAGGCCTTGGTAATGATCTTTCACGAATCAATAAATTCTGAATTGGTTCCTGATGACTGTACAATTACAAAACTCACTCCACTTTTTAAGAAGGGAGGGAGACAGAAGAAAATAAATTTTATGCTAGTTAGACTGACTTCAGTGGTTGGGAAGATGTTGGAGTCTATTATAAAGAATGAAGTTTTGGGGTACTCGGAGGCACGTGATAAAATAGACCAAAGTCAGTGTGGTTTCCTTAGGAGGAAATTTTGCCTGATAAATTTGTTGGAATTCTTTGAGGAAATATTTGGCAGAGCAGAGAAAGGAGAGTCAGTGGACATAGTTTACTTGGATTTTCTGAAAACCTTTGACAAGGTGCTACACATGAAGCATCTTAACAAGATAAGAGGCCATGGTGTTTCAGTAAATATGCCAGCATGGATAGGAGACTAGCAGGAGGCAGAAATTAGGAACAATGAGAGCCTATTCAGGTTGGCTGCTAGTGACTGGTGTTCCACAAGAGTTGATATTTTTACCACTTCTTTTCTTGTTATATGTGAATAATTTAGATAATGGAATTGATTTTTGTTGCCAAGTTTTCAGATGGTACAAAGATAGATGGAAGGGTAGGTAGTGTTGAGGAAGCAGGGATTCTGAAGAAGTACTATTTACTAAACAGGGAGTGAATTCAAAAATCAGAGGTGCAAAGGGACTAGGGAGTCTTTGTGCATTACTCCCTAAAGGTTATCTTGCAGATTGAGTTGGTGGTTGGGAAGGCAATGCAATGTTGAAATTCCTTTCAAGAGGACTAGAATATAAGACAAGGCTGTGATGATGAGGCTTTATGAGTCATTTTTCAAATTGCCCTTTGAGTATTGTGAGCAGCTTTGTGCCTCTTATCTAAGAAAAGATATGCTGGCATTGGAGAGGGTCCAGAGGTCCAGAGGAGGCTCATGCAAATGAAAGGGAATGAAAGGGTTAACATGTGAGGAGCTTTTGATGACTCTGGGCTAGTACTTGCTGGAGTTTAGAAGAATGATGGTGGATCTCCTTAAAACCTATTGGATAATGATATGCCTAAATAGACTTCCTATAGTATGGGAATCTAGGACCAGAGCGCAAAGTCTTAGAATAGAAAGACTTATTTAGAATAGAAATGAGGATGTATTTCTTCAGCCAGAGAGTAATGAATCTGTGAATTCATTGTACAGGTGGCTGTAGAAGCTATGGGGTATATTCAAAGTAGAGATTGATAGATTCTTATTAATCAGGGCATCGATGGTTACAAGGAGAAGGCGGCAGAGTGGAATTGAGAAGGTTAATATATCAGTCATGCTGGAATGGCGGAGCAGGGCTGATGGGCTGAGTGGACTAATTCTGCTCCTATATTTTATGGTCTGATGATATTAAACCTAAAGTCTTATTCCCACATGAAGTGGCCTCATTTGTTTTGACAAACACACTGTGAGCAACAAAGTGTTAAAAAAAATGGAGGAGCCGAGCTGGGTGATGCAAGCATCATCATGCATTTTTGTAATTGCAGGCCTGAAAGGAAAAAAAATATCTATTGTCTGTCTGACAGAGGCACCTGCATGCCATCTAAGTGTTACAGCTGCGAGTTAATGATGCCTTCTCCATTCACTTCTGTGAATTTAGTTGGGCATTAGAAGTTCAAAATCCTTCAGTTGTGTATATCTTTATACTCCTCTTTCAGTTAGAGCTAATTCTGAAACAATAAATTTACCTCTTGCCAAACTTGTACAAAATACAGCCCGTTACTGAAAAAGCCTGAGTGCTTGCAAAATCTCCATGAAGGCTTACACTAGCAAACAGGAATATTCATCTCTGAAAGTTTAAACCTATGTTCCCATATGAATGAAACTCCTATTAATCACATACCTTCGTGCTCTGATTTATCTATTTGTTTATTAATGAAGCAACTGTGTCCAAACTTCAGAAAGCAGCTCAATAAAATGGAATGAATTTCCATGTAGGAAATATTGAGTAGAAGCTTTCATCGGTCAGGGTTGACCATGGATGTTGTGTCCTAGCTGACTAGGTACACAAGCATGGGTAGCACAATATGGAGAATAAGCTGGTGCTGCCTATGTAGCAAGCTCCCCTGTCCATGGATTGATGAACTCAAAGGAATGGCAGAGACCAATACAGTTTGGCACCGGCAGCATTGCAGGAGTTGCTTGTCTGTCTTGAACTCAATTTGGGAGAGCCTTCAGCACTCCAGCTCTGGATTTTTCCTTGGGGTTCACTCCTGAAACCTTCCCCATGAGTGGGTATAGCTGATAGGGAGCAGGCATCAGAGTTTTCCTTTTCCTAGATGAGGTGCCAACCACGACTGAGCTCCATCTGCCTGAAGCAACTGATTTTAAGGCACCAGTAACCTGCCTTTGACCCTTCTCCTGTCAGTAGAAATGTTTCTGCCGGGCTTACTAGCTAAACCACACATGATGTCAGAAGCTGGACTTGGTTGTCAGAGGCTATTTGAAGCACATACCACTGGGAACAACTAATAGCCAGTGGGATCTTGTCCCCACTACCACTCCTGGCTCTAACAATCTTATGGAACAAAGAAATTATAAACCCGCACTAAATTGAGCGTGTTAGAGAGTACTATATGACCCAGGGCCAGAACTCAAGTGCACCTACACCTTTCTGTTAAAATGCTGTGTGCAGTATCACCAGTGTTTGAAAAATAAGTGTGAGGCTCATCGTAAGTTTGGTATAATCCTCTTTTGTCTCGATAAATTTCTAAATGCGAGAGTTGTAAATTTCTCCACAACTTTCGTGTGTAGACACCTAACGCATCAAAAAAAAAATTCAAAAGGCACCACTGGAACTTTACCAAGTGAGATGTACAATTCACAGCACTAAATGAACTACAAAGATCTTTGATAGAGATGTTTTTTCAGAAGTGCAGAAATGGAAGATGTTCTGGAGGGAAATTCAGGTAACCACTAATGGTGGAGTAATTACATTTGTTAATGCTTAAGACTGAAGAAGTGCAGATATGCAGAGACCTAAAAGAGATCCCGAGAGGCAGGACTCATGAAAATTTGGAGAGACATAATATGATTAAGAATAGTTAGTCATGACTTACAAGCCTGATTGAATTTTTTTTGAGATTGTGACTAAACACATTGATGGAGGTAGAGCAGTAGATGTAGTGTAATTGGATTTCAGCAAGGAATTTGACAAGATACCCCATGCCAGGCTTACTGAGAAAATACAGGAGGCATGGATGCAGAATTTTCTTGCTCATAGAAGGCAAAGAGTGGTTGTAGATGGGTCATATCAGATCTGCATGGAGGTCGGTGACCAGTGGTGTGCCTCAGGGATCAGTTCTGGGACCCCTACTCTTTGTGATTTTTATAAATGACACAGATGAGGAAGTGGAGAGATGGGCTAGTAAATTTCCTGATGACTCAAATGTTGGAGGTGCTGTGGATAGTGTGGAGGGCTGAGAAGTGGCAGATGGAGTTCAACCCAGATAAGTGTGAAGTGGTTCATTTTGGTAGGTCAATTATGATGGCAGGATATAGTATTAATGGTAAGACTCTTGGCAGTGTGGAGGATCAGAGGGATCTTGGGGTCCAAGTCCATAGGACCCTCAAAGCAGCTGTGCACGTTGACTCTGTGGTTAAGAAGGCGAACAGTGTATTGGCCTTAATCAAATGCGGGATTGAGTTTAGGAGCTGAGAGCTAATGTTACAGCTATATAGAAACCTGGTCAGACCCCAGTTGGAGTACTGTGCTCAGTTCTGGTCACCTCACTACAGGAAGGATATGGAAACCATAGAAAGAGTGCAGAGGAGATTTACAAGGATGTTGCCTGGATTGGGAAGCATGCCTTATGAAAACAGGTTGAGTGAACTTGGCCTTTCTCCTTAGAGTGACTGAGGATGAGAGGTGACCTGATAAAGGTGTATAAGATGATGAGAGGCATTGATTGTGTGGATAGTCAGAGGTTTTTCACCAGGGCTGAAATGGCTAACACGAGAGGGGACAGTTTAAGGTGCTGGGGAGTAGATGTGGAGGAAATGTCAGGGGTAGGTGTTTTATGCATAGATTGGTGAGTGTGTGGCTGTCGGCAATGGTGGTGGAGGTGGATACAATAGGGTCTTTTAAGAGACTACTGGATAGGTATGTGAAGCTTAGAAGAATAGAGGGTATGGGTAACCCTAGGTAATTTCCAAAGGAAAGACATGTTCGGCACAGCTTTGTGGGCCGAAGGGCCTGTAATGTGCTACAGGCTTTCTATGTTTCTATTACAATACTGGAGGAGAGGAGCATGTATGGAGAGATCTGGTTTCATAGAAAAGCTTGACTTGTAACTTGCAAGTTAACAAGCACAGGAATTCAGATAGGACTATGTACATAGGTCATATAAATCAGTGCTATGGATGATCATATTTACAGGGAATATAAATAGATGGTTTTACTAATGACACTGATGTAAAGCCCTGAACTCAATGCAGTCTGAAATATGGCACTCAGGTTGTACATAGTTTTGTATAGTTCCAGACAGGAGCCAGGGAGCAGGATTAAGCCAATGACAAGGAAATGAAAAATAGTGACAATAGCACTGACATCGATGGAGCTGGATGTCAGAAGGTGATTGCAACACAAAACTTCCACTATAATGGGTTTATTGCTATTGTTCAGACAAATATCTAAATGTGTAAAATATCCCTTTTGATTAGCTATCAACAGATTTCTTATGACTTTTCTCCACACGTCTTTAAAAGTAACAATCCCGCTGGATTTGGTACCATCAAGTGCTAGTCCTTCCATTAAATATTATGTATTTTAGATTTATCATTGCTTGAAGATGGTGGTTGTCATTAACTGACTCCAGGATTATTTCATCTATCATTGTTCACATCTCCTCTATCAAAGAGCCCATGCTTCTCCATCAATTATCACTGGCAATCTCTGGTAGGATCAAGCTGTTCAAGATCTGGTTATGATTAGTAACAGTTAACATTATTTATAGTTACAATGGCATTTTTATTAATAGCCTGACACATTAAAGTGTGAGAAATAACCATTATAAAATGTTCGTAAAATGTTACAAAAATCATGCAGAAATAAAACATGGTCATGTATTATCAACTTTCAGAGTCGAACATTAGATAGACTGGGCTTACACTCTTTCCTTCAGAGCACTAGGTATAATCTGTTAGATTTCAATTGCTCCAATATTTACTTCACAGCCTACATTTCATAATAATATTAAATATGTGTCCCTTTTACTGTTATTGTTTGTGTAAAGTAGGTAAATAGCTATATTCACAATTAATTTTAATTTATTAATGTAATGTTAATGTTTTCCTTGGTTTTAATGGCAGTAAATTGAAGCTCTGACACTGCTTGGTGCAGAAGCTGAAATTCCTGAGAGCTGTTCATACCCCAAGTGACTGAATGTAATGACTGGATGAGCAGAGTGTCCAGCATATAAAAGCAGGTGCTTGCAGCCGATCAATTCTGTCACCTGCAGTCCCAACTCTATGGTGCATGTTTGCTGTTGGTGTCCTTGTAGAAATTTCACAGCTCTGCTTTTGCTGGCCTGGATTCATTGAATGTTTTTTTCCCCAGTGCTTTAAAAATCTTAATGCCAAGTTATGACAGGCATTAATGTCATCTGGCAGAAACTCAGTGTCAAACCTAGAAAGTTCTCAGAACAACAGTCTCATGTTAATTGAATGGATGCACACAGGTTTAACTGGAGTTGCATGTGAAGATGATGATGGATGTGTACATGAAGCACGAAGGCAGTTAATGAAATGCTGTTTCTTTCAGCGTAAAGTTTGGAAGGCATGGACGAAAGTGAGCCTAGGTTAAGGGAAGTATTCCTAATGACTGCATTTAGATTGGAATATTAAAACCATAAGCTTCAGTTGGCCATCACCTTTTGTATGCTTTTCAATCTGTTTTATTTATTACTTTAAAATTAAATTTATCATTAATATAGTTTTCAATCAGAACAAGCTACAATGTCAAATTTATCATATTACACAACAGTTGGCTGGTGACAGATGAAATTAATCACATGAAAAATAGTACATACTGTCATGTTTGCTCAGGAGGCAGAGTATGATGTAGTCACATTTCAACACAGAAAAATCAAACAATTTCACATTTATTATTCCTCCTTAAATAAAAATAAATAATAATTGGTCAGAATCACAAGGCATGCTGAAATTATATTGCAACAATTCAGTCACTTTAATGATATATGTGAATTGTATGTCTCCAGTTATTATTTCAGTAGCCATTTGGACATAAAAATATCTAATGTAGAGATCCATTCCTCCACACTTAGCCTGTGCAAATTATTTTGCCTTTTTTGCAGAAGGATATTTTCTCACAAACATTAAACATCCTTGAAGTGGCTACTCTGAGCTAAGCTGATCCTTTGCTATTTAGAGCTTTGATTTATAAGATTAGATTTTCAGTAGTGTGGAGAATAAATTTTCCAAAACAAACTGTTAGAATGTCTCCATTATAACTCTGAGCAGAGCAGACAGCATATTTCAGAGGAATAGTTTAGCAAATTTATTAAAAGAAAAGCAAAACAGGGAGCTGAACAACGCATGTACAATATTCTAAAGTTCAAACCATGTATGTGAGAAGTGGATGTTCATTTACAGCTGATGTTACTGTAAACCATGTTAACTAGCCACTGAGAGAAATAACGAGGATTAATTCCGAGTTTCCATTAACGGGATGCATATTGGGTAGTTGGTTTGTTTTGTCAAATAGAACATTGGAATATTTTTATTTATGGTTGATCTGGATGAAGATAGTGAGTGGCAATGGTATCTTATTCTGGTTCTCGTTTGATAAATAGGTATTTAGCAAAATCAACATTTAGCTTTAGAAATAGTGGATAACTAAAGCAATAGATAAAAAGCTGTTGGATAATATAACTTCTCAAGAATTCTTAAGATGACATGAAAATACATTGTTTGATCACTTTATTAGCTACCTCCTGCACAAGTTGGCCACTGAGTGTGTGTTTGTACTTTTCCGCTGCTGTAGCCTCTCCACTTCAAGATTTGATGTGTTGTGCATTTAGATGTCTGCTACACGTGGTTATTTGAGTTACTGTCCACCTTCCAGTCAGCTTGAACCAGTCTGGCCATTCTCCTCTGAACGGTCTCATTAACAAGGCATGTAAACTCTAGAGACTGTTGTGCATGAAAATCCCAGGAGATCAGCAATTTCTGAGATATTCAATCCACTCTATCTCACGCCAACAATCATTCTACAGCCATTTCTTCTGCATTCTGATGATTGGTCTGAAGAACAACTGAACTTCTGGATGTTTTTATGTATTGAGTTGCCGCTATGAGATTGGCTGATTAGATATTTGCATCAATGAGTAGGTGAATAGGTGTATCTAATATAATGGGTACTAAGTATAAGTAACATGTATCTTGCCATAGGCATATGTCTTAATTCCTTGCATGTTTTTGTATAATATCATCAACAAAAATCAGTCTTGGGAAAAAAAATGTCAAAATCAGATGTAGTCTCATTGTAGCTGTGCAAGCCCCATCCCCACAGCCTCCCTTTCCTTATCCCTCTTTCCTCTATGACTACCGACATTCCTCCAACCCAACTGACATTAAACAGTACTTACACACAAAATGCTGGAGGAGCTCAGCAGGCCAGGCAGCATCTATGGAAAAGAGTATAGTTGATGCTTCAGGCTGAGACCTTTCATCAGGCCACTTCATTAAACTGTACTTGGCTATCTGGCATCAGAATTCTATTACATAGAATGTAGAAGTGAACAAATTAAAATGCATTTCCCTCATCACACTAATTAAAATTGTGCTTAAATACCACGATCACTGATGTATCTGATTTCCATGCACTTATAGATATATTTCAGAATTTATTTTAAGTAAGGATAGAAACCCAGATTTCAATTTGTTTCAGAGTAATCAGAAGGAACATTATATGTAAAATGAGTCATCCTCCAGTCAGCATTCTACTGAAAGCATCGGGTTAAGTCTATGCTGCAATGCCACAATAAATCAGATAGGCAAAAAATCTACTAATATAATTGGAATAAGGATTGGTACATTCACTAATTTGAATTAATGTAGACATAATGTAATAACCACTTGCTCATAATCAATGGTATCCTGAAGGCTCCTCTGAAGAAAACCTGAAATAAAATCGATAAAATTCAGCGAAGAGGGAAGGCAAATAAATGGGATTGTTGTTAATATATCTTTGTTAAAGTCAATATTCATGAATTTATGTAGCTATACAAAAAGGTTTTAAAGATTGAATGTTAAGGTCAAGATTCATTGCACTCAAAAACTGTCAAACCAACAGAAAGATTTGTTTACTGACAAAGAGTTTTTAACTTGAAACATTAACTCTGTTTTTGTTTCCAGCAAAATGGTATTACTTCCTGAATGGTTTATATTTACTTTTAATTTCATATACTTTTAATGTTTGTTTTAATTTATGGATAAGGGTGGATGTAGGGCCACAACACAGGACCTCAGTTCTTATGTTGCTTTGAGAAATGGTGTCAGTGTACAATTGTCAGATACTGCAATCTCTCTGGTAAAAGTATTCACACAATGTTGCTGGGTTCCAGAATTAAAACACAATATGGTGATAGATAAATAATTTCTAAATCAGGCAGGTGTACAAATTGGAGGAAAATCTGAAAGCATTGGTGTTCCAATGTACACATCACCATTTTCCCTCTCTTGATAGTAGTCACAGGTCTAGGAGGTTCTAAGCTGTGTATTTTATAGATAGGGAATCATACAGTTAAGGTATTCCCATAGTAGAAGGACTGAGTGATTTGAATGCTCATCAAATGAACAGCTGTGGCCGATCCAGTTAAGTTTTTGATCAATGGTGATTTCCAGGGGAGTAAATGGAGGGACTCAACTGATTCTATTTCAGCTAAGTGTCAAGAGTACAGGAGCAGATTATTTTTCATTGGTCTTTGTTAAACATTTGTGTGATATGGATGCTATTTACATATCATCAGCAGTACTTGATACTTATCATCCCATCCTTGAATGCTGTCAAATTTTGCTACATGCAGTCAGGGACAGTTCAGGAGTTGTGAATGAACTTGAGCAATGCATAATCACCTAAAATTGAAAGGCCACTGATGAAAAAGTTGAATATAATTGGGCCCTGTAGTACTCATTCAAAAGTCTCCTGGGACTAAGAAGACTGGCCTCCAATCTCAATTATCCTTTTTGTATATGTTACGATTCTAGACAGTGAAGTTTTCCCTTCACTCCACTGACACCGTTTCACCAGGACTCAACTCTTTCCTTCATGTTTCAACCAAAGTAAGAAAGAACACAAGAACATAAGAAAACAGACACAGGAAAAGGCCATCTGGCCCGTCAAGCCTGCTCCGCCATTCAATAAGATCATGGCTGATCTGGCCATGGACTCATCTCCACCCACCTGCCTTTTCCCCATAACCCTTAATTCCTCTACTATGCAAAAATCTATCCAACCTTGTCTTAAATTGATGCACCATTAATAACTCTCGGAGACGTGAGCCGAGAGATAGGCTAATATTAGCTGGAAGAGAGAGCACTATCAGCAGCAAGAGACCATCACACAACATCCTGGAGACTGAGGGAGGAGCAATGCCTCCAATCGCCTTTATACCGGGGTCTATGGGAGGAGCCACAGGAGCAGAGAGCGGGGGGGGGGGGGCATGTCCAGACAGGTATATGTAGTTCACCACATAAATATACTTACTGAGGTAGCCTCCACTGCTTCATTGGGCAGAATATTCCACAGATTCACCACTCTCTGGGAAAAATACTTCCTCCTCATCTTCGTTCTAAGTCTACTCCCCCAAATCTTGAGGCTATGCCCCCTAGTTCCAGTCTCGCCTACCAGTGATTTAGGAGCAGTGAAGTAATGTTGCAGCTATATAGGATCCTGGTCAGACCCCACTTGGAGTACTGTGCTCGGTTCTGGTCGCCTCACTTCAGGAAGGATCTCAAAGCCATAGAAAGGGTGCAGAGGAGGTTTACAAGGATGTTGCCTGGATTGGGGAGCATGCCTTATGAGAATAGGTTGAGTGAACCTGGTGTTTTCTCCTTGGAGCGAAGGAGGATGAGAGCTGACCTGATAGAGGTGTTCAAGATGATGAGAGACATTGATCATATGGATAGTCAGAGTCTTTTTCCCCGGGCTGAAATGGTAGTCACAGGTTTTAGGTGCTGGGGAGTAGGTACAGAGGAGATGTCAGGTGTAAGGTTTTTACTCAGGGAGTGGTGAGTGCATGGAATGAGCTGCTGGTGACAGTGGTGGAGGCAGATATGATAGGGTCTTTTAAGAGGCTTTTAGATAGGTACATGGAGCTTAGTAAAATAGAGGGCTATAGGTAAGCCTAGTAATTTCTAAGTTAGGGGCGTATTCAGCACAACTTCCTGGGCTGAAGGGCCTGTATTGTGCTGTAGGTTTTCTATGGTTCTATGTTTCTAAATAGAAGCCAAGATGTGGGATTGAGATTATAAAGGGAGCTGGAAAGGACATGTTATAATAGTAATGTCACAATTGCAAGGGGATTGGTAAAATCAGGTTGGTGTCAAATTGTTAGAGATTGAATTCATTGAATGCTTATGAGAAAGCTTTTTAGAGCAGCTTGTGCTTGAGCCTACCCAGGGAAAGGCAATCTTGGATAGCATGTTGTGTAATAACCCAGTTCTTATTAGGGAGCTTGATGCAAAGGAAACCTTAGGAAGCGGTATGATTAAATTCATACTGCAGTTTGAGAGGGAGAAGTATAAGTCACATGTATCAGTATCACAATGGAATAAAAGGAATTATAGAGGCATGAGAGAGGAGCTTGTCCAGGTGGATGGTGGGGAGGGGGGGGGGAATACTGACAGGGATGACAGTAGAACAAAGGTGGCTGAAGTTTCCTGGAATACTTCACAAAGTGCAGGATAAATGTGTCCCACAGAAGTTTTCAAATGGCAGGGCTAGGCAACCCTGGCTGACAAGGGAAGTTAAGGACAGCATAAAACCCAAGGAAAGGGCATGTGATGTCGCAAAAGTGAGTGGGACTGTGGCTGAGGGCAATTCTGTGGGTATATTTAAAGTAGTAGTTGATAGAGCCCTGATTGGTCAGGGTATCAAGGGATATGGTGAGAGGGCAGGTGTGCATTGAATTGGATCCGGGATCAGCCATGATGAAATGGCAGAGTGAACTCAATGGGCTGAAAGTCCTAATTCTACTCCTAAGTTTTATGGTCTAAGGTGATACAAAGTTCATGGCAGTTTTGTAAATGTGCTTATAGGGGTGTACCTGTACTTTGTACCATGTACCTGACTGATGCTGCTTATTAGATCCAGAGCAAGTACAACGATCTGACAGGTGTTGGGTGGTTGCCGATTGTCAGCTGTCACCATCGGGCTAGTAATTCCCTGATGGTGATAATAGTGATTCTACCATTATAGACATGCTGCTTTAATGATAACTAGCTACTCATTGCATTTCAGGGGTAGCGAACTGCAAAGTCTATCTGTCTAATGAGGGAGGGAAGTATGGACCTGGCATTTGCCATTAGCCATTAGAGCATGTTTTCTGTTATTCTACTTCTTTTTCTTCTTTTTAAAATAACTGTGTCTTGTTTCCAACTGAGACTACTATTCCTTTTTAGTGATTTATCAGTCTGCTAACTTTGGGTTTCATTTTGATTTGCCATTCCAACTGTCATTCCTCCATAGCTTTACAACAAAAATGTGCTTGGCAGATGGAAATTTTCTTGTTTTCTCTCAAGGACCTGTAAGAAAGTACCTTGGAAATAGTTATAGAAAGCTGCATCAGAAATAAATCAAAAGAGATTTTATTTTGTAAAGCAACTGGTTTTAATCAAGCACAATACAAATGTAAACTGTAAGGAATTGATGATTTCTGTAGGTTTATGTAGGTTATATTTTTAAACTTGTTTTGGCCTGAGTCGAAAGGTATATGAAAATGGCAAGTATTTAAGTGTATTAATTAGCCTCTTAGGCAAGTTTCATTTACCTGACTGTATTTTCTCCTGAGGGAATGCTGCATAGATTTAATTTTAGCATAAAGCCTTGCACCTGCGTCTAACAATTCAAAACCTAATCCTCGTGACATCAGCACACTGCAGTCTCTTAGCAGCTCCAGCAGCTGAGTTCTCAGATCTGAAGTCTGAAATGCTGTAACCTTAGGTCCACACACGAAGTGCAAAATATCCGATGTTCTTGCTTCAAAGGTAAATGTATCTAAATGCCCCATAACCATTAAACAATAGTTATCAATTTCACCTCAGTGACTAAATGGCAATTAAATGTCACTTATCTGTTTGACTTCTGGGGTAAGGTGACACAGGGTATTTAACAAGCAGACTTTCTGCTGTAATAGATGATGCCTCCAATCTGCACCTATGGTGTGGCTTTTGTTTCAAGGATTGCTGGGAACTTGATAATCTGTATGAAGAGAACCAACCCAGTTACTGGAATTCTGCTAAAAGTGGTGTCACTCGGAAAAGATAATAAAAAAGTTATCTGGCAAGTATGTTATTCCAGTGTCAAGATAATAGATAAAAATTTAAAATGTGCCTTGCTGCAATTTAAAATTGTGAACTCAATCTTGATTAGGTAGCGCAGTAACCTCTTGGCTTCTATGTCCAATAATATAATTTTAAGGAATATTTTTAAGTTAATTAATTTGTGAATTTTATGATAGAACCATGATAAAATGTGATTATATAATTACAGAATGTAATAATTCTGACTGAATAATATGCAAAGGTGTGAGTTTACACAAAGGAAGGGTAATAGATACATTGTGATATAACAATAGTAAGTAATATAAAGGACAGATAACATTATAGCAACTTTAAAAAAGGCAAATGTAAATTTGTCAAAGATATTTGGTCATTTGATCTTATTTCAAATGAGGCTTTGATGGTAACTTAAACAATTTATCCTGAAGAGTTAGTGCTGAGCAAACTGAAGATAGATAACTCCCCTGGTCCTGATGGAATGCATCCCAGGGTACTGAAAGAAATGGCAGAAGTGACGGTAGAGGTTTTCGTGATGATTTACCAGATTTCCCTGGACTCAGGGCAGTTCGCAGTGGATTGGAGAATGGTGAAGGTCATGTTCCAAAAATAATGTAGGCAAAAGGCAAGTAAATATAGGCTAGTTTGTTTAGCATCTGTAGTCGAGAAAATGATTGAAGCGTTCATTAAAGAAGAAATAACAAGGCATCAGGAAAGAAATGGACCCATCAGCCAGGCGCAGAATGGATTCAACGAAGGCAGGTCCTATTTGACAAACTTACTGGAGTTCTTTCAGGATATAACAAGTGCAGTGGATAGAGGGGAATAGATGACATTATTTACTTGGATTTCCAGAAGGCACTTGAAAAGGTGCCACATAAAAGACATCTATAAGATAAGGATGCATAGAGTTGGGTGTGATGTATTAGCATGGATAGAGAATTGATTACCTTGTAGTGATGACTTGCAGCAGACTGAAAAGCTTGAGCATCTAGATATTAGGAAAGAGGATGTGCTGGAGCTTTTGGAAAGCATCAAATTGGATAAGTAGCCAGGGTCAGATGAAATGTACCACAGGCTACTGTGGGAGGTGAAGGAGGAGATTGCTGAGCCGCTGACTATGATCTTTGCATCATCAATGGGGACGGGAGAGGTTCCCAAGGATTGGAGGATTGTGGATGTTGTTCCTTTATTCAAGAAAGGGAGTAGAGATAGCCCAGGAAATTATAGACCAGTGAGGCTTACCTCAGTGGTTGGTAAGTTGATGGAGAAGATCCTGAGAGGCAGGATTTATGAACATTTGGAGAGGTACAATATGATTAAAGGTAGTCAGCATGGCTTTGTACAGGGCAGGTCGTGCCTTACAAGCCTGACGGAATTTTCTGAGTATGTGACTAAGCACATTGATGAAGGAAGAGCAGTAGCTGTAATGTATATGGATTTCAGCAAGGCATTTGATAAGGTACCTCATGCAAGACTTATTGAGAAAGTAAGGAGGCATGGGATACAAGGGGACATTGCTTTGTGGATTCAGAACTGGCTTGATCACAGAAGGCCAAGAGTGGTTGTAGATGGGTCATTTTCTGTATGGAGGTTGGTCACCAGTGGAGTGCCTCAGGGATCTGCTCTGGGACCCTTGCTATTTGTGATGTTTATAAACGACCTGGATGAGGAAGTGGAGGGATGGGTTAGCTGGTTTGCTGATGATACAAAGGTTGGAGGTTTTGTGGATTGTGTAGGCCTGTCAGAGGTTACAGTGGGACATTGATAGGATGCAAAACAGGGCAGAGAGTGGCAGATGGGGTTCAACCCAGATGAATGTGAAGTGGTTCATTTTGGTAGGTCAAATATGATGGCAGATGGCAGAATGGCAAGACTCTTGGCAGTGTGGAGGATCAGAGGGATCCTGGGGTCCGAGTCCATAGGACGCTCAAAGCAGCTGCGCAGGTTGACTCTGTGGTTAAGAAGGCATACATTGTATTGGCCTTCATCAATCATGGAATTGAATTTAGGAGCCGTGTGTTAATGTTACAGCTATATAGGACCCTGGTCAGACCGGACTTGGAGTACTGTACTCAGTTCTGGACACCTCACTACAGGAAGGATGTGGAAGCCTTAGAAAGGGAGCAGAGGAGATTTATAAGGATGTTGCCTGGATTGGGGAGCATGCCTTATGAGAATAGGTTGAATGAACTTGGCCTTTTCTCCTTGGAGTGAAGGAGGATGAGAGGTGACCTGATAGAGGTGTACAAGATGATGATTGATCATGTGGATAGTCAGAGTCTTTTTTCCAGGGCTGAAATGGTTGCCTCAAGAGGACATGGGTTTCCAAGTTGCTGGGGAGTAGGTATAGAGGAGATGTCAGAGGTAAGTTTTTTACTCAGAGAGTGGTGAGTATGTGGAATGGGCTGCCGGAAATGGTGGTGGAGGCGGATACAATAGGGTCTTTTAAGAGGCTTTTAGATAGGTACACGGCTATAGGTAAGCCTAGTAATTTCTAAGGTAGGGATGTGTTCAGCACAACTTTGTAGGCTGAAGGGCCTGCATTGTGCTGTTGGTTTTCTATGTTTCTAATAGAAAGCAGAGCATGGATGTTACTATGGTTGGCAATCAGTGGTCAGCTGTTCACCATAGACATGAATGATCTGGAAGAGGGGACCGAGTGTAGTGTATCTAAGTTTGCTAATAATACTAAATTGAGTGGAAAAGCAAATTGTGCAGAAGATACGGAAAGGCCGCAAAGAGATATAGATAGGTTAAGTGAGTGGGCAAGGGTCTGGCAGGTGGAGTACAATGTTGATAAATGCGACGTCATGCACTTTGAAAGGAAAAATGAAAGAGCAGATTATTATTTAAATGGCAAAAATTGCAGCATGCTGCTGTGCAGAGGGACTTAGGAGTGCTTGTGCATTCATCACAAAAGGTTGGTTTGTAGGTGCAAATGGAATGTTGGCCTTCATTGCTAGAGGGTTTGAATTTAAGAGCAGGGAGGTTATGCTGCAACAGTACAGGGTGCTGGCGAGGCCACACCTGGAGCACTGCATGCAGTCCTGGTCTCCTTACTTGAAGAAGAATATACTGGCTTTGGGGCGGTGCAGAGGAGGTTCACCAGATTAATTCCAGGGATGAGGGAGTTAGACTATGAGGAGAGATTGAGTTGCCTGAACTATACTCACTGAAATTCAGAAGATTGAGAGGAGATCTTATAGAATCATATAAAATTATGAAAGGGATAGATTGGATAAAGGCAGGAAAGTTGCTTCTTAACCCAGAGGGAGGTGATGGGCAGGCAAGGAGATCAGGTAAGAGAAGGAAAAGGGGATGGGGAATGGTGGGGGGGGGAGGGTGCATTACCAGAAATTCGAGAAATTGATGTTCATACAATCAGGTTGGAGGCTACCCAGGAGAAGTACAACACCTCATTGCAGCAACAGAGGAGGCCACGGATTTACATACCATATTCAAACTACCCATTTTAATTCCACTTCTCATTTCCATTCCAATATATCAATCCATGGCCTTCTCTACTGTTGCATTGAAGCCACACTCAGGTTGGAGGAACAGATCTTATATTCTGTCTGGATAGCTTCCAGCCTGATGGCATGAACATCGATTTCTCGAAGCTCCATTAATGCCCCCATTCCCCTTTTCCCACTCTCACCTTACCTCATTACCTGCCCATCGCCTCCTCTGATGCTCCTCCCCCCCTTTTCTTTCTTCCATGGCCTTCTATCCTCTCTAACCAGACTCCCCCTTCTACAGTCCTGTATCTCTTTCACCTACCAACTTCCCAGCTCTGCCCAGTCCTGCCAAAGGGTCTCAGCCCAAAACGTGATCTGTACTCTTTTCCATAGATGCTGCCTTGCCCGCCGAATTCCTCCGGCATTTTATGTGTGTTGCATCGTTTTTCAAACTTCTGCAACACACAATGTTAGTGCTTGCAATGTTGAGCCATGACCGAGCAACCCGTTAGCATCTCCTTAGAGGACTCTCAGCCCATTATGGCTGCGCTTAGTAGGACCATGTTTATTCGCTTGAGTCAGTTCTCTTTTATTTAACACAAGTTAGTGGAGGCCATTGATGATTGGTGAGTGCTGTATTGCACAGAGGGAGCACAGTAGGCTGATGATGAGCGTGAAGTATGTTTTACGAGCATTGAATGGACTCACCCAACTTGGGCTGTGATGTCAACCTCTCCCTCCCAAATTACCCCCCCCCCCCCACTCCCCCCCCAACTTCCCCTGATGCACCGTGACTGACTTACGGGAGCGAACAAACTACTGGTGTAGGATAAATTGGAGAGAAATTTTCATTCTAAAGACAGTACAGTTTAGCGATTTTTGATGAGGGGGTGTGAGATGGAAGAGAAGGCTTCTAGGCCTGGGCCTATGGACAATTCTGACAGGGCTACTGATGAAGAAATACAATCTTCTGAGATACTTCACTGCACTAGTGCAACAACGGACACAAGAAAGTCTTATTTTTACAAAACTATAAAGTTTATTTATACAACAAATGCACAAAGTACAAACATTAAGAATTTACAAGACAATGAATAAATTCAAATAAAATGACTGTTACTATCTGTAAAAGTCAATTCCCTGGGGGTCCACCGCTCTCAGAAATCCTCCACTGTACCAATTGAGACTGTATGCTCCCTCTGTAAGAACAGCTGGGAGTGAACGTACCCTCGGAAGAGCTGGGCAGTCGGCCCAGACTGCACTCTACACCTTCTGTCGCCTAGACCCAAGACTGAACATCCTAGCCAGGCCCAGGAGTAAGCCCACCAGGGGATTCTCCCTCCGACTCGCTCCCTTCTGCACTGGGCATGGGGTGAAGTACAACCAGAACCTGAGCAGCCCCTTCAGATACTCAAACAACCTCTCAACCTCCATATCAGCGTGGTACACTGACTCCTCCCGGACACAGAACGGACAGGTGGACGGGGTGTCAGTACCCGTTACACGGTACTGTCCTATGCAACACCTTCCACCCCAGGTCCCCAATGTACAGGGGAAGGGCCCCTGCATAAAGAAATTTCCACTGGGGATCTCCTCCACTGCCAGATGGTGAAACAGACCATCAAGGTGAGTCTGGTCGGCAGACCACCCCAGGTCCACCCCAGGTCCCCAGTGTACTGGGGAACGGCCCCTGCATAAAGAGATTTCCACTGGGGATCTCCTCCACTGCCGGACGGTGAAACAGACCACCGAGGTGAGAAAGTCAAGAAAGTGAAAGATGTGCAGGAGCAGTCCATACAAGAAACGTTTTGGACCATCACAGAAGGGCTGCTCCATCCCCACAATATGGCTCACATTGTGTGGGACCCTCTCCCATGTGGTATCCCGAGGCCTGGGTCCGACAAGCACTCCCAGGTGGTGGTTCCACCAGAACACCTCAACTTCCCTGAGCTCCCTTGACACCCACCTTGATAGAATGGGGATCAGTCCCCCTTGCAGTTAGAGTACTGTTCCCCACCAGTGCAGGGGTACCCTGTCCAGATGAGACTAGACCTCATACCCTCACAGCTCTTGGTGAAAGCAAGGCAGTTCCCTCAAAGTGGCACAGCTGATGCTGTCCCAGTGCAGAAGGTGCATCGCCAACGCATGCCATCTCAGTGTGCTCATTGTATCTCGGCAGGGTCCAGAGTCGGAGTGCGGCCAGCTGGGTGCACTCACTCACCAATGACTGACAACCCTCCACAATCTAAAGACTCAATGCCTCCTGTTGCCCCTGAAGTCCACCATCTTCTTCTGGGTCCTGGCAACAAAAGCAGTGGGTGGGACTAAAATAATCAGCTGGTTCCATATCTTTGCAATGAAACCTACTGTCAATAGGTTATACATGGACTGGTTGTCCTATTCCATTGTGCCTAGTCTGTGGCAGACAACTTACAAAGGTAACAATGGCTCCAGCACAATTGAAAAGACATTAAACTACAAATCACAGCCATATGACATGTAAAAGTGCTGATTATTATAATCGACTATAGGAATTTCAAAACAAACAGATTAAAGCGTTTGAAAATAAAGTCACAGTCAGTAAAAGACTCCAAGAAGCAAGATATTAAGTACCTTTAAGATGCGTGTACTCGAGAATGGCTTAGCAGAAGAAAAGTTCTCAATAACGTGTTGAGTTGAAAGGTGAATTACAGGAATAGAAGGCCAGATTTTGCTAAATGCTTTGAAGATGAAGAATGGCTGCAGAAACTAGCCTACTTAGTAGACTTCTTTCATCATATGAACCAGTTGAACAAGTCTCTGCAAGGTTTCAACTTCGTTTCAAGATTCTTGGATTTAATAGGAAACAGAATCTTGCTGCAAAAAATCATACTGCAAAAGGAAATTTTGAAATTTTCCACTGCCGCTTGAGCTTGAGAGTGAGGAAGGATGTCAGAAATCCTTGATTCTTATTGAAAACCACCTGGAAGAACTGCAGAACAAAATTGAACAGTATTTTCCCTCCCTTTCAATGCAGGAGTATGACTTGGTAAGAGATCCTATCTCTGAATCTGCTGCTCAGCCTGAGAACTTGACTTTGAGAGAAGAGGAAGAACTTTGGGAGCTGCACTCTGATCGTGCACTCAAGATGAGATTTATTGACATGACCCTGCACAAGTTCTGGATTTCTGTTAACGAAGAGTATCCTGCCATTCATTGAAAAACTATGAAGATTTATTGCAGTTTTCAAGCTCTTACATATGTGAGCAAGCTTTTTCTTGTTTAACAAGCATCAAGAGCAAAGATAGAAATCATCTCATTTCAGTTGAAGGTGAAATCCTGTGTGCTTATCTCTTCAACTCAGAATTGAAAGATTTATTAGGTTTGCCTGATGAGTTTTTAAAATTCATGAAAGAGAAAGAAAGAGTAATTTCAAGAAAGGTAAGCGAAGCTTAACTATCTGTTTTTCCGAGAAAGGTTGGCTAAAGATTCATTCTCTACTCAAAAGAGCATTGACAATTATTTTTGGATTATTATATGTATAACTTACTGATCAAGCTAATGTACTGTGAGCTCTAGATAATAATTATTATGCAGGTGTTCCCTGAGACCTGAAAGTTATTTCAAGGGTTCCTCCTGGGCATAAAGGTTGAGAAGGGCTGGTGTAGGTGAACTTGAATATTCTGTATAGCTAACTAGCATGAAAAATAAGTTTATGAGTTAGTAATTTATTGTCTCTTGAAACTAAACAGCAAGTTCCTGGTGACCTAAGGAATTTTAATAGACAATAGACAGTAGGTGCAGGAGTAGGCCATTCGGCCCTGCTAGCCAGCACCACCATTCACTGTGATCATGGCTGATTATACACAATCAGTACCCCGTTCCTGCCCTCTCCACACATCGCTTGACTCCGCTATCTATAAGAGCTCTATCTAACTCTCTCTTGAATGCATCCAGAGACTTGGCCTCCACTGCCTTCTGGGGCAGAGCATTCCACATATCCACCACTCTCTGGGTGAAAAAGTTTTTCCGCATCTCTGTTCTAAGTGGCCTCCCCCTTATTCTTAAACTGTGGCCTCTAGTTCTGGACTCACCCATCAGCGGGAACATGCTTCCTGCCTCCAGTGTGTCCAATCCCTTAATAATCTTATATGTTTCAATCAGATCCCCTCTCTTCCTTCTAAATTCCAGTGTATACAAGCCTAGTCACTCCAATCTTTCAACATATGACAGTCCCACCATTCCAGGAATTAACTTTGTTAACCTACGCTGCACTCCCTCAATAGTAAGAATGTCCTTCCTCAAATTTGGAGACCAAAACTGCACACAATACTCCAGGTGGGGTCTCACCAGGGCCCTGTACAGCTGCCAAAGGACCTCTTTAACTTTTTTCATTTTAAACTTTTGTGTAAGCATACACTAGCCCTACATGACTATCTAGCCCAGAAAGCCAAAGAAAGTGCTTGAGTTGACTGTTTATTCCAATTTGCTAAAATGAAAGAAATGTTCTTGTGAGAACCTTACAAGGTTCTATGTGTGGAATTAACCAAACAGAATGTTATCTAACACATACAGTAAGCTCATTCATTTGAGGAATCATTCTTCTTCCATACTGCACTGCACATTGAAGGAGCAATAAGACTGGAAAGAGCTCAGAAGCTACTCAGTTCATAGGGTTTGGTGTTCATTATTAAGTGGCCCAGTAACACCATTGACTATTAAGCTGGCCTGTCCTGAAGGTCTGTGACATGAGGAGAGTAAGTCAGTAAGAAAAATTATCATCCTTTACAGATGTATCAGGCATTGACAGGTTTTGTAGAAACTTTTTCTCTGAGGTTTCTATCCATCCTCTTTTATGACCCTAGTACCATCATGAAAAATGGTATAAACTCACAGCAAATCTGTCAAGTCGAGAACTTAAATCCTTGGACCAACAATTGCAGCAGAAATGTATGCTCAAACATGAGACAGTCTACAGATGCTGGAAATCCAAAGCAACACACACAAAATGCTGGAGGAACTCATCAAGTCAGGCAGCATCTGTGGAAAAGAGTAAAGAGTCGATCTTTCAGGGTGAGACCCTTCATCAGGAGTGATACCATGGAAACATCCTATCCTTCACTCAGTCATTTCTATAGTACAAGTGTCATTAAGGAGTACAATAGATCAATGTAAGATAACATCTGAAATGGAGAAACATTCACAAAGTCCTAAAGGAATTCAGCTGGTCAGGAAAGTAATAGCAAGTTGATATTTGGTGTTGAAATTGAGATTCTGGTCTGATAAAGCTGGCCATCAGACTGTGTGAAGGCATAGCACTAAGTTATCATATAATCAGCTTAGATTTATAGAATTATAGACCACGACAACAGAGAAACAGGCCTTTCAGCAAATCCAGTCCGTGCTACCTTAGTTTTCTACCTAGTCCCATCTACCTGCACCAGGGCCATAACTCTTTGTATTTGTCTCATTCATGTATTAATGAAACTTCCCGTAAATACTGCAATTGAACCCATATCTACCATTTCCACTGGCAACCAGTTCCACACTCACACCATCCTCTGAGTGGAATAGATCCTCCTCAATTTCTCTTAAATATTTCACCATTTACCCAAAATGGCCTGTAATTTGGTTTTACACAACCTGAGGGGAAAAATACTTGTATGCATTCAGCCTTTCTATAATTCTGTAGATCTAAGATCTCCCCTTGTTCTCCTGAACTTCAAGGAATAACATACTAAAGCTATTCAACTGATCCCTGTAACTCAGGACCTCAAGTCCCAGCAACATTAGTGTAAAAACTTCCTCTGTACTCTTTCAAGCTTACTGATATATTTTCCTGTAGATAGGTGACCAGAACTGCACACAATACTTCAAATTAGGCCTCACCAATGTCTTTTAAAGTTTAATTTAACATCCCACCCTCTGTAGTCAATGCTCTGACTATGCAAACTCCAGCCCAGGCCAATGTGCCAAAAGCTTTCTTTATAACACTATACCTGTGATGCCACTTTCAAGGAATATTGGATATGAATACTTTATTATACACGTACCTCATTGGCTTACCATTCACAATATAATTTTTACCCTGGTTTGTTCCACCAAAGTGTAACACGTAATACTTGCATGTATTAAATTCCATATGTCATTTTCACCTCTTTTTCCAAACTATCCAAAACCCTGACAGATGTAGCAAAACTGGCAACTACAGAACAATTGCAGTTATTGTGTGTGTGTGTGTGTGTGTGTGTGTGTGTGTGTATATAATTACTGTTGAAAAAATCTTAGGCATGTGTATATAACTAGGATGCCTAACACATTTGAACAGAATTGTAGTAATTTTATGTATTGCACTGTACTGCTGCTGCAAGCCCCCACCACCCACCACCAAAAATTTCATGACATATGTGAGTGATGATGAAGTTGATTCTGGTACAGGTCTCTATTGCACACTGAGAGCAGGAAGGGAGCAGGAGAGGGCAATCGCAGTTTGGAATAGGGGGAGGAAGAGGGGAGGGAGCAGGAAAAGACCAGACAGATATTTTGTATTGATTAATAAACCAGTTGTTTGGAATTAAGTGACCTTCCCTGGTGTCTCAGGGCTGTGTGTGTCTACACCTGCTCCAACCACACCTCTGGCACTCCTTCTCAGCCACCTGTTCCACACCTGTCCTCCCTTGTTATTCCCAACATCCCTTTCCTCCCATCAGATTTACAACCTTGCTCTCCTTTCCATATTGACAAATACAGTTCTGTGCAAAAGTTTGAGTCACCCTAGCTAAATACATGTGCCTCAGATTTTTGCACAGTACTGTAAACCAATGTAACTCCAGACCATGGTCTCTTCTTGCTACTAACATCAGGCAACAGGTACAGGAGCCTGAGGACCCACACCACCTGGTTTAGGAACAGTTAGTACCTACAACCATCAGCCTTCTGAACCACAAACAGGAGAAAATCTGCAGATGTTGGAAATCTGAACAACACACACAAAATGCTGGAGGAACTCTGCAGGACAGGCAGCATCTATGGAATAAAGTACAGTTGAAGCTTTGAACCAAAACCCTTCAGCAGGACTGGAGAAAAAAGCTGCGGATTAGATTCAACATGTAGGGGAGTGGAGAAAGAACCACCAGGTGATAGGTGAAGCCTGGAGGGGGAGGGATGAAGTTCACATGGTCCATTTCCGACACCTCCCTTTCCTTTTTCAATCTCTGGAGACAGCTTATCCACTGATGCCTATTACAAACCCGTAGACTATCACAGCTACCTTGACGACACCTCGTCCCATTGTACTACATGTAAAAACGCCATCCCCTTTTCTCAATACCTCCATATCGCCACATTTGCTCACAGCATGAGGCTTTTCATTTGAGAGCAAACGAGAAGTCCTTTTTCAAAGAAAGGGGCTTCCTTTCCTTCACTTTCAATGCTACTCTCAACCACATCTCTTCCATTTCATGCATTTTTGAGGTTCCTCTTATCCTCACCTACCACCCCACCAGCTTCCAGCACATAATTGTCTTAAACTTCTGCCACCTCCAACTAGATCCCATGACAAGGCACATCTTCCTCCCCACCCCACTTTCCATAGGAATGTCTTCCACACGCAACTCCCTTGTCCATTTGTCCCTCCTCACTGACCTCCTTCCTGGCAGTTATCCTTGCAAGCAGAACAAGTGCAACATCTGCCCCTACACCTCCTTCCTCACTACCATCTAGGGCCCTAAACAGTCCTTTCAGGTGAGGTGATGCTTCTGTTGGGGCCTTTTGGGGTCTTTTGGTGTCTGGTGCTCCCAGTGTGGCCTCCTGTACATCAGTGAGACCCGACATAGATAGGTTCACCGAGCATCTATGCTCTGTTCATCAGAACAAGCAGGATCTCCCAGTAGCCACCCATTTTATTTCCTCTTCCAATTCCCATTCCAGTACGTTCACCCACGGCCTCTTCCAATGTCTGGATAAGGTCACACTTAGGTTGGAGGAACAACACATATTCCTTTTGGGTGGCCTCCAACTTGATGGCATGAACTTTGATTTCTCAAACTTCCGGTAACTTCCGGTAACTCTCCATTTCCCATCCCATTTTCCCTCTCTCACCTCATCTCACCAATCAACTTCCCAGCTCTTTACTTCATACCTCCCCTTCCCCTATCACCTGGTGTTCTTTCTCCCTTCCCCCCACATTTTCAATCTACTCCTCAGCTTTTTTACTCCAGTCCTGCCGAAGGGTTTCGACCCAAAACATTGACTTTTCCATAGATGCTGCCTAGCCTGCTGAGTTCCTCCAGCATATTGTGTGTCAGCCTCCTGAACCATTGTGCATAAATTCTCACACCTTAACTCTGGACTGACCCCACAACCTACAAACTCACTGTCAAGGACTCCAAAACTCATGTTCTCAGTATTATCTTTTTATTATTTGTATGGTTTGTCTCCTTTTGTACGTGGTCGTTTGTCATTCTTTGTTATTTATAGTTCTTCATAAATTATTTTGTATTTCTTTATGCTCCTGTAAATGCCTGCAAGAAAATGAATCTTAAAATAGTATATGGTGACATAAGTATACTTTGTTAATAAGTTGATCTTCATACTTTGACCCCAATCACCAGCAAAATAATAGATGTTATTGTTGAATGTCCTCCCAACAGCACCTATCAATAACCTGGTCTAGATTTTACCATCATCATAATGCTTCAGTTCTTGGCCCACACATGACAAAAGACCTGTACTCCTAAGATGAGGTGAATTGAGAGGTTAACCATATATGAGATATGCAGCAGATCACTTTGAATCTGGCCAATGGTTGTAAATTTAACCGATGTTCAAAGTGGAGTATATCCTGAATGCACACTGGAACTGTGAATCAGAAATCACTTTTTGATTTCAGAACAAGTGTTACCTTCTGAATCTCTGAAAACTGAATTGAAAATTGTCTTAATCAAAATAAAATGTTTGGTTAAAGAAAAAATAAAGATAAAAATAACATAGACTACTAAGAAAATTTAACAAAGTTTTTTTTAGAATGAAAGCATGTTAATGATTGAAATTAGTATGGATATTTCAGCAACAAACTTGGATGACAAAATACTACTTAAGTCACTAATATTTGGTGAATCAGTTTTCAGTAAATGAAATACTTCATATAAGTTAGCATAGTACATGTATTTAACTTAATTTCAATTTAATTTAATAGGTTAATCAAATGAAAATTAAAGGAAGTGCATTGAATTTAATATCACCACCTATCAATGTGTGAGTGAAGCTTATACTGCAGTGTTCAATCAGCCACCAACAGACAGATGGTTATTTTGAGCACTCTGTGAAACATGTGGTCCTTTTATCTTGTGCTGTATTTCAGCTGCTCGCAGGAACCTTGTTTATACATCATTTTCCTGCCCTCATTACAATCTTGTTTTACTTATGTTTCTTATGTTCATAGCTTTTTGCATTCTTTTTACAATATCCAGATGCCATTAACGGATTTACCAAGGGTTTGTCTCCTGGTGTTGTTTAGTCACTTGTTGTGTTCTGTGTTGTTCTGTTGAGCATTCTGGGTAAGCTATATTGGTGCCAGAATGTGAGCTGCCCCCAGCACATCCTTAGGTGTGTTGGTTGTAAACACAAACAACACATTTCATTTGATGTTAACATGTACTTGTTATAAATAAGTCTGAATCTAAAATGTTATTCACTAAAATGAAGATGGTTTGCCAAGTTAGCATTTTTTTCCTCCCTGGTAACAATGAGTGTCTTAATTTCTCTGGACAATATACATTCCTACTAGTGTGAGGGTGCGGTGACCTAACTGAATCGAAAAGCCAACTTTTGCTTTCTAGTGAGTTTATTTTTAATTCAATCCAGTCCCATGATTTTGTTCACCAGATGTACATAAGCTCCATTTGAGTTAAAACACTATAACATAATGCAATATCTCCATCTGCAAATACTATTCTTAATACACCCAGACTCTTCAATGTTTGACTTTTGCAATTGGAGTCTATTAATAACTCTTTGCCTATAAGTTGCCTTGTGTACTCCATTCAATTACATTCTCAACTAGTTACTTCCATTCTTTTTGTCAAGAAGTAGTTTGAGAAATTTCACTGAAAAGGACAAAACAAGGCTAGTTGATGGTGACTAGGTATGCCAACCCTGGGGAAGCTGAAGCAGTAATCAGAGGGTGGCTTTGTATTAACAGACAGTGAGTTTCATAGTAGGTGAGGTAAGGCTGAGGAACAAATGGAAAAGAAATATGAATAGGGGAGGGAGGTGGAAGAAGAAATGAAAATTAAATAAATGAAAGGAAGATGAAAAAGATCATGAGATTAGGAAATGTGTTTGAGAGAGAGAATATAAGGTTGGGGGGGGTATGGGCACAACCAGAAAATGTCTGAAACACTCAGCATGTCAGCATCATCTGTGGATATGGAAAAGGAACCAATGAAATGTTTGGTGATTCTCTCTGTACAGATATTTCCTTCCAGGTTTATTTTGTTTGTTAAGTAGTTCGTATTCAATGCCAACCACGGAGTGTGTTAGGAAATCCTCAGAAGTGGAGCAGAAAGAAGTCATCTTTGATTCTGTTGTATTGCCTACAGCAAAAAGAAAAGGAACAATTGGAAAATTTCTCCTTGACAAGCTCCCCGGCTACCCATGAGGACCCTTCCAGAGGTCAAATCCATCTGTTACTAAAATCCTAATTTTAATTCGGAATGTAGAAGAATGGCATTCTTCTACCACTAAAAATATCCTCTAATGTCATTAAATATTTCTACATTTTTGTTAGGTACAAAGGTTCAAATTATTGACCTAGATAATAGAAAAGAACCAGATTCATATAGTGTGTGTTAATCAGGGTGGAAATATTCTTGTTCTAACTGGAGGAGTACATGGAAGTGTTTTGAAGCATTCTTGGTTAATACAAACAACAGTTGATAATAAAACAATGCACTCGCCTAGCATGGATGAAATGTTTAATGTACTGCACACTGTTAATCAAGTAGGTTCTTTGTGCTGGACAGTATGGAATGTCTTAATATAGAACTGCTTCCAGTCAGGCTTCTGGAGTATAATTATGACTTCTTTCTTTCAGTACTCAGTTTCTGTTAACTACTAATTCCACTTGCTTTCTCGTTATCTAGTTTAGCTTATACATGATACTGTATATATTACATATAGTTGTATAACTTATACTTAGGAGCCTTTTCTTTCTCCGCTCCATTGAACAAATAAAAATGTTCACACTTTATTTTCTTGGAATGTATTCATTTTACCTCTATGTGTTGAACTGCATCTGCCACTTGTCAGCCGTTCTCCTGTCCTTTTATTTGTGTCCACCTGCAGTCTTTTGCACTTGTTTATGCTTTACTCTCCTTCCAGTTTCTTTCTGATAATAAACTATCATCAATCTAGCACATAGGTACTGTATGTGTCACAAAACAAATCTGCCTAGCCAAGCTCAAAGAGGAGATTTTATTGAGTCTATACTGCTATTTGTCAGTGTTGCCAGCCAATAGCAGATGTCAGAAATATGGGCATATTGCCCAAAGTTATTTTTATGGCTAGAAAATTACAGAATATTCATTATGTGCAGCCAGCTGGTGAAATTCTCCTTACCTGCTGTGCAAGTTGATGAAACTGGACTTCCCTATAATTGCTAAATTTTGGGCTAAATTATTTTCAATAGAAAGACCATATATAGCAGCAAGGATGGATTTGTTAAATACAAGTTGTCTGTTAAGATTGATTTGTCTATGGACAATCAAATCATGAATAATAATCAGATATAAAATAGATTTGGTGATGAAATATGGATGCAGGGATCTGAAAGAGCTGGCTAAAGAGATTGTGGAGGCATTATTAATGATCTTTCAAGAATCGCCAGACTCTGGAATGGTTGCGGAAGACTGAAAATTGCACATGTCACTCCACTCAAGGAGGGAGAGAGGCAGAAGAAAGGAAATTACTGGCCAGTTAGTCTGACCTCAGTAGTTGGGAGATTTTAGAGTCGATTGCTAAGGATGTGGGTTTGGGGTGCTTGGAGGCTCATGATAAAATAGGCCATAATCAGCATGATTCCCTGAAGGGAAAATCATGCTTGACATATCTGTTGGAATTCTTTGAATAGATAACAAGCAGATTAGACAAAGGAGAACTGGTTTACGTGGTGTACTTGGATTTTCAGAAGGCCTTTGTCAAATTGCCACACATGAGGTTGATTAACAAGCCACAAGCTCATGGGAATACAGGAAAGAGTCTAGCATGGATAAGGCACTGGCTGACTAGCAGGAGGGAAAGAGCGTGAATAAAGGGAGCATTTTCTGGTTGGCTGCAGGTGAGTAGTGGTGTTCCACAGGGGTCTGTGTTGGGACAGATTATTTTTACTTTATATGTCAATGACCTGGATGATGGAATTGATGCCTTTGTTGCAAAGTTTGCAGATGATATGAAGATAGGCGGAGACACAGGTAGTTTTGAGGAAGCAGGGAGGCTATGGAAGGAATTTCAAAGAAGAGGCAAAGAAGAGGCGGATGTTGGAAAGTGTATTTTCATGCACATTAGTAGAAAAAAGTGAAAAGGTTGACTATTTTCTAAATAGAGGGAAAATAAAAAGAACTGAGGTGCAAATGGACTTGGGAGTCCATGTGCATGGTTCCCTAAAGTTTAATTTGCAGGTTGAGTCTGTGGTTGAGGAAAGCAAATGCAATGTTAGCATTCATTTCAAGGGCACTGGAATATAAAAGCAAGAATGTAATATTGAGACTTTATAAAGCACTAGTGAGGCCTCACTTGGAGTATTGTGAGTGGTATTGGGCCCCTTGTACTAGAAAGGATGTGCTGAAATGGGAGAGGAGTCAAAAGAGGTTTACAAAAATGATTCCAGGATTGAATGGTTTGTCATTTGTTCTTAAATACTCTTTAATGGCTCAGGCCCTGTATTCACTAGAACGCAGAAGAATGAGGGATGACTCATTGAAGCCTGTCAAATGGTGAAAGGCCTTGATAGAGTAGATATGGAGAAGATATTTCCTTTGGTGGGAATGTCTAAGACAGCCTCAGAATAGGGGGCATCCTTTTAGAATGGAGATGAGGAAGAATTTCTTAGCCAGAGAGGGTTGAATCTGTGGAATTCTTTGCCGCAGGCAGTTGTGGCGGCCAGGCCTTTGTGTATAATTAAGACAGAGCGTGATAGATTTTTGATTAGTCAGGGCACAAAGGCATACAGGAAGAAGGCAGGAGATTGGAGCTGAGAGGAAAATTAGATCAGTCATAATGAAATGCTGAAGCAGATTCGATGGGCCAAATGGCCTAATTCTGCTCCTATATCTTATGGTGTTATGGTCTTATCCATTTGCACTGGTCAACCAATTATCATTTTCCTTTGGAATACTGGCAAGTAAAGCATCTTTAAGAAGATGAAAGCAACAGTCCTTCCAGTGAAGGTGATCCTGGATTCATGTTATTGGATGGAGCTGTCCAGAAATTTGACTTAGTAACAATCAATGAAGAATACTATAGTTCAGAGCCAGGAAAGTTTATCACTTGTAGGAGGTCCACAGGCACATATTATCTTCAATCTCATATAATCATGTTTTGTTCAGTTAAGCTGCCATTGATAAACATCGAAGGAATGTAATAATTTAATATTAGTTAGGGGAACAAGGTCAGTATCAAATTTGCCCCAGACTTTCTACCACCTTGGATCAATTGTTTTTGTGGAACTCTTAGAAGAGTTGTTGACCCATGATATAATTTCTGATAACTGATATTTCAGCTGCTGCAACTCAACAACGTGTTACTGTCGTGGAAGAAAACTTCTATCATGTTACATCAGACTGTTAACAAACTTCCAAGCAGTCACAGAATAATTTCCTGCAACATTCACACATGGGCATGCAGCTTGGTCATTGTTCAAAGTGACAAGCCAACCATTACGGTGGTTCAGCTATCTGCTGTCCAGTAGGTGACAGGAATTGTTGAGCATCTTTCCTGACTGGTGGGTGGTTGGTTGGGTGGACAAAGTTAGATGGCAGCCATGGTAAAACTTCCCTGAAGAGCAATCAACTACCTTCTGTCAGCATGACCCCCTTCATCATGGAGGTAGCAATGTTGTACTGCAAATGTAAGGTGTTGGCAAGATCACTCTTGGTGTACTTTGAACCATTTGGGTATTTTCATTTAAGGAAATGCATTACTGCATTGAGGACAATTCAGAAGGGAAGAGTAAAGTCAGGCATCATAACTTTCTGCAGGGGCAAGTCACATCTTTTTAACTTGCCTGAGTTTTTAAACAAGGTGATGGGGTAGATTGATGATGGTAGTGCCATGGATATATTCTTCATGGATTTTAATAAAGCATTTGATAAGGTCCCTCATGGGATGCTTATCCAGAATATTAAGATTCATGAAATCTATTGTGAATTGGAGATTTGGATTCAAACTGGCTTGCCCAGAGAAGACAGAGTTCAAATTTCAAAGTAAATTTATTATCAAAGTACATGCACGTCATCCTGCACAACCCTGAGGTACATTTTCTTGCAGATCATTCTCAATAAATTCATAATAAAATAAATACTGTGATAGAATCAATGAAAAATGCACAAACTTGGGCATTCAACTAGTGTGCAGTAGACAGCAAACAGTCACATACAAAAAGAAATAAATAATGATAATAAATAAATAAACAATAACTATTGAGAACACGAGCTGAAGAGTCTTTGAAAGTGAATCCGCAGGTTGTGGGAACACTTTACTGATGGGGTAAGTGAAGTTGAGTGAAGTATCCCCTTTGGTTCAAGAGCCTGATGGCTGAGGAATTAAAACTGTTCCTCAACCTAGTGGTGTGAGCCCTGAGGCTCCAGTACCTTTTTACTGATGGCAGCAGCAAGAAGAGAAATGCCCTAGGTGGTGGGCATTCCTGATGATGGATGCTGCTTTCTTATGACAGTGATTCATGTAGATGCACACAATAGTTGGAAGGGTTTATCCATGATGGACTGAATCCTCTCCATTACTTTTTTAGGATTTTCTGTTCAAGGGCATTGGTGTTTCCATACCAGGCCAGGATATAGCCAGTCAATATGATCTCCTCAACATATCTATAGAAGTTTATCAAAGTTTTAGACATCATGCGGAATCTTTGCAAACTCCTAATGCAACTAGAAGTGATGTTGTGCTGTCTTCAAAAGTGTAGGATAGTGGTTGAAGAGATGTAACCTAGCTGGAGGTTTGTGATTAGTTGTTTTCCATAGGGATCCATACTGGCAACTCTGCTGTTTGTGTTGTATATAAACAACCCGCATGGAAATGTAGACGGGTGGGTTAGTAAGCTTGCAGATGATATGAAGATAGCTGGCAAAGAAAGCAGCAGGGTATAGAGGAGTTGCAGTTATGGGCAGAGAAATAGAAGATGGAGTTTAACCTGCACAAATTTGAAGTTTTGCACCTTTGTTGGTCCAATCTAAAAGATACTACACTGTTTGGGCTAGATCCATAACAATGTTGATGATGAGAGAGATCTTGGTGGCAAAGTTGATAGCTCCCCGAAAGTGGCTACACGGGTTGACAGGGTAGTTAAGAAGGTTTAAGGTATGCTTGCCTTTATTATTCAAGGCTCAAAAAAGCTCAAAAGTCAAGACGTTAGGTTGCAGTTGTATAAAAGTCTTGTTCAGCTACAGTTCTGGTCACACCATTATAGGAATGATGTTGAAGATTTGGAGAGGGTGCTGAAAATGGATAATGCCTGGTTTAGAGTGCATGTACTATCATAAGAGTTTGGACAAGCAAGGACACAAGGTCTGTAGATGCTGGAAATCCAAAACAGCACACATTAATTGCTGGAGAAACACAGTAAGTCGGGTAGCATCTATGGAAGTGTATAAACAATCAACATTTGCAAACCTCTCCCCCCATTCCTCACTCTGATCTTTTATCTCCTCTCACCTACCTATCACCTCCCACTGGGTCACCTCCTTGTTCCCTTTCTCTTATAGTCCGCTCTCCTCTCCTATCAGATTCTTTCTCCCCCAGCCCTTTACCTTTCCCACCCGCCAGGCTTCACCTATCACCTTCCAACTAGTCTCCTTCCCCTGCCCTCATCTTTTAACCTGGCATCTTCCCCCTTCTTTCTCAGTCCTGAAGAAGGGTCTCAGCCCAAGTTGTTGACCTTTTATTTATCTCCACAGATTTACTTGCTCGGTAAATCTGTGCAGCATTTTGTGTCTGTTGTTTTGGACAAACATGGGTTGTTTTTTCCAGGGTGATCTAATAGAGATTTATAAGATTATGAAAGGTATAGATAGAGTAGACAGGTAGTATCCTTTTCCCAGGTTTTAAATGTGTAACACCAGAGTGTAAACATTTAAAGTGAAAGGGGAAAGTTCAAAGGAAAGGTGAGGGGAAGTTTTTTTACACAGAGAACAGTGCCTGTAATGTGCTGTCTGGAGTGTTGGTAGAGACAGATACATTTGGCATGTTTAGGAGATAGATAGGCACATGAATGTGAGGGAAATGGAAGGATGGGTCATTGTGTAGGCAGAAAGGATTAGTTTAGAAAGTGTCATAGTAAAGTTGATGCACCATCAATAACTCTCGGAGATGTGAGGCAAGATATAGGCTTTTATTGGCTGGAAGAAAGAACAAGCAGCAAGCGACCACCACACAGCATCCTGGAGACTGAGGCCGGGGCTGTGCCTCCAATCGCCTTTACACCGGGGTCCGTGGGAGGAGCCACCATCTGTGGGAGGAGCCACAGGAGCAGTCAGCGGGCAGGGGGGTGCATGTCCAGACAGGTATATGTAGTTCACCACAAAAGTACAACCCAGAAACAGGTCCATAGGCCCATCTAGACTTTGCTCAGCTATTTAATCTGCCTACTCCCATCACTGTGCACCAGTTCCATGGCTATCCATACACTTATCATCCATGTACCTATCCAAACTTCGCTTGAATGCTGAAATCAAGCTTGCATGCACCAATTGTGCTGGCAGCTTGTTCCTCACTCATGACTCTGAGAAAAGAAGATACCCCTCATGTTCCCCTTAAACTTTTCACCTTTCACCCTTAGCCCAGAGTTGTAGTCCCACCCAATTTCATTTGATTAATAATTTAATTGGTCCAGCACAGTATTGTAGGCCAAAGGGCCTGTTCTCGTGCTGTACTGTTCTATGTTCTATATTCAGTAAAAATGCATCGTGTTAGCCAATTTGAAAGAGAGGTTAATAGAATGAGGAAAATTTAAGGAGGATTGTTTCTAGCTCATTATCAGGTAGAAAAAAGAGAAGTTACTTGGTAGGTTAAAAGTTGAGAAGGTGTATTCCCTCATGGAAAAATCTAGAACAAGCGGACATTGTTTCAGAATAAAGAGCCACCTAGTCAAAGCCAAAGTGGAAAGGAATTTCTTCTCTCAGATGGTTATGAATCTTTAGAACTCTCCATCGCAGAGGGTTATGAAAGATAGTCATTGAATATATACAAGATTGAAACAGACGATATTTTGCATTGCTAGGAAGACAAGGGTTAAAAGAGGCAGGCAGCTTGAAGTTTGTAAGGTTATTTGTTTCACCCTGTTCTGATTTCTTATGTTCTTAGGAGAACATATTACTGAAACTTACACTCTTGTTGTGAAATAATAGGCAGCTGCTTCACTTATGCTTAATTGGTGCAGTCTGAAGCCAGCTCTACTAGGCACTGTGCAGAGCCATCTTGTCAAGTCATGGAATACCAAAACATAGGAATGCAACGGTAGATTAGGGCAGATGTTGTTCAGGCTATAGGAAGAAGGGCAAGAACAATAAGTCAATTTTGTATGTAATTTGCAAATTTTAATTTAGGAAATTGAATGAAATGTCACTAAGAATATGCTTTTATATTTACAAATTGGTCAAATTCAATGATTAGTAAAGGAGGAAAGGTAAGTTATGGAATTGAATGTGCCAAGTAACCTGGGGCTTTGTTTACCACTTAAACAGACATATAAGCTTTTCATGGTCACTCCAAAAGGAATGACTATGTCACTTAAGTCTGTCCTCTTCCACCTCTTTTTTAATTACTCTCATGGAGTAAGACAGCATGGAAGAAGGCTCTCTGGTTCAACTGCTCTATGCTGACTACAGCATCCTCCCTCCTAGTCCCAGATTCCAGCAGTTAGCACATAACCCTCCAAGCCCCTTATAATGTAGAGATCTATTTCTTTTAAAGCAGTACCCCCACCACCCCCTCTTAGCACTACATATTGAACTGTTGTCTACACATGTGCATTGTTCTCTCTCTCTCGTTGCAATGTGAGTACACCAGTTAAAGCTATTTCCCACAAACGTGTTTTTATTTAATCGATATGTAGTTGTGCATGAACACAATAGTACGGTCTGAATGTCAGGCGATATCATGAACTGCGCTGACAGTAATGGGATGAAACAGCAGAAGAAAGCCAAAGGAACACATGAGTAACAGTGAACGACGCACTGAATTTAAAATGAAAATTATGTGGCGATGGCTTCAGTCGGGAAAGTTGATGTATTTGATGGTGCTAATGAAGGCTGTCATATATCGAGGGGGTTGAACTGTATTGTAACATGAACAAAAGAAAGCCCATAACTTTCTTTGTTTAATGGGCCCAAGAACATACAGTCTCTTATGCAAACTAATAACTCCTGCAGAGCCAGCAAGCAAGATCTTTGATGAAATTGTTGCAACTTTACAAATCACTTGAGCCCTAAACTACTAGGCAAACTGAAAGTAAACATGACATACGGAGGCCAAACACAGCAGTTAGAGCTTTATGTATTGAAAAGTGGAGGGTCAGCACTTTTTGGATTTGAATGGTTGAGACAAATTCAACTAGACTGGCACTCAATCAAAGCTCTCAGTGTGGCATCAACAGGCAATTGCAGCCCCAGTGGTAGCACTACATACTGAGCTGGCATCTCTCTTGGTCTCTCATTGCAATGTGAATACACCAGATGAAGCCATCTCCCATGTGCTTGCTTTTATTTAATTGATATGTAATTGTGCACAGACAACACACCCCTCCTTTCCATATAACTATACAAATATCTCTTAAATATTGCAATTGTACCTGTTCAACCACTTCCTCTGACAGAAAGAGTAGGAGAATGCGGAGGAGAGGAACAATGCTTTTCATTACTCAGGACATGAAATTTAGGTATAGGGACATTACTTAACACTCTCTGTGTAAAGAGGTTACCTCTCAGGTCTTTTTAAAATATTTCCTCACTTATCTTGTGAGTCTTATCTTATCTTATCTCACTTATCTTCAATTTATGGACTCCCTAACCCTGAGGAAAACACTGTCTGTCTACTTTATCCATTCCCTCATAATGTTATAAACTCCTTTGAGGTCTTCCCTCATTCTCCTGTGCTACAGTGTATAAGGATCTAGCCTGGTCAACCTCTCCCTCTAACACAGGCAGAATCCTTGTAAATCTCTTCATCACCCTCTCCAGCTGGACAATGTTTTTCCTAAAGGAGGGCAACTAAAACTATATACAACATTCCAAGTGTGGCCTCACCAATGACTCTTGTCTTACAACTGTAAAATAACGCCTGAATTTATTGCCCTGACCAACAAGGGATGTCATTCTTCTCCTCTGTATGCTCTGACATTTCCTGCTATGTAGATGCTTGCCATAAAGCTAGTGTCATCACCTGAAGCAGAAATGGAGTGCCAAAACGTTGTGTGCAGCAGGCCATGAAAATCTGAACTGACTAGAAATTTAGGCTCTTCCAAGGTACTCCACCTATCAAAATCTTTGTTTTGTCATATTATGAATCTGCACCATTACATAGTCACTTATTTCTACATGTGTTGCTCTCTGAGATTACAGGAAAATAATAGACAATAGACAATAGGTGCAGAAGTAGACCATTCGGCCCTTCGAGCCTGCACCACCATTTTGAGATCATGGCTGATCAATCACTATCAATACCCAGTCCCTGGCTTGTCCCCATATCCCTTGATTCCCCTATCCATAAGATACCTATCTAGCTCCTTCTTGAAAGCATCCAGAGAACTGGCCACCACTACCTTCCGAGGCAGTGCATTCCAGACCCCCACAACTCTCTGGGAGAAGAAGTTTCTCCTTAACTCTGTCCGAAATGACCCACCCCTTATTCTCAAACCATGCCCTCTGGTACCGGACTCCCAGCATCCGGAACATACTTCCTGCCTCTATCTTGTCCAATCCCTTAATAATCTTATATGTTTCAATCAGATCCCCTCTCAATCTCCTTAATTCCAGCATGTACAAGCCCAGTCTCTCTAACCTCTCTGCGTAAGACAGTCCAGACATCCCAGGAATTAACCTCGTGAATCTACGCTGCACTTCCTCTACAGCCAGGATGTCCTTCCTTAACCCTGGAGACCAAAACTGTACACAATACTCCAGGTGTGGTCTCACCAGGGCCCTGTACTAATGCAAGAGGATTTCCTTGCTCTTGTACTCAATTCCCTTTGTAATAAAGGCCAACATTCCATTAGCCTTCTTCACTGCCTGCTGCACTTGCTCATTCACCTTCATTGACTGATGAACAAGGACTCCGAGATCTCTTTGTATTTCTCCCTTACCTAACTCTACACCGTTCAGATAATAATCTGCCTTCCTGTTCTTACTCCCAAAGTGGATAACCTCTCACTTATTCACATTAAACATCATCTGCCAAGTATCTGCCCACTCACTCAGCCTATCCAAGTCACCCTGAATTCTCCTAACATCCTTATCACATGTCACACTGCCACCCAGCTTAGTATCATCAGCAAATTTGGTGATGTTATTCTCAATGCCTTCATCCAATTCGATAACGTAAATGATAAACAGCTGTGGTCCCAATACCGAGCCCTGTGGCACCCCAATAGTCACCACCTGCCATTCCGAGGAACACCCATTCCCCGCTACCCTTTGCTTTCTATCTGCCAACCAGTTTTCTATCCATGTTGAAACCCTGCCCCCAATGCCATGAGCTCTGATTTTACTCACCAATCTCCTATGTGGGACCTTATCGAATGCCTTCTGAAAATCGAAGTACACTACATCCACTGGTTCTCCCCCATCTAACATCCTGGTTACATCCTCGAAAAACTCCAACAGATTAGTCAAGCATGATTTAGCCTTGGTAAATCCATGCTGGCTCGGCCCAATCCTATCACTGCTATCTAGATATGCCACTATTTCATCCTTAATAATGGACTCTAGCATCTTTCCCACCACTGATGTCAGGCTGACAGGTCGATAGTTCTCTGTTTTCTCCCTCCCTCCTTTTTTAAAGAGTGGGATAACATTAGCCATTCTCCAATCCTCATGAACTGATCCTGAATCTAAGGAACATTGGAAAAAGATTACCAATGCATCCGCCATTTCCAGGGCCACCTCCTTTAGTACCCTAGGGTGCAGACCATCTGGACCTGGGGATTTGTCAGCCTTCAGTCCCATCAGTCTTCTCATCACCGTTTCCTTCTGAATGTCAATCTGTTTCATTTCCTCTGTTACCCTATGTCCTTGGCCCATCCATACATCTGGAAGATGGCTTGTGTCTTCCATAGTGGAAACAGAGAAATGGCAGAAGAATTTAATGAGTACTTTAGATCTTTAGATGTGTACTTCACCCAATTCATTCTTCAAGGGCCCAACATTGTTCTTAACTATCTTCTTTCTCTTCATATACCTAAAAAAGCTTTTGCTATCTTCCTTTATATTCCTGGCTAGCTTGCATTCATACCTGATTTTTTCTCCCCGTATTGTCTTTTTAGTTAAGTTCTGTTGTTCCTTAAAAACTTCCCAATCATCTGTCCTCCCATTCACCTTAGCTCTATCATATTTCCTTTTTTTTAATGCTATGCAATCTCTGACTTCCTTTGTCAACCACTATGGCCCCTTCCCCCCCCCCCCCCCGAATCCTTCCTTCTCTAGGGGATGAACTGATTTTGCACCTTGTGCATTATTCCCAAGAATACCTGCCATTGCTGTTCCACCGTCTGTTCTGCTAGGCTATCAGTCCAGTCAACTTTGGCCAGCTCCTCCCTCATGGCTCCATAGTTTCCCCTGTTCATCTGCAACACTGACACCTCCGAGCTTCCCTTATCCTTCTCAAATTGCAGATAAAAGCTTATCATATTGTGATCACTACCTCCTAAAGGCTCCTTTACTACAAGATCGCTTATCAAATCCTGTTCATTACATAACACTAAATCCAGAATAGTCTTGTCCCTGGTCGGCTCTCGTACAAGCTATTCCAAGAATGCATCCAGTAAGCACTCTACAAACTTCCTATCCTGTGGTCCAGCACCAACCTGATTCTCCCAGTTCACCTGCATGTTGAAATCCCCCATAACTACTGTGACATTACCTTTGCCACATGCCAATGTTAACTCCCTATTCAACTTGCACCCAATATCCATGCTACTGTTTGGTGGCCTGTAGACAACACCCATTTGGGTCTTTTTGCCCTTACTGTTCCTCAGTCCTGACCCTATGTCCCCCCTTGCAAAGGGCTGAATCTCATTCCTCACCAACAGGGCCACCCCACCCCCTCTGCCCACATTTCTGTCCCTACAATAGCACGTATACCCTTGTACATTCATTTCCCAGGTCTGATCTCCCTGCAGCCATGTTTCTGTTATCCCAACAACATCATAGTTACCCATTTGCACCTGGGCTTCAAGCCCATCCACCTTATTTCTGACACTTTGTGCATTCAGATATAGAATTTTTAACCCATTTCTCCCCTCTCTGTTTGAATCGCTGCCTATTGTGCTTAACCCAGCTCCCCGAACTCCCATCAGGCTATACGCCCCTAGAATTTTGTTGTTCTTCCTAAATTTACTTATTCTTTCAACACATTTAACTCCATGTTCCGTCAGACCATCCCTCTGTACATGAGTCCTCCTTATCACTTGTTCCGCCCCACTTTCCTCTACTACACACATAATATTCCAGAACTGTGTAGTCCCCACCTGTCCTTTATTCTTCCTTCGCTATCCTCCCACACATTCTGGATCCCAGCCCCCTGCAAATTTAGTTTAAACCCCCCCAAGAAGCACTAGCAAACTTCCCTGCAAGAATGTTAGTACCATTCCAGTTCAGGTGTAAACTGTTCCTTCGGAACAGATCTCACCTTCCCTGGAATAGAGCCCAATTATCTACACACCTGAAGCCCTCCCTCCTGCACCATCCTCTCAGCCACGTATTAATCTTTATAATCCTTCTGTTTCTTGCCTCACTCATACGTGGCACAAGTAGCAATCCTGAGATTGCTACCCTGGAGGTCCTGCTCTTCAGCTTCACACCTAACTCCCTGAACTCCCTACACAGGACCCCCTCACTCATCCTACCCACGTCATTGGTCCCTACATGGACCACAACATCTGGATTCTTGCCCTCCCTCTCGAGAATAACCTGCACCCGATCTGAGATGTCTCGGACCCCGGCACCAAGGAAGCAACATACCATCCGAGACTCCTGATCATCCCCTCAAAATCTCCTATCCGCCCCCCTGACTATAGAATCCCCTACCAATACCGATCTCTTCTCTTCCCTCCTCCCCTTCCTAGTCAAGGGTCCAACCTCAGTGCCAGAGACAAGACCACTGCAGCTTGTTCCTGGTAGGTCATCCCCACCAACAGTATCCAAAACGGTATACTTATTGTTGATGGGAACGGCCACAGGGGTGCTCTTCTCTCTCTGTCTGCTCCCCCTGCCTTTCTTGACTGTCACCCATTTGCCTACCTCCTATCTTTTCGGTGTGACTGCCTCCCGATAACTCTTATCTATCTCTGCCTCTGCCTCCCGAATGATCCGTAGTTCATCCAGCTCCTGCTCCAATTCCCTAACTCGGTCTGATAGGAGCTGCAGCTGGATGCACCTGTTGCAGGTGTGGTCATCATGGACAACTGTGTTGACCCTGACCTCCCACATACTGCATACGGAGCACACCACTTCTCTGACTGTCTCCCCCATTACCTGATCCTAGATTAGTCAGAATAAATGAAAAACAGTCGTCTTGTCGAAGCCCGCTGAGCCAAAGCTAAGCTCTCTGCTCCTGCGCACTCCACTGCCCGCTCCCGAAAGTGGGTCGCTTTTTAAAGCCCGCGCTCGTCGCTGATGTCACCCGTGCTTGCGCAGCTTTACCGTACTCCTCAGGTATTCTCCAGGTAGGTCCGAGGGCCAGGTTCATCAGTGAATACTAAAGGTATTAGTTGATGCCTTTGTCTGTCTGTAGTTGTTCATCTGTATATCGTGATGGATTGTCAAAAGGTTAAGGCAATGTGTCTGCTGCTAAATATCAGGCATTAGCCTGCATTCACACAATTGCAGGGCATTGACGGAGAGGATTTTTTTATGAAGAATTATCAAGGAGGAGTTAACACTGTACGAACTGCTATGCTCAGTTTGCTTCTCAGTGTCTGGCAAGACAGAATCATGTGTTTTATCTCCCTCTTAGCAGTGACACTCTTTATGCTGCATTAACTGACAGACTATGAAATGCTACAGATATCTTCATCTCCAATGTTGGATATAAATGCTTAAAATTTCTTGGCCTTGATGGGCAACAACAGGAAGGTTGCTGTTGTCAGTGACAGACTTCAATGAGGCTCCTCTTGTTGAAATTCAAATGCTAACAAAGTTTCAGCTTGCAGAATTACCCTGCCAATTCCCTGGCTGAAATCTCTGTTGCTGAGATTTGTTCTCCTCTTTCTCTTCCACCAGTCTGTGTAGTGTGCCTTCTGCTTATCTTCCCAATCACATTTGCATTCAAAAGGAATGCCTACTAATACAGTCAAAACTGGTAGCAGCTGCTTTATTCAAGATTTGTTGTAGTCACTATTGAACATGTAATAAGTTGTTTATTTTTAGAAATTATTTTGGCTCAGAACTTGAATTACATTTTTTTCACAAATGGCTTGAATGAATGGAAATGCAAAACCAAACACTGAACATTATCAGCAATTCTGAATCTGCACAACATATAATCAGGGAGTATGCTATCCAAGGTCAAAGCTACTGCTGCAATATTGAAGTTTGGCTTTGAGATGAAGAAACATTATGGATCTTGATTAAGAAAGTAATGTTTAACAGTAGGATTAGGGCATGCACGTCTACATCAGACCATGGGCTTTTCCCCAATGCCTCAGTGTGTTAATTGTGTAGAATGGTGCAGGTGGGACTGAATGATCACTCTGATTTTTGCCTGCGTGTCCATTACTGACACTAAACTGTCTTAAACAGGTTGTCCACTCCCTTGTCCATCACATCCATCCTATGGGTCCACTATTCTTCATATTGATTCTTTTACCAACTCCACAATAGGAATTTCTTCAATGCCAGTGGACCATGCTGGTACGTTTGTACTCATATATATCTTAAAATTAGTGTCTTTCATTTACCTGAATAACAACAATGAAGTTTATTGAACAGGTCATTGTGATCATAACCCTGCACTTTGCACATGCAGGAACATTCCCTACTCCATTCTCCTGACAGGGACCATCCTCACAGTTATCAACCATCAGAATTACTCCATGTGCTGAATAATTCCTATCCCTTTGTGTTTTACAAGTTGTCTGACATTCAGCTTTTTATGATCTCAGCAGTGCTAAATATTTTGCCCTGGATCATTATATTAGTTGCTACAAAATGTATATCAATATTTCAAATATTATTGCAAAGCTTTTCAAAGATGCAAAGAAAATCAGAAATGCACAAAAGCAGCAGGTCTAATCTCTAAACACTGGATATTATAAACCTGGTTATACAGCCTTAATCCTTCAAATGTTCAAGTTTTATTTCCCAGTCATTATCAAGGATCAATAAAACTGATCCTTGTAACTCATAACATAGTAAAAGAAAGTTGGAACACTTTTTCAGCATTCAAAGTAAAATTAATATCAAAGTACATATACTGTATGTCACCATATACAACTCTGAAGTTCATTTTATTGCAGGCAAGAGAATACAAGAAACACCATAGAATCAATGAAAGACTGCACAAAAAGGATAGACAACAACTATTGTGTAAAAAATCCCCAAAAAAAACAACAAACTGTGCAAATACAAAAGTAAGGAGAAAAAATAATAACAACAACAATAATAGTACAAGGGCTTAAGAAAATCTGCTAAACAGAACTCAACTGTAAAAAATATAACAAAGGCATAAACACTTTTGCTATATCCATATTAACCTTCTCTTTTGGCATAACTTGGTCCGAAACCAGTGGAAAATTTACAAAGAAAAATATAGACTAAAATGCCAAACTTCAGAGAACATTATGTACATTAGAATATGGTTAGATTAACGCTTCCTAGAAAAGTCAGGGGAAGATGGAAAAACAGACATTAAAAATCTACACAACAATCAGATCAAACCTTTTATCACTAAAAACAGGAATTAGCACTCCACACATGCATATGCAATTCCAACAAGATGTATATACTACTAAACTTAAATGAGAGCACAATCCATAAAAATGAAGACATTATCACTATTAAAGAAAATGTTAACCAATGAAAGAGCATGAGCCTCCATGGAAGACATCCCTACGACCTGAGCAGACTAGATGTCGACAAGGAAGCATCAAATGCCTGGTTCAGAATTGGAGACCTCTTCCCAGAAACAGAAGGGTTCCTTGGAGCAACGCAGCACCAGGTGGTTAAAACAAAAAAAGTATCAAAATACATAATAATAATTTCTAGATGATAAATGTAGAAAATGCTAAGGGAACCCAGAAACAACCCAGCACATTACAGGATCCTGTAGCAGTTTAGCACAATCTGATTAATGACAGTGGCACAATCAAGTGCCAAACATCCTTTATCAAAAGCTTGCTTTAAAATACAAGCTTATAACTGCAGTCACACCTTTCTATAAAGACAAGACTAATCCAGTTTCAGAATCAGAATTCCTGTATATTATGACCAATCATTTTTTTACAGATGAGACAATCATAATAACTATCTGAATATCAGAATACAGGATAAGTAAGCAAAAACTTGTGTAATAGATACAGCCATTCCAAGCACATGTAACTTACAGAAATCAATAAATGAAAAACACTAGAAATATGCTGAATTAAAAGAAGAAATTAAAGGACATTAACAAGATACACATTGTCCTGATAGTAATATCTGCAACTCGTATTATCCCAAAGGCACTATGCAATAGCATTAAACAATTAAGGCTCAACAGTAATATCTATTTAAGTTTTCAGAAAGCCACAATACCAAGTACCATCAGAATAGTCTGAAGAATCCTAGCTATTGACAAATGACAATAATAAATAAATAAGCAACAAATATCAAGGACATGAAATGATGAGTCTTTGAAAGTGAATCTATAGGTTGTAGGACTAGTTCAGTGATGAAGCGAGTGAAGCTATCCCCTTTGGTTCAAAAGTCTATTGGTTCAGGGGTAATACCGGTTCCTGAACCTGGTGGTGTGAGTCCTGGGGCTCCTGTACCTTCATCCTGATGGCAGAAGTGAGAAGAGAGCATGACCTGGAGGTGTGGATCCCTTATGATTAAAGTTGCTCTCCTGCAACAATGCTCCATGTAGATGTAATTAAAGGTGAACAGGGATGAACTGGGCCATATCCATTACCTTCTGTAGGCTTTTCCATAGCAGTAGGTATGTTTCCATACCAGGCCATGCGGCAACTAAGAAACCTTTTGTAAATAATACTGATAAACTTCTTTTCTAAACTATGAATTCATTCAGCAAGCATTTGAATTATGATTGACAGGAAGGTCCCAGATTTGAACCATGTCCTGTGCTAAGTTAGCCATTAACTGCCATTATATTAAAAAGGGCTGCATTAGCTAAAGTTGTCCAGAACTAGTAAGCACTGTCATGTACGCAGTTTTAGCCAGGACAACTCAATGATGCCTCACTCCAGCATCTTGATAATTATATTGCACCATTTGTTACCAACACTGAAGTATGCATAATTCCATTGTTTGTAATTTGTGTGTGCGTTGGGTTTTAAATTTACAAGGTATCAACATATTCAGGGCAAAGAAAACTATGAAGGATGACCAGAAAGACTATTATGCACTAATCTTACCTAACACGTTTTGTATCTCCCACACTCTGACGAACTGCCTCCCACAACTTTTGTCACTCATTGACACTACAGATGCAATGTACAATTAACATAGCAGCCTAATCTCCTGCAGTTAATGTTGCAGGAAACCAGACCACTTGGAGAAAACTCATATTGTTACATGGAGACTCATAGATCCCTTGACATGTGATCATTGGGAGTTTCGAAATGGAAATTTCCAATTGGAAATGGTTTTAAACTGTCTCTAATCCTATATCTGATACCTTTGTTGCAAACCTTCAGAACAAATAACATAGAGAATAAGAGCAACAATGTGATGCTCACTTCACATCCAGCATTTTAGACCCATAAATTTAATTTAGCAACTCTTTGTTGAAATGACTAAACTGTAATTAATTAACCATTTATTCTTTTTTACTTGCTTCTCAAACCTTGTACTAAGTGATTATTTCAATGGCTTCTCAGGTATATTTTGAAATAAATTATTTGAGAAATTTCAAACTGACAGTCTGCTTTAGTCTCTTCAGCATAGTTTGGCGAACGTGAAAGGCCTATCTTCCTGACAGTCAAGCCGTTAGCATTAAATTTCCATTGAGTAATACCACAGGGATTCAGCAGATATGAAGTTGTTTGTAGAGAGGAAGGTTTGTGACAATTCACAAGTAGCTGAATACTATCCTTAATGCCAATTCCATCATCCCAACTTATTTATAGAATTCAAACTGACAATTTAAACCAAAATAACAGCGATTTATATTTCACTCTTTGGGTTATAAAGCAAACATACCTCACTGAAACTGAATCAAACTTTGATAGCTAATGTTAATACCATAAGACTATAAGACATAAGAGCAGAATATAGTTCCTCCAGGTAGGTCACATCTGGAACTTCCAGTTGGTGGAGCATTTCCCTCCATGCTGCTCTGATATATTGGGAAATCAAGTATGTGGTAAGTTACTGCAGTTCTGCCAGGTGAGTTTTTTTTTTTAAGAGATCACTAGCTCTTAACCCAGCACGGATGGAGAGCGTGCAAGGGAGTTGGCCGGATTTGAACTCGAGACCTCTCGCCCTGAGGTCCAGCACTGATGACACTACACCACCATCAAGTCTACTCCACTATTAATAAGGTAGAACCTATCAAGCTCTGCTTTAAACATACCCAACGACTTGGCCTCCACAGCCATCTGTGACAAAGAATTCCACAGGTTCACCCTCCTCTGGCTAAAGAAAATGCTCCTCATCTCTCTTCTAAAGCACCTTCCTTCTTTTATGAAGCTGTGCCCTCTGGTCCTACACTTACCCACTATAGGAAACATACTCTCTACTTCCACTCTATCTGGTCCTTTCAATATTCGATAGGTTTCATTGAGTTTCCATGAGACCTCCCCTTATTTTTCTAAACTTTAGCTAGTCCAGGCCCATAGCCATCAACTGCTCCTCAAACATTAACCCCTAGTGTACATTCCTGGGGTATTCCTCCATACCTTCGCTGGACAGCCTCCAATGATGTCTTGAGAGTTGTACATTCTTGGTCCACATAATCGATAATATAAGTGACAAACAATTGTAGATTAAACATCAATCCTTGTATCACACTACTGGTCCCAGGCATTTAGTCTGAAGTGCCATCCCCTACTGCCCTATACCTCTTAACACTAAATCAATGTTTTATTCATCTTGGATAGCTTGTCATCTAAAATTCTGGATGGGCCTATCATGGAAATGCAAAAGTGCACATAGTCAACATCTATAGTCTCATTAATTCTTTCAGTTACCTCTTCAAAGATATAAATTATTAAAGTGTGATTTCTCATGTTATCACACCACCATGTTCTCCTGGCATCCCTTCCCTTTTTTTGCTTTCAATTAGTTTTTTAGTTGGAGTTACAAAACATAACAGTGGTGATGAGTAAGTTTTAACAACGGACCCATTCAACCTTCCTATTGAAGTCCAGCAAAATATTTGAGTTTAAAAGAGAGCAGCATACTTTCTTCGCAAGAGGGGAAGAGATTAGAGTTTAAAAAAAGCAGGAAACAGAAGAATTTACGATTCATAAACAGTGAATGTTAGGTGATAATAATCATAAATAAAAGATAGAGCATAATTGATAGCTACATCAGAAAGATTGTATGGCTGTTAACTGGCTGCTGTATATGGAATACGAATTGAACAGTTATTTGAAGCAAATGAGAAACATGTGCCAGTTTTGCAGTGATTTGGGTTTAAAGACATAAAGTTTTATTCAAAGTTTTACTGCTCCAACCAAACCAGCCAGACTGAGCCTTGCTGATACCGTATCTTGAAAGTTATTCAGAAACATTTAGAATCAAACCTACTGTTGTTTGCAGAGCAAGTTAGGTTTCATAAGTGGAATCAAAAGGAAGAGGAGGCTATTTCAGTGTATGTGGTTAAGTTGAAGAGATTGTCTAAGCATAGTCAGTTTGGTAATGGGCTTAATGATGCACTGAGAGATCATTTAGTTTGAGGAATCTTACAAGAAATCATTCAAATACTGTTCCTAACAGAATCACAACTTGCATTTAAAACAGCAGTTGAAATAGCTTTATCAATAGAAACAGCAGAGATGTAATTGAGTTTCAGTCAGGGATGAAAGTGAACATGAACAAAATTGCAATGTCAAAACAGAGAATGACTGGTTTGAACAAGTTGTGTTACCGTTCTGACAAGTGTAAAGGATGAAACTTGCTGAAAATGCAACGAGGTAGGACACATACAAAAAGCATGTTGGGCAGACAAAAATAAACGAACGAGAAAAAGAAAAAGCTAAAATAAAGTCAATTTGCAGTTTCAAAAAGAGCACTAATCTGCATGCCTTTGATGAGAAATCTGATAATGATGAGAGTGAAGCAGAAATGGGTAGCCTTGAGATTTTACAATGTGAAAACAAACAACAATGTGGTTTACATTAGAAGTGAATGACAAATTAATTAAAATGGAATTGGATACTGACTCGGCTGTTTTAGTCATCCCACAAAATAACTTTGAATGGCATTTCAAAGATACTAAAGCCACTATATATCCAACTAAGTACTTATACTGGAGAAAAGATAACTTCTGTGGGAAAGACATTTGTAACAGTGAAATGCAACAACCAACAAGCCACATTGGACTTGTATGTGGTAAAAACAGGAGGGCCAGCATTGTTAGGATGTGAGTGGCTGCGTCAAATATAACTTGATTTGAGGTCCATCCACTATTTTCATACCATAGCTCCTGCGATAGAGTCAGATTAAAGCAAATTAAGAAAGGCACTTAATGATGCCATGGCAGTGTTCAAGGATGACACTGGAAAACTCAAACGTGTCAAGATTAAGATAGTGTTAAATGAAAATGCCACACCCAAGTTTTACAAAGCCCACCTGGTTCCTTATACCATTGATGGTAAAGTAGCCAGTGAGCTAAATTGCATAGAGGCTGAAGGAATTCTTTATAAGCTTGAGCAGAGCTCATGTGCAATGCTAGGGTTCCCAGTAACCAAGAAGTATTGGTCTGTCAGTATCAGTGGCAATTTTAAGGTCAACACCAGCCCAAGTAGATCAATACCTCTGAGCAGGATACAGAATGTTTTTACAAACCTTTCTGAAAGACAACACTCTAGCAAAATGAACTTAGCTGAGGCCTAACTACAGATGGAAATGGAAGAAGAGACCAAAGTGTTTCTCACCATAAACACGATGGGCTTCATCAGAATTGTGGTTTATTTTTGGAGAAGTATTTCATCTACCCTCTGGCAGAAAGCTATGGATCAGATGCTGCAAGGCACCCAGTTTTACCTGAATCACATCATTGTTGTCAGTAAGGATGACAAAGAACATCTCCAGAATCTCAACACAGTGTTAAAAAGCTTAGAGGATTATGGACTCTGAGTCCAAAATGATAAATGTGAACACGAGGAAATCTGCAGATGCTGGAAATTCAAGCAACAAACACAAAATGCTGGTGGAACACAGCAGGTCAGGCAGCATCTATAGGGAGAAGTGCTGTCGACATTTTGGGTCAAGACTTTTCGTTAGGACTAACTGAAAGGAAAGATAGTAAGAGATTTGAAAGTAGGAAGGGGAGGGGAAAATGCAAAATGATAGGAGACCGGAGGGGGTGGGGTGAAGCTGAAAGCCAGAAAGGTGATTGACAAAAGGGATACAGAGCTGGAGAAGGGAAAGGATCATGGGACGGGAGGTCTAGGGAGAAAGAAAGGGGGAGGGGAGCACCAGACGGTAATGGAGAACAGGCAGAGTGATGGGCAGAGAGAGAAAGAAGAAAAAGGGAGGGGGAAAAGAAACTAAATATATCAGGGATTGGGTAAGAAGGGGAGGAGGGGCACTAACAGAAGTTAGAGAAGTCAATGTTCATGCCATCAGGTTGGAGGCTACCCAGCCGGTATATAAGGTGTTGTTCCTCCAACCTGAGTGTGGCTTCATCTTGACAGTAGAGGAGGCCATGGATAGACATATCAGAATGGGAATGGGACGTGGAATTAAAAGGTGTGGCCACTGGGAGATCCTGCTTTCTCTGGGTGGACCGAGCATAGGTTTTCAGCGAAATGGTCTCCCAGTCTGTGTCGGATCTCATCAATATATAAAAGGCCACACCAGGAGCACCGGATGCAGTATATCACACCAGCCAACACTCAGGTAAAGTGTCACGTCACCTGAAAGGATTGTCTGGGGCTCTGAATGGTGGTGAGGGAGGAAGTGTAAGGGCAGGTGTAGCACTTGTAAGCGGAACAACCCTTTCATCCCTGGCAACATCTTGTGAACCTCCTCTGGACCCTCTCCAATGCCAGCACATCTCTTCTAAGATGAGGAGCCCAAAACTGTTCACAATACTCAAGGTGAGGCTTCACCACTGCCTTATAAAGCCTTAGCATCACACCCATGCTCTCGTATTCTAGACCTCTTGAAATGAATGCTGTCATTGCATTTGCCTTCCTCACCAATGACTCAACCTGCAAGTTAACCTTTAGGGTGTTCTGCACAAGCACTCCCTTTGCATCTCAGATTTTTGGATTTTCTGCCCATATAGAAAATAGTCTGCACATTTATTTCTATGATCAAAGTGTATGACCATGCATTTTCCAACATTATATTTCATTTGCCACTTTCTTGTCCATTCTCCTAATTTAAGTTCTTCTGTGTCCTACTTGTTTCCTCAACACTACCTGCTCCTCCAGCAATCTTTGTATCATCTGCAAACCCGGCGACAAAGCCAACTATTTCATTATCTAAATCATTGATATACAGCATAAAAGAAGTGGTCCCAAAACTAGTCACTGGCAGCCAACCATACAAGGATCCTTTTATTCCCACTTGCTGCTTTCTTCTAATTAGCTAATGCTCCAAACATGTTAGTAACTTCCCTGTAATACAATGGGCCCTTAACTTGGTAAACAGCCTCATAAGTGGCACCTTGTCAAAGGCCTTCTGAAAGTCCAAATATGCAACATCCATTGCATCCCCTTTATCTATCCTACATGTAATCTCCTCAAAGAATTCCAACAAGTTCATCAGGCTGGATTTTCCCTCAAGGAAACCATGCTGACTGTGTACTATCTTGTCCTGCGACACCAAGTACTCTATCACCTCAACCTTAACAATTGTCTCTAACATCTTCCCAACCACGGAGATCAGGCTAACTGCTCTATAATTTCCTTTCTGAGGTTTTGTGGGAAAAAGGTTATAAGTTTTCAATGCGTCACCCAGCAACACTGATAATTTTTTTGGAGGAAGGAAAAAGATTTTTTTCTGACTATCAAGATGCGGAGGTGTTTGCACAAAGACTTCCATCTATTTGTTGATTAAAAGCGGAGATTTCTAAATGTAATGGTTAAAGACGAAGACAGAGAAAGTAAATGGAACTGATGGACATTTAAGGACGATATAAGGGAGAAAAGTAATATTTTAGAAATATTAATTGAGAATGGTATGTTTTTTTTTATATATATATATTTTTCATGTTGCGGGGGGGCTGGGGAGCTTTGAATCGGTTACTACGGGATTCACGTGTGTAATCATGGCGATTGCCATGACCCGTACAATAGAGGGGGGTAATGTTGTGTTTCTTTTTTTTCACAACATTAGGAGGGGGGTATTTTGTTTTTTTCTTTATTTTCTATTTTTCTTCTATTCTTTTGCCTGGATGATTGGTGGGGACACACATAGCAACATGGAGACTTCTAAAAAGATTTCCCAGGATATAATGAGAGTTGAAAGATTAGGTATTATTATAGATTGGAGTAACATAAATAAAAATAATGACTAATTTATTGAATTTTTTAAGTTTTAATGTTAATGGGCTTAATGGACCAATAAAAAGAAAAAGAATTTTAACATACATTAAAAAAATGAAAATAGATATAGCTTTCTTACAAGAAACTCATTTAACGGATATAGAACATCAGAAATTAAAAAGAGACTGGGTTGGAAATGTTATTGCAGCTTCATTTAACTCAAAGGCAAGAGGAGTTGCAATTTTGGTTAATAAAAATTTACCAATTAAAATACAAAATGTATTAATTGATTCGGCAGGAAGATATTTAATTATACATTGTCAAATTTTTTCAGAACTATGGACTCTTATGAATATTTATGCACCAAATGAAAATGATGTAAAATTTATACAGGAGGTTTTTTTGAATTTGGCTAATGCACATGATAAAATATTAATAGGTGGAGATTTTAATTTTTGTTTAGATCCAGTTTTAGATAGATCAACAAAGGCTATTACAAAATCAAAAGTAGCAAAATTAACTCTATCATTGATGAAAGATCTAAATTTGATTGATATATGGAGAAGAATCAATCCAAAAGAAAGGGATTATTCATTTTATTCAAATAGACATAAAACATATTCAAGGATAGATTTTTTCCTGTTATCAACAAATATTCAAGATAGAGTGAAAAACATGGAATATAAAGCAAGAATATTGTCTGATCACTCTCCTTTAATAATGACAATGATAATGACAGATAAAGAGGAATCAATTTATAGATGGAGATTTAATTCAATTTTACTAAAACGTCAAGATTTTTGTGATTTTATGAAAAAACAGATTCAGTTCTTTTTAGATACAAATTTACATTCAGTTGATGATAAATTTATATTGTGGGAAGCAATGAAAGCATATTTGAGAGGTCAGATAATAAGTTATACTTCTAAAATTAAGAAGGAATATATGATAGAAATAGATCAATTGGAAAAGGAGATTATAAAATTAGAAAAAGAATCTCAAAGAAATATGACAGAAGAAAAACGAAGACAACTTATTAATAAGAAAAAATATAATACACTCCAGACATATCGAACAGAAAAAGCAATTATGAGAACTAAACAGAGATATTATGAATTAGGTGAAAGATCACATAAAGTTCTTGCATGGCAGTTAAAAACAGATCAGATTTCTAAAACAATAAATGCAATTCGAACAAAAGTGAATGAAATTACTTATAAACCTCTAGAAATTAATGAGGCTTTTAAGAATTTTTATTCTGAGCTGTATAAAGCAGAATCAAAGAATGACGATGTTAAGATAGAAGAATTTTTATCACAAATAACTCTTCCAAAATTAAATACAGAAGAACAGAAGGGATTAGGTATGTCTTTTACATTGAAAGAAGTTGAAGAAGCTTTGGGATCACTTCAAAGTAATAAATCTCCAGGAGAAGATGGTTTTCCACCTGAATTTTATAAAAAGTTTAAAGATTTATTAATTCCTCCTTTTATGGAGTTAATATATCAGGCGGAAAGAACGCATAAACTTCCAGAATCTTTTTCAACAGCTATTTTAATAGTATTGCCAAAAAAAGACAGAGACCTTTTAAAACCAGCATCATATAGACCTATTTCTTTATTAAACACTGATTATAAAATAATAGCAAAAATCTTATCTAATAGATTATCTAAATGCTTACCAAAATTAGTGCATATGGATCAAACAGGATTTATCAAAAATAGACAATCGGCAGATAATGTAACTCGGTTATTTAGTATAATCCATTTAGCACAAAAGAGGGAGGAAATGAGTGTGGCGGTTGCTTTAGATGCAGAGAAAGCATTTGATAGATTGGAATGGGATTTTTTATTTAAGGTATTGGAAAAATATGGATTAGGAACATCATTTATAAAATGGATTAAAACCTTAAATACTAATCCCAAAGCTAAAGTAGTGACAAATGGTCAAATTTCAACATCATTTCAGTTAACAAGATCAACTCGGCAAGGTTGCCCACTATCACCTGCTTTGTTTGTGTTGGCAATAGAACCACTAGCTGAATTAATTAGAATGGACGCAGATATTAAGGGTTTCAGAGTTAATCAGGAAGAATACAAGATTAACTTATTTGCTGATGATGTTCTAATTTATTTAACAGATCCATTACATTCACTACGCAAATTATCTTATAGACTAGAAGAATATGGGAAAATATCGGGTTATAAAATAAATTGGGATAAAAGTGAAATTTTGCCTCTTACTAAAGGAGATTATAATCAATGTCGATTAATAACTCAATTTAGATGGCCAGCAAATGGTATAAAATATTTAGGTATAAGAGTTGATAATGATATAAAAAACTTATACAAATTAAATTACTTACCACTTTTGAAAAAAATTCAGGAAGATCTTGAAAAATGGATGGCATTACCAATAACATTAGTAGGTAGAGTAAATACTATAAAAATGAATATATTCCCTAGATTACAATATTTATTTCAATCATTACCAATACAATTACCCCAGAAGTTTTTTCAAGAGTTAAATAAATATCTGAGGAAATTCCTCTGGAAAGGTAAGATGTCCAGAATATCGTTGGAAAAATTGACATGGAAATTTGATCTAGGAGGATTACAACTTACAAATTTTAAGAATTATTATAAAGCAAATCAACTTAGATTTATTGCATCTTTTTTCGAGAAAGATAAACCGGCATGGATTAGAATAGAATTAGATAAAATAGGAGAAAATGTACCAGAAGATTTTATATACAAATGGGAATCTAAATGGATACGGGAAAAGAAAGAATCTCCTATATTAAAACATTTGATTGATTTATGGAATAAGATAAATGTTGATGATGAGATAAAAAAATCTTTATTAGCAAAGAGATCTTTAATTCAAAATAGACTTATTCCTTTTACAATGGACAATCAACTTTTATATAATTGGATTCAAAATGGGATTAGATATATAGGGAATTGTTTTGAAGGAGGTATATTAATGTCATTTGAACAATTAAAGAATAAATATAAAATATCAAACAACACTTTATTTTGTTACTTTCAATTAAGGGCTTATTTAAGAGAAAAATTAGGTCAAACAATGTTATTGCCGAAATCTAATGAAATAGAAATTTTAATTCAAAAAGGAAATATCAAAAAATTTGTATCTTGCATGTATAATTTGATTCAAAGACAGGTAATTAAGCAAGGAGTCCATAAGTCAAGACAAAAATGGGAAAGTGATTTGAATATTAAAATTGAAGAAACAAATTGGTCAAGACTATGTCTTGACAGTATGACAAATACAATAAATGTTCGGTTAAGATTAGTGCAGTATAATTTTCTACATCAATTATATATTACACCACAAAAAATAAAAAAATTTAATCTAAATTTATCGGATCAGTGTTTCCGATGTAACCAGGAAACTGGTACTTTTTTACATTCGACATGGTCTTGCTCTAAAATTCAACCATTTTGGACAAATTTAAGACTTTTACTGGAACAAATTACAGGAACACAATTTCCTCATAATCCAATATTATTTTTACTAGGTGATATTGAAGGGATAAAACCGAAACTCAAACTAAATAAGTATCAGAAAGAATTTATAAAAATTGCACTGGCAGTAGCCAAAAAAGCTATTGCAGTTACTTGGAAATAGGATACACATTTAAGTATAGATTCTTGGAAGAAAGAAATCTATGGTTGTATTCCATTAGAAAAAATTACTTATAATTTAAGAGATAAATATGAAACATTTTTGAAAATTTGGAGCCCTTATTTACAAAAGACAGGATTAAATATATAGATGCTTTTAAGATGAAACAATTGGTTATTAGGGGAAAGAAATAAATATACATATTAAAATTATTACGAACTCCATGGAGCATGTGGAGATCTTCCAACCACCAGGCATTCTTTCTTTCTTTCTTTCTTTCTTTCTTTCTTTCTTTCTTTCTTTTTTTTTTCTATGGGGCAGTTAGGGGGGAGGGGTTAAGGGGAGGGGGTATGGGTTATATACATTGTTTTTTCATACTTTGTAATCATTTAAAAATGCAATAAAAAATTATTAAAAAAAAAAAAAATTCCTTTCTGCTGCCTTCCTCCTTTCTTAAAGAGCAGAGTGACATTTGCAATTTTTCCAGTCCTCTGGCACCATGCTGGAGTCCAATGATTCTAATGCCAACACGTTTGATGGCTCTGGGTCTGTATTCACTGGAATTTAGAAGGATGAGGGGGGATCTCATTAAAATCTTTAGAATGTTGGAAGGCCTAGACAGAATAGATGTGGAAAGGACGGTGGGAGTGTCTAGGATAAGAGGGTATAGCCTCAGCTAGAAGGGCATCCATTCAAAACAGAGATGCAGAGAAATTTGTTTAGCCACAACTGCTGTGATCCATATTATTTTCTAATCTTCTTCAGTCATGCTAAACAGTTCCAGGCATGACAGCTCACCTTTGTCAGACTCTGTGTTGTCTAATTCAGTTTCACATCCAGCCACTTTATGCATTTGTTTATTTTTGTGTTAAAAACTTCTGACTATGTGGTTTTCTCTCTTTGGATGTGTTTTTTTTTATCTGACTTGCACACTTTCTCGCTCTCTGTGGCCTTGTCTGTGACATTGCAAACTTCTTCTTTGAAATTTGCCTTTCAATATGACTCTTTAGAACAGCTTGTCATTGAGCCCACAAGGGGAAAGGAAATTCTGGGTTGGATATTGTGTAATGAACCAGACTTGATTAGGGAGCTTAAGGTAAGGGAACAGTTAAGAAAAAGTGATCATAATATATAATATATCATATATATAACCCTGCAATTTGTGAGGGAAAAGCTAAAATCAGACACAACAGTATTACAGTGGAGTAACAGGAATTACTGAGGGATGAGAGAGGAGCAGGGGTCTGTGTTGGGATGGTATTTATCATGTTTTATTTCAATGATTTGGATGATGGAATAAATGGTTTTGTGGCCAAATTTGCAGACAATATGAAGGTAGATGAAGGATGGGTGGTATTGAAGAAGCAGGGAACCTGCAGACGGACTTGGACATATTAGGAGAACAAGCACAGAAGTGGAATATAGTGTAGAGAAGTGTATGGTCATGCACTTTGGTATAAAGAATAAAGATGCCAACTATTTTCTAAATGTATATCTGTTCTAGGACCTCTGCTTTTTTGATTTTTATAAATGACTTAGATGATGAAGTTTAACGGCAGGTTAGTAATTCTTCAGCTGACAAATATTGTTGGTGTGGTTAGTGTAATCATATGTTACAAAGTGATATTAATGGGATGCAGAGCTGATCTAAGAAGTGGCAGATGGAGTTCAGTCTGGAAAATGTGTATAGTGATATATGTTGGAAAGTAACTTGAAGGTAGAATACATTGTTAAGGGCATGATTTTTGGCAGAGTATCAGAAGTATCTTGCATTCCACATCCATAGATCTCTCAAAGTTGCAGTGCAAGTTTGTAAGCTGGTTCAGCAGGTGTATGGTGTGTAACACTTCATTAGTCAGGAGACTTAGTTCAAGAATGAGACAATGTTGCAGCTCTATAAAACTCCGGATAGATCACACTTGGAGTATTGTGTTATGCTTTGGTCACCTCATGACAGGAAGGATGTGAAAGCTTCAGAGAGAGTACAGAGTAGATTTACTAGAATGCTGCTGGATTAGGAAGTATGTCTTATAAGGATATTTTTAAGTGTGATAGGCCTTTGCAGAGAAGGAAGATGAGAGGTAATTTGAAACAGGGGGAGGTAAGGCATCAGTAAGAGGTGATAGGCAGGTGAGAAGAAGGGAAGGGGTAAGAGGGGAGGCAGAACGGTGAATGGAAATAAAAAGGTGAGGAGGGAGACATTTCCCTAGACAATTACCAGCACTAGTGCAGCCTCCCGTTCATGAGACTCGAAATAGATTGAAGGACTGCTTCAGTGATCTCCTTTGCTCCATCCACCACAACGGGTGGAATTTTACAGTGCCACCAATTTCAGTTCAACTTCCCAATCCCATTCTGACATGTCAGTTCAAGACCTCCTCTATTGCCATGATGAAGCCATTCTCAGGTTGAGGAGCAACACTTCATATTCTATCTAGGTAATCTCTTAGTTGATGGCATGAACATCAATCCCTCTAACTTCTGGTAATATATTCCCCCTTCCACATCTCCCTTTTTCCATTCACTCTACAGGTTCCCTTCTCATCCCTTCTCTTCTCCACAGCTGTCTATCAGCTCTGTCTGCTGCCCTTCCTCCTTCCCTTTCTTCCATGGTGTACTATCCTCTCCTATCAGATTACTTCTTCAGCTCTCCATCTTTTCTATCCATGACCTCTCAGTTTCTTACCTCATTCTCCCTCCAACCCCATCTACCTTCCCCACTCATCTGATTTCACCTATAGCTGCCAGCTATTAATCCTTTCTTCCCCACACGTCCTTATTCTAGCTTCTGCCTCCTTCCTTTCCAGTCCTAATGAAAGATCTCATTCCAAAATGCCAACTGTTTATTCCCCCCATAGATGCTGTCTGACTTGTTGAGTTCCTTCAGCATTTTGCTTGTGTTACTGAGTGAAATCACCATTTGTGATCTAATTTCTGTCAAAGCTGTATTGCTAATTCAACCCTCTTGTCTTCAGATAATCACTGGCTAGAGTTACATTTATGAGTAAACAATCATTGTAAGAACCATTTAAGAGTAATAACGATTGGTAATGTTCTGACAGAGTTCAGAAAATGACAAATCAGAGTTCATAAGTTAACGGGCCAAGGCAGAAATGAATGGAGCAGACGGATGACAGATTCTCAGGAAGAAGTGACAGCTGCTTTGTTAGAGTATTGAAAATGTGTTCTGAAAGGCATTGCAGAGTTAAAAGAGAGGGTCTTTTACTGGTTACAGAGTGACACAAGAGCATCTTTTATTGGTCACAGAGTTACACAAGGGGTCTTTTATTGGTCACAGAGTTGCACAAGGGGGTCTTATACTGGTCACAAAGTTACACAAGGGGTCTTTTATTGGTCACAGAGATGCACAAGGGGGTCTTATACTGGTCACAAAGTTACACAAGGGGTCTTTTACTGGTCACAGTTATACAAGGGGTGCATTTTACTGGTTACAGAGTTACACAAGGGAGGATTTTACTAGTTATAGAGTACACAAGAGGGTTTTTACTGGTTATAGGGTTATACAAGGGAGTCTTTTAACTGGTTACAGAGTTGCACAAGGGTATTTTACTAGTTACAGAGTTACACAAGGGGTATTTTAACTGGTTACAGAGTTACACAAGAGGTACTTTACTAGTTATAGAGTTATACATGGATGTTTTACTGGGAAGACAAGAGTAATGAGTGGATGGAAGTAATGGGTTCAGATCCGGAGCAGTAGATGTGATGCACGTGTGGGTGCCTCAAACATTGATGCTGGAGCATTCCCTTTGTCAGCAGCAGAGAAATGAAAGTCTATGTTTCTTGGAGTAGAAAATGGTTTTGCTGATTTCCAGACAGAAATCAGAATTTCCTAGCCTGGAATTTGAACTGGGCACACCCAATGAAAAACTGCTTTTTTGCATGTCAAATTGTTTACACACTGAATGCATAGATAAAGTTCTGATTCCTTTGCAATGTGTGATTACAGTGACTCTGAGTGGCTTTTCTAAAATGTGCCTGATTTGGGGCTCACAAGACAGTCAAACTTCAGTAACTCTGCTTGTTCTGAAATATAAAACGGACTTCTTTGAGGAGGTTCAAGGCCAGCATTGAGAATCCAGCACAGATGGGCACCATTCCATCTTATAGGCCCCCACTGCTGAACCTGGAATGTGGCACTGAATCCGCTCTTACTCCAAGCCCACAAGTCTTGCTTGTTCATCTGATCACCCAGCTACTGGTCAGTTAACTAGAAGGCCCTAATCATGCCGACCTGCTCACAGCAACACCAGATCCCCACTGACTGCAGGTCCCAACTACACAAGCGCTCAGTCAAATTTAACCACCTCCCTATTCTCAACTGACAATCACCATCACACAACCCTCACGTCAGTTCCATTCCTATCCATGATCCTCCCCCATACTTGGCTCCTTGACTCCATGATTTCCCAAGCAGCTACCTGTACCTTACCGGCTCTCTACAGCTGAAGCAGAGCTATTTCCTGTTAACACCGATTTAGCAGAGCTCGGGATCTGCTGAGTGTTCAGCTGGTAATACGTTATGGTGCAGCTGGCAGTGACAAGTGAGGTGCTAATGGAAGGTAATTTGGTCAGACACAAAACAAATCTGATTTTGGGCAATCATACTTAAACAACCTAAAGCTAACTCGTAACTGCAAACTGAAAATAATATCTATGAAAAATCCTCTTGATGTAGATTGTACTTAGACTTGCATCATGAAAGCTCAAGGCTAGACTGCTTAGATTCCACTAGTAGAACATATAACAAAGTGATGCATCGTTCCAGTCTTGTAGCACTGCAGGCATATACCTTGTAGCACATCACTTTTACAGTAATAGCATATTGACATGACATACTAGATGAATGGAGCATTTTAGAAGAAAGATTGTATATATTAAAGTAAAATAAAAGAAATACTGATCAAATCAATAACTTGTGACAGCTATATAAGATCTTAGTTCAACCCCACTTGGAGTAATGTGTTCAGTTCTGGTCACCTCATTACAAGAAGGATGTGGATACTATAGAGAGAGTGCAGAGGAGATTTACAAGAATGTAGACTGTGCCTTATGAGAATAGGTTGTGTGAACTTGGCCTTTTCTCCTTGGAGCAACAAAGGATGAAAGGTGACCTGAGAGAGGTGTAAAAGATGATGAGAGGCATTGATTGTTTGGATAGCCAGAGGCTTTTCCCCAGGGCTGAAATAACTAACACATGGGGCATTGTTTTAAGGTGCTTGGAAGCAGGTATGGGGGAGAGGGGGATGTGGCATATCAGAGGTAAGTTTTCACACAGAGTGGTGGGTGCATGGAATGCACTGCCAGCGATGGTTGTAGAGGCACAATAAATAGGGTCTTCCAGGGTCTTTTTAGAGACTTGTAGATAGGTACATGAAGCTTAGAAAAACAGGGCTATGCAGTAGGGAAATTCTAGGCAGTTTCTAAAATAGGTTACATGGTCAGCACAACATTATGGGCTCAAGGGCCTGTAATGTGCTGTAGATTTCTATGTTCTGTGTTCTTTGATATATACATTGATCCTCTATCAATGCTCTAAAATAGAATTATTTTGAGACTTTTCAAGTTGATGAGCTGTTTAAAGGCCTTTTTCTGTACAGTTTGGAAGATATTAACGTCCTGGATTCCTGACTATCATCTGATTAAAATTTAAATTACATCAAATTATGCTGCAGGTTCAGCAAACAAAGTATTCAAAGGTATAAAAGATAATCACATTTCACAACAATGAATTATTGTGGAGTTATCTGAGAAGCACTCGGATCAGGGAAATCACTAGAGGTCTATTTCCTTCCTTACCCCTCACCGGCACGTTCCCTCCCCGGTACAGTCAAATCAGCTCCAGAGAAAGAATATCTTGCACTTCTTGTTTAAAAACAGGATGGGAAAAATATCCTAAGGCAGAGCACAATATATAATGACACAAAATAGTATTCACATAATTTCATATTTATGTGTGGATTGTGGTCTGTGGGATGTATTAATTACTTGGGTACAGAGTATATGCCTTCACTGTTTCCCACAAAGATGGAAAAAAGAGTTAAAGGGACAGAGGTGGAGAGATATGAAAGTGTGTGTGTGTGTGTGTGTGTGTGTGAGAGAGAGAGAGAGAGAGAGAGGTGGGGGTTGTAGAGGGAGGAGGAATGATGGGAAAAGTGACTATAAGAAGTCAAGAGAATCTGTGTCAAAGTTCATTGGAGAGGAGATGATGGTGAGGAAGAGAGGAATGATTAATTGAGCTGTCTGAGGTAAAATGCATGATGGGTTTGATTTAAGAAGCCTTGCAGCACATTGGAAGCAAGTGAAATCTGATCATGGTTTGGGGTGAGGAAGAATGAAAATTCCATGGAGAATATCAGAATCAGAATCAGGTTTATTATCACTGGCATGTGATGTAAATTTTGTTAACTTAGCAGCAGCGGTTCAATGCAATACATAATGTAGCTGAGAGAGAAATAATAATGTCAGGGGGTTTCTTCTTTGTGTGGGGATTTCTTCTTTCTTTATGTTACTGAGTGTGTTAATCAAAATAGCTTCTTTGTTAATGGTAAAAATGCTTCTTTGTTATGCTAACTAGTGAGGGAGTGCTTTCTCTGAAGCTTGTTTGGGTTATGATTGCTGATAATGGGAATTGTATTATTTTGTTAACCAATTGGGATAGATGTTATTTTTTTTCTTGTGGGTCTGTGAGCTGTGGTTTTGCGGGTATTTTGGGAAACGGCGTGGGGTGGTTAGAGGGAGAAGATGCGATGTTGTAAGCTGGGTGATGGAACGGACCCCGAGCAGGGGGGTCCCGGGCCTAGGGTTTTTGGCAAGGAGAGGAGATAAGGACAGATTTGTGTGGAGCTTCTAGTCGACCGCCGTCGTTGGTCCCAGGCGGTGGCTCGAGGAGGTCAGATGGGATCGAATGGTGGCAAGGAGACTTCGTTAACTGAGCTCCAACGGTTGTGCACGAAGTGGTTTGGACTTTGATAAGTTTGGCTCCTTTTACTTTTCCTTTTCTATTGTATCTCTATTAAGTACATAGTTCCAGTAAGTGAACTCATTTAATCACATTTGGGGTACTGTCCATTATTTGGCGTGGTGGGGACATCACACAGCATCTACCAAAGCTGATTACCCAGTGTGGCGGGGCCCAAGGCTGATCCCCCTAGACAGAAGCGAGCTGAGTGAGCCTGAGGCTTACCAGGGGCTACATTGTGGGATTACTCGTCTGGGACTGGATTCTGTGGAAGCTGTGTGATCGCCCTCTTTAAGTTATGCATGCTGTGGGGACGGAAAGCTGCTGTGCCTCTGTGGGATTGCTGGTTATCACTACCTGTGTGTTGGGTGGGGTGGCTGTTGGTACCCCGGAGGTCGTTGTTCGAGTTCATACTAGCGCTGATGAAATGGTGGTGGGACCATGGGCTGTCCATACTGATAGGAAAGAATGTTCCAGCTATGGCGGGCTCCATCCGGTTGTTGGAGTAATGTCTAGCCCTAAAGGGGCGGAGGCATGGGCGGAGCGGACCTCTCAGTTGTTGGGTGAGTGGCAGTGCTTGGCTGAGGGAAAGCAACAGGGATTGGTTGGAAGTTTGAGTAAGCAGGCTGGTGGCATTGTTAGAACTGTTGGGTACAATTACCTAGGGGTAACAGCTGTCAGTTATGTGAAAGTGTGGGAAAATGCGTGTGGTTCGACTGGAAGTCAAATGCTGCAGCTGGGAGGCTTATCATATCTGTGGCAGAAGATTGGTGGAAAGTTTTCAGGGTATCTTCTTTGACTAGGGGGGCAGATAAATTGTTTGCGGTGCCCGAGGGATCAGCCCCTCCCTCAGTTGTTCAGCTGACCAGAGAGGTGTTGGGAAACTTGGAAGAGGCCCTGTGGGGTAACAGTTTGGGGTCTCTGGAGGAACACGTTCCCAGCAATGTACCAAGGACCTCCCAAAAGGAACAGACCCTATTCCTGTAGGCATAGAGGGATCATGCACTCGGGTGTCGTTACTGATAGATGGAAGTCACGCTAAAGCCATCCTCGACACCGGGGCGCAGGTCAAGTTGCTGTATAGTTCATCTTACAACTGGAATTTGAAGCATTTGCCCTTGACAACATTAAGGGCACTGGAGATTTGGGGTACCAGTGCCGGTGATTATCCAGATGACGGTTATTGATCAGTGAAAATGAAGTTCTTGGAGGCCAATGTGGGGGAGACTGAGGTTCGTGAATCCTTAATGCTGATACGTTCGGACATTGTTGAGACGGGCAGCGTTTTGAATCTGGAAGGGACCAACGCCCTGCTGGTGAGGAGGCACCTGGGGGCCTGCCAGTATGAGGTGGGTGAGAGCTGTTCGGAGGCATTGTCGAGGCACCCAGAGTTTCGAGCTGCTTGTGAGGATGTGTATAGCAGCATTGGGCTGGTACTGAATTCAAACGAGAGCCAGTGATGGTACAGCTTGAGAGAAGTGTCTGAGGTTGAGATCCTCTTAGTGGATGCTCTGAAATACCATGAGGGAGGGGAGTTGACCGCTGAAGACACCTTGGTGAGAGAGAGGTCGTGGCGACTGGCCCCTGCAGCCATGGAAGACGTAGGCAGTGTGTGTGTGGATTATATTGCGCTGAAGAGGCGCACTGCCATTGACCAGAATATGGCCCTGAGGGCCGAAGAGGCGATGGCCTGTCTGAGTGGTGTGAAGTGCTTTAAGGTGCTGGATCTGAGGAGTGGATGTTGCCAGATCCCGATGAGTGAGGCTGACATGGAGAAGATGGCCGCTATAGGTCCCCTAAGATTCTTTCGGTCTGAAAAGATGCCACAGGGCGTATCCGGAGCCCTTGCAACCTTCCCGCAGGGCATGGGGAAGACCTTGGGAGACTTGGAGGTGTTTGGAGTTTTGGCGTATGTCTATGATCTCCTGGTATTTGGATCTGCCTCAGAAGAATATGAAGCAAGAATGTTGCAGGAGTGGCTGAGAACTAAAGAGTTGAAGCATTCTCTGGACACGTGCCAGGTCTGGCGAAGGTTGCAGCTCGTGAGTGACTGTCTCTACGGGATCAAGTTTGAAGTGACAATGGAGAGACTGGAGGAAGTGATCGGGAACCTGAAGAGGATCATTGACGGTCTAAATGAAGAGAAAAACCTGAAAGTTGACCTGGAAGAAGTCATTAGGAAGAAAAAGCTGGAGATAAGTGCAGTGAATACTGAACTGGAGGCTGACCAAACTTTAACTGCTGCCTTTCAGGTTGGGGTGGAAGAAGCTGGTGGAGTAACTGCGTCCCAGATTGAGATGGCCGGGAAGTGTGAGTCAGAACTGCTGAGCCTGTGGCGAGAGTTGGAGGGGCCAGTGAAGAAGCTGACGTCTCAATTGCAGGAGGCTGAAGAGGCTGCAGGCGCAGTCCAAGCCAAATGCTTCCCTTTGGAGAAGATCAAACAGCAGCTACTGATCGCAGAAATGTGGAAGAATATGGATTTGAGCGATGAAGTGCTGGATGTGTGGTACATGCTGCCTTTTGCTAACTTCCCCTTGATTGAGGAAGAGACCTTTGGCCCTTCTCCCACTGAGTCAGGTGTAGTGGGAAGGGCTAGCTGTGGGCAGTCTGAGACATAGGATAGGAGGCTCCAAGCTGCAGTGGGGGCATGAGTGAGAGATTGTAGCCCAGGGGGCTACAATAATAATAATAATGATAATAATAACTTAAATAAACATAATAATAATAAATAAACAAGTAAATCACTTATGTATATTGAATACATGTTTAAAAAGGTGCAAAAGCGGAAATGTTGTATAGTTTTTTAAAAAGTGAGGTAGTGTCCAAAGCTTCAATGTCCATTTAGGAATCAGATGGCAGAGGGGAAGAAGCTGTTCCTGGATTGCTGAGTGTGTGCCTTTAGGCTTCTGTACCTCCTACCTGATGGTAACAGTGAAAAAAGGATATGCCCTTTATTGAGAAAATATTAGAATTGCTTTAAGAGAGAACAACATATGTCACACGAGTTCCCCTCACTTGATGCCTGTGTCCAGTCGAGATCAGGCCTTATTGTTAAATAATTCACATTTCACAATAGGACTTCACAAACCAGTCTGGGCTGATGCACAGTAAGCAATTTTGCAGGAAACTCTTTTCATGTTGTATGCTTACTGATGTTACTACATATTCCTTGTCACTTCAGTGTGTATCAGATGCACAAGAACCACATTACTATTTAAGATCAGACTCTCTTTTTATGTACTGCCCTTCTTCTCTTTATACAGGCCATCCTGCCTCCTCTTGATGCAGGGATTCATCCAAAAATATCAACAATTCTTTTCCTTCAACAGATGCTGCTTGACCTGCTGAGTTCTCCAGCAGTTCAGCTACTGCTTACTGTTTATGAAGCATGCTACGCATGCTGAATAGATGAATAAATGCGGCATTCTTCCACAGATTTGCCAGACTCCTGAGCTTTTCTCATCAATAATTCTGTCCATCAAGTTGAGGAATATCAAAGAGATAGATGGGAATAATTTCCATCTCAATGAACTATTGCCATTTGGCATCCAAAGACCATACATAATCAAGAAGACAAACAGTACATCACAGCACCAAACTCAGCAATATTCCACACTGACACATCAATATTTACTCCACACAATATCCCATTATTCTCCAAATCAGCCTTATTTTAGTTCTTCTCTTTGGTAGACTTTCAACATACAGGAAAATCAAAGAATAAATATCAGTCTGGCGAAATTAACTACATTGATCACATGAAAGCTGCAAAATGCAATGAGGAGACATTGTATTTATAAAATATCACACTCTTTACCTGAAGGCACTCCAGTGTTTTACTGTCAATTGAGTAGTTTTGAAGAACAGTCATGACAATTATTTAAAAACTGTGGCAACCGAATTTCGAAGTGATGAAGAAATAGACCAGATTGGTAATATTATTTAGTTAGGCTTTGTCACGCTATGTTATTACATTTCTACTTGAAGAAAGGATGTACAATGAAGGACACTGTGCATTGTCTTGAGAATGCCTGGTATCAAAGGCTTGGTCATTATGAATGCAATATAGTTTCCATCATGCTTCCATGATAAGCCTTTATAATGTACAGACAGCAGCCTAGAGATTGACCTGATTCCAAACTGGAGCAATGAAACATTATTGTGTATCACAGTACTGGTGGGTTAGTTTTTTTTGTCTCCAAACAACTTCACAAAACCTTATTAAACCATATAAAGCTATTTTGCACAGCCACAACATTTAGGCACGAAGCTGCGAACTTCAAATCAGAATGGGATTCATATAAGGTCATGTAAACAGAAAGTGCTGGAAATGTTCAGCAAGTCAGGCAGTATCTCTAGAGAAAGCAGATTGATGATGTTTGTCACATATAAGAAAACTTTGGCCCATCAAGAAAAAAGTCTAAAATTTGCATGAATGAACAGGAGTCAGTTTTGTCCTCATTAGATAGAATATCTGTCAATTATGTACATTATTGTCTTGGAAAAAAAGAACTATCAAATGTTTGAATCAACCTTATGTAATAGCCTGGTAAAGGTTTCACTGCTAATGTTGTAGGGTAGTTCATGTAATGGTCTTTCTGTAGAAGCAGTGTTTGGGTTATTATTAGAGATAATGGGTGCTTTGGAATGTTAGCCATCCAGTCAGGGGAGAAGGCTAAGGGAGCAGGGTTTGTTTTTAGCCTGACACCAGTGTGAGCTTTTGTCTTTGGTCAGCAGGAGATGAAGAGAGAACATGCTGGAGTGAACCGGTCAGAGGATTCAGTTCGATGTCAATGTGAGAGTCTACTGAAGATTGGTGAATATGACTTTTGGAAGAGTTGAGCTCCAGCCTGTGCACATTTGACTGTTTAATTATTATGGGCCCTTTTTGTTTTTCTCTTTCTTTACTAATCCTTTAGTCATCAATATTCATGTTCAATACTTCTTTAAATTATATGCAGTATGCAATCTGTTACTTCCTGCGACATGCTGTAACAGGACAGCAAATCACACAGTATTCACACAAACCAGGGTTTGGCTGAAAAAGGCGTCCCAATCTCACTGATTTGGCGATACTGGAACGTGTATTCCCTAGATGTACGTGGCTGGAGAACAGTGGGTTTCTCAGCACAGAGTCAGGACACTGCCAGTAAGAGCTAACAAGCTCTTCCTGAGACATCCAGGAAGAAAGAGGGTTTCATTGTGGGTGTATCATCCTGGATTGAGTTAGCTGGATGTTGTGTGATTGCCCTGACCATTGATCAAGTGAGTGTGTGTTTAAGCCTGTGTTAAATTATTTTCCGGTAAAGTGATTAAGGTACCTGGTTATGGATGCCTCAGGGATTGAGCATTGGTTCAAATCAAAGGAATTACCTGTAGCTTGTGTACTGAGTTGAGTGGATATTCATAGCCCAGATAAATTGTTGCTTAGGACATTAAGTACTGTTAAAACATTAGGAACAGTTAGGATCATGGAGCGGAGGTTTGACAAAATGATGGGCCAAGATTTGCTTTTAGTTCAGACTAGCGCTGACGTAACAGCAGTGGATCTTCCTGCTAGTATTGGGGCCCTGGGAAGTTAGGGGGCCATATGCTGTCCATACTTTCTGAGAAGAGGGGGGTGTAAGTGAGGGTGTTGAATCAGAAGCCGACTTTCTCTCTACTAGAGCTGAGAGTGGAGACTTTAAAGACAAGTTGCTCTCTTTCTGCAGAGCGAGTGAAAGGAGTGGTTTGATGTGGAAGGTCTAGTGAGTCCAGTGAGGAGTGAGAATTCTGAGTTGGTATTTGCCTTTACATCCCTGGCGAATAAATGGCCAAGTGCTCCAGCTGAGAGCCCCAGTTTTCATAGGCTGAGAATGATCTCAGGTGCAGAGCTCATCCCAGGAGGGAGAAGGAATATGAGACTTGGGCAACTAGTAGAGAGTCTGAAAGGTCTGACTGCTGAAGTAGTGAGATTCTTAAAGACCGAGAACCCTTTGGCTACTTCTGTGGGCTAGATTCAAGCACTAGAAGATGTTTTTGGCACAACAAAAAGCCCAAGGAAGCTTACAACAGGGTTTCAGGAGAAGGGGGAGAAACTTCCCACCTAGATTTTTCAGCTAGAGAGGCAGCTGGGTTGCTTGTGGTGTAGGGGGCCATCTAAATGACTGAGCTAAATCAATTAAGGATGGACCAAGTGGCATATGTTGAGCTGATCAGTGAAGTGAGAGAAGAGAATGCGATGGAGGAGGAAGACACCTGTGTCAGCAGGGTACAGTCCTCGGTAGTAGCCCTGTTGCTGAAATGACTCCTGATATCCCACAACTAGGGTGTTAAAGGAGTTTGTGGCAGAATTTACAACTGAGGTGTCCTGGTTGTTATCAATGGGTGTGGCCTCCAAGCATAACAAAGCCAACAGGGAGCCTACCCACTGTTGGGGCATACTAAGAAGAGGGCTGCTGTTGAATGGAATCCCGTGAAAAAGTGGAACAATCGGTATTGTTTGTTTCTTCTGTGGTGAAGAAGGACACTTCAGGTGGGAATATGAAAGATGGGAAAACCTTCGGAAAGTGAGCCCCCAGGTGTTTAAGCAGAGAGAAACGGGAAACTTAGAAGAGACCCAGTTAGGGAATGGCCTGGCATGTCAGGGGGGAACATGTTTCAATCAATGTACCAAGGAAAACACTAAAGTAAACAACCCTATTCCTGATGGCTCAGTGGGGCCAAGCTCCAGTGTATTGCTATGGATTGAGGGCACTTATGCTGGAGCCATGCCTGACACTGGCTCTCAGGTTGCTCTGCCATACCATTTGTTTTACAACCGGTATTTGATGCATTTACCATTGATGTCACTCAGTGTGCTGGAGATCTGGGGTCCTGGTACTGATGACTACCCATATGATGGTTACTTGTCATTGAAGCTGGAGTTTTTGGAGGTAGATGTGGGAATAGTTGAGGTCCTTGCTACATTGGTGTTGGTTTGTCCAGACCCGGTGAAGAAGGGTGAATCTTCATTCCTTGTGCGAACATGATTGTGAGGGGGCTAGTGGGAGTCTGCAAGGAGAAAGTTGGAGAGAGCTTTCTGAAAACATTGTCCATTCACCCTGTGTTCCGAGCTGCTTTCGAGGAAGTGCACGGCCATGCTAGGCTGGATGATGAGGGACTGTGTGGTACATCCAGTCCAATCCAGTCATTGTAGGACCTAGCGAAGTAGCTAGAGTGACAGGAAACCCCAAATTTCCTGGAATTCCAATGCCGAGGCCCTTTTGGTGGATGCTCCAGAAGACTACAAAGACAAGTCAGGCTTACCTGCTGGACTACTGGTGAGGCCCTCGGTTGTACGGGTGAACAGGATGACAGTGATTTTCAGGAACACTTCCAAGTGGGAGGTTACCCTCAGGCAGAGGACATCAATGGCGCACCTCTTTCCGTGAGCCAAGCTGGGGAGAAACTCTCTGAAAAGGGGAAAGTTGACTGCCAAAATCATTTAGAAGAAGAGGTTGATAGAGAAGATGTTGAAACTGGAAGATGTTTTTTCTACTGATGAGTTTGATGTGGGTTGTTCCAAGAGCACTCACCACATCATCTGGGTGACAGAGAACACCCCATTCAGAGAATGATCACAGAAACTGGTGCCTGCAGAGGTGGAAGACATTCAGCAACATCTCTGGAAGCTGAAGGAAACTGAGATCATCACTGCGTCCAGGAGCTCCTAGACATCTCCAATAGTGGTGATGAGGAAGAAGAATGGGAAAGTACGAATGTGTATGGACTATCGGACCCTGAACCAACACATAGTCCCTGACCAGTATATGGTTCTGAGAATCAGGGACCTGCTGGCCTGCCTGAGTGGGGCAAAATGGTTCAGTGTGCTGGATCTGAGGCGTAGGTATTATCTAATACCCATGAGTGAGGCTGACAAGGAGAAGACGGCATTCATAAGTCCACTGGAATTCTTCCAGTTTGAAAGAATGCACCATGCATATCAGGAGCCCTGGCGACCTCCCAGCATGTCATGAAGAAGACTGTTGGAGATGTGAACTTGCTTGAGGTGCTGGTGTACTTGGATAATTTCAGAACATTTTGGTCCACCCTGGAAGAGCATGAGGTGAGGCTACTGAAGGTGTTAGGACACCTGAAAGTTGAAGGATTAAAAATGTCCCTGAACAAGTGCCAGTTCTGCAAGTCATCTGTCAACTATGTTGGGCACATAGTCTCAGAGATAGAATAGCTACAGATCCATCAAAGATAGAGGCTGTGACCAAAGCCCAAGAGTATGCATTTCTTGTATTGGAGGTTCATGAAGGACTGTTCTAAAGTAACTCACCCTTTGAATCAGCTTCTTTGCGGTTACCCTACCTTGGGGTAGAAAGGGAGGATGAAAGGAGATGACGATAAAGATTATCTTAGCTCTTCAGAGCCTTTTGGAGCAAGATGAGATAATGTGAAGAGGCCTTTCAGTTGCTAAAGGAGCTGCTGGCAGAAGTGCTTGTGCTGGCTTTGCAGACCCCTGATTGCCATACGTACTGCATACAGATGCCAGTGGACATACAGAGGGCTTGGGGGTGTTTTGAATCAGGATCAGGGCACAGGGTTGAGACCTGTCACATTTGTCAGCCGGAGTCCATCACCCTCTGTGCAAAACTACCCCACAGACAAATTGGAGTTCCTAGCATTGCAATGGGCTGTGGTGGATAAGACTACCTCTATAGTGTCAAGTTTGAGGTGAGGACGGACAACAATTCACTAACTTGTATCCTAATCTCAGTGAAATTGGATGTCAAAGGCTGTTGTTGGTTGGCAATGTTGTGGGTCTATCATTTCAGCCTGATGCACCAGCCGGGGAGCCGGAACATTGACGCTGATGCCTTGTCCAGGTATGCGCATGAAGGGCTGGAAATGGACAGACAGCAGAAAAGCTTTCCCCTGCATCTGGAGTTAAAGCAATGTGCCAGTATTCCAACCGAGGGAAGTCAGAGGCAAGGCAAGGGAAAGGTCGAGAGGTGGATCATTTGGGATCTTCTGGTTGTGCCATTCCACAAGCTTACTGCAACCTAACCATTCTGAACACAAAGCTGTTGCCTGAGTTGAGTACGGGGAAGTGGCTGTCACTTAGTGAGATGATCCATATAGGTACCGTTTGGTCAGCTGTTGCAAAAGGGGATGTGGCCCAAGCTGAAAAGATGAGACATCCTGCCATATCTCTACTGCTGAGACAATGTCCCAGATTGGAGTTGAGGAACCAGATTCTATACGGGGTCACGTCACCTCCAGACAGGCCTCAGTGTTCCCGGCCGGTTCTGCCTCAGAAGGATTGGAGGATTATGTCGAAGGCACTTCATGATGATTCTGGCCATTTGGGGGTTCACAAGACCTATGGATTGCTCAGAGATCAGTTCTACTGGCCTCGGATGAAGCTGGCAGTCGAAGAGCACTGCAAGTCGTACTTTTAATGTATATGGAGGAAGATGCTGCCTACGAGGTAGATATGCTGGAGGAAGATGCAGCATATCACTGCCTACAAGATGCTCCATTGTCCCACTTGCAAAGTGTGGGGCCACTGATCTGGTGTGTATGGATTTCCTATCAATAGAGACTGACTCCAGCAACATGGCAAATGTCTTGGTTATTACGAATTACTACACCAGATATGCACAAGAATTCCCTACAAAGGATCAGTGGGCATCTACGGTGGCCAAAGTGTTATGGGAGAAGTATTTCATTTGTTATGGCCTCCCCAGTCAGATACACGGTGTTCAGGGAGAGGATTTTCAGAATTGGTTCATACAAGAGTTATTGAGCATGCTTGGAGTCGAGAAGTCAAGGACTACACTTTATCACCAACAGGGTGATCTGCAGCCTGAGAGGTCCAACTGGACATTGCTAGACTTTCTCAGAGCCTTGGATATCAGCAAGAAGGACAAGTGGAGTCAACGTATTGGGTATCTGGTCCATTGCTACAACTGTACACAGATTGATGCTACCAGGTATTCACCATATCATTTGATGTTTGGGCACAAAGCAAGGTTGCCTATTGACCTCTGTTTTGGGACTGATGGGAAAGATTTGCCCCAGAAGACTTATCTGAAGTATGTGTACAATATGAGGAGGGAACTGCAAAGGATTTTTGAACCAGCCGAGATCTCTGCTACCAAGCAAAATCAAGGAAACAAGAGGAGGTATGATCAAAAGTTTAGGTTCTCCCAAATGATGCCTGGAGACATAAAGAATTTCAGGCTACCAGGGAAGCAAAAGCTGACTGACCATTGGGCAGCTACACCTTATGTAGTGGAGAGTCAGAGGCCAAAAGTACCAGTTTTCCTGGTGAAACCAGAAGATGTGTCTGTTAAAATTCATCAGAACCATCTTCTACTTCTGGAACAAGAGGTTCGTGTTGACCCAGAGCCTGACCTGGACCCTAGTAAGACCAGGTAGAGGACCTAGTAAGAGGACTCTGCAGTGATATGGAAGAACCAAAGGACAAGCAGCAGATGGGTCTGGATATGACCTCACCACTGAATGTGGTATGGACTCAGGATAAGGAAATGGAGGTGTGGTATATGCTGCCCTTTGCAAACTCCTCAATAATTGATACAGAGATTCCTAACACTCCCCACGTTGATGTGGTTGAAATGGGGGCTGGGGAATAGCAGTGGGCAGGAACATTTGCAGTAGGACAATGACGGGAGACTGGGCTCTAAAGTAACTAGGCAGGAACACAAGTAATGGACAAGGAGAGTTCTCTCCATGTAGACAGGAGAGATCCCAGTTCTGAAACTGAAGAAGTAGATGATTGGGTAAGGAGGTCTCAAAAAGTCAAGAAATATCCCGATGGGCTAGCCTATGTTGCACCAGGGGAACAGCATGTGGCACCTATCCCCTTAGTGAGATATGTCACTGCCATTTGCACCTGGATCAAAGGTCCAAACATCTCAAAATGTCTTTGAAAATTCGTGTTAATCATGAAAGAGTGATAAATTATCTCAAAGTCATGAGGACATGACTATTTTTGGTGGGGGGGGAGGTTGAGTGTAACAAGCGGGTAAAGGTTTCACTGCTAACATGGTAGAATAGCTCATGTAATGGTTTTTCTGCAGAAGCAGTGCTTGGGTTACTGTTAGAGATAATGGGTGCTTCAGAAGGTGAGCCATCCAGCCAGGAGAAGGCTGGGGGAGTAGTTTATTTTTTGTCCCTGACACCGGTGTAAGCTTTTGTCTTGGTTTGGCAGGAGATGAGAAGAGAAGATGCTGGAGAGAACTGGCTGTAGGATTCAGTCTAGTGGGGACGGTGACTGGATGGAGCAAGGTGCAGAAGTCTACTGAGGGACGGTCAATATGACTTTTGGAAGAGCTGAGCTCCAGCCTGTGCACATTTGACTGTTTAATTATAATAGGCTCTTTTTGTATTTTTCTTTCTTTTTAGTTAAGTTAATGTTCATTATCAATATTTCCTTTAATTATCTGCAGTGTGTTGTCTGTTATTTCCTGGCAATGAGCTGTAACAGAGCAGCAAATCACACAGCATTCACACAAGCCAGGGTTTGGGAGGGAGAGACATCCCAATCTCATGGATTTGGTAGGACTGGAGTGTGTATTGCCTAGGCGTATGCAGCCAGAAAACGGTGGGTCTTTTGGCATGAAGTTGGGACAATGCCAGTGAGGGTTAACAAACCCGAGAAGCAAGGGGGTTCAATTACACAGCTCGTCAGAGCCATCGCTGATCCTTTCCAACATATTTAGTTAAAATAATTGATCCACAGAAACACAATCAAACTTTTTTACTATTCTTGAACATTAGTCAAATCAGTTAAATATATCTACTGTATGTTTCTCCAAGGCATGGAGACTCACTCCAGCGAACAGGTCTGGATAATTAAGGGTCTGAACTGGAAATACTATTGTTCTCATGTTCTGTAGCCTTTCTAAAGCCTTAGGTGTCTCCATCACATGAAAAGATCAAAAATGGGCTGTATACAAGACAAAGATCTTATGCATGTGTGTTTCATTTTGTACTGAACGTTCTGTACTGTACTGAATGTTCATTCAGCTTGAGAACATTCAATGTGGACATTACAATATAAGACCATAACACATAGGAGCAGAACTGTGCCATTCAGTCCATGGAATCTGTTTCATCATTCCATCATGGTTGATTTATTATCCCTCTCAACCCCATTTTCCTGCCTTCTTCATGAAATCTTTGATGCCCTGACTAATCAAGAACCTATCAACCTCCACCTTAAATACAATATATCCAATGACTTTGCCTGCATTGTCATACACTTCCCTGCACTAATATTCTAGCTGTCACTTCTTTGCCCATTCTCCCAATCTGTCTACGTCCTCCTGCAGACATCCTGCTTCCTCAGCACTACCTGCCTACATGCCCCTCCACTTATCTTCATATCTTCTGCAAACTTTGCCACAAAGCCGTCAATTCCTACATCCAAATCTTTGACATAAAACGTGGAAAGAAACGGTCTCAGCACTGAGCCCTGCAGAACATCACTAGTCACCAGCAGCCAACCTAAAAAGGCCCCATTTATTCACATTCCTTGCATACTTTCAATCAGCCAATCTTACAGCCATGATAGTATTTTTCTTGTAGTACCATGGGCTCCTATCTTGGTAAGCAGCCTAACCCTTCTGAAAATCCAAATAAACAACAGTCGCTGATGTCCTTTGTTAATCACACCAGTTATTTCCTCAAAGAACTCCAACAGATTTGTCAGACAAGATTTCCCAAGACGACTCTGTCATCTGCCTGTAAGTACCCAAAACCTCATCAATAATAATAGACTCCAACATCCTCCCAACCACTGAAGACAGGCTGACTGGCCTCTCATTTTCTTTCTTCTGCTTCCCTCCATTCTTAAAGAGTGGAGTGAAATTTGCAATTTTCCAGTCCTCCAGAACCATGCCAGAAGCTAAATAATAATGAAAGCCTCTACAATCTCTTCAGCTACCTCTTTTGGAACCCTGGGGTATAGTCCATTTGGTACAGATAGCTTACCAACCTTCAGACCTATCCACTTCCCAATCACCTTTTCCTTTGCATTATCAATAACACTCACTTCTTTCCCCCAGTACGCTCGCATAACTGGCATTCTGCTAGTGTCTTTCACACTGAAGACTGATCCAAAATACTTGTTAAGTTCATCCGCCATTTCTTTCTCCCTCATTACTACCTCTCTAGCATCATTTTCCAGCAGTCTGATATCCACTCGTGTCTTTTTACCCTTTATATATATGTGAAAATGTCTTTTTTATCCTTGTTATATGTAATGGTTAGGTAAGATTTCCACTACTATGCTGTGGGGCATTTTTATTTTAGCAGTTTTTTTGAAAAAGCAGTGTGTCCAGTTAGTAATAGTGTCCTGGCTTTAGCTAGAGATGAGCCATGTTGTCCAACTTAGGAATGCTGTGTCAGCCAATCAGGATATTGTACGAGTTGTAACTTTCTGCCCTGTGGAACATCTGGCAGTGCTGGGCAGAAGCAGATTTCTGAAGGACAGTAGCTTGGTTTGGGGTCTTTTTGTCAGTAGCTGCAGAGTGGGACACACGGGAAGATGGCACAGAATGCCATTCAAAGGAGGGTCCCAGTTGTAAGAAGTGCTTTGTGCAGATGAATGTCTCCAAGGAGGAAAGACTAACACTCCTGAGAAAGGCAGTTCATTTGAGATAGTCTTCAAAGGAAGATTGGACTGTGGCAGGTGCCTTCATACAGAATGTGGGTTTAGCACATGGATAAAGTGAAACCCCTGATGATTCCAGAAATGAGCTCCAACGTCTATGTGCACATTGGACTGGTTCAACTGTAATGAACCCTTTTATCTTTTGGTAACTGTTTAAGTTGAACATTTGGTAAATATACTTTCTTTGTAATTTTATGCTGTTGTATGATCTGCTTTAATTTTATTCCTTTTATAGAGTGTGCCAGATTAACTTTAAGTTTGCCATACTTAAGTTTATGAACGACATGGCTCTGATGGCTGAATCAATGATGATGCCGAGTCAGCACATGGGAAGTAGATTGACAATCTGGCTGAGTGATGCTACAACAACAACCTCTCACTGGCTGCCAGCAAGACCAATTGCAGACTTCAGAAAGAGGAAACCAGAGATCCATCAGCCAGTCCTCATCAGGAGATAGGAGGTGAAGATGATCAGCAACTTTAAATTCTTCAGTGTTATCATTTCAGGGGACCTGTCCTGGGCCCAGCACATAGTACAATTGTGAAGAAAGCGCTGTAGCACCTTTACTTTCCTTAGAAGTTTGCAAAAATCTGGCATGACATCTAAAACTTTGACTAAGTTCTATAGATTTGTGGTGGAGAATATATTGATTGGTTGCATCATGGCCTGGTATGGAAACACCAAAGACCTTGAACAAAAAAATCCTACAAAAATGTATATGGCCCAGTCCATCACAGATAAAGCCCTCCCCACCTTTGGGCACATCTACATGGAGCGCTGTCACAGGAAAGCAGCATCCATCAGCAAGGACCCCTTCCACCCAGGCCATGCTCTCTTCACATTGCTGCCATCAGGAAGAAGATACAAGAGACTCAAGACATACACCACTATTTTCAGGAACAGTTATTCCTCCTCAGCCATCAGGCTCTTAAACCAGAGGTGATAATTTCACTCAACTTCACTCACCCCAACACTGAACTGTTCCCATAGAAATGAACTCTCTTTCAAGGACTTTCCATTTCATGTTCTCAATATTTATTTATTAATTTATTTTCTTTTGTATTTGCATAGTTTGTTGTCTTTTACACACTGGTTGTTGGTCCATCTGTTGTATGGGGTCTTTTATAGATTCTATTGTGTTTCTTGGATTTACTGTGTATGCCCACAGGTAAAGGAATCTTGGGGTTGTACATGTTGACATACGTGTACTTTGATAATAAATTTACTTTGAGATTTAGTTATCTATATGAAAGGTGCTGTACTTTGCCAAATTCCATATAATTTATAAAACAACGCCCCTGTCCCTCAACATTAGATTGCTAAGCACATTATCTCAAGATCACAAACTTGTCGATTATTCCCACACCTGCTATGTTTCGATCATGAATTAATATACCAGAAATAAATGTTCTCCTATTGAGTTAGACAGAACATAATCAGGAATTCGATCCAAGAGGACTCAGGTGAAGTAACATTCAATATCTTGCATAACAATCTGTCACTAAAATTATCACTAATTTTTATCTATGCATTCATTAAAGTGTTTTGTAGATTTCAAGCAACTATGTCCCTGAAGTTACTCCCATCCAATATTGAATACCATATTTAACAAACCTCGTGGGATATTGTTGGTTAGATTTTCACTACCATTTGAAATTCACACATTTACATAGACTTAAGTGCCTAAATAGCTTACAAAAGGTTCAAGAAACTTGGACTGTTAGAGTTCTAGAAAATTACAAGGTTGCCAGGAAGGACCTTAAGAATGAAATTAGGAGAGCTAGAAGGGGCATTGAGATGTCCTTGGTGAGCAGAATTAAGGAAAACCCCAAAGCATTCTACAAGTATGTGAAGAGGTAGAGGATGATCCATGTGAGAATAGGGCCAATCAGGTGTGATAATGGAAACATGTGCACGGAGTCGGAGGAAGTAGCGGAGGTACTTAATGAATACTTTTCTTCAGTATTCACCAGGGTAAAAGACCTTGGCAATTGTAGGGATGACTTACAGTGGACTGAAATGCTTGAATATATAGACATTAAGATAGTGAATTGCTGGAGCATTTAAAAAGCATGAAGTTAGAAAAGGCACCTGGATCGGATGAGATATACCCCAGGCTACTATGGGAAGCAAGGGAGGAGATTGCTGAGCTTCTGGCGATGAGCTTTCAATCAATAGGGACAGGAAAAGTACTGGAGGATTGGAGGGTTAAAAAACTTTGTTCCCTTGTTCAAGAAAGAGAGTAAAGGTAATCCAGGAAATTATAGACCAGTGCGTCTGACTTTAGTGGTGGGCTAGATGTTGGAGATGGTCCTGAGAGGCAGGATTTATGAGCATTTGGAGAGACATAATCTGATTAGGGATTGTCAGCATAGCTTTGTCAAGGGCATGTCATGCCTTACAAGCCTGATTAAATGCTTTGAGGGTGTAACAAAACACATTGATGAAGGTAGAGCAGTGGATATGGTGTATATGGATTTCAGTAAGGTATTTGATAAGGTTCATCATGCAAGGCTCATTCAGAGAGTAAGGAGGCATGGGATCCAAGGAGATTTGGCTTTGTGGATCCAGAACTGGCTTGCCCACAGAAGGCAAAGTGTGGTTGCAGATGGTTCATATTCTGCATGGAGGTCGGTGACCAGTGGTGTTCCATTGGGGTCTGTTCTGGGATCCCTCCTGTTTCTCCTCTTTGTGATTTTTATAAATGACCTGGATGAAGAAGTAGAAGGATGGGTTACTAAGTTCTCTGATGACACCAAGGTTGGGGGTGTTGTGGATAGTGTGGGGGATTGTCAGAGGTTACAGCAGGACATCAATATGATGCAGAACTGAGCTGAGGAGTGGCAGATGGAGTTCAACCTAGATAAGTGTGAAGTGATTCATTTTGGTAGGTTAATTTTGAAGTCTGAATATAATATTAGTGGTAAGTCTCTTGGCAATGTGGAGCATCAGAGCGATCTAGGGGTCCATGTACATACGACACTCAAATTTGCTGCGCAGATTGACAGTGCTGTTAAGAAGGTGCATGGTGTGTCGGTATTCATCAACCATGGGAATGAATTCAAGAGCTGTGAGATAACATTACAGTTTTATTAGACCATGGTCAGACCCCACAGTGCAATGCAGTAGGGTAACTCTGTGCAGTTTCTAGAGCAGGTTACATAATCAGCACAACTTTGTGGGCTGAAGGGCCTGTAATGTGCTGTGGATTTCTATGTTCTATCTGATAGTTGTGCCTAGTGTGGGGCTTCTTCCCAGCAGTGTAGGAGGCTGTGGGGTGACTCTGTAAAAGAACATAAAAACATAAGGTGCACAGATAAGGTGAATACTCATTGTCCTTTTCCCTGGCTGGGGGAAGATCAAACCCCACCTGCACAGATGTAAGGCAAGAAGCAATAGATTTAAAGGGACACCATTTTCATAAATAGTTAGTTGCCAAAAGAGTGTGGCTGAGGAGTCTGAATTACAACATATGAAAGACATTTTGAAGGGCACAAAATTAAGAAAGGTGTAGAGGAACAGTGGGCAAGGGCAGACGAATGGGACTAGCTCAGGTCAACATGATAAGCTGGGCTGAAGGTCCTGTTCCTCTATAACTTGCTGAATATTTCTGTGCATTAACATATCGCAAGCGAACTGATCAACCGCCCTCCTGACTGAATTCTAGATGATACTTATATCTGACGTTAGTGAGGTACTTTAAGGATGGCTGTTACCTCCATTAATTTGCATCCCCTTCAATAAGGCATTTACCGATTCAACCATGTTGCTCAGACCCTGAATGAGATACTTGCAGGCTGCTGGAATCTGCCAACCCAATTGGTCGTTAACTCTTTCATGCCTCTAGTCTGTTTGAACCCACCAGGCTGACAAACAATAAATTCCTAATGTAAAATATCAGCAATGAGATACAATTATGTAAAGTCCTTTCATCAATTCAAACATGAACTATTTCATGCTAGTTTATACAATATAATTGATTGACTTAAATTCCACAAATTCATGTTTGATTGCATATGTGGTAAGCGACTTGAATTTAAATCAGTACATAATTAAACTCCTTGAAACTAAGCTGATTGTAATTGATGTGAACATACTTATAGACTTTCTTATTTTATGCAAATAAAAAATTTAAACAGTGAAGTATTTCCTTTTTATAATAATGTCTGATGAGAAGACTTACCAAGTTTGTATACAAAGGCATCTACTGTAAGAGAATCAGAAATGTAATGATGTCGTTGCATTTCTAATCATCCATATAATCGTAAATTAATCAGTGCCTTAATTTGACATCCCTGCCCACAGATTATTCTGCTAGGCTTCTAAAGAGCAACTTTAACATTTGAAATACTTGCTTTGATGCCATGACAATCATTGATGTTGTCATGGTAACTGACTGATAGGTAGGATCAGATAAGCAATACCTTTCAGTTCACTTAGGCTCATCCTTTAAGAAAGCACTATATTCATGTATATTTTCCAACTAGATTTTAAAATAATCAAGGATATTCCTTTAGTACTCTAGAAAACCATTGTTCCAAGAACTGAAGCAGTTATACCTGTCCTAGAAACTAACAAACACTGATGATGCTAGACCTGCAGTGCCACAGTTAAAAGGACCAATTTCAAACTGATAATATCATCTAGGAGAGCAGGGATGTGCTCTGCTTCACTTTAACGTTTATATTTCTAACTGTGATGTCCTCCAAACAGGATGGAAATAAAAACCTTTCCCTTTGCCTTTGTGCTTGGCAAAGGACTGAAAGTCAATCATGGTTACTGACACTTTTGGGTGTATAGAAATGCACTCTGGGAATAAACGTGGAGTTCTGCTTTAGATAGTAAAGGCACTTGCAATGCTGTTTCTGTTGTTATTTTAATGACGACTCCACCTTACTCATTAAAGCAAGTGTTGAAGAAGAACTTTGAGAGCAAAGCATTCATCATCCTTGGACACTTTATACCTTCCTCATCAGACATTGTCCCCAGATATTTCATTGTCTGCTCTTCTATAAAGGATAAGATCCCAAAAACAGAGACTGCCCTCTTCTGAGTGCCTATTCTTCAGAAAATAGGAAACTGCAGCTGGTCCTGTGTCTATTGTTCTCAATAAGATATATTGTTTTCTTCTCTGTTACTTGGGTGTATGGAAATATAAACAAAGTGACAGAAACATTTTATGCTACTGCTACACTTTCATCACCACTGAATTTGTCTTCTCTCATGTAGGCGGATTATTCTCTGTCTCAATTTACTCTTCTTTGTTTCAGCCTATTATTCAATTCAGTGTTGTATAAATCTCAGTCTGAACAGCTCTTCACATTAATCCTGTGACCACTTTTACCTGCTGTGGCATCTAAGAAATCCAACATTGTATCAGTGGCTCATTTCAGTAGTCCATCCATGAGGCTAAACTGTGTTCATATGCCAACAAAGGTTCAGATTATAGAGCCAGTAGACTAACCCCGAATCACCTTCACACTTTCTAACTCTCCGATTTTTAGAGGTGACAAAAATAGATAATGAAATAAACTAGTAAAAATAAAACATGTGTCTAAAACACATTAAAATGCAATTCCAAAATAAACAATTAAGTCTTAATGAAAGTTGGCAACCTGATTTAGTTGAACCATTCTGTTATCCCAGAGTCTGCATAAAGCAGTGCTGGGTGGTGTGTGGGGTGTGTAACGGGGAGGGGAATAGAAAATGATGTACAGTGCATCTGACTGCGTCAGCCCAGTAAAATCTGGAAACATTGCTTGATGATCACAAGGACATTCCCGTGTTGCTGTGCACAGATAAGGAGGGTGAAGACATAAACATCAAAGGGCAAAAAGGCCATAATTCCCAAATGAAACATATATTGGCATTTCGTCCATTGTCTCTCTTCCTCTTCTAACTTCCACTTCCTTCGTCTTTTCAACTCCATTAGCCAAGCTCTCATAACCTACGATTCCTTCAGACATTGTAACCATATGTCCAATGCTGTCTTCACATATCCAAATCCTACCTCAGCCACATTCTCACGTGTAGTTATCCCCATAACTTCCCACCATGCTTTTCTAATGAATTCCCAATGAATTTATCAGTGTTTACATATATTGCATGTATGTTCACATCATCCTTACTAATGACTCCATCCTATTCCATATTACACTTCTTTTTGCAGGTTATTGATAGTAATACTAGCCAGGGGCCAATTGTGATATTTGATTTGGAGCAGATCTGTGATAGAATATATAAATAATATTTAATATATTTATTTATGGTTGTTTATTATAGGAAAACAATACATGTCCAATATATATTACCAAGTGAAGATTGATGGGATAGAAAATATGAAAATGGTAAACACTTCATTCTCAAGGCTTGTAAACTTCAATATTTTGAAGATTTAACTTTTCTCAAAAATTGACCAAGATTGACAGCTTTGACACAAAAATAGTTACATTTATTATTAAAATGCATCTGAAATAACATGATAATGAAATGAAGTCACTGTCTAACAGTATAGGGATATACATCATCTCAAAATATTTCATTCAGAATCCTCATAATATTTCTCATGGTGACTCAGTCGCCTTTCATAAAACAATGGGTTATCAACAAATAATTATAGGATAAGAATTGTGAAGATATTAGGATTGCAAATACAAGAAGGAGGTCATGGCGTAGAAATTTCTCTAAAACATGTCACAGACATTAAAATTGCATCATCTGCCACCCTAACACTGTTTTTAAATAATCATAGGCAGAGTTATCTTCAAGTGCAGGACTTCCCTAAATTCTCATACACTGAGTAAGTTTCAGTGTGGCAGCAACTTACTGATCAGTTGCAAGTTCTCTAAGCTGCCAGTGCTTGACATTGCAGCTGCAATCTCAGCAGCTGGTTCGTTAAGAAATATGCCATGATACAAACACATCTTCAGCTAGTGGGAAGTGTTACTACACAATGAATGGGTGCTGCAAAGATGGGAGAAGGAAGGGAAGCTCTTTCAGGGGGTTTGAGAGACTTGAATGGACTAGTTGGCAAAGATCTCCAGGATATGCAGGAATCTGTGTGTAAAGGAGTAGCAGAAAACCTTCCATTGCACTATTGGTACAAGTTGCCAGAGACCTCTGTAAGGACATGAACACTAACTATGAATGCTTGCATTATGAGCAAAATTTCAACTTTAATCCTTGTGTGCATTCTGCCTGCTTCTGCAGACTAAAAGAATAATTGAGTTTTGCTTTTTCTTGTGCATGACCTTCTGTATGCATCAGTGACCAGCAAGCTGTGACATGTGAGAAAGGACAATGGCAACAGCCTGGAATGATCTTAGGATAGGAGGATGAGAATGGTTATTAACATAATCTTTGTGATTAAAGCAGTCCATGCTTATTTGTCAGCTTATATTTGAGGTTACAGGTAATCACAGTTCTTCATGAGGATGAGGAATGTAGTTTGGGTGTTAATCTTTTAAATAGCATTACTTCAGGGAACTGAGCTGGTAAAAATTCATTGTTCTGTGATTTATGAATAACTGCTATTTCTTAGATGGACATGGTTAAACTTAGCTGCTGCATTAATGTCAACAGCTCTTGGATGAGTTATTTTGTAAAATAATTGTTGCTCAGGCAAATGAATATTCCATTAAACAAATCAGAGGTTGATTTTTCAATTGCCCTATTATCTACAACATCAGAAATTGTTACAATAACATTCTTCTCTGAGTTAAGCCTATTTACGAATGTGTCGCACTGTTTTTTTTTCAAAAGATGTAGCCTGTACATAAAAACTGTGTAATAACTAGCTGGTACAATATAATGTCACTTGCAATTTCAATCACCATTTATATTGTTTCCCTATGGCTTGTGCTAAAGATAGGATGATGCTCTGTGGAAATTTCACCCTGCTATATTTTCTGGGGAATAAAATGTGTTCATTTTTGTATGACAGAGTGATGAAAGGATTGAAAGATTGATTTAAGCTCCCCTAACTGTCAATGTGACTTTAAAACTACCTTATGAAAATTTTGTTTTCGTGCTTAAAATGCTTTATGGTTCAAAAGCTGATGTAACTTTGATCCAGAAGTACAGACACATCATATTTCTTATTTCTCTCTTCCTTAGCGGCTTTGCCCACCTTTAAATCTACTAATGCTACAAAAAGATATTTCCCTTTTCCTTCATGATGATAAGATTGAAGACTGACAAATGATGCACAATACTTTCTTTCAACTTACTATAGTGAACTGTTCTGGTGCATTTTTTCCATCAATAAGTGTTATCACTGAAGAAGATGAAGATTTTATATGCCGTATTTTATCTTTTGAAGTCCATGGTCATCTTGAATATTTAGCAATTTCAGCTAAAATTACATGAGCACCATAGCCCTGTGCAATTGGCCTCAGAGCCAGGGAATATGATGTTCAAAGCAGTAAAATATCTCACATTATTTTATGAGAATGTAATCAGATAACAAAGACTACACGCTAAGTAATTATTGTTAGGTTACTAATAGGAACCCATGACTTCAATATACATTTAGCTTCAGAAAATTTGAATGTCACATGTCAAAATCTCACTGCTTATTGATCAATGATCAAGCAAGTGCAAGGAATGCTCTAAACCCAGTTTTCAGCAATAGGGTGGGCCACAATAATTCATTTTGCAACCAGAACTGGCATGGTATATATCATCTGGCAGGTATAAATATCTTCAGCTTTGATTTGCATGCTTTCCTCTAACCCTTTAAATCTGAATTGTGTGCTTGTAAGCAGAAGCACATCAGCTAATGTGAGCTGGTACTTACTCAAGTGAAGGATAGGAAATGACATTCAGACCACTTTCAGGGTTCAATGAAACATAAAATCAGAATGACACCTAATATGTGTAGAAAATTGTTTTCGGGGTAAAAAAATAACTGCAGAAAGCATTCCAATCGTCTGAAAGTGATCCAGTTAGAAGCTGGAATGCAGCTTTCAGCCTTATTTGGTATCTGGTCAAATATGATGCTTGGCTGTGACTGAGGCGTTTTGGGAGAATGCAATGAAACATTGCCTGCTAACATATTTTCTGTGTAAGGACAACAGAGTAAGTGCTTGGAAGATGCACTTTGAAAGCTGAAGTGACTACAAGAGTTAAGGTGTCACCTTACAATGATGTCAAAGCTATGTATTGGATTGCTGAAGAGAGTGCAACAGAATTGCTTTTATTCAGGAATATTTGACCTATTTAAGCATTTGCTGAGCCCTACACATGGTCCCTTGGTCTGAAAATATCAGATTGCTCTGATAGCTAAAGCTATCATCTATCATATCAATCACCTGCATACACATGTGTTCCATCATTAAAACCAGCAAGGTGTGGAAATGAGAAAACCTTCACCATGGGATCTGTCTCTCAGTAGACTTCAAGCTGGATGAATTCACTTTATGATTAATTTTTGAGTGGTTTGTGTTGCATTTGTAAGAAATGCATCTGAGTAGAGTATTACTGCTACAACATGTGTGTAAATTGATGAAATTACACTAAATTTTGATATGCAATGCCCCATACTCCTTTTCACATGGGAATTGGTTGCCAAGTAGCTGAATGTGTTCTTGGGACATTATATTGTCATTTGACCATTGAATCAACTTTTCAATGGGAGGTTCTACAACATGTTAGGTAGAACTGAGCTGAGTTTACACTGCTTGTACTAGTGCAATATCTCAAATCAATTACTAATGTGTTCCAGTTTAAAATGGTCATTTTTTTTATGTTGTTTGAAGATTTGGTGCCTGTGAGAGCCTCTAGATTCAGCAACTGTTTGATCATAGCAAAGAGAAAATAGCTAACTTGCTGGGCGCAACTTGAAAATGAGAATTAGTCCTCTAAACTGCAGTGAAATTCAAAGTTCAATGTACATTTATTACCAAAGTATGGATGCCATATACTACCTTGAGATTCATCTGCTTGCAGGCAGCCACAAAACAAAGAAACACATTCGAATCCACGATAAACTCCACACCACAAAGACCATGCAACATTCTATGTGCAGAAAAAGAACAAGTCATGCAAACAATTAAAAAAAGGAAACAAGTAATCCCAATGGGAAATTACTTTCTGTGGATTGAAGAGATCATAGTCCAGGAAAAAGTATAGTTTGTAGAACAGTTCATAGTTTACTATGCTGCCTGTAAAACTTTGCTGAGTCTCACTTGCATCGGTTTTCCAAAGCACATCCCCAAAATGACATTTATTTGGCATCCATGAAAAAGGTTTCAAGCTTCATGTTTATTTACATTTATCTGTTGTTTTAATGCTCTATCATGATATTGTTGACTAGCAAAGCAACACATAAAATGCAGGAAGAACTCAGCAGGTCAGGCAGCATCTTCGGAGATTCAACATTTTGGGTCAAGTTTATCTCTGGATTGACATAAAAAAGGGGTGATTGTGGTGACCCATTTCCTGGCACATCCGAACCGGCTCACAATTAGATAGCCTACGGGGGTTTGCGAGCACAGAGCTTTGGAGCCTCTGCGCCACGGGGGGCAGGTTGAGGGAGGCTTAAAAGTGAGGCTGAGGATTTCAAATAAAGTTTTTTCCTTCGACTGCAGTTACCGACTCCGTGTCGTAATTTTAGCGCTGCGTGTAGCACACCACTACAATTGGTGACCCCGACGGTCCAAACGATTTTTGGACCAGAAATGACCGACGCCGCCTCTGTTCATGCGGTTTCGTTGAAACTGCCGGGTTTCTGGACAGCAACCGAACCTATGGTTCCAGCAAGCCGAAGCCCAATTCCACGTTCGCTGGATCACCTCAGAAGACACCCGCTACTACTACGTGGTGAGCTCCCTCGACCAGGACACAGCGGCCCAGGTCGCGGAGTTCGTACAGTCGCCCCCGGCAGACGGCAAGTACACGGAATTCAAAGCCCTGCTCCTCAGGACTTTCGGACTCACACGGCGCGAGCGGGCTGCCCATTTACTGCACCTGGATGGCTTGGGCGACAGACCTTCATCGGCTTTAATGAATGAGATGTTGTCTCTAGCCGACGGACACACACCCTGCCTCATGTTTGAGCAGGCATTCCTGGAACAGCTGCCCGAGGACATACGCCTGCTGCTGTCCGACGCGGATTTCAGTGACCCCTGGAAGGTGGCAGCCCGGGCGGACTTGCTGTGGAACGCCAAAAAGGTGAGCGGGGCGTCCATTGCACAGATCTCCCAACCACGCTCCCAGCAGCAAACCAGTCCAGGCCCGGCCGCAGAGCCCGCCAACCCCCAGCCCAATGAACACTGGTGCTTCTACCACCAGCGGTGGGGCGCAGAGGCCCGCCGTTGTCGCCCACCCTGCAAGTTCCCGGGAAACGCCAGGGCCAGCCGCCGCTGATGGCTACGGCGGCTGACCATCGGGATAACCTCCTGTATGTGTGGGACAGAAGGTCGGGACGCCGGTTTTTGGTCGATACTGGTGTCGAGATCAGCGTTTTACCTCCGACGAGTTACGACACCCGCAGCAGGGCACCGGGGCCCCCCCGAGGGCCGTGAACGGCAGCACTGTAAGGACCTATGGCACCCGTCAGGTGCAGCTACAGTTCGGCTCCAGCCAGTTCACGTGGGACATTACACTGGCCGCCGTAGCCCAACCGCTTCTGGGTGCGGATTTTTTGTGAGCTCGCAGCCTACTGGTCGACCTGCCCAGGAAGAGACTGGTACACGCCGAGACCTTTCAGACGTTCTCCCTGGGTGCAGCCCAGTTGCCAGCCCCTCACCTCGGCTCCATCACTCTGTCCGACAACGACTTCACCAGGGTCCTGGCAGATTTCCCATCGGTTCTGGCACCGCAGTTCACAACGGCCATGCCCAGGCACGGCGTACAGCACCACATCCCGACCCAGGGACCACCCCCCCACGCCCGCGCTCGGCGGCTTCCCCCAGACAAGCTCCCACTGGCGAAGGAGGAGTTCCAGAGGATGGAGGAATTGGGGATCATCCGGCGGTCCGACAGCCCATGGGCCTCCCCCCTGCACATGGTGAGGGAGCAACGGGAGGCTGGAGACCGTGCGGCGACTACCGCAGGCTGAACGAGGCAACCACACCAGATCGCTACCCTGTGCCGCACATTCAGGACTTTGCAGCAACCCTGCATGGTGCACGGATCTTCTCCAAGGTAGACCTCGTCCGAGGGTACCATCAAATCCCGATGCATCCTGACGACGTCCCCAAAACGGCTCTCATCACCCCGTTTGGCCTTTTTGAGTTCCTCCGCATGTCGTTCGGCCTGAAGAATGCCGCACAGATGTACCAGCGGTTAATGGACGCGGTGGGACGGGACCTGGACTTCGCGTTCATCTATTTGGACGACATCCTCATAGCCAGCAGCAGTCGTCAGGAGCATCTGTCCCACCTCCATCAACTCTGCGCCCGACTGAGTGAGTACGGTCTTACAATCAACCCCGCCAAATGCCAGTTCGGACTCGATACCATTGACTTCCTGGGCCACAGGATTACTAAAAACGAGGCAACCCCTCTGCCCGCTAAGGTAGATGCGGTCCGCCATTTCCCCCGACCCACCACGATCAAAGGCCTTCAGGAATTCATAGGTATGGTCAATTTCTACCACCGCTTCCTCCCTTCAGCTGCCCGGATCATGCACCCCCTGTTCGCCCTGATGTCGGGTCCGGGCAAGGACATTACCTGAGACGAGAAGTCCGCCACCGCTTTCATTCAAATGACGGAAGCCTTGGCGAACGCCACGATGCTAGTGCACCCCAGAATGGACGTCCCTACCGCCCTCACAGTGGACGCATCTAACACGGCAGTTGGTGGGGTGCTGGAGCAACTCATCGCAGGTCGCTGGCAACCCCTGGCATTTTTCAGCAAACACCTGTGGCCACCTGAGCTCAAGTACAGTGCTTTCGACCGGGAACTGTTGGTGCTGTACCTGGCAATCCGGCATTTCAGGTACTTCCTAGAAGGTCGGCCCTTCACCGCGTTCACGGACCACAAACAGCTTACCTTTGCGTTTACGAAAGCGTCCGACCCCTGGTCATCCCGCCAGCAATGCCACCTGTCCTACATCTCTGAATACACGACGGATGTCTGGCACGTCTCGGGTAAGGACAATGTCGTGGCGGATGCGCTCTCTCACCCTAAGGTTCATGCCCTTTCCCAAGGGGTAGACTTTGAGGCACTGGCAGAGGCACAACAGGCAGATGAGGAGATTCTGAGTTACAGAACCGCAGTCTCTGGTTTGCAGCTCCAGGTCCTCCCCGTAGGCCCGGGTGAGAGGACCCTACTCTGTGACATCGCCACCGGCCAGCCCCGTCCCGTCGTCCCGACAGCCTGGCGGCACCGTGTTTTTGATGTAAAACATGCCACATTTCTTTACCTTCCTGAGGAAGTAAAGGGTTTGGTGAGCTTTCTTGGTTGTGGGGTTGGAACAGGACATAGTCTAATAGAATTTTTCTCTAAAATAAAGAAAACATTCTATTCATGGCCAATTAAATGCTTCAAGCTTCTAGATTTTTTTATACAAAACTTCTGACTGTTAGATTTTTTCATGGAGAAACATTGGAACATCATTATTCAGATTGAAAATTATGACACTGGGAAGTATTACTTGCAATTTTATTTATTAGAAGACTATATTCCCTTTTGTCAGTGCTTCTTTCCAGAAGTGAACAGCTTGTGTCAATGTGTATCTGCTTCCCTGCTGAGGAAACATACTCCGTACTTCATATGCAAGCCAACAGTTAAAGTTTGCCCTTTGCATTCTTGAAACCACTTTGAGAACTGAGTATCTAGCGCATTCATTTGATTTCATTTGCTAACGTATGGATGTAGAAACCAGTAAGGTCACTTGTGTATTTTTCCTAGCTCTGGTATTCTGATAGATTATACCTGCTAACGGGTTTATAAGTAGATACTTGCATGAGCATACCATGCATGTTTTCCTTGTCTGAAATGATACAACCCAGTTTAGGATATTTTTCTTGAAGTAATCTTTTGAATCAGTCCAGCCTTCCCTAGCTGCAGAATGATTTACCCAACAGAGCTGACTGTCTGGAGGTTCCACCTCATTAAATCACCCTTCCCTGTTCTTTGATTCTATTTATTTGATCCTATTTGGAAATACCTGAAGCTCCTAAGCTTGATTTATGAGACCAGGGTGGTCATTTGTGTAAGCTTTTCTCATATTTTACAAGCCCATCTCTTGCTGAAATAGAGTGTTCCTTACAATCTATGTGACAAGGGCAGCAATGGAAATCGTCAAGATCTGTCAGGAATTGCCAGAGCATCTAAAGAATAAAGACTGCACATAGATATAAATGAAATAAGGGAAAAGACGTATGTTAAATCATACAGCAGTAACATTATGGAAATTAACTTGCTAGATTATAAGTTACATTTGACAAGGTGATAATTAGAGTCCCTAGATAAAACCTTATGTACATCTAGCTGAGAAAATTCACTCAGTGTTTGAATTTAGCTACTGTAGATATCACTATGCATGATTGCAATACATCTGCATTTAAAATGTTGTTAATTGTTTGTTGTGTTTTAAAGAATCTATACTGCATGAATTTGAAGCACTACCTTTGTTTCAACAGGGAAAATGGGATTGACCTATAGAGAGACTAAAAGCACCGCACTGCCTCAACAGAATGCTGACTTCATGCAGTAGATTGTTAATCCTATTCTGATGATTTTACAATCTGCAACTCATTCCATTTCATTTGACATTTATAGCTCACACAAGCACAAAACCAGAATACCCACAGAACTGAAATAAAAAAATAATGTCAATCTATTAGTTTATAGAATTAATCAGTTTTGCCCAAATACTTCCCTATGTGGTTCCCCAAGTGGTTTTCCTTGTCCGGTGGGACCATTCTTACTTGTTTTAAATGAGCCACAGCTTCCCCTGACATTTATTTATTGCTGGAACAATAAATTATAATTTAAGATTTTCTCTGGTTATTATCCAAACATTTTCTTCTTGAGAGTTTACATTGATCTATTTTTTTTTATCTTCTCAAGTTTCTAAATTTATTTATTTTTATTTGTTGAGATACAGTGTAGAACAGGCCCTTCCGGCCTTTGAGCTGCTCCACCCAACAACTCCTTTATTTAACCTTCACCTAATCACGGAACAATTTATAATGACCATTTAACTGGTACATCTTTGGACAGTAGGAGGAAACCAGAGCACTCTGAGAAAACCAAAGTAGTCACAGGGAGAACATACGAAGTCCTTACAGGCAGTGGCAGGAATTGAACCTGGGTTGTTGGTACTCTAAATCATTGTGCTAAGCAATAGGCTAAATATATTCACTTCATGGAGTGAATATATAGTGAATATAACAACTTTGCATCTACGTAACTCCAGAATCATATAACGTCACAGGGTCATAGATCATGACAACACAGAAATAGGCCATTCGGCCCATCTAGTCCATGTAAAACTGTGTTTCTACCTAGTTCCACAAATCTGTACCTGAACCATAGCCCTCTATACCCTTCCAATTTGTGTACTTATTCAAACTTCTCCTAGGAACTTACATATGTATAAACGTGAGGCTGATAAGAAAGATAATTGTGAAAACATTGTCTTATATTACCAAGTGAAAAAATTAGCAACTATAGAGTACTCTTCTTAAAGATGTGATATCACAAAGCACTTTGTAGTCAATGAAGCATTTTTGTACTCTAGTTGACATTATGATGTGGTTTCTCTGTATTCGATGGCAGTGAAAGCACAGTATCACTTGTACTTCAAATACTGCCTTGAAATCTTTCATATTCAATTGGGAGAGATATAGTTGTATACTGCTTACCTCTGATAGTTTAACGCTTCTTCACTTCTGTAATGAAGCACCCAAAATTCTGCAAGCATGCTTGGAATATTTTCTGATTCAGTGCTCATAGTCCTACAACTGAGCCAATCTTGGCAACTGAAGCACAACAATGGATCCCTGGATGATCATATATTCTATATTTAAACTTTCAGGAAACACAGAGCAAGTGAGAAGTTTCATTGCAAATAGTGAAAGATTTTGAGTAACTAAGACTGATTGATTATTGCCTAATTAGTTCCTGTGAATAAAAACAGTGTGTGTGGGGGGGGGGGGGTGCGAGGGGCAAGGTTAGCTTGGTGATGTATGGGTGCAGATCAATTAGAATGAGCCACATTGATATAAGTGGTATTTCTATATTTTAATTGACTGCTAGATTGCATCTGATGTTGTAACCAGATTGAAGGAACTATAGTCTTACATGTTTGCTTCCATTCCTTTGTCAATTGTTGATAGAATCCAGATGCCTTGTAAATAGAATTGCTTACTATCTCACCAATATGAGTGTTCACTTGGACATAATAACCATCTTACAGACAAACTTGTTTCTGACCATGAACTTGTCTTGCACACAGGCTGAGTGCTTAAGTCCAGCATACTGCATGCATGCTTGCCATTTATTGCAAAATTAAAATGAAAATATAATGAACAGCAATATTTTACTGTTCATGAGTAGGTGTTCCCAGCTGAGGTGTACAAGTGTTAAGAGATCAGCTTACATTTATTTAGAGATCTGCATGATAGATGGAGAACTTGTTCTACAATATTGGATCAGCTTCTCACACTATCCTCTGTATCAATGAATGGGGCTACTTCTACGCTTGCAATATTGCTGCTCAGAGTCTAGCTTTAGGCGACCTGCTGCTTCAGCCTAATTCATGACTTAACTACCACTAGCAACTGCTTCAGTGTTCTGCTGGCTAACCTGCTGTAATGTATAGTCATTTATAATGTTACTACCTGCTTTCAATACATGCACCAAGGCCCCACCATCCAGTTTTTCCATGATCGTTACCTAGACTGGTTTCTAGTCCCTAAGAGTCTCCATGTTATGGTTCTATGTTTTTTTTCTACTTAACTACCTTCTGTCAAATAATCTCTAATGATCATCCCTCATCCATTGTAAGGAATGCTTTTATCTCCTTGGGTTGTCATTGTAGAATTCACCTTTCACCTCTCCACACCTCTGCTTACTCCTTTATCAACTTCCTTCAAACTCACCTTTCTGTCACTCATCCTAATGACTCCATATTTGGTTTAAGATATATATTGAAATCTGATTATACTTCTGTGAAGTAATACTTTCTTGAAGTCATCAAATGTTGCTTAGAGTTCTTGTCAGAAGATGTGAACAAAGAAGAGAGTTGTGGTAAAACTTGCTATTCAGGAACACAAGAGGCTGTAGAATAGATGCTAGATTCTGGATCAACACAGTGATGGAAAAACTCAGCAAGTCAGTCAGCATCAATGAAGGGATGATATGAGTTGTAAATTTAATCTAGACAGAAGACAGCCAGATCTTACTCTATTTCTTCTTTCCATTTTTATTATTATCATGTAGCGGTGTGCTACACGCAGCGCTAAAATTACGACACGGAGTCGGTAACTGCAGTCGAAGGAAAAAACTTTATTCGAAATCCTCAGCCTCACTTTTAAGCCTCCCTCAGCCTGCCCCCCGTGGCGCAGAGGCTCCAAAGCTCTGTGCTCGCAAACCCCCGTAGGCAATCGATTTGTGAGCCGGTTCGGATGTGCCAGGAAATGGGTCGCCACATAACCCCACCCCCCAGAACCGGCGACATTTGAATTGGTAAGGAATGAGTATAAAAGTTAACATTTCAAGGGTTCTATCAGTGATAACTCTCCAGGAGACCTGCCATCGCAAGGAAGAAGCATCATACCAGAGTCTGGATGAAGAAAGGATCGATCATCTGGCCAACGGAGACCCCTATTTTGGTGTTATAAATTGGAAAAGTGGTCTGAGTGAGCATTGGTATAGAGGAACTGTAGAATTCGTGTTCTAAGCTGTTCACCCACAGTCAACATGGTTATGTTGTTGTTTGTGCAGAGACAATAAAGTGTGAGCTTTGATTAATTACGAGTTTCCTGGTGAATTTCCTAACCTAGTTCCGTTGATGAATGGCTAACACTGCAAAACTATTCATTAGTCTTATTACAACAAGGTCAATGCTGTCCTTGAGCATGGTGATATGTGCTTTCAGGCTTTATTATTTTCTGCCCAGTGGAAGAGAGAAGAAGAGAGAATGTCATGGTGAATGGGGTCATGATTATACTGGCCATTTACTGAGGCAGCATATATATTCAGAGTCTAGAGTCCATGATATGCTGAGCTATGTCTGAAGAGTTACACAAAACATAGTCAAAGTGATGATGATGTATTCAGTGTAATGCATATTTATTAATATATTGGCTCCGAGCAGAATCTTCAGAGTATGTTATTATTCATTGCATAGTTGTGGCTGGGTTTTGAATTGAATGTGTTATGAATGTGCCACAGCTCTGAGGGGCCGAAGGGTGCGGGGTAGCCCCCTCCTTCGTGAGAATCGCAAGATCACTATTGATTTGAGTCAGGAGACCCAGGAAATGAGAGAGAGACGTGTGGAATGTCTTGTTCCCCCAGCGATATAAAGCTACAGGAAACGGCCATTGTCTCTTGGAGATGAACTTGTGTATTACAATACTGTGCTACGTGGAAGCCCTCAGGCAAAGTGGGCTGGTTGAGGGAGTGATTGCTTCACCCCCAACCTGATTGACATCTGAGACCCTGTGAGTCAGGATAAAAGAGGGTCTGTGGGAACAGTCCCTCAGACGCACCAGAAGAAACGCTGGCGATCCCATAATAGTGGAAGCCGGTGGGGAGGCCACGTGTGTTCGGTTCCATTTGCCCCAGAATCGGTGCCCTTACCACGGAAAAACGGCTTTTAGCTAACAACGGGGAAACCAACTCCCCAACGACTCGAAGGATTGACATAAAAAAATAGGCCTGGGCAAGTTTTAAACCCGTCTTTCTCTCAAACCAAAACACTGCAGCTTGAACGAACTAACAGTGACTTTTATATTTCCATCGGACAATACATTATACCTTAGACAACGGTAGAGCTATTTCTTATTGATTATTATTATACCTGCACGTTTAGATTTAGTATTGATGACGTATATTATCTGTATGTTTGCATTGATATTATTTTGTGTATTTTTATCAATAAATACTGTTAAAATAGTACCATCAGACTTCAATGGACCTCTCTATCTTTGCTGGTAAGTGACCCAGTTACGGGGTTCGTAACAAATGCAAATATTTAAAAGCACATGAATTGTTCTTACGAAACTCTTTAATTAAAGATACCTGATCACCGAATACAGACAGCATGGAGTTTGCTGAAAATTATCTGGTTTCATTCTAAGTATACACCATCACCTGCAACAGCAGTGCGTTTGCCTTTGAGAGTCTTGTGAAGCTAATAAAATGCATTGTTGATTGCACCCAGCTTGTCAAGAAGGTTTCCTGCTGTCACCAGATGTGAGGTGGGAGTTCTGCCTCTAAGGTTATCAGCTTATTCTATTAATTCAACAAGACAAGTTATTGTTATCACAGAACTTCTGAGTAAAACCTTTGACTTAAAGCTGCTGACAATCCAACTTAAAAAAGATGCCTTTGCTTATATTTCACATTGATGTATTCGGAAGATGTTACTTGGGATACCAAAGGTGTAAATTCTATCATGCCAATTCTGTCATTAGTTTTCTTTTGAACAGATAATATGAATATTTTCTGCATAACTTATCTAATAATGCTGCACAGAGCAGCAGACTGAACATTAAATGTTGTCATTTTCCGATTAACTGAGTTTGGCTACTTCTCTACATATAATTTCTAGGTTGAAGGATTCCCAGTAACATGAGTCAAGCTGGAAATGTCAGATTATTTTGATTTCTTTCTGTTAGATTACTTTGAATACAAAAACACAAGAATTTTCTCTATCTTCGAGCAATTTTAGTACCACTGCCCACATTACGTTTTACAGCAGATTTCATTCTTTGATAATTGGATACTTAATCCTCTTGCTGCTATTTTCTTTCAGTTTAAGATGCTGCAGCTGAAACACAGTGACAATTTGCTGGCAGCAAACACAACTACTAACCACTCAGCTAATCACAGTTTTTCTGGTAAACAATCTCAGCAACTGGTATCCTGTAACCTATCTGAGCTTTTGAACCGCTGGTACGACATGGCATTTTTGCCAAGTGAACTTAAGTCTCGAAGGTACAGGGCGGTTACAATGTGGCATGTATGGGCTGACTCAAGACAACGGGGCCCGGGCCTGAGAGTGAGGAATGAGTCAATGCATGGCCATTATTGAAGTGGATTTGGAGTAAATTCATAATGGCAGAATCAAGGCGAGCCGAGGCAAGATCAAGGCGGCAGTGCCTGGGCCCCAAGAAGGAAGGATGACTCGATTGGCCAAATTACGCTCCGGGCCAATTGAAAGGGTCAGGATGTTGGGTCTGGAAGAGAGGGATGGGCTGGTGTTCAGCTCACTGCTCATAAGGTTTACTCATCTCTGAGCTAAGCTGAGGCTGTGGCCTGCAACTAATAGTCTCTTGGATCAGTTGTGACTATCTTTGTGGACGTAGACTCACTTTCATGAACTTCAGTTCTGAATGTTATTGGCTTACTTTTTCATTTTTGCATGATTTGTTTTTTTCTGCTGATAGCATTATTTTACATCAGCTGTGTCAAAGTGGGCTGTGATGATTCTGCCAATTCATCATTGGTCTGTAGAAGTACTGCACCATCGACGCAATTTAAAATGATGCTCAATGATTTGAATGTTTGTTTGCTGATGATTCATAGAAACATGGAATTTAAGAACATCTTACCTAAGCTGAGGGTGATGCCTTTCTATGTTAATCCCATTTGCCCATGTTAGGTCCATATCTCACAATCAAGATACACAATGTAGATACTAGAGTCTGGAGCAACACGAGTGGCTGGAAGAACGCAATGGATCAGGAAACATCTACAGAGGGAAACAGTCAGTTGACATTGTGGGTTAAGATCCTTCATCTGCTCCCTCCAGAACAGAGTTGAGGTGTTATTTCTTTAGCCAGAGGGTGGTGTATCTGGGGAATTAATTGCTGTAGATGGCTGTAGAGGCCATGCTATTGAGTATATTTAAAGCAGAGGATGATAGGTTCAGGTGTCAAAGGTTATGGGAGGAAGGCAGGAAAATGGGGATCAAGCTATGATCAATTGGTGGAGCAGACTTGATAGGCCAGATGGACTAATGCTGCTTCTATGTCTCATGTCTATGTCTATGGACTTATGATCTTGTCCTGAAACATCAACTGTCCAATTCCCACCACTGATGCTGCCTGATCCACTGAGTTTCTTCAACATCTTGTCCATTATTTCATAGACTGCAATGCCAATCATTTTTCCAGTATCTGTTCAAATGCTTTTAAACATTGCAAATCTATTTGCCACCACCATTTTCTCTGGTAGATCATTCCAGACATTCCCCATCCTCTAACATACAAGTGCACAACTTTTCACTACAAACAAATATTGAATACGAACGCTGTTTTTCATGATGATAGTTGAGAGATTGATGTTAACTGGAATGATATAGTGGATTCCCTTACTTCCCTTGATAAATACCTCAGCATCTTCTAAATCCACATGAAGTGGCTAGTTGACACATTTTTCACAGTGTAGTCTATGCTTGATAGTGCAAAGAAGCATCAGATTTTATTCTTCATGATCTGGAGTCTAACTCCTACACGAGAGCATTACTTTTGAGCCGCTGATGGAAATCAGGAATTGTGCTGGAAATTACTGTCTGAGGTTCACAATCTTTTAAAATGTTGAGCAATGCATTATGTAAATAGTGGAATCTCCCATAAGGCAAATTGGACAAGGTGTCATAAATTTAAGGGCATGGTAAGCCTAGTGACCTTCAATAAACAGCGTAGTCTTGGATGTGTTCATTAGAAGGTTATAAATCAAATGACTGCATAATGAGCTGATTGGGAGATTATTTCTGTTTAAGAGATTGGTGAGGATCAGAGTTAATTTCCTAATTACCGTGTTGTAGACTGTGGGCTTGCTGAACAACTTGAGCATTACTTGCCCATCAGTGTTACATATTACAAGTTACTATGACATACTGTGTTCTTTCATGCCAAATGAGAACAAACTTTAGATAGGCAGCTTGACATTAACAATGAGTCAAATTTCACATAGAATGAATGCAAAATACTTCTATTGAAAAACAAAATTTCAGCCTACTCAGGGAGTTTGTTGCAGATTCAGTGAATGCTGTATTTCAAATGGGAACCTATGCCCTGTACAATGTCAATGATCTGTCCTTCCATTAGTTTTGATTCATTATGGCAGTTGATTGGATTGATAAGTAACTTCAATATATTCAGCAGCTTGACCTACAGGGATCTTTTTAACGGAAGAGTGTCTTGAATAGAATTGAGAAATGTGAAGTGGGTTGTTGGTATATGGTAGGTTGGGATAAGATGTAGAAGTGGTTGAAAATTTATTGTCAGTTTTCTGTACCTTTTGCCTGCATAAAGCAAGGGCACAATTTATCCTGGAACTAAATCCCTGTGGAATTTGGATTCAGCATTTTTTTTTCAAAACTGATGTTCCTTGCAGCAGTCAATTACAATACTGTGACATCAGCAAATTTAAATTCTTGGCTTTCAACCCATTCTCCTTCAATTTCATTTTTGACGGACATTGTAGAAAGGTATTTCAATGAAGTTTCTCCCCCATATCCCCTTCCAGTGTTTCTGTGATCTGCATTCCAATTACATCAAAAAGAAAGAAGCACCTGCTCAAAATATGCAGACTGGTCTAATGCCAAGGATCACACCAGGCTTTTGCCCATCCCCAGCCAACTGGAGCTGTGGAATTCAAATGGTGCATGACTAGATTGTAAGGAATGAAAGTCGTCATTTCTCCTTAGAACAGGGAGGACAACTGTAATGCTCTCTACACTAAGCACTTGTTTTAGGTGGATCATTTGTGTTTTCTGTGAAACAAAATGTATTCACTGTATCTGTAGAATGGCAAAATTAATCAGACAGATTAATTGTATTTAAATCTGTCAAAAACAAACCCTTTATTGGATGGTATATTTGGAGGTTATCAGAACTAATCTTATATTACTGTACCCCAACCAGTTATTGTAGAAGAATCTTAAAACAAACTGATGGTTTCTGAGAGTATTTACTGTTTAGTTCCAATATGGTTTGTACTAGACAATTTAGCTAAAACACAATTTAGTTGTTTTAGAAATGTTCAAGTCATTTCCTGAAACATTCAGAGACGGACTTTTAAGGCTGGTTAAGCATCCTTTCTTGGCAAAGGTCTTAGTAAGTTGGCTTTACTAGTGCACTTTTACAACAGCAACTATATGAGAAATACACCTAGAAGAATGCATTCAGCAATAATGGATTTTATCTAAAATCTAAATAAATTAATGCATCCATATTTAGAAACTTACAATAGTGGAACAATGTAATGGCAGCTATTGCGGAAGAGCAGGCATATTGAATAACCTTGTTTGATTAAATTTGTTTGAATGTTGTGATAGAAATTTGAAGTAGACCATAAGACATAAGAGCAGAATTAGGCCATTCGGTCCATTGAATCTGTGCTGCCATTCTGTCATAGCTGATTTATTATCCCTCTCAACCCCAGTCTCCTGCCTTTACTCCATAACCTTTTGATACTTTGACTAATCAAGAACTATCAACTTCCACTTTAAAAATACTTGATTACTTGGTGTCCACAGCCATTTGTGGCAATGAATTCCACAGCTTCACTACCCTCTGGCTAAAGAAATTCTTCCTTATTTCTGTTCTAAATGGATACCTCGCTGTGCCTTCTGCTCCTGGGCTTCCCCACTATAGGAAACATCCACTCTATCCAGGCTTTTCAATATTCAAAAGGTTTCAATGAGATTCCCCTTTATTCTTCTAAACTTCAGTGAATATAGGCCCAGAGCCATCAAACATTAACCTTTACATTCCCAGAATCACTCTCATGAATCTCCTCTCATGCCAGAAAGGGAAGCCACTGTGCCCGGAGGAAGTTACCCAGGTTTTCTGCAATTTGGATATGTATATGGATATGGACTTGGACATCTTTTTTTCCAGGTCTTATATTTTTTTTTACATATTCTGTTTCTTTGCCCGATCTTTCTTTTTTTTGTTGTGCAGGGAGAGAGATTTGGGGGTGAATAGTCCTGTTCCATTTTTTGTTTGTTTTTTTGTGTAGGGGAGAGGGGATATAGGGGTAAATGTTCATATTACCATTCTTTTCTTTCTTGGTTTCATGGCCATGTGGAGAACAAGACTTTCAGAACTGTATACTTTGTAATCTTTTAACCTTTGGACCCTCTCCAATGCCAACACATCTTTTCTGAAATAAGAGGCCCAAAGCTACTCTCAATACTCAAAGTGCGGTCTGACAAATGTCTTATAAAGCTTCAGCATTATATCCTTGCTTTTATTTTCTAGTCATCTTAAAATGAATGTTAACTTTGCACTTGCCTTCCTTACTAGCCTACAAGTGAACCTTTAGGAAATCCTGCAGTCCACAAACAAGTTCAGAACTATCTGGTCCGTAATAACTTAACTTCAAGTAGGCAGTATGGATTTAGACCTAATCACAGTACAGCCAATCTCCTCACCACCTTATCTCAAACGTGGAACACCTTCTTAGACAAAGGTGGAGAAGTGTGTGTCATAGCCCTGGGTATCAAAGGAGCATTTGACAAGGTCTGGCATAATGGACTCTGAGATCCAAGGGAATATCTGGAAAGCTGCTTAAATGGCTGCAGAGCTACCTTCATGGACGGACAATCAAAGTCGTTATCTCTGGTCAGGCTTCTGATTCTTCAACCATTAATGCATCTATACCACATGCTTCAATACTTGGGCCACTTCTGTTCTCCATCTTTATTGACAACTTGGTGACAGCAGGCCTGAATAGGGATCTTGACAGGATGAAAGCCTGGGTGGATGACTGGAATGTCACTTTTGCGCCTACTAAGCTCAAGGTGAAGGTGATGTTTAGGAAGAGGAATCCACCTACCTTTGGTCTGTATTTTGGGAACTGCAAGCTGGATTTAAAGAAGGAGCTAGTAATCCTTGGTGTTAATATTGACAGCAAGTTGGTGTGGGATAAACACCTTTCCACTATTTCAAACAAGGCTGAACAAAGGCTTGGAGCTCTGCAGAAAGTAACATCCAAACTAGACAAAGAGGACAGAACCATGGTTTACAAAGCCCAGGTACGAAGTATCATGGAGTTTGCCTGCTTATCATGGATGAATGCTTCACAGAGTGTCCTCAGCCAGCTCGATTCCATTCAAAGAAAGGCTCTCAGGATTACAGGTGTAGATGAAGCCACAGCTCGTGAGAAGCTAGCCATCAGTAGCTTACACCACAGATGACAGGTTGCTGCAGCTACTGTGCTTTACAAAATGCAGACCAGCCACAGCCCTGCAGACCTTCGCGCCATTCTGCCTTCATCGTATGAGAAACAGCACTCCACACAGTCAAGTTTATCTATGCCTGTTCATGCTGTTTCTGTCCCTGATGCAAGAGCCTACACTCTGGATAGAAGCTTCCCTCACTGTGCTATCAGAATTTAGAACAGCCTTCCAGATGCTGTGGTTGGAAACATCTGCGACGATGGTGTCCAAGCCTTCAAGAGTCGAGTGCACGAACACCTACCGTCTCTGGGAGGGAAGTCACGTGCTTCTTCATAAGCTATCATGAAGGAGACCAGGATGGCAATGCTTGGTTGTTGGCAGGTAGAGTTAAAACCTGACTTTCAAGAGCACTTGTGAGTTATGTTCCAGCTGGACTTAGTCCTTAAACTGCTGGAGAACAGTGCAGAAGGATCAGGTGCTGGTTTCTCCCGGTAGGGATTAGCTTTTAGTTCCAAGTGCTCCTGCCTCGTTTTGTCACCCTGTGACCTTATCCTTCAATCTCTCTGAATCATGGAGAAACAGCATGTGTATAAATATCTCTCTCCAGCAGACTTCATCATGATCATCATGACTCCAGCATTTCTACTATTTTTTAATGTTTCGTAATTGTACATATGATTTTTTTGTGTTCTATTGCTGAGCAGCAGTGAACCATCTGATTGGTCTATCAGAGTTCTCTTTGGGAACTAGTTGAATTGATCAGCATTTCTGATCTGGCTATTGTTCATTATTGCACTTAATAAAAAAAAATGCAACTCTGATTTTTGAATTTTTTCCCTGTGTAGAAAATAGTGTACACCTTTATTCCTTCTACCAAAGTGCATGACCATGCACTTCTCTACACTATATTTCATCTGCCACTTCCTTGCCCATTCTCCCAATGTGTCTAAGTCCTTCTGCAGATGCCATGCTTCCTTGACACTATCTACTCCTCCACATATCTTTGTAACATCTTCAAACTTGGCCACAAATCCATCAATTCCATCATCCAAATCATTCACATATGATGCAAAAAGAAGCTGTGTGGAAAGAGCTTCCAGTAGAAGTGGTAGAGACAGGTTCGATATTGTCATTTACAAAAAGATTGGATGTATATGAACAGGAAAGGAATGGAGGGTGATGGGCTGAGTGCAGGTCAGTGGGACTAGGTGAGAGTAAGTGTTCGGCACAGAATGGAAGGGCCGAGATGGCCTGTTTCCATCCTGTAGTTGTTATATGGTTATAAGCTGACCCAAAAGGTATTATTAGGCAAAGCCCCTGCACTATCCTTTATGGAGCAGCCAAAATGAATGCATGTGAGGATTAGATGCAAAATATAGTTGAGGATAACACTATACAAATCACAGATTTATGCCCTTTAATATTTATGTTCACCTATATGTCAAATTAAGCAAATTTTATACCACTTGATTTATTTGTAATGGAGTATGTAACATCCTTGTATAAGATAACAACAGAACATATAATTGCTGAAAGTGCTATTTTACAAAAAAAAAAATTAATCTGAAGGTATTAGTCTAATTACTTTAAATAACTTCTTAAAAAAAAGTTCAAACAACTGAAGGAAATTTACCTAAGACAAGTGATGAAAAAATGAGTTGTCTATTATTTAAAATCATGACACTACACTGTTAGAGAGATGTCACAAAACTTTACATTTCAGCAACAGGAAGATGGTGCTTTTAAATAGGAAAGACATAAAAATAGAGGTGGATCAGGTGTTTGTGTAAATGTAGGTGTACATATCTGAAAACAAATTAATAGATTGTGATTTCAATTTAATTTATTATTTAAATACAATATGTGCAATTCTGCCTGAAGGAACATGAATAAATTATCAGCTTGCCATGCTATTATAAACCTTATGTCATCATTACCACATGTTATGCAGGCCCCCTTATTTCTTTGTACAATGTTTTTATATTTTAAATTTAAAAGCTTTATAAGGGGCAGCCAGATTGCAATCCAAATTTTATGCAAGTTGGCAAATTTGAAAACCTACTTTTGAAGGCTAACTTAAGGGAGCAACAAAATGCTGAAAGGTAACCATTTAAAATCACAAGTTAGAAGTTGCTAGGAATGGCGTATATGGTCCATTCTACATGAGGCAATATAGATGACTTTGCCTCATAGAAATATAGAAAACCTACAGCACAATACAGGCCCTTTGGCCCACAAAGTTGTACTGAAAATGTCCAAACCTTAGAAATTACTAGGCTTACCTATAGCCCTCTATTTTACTAAGCACAATGTGCCTATCTAAAAGTCTCTTAAAGGACCCTGTTGTATCTGCCTCCACCACCATTGCTGGCAGACCATTCCACGCACTCACCACTCTCTGAGTAAAAAACTTATCCCTGGCAACTCTTCTGTACCTACTCCCCAGCACCTTACACCTGTGTCCTCTTGTGGTAACCATTTCAGCCCGAAGAAAAAGCCTCTGACTATCCACATGATCAGTGCCTCTCATCATCTAAATTGTTTCCATAATATTTCCAATAAATTTCATTCATGGAGTGCAACTACGTATCTTCAGTGGGGTGTGGGCTCTGGCAAGTTGGATAATGGTAGTATGCATTGCAGACACTTGAAAGAAGTTTTGTAGCAAAGAGCTGGTGACTTGAAGTTCTTGTAACATTTCAATTTAATGCCAGCTGATTCAAACTGGCCTTCAAGAAGTGATCACTTCATCACTGTTTAACAGGGGTGGAAAGCCTAGCATTTAGCAGGAGGAAAAATCTATCACCCATCAGTGGTAATGACACTGTTCAAAGTAATCCTTAAAGATGGGCAACCTGGTTGTAATTTGGTTATTTTATTGTCTGAAGGGAACAATTTGCGTCCTGTGCAGAAAATTAGTTCTGTTACATAAACAGCATGTGATGGCTGAGTCGGAACTTTGAAAAACCCGGCATCCCTTTAGCCAGATCTTTTGACCGACATCAACAATATGTGTGCAGTTGCTCCATTGGGCTTTCAGGAAGATGGAATAGAGCAAAAGGGAAGATTTTTTATCAAAATCCCTGTTCATCTAGATCCTTCAGGAAGAAAAGATGTTCTACATGTATCTTATTGAAGAACACTCTACTCTGGTATGTTATATCTCCAAGGAGATGATGATTGAGATTGTGATAGGTATTACAGACACAACTTCAGACTGCTTTAGTTGTGAGTGTCACTGTGATGGTGGCTCCAAAGTGTACTCACCTTTGCATTATTCCACTCTTGTCCATGGAACTTAAACATCTGTATATGGCTGCAAACAATGTTTATCTAACAATGCTTGTCAAAAGATGATTACAGTCATAAAGTTCAGGGTGTATTTGCACTACATTAAGAGGGTCTGCTTTGAACGAATGTTACAAATATAATGTATACGCTTTCGGTGTCTGGGCTCAAGACCCAGATACTGTATACAAGGGAACTCATCGGGAGAAATTCTTGGAAGAAACAATCACAATCAAAGGGCTAGAATCAAGCTCCACATATTATTTATGTGGCCAATTATAAACAGTTTAGCTTTATCATGTTGTTATATTTATCAAGTGTGACAACAGCATGAAATTTTGGCTACATCATTGCTATCATATCTCTTGATGTCTATATTTCCTTGTTGCTATTTTGTAGTGGTTAGGTAATCATTTCTGACCATATTAGCATTATTTTGGCTTAGTGAATTAAAGCAACATTATCTACTTCAGCACAAGCCAACAATCGAACATAAGATCTGGTAAGTCTGAACTGCTTGGTCAATGTCTGGTTAAATGATTCCCCATCATTGGACAACTATTCATTGCTGCATTGCACATAACGTTCAGAAAAGGGATACATTACAGGAAAGTCATGTGCCAATGAAAGATTATGTTTTAGTATAAAATAGCATCAAGTTCAATATAAAAGGAGTACTGAGATAAAACTTGCAGCTTAGTTAAGCATTTTAATTAAGTTTTACAGATGAATACTTAAGAGAAATATGAATGACAAGAGGTTTAACAATCATATGACATAAAATGAAAAGTCATTTCACTAAACTATTGACAAAATGTTGAATATTTTAAATAACATTGGGATTGTATCTTACAAATTTGAAGAATCTAATTTCTAATTTTGCCCTGTATATTTTGTAAGGCCATTTTCTATAGGATTCTCCGCACTGTAAATGCTATGAGCATTTAAAAAAAAGTGTTCTAACTTCTCTTTCTACGTGCACCAAGCCCATAATAGAGTTGTAAAATTTTCACACATAATTTCACAAGACTCAGGAGGATTTCTCACTTGCCCACTCCATGTTCCAGACAACCCCCAGAGCAACAACATGCTTGAAGAAAGTAATGTCTCATTTGCATAGGTAAAAAAGAATCCTCTCTGCTTCCACAGCTGTGAAATGAATAATAAGCTTGTGTAATTTTATACAACGGTTGATAAATGAACAAAGCAAGGATCTTTGGTCAGTCAGAAGAGATATGTAGTTCATATTACTTGCCATTGATCCAGCTTCAAATGTAGGCAATGAGCTGCAGTGGACTGCAAAATTCGATGGTGGTTATGATATGGTATTCTATGCCAAAACTATTGCTGAAGTTAAGTTTTTAAATAGCCTGAAATGGAAATGTATAGTATATGCTTGAAAAAAATGTTATTATTAGATTGGATGTGGAGTTAAATAGTATGCAAAATTGACCTTACTATGTGTCATGACATTCTTGCATTTTGACAAAAACAAGTTTACTGTAAAATGCACAAGTACTTTAAAAACATTTGCAGCAGCATGCAGATACTTAACATCAGATACACAACATTCACAAGAAACACATAAATCATGCATAAATTCCTTAAAAAAATAAACACGAAAGAACACAATTAGAATTTTTTAAAAGTCCATTGTAGTACAAAGTGGTCTAAGTGTCATTGTGTTGCTATACTGAGCTAGTGATTAAAGCTGCGCAGGAACCAAATGATTAAAGGGAAGTAGCTTTATCATAGTTTCTGTTTGTGAAACAGCTTCTATTACCCAGTTTCATATTCCTTTGCCTTTCAGATTAAATAAGTAATAATCATATTCAATCTTGATGAAAAGTTTCCCAAAATCCATGCATACACATATATATCTAACAGAAACCAATTAAAATTATTTATCAAAATTAGTTAACACACACACAAATATCTGGCTGAGACCTGATAAATATGTTTTGATTTTTGTCCTTTGGTAGTATGCATGACTGGTAAGAGTGGTATTTCTCAGCCATCTCCAGTTAACACTCAAAAAGTGAGTTGTTGTTTGAAGCTCTCAGGAGTTTTCAAGAACTAGCACATGATAACCAAGATGATTGCAACTTGAAGTTTCTGATATACTTCTTGCCTTGAAATGTACTGATGATGTCTTGGCTCTAGATGCTAAAGATGCAGTTGTGGTTTCTAGCAACTTATTCTATAATGGACAAACCGAAGACATAGTAACGTATATTGTACATAGACTGTGAAAAAGGTTATGTGAAACATGAAGTGTACCATTCCCCAAGTAATACCAGGGTTGTTATTTGCCAAGAAAACAAAGGCATTTTTGCCTCCATTGTGTTTATGCCATTTAAAACACAGCATACCAATAACAAGAGATGATGCTTAGAAAATCCATTGGTTGAGAATGGATAGCAACTTGATCAGAGACAAATGTTCCTTGCTATAGAAATATGCTCCAAGAAGGGATGAGTATATGTTATCTGAGAACATATAATTGGATATGTTCACTAAGCATTCATTAGTAAACAGCACCAAATGTATTAGATTTGAAACTAGCCTAAGAAGTCTTTGAAGTGATTTGCTATATAAAAAAACTTACCCCTTAGATTCCTTTTAAAGCTCATATCTCTCACCGTAAGCTCTCCAACATCTTGCTTTTGATGTCTCTACCATGGGTAAAATGTTTGACTATCTACCCTGTCTATGCCTCTCATAATCTTATATACTTCCATCCGTTCACCCCAGTCTCCTTCACTTGAAGGAAAATAATCTTAAACCATCTAATCTCTCCCTGCAGCTAAAGTTCTCCAATCTAGACAACATCCTGGTGAACTCCTTTGCACTCTCTCTAGTACAGCCACATCCTTCCCATTGTGTGACAATCAGAACTACAATATTTGGCCAAAAAGTGTTCTGTGAAATTGTAACATGATGTTATAACTATTACACTCCATGCTCTGATCCATGAAGGAAACGTTCTTTACCAGTATGTCCCCCTGAGTTGCCACTTTCAGAGAATGTTGTTCATCAATATTTTAATACAGTCATATGTTTCATTAACATTAAAAGTATTTTGACTTGGCTGGTTCCACTCTCAACTGTGCTCCAGAAGTCAAAGCCATCCCAAGAAAGGAACACACTTGATGGACATGACGCTATCCATTCCCACCACTGCTGCTGAAGATTACTGAGTATGCTTAACACAAGAAAGGGACTGCAGCCATTTCACCAAGGCTTCCTCAGCAACACCCTCCAAGTTCACAACTTTCACCACGTACAATGCAAGAGAATATTGTCACTTGCACATTCCCCTCCCAGGCACACTCCATCATGATTGGAAATATATTGCCCTTCCATCATTGTCCATAAGATTGTGAGATATAGGAACAGAATTATGGCCATTTGGCCCTTCGAGTCCGCTCCACAATTTCATCATGGCTGATCCAATTTTCCTCTCAGCCCCAATCTCCTGCCTTCACCCCATATCCCTTCATGCCCTGATAAAGTTCACAGAATTCCTTATCTTACAGCATGGTCCAAGAAGGCTATTCACAACCATTTGTCAGGTCAAAAACATATATATTATTCCATTTACTGTGCACGCATAAATTTGAAAATGGGAAATCACCTTCTATTCTTCTCTGGAACCATTTTGTAGCCTTATATGATCCCAGGCTATAAGAAAATTTTTCCTGATAGAGCCCAGTCTGAGGCTCACTGAATACGTTTCTGTTAATTGAGTCATTTAGTAAAACTCAAGCTGAGAGGCCTATGAGATCATACACTACTAAATAGCTTTTGCATTCTGTGAGACATTCCTTTGTGTTCTGTTCGATCACAAAACATGCAAATGAAATCAAATGAGTCCAGAGCCAGCAAATCTAGGAGTAGATGTGTATAGGTACGAGGTCCAGATTGGAAACTGGGAATTCATATGAGGGCTGAATGGTAAAAATCACTGGTGTGCGAGTGTACAGTAGTTGGAGCTTACAATCAGTGGTAAAGGATGCATTTGACAGTGGGGAGAGATTGTGTTAATTGAGGAGTGTGATCAGAAGCAGGAGTGTAATAATCAAGGTTGGTGGATATGTATTAAGGCTTGGCACATCAGTAATTTGGGTAGGTTCAGTTGAACATTACAGGCCTGACAGAGTATACAGTGGACGTCACCATTAATAGATTTGAGTGTGCTAAGGTGTGAACTGATGGGAAACAGGCAAGGAGGTCACTCTTCATCAGAGATATGGTTGAGTAAATGATCTGTAAATATGCACCATGACTCTAGATGGAAGCTCCCCAAGGGGGTTGTTCTCACGCTTCATGGGCAGGGACCTGCTGAAGTAAAATCACTATTATTATACTTGCACAACTGCAGGAAGAAGTACCTCCATTTGTGGCCTGCAACCACATATGCATGGATGAAAATTATGCAAATAATTCCCAGCTGCATGCCCAACACACCACTAAAATCCCACCACTCAACCAATTCTGCTGATTCAAGTGCCAACCAATATTAAATATTCTAGCCACCTATCAAATGGAAGGACTGGTGTTCGACAATATGCAAGTGTTTGATTGCAACTTGTAATTTATCTTTCACTGAAACTGAAATAAGTAACACTATTTGATTTAATCTCTTGTAAAATTGTTCATTTTGTGTAGGCACTTCTGTTCGAGCTTTCCATATTGTTAGAAACAATAGAATGCCTGAGAAGTAAGGATGACTCCCAAATACCTGAAGCTTTAAGAATGCTCACATTACCAAGGAAGACTGCACTTTAGTTTTAATAATATGGAATGTCAGTGGTGGGTAGTTTGCAGATAAGTCTGAGTGACAGCATAAAAAGAAAATTAAAGTATCTCTTTGAGACACCAAAGTAATATAGAGACTTTGACAGAATGGATTGAATGCTACTTTTGCTCATGGGTTAACAGTTTTGCTTTCAATTTTATTATCTTTTGTTACATTTTAGTAATTCAACATGGTAAAAGTTTACCTTGGTTTGTATTAGAAAAATAATGAGTGACTGTGAATACACAGACCACAGATCTGAATTTCTTTTCCATAGACTTTAATCAGTAGCGAGAGAAACCGAAAGAGCTCATTTAGAATTTTGGAACAGAAAATACCAGCTTATCCCAGAATTGACATCAGCTAGGGTGTGTCAGATATTGAATTCATGATGGTTACTTCAGTATATACATGAATATTGGTCTGAAAGTTATTATTGAAAAGCATTACATAGTGTGTGTGAGTGTGTGTGTGTGTCTCTCTGTGTAGGGTAGGAACAGAGCAAAGTTGTGTGGGACAGCGGTATGGAATCAGGAGAAGCTAGCACAGAGGCTTGGAGATTCGGTGTTGGATGGAATGGGATGATTGATTATCTCAAAAGCTGTGTACCCATCAAACAGAATGAGGCTGGTTAGTGTCATTTGGCTTCAGCCACCCAGGTGACTGAGGCATTCTTCATGTTTGGATCAAGCTATAAAGTAACTTAAACAGACTACACTGGAAGAAATGGAACTCGAGTTGCCCAACAATTAAACATTGGAGCAAATCCTTTAGATCTTTACATTGAAAAGGTATATCAAGTACTTTCTCAAGGAATCAATGAATCAACAATTGAAATTGATTTCCTGAGCTGTTTTGCATCACTGTTTTTCTGTTCCTTCACATTGTTTGCTATGTGCATCTATTGGCTGGGGCAAACACAGGCAACAAACTTCTTTCCACAAGTGCCAAGAGCAATGCCAACCCATGAGTCAGCTAACAGGAGGTGAGCATACTACACAACAGGGGCAGATGTCAGCTCCCTCCCGAGCTGGGATACACCTCAGAGGAAACTGGCTGAGAAAGGATAAGACATCTGACATATGGGAGAGATTGTGGTGCTAATCAATGCTGGAATCAGAACCCCTTGCCACAACAGTGTGAAGAGTGTTTTAACTGCTACACTACTGAGTTGCTAACTGTGCTTTTAATTAGGCCTATAAGGATTCACTGTTTCAATATTTCGACCTGTCTGTCTTTGGGATTGCCTCTGTGATTGTAACTGAATGGAGCAAGTTGAGACATTTGCCTAAGAATCTTTAAGCAATATTGAATGAAATTCTGCAAGCCTTCAGCCAATAAATAAAAGATAAATCATTTAAAAATCAAGCCTAAATAGGTCACATTGGTATATTTGATAAATGTACCTTTTACTTACTATTTATATTACCATTGATAATAATCAATGAAGACCCTGTTAACTTGGCAGCAAGCCCTAGTTTGAACTGTAACAAAACATCTCAATACATTTCACTCTAAAATGAATTTATCATCATTTGGGAAACAGATTTATGTCCAAATATGGTTCCAATTTCATTGTTTATTAAGGTGTTATATCAATTTGCTTAAGATAAAACACTTCTTTCCTTAAGACAAGTCTGCAGTGGTTTGTATTTTTTATCCACAGTTAAAGTTTTATGATTTACAGACTTTTAAGTGAGTGCATACAGAAACTGTGCATAAGTTGCAAATTTGTGTGAAGAAGTGTTATAGTTAAAAGTATAATCTACCACTATTGCTCCAGGTTGCTTTCAAAAGGACAGGTTTGCTTTCAAGTAGAAGGTAAGGTATGGGAACCAGCACCACACATTTCAGGCTTATAACTTATTGGATGTCATTGGACATCTGTACCTGACACAGAGTGGAATGTGCCTGACCTCAATGAATGAATGAATGAAAGGCCTAGTCCAGATGTTGGTGAAGTTTACTCAATGACCAGTTTGACTTTTTTTTCCTGCACAATAGAATGTCTAGCTCTCTGGGGTTATTTTCCTTAAGATCTGCAGTGGGAAGCTGCTCAGCTCAGAATGCAGCAGCTGATTCTGTTGGATATCGATTTCTCAAATCGATTGTTCAGTGCATGCTTTACAGAGTAGTTGGTTAGATGGTGTTGGAAATATACAGGAAGATTTCCGAGGCTGCAAGTACTTAAAAACTTGTGGCTACTCAGAAAATTGGTGATATCTTGTTCCAGGGACACTGTCATAGTCAGAGTATGGAAGCAGCCTGTGCCACAAGGTACATGCACAAACCAGTTCTCTTTGATCCATATCCCTCTAGCCTTTCCTATCCATGTACCTGGCAAACTGTTGTCTAAGTTGCCATTATATCTGCCTCAACCACTTGTTCTGGTAGCTAATTCCAGAAAGACACCCCTGTGTAAAAACGTTGCTTCTCAAGCTCTTATTAATCCTTTCCCCTCTCACCTTAAACCTATACCCTCTGGTTATTGACTGCCTGGGAAAAAGACAATGTGCATTAACCCCATCTATGCCTCTCTCACCTCAGTTTGCAATGCTCTCAGAAAAACATCCTAACCTGTCCAACTTCTTCGTGTAACAGTCCTTTAAATCTTGTCAACACCTTATCTGTATTCTTTACATAAGATTTTTCCTATAGTATGGTGACCAAACCAAACATTGTATTCCAAATGCAGCCTCAACAACAGCCTTTACAACTTCATCGTGACCTTCCAATACCTGACTGAAGGCCAGTGTGGCAAAAACCTTCATCGCTTTGTCTATCGTGACTCCACTTTCACAGAACCTGGGTGAACCATGAATTCTGCAATCTGCTGAGGGCCAGATCAGTGGTATTTAGGTCTGGAAAACAAAAGGTCCAGGTACAATCTCAAGACAGATATCTCATGTGTAAAGTGTCAATTCCAGAGCAAACCAGAGTTTGGGGAAAATTCCACTGAAGGAAGGTCAACAGCTCTAGCAGGGCTTGAATGCTATCACCTCCTACAAAGTAAAGCCAAGTGGTGACAACAAGGCTTCACCCCAAGATGAGCTCAATGCCTTTTGTGCTCACTTTGACCATAAAAATATGGAGACAACTCCACAAATTCCCACAGCCCCCAATGACCCTGTGATTTCAGTCTCTTAAGCCAACATGAAAGTATCCTTCATAAAGGTGAACCGAAGGAAAGCATTCAGTTCAGATAGGGTACCTAGCAATTACTAAAGACCTCTGCTAAACACTGGCTGGAACATTCACTGATATCTTTAACCTCTTGTTTCAGCAGTCCAAGGTACCCATCAAGCAGGCTTCAAATGAACCAGTGCCTCATAAGAACATGGTGAACTATCATCCAGAAGTGCTTACATAAAACATGATGAAGTACTTTGAGGCTGGTGATGAAACATATCAATTCTTGCCTGAGAAGCAACTTGGATCCACTGCAGTTTGCCTATCATCACAAGTCAACAGCAGATACCATTTCATCAGCTCATCAGTCAATCCTAGGGCATCTGGACGGCAGAGATACATACATCACAATGCTCTTCATTGACAGCTCACCAGTTAATGCCATCATCCCCTCAAAACAAATCAATAATCTTCAAGTACTGGGCCTCAATACCTCATCCATAATCTTACTCTGTTACAGGGACATGGCAGTGGAACAAACCCAAGTGCTGAACACAGGTGCAGAGGCCAAGTCAGGAGGTACTACCATCATAGCAAGCATGGAATTGGTGCCAAGGGAGTCTTTACCCAGAGTCTTGGTTTCAGTGGAAAATTCAGGAATGATGCTAGACTTAGAACTGATTGTCCTGAACACCATGGAACAATATTACTCATACACAAGTCAACCAACAAACTGGCACCTCCTCTTTGTTGTCACAGGATTTTTATACTGCATTTGCTGATGGAAAGCAGGTGTTTGTAGTTAGTGGAACCTGGGAATGATTGGGAACTAAACAAGGTGATTGAGGATCAATTCCTGAGGAAGATAGCCAGGTGGCAGAAGGGATCATGACATCCTCAGCACAGGGCTATATGCATAGTCCCCTACTCTACTCATTTTATACTTATGACTGTGAGTCTAAGCACAGCTCTAATGCCATGTTTAATTTTGTCGTTGACACCCTGTCATTGGCCATATCAAAAGTAGTAACAAATCAACATTTAGGAGGGAGATTGACATTCTGACTGAGTGGTACCACAACAACAACCTCTCATTCAATGTCAGCAACAACAAGAAGATGATTATTGACTTCCAGGGAAGGAAACCAGAACTCCATGAGCCAGTCGTCATCGCAGGATCAGAGGTGGAGAAGGTCAGCAACTTCAAATTCCTCAGTGTTATAACTCCAGAGGATCTGTCCTGGGTCCAGCTCGTAATTGTCATTATGATGAAAGCATGAACTTTCTTAGAATTTTGCAAAGCTTTGACACGTTATCTAAAACTTTAACAAACTTTTATAGATGTGTGGTTGCATTATAGCCTGGTATGGAAGCACCAAAGCCCTCGTACAGAAAAAAAACTACAAAAAATAGCGGATACAGGCCAGCTTATTACAGGTAAACCTCTCCCTACCACTGAGCACATCTACATGGACCGCTATCGCAGGGATGCAGCATCCATCATCAAGGACCCCCACCACCTGGGCCATGCTCTCTCCTCATGGCTGCCATGAGGAAGGAGGTACAGGGACTTCAGGACTCATGCCACCAGGATGAGGAGCAGTTATTTCCCCTCAACCATCAGGTGCTTGAGCCAGAGGGCTTAACTTCATTCACTCCATCACTGAACTGATCCCACTGAACTGGGCTCACTTTCAAGGACTCTTCATCTCACCTGCTTGATATTTATTTCTCATTTATTAATAATTATTTGTTTTTTTTATTTTTCAGCTTGTTTTTTGTGCACATTGGTTGTCATCTATCCTGTTGTGTGTGGTCTTTCATTGATTCTAATGTGTTTCTAATATTTACTGTGATTACCCAAAAGAAAATTAATCTCAGGGTTGTATTTGGTGATATGCTATATATATATACTTGGATCATAAATGTATTTTTAACTTTGAACTTTGGACTATGTTATTGTATCCCAAGTCCCTCTGTTCAATTACACTCCCCAGGGCTCTGCTGTTCACCATGTAAGTCTTAACTGGAATTGAGTTTCAAAATACAGTACCTTGTAATAATCCAAATTAAGCTTCAATTACCATCCTTCTTCCCACTCACTGATCTGATAAAGATCCACCTCTAACCTTCTTTACTCTCCACTATATCACCTAACGTAGTGTCAGCTGTGTATTTATTAGGCATGATTTTTACAATCTTATCCAAGTTGTTGATATAGATGACAAATAACAATAGGCCCATCATTGATCCCCAAGACACACCTCTAGTAATGGGCCTTCAGTCCTAGAAACAACCTATCACCCTCTGCTTCCTGCCTTCAAGCTAATTGTGTATCCATTTGACCAGCTATCCCTAGATTCCATCTAATCTTTCAGGGCAGCATACCCTGTGAAACCTAAACAAAGGCCTGTTAAATAACTGAAATGGACAAAATCGACCTGTCATGGAGAAACAAATCAGCCGGAGAGTTGCTCAGCAGAAAGCAAGTTCGATACCTTCAAAGATGTATGGACAACAACTCTTGGATTCTCCATGACTTCAGCTGAGTATGGTCTTATCCAAAGCCATGCATTTCACATTTAAGTTCATGGCTACAACAGGTGTTGCACAAATTTGTGAAAGAAACATAGTGTGCCTGAAGTGCAGGAGCAGGCATCTGCACAAGGTTAGAGGTCTTCTGCTGCATTAGGTGAACACCCAATTCTAACTTGAGCTGCAATCAATAAGTCTGTCAACTTAATAAAACCATTTCCATGGGATGTGTTAGTGATTATAAACCTGATTCTACTCATAATTTACATAGAAATCAAAGAGCAACAGACCTCATGAATCAGGTCAATCCTCATGGAAATTTCTACAATCTCTTGTTCCAGCAGTTAGGAAGTCTTCATTCATTCTCTTCTGAATTAGAAAAACTATCTGCAGAGTGGGCAATAACTTTGCAGAACTCTTCCATTCTGTTTGGAAGCATGACCCTGAGTTTCTAATTGACTATCAGTTTTTTCTACCACCTACACTTCTCTGACTCTTTGTCTCCAGTCATTATCACTGTTCCAACAAAGCTTAAAGCAAGCTTGAGAAACTACAGTTCATCTCTCAACTAGGCACAGCATCTTGTCCTCTCAACACTGATTTCAACAACTACATATAATCAGCAATTTCTGCCTGTATTATATTTTCAGTTTTCAGTGATTTTTATTTTTTCTACTGGATATTCCAGATTCAATTTTATTTTTTCTGCTTATACCTTCTCTTTGTTATTTGCTAGTCTTAACCACAGAACCAGAGGAAATGGTTGAGATAGTTATAGAAACATTTCAAAGGCTTTTGAATAGTTACATGCATAGGAAAGGTTTAGATGGATTTGGGCCAGTTGCAGACAATCATATGGGTACCTTGGTTGTCATGGGCAAGTTGTTCCAAAGGGTCTGTTTCCATGTGATAGTGTTCCATAACACTATCATCGCATTTCATCTGGGTCCACTTGCTTTCTCTCCTGTTTCTCTCCTATTCTTCACATAAGATGTTTGTTTTCTTTCTTCCTCCTTTCTCTGCACCTTAAAATAGTTATTCCTCCAATATTTCACAGTACTATTTCAGCATCCTGAAATATTAACTATGTACTCCTCTGTAGATGTTGCTTGAACAACTGAAATGTTCTAACATTTCTGTTTTACACCACTGGACATATTCCACCATGCATCCCACACAGTAACATCCATAGTTCCCCTGATACTTTGTGGTATTCATATAGATATTTATTAACACAGAAAGTAGGCAGAAGGTTCAGAATTATATTTCAGATCTGAGGAAGTGATACATAGGAGCTACAGGGAGGTAGTCACTCCTAGGGTGCAGGAGGCAGGTAACTATCAGGAAAAGAAAGGGAAATGGGCAGCCAGTACAGAGTACCCCTGGGGCCATTCCCCTCAATAATAAGTATAACATTTTGGATACTGTTCAAGCGGACAACCTACTGTAGGTGGCAGAGGTGGGGGGGGGGCGCATTAGTCACAGTCACTGGGCCTCTGGCACTGAGGCTCGGAAGAGAAGGGAGGTGAAGAGAACTACAGTAGAGCTAGGAAATTCCATATTTAGAGGAATAGAGACAAGATTCTGTGGACAATTGAGAACAATGCACAACAGAGAAGCAAAATTATAGTTGCCCTTGAGCCCCACGATACTTAAACATCTGTGATTTTTGTTGGCACCACTTCTTTTGCAAATCCAGTCAGTGCTGGATTTAGAGAATTAGATCTCAGAGTGGTAAGTATTAAAGCATTAAAGCATTGTGCAATCTGCACAAATACTGAGACAAGGGTTAGAGGTTCTTCTCAGATTGCTCCAGGGGTTTCTGAGTAAGCCATTGGGAACAGAATGGGTTCTCAGTTAGCTGTACCTTCCATTCATGCTTTACAGCTCCCAGTATTACTGATTCATTACAAAACTGTGTGCGTTTGGAACTCATTTCACATCTTAATCATAGTTCTGCTGTAATTGGAAAACAGGATTCAGGAGGTTGTGCATTTATATTTATTCCTGTAATTCCCTTTTTCCATGAGAAAGTGATTTCCATAATGAAAAACATTATGTATGGAATACAGAAATGGAACATGAATTTGTTGAAAATAAACTCTGGACTAATCAAGACCACAGAATGTTACAGACGTAGTTTACAAGGTGGTTAATTTCTGCAAATCACTACTGTCTGTCAGTCAATGTATGTACTTAGGCTAAAGTTGAGGCAAAATTGCAATCCTCCATGAAGAACTTTGTAGAAAACAAACTGAAGTTAAAGTTTGTACAAACAAATAAGTCAGTGCTACTGCAATTTAATGTTCTATTTTTGGAAAAGATTGACATCTTGTCAAACACTCAGTAATGAGCTGTAATTTTCTTCAGTTCAATCATTCCAGTGAGGAGAGTTTATCAGCACGTTATTTCATTTTCCAAGAATGTTTAGATTATCAGTCCACATCTTGTGCATTGACTGCAAATACTTCAGTGATGTTTTGAGAAGTTAATGGATGAAGATTAGGAACAATCAAAATGAAATAGAAAACGGAATGATGAAAACATTGACGTAAAGACTGACCATGTCAGTCAACACTTCTGAATGGAAGAAGGAAACTGGAGCAGGCTCTTTAAGCAAGTCACCTAAACAAAAATATTCCAAAGCAACACACAGAAAATGCTGGAAGAACCAAACAAATCAGGCAGCATCTATGAAAATAATAAGCAGTCGACATTTCGGGCTGAGACCTTCATCGGGACTGGAAAGGAAGGGGGAAGGTGGACCAGCAAGAAGATAATAGGTGAAGCCAGGTGCATAGGAAAAGTAAAGGCTGAAGACAAAAGAAATTGGATAGGAGAGGAGAGTGGACCATAGGAGAAAGGAAATGAGGAGGGGACCCAGTGAGAGGTGATAGGCTGCTGAGAAGATGTAAGAGGACAGAGTGGAAGAGGGGAGTGGGGAACTTTTTTTTCACCAGAAAGAAAAATTGATGTTCATGCTATCAGGTTGGTGGTTACACAGATGGAATGTAAGATGTGGTCCCTCCATCCTGGGGTGGCCTCATCCTGGCACAAGAGCAGGCCGTAGTCCGACATGTCAGAGGGCGAATAGGAATTGGAATTAAAGTGTTTGGCCACAGGGAGGTACCACTTTGGCAGATAAAGCAGAGAGGCTCAAAGACGTGGTCTCCCAATTTACGACAGGTCTGACTAAATAGAGCAGGCTGCACCAGAAACGCCAGACACAGTAGACAAACCTAGCAGATTCACAGGGGAAGTGTTGCCTCACCTGGAATGTCTGTTTGGGGCCCTGAATGGAGGTGAGGGAGGAGGTGAACGTGCAGATGTGGCACTTCTTTTGCTTGCAGGGATAAGTGCTGGGAGGGAGATTAGTGGTGAGGGACAATTGATCTCGGGAATCATGGAGGTAAAGATATGGTTGGTGGTAGGATCCGTTGGGAGTTGAGGATAATGATGTGTAGGATGTGAAGGCTCATGAGGTAGTAAGTAAGAACAAGAGGAACTCTAAATCACTGTTAAGGCAGAGGGAAGATGGGATGAGCACAGATGTTTGGAAGATGAAGGAGCTGTGGGTGAGGGCAGCTGTAATGGTGGAGGAAGGGAAACCCTATTCTTTGAAGAGGAAGGTCATCTCTGACATACTGGAAAGGAAAGCCACATCCTGGGAACAGGTGCAGTGAGACAAAGGAACTGGGAAAAGGGAATAGCATTTTTACAGGAAGCAAGGTTGGAAGAGGTATTGTCAAGATAAATGTGGGAATTGGTAAGTTTATAAAAGATGTCAGTCGACAGTTTGTCTCCAGAGGTGGAGACAGAGAGATAAAAAATGGAGAGGGAAGGTGTCAAAAATTTCCCTCCCAATCTTCTACAATTGTATCCTGACTGGTTGCACCATGGTCTGATGCAGCAATTTGAATGTGCAGAAATGTAAGGGATGCAGGGAGTGGTGGACATGGGTACATTCCTCCCCACCATTTGTAGTATGTATATGCGGTTCTGCCTCAAGAAGGCAACATCTATTATCAAAGATTCCCACTATCTGGCTTATGCCATCTTCCTACAACTACTATCAAAATGGAAGCACAGAAGCATGCTGTCCCACACCACCAGGTTCAAGAAAAGCTACATTCCTTCAGTCATTTAGTTCTTGAACTAACCTTCACAATCCTGGTCACTATCTCAATATAGCAAGACAATGACAACTTTGCACCTCTATAGATTTCACTGTAATGGTTTTCTTTCTTGTATAATTTTGTATAATTTATGCTTTTCATGCAAATATTGTGTCTCCAATGCAATGTGCCTGTGATGCTGCTTCCAGCAAGTTTTTCATTGCAGCTGGCCCATATGACAATCAATTTGACTTTGACTTTGACCTGGAATGGTAGTTAACAAGCTCTTTCTTCACAGATGCAGTGTAATTAGCAGAATATAGATAGGAGATTATGTGCAAGATTCTGTGTTTGATACTGAATGCATTCTGTAAGTACTCAAATTGCTCCACATTATCAAACTTTCTGCTTCTCTCTAAAACAAATCCATGGACTTGTCAGGTTCATATACTAATGGAAGAACATCTAGGCTAATCGACCATGAGTCATTTACTATGGATATTGCTGTGAAAACTACAGATGGTTTATGAATGTGAATAAAATCACCATCTTAAATTGCAGACATAAAGTCACTCTCTAAACTTATTTTTACAGTCCAAATTTTATTTAGAATAATGGCTATGTGGGCAGCACAGTGGTTCTACTTGGGATTGTTATTTGTAATATTCTGAAGTGTTTTATCTAGTGGAAGTGTGTAATATTTTAGTCTGAGTAAATTAAAAGTCTCATTTTTCCAAAAGAAGACAGGATCATGACATAGAGTCTGAGTTGCACACCATAGAAACAAGTCCTTTAACCGACCACTTCTAGGATGCTCATTATGCCTAACTATACTGTTCCTGCTTGCCTACACTAATTCCAAATCCCTATATGCATTACTTATTCAAGTGGCTGTCCAGAATACGTTAGTGGGTTGCTCCTGTTCCTGTCTCTACTAGCTCCTCTGGCATTTCATTTCAGATACAGATTACTCTTTCTGTGAAAAATTTTCCCCATAGACCCATTTAAAATCTTTTCCCTCTCGTCTGAAACCTATGCTCTTTAGTTTTAGACACCCCTACCATGGCAAACTGATATGAGCTCCCTCTCATAATTGTATATACCGCTATCATATCACCTTTCCAGGGAACAGACCCAGCCCCAGCCCCATGGCCCCACCATGGCAAGAATGATGGGGACCCCCAGATTCTCCAGAGTGCCTGAGGGCCAAGCCCTTTTAGTGGACACCCCGGAGGATCTTGAAAGGGAATCGAGATTCCCGGCTGGGGTGCTGGTGAGACCCAAGTTGCAGATGCCCTCAGTGGTAAGGATGGTGGTGATCGTCAGGATCACCACGAAAAGGGAGGTCACTTTTAAGCGAGGGATGCCCCTGGCGCATTTGTTCCCAGTGACGGTTATGCAAAGTGCCCCCTTGAGGCCTGCTGGGGGAGAGCTATTGAAAAACAGGGATAAGTTGACCAGGGAGGCTTTTAACTTTGGGGCCACACCTGTGCCGGAGAGTTGGAAGCAAAGGCTGGTGGAGAAGATGTTGACGCTGAAAGATGTTTTCTCCCCAGACAAGTTTGATGTGGGGTGTTCCCAGAGCATTCGCCAAACCATCCGGGTATCTGAGGACACCCTGTTTCAAGAGAGGCCATGACAACTGGCTCCTCCGGATGTGGAAGGTGTACAGCAGCATTTGTGTGAATTGGAGGAAGCTGGGATCATCATGGAGTCCCGAAGCCCTTATGTGTCTCCAATAGTAGTGGCCTAGAAGAAAAATGGGAAGATTCGTATGTGTGTATTGGACCCTGAACGGTCCCCAGGGTTGAAGACGCACTGGCCTGTCTGAGTGGGGTGAAGTGATTTAGCATGCTGGATTTGAAGAGTGGGTATTACCAGATTCCGATAAGTGAGGCCGCTAAAGTGAAAACGACATTTGTATGCCCTCTGGGATTTTTCCCAGTTCGAAAGGATGCCCCAGGGCGTATCGGGAGCACCTGCCACTTTTCAGAGGGTCATGGAGAAGACCGTGGGAGATAAGAAACTGCTGGTCTATTTGGATGATCTGATATTATTTGGATCCACCTTGGAAGAACACTAAGTGAGGCGAATGAAGGTGCTCAACCGACTGAAGGATGAAGGGTTAAAACTTTCCCTGGATAAGTGCCAGTTCTGCCAGACATCTGTTAACTATGTTGGACACACAATCTCACAGAATGGAGTAGCTACAGTCCTGTCTAAGGTAGAAGCGGTGACCACGTGTCTGAGGCCCCAGACTGTCAGCGCTCTGCGCTCATTCCTGGGGTTCTGTGGATATTATCAGAGATTCGTGAAGGGCTATGCCAAGGTGCATCATCCCTTGAACCAGCTTCTGTGTGGCTACCCACCTCTGGGACAGAAAGGGAAAGGGAGGAGGGGACGAGAGGTTGAAGAATATTTGAAACCGTCAGAGCCCTTTGGACAGAGATGGGATGACAAATTTGAAGAGGCTTTTCAGTCATTGAAGGAGATGCTGACTCAGGCGCCGGTGCTGGCTTTTGTGGACCCCTGATTGCCCTATGTGCTACACACTGATGCCATTCGGGAGGGGTTAGGGGCTGTCCTGCATCAAGATCAAGGCACTGGGTTGAGGCCTGTAGCATTTATCAGCCAGAATTTGTCACCCTCTGAGACGAACTGCCCCACCCACAAGTTGGAGTTTCTGGTGCTGAAGTGGGCGGTGGTGGATAAGCTGATTGACTATCTCTACGGGAACAAGTTTGAAGTGTGGACGGACAACAACCCACTTACCTACATCCTGACTTCGTCAAAACTGTAGACCACTAGACATCGGTGGTTGGCAGCCTTGTCTGTATATGATTTCAGCCTGAAGTACTGGCTGGGGAGACAGAATGTCGATACGGATGCTCTGTCTAGACAGAGGCATGAGGAACTGGAGAGGGACGAGGAGTGGGAGAGCGTTCCTGCATCCTGGATGAAGGCTGTGTGTCAGTTTGATATCACCGCGCAGGCCGAGGAAAAGGAGAGGCCAGATCGTGCGGTGGACCCACTGGGGGTGTCCGATGATGCCCTACCCCTAGTTTACTGTGACATGACTGCTCTGAAGACCCCTCAGCTGCCAGAGTTGAGTCCTGGTGAAAGTGAGATGACTCTGGCATTGGCACTATTTGGGACGCAGTTGAGAAGAGGGATGTGGCCCAGGTGGAGAAGACACAACATGGTTCAATGTCTCTGTTATTGAGAGAGCAGCCTTGGTTGAGGCTGAAGAACCAAATGTTATACTGGGTAACGTCACCCTCGGACCAACCTCAGCATTGGCAGCTGGTCCTGCCTGAGAAGTATCGGAGGGTTGTGATGAAGTCACTGCATGATGACTCTGGACACTTGGGGATGGAGAAGACCTATGGGTTGCTCCAGGACTGGTTTTATTGGGCCCAAATGCGGTTAGAGGTTGAAGAGCACTGCAAGTCCTGCATACTTTACATACGCCAGAAGACACTGCCTGTGCAGGCTGCTCCTTTGTCGCACTTGCAGAGTGTGGGGCCTTTGGATGTGGTGTGTATGGATTTCCTGGCCATAGAACCTGATGCCAGCAACACAGCAAGTGTTTTAGTCATCATGGACCATGACACTAGATATGCTCAAGCTTTCCCCACCAAGGATCAGAGGGCGACTACGGTGGTGAAAGTGCTATGGGAGAAGTATTTTGTGCATTATGACCTTCCCCGACGGACACATAGTGACCAGGGACGGGACTTGAAAGTAAGCTCATCTACGAGTTACTGGGCATGCTGGGGGTTGAGAAATTGTGGACCACCCCCTATCATCCGCAGGGCAATCCCCAGCTGGAGAGGTTTAATTGGACTGGGCTCAGGACTCTGGAGATCAGCAAAAAGAGTCAATAGAGTCAACATATCGGGCATCTAGTTCACTGTTACAACTGTACACGCAATTAAGCTACTGGATACATCCTATTATCTGATGTTTGGGCACAAGGCAAGGTTGCCCATTGACCTTTGTTTCAGGACGGCCGCGGGTGAAGTATCGCTGAAGCCTTACTTGAAGTATGTGTCTGATATGAGGAAAGAGCTGAAAAGGGCCTACAAGTTGGCTGGGCAGGTGGCTTCCAAGCAGAATCAGGGAAATAAGAGGAGCTATGACCAGAAAGTGAAATTCTCCCAACTCCTGCCAAGAGACTGAATTCTCCTAAGGAATTTGGGATTACCTGGAAAGCACAAGTTGGCTGACTGCTGGGCGGCCATGCCTTATGTGGTAGAGAGTCAGGTGCCAAACCTACCGGTTTTCCGGGTGCGGCCCGAGGATGGAAAGGGGCCTGTCAGGATTTTCCATCGGAATCACTTGTTGCCCCCAGTGCAAGACGTACAGGTAGAGTGGGAGACCCGACGTGGCAGCTACACCTAGTAACAGGACTCTGCGTACCTGCGGGGGGACAGAAGGGCCCGCCCCAGAAGGGATGGGCTTGGCCCCAACCCCTGTAAGGGATTCAGAGGATGATGATGATTTGGATGTTTGTTACATGTTGCCATTCATTGATGCTCCCGTGAGGGAGGAAGAGACTCCTGGCCCTTCGCCCACTGGGTTAGACGAGGTAAGGGGGGCTAGTGATGGGCCGGTGGTGGTACCACAAGGTGCCGAAAGAGAAGGAGTGGGGCCTGAATGAGAGACAGAGGACTCTGGGGTGCAGAAGGGTTTGAGTAACTGCTCGCAGGAGGGTTCACCCCGTAGCTCCAAAGGGTCACCCATAGTGTCCGAGGTGGAAGAGTATAAGAAGGTGTACGCAGGTCTCAGAGAAGTAGGAACCCCCCAGAAAGATTGGCCTATGTAGCACCCAGGGTGCAGGGTGTGATTTCCACTGTTTTGGGGCATTACTTCAGTGCTTTCTGCATTTGGGTTGGGCTTTGTGTTCTGCAGGAAGAGTTGATAAATTATCTGAATGTCATGAGGGTATGACTAAATTCAGTGGGGAGGAGAACGTAGGGCTCTTTGTACCTGTAATGTTAACTGGTTAACTGTTAACTGCTAATAAAATGGCTTTTCTGTCCTGTTAATAATAAGATGGCTTCTCTGTAATGTTAACTGCTGAGGTGATGGGTTTTCTGTAGCAGCATGTTTGGGTTAGGATTAGTGATAATGGGACTTATATCCAATGGGAGAGATGTTATTCTTTCTTGTCTGCCTAAAGCTGTTACTTTGCGCGGGTTTTGGGATCTTCGGAGCAGAGAGGCAAGGAGGAAGGACGTGCGGGAAGTGCTGTGGTTGAATACCGTGGTTGGTCCCAGGCCAAGAGTTGAGGAGTTTGGAGGAGATCAAATGATGGAGAGAATACCCAGCTTCTCGAGCTCCAACGATTTTGTGCACAAACTGATAAACTCTGACAAGTGTGGTGCCTTTTTTTTCACTTTTGTATTTGTATTTGTTTCTCTATTAACCTCCTAGTTCCAGTAAAGTTATAAAGTGTAATCATTTGCTTGCATATTGTGTACTGTCTGATATTTTACATTGTGGGTATGTACCGGAGTGCATCACACAGTATCCACACCAATGCGATTACAGAGTTGGCGGGGTCGGTGTCAGTTCATCCTAGATGAACGGGAGTCAATTGGGGCATAGTCCCGACACATACATTCGACCATGTTAATAATCTTGGATTCGTGGCTGCCTACTGCCACTCCTTTAGCATGGATGCCCCATCTCTATACACCTCCAAGCCCCTTCATAAAGGTCCAGAGTCTCTCAGCTTCTCTCTGCAACAAAGATGCTGTCAATTCCCATCCATTACCTCTCTCATTTGCCTGGAGCTAAACAAATTCTTTTGACTTTTCTCACTTCCTTCAAATCTAAAATGTCAACACAGGTACTCACATAGGTATGAGTTCTGCCTGTATCTCTATTGCTACGTATCAACAGTCTCTGATCTAAACCTTCCTTTGTATCACTCATCAAACAGCTCTCTACCACACCAAAGTGTCACTTCTTACACCTGTGCAATTTTTGCACTGTCACAATTAACTCCTATTCTGTTCTCAAATTCACTTGGACAATTCCTGAACTTCTCTTCCTTTTCTCGATCTCTGACTCCATCTCAGGAGGCAAGGCCTAAAAGGACATTTACTGTATGGTGGATGGAGTTCAACCTGGAAAAGTATGAAATGATTCACGTTGAAAGATTGAATTTGAAGGCAGGATTCTTGGCAGTGTGGAGGAACAGAAGGATCCATAGATCTCTCAAGTTATCATACAAATTGAGAGGGTGGCTATGTCAGGGGATTGCGTTCATGAGCCATGTGCCATTGTTGCATCTCAATAAAGTTCTGTAAGACAACACTTGGAATGTTGTTCCTTTGAAAGGAAACTATCCCTTTCTCTCAGTTTTGTTGTCTCTCAAGGAACAACCCTCCATTCCAGGACATTTGAAATGTCCTCCTTCTTCAATAAATGTGGCCTCCCACTCTAATGATTGAAGAAGCCCACCCTTACATTCATTCTGTTTTTCAGATTGCTGCTGTTGTTGCATGAATAAACTCATTAGAGAGAGTTACTGGTAGATACAAAGCAGATTCTTTATTCGACTAAACAAAGTACAGCAGGCATCATATGAAGAAGCTTTCGGTGGAAAGGTCTGCTGGCCCAATGTAGGGTTCGATATTTATTTGCTGAACACAAAGGACAATTCCATATTTACAAAGTATAGACAATGCTTTCTTCTGAAGCTACATACAAACTTCACACCTTCTGATTCGCATCCATCCCACAGATGCCAGCATCGTCTGGACTGAATCCACAACTTTTAGGAAATGCATTGTTCCAAATTAAACCCACAATACATTATCAAGGAACAGCAGACTGGTAGCCAAAACCAGTTGCTAAATGTAAATGACCTAAACCAAAAAAAAATCACTCTAACAGCTGCTTCCCTCCCAATGAAACTGAGACAGAGTTCCTCTAGTCCTTACCAGCCTCATATTTAGCACTTCATCATTATTCACTTCCGCCAGCTTCAACAAGATTCCACCACCGGCCACATCTTCTCTTCCTCACCTCCTCTCTACCCTCTGCAGGCATCACTCCTTTTGCTGGTACCTACCCAACACAACCCCTCCCCAACTCCTAGTGTCTAAAACAGCAGGAAGTGTAACATTTGTCCTTTACCCCTCTCCACCATCCAGGTACCTAAACAGCTCTTTAAGGTAAGGCAAAGATTCAAGTGCTCCTCCAAACTTCCCAATATGGCCTCTGCTACATCAACAAGATCAGGCATATTTAAGGTGACTAATTTAGAGAGTGTCTACACTCTGTCACAATTACCCATCTACATGCCATTTCAATCCCCCTTCCCACTGACCTCTGCATCCATCCAACCATGTTTCTGTCTTCTCCACTGGCAGGGCGATGTGACAAGTTAAAGAATAAGACACTAAAGATCTGCTAAGTTTAAAAAGACAGTAAATTCATGGTCTGTAATAGAATAAAAAGAATCCTGTGATGAGGTTGAAAAGATCATACGGTCATGAAAAACAATTTATAAGGTGTTTAAAATTTGTTTAAAAACAGTAAAACCCATGTTAAAAAGGGCTAAAATGCTAAAAGGTATTTAATTAATTTCATTGTTTATTTCATTCTTTATTGTGTAACGTTAACCTCTAATAGTATTATCAGTGATCTGCAGAGTAGCCTTGATCTGCTAACCTGAGGACGATTGCTTCTGTCTCCACCCACATACCCAGGGGAAATTGCAGTATTTCTTCACTTGAGTGAATGCTCTCAATGAGGAAACACCACATCACTGTCACGATTATTTCTCCCTGTTTTTCAGGGGCGTAACAGTGACACAAACTCAAACTAGAGGAACGACATGTTCCTCCTGGGACATCTCTCCTGGGCAGTCTACAACCCAATGACTTGAACACTGAGTTTTCCAAGTTCAGATAATGCTTATCTCAATTTTCTGCTCCTACTTTCCCTCTCCTTTCATTCCTCCTAGTTTCCCTATTTCTGTCCCCTTTTCTCATTGTCCCCAGATTCCCATTACCCATCTCTTTTCCTGTCACTCTCCTTGTCCCATCTATCTTCTATCCATATATTTCATACCCCCTTCCACTCACCCCTCCACCATCTGACTTTCACATCTCTCCTATTAGTTCCTATCATCTCCTTTACTTTTCAGATTCTAGAAAAAGAAGCCCTTGGTGCATCTAAAGGGAGCATCCTGCAGCAGCTATCTCCACCTTCACCCTTCACTCCCCTTCCTAGCTCCATTTTCTTTCTTTTTACTTGTTTCCATCTTTCATATCTCCTAACTCCAGCCCTCCCTCTATGACCTGCCCATTTATCTTTAATGCTCCCTTTGCCGCTCAATTCACCAAGGCTTCTATCTCACCACCCCACCTCACCTCTTTATACTGGTCATTACCTCTCTTCACACTCAGTTCTGATGCAGGGTTTTGACTGAAAACAAAAATTCCTTCCCCTTCTCAACCCCATCACTATTCCCCACCCCACCCACAGGTGCTGCTCGACCCACAGAGTTTTTCCAGCAGATTAGTCTGTTTCTCCATCCATTCTTGCCTTCTGTACAAGTCTATCATGCAGGACTTTGTCAAAAGACTTGCTAAAGTCTATATAAATAAGATCTACTCCCCTAATCTCCTCAGCTCTCCTGGTCATCTCTTCAGAAGAAAACTAGTCAAATTTGTGAGATATGATTTCACACACCCAAAGCCACATTGACTATTCTTAACCAGTCCCTACTTTTCCAAACAACAATAAATCTGTGCCTCAGAATAATTTGTCCACGACTGATGTAAGGGTCAGAGCTTCTAATTCACTGGTTTATCTCGCCTATGCTTGCAACCCTTCTTAAACAAAGGTGCATCATTATCTGAACTACGGTGTTCCAGTGCCACACATACGCCTAATAAAGATTAAGTAAACCTCTGCCATGTTTCCTGCACCATTCTCGGGATCACCTGGTAAGTCCCTGGGTATTTATCATAATTATGCATTTCTAAACCTGTGGAACTCCCTCCTTCATAATGTTGCTTAAATATTGTTATTCATTCCCATGAGTGCGCTCACTTCCACGTCCTTCTCCACAGTAGACTCTGATAAGATGTATTCATTTAATACCTCACCAATTTCCCATGGTTCTAAGCACAGATTACCACATTGATCCTTCAGGGACTCTCCTAAGCTTACCTTGTTGCCTAAATATAGAAACTTTTAGGGTTTTCTTTATCTGCCAAGTATATCTCATGTCACCTTTCTGCCCTCCTAATTTCCACTTAATCCTACATCTATTGTATTCCACATGCACCCAGCTGTTTATACCTTTCAGATGTCTGATGTATGATGTGACAGCAATTTCACATCTTATGGTCTATGATAATAAACGATTCCGATTTTGATATCTTCTGTTTCCTGGCCAGAACGTCAATACTTCTTATCAATAAAGTTATTTTTCTATAGATAATTCACTAATTCTATTCTAAAGTTGACATTTAAAACTATTGAATATCATTGTGGCTGCAAGCTGATCTAGGCTAAGACCACAATTCATTTCTTTATTTCAAGCCTGACATTTAGATCTTTGGAACTTGTTGCCTCAGGGCTCAGATTTGGTTGCACAGTTTGAGGTGTGATATTATTCCATCCAGAAAGACATATTCTAGCACAAGATTTTTTAATGATGCAGATAGGTGTGATTTTTTTAATCGAATTTACAGAACCCTTGACTCGCAGTAATGACTTATGAACTTGAAACACAGTACAGACTACCAGGACATAATTAAGATCAATGCACTTCTAAAGAACTGTTATTTACACATATAGCATTATCTGAGACATCAATATTTCACAGCAGAAATCAGAATCAGAATCACTTTATTGCCAGTATGTGAACTATACCAGAATTGATTGTGGCGCAATGCCAAGCGTAAAACAGAACAATATCATAACTGGCAACTCAACCATTTACAAGAGAATAATGCAAACAGACAATAAGCATTAGATGTAAGAGTTGTACAACTAGACCTTTGAGAGTGTACTCCATGCTTCATCAAAATCAGGACAGACCTTCCAGCTCTGCTGTGCCTGCTGCAATCTCACAGGGGCCAGCCATTGTAATTCCACTTCTCATTCCTACACCAACAGGACCTCCACTGGCAAGTTGAGGCTTGTTTCAGATTAGATGAAGAGTACCTCATACTCCACCTTGGTAGATTCCAACCTGATGCAGTGAACATCAATTTCTCTAACTTCTGGTCACTGCTCCCCTTTGTCCTTACCTTTTTGTCCTTCTTGATTCAACTGACTTCCATCACCCTATCTCTTTCCCTGTCCCCCATGATCTCATCTGCTCTTCACCCAAATATTCCTCCAGAGTTCTCTTCCCCAACTTCTTGCCTTCCTTTCCTTCATTCCACTGTTGATTGCCCTCTCCGACAGATTGATCTTCTTTGGCCCTTTGCCATTTCCACATATCACCTCCCAGCTTCTTTTGTCATTCCTAATCTCTTCCTCCCCCCAACTGCTTATCAGGTCCCACACCTGGATCTACCAATCACTTTCTAGCTCTTGTTCTACCTCTTCCCCACAAATTTTCATACTGGCTATCCACCCTCTTTCTTTCCAGTCTAAATGAAAGGTTCATTCAATCTATAGATATTGGCTGACCCACTGAGTTCCTCCATATCCCTGGGAACACACACAAAATACTGGAGGAGCTCAGCAGGCCAGGCACTTTCTATGGAAAAAGGTAAACAGCTGATGTTTTAGGCTGACACCTTTCTTCAGGGCTGAAAATCAAAGAAACAAGTCAGAGTAAGAAGGTGAGGGAGGGAAAGATGAAGTGTAAGGTAGCAAGTGGGAGAGGGGCAGGGATCAAGTAAAGGGCTGGGAAGTTGATTGGTGAAAGAGATAAAGGGCTGGAGGAGTAGGAATCTGATAGGAAGGATAGAAGACTATGAAGAAAGGAAAGTGGAGGAGAACCAGTGAGAGATGATGGGCAGGTAAGGAGATATAGTGAGAGAGGGAAACAGGAATGGGAATGGTGAAAGAGGGTGGGGGGTAGAATTACCAAAGGTTCGAGAAATCAATGTCCATGCCAACAGGTTGGAGGCTACACAGATAGAATATCCCTGGTGTGTTTTCAGCATCTATATTCTCTTGTGTCTTCATTCATCGATTTCTGTTTTGAATGAAAATGGCTGATCATCCACAGATTTCTGGAATAGAGAATTTGAGAGACTCATTTCTGCTGAGTAAAGCAACTCCTCCTCATCTCAGCCCAAAAATTACCTAGCCCTCTTGCCAGTGTCATAAAGCTCATGATCATTTATCAAATACCAGAGGAGGACTATCCAAAACACTGCATCTTGAGTCATTTTTCCTAGGGCATATGTTAATAATCTATTGAAAGTGCTTATAGTTACCAGACAAGCTCATGGAAGAGACAAAGTCTTCTCTTGCTGAGGGTGGAACTTGGGTAACCTTCCTAGTGCAGCAATGAGTAGCTAATTGTGAGATGTCGCAGAGCAACCTGGGGTTATCCTGAGGATGAGATGTGGAGAATCACCGTGACCCTCACTTCTATTAGCAAAGAAATCAAGGTACATGTTCAAGTTTTATTTGAAATCACAGGAAGTTACAGTGCCCAATGCAGTTTGAGTGCTAGCCCTTTAAATACCATGGCTCTACAAGAAGAAGGAATCTAGAAATTCATACATCAGCTCAAAAATCAATGGAGTTGATTTTCGAGCAGAGTTGAAAAGTATTTTGATGTGAGGTAAAACATCCTTAGGGATGTTTTAGGGTTTCTTAGCAACAGTCACTACCATTGCATGTCTATTTTTGGGCAAGATTTTGGGTTCACTGGTTCTCTCATGCTGGTGTCAAACTTGTCCATACAAGGTAAACCATCAAATTTGCAATCACTGAGATTTTTAAGTCATGGAATCTGAAAAGCAGCAATCACCATTGGTTCCCAGGCCAACATTTGTTGATGCTGAATGCTCAGTGCAGAACAACAAAAGGACAGATAGTCTATCTCATTGCCTAACATTGACGCAAAAATTAATTGCAAAGCAACACACAAAATGCTAGTGGAACTTAAAGGGCAGGCAGCATCTATGGAAATAAATAAGCAGACAACATTTCAGGCCGAGACCCTTCTTCAGGACTCCTAGGCCCAAAACATCAACTGTTTATTAATTATTATAGATGCTGCCTGACCTACTGAGTTTCTCCAGCACTTTGTGTGCATTATTCTGGATTTGCAAAATCTGTAGAATTTCTTGTGTTTTTTCACTCTGCACACTATTCAGAGTAGAATCCATGAAATTTATCTGTTTCTAGTTTTGATCCAGGTTACCGCAAACAAAACTGAAAAAAAAAAATGGTTATTTATCTAAAGCTATCATTCATTTGGTGGAAATCCACAAGCCACAGTTATTTCACAAGCAACTTGATTGATCAAACTGTCCAGGATGCAAGAAGCTGGGAAAGACACATTCCTTTAAACCTAATCTTTGGTTTGCATAATATCCATTCCTATCTGGACTTCCTGATGTAAGAATGCCATGTGGTCTAATTTCACCAAAATACACATGTGTGAACTCTGTGAGTTCACAAATCTCAAAATTGAAGTCAAGACATGTCTATTGTCTGCTGCTCAGTTTCAGAATCATTTCAGCCTTTATCTGCTGATATACAGCACACTTCACTGCTGCACCCTGAAGCTCATTGCCTCTTTTTGCATCATTTATGCTTCTATTTCATACCAAACTGCTTATGGATATTTGTTGTTTTTATTTTATTTTAATTAGCGATCCAACACACTATTGGACCATCTGGCCCAATGAGGCTATATCACCCATGTGACCAATAATGTCTTTGCAGTATAGGAAGCCCCTAAAGGAATATATACAAACTCCTTACAGGCAGCAGTGGCACTGAACTGGTCCTAACTGATATGCCACCATACTTCCCCTCTTATGGCAGCTTTCCTCAAAGTGCAGGCTCTCATAGGCTGCACCTAGATGCTCCAATTCACAACAAACATATACCCCATAAAAGGAAGAGTATACTGTATATTCTCTTTGCCAGTTTGTGTTGGGCCTTCAGAAGTCCTTTGTAAAGGTCAAGTTCATTGTGCTGGTAGTTCTCATGATTCATTCATTCTTCATCCACCTTAGATCTTTGAGGATCCACTTCACCCTGAAGGATGGACTCGTTAGCAGAAGTGCCATCCTTTGCTCAACTTGATGCTTACTGAACTCAGAGTTTACAAGGCACTTGCTGAGATGACATTGACGACAGCTATCCTTTTGCCAGGAGTTTACTGGAGACAATAAATCTGTTCAAAATAGGACCTTGCTCTTTACATCACTCTGCGGTATTCACTACCTGGGATCTCTTACAATGGACTGCTTAAATTGACCACTTCAGTCATTGGCTTCCAACATGGAACTGTAGTCAGGGTTACCAGAACAAAACTAACCGCAAGAAGAGAAGGAGGAGTTGGGGGCACAGGAGATGATGGTGTGTGAGTTGCATACATTTCAAAACCTTAGCAACAGCTGTCATGTATCAGACTGCTCCACATAGTATCAGACTCTCTATGTGAGCTGTGAGGCAATACTTGATCGAGGAAAGATTGGGAAAAAAGTGAGTGTTAGTCTATGTTATTCACACTGACCTTACTCTTCAAGTTTAATGTATTTTGCATCTTGAATGACTTTTTGGGACACAATACCTTCATGTAAAATAGCTCCTAACAAATGCTTGTTAAATGGACTACTTATAAACACTTACAGAGGGGCACACTGATGAATTTTGGGTCATAATGATACAGAACAAGAGGGTTACCCAGTGCTGGAAGAGCATTTTAGATTCTTCTCTTAACTCAGTGACACACTGAGCCAGAAGCTGCAAATGGCCAAAGCTTATCGAATCAAGGAACACACTCAGTAATTTTATGGTGTCATTTGAAATTGGAGACAAGTCTGTAACAATGCATCAATTTAGCATATTGTTCTATTCAGTAACTGACCAGTTCATATTTTGACATCTGTATTCATGTCTTAGGGCTCCCATAAAAACTTCAGAAAGAAACACTGCAAAGCAGTGTGCTTGAGACAAATGTATCTATACCCAGTCCTGTTATTAGTCAAACAGCAGCAGCTTTTATGTACCGACAGTTCTCAAATTGAAAGGCATGACCTTCTGATGTTTGGCACCTATCAGTGTGAAGGCTGCTTTGAGACATTTTAAAGAGGCACCTCAGCTCAAAGGCTATTGGCTCTTCCTATGGACCTGCACTTACCAAGTTGTCACTCTGCACTGCTTTATAATTTCTGAGGAAATTCTGCTCAACAGTAAGTTGCTATCACGACCCATTGAACCATTTGTATGGAAACATGCTTTTTGCTGATATCAAACCATCATGCAATTGGGGAGCCTGACAGCAACAATCATCCACAGGCAGCAGTAATAGTTCTTTGAGAGCAGACCAGGTTACACTACATTATATAATTTAGCACCTCAGCCTGCTCTTATTTAGCTAGGTTTATGGTCCACTCCTTTCAGAATCAGAATCAGGATTAATAGCACTAGTATATGTTGTGAAATTTGTTGTTACGGGACAGCTGTACATTGCAACACATAATAATAAACATGGTAAATTGCAGTAAAATGTAAGTATATAATATACTAAATGGATAATTAAACAAGTAGTGCAAAAACAAGAAAAAAATTAGTTTGGTAGTGGCGATGGGTTCAACCTCCATTCAGAAATCTGAAGGTAGAAGAGAAGAAGCTGTTTCTGAATCAGTGACTGTGTGCCTTCAGGCTCCTGTACCTCCTCTAGGGGAGGACATATCCTGGGTGATGGGGACCTTTGATGATGGATTCCACATTTTTGAGGTATCGCTCCTTGAGAGTATCCTGGATGGTGGGGAGGCTAGTTCCAGTGATGGACCTGACTGAGTTTACAATTTTCTGCAGCTTGTTTCAATCCTGTGCAGTACACCTAACCCCCATACCAGACGTTGATGCAACCAGTTAGGATGTTCCCCATGGTACATTTGCAGAAATTGGCAAGTGTTTTTGGTGACATATTAAATCTCCTCAGTGAAATATATCCTTTGAAGGTTAGTCAAGAAATGCCTGAACATCACACGGAAATAGAATTTTATTCTTTAACAGGGTCAGTTGACTCCATTTACAAAGGCACAAGAGATTTTGCAGATCCTGGAAGTCCAGAGCAATGCACACAAAATGCAGATGGAACTCAACAGGTCAGACAGGAGTTATGGAAAGGAATAAAGAAATGACATTTTGGGCCAAGACATTTTGAGATAGAGTTCTAGTGAAGGGTCTCAGCCCAAAACATCGACTCTTCATTCCTTTCCATAGATGCTGCCTGACCTATTGAGTTCCTCCAGCATTTTTCATCATTTCCGTAGGCATTCATTTTGATCCTTGCATGACATGATGATACAGGTCGATGAAATATAACAGGTAAATAGTGGGAGGAATTGAATATGAGCAGTTAGTTAAATTATTTGCTCAACGTGAGCTTCACAAAGAGAATAACAACATTAAGGATCTGAAATATTTGCCTGCAAATAAAATTTACTGAAACAATGAATCAAAGTTGAATAAGCATTTAGTTTTCATGACTGTAGTTGTAGATTCAAAACTTCTACTTCTTAAGCCACCCCTCCATCTGCCACTAGGCTGTTGGCTCTGAGATACAGGTGTCTTCTCAGGATGCCTATGATGACCTAGGACCAATTCTACCAGACTTATTATCTAATTGGTGTGTTTGCTGGACCCAATAATTATCCCTTGGAACTTATACACCTGTTCAGTAATAGCAGCTCTGATGACATGCAGAGTAGCAAGCTTCTACCCCTGAAATCATTCTGGTGCTGATTCGTATTCTGGAAGTCTTAAGAGAGGCAGAATTCTGATCCCTCAGCTATCATTGTCATTATCTTGAACAAAAGAGAAAATTAATTCAAAGGTACAAGAGAGATTCTTCAGATTCAGCATTGGCGCCTGATTGAATTTTAAGTTGATTCCATTTATCTTCTCATGAAGCTGATTGACAGGTGAATACTGCTCCAAGAAATTTAGAACGTCTATTCAAAAGTCTTCTCATAAGTAATCCCCTATCATGAGACTGGTCTAACCAATTTCAGGTCAGAAATACTGATCGGTCTTGACCTTTAAGGAGCTGAGACAAGAGCTCCCATCCTCTGCTGCCCAACTGAAGCCCACTAGTGCCTTCCTGACCACAGTAGTTCAAAAAAAATCACGAGAAAATGATGTCAATGCTTAGCAGCTCAGGCAACATCTGTCTTCAGTTTCTGTATTTTTTTTAATTTTCATTTGCTGCTGCAATAACTGCCACCTCTCCCAGAAACACCAGCCTTGAAGAAGTTTTCTTTTGCACTTTTGATTTTGATTTTCATCCCTGGTGCAATTTTGGGCTATCACCAAGCAACCCGTATCATTGGCATGTAAATGCTCGCAGTGTGCTGCAGCATACATCTTTGGCAAATGTTGACTTCTGGATTGGTTAGAAACCATTTATCACTCCAACTAATGCAGGATTGTCTCACTAACTGAACATGGTGGTCAGGGGCAAGCGATTGCAATGAATGCAGAAATCACTTATAAACCTCCAAGATTATGTGCCTGTGCCTAACCACACACTATAACTGTATAATCCATGATGCAGCAGCAGAATAAAAGAAATTTGAGCTCCCTTTATCCTGCATGATGCTTACAAGATTCTTAATTGCTGTTCCCTTAAGATAACTGAATGGGATTGTAATGGACAGTGGTGGAGCCTTTGTATATGCAAGTAAAGGTACTGTACATGTTGATGTAGGAACAAGCAGAGTGGTACTAGCTCCTTGACATGGTCTCCATTGTGAAACAGTTATGGAAGCATTATTTTTTCTGAAATATTGCAGTGCATAAGCCTTTCATTTATTCACAGTGTCCATCTCAATGATGCGGGCACTGCAGGTATTTCTTGTCAATTGGCAAATGTACCACATTAATACCCTATTAATCTTTTTAGGATCCATTAATTGAGGGTACTTCAAATTGAACACTCTGGGTTATAGGTGCCACCAATGCAGGCCAAGAGGCTATTGAGATTGTACTACATTGGAATGAATGGACAGCTCAGAAACCTTGGACAAGATCTGCTTTTCCTTTTGTCTTTGCACAGTACGTCCTGGGGATTTCTATGTGTTTTACATCTCACACGTGGTTGACTTGGAAAAAGAATTGAAATAGAATTGCAGGAGATATGAAAAAATTCTAACTTTCTTTAACTTTATGGTAGGAATCAGTTCATCTTGTGCACAGTTATATAATATTGTGTTCTCCAGTTTCAAGGTTCTTAAAGTTCCTTCAGCTGTGCTATCTTTCTGCTCGTCACTTTCTTTAATTTATTACAATCCTTTTCATGTTCCCATGACTGCATGGCTTCTTCAACAGCTTTTCTTAATTTCTGACATCTCCGGTGCTGTTCCTGACTAATAAATTTCATGTTAAACTACTTTTTTTTTCCTGTTGGTTAACAATTAGGTTACAATATTGATCCAGATTAGAAAATAAATGTGAAACTTTTGATGCCTATCTATACAGGTTAAAAGCTGATAATATCTTTCAGTGCTTAGAGAGTTAAAAGATCAGATGCTTGAGAACAGATCAAAAAGTTCACAATTGTTGTCATACTGTCTGAACCCATGAGACTTCTGTGATAAACCTAGGAAAACATCTGTTCTCTTCTCTCGGTTTTGACGGGATTAGCCCTAGGAGGTGTAGATGATATTCTATACTTATGTCAACCAATAATTGTTAACTCCTATCCCTCAGAGTACCAGAACTGAAAGTTTTTCGTAAAATTAAAACGGTAACTATGTTATTGCTAACTTTGCATTAATTAAAACAGCAAAGAAATCTCATTAATCGCTGAGCAATGCAAATTATATTTTAAAAAGTGTTGTCAAGACTTAATTAGCAAGCTTTAAAATGGCATCAATTAACACTGAAATTCTTTTGACACCTTGAGAGAACAAAAAGTAGAAAAATGTTTGACTGTGCAAACATGCTGTGAGCCACAACAGTTTCTTCCTGCGCACCCATGGAACTACATTATGATTATGTGTAGAAGACATTATTTTTAAAGCTTAAATTACATTGTTCAGTCTTAAAAAATAGAAACAGAATGTTGGTTATTCTCTGTTCCAATTCATGTCTCCAGCCATATTATTTACAACTGCAGACATGTTGGTTTGTGAAGGTGAGATTATAATTTTAACACAAATACAATAAATCAGTGGAAAATAAAATAGGCTGAATTCTACAAACTCAAAGTAACAACCTGAATATGCAAGTCTGATAGCATGAATTGAGAGAGAGAGAAAACCATTAATATTGTCACTGAATGGCTTTCCATCAGAACAGTTATTTGACGGACTTTTTACTGATGAAGAGGTCTTGTTTAATAACTCAAAGAATGTAATTTCAATTGGCTACGGTATTTGAATTTAGCTTAAAATACACCTTCAAATGAAACTACAAGTAAATAACGATGAAACAAATATCGAAAATGCAGAAGAAACTCTGCAGGTGTTATGTGAAATCAGGTTTGCATGTTCAGTGAGTGGGGACAGAAGACACTTACTACCAGTAAGTAAGTTAACTATTTATTTATAGGGCAAGATAGAAACTAGACATTCAGTAAACATTTAACATTGCACCTAGTTAACAATGCTTACCTAAAGTGTACACTTAGACCGTCTCTCATTCAGCACACTTCCTCTGTTCCCATGACACCCAGTCAATCGCTGAGACTTTGATGCAAAAGACCTTGGGTGTTTTCAGTGCACTAGATTTATACCCTGCCAGTGCTGTGATGTTCTCTGCTGGTGTCATGGTGCCAAATGGTGGCCAAGGGAAATGTTGGAATGCTCCTTAAAAAGGCCAATCCCTAGCTAGCGCAGAGAAGCAGCTTTCGATGAGCAGATAGGACTGACACTTAATGCAACAGCTGGTCAGGCAGGATCAGTGGAAAAGAACGAGACAATATTTGCAGTCTGTGTCTTTTTGTCAGAAATGGAAAGAGAGAGATGGATGTTAGTTTTGAGCAGGTCACTCATTTGAAATGTTGAGCAATACATGAAAGGGCTGGAGGAACACCAATACGTGCAGCAGCATCTATGGAGAGAGAAAATTTGCAGATGTCGCCAAGATTAGGGGTGCAGTCTATCAAAGCTGTCAGCAGGATCTGGACCCAATCAGAAAAAATGGGCTGATAGATGGCAGATGAAATTTAATGCAGAATAGTATGAGGTGTTGCACTTCAGAGGTCAAACCAGCTTAAGACTTACAAAGGGAATCGTAAGACACTGAGGAGTATGTTAGAACAGAGAGACTGGGAATGCAGATCCATAATTCCCTGAAAGTGGTCTCACAGGTACATAGAGCTTTGGCATATTGATCTTCATAAATCATTGAGTATGTTAAAGTTGTGTAAGGCATTCGTGAGGCCAAATGTGGAGTGTAAGGCACCACTTTGAGGTTGAAGGCCAGCGATGTGCACATGTTCAGGTCTCGTTGTGGGAGACCAACATGAACACAAGTTGGAGGTGAAGGTCAGCATGTTCTGAGATCAGAGTTCCACGTGGGCAGGAGGCACAAGTGACAGCCACCCCTAGGCACGTGAGTTGACACGTCTGCAGTTGGACTTGGAGTCCTCACTCACGTGACAGTTCTCATTTATTGTCATCAGAACATCCTGGGTAGATACCAAATAGCGAAAGCCAGTGGCCAGAGCCCTGAGTCTGCTGGGGAAATCGGAGGCCTAATGTCTGTGAATCCATGGGTCTGCTGGGGAAATCGGAGGCCCAATGTCTGTGAATCCAGGAATCTGCTGGGGAAATTGAGGGCCCAGTGTCTGTGAATCCAGGAATCTGCTGGGGAAATTGAGGGCCCAGTGTCTGTGAATCCAGGAATCTGCTGGGGAAATTGAGGGCCCAGTGTCTGTGAATCCAGGAATCTGCTGGGGAAATTGAAGGACCAGTGTCTGCGAATCTGTATGTTGCAATGGACGGCTGAAGCGGACCGTGTCAGGACACTGACATGCGGGTAGCATTAACAGAAGTGTGTTTGTTAATAGTTGCAAGGAAAGCCAGGGCATGAGGATTAGATGTTTACTTGGACATGGTCTAGGAAACAGAGCTCAGAGTCTGGACTTGGGCTCCGACTTGGACATGGAGCTGAGACTCGAACTTGAACTTGCAACGACAAAACCAAACAATCGACAGACAATTCGTATCTTGACTCGGAGTAGCGGCAAATGGCCGGCAAAACTCAGCTGGATACGAAAACAACAGAATTCACAAAGCAACTTAGAGTCCACGATTCTTGGCAGCCTGGAACGTGCATTGCCGCGCTGGCCCAGGTGACAGTCCAGCCCCAGGTAGATTTTATGCTGCCAGTTCGGATGAGAATCAGGTGACACAATCAAGGAGCCTGACAGGGAAAGGGAATTAACAGAAATGAGGAGTCAATGGACCGGACCATGACACTATGACTCTGCTGGAGGCTGGAGGCCAATGAGGGCCTGACCTGCATTTAGAGGATTGTGTATGTGCATGGGTCAGTGAGAGGAAGAAAAAGGGAATTATTTTTCTCTGTTATTGATTTGTTGCTTGGCATATTCTGTTTTGATGTGTTCTACATTGTTCTGCTAAACATAGTGAGCATGCTATTTTGGTTCCTTACACTTGACAACTGCCCCCAGCATATCTTTGGGTGTGTTGGTTGTTTATGCAAATGATACATTTTACTGTATGTTTCAATGTACATGTGATATATAAGCCTGAATTTGAATATTTTGTGCAGTTCTGTTCACCTACTTACAGGAAAGATATCAATAAAATTGAAAGAGTACAAATAAATTCTTACAGGGCAGCTGTTAAGACTTGTGGAACTGAGTTATAGGAAAAGGTTGAACAAAGTTAGGACTTTCTTCCATGGAGTGTAGGAGAATGAGGGGAGATTTTACAGAGGTATACAAAATTTGGAGGAATATAAATATGGTTAAAGCAAGCAGGCTTTTTCCATTGAGATTGGGTGAGACTAGAACTGGAGTCATAGGTTAAGGGTGAAAGTTGAAATATTTAAGGGGAATCTGAGAGGGAACTTCTTCACTCAGAAGGTAGTGCATGTCTGGAATGATCTGCCAGCAGAAGTGATAGGTGCAGGTTTGAATGCAACATTTAAGAGAAGTTTGGATAAGTACATGGATGGAAGGAGTATGGAGGCTAATGGCCGTGGTGTAAGTCAATGGGATTAGGCAGAGTAACAGTTCAGCCAAGATAGATGGGTGAACAGCCTTGTTTCTGGGCAGCAGTTCCCTATAACTCTATGACTATGATTCTAGGGTTAAAAGAAAAAATCAGGAGGTTATTTAGCCTTGACGTGACAGTGGAGGAGATTGTGCACAGACGAGTTGGAATGGGAATGTGAAATGGAATTAAGCTGCCTGGTCACTGGGAGATCTCAGCCAGCGCAATGGATAGAGCAAAAGTGCATTAGGTGTGGTCAATCAATCTTTATGTGTTGTTCCAGATTTCCAGAAGCTGCAGTCTCTTTGCATTGTTGGAAATATTCACTTTTTCACTTCCTACAGATGCTACCGGACCTGTTACTTCCATTTTTCTTATACTTCTGGTACAAGTCCAGCCTGTCAGGCTAGTCTGACCAGCTGATGGTTAACAACTTATCTCACAGATCAAGAAGCTGCCATTAAGGCATTTGATTTGCCTTAGACACTCCCTTTGTTTTGTAAATCTGAACCTTACCATCTTGCCAAATGAAACCTAATATGTACCAGTCCCTTTCCAGGTCTGACAAAGAGAGTCATATTTGAAATATCGACTATTACTCTTGTTGCCTAACCTGCTGAGTTTTGCCAGCGTTCTATGGTTTTGTTTTGGTTTGAAGTAATTTTTTTAACACACAAGAGATTGCAGATGCTGAGAATTTGGAGTAACACATATAAAATGCTAGCAAAACTCAGACGGTCAGGCAGCATCTATTGAGGGAAATGAACAGTCAGTTTCAGGTCTCAGCTTGAGATGTTGACTGTTCACTTCTCTCCATGCGTGCAGTCGGACCTGCTGAGCTCCCAGCTTTGGAACCTGATCCCAGTTTTACACACAAGACTACAGAATTCATGTTTAAAGGCAAAGCTGCCAACAATCTCAATTAAAGCCACACATGTGGAGGGATGGATTCAAAGGCCAAACAGCTTATAAAACTTATCTTTCCTTGCATGCATATATTTAATTAAACCCATAGTGCATGTTGACAGTGGTCACATCTCTCAATGCTGTGCGATTGCAGAATTTGCAGTCAGATTATATGTGCCATTGGTAAAGTACCAGCTTTATTTCACATTTGAATTTTGAACCCACATTTAAATAAAAATTCAGTAAAACTGGGCATTAAGGCAATGGAAAAGAGAAGGAGAATTTCTGATTTTTAAAAAAGCTATTTACAGTACCTGCCCTTAGAGTTTGTTTGAATGCTTCCAAGCATATTGATGGCATGTGTGTAGCGACAGAGCTATCTAATCCACATGCCAGCTGTCTACCTGGACTCTCACCCATTTTGATGGATTTATACAGATTCAAAGAAAGCAGGAGTTCTGCGTAAGAGATCCTTTAGCTACAAGGCAACACCTAGGGTCCTCGAATTGTTATATCAATGTGATCACCAGTAACTGAGACATAGCAAGCAACAAGCTCACAGATGTGATAGACAGTCTGTGCTAAATTAGCTGATGTGACCAGAGAAGATGACAGACGTTTTACAAACCACCTCAGTTTACCTAGGAACAGATTGATTATACCATCTGCTCGCCAATGGCAGGAGGAAACAGAACAAAAGCTTTTCAGAGACTTGATGATGTATTGTCCAAATGGAGGCTCAGAGTAGATCTTCTTCAAAAATCACCACAGGCATTCTTATCCACTGAAGAGATATAGAGAACTCAAAGTAGGTCTTTAGCCCCCCCCCCCCCCACAAAGGAAAGACTCTTCTAAATTTACAGCTTCATAGAGGCATGCCTTGTATATCTACCACAACAAACCCGATCTTGAAACAACGATCTGCTGAGGGAGCTCAATGGATTGACAGCACCATTGGGTGGAATAAAATTGTTAAAATCCTTCACCAGGGCTGAGACTGAAGAGGCAAGATGGCTAGTGTAGGCGGAAGAAGGGGAACGACAAGAAAGGATTCCAAAGCAATTGGTGGACTAAGGAAGGGTTAAGATGACAGTGCTCAGTAGGGGACACGAGTAGAGGTAAAGTTGGGAGACTGTTGCAGGTGTATGATAGATGAAGGCAGACAAAGAGAGAGAAAAAAAATAAACAAAAACAACAACAGGTGCTGGGCTGTATTAAAACGGTGACCAATCAGGAGATCAGAAGGAAGCTTGAGAGGATGGCATTCACTCAGACTGCTGACCAAGCCTAAAAGGTGGCAGCTCGCGGCAGTTTTTTGGAGTTTTGACCAGCAACCACTCAGCCTTTGGGATTGATTAGCAAGAACAAATTAAAGAAAGGCAGGGGTCAGCAGAGCAGCCATAATTGCAACAGACAGAGTCCAAGTAGAGGTTTCCAGCTTCAGCAAGGAGCAGCTTCAGTCAGAGAAGGCAAAAAAAGGAAAAACGCTGTTGTTAGTTTCTCTTCCCCTCTTTCAACATTTTCTCTGTTAGAATAGTAGAGATGCCAGGCAAAATAGGTGAATGCTACTCTTGAGAGACATGGGAAGGCAGGGAGACCTCCAGTGTCCCTGATGACTACAACTACGAGAAATGCATCCAGCTGCAGCTTCTGACACTCCACATTAAGGAGATGGAGCTGGAACTGGATGAACCCCGATCATTCGGGAGGCTGAAGGGGTGATAGAAAGGATATATAGAGAGGATATTACACCAAGCTGCAGGGCACAGGAAACTGGGTGACAGTCAGTAAGGGAAAAGGGGTTAAGGAGTCAGTGCAGAGTATCCCTGTGACCATCCCACTCAAGAAAAGGTATATCACTTTGGATACTGTTGGGGAGGTGTAGTGGGGGAATGACCTACCAGAGGAAATTCACAGCGGTAGTGTCCCTAGCACTGTGGCTAGCTCTGTGACTTGAAAGGGGTTGAGGAGAGAAGAGGCATGCTGTGGTGATAGGGGATACATTAGTTAGGAAAATAGAAAGGAGGTTCTGTGGGGAAGAATGAGATTCCCGGATGGTATGTTGTCTCTCGGACATCTTAGATCGAATCTTCAGCATTCTTAAGTGAGAAGGTGAACAGCTTGATGTCATGGTCCATGTAGAGCCATGGGTAGGATGAGTGACAAGGTTCTGCAAAGGGAGTTCAGGGAGTTAGGTACAAAGTTCAAGGGCAGGATCTCCAGGGTTGTGATCTCAAGAATGCTACACATGCCATGTGTTTGTGAGGCCAGAAATAGGAAGATTATACAGTTTAACATGTGACTATAGAAGTTGGTACAGGATTCAGGCCATATGGTTTTTGGATATTTGGGCTCTCTTCCAGTGAAGGTAGGACTGGTACAGAAAAGATGCTTTGCACCTGAACTGGAGCAGAACTAACATCCTATCAGGAAGGTTTGCTAACACTGCACTGTAGTGTTTAAACTAGAGTTGCAGGGGGATGGGAGCTAGAGTGTCAGACCAGTTAGTAGTGAGGTTGTGGAGGCAGATGTTTGTAACATCTTAGACAAAGTCAGGAATCAAAAGGTTGAAGATGGTGTGGCTAGTATCCTGAGCTGTGTACATTTCAATGCAAGAAGTATCATAGGGTGAGTGTGAATCAACTGCTGGAATTATAACTTTGTAGCCATTAGTGAGAATTGGTTGCAGGTGGGGCAGGACTGGCAGCTTAATATTCCAATGTTCCATTGATTTAGGTATGACTGAGCTGGAGGGTTTAAAGGAGACGGGGTCGCGTAACTATTCAGGAAAAATGGCATGGCAGTGCCCTGTCAGTAGAGACTGGAAAACTCGTTTAGTGAAGCTTCATGGGTGGAACTCAGAAAACAGAAAGGCGAAATCATGTAAATGAGGCTTTATTATAGACCACCCAACAGTCCAAGGGATTTAGAGGAGCAAATTTGTAGAGAGATCACAGATTGTTGCAAGAAACATAAGGTTGTTATAGCAGGTGATTTTAACTTCTCACATATTGACTGGGACTCCCATGCTGTAAAAGGACTAGATGGGATTGAGTTTGTCAAATGTGTTCAGGAAAGTTTTTTCATCAGTACATAGAAGTTCCAATGAGACAGCATGCAATACTGGATCTGTTATTAGGGAATAAGACAGGGCCAGATGACAGAAGTTTGTGTAGGGGAACAGTTTGCATCCAGTGACCACAATGCCATTAGTTTCAAAGCAAATAGGCAAAAAGATAGGTCTGGTCTGTTGGAGAAAGGTCAATATTGATGGTGTCAGAAGTAATCTGACAAGTGTAGATGGGGACAGACTGTTTTCGGGCAAATGTGTACTTGGTAACTAGGAGGCTTGCATTTACCTGTCAGAATGAATGGTAAAGATAACAAGTGTAGGGTTATCAAGAGACATTGAAGCCCTGGTTAAGAGAAAAAAGCAGGTGCATAACAGGGATAGGCAAGTAGGAACAATTAAAGTGTTTATGGAGAACAAGAAATGCAAGAGAACATGAGAAAGAAATAAGGAAGGCTAAAAGAAGGGGTGAGGTTGCTCCAGCAGACAAGGTGAAGGACAATCCCAAGATACTCTACAGATACACACAAATATGTTTAAAGCAAAAGGATTGCAAGGGAGAAAATTGATCCTTTAGAAGATCAGAATGGTAATCCATGTGAGAAGCCAAAGCAGATGGGGGAGCTTCAATAATTATTTTGCATCTGTATTTACTCAAGAGATGAACACAGAGTCTATAGAAGTGGGGTAAAGTGGCATCAACTTCATAGATCCTGTACAGATGACAAAGGAGGAGGTGCTTGCAATCCTGAGGCAAATCAGGGGGATATATCCCCAGGACCTGACAAGGACCATAGGGGAGACAAGAGCAGAAATTGTGGGGGGGGGGGCCTCAGCAGAGATATTTAAAAAATCCTTAGCGACAGGAGAGGTACCAGATGATTGGAGGATAGCCAACATTGTTCCAGTCTTTAAAAAAAGCTCTAAACATAAACCAGGAAATTTTAGGCCAGTGAACCTGACATCAATTGTGGAAAAGTTATTGGAAGGTGTTCTAAGGGATGAAATATATAGGTATTTGGATAGAGCTGAACTGATTAAGGATAGTCACCATGGCTTTGCATGCGGTAGGTAATTTCCAACCAATCTTATAGAGTTTTTCGAGGAAGTTATCAGGAAAGTGGATGAAGGTAAGTCAGTGTATGTTGTCTACATGAACTTTAGTCAGGCAATTGTCAAGGTTTCACCTGGGAGGCTGATGAAGAAGGTTCAGTCGCTCAGCATTCAAGATGAGGTAGTAAATTGGATTAGACATTGGCTCTATGGGAGAAGCCAGAGACCAGTAGTGGAGGGTAACCTCTCGACAGGAGGTCTGTGACTAGTGGTATGCCGCAGGGATCGGGGCTGGGTCCATTGTTGTTTTTCAGCTATATCAACAACCTGGATGATAATATGGTTAACTGGATCAGCAAATCTGTGGGTGTCACCAAGATTGTGGGTGTGATGAACTGCAGGGAAGGCTATCATGGCTTGCATAGGGATCTGTATCAGCTGGAAAAATGGGCAGAGAAACAACAGATGGAATTTAGTACAGTCAAGTGAGAGATACTGAACTTCCGTTGGACCTGTGAGGGTAGGTCACACAGTGAAAGGTAGGGTATTGAGGAGTGTGGTAGAACAAAGGGATCTGGGAATACAGCTCCATAATTCATTGAAAGCGGTGTCATAGGTAGATATGGTGGTAAAAATAAGCATTTGGCACAATGGTCTTTATAAAACAAAGTATTGAGTACAAGAAATGGGATAGATGGGATATTATGTTGAAGTTATATAAGATCTTGGTGAGGACTAACTTGAAGTACTGTGTGCAGCTTTGATCAGCTATCTACAGGAAAGATGTAAATAAGGTTAAAAGAGAACAGAGAATATTTACAAGGGTTTGGTTGGGCTTGGAGGTCCTGAGTTATAAGGAAAGATTGAATAGGTTAGGACCGTATTTCTCAGAATGTAGAAGATTGATAGGAGATTTGATAGAAGTATACAAATTCTGAGGAGTGTAGATAGGGTAAATGCAAGGAGGTGTCTTCTACTGAAGTTGGATGGGTCTACAACCAGAGGTCATGGGTTAAGGGTGAGAGGTGAAAGGTTAAATACGAACATGAAGGCAAAACTTCTTCAATCAGTGGTTTGTGAGAGTGTGGAATGAGCTGCCAGCACTAGTGGTGCATGCAAGGTCAATTTCAACATTTAAGGTAAGTTTGGATAGGTACATGGATAGTAGGGGTATTCAGGCCAAAGAAAGTAGGCAGTTTAAATGGTTTTGGCATGGACTAGTTGGGTCGAAGGGCAGTTTTCTATGCTGTACCTCTGTATGACGCTATGACTACATTTGGACATGACAAAAGCACAATGGATTCTTATCTGGAAGGGAAAACTAATGACTAAATTTGGAAAATTTCCTCAGAAATTTGTCACATACCAGCTAGACATAATCGCACTCAGAGGTACACGCCTTGCAGCTGAAGTCACCACGTCATCCAGTGCCACAGCAGCCACAGAGTGGTGTACATTAAGTGCAGCATTGCCCTGCATCGTCTCAACATTGATTACGCACTTGATGAGCTTTCATGGCATTAGGTTAAACACGGGCACAAAAAAACCTCCTTATTATTGCATTGTAATTGAAAATTATTTTTAAAGAATTGTGCTCTTTCCCAGTTCAGCTCAGGGTACTCACATATATATTTGCAAATAGGAGACGACATACGTGTTCAAGGCCACAAGAAAATACTTAATTTGAACCAGCTAGCACAAATGCAATACAAAAGTAAAAAATGATCTCCACAGCAGTGTGTAGCAGCAATACAGAAATCAAAATACTACTTATCGTTCTCCGAATGAGCTGATCTGTGAAATGCTGACAGATTTCTCACAGCCTTTCTGCTCTCTCTCTCTCCTTTCTAAGTCTAAATCTAGGTCTAACTGCGGTTTGATGTTCTCTGGTTCTCTTTAACGTTCTGTTCCCTGTATCAGCACAAGTAACCAGTCGTTACTAAGCCTGGGAAAAAACTCTATCCCCTTGCACCAAGAAGGTTTCCATTTCATATCCATCAAAACCCCTTACATTAGTAATTTTCCAAGCATTTGGTACCTGCATCTGCACAATGACCTTGCCTTCCCATGAAAAACATGTTTTTCGCCATTTTCCACTTAAGGCTGTAGACTTGTACTCCCTTAATTTTCTCAAAACACTGCTGTAGACTGGTTCTCTGACACTTTTTCAAAACAACCCTTTCCAAGATAATACCATTTTGTTTTAAAGACTTCCATTTTATTTACCAGAAATCAAGAAGGAATCACATTTAACCCTTTCCTTACACATGTCTTAGTATTACCTTGGAGTATAGCAGAGGTACTTAATGAATACTTTGCTTCAGTATTCACTATGGAAAAGGATCTTGGCAATTGCAGGGATGACTTACAGTGGACTGAAAACCTTGAGCATGTAGATATTAAGAAAGAGGATGTGCTGGAGCTTTTGGAAGGCATCAAGTTGGATGAGTTTCTGGGACCAGATGAGATGTACCCCAGGCTACTGTGGGAGGTGATTGCTGAACCTCTGGTGATGATCTTTGTATCATCAGTGGGGACCGGAGAGGTTCCCAAGGTCTAGAGGGTTGCGGATGTTGTTCCCTTATTCAAGAAAGGGAGTAGAGATAGCCCAGGAAATTGTAGACCAGTGAGTCTTACTTCAGTGGTTAATAAGTTGATGGAGAAGATCCTGAGAGAAAGGATTTATGAACATTTGGAGGGGTATAATATGATTAAGAGTAGTCAGCATCGCTTTGTCAAGGGAAGGTCATGCCTTATGAGTCTGATTAAATTTTTTGAGGATGTGACCGAACACATTGAGCATGTGACTGACCAGTGGTGTGCCTCAGGAATCTGCTCTGGGACCATTACTCTTCGTGATTTTTATAAATGATCTGGATGAGGAAATGGAGGGACGGGTTACTACGTATGCTAATAACACAAAGGTTGGATGTGTTGTGGATAGTGTGGAAGGCTTTCAGAGGTTGCAGTGGGACATTGATAGCATGCAAAAATGAGCTGAGAAGTGGCAGATGGAGTTCAACCCATATAAATGTGAAGTGGATCATTTTGGTAAGTCAAATATGATGGCAGAATATAGTATTAATAGTAAAACTCTTGGGAGTGTGGAGGATTAGAGGGATCTTGGGGTCCGAGACCATAGGACACTCAAAGCAGCCGCGCAGGTTGACTCTATGGTTAAGAAGGCGTACGGTGTATTGGCCTTCATCAATCGTGGAGTTGAATTTAGGAGCCGAGAGATAATTTTGCAGCTATATAGGACCCTGGTCAGACCCCACTTGGAGTACTCTGCTCAGTTCTGGTTGTCTTACTACGGGAAGGATGTGGAAGCCATAGAAAAGGTGCAGATGAGATTTTCAAGGATGTTGGCAGGTTTGTGGAGCATGCCTAATGAGAATAGGTTGAGTGAACTCAGCCTTTTCTCTTTGGAATGAAGGAGGATGAGAGGTGACCTGATAGAGTTATATATGATGATATACATTAATCGTGTGGATAATCAGAGGCATTTTCACAGGGCTGAAATAGCTGCCATAAGAGGGCACAAGTTTAAGGTGTTTGGGAGTCGGTACAGAGGAGATGTCAGTGGTAAGTTTTTTATGCAGAGAGTGGTGAGCGCGTGGAATGGGTTGCCAGCAACTGTGGTGGAGGTGGATATGATAGGGTCTTTTAAGAGACTTTTGGATAGGTACGTGGGGCTTAGAAACATAGGAGGCATAGGTAAAAAACATAGGTAACCCTAGTAATTTCTAAGGTTGGGACAGGTTTGGCACAACTTTGTGGGCCGAAGGGCCTGTATTGTGCTGTAGGTTTTCTATGTTTCTATATTATTTTATCTCTCTATCAATCTTGCACCATTGTCAATATATTTACCTTGCTTGTAATTTTGCATGTTGAAGATATGTATAATTTATTTTAATTTAAGCTTAGGTTGACTTAAAATTTTCCTGCTTTTGCAATGTAATGTGCTGCTGCTGCAAAAATCTATTGACATTTATACTGCACTTGTATACCTACAATGGCATACAAAAGTTTGGGCACCCCGGTCAAAATTTCTGTTACTGTGAGTAGTTAAGCGAGTAAAAGATGACCTGATCTCCAAAAGTCATAAAGTTAAAGATGAAACATTCTTTCCAACATTTTAAGCAAGATTAGTGTATTATTTCTGTTTTGTACAATTTTAGAGTGGGAAAAAAGGAAAGTAGCACCATGGAAAAGTTTGGGTACCCCAAGAGGTTTGAGCTGTCAGGTAACTTTTATAAAGGTCTCAGACATTAATTAGCTTGTTAAGGCTATGGCTTGTTCACAGTCATCATTAGGAAAGGCGAGGTGATGCAAATTTCAAAGCTTTATAAATACCCTCAAACCTTGGCCCAACAATCAATACCTATAGGCTCCTCTAAGCAGCTGCCTAGCACTCTGAAAATTAAAATAAATGATACCCACATGCAGGAGAAGGCTATAAGAAGATAGCAAAGCGTTTTCAGGTAGCCGTTTCCTCAGTTCGTAATGTAATTAAGAAATGGTAGTTAACAGGAATGGTAGAGGTCAAGTTGAGGTTTGGAAGACCAAGAAAACTTTCCAAGAGAACTGCTCGTAGGATTGCTAGAAAGGCAAATCAAAAATCCATGTTTGACTGCAAAAGACCTTCAGGAAGACTTGGTGGAGTGGTGGTGCACTGTTCTACTGTGCAGCGACACCTGCACAAATATGACTTTCATGGAAGAGTCATCGGAAGAAAACCTTTCCTGTGTCCTCACCACAGAATTCAGCGTCAAAAATTTGCAAAGGAACATCTAAACAAGCCTGATGTATTTTGGAAACAAGTCCTGTGGACCGATGAAGTTAAAATAGAACTTCTTGGCCGCAATGAACAAAGGTATGTTTGGAGAAAAAAGGGTGCAGAATTTCATGAAAAGATCATCTCTCCAACTGTTAAGCACGGGGGTGGATCGATCATGCTTCAGGCTTGTGTTGCAGCCAGTAGCATGGGGAACATTTCATTGGCAGAGGGAAGAATGAATTCAATTAAATAGCAGCAGATTCTAGAAGCAAACATCACACCATCTGTAAAAAAGTTGACGATAAAAAGAGGATGGCTTCTACAACAGGATTATGATCCTAAACACATCTCAAAATCCACAATGGACCACCTCAAGAGGTGCAAATTGAAGGTTTTGCCATGGCCCTCACAGTCCCCCAAACTAAACATCATCAAAAATCTGTGAATAGACCTCAAAAGAGCAGTGAATGCAAGACGGCCCAAGAATCTCACAGAACTAGAAGACTTTTACAAGAAAGAATGGGCGAAAATGCCCCAAACAAGAATTGAAAGACTCTTAGCTGACTACAGAAAGTGCTTACAAGCTGTTATACTTGCCAAAGTGGGTGTTACTAAGTACTGACAATGCTGGATGCCCAAACATTTGCTTTGGGCCCTTTTCCTTTTTTGTTATTTTGAAACTGTAAAAGATGAAAATAAAAAATGTAATCTTGCTCAAAATATTAAAGAAAGGTGTCATTTTCAACTTCATGCCTTTTGGAAATCAGGTCATCTCTTACTCGCTTAGCTATTCATAGTAACAGAAATTTTGTCCAGGGGTGCCCAAACTTTTGCATGCCACTGTATGACAACAATCAGCTTGTACTTGAACTTGAAAGGTCTGCCCACATCTTACATGCTAGCACCATTTTTCTCTAATGTTCCTTTATGTTGAACATGACTTTGAGAATGAGAGCAGAATTGTGCCATCTGTCATAGCACAAATGTACTTGATTCTAGAATCACCTTTAACCCAGAGAACCAAAGCAAAAAGGGAAAATTAGTGCAAGTAGTCCCCGAGTTACGAACATCTGACTTATGGACAACTCGTACTTACAAACTGAGGAAGGAGAACGCCGTCCACCATTTTAAGTCAGATCATGACGCAGTCCACCATTTATGTTGTTGCCATTGACACTGTGTTGAGTGTTCAACTTAGTATTTGGCTTAAATTTTTCTTCATAAGATTTGCCCTGACCCCCTCCCCCCTCCCCTCCACCAACCGTTCCGGTCAGCTGGTGGCGCAGTGGGATCAGTGCCGGGCTCAAGAACGGAGGTTTCTGAGTTCGAACTAGTGATGGACCACCTCCATGCGGGATTGATGTCGATCCAGTGACTTGCGTATCATCCGTGCCGGGTTGATGTCGATCCAGTGACTCGCGTATCATCCGTGCCGGGTTGATGTCGATCCAGTGACTCGCGTATCATCCGTGCCGGGTTGATGTCGATCCAGTGACTCGCGTATCATCCGTGCCGGGTTGATGTCGATCCAGTGACTCGCGTATCATCCGTGCCGGGTTGATGTCGATCCAGTGACTCGCGTATCATCCGTGCCGGGTTGATGTCGATCCAGTGACTCGCGTATCATCCGTGCCGGGTTGATGTCGATCCAGTGACTCGCGTATCATCCGTGCCGGGTTGATGTCGATCCAGTGACTCGCGTATCATCCGTGCCGGGTTGATGTCGATCCAGTGACTCGCGTATCATCCGTGCCGGGTTGATGTCGATCCAGTGACTCGCGTATCATCCGTGCCGGGTTGATGTCGATCCAGTGACTCGCGTATCATCCGTGCCGGGTTGATGTCGATCCAGTGACTCGCGTATCATCCGTGCCGGGTTGATGTCGAGCTCACAACTCGACTTCGTTAGAAAAAACACTGCCACCTCCAGCTTAATTTCCCACACAGAATATTGTGGAGGACCAAATACCTAAACCCAGCATTGCCCCCACTTGTCACATTTAGCCTGTCTCAGAGCTCGGGACCCGCCGCCTGCAGTGTTTCTGTTCCGTTGACAGGAAGTGACAGGAAAATAAAGTGGAAATAATAAAATGTTTGGAAAGAGGTGAAACACCACTGGTCATTGGAGAAGCGTTAGGCTACAGTCAGTCAACGATCGGAACAATTTTAAAGGATAATGGATAAAGTGAGAATAATGAAGTGTGTGAAAGGTCCTGCCCTGATGAAAGTTACAATTATTACTAAGCAATGCAATGATTTAGTTATTGGAATACATAAGTTTCTTAAGTGTTTTGTATGCATAGAAAGGTAAAATATATTCTATATACTAAGACAAATGTTTGACTAACTGACGCTAACTAATACCGGATGTACTTGTTCCAACTTACGTACAAATCTGACTCACAGACAGACTCAGGAACAGAACTCATACGTAACCTGGGGACTGCCTGTATTCACGTTTTTGAAAGGCATTTGTAATAAAGGCTTATGGAGATGGGTCAAATGTATTAGAATGGATAAAAATAACAGCTAATAAATAGACAACAGAGAATTGAAATAAGCAGATCATTTTCAAACTGGCAGGCTATGATTACTGAGTGCAGATATTTAAATTAGTAACAGATAAAAAACAATTGCAATGCTTTCAAGATTACTGATGATGTAAAGAATGCGGAAAAGTAAGCTGTGAGGAGGTTGAGAATGTTACAGGTTAAGTGACTGGACAGGTAGGGGGCAGGTAGAGTATAATGTGAGGTAATGAGGAAGTCTACTTTGGTGGGAGAAAAGGTTTAAGTGGAGTCTTTTTAAATGTTTCAACAAATTAATGTTGATATTCATGATGCTGTGTCAAACAAACAGCTAATCTTTATCAGGCATTAGGATGTTGCTACAGTATTACCAAAGGAAGGTCTAGGTGAGATCCTCAATTAAAATTGATAGAGAAAATGTTAGAAAGATCACACGAAATATATCCAAGGTTTTTGAGCAAATAAGGAAGAAGATTGCCCTGGCTATAAGTTTTGTTAACTACCTGGGGTGGCACAGTAACAGAGCCACTGCCTCACAGAACCCGAGAGCAAGTTTCATTCCTAACCTCTGATGCGGCCTGTGTGGAGCTTCCCCATTCTTCCTTTGACTCTGTGCATTCTCTCTGAGTGCTCAGGTAAGGAGAGGTCACATGGTGAGCAACACGGGAAGTGTTTATGCTTCCACCTGTACATTTTACAAGGAATGTATAGGTCCCGAGATGGTGGAAAAATGTAAAAAAAATGGGTGTTACTTCTTTTGCTGTGGCATTGATGAGAGCAGAAGGTGATTTGCTGGATATAGCAGGGAAAGCACAAAGCAGTGGAACGAATAGTCCCTTTAGAACATGAAAGGACGAGGGAAGACATGGTCTTGAAAGTTGTTGCATGCAACATTTCAGGGTGGAAAATGAGGCAGCTGAGGTGGATATTGAAATAAAAGGCGAACAGCAACATCCGTATTGTAACTGGGAGGAGGAGTGACAATTGAAGTATTGGAAATGGAAGTCATACATAAGGGTACTAAATTATAATGTAAAAGTAAACAAAGGTAAACAAAAAGAAAACTTCTCAGAAGCACTGCTGAGAAAAGTGCCATTGTCGGAACATATGCCAGAGCTGAAGAAACTGAGAAAATACAATGAGCTTTTTATAAGAAGTGCATGAATACAGAATAGTTACGGCCTTGAAATGAAGATTAGTTGCTAAAATATCTCCTCAAAATGTTGTTAGAGAAGTTCGGGAAGTAAGAAGGGCTTCTCACAAGTGTATGTGACTTGATGAACCCACACTTAAAGTGGTGTGGATAGTTCTGGTCTCCTAATTTGAGAAAAGTTACATTTGCACACCAGTCAATGGAATAAAGGCAGATGGGTGAGGAATGTTGTCACTCAAGACCATAAGACATAGGAGCAGAACTAGGCCATTCTGCTATTCTAGTCTGCTCTGTTACTTGAGCATGGCTGATTTATGTTCCTCTCAGCTACATTCTCCTGCATTCACCCTTAAGTTTTGATTACATTCACTTATCAAGTACCTCTCAAACTCTGCTCTAAGAATATCCTGTGACTTGGGCTCCATGACTGTCTGTGGCAATGAATCCCACACATTTTCACCATCTCCGGCAGGGTGTGGTACCCACCTGCTTCAGTCATACCATTGACCAGGAAGAGCGTGGTAACCTGTCAAAATGACTATCGCCCAGCGGCACCTACATCCACAGTGATAAAGTGTTTTGAGCGGCTGGTGTTGAAGCATATCAGCTCCTCTCTGAGTAGCAATTTAGATCCACTCCAATAGACCTACCGAAGCAAAAGGTCTATAGCAAATGCAATCTTGTTGGCTCTTTACTCAACCCTAGAACATCCAGACAGCAAAGATGCGTACATCAGGATGCACTTTATCCATTACAACTCAGCATTTAATACCATCATCCCCTCAAAGCTAATCAGTGAACTCTAAGACCTGGGCCTCAGTACTCCCTTGCGCAATTGGATCCTGAATTTCCACACTTGTGGAGCCCAGTTAGTCCGGATTAGCAAAAGCATCCCCTCCACAATCTCCATCAGCACAGGAGCTCCACAAGGATGTGTACTTAGCCTCTGCTTTGCTCACTTTACACCTGTGACTGTGTGGCTAAGTACAGCTCCAACACCACATACAAGTTTGCTGATGAAACTACTATTGTGGGCTATATCAAAGCTGATGATGAATCAGGAGGTTGAAAGTTTGGCTAAGTGGTGTAATAGCAGCAGCACTCAGTCAATGTCACTAAGACCAAGGAACTGATTGTCGACTTCAGGAGAGAGAAACCAGTGGCTCAATCATACTGTAGGTTAAAGGGAATAGGTTTATGAGACACTGTGGCACCTTTTGGGGCAGATAGAACCTGAACTGCCGGGACAGGTTCCATTTGAACCAGAGGTGCACCAATATACTGAGCAAGCACATGCTCCAGTTATTTGAGGACTGTTTAAACTAGGGAATGGGCAGCAGGACACTTAGAACAGGCTAACTCAACAGTTTAAAAGCTTTTACAGAGAATAACATATTAGGACATAAACCGATTATAGGCTTCAAAAATATAAAATAGGTTGAAATAGGATGAAAAACATCAGTAATGGACTAAAGATGGCCTATATAAAGTATTAAGAATGAAATAAATGAGCCGGATTTATATGCAAGTCCTTATAAGTATAATATAATAGCAATAACTGAAACTTGGCTGACCTCAAAGGATGATGATGAATATAGTATTAAAGGATATAATTTACTTAGGAACGATAGGCAAGATCATAAAGGTGGAGGAGTAGCCATATACATAAGAGAAAATTGAAATGTGAGGCTGCTTATGATAGGAGACAAATCGAGACAGTGAAAATATCTGGATAATAACGGAAAACTCTAAGGATAAAGGAATAACATTGGGTGTATGTTATAGACACCTTAATGCTGATAGTAATTTTAATAAACAACTCTATCAGAATATTAGAAAAGCAAGTTCTGAGGGTGATTTTATTGTTATGGGTGACTGACTTCCCAAATATTGAGTCTTCATAAGGTAAATTGGAAGGAAGTGCTTGACGTTGAGTCAGTTGATGAACAATGGGATCTATTTTAAGAGGTAATACACACAGTACAGAAATTGTTCATACCCAAGGTTGGGAGAAGCAATAAAAACAATAGATCAACTACATGGATGAATAAAGATATACATAAAAATTTATTGAAGAAAAGACAGCCATACAAGGAATACAGAAAAAAATAGTAATGATGTTACCCTTAGGGCATATGAAAATATGAGAGTAATAGTCAACTGTGAAATTCAGATTGCCAAAAGGCAGTTTGAGAAGGATATCACTAAGGGTATCATTAAGATTGACCCTAAGAGATTTTTTTAATACTTTAGTAATAAAAGAAAACTCAAGGAGGAAGTTAAGTGTATTAAGAATAATACTTGGGTGTTAAACTAGGTAGAGAAGGACATAATGGATACCGTTAACTCATATTTTGCTGAAGTAGTCACCTGAGAAGATGTCAGCAATATGCTAGTAAGTGTAAATAAAATAAGGTTGTTATAAGTGACTTAGAGATCTTAGAAAGTGAGGTCCTGCTTCAGCTGAAAAGGCTGAAAGTTAATAAACCTCCTGGGCCAGACAGCATTTATCCAAGGGTATTTAAAGAGGTCTATGATTATATGGAGAAACTTGAACATGTATTTTTCAAAAGTCATTGAAGACTGGTGAAGTGCCTAAGGACTGGAAATGGCCTAACATTGTCCCGGTATATAATAAGGATGAGTGCACTGATCCTGGTAACTATAGACTAGTAAGCTTTATGTGTATCATAGGTTAGATAATGGAAACATTAATGAAGAATGAGTTGGAAAAGCAACTGATAAGAACAGGCATGTGAACAGAAAGCCAGCATGGGTTCAAAAAGGGGAAATCATGTTTTACTAATATGCTGGAATTCTATGAAAATGCAACTAAAATTTATGATAAGAATAGTGCAATTGATATAATTCACTTGGACTTTCAGAAGGCTTTTGGCAAGGTACCCCATGAGAGGTTAATAATCAAATTAAGGAGGTAGGGATTCAGGGTAAGGTATGTGAATTGGTGCAGAATTGGTTCAAAAACGGAAAACAGCGAGTTTAGTGACACACACAAAATGCTGGAGGAACTCAGCAGGTCAGGCAGTATCTATGGAAAAAATTACAGTCGACGTTTCAGCCCGATGCCTTCAATTCCTGGGTGTCATTATCGCAGAAGACCTGGCCTGGACCAGTCATATAAATATAATTGTGAAGAAAGAACAACAATTTCTCTACTTCCTCAGGAGTCTGCAGAGTTTTGGCAATTGATCAAAAACCTTGGCAAACCTCTTCAGATGGGCTGTGAAAGTGTGCTGACTGACTGCATTATGACCTGGTATGGAACACCAATACTTTTGAGCAGAATATCCTACCAAAGATAATGGATTCAGTCCAGTACATCATGGGTAAAACCTTGCCAACCATCGAGTGCATCGACATGAAACATTGCTGTAGGAAAGAAGCAAACATTATCAACGATCCTCACCACCCAGACCATGCTCTTTACTCACTGCTGCGATCAGGTAGAAGGAACAAAGGCCTCAGGGCTCACACCACCAGGTTCAAGAACAGTTACTACCCCTAAACCATCAGGCTCTTGAACAAAAGGGAATAGCTACACTCAATTCTATTTCTGGTGTTCCCACAAGTGATGGTTTCACTTTCAGGACTTTTTATCTTGTTTTTTTGTACTCATTATTTATTGCTATTTATTTATTTCTGCATTTGCAGTTTGTTGTTTATTGATCCTGTTTACAGTTACTTTCCTATAGATTTGCAAAATATGCCCACAGGAAAAGAATCTCAGGGTTGTATCTGGTGACATGTATGTACTCTGATAATAAATTTTACTTTGACTTTACTTGGACTTTTGACCTGGCAGAAGGAGTTACTCCTTATTACTGTCCTAAAAGGACATTCTTCTCTACTAAGGCTATGCCCTCAGGTCCTAGACTCCCCCACTATTGAAATCTTCAACATTCCCATTGATCCCAGCTCTCATCCATGCCAGGTTTTCACCATCCCCTCTGACCTTTCTCTCCCTGAGGTAGAACATTCTGTCCTCAGTAAGGGCCTCATTTTGTACCCCATGTCCACACCTCAGTGAGTTCTGTGCCTGCCATGACGCTGAGCTCTTCTTCTGCCACCTCCGTCTTTGTGCCTACTTCTCTGGCAAGGATTCCCCACCCTGCACTGACGAGCCCTTCTCCCACCTTCAGCCCTCTTCCTCTACCTGGTCACCCCAGTCTGGTCTTTGGCCTGCCTTGGATCTTGTCATTTCCAACTGCTGACAAGACATCAACTATTTTGATATTGCCACTCCTCTCTCCAATTCTAATCTCACTATTTCAAAAAGCACTGCTCTCCACTCTCTCTGTATTAATCCTAATCTCACTATCGAATCTGCAAATAAGGGGAGTGCTGTAGCAGTCTGGCAGACTGGCTCTATCTTGCTAAAGGCAGTCGACAAGACTCAGACATCTCCTCTTACTTACAGCACGGACAGGACCCCACTAAAGAACACCAGGCCATTGTTTCCCACACCATCACTGATCTTATTACTTCTGGGGATCTCCCATCAATTGTCACCGACCTCATTGTTCCCTTATCCTGCATGTCTCAATTCTATCTCCTACTCAAGATCCACAAACCTGTCCCCAGGTAGGCCCATTGTCTTTGCTTGTTCCTGCTCCATCAAACTTAGATCTGCATACCGCAACTCAGTTTTATATCCCAGGTTCAGTCCCTTCTTACCTAGATCTGTGACACTTCACACGCTCATGATCTTTTCAGTGATTTCAAGTTCTCTGGCTCTGATCATTTTATTTTTACTATGGATGTCCAGTCCCTATACACCTCCATCCCCCATCAAGAAGGCTTCAAATCTCTCCATTTCTTTCTGGACACAAGACCCAACCACTTCCCCTCCACCACCAATCTCCTCTGTCTGGTGGAACCGGTCCTCACTCTCAATAAGTTCTCCTTTGGCTCCTCTCTCTTCCTTCAAACAAAAGGAGTAGCTACGGGCACTCACGTGGGTCCCAATATGCCTGCCTTTTTGATAGCTACGTGGACCAGTCTATGTTCCAAGCCTACATTAGTATCACTCCCCAACTTTTCTTACGCTACATTGACGACTGCATTAAAGCTTCTTCCTGCACCCATGTGGAACTCATTGACTTCATCAACTTTGCCTCCAACTTCCACCCTGCTCTCAAATTTAACTGGTCCATTTCCAACAGCTCCCCTTTCTTGACCTCTCTGTCTCTGTCTCTGGATAAAGCTTATCTACTTATATCATTTATGAGTCCAAATGAAGGGCCTCAGCCTGAAACATCAACTGTTTAATCTTTTCCATAAATGCAACTTGTTTTGCTAAGTTCCCTCAACATTTTCTGTGTGTTACCATGGGCTGTATTATGTTTAGCAGCCTCATGTGTGACATGCAATCAAAGACCTGAATATCACATAAGTATACACTGAATCACCCTTTCATTGCTGCCTGACACTTCTTCAAAGAATTCCAACAAATTTTTCAGGCAAAATTTTCCCTTCAGGAATCTATGCTGACTTCAACTTATTTTCTCATGTGCCTCCAAAAGAACATAGAAATCTAAAGCACACTACAGGCCATTCAGCCCACAATGTTGTGCCGACCATGTAATCTACTCTAGAAACTGCCTAGAATTTCCATACTGCAGAGCCTTCTATTTTTCTAATCTCCATGTACCTTATCTAAGAGTGTCTTAAAAGACATAACTGTATCCACCTCTACCACTGTCACTGGCAGTGCATTCCACATACCCACCGCCCACAACTTACATCTGACATCACTTTGTACCTACTTCCAAGCACCTTAAAACTATGCCCTCTTGTGTTACCCATTTCAGCCCTGGGAAAAAGCCTCTGACTATCCACATGATCAATGCTTCTCATCATCTTATTCACCTCTATCAGGTCACCTCTCATCCTCCGTCACTCCATGGAGAAAAGGCCAAGTTCACTCAACCTTTTCTCATAAGGCACACTCTCCAATCCAGGCAATGCCCTAGTAAACCTCCTCTGCACTCTCTCTATAATATCCACATCCTTCCTGTAGCGAGAAGACCAGAATGAACACAGTACTCCAAGTGGGGACTAACTAAGGTCTTATATAGCTGTAACATTACCTCATGGCTCTTAAACTTTATCCCATAGTTGATGAAGGCCAACACACCATACACCTTCTTAACAACACTGTCAACCTGCGCAGCAGCTGCGAATGTCCTATGGATACTGACACAAGATCTCTCTGATTATCCACACTGCCAACAGTTTTGCATTAATATTATATTCTCTCTTCAAATTGGACCTACAACAATGAACCACTTCACACTTACCTGGGTTGAACACCAACTGCCGATTCTTAGCCCAATTCTGCATCATATTGATGTTCCACTGTAACCTCTGACAATCCTCCAGACTAACCACAATACCCCCAATTTCTCTGTCATCAGCAAAATTACTAATCTACCCTTCTACTTCCTCATTGAGGCCATTAATAAAAATCACAAAGAGGAGGAGTCCCTGAACAGATCCCTGTGGAACCCCACTGGTCACCAACCTCCATGTAGAATATGAACCATCTACAACCATGCTTTGCCTTTTGTGGGCAAGCCAAGTCTGGAGCCACAAAGCAAGTTCTCCTTGGATACCATGCCTCCTTACTTTCTGAAGGAGCCTTGCATGGGGAACCTTATTGTGCCTCACTGAAATCCACATACACTACATCCACTGCTCTACCTTCATCAATGTGTTTTGTTACATCCTCAAAGAATACAATTAGACTCATAAGGCACAACCTGACCTTGACAAAGCCATGCTGACTATCACTAATCAGATTATGTCTCTCCAAATGCTCATAAATCCTGCCTCTCAGGATCTTCTCCAACAACTTACCCACTACTGAACTAAGACTCACTGGTCTATAATTTCCTGGGTTATTTCTACTCTCTTTCTTGAACAAGGGGACAACATTTGCAATCCTCCAATCCTCTGGTACTTCTCCTGTCCATATTGGTAATGCAAAGATCACCACCAGAGGCTCAGCAATCTATTCCCTCACTTCACACAATAGCCTGGGGTATATCTCGTCTGGACCCGGTGACTTATCTAACTTAATGCTTTTCAAAAGCTCCAGCACATCCTCTTTCTTAATGTCTATATGCTCAAGCATTTCAGTCCACTGTACATCATCTCCACAATTGCCAAGATCCTTTTCCCTGTTGAATACTGAAGCAATATATTCATCAAGTACCTCCGCTACCTCCTCTGATTCCATGTACATATTTCCACTATCGCACCTGATTGGTCCTATTCTCACACAGCTCATCCTCTTGCTCTTCATGTAGAATGCTTTGAGGTTTTCCTTAATCCTGCTTGCCAAGGCCTTCCCATGGCCCCTTCTAGCTCTCCTAATTTCATTCTTAAGTTCCTTCCTGGCAACCTTGTAATTTTCTGCTCTACCCCTCTCTGGCTTATGCCATTGGTACCAAAGTGTACCACAACTTCTGGCTGGTCACCCTCCCCTTCATGAATATTTTGCATTCACTCAGAGACATCCTTGATTCTAGCACCTGGGAGGCAACACACAATCCTTACATCTCCTTTGCTGCCACAGAATCTCCTATTTGTCATCCTACTTATCGACTCCCATATGACTATTGCTCTGCCTGACTTCACCTTAACCTTCTGGGGCTCAGAGTTGACCACAGTGTTATTGGTCTGGCTGCTGCTGCCTTGCCCATAGGTAATCCTGTGGTGACCCATTTCCTGGCACATCCGAACCGGCTCACAATTAGTTTGCGAGCACAGAGCTTTGGAGCCTCTGCGCCACGGGGGGCAGGTTGAGGGAGGCTTAAAAGTGAGGCTGAGGATTTCGAATAAAGTTTTTCCTTCGACTGCAGTTACCGACTCCGTGTCGTAATTTTAGCGCTGCGTGTAGCACACCGCTACAATTGGTGACCCCGACGGTCCAAACGATTTTTGGACCAGAAATGACCGATGCCGCCTCTGTTCATGCGGTTTTGTTGACACTGCCGGGTTTCTGGACACAGCGACCGAACCTATGGTTCCAGCAAGCTGAAGCCCAATTCCACGTTCGCCAGATCACCTCAGAAGACACCCGCTACTACTACGTGGTGAGTTCCCTCGACCAGGACACAGCGGCCCAGGTCGCGGAGTTTGTACAGTCGCCCCCGGCAGACGGCAAGTACCCGGAATTCAAAGCCCTGCTCCTCAGGACTTTCAGACTCTCACGGCGCGAGTGGGCTGCCCGTTTACTGCACCTGGATGGCTTGGGTGACAGACCTCCATCAGCTTTAATGAATGAGATGTTGTCCCTCGCCGACGGACACACACCCTGCCTCATGTTTGAGCAGGCATTCCTGGAGCAGCTGCCCGAGGACATACGCCTGCTGCTGTCCGACGCGGATTTCAGTGACCCCCGGAAGGTGGCAGCCCGGGCGGACTTGCTGTGGAACGCCAAAAAGGTGAGCGGGGCGTCCATCGCACAGATCTCCCAGCCACGCTCCCGGCAGCAAACCAGTCCAGGCCCGGCCGCAGAGCCCGCCAACCCCCGGCCCAATGAACACTGGTGCTTCTACCACCAGCGGTGGGGCGCAGAAGCCCGCCGTTGTCGCCCGCCCTGCCAGTTCCCGGGAAGTGCCAGGGCAAGCCGCCGCTGATGGCTATGGCGGCTGACCATCGGGATAGCCTCCTGTATGTGTGGGATAGAAGGTCGGGACGTCGGTTTTTGGTCGATACTGGGGCTGAGATCAGCGTCTTACCTCCAACGAGTTATGACACCCGCAGCAGGGCACCGGGTCCCCCCCGAGGGCCATGAATGGCAGCACAGTAAGGACCTATGGCACCCGTCAGGTGCAGCTACAGTTCGGCTCCAGCCAGTTCACGTGGGACTTCACACTGGCCGCCGTAGCCCAACCGTTTCTGGGTGCGGATTTTTTGCGAGCTCACAGCCTACTGGTCGACCTGCCCAGGAAGAGACTGGTACACACCAAGACCTTTCAGACGTTCTCCCTGGGTGCAGCCCAGTTACCAGCCCCTCACCTCGGCTCCATCACTCTGTCCGACAATGACTTCACCAGGGTCCTGGCGGATTTCCCATCGGTTCTGGCACCGCAGTTCACAGCGGCCATGCCCAGGCACGGCGTACAGCACCACATCCCGACCCAGGGACCACCCCTCCACGCCCACACTCGGCGGCTTCCCCCGGACAAGCTCTGACTGGCGAAGGAGGAGTTCCAGAGGATGGAGGAATTGGGGATCATCCGGCGGTCCCTGCACATGGTGCCCAAAGCGACGGGAGGCTGAAGACCGTGCGGCGACTACCGCAGGCTGAACGAGGCAACCACACCAGACCGCTACCCTGTGCCGCACATTCAGGACTTTGCAGCAAACCTGCACGGCGCACGGATCTTCTCCAAGGTAGACCTCGTCCGAGGGTACCATCAAATCCCGATGCATCCTGATGACGTCCCCAAAATGGCTCTCATCACCCCATTTGGCCTTTTCGAGTTCCTCTGCATGCCGTTCGGCCTGAAGAATGCCGCACAGACGTTCCAGCGGTTAATGGACGCTGTGGGACGGGACCTGGACTTCGCGTTCATCTATTTGGATGACATCCTCATAGCCAGCAGCAGTTGTCAGGAGCATCTGTCCCACCTCCGTCAACTCTGCGCCCAACTGAGTGAGTACGGTCTTACAATCAACCCCGCCAAATGCCAGTTCGGACTCGATACCATTGACTTCCTGGGCCACAGTATTACTAAAGACGGGGCAACCCCTCTGCCCGCTAAGGTAGATGCAGTCCGCCACTTTCCCCGACCCACCACGATCAAAGGCCTTCAGGAATTCGTAGGTATGGTCAATTTCTACCGCCGCTTCCTCCCTTCAGCTGCCCGGATCATGCGCCCCCTGTTCGCCCTGATGTTGGGTCCGAGCAAGAACATTACCTGGGACAAGGAGTCTGCCGCCGCTTTCGTTCAAACGAAGGAAGCTTTGACGAATGCCGCAATGCTAGTACATCCCAGAATGGACGCCCCTACCGCCCTCACAGTGGACGCATCAAACACGGCAGTCGGTGGGGTGCTGGAGCAACTCATCGCAGGTCGCTGGCAACCCCTGGCGTTTTTCAGCAAACACCTGTGGCCACCCGAGCTCAAGTACAGTGCTTTCGACCGGGAACTGTTGGCGCTCTACCTGGCAATCCGGCATTTCAGGTACTTCCTAGAAGGTCGGCCCTTCACCGCGTTCACGGACCACAAACCGCTTACCTTTGCGTTTATGAAAGCGTCCGACCCCTGGTCGTCCCACCAGCAACGCCACCTGTCCTACATCTCTGAATACACAACGGATGTCCGGCACGTCTCGGGTAAGGACAATGTCGTGGCGGATGCGCTCTCTCACCCTACCGTTCATGCCCTTTCCCAAGGGGTAGACTTTGAGGCACTGGCAGAGGCGCAGCAGGCGGATGAGGAGATTCCGAGTTACAGAACCGCAGTCTCCGGTTTGCAGCTCCAGGACCTCCCCGTAGGCCCGGGTGAGAGGACCCTACTCTGTGACGTCGCCACCGGCCAGCCCCGTCCCGTCGTCCCGACAGCCTGGCGGCGCCGTGTTTTCGACTCCATTCATAACTTGGCGCATCCCTCCATCCGGACAACTGTCCGGATGGTTTCCAGCAGGTTCGTTTGGCACGGACTCCGCAAACAGGTCAGTGAATGGGCCAAAACGTGCATGCACTGCCAGACGGCCAAGGTGCAGCGGCACACCAAAGCCCCACCGCAGCAGTTCCATCCCGCCCACCGGCGTTTCGACCACATTCATGTGGATATCGTGGGCCCCCTGCCAGTGTCACACGGAGTGCGGCACCTCCTGACTATCGTGGACCGGTACACAAGATGGCCAGAGGCGGTCCCGCTCACCGACACCACCTCTGAATCTTGCGCCCGAGCCCTGATCGCCACCTGGATATCTCGCTTTGGTGTCCCGGCCCACATTACCTCCGACAGAGGCGCCCAGTTCACCTCCAGCCTGTGGTCAGCTATGGCCAGCCTTTTGGGGACTCAGCTGCACTACACCACTGCCTACCACCCACAGTCGAATGGGCTAGTGGAGCGTTTCCACCGTCACCTGAAGTCGGCACTCATGGTCCGCCTGTGAGGAGCCAACTGGGCGGATGAGCTTCCCTGGGTCCTACTCGGCATCCGCACAGCACCCAAGGATGACCTGCACGCCTCGTCGGCCGAGTTGGTATATGGCGCGCCCCTGGTCGTCCCCGGGGAGTTCCTACCAGCCCCACGGGGGCAAGAGGAAGATCCCGCAGCAGTCCTGGGCAGACTACGTGAGAAGCTCAGTAACCTGGCCCCCATACCCACTTCACAGCACGGGCAGAACCCGACCTGCGTACCCAAAGACCTACAGAACTGTAAGTTTGTGTTTGTACGAAGGGGCGGGCATCGGCCACCGCTGTAGCAGCCATACGAGAGGCCGTTTATGGTGCTCCGGAACAACGGGTCCACGTTCGTGCTGGACGTTGGGGGGAAAGAGGAGGTTTTCACGGTGGACCACCTCAAACCGGCCCATGTGGACCTGGCGCAACCGGCCGAGTTTCCGGCACCTCGACGCAGAGGCCGACCTCCCAAGCAGGTTCTGGCCCAGACTGTGGACATTGGGGGGTGTATCGCCGGTTCTGGGGGGGGGGTTATGTGGCGACCCATTTCCTGGCACATCCGAACCGGCTCACAATTAGATAGCCTACGGGGGTTTGCGAGCACAGAGCTTTGGAGCCTCTGCGCCACGGGGGGGCGGGGGGGGCAGGTTGAGGGAGGCTTAAAAGTGAGGCTGAGGATTTTGAATAAAGTTTTTCCTTCGACTGCAGTTACCGACTCCGTGTCGTTATTTTAGCGCTGCGTGTAGCACACCGCTACAATCCCCCTCAACATTATCTTAAGAGGTATACCTGGTGCTGAGGTGAATGGCTACTGGGGGATCCTGCATTGACTTCTTTCTCCCTTTACCTCTCTCGGTGTTGAACCATCTACTCCCTGAATTCTGCACTCTGGGTGTAACCACCTGCTCAAAAGTCGTATCTATCAATTGCTCTGCCTCCAGGATGATCCTCAGTTCACCCAACTCCTGTTCCACTTCCTTAATGCATTCTTTCAGGAGCTGGAGTTGGCTGCACTTCCCGCAAGTCTAGTCATCAGGGAGACTATCAGATATTTTTGAATAACTGTTCTGAGACTATTAGAATGATGACCTTTATCATTCTTGTCAGTCACAATGATGTTGGTAAGATAACATTGTGTTCCTGGGATATCTTGGAGCACTTAGTCCATATCTTTTTCCCAATTTACTAAAGTTAATACAGTGCCAAAAGGATGAGATGATTATACTGGAACATTCCTTTTTGAGAGTTGATTGTGAGGAATATCCTGCTTGATTCTTCTCTCTCCATTTGCTGATAGGGTTGTGACAAGTCAATCTCTGAAAACCTCTCCCTGCCTGCCAAAGGCACAAAAATATCTTTTATTCATTGCGGAGTATACTACACAGTATGCAACACAGATTTTGATGTCCCCGCAAACGAGAATAGCTCTGGCCTTTCCTTTCTTGATCACTAGGAAAATGGGCATGGCTCAATCACTCCACTCAACCCTGGTGAAAATGCCAAATGCCTCCAAGCTCAGCAGTTGGCCTTCCACTTTAGGATGTAGCACAGCTTTATGAAATCTTGGTGTTGCTGCTTCATCCAATTCAATTCTGATCTTCATGCCTTTGAGTTTACCAATACCTTCTCAAATACCTTCTCTTTAGCATTGAGCAGCTGTGCCAGTTTCTGGTGAGTGCTGGTGTTTGGCCTGGCATTGCCTGTTGATGTCACACTGAGAGCTTTGACTGAGTGCCAGTCTAGTTGGATTTTTCTCAACCACTTACTCTCAAAAATTGGTGGCCCTCCACATTTCAACAAGTAAAGCTCTAGCTGTTGTGATTTGCCTCCATACATCATATTCACTTTCAGTTTGCCTTTGGGAAACACTTTTTTTGCCTGTGTAAGTCTTCAGCATCATCAAGGTCTTTTCTAATGGTGGCTTAGAAACCAGTCTGCTGTAGTCAGTCCCTGAAAGTACAGACACAGCTGAACTTATATGCAAATCCATTTTCAGTTTTACACCAGACACATCAGTTGTGATCCATATGATTTTGTGATCTGCTTCAGCAATGCTATGCATTTCTATATATTACAGCTCACCTTAGTCAGACTCTGTGCTGTCTAATTCAGTTTCATATTCAGACCCTTTATGCATTTGTTTAGTTTTGTGTTTGAAACTTTTTGGTGTGTTTTTTTCTCTTTAGTTGAGCTCTTTGTTGGACTTGCACACACTCTGTATGTGGCCTTGTCTGTGACACTTCCTGCAAACTTCTTCTTTGAACCAATAGTCATTTGCATCATGTTGATTTGTCATACTGATAAAATGCTTGGCTTTTGCACAATTCAGGGACATTTTGTGCATCTCATATTCCAAACTCTTTTTCTAAAGTTCTGATGCATCCTTTGCTGCTGCTTCCATTGATACTGCAATGGTCAATGCCTATTCTAAGGTTAGGTTTCTTTCTGACACTAACTTCTTTTGAGTGCTTTGACTATGCATGCCACATACAAGCTTCTCCATTAATGCATCAAAAAGTCCATTTCCAAAGTCCCAGTATTGGGGAAGTTTACACAGTTCTGCAATGTATTCAGAAATCATTTCATACTTTAGGCAAACATGAGGAAATCTGCAGATGCTGGAAATTCAAGCAACACACACAAAATGCTGGTGGAACGCAGTAGGCCAGGCATCATCTATAGGAAGAAGTGCTGTCAATGTTTTAGGCTGAGACCCTTCATCAGGACTAACTGAAAGGAAAGATAGTAAGAGATTTAAAAGTGGGGGGGGGGGGAATGCAAAATGATAGGAGACCAGAGAGGGTGAGGTGAAGCTGGGAGTCGGAAAGTTGATTGGCAGAAGGGATACAGAGCTGGAGCAGGAAAAGGATCATGGGATGGGAGGCCTAGGGAGAAAGAAAGGGGGAGGGGAGCACCAGAGGGAGATAGGGAACAGGCAGAGTGATGGGCAGAAAGAGAGAAAAAAGGGAGGAGGGGGGAAAAAAGCTAAATATATCAGGGATAGGGTAAGAAAGGGAGGAGGGGCATTAACAGAAGTTAGAGAAGTCAATGTTCATTGCATCAGGTTGGAGGCTACCCAGCTGGTATATAAGGTGTTGGTTACCACCTCTACCATCACTCTCCTCCGTCCAGCGGAATTAGTTCTTACTCTCAATAATTTCTCCTTTGGCTCCTTCTACTTCCTCTAAACCAAAGGTGTAGTCATGGGCACCCCATGGGTCCCAGTTATGCTTGCCTTTTTGTTGGCTTTGTGGAACAGTCCATGTTCCAAGCCTATACGGGTATCAGTCCCCCTCTTTTCCTTCGCTACATCGACGACTGCATTGGCGCTACCTCCTGCACGCATGCTGAGCTCATAGACTTCATTAACTTTGCCTCCAACTTTCACCCTGCCCTCATATTTACCTGGTCCATTTCCGACACCTCCCTCCCCTTTCTTGATCTTTCTGTCTCCATCTCTGGAGATGGCCTATCTACTGATATCTACCATAAGCCTACAGACTCTCACAGCTACCTGGACTATTCCTCTTCCCACCCTGTTTCTTGCAAAAATGCTATCCCCTTCTCATAATTCCTCCGTCTCCGCCACATCTGCTCTCAGGATGAGGCTTTTCATTCCAGAACAAAGGAGATGTCTTCCTTTTTTAAACAAAGGGGCTTCCCTTCTTCCACCATCAACTCTGCTCTCAAATGCATCTCTCCCATTTCCCACACATCTGCCCTCAACCCATCCACCCACCATCCCACTCAGGATAGGGCTCCCCTTGTCCTCACCTACCACCCCATCAGCCTCCGGGTCCAACGTATAATTCACCGTAACTTCCGCCACCTCCAACGGGATCCCACTACTAAGCACATCTTCCCCCCCTTTTCTGCTTTCTGCAGAAAAGAGAAGGGAAATTTCTACAGGACTCCCTTGTCCATTCATCCCCCCTTACCTTCCTACCGATCTCCCTCCTGGCACTTATCCTTGCAAGCAGAACAAGTGTTACACTTGCCCTTACACTTCCTCCCTCACCACCATTCAGGGCCCAGACAGTCCTTCCAGGTGAGGCGACACTTCACCTGTGAGTCGACTGGTGTGATATACTGCGTCCGGTGCTCCCGGTGTGGCCTTTTATATATTGGTGCAACCCGACGCAGACTGGGGGACGGTTTCGCTGAATACCTACTCTCTGTCCGCCAGAGAAAGCAGGATCTCCCAGTGTCCACACATTTTAATTCCACGTCCTATTCCCATTCTGATATGTCTATCCATGGCCTCCTCTACTGTCAAGGTAAAGCCACACTCAGGTTGGAGGAACAACACCTTATATACCGGCTGGGTAGCCTCCTACCTGATGGCATGAACATTGACTTCTCTAACTTCCGTTAATGCCCTTTCTCCCCTTCTTACCCCATCCTTGATATATTTAGCTTTTTCCCCCCTCTTCCCTTTTTTTTTCTCTCTTTCTGCCCATCACTCTGCCTGTTCTTCATCTCCCTCTGGTGCTCCCCTCCCCCTTTCTTTCTCCCTAGGACTCCTGTCCTATGATTATTTCCCTTCTCTAGCTCTGTATCCCTTTTGCCAATCACCTTTCCGGCTCTCAGCTTCTCCCCACCCCCTCTGGTCTTCTCCTATCATTCCGCATTTTCCCCTCTCCTCCTACTTTCAAATCTCTTGCTATCTTTCCTTTCAGTTAGTCCTGATGAAGAGTCTCGGCCTGAACTGTCGACAGTGCTTCTCCCTATAGATGCTGTCTGGCCTGCTGCGTTGCACCAGCATTTTGTGTGTGTGTTGCTTTCATCCTTTTTTTGGTTGCTTTATTATGGCTCTTGGCTCAAGTGATTTTGTAACATTTCAACAATTCATAGAACATTTTTCTTGCTGGCTTTACAAGAGTTACCAAGTTGCATAAGAGACTGTACGTTTTAGCACCCATTAAAGACAATAGACAATAGATGCAGGAGTAGGTCATTCAGCCCTTTGAGCCTGCACCACCATTCAATGTGATCATGGCTGATCCTCCACAATCAGTACCCCGTTCCTGCCTTATCCTCATATCCCTTGACTCCGCTATCTTTAATCGCTCTATCTAATTCTTTCTTGAAAGCTTCCAGAGAATTGGCCTCCACTGCCTTCTGAGGCAGAGCATTCCATAGATCCGCAACTCTCTGGGTGAAAAAGTTTTTCCTCAACTCTGTTCTAAATGGCCTACCCCTTATTCTTAAACTGTAGCCTCTGGTTCTGGACTCCCCCAACATTGGGAACATGTTTCCTGCCTCTAGTGTGTCCAATCCTTAATAATCTTATATGTTTCAATGAGATCCCCTCTCATCCTTCTAAATTCCAGTGTATACAAGCCCAGTCGCTCCAATCTTTCAACATATGACAGTCCCACCATCCCGGGAATTAACCTCGTGAACCTCATCCTTCCTCAAACTTGGAGACCAAAACTGAACACAATACTCCAGGTGTGGTCTCACCAGGGTCCTGTACAACTATAGAAGGACCTCTTTGCTCCTATACTCAACTCCCCTTGTTATGAAGGCCAACATGCCATTAGCTTTCTTCACTGCCTGCTGTACCTGATTACTTACTTTCAGTGACTGATGAACAAGAACACCTAGATCTTGTTGTACTTCCCCTTTTCCTAACTAATCTAAGAAGTGTGGAAACTTTCCTTTCTGCATTACAGTACAGTTCAACCCTCTCAATATGTAATTCCCAGTACTCATTACCAATATTAAATTCATCAACTTCCCCAATTAAGTGCATTGTCACGCTATTTTCACTTTAAATTTGCTAGTTGTGCATCTTTCACTCTATACTGTGCACTGTTACTCATGCATCCCTGTGCTAGCATCCATAACTGGTTCATCCTTTCCTTTCACTGTCTCGTTCCCATCCTCCAAGTTCTGTCATCTTATAACCGTCAGTGCAGTTGGTGAGATTCACTAACATTCAGGTTCATGCTCATTGTCAATTTGTTGTGTCAGTACAACTGCATATCAAATAAGTAAAGGCATGTACTCGGAGGTGAAGTTAACTTGTATATTTACCTTGCAGAGAGAGCAACCGATCAATGTGTCTGGGTAATTTATCAGTCAATAATTAACGCAACACTATTACACTAAAAGAAATAGATCAGTACACTACACTCCTGAATCACTCCTCCAAACTCTACAATATTTCTGCGCATGTGCACTTCCAATCCACTTTGGCTAATTCATCTCTCATGATCTTGTAACTACCTTTACTGAACTGAGATACTGATACTTCCAATTTTAGCTTCTACCTCTCAAAATTGCAGGGAGAATTCTATCACGATTACTGCCTCCTAGGGACTCCTTCACCTTACGCTCCCTAGTCAAAGCTGGTTCATTGCTCAACACCACTTGAGGTAGACCAAAGTCATAAGACATAGGGGTAGAATTAAATAGAATGCATATCTATTTTCTAAACTTTAGAACAATAAGAGGTATTCTGACTCTGAGAGGCAATAGGATAAATGCTGAAGAGCTCAGAACTCACTCATGAAAAAAGATTTGAACGCAGAGGATAGAAAGCAAAACCTCCAACCTAAATGTCTTTACTCAGGTTTTTACGAAACTTTAGAATTCCCTTGCCCATTGGGGAGATATGCACAGTAATGCATTCAAAATTGAGGTGAACAGATTTCCAGGCAATCAAGCATTATGCGAAGGTGCTGAGTTAGAAGATCAGCCACATCACAAGTGAATGGTCAAACAGGCTTAAAGGGCCAGGTGGTTAACTCTGCTCAGGTTTGAATTATTCTATTCTAATACCAGGTGGAATGTCAGAACTACCTGAAGATTAAGTGCTAGGCTGGTGAAGTTAAGTATAGGTTCACATCCAATGCAAACAGCGGAAAATGTATGCAGGAGACAAGCCAAAATGATTTCACCACCTGAAGAAAATCAAGGCTCTCTTCAGTCCTGCAAACTATCAAGGTTTACAATTGAATTAAAGTAGTACCTTGTATTCTCTGTCCCATGTCAAATAATCCAAAATCTAGAGCTAAGAATTATCTCGTCTTAAAGGCAATATTTTCTAAAATGTAGCATCAAATACTGTAGTCTGTTGTATGGGAGTTATGGTAGAAAAAAAAGCCTTTACAAGTTGATATTGTGCCTCATACAAAAAAAATCATTGTGATTCTTGGAGGCTAATCATCTCAGTCCCAGGACATTGTTATCAGCAAGGCTTAGTGCGCAAATCAGCTGCAGCAGTTTCACCTTATACCTATCATAATATTAACAGTACTATGTGTATTATGATTACTGTGCCCTTTGACAATAAAATTAACCTCTTATCTATGCACATTGCTACAAATAATACATTATCATTCAGAAAAATCAGCTATCACCAACCTCTGATTTTATCTTTCCACACATTGACTGAGACTCTCATACTCCCAGATGTTGCCAGTGTACCATGCTTCCTTGCTCAGCATCTTTCAAATAGTTCACGGAAGTGTCTATTTTACTTCTTTTACCACTGTTTTTCACCATAAATGTGTTTCTGGGACTGTCAGAGCCTGTGATTCACTGCTTGGAGATTGCTTCAGTGATCCAGTGCTTTGCTGTCTCTGAGAAGATTCCGGGAATTAAGTATGTACTCGAACTGCCTCAATGTGAAGAAACATTGAGATGGGGCCCAAGCCGATATTCGACTCCATTTCACCAATTAACGCATCCATTAATTGCTGATCAATGTGTCGAGAAAAATTGTACATTAAGGCATATGCAGCTATAGGTGAGGTGCCAGAGGGGTTAGGACAATAGGTAACGTTTCATTGTTAAAGAGAGGCTCTAAGAAAAAGAATATATATACAGTACAGAGAGACAGAGAGAGAGAGAGAGAGAGAGAGAGCTATTCTGAATGTGGACTATCTTTATTTTCCTCCAGGATTCATTGATTCATTGATTGATAGCAGGTTTCATGCATGGAGAGCCAGGAAGGTGAAGTCATTTCATGACAAAATTGATACTTGAAACCTTGCAGGCTGAAATAAAATTGGAAAGGTTACATTACAAATGGAGAAGGAATAAGGGCCAAAATGCATCAAACCATGGAGTTGAGTGAGGATTATTGAAGGAGCAGTGGTTATTCATAAGTAGATTCAGGGATGTCTGAAAACAAATGGACAATGGTCATGGCAGAGGAATGTGGAAAGAGATTGTAATCAAAGTGTTAGTGGAGGGAGGGGGTAAGAATAGATTTGTCACAGCTAGATATTGAAGAAGATTGATGATTACAACAGACAACATCAGAGGTATATGTAATCACTTGAAAGGAGACTGAAGGAGTTTGTGATTGCAGAAGAGATTCTGATCAGTAACCGAAGGGGGGAGGGGGAACATCTTGGGTCACAGATCATATATGTGACCAATTTCTGTTGAAGCTCGCAAAGTAACTTGGTAGGCTTTAGGGAAACACAGCTGGTACTCCACCCTGCCAACTCCATTTAAATAATTTGCTTCCAAAAGGCCATCAAATCTTACCAAAATGAATGAAAAACAGTAAATCTGTTAAAAAAAATAGGAACACTGCATCTTTAGATGCCTACACTGAGAGACCAGACAACCTCCCATGCCCACTCACTTCCCCCCAGCTTCTGGTTAGTCATGAGAGAGACTGAATTTTATCTTTTGTCCGGATTCAATTCCATCCTTATTGAGAATTGTCCTCAAATATCTGAGAAATTATCTAAAAAATATCATAAATCTGGTGAAAGAGATAATGTTCTTTCTCAATTAAACTGTGGGAGTCAGGTCAAGAGATAGATTGACCAATAAAATGTAATTTTACAACTGAAATCTGAAAAAAATCTACTTCCCATAAAGAATATTTAACACATCAATTAATGCCCATATAAAACTCTCAATGAAAGTGTCCAAAAATCACTTAAGAATTGATGTTTGGTGTATTTGAAGCGGTTGGCATCTCTGGAGGGATGAATTAAGAGGAGCTGATTAATTTTCCTCATCTATAACTAACTTTTGCCTTTATAATCTCAGAGGAGAAGTGGCATGTGCATACTAAAATAAAATCTGCTAACATATGTTTCCTAGTGTTGAAGTTGAATGCATTGCACTTCATGTTGCAGGTAAGTGAGAGGAGAACGGGAACAATTTTAAGCAGTGTAAATCACAAAACAGCAAAATCAGAATCTCTTTGGAAAGAGTGTGAAAGTTGGGAAAGTAGCAATTCATTTCCTAATTACTGTTCACACAGCCTTGCCAGCAAATCGTTCCTGAAGTGAGACTAACACACAATTTCATTTTGCACATCTCAGGTATTTAGGAGACATTGTGTATAACTAACAAGAACAGCTAAAGTCTGCCACATCTGAATAAAATGAGACTTATTTCCTCTCACTGTAAGCAGCAGTTAGACACATTCCACTATCTTATGCTGCAGAGAAATGCAACAATAAATTAGTATTCTAGTCAAATAAAAGATATAACAAAGTTAGTTTTGAAATTACAATAAATTAATTTACATCAATTGACGACCTTTTGGTTTGAACAGTGGAAACTTTCATGATCTAACCATCACCACTCTTCAGTTTAAGTTGCATGGTGCATGGCTGCACGGTAACCAAAATGCTCCCGTGCACATTGCTTTTGTTGCCACTCAGCTGGAATTTATTATTATATAATGTTAAAATAATTTTGAAATTATGCTAATCTAATTTTGAAATCTCTGTTAATATATTTGTGAAATAGCCTGTAATTAATTATGTCAATAAATAAAATCCACACATTTTCAAAATAATACTTTACCACAACCTCTACTTTGAAACTTTTTAGAGCTTCATATTTACATTGTCAGTGTTTCAAGTTACAACACTGCTACAAATTGTAACAATAAATACTGAATGGAAGTCAGTACTCATTATTAATGAGCCACCTCTCTGAAAGCCAATGACATCTAGTCAAAATATTTTATTTTTACCATTGTGCCTGTCAGCTGTTTTGACTGCCTGACAGCATTTACTTATGTTGTAAGTTGCAGTTTATGTTTGTTTGATATGAAAAGTTCTATACCCTGACAGTTTTGTAAGTGATATTTTAAAAAGTCATAATCTAATAAGAATTTTAAAATTAAAAAATTGTTAGAACAAGGTAAAAATTGTTTATATAAAATTACAGTGCCTATAAAAAGTATTCACTCCTTCAGAAGTTTTCATGTTTTATTGTTTAACAACATTGCACCACAATGGATTTAATTTGACTTTGTTTGGAGCTGATCAATAGAAAATGACTCTTTCATGTCAAAATGAAAGCAGATCTCTACAAAAGGATCTAAATTAATTACAAATATAAAATATAAAATAATTGTCTGTATAAGTATTCACTCCCTTCATGTCAGTATTTAGTAGATGCACTTTGGCAGCAATTACAGCCTTGAGTCTGTGTGGATGGGTTTCAATCAGCTTTGTATATCACTGCAATTTTTCCCCATTCTTCTTTAGAAAACTGCTCAAGCTCTGTCAGATTGCATGGGGATCGTGAGTGAATGGTCCTTTTCAAGCCCAGCTAGAAATTCTCAACTGGATTGAGGTCTGGACTCTGACTGGCCTACTCTAGGACATTAATCTTAGTTGCTTTTAAGCCATTCCTGTATAGCTTCAGCTTTATGCTTGGGTCATTGTCTTGCTGGAAAACAAATCCCCTCAATCACAGTTATCTAGCGAACTGCATTACATTTTCTTCCAGGATTTACCTGTACGTTGCTGCATTCATTTTACCCTTCCAAGGCCTGCTGCAGTAAAGCATCCCCACAGCATGATGCAGCCACCAGCATACTTCATGGTAGGGATGGTGTGCTTTTAATGATGTTTAGCGTTTGGCTTTTGCCAAACAGAGCATTCAATCTGAGATCAAAAAGCTCGGTTTTGGTTTCGTCAGACCACAGAACTTCCTTCCAGCTGAATACAGAGTCTCCCACATACCTTATGAGAAACTCTAGTTGAGTTCATGTGAGCTTTTTTCAAGTGGCTTTTTCTTTCCCACTCTCCCATCAAGCTGCAACTGGTGAAGTACCTGGGGACCAGTTGTTGTATGCACAGTCTCTCCCATCTCACCCACTGAAGCTTGTAACTCCTCCAGAGTCGTCATAGGTCTATTGGTGGCCCCCGCTCACTAGACCCCTTCTTGCATGATCACTCAGTTTTTGAGGACATTCTGCTCTTAGCAGATTTAAGCTGTGTCATTTTCTTTACATTTCTGCATGGTTGACTTTACTGTGAAACGAGCAGTCAAAGAATGTCCTGACGAAGGGTCTCGGCCCAAAACGTTGGCTGTTTGTTTCAATGGATGCTGTCCAACCTGCTGAGTTCATCCAGCTTGTTGTATGTGTTGATATAAGACTGTGTTTGTCGGTATTCTAACTGCTTGAGGCAGTATCATTATTGATGAAACAACAAAAAAGTTATATCAACAATAATCTTGATATTCAAAAAATTGTGATGTTTACGTCAGACAGGGCTAATGTTACACTTGGAAAGAATAATGGTGTGACAGCAACTCTTCAAAGAGAAGTAGAACATCTGACTGAGCAACAGTGTTGTTGCACGCTGAGAAGTCCTGGAATTAGATAATGTGTGGAATGAACTATCAATTATGCAGGATATGGAAACACTGCTATGAACTGTGTATACAAAACCTTAGCAAGTCATTAGTTAAAAAAGGAAAAACTAGAAGGCTTAGCTAATGTCACAGAATGTGATATTGTGTCATTTTGATCACTAAGTGAAGTAAGATGGCAGGCAAGACTTTTTGCCGCTACTACTTCAATCAGGAAATAATAAGATTTGATACAACATTGCAATGAGTAATTTACTGAATGAAACAATCCAATCAGCCTGAAGATTTTGGCTAATCCAGAACATGAAGTAGCATTAACTGTCTTTAATGATGTTTAAGAAGATTTGGATTCTGTAAATTCCTTCCAAAAAGCAGGTTGAATACAATTGAACACTACAGTACGCAAAAGCAAAAATTAACAAGTTACGCTCAGAGTATCTTGGTGATACAATTTATTGGAGTGATGAAGTGAAAGGTCACCTTGCATCTGTAAGTTCTGAAATCAGTACTGTGCCTATTATTTGATTCATTCAAAGTGTGTGTTATCACTTGATAATAGATTCCCAGATGAGGAGTTAAGAGAATGGCAAGCTTTAGGTCCTGTTACTATTGCAAATGCAACCAATTATGAATTTGGAAAACAGAATGTTGTACAACTGACAAAAACTGCTCGGCTACAACTATTAACTATGATAAAAGTATTGCCTCAAAAATATCGCAGCAATACTGGGATTTCAAATTTGTCATTTCCGAGTAAGTTATGATTGGTTCAATTAAGACATTCACTGATTATATTGAACAGCATGCTGAGAAAAAAAGAATTTGAGGAACTGGCAATTTTTGTTGACATCATTGGAACATTTCAAGCTTCTAGTGCGGACTGCAAAGTGTATTCAGTCTTATGAACTTAATCAAATGAAAATGCAGAAACAGACTCGAAGAGGAACATTTGGGTGATCTAATGAGTATTGAGACGTATCTTTCATCTGGAGGCAATATTAATCTGGACAGTGTTTATGGACAAAGGATTTGTAATAAGGACAGATGAGAAAAAAGTTTACAAACCATGAAAGAATTTTTTGTGGTACTGCATTTCAATTAATAAATGAAAGTAGGTGATCCTTCCATTTTCATTGCAAATATCCATAGTATACATTTTACAAAAAAACTTAAAGTGCTGAGCAGTTTTTAGGCGATGTAAAGCTTTCCTGCTCAGAGCAATGGTTGGTCTGTGCAGCTGTAAAAAAAAATTAGAGGGAACGTTGACCATTATCAACCAGTTTTAATATACATTAAATTATAGTGTTTTCATAAATATTTCCAGTTTACATCAGCCCCACTTCAATTTTAGAAAGTTCGCTGAAAATAATTTTTACAATGCAGATGAGCTACTGAATAACTGAAGATGAAATAAAGGCAGCAAACTCAGACAATTACTTTCTTAAAATGAAATGTTAAGCTAAAGTTCCATTCTGCCCATTCCAATGGACATAAATGAACTCATTTAATTCATCAGGGAGAGAGCAGGAGAATTTTCCTGTCATCCGAGAAAATATTGTTCATTCAAGAAAAAACTATTTGTCATTAACCCCATTTGTAAGCACAGTTGGCAGTGGAGTTGTTGAGAATGCACAAAGGTCATGAAATGCCCTAAACATAAATGGGAGTTAAAGCAACATACCCAAAATATTGGAGGAACTCAGCAGGCCAAAGAGCATTTATGAAAAAGAGGACAATCAAAGCATTTCGACCCGAAACATCAACTGTTCTCTTTTCCATGGATGCTGCCTGGCCTGCTGAGTTCCTCCAGCATTTTGTGTGTGTTGCTCAGATTTCCAGCATCTGCAAATGTTCTCTTGTTCATAAATGGAAGTTTGTTATTTTTAGAATGTTTAATATTAAATGAAAATTGTGAACAGGTTTGTTATGTAAACATTCAGGCTTTTGTTCCCAATCATGTTTTTTAAATGAAAGCTGCCTAAAAGTGTTAGAAGGTTAGAAGTGTTATGGCAGGGCTATGGGACCAGGATGATCGAGCTGAGGATGAGCCAGCTGGTTTACAAGTAGATGATGGGTGTAACATGAATGTAAGGAAGGACAAGCCAATGATTGGATACAAACGCAGGCAGGGCAAAGAGTTAAATTGTATCACAGAGGCAAAATTTAAAAGCACAAAGAATGCAGAACTGAAGGTGCTATATTCAAATGCACATAGAATTCTGAATAAGGCGTATAAACTCATGATGTAGTTAGAGATTGGTTGATATGATGTTGTGGGCATGCTGAATCATGACTGAAAGAAAGCCATAGTTGGGAGCTTAACATCAAATGATATAGTTTGTATCAAAAAGACATGCAGGAAGGCATGGGTGGTGGTGTGGCTCTGTTGGTAAGAGATGGTATTACATCTTTAGAAAGAGGTGACATAGGATCAAAGAATGTTAAATTTTTGTGGGTGAAATTAAGAACCTGCAACAGCATTAAAAAAAATTACGGGTATCATACTGTATATTGGCTTCCAAATAGTAGCCAAGATGTGGGGTTGAGATTGGAAAGGGAGCTGGAAAGGGCTTGTAATAAGGGTAATGTCATAATTGTAATTTGACATGCAAGGGGATTGGGAAAATCAAGTTGGTGTCAGATTGCAAGAGAGGGAATTTATTGAAACTAGCTTTTTAGAGCATCTTGTCCTTGAGCCTACTTGAGGAAATGTTATCTTAGATTGGGTACTGTGTAGTAATCCAGATTTTATTAGGGAGCTGAAGGTGCAGGAATCCTTAGGAGATAGTGATCATAGTGTGATTGAATTCAAACTGCAATTTGAGAGGGAGAAGCATAAGCAATGGAATAAAGGGATTTACAGAGGCATGAGAGAGGAGCTTACCCAGGTGGACTGGAGGGGTCTACTGCCAAGGATGATGGTAGAGCAGAGGTGGCTGAAATTTCTGGGAATATTTCACAAGGTGCAGAATAGATATGTCCCACAGAAGGAAAAGTTTCAAATGGCAGGGGTAGGCAACTGTGGCTGACAAGTTAAGGACTAGAATATAAAAGCAAGGAGATAATGTTGAGCCTTTATAAGACACTGGTTGGTCTGCACTTGGAGTACCATCAACAGTTATGGGCTCCATATCTCAGAAAGAATGTATTGTAATTGGAGAAAGTCCAGAGGAGGTTCATGAGGATGATTCCAGGAATGAAGGGGTTAACATATGGGGAGCATTTGGCAGCTTTGGGCTTGTACTTACTGGAATCTAGAAGAATGCGGGGGCATTTCATTGAAACCAACTGGATGTTGAAAGGACTAGATAAGGTGGATGTGGAGAGGATGTTTCCTCTGATGAGGGTATCCTGAACTAGAGGGTACAGCTTCAAATTTGAACAGAGTTAAGGAAGAAATTTTTTTAGCCAGAGAGTAGTGAATCTGTGGAATGCTCTGCCACAGACAGCTGTGGAGGCCAAGACTGTTGGTATATTTAAAGCAAAATTTGATAGTTTCTGATTGGGCAAAGCATCAAAGGTTATGGTGAGAGGGCAGGTGTATGGAATTGAGTGGGATCTGGGATCAGCCATGATGGAATGGCAGAGCAGACTTGATGGGCTGAATGGCCTGCTCCTATGTCTTATGGTCTAATGGTCTAAGGCTTAGAGATTCAGAACAATGAGGTTGAATCATATAATTACCATTGAGAAAGAGACTCTTGAACATTAAAAGTAAGAGAATGTGAGGCCCTAACTCATTAATGGTGTGAGAGTTTAAAGCAGAATCATTAAGAGGATCTGTGAGGTCAAAGACTGATGTGTAACTTTAAGCATGGAGCATGATGTTCACCCTGTGTCTGAGTGTATTTATATTATGTTCTTTTGCAGCAAAGGACAATGTCAGAGATAAACTCGAGCAATCAGACTGAATTAACAGCTTAATTGCTCCACATGCAAATAGCTCAAGTGTGCTGCATTGTAATTAAACATCTATCTTTTTGGATTTCTACATGCTGTGTCTCTACATATTTATGAAGATGTCACATAAGATGTGAAAGCAAGAGGGTCTGAGAGGTTAAAGGCATGGTAACTCAGAGACAGATAATCTGCGAAAAGATAAAGGTGGGAAATTGAGAATGCTTGGGTATTAAAGGTGTGACAGTGGGAAAGCCCTAAGAGATTAAAAACATGTGGTTAAAGACGTTAGGGAGAATGGCTTTGAGGGTGAAATGTGCAATGGCAAGAAGCATTGAGAATCATGGGACAGGAAGCAGAGTCTAGAGGTGCCATGTTGAAGACTCCTGAAAGGACAGATGTTCAATAGTGCTGAGGGTAATGGTGATTATCCGAGATGGTCTGAGAGGTTGAAGAAATCTTTTGAGGCTAATTTTGAAAAATGAAAGATTTTGAGTAGTTTAAGGTATGATGACCAAAGGTCTAAAATTAAGTGTTGTAAGAAATGCTAATGATTCAAAAGTGAGGGCCATGAGAGGTTAAAGGTACAACAGTAGTTCTCAGAGTTTGAGGTTATGCGTGATAATTTTATATTAAATTCATATCGTCATGTGGAGTTTGTCTATTCTCCCTAAGACTGTGGGTTTCTTCAAGTTGCACTGACTTATCTCCCATGTCACAAAAATGCACTGATTAGTAAATGAATTATAAACTTTAAAGTCTTCCTACTGTTGGTATTTGGGACGCATAACGAGTGGGAGTTGCTGGGCATGTGATAGAGAAAAGTAAGTAGTTTAAAGAGGATGCTCAGAGAGCTCACAAAAGTGTGATAGGCAAAATGGCCTCCTTCAAATTCATAAACAAATGTGAAATATAAATCTGAAGCTGATACATTGAAGTAAAAGGGCAGGTTTCTATGACCAGAGTAACAATGTCAGGAAGTCATAGAACCAGACCCTTCGGCGTCTTACCCGTGCCAACCTAGGTGCCCGCTTAAACTAAACCCATTAAAGTTTTCCCATCCAATTATTTATCCAAATGCATTTGACATGTGGCTCTCCTACCTGCCTCAATCACTTTTTCTGACAGCTCTTTCCATATACTCACCACCAGCTGCATGAAGAAGATGCCCCTCATGTTTCTTTTAAATCTTTCTTGTCTAACCTTACACCTATATCCTCTGGTGACTGGTTCCCTTTGTCTAAGAAAAAACACTGCATGTATTCACGTTATATATACTCATAGTTTTTTACATCCCTGTAACATCAAAGGACGGTGGGGTGGAGATACATCTGTACCAAAGGAGATGTAACACATTCCTTCCTTCCACTAGCTTGCAGGTCACCCTTCAACAAGCCCCCCCCCCCCCACCCCCGATCAGGGTCATGGGAGAGCAGGTGGTGGATGGTCATATGAGCAGCTGATGCTGATCACAAGTCCTGAGTTATGCGACCACTGATGCTAGGCAGAAAATTTCTGAAGAGTTTTGATCATGGCTGGGATCACCCATCTGATAAAGACACCACTCAGAAGAAGGGAATGGCAAACTACTTTTGTAGAAAAAATGCCAGGAACAATCATGGCCATAGATCACCCCTGTTATTCAACATGGAACATAACGACAGACAATAACTTCAACCCTCAGACTTCCATGTCCTAGAGAATAAGGACATTAGCCCACCAACCTCTGCCTGTTTTCTGAGGTCCTCAAGTCCTGGCAACTGTCTCATCAATCTTTGTACTTATTCTAGCTTAATGAGGTCTTTACAGCTCAATCTCTTCTAAAAAAAAGGTAACAAAAACTGCACACAATACTCAATTGCAGCCTCACCAACATCTAGGACAATTGCACCATACCGTCCCAGCTTCTATACTCAATGCGCTGACAGATAAAGGCTATTTACCAAACACCAATTTAACCACCCTGATCGAAACCTTTCTCTAATTTTTGATGAGACTATCTATCACTATCTGTCATGCCACCTATTTTTTAATAATTTTCCAATTTACAAACCACACCTTGTACATTCTCATCTAAATCATTTGTACACATAAGAAAAGATCCCAAAAGGAATCCTTGAGGCATGTGTGCAAATTTAAATGGCAGCAACAAGTATTTTAAAACTAGTAGGTAGAGACAGAAAATAAATAAACTAACTGAAAAAAAAGGAACAGCTGTTTCTCTGGAGAAAGGAAATAAAAAAAGGATGGCTTCCTGAAGCCGTTAAATCCATTATTGAGTTCCAATTGCTATAATGTGCTCAGGCAGAGGAGGGGATGTTGTCCAATGAGATGACGTTGGGTCTCAATGAAACAATGGCTGAAGTCAAAAATAGACAGAATTCGAGCAGAGAGGTAAACTGACATGTGAATGGAAGTTCAGAAATAGAAACAATAAATGTCACCATGCCTTGGCAACACCTATGAAAAGAGAAACAGACTTGCAGTTTAAGATCAAAAGCTATTTGATAGAAATGGGAAAGGAACACAACATGTTACTTTAAATTACAGAGAAGGTGGCAGAGGGATCTGTAGAACAAAGGAAATATTCCCAATATAGTGAGGCCAGGGTTTCCATGGTGAGAAACTATTGATTAATTTATCTGATTGATAGATTAATGAAGCTTGTCAGAATGACAAAAACAATAAAGGCTATTCTAAGAGCTAAAACAAAAGTAGAGCTGCATAAAGCTGAAAAGTGTAATTGGGAGGCTTAGAGGGGGACTAAACAGAGGTTATCTGCAAAGCAGTCACTCTTATAGAGGAGGAGACTACATTGCAAGCGCTGAATATAAAGCAGCACTAAACTGAAAGAAGAACAGGTGAACCACTGTTTAGATTGTTCTGAGTCCATGGATGGTGGGAAAGGTAGATGTGGACTTGATGGATTGAATAAATTCCAACCATACTGTAATCACTCTATAACACTGTGGTTCTAAGATTTAAGAAGCCATTCACTTCCATTTAAGAGGCTGATAAGAGAAAAAGACCTTTAGAATAAAGCAATTAGTGGCAGCGTGGATAAGATTTGTGCTTAACAACAGACAGCAGAGTAAGGTTAATGATTGGGAAGCAGTGATATTCCCCTTGGAACAATGTCAGATTGCTATTTTCGTTAGCAAGGGGTTGGATGCAACAATTTGAGTGTAAAATTGTGGGAAAGAAGTTTGAAAAGTGACCTGCTTGAGCAACCCAAAATAGTGGTAAATTCTGTCAGGATAAAGGAAGAGAAGATGTTCCTATTAACGATGGTTCATTAATCTGGGGACAGACTTAAAATAGGCAAAAAATACAGGAGCAATTTTGTTTTATTCAGAATGTTACTGTGATCTGTGTGTGCTAAGTGAGAAAAAAATGAGCCAATCAGGCCATTCAAAAGGGACATCAAAGCAGGTTTGTGGGAAAATAATTTGCAGGTTGCAGGGAAAGAGCAGAGAAAATGTCTGAGTGGATTCTTTACCAAGGCTCAGTATATTGCCAATGGACCTACAGAACTACATAACATCCTTTAATTGTGAACAAGTCTGGCGACCCTTTATTCAATATTTTCCACATGATCTATTTATTTATCTATTTATTTATTCATTCATTTATTTATTTATCTATTATTTATTTATTTATTCATTCATTCATTCATTCATTCATTCATTCATTCATTCATTCATTCATTCATTCATTTTTCTTTACTCTTTTCAGAAAATCCTTATCCGTGAAGGTTTGGAGATGACTGGAAGGATGTTTTTTCTTTCTGTCTCTCTTTTTTAAATTTTATCCTCAATTGGACTGCCCAATCTTTCTTTTTCTTTCTTCTTTTTCTTTCTCTTTTTGTTCATCTTAGTTAGTGTTTCTTTCCTTTATCAAATAAAATTTTCAATCTTTTTTTATGATTGCTATGAGGATTTGTAGTTTTTTTCTGACCATTGTATATATAACAGTGTAACATTTTACCTATCTGATTTTGACATTATATATTTTCTGTTCTTTATTGTTGTTTATATGTCTTTTATATTATCTGTTTGCTAAACTCCTCCTCTGATTTGTATATTCTTTATTTGAAAATCAATAAAAAGATTGAAAAATGAAATGAAAAAGGACTACATCCATACTATAAATATATTCTATGTATGAAGGTTTTTGTTTTCAATTATCATGTCAGCCTTTTGTTTCAGCTTTTACATGAAATTAGATAAGTTACTAATGTCACATTCTAACTCAACATGAGTAATGTAGTATGGTAAGAAATAATAATTCAAGAAATGGACTTTAGTACACCAACAGTATGAGTCCATTATTGAATGACTTCCAGAGAAAAATCCCAATCTGTTCACACCACCAAAATCAATGAAAAACACATTGATTTCTAATCTCCAGAATGAAGATCACTCTCTAGAATTTGTTCCATGACGTTTTATTTTATATCTGTCATTATAATGTAAGTTTGTGACAATTGTATTAAAAGGAATATGCTTCAATTGCAAGGGTTCACATGCAGGTTCTGATAGATTTCCTTCTATACTGCAGAACTGACACTGATATACTACAGCTGATGGGAGGAGATAGAACATTGATCACAGAACAAAAGAGCACAGTACAGGCCCTCTGGCCAATGATGTTGTGCCAACCCTTTAAAAGTCGAAGTTCAAAGTTAAAATTTATGATCAGAGTACATACATGTCTCCACATATAATCCTCAGATTCTTTTTCCTGTGGGCATACTCATGATAGTGCTCCAATATAGTGGTTTTATCAAGCTCATGTTCCTCCCCAACCCTAAGCAGCTAATCATCAAATGCTGTCTGTTCTATTTACCTACGATATCTCATCCATGATCCTTATCAGAGTTTACATACCACCACATACTTCCTTGGGCTTTTACGAAGATTTGGCATGGCATCTAAACCTTTGGCAAATTTCTATAAATGCATGGTGGAGAGTATATTGACAAGTTGCATCACAGTCTGATATGGAAATACCAATGCCCTTTAATGGAAAATCCTCTAAAAAGTAGTGGATATGGCCCAGTCATCACAGGCAAAACCCTCCCCAGTATTGAACTCGTTCACACAATTGTTGTTTCAGGAAAGCAGCATCTGTCATTGGTCATCCCCTGAGTGAAAGCCTCAAGCAGCCCACTCCAACAATAACCACTCCAGTTAAACCTAACTTTGTCTTAATGTTTCCTGCCAAGTGCCTAATTGCCCAGTACAGTCTCAACAGGACTTATAAACTGGAGATATTAAAATCTTGTGGTCACTCACCACAAGCACAGGCTTGTGTAATCTCAAGCCCACTGAGGAAATGAGAAAGTAGTTCCACTGGATCAGAGCAACTTGAAGAAGCCATGAGGAGCCATGTCCAGCTGAGGAAGTCTTTGTGAATTCATGAAAATTCTCCAGTCACTCCTGGCAGGAAGTTATGACCTCTGTAAGGTCATGAGTAGATGCTGAATGCCTGCACTAGAGCAATTCTTGTAGTACTGTCTTCTTTGTGGACAGAAGGAAAACTGTATAATTGAGTATTGAGCATCGAGTACTTCCCTAATGCAGCAGAGAGTTACACACCAAGATGTGACCGAGACTCTGCAGCAGGCTGCAGTGATCTTGAAGCTCAAGAGCTAAGAGTGACTTCCACCCCCAGGTACAAAGCAGCCCAGTACTTGCTTGAACTAGTTGGAAGTTCTAGATATCAGAGAGCAAATAATGCTAGCCTTTAATTGGCAGGGTTTCCAGAAAAAGTTGGCAATTCAGTGAATGAATAAAACCAGCAATTATTCAGACTAATGGAGTTAAAATATCACAAAAATATTGGTTGCATCACTCTTGATGTGATTTTGGAGAGTTTTGAGCCAGAACAAAAATACTGGAAAAACAAAGTTCTTGCTGAAACGTGAGGTGATGAATTTCCTTAAAGGTAACAGAGTGCTCGGAATTGTTCACAAAATTGCTTTTCTGCAGGTTAATCTGATTTTCAGCAGCACACACTGCTCTTACTTTCAGTAAACACATCTTAATGATTTAGAAAGACTAGGATAAAGTAATATGGAAAATATCACATGACTATTTAGAAGTATGGAGCTAGCATTATCTTTAATTCTGAAAATGATATTTGGTAGTTCGCAGTTAATTACTTCAACTAGGGAAGAGTGGGCACCGTGCTAATCAACTCAGAAAAGAGTAAATTTTGTAGAGAAAAGCTTGTGGGTGTTGTCAACAAGAACACTTATTTTGGCATGGCTAGTGTAATGCTTTACGCTGTCAACAGCCAGAGTTTCATGCTGTCCGTAAATAGATTGCATATTCTGCCTGTGACCATGTGGGTTTCCTCTGGGTGCTCTGGTTTCCTCTCACGTTCCAAAGATGTGCATGTTAGTTAGAGTTAGTAAGTTGTGGCTGCTATGTTGGCACCAGAAAGATGGTGACTCTTTCCGGCTGCCCCCAGAACATTCTTCGACTGTGATGGTCATTGGTACGAAAAGTTCATTTCACTGACGAAGGGTCTCAGCCCGAAATGTCGACAGTGCTTCTCTTATAGATGCTGCCTGGCCTGCTGTGTTCCACCAGCATTTTGTGTGTGTTATTCATTTCACTGCATGTTTTAATGCTTCAAGGTGCATGTGTCAAAAACGTTAATGTTTAATAGTTAAGTCTTTTCATAGAATTGAGTATTTAGGTGAAAAAAACACATTCGAAGATTTTAGTGGTGAAGGAAACAACGTCCAGACAATGGAGGTGAAATGTTGCTGTCTTTTTGATGCATGGTAATATGAGGTCAGCAGAGATCTTCCAAAACATCAAGACTCTGTGCCACCTGGTACAGCCAAAAAGATCAGCTTGAGTGGGAGATACATTTGGGAGCAACGTTTAACAACCTGGAATGCAGCAATCAATTTTATTCCACCAGAATTTAAAAGCTGCAGGATTAAGCAAGCACATAATGCAATACAGAAAAAGTAGAAAGAGTGGAGTAATTGGGAAAACAGCATTGGAAGACAACAGATTCTGCAGATGCTGAAAATCTTGAAAAACACCCACAAAATGCTGAAGGAACATAACAGATCGGGAAGAATTTATGAAGGGGAATAAACAATCAACATTTCTGGCTGAGAAATGCAACATGATTTGTTGAGTTCCTGCAGCATTTTGTGTGTGTTGCTTAAAATAATGTCAAAGTTTACTTCCAAATGACTTCTTTGTTGTGTTTACAGAGCCATTAAAAGAGAGCAGTGTATCCACAGATATATCATGTCGTAGCAACTTGTGAAAGGAAATTTTGGTGAGAAAAATATCAGAAAAATTTCAAAATTGAATAGAATAAATAAGATTTCAGTTTTGTAAGAGGAAGCTGAGTCCACATAATCAATATAATTAATGCTGAATTGAGATTCCTTCAGACCATTTCTCTCAATAGGTTAATGTGTATGAAGCTCATCAGTGATTCTTGTATTCACTCCCTTAGCAATGCTTCATAGTTCTAACTACTTAGGAGCTTTGCACATTACAGTGCACTTTAACAAACAAAATGTAGTCTAGAACTTGCACTTTTAAATCCAGTAAATTATCCATTACATTTTGATTTTTACATTGCAATATTTGCAATAATCACTAAATTTTGTTTCTAAGTTCACCTGCATTATCTTAAACATTTGTAATTATAGGTTTAATTACTTTAGCTGTGTAACAAAATATGTTGCTTGTAAATAGTTTGAAGCTTAGAACGAGAGCTGAAAACAAGTAGCAAATTCCACAAATGATCTCATCGTCTGGCCATGACATTCATTTCAAGTTTTATCAACCCTGCAAAAATATTATTGCTTTAAACAACCATAAAACTCTGCATTGTCCCATACTGAAGCTTTTACTGATTGAGGAAGATCTGTTTTCACTCTCCCGAGAGTTTTGTGAAAATAGGTACAGTATATGAGTCTTTGATAATAGGGTTTCCTGTCTTAATTTTGTTTTAATGATCTTTTAAATTGCTTGCAAATTAACCAATAAGGATTGAAAATCCTGATGTACCAAATTAACAAGTTTTACTAAAGGGTAACAGATGCAGTATCAGTTTTTTAATATAGATGTTCATGCATTATGTCTGCATAGCCAGTAAACTGAAATGAAAAGACTGCACAACAACAACTTATTTTAAAATTCCAAATTTTATAAATGGAGGCTAAATTAATTAAATGGGTGAGATAGGGGAGCCAACAAGGTTAGTAAAATAGCAATTCTGAAAGAGACACAATGAAAAGAGTGGACAGAGGATTTAATGGACAATATTGAGCTTGAGAAGGGTGAGAAGAGCTGTAAGTTACTGTATATCACTGGAGGCAGGTGAAAGGATTATATTGAGATACTGTCGATGCTGAGATGAACACAGGCATCTGGAATGCTAAAAATTCTTGGATGGAAACGATGACAGTGATACTGTTCTAAGTCCTGCTAACTGATATATAAACAATTAATGCCCCATTGCAATTAAAAAGATGAAGGAATATTCATTTGTACTGCATATGTTAATCAAAATGGCTTCTTTGTCTGTAAAAGTAAACCTGCTTCTTTATTATGCTAACTGGTGAGAGAGTGTTTCTTGCAGAGCAAACTGGAAGCTTCTAGAAGTTTGTTTAGCTTTAGAATTGCTGATAATGGGATTGTATTCATTTATTAACCAATGGGGAATGTTATGTTGTCTTGTGGGTCTGGGAGCAGGGTTTTCGCGGTCTTTTCGGGGAGTCGGGAAGAAGACGCTGAAGAAGGTGGACGTATGTTGCACTGCTCGGTCGACCACCAGGGTGGTCCCAGGTGCGAGGATGTGGAGGTCGGAGGAAAGTGACGAGGGGTTGAATGGTTTGATGGTTGAGCACCAATGATGTGCACTAAACTGACTGAACTTTGATAAGTTTGGTGTCTTTTACTTTATTTTCTTTTCCTTCATATATGTTGTATTTTTAGTACTCAATTTGTTTTAGTAAAATCTTTAAAGTATATTCTATAACGGTATCTGGTGTGAGTTTGATATTGTGTGTGCGATGCTGCATTAACTTGATTCCCACAGCACCTGTGTATACGCAGTGTTACACTGCGTACACTGCAAGTGTTGCTCATAGAAAGGGTGCAGAGAAGATTTACAAGGATGTTGCTTGGATTGGGGAGCATGCCTTGTGAGAATAGGTTGAGTGAACTCGGGTTTCTCTCCTTGGAGCGACGGAGGATGAGAGGTGACCTGATAGAGGTGTATAAGATGATGAGAAGCATTGATCATGTGGAGAGTCAGAGGCTTTTTCCCAGGGTTGAAATGGTTGCCACAAGAGGACACAGGTTTAAGGTGCTGGGGAGTAGGTACAAAGGAGAAGTCAGGGGTGAGTTTTTTACTCAGAGAGTGGTGGGTGTGTGGAATGGGCTGCCGGCAACGATGGTGGAAGCCGATACGATAGGGGCTTTTAAGAGAGTTTCGGATCAGTACGTGGAGCTTAGTAAAATAGAGGGCTATAGGTAAGCCTAGTAATTTTTAAGGTAGGGACATGTTCGGCACAACTTTGTGGGCCGAAGGGCCTGTATTGTGCTGTAGGTTCTCTATGTTTCTATGTTTCTATTAGAAGGTCCATTTGAGGTCAAACAGAATCAGCTGGATTCTCCTTCCACAGATGCTACAGGACTCATTGAATTCTTCCAAATGAGATTTTGTTTAAGATTCCAGCATCAGCAGTTTTATTTGCTTTTCATTTCTCAGATCAGTTAAAATTAAAAAAAAGATTTTGAAATCCACCACAAGACAGGCAGAACACGCCCTTTAAAGAGGTAACTGATGTTAAGATGTCTATAGTTTCACTGATCCCTAAAATATTTGGAGTTGGGGTTTTAACTGAAACATTAGCTTGCACTTCACACAGATGGTGCTGACCTATTGAGTGTTTCCAGCATTTTCTTTTTTATATGCAGTATTTAACTCTGAGGGTATGTTACATCCCCATATTAACCAAAACAAGTATTGATATGTATACAAAGTCCTGATATATCAACGAGAACCATCATCATAGGGAAATAGACTACGCAAGTGTTAGAGTACTGATCTTGATTTCCTGGCTACACTTTTATAGCTGGTCCTGACAAATAGAGAGGATGGGAGGAATGTTTGTGAATGGCGGGGGGGGGGGGGGGGTGCTATCTCCAGAATACTATGGCAATCAACCCCAATTGAACCATTTTCTTATGAACAATATTGCCCTTTGTCAGCATCTTCAGACTGTTAATTGCACTAAAACAGATCAGGACAGGAAGCAGCCTACAAATCAATGCAACAATACCTAACAACAGAGGCAAGAAGAATTCATCACATCTTCAGGGTTTAGTGAATTAAGGCTAATTCTGAACCTTACAGCTAATTACAGGTAATGGGTTACGTTCTGTACAATTTTCATATTCTTGACTTTGTTTGATTTATCGTGAGTTTGAATTTTCACATTTGTGCACGGTTAGTGACAGTACAGTGGATATTGGTTAATTGGGACACATTGGGGGCAGTACATTCTGGCCCAGTTAAATGGCGGTGCCAATTAGCTGAAGTCCCATGGAAATAATTAAAAACATATCAAAGACAAACTACTGTTTAACTGAGTGACAAGTTATGTATTTAAGTAAGTTAGAAGAATCTATTAATACTACTACAGTATAAAACTGTGTATTAGTTCGTCATAGATATTGATGGAAGTTTACGCTGTATGCTGCCACATTCTTTGGATTGACTGTAAATGAACAAGGTCAGCACAGGCACCTAGTGTAAATAATTGACTGATTTGATATAATGCTATCGCTGACTGCATCCTCCAAATCTTCATTTTCATTGTTACATTCAAGATGATTGTCAATATCTTCAAAGTCTTCATAGTTTCTAACTTGTTGAAATAATGAAGTAATTTTATTTTCACTCCTGGCCATTTCTGGCATCTCCAAGCTCTGAATTGTCTTACTGCTTGTTTCTCACCAGGTTTCAGTGACAAATATTATCGCTTTTACAACACAAGCACACGGAACTTCCACAATTTAAAACTCTCAAAGCTCTCTGCTTCATTTTGGATTCCAGACCTAACCAGTTCCTCTCTACCACCACTCTCCTCCATCTAGCAGAATTAGTCTTTACTCTCAATAATTTCTCCTTTGGCTCCTCCCACTTCCTCCAAACCAAAAGTGTAGCCATGGGCACCTGTATGGGTCCCAGCTATGCCTGTCTTTTGTTGGCTTTGTGGAACAGTCCATGTTCCAAGTCAATACTGGTATCCGTCCCCCTCTTTTCCTTCGCTACATTGACAATTGCATTGGCACTGCCTCCTGCACGCATGCTGAGCTCATAGACTTCATTATCTTTGCCTCCAACTTTCACCCTGCCCTCAAATTTACCTGGTCCTTTTCTGACACCTCCCTCCAATTTTTTGATCTTTCTGTCTCCATCTCTGGAGATGGCCTATCTACTGATATCTACTATAAGCCTACAGACTCTCACAGCTACCTGGACTATTCCTCTTCCCACCCCGTCTCTTGCAAAAATGCTATCCCCTTCTCACAATTCCTCCGTCTCCGCCGCATCTGCTCTCAGGACGAAGCTTTTCATTCCAGGACGAAGGAGATGTCTTCCTTTTGTAAACAAAGGGGTTTCCCTTCCGCCACCATCAACTCTGCTCTCAAACACATCTCTCCCTTTTCACGCACATCTGCTCTCACCCCATCCACCCGCGACCCCACTATGGATAGGGTTCCCCTCAACTACCACTCCACCAGCCTCCAGGTCCAACATATAATTCTCCATAACTTCCACCACCTCCAACAGGATCCCACTACCATGCACATCTTTCCTGCCCCCTCTTTCTGCTTTCCACAGGGATCACTCCCTACGCGACTCCCTTGTCCGTTTGTCCCCCCCCTCCTGGCACTTATTCTTGTAAGCAGAACAAGTGCTACACCTGCCCTTACACTTCCTCCCTCACCACCATTCAGGGCCCCAGACAGTCCTTCCAGGCGAGGTGATACTTTACCTGTGAGTCGGCTGGTGTGGTATATAGTTGGCCTTCCTTAATTGCAGGGGATTGGGTCTGGGACCCCCGGCGGATACCAAAAAACGCAGATGCTCAAGTCCCTTATTTAACCTGTTCCAGTGAGGTGGTCTTTAGGACTCAGCGGAACGTACTGCATCCGGTGTTCCCGGTGTGGCCTTTTATATATTGGTGAGACCCGACACAGACTGGGAGACTGTTTTGTGGAACACCTACACTCTGTCCGCCAGAGAAAGCAGGATTTCCCTGTGGCCACACATGTTAATTCCACGTCCCATTCCCATTCTGATATATCCATCCATGGCCACCTATACTGTCAAGATGAAGCCACACTCAGGTTGGAGGAACAACACCTTATATACCGGCTGGGTAGCCTCCAACCTGATGGCATAAACATTGACTTCTCTAATTTCCATTAATGCCACTCCCCCTTCTTACCCCAACCCTTATTTATTTATTTATTTATTTATTTATTTATTTATTTATTTATTCCCCCCTACCCTTTTTTCTCTCTCTCTGCCTCTCTCACAATCACTCCTTGCCTGCTGTCCATCTCCCTCTGGTGCTCCCCTCCCCCTTTCTTTCTCCCTAGGCCTCCCATCCCATGATCCTTTCCCTCCTCCAGCTCTGTATCCCTTTTGCCAATCACCTTTCCAGCTCTTAGCTTCATCCCACCCCCTCCGGTCTTCTCCTAACATTTCGGATTTCTCCCTCTCCCTCCTACTTTCAAATCTCTTACTATCTTTTCTTTCATTTAGTCCTGACGAAGGGTCTCGGCCCGAAATGTTGACTGTGGTTCTTCCTATAGCTGCCTGGTCTGCTGCATTCCACCAGCATTTTGTGTGTGTTGCTTGAATTTCCAGCATCTGCAAATTTCCTCATGTTTACAATTCAAAACTGTTGGCTCTAAGCACAGTGCATTGTCTAACAGCCACAGGTCTGACATTAGTTAGAAACTGCTCCACAAGTCTCCTGCCCCGGTTAAGCGCAAATAAATGGAGGGAATACAGGCTAATTTTTTGATTTGTTTTTGCCCCAACTAACTGGCTGCCCTGATTAACAGATGGCATGGCTACTGGGATTCCACTGTATAGCACTGTATAACCAATGTAATTAGCTCTTTAATATTTTGCCTTATATCAGTTCCCTTCTGTGACTGAGAACTTCATAGGTTCAATATTCAGAAGATGAAAAAGTTTCTAAATGTTGTTTCCTAAGGTTGTTATAGCCAGGGGGTGGTAATGGGGACAAGACCCTACTATCTATTAAATGCTCCCGATGGCGTGCACCTCAAATAGCCTCTGACCACCAAGTTCAGCTCCTGGACTTCACATGTGGTTTAGCTTCCAAACCCAGTGGGAATTATTTCTATTGACAGGAGAAGGGGCAAAGGCAGGTTACTGGTGCCTTAAAACCAGTTAGTTTGGGCAGATGTGGCTCGTCAGCTCATCTAGAAGAAGGAAAGCTCTGATTTCAAACCTCTGCTGCCTTGAGGCTACACCCGCTCCTGGGGAAAGCTTCGGGAGTAAACCCTGAGGGAAAAATCTGGAGCTGGAGCCGCTCCAGCAGTCCTAAGTTGAGTTCAATGCAGACTGGCAACTTATGCGACGACGCTGGTGCCAAACTGTATGGGCCTTTGTCATTCCTTTGCGACATGGGCAACAGATTTCTCTCTATATTTTATTGCCCCTTCTTGTGTATCGATAGAACTGGGGTGCAACATTCATGGTTGATACTGACCAGAGACCCCACCAGCTCTTTAAATTAAAAAAAAATGTCTTGGCTACCTTAAATAATGGTGCTCATTTTCCATCATGTTACATTCAATAGACAAACATTTTTTAGGTAGAAACTTTGAGAGATTGCTTTAGGTCCTTTCTCCATAATAACCTGTTTATTGATGGTTTCTGATGATTAGCATAGCAAAAATGTTCATCATTCTGTGATTGCAACATAAAATCAACATTTAACAAATGTTCCTTCAAATCCTTTTGATTTAGGTTTGCCATACTGATTGCTGGGATGGAGGGCTGACATATAAAGCGAGCCTGGATGATTAGGCTCAGAGAGTTTAAAGCACGGGAACAGAACTTTCGGGTCACTGCATCCACGTTGACAATCAAGCACCTAATCCTATACTAACCCCATTTTATTCTGCCCACATTCTCATCGGATCACACCGGATTCTACCACTCACCTACACTCATTTACAATGTCCAAATAATTTATAAAGCTGATGTTATTGGGATATGGGAGAAATGGAGCATTCGCAGGAAACTTCTCAGTGATAGCTTCTCAGTTCTTCAGATCAGAACTGAACCCTGGTTATTAAACTTGTTAAGCAGCAATTCTACTAGCTGTGCCATTGTGCTGCCTATTATTTTTATTGGCATTTATAAAATTCTGAGTGAACTGGACAGACAGAATGTAGAAAGCATATTTCTAGGTATTCCCTTGGTCTCCTGATATTGTGTATATTGTGTAAAGGCCTATATCATATTCTTACTGCATTAAGGAGATCACGAGGAAATCTGCAGATGCTGGAAATTTAAGCAACACGCACAAAATGTTGGTGGAACGCAGCAGGCCAGGCAGCATCTACAGGGAGTAGTGCTGTTGACGTCTCAGCCCAAAATGTCAGCAGCACTTCTCCCTATAGATGCAGCCTGGCCTGTTGCATTCCACCGGCATTTTGTGTGTGTTGCGTGAGTTAAGGAGATACCTTTTTTTTAGTAAAAAAAGTACTGAAAGTAAGTATGCAAGTACAACAGGCAGTGAAGAAAGCTAATGGCATGTTGGCCTTCATAACAAGAGGAGTTGAGTATAGGAGCAAAGAGGTCCTTCTGCAGCTGTACAGGACCCTGGTGAGACCGCACCTGGAGTATTGTGTTCAGTTTTGGTCTCCAAATTTGAGGAAGGATGAGGTTCACGAGGTTAATTCCCGGGATGGTGGGACTGTCATATGTTGAAAGATTGGAGCGACTGGGCTTGTATACACTGGAATTTAGAAGGATGAGAGGGGATCTCATTGAAACATATAAGATTATTAAGAATTGGACACACTAGAGGCAGGAAACATGTTCCCGATGTTGGGGGAGTCCAGAACCAGAGGCTACAGTTTAAGAATAAGGGGTAGGCCATTTAGAACAGAGTTGAGGAAAAACTTTTTCACCCAGAGAGTTGTGGATCTATGGAATGCTCTGCCTCAGAAGGCAGTGGAGGCCAATTCTCTGGATGCTTTCAAGAAAGAATTAGATAGAGCTCTTAAAGATAGTGGAGTCAAGGGATATGGTAAGAAGGCAGGAACGGGGTACTGATTTGGAATGACCAGACATGATCACATTGAATGGTAGTGCTGGCTCTAAGGGCCAAATGGCCTACTCCTGCATCTATTGTCTATTGTCTATTTATTGTCTTTTCTTATCCTCTGAAAGTTGAAGCTATGAAGTACTCTGTCAGCATAGTCAGATAAGGCAAAATATTAAATGCATTTATAGACATTTATATAGGTTCTTAGAGTTTTTAGGATCAAGAGATACAATATTTATGACCTGAAAGTGTTCTTCTAGAGTAGATTTGGTCAGTTTTGTTGGTCTCTGAATTGTATTCCAGATCTCTAAGTAATCAATGATTATTTTTTTGATCATTTGTCCAAAGTAATCACCTTTAGATGAATGGATGTGTATGTATCGTGATGTCCAAGATATCACAATGGAAGTGAATTAAATAGACATATCAGACTATCTGTTGTCTTAGAGCAGGGAGAAATCTGATGAATAAGCATGTCATGAATAGGAAAGGAGCAATCATTTCATTGTGTGTATTCTATAGACTGAATTGAGAAGTAGATTTTGGAATGGTGCAAAAGTAACAGCATAGTCTTTAGTAACTCCATGTTCTTTAATATTGACTGCAGTCTTCTTAGTGCATTATGAGTAAATGGGGCATAATTTGTTAGGTGTGCCTATGAAGGATTCGTGAAACAATATGTGGACAAGATAACTAGAGGAGCGACCATGCTGGATCTAGATCTAGGTAATGAACCTGGTCAGGTGACAGATCTCTCAGTGGGTGAGCATTTCAGAGATAGTGACCAAAGCTCCGTGACCATTAGCACAGCCTAGTAGAGGGATAGGAGCAGATGATATCGGGAAAGACTCATCCAGGGGAGAGAAAACAAAGACGCTATTAGGCAGGAATTTGTGAGCATAAATTATGAATAGATGTTCCCAAGGAATTGTACAAAGTTGTAGAGGTTGTTTAGGAAACATTTGCATGGGGTAGTTTTGTCCAGATAAGGCAGGGAAACAATGATACGGTGAAAATACCATGGTACACAAGTTACCACTTAGTTATGAGGATGAATGAAGCCAAAATAAGATATAGAAATCAGGATCAGACATGGTTCCTGAGTTTATAAGTTAGCCAGGAAGGAGCTTAAAAAGGAACTTAGATAAGCTAGAAGGGGACATGAGAATGTCTTGGTGAATAGAATTAAGGAAGATCTCCAGGCATTCTATGAGTGCATGAAGAACAGGAGGATGATTAGAGTGAGGGAATGACCAATCAGGAATAATAAGAGAAATCACATGCCTGGAGTTGAAGGAGATGGAGTGAGATGGAGCTAGACAAGTTAAAATGCTCTAATACATTAAGAGGCTCTGCTGTAAATTTTCACAGATATTTGAGTCCCTGGTCCCGACAGTGTATACCCCTTGTCACTTGTGTTAGCTGAAGGAATGATTTTTTCCATCCTCATTAACCACAGGAGTAGTGCTAAAAGATTAAAGAGTGTAAGAGTCGTTCCTTTCTTCAGGAAAGGTAATAGGGATAATCCTGGGAATTATAGACCATGAGTCTTATGCCAGCAGTGAGCAAACGAATGGAGAGGATTATTGGTGTCAAGATTTCATGCTCAAGTTTAATTATTGTTTAACCATACATGAATAACCAAATGAAACACTGTTTCCCCATGGCCAAGATGCAAAACACATTACCTCCAGCAGACAGCACACTATACGTTGCACATGGAACAAATAGCATATCTGGTTATGATTTTTAAAAAATCAAACTGCCACAAAGAAAATGAATAAGTAAGTAAGTAAATGATATAGCCCAAGTCCCTGAGTGATGTGACTGTAGGTTGACGTAAGGTGTCCTGATCCAGTTTGTTCTTCCACTGAGGGTTGCAACAATGGGAAGGGCCAGACACCAAACCAGTATAGATTGCTGCATACCTACAGAGGCCCCTGTTGCCCCCCACAACACCTCTGGGCGTCTCCACACCTGGGCAACTGCAAAAGGTGACTAGTCCTTGCCACAACTGAGACAACACAACTGCCCACCCCCCACTGTCAGTCTTGCTAAGGAACCAGTGAACTGAACTTGCAATGTTCCACATAATGTGGAACATTGGGTCTCGCAATCACAAGAAAAATGTCCAAGACAATCATTCACACTATTCATCATGCCGTGGTACACAAGTCCAGACAACATCACAACAACGGTGCTCAATAAGTCCAGCTCCATTACTATTGAGCAACTGGCAAACAGGGTAGTCCAACAGTACTTCATGTTCTTGGCATCCAGCAGTAACTTGAGATTATAAACCAGGCATACAAGACTAATGAATGCACCTTTAATTGAACACAGAGTGGCTACTGCATCTAAGTGCATTGCCATCTTACTAGAAATTATACCATATTTATGAGCATTCAAAGAAGCATAGCCTTATTAGATGCAGTCAGGTTGACTTTGTGAGCAACAGGTCATGCCCCATGAGCCTGACATATTTCTTTTAGCAAGTTGATAAAGGAAGACCAGTGGATGTGGTGTATATGGAATTTAGTAAGGAGCTCAACAAGGTTCCCTGTTGTAGGTTCATTCAGAAAATCAAGAGACATGACTTGGGTGCATGGATTCAGAGTTAGTTTATGCACAGAAGTCACAGAGTGGTAGAAGATGGAGAATATTCCACTACTACTGGGTGTTAAACTGGGATCTCTTCTATGAACCCTGCTCTGTGATTTTGATAAATGATTCTGATTAGAAAGTGGATGGATGTGCTAGTAAATTTGCAGATGACATGAAGTTTGTTGTAGAAGTTTGTTCTATGTTATGACAGGATATTTATAGGATGCAGAGTTAGATTGAAAATGGTAGATGGAGTTCAATCTGGAAAAGTTGAAGAGATGTTCTTTGGAAGGTGGAACTTGAAGGCAGGGTACAAGTTAAATGGCAAGACTCCGTGCGGGGGAACAGGTGCACCTAAGGAACTGTGTCCGAGCAAGTTGGTAGGATGGTTAAGAAAGCACATGATGTCTTGGCCTTTATTAATCAGGGGACTGTGTTCAAGAACTGCAGGATAATATTGCAGCTATATTAAACTCAGGTTAGACCTTGGAACATTGTGTTCAATTCTGGTTACATTATTATAGGAAGGATGTGGAAGCTTTAGAGAGGGTACAAATGGTACTTACAATGATGCTGCCTGGTTTAGAGAGCATGTCTTATCAGGAAAAGTTGAGCAAACTAGTGCTTTTCTCTTTGGTGTGAAGAAGGATGAAAGGTTACTTGATAGAGGTGAATAAGATAAAAAGAAGCAGAAACAGAATGGACACCTGGACTATTTTCCTGGGTGTTGATGGCTAATACAAGACAGCATAATTTTTTACACAATGGTTTACTGTATGCAATGCTCTGATTGAGTTGATGATAGAGGCAAATACACTAGTGACATTAAAGAGACTCTTCCATAGGCACATGTATGAAAGAAAAATGGAGACCTACGTGGAGGGCAAGGTAAGACCAATTTTGGAGTAGGTCAGAAGGTTGACTCATCTTGGACTGAAGAGCCTGCATTGTGCTATACTGCTTTATGTTCATATTGAACACTAAATACACAACAATACTGTGGCAGCATTTGCATGGTTTTTAACTAATGCTCATATATGATAAAAATTACCAATATACTTTCAGAAGAGATAATGTATGTATTGTAAATTATAACTCTTTTTAGTTTAATGATAATCTGCAGGGTGAGAATTAAAACACACTGACTGTCTAACAATCTGTACCTGCGAATGCAAAGCTTTAGAATGCAGAAATAGCTGAGGATGAAAGGTGTCAGGGAGAAGCAAACATTAATTAAGGCATAGTAAGATACATGGAAACCTCCTGAAGTTTGCTCAGATTTGGATATTGTGTCACTGTTGTCTGCAAAGCCATTTTTTTTTTACCTTTATCTCAGGATTATGACTGATCTGCATCAAAAGAAATTTCTGTGCAGTTGTTGATCACAGGGAAGCTGGTTTAGCTGGATAGACTAAAGGACCATTTTGTTTAACTCAACCTACACTGTGGCTATAGGAATTACAGGGGCTGCAGCTTTAAGATTAAATTGTTTGGGCAGTGTAAATTTATCAACTTTGGGCCTGAGTTATAAATCTCTTGATATATAGTTCCACATTTGACTCAAATGGGGAAATATATATGAAACTCATTATTTGTGTGCAATGCTCAATTTATCAGACAATAACTTATCGTTTGGGGATGTTAGAACACGTAATACCTATCTAGATTGCTGAACCTCTGGCTAGGATCTTTATGTCCTCATTGTCCACGGGAATGGTACCAGAGGATTGGAGGGAGGCGAATGTTGTCCCCTTGTTCAAAAAAGATAGTAGGGATAGTCCGGGTAATTACAGACCAGTGAGCCTTACGTCTGTGGTGGGAAAGCTGTTGGGAAAGATTCTTAGAGATAGGATCTATGGGCATTTAAAGAATCATGGTCTGATCAGGGACAGTCAGCATGGCTTTGTGAAGGGCAGATTGTGCCTAACAGGCCTGATAGAGTTCTTTGAGGAGGTTGCCAGGCATATAGATGAGGGTAGTGTAGTTGATGTGATCTACATGGATTTCAGTTAGGCATTTGACAAGGTTCCACATGGTAGAATTATTCAGAAAGTCAGAAGGCATGAGATCCAGGGAAGTTTGGCCAGGTGGATTCAGAATTGGCTTGCCTGTTGAAGGCAGAGGGTCATGGTGGAGGGAGTACATTCAGATCAGAGGGTTGTGACTAGTGGTGTCCCACAAGGATCTGTTCTGGGACCACTACTTTTTGTGATTTTTATTAACAACCTGGATGTGGGGGTAGGAGAGTGGATTGGCAAGTTTGCAGGTGACACAAAGGTTGATGATGTTGTAAATAGCATAGAGGATTGTCAAAGATTGTAGAGAGACATTGATAGGATGCAGAAGTGGGCTGAGAAGTGGCAGATGGAGTTCAACCTGGAGAAGTGTGAGGTGGTGCACTTTGGAAGGACAAACTCCAAGGCAGAGTACAAAGTAAATGGCAGGATACTTGTTAGTGTGGAGGAGCAGAGGGATCTGGGGGTACATGTCCACAGATCCCTGAAAGTTGCATCACAGGTAGATAGGGTAGTTAAGAAAGCTTATGAGGTGTTAGCTTTCATAAGTCAAGGCATAGAGTTTAAGAGACATGCTGTAATGATGCAGCTCTGTAGAACTCTAGTTAGGCCACACAGTACTGTGTCCAGTTCTGGTCACCTCACTATAGGAAGGATGTGGAAGCATTGGAAAGGGTACAGAGGAGATTTACCAGGATGCTGCCTGGTTTAAAGAGTATGGATTATGATCACAGATTAAGGGAGCTAGGGCTTTACTCTTTGAAGAGAAGGAGGATGAGAGAAGACAGGATAGAGGAATATAAAATATTAAGAACATAAGAATATTAAGAATATAAGATATCTTAATACAAGATATTAAGAGGAATAGACAGAGTGGACAGGCAGCGCCTCTTCCCCAGGACACCACTGCTCAGTACAAGAGGACATGGCTTTAAGGTAAGGGGAGAGAAGTTCAAGGGGAATATTAGAGGAAGGTTTTTCACTCAGAGAGTGGTTGGTGCGTGGAATGCATTGCCTGAGTCAGTGGTGGAGGCAGATACACTAGTGAAGTTTAAGAGACTACTAGACAGGTATATGGAGGAATTTAAGGTGCGGGGGTTATATGGGAGGCAGGGTTTGAGGGTCGGCACAACATTGTGGGCCAAAGGGCCTGTAATGTGCTGTACTATATGTTCTATGTTCTAAATTTCCATTGGGTATTGCTGTTATTTACTGCTTTAGATCATTAAACTTCTTCTGCAGGTAGAGATAACCCAACTGCTTCCTATACTTAATATATACCTTGTCATTCTTAGAGCTCCTTGACTTTTAAGGACATTACCATTTGCCATTTTAAATTTTAGAACTTTTTTTCATTTGAGATGTTATACAATAATTAATATGCTATTTATTAATATAAAGCATTATAATTATAGCCACATAATTTAGAGAAGGAGCCAATCATTAATTAGTTGTGATATTTATTATAATGAGCCATGGGCATGGGGAGTAAGGGAGATGTAAACTGTAAACTGTAGTAAATTCTAATGTGTAAGCTGTACAGAGAAGAAAGAAGCCATGGGAAAATATTTATTTAAGGCATGTATGGAATAGTTAGCTTAGAATCTATTTTCTCAGAAGTACATAAAATAGACAAAGGAGGAAAGGGATGTGTAACTGATGGACCATTTGTGGAAACTGAAAGCAAAACTTCATTGACTTATGAAATGTGGAACAACCATTATGCTCAATAATGAGATGAAGGATGTTGGCTTCTGAAAGAAAAACTGAAATTGGAAGTAACTCAGCTTGTCAGCCTTCATCTGTAGAAAGAGAAACCAGTCAATGTTTCAAGTCAGTGACCCTTCCTCAGAATTAAGCTAAGAATGGAGGGTTAGTGATGAAGTGTTTCAGTTGCAAAAAGTAAGATCTAGATACTGTAGATGTCCACACTTTTATATGAAAGGCCTAAAACAAGTGTTTGCTTAACTTATCATGTATTCAGAGGAGCACACCCTAGTGAAGAATGAGGTGCGAGGTAAAATGATGTCATTACCGATGTGGAATCAGTTTGAGCCAAATAGCAAATAACAGTGCTTGGACTGACATATGAGAAAAAGGGATTTAAGTAATTGGGCAAGGGAAGGGAAAATTAATTTGAGACAAGAAGAAATAAGTGATGGACCAAGAAGGGACTATTATGGAAAGGAAGCCGAAACGTGCCTTGTTGGGTTAGAAGGATACAAACTTGGAAGCAACTGGAAAACAGCCTCCAGAAATGACAATATCAGTGATGGCCTGGAAAGAGAGGGTTTGATTTCTTGGGGTAAGTCCTTGGAACTTTAATGGACAAATTGGGGAATTGTTGCTGACCCTGAGATTGTTCAGATCTGCTCAAACATAAGTAACTCATGTGTACCTCAGGCAGGCAACCCAGAGTGTGCTCTCCAGTTTTTGATGTGATGGGATTTTTTTTATCCTGCTGGATATATCAGAAAAAAAGCATGCACTGTTCCTGACTTCAACCCTAGTCCAGGAATTGACAAGAGACGATGCCTATTCATCAAATGACAACAACTTTAGCATTTCTTACATTTTTGAGACTATGTCAAGCAAAGTTTTAAAGAAAGAGTTAATGTCATTTCATGGGATGTAAACAGAGTGATCAGAGATGGATGGGGGTAGAGGAGGTGGAGACAGGAAAATGAGCAGGATTATCAGGCAGCTCCTGACAGAAAGGTTAGAAAGAATAAAAAGTGATTTGGACTCCTGACAGAATGTGAATATTTAAGATATGGAAATGGATTAAGTAGTTGGGGAACAACTCCAAGCTAAAGAAGTAAAAATGGGAATGAAAGTGATGAAGAAAACACCCAATATCATGTTGACTCTATATACTTGGGAGCATCAGAGGATAAACTTGAGTTTAATAGTTTCAAAATATGAAAGAGAAACACCGGAGTAGTAGGAACACGGCCAAAAGTGCTTCTCAAATGGGTTAAAGATGAAAGAATATCGACATTTTCTTCCAGTTTCTAATCACAGATGTGTGCGATAAATTTCTATGGGAAGAAGTTGATCTAGTCTCAAATGAAGAGCTGGGAATTACACACTAGATTAAATGTCTAAAAGTTACCTGGCAACAAGAGAAACCTAGAGACACTTTGAAAAATGGAAAGTAAGCAATGTGATTTTATTAAGTACACACCGGAAAATTTTAATTTCCAAAGCCGTGAATATTTTAAAATCATTGATGAGTTGCCAGTTGGATCAAAAGCCCAGATAATATTGAATCTCCTGGACTGGTAGCGTTTTAACAATGACTTCAAATATTTCATGCTGTTAGACAGGAACCTGCTGAAGTAATTTAGATTGTCAATCTGTTCCTCCCTGTATAAAGTTGTACATCACTGCTCGAGTCCCATCATTGTTTTTTTAGCAGCTTATTTGGCTGTCTCCTGAATGCTCACCTTATTTAAGCTCCAGGGCCTTGCACTATCAGAATTCTTCCTTCATCCCTCTCCCTCTTTCTGTCTTTGCACATGTTTAAACCCTATTACATCCATAATCTTTCTGTGCTGATGCAAGGTCAACAAACTAACATGTCATTGATTCCTGCTTTGTGCTTCCAGCACTTTTAATCTCTATTTTCAGCATCTGCCATATTTGTATTTTTGCTGAAGCTATCTGGGAAATAGAGCCAACTTGTGGACATCAACTCCCACAAGAAAATCTCAGTCTTTAATCTGATTGCAATGCTCTTATAAACCTCCTGAGAAATGGATCAACTGGAATGTAAACATGTAAGAAAGAACAGTCCATCTGCCTGTCCTCTCAGCCATGAAATGGAGGATCAGGGAATGATCTGTAACAAGAATGAAAAAAATCATACTAAAACATCACATGGTCAAATAAGATAAAATATTGCTAAAGAAAATGATGCTCCAAATTACTAGCCTGATTGAAAGATCATCACTATCAATCATATTCTTATTGCCAGACCAGAATAAGATGTCAAGGCTCTAGTCACACTGGATCCAATTCCAGTCTGTATACAAAAAGATAAATTTTCATAGGAATTCAGACCTGTATCTCAGTTAAAGATGAGATCAACAGACCTGAGGAAACAAAATAAATGGGCATTTAACTCAAAGAGTTCCATTTCAACAACACACACAGAATACTGGAGGAGCTCAGCAGCATTTAGCCTCTGTGGAGGAGAATAAGCAGTCAACATTTCAAACCGGGACCCTTCATCAGAACCATAACAGAAGGGTGAAACCACCCTTCACCCTTCTTGGTGTAATAATAACACAGTTGTCATGATGGGATATTTTAATTTCCCAAATATCGACTGACGTCTCCCTAGAGCAGGGGGTTTAGTTGGGGTGGAGTTTTTTAGGTGTGTTCAGGAAGGTTTCTTGACACAATATGTAGATAAGAGGAGAAGCTGTACTTAATTTGGTATTGGGAAATGAACCTGGTCAGTTGTCAGATCTCTCATTGAGAGAGCATTTTGGAGTTAGTAATCAGAATTCTATCTCTTTACAATAGCACTGGTGAGAGATAGGAACAGACAAATTAGAAAAGCATTTAATTGGAGTAAGGGGAATTATGAGGTTATCAGGCAGGAAACTGAAAGCTTAAATTGGGAATGGATGTTCTCAGGGAAAAGTACAGAAGAAATGTGGCAAATGTTCAGGGGATATTTATGTGGAGTTCTACATAGGTACATTCCAATGAGACAGGGAAGTTATGGTACGGTACTGGAACTGTGGTGTACAAAGGCTGTAATAAATCTAGTCAAGAAGAAAAGAAAAGCTTACAAAAGGTTCAGAGAGCTAGGTAACGTTAGAGATCTAGAAGATTATAAAGCTAATAGGAAGGAGCTTAAGAAGGAAATTAGGAGAGCCAGAAGGGACCATGACAAGGCCTTGGTGGGCAAGATTAAGGAAAGTCCCAAGGCATTCTACAAGTATGTGAAGAGCAAGACGATAAGACGTGAAAGAATAGGACCTATCAAGTATGACAGTGGGAAGGTATGTATGGAACTGGAGGAAATAGCAGAGGTTCTCAATGAATACTTTACTTCAGTATTCACTATGGAAAAGGACCTTTGTGATTGTAGTGATGACTTGCAGCAGACTGAAAAACTTGAGCGTGTAGATATTAAGAAAGAGGATGTGTTGGAGCTTTTGGAAAGCATTAAGAAGGATAAGTCATGGGGACTGGATGAGATGTACCCCAAGCTACTGTGGGAGGCAAGGGAGGAGATTGCTGCGCCTCTGGCGATGATCTTTGCATTGTCAATGGGGACGGGAGAGGTTCTGGAGGATTGGAGGGTTGCGGATGTTGTTCCTTTATTCAAGAAATGGAGTAGAGATATAGCCCAGGAATTTATAGACCAGTGAGTCTTACATCAGTGGTTGGTAAGTTGATGGAGAAGATCCTGAGAAGCAGGATTTATGAACATTTGGAGAGGTATAATACAATTAGGAACAGTCAGCAAGGCTTTGAAAAGGGCAGGTCATGCCTTATGAGCCTAATTGAATTTCTTGAGGATGTGACTAAATGCATTGATGAAGGAAGAGCAGTAGATGTAGTGTATATGTATTTCAGCAAGGCATTTAATAAGGTACCCTATGCAAGTCTTACTGAGAAAGTAAAGCAGCATGGAATCCAAGGGGACATTGCTTTGTGGATCCAGAACTGGCTTGCCCATAGAAGGCAAAGTGTGGTTGTAGATGGGTCATATTCTGCGTGGAGGTCGGTCACCAGTGGAGTGCCTCAGGGATCTGTTCTGCGACCCTTACCTTTCATGATGTTTATAAATGACCTGGATGAGGAAGTGGAGAGATGGGTTAGTAAGTTTGCTGATGACATAAAGGTTGGAGGTGTTGTGTATAGTGTGGAGCGCAGTCAGAGATTACAGCAGGACATTGATAAGATGCAAAACTGGGTTGAGAAGTGGCAGATGGAGTTCAACCTAGATAAGTGTGAAGTGGTTCATTTTGGTAGGTAAAGTATGATGGCAGAATATAGTATTAATGGTAAGACTCTTGGCAGTGTGGAGGATCAGAGGGATCCTGGGGTTTGAGTCCATAGGACGCTCAAAGCAGCTGCTCAGGTTGACTCTCTGGTTCAGAAGGCATGGAAAGTCAAAGGCTTGTCAGAGGCTTTTTCTCAGGGCTGAAATAACTATCGCAAGAGGGCACAGTTTTAAGGTGCTTGGTAGCAGGTGCAGAGGGGATGTCAGGTGTAGGCTTTTTTACATAGAGAGTGGTGAGTGTGTGGAATGGGCTGCTGGCAATGGTGGTGGAGGTGGATACAATAGGGTCTTTTAAGAGACTTTTAGATAGATACATGGAGCTTAGTAAAATAGAGGGCTATGAGTAAGCCTGCTAATTTCTAAGGTAGGGACATGTTCAGCACAACTTTGTAGGCCGATGGGCCTGTATTGTGCTGTAGGTTTTCTATGTTTCTATAAACCAGAATAAGAAGGTGGGGGAGGGGCAGGAGTACATTGGCAGGTGCTAGGTGAGACGAGGGGAATAGGAAGTTGGGTGGATGGTGAAGTAAGTAGCTGGGAGGTGATTGGTGGAAAAAGTAAAGGGGCTGAAGCAGAAAGAATCTGATAGGAGAGGAGAGAGGACAATGGGAGAATGGGACAGAGGAGAGGTTCCAGAGGAAGTTGATGGACAAATGAGGAGGAAGGAAAGGGTAGGAGGGAAGCCAGAACGGGGAATGGAAAAGAGAGAAGGGTGAGGGGAGAAATTACTAGAAATTAAAGAAATTGATTTTCATGCCTTCAGTTTGTGGTTAATCAGACGGAATAAGAGATGTTGTTCCTCCAACCAAAAAGTGGCCTCATCTTGGCCATGGACCAACATATTGAAATGGGAAGAGAAAGTAAAATGGGTGGCCACTAGGAAAGCCCACCTTTTGTTGCAGACGGAGCAAAGAAGCTTGACAAAGCAGTCCCCTAATCTAGGCTAGGTCTCAGCGATATAGGTGTGGTTGCAGCAGGAGCACTGGATACAGTAGATGACCCCAACAAACTCACAGGTGAAGAGTCGCCTCATCTGGGAGGACTGTTTGGTGAAGGAGGATGTGTAGAGGCAGCTGTGGTAACTCATCCTGCTTACAGGGTTTAGTGGTAGGAGGGATATCAGTGGGGAGGGATGAGTGGACAAGGTAGTCACGTAGAAAATGATCCCTGCAGAAAGCAGAGAGTGGAGGACGGAAAGATTCGTTTAGTGGTAGGATCCCGTTGAAGATGTGGGAATTTACAGAGAATGATGATTTGGATGCGAAGGCTCATGAAGAGGTGTGCAAGAACAAGGGGAACTTTATCTCTATTATGGCAGTGGGAAGATGGAGTGATGGTTAATGTACAGGAAATGGAGGAGATATGGGAAAAGGCAGCAGGACTGGCAATTCTATTTGCTTCTTTATTCTAAAAACTGCACATCTGTGCATGTGAATATGACACTTCAGATGTCACACCTCATTACAGATGCAAAGTAATCTTAAAACATGAAGTTTTTCACAGCTGACGAATGCATTCCAATCAGTAAAGTTCCATCACCAAGCAAAAGCCTCAGCATGTGTTGACCTATAATTAGACTCTTTAAGATCCAATTAAAAGGCACATCTGCATCTGCCATAGACTAATTCAGTTAGTGTTAAATAGTATGGTGTACCATTATAAAACAATGGAATATTTAATTTACTATGATACAATCACTTTATTCTCAATAGCAGACTTTAATAACTATCTATAAACAGCTCTGTGATCAAGTTCTGAAAAAAAAACTTCCAGCTGCTTTTTAACCTCTTTTATGTGCGAGTCTCCAACTTGGTCTGAAGCTAAAAGTCCCTGAGCTCTAGGGATTTGAAACAGACATTTATTACCAACACATTCACCAGGCCATACAATATGCACATCCGTTTTTTAAATCTGTAATTTATGCTTTACATTTTATTCTGTTGCAAGTTTTTTTCTTCCTTTTTTCCCTACCTTTCCTAAGCAAGAACATGTTTTAGTAACTAATATTTCTTTCTTGTTGTAGACCATTCCCTGAAAAGATGCAGTCTTCCATTTCATGGCTGAGAGCACAAGCAGATGGATTAGTCTCTGTAATCAATGAACAAAACTCTAAGTATCTATTCTGTCAGATTTACAGAGACTACTTCAAGTATTGGAGACAAAAACATATCAATACCAACCCTCTCCCCAAATGAATATTCCTCTGACCAAATTCACAACATAAACCCAGTTGAAGACCACTTTGCCCAGCCATACTTTATAATCGGTATAGTAGTGCAGTCAATCTGTTGCTAACAGTAGGTTTGTGAGGGTGTGGTAAGAGACTGGATTGTTGGGTTATAATTCTGACTGTTAGAGCATAGTGTAGGTATGCAATGATGTGATTCATTGAATGACTTGTGGGTACTCTTGCTGAAAGATTAATTTGTTAAATTTGGTTTTCATGATAAGATTGGTAACATTTTCCTGTACTACATTTAGAGCATTTGGCTTGATTCTGGCTGAATTTTCCAATTGTCTTTTGAATGTGAATCTGGGGAGTGGGCAGGTGTGGGGAGGTCTCCCGGCTTCACTGGATGCAGGAGATATCTCTATAATCCCCTCATGAACAGTATCAGAATCATGACTCTCTCTCCTGTAACATGTTATGCGGTTTCTGACAAGCATCTCCATGCTGACTTTCATCATATGATGTAGCCATAAAGTACCTCCAGCAATAAGTGCAGGCTGGCTTCAACCATTTCAGATTAGCTTATAAAAGGCACATGGATGCAGTACTCATGAAACAAACAGGGAGCACAAATTTCACATCCTGCCTGCATTGGGCTGAGTGTACTTGAGTTATTCATGCACTGAGATCTCCAAGGTCTGTTCATCATAAATCAATTTAGATACTGTTATTTTCCAGTGCATATTTGATTAATGTGAATGTACTTTGTAGCCAGAAGTAGATTTGATCCATCATATTATTCAGTGTATGGCAGATTGTACTGAACCTGCAGCTCAAAAGGATGACCATACCCAAGATTTCAGCTGTCATTTTCTGCCTTTTCTACTTGATCAATTCCATTTCAGTTCCCACCACCTTCTCTTCTGTTTTGTGACTCATCCTCCTCCTGTGAGTTTCAACATTAACCCCTCCCACAATAACAAACACAATTCTCATTTTTGGAATCAGTATTTTCATGTTACTTAGGTTGAAATCCTGTATGTACTGGACACCTGAAGTCAAATCTATGAGCTGAAAATATTCACCAATGGGAAGCAGAGTGAAAATTTAATGAGTGATTATCAAAGTTCCTTCAATTCTGCAAAACTTGTGGAAAGCTGGGAGATTGCAGATATGATACTAGTATTCACAAAGGAAGGAGACAGAAAATATTTTGCATATCTTTAGTCTCTGGAAAAGTGCTGAAGTCTATTATTAAGGAGGTAATAGCAATATATTTTGAAAGTTTTTTCACAGTTCCTGTAGACAATTAACCTAGCCAGTCTATGCCAACTTTCAAAGCAATCCCAATGATCCCATCACCCCCCAATGTTTTCCATATAACTTCTGTCTTTCACATAATTGAGCAGTCCCATCGGTTTTTCCTATTAACTACAAAAACTGAATTAACCTAACAAGCAACATGCCTTTTGAACGTGGAATGCAAGTGGGGTACCTGAGGATAATTCATACTGTCAAAGGTAGACTCCACGCTGTCAGCACCAACCATGGATAATGAGAGCTGTGAGATCCTGGCACTGCCCGTAAGGATGCTAAGCAGAGTCCACGTGATACTGTGAAAGAGGGCATCTGTTTGACTGGTGAGTGATCCTGTTTGGCTGGAGGGTGCCATGGTAGTGCAGTGGTTCGTGTGACACTCTTACTGCTTGGGTGTTCTGAGTTTGGAGTTCAATTCCCACACAGCCTGTAAGGAGTTGGTACGTTCTCCCCATGATACTCTCTGGGTTTCCCCTGAGTGCTCTGGTTTCCTCCCATGGTCCAAAGACGTATCAGTTAGTAAGTTAATTGGTCATTGCAAACTGTCCTGTGATAAGGCTAAAGTCAAATAGGTGTGTTGCTGGGTGGTGCAATTTGTTAGACTGGAAAAACCTGTTCTGCTCTGTATCTCTAAATAAATAAATAGGTGTACTGATGTGGAAAGAGAATTGGCTAATGAACAGAAATCAATGAGTTGGGATAAATAGATAATTTTCAGCTTTATAATCAATAACTAACGAGACCAGAAATCAATGCTGAGGCTTCAACTATCATCCACTTTATAAGGAAGAATGATAAAATAAATGCTTATTTAAATTGATTGAGACTATAAAAGAATTGCAATATAAGGCAACACAGTAGTGTAGTTAGCATAATGCTTTACAGTACCAATGACCTGTGCTCAATTGCCAGCGCTGTCTGTAAGGAAGTTGTACGTTCTCCCTGAGACTGTGTGAGTTTCTTCTGGGTCCTCCGGTTTCCTCCCACATTTCAAGGACTCACTAATTGCTCATTGTAACTTGTCCCGTGATTCGGCTAGGGCCAAATCGGGGATTACAAGGCATGGTTCCTCAAAGGGCCAGAAGGGCCTGTTCAATGTTGTATCTCAATAAGTAAATATATAAGGAGAATTACCAACCCTAACAGATGAAGGCAAAACAATTGGCACACAAGTAATGAGAAAGGCTAATCAAATGTGTTTCTTCTAAAAAATATGCAATTGTAAGTGTAAAGAATATAAAAATAAAGAAGTTATGATGCAACTTTACATGGCACTGCAGTGAAAAGCACCAAGAATACATTATATCATTTTGCTTTATGTCAGTAAGGATGTGCTTGCTTAGGAGCACTGCTAAAGAAGTTTTCTGGACTGAATCCTCAGATGAAAGGTTTGATATGTGAAGAAGAAAGGCTGGTAGATGTAGAAAAGAGTAAAAGGTGAGCTTGTTGAATGAAGTGAAATTCCAAGGAGGATTGCCAGCATGGGTACTGAGAAGATGTTTCCCACAATGGGGCATCTGGAAGGTGTAGCTTCAGATCAGGGGATCAGATAGTAATAAGGAGGAATTTATTTCTTCAGAAGGGACTGTGTCATGTTTTGTAACTCCAAATCATAAAAATAATTGCAAGCAAAAGATGGGAGTCCAAGGAACCATGCCTTAGTTTTATTTTTACTTTAGCAAGGCAGGTACTTAAGACGTGGTGGTGTCATGACATATGACATTCACATAGTTTTACATGTAAACCTTAATGAATTATTTAAATAAATAGTGCAGAATCAAACAACATATTTCTAATATTTCTCAAACATTTCCTAAATATTAAATACACAACACTCCCCTATGTTTAGCTATAAACGCCAACTCAATATAGAATAGATCTCAACTTTACATATATATATATATATCTATATAAACAATATACTATATAATACAACTGCTATATAGCAGACATCCCACCTCTCCCAGAAGCTCTGGGAATCTCCCGCATATTGATAGCGGCTCCCTGACGCCCGCAAATTATACACAATATCCCGGAAATTGATTTTTGAGAGCAAGCGAGAGAGAGAGCAACAGAGTGATACAGAGGGAGAAAGTGTGAGAGAGACAAAGAGAGAGAGAGCGAGCAAGAGAGAGAGTGAGCGACAGAGAGAGAGAGAAAGTGAGACATGACAAGAGTGTTCCAAAAAAAAAGAAAATATAAAATGTACTTCACCCCAGGCTACACCAAAGTGTATCCCTGCCTAATAGGGGCCAAAAATAATGACAGTGCTTGCAACAGTGACTTTTCTATTGCCCATGGTGGGTTAAAATGTAAAAGACATGTTGAAGTGAGTTTAACAGGTGTCATTCGTTAATTAGCATAACTAACATTATTTAAACTAGCTGGCTAGCTGCTAAGGAGCTACTCTATTACAGACATTACCCCCTCCCCCCCTCCCGGGAGTGACCCGGAAATTGATAGTGCTACCTGCCTGAAATGAGTTTTTGCAGGGTGGGATGTCTGATATTGGCATCCACAGTACAGCAATTTATAAATTGTCCCATTGATTTAATCACTGAGGAGGCTTTTTTGCTCTTGTGATAGTCTTTCTTGACAAAAGGGATCACTCTGCTTGGCACGTGAGACTTGTGGCTGCAAAACAATCTCAGGTTCTGAGGCTTCCTCGCCTCCTCCATGGTGGTTGCAGAAATTGACTCTGGGACTGCAGGAAGAGGTTCTGACAGCTCTGGCCAACCTTTCTTCTCTAACAATTCACTCTGCTCTCTTCAATTGATCGATGTGATATCTTCAGATGATATCAAATGAAATCATAGCTGTGTAGGAGAGTGATCCTGTTCTGTCCTTAATCTTTCTGAATACGCACTTTTGATCACCTCTGTAGTCCCTCAACAGGGCTGCAGGATTTCTATTTCCTACATCCTATCTTCATCTTGATGACCTTTCATCAGAACCTCATTGCTATTACGTCTTTAAGTTCACCGTACGAGATCATGTTAGTGTGTCATTTGACTTTACTTCATCTCAGGAAGAAGAAAGCAATGGAAGAATTGAATTTGGAAGTACAGTCATGTATAATTAATAAAAAATCAAATGGATATCTCAATAAGTTATATTTTTGCTGAATAATGAGCAATATACATCCAAGCAAAAGGTGGACGGATGAAGTCAGCAGGTCAAACAGCATCTGTTGAGGAGAAAGCTAGTTATGTTTCTGGTTGAGACCCTCCATCGGAACTGAGTGTGTAGAGAAAACTTGCCTGTACATAGAAAGAGGGATGGGTCAAAGAGACCAGCAGGTGACAGGTGGAATCAAATATTGTCGTGAAAGTGGGTAGATGGAACAGAAAATGTGAATCAAGGAAGAAGAAACTTTGATAGATAGGTATGTGGATAATGAGTAGAGGGGAAAATGTGGAGTAGGAGGATGAGTCTGAGAAAAGGTAAACAAAGCAAAAGGGACCCTGGATGGACTGGCTGGAATGGTGAGGGAACACAGGTGGAGTGGTTTACCTGAAAATTGGGGAAAATTCAATATTCATACTATTTGTCTACAGGCTACACAAGTGGAATATGAGATGTTGTTCTGCTAGTTTGTGTTTGTGACAGTTGAGAAAGTCTGGGGACAAGTAGGTGATTGTGACACTGTGAAAAGGAATTAAAATAACATACAACAAGGAGCCCAATATAGCCATAGAAGATTGAGTGCAGGTGTTCTGCAAGACAGTTGTCCAGCTTGAGCTTGCCAATGTAGAAAAAGCTCTATAATGAGCACCAAATGCAATCATCTCCCCTTATTTTGTTCAACCTATCATCTTGCAGCCTCTGTCTCAACACTTCTATTCCCCACATTCCTCCCCCAGTTGGCTCCACCTGCTCATACCCTGCCTCTATCTTAATCTACCTATGTTCTAAACCTTCTTAACCTTCTTCACCCCTGTGTCTGACTTTCGTACTAGCTACATACTCTCAGTCCTGATGCAGGGTCTCAACCCAGAATGTCAACTGCACATATGCTGGTTACCCACTAGATTTTTCGAAGAGTTTATGTTATTTGTTCCAGATTTCGGCATCTGTATTTTCCAGCTAATCATCAAAGTTGTTTTTTTTTAATGAAAATTCACTAAGGTTATGGTATAATTCATATAGATTATTTCTATTGTCAATACCAAAAAGTTAACCTACCCATGTTTGTATCACTAAAAGTACATCTCCTTAATTAAAGCCTTCCCTTTATCCTCATGTACTAACGTCCTTTAAAATAAAATCTATTTTCTCAGATAAAAGTAAATTTTCAATGGTTCATGAGTATTTTATTTACTTGAACAGTGACACGGAAAACAAAATCCAAAATAAAGTATTTCATAATTAGATTAGTAAACTGAAATTACATGCTTTGCATGAAGAATAATATAAATGTCAGCAAAAGGCTGAGAACACATTCAACTAAACCATCATCCACCAGATGCAAGATCATGTCACATTAATTCATGCTGCCATCAATTCAAAAAAATGGGCCATTAGCTTACAAACCTTTTATAAATTGAGTTTTATGGCTATAAAGGGTTTGTATATGAGGCAGGTATTATTAATGTGAAATTGATGTTAATTAACCTGCTCTTTCAGCATTTGCAGTAAAGTATCGATGTTATTACTAGTTCATTAACATGAGAAATAGTAAATCTTGATAAAATACAAGATTACTTGAGGTGTCTGACTAGCCTTTTGAGAATCAGCTATTTCAATCTTGGAAGAAAGGTACATCAATCTTCAAGAATGAATGAAATTTCCCTTCACACTGGAACAAAGGTCATAGAATGCTACAGGAACTCACTACTTAGAAATACATTTCTACATTGTATGCATATTGACACACAACCATTTTCCCAGTTTTCCCAAGATTCAGTTCAACAGTACTGCAGATAGACCCGAGCATTCCAAAACCGGATGGCTTTAACCCTTTGTTTGCCATGGTAGTGTAGCGGTTAGCACAACACTATTGCAGCTTAGAGTGTCAGAGTTCATAATTCAGTTCCACTGCTGCCTGTAAGGAGCTGGTACATTCTTCCTGTGTACACATGGGTTTCCTTCAGGTGCACTGGTTTCCTCGCACATTCTAAAGATGTGGCATTGTAAATTGTCCTGCTGGGGTTAAATAGGTGGGTTGCAGGGCGACATGGTTCGTTGGGTTAGAAGGGCCATTCTGTGCTGTGTCTCTAATTAAATAAGTTAATTCTGGGTGAAAAGGGCACCTAGAACTAGGCCAGCTGCTTTCAGCTCCTGAAGCCTAGGTGCAGCACCAGTAAGAACCAGATCCTATGTTGGATGCTATAATGACTAACTTTCATTAGGATCTTACCAATGACTATTCTGGAACTTCGGGTCATCTTCAATGTGATCCAACTCCTCTTCCTTATTTTCTTGACCAAGAAAATAAGAACGTAGACTAATAACATTAGTTTAAAACTAAAGAAATTATGGTGACTTGAAACTCCTATATTTCTTAGAAGGCTGCGGAGATTTGGCATGACTTCAAAAACCTTGCAAATTTCTGTAGATGTGTCATGGATAGTGTATTGACTGGCTGCATTATGGACTGAATGGGAGCAGCAATGCCTTTCAACAGAAAATCCTACGTCAGGCAGCGGGTGCGGCTCAGGACATAGCAGGTAAAGCCCTCCCAACCATCGAGCACATCTACATGAAATGTTGTTGGAGGAAAGCAGCATCCATCATTAAAGATTCTCACCGCTCAAGCCATGTTTTTTTCTCACTACTGCCTTCTGGTAAAAGGTACAAGTGCCTCAAGATTGGCCACATTTACAAACTAGCTTTCTGCACCATGTTGACAAATACAGTTTGGTGCAAAAGTTTTGGGTGCCTGAGCTATATCTACATGCCTCAGACTTCTGCTCAGTGCTGCAGAGATTTCAGTACAAAATCTTGACTTGCATCTGACTAGAGCACTGAGTGAATGGTTACAGCCAGCCTTCGAGATGAATCATAAAAAATGAGCCCATATTATTCTCTCCAGTAAATTTTCAAAAGTGGGATCAATTTGAAGAACAAAATTTCTTTCTGATTTTGGTTGGTATTTATCCCTTAAATAATAATCACTAAATTGGATCATCCATTCATTATTACTGTAATATATGGATCTAATTATTTTAGAGCAATAACTCCCCCACCCCCAGCCCTACAAATTGATCTGTTGTCTGCACATGCACATTGTTCTCTCTCTCTCACTGCAATGTGAATACACCAGTTAAAGCCTTCACCCACATGTGTGCATTTATTTATTTGACATGTAGTTGTGCACAGACACAGCATTTACTTTGCTAGTGAACAAGTTGTTGGGATTTGTTACAGCTGTGATGGCACCTCAAGATCCTAATTGTAAACTGCCTTGCAATATTGAAAAGAATAGAATATATCTTGTAGTTTTTAACATAAAAAATACAATATAAATTCTGTTTTTTTTTCTTTTATTGTTAGGATACTTTGATAACCACAAAAAACACACGCTGTCAGTGTCTATCACTGGACTGAAGTTTTGTCAAATACAGTACGAAGCAAGATAGTGATGCCATGCTATTATTGGGAATATAAGACAGAAATAAAAGGATTTTGTGCCTAAGGAGAAGCAGTAAAAGAATATAATGGCTTTTCAGGTTTATCCAATGTAAACAAATTTCAGATTTAAGATAAGAAAATGGAAATAAAGTAGAAATTCATTTAGAATATAAAAATTAGATATGCCCTGTAAAACATTTTAATTTAATTCCCTGATATCCTTCTTACAGATTTTAATGAATTAAAATTTTCAAGGGATGATCCACAGAATTATTATAGTGGGTTGAGTCATTTCATTGAAAACTATTAAACAATCATACAGTAATATGATAAACAATAATTCCTACACTTCAGTTTATTCTGACACAGGGAAGTCATAAAAAAGGCACAGTTCATCATGAAACGGCTCCCAATGTGACCGTGAAGCCAAATAACTCAAGCTAGCCAATTGAAATCAATCTATGAGGATATGGATTTCAATTGTGCAATATATGAAAAAAAGTTGTGGTAGCCAAACAGAAATAACATTTTAATAAATGCCAATAGTAAAGCACCTGTGATAGTATTAAAATCCAAAATTTCAAATTTCTAAAAAAATAAATAATTTCTCAGCAGCTGATAGAACTAGAGTACTTAGATGTCAATGCTCAGTAAACTGGTTGGATAATAAAGAGAAGAATTTGAAAGAAAAACAAGTGAAATTGTTTATTCTTAAAATATGGGCTACTGAAGGTAATTAAAGGTTCAAAGGTTCATTTATTATTGAAGTAGATATGCAGTATATAACGCTGAGATTCATTTTTTCAGATAGCCATGGATTAAAGAAAAGAACGGAAGTAGTTCAAAGAAAAATCACCACAAATTTAAATTGCAATGGCAGCAAGAGCATCAACTCCCCCCCATGCACTCCAAGAACATCAGACCCCAATCCTCCCTGCACAAAAAAAGCTTACAAATCGCGCCAAATTTAAATCACGCAGTGGCAGCAAGAGCATCAACCCACCCCATGCTGGAAAAAGAACAAATTGAATGAACAGCAAGAACATCAAACCCCAAACCCCAATCCCCCACGAGAAAGAACCTTACAAATCACGCAAAAATTTACAGGCAGAAACACAGAAAGAAAACTTGAAAGAAACCAGCCTAGTCCATAAATTAATTAAATTGCAAAATTGCAAAAACTCCTCTCCATGAAGCTGAGGGACACTACTGGAATGCAGATACAGAGCAGTGAGGGAGATAGGCTATCACACACAGACATCTTATCTAGCAGCATCAAGATATGGGCCGTTACCATATAACAATTACATCATGGAAACAGGCCATCTTGGCCCTTCTAGTCCATGGTGAATGTTTACTCTCACCTAGTCCCACCGACCTGCACTCAGCCCATAACCCTCCATTCCTTTCCTGTCCATATACCTATCCAATTTTGCTTTAAATGACAATATCGAATCTACCTCTACCACTTCTGCTGGAAGTTCATTCCACACAGCTACCACTCTCTGAGTAAAGAAGTTCTCTCTCATGTTATCCCTAAACTTTTGCCTCTTAACTCTCAACTCATGTCCTCTTGTTTGAATCTCCCCTACACTCAATGGAAAAAGCCTATCCACGTCAACTTATCTATCCCCCTCATACTTTTACATACCTCTATCAAGTTCCCCTCAACCTTCTATGCTCCAAAGAATAAAGAACTAACTTGTTCAACCTTTCTCTATAACTTAGGTGCTGAAACCCAGGTAACATTCTAGTAAATCTCCTCTGTACTCTCTCAATTTTGTTGAAATCTTTCCTATAATTTGGTGACCAGAACTGTACACAATACTCCAAATTTGGCCTCACCAATTCCTTGTACGATTTTAACATTACATCCCAACTCCTGTACTCAATGCTCTGGTTTATAAAGGCCAGCATACCAAAAACTTTTTTTCACCACCCTATCCACATGAGATTCCAGCTTCAGGGAACTAGGCACTATTATTCCTAGATCACTCTGTTCTACTGCATTCCTCAATGTCCTACCATTTGCCATGTATGTCCTGTTTTGATTAGGACTACCAAAATGTAGCACCTCACACTTATCAGCATTAAGCGCCATTTGCCGTCATTCAGCCCACTCTTTTAATTGGCCTAAATCTCTCTGAAAGCTTTGAAAACCTACTTCATTATCCACAACACCACCTATCTTAGTATCATCTGCATACTTACTAATCCAATTTACCACCCCATCATCCAGATCATTAATGTATATGACAAACAATATTGGACCCAGTACAGATCCCTGAGGCACACCACTTAGTCACTGGCCTCCAACCGGACAAACAATTATCCAACACTACTCTCTGGCATCTCCCATCCAGCCACTGTTGAATCCATTTTACTACTTCAATATTAATACCTAACAATTGAACCTTCCTAACTAACCTTCCATGTGGAACCTTGTCAAAGGCCTTACTGAAGTCCATATAGACAACATCCACCGCTTTACCCTCGTCAATTTTCCTAGTATACCCTTTTCAAAAAATTCAATAAGATTTGTTACACCCATACACAAGGCCTATGCTCGTACCCTGGAATGTTCTGAGACAGCAAAGTGCTAGATCACTTATTCATTCTCCAAACTGTAAATCAAAGGCTTGTACAGTTCTAGAAACACATTTACGATAAAGAGAAGACATTCCAGAGGTAAAATAAACAGTTTTGTGAATTATCTGAAATAAGTCACCCAAGGTATCATTTGCAGCTGGTACCTTCTTGCCAGGATTAAGAGATTCCAATAAATTTCAGACCTATTCAAGCATTTGGTTGACAACACCAGAGAGTAGTAACTGACCAACAAACTGTACTGACATTTCTCAGATGTGGAGCTGTGGACATAAGTTAAAAACAATCTAGTCCCAAGACAACTGGTTTCTTTAGAAGCAACACGAGTGAATCCAAAGTATAATAATTCATAACTTCCGCCGCCTCTTATGTGATCCCACCACCAGCCACATCTTCCCCTCCCCCCCACTCTCGGTTTCTGCAGGGATCACTCCCTACATGACTCCCTTGTCCATTCATCCCCACCATCCCTCCACACGGACCTCCCTCCGGGCACTCATCCCTGCAAATGGAAGAAGTGCTACACCTGCCCCCAAACTTCTTCCCTCGCCACCATCCCAGGCCCCAGATAGTCCTTTCAGGTGAGGCACCACTTCACCTGTGAGTCAACTGGGGTGATATACTGTATCCGGTGCTCCTGATGTGGCCACTTATACATTGGGAAGACGCGCCGCAGACTGGGAGACCGTTTCGCCGAACACCGGCGCTCAGTCCTCCAGCAGTGACGGGATCTCCCCGTGGCCACACACTTCAATTCCACAGACCACTCCCACTCCGACATGACTGTCCATGGCCTCCTCTACCGTCAAGATGAGGCCACACGCAGGTCGATGGAGCAATACCTTATCTCCCGCCTAGGTAGCCTCCTACCTGCCGGCATGAACATCCAACTCACTGACCTCCGTTGATATCCCTGCCCCCCTTACCCCCATCCCTATCTATTATTTCAGTCTGGTTCTCTTTCTCTCTCTTTTTCCCCCTTCACTATAATCTCCTCCCAGCCCTACCTTTCTTTCTCTTTTATTTCCCATAATTCTCCACCTTCCCCCAGCCCATTTCCCTCCAGCCTATCACTTCCTAGCTCTCTATCCCTCCCCCCACTTCTTATCCCCCCTCGACCATCCCATGTTACTTCACTCCCGATGAAGGGATTCGGCCTGAAACATCGTCACTACCTCCTCCCATAGATACTGTTTGGCCTGCTGAATTCTGCCAGCACTTTGTGTTTTAATTTTTTGGTTTCTTTAGAATGTTGTTAGCTTCTTCACTAATGTTAATAAGGCAGTGAAGCTTGTACTCATTTTCATTCTGTCAAAGACAGTTAATAAATGATCAAATATGTACTAACTTTAAAAAGGATAAACATCTGATGTCATATACCATAGGAGTGAGTGAATAAACTATGCAAGAGTTATTTTATGTGCTTAACAAAAGCCACAGCCATTTACTTCCATTATAAACAAAACCAAAAGCAGTTGTCTTACACAAATGTCATTATGTGAGACATCATCTCTTACAGTGACCACAGCAACTCAATGACAGTGTTTGTATGCAATAAGTGTCATCTGTCACCCATTACATTACCCTACAATAATAACCCAAAGTAAATGAGTTTGTACTCAAAATGTACCTCATCTGCAAAAATATAAACCTTGACATAGAACACACTAAGAAGGTTTGGATTATATGTGGTATTAGTGAACCACCAAATAGCTGACCAATTTTATTTGTTCCTTCCACAAACATTCATTTTGTTTCCTGTTTTTTATTGCAACAGTCTCAGAATGAACCATTTCCTTTTCTACAGCTCATGCAAGTAAACTTTCAAGAGATCTATAGAAAGGAGGATCTTGTAAAATATTCAAATCAAGTTGCTGTTTCTTTAGAAGAAATACTATAGTCAGCAATGGATTATCCCATGTAGAATAAGGTGGGATGACCTTATGTCATTCTTGTAAGGTTATATTAGAATAGAATGAAATTGCACTTCTAACAAGGCAATGGCTGTCTTCCTTCTGCATTGCTTGGTTACCAGAGCCAGTATGAGCCACTAGCCAATTCATTTCAGTGACACTATGACATTTCCAGCCTGGTGCTAACTGTGGGAAGCCAGCAGTTGCCTGATCGGTTGGAAGGAATTGAAAAATAAAAAACAAAAGTTGCCAATAATTGTCATCTACATTGCAATCAGTGCATTTGTATGGAATTGAAACATATTTAATCATTCTGAGGAAAGTATCCATAATTTTGACCTTGATTTGTATGTTGGAGTTCAAGCTAAGAGTAGTTATCAGAAAAGAGATTGCCAATATTTTAAAACTCAACTCAATGAAGTCCAGGTTCTTGATAAAATATTGTAAAAGACAAACCTAAATCCTGACTGTCCACCTCCTAGAGTTGACAAACCATTCGGATTATAAGCTTCAAATTCCCTTGCTTCTTCTTTAAGGTATCAAACACTGAGACGCCTGCTGCAGTACTCATGCAATCAAATCTCCTAATGCTAACTGCTTTAAGGTGTTATTTTGGGGCTTGCTGCTAACGTAATGACAAAATCAAAGAACTTCATATAACATATCCAAAACATTCATTCACCATCTCAAACCTAAGCAATAGCCATGGGAGTTGAGCAAATCCAGATCAGACCTAAATTTCAAAAAAGGCTTTTCATGGGGAGGGATGAAAAAAGAAGGTGTTGATGTGTTGAAGGTGATGAGATAGTAATCATAGAATGTTTGAGGGACAAGGATGGAACATGAATGAGGATATTCATCTGGGATGAGGGCAAACAATTGCAAGTTAATATTGACAGGCATAACAAGAATCCAGGTCTTTATGCAGGAATGGGAGCCACAATTACTTTAACCTTGTTACTGATTTCTATTGGAAAAAATTACTTTCAGATTTTTCTCTCTATAGCTCACTTTGACATGTGTGAAAAGAGGATTAATTTAAATGTATGGATGGGACATAGTAGAGGTCTGTGAGGAGCTGTCAACACACCGCTGACTAAGCAAATATTGAAACTATGCACACTATTCAAACTGTAAAGTCACGAATACTTTGTTTATAATTTTATAATTGCAATGTTTTGGCTTATTTTCACAGGACAAGGTTTACAGCATATCAGACAAGCATCTGTTTATATACGCAAACCTTCAAAGCGGAAACTGAGAGAAACTCAAATGTCATTAAACACATGTATTTATTTTTTGGCAGAACAATATTATGGTTTGTTTGTATATCTTACAGTTCCATTTATTCATTTAAAAACATGTTTCATTTCATTGTTTTAAGCTGGGGGTCTTTATCCTCCTCATCAAAAACATGCCCATGTTTTCCTGAGTTGTTTTACTCAATAATACACTACTGGTGAAGTTATCTCTGTTGCATTTCACATTTAGGAATGAGTTAGAACAATTTTTGTAAAACTGTCATTTGTTGCTCTTCAACAGAAAATATCAGTTCTTTATGCTTTAACTAGGTTGTTACTTCAGAGTTATAGGCAAATAAAAGCATATAATTACAGTATGGGATTCTAAAACTGAGTAAACAAGAGACTAAATGGTGAAGAACTAAAGATCAGAGCAGTGTGATTTGGTGCCAATCCATTACCTAAGTGCTTCCTGTAAGATGTGGATTCTCAGGGAGAGATTCTTAAGAAATCAGACAGGAACAAATGACATCATGTCTGCAAGCAAGATGATTAGCTGAGCTTTTTTCTAGCACCGTGTACACATTGGCTGCAAGGATAATTTCATCCAAGAATACCAAATCATAGAATTCAATTACACGCCAAATTATTTCCTTCCTAAAAGCAAGCTAAAATGTGTCCATACGTTTCTGTATTTTAATTCCACAATGTGACAATGATGGTGGCTGGTTCTTCACTTGTGAAGATTGAGAGGGAAGAAGGGTCCTTAGGAGTGACTGCATGATCATTTGGTGACTGTAAAGGCTAATTCTGGAGCTGCAGGCTCTGGAGTAGTAGTGACATGGGAACAGCTGGGATGTAGGTGCTTGTGTAGGAGGCTCCTTCCTGCCTCTCCTCTTGACTTTGGCAGTCACTCTTCTGGATTCCTCAAAATTCCTGGCTGCTCTATGGATCAGCATTCTCCAGCGGTCTCTGTCAGAAGCCAGCTGCTGCCTCTCATCAACATTGATATTTGCCTGAGAGGGCTGCTGCTTAACTTGGTCTTTGTACTGCTTGTGTGGAGCACCACAATCTCTCTTGCCTCAGAGAGTTCTCCATGGAGTACTGCTTTCGGTAACCTGGAGTTGTCCATGCGAGACCTGTGGCCTGGTCAGTGGAGCTGCCTGAGCAGCAAAGTGGCTTCAATGCTTGGAGTTTGAGCTTCTCTGGGATCTCATTGTTGGATTCATGATCTTGCCAGCTGATGCCCATAATGGAGTGGAGACAGTGCTTGAGGAATTGGATTTGCTTGTGGTACAAGACCCAGGTTTTGGTGCTGTCTAGCAGTTTTGTGATGACATCTTGATTTTTGTGGCCATGTGCAGTTGGTGGTTCTTCCACACATGTCTCTGGAGGTGCCCAATGGCACTGCTGGCTCTAGCGAGAGTCTTCCAGAGAGAAAGGCAGCCTTGGTCAGGTCAATGAATGCAGCGTACAATCCCATGTTCTGTTCATGACACTTCTGTGTGTGACGCAGGTTGGAGGTCATGTTGGACGTGCCTCTGTTCGTTCTGAATCCACAATGACTCTCTGTGAGGTTGCCATCAGCAATGGTAGGGATGATTCTGCCCCAGAGAATTCTGGTGAAGACAGCAGGGTAATACCTCTGTAGTTTGAGCAATCCAATTTCTCCCCTTTGTTCCTGCACAGGGAGACAATCACAGTGTCATGTAAGTCAGTTGGGACTGAACCTTTCTCCCAACAGAGTATGAATGAGTTTGTGAGTTCACTCAGGAGAATGTCTCCGCCCATTTTGTATGCACTTCTGCTGGGATCACATCCATCCTCTGGTCTTTATGGCATTTCAACTTGGAAATGGTGGTTTTGATCTCGTCCAGAGTTGGCAGGCCATCAAGCTTAAGCCTGACCTCATACTGAGGGATCATTTCAATGGACGTACTTGTTGATTATCCCCAAAAAGTCTCTCGTAGTGCTCTGTCCACCTCATCATGATGGCTTTGTCTGTCCGCAGACTGGAAGGGTCGGGTGAGTATAGAAGGCTGGAATCTGATGAGTCTGACCATACACTATGTGCAATGATTCATAGAAGCCATGAGTATTGCTGGTCTCTGCATTGTGCTGTGTTTGTTCTGCTAGACCAGTCCACCAATTGCTTTGCATCTTTCTCAGTTTGACTTGGAGGATGCCGCATGCAGCTCTGTATTCTGTCTTTGCCGCTTGGTCGTCAGGTCTAGACTGCACCACTTGATGGGAGGAGTGTATTTTCTGGAACAGGTTCAGATTTCAACTTCATTTTCATCAAACCAGTCCTTGTTTCTTATTGAGGAGTAAAAAAAGTGATAAGAAAAAGGAAAGTAAATCAAAGAAGTCAACATATCTCAAAATCGCATGCTGGAACATGCACACAATGCACGACTCTACAGAAGGTGATCGACCCCAAAGACGCTCAGCACTTGTGGCGGGACATTGACATCACTGCTATAAGCTAAGTATGTTTTGCAGCTCAAGGATCTTTGGTAGGGCGTGGTGCAGGCTACTCTCTTCTGGTCAAGCAGAAGCAACAATGAGAGCAGACTCTCAGGGATGGGCTTCATGATCAGAATCACCATCATTAATCATCTTCAAGGCCTATCAGTCAGACACTCAGATTGACTTACGTACCTGTGTCTTCCGCTGCAAGACAACCAATTTGTCACCCTTCTCAGCGTCTACACCCCCACACTGCAAGCAGACCCTGCTGTCAAAGAGGCATGCTATGGGGAGCTGAGGTCCCTCCTATTGGAAACAAGATCATCATCCAATGACAGGGTGGGTAGAGATTTTGAGGTATGGCCGCAAGTCTTAGGTCATCATGGTGTCGGAAACTGCAATGAGTACAGGAGGTTGCTCCTGGCGCTCTGCGCAGAATTAGGTCTGATTATAACAAATGCATTGTTTCAACAGGCTCAAGGTGGCGTGGAGACAGCCCCGTTTCAAACACGGGCACCTTCTGGACTACATCCTGGTGCGCCAAAAGGATGTGTTGGATGTTCTACACACCAATGTTGTGCCAAGCTCAGACTGTAATATAGATCTGTATTAGCTCAATACAGGTCACAGACTGGTCAGGCTGGTGATCAAGCCAGCAATAAGGAAAAGGGAACCATTGTTTTTCACCCATATAACTTACTAACCTCTATTATCTATTAGCTGCTTGTTCAATCAATCCATTTTACTTGGTGTTTGTGCACTAACTATCACCACAACCTTTGCAAGCAGCAGTGTCAGCTGTGAATTTCTAAGTGAAGTGTGAATAAAACAGCACAGTCCAGGCTCTAAAGCCCACAATGTCGAGCCAACCTTTTAACCTGATTTCAGTTCAATCTGATGTTTCACTCCCACAAAGCATTCCGTGTGCCTTCCTAAGAATAGCTTAAATAATTCTAATGTATCTGATTCTATCACCAACTTTGGCAATGCATTCTACACACACACTGTCACTGTGTAAAAAAAACTACTTCTGCATCCAACCATAATTTCTTCTGAAAACTATGACCTACCTTTTTAAGAAAGAACACAAAATCCTGATGAAGGGTTTCGGCCCGAAACATTGTCACTACCTCCTCCCATAGATGCTGTCTGGCCTGCTGAGTTCTGCCAGCATTTTGTGTTTTTATTTATTTCCAGCATCTGCAGATTCACTCATGTGGCCTACCTTTTTAGTTGTTTTTGCCCTGGGAAAAGGGTGCTAGCTGTCCACTTATTATCTAATACATTTTTATCAAACCTCATCCTCTCACTCCAAAGAGAAAAGCCCTAGCTGGCTCAATCTTTGCTCATAAGACATGCTTTTTAATGCAACACACATTTTCTCTTGTTTGTGCGTTCTAATGCAGACAGCATTCCGGTAAATCTCTTCTGCATCATCTATAGATCTTCCACATCCTTCCTCAGACTGAACACTATGCTCATAGTGTGGTATATCCACATTTGATATTCAGTATGGTATTTGATATTCAAGGATGTGCTTGGGGTCAGAGGGGGGAGTTATGGGTCGGGTTAGCAATTAGGGACAGCGATGAGGGCAGGCCAGAGTACAAGTCTCTCCTTCCTGTTTGAGGGCCAGCGACATGGGCACGGTTGGGTGTTAGGCTGGCAGACTGGTGAGAACATGTCATTGGCAAGACTGGAGGCCAAGGTCTAGATTTCAGGATCCTGTCATCAGTGAATCCACCATTTGAGGTCAGGAATTCAGGCCCTCATCCAGGATTCTCGTTCATCACCATTTATGAGTCCAGGGTCGGTACTGAAGATTGAAGCCCGGTGGTCAATCATAAGTCTGGATTGTAGCCCAAAGATCAATCAGAATTCTGGATCGAAGCCCTACAGCTGATTGGAAATCCAGATTGAAGCCCAAAGTTCAAGCAGGAGTACGTATGTCGAGGCACAAAGCCCAGAGCTTCGAGATGCAAAACTCTGAGTCCATTGTGCGAGTCGGGGCACAATGTCCATGAATCTGTAAATTGACTGTAGACTGGGGCAGGAGATGATGTGTGCTTAGGGTTAGAAGGCTGTGAATGTGCATGAGTGGGAGAGGGCGAGAACAGAACTGTTCTTGTTTTGTTGTTTGGTACGCTCTAATTTGTTGTGTTCTGTGTTGTTCTGCCAAACATTGTGGGAATGCAATGTTGGCTCCAGAATGTGTGGCAACCCTTGTGGGCTGCCCCCAGCCCCACAATGCACCATTGGTTGATAACAGAAAAGACATATTTCACTGTTTGTTTGGATGTACAGTAAATGTGATCATTAAATCTGGATCTGAATCTGAATCTGAATCTAACCAGAATGTAATCAAGCTGCAACATTACATCTTGGCTCTTGAGCTCAATTTTATGCCTTAGAGGTAAGGTAGATAACACCTTTGAGCAGGTGGTTACACCCAGAGTGCATGGTTCAGGGAGTAGATGTGTGAACACCAAGAGGGGTAAAGGAGAAGGAAGTCAGTGCAGGGCCCCCCCGTGGCCATTCCCCTCAGCCACAGCTATACCCCTTTGGATAATGATGATGGGGGTGACCTATCTGGGCAAGGCAGCAGCAGCCAGACCAATAGCACTGTGGTCGGCCCTGAGCCTCAGAAGAGCGGGGTAAAGTCAGGCAGAGCAATAGTCACAGGGGCTCGGTAATTAGGGGGACAGACAGGCAGCCAAAGAGATGCCAGCACCGTGTTTTGCCTCCTGGTTGCAGAGTCCCATATGTTCTGAGCAGTTGCAGAATATTCTTGAGGTGGGGGGGGGATGAGCAGCTGAAGGTTGTGGTACATGGTTGTACCAATGACACAGGCAGGAGAGGGGTTGAGGTCCTGCGCAGTAAGTTTAGGGAGTTAGGAAGGAGGTGGAAGAGCAGGATCTCTATGATGGTAATCTCTGGATTACTCCCAGTGCAACAAGCTATGGAAGATGAGAACAGAAAGGAAGCGCAGATGAATGAGTGATTGAGGAGTTGGTGCAAGGTCAGGGTTCCAAGTTCTTGAATCACTAGAACCTTTTCTGGGGAAGGGGTGACCTGAACAAGTAGGACAGGTTGTTCCTGAACTGGAGGGAAACCAATATCCTGGGAGGAAGGTTTGCTAATGCTATTGGGGAGGGTTTAAACTAGACTTGCAGAGGGTTGGGAACCGAAGTGAAGAGGCAGAGGATGGGGCGGTTGGTGCACAAGTAGAGACAGCTTGTAGGGAGTCTGTGAAGAAGGTTAGGCAGATGTTAGAGCAAAGATACACTCAGCCAGACAGTTTGAAATGTGTATTTTAATGCAAGGAGTATCATAAACAAGGCAAATGAACTTAGAGCGCGGATCAATACGTGGAGCTATGATGTTGTGGCTAATACAGAGACTTAGAAGACTCAGGGGCAGGCTTAACTTCTGAGCGTGCCAGGCTTTAGAAGTTTCAAAAAGGACAAGGAGGAAGGCAAAGGGGATGGGGGCATGGCATTGCTAATCAGGGATAGTATCACAGCTGCAGAAAAGGAGGAAGTCATGGAGGGATTGTCTACTAAGTCATTGTGGGTGGAAGTCAGAAACAGGAAAGGGTTAAACTCTACTGGGGGTTTTTATTGACCCCCCCCCCCCCAGTAGTAATGGAGACATCAAGCAGTGGATAAAGAGGCAGATTCTAGAACGGTGTAATTATGATAGGCTTGTTGTGATGGGAGATTTTGACTTTCCTAATATTGACCAACATCCCCTTAGAGCAAGTGGTTTGGATGGGGTGGAGTTTGTTAGGTGTGTTCAGGAAGCTTTCCTCATGCAGTATGTAGAAAAGCCAGCTGGAGGAGAGACCGCACTTGATCTGGTATTGGGAAATGAACCTGGTCAGGTGTCAGATCACTCAGTGGGAGAACATTTGGGAGGTATTGATCACAACTCTATCTCCTCTACCATAGTGCTGGAGAGGGATAGGAGCAGACATTTTCAGAAAACATTTAATTGGGGTAGGGGGAAATATGATGCTATTAGGCAGAAACTTGGAAGCATAAATTGGGAGCAAATGTTCTCAGTGAAATGCACGGCCAAAATATGGCAAAGGTTATGGGAACATTTGCATGATGTTCCATTGAGGCAGGGAAAGGACGGTAGAGTAAAAGAACCATGGTGTACACAAGATGTAGAAAATCTAGTTAAGAAGAAAAGAAAAACTTATGAAAGCTTTAAGAAACTCGGTGCTGTTAGAGCTCTAGAAAATTACAAGTTTGCCAGGAAGGAGCTCAAGAATGAAATTAGGAGAGCCAGAAGGGGCCATGAGAAGACATTAGCAGACAGGATTAAGGAAAACCCCAAGGCATTATACAGGTATGTGAAGAGCAAAAGGATGTGAGAATAGGACAAAATCGGGTGCAATAGTGGAAACATGTATGGAATTGGAGGAGGTAGAGGAAGTATTTAATGAATAATTTGCTTCAGTATTCACCAGTGAAAAAGACCTTCACAATTGTGGAGATGACTTACAGTGGACTGAATTCTTGAGCATCTAGACATTAAGAAAGAGGATGTGCTGGAGCTTTTGATAAGTATTAAGTTAGACAAATCTCTGGGTCTGAACAAGATATACCCCAGCTTACTATAGGATGTAAGGGAGGAGATTACTGAGCCTCTGGTGATGATCCATCAATAGGGACGGGTGAAGTATTGGAGGATTGAAGGATTGCAAATGTTGTCCCCTTGTTCAAGAAAGAGAGTAGAGATAACCCAGGAAATTATAGACCAGTGAGTCTTACTTCAGTAGTGGGTAAGTTTTTGGAGAAGATCCTGAGAGGCAAGAGTTATGAGCATTTGGAGAGACATAATCTGATTAGGAATAGTCAGCGTGGCTTTGTCAAGGGCAGGTCGTGCCTTATGAGCCTGATTGAATTCTTTGAGGATGTAACAAAACAGATTGATGAAGGTAGAGCAGTAGATGTAGTGTCCATGGATTTCAACAAGGCATTTGATAAGGTTCCCCATGGAAGGTTGATTCAGAAAGTAAGAAGGCATGGGATCCAAGGAGACTTTGCTTAGGGGATCCAGATTTGGCTCATCCACAGAAGGCAAAGGGTGGTTATAGAGGGTTCTAATTCTGCATGGAGGTCAGGGACCAGTGATGTTCCAAAGAAATTTGTTTTGGGGCCCCTCCTGTTTGTGATTTTTATAAATGACCTGTGTGAGGAAGTAGAAGGGTGGATTAGTAGGTTTGTTGATGACACCAAGATTAGGGGAGTTGTGGATAGTCTGGAGGGATGTCAGAAGTTACAGCGGGACATCGATAGGATGCAGAACTGAGCTGAGAAGTGGCAGATGGAGTTCAACCTAGATAAGCGTGAAGTGGTTCATTTTGGTAGGTCAAATTTGAAGACAGAATATAATATTAATGGTAAGACTCCTGGCAGTGTGGAGGATCAGTGAGATCTTAGGGTGCATGTCCATAGGACACTCAAAACTGCTGCGCAGGTTAACAGTGTTGTTAAGAAGGCATATGGTGTGTTAGCCTTCATCAACCGTAGGATGAGCTCAAAAGCTGTTACAACCATATAAGGCCTTAGACCCCGCTTGGAGTATTGTGTTCAGTTCTGGTCACCTTACTACAGGATGGATGTGGATACTATAGAGAGAGTGCAGAGGGGATTTACAAGGATATTGCCTAGATTGGAGAATGTTCCATATGAGACTAGGTTGAATGAACTTGACCTGTTCTCCTTGGAGTGATGGAAGATGAGAGGTGACCTGATAGAGGTGTATAAGATGATGAGGGGCGGTGATTGTGTGGATAGCCAGTGGCTTTATCCAAGGGCTCAAATGGCTAATACGAAGGGGCATAGTTTTAAGGTGCTTGGAAGCAGGTACAGGGGGATGTCAGAGGTAAATTTTTCACACAGAGAGTGGTGGGTGAGTGGAATGCACTGCCAACGCTGATGGTAGAGGCGGATACAATAGGGTCTTTTAAGACACTAACTGAAAAGAGTCTTTTAAGAAACTCTCAGATAGGTACATCGAGCTTAGAAAAGGAGAGGACTATGCATTAGGGACATTCTAGGTAGTTTCTAGAGTAGGTTACATGGTCAGGCCAATATTGTCGGCAGAAGGGCCTGTAAAGTGCTGTAGATTTCTATGTTCTATGTAATGCGTTACTGAAATCCATAAACGGTACTTCTATGTACAACTGTTCATCAGCTTGTGGTGTCATATCCTCGAATATGGTTCATAAGACATGATTTGCTCCTCACATAGCCATGCTGACTAACCCTTATCAGACTATGTTTCCACAAATGCCTGTAAATCCTGTCTCTGAGAATACTCTCGAATTGCTTGCCCACCATTGACATAAAACTCATGGATCTGTATTTACCAGGATTATCTCTATTACCTTTCCTGGACAAAGGAACAACATTTTCCACCCTCCCATCTTCTGGAATTATTCCTGTGGCCAGTGAGCAAACAATGATCATCGCCAATGATGGGGAAATCTTCTCCCTTGCTTCCTGTATTAACCTGGACTACATTCCATCCAGGTCCTGGGACTTACTACCTATCCTAATGTTTTTCAGAAGTTCCAGCACATCCCCTTTCTTCCACCAACATATACCAGCATATTCGCCTGTTTTACACTGTACTCACATTTGTCAAAGTCCCTCTCACTGGTGAAAACTGAAGCAAAGACCTCTCCACCTCCTCCAACTCCAGGCATATGTTTCCTCTTTTATCCCTGATTGTTCCTACTCTCACCCTAATCACCCTCCTGCTCTTGACATTAAGGTCTTCTCGTGACCCCTTCTAGCTCATCTTAAGTCCATTCTTGGGCTTCTTCCTGGCTGCCTTATAACTCTACAGAGCCCTCTCTTATCCTTATTTCCTAAATGCTTCTTTCTTCCTCTCGACTAGATGTCCCACATCTCTTGTCAATCATGATTCTTTCACCCTACCATTCTACTTCAACATGTCAACCCTATTCAGAACCCCATGCAGGTACTTCTAAAAAATGCTCACGTTTTCATTGTGTGATCAAGTGACATATTCTTTTGTTGACAAGTGCTCCCTGAACAACCTTCACATTTCTGTTGTGCGTTTCCCTGAGTACATCTGTTCCCAATTTACTCTCCTAAGTTCTTGCATAATAGCATCATAATTCAATTACCATCTGCTCCTATACCACTTTGCTATACCATCTGCTCCTATGGTAAAGGTCACTGACTCTGAAGTACTCAACTGCCAAGAGATCCATGGTTGTTACCTGACTAGTTTCATAGTCTATTGCTAGATCCAGAATGGCCTCTCCTCTAGTGAACCTTTCAAGAAAGATAGCGCTGGTGAGACATGACAATCCTTTACAGGCAGTAACCAAAGCTGCTAACTATTCTATTCATTACACTTTTTCTGGACTAAGATCACTGCAATGCAAAGCCTGTAATTTCCCTTTGGTTGTTGTAATGTGAGCAAAGTGTACTGTACCTTACTCCCATACTGCATTAAATAAAGGTTTGGGAGGTAGGAGGGTAGTGAGCAGCATTGAGGACTTTGCCTGAAGTCCCTCTTTTGTAGATATTGTGAACGCAGAAGAGTTACTGTAGTTGCAAAATGCAAGGCCTCTAAAGGAATAAATGCATTGAGGACATTTCACTAACAAGGACCATAGAGAAATTATCTGAAACAACCTTGTTCAAATCAAATCAGGGTTAGGTTTATTATCACTGACAAATGTCAAGAAAGGACAAAATAGAATCAATTATTTAAGACATTGAATATGGTGCCACAGGAGACAGAATGGTGCGTTCATGATGCATAACAAATGTCATGACGGAAAACAAAGTGGTGCAGCAGTTTGTGCTGTTGCTGTACCATTCCAACACCCAGGGGTTGGGCGATGTCATTATCGCAGAGACATCAGTCAGTAGCTGATGAGTGGAAAGAGGTGGGAGAACATGGGAAATTAAGAAGTAAAGGAAGAGAAGAACATCAAGGAAATGAGAGAAGGGAGTGGGAACAGCAGCGGACCCTCAAAGAGGTGGGGGACCAGTTAGGGAAAAGTGCTGAGTGGTAGTGAGACTAAAGAAGGGAGGAGATAAAGGACTAAGGTACCTGGATGGAGTGTACAAGGGAGGGGAGCTGAGGAAGAGCTTGTCGGCAAAGGGGTGTGTGTGTGTGTGTGTGTGTGTGGTCTACAGTTACCCTGGATCTCTTTGCCATGGGACCAAGAATTTACTCTTTTTCAGTTTGTGTTGTCACCGATGTGCAATACCTATCTTTGGGGGAAGATTGCAAGCAGTACGAGCTTCTAATACTTTTCATAAATAGAGTGGGAGGATTTCATGTTTGATATTGAGGAGGGCTGAGAAAATGTCAAACTGTTCAAAACACATTTATTCAGAACATTCTGTGCCACAAACTGTTCTAATCTAAAACCTACATCAATATCATAATGCAATGGCTTGGAAAATTTTAGAAATTTCTGGAGATTTTGCAGATAGAATTTTCTGCATACATCTGATGCCATACTGAAGAATGTTACATAACTGCTTGTCAACAGTTACATTTTCCAAAGGTGATTCTATTTCTTTACATCTTCATTGGGCTTGCCTGTTTTAGAGTTTCCTTATATTCTGGAACATAACTGAGAAACCCAAGCTCAACCCAAATGTACCCAAAACTAAAGGTTGTAATGGAAAGAAAAAATATGAAAGGGATTTGAATCAATATTAATGGGAAAAAGGCACCAGCTATTTAATTATCCTTACCTGAATAGACTAACATACTATATTTCTGTCCAAAAGGGATTTTGTGTGGGGATGGGTTGCACATGAGATGATCTACAATATGGTTATATGAGTATATTTAAACTGGATCTATACAATACTGTGGTGCCTGTGCCTCGCACTCTTCTGATACTCCTATGACTAATCACTAAAGCTTTTATTGTATATTATTAAGGAGGTCATTTTTCATAACAAATTTTTCTGGAGTTCTCCATTTTAGGTCTCCAAACAGCTGGTGGCTATATGTCAAAAATAATTAGCACAACCTGCTGTGCTCACCAAAAATGCTAAATTGCGGTCTAACCAAAGGCACTTAGCATAACTAAAGTTCTCAGTAAAGAGGCAGTGTATCTTTGGGATTGTTGAAATGGATATGCAGGAATTACATTTTTAAAATAGCCTTTTGCTAGACATGCCAAAAGAAAGGATAGATAATCGAAACCCCAATCCATCAAAAGGGTGCCACAAAATCCACAACACTGGCCTCCAATACTGTAGCAGTATTATTCAAATTGATTTGAATCAATTAATAAATCAATCTCTCTCTCTCTATTTGATTTTACCCTTCACCTTTAACCTCTGATTGACTTCCTTTAACCTTTTACCTTCAACCTTTAACTCTTATCCATCACCTTTAAACTCCCCTTGTTGGATGTACTGTGGAATTTTTCAGTCCCATCATCCTCATCAACCCCTAAACAGGAAATGACATCAGACTTAATATAAATAGCTATATGTCTGTTTTTCATGCCACATACAATCTGTCTGGAAATATACCCCAGTTCACACTGGGTTGGATTTTTCAATTTCCTTACCCATGGCAGAGTTTTCATGGTAAAATAGCAGCAGTTCCTATGTTTATAATAAAGATTATCAGTTCCCATCGTGCAGTGTGTGTAGCTCACTGGAAACCGGGAGTGACATTAGTAACACACAAAATGCTGGTGGCATTCAGAAGACCACGCAGCATCTATGGCAAAGTTACATATGAATGGGACTAACTGCCGCACCATTTTGTCTTCCATCATGATGATACCTGATATGCATAAAGGGTCTTGGCCCAAAATGTCAACAGTTTACTCTTTTCCGTAGATGCTGTCTGGCCGGCCGCCAGCATATTGTGTGTGTCACTTGTCCAGCATCTGCAGGTTTTCTCTAGTTTTTGATGATTCTGGTAGTTTTGCTTACTCCATGCAGGTTGGTCTTTTATAAAGAACAAACACAACATGGTGTCAGGAGTCAGCGTGAGGTCTAAATATGAAGAGTAGTTGAATACCACAAGCACCTAAGAAAGAGACGCTAGTTCTGACAGAGAGAAGCTGCCAGCAAGAGAGCATGCTGTCTCAAAGTTCACCAAGAAAATGAGGCAAAAGCCTAAATATCTCCTCAATGGATAACCTAGGTTGTCCCATAGTTATGCAGTTTGCCGGCAATCTAGCCGATATTGGAAACACTTCAAACAGCGATTCAATACATTGCGGCAAACAGAGCTGGTGGGATGGAGGAAAAATTGAAAGCGTCTATGCACACGTAATTTGTGAAGATGCTTCGGACATCTATAACAGCTTTCAAATTGACATTGGACACTCTCGTGGCAAAGTTCAAGTATTTTGTCCCAAATAAAAACCACATTTGGAAGATATACAGGTAGTCCCCGAGTTACGAACGTCCGACTTACGGATAACTCGTACTTACGAACCGAGGAAGGAGAACGTCGTCCGGCATTTTAAGTCGGATCACGACGCCGTCCGTCATTTTAAGTCGTTGCCGTTGACACTGTATTAAGTGTGTAACTTTGTAATTGGCTTAAACTTTTCTTAGCAAGATTCACCCTGACCCCCCCCCCCCACCATTCCAGTCAGCTGGTGACTCAGTGAGATCAGCGTTGGGCTCAACAACGAGAGTTTGATCCAGTGACAGACCACTCCCATTGCCAGGTTGATGTCGAGCGCGCAATTCGACCTCATAAAAAAAACACTGCCACCTCCAGTTTAAATTCCGACGCGGAATATTGTGGAGGATCAACTACAGTACCCAAACCCAGTAGAGCCCCCACTTGTCCCATTTAACCTGTCTCAGTGCGGTGGAGTTTAGGACCCGGGGAATTCAGTGAGGTGGTCCTTAGGACCCAGCGGACCTCGGGAGCAGGCAGAGCTCGGGACCCGCCACCCACAGTGTTTCTGTTCCGTTGATGGGAAGAGATCGCAATTGAAAATGAAATGGAAATAATAAAGCATTTGGAAAGAGTTGAAATGCCATTGGTCATTAGAAAGGTGTTAGGCTACAGTCGGTCAATGATCCGAACAATTTTAAAGGATAAAGTGAGAATAATGGTGCATGTGAAAGGCTCTGCCCTGATGAAAGCTCTAATTATTACTAAGCAACGCAGTATGGTTTAATTAATGGAATACTTACGTTTCGTAAGTGTTTTATATGCATAGAAAAGTAAAATATATACTAAGATGAACGTTTGACTAACTGACGCTAAATAAAACCGGATGTACTTGTTCCAACTTACGTACAAATCTGACTTAAAGACGGACTTGGGAACAGAACTCATACGTAACCCGAGGACTGCCTGTAAATCATTTTCTTGCGAGCAGAGGCAAGGTGTTTGCTTTAACCAATACTTATCTGAGCTTCACACACTAAATCCTGTGAGTTTAGAGACTTGAGAGACTCGCTAGTCAGAGTCAAAATAGTTTGTGGAATCCCAGATATTTTCTCAGAAAAAGCAAGCCACATGAAAAAGATTTAACGCTAGAAAAGGCGATGAATATCTGTTGGGCAGCGGAGACTACACAATCTGAAACTAAGGACCTGCCCAGGGCAGAAACACCAGTACATGCTGTGAAAACAGAGGGGCAGAGCACAAGGCAATTCCCAAAGCACTGCATAGGAAAGAGGTAGGATTCAACAGTAGTGCAGCAAACACGGAGGTAGGCACATTCCAAAGACGTGTCCTGCTTATGGAAAGTCCATCAATAATTGTGGGAAGAGGAATCATTTTGCAAAGCTGGGGCTACCAAGAGAAAGGTGCACACAGTTGCTGAGGAAATGGAAAAAGTTTTTCTAGATTGCTGGTGCTGATAAAGCAGAATGGATTGTTCCAGTGACTGAATGAGACATTAATTCCATTCCAGTTCATGGATGATTACAAAACTCTCAAAGTAAGAAACAAGATTTAGCCACAGAAGTTAAAAGTAACAGGCTATGTTGACAGGGCTGCAGGAGAGAACATTCCAGTAAAAGGAGGCTGTATAGTGATCTTCAACGACAAGGGCCAGCACTTAAAGGACCAGCTAGTAGCTGTGGAAAGAAAGTACTGCCAATATTATGTCTGAGTGCATATGAAAAGCTCAACCTGTTGAAAGAAGTTTTCGTAGCGGCTTCACAGACCAAAGATGACCACACTTCACTCATGGAAGAGTATGCAAATGTCTCTTCATTTGGGCTTGGACGCTTACCTGGTGTACACAGAATGCTGGAGGAACTCAGCAGGCCAGGCGGCATCTATGCACAGCTTGCTGAGCTCCTCCAGCATTCTGTGCGTGTTGTTCGGATTTCCAGCATCTGCAGATTCTGGAGTACACAAAATCCATGAGACAGTAGCTCCTGTTCTCCATGCAGGCGGGAAAGTTCCATTTGCACTTAGAGACAAACTTACACAAGAACTAGCACAAGTAGTTGACATGATATGGAATGTCAATTTGAAATTAAATAAAGAGAAATGTGAGTTTGGAGTTAAGACTCCAGCCTTCACAGGAGATGCTATATCAGTAGAGGGGGTGAAACCTGACCCTAGAAAGATGTCAGCCACTGAGAACACAGATAGACCCCAAAACCAAGAGCAGGTGAGGCACTTCCTCAAGATGGTGACTCAACTGGCTAAGCTCACCCTCTGAATGTTTACAGTGTCAGCACCACTTAGGTCACTCTTGGAACAGTAAAATGAGTGGATTTGGTCTCACAAGCAAGAAGACTGTTTCCAGAGGCTGAAAGGGATCCTAACTGAAGAGCCCATGCTGAAGTTTTATGATCCAGAAAGGCGTAATACGATCTTGGCAGATGTGTCCCGGTTTGTCCTTGGATCATTAATACTACAGCAGCATGATGACACATGTCAACCTGCGGCTTATGCATCAAGGCTCTAACAAGTGTGGAAGCCAACTATGCACAGAAAGGGAAAGAGCTTCTTCCCAGCACATATGCATGTGGAAGGCTCCGTCAGTATATCTATGCACAAGCTATTGAAGTGGAGACAGACCATAAACCACTGGTCTCAATTATGTCCAAACCACTGAATGACCATCCCATGAGGATACAGTACCTGTTGATAATGCTGCAGAAACATGATGTGAAGATAACCTACACACTAGGAAAATATATGCTTGCTGCTGATGTGCTGTCTCGTACAGTCAACTCGAAAGTAAAGAGTGACCAAGAGATGAATGTAGATATACAGGCCTGTGTTGATACGACCCAGTATATCCCAATAATGCAGATCAGATTAGGAAAGCAGCAATCACAGATGAAACAATGAAAGGACTCAAAGAGACGATGCAGGAAGGATGACCAGCAACTAAGAATGACAGTCCAATGTGTATTCTGGATTACTGGGCATGCAGAGCTGAACTGTCAGTAGTGGAAGATATGGTCTTCGAAGGGAACAGGTTTGTGATTCCAGTGTCACTACACAATTAAATGCTCCAGAAGATACAGCACATGAAGGGCACCTTGGTGAAAAATGTAAATGAAGAGCTCGTGAACTGATACACTGGCAAAGAATGAACCAAGATGACTGCTTCATGTTAGATACTATATGTCTTCCCTGTAGACCAAAGCAGCAAGCTGGACTGCTTACACCATACTCTGTACCAGACAGGCCATACTTCAAAGTTGGAGTGGATTTGTTTGATTGTAATGGGCAGTCACATTGTGGTAACAGACAACTTTTCCAATTAAAAGCAGTCATTGACTTCCTGAAAACTGTGTTTGCAGGGAATGGAGTTCCATATGAGGTGCTATCAGACAATGGTCCACAATTCTTGAGCCATGAAATTCATTCCTTTGCCAATGATTGGGGTTTCAACATATAACTTCAAGCGTACATCACCCAAAACCTATTGGCCTATCAGAGCATTCAGTCAAGGTAGTGCAGGGTCTCACAAAGAGAGCACAGAGTGGAGAAGAAGATCACTGAAGTCTGATGATTTATAGAAGTGTGCCACTGCAGAATGGCATTTCACCAGTTCAAGTGCTGAGGAGTAATCCAGAATGTTGATGAGCTTGCTACCATTCCTGAGCACGAAAACCTGATGATATGTAAAGGAGCACATGAGGTTAAGTTGGCTAAAGTAAATGGGAAGGGAAAATAGTATCATGACAAGATCGTGAAAAGCCTACCAGTCCAGAAGCCTGGAGATTAATCTGAGATCACAATTCTGGCACTTAGTCCATGCAAGGATATGTGCAAGAGGAAGTGGCTGCACATTCCTATCAGATCCAGACCAAGCGAGGAATACCTTTGTTACCACAATGTGACTCTGCCCATTACAATCAAACAAATCCACTCCAATTTTGAAATACGGCCTGTCTGGTACAGGGCATGGTGTAAGCAGTTCTACTTGTGGATCTATGATGACAAGCTCCAACCCAAAGTTGTGACACATCACCTGTCAGTACACCAAAGGGGCCAGCAGATATAAAGAATAAACTAGTTGATTAGAATTCTCAGAAAGACTCAAAAATAAATACACCAAATGCAAGCAATATACCCGTAGAAACATATAGCAGATCAAAAAGGAAAATTTAAACACCTCAGAGACTGACTGTGAGTTGCTGATTGAATAAGGGACTATATTTATTCATTACAATTGGAGTTCATGTAAATATCTGTGTTGGAAAGATCATTACAATTGACATTACTGCAAATACTGTATCTTTGTTGGAAAGCATTATTGGTTCTTGCAGGTTTGTGAGGACATAGAATTGCTTATTTTTCTTTAAAGGGAGAAGATGTGTTATCATGTGTGTACATAATAAAGAACTTCAATGCCCAGCATGCAATGCAAGTGATTCACTGGGAACTGGGAGTGACATTGCTGAACTGGTGGCATGCATTAAAGTGTGGAGCGGGAAGCCATCATGTCTAGAGTGTCTGAATAAAAGTGTTAGTTTTTTTTATATACACAAGTTTTTTTTTATCAAGAACAAACAGTTTCAGCAATCATTTCATCACTATCACCTCAAAAGCAGATGATGATGGGGATGAGATGCTGATACTCACACCTAATGAGTGAATTTAACAAAACACCTGATGGCTATACATTTCTACCATAGGTTTTAATAATCTCAGGGGAGTTAAAAAAGACATAATTTGAAGAGTATTGCCAAAAGAACAAAGGGAAAGCTGAGGAGAATTATTTTGTACAGTGTATTTCAAATATCTGTAAAACACTATAGAATCAAGAATTTTAAAAGAGGGATTGTTACGAACCCCGTAACTGGGTCATTTACCAGCAAAGATAGAGAGGTCCATTGAAGTCTGATGGTACTATTTTTAACAGTATTTATTGATAAAAATACACAAAAATAATATCAATGCAAACATACAGATCATATATGTCGTCAATACTAAATCTAAAAGTGCAGGTATAATAATAAACAATAAGAAATAGCTCTATCGTTGTCCAGGGGATAATGTATTGTCCGATGGAAATATAAAAGTCACTCAGTTCATTCAGGCTGCAGCTTTTTGGTTGGAGAGAGACAGATTTTAGAAACTTGCCAGCTTTTCCTTTTTATGATGTTGATCCTTCGAAATTTCGTTGGTGGTGGCCTCTTCGTTAGCTAAACTGTTCTTCCGTGGTAACCCACCAATTCCTAGGCAAAGGAAAAGGACGCACGCGGCCCCCCCCACCGGCTGTCGCTATTAAACATTGTCACGGGATTTCTAGCATTTCTCCTGGTGCGTCTGAAGGGGTTGTTCCCCAGACCCTCTTTTATCCTTACTCACGGGGTCTCAGATGTCAATCAGGTTGGGATGATGCAATCCCTCAACCAGCCCACTCTGGTCATTCCCTGAGGGCTTCAATAAATAGCACAGTACTCAATACACAATTCCGTCCCCAAGAAACAATGGCCGTTATCCGTGGCTTTGTCTTGCTGAGGGGCCAGGACACATTCCAAGCTTGAGGATTCTCTCTCATTTCCTGGGTCCCAGACCCAAATTAATAGCGATCTTGTGATTCTCACAAAGGAAGGGGCTACTTTGTACCCTTCGGCCCCTCAGAGTTGTGGCACTTTTGTAACAGGATTAATAAGTATTCTAGAAAGAACCATTAGAAAGGTTAATGAACTACAATGTCAGAGACTTGATCCCTATCCTTTAGGTTTATGCTGAGGATCTGGTTTGAATAATTGACAGATCCAGTAACATGTGTTTCTGTATTGTCAGTAATGTTTTGCGTAATTGTTATTAAGTCTTAGACTTATAGTCATGGAGCATAGAAACAGGCCTCGACCCATCTAGTTTTCGCTCTGGAGATAAGTAATAGCTTTGGTACTCAATTTTTTTGCTACATTCTTAATGAGAGAGAAATTGTTTACACAATAATTCAGGATTCAGGCTAGAGTAACTGCAATATATTTATTACAAAACATGAGTTGATTTGAGAAAATGTTGGTTGAATCTGCTACTTGAACTGTATTGTAATATGTAGATCTAGGACTGTAGTCCAAATATTATATACATTTGCATCAGCATCCAAGTCAGGAATAGAGTCATAGAAAAGTACAGCACAGAAACAGGCCCTTCAGTCCATCTAGTCCATGCCGAACCATTTAAACTGCTTACTCCCATCGACCTGCAGTGCAACAAGAACCCTCCATACCCCTACCATTCATCTACCCATCCAAACCTACACATTGAAGTCAAGCTTGCATGCACCACTTTCACTCATTATGCTCTGAGTGATGTTTCCCCTTAAACTTTTCACCTTTCACCTTTCTCTGCTAGATTATGTACTGCATTGAATTGTTGCTGCTAAGTTAACAAATTTCGTGTCACATGCCGGTGATAATAAACCGGATTCTGATTCTGATTAACCTATAACCTTCCATGTCACTCTTATCCATATAATTATCCAAACTAATTTTGAATGTTGAAATCAAAACCACATTCACCTCTCGCACTGGCAGCTTGTTCCACACTCACACCATCCTTTGAGTGAAGAAGTTCCACCTCAGGTTCCTCTTAAATACCTCACCTTTCACACTTAAACTATGACCTCAGTGGAAAAAAGCCCATTTGCATTTACCCTATCTGTAGTGTTCTTGCACAGGTGTAAAAAAACTCTGAACTAAACACGCAGTATAAACCGAGTCAATGAGGCGCGATCCCAGTAAGATTGACCGTTTACTGTTCACTCTTCCACATAAACATATGGTGAAAACTGTTGATAAAACAATACAAAATATATACAGTATTTGTTTCCTTTTTGGCATCACATTTCCATCATAAATACTTACAAAAGTAAAACTACAACAACTATATTACATTAAAGTTCAACATACAGTCAGAATCTACCTACGCCATCGACTGGCTTTAAATACACTTCAACACAAACTATCCGCAACTCTTTAAATAACAAAGAACATAAACTTTATCAACCGTCATTACTTTTAACAGAATCAGCATTAACATTTTAAATTCAACACATCGATTATCTCATGAACTTATGGCGTTGCTTCTCTGATGTTTCTAGTGTGTAGAAAGAAAACCTTTCTCGCGCTGATCCTGCACGCACAAGCCCCCTCCTTCCCGTTTCTCCAAACCGGTATTTTCCCACAAGATGCAGCGAAACCAGGTGTGACATCATCGCATGCCATGATATATCACAGACAATGAATTTACTTTAAACAACCTTAACTTTAACTAAAAAATAATTACAAATGAATTAATAAAGCGAAAATATAATAAACTAAACAAATGCCTTAAAGGCAACACTATCTATAACCCTCATAATTTTGTATACCTCTATCAAATCTCCTCTCATTCTCCTATGCTTCTTCAGTCCTTCCCTATAACTCAAATCCTCAAATCCCTGCAAATTTTCTCTGTACTCTTTCAATCTTAATGGTATCTTTCATGTAAGTAGTTGACCAAAGTCAGTATGATTTCCTTAAGGGGACATCTTGTTTGACAGATCTGTTGGAATTCTTTGATGAAATAATAGGCAGGATAGACAAAGGAGAGTCAGTGGAATTTGCTTACTTGGATTTTCAGGTGTTTAACAAGGTGCCACATATGAGGCTTCTTAACTAGATAAAAGCCCATCGTATTACAAGAAAGGACTAGAATCGATAAAAGATTGGCTGACCGCTGAAGTTAAGGAGCAATAATAGAGGAGGCCTTTTCTGGTTGGCAGCCAGTAATTTTTGGTGCTCCACAGGAGTTGGTGCTGGGATCGCTTCTTTTCATGTTATATGTCAATGATTTGGATGATTTACTTTATTTAGCGATACAGAATGAATTAGGACCTTCTGGCCCTTTGAGTCACACAAGACAACCCCCGATCAATCCAATTAACCCTAATCACAAGAATATTTGCAATGACCAATTTACTTACCTAGTAAATTTTTGGACTGTGGGAGGAAACCAGAGCATTTGGGGAAATCCCAGCATACCACGGGGAGGAGATACAGGCTCCAGAATTGAACTTCAAGCCCCAAACACCACAAGCAGTAATAACGTGGCACTATCCACTACTCTACTGATGGAATTGATGGCTTTGTGACCATGTTTGTAGATGGAGTGGTCAGTAGTGTTGAGGATGCAGAAGATTGCAAAAGGACATAGATTATGGCAAAGATGTGGCAGATGGAATACAGTGTACGGTCATGCACTTTGGCAAAAGGAATAAAGGTTTGGAATATTTTCTAAATGGGGAGCAAATTCAGCAAGCAGAGGTGCAAAGAGACTTGGGAGACCTTGTGCAGGATTTTCTAAAGGTTAACTTGCAGGTTGAGTTGGTATTAAGGAAGGTCAATGCAATGTTAGCATTTATTTTGAGAGTACTAGAATTCAAAAGCAAGGTTGTAATACCGAAATGTTATAAGCCATTGATCAGACTGCAGAGAGTATTGTATGCAGTTCTGGGTGTTTAAGAAAAGACATGCTAGCACTGGAAAAAGTCTAGAGGGGGTTCGTAAGAATGATCCTGGGAATGAAAGGGTTCACATATGAGGAGTATCTGATGGCTGTAGCCCTGTACTCACTGAAGTTTAGAAGAATGAGGGGGATTTTTTTTGAAACCTGTTGAATATTGAAAAACCTAGCGAGGTGGACATGGCGAAAATGTTTCCTATAGTTTTGAAATCAGAAACCAGAGCGTACAGCCTCAGAACAGAAAGGTGTCTGTTAGGAATAGAGGATTTTCTTTAGGCAGAGGATTGTTCATTTGTGGAGTTCATTACTATGGAAAGCTGTAGAGGCCAAGTCATTGTGCATATCTATGCCTCTCATAATCTTTCAAACCTCTATTAGATCTCCCTCAACCTCTACTGCTCCAGAGAAAACTACCCAAGTTTGTCCAGCCTGTCTTGATAGTACCTGGCCTCTAAACCAGACAGCATGCTGGTAAACCTCTTCTGCACCCTCTCCAAAGACTCAACATCCTTCCTACAGTGGAGTGACCAGAACTGTATGCAATACTCAAGGTGTGGCCTAACCAGAGTTTTATTAGGAACATAGAAATATAAAACATAAAAGTTGTGCCGAACATGTCCCTACCTTAGAAATTACTAGGCTTACCTATAGCCTTCTATTTTACTAAGCTCCATGTACCTATCTAAAAGACTCTTCAAAGATCCTATCATATCCTTGATATGACAGCTGGAAGCAGATATTAAAAATACGATATTGCCACCATTTTAATTAGCCTAATTACTATCAGAATCAGATTTAATATCACTGGCATATGACATGAAATTTGTTAATTTTACAGTAGCAGTAAAATGAAATACATGATAGATAAATATAGAGAAAAATAGTCTGAGTTTCATTAAATATATATATGTCTTATTACATAGTTATGTTAAAATAGGTAGTGCAAAATAACAGAAATAATGAAGTAATGAGGTAGTGTTCATGGGTTCAATGTCTGTTAAGAAAGCAGATGGCAGAGGGGAAGAAGCTGTTCCTGAATCACTGAGTGTGTATCTTCAGGCTTCTGTACCTCCTTCCCAATAGTAGAACTGTGAAGAGGGCATATCCTGGGTGGTGGGGTCCTTAATGATGGACACCGCCTTTCTAAGACACCACTCCTTGAAGATGTCTTGGATACTATGGAGGCTGGTACCCATGATAGAGCTGACTAATTTTACAATCTTGGGCCACATCATCTTCAAAATACATGTGATCTCTTTTATACTGAAAGGTAGAAATTTTCTGTGTACAAACATGAAGTCAACTTAATCCGAGTACAGTCACACATTGTGTTTCATGCACTCCTATAGATGTGTTTTTCCCCCCAGCAGAGTTTGAGTATAGAATTTGGCTGCTTGTAGAGTTCTGCATAGAGTGGCACAGGCCTCCAATGAAGTAGTGTGTGAACTCAAATGTTGTTGTGTGAATGAAGTCACTGGAGAAAAGTACTGGTAGATATGAAGCAGTTTCTTTATTCAGCAAAATGAGATACTGTAGGCATCATATGGAGACGTTTTTGGTCAAAAGGTCTCATTGGTCCAGTGTGGGGCTCAATATTTTATGTGCTAAACATTAAAAGACTATTTGATATTTACTATACACAGACTACACCTCCTGATTTGCACCCACACCACAGACATTGAAATGAATTTTAATCAGCATTGTATGGTTTGTGATATCCAGCTTTTAGGAAGCTGTTGTTCTGTAACTTTCATTCAGATTTGAAGATTGGTGGCTGGAGTTGTTTGCTAAATGTAAATGTGCCAAACCCAAAAATCCATTTTCATGACCCTCCTAGACAAAACTGGTTCTAGGAAAGGCCACCCTTAAGGAGGATATACTCAAATAAACCAGCAGGAATACCCTGCCTTGGAATTCGACCCCCCCCCCCAATTAATTCATTTGTATCCGCATCTGTATCAGGGTTGGGGTGTTCTCTATTTGAATGACTGCAAGGATCTCTCCCTGGTGGCAATCCTTTCTGAACAATCCAGTCAGTCACTGGCCAGATTGCTGAAAGGGCTCATTTGTATTCACTCTCCATTCTGGCTGGGGATGACCATCTTCAGAGGCCATGTGCAATTGTCTGGAATGTTATTGAAGTTGTGGAATCTACTGTCTCTGCTTTAACTTAAATCCCTCCCTATCTATTTTCCCTAATATATTTTTTATTCTATGCTTTTCAACTAATCATCTACCTTTGCAACCAACCTTCATTTCAGAGTACCATTACCATTACACTTCAGCATGCTATTCATGGGGTTCTGTCAGTCCTGTCATTGTCTTCTGCCTTTGATTTTCTGTGGGTGTATTTCCATCAACTGTGGTCAGGTCTGATGTAGCTGACAGGTTCTTTTAAGTTTTCTGTAATAACATGTTTACTCGATATGGTTCATTCCCTGCTCTGTCTATAGGAGCAACAAGAAGGTGAGTTGTACGGTTTAACCTGCATCCAGAGTTTCCATTCGTTGAAACTGCACAGGGACACAAGTGTCATTTGTTAAAGGTACCATTTGTGGTCCTACCCATCTGAGAGCAAACCCTGCCCTTTCAGGCAGCACCCTCACCATGACATGGTCACCTGTCTGTTGAAGGACATTTCCCTTTGGCTCTCTCTGATCAGCAACATGTTTTGCTCAGTCCTTCAACACTAAGTTGGTTACAAAGGTCTTTCACATACTGTGACATTCCATCCCTATAAGCCTGAGGCTCCCCACAACACGTAATTACCCATAAGGGAGTTGCATTGTTTGACCCATCAATAATTCGTAAGAGCTGAGACCTAGCATGCAGTTCAGGTTTGCTCATAATCTCATCAGGATTCCTGGTAATACATCAACCCATGTCTTATCAGTTTCAGCTACAGCTTTGGCTAAAACTTTCTTGATTGTTTGGTTCATCCTTTCTACCATTCCTGAACCCTGAGGGTGGTAGGGTATGTGGAACTGTTGTCAAATCCCTCACAGTCAATGCATTTCCTTCATCACTCTCGCTGTGAAAAGTGCTCTCTGATCCGAATCTACCTAGACTGGGGTTCGCCACCTTGGGAGGATTTCCTCAACTAAAATCCTTGCAGTGGTGTTGGGGAAAGCCTCTACTCATTGGGTGAAGAGGTCCATAATTATTAGACAGAATCTTTTCTCCCTTTTTTTTGGCAAGAGCCCCATGAAGTCCATTTTGAGGGTCCCTTCAGCAATGCTGGTTTGCCATCTGTAGCTTCACTAGGGTTATGCTGAGCATAAGCGATACAAGGTGGCAGGATTTCTCATCATCCCCGCCTATCCCTGGCCACCACCAGTTCTGCCAGAGGGTTGTAATCATGCTCTGCCTTCCCTGATGCATCACCCCATGATATAGCTTCAACAGTGTCTGCCTAATACATGGTGGTACCACGACTCCTTCCTCCCCATGTGTCCAGCTCGCATCTGCTCCCACCTTTTCTCCCTTGCTCCTTCTGCCTCCACCTCTTCATGTAATTTTACTAAACAGGCTTCCGTCATTTCTTTATGCACATTTGCAATTTCAATTCCTCTTGTTCTTCTGCTACCTTCTTTGTAGTAATGTCTGCCCACTCATTTCCTTTCTGCTTCATACTATCCCCTTTCTGGTGAGCTTTTTTTTAACCATTGCCACCTCTGCTGGCAGACTCACTGCTTTCAGCAGCTGATGTATTAGGTTATCGTGCTGAATACCTGCCCTTCTGCTATCAGTGTCTGCTCTCAGCCTCCTGTATTCAGGGACTCTACAATGGTATGGGGTGTGTATAGTATGAGTTGGCCCATCATTACAACAGGTCCACTTACCCACACTGCTCACACAATGCAGTCTATAGCTGCTACACAACATGGAAGTCCTACTAAAATGGGTATCTTTTTGCTTGAATAATAGGCCTCTGAATTTCTTGTGTCCTCATGGTCCTGCACCACTACTGCATTGTGGCACCCTTCCTCATTGCTGCAGTATAGGTGAAAAGGGCAAGCCGCATCTAGTAATTTTAGTGCAGGTGCAGAGACCAGGGCTTTCTTGATATTTGTAAAAGCCTTTTCCTCATATGGCCCCCATCTTACTTTGTTTAGAGGGGCTTCCATCTTTTAATCAAGGCCTGTGCCAGAGCCACTAGTCCTGAGAACTATGATATGAAATGATGGCAGCAAATAGACCAATTACCTTCCTCACTTGCCTTAACATTTACTAGGCTGGGTATGAAGCTGATTGCCAAACATCCTTGGACTAGTACAGGTGTCGGCAACCCACGGCTCCGGAGCCACATGCGGCTCTTTCATCTATGTGCTGCGGCTCCCTATGGCTTTGGAAAATAAATGATGAGTATTTAATTAAAATGTATTTTATGTTAGTTTGTTAGTTTTTGAAATGTAATTCTAAATTTGAAGATTATGGTGATTTTGTACAATCTAAACAAAATGTGTTTTTTGTCGCGATTAATATACGTCACCACGGCCAATGCCTGACACCCGCCAGTGCGCGATTTCTTTAATTTTTCGATCCAAGGTAGGCTAACTATGGAGAATTCTAAAAAAAGAAAAGTGACTGAAGAAAACAGAGCGTTTAATGATACGTGGGCAGATTCATTTGCTTTCACTGCTGACGAGACTGGTTTACTGGTATGCTTAATATGCAATGAGAAACTAGCAAACAACAAAAAATCAAAAGTCGCAAGACATTTTCAGAATAAACACGAAGCTTTTGCTCAAAAATATCTGGATGGAGATGAGAGAAAAAAAAGCCGTTTCGGAACTGGTGCGGAAGGTCGATCTGAGCAAAAATCATTTCAAGAAGTGGATGATGTCTGGAAAATCAGTGACAAATGCTAGTTTTGTTACTGCTCAGGAAATAGTCAGGCACGGGAAGCAGTTTACAGATGGTGAATATATAAAGGAATCTTTCATTAAGATTTCAGAACATCTATTCATGGACTTTAAAAACAAGAGTGAAATTGTGCAGAAAATCAGGGATATGCCCCTCTCTGCAAAGACTGTCAAAGACAGAACCATAAAAATGAAAGAAGACATCAGAAGACAGTAAATTAAAGACATCAATTCAGCTGTGATCTACTCGATTGCCTGTAACAACTCTAAAGACAAATGTGATATTGAACAAATAGCGCTGTTCTGCCTGTATGTAAACTCTGCCGGGCCACAGGAAGAAATGATAGAGTTGATACCTCTAAAAGTTCAAACGGGGGGGAGGACATCTCTGAGGCTGTCTTGAATTGTTTAAGAGCCAAAGTAATAAAGACCACCCACCTGGAGTCAGTAGCTACTGATGGGGCACCAAGTATGACAGGAGCGCACAAGGGATTTGTGGCTTTACTGCAGAAGTCACTGGACAGAAAGCTGCTGACATTTCACTGCATCTTGCACCAAGAGGCACTGTGCGCTCAAACATTTCCTCCAGAATGCACAGAAGTAATGGATGTTGTCATTCAGATTGTCAATAAAATAATGGCAAAGAGTTTAAATCACCGTCAATTCCGTTTGTTACTGGACGAGCTGGAAAGCTCATATTCTGATCTCCTGCTGCACAACAAAGTCCGGTGGCTGTCAAGAGGGGAGGTGCTGAAACGCTTTGTCGCGTGTCTGGAAGAAGTGAAAACTTTCCTGGGCAGCAAAGTTCTCACCTTTCCTGAGCTGGAACAGCCAGAGTGCCTGTAAAAGCTACACTTCATGGTAGACATGACAGCGCACCTGAACACTCTGAACAAGGCTCTTCAGGGGAAAGGACGCACAGCCCTGCACATGTTGGAGGATGTTTTGGCATTTGAGCGCAAGTTGACAGTGCTTGCCAGAGATTTACAGAAAGGCACATTGTCTCACTTCCCCAATTTGAGAGAGTTCAAACAAGCTCACGACATGATAAATTCGGAGTATTTACATTCTGCAATCATCGCAATGCAAACATCGTTTGGGAAACGCTTCTGTGAGTTCAGAGAGGAAAAAAACACATTATCCTTCCCGGTCACTCCCCTAAGCATCGAGCCATCCCTACTGAATACGACTGCATTGGCAGGTGTGAGTCAACCCGATCTTGAGATGGAACTGGCCGACATAGCCGACAAAGACATATGGGTGTCCAAGTTTAGACGCTTGACAGCAGACCTTGAAGATGTTGCCCGTCAGAAGGCCGTTCTTGCTCAGAATCACAAAGGGAGTGATATTGAAAACCGTCTCAAACCGGACAAACTTGTGTTCGAAACATGGAATGCTATCCCAGACATTTATGTAAACATTAAAAAGTATGCGCTTGGAGTCCTGTCGATCTTTGGATCCACATATGTATGTGAGCAGGTGTTCTCCAACATGAACTTTATTAAAAACAAACATCGCGCACGCCTCACAGGTGACAGCTTGCGATTCTGTGTAAAGATGAAGGTGACGTCATACAGCCCTGATCTGCAGATGCTGTGCGCTGAGGTCCAGGAGCAGAAATCCCATTAACCAAGAATGATAAATATTTTAATTGCCTATTATTTTACGTATATTCATATTTTTCATTGTTCAGTGAAATAGTCCTTTTATTTTTCAGGATGACAGCTGGCTGACGTTATTTTTGGTTTGCTGCTGGCGGACAATTTAAGTTCGGCGTTTTTCATAAATACAAGAAGGACTCAAATAGACATTGAGTATTTTACTTAAAAGTAACCTTCAACCCAACGTCTTTTTTTCGGAGTTCAAAATGTTTTTGTTGCATGCAGAAATGTAATTTCATTTTCTCTGCAGGAGTTCATCGATTTCATAAATGCAACACATTATAGTTTGTTTATACATAGCATAAAGGCAAAAAAAACGTTGTATGCAGTGTTGTTTCATTTTAAATGTCAGACGGGTTGTGTGGCTCCCAGTGTTTTCTTTTCTGTGGGAGACGGGTCCAAATGGCTCTTTCAGTGGCAAAGGTTGCCGACCCCTGGACTAGTAGATAAGTGGAGGGGTAGGTAGTGCTGAGGAAGCAATGTGATTGCAACAGGACTTAGACAAATCGGAAGAATGGGCAAAAAATTGGCAGATGGGATAGTGTTTGGAAATGTATGCTAATGCATTTTGGTAAAATGAACAATTGTGCATTCATTTCGAAGGGAATAGACTAAAAGCAAGGAGATAACGCTGAGCCTTTATAAGACACTAGTCAGGCTGCACTTGGATTATTGTCAACAGTTTTGTGCCCCACATCTCAGAAAGGATGTGTTGTCGTTGGAGAGAGCCCAAAGGAGGTTCACAAGGATGATTCCAGGAATGAAGGAGTTAACATATGAGGAGCGTTTGGCAGCTTTGAGTCTGTACACACTGGAATTTAGAAGAATGTGTGGGGGATCTCATTGGAACCTACTGAGTTGAAAGGACTAGATAGGGTGGATGCGGAGAGGATGTTTCCTATGGTGGGGGGGGGGGGATCCAGAACTAGAGGGCACAACCTCAATATTGAGAGGTGACCTTTTAGAACAGAGGTAAGGAGGAATTTTTTTAGCCAAAGAGTAGCGAATCTGTGGAATGCTCTGCCACAGACTGCAGGGCAGGCCAAGTCCATGCATATATTTAGGGTGGAAGTTGGTACTTTGCAATCGATCAGGGCATCAAAGGATATGGTGAGAAAAATGAGGTGGAATGAGATACGGGATCAGCCATGTTGGAATGGCAGAGCAGACTGGATGGGCTGAATGTCCTAATTCTGCTCCTATGCTGTATGGTCTTATGGTCTTATATCCGCTTCCACGGCCGTTGCCGGCAGCCCATTCCACACACTCACCACTCTCTGAGTAAAAAAACTTACCCCTGACATCTCCTCTGTACCTACTCCCCAGCACCTTAAACCTGTGTCCTCTTGTGGCAACCATTTCAGCCCTGGGAAAAAGCCTCTGACTATCCACATGATCAATGCCTCTCATCATCTTGTACACCTCTATCAGGTCCCCTCTCATCCTCTTTCGCTCCAAGGAGAAAAGGCCAAGTTCACACAACCTGTTCTCGTAAGGCATGCTGTCCAATCCAGGCAACATCCTTGTAAATCTCCTCTGCACCCTTTCTATGGTTTCTACATCCTTCCTGTAGTGAGGCGACCAGTACTGAGCACAGTACTCTGAGTGGGGTCTGACCAGGGTCCCTTATAGCTGCAACATTACCTCTCAGCTCCTAAATTCAATTCCACAATTGATGAAGGCCAATACACCACACACCTTCTTAACCACAGAGTCAACCTGTGCAGCTGCTTTGAGCATCCTATGGACTCGGACCCCAAGATCACTCTGATCCTCCACACTGCCAAGAGTCTTATCGTTAATACTATATTCTGCCATCATATTTGACCTACCAAAATGAACCACTTCACACTTATTTGTGTTGAACTTCATCTGCCACTTCTCAGCAAAGTTTTGCATCCTATCAATGCTCTGCTATATCCTCTGACAGCCATCCACACTATCCACAACACCTCTGTGTCATCAGCAAACTTACTAACCCATCCCTCCACTTCCTCATCCAGGTCATTTATAAAAATCGCGAAGAGTAAGGGTCCAAGAACAGATCCCTGAGGCACTCCACTGGTGACATAGAGGAGTAGGAGTAGGAGCAGGAGTAGGCCATTCAGCCCTATGAGCCTGCACCGCCATTCAGCATGATCATGGCTGATCATCCAACACTGAACCCTATGCCTGTTTTCTCTCCATACCCCCGATCCCTTTAGCCACAAGGGCCATATCTAACTCCCTCTTAAATATAGCCAATGAACTGGCCTCAACTGTTTCCTGTGGCAGGGAAATCCACAGATTCACCACTCTCTGTGTGAAGAAGTTTTCTCAGTCCTAAAAGGCTTCCCCTTTATCCTTAAACTGTGACCCCTCGTTCTGGACTTCCCCAACATCGGGAACAATCTTCCTCAATCTCGCCTGTCCAATCCCTTTAGAATTTCATACATTTCAATAAGATCCCCCCTCAATCTTCTAAATTCCAGCGAGTGTAAGCCTAGTTGATCCAGTCTTTCTTCATATGAAAGTCCTGCCATCCCAGGAATCAATCTGGTGAACCTTTTTTGTACTCCCTCTATGGCAAGAATGTCTTTCCTCAGATTAGGGGACTAAAACTGCACGCAATACTCCAGCAGTGGTCTCACCAAGGCCTTGTACAACTGCAGTAGCACCTCCCTGCTTCTGTATTCGAATCCTCTTGCTATGAATGCCAACATATCATTTGCCTTTTTCACCGCCTGCTGTACCTGCATGCCTACTTTCAATGACTGGTGTACAATGACACCCAGGTCTTGTTGCACCTCCCCTTTTCCAAATCAGCCATCATTCAGATAATAATCTGTTTTCCTGTTCTTGCAACCGAAGTGGATAACCTCATAATTATCTACATTAAATTGCATCTGCCATGAATTTGCCCACTCACCTAACCTATCCAAGTCACCCTGCATCCTCTTAGCATCCTCCTCACAGTTAACACCGCCACCCAGCTTCACGTCATCCGCAAACTTGGAGATGCTGCATTTAATTCCCTCGTCTAAATCATTAATATATATTGTAAACAACTGAGGTCCCAACACTGAGCCTTGCGGTACCCCACTAGTCACAGCCTGCTAATCTGAAAAGGTCCCGTTTATTCCCACTCTTTGCTTCTTGTTTGCCAACCAATTCTCTATCCACATCAATACCATACCCCCAATACCATGTGCTTTGGTTGGTGTAACCGACCTCCATGCAGAATATGACCTATCTACAACCACTCTTTGCCTTCTGTAGGCAAGCCAGTTCTGGATCCACAAAGCAATGTCCCCTTGGATCCCAAGCCTCCTTACTTTCTCAATAAGCCTTGCATGGGGTACCTCATCAAATGCCTTACTGAAATCCATAAACACAACCTCTACAGCTCTTCCTTCTTCAATATGTTTAGTCACATTCTCAAAAAATGCAATCAGGCTCGTAAGGCGCAACCTGCCCTGACAAAGCTATGCTGACTACTCCTAAACATATTATACCTTCCCAAATGTTCATAAATCCTGCCTCTCAGTATCTTCTCCATCAGCTTACCAACCACTGAGGTAAGACTCACTGGTCTATAATTTCCTGGGCTATCTCTACTCCCTTTCTTAAATAAAGGAACAACATCTGCAACCCCCCTATCCTCCGGAGCCTCTCCCGTACCCATTGATGATGCAAAGATCATCGCCAGAGGCTCAGCAATCTCTTCCCTCGCCTCCCACAGTAGCCTGGGGTACATTTCTTCCGGTCCCAGCAACATGCCCAACTTGATGCTTTTCAAAAGCTCCAACACATCCTCTTTCTTAATATCTACATGCTCAAGCTTTTCAGTGTGCTACAAGTCATCACTACAATCACTAAGATTATTATAAATTTATAAAGTTGTAACATAACATCTTAACTTTTGAACTCAATGCCTCAACTAATAAAAGTAAGCATTTCATAAGCCTTCTTAACCACCTTATCGACCTGTGTAGCCACTTTCATGAAGCTCAGAACTTGGACCCGAATTTCATTCTGCTCAGAGACACTCATGAGGGAATGTCCTTAACAATGTACTGTCTCCTTGTATTTGCCCTACTGAGGATCAACACCTCACATTTGTCTGGGTCAAACTCCATCTGCCATTTCTCTACCCATATCTGCAGCTGATCCATAACATGTTTTTTTCTTTGACAGTCTTCTAAGCTATTCATAACTCCACCAATCACCGATCTTCAAATTTACTAACCCACCCATATACATTTTCATCCATTACATCACAAAAAACAATCCTTGTTGAACACCACTAATTACAGACCTGCTGCCTGAATAAGTCCCTTCGACTACTACTGTCTGTCCTCTATGTCCAAGCTGGTTCTGGATCCAAACAGCCAATTCATCACAGATCCCATGCATCTTAATCTTCTGGATTGGCCTCCCATGAGGGACTTCGTCAAAATGAAAGAGAATAGAATCAGTCTGAGAGGAGTAAGCTTTAATGGGAACCCAAGGGGCAATTTTTATTTTAAGAGTGGCTTACATGGGAACTTTCTGCCAGAGGAAGTGGTGGAGTATGATACAATCATTATGTTTGAGAGAGATATTTAGATGGACACTTGAATAGGCAAGGCATAGAAGGATATAGACCCACAGCAGGCAAAGAAAATGGAGCTGGTGGGATGTGGGATTAAGGGTCCATTGTATGTTGCACCAGTTTTCATCTTTAAAAGCAGTAGAGCAACGTGAGGCAGGGAGGTTATATGATTATCTTCATGTGCATCAGGGATTAATTTATGAAAATGAGGGTAATGAAATATAAAGATAATTAGTAACAGGTTGGTACCTATCAGTTTAAATCAGGGACATCAACCCATTGATTTGGTACTGCAAATTGATTAAATGATCTCCTCTTGCCATTAAACTGGAAGTTATGACACCCAGTAAATGTGATACTTTATCGTGCTGCTGATCAGAAGATCGGGGTTCAATTCTTGCCACTGTCTGTAAGGAGTTTGTATCTTTTCCTTCTGCATGTGTGGATTTTCTCCGGGTGCTCCAGTTTCCTCCCATATTACAAAGACCTACAGATTAGAGTTAGTAAGATGTGGGAATGCTATTGTGGCACAACACATGATGACAATTCAGGCTGTCCCAGCACATCCTTGGACTGTGTTGATAGCTGACGCAGGTGATGCATTTCACTGTATGTTTTAACGTTTTGATGTACCTGTAACAAATAAAGTTGATCTAATCTATTATTATATAATATGATGTAGACCTCGTTATTATTATAGTTGCTGGAACACTCACCTCACTGCAGTGTATGTTAGTAAAGATGGGAAGTGTTTATAAAGGACTTTTGACACACTGATATTACAATATTCCTGTCCATTTTGAAGATCAAAGTAATTATTCTGCAGAGTTTAAGATATTGAAAAATTATTTCCTCATACTGTACATGTGTATTTAATAATTTTAAAATTTCCAGTGGTCTCCAATTTGAATCAAATTAAATGAACAAAGTAAGACTTCCTTGCAAACACCACATGTGGGTGAACAGCCATGGGGGCATGAGGGGAAAGATAATTGCAAAGTCCAGAAATTAGAAGTCTGAGAACTTCTATAGTGGTGAATTATCAAGATGGCACCAGTACCTGCGACTCTGCACATGCTCTCCCAAACAAACTGCCCTCTACACTATCCTATACCCAAGAAACCCTTCTAAACCTCCAACTTGCTACATCTAGCAAGATCAACAACACACTGGCGAAGCTACTGACCCAGATGGAGATCACCGACGTGCCAGAATTGCTTCTTCAACTCCGGACCACACCTGGACCCGATCATCGAGGCATTCCCAGAGACCCACAGCCTGCTACTATGTCGGAGCACCTGGAGACAAGGCCCATTCCGACCAGCACCTCTCCGAAGCAGATGGCCAGACAGAAATGATGTCGGAGACCTCAAGGTACCTCAAACACTTCCCTGGAGCGACCACCGTAGAGCCTTGTTGGTGGCCATCCACAGCTGCCGGAAGTGAGGCCTCTGCCGCCGACCTCGGAAATCGAGCCCAGGGCTCAGCGGGAGCGGAGGCCTCCGCAACCGTGACTCAGTTCACGGACTTGTTTCAGCCGGCAGCCCGGCCCTCTGGGAATAAGTGTTGGCTTCGGGGCCTGGCCCGATCGACAGCCGGGGCCCCTGGCAGTTGGAAGTGGCAGCAGAGCCTCCCCTGTCACTCGGCCCAACCTGAAGTGCCCGATGACATGACCCACCAATTGATCCCTGCGGAACACATCCACCAACCTCAAAGAGTTGCCAACAACACACTAAAACCTAAAAAGATGCACTATTTACCGAGGAAGCGTGGGAAAAGAGGTAGGCTGCTGGTCAGATTGAAGCAGAGGGGCTTTAGGGTCCCTCTGCCCACTATCCTACTAGCTAATGTGAAAGCCATAGAGAACAAGGTGGATGATCTTAAAGGGAGACTCACCTACTAAAATTCACCATAAATCACCCAAAAAAATTCCATTCTCATTTAGAGAGCCAGTAGGGTGAATGATATGAAACATATATTTCACGCATCTACATATACATACATATTTCATATATAAATATGTACATACATTGCATTGAAAATAATACATCTTGAATTTAACAAGGAGCATAAGAGAAAAAAAAATGGTATTTACCTGGCACCTTTCATGATTTCCAGGCATCCGGAATTGTTTTATATCCAGTCTAGGGTGACACAGTGGCACCGCAGCTGACATTGCGCTAATAGAATGTCAACAACCTGGTTCAATTTTGCCGCTGCCTGTAAGGAGTTTGCATATCCTCTCTGTGACCCCATGGCTTTCCTTGGGGTTCCTCCCATATTCCAAAGACATACGTGTCTGCTGCGGGTAAGCTATAGCACCAGAAATGTGCAACAACATAGGCCCCCCTAACACATCATCAGAACTTGTTGGTCATTGACGCAAATGTTGCATTCCACTGTAAATTTTGATGTTTCAATGCACATGTTACAAATAAAACTATTTTTTTGTTTTCTTTCAACTACCAATGAACTGGTGCCTTATTTCCAAGAACAAAAGACCAAAGTTATAATTATTGGATATTCTCTATTGAGCGATGATGATTAATTAAACTATGATGTGTATTGTGGATTAGTCAATGGATGGAGAATAAAGGATTTGAATAGATGGACACTTTTTGCTTTCAGAGATTATGACGTTTAGTGCCCATCCTCAGCTGCTTACAGTTTATATCAATGATTTGGATGAGAGGATGTGTAACTTATCGAGATTTGGTGATGATAGAAAGCTACTTGACAGGCTTTAGGAAAGTATAGAGGACCTAATGTATAGGTGAGTGCATTCCATAATAAGAAATCTTATGAGATCAATTGTGTTGATAGAGAAAAAAAATAGAAAAGTCATTAAATGTTATCCTACAAGTAATAGCAAGCAACCAAGAGAGTAAATAATATGTTGGCTTTTATTCCAAGAGGTTTTGAATACATGAGTAATCTTAGAATACTATATGTCCAAGAAGAGTGTGTGTACAACTCTGTTCCATCTATGCAGAGATGGATATGCAGTATTTGCTATTGAGGGAGTGTGACTCCGATCCATCCAATTGATTCTTGGGCTGGATGTTTGTCCTCTGAGAAGAGATAAAGCAGACTCACCCATACCATCCGAACAACAAGACCTTGAGAAATAGGAACAAGAGTAAGCCATTTTGCCCATTGAGCCATCTCCAACATTCAGCAAGTTGATAGCTGATTCATCCTTCCTCAAGTCTGCATTTTTGTTGGATGTCCATAACTGTTGGTTCCATTATAACGTAACTACTTATCTCAGCTTGAAATTTATTAAAGGATACAGGCTGTGCATCCTTTTGGATCAAGGAGTTCCTTATACTCACAACCTTGATGGTGCAGTGATAGAGCCAGGCAATCTGCTGAGTGGCAGTGCCAGATCCTTGCTTTCAATTCTGACCTTGGCTGTTGTCTTTGTGGAGTTTGGATGTTCTCCCTGTGACAGTGTTTTTTTTTTGTCTGGGTGCTCCATTTTCTTTCCACTTCCAAATATGCACAAGTCAGTAGATTACTTGGCCACTGTAAATCTCCCAATGTGTAGGGATGCTTTGGAGAAACTGTGGGAGAATAACAAATGGAGCTAATATAGGCTTGTGTAAAATGGGTGGTTGATAATCGGTGCAGAGGCAGTGCACTAAAAAGCTATTTTCTTGGTGAATCACTCTCTAGGACTGCGAGTCTATGACCTTTAAAGGAAGAAGTTAGTTCAAGTATGAGTCTTAAATGGGCCTTTCCCTCTCCCCCTAATTAGGAGGCTATGTTTTCTGGTCTGAGACTCTCCTATGAGGAGAAATGTCCTCTCAACATTGAATAAGGTGATCTCAGTAAACACAAGATTCTCAGTGGAGCTTGACATGATCGATTCAACTGTAATGTTTACCAAGACTGTGATTTCTAGATCAGAGTTCACAACTTAAATCAAAGTATAACTGAAAAGAGAGATTGCTTCACCCAGATGTGGCGGATCTTTAGAATTGTCTTCCCAGAAGTGTTCTGAGAGGTCATATGGAACATGGTGGCAAACAAAGTGGAAGAAGCAGATAGATTACAATGCTTAAGCAAGCATTTGGATAGGCATTGATAAAAAAGGAGTAGAGGATTATGGGGCTAATCTGGTCAAATGGGATGAGTGTAAATAGCCATCATAGGCAGTACGGATGATTTGGGCAGAAGGACTTATTTCAGTGCTGACTCTCCTGTGGAGGCTCATTTGCTGATTGATTATTTTTGAATACTAGGGGAATTATGAGATATGAGGTTAGTTCAGGAATATAATGCTGAGGCAAAAGATTATCTGTGAATGGGAGATGTGGCAGAAGAGGTGCTGAGCGGACTCCTGCTTCAATTTTTGCTATTATTATTATTATTAACAATGTTTCTGGACCTCAGAAAGTCCTTCCAAGGGATTTCTTTTTTGCTCACCAGAATTAGAAATCAAGGCCCCTGCTAACATCTTGACAATTCATCTCTAGCAGTGCTACACACACTACAGTAAGTATTACATTTAATTTTCAGCTTTGATTTTGTATGTCTTTGATTTAGGATTTGAATCAAGAATTTTCTGACCTAGTCATGCATGCAACATTAAACCACCACTAACACCCACATATATATTTGTGTTATGCCTATCTAACATAAAACTCAGTTTTGGTTTCATCTATCAGGATGAAGTATGTTCATGAAAAGGTCATGTCGACTGCATGGATGTAAGTTCCTAAACGGAAGCTCCCAACAAAGTACCTCATTCTTTGAAAACACCATTCTGAAATGTATGCAGAATTTTTTATGTACCTAAATAAATGGTTGAAAATTCCGATTTATCATCCTTCTAATTAAGTCTTCCATTGCAATTATGCAGCCAGGAAAATAACAGTTCAGTGACAGCACTATAAAGAACCAAATCACATTATATAGTGGTTGGAAAAAATGTAAAGTTCTCCCTAATCTACACTATCAGTGACAATTTTAAAATAATATATCAAGGAATTTATTTAAGTGCATTAACAAAATAATACCAAGCCCAGAACTAGGTACCGCTTTGATCTGTGCCCATTAAAACCCAAGTATCATTACATATGATGGTCTTCAGTGGACACAAGAGGCTTTCATCCAAGAAGGTATCAGTAACTCAAGTCAATACCCGACCCACATTTGAGTTTGTCAAGATCACTTTGGTAAAAGTGAATTGCTCTGATCAGGGGCATTGGTATTGTGCACAAACATACAATCATTTTTACGACACACACCCGAGTGTTCCAGTCATCGGGGTTTAGATGCACTAACTCTCTAGAATATGTATAGCAGAGGTGGTGCCTTTAAAGATTCAGGCCTGCTCTGCTAATTGGTGGCCATGTTTGGGCAGCAGGATGTAATATTTAACAAGCACCTGAACTGAGGTGCAGTGCTCAATTGTCAGCTCAGCTTTGGATTCTCATCTATTGTCCGGTTTAGCAGCCTTTCAGTCTCCTATCATGTCTCAATTCTAGACTTGGATAAGCCAGCACTTTGGCTCTAACCGTCCTCACCTAGGTCTCTCTTTACAGGACGATTGACCCAGTGGGATATCGGAGCCTCCTGTCAGCTGTGGGCAGACACAGACAGAAAATTTCAATTCAGAGCCGGGAGATATACTACCTCCAGGTTTCTATGTGCCAACTGTCGTTAGGAGGAAGCCAGATTTGTATGAGGCTGTGGATTGTTCTGTGGAATCAGTTCATCTTTCAACCCCGGAGGGTTTCAGCGGTGATCTGAGCTCTTGTCATGGTCTCCTCGCTCAGTATCCATTGGTGTCTGAACGCCAGCTGCCCCAGTTCCCTACAGAACATGGAAAGGTGACCTTCATAATCTCTCTTCTGACTGGGAGAGCCCTGGCCTGGGCCATTACACATTCAGGGCAGAGGCTGGAGATTTGCTCAGATTTGGAGGAACTCATGGCTGACATGAAGAGGATGTTCCATCATCCCACCAGAGCCAACAGAGCCTCATACCATCTGATGAAGAGGCATCAGGGCTCAGAGTGTAGTCAGCAGCTGACTACACTCTTGCCTCAGGAGAACTTTGAGGCTCTGATCAATCAGTCCATTCATCTCAATAACTGTCCAGCAGAGCAAGAGTGGGACTACCTCAAGAGGTAAAATAGGACTAGCCTGAGCTCGGCCTCAGTGCATTGGAGTTCCACCTCTGTCTCCTGCTCAAGATCCCATGGAGCCTAGGCACATCGGATGGCCAAGTTGTTGCTATTACTGCAGGGATGCAGGTCACCTGGGGACCAAATGTCCAATGCTGCAGCCGTTGGGAGGACAGCTGAGACTATCCAGTGTTGGGAGGACTGTAACAGTAGCAGTCACTACTCCCAACCCCTACTGATTCTGCTGTCATGCTGAAGGCTGTGGTCTCCTAGGGAATAAGAGCTGAATGCTTTTGCAAACTTTGGGGTAATTTCCTGGGCTTGAGGACCACCAGTCAGCTCCACAACACATTGCAGGAGCTGAGCCAGCCCATGCCCACAAATGCCCTGGATGGTTGTCCTCTTGGTTCTGGGCAGATCCTGCTGCAGACATCAGTTTTGTGGATGAGGATAGAGGGACATGCAGAACAAATTTGTTTCTAAGTTATTGATTTTCCTCACATACACCTGGTTCTCGGGCACTCTTAGCTGTCCTGGCATAACCCATGCGTGAACTGGAAGGAAGGGAGGATTCTGAAAGGTCCAGTCGTTGCAAGAGGGAATGTTTTCAGCTTGGTGTTCTAATCCCCAGATTCTCCTCAGATGAGGCAGAGTTTTGTTTGGGGTAACCTGAAGCCTTCAGCAGACCCAGTCCTGACTCCAAGGGTGGACAAGCCAGCTTGTCAACAGGACCATGCGACACCTGACCCAGTCCAGACGGGGGTGCATTGGAACTAGTGAAAGAGGGTCTCTAGTTCAGGAACAAGCTAAGGAGGTGCTCAAGCAGTCTGGATCTCTCATAGCCAAGCCTAGTGAACCAGTGGATGTCCCGTCCAAGTGAAAGACTCCTAAACATAAACCCTTGGAGCCTAGTCCCAGAAGTACAAAGACAGTTTGTACCTGTGCGACATGTTGCCATTGTCTGAGAATATGGATGAAGATTTCGTCTCTGATTTGGTCTCTGTTTCAACAAGAGACTCTAGTGAACCTATGGAGAAGACTCCGACATCTGCTGAATTAACATCTCTACTTAAGGAGCCTCAGGAGTCATCTACAGAGGGACGTTTGGGGGTAGTTGCAACACAAAAGTTGGTAAAAATCCCTTCTACCTACAAGGATTTAGAAGTCTTCAAGTAGAAAAAGGATGGGATCATGTGATGATGTATTGATTATAAATGGCTGAATCGCATAATGGCCAAAAATTGTCATCCCCTTCCACTCACGAGCACTGCCTTCTAGATTCTATAAAGCAAGAGTATTCTCTTTGCGGAGTGTGCACAATCTGGTTTGCACAAAGGAGGGTGATGAATGGAAGATGGCACTCAACAGACCGATAAGGTACCATGAGTACCTGGTCATGCACTTTGGCCTTGGGAACATGGCAGCAGTTTTCCAGGCCTTTATAAACGATGTGCTTCAGGATGCTCTCCATAAGTATGCCTTTGTCTACTTGGATGATATCCTCATTTTCTCGATGTCCATGAAGGACCACATCTTCACGTCGGAGATATCCTAAAGAGACTTCTTGGTTGTGGACTTTATGTCAAGCTGGAGAAATCCAAATTTCACATAATCACCGTTATATTTTTGGATCTTATCACGTGTAAAGGCGATCTCAAAATAGACCCTAATAAGACACAGTAATTCAGTGATTGACCACAACCATTCAGTTATGGAACAAGTCCAACGATTCCTGGAATTTGCTAACTTTTACAGAAAGTTCAGCAGGAAGTTCATCTCAGTGGCAGTTCTTCTGGCAGCACTAAGAGATCCATGGGCCCTGTTTTTATGGACTATTGAAGCAGGGGCTGTTTTTGCAGAGCTCAAGTAGCAGCTCAGATCAGCTTCCATTTTGGTTTCACCTAACCTGGATCTTCCCTTCATCGTGTTGGTGGATGCCTTGGATGTCGGAGTGGATGCGGTGATGTCTAAACGATTACCTTCGGACAATAAAATGTGCATTATTCTCCAGGTGGCTACCCTGGCAGAGCAGAACTACAACAACAGAAATAGAGAGCTGCTCAAAGCCTTGGAGGAATGGCATCACTGGTTTGAGAGGTCTAAAAACCTTGTACTTTAAGGACAGATCACAAAAGCTTGGCATATTCAGGAGGCCAAACGACTGAATTCCAGTTAGGCCAGGTGGCATCTTTTCTTAAACTGTTTCAATTTTCTCATGAACTTTCCACAAAAAATCAGAGATTGAATGCTTTGTGTCATCAGTTCGATGAACCTGAAAGAGAGGAGCAGCATACCACCATTTTCCCCCTAGCTAAGGTAAATAGCACCAATAGATTGGAAATTAATGCACTTCTTCACAAGGCTCAGGCATAAAGGGAGATTCCAACAACAGTTCTCTGGGTCGTTTGTTCATCCCATGATCCATCATATCTTAGATATTTCAATGAGGACATGCATCAAGAATGACCGCTCATCCAAGGATTGCAGGACACTTGAGTTCATTAAGAAAAGATACTGGTGGCCTGCAATGGTAAGAGAATTCCAACAATACATGCATGTGAAGTGTGCACATGTAACATGGAGCCCCGCACCCAACTTCAAAGGCCCCTTCACCCTCTTCCTGTTCTGGACAGACCATGGGCGCACATCTCCATAGACTTTGTCATGGGTCTTCTGCCTTCCAAGGGGAATACCATTGTCATGGTAATTGTAGATCATTTTTCAAAGGTCTGCAAATTCATTGTCTTGAACAAGCTACCATCTGCAGCAGAGATGGCTAAATTGTCCTGGACATTATGTTGGATCACAGTCCTCAATTCACATCATGTTTTTGGAGGATATTTTGTATGCTGATTGGAGCAAAAGCAAGTCATTCCTCTGGATTTCACTCTCAGCTTAATAGCCATATGGAGTGGGTGAACTGGGATTCAGGATGAACCCTAAGATACCTGGCCTCAAAAGAACCAGACTAGCGGTGCAACCATTTGATGTGGGCAGAGGTCACCCAAAACTCTTTACAGCAGTCTGTGCATGGGATGTCCCTGTTCGAATGCCAGTCTGGGTATTCTCCGCCACTTTTCCCTGAGCAGGAGGCTGAGGTTGGGGGTGCTTCAGCCGAAGATCTCGCTCAATGCTTCAAGGAGAGATGGACTAGGGTAAAGGATGGTTTGTTGGCCTCTACTCAGAAGGCAGAAAACTGCAAGAGAAGACAGGGACCAGTTTTACAGCCTGGGCAACAGACCTGGCTGTCTACTCATGAGTTGCCCCACTAGGTGGAGTCTAGGAAGTTGGTGCCCAAGTTCATTGAACCTTTCAAGGTTTTCAAGAAAATATATCAGGTAGCTTACAACTTGCAGCCCCTAATGACTCTCAAGATCAATCCACTTTCCATATTACCATATTAAAACCTATAAACACCAGTCCTTTAGCCCCACCACCATCAGTCACATCTCCAGCCAGGTTTATCAGTGAGAAATAGCTCTTCAGCATACAAAGAATTCTGGAATCATGAACTGCTCGGGGTGTCTGGCAGTTACTTGTGGTCTGGGAAGGATTTGTACCCGAGGAACGTTGCTGGGAACCTGAACGGGACATTTTGGATTTGATTCTCCTCCATGACTACCATCGTCATCGTTCTGAGTAGCCAGGGCCGTCAGGAGTCGGCCGTAGGGGAGGGAGTCCTGTTACAGCAAGCATCTGGAGTTTAGATGCTTTAATTCTCTAGATTATGGATAACTTGTACGGCCCTTTAAAGATTCAGGCCTGCCCCACTAATTGGCAGAATGTTTTGACAAAGGATTTTATATCTGAAGAGCACCTGAACTGAGGTTTTGTGCTCAATTGTCTTTGGATTTTCGTCAAGCGTCTAGTTTAGAACCCTGTCTTTGTTTCGGTCTCGTATTGTGTCTCGATTCTAGTCTCAGATACTCCAGCACTTGGGTCCTCACCATCTTCCCTAGGTCCCTCATCACAATCACATTCTCACTTCAAATCAAAAGGCCCCCAAACTTGGACCTCTGTACCTCCCTCTGCAAGTGAATCCCTGATTTCCTCACCGGGAGACGACAGTGCATGTGGATCAGAAATAACAGATCCTCCTCTTTGACAATCAACGCTGACACACCTCAAGGTATGTACTTTGCCCACTGCTCTACTTTCTCTGCACCAATGAACAACAACTTTGCACTCAACGTCAGTAAGATCAAGCAATTGGTTATGGACTTCAGGAAGGAGAAGTTGAGGGAACGTGCACTAGTCCTCATTGCAGGATCAGATACAAGGTCCTGGGTGTCAACCTTTCTGAGGATCTATCCTGAACCCAGCATTATGGTGCAATAACAAAGAAGGCACAACAACGGCTAGATTTCGTTAGGAGTCTGAGGGGATTTGGTATGTCTCGAAAAACACTCGCAAATATCTACAAGTGTACTGTGGAGAGCATTCTAACTGGTTGCATCACCATCTGGTATGGAACAGCCAATGTATAAGATCAGAAAAAGCTGAAGAAAGTTGTAAACTCAGCCAGCTTCATCATGGGCACTAGCTTACTGAACACTGAGGGCATCTTCAAAAGTCGATGCTTCAAAAAGGCAGCATCCATCATTAAGGACCCCTGTCATCCAGGACATATTCTCTTCTGATTGCTACCATCAGTGAAGAGGTACAAGGAGCAGGAGTACACACAGTCAATGCTTCAGGAAAAGCTTCTTCCGCTTTGCCATCAGACTTCTGAATAGACAATGAACCCATGAACACTTCCTCAGTGTCTTCTCCCCTCTCTTTTTGAGTTACATGTTTAATTTATTTTTATATCTACTTTTTATTGTAATTTTTCAGTATTCATTACTATATTTTGCAGTATACTGGTGCAACAAAGGAACAAATTTTGTGACTATGCTGGTAATATTAAACCTGATTCTGATACTTTGTCTTCTGTTATGAGTCAAATTCCAAGCTTACTTCTGATATTAACCTTATATATTTTTCACTGCTTCATTGTTGTTATAAAAAACTGTTTTCCTAATTTAAATTTAGATCACAAAATTCAAGGCAGAGGTACCTTGCCAAGTGTAGGTCAGGGTCTAGATGAGGTGGGTCAGGTGCTATTACACTGGTAAATAAAACTTAACTAGGCCTGATGAAGGGTTTCAGCCCAAAACGTCGTCACTACCTCCTCGCATAGATGCTGTCTGGCCTGCTGAGTTCTGCCAGCATTTTGTGCTTTTATCTAGGCCAAGGTTGTTATGGTTACTTCCACAACTTAATTTTTTAAAATAGCAGCATATGCAATGCTGTTGCTGTGAGGACAAATGGAAATCAAAATCTCTTTGTAGGATAGTTAACAGATAGCAATTCCAAAAGGTGTTTCAACAACTCTGAAGCAGGAAACACCTCCTTAGAGTTTCAGTGAGCCACATTCCCAGGACCTGGGTTCCCAATAGGAACTAAAAGGACTGAGCTCTTCAGAGAAGAAGGTTGGATGTTAACTACTTCCTCAGGCCTTGAGTGTAGAATTTTAAACAATAAAATTATATTTTATTCCCTTTAATCTAAAGTTTCAGTTTTAACAATGACTAAAGAGGCACTGATCAGTATACAAAGGGAATAGTATCATCTTGCTGACATGCAAAGCTTATGAAAGTTAATACCTTCCACAAGTCTTACAAGTCATAGATGTATCAAAATAGGCAAAGAAGATAGGTTATAGCTGGAGGTTCTTTTTATATTTAATGTGCCTTTACTTGAATGATGATAAATATATCTTCTATAATGTTAGCCGTAACGTTATCTTGTAGTCCAACAATTGAATCTAGTCACACTGTTTTTCCCCGCAATATGCAAGTGGAAATTATTAATTTTCAGAGTTGAAGCCAATTAAGACATTTTCCAAATTGGTTTGGATCACACTGGAAATTTGACCAGGCACTTTCTATCTGGGGGAATCACACTTACATAGGTGTGATTCTTCTTCGCATTGTGTGCACTTTGAAAGGTATAAATAACTCCCCATGCAATTCCATGCTTTAAGTACAGTGTTACAGCTGGTTACAGCTGCTCCAGATTTCTTGAATTCAAATTATGTTTGATTTACTTGTCTGAAGTTTTTAATAATGTACTTACTGAAGTAAAAATTAAGGCCTGTGTAATTAAAGATCAACAGCATTTTTGTAAAATGATGTAAATGCAGAAAGCACATAGTAATATAGACAGTTACTTCTACTTCTGCTGGAAAATAGCAGATGATGTTGATCCTCAATCGTCCTAGCAATGAGCAGAATATCAATATCATCCTCATCTTTTCTCCTTCTCTTTTGTCTCCTCCTTACTCCTTCCTCCTCTTCGACCTCCATTTCCTTGTCTTCTCTTTTCCCCCATCTTCCTTCTCTACATCTCCCAACAAAATGGTATAGGAGGTGCCAGCTGCTGCATTTCTTCAGACATTTGTGCTGGACTTCAGAATCAGAATTCGAAGAACCAGGTTTATTAACAATGACATATAAAGTGAAATTTGTTGCTTGGGGATTATGCAAATCCAGATTCTAGGCTCTCAATTTGCTAGGTGATGGTTCAGGAGCATTATCACCCCTCAACCTCCAGGCTCTCTCAAAGAGGATAATTTCACTCAACTTCACTTGCTCCATCATTGAAATGTCCCCACAATTAATGGACTCACTTTCAAAGACACCTCATCTAATGATCTCGATATTAATTGCTTATTTGCTAATTATTTATTTATTTTTGCATTTGCAAAATGTGTTGTCTTTTGCACACTGGTTGAGCACCCAGGTTGGTGCAGTCTTTCATTGATTTTTTATTATTATTATTATTATTATTATTATTATTATTATTATTATTATTATTATTATTATTATTATTATTATTATTATTATTATTATTATTATTATTATTATTATTATTATTATTATGCATTATATTGAGTATTTGCATAAGGACATGAATCTCCAGGTTGTATATGATAACATATATGCACTTTGACAATAAATTTACTTTTAACTTTCAATTTCATTATTGATTTCTACTCCTATTGAGGAGTGGAGGCAGAGAAATGAGAAGTAGTCCATATCATCAAGCACCTCAGTGCTATAAAGTAGGATCAGATTGATGAAAGAACCAGTCCTCAGTGGTGATTCTAACCTTCTAAGGCAGAAAAATCATGGTCACCTTATAATAATTGAAGCAAAAAAATTCAAAGAACAGTGCAAAAGAGTATATATATAGAGAGAGAGAGATCACTGTTATCAAACGTTAAGTGCAAGCTGTGAACCTGGCCAACAGGTGCACTGAGTGGAAGTGAGTTGCGGCTTTAGTTCAATAGGTACATTTAATGTCAGAGAAATTTATACAACATATATTCTTTTTCTTTGCAAACATCCACAAACATAGAGGAGTGCCCCAAAGAATGAATGACAGTTAAATGTTCGAACCCCAAAGCAACCCTGCACCCCCCAGCTCACCCCTCCCAGGCACAACCAGCAGTAAGGGGCAATGATTTCCCCTCCCCCACCAGCAAAAACGCATCAGCGCCCGCCTCCAAGCACTCAGACAAAGCATCAATAAAGACACATACTTGCAGTATCCCAAAGACTACTCGTTCTCGAATGCCAGGTCAGTCTGTGGGTGATTTTGTGGCCAAGCTTCGGCAGCTATCGGAGAATTGCGATCTCAGAGCCATTTTGGATGACATGCTCCGTGATAGATTAGTATGCGGCATTAATAATGACGCCATACAATGCCGCTTGTTGGGAGAAACCCCACTGTTGACTTTCAAGACAGCCCTAGAGATTTCCCAAGGCATGGAGATGGCTGCTGATAACGCCAAGGATATACAGAAAGGATATGGGGGGTTGCAGTCGATGGCAGTGCTCCAAGTCAGTAGGGAGACTGATAAACAGGCAAAGTGGGTAGAATGTTTTTGGTGTGGAGGGATGCACTATGTAAATGTTTGTAAATTCAAAGATACTGTCTGCCATGCTTGTAGCAAAAAGGGACATTCAGCTAAAAAGTGCAGGAGCATAAAGGGTGAGGTTAAGCCTGGGCAGGGGAAAGCTCAACAGGCTCAGGCAGTGACACATCACCGAGGAGGAGCAGACAGAGAGGCAGCATGTGCCTACAACATGTTTGGGGTGGAAACGGATGAGGGACCACCTGAACCATATTATGCCACAGTCACTGTCAAGGGAAAGGGCATTAAGTTCGAGATTGATTCAGGGGACTGCACTGGTCATTAGTGAAGAGACCTACAGGAGGACATGGGGATCCAACCTGCCTCCCATCAGACCATCTGAGCACCACCTCAGGACCTATACGGGGCAAACCATAACTCAATTAGGGGTGTTATATGTGGATATTTCGGCCGGGGGCCAGAAGGCTGAAGCCAGGCTGGTGATAGCTAAGGGCAGTGGGCCCAGTCTTTTGGGCCGCGATTGGCTTTGCAAAATCTGGCTCAACTGGCATGAAATTAAGTATGCACACACGACGGAGGACATTCTGCAGCGGTATAGTGATGTTTTCAGGGATGAGCTGGGCACACTGAAGGGTGTGACCGTGAAACTCTATGTCAACCCTGAGGCCACACCACGTTTTTTTAAGCCCAGGTCAGTGCCCTATGCCATTAAAGGCAAAGTCGAGGTGGAGCTGGTACGTTTACAGGGGCTGGGCATCATGGAGCCCGTCCAGTTATCAAGGTGGGCGGCTTCTATTGTTCCAGTTTTGAAGGTGGATAAAACGGTGAGGATATGTGGGACTACAAGCTTATGGTGAATTAGGTCTCTAAGCTGGAGGAGTTCCCATTGCCACGGGTGGATGACCTGTTTGCGACCCTGTCAGGGGGTAAGCTGTTCACAAAGCTGGACATGAGCCACACCTATCAACAGTTGCTGCTCGACGAGGTTTCAAAGGAGTACGTCACCATCAATACGCACAAGGGATTATTCAAATACAATACAATCACCTGGTGTTTGGAGTGGCGACTAGCCCCACCATTTTCCAAAGGACAATGGACTCTTTGCTGCAGGGGATTCCGCATGTAGCAGTGTATCTTGATGATATTTTGATCACGGGAGCCACGGAGGGGGAGCATCTGGCTAATTTAGAACAGGTGCTGAAGAGACTCTCAGATGCAGGGCTGTGGTGGAAACGTGGAAAATGTGTGTTCCTGGCTCCAAGTGTGACCTACCTGGGACACAAGATTACAGCTGAGGGGCTTTGCCCCGTGGAGGACAAAGCGAGAGCTATCAAGGAGGCCCCAAGCCCCAAGAGCGTCACTGAACTCAGATCGTTTTTGGACATGGTGAATAATTACGGCAAGTTTCTTCCGGACCTCCCAAAGGTTTTGGCCCCACTGTATAAGCTGCTTCACAATGACACTAAGTGGCAATGCGGTGAAGAGCAGGAGGAAGCTTTCAAGGAAGTGAGAGAACTCCTGCGCTCAGTGAAGCTGCTTGTTCACCGTGACCCAGACAAGGAGATCACCCTTTCATGAGACGCTTCACCCTGTGGAGTCGGGGCAGTTCTCTCACACGTAATGGAGGACTGTTCAGAGAAGCCTATTGGTTTTGCTTCATGTACCCTGACGGCTGCAGAGAACAGATATTCACAGCTAGACAAAGAAGGTCCGGCCATTGTTTTTTGCAGTCAAATGCTTTCATCAGTACCTCTATGGACGTGCATTCACAATTTATACAGACCATAAACCACTGATGATCCTTTTTAAGGAGACCAGATGCATCCCACCACTAGCCTCAGCCAGGATGCAGCGTTGGGCTCTCACATTGTCAGCCTACCAGTATACTATCGTGTACAGAGCGGTTGGGGATAATGCAAACACCGATGCGCTGAGCTCCCTTTACCTGAGACACTTGTTACTACATATGTGCTTCCAGAGACTGTGTTTTCATTGGAGAGGCTGTCAGCGACACCTGTAAAGGTGACCCAGATCAAGCAATGGACAGAGAGGGACCCAGTCCCATCTCAAGTCAAGACTTTTCTTTTAAAAGGTTGGCTCAGAATCGTGGAAGGAGAGGAACTGAGACCTTATGTGAAACGCAAGACCGAACTGAGTCTGCAGGATGGCTGCATTTTCTGGGGGGTGAGGGTCATCGTGCCTCCCCCTGGCCATTCACAGATTGTGGAAGAAATTCATGAGATTCATTCGGGGTGTCTAGAATGAAAAGCCTTGCAAGATCCTTCGTCTGGTGGCCAAGAATGGATCAGGATCTGGAGAACAAGGTAAAATCATGCACGCAATGTCAGACCAATCAGAACATGCCACCACCAGCTCCTTTGCACCCTTGGGAGTGGCCAGTCTACCCCTGGTCTAGGCTACATTTGGACTTTGCTGACCCCTTTATGGGACAGATGTTTCTTGTAATGGTAGATGCGCATTCCAAATGGATCGAAGCTCACATCATGAGCAACATCACAGCCCCCTCAACCATAGACAAACTCAGACAAGTGTTTGCAGTCCACGGGTTGCCTGACACTCCGGTCACTGATAACGGCCCGACGTTCATCAGTGAGCTGTTCGAGGAGTTCATGCGGCAGAATGGCATTCATCACATTCAGACAGACCCTTTCCACCCAGCCTCAAATGGTTTGGCTGAGCGGGCTGTTCAGACAGTGAAGGAAGGCCTGAAGCGGATGTCAGGGGACTCTCCTAGTACCCAGCTAATGTCTTTTTTATTTCCCAGTTCTTCTATATTTGGGGAATGTTGGATTTTAAAGGGGGAGAAGTGTTGTAATGTGAGTATTATTAAAAGTAAGTTAATACTAATGGGGAAGATGTGGTAGCAAGAGGCAGGATCCGGGGTTGGCGGGGTCTTTACTTCCGCTCTTTTTACTCCCAGAATGCATTGTATATCATTCCTCCACCCAGGCCGCACGAGGTACCTGGAAGCCTCTGTATTGTAAATACCATTTGCCGTCCCAGATAAAGATGCTCTTTTGGCCATCAAGTTGTCGAGTGGTCTTTTTGTAAAGTAGAAGTTACCACAGTTTATAACACTGTTAGAACATAGAATATAGAAAAGCTACAGCACAATACAGAACCTTCGGCCCACAATGCTGTGCCGGACATCGAACATAGAAAAGCTCGCTTTAGTAAATTGTAAACACCATAGAGTCCACAGTGGAACATTCTCATATCACAGTCTCTACATTTCTGCAACATTTACTGAAACTGAGGCTTATTAAAAGGATCATCGTGGAGATATGCAATACTCGGCTCATACACATGTGTGACTGACCTATTCAGACACATAAGGCTAAGCTCAGCCAGCACCACTAATTCTTTGGATTAAGTTCTTTGCATCTTTCTAGGATATGCAAACATTCCATGTTCATTTCTTGTACAGACTCTCTCTCTCTTGCTTTATCGTCTGGTCTACTTTAGGGAGGGAAAGGGAAAACCTAGTAAACTGAGATTGGGTCAATGCTTTGTGCAACATCTCCATTCAATCCACACTGATGATGCTAAGTTTCTTTTTAGTTAAAGCCTGCCAGTTTAATTCTTCATTTTATTTTATTCTCTGTCTTACACTGTTCCAGTCAATTCTAGCTCAAGCTCAATAAATATTTCACCTTCTCCCATGTCTCAGCAATGACTTCAACAATTACTGCTGATTAGTCTTTCCAGTTTGTGTCAGGACTGGAAAATTCTGATAAAAGGTCACCAATCAGTTGCTCTCACTACAATGATGCTGCTCAACCTGTTTCTGCCTTTATGTCAGATTTTCATTATCTGTAGTTTTCTATCTTTTTCAATTGGTGTAGATCAGCCCAGTCTCTTCTATTGTCAGAGCACAACTGAAAGGGCACAGATTCTCATAAGAACAATCTTCCATGTGTCTTCACACCATTCATACATAACTCTCACTAAGGGATCTTTGCTCTCAATTGAATCCAGACAGTATCAGTACCAAAGGGTCCATGACACGAGGTCCATGATCGTGGTTACTATTCCTTTAATCTTCTGAATAGTATGCCATCAAAATTTACCGAAATATTGCATTTCAGCCACAGCACAGGCTCACTGGTGCAGCAGGTGAGATGATTAATGTTCATGTCCTTCTCATGTTTATTCAAATACTGATTGCCTTATGCAAAAGAGTGAATATGCAGTAAGTTTTTAATATTGTTGCTGAATTAAAGCAACTGTATGAGATGTCTCATGAAAATAAATGTTGAAAGCAGAACATCATCTTTGACCCACTGAACTTACCAATAAGCAATTGTTTCTAACATTGCAAATTTAGCTTCAGGAATAAAATAACGTGTGAGTTAACCATCTCAGAGGTAAGAGCCTCAAAATCTGTAGGATCAATTAACAGCCTGACAAATATGTAGGAGGCAATTAGAAGTGTCATGTGTTCTTGTGAACGATGTCTAAATCAATGCCCGTTCGAACCGCTATGTGCACGTGGGCAGCCATTTCATTGAGCAATGTCTATATAGATTTGCTATGTGTTATTAACTTCATTCTGAATCAATGCAATCACAGATAGGTGAAAACCTTCATTCCATATAAAAGCTGTGCTTTGGACGGTTGTGACTGAGGTTCAGACACACACAGCTCTGAACTTTATTTCATGTGAGTAAAATGAACATAATCAGAGCTAGAACACATAAACTGTGACAATAACAGAGCAATACAGAATGTATGAAATAATGAAAGTTTGGAGTCTCCAGCTTCTTCAGGGTTAGATGTAAACATTGCATTGTCAAACAATCAACATAGAATTCAGTTCTTGTTCTCTACCTATTAATTACCTTCTTCACTTAGATTGCATCCTTAGATAAAAACTGTGTTGATTCCTGTTCATTCAGGCAGTCCATTGAGACTTACCTGTAAGTTGATGCATTTCCTGTTGTCATGAAGATGGAACTTTCTTCAGCTCTACCTCTCGCACTTTAATCTGTCAATGACAATCCATTTTAGCGATCAGTGTGTTCATCACAACCTCTGTCTGAAGCACTGGGAATACAACACGAACCTGATGAAAGTGTTGTTGGGTAATGGAATACATGAACTTCTATTGCACTATTGTTCAATGGACCTTGTATTTATTAGGTGTCTTGGGAGCATAGTGGTTAGCATGACACTAATACAGTTCACGGCTTCAGAGTTTGAAGTTCAATCACAGCATCCACTGTAAGAAGTTTGCATGTCCTTCTTTTCTCTGGGTGGTCCAGTTTCCTCCCACAATCCAAAGACATACCAGTTAGTGGGAAGGCATCAGGTAACGATGGGATTCTCCCCGATCTGATCAAGCACTGCATGACTATCCTGCTGCACCTGCTTCATGAAGTCTTCAGTGCTGGCAGAAGGGAGCTGTACCACAGGATATGAGGTACACCAAGATCATTACATTCACAAAAACAAAGGTAAGAGAAGTGACTGTAATAACAACTTCTCCCTCTTGAAAGTCGTTGGCAATGTCTTTGCCCAAGTCTTCTTAGTCCGCGAACAGAAGTTGGCTGAAAGTATCTATTCTGATTCACAGAGTGGCCTCTGTCCTGGAAGATCAACTGTGGATGTGATTTTCTCTCTCCACCAACTCCAGAAGAAGTGCAGACAACAAAACAAAGTAAGTCCTACTTCACTAACATTGTAAGATTTGTCATGTCTATTTAAAAAAATTCAAATTTCACAAATTTACCTCAGCACCTAATAATTGAATTGCAGAGCGGACTTGATGGGCCATATGGAGCTCATCTGGCCTAACTCTGCTCCTTTGTCTTATGGTCTTATATCTCCTGTCTAAAATATAACATGACTTCAGTGCATATCAACAAAGTTAAGTAATGAGTTAATATTGGGTACTTAGCAAGTTTCCTTTAATGTTTAATCATATACATAAAAATCTTCTATTTGTGTTGTTCTAAACCAACCATTCAATGAGATGTACACATTGGCTAATAAAAGGAGACCTCAGAAAAAAAGAACACATCTCCGTACAATGAGTTTTGTGTGCAATGACTTATGTGTGTAGTCTAAACTTTAATTTATTCAAGGTTTATAAACCGATGCAACACTTCGATATGTGCAAATTCTGGAAGCACCTTGAAATTCCTTTTCAACAAGCAGGAATTATTACAGGGTTGGGATGTATGATGGATTGAATTTTCTAAGTTAAAAAACATTATGAACTTATTTTCCCTCGCACCCAATTGCAAGTTTCTCACTTGCATTGCTATCTGAATCATTAGCCTGAGTCATGAGTGCAGATTTCTGTTGAGTAACCCTGTTAATTGCAAGAGTGGTTCCCTTGAAATCATCTAATGTGGGATACAGAGTGCCAGGTTTGCTTGCTTTAAATGTGTTACAATTCAGGGGTGAGGCCCTCAACGATAGGAAGGCCTTGACTGACGCTATGACGAAGTCCATCCTTGAAACTACTCCAACAATTGTGTGGGTTGGGTATTGTAGCCTGCTCTTCCAGTATTGCAGAACGTCAGCTTGGTTAGTGCGCTCAGAATAATCTCTTCTTGAATGTACTATACTACTGGCCCAATAGGTACTAGTTACCTAAATGAACTCATCAAAAGCTCTCCATATGGTCTTCACTGAAGTAGAAGATAAAGTTTATTTTAATATGATGAAAAAATTGCTTTAAACAACACGGTCATTCTTCTGAAATAACAAGAGGCACTTAAAATATGATGATACTGTGAGATGCACTCAATTTGATTTATGCAGTGAAGGAGTGCTGCTTTGGAGAAGTCAATAGGAGGACAGGAAGCACAGAACCACTGCCATTAGACATTAGACTAGGGAATCACCAGCAAGGTTCCTTCAGGTTCACAAATTCAGTTTCAAAATTAATATCCAAATCTTAGGGTATCTTATCCAAATGAGGGTAGAGGATCAGATAAGAATGACCCACCATAGAGGTAGTGGGTGGAATGGTAAGGCCGGTGTATAGAGCAAACTCTTGATAATCCAATTATATGCCTTTATTTCACAAACAGAAAACAAAATATTCCTCTCATCTTACCAACATCTCAGAGTAATCTAAAATATGACTCACTACTTGTTTTAGGATAGATCTAAAGCATGGATAATTAAACAGTTAATTGCATAGACATGCCATATCCTGCTCTTTCTGAGAAAGATTCATTCATTATTAAACAATAGATGCTGTTTCCAAGTATCTCATTGCTTGTTATATTATTAAAATATAATTAGATATAGACATTGAGAGTATTTTAAAATGTATCTTGCTTCCACTCACAATTAAAATGTTCCTTTAAATGGACTCTACATGTTGGATTAACAATTATAATTTAACAACCAAGCTTCTACAGACATGCAGATTTTGAGTTAGTGTTGTTTGCTTATTGAACTATTGTGCATGGATATTTACTGTACATCTCAAATAAAACTGTACACTTGATTCATAATTCACATTGATTTTTGGCCAATGATAATCCTCACCAAGAACTGAACTTTGCAACATTAATCATTAAACATCTTAGGTTTATGACAAGCTCCTGAACTTGGATATCCACAGATTTTGCTTTATCTCTCTTAGATCAATTTCCCCATCCTTTACCTTTTTGTAACACTGGATTTTTTTTAAAAATGTTGGTCTCAAAATAGTATTGTTGCACAGGGATTTCAATTGTTGGACCATTCTGATTTCTTCCAATGAAGGTGATGACCTTTATAAGAGGGATGCATTAAATTTGAACCAGTATTGTCTGGACTACCCAAAGTGTAGTCTTGGATGGATGGAACATAATTTGTGAACTGTATCTGGGAATCTTTCTTGAGTCAATATAAAATGTTCCTCTCGGAAAGGTGCAATTCTGGACCTTCCCTTAGGCGTCTACTGGCATGCTGCAGGAATTTGTGTTGGTACATTTATTTTACATATTTAGACACAATACAGTGACTTATTTTATATATATATATATATATAAATAAAAAAATCCCTTTTCAATTATAAATTAATAATTATATTTATTTCAATATTTGTATAAACAATTTGGATGCAAATGCACAGACTTAATCGATAACTCTGTGGATAATATAAAATCAGGAATGGAAAATTGAACATTCATACCATTGGACTGCAGGCTAGCCAAGGGGAGTATGAGGTGCTGTTCTGCTATTTTGTGTTCACCTTCACTGTGGCAGTGGAGAAGACAAAGGACAGACATATCCGTTGGGGAACGGGAAAGGGAGTTGTGAGCTCATGATGCCTCTGGGGAAAGAACACAGTGATTTGTTGAACAGCCGTCTGCGCTTACCTTGCTGACACAAAGGATGACTTACAGTACCACAAGAATCAAATGCAGTAATCCATATCGAAGGCAGTCATGTTAATGTCTGCCTTAACGAGAAAAGCTATTTTGTTCCTGGATGCAGGTAATAAAAGAGGTGAAGAGACAGGGGAAAGTGCCAAGGCATATGACCGGTTAGAGGGGAAAGAATAAATAATCATGGGGTATGGGGATGGGAAGCTGTGGCTGGAGAAGGGATCCCACTGGAGTTGGCAGAAGTGGTGAGGGATGATATACTGGGTAAGGTGTCTAGGGGGTCAAAGGAAACTCTATCTCTGTACTGTTTGGTAGAGGAAGGAGAATTTATGTAAGAACTGCTTGTGAAAATTCCATCAAATATGATGGAGGAGAAGTCATGTTTCCTGAAGAAGAAGAAATTTTCTAATGCTCTGGAATGAAAAGCCCAATCTTGAGAATAGATTAGGTGGAAACGAAAACACTGAAATAAAGGGGTGGTGTTCTTTCAAAAGATGGAGTGGGAGGAGGTTCAGTCTGGGTAGCTGTGGAGGCTTTTTGATTTATAGCAGATAACAGTAGATGGTTAGTTCCTGAGATGGAGACTGAAAGACAAAGAAAATGGAGAGAAGTTTCAGAAATAGAGTTCTTCCAGTGCATGTGTTTTGCTCCATATTCCAGCATCCACAGTGTTTGGTGTTTTGGTTTTCCTGAAGTCTGTGGACAACAGAAGAAATTGAGTAAGGTATTTCAGCTGAAGGAGTTAAACCAAGTACAAGTTAATGTTGTGTCATGGAGCTCGCTGCAGCTATCAGCGATCTGTCAGTGTTTCACTAATTAACAAATGGAACTCCATAATAAATTAATCAATAGCCTGAATTAACCATGAAAATCAAAGAATAACTTTGAGAATCTTAGAATTACTTAATTGGTACAAAACACTAACATCAATCAATACTTTTAATTCCCACTGAACCTTTGCCAGATTCCAAATATTCTTGGTATTTATTTTCACTTAGTAGTTAGCTTTATGCAACTGTGTCTAAATAATATGTAAGGAAGAGTGTAAATAATTGACAGGTTACACAAATTTCAGAGCATCTTCTTTAAAAATCATTGTATTAGATAAGAAATGACAGCACTATCTGAATAAATTGAAAAATATTTAATGCAAAACGATTCTAAAAAAATGAGGAATTGTTTAGTAAATATCCAAAAGCACAAAACGATTGAATGTTAAATCACAACCAAAGTATTCTTCAACTGTGTCTATAACAATAGTTTATCATAATACTGCAGCATTTTGATACATAAATGACTGTTTATGTAAAATTAGGCTAGTGTTCCCAATCAATCTAAGTCCCTCAGAGATGAACAGTAGTTCAAAACAGTCAGAAGTCCATCTGTTTATGCAGGCTATCTAACAGTACCCAGCAGACACAATATGAGAACATCAAGAAAACATGACTGAGTTCTCTTCCATGTCTGATGATGAAACAAATATTGAAAATAACTGTCATTTCATTATTGTATAGCAATGCAATTATAAATGTCATTACCTCATTAACTCTTACAAAATGCTGGAGGAACTCAGCAGGCCAGGCAGCAGCTTTTCATAAATGTTGCCTGGCCTGCTGAATTCCTCCAGCTTTTGTGTGTGTGGCTTGAATTTTCAGCATCTGCAGATTTTTTCTTGCTTGTGATCAACTTATTAAATTGTTTAATAACGCAACAGTTCAGTTTCCCAGTACATCAAGAGCGTTGGTGACCTACATAACATTAGTTAAAATGTTATTTTGCTTATAACTATAATCATACTGTAAAAGAGGCCAAATTGGTAACAATCAAAAGCCACAGTCACCTCAAAAACTGGAGCAGTTTTATGCTTGTCTTGTTTTGAAGTAGTGCATTTGAATGTTCCAACGGACAAACTTCAAACACTTTTGTTTGATGTGAAGAGATTAAGTGCATTAGTTATTTCTGCAGCTGTGATAAGAGAACCAGGCCTTGAACTTCTTTCAAGCACATTCAAGTTTGTGCTGGGTATGGGCCAAAGAGGTTATTTTGCTACAAAATTTGATGTGCATAGTTTCCAAGGTATAAATTGTGCCTTGTGCCATTAACATATTTATAAGCCTTTCCTTTGTACACTCTGAAGAGGAAGAGTCTTCAGGGATGTATTTATCAGTTTTTACTGTATGAACTTCAACCAAAAAATGCTTTATCATCATGATAATTGCTTGATTTGCCAAGTTCCTCCAGCAGTTTGTGTTTTATTTTGCTCCAGATTGCAGCATCTGCAGTCTCTTCTGCCTCCAGATTGTTTAATTTAACTGATCAAGATCTGAATATTCTATTTAGCTAATCCATCCTGGATCACATGTGTTCTGGACCAGCTGATTTTGATGGACTTTTGCAAAGAACTATCAACAATTCAAGTAGATAAATGTCAATTCTTTGCTTAGCGGAGTGCTCTTCATGAAATGCAACCCAATTATTGGTGAATGAGAAGAGTTTAATAGTGCTATCAATGGCATTCTCTGTCATTGTTTTTTGATTAAGAATAGGCTTTAATCATACACATCGGATTTGTCCTAGTTTTGTGAACAGATATATATTGAGCAATTTTTGGCAAGTTTGGGGATTTTCGAGTGTTGTATTTATAATTATATCCAAATAATTTGGCTAGAAGGTCAGCTGGTTCTGGAGTGCAGATTCACTGTACTACAGTCAGATGTCATCTAGTCTCATACAATTTGCTGTTTCCAGTACCTTTGCCCATTTTTGGAGGTGATGTAGTGTGTATCAAATTGACTGAAGATTGTCATCTGTGTGGAAGTTTCAACAGGAAGCCCAGTTGGATCATCCACTCAGCACTTCCAGCTGAACAGGGCTGAGGATGCTTTTGCTTTGCATTTTGTGCTTACTTGCAGGATAATGCATTGTTCAATATGGGGTTCTGAAGTCATCTTCTTCTGTTAGCTATTTAATCTGCTATTCATGACTAGATGTGGTAGGATTGTGACTCAGTGAGATGGTAGTTTCAGATGCAGTGGAGATTAACAATGCCTTTCAGGAAGGAAAGAAGTAATGAAAGTAGAAACCAAGGAATGTATTGTTAATCGGATGTATATTAAAAGAAAACAAAGTTATTTCTTTGTGATTTTTTAGACTGTACAGTTGTTGCATTTCTTGAACTGCAAATCATGATGCACCAGGTGGTTTAGGTGACCCAGCAGTTCAATGTTCTGGACTTCATCATTTAAAGTTCAAAGTTCAAAGTAAATTTATTATCGAAGTACATATATGTCACCTTTGCATCCATGAGATTCATTTTCTTGCTGGCATACTGTAGATGTGTTCAATGGTGGTGAGGGCAATACTTGTGATAGACTGGACCATATGCACTACTTTGTGTAGGATTTTCCGTTCAAGGTCATTGGTGTTTCCAGATCAGGCTGTGATGCAGTCATTCAATATACACTCCACTATAAATCTATAGAAGTTGTCAAAGTTTTAGATGTCATGCCGACTCTTTGCAAGCTCCTAAGAAAGTAGAAGTGCTGCTGTGCTTTCTTTGTAATTGCATTTATGTGCTGGGCCCAGTTCAAGTCCACTGAAATAGTAACATTGAAAAAATTAAAGTTGCTGACCTTCTCCACCTTTGATATTCCAATGAAGACTGGCTCATGGACCCCTGGTTTCCTTCTGTTGAAATCAATAATCAGCTCCTTGGTCTAGCTACCTTTTAGTAAGGGGTTGCTATTATAGCACCACTTAGCCTCCCTCCCATATGCAGATTCATTACCACCTTTGATTCAGTCTACGATAGTGGTGTCATCAGTAATCTTGAATACTGCACTGGAGCTGTGCTTAGTCACACATTTATAAGTATAAAGTGAGTAGAGCAGGAGCTAAGCACACAACCATGGGATTCACCTGTGCTGATGGAAATTGTTGAGGAGAATTTGTTGCAAATCCAAACTGTCCGGGGTCTGCAATTGAGGAAATCCAGGATCCTGTCAAAGGGCTTTGGCCCAAAACATCAACTGTACTTTTTTTCCATAGATGCTGTCTGGCCTGCTGAGTTCCTCCAGCATTTTGTGTGTGTTGCTCAGATTTCCAGCATCCGCAGATTTTCTCTTGTTTCCTATTGCATGAGGAGGTATTGGGGCCAAGGTCTTGGAGTTTACTGATAAGTTTTGAGGTGACGATAGTATTGAGTGCTGAGCTGTAGACGATAAAGACCTTCCTGAAGTATGCATCTTTGCTGTCCAGATGTTCCAGGGTTGAGTGAAGAGCCAATGAGACGGCATCTGTTATGAGCCTGTTGCTTAGGTAGGCAAACTGGAGCAGATCCAAGTCACTTCTCAGGTAGGAGTTGATGCATTTCATCACCAGCCTCTCAAACATTTCCACACAGTGGATGCATGTGCTACTGGATGGTAGTTATTGAAGCAGGTTGCCACATTCTACTTAGGCTTCAATATAATTGAAATCTGTTTGAAGAGGGTGAGTACCTCAGACTGCCAAGGCAAGAAGTTAAAGATCTCAGCGAACACTCCAGCTAGCTGATTATAGCACAGGTTTTTAGCACTTGACCAGGTACCTTGTCTGAGCTGGATGCTTTTCGTAGGTTCACCCCCCCTGAAAGCTTCTCACATGTCAGCCTCAGGGAATGAAATCACAAGATGATCAGCGGCTGTGGGAATCTGTGATGTTTCCTTCATGTTATGATGGTCAAATTTAGCATAGAAAGCATTGAGCTCACCTGGAAACGAAGCCCTGCTGTCGCCTAAGTTACTTGATTTAATTTCATAAAAGGTGATAGTTAACAAGCCCTCCCATAACTGTTGAGCATCCTTCGTTAATTCAAGTTTAGTCCAGAATTGCCACTTCACCCATGAGATGACTTTCCAGAGATTGTATCATTTATCTTTGGTTAAATTGTTAAATTTACAATTGTTAAATTGTACCATTTAACTTTCTTGGCACCAAATTTGAATGCCTCTGACACACAGCAGACTGCATATCTCATGGTTTATCCATGGCTTCTGGTTGGGAAAGACTCTGAATGATTTTGTGGGGACACACTTGTCAGCAACTGTTTTAATAAAGTCTGTGACAACCATGGCGCATTCATTCAGATCCACAGATGAGTCCTTGAACATGATCCAGTCTATTGACTTGAAGCAATCGTGTAGCCATTCTCTGTCTCCCGTGATCTAGCATGTTGGGACCTCTGGTGCTACAGGCATATGCTGATGGCAATTGCGCAGGGTTTTCTTCAAGCAAGCCTGGTTGAAGTTCCCCACTGTGATTTGAAATGCTTCAGGATGGACTGTTTCTTGTTTGGAGACAGCATCATGCAGTATCTCAAGTGTTTGATTATAGTTGGCTGCTGGTGGTATGTAAACTTTGGTCAGGATTATAGAGGAGCACTCCTCAGGTAATTAGAAAGGATTGCATTTGACTGGTAGGTGTTCAAGTTCAGGGGAATATGAGTTTGACAAAACCACCACATCAGAGCACCACCAAGAGTTGATCATGAAACACACATCTCCACCATTTGCCTTTTCAGCAGTTCAGTGCATACAGAAAATTGAGAGGACTTCCAGTATGATTGCTGTATCTGGCTGTGCCTGGAAAAAGCCACATCGAGCTCAATTATACAACATAACAATCCCTCATTTCTCTCCAATACAGCAATCTTGCTCTCAGGTTCTCAATTTTGTTCTCCAGTGACTGCACAACAAGGTGCTGGGTAGAGGAGCCTCAATCAGTCTGGTTTGGAGTCTCCCCTGCCTGCCTCACTTCCAGCCAATGGCAATGAACATTTGGCCATTTAAAGGTGCTGTGCATGCTTGGTCCACCAAGCCCTTCAGAAGATCGTGAAATCTGTAAATCATTAAGTTGATTTAACAGTACATTGCTTAAAGGGGAATTACAAGGTGTAGATTGTAATGAGAGTAATTTGCAACAGGTATATTTCAAAGTATTGTCCGCAGCTGGCAGAACATCGTTTAATGCTACAGCTCCTATCAAGCAGCACATTCTGCAAATGGGTCATCTTTCAATTGAATTTTAGAACGTGAAGCTGAAATCATTTTTATACTATTTTATGAACAGATTGATTTGCCTTAAGTGATATTTCCTGGGACAACCTGTTGTGTTTGTACTGTGATTATTGTCACGTTGTTTTCAGTTGTGACTAGTCACTGATTACTGTAGTTAGACAAACACAGTGCCTTCTACATTATTCTAATTATGAATGTCAAGGTCATGGAGAAGGTGTGGAGACTATTTACTCAAATGGCATCAGGAGTGAGAGAGTTGAGCTAAATGAAATCCTGGGGTTTATATCCTTACAAAGAGATTACAGAATACTCAGCAAAGGCATTCAAATCATGAATGGTTTTGCCAGTCAGTTCAGGAAAAAGAATGGGATTCAATGGTAGACTAGTTAAGAACTACGAAACCCAATGTTTTTAAAAGTTGTTTTCTCTCTTGCCTGATTCTGATGAAGGTTGGTTGCCTTTGAATGTTTTCAATATTTACTGTTTTTATTTCAGATTTTGAGCATCTGCGGTTTTTAAAATTTTGGTTTCACAATGTGAGTGACTTGAGAAGTGTTTATGCAGTAAGTTATTCAGATTTGAAATAAGATGCCTGACAGGGAGGTGGAAGCAGTTTCAACAAAAACTTTCAGAAGGAAACTCAACATATATTGAAAGGAAAGAGGTTGGGAAAGATGGGGATTGAAGAATGCTCTTTTAAAAAAATTGCCACAGGCATGATGAAGTGGAAAGAATAACCTCAGTCATTGTTCATCAGCTATTTAAACACAGCGAAGCATCATAGTTTAGCAAAATCCTCCCACACTTCATATCTAGAAAAAAAACCTAAGATGTGTCTAATGCTCCACAATTAGCTTAGATTAATAACTCAGCTCTAATCACATAAGCATCCTAATACAATATTTCAGAATCCAATCCAAATCATGGAAATCATGGAATTGTTAAAACACTACTAATTGGGGTGAAGTGAAGTGAGGTGCATAAACTCCACATTTCACTCTTATGGTATTAATTAAGTTGCAAAAAAAATGAACCTGTTGATATATAGAATAAAATATGCACCAAACCTTACACAGCATATAATCCCTATCAGTGACCTTTCTATGACTCTTAACTAACAGAGACAAGCTGTTCTCTGATTGAAGTGTTTACTACGCACAAATAACATGAAATAGAAGCTGTAAAGCTCACAATTAGCAGAAGAAGGAGATCTGCTGTATATAGCACACATAAAAATAAATGGCCAAGTCAATCCTTTGTATGAGTATGAGTCATTTCCATCAAACAAAACACAGTTATTAAGGTGCATGCTATAACAGATATTGGCAGTTCCAGGCATTTTTCAAGAGGTATGCAGGATTGCAGAAATAAATTTACATTTTGTGATATTTTCTGTCATCAGCAAAAGTTTTCCTGTTTTCAGAGCCATCAGTCCAGGATTATTATTCTCATTCAGTGTAATAAAACAGAAAATCATGGGATGAAAAATACAAAGTCCAAGCAACTATCTTTTCAGTCTGGCCTTCAATGTATCTGACCAGCAAAATTGGGATGAAATGTCACTTGAGCTGGTTTTTATCTGAACATTCACTGCAGGAGGGAGCCTGCACCCCCCCCCCCCATCCTCATCACATTCTACAGGGGTTGTATTGAGAGCATCCTGAGCAGCTGCATCACTGCCTAGTTTGGAAATTGCACCATCTCGGATCGCAAGACCCTGCAGCAGATGGTGAGGTCAGCTGAGAAGATCATCGGGGTCTCTCTTCCCGCCATTACGGACATTTACACTACACGCTGCATCTGCAAAGCAAACAGCATTATGAAGGACCCCACGCACCCCTCATACAAACTCTTCTCCCTCCTGCCATCTGGGAAAAGGCACCAAAGCATTCGGGGTCTCATGACCAGACTATGTAACAATTTCTTCCTCCAAGCGGTCAGACTCCTGAATACCCAGAGACTGGACTGACACCAACTTACTGCCCTATTGTCTTGTTTATTATTTATTGTAATGCCTGCACTGTTTTGTGCGCTTTATGCAGTCCTGGGTAGATCTGTAGTCTAGTGTAGTTTTCTTTTCCTGTATTATTTTTTACATAGTTCAGTCTAGTTTTTTACTGTGTCATGTAACACCATGGTTCCGAAAAACGTTGTCTCATTTTTACTATGTACTTTACTAATAGTTATTGTTGAAATGACAATAAAAGTGACTTGACTTGACTTGATGACTTTCCTTCTGAACTCCTTTTATTCTCTTCACAGGAGCTGTCAGACCTTGTGAACACTCACAGTATTTTCTGTTTTTTATTCCACATCCTGATTCAAGTATCATTGACATCCCCCTTTGTCTGCATCATAAAGCAGACTATCAATATCAGAGCTATTTACCTTTGTTCTGCTTTGTATCCACTGCAAGGTGCATGATCTGCTAAGCATAATCTACACTTCAACTACTTTTTCAGCATCTGCAATATCTTTGCTATTGTTGTACATGGGAATTATTAATTTGCTATTTGCTTGCATTGAGACCAAGAAGGCAGAGCTAGCTGAGCAACTCCTACCAACCTTTAATTTACATCCAGTTAGATCAATGCACTGAATATACTCCTATACCAAACCACAGGCCAAACTGCCTGTCATTGGAACTCAATTGAGTCAAATAAGTTTAGCCTTCAGAGTTATTCTAAACAGTTTAATGTGATTACAATGTCTGCAATAAAAAAGAAATTTTAACAATAAAAGACTTAAATACACCTCCTAATGCAAAGTCAAATACAAAATTACTTCATGAGCCATCCTGTGCAAAATGTCAACTAAGTTCACATTTATTCATCAGAATTATTCAGATAAATTTAGGAAGTTAGAGTGTGTAAATCAAAATACATTCAAGCAATTTTCCCACAATAGCAGTGCTATTGATGTGTATGAATTGACTGTGAATATAAAGAATGTAAAAGTGTTGAAGGGTTCATTCTTGTAAATATCTTTTTATTAGAAATACTATTTAATTTGTTTTAAAAATATTCAAACAATTTTCCCTGTTGATCTTGATCAAATGAGGAAAACCTAACTTTCCATTAAAGCTATAAAGTAACAAATACTGTAACTATTATTCTGCATTTGGAGGGATACGCTTTGGCCAGGCTTGCTCTATAGGTAAGGGCTCATCGAATCAGGTCAACAACTATCAAGCCCAATTCACACATAACAACCTGTCTGTATTCTGACCCAACTGATGACAAGGAAATCATTTAGAATCCATATCCCCTTGAAAATTTTAAATAATTTTTTTCTTCTGCCTGGTTGTCTGCAATCTCCTAGCTGTGGTGAGTTATAGTGGGGACCTGAGATAAATGTCCCTTCATCCAGCTTTCACTACTTGTTAGGTCTGCTGACCATATATAAAAGTAGTTAGCTCTAATCGATCTACCTCTAGCAAGAGGTCAAGAGGTGGATCAGAAAAACCTAAGTGACAGAGTTCCAGTGACATAAATTTGAAAGTCAGCTGTGAATTATTGGCCTGCAATACAGTTCCTCAGTTCCTTGTTCATTTGCTGCTGAGCATTGAGCCCCAAGTATGCAGTTTCTCATAACTTATGTGTGATATGTACAATCTAATCGCATCTGACAGTAATTATGAGGAATTGCCTGAATTTTTGATCTCGGCCTGATAGATTTTGAAGATGAATGTTGCATACAACTGCACCTGCAGTCTGGAATCACTGAGGCATTCCCAGATCTGTCTACGGAACCACTTCTCACTTCTGATCCTGAATTATGTTCCCTTCCATTTTCTAAACCATGGCAACCAGCCCATTCCAGTTATTGCCCCAATTTTACTTTCATCTTCTATTTATCCATCTTGTATATGAAGCCCACCTTTTGCTCTATTGATTTGTTCATACTTCTTGCTTCTGATCTCCTAATTTGAAGAGAAAGTTTACCAGTCACCATTGCTGGTACTGTTCCAAGCAAGGACATAGCTTCTCTGCTGTTGTAAGTTCACCCACAACCTAAAGAGATAGAGTTCGGTAGGGTTGATGAGACCAGTAATTGTGACAGCTTTGGAAGTGGGCAAACCTCTATCCAGGCTGCATGTACATGAGCTAGATTATTCCAACTGCAAAAAAAATCCTGATTTTCCGTCTGCCTCAAAAATCAGGGAAAACTTATTTTTAATTTTTTTCTTATTTAGAAATCCAGCATGGAATAGGCTGTTTTGGGCCAACGAGTCTCACCTCCCGCAACCCACCTATTTAACCCTAGGACAATTAACAATGATCAATTAACCTATGAACGACTGAGTACTTCTTTGGAACGTGGGAGGAAACCAGAACACCCGGAGGATGTCCACACATTCATGGGAAGAATGTACAAACTCCTCACAGGGGGGCTCAGAATTGAGCTCTGAACTCCAATCCCTCAATCTGGAATAGCGTCACCCTGACCGCTGCACTACTGCGGTGCATATCTACCTTTGGCAGACTCTTCCTTTCTGAGCTCCCTTACTGACTGAAGACAGCAGGACTCCTCAGGTAACCTGGGTTTAAGTTTGAACTGCACATTGAAGGCACTATTGTATTCTTAGAGTCCAGTGCCCTCCATGAATGCATTGCCTCTCTTAAAGAGGAGATTAATAAGAATGAACAAGGCAAGTGGCATGTGAACAGTTAAAATATGACATCTTTTCCAACTCTTTTCATAGATTTTTATTTCCATTTTGTAGGGAGTAGAAGTAAGTGGAGAGATTGAAGTATAAAAGGTCATAAATTGTGATTGAGTCTCTCTGACTTACTCTGATTGTTCATAACCGATGATTTACTGAAGATCTTTGCTCTCATCCTTGTGTTTCCAAGATCACAAGTAGCCGGTTTAACTCTTTGCAATACGGTTTGCCGCTCAGATAAAGGGTAATTTTCTGTGCATTACACGTCTCCATACCATAGCTAACACTTTAGATCAGGGGACAGCAACCTTTACCACTGAAAGAGCCACTTGGACCCGTTTCCCACAGAAAAGAAAACACTGGGAGCCGCAAAACCCGTTTGACATTTAAAATGAAATAACACTGCATACAACGTTTTTTTTTGCCTTTATGCTATGTATAAACAAACTATAATGTGTTGCATTTATGAAATTGATGAACTCCTGCAGAGAAAACGAAATTACATTTCTGCATGCAACAAAAACATTTTGAACTCCGAAAAAAAGACGTTGGGTTGAAAGTTACTTTTAAGTAAAATACTCAATGTCTATTTGAGTCCTTCTTGTATTTATGAAAAACGCCGAACTTAAATTTTCCGCCAGCAGCAAACCAAAAATAACATCAGCCAGCTGTCAGCCTGAAAAATAAAAGGACTATTTCACTGAACAATGAAAAAATATGAATATACATAAAATAATAGGCAATTAAAATATTTATCATACTTGGTTAATGGGATTTCTGCTCCTGGACCTCAGCGCACAGCGTCTGCACATCAGGGCTGTATGACGTCACCTTCATCTTTACACAGGATCACAAGCTGTCATCTGTGAGGCGTGCGCGATGTTTGTTTTTAATAAAGTTCATGTTGGAGAACACCTGCTCACATACATATGTGGATCCAAAGATCGACAGGACTCCAAGCGCATACTTTTTCATGTTTACATAAATGTCGGGCACAGCATTCCATGTTTCAAACACAAGTTGGTCCGGATTTGGAAGGTTTTCAATATCACTCCATTTGTGATTCTGAGCAAGAACGGCCTTCTGACGGGCAACATCTTCAAGGTCTGCTGTCAAGCGTCTAAACTTGAACACCCATATGTCTTTGTCGGCTATGTCGGCCAGTTCCATCTCAAGATCAGGTTGACTCACACCTGCCAATGCAGTCGTATTCAGTAGGGAAGGATCGATGCTTAAGGGAGTGACCGGGAAGGATAATGTGTTTTTTTCCTCTCTGAACTCACAGAAGCGTTTCCCAAACGATGTTTGCATTGCGATGATTGCAGAATGTAAATACTCCGAAATTATCATGTCGTGACCTTGTTTGAACTCTCTCAAATTGGGGAAGTGAGACAAAGTGCCTTTCTGTAAATCTCTGGCAAGCACTGTCAACTTGCGCTCGAATGCCAAGACATCCTCCAACATGTGCAGGGCTGTGCGTCCTTTCCCCTGAAGAGCTGTGTTCAGCGTGTTCAGGTGCGCTGTCATGTCTACCATGAAGTGTAGCTTTTCCAGCCACCCTGGCTGTTCCAGCTCAGGAAAGTTGAGCCCTTTGCTGCCCAGGAAAGTTTTCACTTCTTCCAGACACGCGACAAAGCGTTTCAGCACCTCCCCTTTGGACAGCCACCGGACTTTGTTGTGCAGCAGGAGATCAGAATATGCGCTTTCCATCTCGTCCAGTAACAAACGGAATTGACGGTGATTTAAACTTTTTGCCATTATTTTATTGACAATCTGAATGACAACATCCATTACTTCTGTGCATTCCGGAGGAAATGTTTGAGCGCACAGTGCCTCTTGGTGCAAGATGCAGTGAAAAGTCAGCAGCTTTCTGTCCAGCGACTTCTGCAGTAAAGCCACAAATCCCTTGTGCGTTCCCGTCATATTCGGAGCCCCATCAATAGCTACTGACACCAGATGGGTGGTCTTTATTCCTTTGGCTCTTAAACAATTCAAGACAGCCTCACAGATGTCCTCCCCCCGTGTTTGGTCTTTTAGAGGTATCAACTCAATCAGTTCTTCCTGTGGCCCGGCAGAGTTTACATACCGGCAGAACAACGCTATTTGTTCAATATCGCCTTTGTCTTTAGACTCGTCACAGGCAATCGAGTAGGCCACAGCTGAATTGATGTCTTTAATTTGCTGTCTTGTGATGTCTTCTGCCATTTTTATGGTTCTGTCTTTGACAGTCTTTGCAGAGAGGGGCATATCCCTGATTTTCTGCACAATTTCACTCTTGTTTTTAAAGTCCGTGAATAGATGTTCTGAAATCTTAATGAAAGATTCTTTTATATATTCACCATCTGTAAACTGCTTCCCGTGCCTGACTATTTCCTGAGCGGCAATATAACTGGCGTATGTCGTTGATTTTCCTGACTTCATCCATTTCTGGAAATGATTTTTGCTCAGATCAACCTTCCGCATCAGTTCCGAAAAGGCTTTTTTTCTCTCATCTCCATCCGGATATTTTTGAGCAAAGGCTGCGTGTTTACTCTGGAAATGCCTTGCGACATTTGACTTTTTGTTGTTTGCTAGTTTCTCATTGCATATTAAGCATACCGGTAAACCAGTCTCGTCAACAGTGAAAGCAAATGAATCTGTCCACGTATCATTAAACGTTCTGTTTTCTTCAGTCACTTTTCTTTTTTTAGAATTCTCCATAGTTGGCTTACCTTGGATCGAAAAATTAAAGAAATCGCGCACTGGCGGGTGTCAGGTATTGGCAGTGGTGACGTATATTAATAGCGATAAAAACACGTTGCAGCGGTGTGTTCAGGCAGTCAGTAAACTGCAGTCGAATAACTTTATTCGAACTAAACAGCCTTGCTTCTAAGCCTCCCTCAACCCAGCCCCCATGGACGCAGATGCTGCAAAAGACACGTACTCACAAACCCCCGTAGGCAATCTCCCTTAGCCGGAATGCTGGCTAATTGAGAGCCGTTTCGGATGTGTCAGAAAATGTGTCGCCACACTTACATTGTACAAGATCACCATAATCTTCAAATTTAGAATTACATTTCAAAAGCTAACAAACTAACATAAAATACATTTTAATTAAATACTGACCAACTATTTCCCAAAGCCACAGGGAGCCGCAGCACAGAGGTGAAAGAGCCACAAATGGCTCGGGAGCCGCAGGTTGCCGACCCCCGCTTTAGATAAGTCAACATGGATCAGGCAGGCAAAGCCAACATGGTTAACTTGGATTAAAAAAAACAAGTAAAGAGATACAAAATGCTGGAGGGACTCAGCAGGGCAGGCAGCATCTATGGAAAAGTGTAAACAGTTAATGTTTTGGGCTGAGACCCTTCAGCAGGAGTGAAGAGAAAAAGCAGTCAGCATCAGAAGGTGGGGGGAGGGGAGGAAGAAACACAAGGTGATAGATGAAACCAGGAGGGGGGGAGTAACTGGCTGGGAAGGAGAGACAGGGCTGGAGAAGGGGGAATCTGATAGGAGAGGGCAGAAGGACATGGAAGAAAGAAAAGGGGAAGGTGCACCAGAGGGAGGTGATGGGCAGGCAGGGAGGTAAGGTGAGAGAGCTAAAAGGGAAAGGAGAATGGTGAAAGTGGAGGGGGGGGTCATTACTAGAAATTCAAGAAATCAATGTTCATGCCATCAGGTTAGAGGCTACCCAAATGGAATATAAGGTCTTGCTCCTCCAACCTCAGTGTGACCTCATTGCGACAGTGGAAGAGGCCAAGGACTGTTATGTCAGAATGGAAATGGGAAGTGAAAGTAAAATGGGTGGCCACGAGGAGATCCCACTTTTTGAGGCAGTTGGAGCGTAAGTGCTTGGCGAAGCAGTCTCCCAATCTAGGTTGGGTCTCACTGATATACTGGAGGCCATACCAGGACACAGTATATGACCCCAACAGACTCACAGGTGAAGTGCCACCTCACCTGGAAGGGCAGTTTAGTGCCCTGAATGGTAGTGAGCGATGTGGTGTAGGGGCAGATGTAGCACTTGTTCTGCTTGCAAGGATAAGTGCCAGGAGAGAGATCAGTGGAAGAAACGAATGGACAAGGGATTCACGTAGGGAGTGAAAGTGGGAGGGTTTGGGGGGAGGGAAAGATATGCTCGGTGGTGGGATCCCATCGGAAATGGCAGAAGTTATGGAGAATGGTGTGCTGAACACAGAGGTTGGGGGGGGGGTGAGTTAAGTGAGGACGAAATGAACCCTATCTTTGATAGGGTGGCAGGAGGATGGGGTGAGAGCAGACATGCGCAAAATGGAAGAGATGTGATTGAGGATAGCATTAATGGTGGAGGAAGGGAAACACCTTTCTTTGAAGGAGGACCTCCTTAGTTCTGGAATGAAAAGCCTCATCCTGAGAGCAGATGTGGCAGAGTCAGAGGAATTGAGAGAAGGAGTAGACACTTCTACAAGTAACAGGGTGGGAAAAGGTATAGTCTAGGGAGCTGTGAGGGTCCTTGGGTTTATAATACACATCAATAGATAAGCTGTCTCTAGAGATAGAGGTAGCAAGATCAAGAAAGGGGAGGGAGGTGTCGGAAATGGACCAGGTAAGTTTGAGGGTAGAGTGGAAGTTGGAGGCGAAGCTAATGAAGTCAACAAGCTCTGCATAGGTGCAGGAAGCAGAACCAATGGAGTTGATGACGTAGCATGGGAAATGCTGGGGAGTGATATTAGTGTAGGCTTGGAACATAAACTGTTCTTGGTAAAGACATGCATAACTGGAACCCATGGGAGGACCCATAGGTAAACATTTTGTTTGAAGGAAGTGGGAGGAGCCAGTGGAGAATTTATTAAGAGTGAGGACAAGTTTCACTAGATGGAAGAGAGTGGTGGTGAATGGGAACTGGTTGAGTCTGCTGTTCAGAAAGAAATGAAAAGCTTTGAGGCCTTCCTGATGGGGGATGGAGGTGTATAGGGACTGGACATCCATAATGAAAATAAGATGATGGGGGCAAGGGTGTTACACGGGAGTGATGGAGGAGAACCCAAGTGCAGGACACTGGCACGTCGACTCAGTTGGGGAGGCTGGCGTAGACCTGAACGTAGAGCAGGAAACCAGAGGGATCTTGACAAGGAGACGGGATTCACAGGGACTCTCTAGAAACTAGAGCGGAACTTAGAACTACCCATTCTAATCGGAACAGGGAACGAAGTATCACACGAGAATAGACCAACAAACTGGCAACCAGTGATAGAGTCGCCATCGTATTTATTTTCCAGTCTCTGATGAAAGCCAGGTGTATGGTAATTGGGTAATTAGCAGCAATTGACTGAGATTGGGGCATGATCAGGGAGAAAGAAGTGTTAAAGGGGAACGGCCACCCGAACCATGACACAGGGAACTTGAAATCATTGAAAAGATGAAGAGTGTGTGAAGTGTCATGGATGTAGGTAGGAAGGGACTGAACTGGGGGAATAAAACAGAGTTGAGGTATGCAGATGTGAGTTCAGTGGGGCAGGAACAAGCTGAACCAATGGGTCTACCTGGATAAGCGGGTTTGTGGATCTTTGGTAGGAGGTAGAAATGGGAGGTGCAAGCTGAAGCAACTATGAGATTGGTGGCAGTGGATGGGAGATCCCCAGAATTAATAAGGTCAGTGATGAAGTGGTAGACAATGGCCTGGTGTTTCTCAGTGGGGTCCTCTTCAAGGGTTAAGCAAGACAAGATGTTTGAGAATTGTCACCTGGCCTCAGCAAGGTAGAGGTCAGTCTGTCGGGCTGCTACAGTAGCCCAATATCTGTAGGTTTGATGATGGAGTTAGGATTACTGTGGGGAGATTGGAAAGCAGTGCATTTGGAAGGAATCAGGTTGGATTGGAGCGACATGCAGCGAAGCTGAGACTGTCAGCAGCTGGCATGGAAAGAACATTGATTTCTTGAAATTTCAGTAATGTCTTCACTATTCCCATTCCCATTTCCCTCTCTCACCTTATCTCCTTACCTGTCCATCCCTGTGTTTCTTCCTCCCCTCCCCTCCACCTTCTTACACTGACTCCTCATCATTTTTCTCCATTCCTGATGAAGGATCTTGGGCCCAAAATGTCGACTGTTTACTCTTTTCCATAGATTCTGCCTGGCCTGTTGAGTTCCTCCAGCATTGTGTATGTTGTTTGACTTTCCAGCATTTGCAGATTTTCTCTTGGTTATCAAGAAAAGACCTTCATTTAAATATTATCTTCCAGTATCTTGGTATATTAGATATTTCAAGTAATGAGGGACTATTACTCTTATTACGTGGCAGACAAGGTGGTCAATTTGAGCATAGAGATATTAACTTAGAATTTTGTGACACCTACTGTAAGTGAACATCAACTTTAGTGATGTTGGTTGAGGGAATAAATCCATGGAGAACATTTTTTTACTGAAAATAGTGCCATAGAAGGGTGTAATTCTCATCAGATCTTGACAGTAATTGTAGGATTGCACTAGAGAGGAGACGAACACTGCAAAGGGCAAATGGAACTGGGAGGAAAGCTCTGATAGGTTTCCTTACAACTGTAGAGGCTTAGACTTCATTGATATATATATAACTGAGGAACATAGAAAAATAAGAACTTACTTCCCTTGAAAAACAGGAGCGTGCAGGTGGAAGGATTGGACAGGAAAAAATGAAAGATGTTTTTATCAAGAGGAATGCTGAAGTCAGGAACTCATTGCCTGAAGGGTAAATATGGTGCATTCATCTCATTTAGGAATTACTTCGTGACCAACAGGGCTCAGGTATGGTACTGGGGGGGTAGCATTGCCCCGAGGTACATCTTTTTGACTTACTGTGTATGGATTTAATTGGACTCCTTTGTTGCTGTAAACTTTCTATGATTCTATGAGTTCAATTGTGCCATTTTACAGCTGTACTGCTCATAAAGTTCAGCATAGTAGTTCAGCCTGGATTATGAGTTTGAGGCACAGGGTTGGGGTTTATACCACAAGATCTAACACTGCAGCAAAGGTGATGCTATTAGATGCAAGCTTGACAAAGTAGCAAATCAATGAAAAATAAATGCCATTGGGTGGACTTGTAACTACCTTGTATCTGCAATATATGTTGTAAAATCTTTAGTCAATTAACATTTAAGTTGTTGTTAATAGCTTAGAAGAATGCTAAAGGTCTTCACTCATTACATATTTGAACTCGTCCTCTCATCTGTCATGAATATAAGCAGCCAATGAATCTCAGTGCTCCAGAGAAATAAGAAGTTATAACTTTAATGGTGATTTTGGCTTTAATCCAAACAGTTAACAAATGCAAAAGATGACTTTAGATTTACTGGGTTCCTGCAATGCCTTAGAGGTGTATGCACCTTTTGTCACTCTGCATGAATTTTGCCTTTTACGCACAGTAAATTATTTTCAACATCTACAAAGGCACACAATTGCATTAAAAGAGAATGCAGCTGTTTTAAGAAGAAAATTGAGCTTTGTGGATAGTTCAGAAGTCAAGTAGAGGATCAGGGAGCAAGTGTGAGCCTCTGTTCAATGTAATGCATCAACCTAAATGAATACATCACAGTGTCAAACAAGTGCCAAAAACCTGACTGATACTACAGTGCACCATTGAGGAATACTCATTATCATTATATGCCAGCTTGTATGACGTAGGTGATCATGGTCTATGACCATGATTGTTCTTGGCAAATTTTCTACAGAAGTGATTTGCCATTCCCTTCTGAGCAGTGACGGGTGAACCCAGCCATCATCAATACTCTTCAGAGACTGTCTGAGTGGTCGCATAACCAAACTTGTGATATTGTGATATTAACAACTGCTCATATGACCTGTGTGTATGTGTAGGCATCTGTTAGTCTTGATTGACCATGGATTTACACCTTGGAAAGTTGCGCCTTGGACTGGCAGTTGCCATGCTGCAAGTCTCCCCTCTCCACGCCACCAATGTTGTCCAAGGGAAGGGCATTAGGACCCACACAGCTTGGCAATGGTGTCATCACAGAGCAATGTGTGGTTAAGTGCCTTGCTCAAGGACACACACGTAGCCTCAGCCGAGGCTTGAACTAGCGACCTTCAGATCACTAGACAAACACCTTAACCACTTGGCCACTTGCCAACACATGCTCCCATAGCTTTACATGAACTGCTCCCATGGCTTTACATGGCCCTGAATGGATGGGGGGGTGGGGGAGGTGCTCGGCAAGTGCTAGATGTCACCTGCAGGCCAGTGGAGTGAAGGAATGCCTTACACCTCCTTTGGTAGAGACATATCTCCACCTCTCCATGAGGAATACTGATTAGCTAAATTTGTCACCTTCAGGACAGGATGTAAAAGTTATACTTTATCTGCTACCTTATGTTGGCATAAAAGACTCTGAAATTAGCTTTTACTCATTTGCATTAAATATCCAATATAACCACATCTGTGCATCTTACAACACTTCTGAAAATGTGTCCCATTAAGTTCAGTCGAATTGAATTTCTGTTGCCAATTTTATGTCACACAATGCTACCTCATTATGACAGGGTTTCAGGAAGGAAGAGTTTAACTGTTGTGTTGGTCAACATATATAAGCATTAAATAACAGCAATAAGTAGTAAGTTCTGAGTCAGGGTCTTGACCTGAAATATTAAAAATTGGTTGGCCTCCATAAATGGTCCTTAACCCATTGTGTTAGCCCTGCAGTTTGGTGCTTTTTTGTGCTGTTTCTTCTGTAACCAAATAGTAAAACACCTAAAAATCCCCAAAAAACTACAGGAAATGTGACCTTAATAAAGCAAAACAATGCCTGAGTACATTCTATACATTTCAAACATGAAATACTGAAGCGTCTCGGCAAATCAGGAAGTGGAAAAAATGTTTGGGGTTGTGTCCCTTTCTTAGAGCTAACAAAGAAAAATGCAGGTAGGTTTTCAGTAGCATGGAAAATGTGAGTAGGATGTGGGAAACAAAGTTAATGTCTTTGATAGGATATGCTGGAGTGGCTTAATGGGAACAATTAACAACGCATTAAGTCACTGAGACTATGGCTACATCCACACTACGCCGGATAAATCCGTAATCAAAGCTTTTTCTCTTCGTTTTTACCCTCCGTCCACACTAAAACAGTGTTTTCGCACCCGAAAATGGAGCTTTTCAGAAACGCTTTCCAGGGTGGGTATTTTTGAAAAGGCTGCTCGGGCAGATCTGTATGGACAGTGTAACCAGAGACTTCTGAAAATGCTATCAGACGGCAGCATGCTGTTTCATTGCTTTCTTGAACACAACCTAACAATTTCAGAACATATGGCAAAGAGACTGAAGCCAGAAGAGTTAGAAATGTACTCACCAAATACTTTGACCCCTAACTTACTGAATAAATAAGTATACTGTACTCACTTTGCCCTGTTTTCTGTCCTTGCTCGTATGAAGATGGTTTACCTATTTATGCAAGTACTTCTCTGACAATAGATGTGTAACAGCCTAATGTAACATTGTTAGCATGGATTTATGAAAGGAAAATCATGCTGGACTAATCTTCTGGAGTTTTTTGAGGATGTAACTATGAAAATGGACAAGGGAGAGCCAGTGGATGCAGTGTACATGGACTTCCAGAAAGCTTTTGATAAAGTCCCACATAGCAGATTAGTGGGCAAAATTAGGGCACATGGTATTGGGGGCAGAGTACTGACATGGATTGAAAATTGGCTGGCTGACAGGAAACAAAGAGTTGTGATTAACGGTTCCCTTTCGGAATGGCAGGCTGTGACCAGTGGGGTACCGTAAGGTTCAGTGCTGGGACCGCAGCTGTTTACAATATACATTAATGATTTAGATGAAGAGATTAAAAGTAACATTAGCAAATTTGCTGATGACACAAAACTGGGTGGCAGTGTGAAATGTCAGGAGGATGTTATGAGAATACAGGGTGACTTGGACAGGTTGGGTGAGTGGGCAAATGTATGGCAGATGCAGTTTAATGTGGATAAATGTGAGGTTATCCACTTTGGTGGCAAGTACAGGAAGGCAGATTACTATCTAAATGGAGTCAAGTTAGGAAAGGGGGAAGTACAATGAGATCTAGGTGTTCTTTTACATCAATCAATGAACGCAAGCATGCAGGTACAGCAGGCAGTGAAGAAAGCTAATGGCATCCTGGCTTTTATAACAAGAGGAATTGAGTATAGGAGTAAAGAGGTCCTTCTGCAGCTGTACAGGGCCCTGATGAGACCCCACCTGGAGTATTGTGTGCAGTTTTGGTCTCCAAATTTGAGGAAGGACATTTTTGCTATTGAGGGAGTGCAGCGTAGGTTCACAAGGTTAATTCCCGAAATGGCGGAACTGTCATATGTTGCAAGATTGGAGCGACTGGGCTTGTATACACTGGAATTTAGAAGGATGAGAGGGGATCTGATTGAAACATATAAGATTATTAAGGGATTGGACACACTGGAGGCAGGAAGCATGTTCCCGCTGATGGGTGAGTCCAGAACTAGAGGCCACAGTTTAAGAATAAGGGGTAGGTCATTTGGAACAGAGATGCGGAAAAACTTCTTCACCCAGAGAGTGGTGGATATGTGGAATGCTCTGCCCCAGAAGGCAGTGGAGGCCAAGTCTCTGGATGCATTCAAGAGAGAGTTAGATAGAGCTCTTATAGATAGCGGGGTCAAGGGATATGGGGAGAGGGCAGGAACGGGGTACTGATTGTGTATGATCAGCCATGATCACAGTGAATGGTGGTGCTGGCTAGAAGGGCCAAATGGCCTACTCCTGCACCTACTGTCTATTGTCTATTGTATGGAAATACAAGATAACACTGATGCAGACATGTTTTATACATTTAATAAAGTGCTTTATTAATGCAACAGAGTTAGTCAGTTTTTCAATGTCCGTCGTCAGCCGGGTCAATCTGTCCATGAACTCCGTCGGTTGCCGTCGTACGCACCAGTATTTTTTTCAGTTTTAAGTTCTCCTGCATGAGAGCCAACATCTGTCTGTCATTTTAAGTTTTTCTAGTCTGTAACTACACAAACGCGCACTTTTACGGCGAGATTCGACATCAAAAGTGTCGCCAATAGATGTGTCCTGCGCCTGCGCAGTAGGAGGAGAAACGCCGAAATCTCAGTTTCAGTGTGGATAGAGTTATTTTCAAAAATGTATAGTGTGGATGCCTATCGTTTTTACACGAAACCGGCATTTTCAAAATTATCCGGTCTAGTGTGGATGTAGCCTGTGTTAATGATAAGATGGCGGGACCCGCCCGAGAGGCTAGATTTAAATGTATACAATAGGGAAATAAAACAGGAAATGAAAGATACTGCAAAAGCTCAGCAGGTAAGTCAGCATGGGTGAGAAAATGGTCAAATGATAAGGGACCCATTATCAGAGAGAATTAAGTTATCTAGGTAGCAAGAAAATGTTTGAGACCAAGAGAATTTTTCTGACAGCTTGAGCACGTGGTAGATGCGAAAATGTATTGCTGTTGTGCAATTTGTAACAGTTATGATTATATTATGTTTGGAAGACCAGACTACACACAGAGAAGAAAATTAAATAAAATGGATAACAGGTAGAAGTGGTTCTTATAACATCTGGGAAAAAAAGATTCTTATTGGCTACCTCACCCCTAATGATACTCATTATAACCTTTAAATTTTGATATCATATATATATATATATATATATATATATATAAGAATCGGATGGAGGAGCAAGGGATCTGTTGGGTAAAATGTTTGTGTATGGAATCAAGAGGGAGACTGGAGTGAAAGTGGGTGATAGGGGACTAGGGAGAGGAGATATGAGGAAGAGGACAATAGTACAGGACCAAAGGTGAATCAGGAAGGGGAGGGGACATCAAGAATTGGAAAATACAATCTTTATACGATTGGAATCTAGAGCACCAGTCTTAGATAGATGTAGATAGACTTAAATTCAAAGAAATAGACTAGTCCCTTTTGAACCATAAAGCCAGACATAAAAAAAGATTAAAAATAACACACATGCTTAAAGCAAATTCCACATGTGGAAATTCTAAGGTGAATATTCCTGAAATCTCAGCCTGAGCAGAAGTTAATCCAGCCTATTTATACAGCATATTGCTTCTTCAACATCATCTCTCATTTACAGAAATGACATTTGACCTGAACTCTCTCACACAATTTAAGTATAGAAGGATAAAGATAAGTGAAGATGGAGATAGAGATGGTGATGGAATTTAAAATGTGAGCCATAGAAAAATGTTTTTTTTTATCAGTGAGGCTAATAATCTTGGGTGATGAGAATTTAAAAAAATTACAAAATAGTAGCTGGAGGTGAAAAAAATGATGTCCCAATTGTGTTTAGACTGAGATTTAACTCCAACACTAAACCTGACCCTGACCGCCTCCAGAATTTCAGACATGGCCCTAATCCTAACTGCTTAATGCCTTGTGTACATCTTTAATGTTGACTGCATGGAGCCTGATCCGCACTCAGGCCAAATTCAAAGAATATCCATAATGCCTTTTCTATTCCTCATCTAAAGCAGCCCTGTCCCCTTTCAAGAATCCAGTATTTACCTTCATCCTCAAACCTGCCTGCTAAACCAAATAATTCAGATTCAAATAGAGTTTCTCTGTGGAATAAGCAACCCTAACAACAGAATCCATTCCCGAATAAGGAGCGAGCACTGTCACAGTCAAGTACATTAACCTGCACCAAATTCTGTTGAGTAGCAGGATCTCAATTGAAAATTAATCACTTATTAGTAAATACTAAATATGAGTAGAGAGTCGTCTGCCAATTTTCCAGTTTTAAAATGGTGTCGGCAATCTTCCTAAGTCCATGTCTAAAAGCTCTGAAATATTGATAGTCTTATTCAAAAGCAATAATGGTAGAACATCAGATCAAAGTAGTCACATTTCTACAGTATCATGCTGCATCACTGTGTGGTACTGAAGCTACAGTGTGGCAAACAGGTATGCTCTACAGCAGTTGGTTACTTCTGCCTAATGCATCACCGGCACTAGCCAACCCACCATCAAGGATGTATACACAGAAAGGTGTTGGAGCAAGGTCAGTAGTACCAGGGAGGATCCGACCCTCCATGCTAATGGACTGTTTGTCCCACACCCATCGTGGAAAAGGCTACACAGCATCCATGCAGGACCAGCATACTCAAAAATAGTTTCCTCCTCTAAGCCCTGAGACTAATCAATCCTTCCACACCACCACCACTACTTTATCATTTCCTGGAAATCCCCTTACGTACAGACACTCATGTAGCTAAAATAACTTTCTGTAAAAACAATCAGTTCATGTAACTAAGCTAATCTTATGTATTTAAATTTATTGTGTTCCCTATGCTTATTGTGTTTTTATGCTGCATCAGATCTGGAGTAACGATCATTTTGTTCACCATTACACTTGGGTTTTGAAACATCAAAATAAACCATCTTGAATCATTAATTTTGAAATGTGTAAAACAAAAAGTTAGTGTAATCTTTGCCTGTCTAACATCTGTATATTCAGTTGACAAAAACCAAGGGTCAGTAGCGGTGTGCTACACGCAGCGCTAAAATAATGACAAGGAGTCGGTAAACTGCAATTAAAGATGATTTTATTCGAACTTCACAGGCTTGCTTTAAAGCCTCCCTCATCCCGCCCTCCCCGGGCACAGATGCTCCAAGGGACACATACTCACAAACCCCCGCAGGCTTTTTCCCTTTGTGGTGTACCTGGCTTTTGTGCCTGCACGCTGGCTATTTGTGAGTTGGTTCGAGTGCGCTAGGAAGTGGGTCGTCACAGGTCTAACAGAAAAGACTGGGAAGCCCTCGCTCAGTTAAAGTTTTCTGGGTAAATATAAAAGATGAAAGATGTGTCAATTCTTCTCAATCATGTGCAATCTTTAACAAAAGGGGAAGACCTGCACAATTATACCCAGAGTGCAGAATCACCAAACTTGGGGAAAAAAATGGAAAAATGGTTTGATTGGCATCAGAATGCTAAAATACTGCATATCAATGTGTGTTTGCTCCCATGGGGTGGACGTAACCAACCTCTATGTTCTGACATCTTTCTGTCTGTGCTCAGAAATACAGGTACGGACAGAATCCACAACAGAAGAACTGTACCCCTCCTTATCTGACTACACATACAAAGGCAGGCTAGCTCTACAAACGTTTCACTCTGTGTATATTATTATATTGTGAAATCACATAACTTTCTATAATTTTCTATTACTAAGATGTGGGACTACTAATCCTTAGGCAAAAGAGGACAGCAACACTCAATCAGAAACTTGTTTATCAGATTTATTTTCAGAAAACCTGGATAGTGTCCAAAGCAATGTGATTACCCCATGAAAGAACTGAACTACGTATGCTCAGACCAGTGAAGGAATTTCTCAGCTGACCTGATGAATAAAGATAATAACTCAAACTTGCCACAAGGTAATAACCAGAACAGTTTGTGAGGAAGAAGATCTTAAAGATGGGCTGATATGGACATTGATGCATTATTGTCACAAGTTTATAGAAGAATTATAATGGTAGCTGTGATGACATTGGGTGTGCTGACTGCAACATTCTAAGCTCATGTGATGGCCTTAAACCCTATCTAATGTAAGTAGCCATGGGTGTCATCTTTCTTGATGTCCTTGGACCATTCCTAAAATGCCAGAACTACTTTCTAAATTTATACTATTTCTCTGCCACTTGAGTAACTTCACACACTTGTGATATCTTTTGTGTAATTGTGCACTTAGATACTCAAATTAAAATATCTATTATGCAAGCTTCCTAGAACTAAACAATTAAGCAGTGTTGTCAATTTTGAAACAAGCCAAATTAAGTTACCTATTGTCTTATGCTGTACCAATTGAACAAAATGCAGGGGTGCTGTGGGGCCAGTAAGTCTGCTAAATAGGCAGTGCTTGTTTGCAAATCTGTCATTTTAACTGGGTTGTATGGGGTGTCTAGGGATGGGTAGTATGTCTGGTGAAAGGTAGTATGTCTTGTTGTATCTATTCCGCGGCAGCTCACTTACTTTTGGTTCTCTCCAGACACTCAGCTCACACTTGTGGCTGCAAGTAGCTGTTTACCCATAGCAGCAGCCACACACTGGTACACTGCTTTGACAAGTGGGCTAAACCAGGTGAGGGTAGACAGTGAAATAGGGACATGCCTCTCCCAGCATGCAAAGGCAACTCTAGCAGACTGGTTCAATGAGATCTACAATGAGATCCAATGGCCAAAAAAGCAGCTCTGCAATGCTCTGTGAAGGGAATGATGAGGCACAGATGAAGCCATGGTCATCCACTTCAATCAAGGAAGACCTTACTCGTGATGCTTGCTCACACCACTAGACCCAGAGAGTGAAACCGCCCCAGTGCAACAGCTTTTCCACTTTAAAAACTCTCCTGCATAGATTACTTGTCATCATCAGAGTTCAATCTGATTGCTGCTTGCCATTTATATTATGAACTGAAAACTGGCTCCCACTGACAACCAGAATTTAAAAAAAAAAAAATATTGTTTGGGTTTAAATTACTCAAAAACAACACTTTGATCTTTAGAAGTGTCAGGTGCTTGTCTTTAGAAAGCTGAGCTTGGCAAAAAAACAAGAAACTTCTGAACTGTGATATCAATCACATAACAATCCTTCTAGGTTTCAGAAATATATTCAGCTGAGATTAAGGAAATTAATACTGTAAAGACAAAATTACAGAGAAACCCTGAATTGGAAAGTTCTCAATGAATTCTCTAACACTGTTAACCCACTAGAAAAGTTGGTGGAGTAGCAGTCTAATCCCAAGAGGAGTTTGGGCAAGAGTCTTATCTCAAAATCCAATGCCATCACAAGTGCAGAACATTAAAACTTGTGTTTCGGTATCTTGTGGGTCTGTAAAGATTCAAGATTCAAGATCATTTCATGTCATGTCCTGTATACAAGTCTAAAGGAAAACAAAATAATTGTTACTCCATATCCAATGTAGCACAATAAAAAACACAAAAGATAAAGAACACAATAATAATAATCATCATAATCAAAATATATCTTTCATGTTGCTATATACCAAAAGGCACTTGACTCTGTCCCACACTCATGGTTATTAGAAGTTTGGAATATATATAAACTACACCCAATACTTGTGAAATTCCTGAAACATCTCAAGAAGCATCAGTGCACTGTAATCACCACACCTATTAACAAATAGAAAAGAACAGTCACTGTTATCAAAATAAACCGAGGCATTTTCCAAGATGACTCTCCAAGTCCACTATGGTTCTGTCTAGCTTTAAACCCCCTCTCTAATTTTCTGAATTGGATGAAAATTGTGTATCAAATCAGAAACAACAAAATGAGCTATACCTTAACACACCTTATATACATGGATGATTTGAAATTATATGTTCCTTCATCAGTAAAGCTAAAGCAATTAATTCAAATAGCTGAACTATTTTTTGAAAGATCTAAACATGACCTATAGATTGGTTAAATGAAGAACATTAAACATAAAGAACTGTGCAAGAAAACTAATAGAAAACAAAACAGAGTAGCAGGTTACAGAACAACCGATGGATAAATACGAATCTATGATATCAAGTAATATGGAAGGATGGGCAGGAAGGTAAAGGAGGTGGGGTAGCTCTCTAAATTAATGATAAGATCAGGGTGATAGTGAGAGATGATATAAGATCTAAGGAGCAAAATATTGAACCCATCTGGGTAGAGATTAGAAATAATAAAGGGGGAAAAAAATCACTGGTGTGAGTTGTCTATCGGCCACCGAATAGTAACATTACCGTGGCACGGGCAATAAACAGACAAATATTTGAGGCATGTAAGGATGGAACGGCAGGTATCATAGGGGACATTAACTTGCACATAGGTTGGGTGAATCAAGTTGGTCAAGGCAGTCTTGAGGAGGGCTTCATAGAATGCATACATGATAGCTTTCTGGAACAGCATGTTACTGAGCCTACAAGGGAACATGTGATCTTGGATTTGGTCTTGTGCAATGAGACAGGTAAAATTACCAATCTTGTAGTTAGGGATCCTCTTAGAAAGACTGATCACAGTATGATTGAGTTTCTCATACAAATGGAGGGTGCAATAGTTCAATCTAAAACCAGTGTATTATGCCTGAACAAGGAAGACTACAATGGGATGAGAGAGGAGTTGGTTAAGGTACATTGGGAACACAGGCTATATGGTGGGGTGATTGAGGAACAGTGGAAGACTTTCAAAGAGAGTTTTCCCAGTGCTCAACCAAAATATATTCCAGTTAAAAGCAAGGATAGTAAGAGTGAGGAGAGCTGGCCATGGATAACTGAGGAAATAAAGGGAGAATCAAACTAAAAGTTCAGGTGTACAAAGTAGCCAAGAGTAGTAGGAAACTGGAAGATTAGGAAAACTTTAAAAAGCAACAGAGAACCACTAAGCAAGTAATAAAGAAAGAAAAGACAAATTGTGAAAATATACTAGCACAAATTATAAAAACAGATAGTAAAAGTTTTTATAATTATATAAAGTGGAAAAAGGCAGCCAAAGATCCCTTGGAGATGAGAAGGGGGAATTGCTATTGGGTAATGAGGAAATGGCCGATGCTTTGAATAACTATTTTGTGTCGGTCTTCATGGTGGAGCACACTTCTAAAGAGAGATGTTATGGATGCGATGGGAAGTGAGGACCTCCATACAATAACCATCACTAAAGAGGTAGTGCTGAGCAAACTTGTGGGCCTAAAGATAGATACGTCCCCTGGTCCTGATGGAATGCATCCCTGGGTACTGAGAGAAAAGGGAATAGTTACAGTAGAGGCTTTGGTGAAAATTTACCAACATTCTCTGGACTCAGGGCAAGTCCTGGTGAATGGAAGAAGGTGAATGTCACACCACTGTTCAAACAAAGATGTAGGCAAAATGTGGGTAACTATTGGCCAGTTAGTTTAACATCTGTAGTTGGGAAAATGCTTGAAGCTATCATTCAAGAAGAAATAACAAGGCATCTGGAAAGAAATAGATCCATCAGGCAGATGCAGCATGGATTTAGCAAAGGCAAGTACTGTTTGATAAACTTACTGGTGTTCTTTGGGGATCTAACAAGCAGAGTGTATAGAGGGGAGCAGATGGACGTTATTTACTGGATTTCCAGAAGATTTTGAATAAAGTGCCACATAAAAGATTTATCCATAAGATAAGGATGTATAGAGTTGGGAGTGATGTATTAGCATGGATAGAGGATTGGATTGGTTAACCAATAGAAAGAAGAGTACAAGTATAGATTATAACTGACATTTTGATGAAAGGCTCCAGCATCTTCAACATGAATGATGCCTGGGCATTTCTAACCAATGGATTGTTTGTCCATATAGTAATGCTAGACACAGGGGTGTCTGTACATATCGTGACTGGCAGGAAATGATAAAGTAGTGGTGGTTGGGGGTGTGGAGAGGTGGGTTTGTGGGTAGTGATGTTGATCAGCCTTACTGCTTGGGGAAGGTAACTGTTTTTCTGTCTGGTAGTCCCAGCGCAGATGCTATCTTACCTCTTCCCTGATGGGAGTCCGTAAAAGGAAAATTGTGAAGGGAAGTGCCCACTCACCTGACTGTGTCAGTTCACTTGCTGTAATAGTACACTGAATTTCTTCTAGCCATTATTGATGAATATCAATTCCTTCTAGAATATTCTTTGTTTTAAGAAATCATTCCTTTAAACTGGACTTGTATTTCTGTCTTGAGATATGTAACATAGGTGCACTAATCAAATGACTCCAGGACTCACTTCCTTTATAAATCTTAAAACATGGATGACACTCTGATGATGGTATGTATGAGCCATTTTCATCATAAGAAATGTCTACCTTCTGCATGAACCGAATGTTCACATCAGTGCTATTATGCTAGTGAGCACTGTCAAGGCATGGCTGTACAGGCAGTTTTACTCAAACATTGTTTAAAATATCATGAAAATTGTTAAGAGCCAAATTGTTTTCTCCTGTTGATGATAATACCATCTGAATAATTACATGGAAATTATTGAAGGCTTGGCTGTGTACGTACAGTAACATTATCTATTTGGGAAGTACTCTTATCAGTGGAACCCCAATATTTAACATTACTAATTGGTCTCCAACAATAAAGTTTTCTATTTTTGGTTGTTTATCCTGGTTTTCAACTTGTAGTCACAGTCTATTGGAAATATAATTGGATTCATAAAAACACTAATAGTTCAGAACTAAGTTTTGTTGTAAGATATTATTTACACCACAGGATGAATGATCGAAAGAGAATAGGAAATCTGCATAGATACAATAGACTATGGGACTAAAATCTCCAAGAAGTTTATTGGACATCAGTTTCAGTTCACCAGGGAGGAAAATATTTTCATTTTATCTTATGTTCTGCTTCAGTGCATCTTTCCATCTTACCTTCCCATGCAAAAATGCAGATCAAGGGCTTGGCTGAACTATATAGTATAGAAACATGAAATGTGGAAAATTGTTGTCACCCTGACATTCAACAATGGAGTGCTATAGTGGCCATAAATGGAGAAATGGAAACAGCTAGAATTTTTGTAGTAAGTATGTTGATATAAGAATAGTGCAGAGAGATAGCCATCAAATGTGGAAGAGTCTTCATTTAAAAAAGTGCTTTTCACAATATTCTAGTCTAATGGTTTCAGTGTCATGTTTCCATAAGTGGGATCATTCAATGACATAACAATGTCAAAACTTTTTTTCAAGTGTAAAGGGATCCATGGCAATATCTGGGTTGGAATCTTTTTTTTTGTTAGGGGGTCATTAATCATGAAGTGATTCTTTTCTTCCCATGTATCTCTCTGTTCATTTGGTCTGCAATGCAATCAGTTTAAGTGGATGGAAAACATATTTTATCAGAGGCAAGGATTAAGGGTTCACATATGACCTTGGGGTAAGGGCCATGTGGTTATATTAAAATTAAAATCATCATTGCTCACAGAACTTCTGAATCTAATATTCTCTGAGTCATGAAGTTTAGGGCCATCTGAGCCAAAAGAGACAACTTCCATAGTAAATTCTACTTCCTGCTAAAAAGCAAATGGCAAGTAAGGGGGCACTGAATAATATTGTCATGAGCACAAATATCAGATTTAATATATAGCAAGAGTAATGTCCTGAAGTATGAGTCATCTCAGTCTGAAAACGATAACACAGTTTGGGTGTGTTTTCCCTGAGCAACATATCTCTGAGATTTTCCTCATGAGTAGGAATGTTTTTATTTCTTTCTCTGAGTAAATGTGTGTTTTATCCTTTCATTACTTCCTACCCTCCTCTCCTGTCACAGTGTAGATGCTCTGTGGTGAACCTACATACTGGTATAATTTAAGGGTTCTGGTGGGAGGGGGGGGCGGAGTAAATCCTACTGGGGCAAATCTGATATCATCTGCAGAAACAGTTTTTTTTACAGTATTTTTTCCCCTCTCAGTCTCGAATACAATTACTAGCCATGTATATCTCGTGCAAAGATCAATTAACACAAGAATGTATCTGTTAGGCCAGAGAAAGTGGGTTGCCTTGGAATATCAGAAATGGGCCTATATAATCAATTTGCCAGACCTGCGTGATGCAGTCGGTTTTGTTTGTCTTAAAAGAGATGGTCTTGTGAAGATTCCTTTATTATAGGCCAGGCATTCTTTGCAATTTTCAATGAATCACTTGCAATCACTCAACATTAAGGCCACCAGTATAACATCTCTAATTTTGCATGAGTGATTTGTCTGCCACCATGATTGTGTCCAAATCCTTGGTGGGCTTCTTTGATCAATGTATCTGCTTGAGGACAGGAGATATTTGCTTTTTTTCTTTTTTTAGGGCAGCTTATCCAAACCTTACCTTTACCATCAGATTCACACTTGTACCATATTAGAAATTCTTTGGAATTCAGTTTAGTAGTATCTAGGAGAATTCCAAAACAGTAATCCTGGTTATTGTTTAATTGTTGCTTAGCTACTACTAAATCCTTTATGGTAAAGTCCATCCTGACAGCTTATTTTACCTGCTCATCGACTAGTTTATCATAGAGGCCTGCTGTATGTCCTGAAATACACAATAACTGTACTAATGGTCAAGTCAATATTAATTCATAAATATTTTTCCTTGTGGACAAATGTCAAAATGGTAGGGTTGTATAGCAGAATTTGATCAGTATAATCTGCATCCTTTTATCCTTTTATCATTCCAAAGAATAAAATATTCCTCATGTTCAATCTGAGGAGCAGTCGGGGTATTGTCCCATTTTTCTGCTAGAATATTTAATATATTCATAATATCAACCAGCATTTGACTGCACAACTACAGAGACCAGGATGTTGACCACCCTATAGTGCTAGATCAACTACACTCTGAGTTGGACTACAGCTAAATAATAATTCTTTCTGAAATGATATCTATAGTATAAGGTGACAACTCTGACAGTACTGTGTTTGCTAACTGCAAAGTTCTGAACTCAGACAAAGATCTTAAGCCCTACCTGATACAGATAGCTACAGGAACACTCGTAAAGGGAGGTTAAACGGTAGCCATCTCTATTTCTCGCTATACACAGCTCATTCATTTTAGTAATATACATATAAATTTAAATAAAATTATTAAAACACATTTAAAGCTCACAGTATTTTATTTTATAAACAATTTCCAAATTACAATTATTAAAACACAAAGGAATTCCAAAAGACAGGTACATTTCCTATAAATTAAAAAGACATGTCAACAAGTTGCTGACAAACAAATTGTCTGTCGCAGAAATCAAAAGCCAGCAGAATGGATTCCAATTCACCCCATTTTCTGTCATTCTTCTTGCTGTTTCTCAGTCATTTGTAACAAGACTGACAGCTCACTAACATTTATACAGTTCTTCTGCCACCTGGGTGACTTCACAGACATGTGATATTTTTTTCGGATACCTTTCCTATACCTGTAGGTGGTCTGAAAGTCTCTAGGGAGAGAGTTCTCAGGTACCCACGATTAATACTGTGGAGATGGCTCCCTTAGTACAGAACTTTTTCAACTATTAATAGATCAGCTATTTGATGTACTAAGTGATAGTATCAATCTGGTCTGCAAACATTCTTCAACTAAATAACTTAACTAGTCTTGTCTGGTTTGATATAAGCTCAATTAACACAATCCCACGTCTTACAATGCATCTCTTGAGTAATAAGCCCAGGTGCTATGGGCCAGCATTCTGTACTCTGTAGACAGTCCTGTTTGTTTGCAAACCTGTCCTTTTAACTTCAGATTGACTACTGCATGCAATTTACTTTAAGAACTGAAGAATGATTTCCATTTATGCCGAAAAGCTGAACTAAGAATATTAGTTGGAATTGCTCAAAAATAAATAATTGATGTCTAGAAAGTCGGTGCGTGGCCAAGTGGTTAAGGCGTTGGTCTCATGATCTGAAGGTTGCTACTTTGAGCCTCAGCTAAGGGAGCGTGTTATGTCCTTGAGCAAGGCACTTAACAACACATTGCTCTGCAACAACACCGGTGCCAAGCTCTTTCAGCCCTTGCCCTTCCCTTGGACAACATTAGTGGCTTGGAGAGGGGAGACATGCAGCATGGGCAACTGCCGGTCTCCCATACATTCCTGCCCAGGCCTGCACCCTGGAAACTTCCCAAGGCGCAAAACTGTGGTATCTCGAGACTAACGGATGCCTATATAAAAATTGAAAGCTGCTGTGTTTAGAAAGTTGAGTTTGGCTGAAAACGACCCCCGGCCCTGGATAGTGAAGATCTATCACACACTTTGCAAGTAAGATGGAAGGGAAACCTTCATGATGTGTTGAACATGAAGTCTGAAACACTCCAAAAATGAAATAGCTTTTACTTATGGAAGCCATTAGGAGTATTTAGCTCATACAACAGAAGATAGCTCTGAGTACTGGAAGTCAACCATCACAGTGCTAGAAGCAGCAGGAGAGGCCTAGTTAAGTGTACTTAGTCAACCAACTTCAGCTGCTACATCAATAACCTTCACTCTGGCACAAGATCATAAGTTCTGATGATTTCACTGTGTCAACATCATCCATTACTCCACTGTGGTAAACTATGTATACCTGTCTGGACATGCTCCTCTGCTGACTGCTCCTGTGGCTCCTCCCACAGACACCTGTATAAAGGCGATTGGGGCACTGCTCCTCCCTCAGTCTTCGAGATGTAGTGCTCCCTTTTCGCTTTTAATAAAAGCCTAGCGTTCACTTCCAGTCTCCGAGAGTTATTGATGGTGCTATTGGAAGCTGAGGTGCTTTGGGCCAGAAACGGAAGTTACGAATGGGTGGGACAGTGTGGTAAACTATGTATACCTGTCTGGACATGTCCCTCTGCTGACTGCTCCTGTGGCTCCTCCCACAGACACCTGTATAAAGGCGATTGGGGCACTGCTCCTCCCTCAGTCTTCGAGATGTCGTGCTCCCTTTTGCTGTTCCCCGCTGGTGAATCGACCTTGCTGCTGCCAGTCACAAGTCCGCGAAGTGTTACTTCTGCAGACTCGAGAAGCACCCCCAAAAACGCTGCCCGGCCCGAGAAGCTACCTGCTCCAGCTGCGGAAAGAAAGGCCACTTCGCCAAGGCCTGTAAGTCCAAACTGCGAGCGGGGTCGAGCAGCGCTGCGTGCGAGGCGTGGGGGCAGCCATCTTGGTCGGCACCACCTCGCACCGCCTCTGACCCACGGGTGCTACCGGGTACCCCACCAAGATGGCAATTCAACCAAAGCTCTCCACACCAGCTCGCAACGTCAATGACGGACATCCTGTTGGAGAGGCGCAGGACTAGCTGCCTGTTTGACACGGGCAGCAATGAGAGTTTTATTCACCCGGACATGGTGCAACGCTGCGGACTCGTGACACAGCCGGTAAGCCAAAGGGTCGCCATGGCTTCTGGGTCGCATACAACAGATATCCGGTGGGGTTGTGTAGCGACACTAGTGGTGCAGGGCACAGAATATCAGGACTTTGTCTTACTGGTCATGCCTCAACTGTGTGCCCCTGTGCTATTGGAGCTCGACTTCCAGAGTCACCTGAAAAGTGTGACAATGGAGTATGACAGGCCCCTCCCACCAATCACTGTCAGAAATCCTCAGTTCTGTAGGAATTCATCATATACTCTGCTACTGACCACACACACATATCGACCTGCACATTTCACCCAACCTCATGCCATCAGACATGCTACAGACACCACTTGCAGCCTCTCCACCCTTAAGATCCCTCCCCCACCGCTGTTCGCCAACCTGACCCCCGACTGTATACCTGTGACAACTAAAAGCAGGAGATACAGCGCAGGGGACAGGGCCTTCATTCAGTCAGAGGTGCAGCGGCTGCTCAGGGAGGGGATCATTGAGCCAAGTACAAGTCCTTGGAGGGCCCAGGTGGTCGTTGTTCAGAATGGGCAGAAAAATAGGATGGTCGTGGACACCTCCACTCCTCCGACTTTGCGCTGGCTGCTACCCTCAATCAGGCAGGAAGGCCGGTAGCATTCTTCTCTCGTACCCTTCAAGGCCCTGAAATTCGGCACTCCACGGTGGAGAAAGAAGCCCAGGCCATAGTGGAAGCTATTAGGCACTGGAGGCACTATCTCGCTGGCAAAAAATTCTCCTAGCTGACCGACCAGCACTCCGTTGCGTTCATGTTTAGCTACCAATAGCGGGGCAAAATCAAAATTGTTAAAAATTTGAGGTAGAGAATCGAACTCTCCACCTAGAAGTATGACATCCTGTACTGGCCTGGAAGGCTCAATGAGCCCCCTGATGCCCTATCCCAGGGAACATGTGCTAGCGCACAGCTCAACCTCCATGCAGATCTTTGCCACCCAGGGTCACCTGGCTTTTCCATTTCGTGAAAGCCTGGAACCTGCTGTACTCCTTTAAGGAAATCAAGACGATGACCAGGGACTGCCAAGTCTACGCTGAATGCAAACCGCACTTCTTCAGTCCTGAAAAGGCACAACTTATCAAGGCCACCTGCCCCTTTGAGTGACTGTGTTGACTTTAAGGGCCCCCTTCCCTCAACTGACCGCAATGTGTACTTTCTTAACATAATCGACAAGTACTTGCGGTTCCCCTTTGCCATCCCCTGCCCCAATACCACTGCCACATCTGTCATAAAGGCCCTGCGCCAGCTCTTCACTCTGTTTGGATATCTCTGCTATACCCACAGTGACAGAGTGTCCTCGTTTATGAGTGACGATCTGCGCCAATACCTGCTGGCTAGGGGTATTGCTATTAGTAGGACCACGGGCTATAATTCCCCAGGGGAATGGACAGGTGGAGAGGGAGAATGCCACGGTGTGGAAGGCCACACTCTTAGACCTTCTCTCATTGGCAGGCACTCCACACCATTCACTCCCTGTTATGCATGTCCACCAATGCCACCCCTCATGAGCAACTCTTTTCTTTTCCCAGGAAGACGGCCACCCGGACCACCCTACCAGCTTGGCTGACATCCCCAGGGCCAGTGCTGCTCCCACAGTCCCCTGTATAAAGGCAATTGGGGCACAGCTCCTCCCTCAGTCTTCAACATGGTCGTGCCTGTTTTCGCTGTTAATAAAAGCCTATCATTCACTTCCAGTCTCCGAGGGTTATTGATGGTGCACCATCCACAAAGTGAAATAAATGAGTGCAGGAAATCTAGAATAACGTCAGGAATAAGGTGAGAAGCAGCAAGTGATTCTTGCATCATGATCGACATTCTGGAGGTAACATTTTACCAGAAAAAAATCAAATGTGCTTGAAACAGTAGGTCAGAAACCTAAACACAAAGTACACTGCAGATGCTGTGGTCAAAGCAACATGTACAAACAAGCTGAATGAACTCAGCAGGTTGGGCAGCATCCATTGAAATGAGCAGTCAACGTTTCGAGCCGAGACCCTTTGTCAGGACTGAAGAAGGAGGGGGCAGGGGCCCCATAAAGAAGGTGGGGGGAGGGTGGAAACCCAATCAGAGGAAAGATCAAGGGGGGGGGGGAGGGGAAGCAGGGAGGGGATAGGCAGGAGAGGTGAAGAAGGAATCTAAGGGGAAAGCACTATGGGTAGTAGAAGAAGGCAGAGTCATGAGGGAGGTGATAGGCAGCTAGAAGAGGAGACAGAGTGAAAGTGGGATGAGGGAAGGATCTGCTCCAAGAATGAGGCTTTCCATTCTAGGACATCCCAAATGTCCTCTTTCTTTAAGAATCGTGGTTTCCCTTCTGCCGTCATCAATGATGCCCTCACCCGCATCTCCTCGATTTCCTGTACTTCAGCCCTCACCCCATCCTCCCATCACTATAACAGGGACTGGGTTCCCCTTGTCCTCACCTACCACCCCACCAGCCTCTGGATCCAGCATATTATCCTCCGCAACTTCCGTCACCTTCAACAGGACCCCACCACTAAGCACATCTTTCCCTCTCTACCCCTCTCTGCTTTTCGCAGGGATCGTTCCCTCCACAACTGCCTGGTCTACACGTCTCTCCCCACAGATCTCCCACCTGTTACTTATCCCTGCAAGCGTAAGTGCTATACCTGCCCCTATACCTCCTCTCTTACCACCATTCAGGGCCCCAAACAATCCTTCCAGGTGAGGCAACACTTCACTTATGAGTATGTTGGGGTAATCTATTGTATCCAGTGCTCCCAGTGCAGCCTCTTGTACATCGGCGAGACCTGACACTGATTGGGGGACCGCTTCGTCGAGTACCTCCACAACAGACAGGATCTCCCAGTTGCCACCCACTTCAACTCTCCTTCACATTCCCATTCGGATATGTCCATACATGACTCCTCTACTGCCATGATAAGGCCAAACTCAGGTTGGAGGAACAACACCTCATATATAGTCTGGGTAGTCTCCAACCCCATGGTACGAACACCGAATTCTCCAACTTCCAGTAATTCCCTCCCTCTCCCTTTCCCCATCCCACTTTCACTCTGCCTCCTCCCCCAGCTGCCTATCACCTCTCTCATGATTCTGCCTTCTTCTACTACCCATAGTGCTTTCCCCTTAGATTCCTTCTTCACCTCTCCTGCCTATCCCCTCCCTGCTTCCCCTCCCCACCCCTTGCACTTTCCTCTGATTGGGTTTCCACCCTCCCCCCACCTTCTTTATGGGGCCCCTGCCCCCTCTTTCTTCAGTCCTGACGAAGGGTCTCAGCCTGAAACGTTGACTGCTCATTTCAACGGATGCTGCCCGACCTGCTGAGTTCATCCAGCTTGTTTGTAGGTCAAAAACCTGATATCCTGTGGAAAGCAGCTTACTATCTGCCACTGAAAAGCCTTCTAGCAATTTGCAGGATTATGACGAAATGAGAAAGCAAATAATGCAAGTGCAGGAAAAAGAGAAATACTGAAAAATCAGACAAGCAGCATCTGAAGAAAGAGCAACGTATCAGGTTGTAGACACTTTATTAGAACTACTTCATTGGATGAAATAGTTTCCATTTGATAAGCTGACTACAGCATTCTCTCTAAATTATTTTAACTGTTCCGCAGACTAACAATTGCTCTGAGCATGAAATTTTTACACAGCCTGAAAATTGCACAAATTTCATATAAAAGAAAATTCCAGCTGTGAGAGCATTTCAGTTATTGAATGGCCATACCCCCACGCAGCTTAGAGGGAAGAGTGGTTCAGAGTTGTTCCAACAACATCTCAGACGCCTGACATTCTTCAGGATAACACAACACATTTGACTAACATCACGTACACCAGCTAAAACATTCATCCCTTCCGTAACTAGTATGCTATGTATAGTGTTTGCACCATTGATGAAACATATTCCAGTACAAAGTCCCCCTTGAATTCTGTCACCAAGTAAAACAAGGGCTACAGGACATATTGGTTACTCATCAGCATGACTTCAGTCATTCATCATTTTTGGGTCAATGTTCTGGCACTCCTTTCCTAACAACATTGTGAACTACCATCAGCCGATAAAATACAACTCTTAAAAAAGATAACTCCCTACCAACTTCTCCATCATCCTTCCTAGTCCCTGTCAGAGTCTTTCTTCCGCAGCTATCAGTATATTTCCTTTCTTCACCCTCTTTAGATATGGTGGTCTCTTTTCCTCTCTGAACCCTTTCTAAAATGGCAATGTCTTCTCCTCTTCTAATCTTCTTCATAAATTTGCTTTAACTCGGTCTTTGCACCATCAGTAAGTTTGACTGCCATGCTTGCTATTCCTTTAGCTAAGTCATTAACAGAGTTATGATTAATAGGTTAATATTAGAAAGAACATAATGTCATTAATTACAGTTTGCTGATTTGGTAGTCTATTTATTTTTATGCTGTGTTTTTTGTGTTAGTCATTACTTCTCTATGTTAATATATTACTCTCGTACCATGTTCAGTGACCTTTTGTATGACGCATTATCAAATGCTTTTAGTAATCCGAATGCATTACATCTATTGGTTACCCATTATGCACTCTGCTCATTAAATACACAAATGAGCAAAAATCCACAAAAAATTCCATCAAATTTGTCAGAACAATATGTCGTTCATTTTGATTCTGTTCGACTTTATTAAGGATTTCTAAATAACCTGATACTATTTCCTTAATATTGTATTGTAATGTTTTCCTAGAGACCTCCATTTGTTTGCATTATATATGCTGCTTTCAAATTCACTGGGACATTTTCAGAACTTGGGAAGTGTTGGTGGATCAAAACCAATGCACCTTTTGCCTTTGTAGCTATTGAGACCCTTTGATGAGGCCATCAAGTGCATGTGAGTTGTTCGTGTTTCTTCTCTACCAAACATCATCTTCAACCTTTCCAATCTCTCCTGTCATTTTCACCAATTGACCATCCAACCAGAACCTTCTTGTTGGCAGAACCAGAGAATGCAGAGGAAACCACAGTAGTTTCAGAGGAAATATGCAAACATCACAGGGTCAAACACAGGTCTCTGAAGTATTGTCCAGGTACCTCAAACATGATAAAGGCGTAAAGCTGCAAAAGGCAAGGAAATTAGGTAAATTACATATTTGAATCTTAAAAGAAACATGTCACATCCAAAAAGTGGATCTCTTTATCTTAAAGACCTGAGTCAAGCTGGAAATATTGTGAATTCTGTATACAGTATAGTGAATGGGAGTGATTTTCCAGGCTAGGAATATAAAGGAAGTAACCGATCTTTGTGATAACAAACAGAACAAATCCATCTGTGGGCAATAGTAATCTATTCTTTTATAAGAATTATTTATGTACACAATTCTAGTCAGTTTATCAGTGCTGCCCAGGTCAGTCAATGTCACATTCAGTCAGTTCACTAAAATGTTGCTGAGTGACTTCAACACAGTGCAGTCAGAAATTTCCACAGCCAAAAGCTATGTAAAGCAGGATGGGTTATGTCATTAGAAGAGTTGTTATGTGCTGTTATTCTGAGATGTTCCAAAGACTTACATTGATTGATTAATCTATTTGTGAGAATACAGATAGGCTCATTCAGATTCAGAGATCCTGAATGTGCAGGAGTTCACATTTGATAAATCATGTAAGGTTGCTATTGCCATGGAAATGGCATTCAAGAATGCAAGGGCAATATTTCCAGTGCAAGCTGGACATGACTTAGTACCTGTGTAAACCAACAGATACAGCATTGATGGTAACTTTCTCAGAGGGTCTGGGTCATAGCGATGTGGGTAACCATTCAGGACAGCTCAATTTTCCAATTGTACAACATGGAACACATAACTCATGTTTGCAGAAGCACACAAAATGCAGTTGTAGCTGCATCCAAACAGTAAGGAAGTGAGCATATGATATAAAACCCTGTGATGCTGCTCACTGCACAGTAATGAAGTGAATAAAGATCATGAGAAATTCATAAGCCCTTTCAAGGAGTCCTCCTGTAATTCCATTTTCCCACCCAGTTTGATGTGAAAGTGACAAATTGACAAGCAGGTAAGTTGCACTTGCTCTGAAGACAAAAATCAAACTAAAGAAGTTGGAATACCATGGCATGCTGGCCAAAGTTAAACAAGGTTACTGATAGGGATATTAAGTAAAGAACTGAACCCTCAAAAACTTGCCTACTTCCACAATAGGTCAATAATAATAATAATAATAATAATAATACATAAAGACATAAGATACACCAGAAAAAAAAACAGAACTATCAGTTCAGAAACAATGGAAAAGGTTTATACAGAACATTGTAACTAAATTTGACACACAAAATTCAAACACTGAGATAATGAACATTTGATCCAACACCTGGTCAAATGGCAAGAGGCAAACTGAATTAGGGAGGAGAAAAATGCACTGACACAATTGAAGTCATGCAACACCTGTAGTTACAATGGATATCCTAAAAGCAATTATTAAAAATACCTACAACTGCAAAGTACCAGCAGTGATAATATTCATCCTTGCATATTAATACATATCAATGTTCCTTTTCTTTTGAAAAAGTTTCAGAATTTTTGTCAGAAGGTAAAACTTCTCTTGAAGAAATCACAAATGACTCATTATAATTATAATTACTTCTTTACAAACTATATATAAAATTGTAACATTATGTATCTTGCAATTAATCACCACTCACAGAAATAACCACAATATACTTACAGAAGAACAGAAAGGATGCCAAAAGGGTATGAAAGAACGTAAAGAACAACTGATAATAGATTCCGTAATTCTAAATCAAGCCTAGCGAGAAAGCAGAAATCTTTCATGTCGTTATAAATTGAGACATGAGTTGAGTTGGACATGAGCTGAGAGTTAGGGGGCAAAAGTTTAGGGGAAACACGAGGGGGAACTTCTTTACTCAGAGAGTGGTAGCTGTGTGGAACGAGCTTCCCTCAGGAGTGGTAGAGGCAGGTTTGATATTGTCATTTAAAAAAAAATTAAATAGGTATATGGACAGGAAAGGAATGGAGGGTTATGGGCTGAGTGCAGGTCGGTGGGACTAGGTGAGGGTAAGCATTCAGCACGGACTAGAAGGGCTGAGATGGCCTGCTTCCGTGCTGTAGTTGTTATATGGTTACATTGACTACCAAAAACCATTTGATTCTGTCCCACACTCATTGTTAATAGAAGCTCTGATTATATATAAACTACACCCAATACTTCTGAAATTCCTACACCTGATAAAGTATTGGTCTACTATAATTACCTTAAAAAGAGTAACTACCATTATAAAAATAAACTGAGGCATTTTTCAGGGTGACTCTCTAATGAATTAGTTTTTCATCATCATTATGTGATGGAAACCGACGTACATTTGCAATATTTCTAATGTGTAGAAATAAGTGTAATGTCACAGTTGATTGGAAAAAATCAGGTTGGTGTTGAATCACGAGAGAGAGAATTTGTTGAATGCCTATGACATGAATTTTTAGAGCAGCTTGTCCTGGAGCCTACTCAGAGAAAGGCTATCTTAGATTGGGTGTTGTGTAATAATCCAGATCTTATTAGGGAGCTTAACGTAATGGAACCCTTAGGAGGCAGTGATCATAATATGATTGAATTCATACTGCAGTTTGAGAAGGAGAAGTATAAGTCACGTGTGTCAATATTGCAATGGAATAAAGGGTATTACAGAAGCATGAGAGAGGAGCTTGCCCAGGTGGATTGAAGAGGATACTGTCAGGGATGACAGCAGATAAGAGATGGCTGAAGTTTCTGGGAGTAGTTCACAAGGTGCAGTATAGATATGTCCCACAGAAGAAGTTCTCAAATGGTAACCATGGCTGACAAGGGAAGTGAAGGACTGCATAAAAACCAAGAAAAGGGCATATAAATGTAGCAAAAGTGAGTGGGAAGTTGGACAATTGAGAAGATTTTAAAATCCAACAAAAGGCAACTAAAAAAGCTAAAGAAGGGAAAAGATGATATAGGAGAGCAACCTAGCCAATAATATAAAGCAGCATACGAACAGTTTTTTCAGTTACATAAAGAGCAAATGGGAGCAGAGAGCTGATATTGGACCACTGGAAAATGATGCTGGTGAGGTAATAATGGTGGTGCAAAAAAAAATAGCAGATAAACTTAACGGGTACCTTTGCATCATTCTTCACTGTGGAAGACACTAGCAGTGTGCCAGAGGTCCATGAGTGTCAGAGAGCAGGAGTGAATGCCTTTGCTATTACAAAGGAAAATGGGTGAGGCAAACTCAAAGTCACCTGGTCCAGATAAACTACATCCCAGAGTCCTGAGAGAGGTTGCTGAAGAGGTAATGCTTGCATTGGTCATGATCTTTCAATATTCACTTGATTCTGGCATGGTCCTGGAGGACTGGAAGATTGCAAATGTTACTCCACTCTTTAAGAAGGGAGGAAGGCAAAAGGAAGGAAGGTATAGACCAGTTGGCCTAACCTTAGTGGTTAGGAAAGTGCTGGAGTCCAATATTAAGAATGAAGTTCTGGTGTATTTGGAGACTAATGATAAAGTAAGTCAAAGTCAGCATGGTTTCTGTGAAGGGAAATCTTGACTGATAAATCTCTTAGAGTTCTTCAAGGAAGTAACAAGCAATGTGGACAAAGGATAGGCACTGGATGTCATTTACTTGGATTTTCAGAAGGCATTTGATAAGGTGCCACACATGAGGCTGCTTAACTAGATAAAATCCCCTGGTGTTACAAGAAAGATACTGGCATGGATAGAGGAATGGCTGACAGAGAGGAGACAGTAAGTGGGAATAAAGGGACTTTTTTTGGTTGACTGCCAGTTACTAGTGGTGTTCCTCAGGGGTTACTACTGGGACCACTACTTTCATAATTCTTGTCAGTGATTTGGATAATGGAATTGATGGAATTGTTTGTGGATGATACAAAGCCAGGTGAAGGGGTAAATAGTGCTGAGGAAGCAATGCAACTGCAACAGGACTTAAACAAATTGGAAGAATGGGCAAAAACATGGCAGATGGAATACAGTGTTGGGAAATGTATGATAATGCATTTTGCTAAAAGGAACAATTGTGCAGACAATTATCTAAATGGAGAGAAAATTCAAACATCAGACGTGCAGAGGGACTTACGAGTTCTCCTGCAGGACTCCCAGAAGATTAATTTACAGATTGAGTCTGTATTAAAGAAGAGAAATACAATGTTGGGATTTATTTCAAGGGGAATAGAATATAATAGCAAAAAGATGATACTGAAGCTTTATAAGACGTTAATCAAGCTGCACTTTGGATGATCATCAACAGTTTTAGGCCACATATCTCAGAAAGGAAGTGTTGTCATTGGAAAGAGTCCAGAGGAGGTTCACGAGGACGATTTTGGAATTGAAAGGGTTAACATATGAGGAGTGTGTGAGTGTGGGTCTGTACTCAGTGGAATTTGGAAGAATGTGGGGGAATCTCATTGAAACCTGCCAAATGTTGAAAGGACTAGATAAGGTGGATGTGGAAGGGATGTTTCCCCTGGTGGGGATATCCAGAAATAAAGGGCACAGCTTCAAAGTTGAGGGGTGATCTTTTAGTACAGAGGTAAGGAGGATTTTTTTTTTTCGCCAGAGAGTAGTGAATCTGTTGAATGCTCTGCCACAGACTCCAGTGGAGGTCAAGTCCACAGACATATTTAAGGCAGAAGTTGATAGCTTCCTGATTGATCAGGGCTTCAAGGGGTGTGGCAAGAAGGCAGTTGGATACGGTTGAGTGGAATCCGGATCAGCCATGATGAAATGGTGGAGCAGACTCAATGGGCTAAATGGCCTAATTCTGCTCCTATGACTTATGGTTTTCTGGTCTAAAATTGTTTTCCAAGACTGACAAATAAATTTCTCTCTAAGGTACACAGCAAAAGTGAACCAATTACAGGACAATGATCTCAGAGATTATTGTGGTCAATTGTGTCAAAGGCAGTACTTAATTCTAGAAGAGTTAGAGCTGAGACTCTTTTGGTGTCATTGCTGAGCCTAAGGTCATTGACAATTTTGGTTAAGGCTGTCTCCACGTTAGCTTTTTAAGTAGAGGTTTGACAGCCACAATTTTGGAGGCATCTAGTAAAACTCCAGTTTCAAGGGATGTGTTAATAATTTTCCCAACAGAATTGAAAACTATTAAAAAAGAGTTCTTAAAAAGTGTGGTAGGGTTAGGGTTGAGACAACAACTAGATGGTTTACTCTTTGTTACAATCTTATAGAGTTCTGAATCAGAAAAATTTGTACATTTTGGCATGGTTGCCATCTTTTAACAAGGTTGGCTGTACAGCTATCTGTTGCTATATTCTCACTAATGGAAATAAATTTGTGATAAAAATATTGTGCTCATATTTTGTGCAGATGCTTGCCTGAGGACATTGCAGGTATTCTGTAATTTTCTATTCTTGCTGATATTCTCTGTAATAATCGAGAAAATTAGCTCTTGCAGAATGTAAAAGAATTAAAGGAAGCTGGTCTTTCCTTGAAAATATTACTGTTTTTCTAGTTTAGCCTAGTTTTTCTCCATTTTCTCTCAGCTACTCTGCATGGTCTCTTGAGTTTGTGGACAGAATTGTTTAGCCACGGCAACATTTTACTAAGTAATTTATTTTTAACCCTATGTGGGACCACTGTCTTTAATATGGGGGGTTGGGGAGGGTCATTGTATTGCTGTTGCTTGAGCATGGAGGGGGAGTGGGGAGGCTTTGGGTTTCTAATGTTGTTACTGTCACTCATTCTTTGGGACACTCTTCTGTTTTCATGGATGTCTGTGAAGGACAAGAATTTCAGGTTGTATATTGTATACATTCTCTGATATTAAATGGAACTATTGAACTATATTGGTCAAGTTATTGTTGAAAGGATCAACCATTTCATTTACTGAGCAGTTCAAGTTACATGGGTCAGATAAACTATCCTGCTCAGAGAATTCAGGTTGCGTTGCAGCATCAAGCAAAAGTTTTTAACTGTAATCTCTTCTGTTGTCTTGGTCATAGACAGGAGGCCATCAGAAGGTACAAAATGATCAGAAGTAGAGGTATTTGACGTAAGGACATTTATAATATTTAACCCTTTTGTTATTACTAACTCAAGTATATTTCCAAGTCAATGGGTGGGGTCAGTGATCTAGGCCATCTAGTGAGCTCAGGAATTCAGCTGCCTTGATGTTCACATATGAAAGATCATTGATATGAATTTTGAAATTATCAGCAATGACAATCCTGTTATTTTTCTATTTTACAGAGGATGAGAATTCTGAGAGAAAGCAGGCATTGGGTTTAAGAGGACGACCAATGATAATGTACATGACAGGGCTCCATACAAAAAAATTTAAATACATACATTAACATGTGAAAAATCGTTAACAGACAGTAGATTGCACCTAAAATGCTTTTTGAACATGGAGACAAGCCCACCAGCTCATCCACTAGGATGTCACACACTAAGGCTGTTACGGTCAAGGGAACACAGTTCAAATAACCTTCTGTATTTATCTGGCTTTAACCAAGATTCAGTTAAGAGCATAAAATCAAGGTCTGCAGAGGTAATAAAATCATTTGCGATAACATCCTTAATTGAATGTTAGCTCACATTTCAAAGAGCAGAGTAGGTTGGAGTGGGGCAATGGGGAGGCAGATTTTAAGCACAGAAGGTTATTTCAGTTAACAGCTTTAATAGGGTCCTTCAGACTGGGGACCCTTCTAGTGAGAATGGTCTGAACAGGATGGGTAATATTTACAAAACTGGTGGACGGTGAGGAGGAATTAGTTAGGGAAGGTCACACATGCTATTAATTGTAAATAGTCATACATGTGAGTTTGCCAGAGTGTAGTGAGGCATGTTTGCAGACAGCATCCATGAGCCCAGACTGTTTGGGTGAAAACCAATGAGTTTGAAAAATGTTGTGTGCTCCCAAAATAGATGAAAGTTGTTGATTAAGCAAAGTTCAGTGCTCTACATTGCGTCTGAAGGCAATCGTGCAAACTGAGGAGCATGCTAACATGCCCAGAGCTGCGACCCCGTGTGCAAATTGGTCAGAAGTTAAAAATGTGAATGCAATTTCACTGGCTCTCCACATAGTCTTAGACCAGTTTGACAACAGCAATAGCTAAATCAGACTGCTGGTTATTGATTCCAGCTCAGCATTCAATGCAATCTTACCCTCACTACTAATCAACAAGTTTCAATACCTGGGCCTCTGAACCTCAAGTAGATCCCTGACTTTCTCATCAGGAGACCACAGTCAGTGTGGATTGGAAATAATATCTCCTTCCCCTGGGTAATCAAAACCAGTGCACCTCAAGGATGCATGCTCTGCTCTCTCTACAGCCATAGCTGTGTGCCTAGTACACTTCAAATGCCATCTGTAAATATGCTGGTGACACAACTGTTGTCAGCAGAATCTCAAATAGTGACAAGGAGGCATATAGGAGTGAGATAAATCAACTGGTTAAGTAGGATCTCAAGAACAATCTTGCACTCAACATTAGTTAGACCGAGGAATTGATGGTGAACTTCAGGAAAAGGGAATCAGAAGAAAACACGCCAGCCTTTATTGAGGGATCAGACGTGGAAAGGGTGAGCAGTTTTAAGTTTCTGGGTGTCAGCACCTCTGAAGATCTATCCTGGGCACAACATATTGGTGCAATTAAAAAAGAAGGTATGCCGGAGACAATACTTCAATAGAAGATTGAGGAGTTTGGTATTGCACCAAACTTCTACAGAAGTACTGTGGAGAGCATTTTAACTGGTAAAGCCACACCGATGTACAAAATCAGAAAAAGGTGCAGTGGATTGTAAACTCAATCAGTTCCATCAAGGGCACCAATGTCCCCAACATCAAGGACATCTTCAAAAGTCAATGTCTGAAAATATGGAATCCATCATCTACACCCACCTCCAGGCTGTGGCCTTTTCTCATTACTATCATCAGGAAGGAGGTACAGGAGCCTAAAGGCACACATTCAACATATTAGGGCCATCAGATTTCTGAACAATCCATAAAAATTACTTCACTATTTTGCATGACTTATTTACTAACTTACTGTTTTCTTGTGCATTGCACTTTACTGCAATGGCAATCAATAAATCTGACAACAGATGCCAGTGATACTAAACGGAATTCTGATTGTAGGAAACCTTTCCCTGTTTTTAAAGAATGTAGCCTTAGAGAAAGGAGAAAAATGTTCAGAGGGAACACAAAGAACATTTTTTCTTAAGTGGTTTTAAGAACTTAGTACATAATGGAAGTGGGTATCTTTAAAACATTCTAGAAAAGTCCAGACTAGCCCTTGACTCACCATTGTAAAGAGGAGTCAGACTTTTTATGGTTACCATAATGTGGCGGGATAAAGAGCTTGTTTCTGTGCAGAATAATTGTGTCTTAATAGCAGGTAGATTCATCAAGTCATACAATAAAACAGCACAGCAACAGGTCATTTGGCCTAACTGGCCCATACTAACCACAACATCCTCCCTAATAGTCCCAACTACCAGTATTTGGCCCGTTACCCTCCAAGCTCTTCCCTTCTATGTACCTATCCAGATGTTTCTTCAATGTTGCAATTGTACTCACATCAAACACTTCCTCTGGTAGCTTATCTACAGTATGTAAAGAGGTTGCAAATTCTGACAAGATTGTTCATATCTTTGGTGCCTATGAGGTCACTTTAAACAGAGTGATGGAAGGCCAGTGTTTATATCAGGAATTTTCTCAGAGTTGACATAGACAAAGTTTATTAGAAAGCTCATCTTAATCCATGTACTTGCCCAATTCAATGTGGAACAGACAAATCAAGATACTTAATAGTGAACACACTGAGTCTTGTCTGCATTCATAACAAAATCTCTTTGACCATCATCTCAGTTACTTCCTTCACCTGAATAATGTTTTCTGTTTGCATCACTCTGATTATTCCCTCCAGGTGATCCCTGCCACTGCTCTAGGTGTCCCATCATTCCTAATTCCTGGTTTCCAGCATCAGCAGTTTTTCTTTTTTATTTTTTGTTCACTCTTAATCAAAAACTCCCGATCAATCATACTCAGATTCCTCTATTAGCTCTCATCCAATCAACCTGATTCCCATTTGTCCAGCTCTTTCCTTGTGATGTTCTCTTTCCTTGTGGTTTCATTTTTCCCTCTATGGATTACTCCTTCCATGCTTCTCATTGTCCTCCTATGTTGATCACTCACATACAAGAGAAAGTCTGCAGATGCTGGAAATCCAAATAACACACACACAATGCAGCAGGACAGTTAGCATCTATGGAAAAGAGTTCAGTGGATGTCCTTTGGCAGGACTGTACTCTTTTCCATAGATGCTGCCTGGCCTGCTGAGTTCTCCAGCATTGTGTGTTGTGTGGCTTGATACCTCACATCTTCTGTTTTGATCACTCAAAGGTTCATTTTATTGTCAAAGTATGCAACTTCGATAGTTGTCCTCTTTCACAGTCTTCTTTCCTTCATTTCTATTTTTTGGAAGTCAATAATTGAACTAAATGCCTAACAAAATTGAACAAAATGCCTAACAAATCTGACATTTCTGGTGGATTTAACCATATGAGCCTTGAGCACAAAGCACTCAATAGCAAAGCAGTATATAGATATTTTACACTTAGAATCTTCAATATTGCTCATGGAGGGAATATCAGCTGAACACAGCTGCCAGCACTTTGCTGTACAAATGTAGCAAGGTACACTCCACATGACAGTCAGACAGAAATGCACATTATCACTTCCATAGAAGACAGACAAAGTTTGCAAGGAGAGAGCTTCACAATTAACTGAAGGGGAAGTTAAAGTCGTTTGAACTGACAAACCTGCTGAGTGGGATGCTTAGCACCAAACTGTGAGGTTTAGTAGGGAGGAGGTGTTTGTAGAAGCCTCAGTAAGCTGGAAATGACTCATGCGGCCTCTCACACAAACACTTTAAGATGGCACCAACAAGGGGTGACTCTCTGTGTAGCTCTGATGGGAATCATCAAATGTTACCATTCAGGACAACTGCAGCTGAAATCCATTGTCACAGCTGCGGGTACTTCAGAAAGCAATACAATTTTAAGACATTTAAAATAATCTATTGATACTCAAAATGAACAGATCCCGGACTGCAGACTCGGGTCATGAGTGCAATTTCCCTTTAAGAGGAAGCGAGGAAGTGTGCTGGGCTGCAGGTAAGGTTGAAATGCAGAGGCTTAAGACCCCCCCCCCCCCCCCCACTCCGACTATCCTTCTGGCGAATGTACAGTCTCTGGAAAATAAAATTGAAGACCTCAGAGCAGGACTGTTGCAGGGACTGTTGTGTACTATACCCTGCAGAAACATGGCTTATCCCACACTAGTTCAGATGCAGCACTACAGCTCAATGGCTTCACCGTTCCCTGCAAAGACAGGACAGCTCTGTCTTTCAGAGGCAGAGGAGGTGGAGTATGCTTTATAGTTAACTCTACACGATGCATCAATGTGGCAGATCTGTCTCAATCCTGCTCATCCAACTTGGAACATTTAGCAGCCAGATGTTATCCTCTTTAGGCGCCAAGGGAGTCTTCTACCATGATCTTAGTAGTGATGAACATTTCACCCCTGGCAAGTGTAAGGCAGTCTCTGGAGGAGCTGAGCAGTGTAATCAGCAGGTTTGAAACTATACACCCTGATGCCTTCCCATTCATTGCAGGCGATTTCAACCAGGCCAGCTTGAACAACTACCATCAGCATATCTCCTGTGAAACCAGAGGAGTTAAAACACTTGATCATTGTCATACAACTATCAAAGACACTTACCGCTTCATCCCACACTGGCGCTTTGGAAAGTCCGATTACCTGGCTATACTTCTACTTCCAGCGTATAGGCAGAGACTAAAGACCACAGCACCAATGGGGAGGACCAAGAGCGCAAGATCAGTGGAGGTGGAGGAGCACTTACAGGACTGCTCTGAGTCAGTAGACTTGACAATATTCAGGGATTCATCTTTGTGTCTGAATGAATACTACACAGATGTCACCAACTTCGTCAAATCCTGAATGTGCCTTGAAGAACATTGCAGACATACCAAAGTCAAAGGCCAGGGATAAACCAGAAAATTCACAGTCTGCTAAGGCCCAGATCTATGGCGATCCAGAACTATACAGGAAGTCTAGGTATGATCCACAAAAGACTATCTTAAGAGTGAAAAAACAATTTTGATTGAAGGAATCAAACCAACATCAGCTCTGGCAGGTTTTGCAGGCAATTACCTTCTATGAAGCAAAACCTAACACCATGATTTTCAGTGTGCTTCACTCTCAGATGAGCTCAACGCCTTTGAGCACACTTTGAGGGAGAATAAAACTACATCAATGTGGTCACTGCAGCATCCAGTGACCCTTTGAACTCTGTCCTGAAGTCTGATGTCAGATCATCTTTCTGGAGGGCCAGGCCAAATCGAGAAGCTTGAAAATGGATACATGGCTGTAGTAGTAGGACTGCATGAGCACATGGTTGAAGAATTGGAGGGCAGCAGAGATCACAGAGGCTGAGCAGTGAGAGGGGGCTCATTGAACTCCCTTTGAACGGAAGATTTGAACTTCTTCATGGTAGGTATCCCTGGAAGAGTCTTCGCAGTGTAGTAATCCAATCACAAACAAGACAAAATTTACAGGTGCTGAAAATCCAAGAAACACACCCAAAATGCTGAAGGGACTCAGCAGGCCCTCAGGTCCAAAAATCCTGGAGAATTTTTATGTTACCAAGGACACTTGTAAATTGTTATAGATGTACCATGGAGAGCATTCCAACTGGTTGCATCACCGTCTGATACAGAGGGGCCACTGCACAGGATCAGAAAAATCTGCAGGAGGTTGCAAACTCAGCCAGCTCCATCATGGGCACTAGCCTCCCTAGCATCTAGGACATCTTCAAAAGGTGATACCTCAAATTGGTGGCATCCGTCAATAAGGACCCCATCACCCTGACATGCCCTTTTATTGCTACAATCAAAAAAGAGGTAAAGGAGCCCAAAGACACACACTCAAAATTTCAGGAACAGCTTTTTTCCCTCCACCATCAGATTTTTAAAGGAATATGGAAGCCATGACCATTTCTCAATATTTTTCCTCCTCTTTTTATTCTATTTATTTTTATATACACTTCTTAATGCAACTTATAATTTTTATTACTATGTACTGCTGCTGCAAAACAACAAATTTCACAGCATATGCTGTGATATCAAATCTAATTCGGATTCTCTTTTCTGATTCATGCACTCGTATAATCATCAAATTCCACAAACGAAGCTGTTAAACATAGGATCTGTTACTTCTCTCCACCCTCTCATGAACACCTCCTATGTTCAAGCTACTTATGGCATTCTCCCTCTTCCACCTCCTATACAATAGTCAGCCTTCCAAATGTAGGAAATACTAAATACTACTCAATGTTCTTTAACACGTTCATTCCATCAACAAAATTGTTGAAGGTTACTTACACAAAATGAGGCCTCTTGCTAGATCAGTACCTCAAGAAATTGGACAATGTTATCTACCTCCTTAAAGGCAAGTAGGACAAATGAGCCCAAACCACCTCAAGTGTCAGGGCTATAAGAAGTCTACCAGGTAACTCATTAACAATCTTTCATTAACTTGATTTGAATAATGTATGACACACATTACCATATGTCATCATAAAGATCTGCCTGCCTTCTGCATCAGAAAAGACCCCCTGTTTTCCACTCCCTGGAGCATTAAAGGTCTAAACAGAAGGAAGGGAGACAGGACAGAGGGGCAAAGATGGATGAAATTTATGATGGGCACAGGAAATCATTGTATCTCAGTACTACCTCAACAACTGCCACCGAAGGAAATGAGCCGATTACTGGAAAGTACAGCTGACATTCTTGGGTTGCAGTCGGATAGCATATATAAATTTAGTCAAGAAAACACTGTTAATTTGCACAATGATATTAGTTTGGGATTATGTAGACAAAGCAATTGGATATAATTGTGTCTAAAACCATTTCCTTCAGATGTGTTTGGTACTGCTCTGGATTTTAGTGTTCCAAGGGATAGATCTTGCCCTGACTTTAAACTTCCTCCAGTATCCTTTGACCTTTGCAACCAGTTGAAGTGTTGAATGGACAAATTCCCCATGGTGCCATTCTCATTTCCATGCTTCCAAATAGGCCATTTTGAAATACTGGATAAAATAGATGAGGTGGCATTATGATGAAATCTGCAGGGGGCACGTGCTTCCAATTTTCATCTCCCAAAATGAGATAAATTATGAGGTAAAATCCCCACTGCCATTAATTTTTTCATTGAGTTTGAAAGTAGATTTTGATTAGTTCCAGTGCTATAGAGTGTGATCACTATGATTGAGTAAAAGATACATTTCTAGAAATGCATCTATTAGCAGAGTGAAACTAATTTGACAATAATATTGTCAGATTGGCTCGACGAATTCAAGGAACACTCCCAATGAATGCTATATGATGTTACATATGTACTTCCTAATGCAGGGAAATGAATTTGAGATGGTATAAATATTTTTAATCAAAATTTATACGTCTGTGAATTAACCTAAAAAGCTTTTATACTATACTATCTGAAATGAATTCCTCTACTATTTGGTACAATCTTGAGTATTCTCTGTCAAAATCTGAATTCAAATTGTAAAGGATTAGAACATTGAAGTATTTGGTGAGGTGAATGGTTTGTGGGCCACTGAGGGGCAGGGAGGAGAGGAACACAAGTTGGTGGTGGAGAATTAAATCGATCAAAATTTATCAATGTGTCCAGATGGAAGCTACAAAGTTGAACTTGGGCACATGCAGCTGGATAGCACCATTCAAGGATATGGGTTCATTTAAATAAAAGTAGAGTACTTGAGTGATATTTTAATCATCATTTAAATTTAACAACACAAGAAAAGGTTCGCTGAAGTTATTGAAATGCTCTAATGACAAAATGAAACAACTAAAGGGTAATCCATGAAGTTAATTGAAAATGAAGCACATAACAGCAATTGCAGCCATGCTTGTTTTCAAATCTCCCACTGGAAAGAATGATTGAGGTGAGGTTAATTTTGATCCTTGGATGAACTGAGATTGTACACGGAGGACTTAAACTGGATTGTGGATGAGGAAAAAGATTCCTATTGTCCAAACAACAGCTACCTGTGGTGAGAGTGAGGGAAGAGACAGCTGCACAGGGTTGAACTCACAGAGTATGCAAAACAGAATGTATAAACAAAAGTTTGGCTTTCTTGAGCTCTCATAAAAGCTGTGTTTCTAAAATGTCTGATCATCATATTGCTTGATGGCTGTTATCAGCATGCAACTAGTCTCAAAGATTACCTACTTTTTTGTTAGGCCTGGTGACCATGCTCTATCAACTGAATGTGACTACCGTCCTCAACCATTTTGTCTCAGAATGCTTTTAGGTCTCTTTTGTTGATATGGCTAAGAACTTTGTATTGTTTATAAACTGATGCATAAAGCAACCTGTGTTGGCATTTCACATGAAAACAGGCTAGTCAGAATGGAAAGGCAGTCAAATTTGTAGTTCTAGATGGCTTCCTGCAAGTAAAAAGCATCATCATTTGCAAACATATCAATGTGCATTTGGATGACTTTATGGTACCATTTTAAAGTATTTATTTCTAAAGCACAAGGGTGTTTATTTTAATCATGCAACAATAAGATAAGGGTACTCCAGGTGTGTCAAATCTTAGGAACCATCATGACATTTTTCAAGCTCTATGATCTCCATAGATCTCCAAGGAGGCAGAAGTATCTGCTGAGTGACAAGGGAGCCCAGTCAGGCATAGCTGTTGACACCCAGTCAATGTGGACAAAGGGTAGAGCAAAACTGGCCAATGGCTGCCAATTCTGGAATTGGGCAAGAAAGGTTCATACGTGAGTAATCTTCTTATTGAAATCCCACGTGAATGCTTATGAATGCCACTTATTTGGAAGATCATATCTTGAGTGAAACCAACCATTAAAAACTGGAACTAATCTGACCAGACTGGATTTGATCACTAAACATTAATAATAAAAAAAATGCTGACAATTGGGAACCTCACAGAGGTTCACTGTCCAGACTTCTGTTGTTTAATAGTAAAACAGGAGAGTCTATTGATGTACAAACAAGCTGGATGAAGTCAGCAGGTCGAGCAGCATCTGTATACGTCTTGATTTGACCACAGCATCTGCAGTATACTTTGAGTCTATTGATGTGATTTCTGTTCAATTCTTTATTGCCACTCTTACAAATAGTATGGCCATTGTCTTTTTAGTACAGTTTTCCAGCAAAATAGACTTCCCCTGTCTCTTTCTTGTTTCATTGTCCAAGCTGTGGCATTTTACTCTTTAGCATCTGTTCTATGTTTTTTTTCTAACAGCAGATAAAAGTCTCTGGTTTGTTACTGCTGTAGTCTGCAAAGTAGCGACCATTACCTTTTCTGTTCTTTGTTGCATGTCTTAACAGCAGACAGAAATCTGTTGGTTGTGATTAAATTCTAGTCTGGACTATTTATTAACTGAAAAGTAAAAAATCATGACATTTAAACAACCTGAAACAAGCCTCCTCCTAGCATAGCTCATATCTGTTTAAGGTAGATGAGACAGTTGGAAAGCTAACTTTCATATGTTTCTCCAGAACTATCAGAATCAATTTAATATCATCGGCATATGTCATGAAATATGTTTTGATTGAGGCAGCAGTACAATGCGATAAATAGTAATAGAGAAGAAAAACGTGTGTGTGTGTGTGTGTGTGTGTGAGTGTGTTTGTATAAAATAGTTAAATTAAGTAAGTAACGCAAATATAAAAATATGATGTATTGAGGTTGAGGTAGTGTTCATGGGTTCAATTATTTTCGTGACTTCTTCACCACGTTGCAATGCAGAAGATGTGAAGTAGCCAAAGGTACAGAATACTGGAATCAATAAAGAAGAACAGAAAGAATAAAAATTAGAGAGTGGATAAAGAGAGAACACTATCACAACAACAGTGCTATAAGGCTCAGATTATCACTTGCAGTCTCAGAAGTAATTGTTCCAAAGTAGCTGATTTCAGTGATTAGCTTTTTTTAAGAGCTGTAACATTAACATCATTTCACATTGGCTAATTTCAAGTATGTTCATTAAAAATCTCACTTAATGTGCAGTAATAGAGAAATAATGTAAATCAAGAGTCAAATGACTACACTCATTTGTAAAAAGTGCAAATACAAAAACTGCACCAATGTCAAAGGGACAGGCAAGAGAAGGGATCATTATATTTCTGTTTTATCATTAGCTTTATGGGAATGCAACAGGCATCCTACCTACCATGATCTCTTTACTGTGCTTGCCAGGCATTACCTTCTCCTAGTTGGTATCCATCAATAATTGCTTCATTCCAGTGTTGGCTGAGTCAGTTGATGCAGCCTAGTCCAATTTCTGCTGATAATTCTGAGCAGCTTATGGTCACAGCATTTACTCAGCTCTGCGATGAACTGAAGCCAACCCCAGTAGCAGTGATGCCTGACTTCATGTCTTTCGTAAACTTCAGTTCCGAACGCTATTTGCTTACTTTGATTGTTTGCACTATTTGTTTCTCTCTGTGCATTGGATATTTGACAGTAGGATCCTATTTGACTATAGGATCTTTTGTGGATTCTTAGTTTGTGGCTCCCTGTAAGGAGACAAATCTCAGGGCTATATATGTATTTGGAGAATAAATGTACTTTGAACTTATAAAAGGAGAATACTATCTACTTATGAAGGAGGCAGTCTTTTAATGATTGGTCCTGTTTTCCTCCTGTTTTACAAAAGAAAACCATGTTGGGATATTGTTTAGACCAATACAGTTATTGGCCATACAGAATCCTGTATTATCCACCATTTGCAAACAACACATGTATGTCTGAGAAAATTGGAAAGGTAGGCCAGGTTTTGAATCTATTTTGTATAGTTTTTACTTAATTAGAGTTGTTAACATCCTTTTGAGAACAGAAGTTACTGGCTTGGAAGAAGTAAGAGATCTTATTAACAGAGCAGATGGTGGTCTATCGACACCTAATTAATGGGCATGAAGAATATTAAATGCAAGTTCATACTGAGAAATATAGCCAACATTATCTTTCATTATTAGAAGTGTGATTAAAAATTAAAAATATATTTTTCAATAAGATGGCTCAGGAAAAGAACATGTTGAATAATTGAAAAAAATATTAATGTACAGACTTGAAGTAGCAAATAAAGTGACTACTGTAAAAATAGATCTTAGATGGTGTTCCAAGTGTCACCGATGCATCATAAAGAATTAGTTAAAATGCATATCAACCACAGTCTACAACTGCTGCTTTTAAAACAAATCCAAACCATGGAAAGGATTTAGAAAAACAAGTCAAAGATGCATGGAAATGAATAATCAATTAAAATTCTACAGAAGAAATGTCACTCAAAAATCGTGATTAAAAATTTTAATCTAAACTGAAGAGTTGTTATTCAGATGTTGGCAAAAAGGAGGATAGAATTCAAAAACACATAATCAGCGAAAAGTGAAAAAAAGCTCCATTGTTCAGATCTGTCAGCTGAGATGTAAAAGGTTAACTATTCGCTGATGATTAGGAAAAGAGTGAAGTATTACCCATGTCAAAGATTCGCTCTCAACCAAGCACCATAAAAACGTTTAACTGGGCATTCATTCACAAGCACTCTGCCACATTCAGCTGTAACAGTGGCTCAACTCTAAAGTTTCTTGTGGGACACTGAAAATACTGAGGAAACACCATTTAACTCCTGTGCATTCTCGTAATCATCAGGAATAATTTCTGAGTAATTGATCTTCAGTTTGGACCATTTGAAACAGAGTATAATTAATTAATTTTATATATATACACACACACACACACACCATATATATATACACACACTGTAATTTATTGACTTATTTTTTCTATATTTATCTTGTATTGCATTTAACTGCTGCTGCAAAGTTAACAAATTTCATGCAGTGATATTAAACCTGATTCTGATCTATTGAAGAGAACTCCCTCATCATTTTCCTTATATTTACAGTAACAATCAATGTTCAGTAAAGAGGCCAGCAGTAACAATATGAACATACACAAAATGCTGGAGGAATTCATTAGGACAAGCAGCATCCAACTTCTTGTGGACAGCCTATGCAGCAAAGCTTGGGAACAAAGCAATCTGAGGACAATGTAGTCCAACCTAAACTCAAAAAACTTCAGTTACAACTCTCTATGGTTCAAGAAATCAGGAAAACCTGTCTCATGTGCTTGCCTCAACTCCACCTCCACCAGTATAGGAAGAAAATAAAGCAATTCTCAAAGAGAGTTCTTCCATTCCAGGACATTTGAAGTACTCACTTTCTTCAGTAAGTTATTTTCCTTTCTACTGCGTACGGTGGTGATGATGTCCTTTCCCACATTCCCTTTGTTACTCAAACCTGTTCTCATTCCACCTTCCTTTCAGACAAAGTGAGGAAACAAGCTCCTTTCCTCCGGCAGATGCTGCTTGACCTATTGATTTCCTCCAGCAGATTGTTCCTTGCGTCTCTCACCTGGACCTCAAACATGTGCTATTTGCTTTGGTGTAGGCTATACCTAAACAACTTCATCTGCAGAAGGAAAACAGCTCACAGCAGGCCAGTCAAAATGCTAAAGTTCTGAATCCTCGTTCTGACTGCTAACATTATACACTACAGCAACTAACCCTCACTCTTTGTCAATCACATATGATTTTATCATTGATCATCCATTCCAATATGACCTCAAAGTTCAAATTTTATCATCAACGTACATATATGTCACCATATACAACCATGACATTCATTTAGCAAACACAACATCCCTGCAGGGTACACCAGCTAATCTATAGAATAATAATTATATCAGGGTCAATGAGAGATATCAGAGTGCAGAAGACAACAAACTGCGCAAGTGCAAATATAAATAAATAGCAATAAATAATGAGAACATGAGATAACCAAACAAAGAACCCTTAAAGCAAGATCATTGGATGCCAGTGGATGGCTAAGTGAGTGTAGTTACCTCCTTTGATGAAGAGACTGACAGTTGTGGGTTAGTAACAGTTTTTGAACCTGGTGGTATGAGTCCTGAAATTCTTGTTTCATTTACATGATGGCAACGGCAAGAAAAAGCACGGCCTGGGTGGTGGGGATCTCTGATGATGCAGGCTACCATGAAGATGGTGGAGGTGGATACAATAGGATCTTTTAAGAGACTCTTAGATAGTTACATGGAGCTTAGAAAAATAGAGGGCTATGCGGTAGGGAAATTCTCAGCAGTTTCTAGAGTAGGTTATATGGTTGGCACAACGCTGTGGGCCAAAGGGCTGGTAATATGCTGTAGATTTCTATATTCTATGTTCTATAATGGTTGGAAGGGCCAAATTCTCTACTTTTTGCAGGATTTTCCATTCAAAGTTTCCATGGGTTGCAATGCCCTCAATAAAACGAGTCTCTTATCAGTTCTGCAACCTACTCATGCCAGATCAATGAATCTTTGTAGCCTAACGTACTTTCTCAAAATAAGATCAAGACATCTTCATAACACTGAGGACCAGCCATAGAGTAAACTGTGAAATTGTAATTAAGATCTCTTTGATCTGATGGGTAAGAGAAAGTACTGGGCATCAAGTAAATGCACCCAGCTCAATAGGAAGCACACAATACTGATCATCTGTCCTGATGGATTGAAACTAACACTCGAGAAAATTGGCATGAACACTTTGCAATAATGATTGGCTAAGCTTGGCCTTCCTCCAAAATGGTGCCAGGTGGCAATGAGAACAATCAGCTAAAGATTTAGTCCATGGTTAAAGATGACAATTTAGTTTACAAGTGTGCTGGAAGAAGCTGTCATTGCCCCTAAAAAGGAGGCAGGCGTCAACAAGAAGGAAACATTTTTCACAACTTCTGTGCACTTGTAGTGCTACTGCAACACTGTAATTTCCTTTGGGATCAATAAAGTATCTATCTGTCTATTTCCGGCAGCACTTTATAGACACTCTATAGAAGTTACTGAAGTAGTGTCACCACGTCATGTAGGAAGTGCTATTGAACAGAAAATCTTATGTGAAGTAATGGATACATGCAGTCCATCATAGATAAAACCCTCCTGACCATCGAGCACATCTACATGGAGTCTTGTTGCAAGAAAGCAGCATACATAATCAGGGACCCCCACCACCCAGGTCATACCTTCTTCTCACTGCTGCCATCAGGAAGAAAGTACAGGAACCTCAGGACTCACACCAACAGGTTCAGGAACAGTTATTACCCCTCAACCATCAGGCTCTTCAACCACTGTGGATACCTTCACTTGTCCCATCACTGAACCTATGGACTCACTTTCACGAACTCTTCGCCTCATATTCATTCTATCTTTCCTTCTTTATTGTTATTAGTTATTTTTTTCTTTTTGTATTTGCATAATTTGCTGTCTTTTTACACACTGGTTGTCCGCCCTATTGATGCAGTCTTTCATTGATTCTATTATGGTTATTGGATTATTGAGTATGCCTGCAAGAAAATGAACCTCAGGGTTGTATATGGTGAGATATATGTATTCTGATTTTTAAAAATTATATTAAACTTAGAATTTTGAAATATATCCGCTAAATTGAGCTCAGAGAGTTCCTCTTCAGCAAAATACTATTGATGTCTAGTTATTTGCAATATCTGTCAGGAATCTTATTTGTCATGACAAACAAAACACCCTGCTCTTCTTCAATACCATCCCATGCACTCCATTACATTTACTAGGAGAGTTTTTGTAAGCTTAATTTAACAAAAAATGCCACTGGAATTCACACAGAATTTTTGTACTTGGTTATATCTTAAAACCACAAGACTCTTAACTTCATAGTGAGGGTACAACCATCTGAGGAACTTCAACCTAAGTGCACTAACTAAAAGTTGTCAGCATATATTATAAAATAAATAATTCTGCATTTTATAATAAAGCAACAACAACAAAAAGGTCCTGTTTGATGAAACCTTATCGATTCTGGTTCCACAGAAAGGCAAAAATATCAAGCTATAATAATAATTACATCAAGGACAAAAGTGTATTTATCAGCCTTAGAAGGATGGGTTAGAATATCTTGAACAGTTCTTCCAATTCGAACATGCTAATTTTGACCCAAATTTAATTCACACATTTTAGTTTTTCCATTGAACTTAATAATAAATATTTAAGAAAATTGATACAAAAATCCTTTTCAAACCCTCATAACAGTTCGCTATAAAGCTTGGTCAGATTTTGGAGTTTGAAGCATCCCTGCTGTTTTGGAAGACTCCAAGCAAAAGAAGGTTGACAAGAATTCAATCCAATAATCAAATGCAAATATAACTCAAATGGTTTGTTTTTAAAAGTATTACAAGATTAAACATTATGGCAGGGACCCAAGACATATTGGAACATGGAGCAAAATGCAAGGTGCTAGAGGAACCCAGTAGGTCAGGCAGCATCTCTGGAGGAAAAGGAATAGTCAATATTTCAAATTGAGAGCATTGCATCAGTGCTGATTCAAGACCTCACCTGAAATATCACCTATCTCTTTGCCTCCATGTTGCTTCCTGGTCCATTATGTTCATTCAGCATCTTGTTTGCTTTTCCTATTTTAAGCAGAAGGATGTCCAAATGTACCACATGCAATTATAATTTTAACAGAAGTATGGATAAGGTAAGAGTAAGACCCATAAATCTTAATCATAATGATCAATAGTCTGATAGTTTGCTAATCTTTCATAAATTCCAAGTTGGCCTCTATAAGCAGTCAGATTGGGAAGAGTTTGGTGGCTCCATCGTTGAAGTGGGGCAAAGTGCAGGTCTGAAATCAGTTAAATGATCTCATCAGAATGACATGTCAGAGAAAACAAAATGGCACAGAATCCTGAATCATCAGCTTTATAACCTCTTGAAGTTCAACAGGCAATCTTGTGGTCGTTTGATTCTAATCTCATAGCAGATCAAAATAATGTTTCGTATTGGATTAGGAGCCTCCTAATAATTTTTTGCCCCGTGTACATCCCAAACTCATGTAAAATCTTTCCTTTATAATGTTAAGCAAGTGCGCTCAGTTGAAGTGAAAATAAGTTGATGTTGAGTCAAAAGAGGACAGGTGATCATGATTGGTCAAAGACAAGGGTGAAAGGAGAATCCCAAAGGAAAAGAGACAGTGACAGTTAAGAGGGAATTCCAGAGTTTAGAGCTTGCATAACTGAAAACATAACCACAAATATTGGTGAGAAATAGGCAAGGGGTTTTCAAAGAGCTAGAATTCCAAAATTTCTCAGAGCTTATGAAGCTGCAATGATTGAATGGATTGGAAGGGCTGAGACTGTGGTAGGATTTGACTACAGGGACAATTATATTCAGAGTTGTAACGGTTAAAGCACAATCATGCCTTCACGCCACTATTACGCTTACAAATCAATTTACATGGTCATGAACTGAAGAATTAGATGCAGGGCTGCATTATTTTTCCCACATGAATATTAGAGTTTTCTGTTCTGTTCACCTTTTATTCATCTGCAGCAATAAAGGGAGGAAATACTAATTAAAAGACAAATTGCAACTCTTGCTCTGCTTATAAATTATAAAGTCTCCAAAAATAAAAGGAATGTGGATTAGAAAATTACCCTGGCATTAACAAAGAGGCCTTCAGCGTTCTGAACTGTTAACTTTTCTTTCCTCTGGTACGCATAGCTTGTCGGGCTGCGCAAAGAAAAACGTATTGTGTAATGCTGATGAATGGAGGCATCATTCACATCACTGTAACACATACAAGATGTTGTACTGTGAATAAGGAACAGTGTGGGGGAAGGATTCAAGCAAAGAGAGCATGCAGAGAAGGACAATATGCCTCACCACAAAGAATGCTTTGTAATCCTGCAGGTCAAGATGAATAAAGATATGCTTGTACATCAAGATGAAAAGGGTTGCAGGTATCCCTATTTCAGTAGGTCAACACTTAATGAGGACAGGAAATCTGTTACATTCTGCAGAAAGTATGTCAAGAGTTGTAGGTCAAAGTTGCACAGAAACAAAATGCGCCTAATGTACAAAAACAGTTCCGTTTTATAAGAGCTGTTTTCTTCTTCCATTGAAGGTAGGCATATGTACTTGAAGTGAAATATGTTCTGTAGTCATGGAAGGAGTTTCTTTCCAACTGGCACATGAGGGAGTCAGAGTTGAATGATTGGGAACCCTTTAATTAATATTATTATCTGGCAAACAAGCTGTGCTGCTTGTTAATTTCTGCCCCATTTCACCCTGACTGTTGCACTTCTTGTCTTTTGGCAGAGTGAGGACATTAGATTCATTGTCCAAGCTTTCCAGTCTACTCAAAGCCATGTATTATTGTAGAAGGTTACAACACTCATTTATTAAAAGTTCCTTTTTGCAATTCTCCCTCTGGACCACCTGTGATGTTTACTACTTTACAACGATCCCACGATTGCGGCATCACTATCGTGCACTGCAACAGACTGTGGGATCAGACTGTATCTTAAGTGAGTCAAAGTAAAAAAAAACAGATTGATTTAAATCCATTGATTAATCTAAACCATAATGTATCCCCCAAAGTTTCCTGCAATGTCTTAGATGTATTTCATGTGACTACAGTGTGATTTGGGATGAGAGTGTTGCATAACCTGAACTGTTATCACTTTCATTTGGTCCCTTTGAACTCAGAATTAAGTCATTTTCCCCCACATTGTTATGTTTTGGTTTAGTTTAGCCATGGTTGTGAAAACCCTCTAACTGCTAATTTCTGTTAACATTGGTTTGCCTGCTGTGACTGTGATCTAAGAAACCAGTGAGACACAGAAACTGATGATATGGAAGTCTTTATTCATCACAACAAGCAGATATATTTCTGGAGATCCTCCGGGCTGAGTCTTCCAAACACAAAATACATCACATTATTGTACCCTGAAGATCAAAGTTAACAGTAGGTGAATCAATGCAATTTCAGTTGTTACAATGACATTGCTTACTTCAATATTTTGCGATGACAATGCTTCCTTTGAATTACATATCTACAGTCTGAATGTTTAAACATCTTTATTGAGACAAAGTAATTCACACAGATGGTCTAAAAGCTTCTGGGCTGGGGACCCTGGACACCCAAAATTAATGTTGCTAGGGCTGACTCTGACTACACAAACATTGAGAATGTGCAACGATCCCAGCTATTGACTGCCTATACTTGTGACTAAGTTTAATATGTTAAGTGATAACATCCATCTGGTCTACCAGCTTGAAGTCGTCACAATGATGCAAATAATTTAGCCACGTTACCTGGTTTTATGCAGGCCAGTTAACATAACACCATTGTCTTACATTTAGACGATGCATACAAGAATGTCTCATGGTCACTTCACCTTGCACACTGCATCTCTTGAGCATCTAGTCCCCTGCTGTGGGCCAGCAGCTTGATGCTGTTTGTCTGTGAAACCCCGCTGGTTTCCTTGGCCGCGTAAGTCTAGGGAATACACACTCCGATCCCACCAAACCCATGAAATTGAGTCGGCTCTCCCAGCCCAAACCCCGGATCATGTGGTTGCTGTGTGGTTTGCTACCCTGTTACAGCTCAGTGCCATGGCACAACAGATAGCACACTACCTACGATTAAAGGACTTATTTTTATGAATCATAACTTAACTAAAGGGTTGGTGAAGAAAAGAAAGAAACACAAATGGGGTCCGTTATAGTTAAACAGTCAAATGTGCACAGGCTGGAGCTCAATCCTCTGTCTATCTTGGCGTCCAGCTCCATCGAATCATGGATTTCCCCACCAGATCATATCCTACGGCTGGTTCTCTCAAGTGCCTTCTTTCTCCATCTCCTGTCGAACAAAAGACCCTGCTGACATTCCAAAGCACTCATTAACCATAACCCAAATACTACTTTTGCAGAAAGGCAGTAATACCTTTCCCATGGTGTTACACTCCCCCCCCCCCCTCACCAAAATTAGTCATGTCCTGATGACATTGAGATAATCTGTCACCCCTTCATACACAGCACAAAGTCCAACCCAGGTGTAAATGGCAGTGATGTAGCTCACCAAGGGGATGGGTGCCAGACTCTCTTCCCCATGTGCAAATTAGGCCAGTCTGTCTGGGAGTCTCCTGACTCCTTGGGACCTCCTCTTCATTGATTATTGGGGAGTTTGCGTGGGGGCAGCATATACCATACCCCCATTTTCTCATCCTCTGAGTCTGTATCACATTCAGGGGTGGGGTCCAGTCTAATGCTTCCCGCTGCTGCTCCTTCAGTTCCCCCAGATCGCTGCAGAGTCCTCTTAGTAGATCTAGGGCCAAGTCAGGCTCTGGGTCAACATGCACCTCTTGTCCCAGAGGAAGAAGGTGGTCCTGATGGAGAATTTTGACAGGCCCATTCCCATCCTCTTGTTTCACCCAGAAAACTAGTGCATTTGGCATTTGAGTCTCCACTACATAGTGTGTAGCTGCCCAGTGGACAGCCAATTTATGCTTCCCAGGTAGCCCCAAATTCCTTATGAGGACTTGATCTCCAGGCATGAGTCAGGAGAACCTAACCTTTTGTTCATACCTCCTCTTACTCCCTTGATTTTGCCTGGTAGCCAAGACCTCAGCGAGTTCATAAGTTTTTTTCCAGCTCCCTTCTCATATCAGGCACATACTTCTGCAGTAGATCTTCCTCACCAGTTCCAAAACAGAGATCAAAAGGCAACCTAGCTTTGCACCCAGACACTCCAAAATGATCCAGCATCATCTTTAAGGTTGGACAATAAATCCTAGCTTAAGCTCAGATCTCAAAAATTATGAAAGGATCTTACTACAGAGATGTTTGCACAAACAATCCTCTCTATCTTTTTGTCTCAGAGTACAGTGACCAAAGGTAGTCATAGCCGAAGGGTAGTAGTGGGGATGAGCTCCCGCTGCTACACAAATGCCCTTCATGGCGTGCGTCTCAAACAGCCTCTGACAAACAAGTCCAACTCCTGGCCTTCACGTGTGGCATAGTTCTGATGTCCAGCGGAGCTGTTCTCGCTGACAGGAGAAGGGGCAAAGGCGGACCACTGGCGCCTTAAAACAGGCAGATGGGGCTCGTTAACCACAGATGGTAGCTCATCTAGGAGAGGGAAAACTCCGATTTCAAACCTCTGCTGCCTTGCGACTATACCCGCTCATGGGAAAGACTTTGGGAGTAAACCCCGAGGAAAAATCCGGAGTCGGAGTCCCGAAGGCGGCTGGCTGCTGAACCCAGCACCGGCCGGCACGGCAACTCCTGCGTTGCTGCTGGCACCAAACTGGATTGACTTTCATCATTCCTTTGGACCCGTCATCAGCATGGAGAGGGGATCCCACTGCATGGGCAACTGACGGATCTCCCTGTCAACTCTGCCCTGGCTTGTGCCCTGGAGAAGCCACTCTCAGTGACTACCAGAGGCGCAGTACCCATGGTTGACCACAACTGACGGAGGCCACACACACACCGACACAAAGAAACTTGAAAATAGTTACAGGAACAAAGCTGCCATTTAGCCAATTCATGTAATGTTGAAAAATGTTCTGCATTCTACAGCATCAAATAAATAAAAATAGGAAGTGAATCATATGGATGGGTTAAGGAAGAGCCAAATGAAGGAATTTCCAAAATGATGAAGATACCACTCTTTATTATGGTCTTTCAAAGCCAGACTTTAATTAATCAGGAGCATAACACTGATTTTATGTGGTAAAAAGAAACATAGAAGTTTAAGAATGTTAAGTGCTAAAGCAAAGGAACAATTTGATAGAAATTGTAGGGAATAGTCATAAATTCTACTGTAGCCAAAAATGTTCATTTCAATGCATAAGGACAAGAATAGAAAGGCTAGGACCAATTAAGAACAAATTTCTCAGCTATTACAAAACAATTATACAGTGTTTACCCAAGAATATGCTGTTGTTCTCTGGTAGGGAGATATTTCATCTGATTTGCCTTACTCTATTCTGGATAATACAATGATAATTGTTCGATTGATCAGAATGAGCTTTGTTAATAAGTCTTCAATTGATCTAGAAAATGGCCAAACATTATCCGGTTATGATGCATTCAAAACCCCAATGATGGAGAGCACTGGGACCATAGTTACCTTTTGTACTCATGTGTAAGCTATGTTTATCACAGGCCAGGATTAAAATTATTTATATCCTCAATACCAATGTATCACTCTTCTTGTTCTATTCCCCACCTAGGATGGATCAGTCTGCTTCTGAAATGCATCTCCAGATGGAGCAAAGCATTACCTATCAAACAGCAACAAAAGGTTAAATGTTAGTATTGGTTTTCAAATTAAAATAATTTAGTTTAAAGGTCAATTATACAAATTGCTTCTGTTACCAAGTTGCTGAATTATCATGGGTAAAAAATGAGCTTTTCGGATTGCCCTAGTAACTAACACTTGGGCAAAAAAGACGCAGAACTAGAACAAAGAGCAAAGTATTTCTACCACAAGCTCCCTATAGTTTACTCTCTACTTCTGTCGCAGGGGACAACCAAAAGCTCATTAGCCCAGCTTCACGACAAGCAATTAATTTAAGAGCAATTCAATGATTTGATAATAATTGCACAAGTACAAAGGGCAGAATTTTATGGTTCAAACTGTTAAACATTCGTTTTGATAGTGAAGATGAAATAGAACAGCTGCACATCTTTGTATAAACAGAACTCTGATTTATTTTTAAAAGATAAACAAGTTGTAAAAAGAAAGCTCTAGATCATATTGTTTGAACTTTAATTTTTTATTAAAGAAAATTTATATTTTCTTTAATATTCAATATTGTATGCAATATTGAAAGACAGAAGAGAAGTATATGCTCAAAGAGTCAACACAAATGAGGTGATTCACTCACTTAATGGGTCTATCAATCTAACCAGTTAACACTACTGGCAGAAGGAATGTACCTCCTTCACAGTAATAACCAGCTTTCAGTAAAACATTGTGCCATGATGGCTTGATCACTGGCACATTTAAGAAAAGAATCTTGGAAATACATAAACAATGACAGGATTGATATCGAAAGGAAGAATAAAAGTATTTATCTTCCTAAACCAACGTAACTTCAGTTGAACAAAAAGGTTGCTGAATGGACTGTACAGCAAATGTTAATAAATCCTCCATGTACTATGTATACCAATGCAAGATTAACGATTCTTTATAGAAAGTAGCTCTGTACCAATTATTATTCCACACTGTTTTATACACGGAATTAGCATGGTGTGATGCCAGCTTGGAGTTCACTGAGTAGGAAATGAATCTACTGATTAACCAATCCCAGCAACTGTTAGCTACATAATAATTATTCTATTTAATTCTTCTAAGTTAAACAACTGTCACTGTACTTGACTCTCTAAAGTGCTGAACTTAGTCATCTATGGAGTATTAATTTCCTATAACTCATTTGCAGTTTCACATAAAACTTCAAATGTTTGTTTAGGTAAAATTTTATATCCAGATAGATTTCATTTTCAAATGTTGGTGAACAGAACATCGAAGGAGCAATAAAACAACAGCTATTTTCAGTTCAGAAGAAAGTATTCCACTAAAAAGTAACGTGGAAAAAATAATTTGTGAAACCACTAACACAAAAACCACACAATAAGAAACAGTTGTTTGATTTCTTTTGATGGAAATCTTTCCTGTTCCTTTTTTGGTTCACATTAAGATGTGCAAAAATACTAAAAGAAATCAGCTTTCCTTTTATTGGGATTTTGAACACAATGGACAATAGAAAATCTTTTGAAAAGGCCCTCTAAATCATAACATTTTTAAATCTCATTTATAGATGGACAATCTTGTGAACATATTCATTGTTTGCTGCTTTGATGCAAGATAGATGGACTTAATGATAAAGAAAGGTATCCAACAATAAGAGAACCTGTCCCTCCCTCTGCAGGATGGCTGATGCTTGAGTCTGAACTTTGAAAGACAGCTTTTGTCCTGTTAGTATAAGGAAATTCCCATAAAGCATCCATAGATGTTCTGAGATAATAGCTTCCAGGAATTATTAGTGCCTTATGAAAACAGCCTCTCTTATCAGCTTGGTGGAGGAGTAAAGGGCATCAGGAAGATGAGGTGCTGTTCCTCTATGTTGCATTCAGCTTAATCCTGGCAGTGGAGGAGGCCAAGGTCAGCCAAATTGGTGTGGGGCTGGGGAGAGGAATTAAAGTTGGGAGCTGGAAGGCCATAGTGGACAAAGTGCCAGTGCTCAGCAAAGCTGTCACTTACCCTGCACTTGGTCTAGACAGTGTAGAGGAGGCCACATTGGGAATATAAAATGCATTAACAAGATTGGATGAGATGCCTCACTTGGAAAGGCTGTTCAGGACCAGCATTGTGGATTATGTGACTGAATTTCTGTGATGATACTTAAATGCACAACCAAGGGAATATTGCACTAGTGGAGATGATATTTTTCCGGATGCCCTGTCTCTCCATTTAGGAGAATCTACAGTATATTTTATCAAAGACCCGCAGAATGAATTACACCAGTGGTTCCAGCTGCAAATGGTTGTTATCCTCCTCTTTCGAGAACAGTAATCTAGTGTTAATTAATTTAATTGATTTAATTAATTGAATAATGTTAGGCTGAGTTAGTGTGAGCCACATAGAAAAGTAGGCATTTGAATGAGACTAGTATCTTTGTACTGAAATCAGGATATGAAGCAGTCAAGACATGTTTCACCTGCAAGTCTCTAGGGGTCTGTTTTACCTGGTGCTCACTGTGTGGCCTCCCCTACATTGGTAACACAGATTGGGGGATCACTTTGTTGCACAGCATTGTTCTGTGTGTCACAAAAGGTACAATCTCCCAGTGGCCACTCAGTTCCCATAATCATGTGTCTGCTCATGGTCTCCTCAACTGCCGTGGAGACACCAAGCTCAGGATGGAGGAGCAAAACCTTGTATTCCATCTGGGTAGCTTCTTTCTTGGTTGCATGAACATCATTACCTCAAACTTGTGGTAATCTCTTGCCCGCTCATCAACTCCCCTGGCTTCCTGCCTTCATCCCTTTCTTCCAAGGTCCACCATCCCTCCTATCACATTGCTGTATCTCTTCCTGTTATCCCCTCACAGTTTCTTACTTCATCCCCCTTTCCTCCAGCCACCCACCGTCTCCTTCACCTCTTTTCATGTATCACCTACCAGCGTGTACTCCTTCTCTTCCCCTCACTTTCTTATTTTTGCTTTTGTCACCTTTAATTCTAGTCCTGAGGAATTGTCTCTGTTTATTTCTCCCCATAGCAGCTGCCTGACTTGCTGAGTCTTTCCAGCATTTTGAGTATTCTTCATACTTGCTGCCTGGTCTACTTGAGTTTGGCTTGTGTGAGTTGATTATATTTTGCTGATATTTTTCATACACTTGTGTGTGAGATTGCTTCACTATGGTTGCTCGGATTTTAACTTGATTACAAATGCCATGTATTCCCAATAATGGGCATTGTGCTAGGTTAAGCAGTAGAATAAGCAGATATCCTCACCAGAGCAGACAAAATAAAGATAGGATTCCTTGGGTACTGAATTTTCTCACCAGGTCCATGTTTATCAGGTAATCACTTATATTTCTGTTGTAATCCTTTCAGTCTAAATGTGCATCACTCCCTATTTCCTGTCAGCTATGCTTATTTGAAGCTTCAGTTCAAAGATTGAATTAATCTATCATAAATCCAGCCATCACATTTTCTTCAGATACAAAATGATAAATTGTTTAGAAAAGAAGAAACGAGCATAGCCTACAGTTATGGCTGCATAGTCAAGGATACAGGCAATAGCAAAATAGAGTTTTATATATGCCTACTTTGGGAGGTTGTCTTAAAGGCACTGACAGGTTAGAGCTTAAACATCACGAAACTATTCATAGCCTTCGGCTACACTGCAGGAGGTCCATGACTGAGATGGAAGTATTAATATTTGAATTGGATTCAATTAATATGTTAAGAAGATGTTAATTGGGAGGAACTACAGGAGCCTTGCAGCTCAGAGGGCTTCGTCTTTTGAACATTTATTAAGTAACCCTAGCTATCTGCCTATCAAGCAAACCTCAGCTGGTTGAGATTTACTTGATTTCTTTCTTTCAACAGGATAAAGCAGATAATGAAATATGAGAATGCTTCACTTACCCATCACGTCTGTGTTCTCTGACACCACAATGAAAAAAATCTCATTCTTGGTCTCAGATCCCTCCATGTTCAATAGTAGTCATCCTCAACCTTGGTATTCTTAAAGTTAATGGAAAAACAGATAATATTTCCCCTCAAAATAGAAGGATGTCTCTTTAGTACTGAGATGGGGAGGAATTCTTTAGCTAGAGGGTGGTGAATCTACAGAATTCATTGCCACGAATGACTGTGGAGGCCAAGTCATTATGCATATTTAAAGCGGAGATTGATAATTAGTAAGGATGTCAAAGGTTACAAGGAGGAGGCAAAAGAATGGAGTTAAGAAGGATAAAGATAATAAATCAGCCATGATAGAATGACAGAGCCGACTCGAAGGGCCTTATGGCCTAGTTCTGCTCCTATGTTTTATGGTCTTACGGGCTCAAGCAAATGAAGGTGATGTAAAATTATAAACCTCTTAATAATTTACTGAGAACAATTCAAGACAATTCTTTTTGCTTTTCCATTTGGAAACGTTGCAGCTGGTAAGAAAACAAAATGAGATTTGTTGGTGTAAGTGTCAACAAGTTTCAGGAGACGTGCTGAATCTCAGAAGATCTGTGCTCCAGGACAATGTTTCCCAGCTTCACTTTGCTGTTGTACTCTACAGTAGATACTAGACACGAGAATACTACAGCATAGTACAGGCCCTTCAACCCTCGATGTTGTGCTGACCCATATATTCCTTAAAAAAGAAGTATGCTAACTTGAGACCCTCTGTTTTTCTTTCATCCACGTGCCTGTCCAAGAGGCTCTTAAATACCCCTAATATTTTAGACTCCACCACCATCCCTGGCAAGTCATTCCAGGCACCCAAAACCCTCTGTGTAAAAAAACATACCCCAATGTCTCCCCTAAACTTCCCTCCTTTAACTTTGCACATATGTCCTCTGGTGTTTGCTATTCGTGCCCTGGGAAACAGGTACTAGCTATCCACTCTATTATCTATGCCCCTCATAATCTTGTAGACTTCTATCAAGTCCCCTCTCATCCTTCTACACTCCAAAGAGAAAAGTCCCAGCTCTGCTCATAAGAGTTGTTTTCCAAAGATCAAGAGTTTGCAGAGTTTACAACAAAGAATTTGCATTCAGATTTACTGGATGCTTAGAGCTAGCTCTAGATCCAGCAGTGCATGCACAATTTTCAGATCTACTTAGGAAATTTTAAAATCCCAACAGCCTTGATTGACAATAAAGCTCTGTGCAAGTCAATGCTATTGCCAGTGGTTTCCAGAGAAGTTTAGTGTGTGTGGCTTGTGCAAGACCAAGGTGTACTTAGTTACAACATTTAATATCCTGATAGCCATCAGCTAATATTTCATAATATCAGCAACAGGAAGCTATGGTTGGAGGAATGCAGAAGTAGATTGTTTACATAGAAAGTGGAAGGTGTATGGAACGCGTTGCCAAGGTTGGTAGTTAATGCAAATATGTTATGGAAATTTAAGAGGTTCTTAGATAGGCACATGGATGAAAGAAAATGGGGATTGTTATGTGGGAGGGAAGAGTTAGATTGATTTTAGTGTAGCTTAAAAAGTTAGCACAATATCATAGGCTGAAGGGCCTGTGTGGTGCTGCACTATGTTCTATGTTTGTTGATTCAAATGACTTTCTCTAATAGTATTCCATGTTGTAGTACACAATCCACCTTATTTCAGGAAGTCATGATTAATCCCTTTATTTCAATAACACATGGGTTTCCTTTGAAGGTGACTGATGTAATCTTTCAGATCTCTATGAAGGTATCATTGCTGGCTTTGTTCTATGATTTTGACAAATCTTCAAAATCTTTTTTTCAAGCCAGGTCAAAAGATTTGGCAATTGTCTTCATGCACACAATGCCAAAAATCTTAATGTGCATTTTTACATACTCTGTTCTCTCAACACATTCAATATGACAACTGCATCCCAATTGAACAAAACTTTGTTCCATTGACAATTCATATCAGCAAATCCAGTTAAAATAGAAACATAAAAAACCTACAGCACAATACAGGCCCTTCGGCCCACAAAGTTGTGTCGAACATGTCCCTACTTCAAAAATTACTAGGCTTACCTGTAGCCCACTATGTTACTAAGCTCCAAGTACCTATCTAAAAGCCTCTTAAAAGACCCTATCATATCCGCCTCCACCACTGTTGCTGGCAACCCGTTCCACGCACTCACCACTCTCTGAGTAAAAAAACTTACCCCTGACATCTCCTCTGCACCTACTCCCCAGCACCTTAAATCTGTGTCTTCTTGTGGCAACCATTTCAGCCCTGGGAAAAAACCTCTGACTATCCACAAGATCAATGCCTCTCATAATCTTGTACACCTCTATCAGGTCATCTCTCACCCTCCGTTGCTCCAAGGAGAAAAGGCTGAGTTCACGCAACCTATTCTCATAAGGCATGCTCCCCAAACCAGGCAACTCCCTTGTAAATCTCCTCTGCACCCTTTCTGTGGTTTCCATAACCTTCCTGTAGTGAGGCAACCAGAACTGAGCACAGTACTCCAAGTGGAGCCTGACCAGGGTCCTATATAGCTGCAACATTACCTCTCAGCTCCTAAATTCAATTCCCCAATTGATGAAGACCAATACACCATACGCCTTCTTAATCACAGAGTCAACCTGCGCAGCTGCTTTGAGCGTCCTATGGACTCGGACCTCAAGATCCCGCTGATCCTCCATACTGCCAAGAGTCTTACCATTAATACTATATTCTGCCATCATATTTGACCTAACAAAATGAACGACTTCACATCTATCTGGGTTGGACTCCATCTGCCACTTCTCAGCCCAGTTTTGCACCCTATCCATGTCCCGCTGTAACCTCTGACAGCCCTCCACACTATCCACAACACCTCCAATCTTTGTATCATCAACATACTTACTAACCCATCCCTCCACTTCCTCATCCAGATCATTTATAAAAATTACGAAGAGTAAGGGTCCCAGAACAGATCCCTGAGACACACCACTTGTAACAGACCTCCGTGCAGAATATGACCCATCTACAACCACTCTTTGCCTTTTGTGAGCAAGTTAAGTCTCAAGATTTCATCTGAACACTTACCTGATTCAGACTATTCTACTGATTCTTTTCTATTTGCCTGCTTAAGAACTGGTGAATCATCTAATGTGAAATGTATGCATGCCTCACTCAGTCTGAATGAATGAATGAATTGAATTCTTACATCCTTCATATACATAGAGTAAAATCTTTCTGTTATGTCTCCACCTAAATGTGCAATGTGCAATCATTGTAATGTATAATAAATAGAACAGTCAATGTAATATAGAGTACGCTCAAATCAGTGTGAGTTCATCAGTCTGATGGCCTGGTGGAAGAAGCTGTCTCAGACCTTGTTGGTCCTGGCTTTTATGCTGTGGTACCACTTACCAGATGGTTGCAGCTGGAACAGATTGTGGTTGGGATGGTTACATGTACAATTTTAACATTACATCCCAACTCCTATACTCAATGCTCTGATTTATAAAGGTCAACATACCAAAAGATTTCTTCACCACCCTATCCACATGAGATTCCACCTTCAGAAAACTATGCACCATTATTCCTAGATCACTCTGTTCTACTTGCATTCTTCAATGCCCTACCATTTACCATGTATGTCCTATTTGGATTATTCCTACCAAAATGTAGCACCTCACACTTATCAGCATTAAACTCCATGGGCCATCGTTCAGCTCATTCTTCTAACTGGCCTAAATCTCTCTGCAAACTTTGAAAACCTACTTCATTATCCACAACACCACCTACCTTAGTCTCATCTGCATACTTACTAATACAATTTACCACCCCAACATACAGATCATTAATGTATATGACAAACAACTCTGGACCCAGTACAGATCCCTGAGGCACACCACTAGTCACCGGCCTCCAACCTGACAAACAGTTATCCACCACTACTCTCTGGCACGGGGGTCGGCAACCCGCGGCTCCGGAGCCACATGTGGCTCTTTTACGTCTGTGCTGCGGCTCCCTGTTGCTTTGGGAAATAATTGGTTGTGGCGACCCTTTTCCTGGCACATCCGAACCGACTCACAATAAGATAGCCTACGGGGGTTTGCGAGCACAGAGCTTTGGAGCCTCTGCGCCATGGGGGGGGGGGGGCAGGTTGAGGAAGGCTTAAAAGTGAGGCTGAAGATTTCGAATAAAGTTTTTTTCCTTCGACTGCAGTTACCGACTCCGTGTCGTAATTTTAGCGCTGCGTGTAGCACACCGCTACATGGTCAGTATTTAATTAATATGTATTTTATGTTAGTTTGTTAGTTTTTGAAATGTAAATCTAAATTTGAAGATTATGGTGATCTTGTACAATCTAAATAAGACGTTGTGGCGACCCATTTCCTGACACATCCGAACCGGCTCACAATTAGCCAGCGTTCAGGCTAAGGGAGATAGCCTACGGGGGTTTGTGAGTACGTGTCTTTTGCAGCATCCGCGCCCATGGGGGGCGGGTTGAGGGAGGCTTAAAAGCAAGGCTGTTTAGTTCGAATAAAGCTATCTTTGACTGCAGTTTACTGACTGCGTGTAGCAACCGCTACAACGTGTTTTTATCGCTGGCTGTCCAGAGGGGAGGTGCTGAAACGCTTTGTCGCGCGTCTGGAAGAAGTGAAAACTTTCCTGGGCAGCAAAGGGCTCAACTTTCCTGAGCTGGAACAGCCAGAGTGGCTGGAAAAGCTACACTTCATGGTAGACATGACAGCGCACCTGAACACGCTGAACACAGCTCTTCAACGGGGTAAGGACGTACAGCCCTGCACATGTTGGAGGATGTTTTGCATTCGAGCGCAAGTTGACGTTGCTTGCCAGAGATTTACAGAAAGGCACATTGTCTCACTTCCCCAATTTGAGAGAGTTCAAACAATGTCACGACATGATAAATTCGGAGTATTTACATTCTGCAATCATCGCAATGCAAACATCGTTTGGGAAACGCTTCTGTGAGTTCAGAGAGGAAAAAAACACATTATCCTTCCCGGTCACTCCCCTAAGCATCGATCCATCCCTACTGAATACGACTGCATTGTCAGGTGTGAGTCAACCTGAAGAAGTATGATAAATATTTTAATTGCGTATTATTTTACGTATATTCATATGTTTTCATTGTTCAGTGAAATAGTCCTTTTATTTTTCAGGTTGACAGCTGGCTGACGTTATTTTTGGTTTGCTGCTGGCGGCAAATTTAAGTTTGGCGTTTTTCATAAATACAAGAAGGACTCAAATAGACGTTGAGTATTTTACTTAAAAGTAACCTTCAACCCAACGTCTTTTTTTCGGAGTTCAAAATGTTTTTGTTGCATGCAGAAATGTAATTTCGTTTTCTCTGCAGGAGTTCATCAATTTCATAAATGCAACACATTATAGTTTGTTTATACATAGCATAAAGGCAAAACAAAACGTTGTATGCAGTGTTATTTCATTTTAAATGTCAAACGGGTTTTGCGGCTCCCAGTGTTTTCTTTTCTGTGGGAAACGGGTCCAAGTGGCTCTTTCAGTGGTAAAGGTTGCTGACCCCTGCTCTGGCATCTCCCATCCAGCCACTGTTGAATCCATTTTACTACTTCAATATTAATACCTAACGACTGAACCTTTCTAACTAACCTTCCATGTGGAACCTTGTCAAAGGCCTTACTGAAGTCCATATAGACAACATCCACTGCTTTACCCTCATCAATTTTCCTCGTAACCTCTTCAAAAAATTCAATAAGATTTGTCAAACATGACCTTCCACCCACAAATCCATGTTGACTGTTCCTAATCAGACCCTGTCTATCCAGATAATTATATATACCATCTCTAAGAATACTTTCCATTAATTTACCCACCACTGACGTCAAACTGACAGGCCGATAACCCTTTCTTGGAACGTGTCTCCACCGCCAACTGACTCCAGTTGGCTTCAGGATCTGTTTTTGAGCTTCTCAATTTGGACCTTCTGAGGATCCCAGGTACTCACATTTAATTGACTCTGCCTCCCGTTGTTTCTCCCGTCGAGCTCTGAGGGTGACACTCTCCGCCAAGAGGAGGTACCTGGCGTCCCTGTCACAATCCCTTCCACGCCTCCGGGACACCTTTCTCTCAGTCTGCAATGGACTGGTCCATTATTTCATCCTCCATTGGATCCATGCGTGCAATCGCTGTTTCTTTGACTTTATCACGTCCTGCAAGGATCGCAAGATCTTCCATCTGCAGACTCCAGAGCATGGACTTCGTATCGAGGCTCTGTGCCCGGCCGTCGATCTCAGCTGCCCGAGCAACCCTGGGCAGGTTCAAAACCTGGACTCCAGCACCATCAACGCGGGTTCCAACGACCATGGATCGGCCCCGGCCGTCGATCTTGGCTGCCCCAGCAACCCAGGGCATATTCAAAACCCAGACTCCAGCACTATCAACGCAGGTTCCAGCGACCATGGACAGCTTCAAAGTGATTGTACAACCACCGACTGCGACTCCAGCCTTGAACTTCAGGCCGGGTCTTCACAGGCTGCGATTGTGTCTCCCGTCTCCCCTTCCCCCACCATCACTCTGCAATCCCCTCTCCCTCAGATCCCATCGTCAGCTCCTGGGCCTCAGAGGCTCCATCTTCCTCTCACCCCAACCCTTCCCTCTCCACTGACACTACCAGCCTCCCTCCCCCCTCTGATCCCATCTCTCATCTGTGCCAAGTCTTTACCATTCCCTCCGACCTTCAACTCTCTGAGGCAACTCTCTGTCCTCAGTAAGGGCCTCACCTTTGTCCCCCTTCGCCCACACCTCAGCAAGTTCCGTGTACGCCATGACGCTGAACTCTTCTTCCGCTGGTTCCATCTCCAAGCTTACTTCTTTGGCAAAGACTCTCTTACCCCCACCGATGACCCCTTCTCCTGTCTTCAACCCTCCTCCCCTTCATGGACACCCCGCTCTGGTCTTCTGCCTGCTCTGGATCTCTTTAGTGCTAATTGCCGATGGGACATCAACCGTCTTGACTTCACTACACCCTGTTCCAATTCTAACCTCACTCCTTCCGAACGCTCTGCTCTCCACTCCCTCCGCACCAATCCCAACCTCACTATAAAACCTGCTGATAAGGGGGGAGCTGTTGTTGTCTGGCGTCTACCTGGCCGAGGCACAACGACAACTCTCTGATACCTCCTCTTATTTACCCCTTGATCATGATAAGGAGAACCAGGCCATTGTCTCCTATACCATCACCAACCTTATCAGCTCTGGGGATCTCCCATCCACTGCCACCAACCTCATAGTTCCCACACCCCGCACTTCCCATTTCTACCTCCTACCCAAGATCCACAAACCTGCCTGTCTATGTAGACCCATTGTCTCAGCTTCTTCCTGCCCCACCGAACTCATTTCTGCATACCTTGACACTGTTTTATCCCTTGTTCAATCTCTTCCCACCTATGTTCATGACACTTCTCATGTTTTGAATTTTTTCAATGATTTTAATTTCCTGGCCCCCACCGCCTTATTTTCACCATGAATGCCCAGTCCCTACATACTTCCATCCCCCACCCGGACGGTCTCAAAGCTCTTCCCTTCTTTTTGGATTCCAGACCTAACCAATTCCCCTCTACCACCACTCTCCTCCATCTAGCGGAATTAGTCCTTACTCTCAATAATTTCTCCTTTGGCTCCTCCCACTTCCTCCAAACCAAGGGTGTAGCCATGGGCACCCGTATGGTCCCAGTTATGCCCGACTTTTTGTTGGCTTTGTGGAACAGTCCATGTTCCAAGTCTATACGGGTATCTGTCCCCCTCTTTTCCTTCGCTACATCGACGACCACATTGGCGCTGCCTCCTGCACGCATGCTGAGCTCGTTGACTTCATTAACTTTGCCTCCAACTTTCACCCTGCCCTCAAATTTACCTGGTCCATTTCTGACACCTCCCTCCCCTTTCTTGATCTTTCTGTCTCCATCTCTGGAGATGGCTTATCTACTGATATCTACTATAAGCCTACAAACTCTCACAGCTCCCTGGACTATTCCTCTTCCCACCCTGTCTCTTGCAAAAATGCTATCCCCTTCTCACAATTCCTCCGTATCCGCGCATCTGCTCTCAGGATGAGGCTTTTCATTCCAGGACAAAGGAAATGTCTCCCTTTTTTAAACAAAGGGGCTTCCCTTCTTCTACAATCAACTCTGCTTTCAAACACCTCTCTCCCATTTCCTGCACATCTGCCCTCACCCCATCCGCCCACGACCCCACTCAGGATAGGGTTCCCCTTGTCCTCACCTACCACCCCACCAGCCTCCAGGTCCAACGTATAATTCTCCATGATTTCCGCCACCTCCAACGGGATCCCACTACCAAGCACATCTTTCCCTCCCCCCCTTTCTGCTTTCCACAGGAATCGCTCCCTACACGTGTCCACTCATCCACCCCATCCCTTCCCACCGATCTCCCTCCTGGCACTTATCCTTGTAAGCAGAACAAGTGCTACACCTGCCCTTACACTTCCTCCCTCACCACCATTCAGGGCCCCAGACAGTCCTTCCAGGTGAGGCGACACTTCACCTATGAGTCGGCTGGTGTGGTATACTGCGTTTGGTACGCCCGGTGTGGCCTTTTATATATTGGTGAGACCCGACGCAGACTGGGAGACCATTTTGCTGAACACCTACGCTCGGTCCGCCAGAGAAAGCAGGATCTCCCAGTGGCCACATATTTTAATTCCACGTCCCATTCCCATTCTGATATGTCTATCCATGGCCTCCTCTACTGTCAAGATGAATCCACACTCAGGTTGGAGGAACAACACATTATATACCGGCTGGGTAGCCTCCAACCTGATGGCATGAACATTGACTTCTCTAAACTAAAGTTAATGCCCCTCCTCCCCTTCTGACCCCATCCCTGACATATTTATTAGTTTGTTTTTTTTCTCTCTCTCTGCCTATCACTCTGCCTGTTCTCCATCTCCCTCTGGTGCTCCCCTCCTCCCCCTTTCTTTCTCCCAAGGCCTCCCATCCCATGATCCTTTCCCTTCTCCAGCTCTGTATCACTTTTGCCAATCATCTTTCCAGCTCTTAGCTTCATCCCACTCCCTCTGGTCTTCTCCTATCATTTAGCCTTTCCCCCTCCCCCTACTACTTCAAATCTCTTAGTATCTTTCCTTTCAGTTAGTCCTGATGAAGGGTCTTGGCCCGAAACGCCTGGCCTGTGTGTTCCACCAGCATTTTGTGTGTGTTGTTTGAATTTCCAGCATCTGCAGATTTCCTCGTGTAGGCCTATAATTGCTAGGTTTACTCTTAGAACCCTTTTTAAACAATGGAACCACATGAGCAATACGCCAATCCTCTGGCACCATCCCCGTTTCTAAGGACATTTGAAATATTTCTGTCAGAGCCCTGCTATTTCTACACTATCCTCCCTCAAGGTCCTAGGGAATATCCTGTCAGGACCAGGAGATTCATCCACCTTTATATTCCTTAAAAGCACCAGTACTTCCTCCTCTTTAATCGTCATAGTTTCCATAACTCCCCTACTTGTTCCCCTTACCTTACACATTTCAATATCCTTCTCCTTAGTGAATACTGAAGAAAAGAAATTGTTCAAAATCTCCCCCATCTCTTTCAGCTCCACACATAGCTTTCCAGTCTGATTCTCTGAGGGACCAATTTTTTCCCTCACTATCCTTTTGCTATTAATATAACTGTAGAAACCCTTCAGATTTATTTTCACCTTACTTGCCAAAGTAACCTCGTATCTTCTTTTAGCTTTTCTAATTTCTTCCTTAAGATTCTTCTTACATTCTTTATATTCCTCGAGCACCTCATTTACTCCATGCTGCCTATATTTATGTCCCTTGCAGGATGCAGGAATGATCCTGAAGCAGAGATGTTGAGGCCAGAGTTCCTTCTGATAGCAGAATTTGTTCACTCTGTCAGCAAGCAGCAGAGATCTGGCCATCTTGGGTGATAATTTGAGACACAAGTATTCCAAGGAAACAAAGCTTTTGTCTGAATCTTCTATCATCCAGCTGCCAAGTGACTTGCATTAGGTTACTGGTAATCCCAAGGCTCCTGTTATTACTAACTCAGCACACCTCAGTGTCCCATGCTATTACCGCCTTCAAATGTTAGTGCTGGCACATCAACTGCAATAAGCAAGTTGGCAGGTCCTAAATTGTAGGGAGTGATAAACAGATTCACTACTAATCCTCAAAACCACCCCTCAGGTTTGTTAAAGGAAGAAACAGCAATTTCTATGAAGAAAGTCTTTATTGGAGTCATCCAGGACAGAAAGATGAAAATCTGATGTTTACAGTGAGATTAGACTGTCAGCTTCTCAGTTCCCCTCTAACATTGCTCTCCTCTCACTAGTGTCATGCAGAGTTTCAATAAGCTGGAAAAACCCACACACTGGGTTAAATCCTCAAACTATGGTTAAAGTTTCTCCTAATAAGCAATTAACATTGTTAACTTACTAACCCACATCTCCCAAGGTCTCCCCACTCTCCCACTGATACACTCAGTTAAAATCTGCTACTTGGCAGGTTCACCTTTCATTTTCCAACCTCCCCCCCCCAACTGTTTTTGCTAATTTAGTACAGCCCCCTCAGAAGTCAGACTCCACAACCCCTCAGCCACAAAGATACCTGCAGATTAGATTTAGTGATTTATAGAGTGGCATTCTTACTCAGGCATTCACTGAATGTGTGAAGTGCAAAGGCTGATACTCAGGAGGAAATTTCAAAGAGAATCAATGCCTGAGAGGATCAATTGCTAGATTTACTGCAAGCACATCGACCAAGTGAGAGTATATGCAGTTTCTCAGACTGCAGTGGAAGAGAAAGAGGAATGCTGTTCATTCTCATTCTCATATTCTCATAAAAGGACCCTTCATTCTCATATCCCCCTCTCCTATCATGGCTGTTGTCATAATACCATCAGCCCTCCCCTGTCACTTAGCTGGGGCAAGGGGCTAGGTGAGATCACTGAAACATGTCCCCATGTGAACTCAGACGTGGACTAAAAGTGTACTCACTATCTTACCATGAGGTCCTCAGAGAATTCTGAAAAATGAGCAAACTTAAAGAGTCCCCTTCTGAGTCTAAAACTTTCTCTTCAATCCTTCAAGGAGCATGTAAGGAGTAAATTATGATAGACCCTTATTTTGTGATTAAAATCCTGATCAGTGGTTTCTTTAATCACAACCTGCTGGTCACAGTTAGAGATGGCTGAAGTATTAGCCATCAAAGTGACGTTCGTGTTTGCAAATTAGTTCTAACAAGGAATTGATGTGTAAAGTGGTTATCAGGCAGTTATAGTCCTCCATGTCATTATAAAGTTTTTCAGCTGACCTGTTTCTTCTGCTTATCCAGTCTGTTGGAACTGATGATAATTTGCTTCCACTCTGGTTCTGAGACATAAGAGACTGCTGAAGCCTGGAACAAGATTTTGACCCCTACGTTGTCTGTTTCTTTTCCCCACAAAAACCGCTTGCTCTACTGAGTTCTATCAGCAGTTTGTTCATTATTGTGAATTCTGAGGTGGCTACAGAGACCAATAAGTGAATGTAATTGTGTTCCCTGGATTGGGCAGGTAGGTGGATAGTTCATGAGATGGTCCACTTCTTCTGGTACTTAAAGTGGGGCATTTGTATACTTCCAATGCATGGGCTTGACATTCCCAGTACTATCCTAACTGCCCCTTCTTTGCTTTGAGAGATCAGTAGTTCTACAAGGAACTATTGAACACATCTTTGATGTGTTATTGATGATCACCTGGCAGTTTCAACTACTGACAGAGCTCAAAAACGTGTGTGTGTTTTAGGAGTTCCTTGCTGGGGGCATGCAGACTCACATCCAGTACCAAGCTTGCAGCATGGGGTAAATGTGGGCGTACAAACAAAGCACTGGTGGAGATCAGTAGGTCAGGCATTCAAGCAGGGAAATAGACCTTGTTACAGCTTAGATCATCATGTTTACTGAAGAGTGTTGACCCAGTATCTGCAGTCTCTTGTGCCTCTGTTTAAATTTGGTGTTTAACTTCAGAGGCTCTTTTGTACCTAGAGGTGCAAGTAAAAGTGCTTCCAAAACTTTCAAAATACATCAAGTTGTGAAATATTCTGACACAGAAAGTCAAGGTACATGGAATCCATGGTCAATTGGCAGACTGGATTTAGATTTGGCTTGCCCATGGAAGACTGAGGTAGTGGTGGAATGGTGTTATTCTAGCTGGAGGTCCTTAATGAGTCATGTTCCACAAGAATCAGTGTTGTTTGTGATGTACTTATACACATGAAGATGGGTGCTTTAGAAAGTTTTCAGACAACACAATCATCAGTGGATTTGTTGACAGTGCAGTGGGATACAGCAGAATATGAATCAGTTAAAGATAAGGCCAGATGGAGTTTAACAAAAACAAGTGTATAGCACTTTGGGAGGTCTAATGTAAGAAGAAAATATAGTTAATGCCAGGACCCCTTAACAGCTTAGTTGTACAGAAGGATTTTGGAGTTTAAGTTCAGAGCTCACTGAAAGCAGTCATATAAGTATATAGGATGGTGAAGAAGGTATACAGTACCGTGCAAAGGTCTTAGGCACGCTAGGTTTTTTAATGGCTTCAAATGACATGGCCTCCGCAGAGCCTAATCTCAACATCGTCAAGTCTGTCTGGAATTACCTGAAGTTGCAGAAGCAAGCAAGACAGCCAAAGTCTGCAGAAGAACTGTGGTAAGTTCTCCAGGATAGCAGCGGACTTTCTTCTAAACCTGCACAACAATACACTTAAGAGAATTAATGCCATTTTAAAGGCAAAAAGTAGTCACACCAAAAATTGATTTGATTCAGTTTTTTATTGTTTACTGCTCTTTATAGTATTTTTTCATATTTAGAATCTTTTCAATTCATTATTTTGAAAGCATCTTCAATTTACAGAATTTTTATATGTGCCTAAGATTTTTGCTCAGAACCATATAGCATGCTAGCCTTTACTAGTTGAGGCATTAAGAATAAGAGTCAGGAAGACATGTTGCAGTTGTATGAAATGTTGGTTAAACCACATGTGTTTCAATAGGTTTCAATAGGTACATTTAATGTCAGAGAAATGTACACAATATACGTCCTGAAATTCTTTTTCTTCACAAACATCCATGATAAGCAGCTGCAGAACAACAACCCTCCTCTCTCCCACCAGCAAAAAAAAATCGGCACCCCCCCCCCCCACCGAGCACTCAAGCAGGTAGCAAAGCATTGATAAAGACACAGTCTTGCAGTCCCCTAAAAACTATTTGTTCACCCTGTGTTCAATATATCACAGACTCTCTCCTCTCTAATAAGGGATAAAGAGTTGTTCCTGTCTCACAGCGAGACGGGAGTCATAACAAAACAACTCGCTGATTTATGGTGTTAAAAGTCCGTTGCATCGCCTTTTCTGAGCTCTAAGAACCCGGGACTCTGGGCACCCAGCCAGCAGCCAGCTCACTGCTTTGGTCTCATGTCTCCCATGACACATCAGGTGGCAGCACCAACCTCGAGTCAGCCCGTCTCCAGAGCCACGAGAATCCGGCACCCTGCAGGTGCACTAGTCTTCCAGGCTGTCCTTGGCTCGTCAAAAAGCAGCTGGTCGTGAGGCCCTGAGAGTGTGTCCCATTTCCACAAAGAACCAAAGTCAGCATGTAACTCCAGGTCAGGGGCTTCAAAAGAACCTTGAAAGGGGAAAAAAAGAGATTTGCAATATAGAAATAAAGTTGTTTCCAAAGATGCAAACAAAGTAGTCGCTGATAGGCGCCATCATTCTCCTAAGCTACAATACTTGCAGTATTGTTTGTCACTTTTGTCACCATTTTTGAAGAAGGATATAAACACAAGAGATTCTGCAGATGCTGGAAATCATGAGCAACACACACAAAGTGCCTGAGAAACTCAATAGGTCAGGCAGCATTCATGGAGAGAAATAAACAGATGATATTTTGAGCCGAGACCCTTCATCAGGACTGGAAAAGAAAGGAGAAGAATAAGAAAGCGTGGGGAGGGAAGGAGTACAAGGTAGTAGGTGATAGATGAAACCAGGTGAAGGGGAAGGTAGATGGGTGGAAGACAGGGGATGAAGTAAGAATCTGGAACTGGAAGTGGAAGATGTAAAGTGCTGAAGACGAAGCACTAATGATAGAGGGGAGTGAACCATGGAAGAAAGGAAAAGAGGAGTGCTATAGAGAGAGATGATGGGTGAATGGGGATAAGAGAAGGGGTTGAATGAAAACCCAAAGTAATGACATCTGCTGTGAGACCTGTGACTGTTGTGAGAGCAGGCAAATTGGAGCCGATTCAAGTCACTTCTCAGACAGGAGTTAATATGTTTTAAAATCAATCTTTCAAACCACTGTATCACAGTAGATGTACTGCAGGAGCTACTGGACGATAGTCATTAAGGCAGGCTACCATGTTCTTTTGAAGCCTGCTTGAACTAGGTGTGTACTACTCAGTGCTGAAGTAAGAGGTTGAAGATCTTAGTGAACACTCCAGCCAGCTGATCAGCACAGGTCTTTAGTACTTGGTCAATTGTCCTGTCGGTACCAGGTGTTTTCCGTGGGTTCACCCTCGTGAAGGGTACTCTCAGTTTGGCCACAGAGACTGAAATCATTGGGTCATTGGGGGCAGTGAGCTTTCGTGAAAGTTCCTCTATGTTTTGATGGCCAAAGTGGGCATAAAAGGCATTTAGATCTTGTTGTCACCTATGTTGCTTGGTTTCACTTTGTAGGAGATGAAAGTATTCAAGTCCTGCCACCAGGGTGCAAAAAGACGGTGGGTCTAAGCACCACAAAGAGTGTGAAATACAGACCCCACCTTTTGCCTTTTCTAAGTCAGCAGTCTGGACCACCTTGTGTGTTAAGAAGCCCTTGGGTCTTGTGAACATATCCAGAGAGTCCAGAGTGAGCCATGTCTCCGGGAAATGCAGTACACAGCATTTTCTCATTTCCTTCTGATACAGCAATCCTATCCCTAGGGTCCTCTATCTTGTTCTCCAGCAACTGTACATTTGTTAACAAGATGCTGGATAGAAGAAGTTTCAGAAGCAAGTGTTTTAGTCTGCCTTGGAGTCCTCCCCTCCTCCCCCTCTTTCGGCTGTGGTGATAGACTTTTGTCCACTTAAAGGTGTCAAACATACAAGCTTGAGAGTTATGAGACTCTCAATGAGAGTCCATTGAAGCCTTCAGAAGATCATGAAATTGCACATTCATTAAGATGTTTCAGAAGTACATTTCTTGAAAGGAAATTGCAGGCTGCAGATTTCAATGAGAGTAGTTCAGACAAACCATATTTAGAAATTTTGTAACATATCCTGCAACATAGCGCTGTGGTCCACCAGCACCATCTTGATGGAAAGTAGAGTCAAGGTATGCTGTCATATGTTCAGTGGGGCAGGAGCAGGTAGAAAGAATGGGCCTACCCAGGCAGTCATATTTATGGATATTGGGTAGTGGTTAGAAACCAGTAGAACAGGGTAAGGGAATGATGAGGTTGGTAGCAATGGACAGGAGATCTCCAGTGTCTCTGAGGTTAGCGATGGTATGGGAGGAAGAATATGGAGGCTTTGGAAAAGGTGTAGAAGAGGTTCAGCAGGATGCTGTGTGGATCAGATGTTATGAGCTATTAGGATGGAGTGGACTTAGACTGCATCTTCTGAAATGTTGGAGGCTGGGCAGACACCTGATTAAAGTTCATGAGATTATAAAAGACATTTAGAATAGTTTTCTCAGGGTAGAAATATCAAATTCTAGAGGACATGTATTTAAGGTGGGAGGGGGAAAATTTAAAGGAGATGTGCAGGGCAACACTTTTAAACAGAGAGAGGTTGGTGCCTGCAATGTGCTGCCAGTAGTAGTAGGAGTTGATACCACAGTGTTCTTTAAAATGCTACTAGATAAAAATGTGACTATGCAGAAAACAGATCACGTACAGGTAAAAGAAACTGACATTGTGTTCACTGTGAGCTGAAGAGCCTGTTCCTTTGGCATGCTGTTTGCTCTTTGTTGGATGAACTATGTATTAAACTCAACACAGGTGCCCCTCAGGGCTGTGTCCACAGCCCCCTCCTTTACTCTCTGTATACCCACGACTGTGTTGCCACCCACAGCTCCAATCTGCTAATTAAATTTGCTGATGACACTACACTGATTGGCCTAATCTCAAATAATAATGAGGCAGCCTACAGAAAGGAAGTCATCACCCTGACACAGTGGTGTCAAGAAAACAACGTCTCCCTCAATGTCATAAAAACAAAGGAGCTGGTTGTGGACTACAAGGGAATGGAGACAGGCTAACCCCGATTGACATTAATGGATCTGGGGTTGAGAGGATAAACAGCTTTAAGTTCTTACGCATACACATCACCGAGGAACTCACCTGGTCTGTACATACAGACTATGTGGTGAAAAAAGCACAACAGCGCCTCTTTCACATCAGACAGTTGAAGAAGTTTGGTATGGGCCCCCAAATCCTAAGAACTTTCTATGGGGGCACAACTGAGAGCATCTGATTGGCTGCATCAGTGCCTGGTATGGGAACTGTACTTCCCTCAGTTGCAGGCTCTGCAGAGAGTGGTGTGGACAGCCCAGCACATCTGTAGATGTGAACTTCCCACTATTCAGGATACTTACAAAGACAGGTGTGTAAAAGGGCCCAAAGGATCATTGGGGACCAGAATCACCCCAACCACAAGCTGTTCCGGCTGCTACCATCTGGAAAATGGTACCGCAGCATAAAAGCCAGGACCAACAAGCTCCGGGACAGCTTCTTCCACCAGGCCATCAGACTGCTTAATTCATGTTGATGCAACTGTATATTGACTATATATTTTATATGTTATATTGTCTGTCCTGTTGTACATACTATTTATTACAAATTACTATAAATTGCACATATAAACGGAAATGTAATGTAAAGATTTTTACTCGTCAAGTATGTGAAGGATGTAAGAAATAAAGTCAATTGAATTAAATAAAGCTTGTGGAAATCAAGCCAAGAGCTAGCTTGCTCAATTCTTTTATGTATCTCAAGCTATTTTAAATACTTCATAGTACTTATTATGTTTGAAGTGAAGGTACTGTTGTTGAAAAATGCTTATCCGTGTGAACAAAGCAAGATCCCACAGCAAAGAGATGATAATAATCTGTTTTGAATGGTCCTGCTAGAAAGTTAAATGTCGGTCAGTGTACCACATCTCTCCTCTTTAATGAGGGGTGTTGCTTGGAGCAATAGGTGCACTGGTTACCTGCCACTGAACAACATATGACGGCAGTAGACCCTCATTATTGCACAAGTTCAGCCAAATCTCTGGTGTTGATCTGAGCCTAAACCTACAGCACTGTAACTAAGAGGCTGAAGAGTGTTTTCTGCAGACCCAACACACTATTAATATGCAATAATGTTGGGAATTAAATGTCCCACAGTTCTTTTGTTTAGGTCTATGGAATAAATATATCTCCTAAAATAATTGGCATAGATGTCCTGCTGACTGGTAATGCAGCTGAGCACAGTGTGCAATTAATGATTTTGTAGCTGAGTTGTCCTTTAAATCACTGTAGCTCAACTAGCACTAATGGCTGGCGATTCGCTGCTTTATAGCCTTACTGAATGAAATACAGCAGTTTCCTTTCAAATTAATTTTACATGCAAATACTTTCTGCGATAGTTCTTCCCCAGTGATGTGTGACCAAAGGCAAAGAGAGTGTGATTTTCACTCAAACAGAATAACCAATCAAAATATCGTTCCAAGTTAATGTGTCCTTGGAGAGAAAAAAGATCTGCAGCATGATTGATTGGAGCAGAAGCCTGAGGCCCAGTGGTTTAGACCTGACTAGTCAGTGAAGGGAGCTCTGATGCCTTCATTATCAACAGATGATTCATGGTTATACACAAAAGAGCAGAATATATGCTGGCTTTCAATAAACCTGATGAAAAGAGCTGTTGCAAATATAAGCTAATATTTCAATAACTACAAGACCCAATGGGATATTATCTACATTTTATGCATTTAAAATTCCTCATATTTTATACAAAATGAAAGTGGCTTGGTACTCACCAAGGCAATTACAGTGAAATACAATAACTTCTCATTATTCAAAGAGCTAAGCATATTTACCTTATTTAAAGCTGACGCTGTAACAACTCAGAAGAGAGATTTATCACTGTGAGAACATGAACTAAGGACACAACAGGTTAGGTGATAATGTGCCAATACATTTTCACACATCCTGCACCCTCTTCAACTATGTGGAGGAGATGTTCCCGTTCTTATCAAGTAACAGTAAGTGGATTAAATTTGGCATGAGAAACTCATGCTATTAAATTGAGTTAGGAACAGAATGCAGAAACTGCTTTGACATTCTCCAAAGATAGTCCTGGTAGCTGTACCTTTTGCAGTCCAGAGATGTAATTATGGTGAATTTGAACCACAGGATGATTTACGGTCCTTTGCATGCAATAAAGAGAGTTGACAACTGGATAATGACTGTTTCCTCTGAGAGATTGACTTACTCATGCTATCTACAAGAGGAATCCTTACATATATGACATTATTAATGTCTGAAACACACTAGCTCTCATCTGCTCTAGATATCTGGGGAGATTATTGTTGTTTTGTTAGAATACAATGAATAGGTTTCAGAAATGGTAATGACTTTGTTACCTTATTGTAATGCACAGATGCAATAATTACTCTACATTGTACTGATCATATAAATACAATAGAAATTCTACCTACTGAAGCAGGCATGTATTAGCTTTATTCACTATATGTTGATTAAAATGAAGAGACCCTGAGTCTGAATCTAGTTTTTAGCAGTTGAGGAATGAGATAATTTTTGTTTTGCAACTTAAAGGATTCCTAGTGATAAAAACAACCAGTTTGCTATTGAAGCTCATCTCTTTCATTAATGACTTTCAGGGGAAGAAATCTGCTATCCTTAGCTAATATGACCTTCAGGCCAACATATTTATGATTGATTCATTGACAGTGAAAGGGCTTGGCATTCATTTCAAGGCAATTCGGGATATTGGCCCTGCCAGCAATGCCTTCTGTCTGACATGTGATTAAATAAAACAAAATGATCATTATTAATCTTTTATTTAATCATTAATATTCTGAGGAGATATTTTGTTGTATCAACATGTGATAAAATGACTGAAGACATTTGATCTAAAATATTTTAATTCATTTTGATAAATCAGTGTTCTGATTCTATATAAAGTTTCATCAAAATGAAAATAACTCAAACTGCAGGATTTTAAAAAATATTTCAACCAAGTTATGAATCAAGATTTCAGAGATGATTGCAAAGAATGCTTGAACACTTGGAAAGAAAAGGTGAAGGAAGAAAGTGAAAAGAAATGGCAGTAATATCTCACAATGCACCTGACTAACATGGAATTTTATAAGTCTGACATAACTCTCACATAGTTCATATATTTATTTATAGCTCATCAAATAGAGCAGTAATTTGTCCAGTTACTTGTGGTAGATGTACAATATAATGTCTTCCATCAATCAACCATATATCAAAATGCAGAACCTGACTTATTGTTAAATTTAGTGCACGCAACTGAAGATAAATTTCCATCTGAAAGGGCTTCCTCCAAATATTTCTGATTTCATTAATGATGTTCTTTAATCTGAGCATTGCACATTGAGCAATGACAATTCCAGTTTTGCTGCTGCCCCAGAAAACAGGTGACGATGTCATTCAAATGAACACTGCAGTTCCTTCTCAACAAATTCACCTGCTGGGCATGTGAAAACAATCTTTGTGTCGGAATGAAGGATTTCTATAATACCATTCATGCTAGCTGAGCCTCATGGGCGACTTTCAGCTAAAGCAGTACATTGGAGGTATAGCCATTGTTGGAATAAAGGAGAAAAGGACCTCTTAGGTAACAGGTGTGATACTGTAATGTTATTGATACAACACCGAATCTTATATGTCATTCCCAAGAGCCTGGAGTACTTTTAAGTTTAAATGTATAATTCTACTGATCAAAAAGCTTTGATATCTATTAATACTCATGTTAATATTTCAATGGGAGAGCAGCAAATCTTGAGGCAACCAGCACAATAAATGTGGACTTGGAAATTAGTGAGAATAATCTCTTATTTAATCATTGAATACAATTTTATTTTCATTATAAGTTTAAACACTGCTCACACAAATGTAAAATGTAAATCTTCCTGTCAAGCTGAAACCATGAAATCATCATGTTCTGTGATTGGTTAGGTTACTTTTCGGTTGTTTCCCTTTTTACTGGTTGGTAGTTTTCACATGCCTAGCAGGTAAATTTGTTGAGAAGAAACTGCAGTATTTATATGAGCGACATTTATCACATTTTTACTAAGCATCACAGTTTACCATGTACTTCTAGAGCAGTTTGTAAATGTTTCTCAGTTAGGGCTTATTGCTTCCGATCTCTTCCCAAGTCTGTCCTGTGACAACTTACAGTTAGAGAGCAACTTTAATGATTGTAAGGTGTTATATTTTCTAACTCCAAAACATAAAACTAATCAGAGGCAAAACAAGGGAGTCTGAAATGAGAATCTAACTTTATGTTTTTTTTGAAGCAAGGCAAGTGCGTATCACATGGTAGCATCATGATTTATGCAATTCATGTATTTTAACATTTAACTGTAATGAATTATTTAAGCAAATAAAGAATGCTTAATAAACAAGATATTTACAATATTACTCAAATATTACTGAAATATTAAATACACACCAAAAGGAAACACCAATCAACACCAAGCAATGTAGAAAGAGTCAGGAAGAAATAAAGTCATACCCTCACAGGTAACAGAATCAAATGTTTGATCCAGCTAGTCATAGAGTCACAGAAAACCACAGCACAGAAACAAACCCTTCAGTCAGCCTAATCTGTGCTGAACCACTTAAACGGCTTAATCCCATTTACTTGCACCAGGAACACAGCCTTCCATACCTCTACTATCCATGTACCTATCCAAACTTCTCTTAAACATTGAAATCGAGCTTGCCTGCGCCACTTGTCCACACTGTCTGATAAAAACTTTTCCTGTCATGTTCCCCTGTTCACCCTTCACCCAGTACAGTCCTCCCAACCAAGCTCAGTGGAAAAAGCCTGTTTTCACTTACCCAATCTACACCCCTCATAATTTTGTACACCTCCTTCAAATCTCCTCTCAATCTTCTACATTCCAAGGAATTAACTCCTAACCTGTTCAATTTTTCCATATAACTCAGGTGCTCCAGACCTGGCAATATTGTTTTAATTTTTTCTGTATTCTTTCAAACTTATTAACATCTTTCCTGTAGGGAGGTGACCGTAAGTGTACACAGTACTCCAGATTAGCCCTCACCAATGTCTTATACAACTTCGGCATAACATCCCATCGTTTGTACTCAATTTTTTGCTTCATGAAGGCCAATGTGGTAAAAACTTCCTTTATGACCCTATCTACCTGTGATGCCACACTCAATGAAATATAGATCTATATTCCCAGATCCCTTTGATCTACTACACCCATCAGTGCCCTACTATTCACTGTGAAAGAACATAAGAAATAGAAAGAGGAGTGGGCCATCTGGCCCGTTGAGGCTGCTCTACCATTCAAAAAGATCATGACTGATCTGGCCATGGACTCATCTCCACCTACCTGCCTTTTCCCCACAAACCTTAATTCCCCTGATATGTAAAAAATCTATCCAACCTTGTCTGAAATATATTTACTGATGCAGCCTCCACTGCTTCATTGGGCAGAGAATCCACAGGTTCACCACTCTCTGGGAAAAGCAGTTCAGAATCAGAATCAGAATCAGGTTTATTATCACCGGCATGTGTTGTGAAATTTGTTAAATTAGCAGCAGCTGTTCAATGCAATACATGATTTAGAAGAGAGAAAAAATAATAAATCAATCAATCAATCAAATACAGTATACGTATATTGAATAGATTAAAAATTGTGCAAAAACAGAAATAATATATATTTTGAAAGTGAGGCAGCATTCACGTATTCAAATGTCCATTTAGGAATCAGCTGGCAGAGGGGAAGAAGCTGTCCCTGAATCGTTGAGTGTGTTCCTTCAGGCTTCTGTACCCCCTACCTGATGGTAACAATAAGAAAAGGGCATGCCCTGGGTGCTGGAGGACCTTAATAATGGATGCTGACTTTCTCAGACACCGCTCCCTAAAGACGCCCTGGGTACTTTGTAGGCTAGTGCCCAAGATGGAGCTGACTAGATTTACAACCCTCTGCAGCTTCTTTCAGTCCTGTGCAGTAGCCTCTTCCCCCGCTACCCCCATACCAGGCAGTGATGCAGCCTGTCAGAATGCTCTCCATGGTACATCTATAGAAATTTTTTAGTGTTTTTGTTGACATACCAATCTCTTCAAATTCCTAATGAAGTATAGTTGCTGTCTTGCTTCTTTATAACTACATCGATGTGTTGGGACCAGGTTAAATCCTCAGAGATCTTGACACCCAGGAACTTGAAGCTAGTCACTCTCTCCACTTCTGATGCTTCTATGAGGATTGGTATGTGTTCCTTCGTCTTATCCTTCCTGAAGTCAACAATCAGCTCTTTTGTCTTACTGACATTGAGTGCCAGGTTGTAGCTGTGGCAATATTCCACTAGTTGACATATCTCATTCCTGTATGCCCTCTTGTCTCCATCTAAGATTCTACTAACAATAGTTGTACCATCATCAAATTTATAGATGGTATTTGTGCTATGCGTAGCCTCCTCATCTCTATCCTAAATCTATTCCCACAAATCTTGAGCCTATCTGCCCTAGTTCTAGTCTCACCTACCAGTGGAAACAACTTTCTTGCCTCTATCTTATCTACCCCTTTCATAATTTTATATGTTTCTATAAGATCTCTCAAATTTTCTACATTCTGGCAAGTACAGTCCCAGATGACTCAACCTATCTAGTCTAACCCCTTCATCTCTGGAATCAACCTGGTGAACCGCCTCCAAAGCCGGTATATCCTTCCTCAGTACTCGGCATACCCTGATTAGTCCTACAGAAATGCAACACCTTGCACATGTGTGTATTACATTCCATCTTCCATTTTTCAGCCTGTTTTTACAACTGGTCCATATCCCTCTGTAAGCCATGATAGTCTTTCTCACTGTCCACCACATCCCCAATCTTTTGTAATTTGTAAATTTGTTGATACAATTAACTACAACATCATTCATATCATTGATATAGATGACAAATAACATTGGTCCCAGCACTGATCCTTGCGGCACTCCACTAGTCATAGGCCTCCAGTCAGAGAGACAACCCTCTACTACCACCCTCTGGTTTCTCCCACAAAGTCAATGTCTAATCCAATTTACTACCTACTTTGAATGCCTAGCGACTGAACCTTCTTGACCAACCTCCCTTGTGAGACCTTGGCAAGTGCTTTGCTAAAGTCCATACTGACAAATTCACTGCCTTGCTTTCATCAACGTTCCTGGTAACTTCCTTGAAAAGCTCCTAAGATTGGTTAGACATGGCCTACCATGCATGAAGCCATGCTGACTTTCCTTAATCAGTTCATGTCAAAGGTTCAAAGGTTCATTTTATTGTCGAAGTGTGTATGTATAATACATCTCTGATATTTGTCTAAAGCAGGCAGCCATTAAATTACAGAAAGGCCATGGGAACTGATGAAAGAAAAGATGTCAACTCTCCCCCAGGCATGAAAAAGAAAAAGTAAGCTCACAGACCCCAAAATCCAACCCCCACCTTCAGCAAAAGACAGTCACTAAAACAATCAATGATCCTCTACACATAACAATACCCCACCTCTCACTCACAGAAAAGAACAATGGCAGTAGAAAAAGTATACAAGAATGACTTCAATTGGCACACTCATTCACTGAAGTTCATTTGTGAGAGTTCATGCAATCCAGCTGGTTCTCATACACAGATATGTTATGTACTTTGGTCATTTATTGTTGTGAAGTGCTTGTTTCATAGCAATCTTGCTCCATAATGAGGAATTAAGAAATAGCAGGTGAACTGTAGGAGTATTTTGCATCAGTCTTCACTCTGGAAGGCATTAGAAGTATGGTGGAAGATCCAGTCATCAGGCATCATAAAGTGTGTGAAGTTACCATAACTAGAGAGAAAGTTCTTGGGAAGCTAAAAGTTCTGAAGTTAGATCAATTACCTGGACCAGGTGGGGTACATCCCAGAGTTCTGAAAGAAGTGGATGAAGAGATTATGGGAATATTAATAATGATCTTTCAAGAATCACTAAATCTGGAATGGTTCTGGAAGACTGGAAAATAGCAAATGTCACTCCTTCCTCAAGCAGAGAGAGAGGCAGAAGAAAGGAAACTATGGGCCAGTTAGTCTGACCTCAGTGATTGGGAAGATGTTGGAGTTGATTGTTAAGGATGATGTCTCAATATACTTGGAGGTACATGATTAAAATAGGCTGTAGTCAGCATGGTTTCCTGAAGGGAAAATCTTGCCTAACAAATCTGTTGGGACTTTTTGAAGAAAAAGGATAGACAAAAGAGAATTGATCGATATTGTGTACCTGGATTTTTAGAAGGCCTTTGACAAAGTGCCACATATGAGGCTGCTTAATAAGGTAAGAGCCCATGGCTATTACAGGAGAAAATCTAGTATGGATAAAGCAGGGTCATATTGGCAGGAGGCAAAAAATGGGAATAAAGGGAAACTTCTCTGTCCGTGATTAGTGGTGTTCCACAGGGATCTGTTGTATGTTATATTTATATTCTTTTTATGTTATATGTCAATGATTTGGATGATGGAATTGATGGCTTTGATGCAAAGTTTGCAGACATATTAAAATAGGTGGAGGGGCAGTAGTTTTGAATTACAGAAGGACTTAGTTCAATTAGGATAATGGGCAAAGAATTGGCAGGTGGAATATAGTGCAGGAAAGTATATGGTCATGCATTTTGGTAGAGGGAATAAAGGCATGGACTATTTTCTAAATGCAGAGAAAATTCAGAAAGCGGAGGTGCAAAAGGACTTTGGAGCCCTTGTAATACACACAAAATGGTGAAAGAATTCAGCAGGTCAGGCAGTATCTATGAAAAAAGAGAAGAGTTGATGTTTTGGGTTGAAACGTTTCATCAGGACAGGAGAAAAAGAGATGAGGAGTCAGAGTAGGAAGCTGGGGGAGTGGGGAGAGAAATAAACACAAGATAGGTGAAACCAGGAAGGGGGGTGGGGTGAAGTAAAGAGCTGGGAAGTTGATTGGTTAAAGAGATACAGTGCTGGAGCAGGGAGAATCTGGTAGGAGAGGACAGAAGGCCATGGAAGAAAGAAAAGGAGGAGGAATACCAGAGGGAGGTGATAAGCAGGTAAGGAGATAAGGTGAGAAATAGAAGAGGAAAAAGGGAATGGTGAAGGGGGGGGGATGGGATTTACCAGAAGTTCAAGTAATCAATGTTCATGTCATCAGGTTGGAGGCTACCCAGATAGAATATAAGATGTCACTCCTCTATCCCGAGTGTGACCTCATCATGACAGTAGAGGAAGCCAAGGACTGACATATTGGAATGGGAATGGGAAATGAAATTGAAATGGGTGGCCACTAGGAGATGACGATTTTTCTGGTGGATGGAGCTTTGGTGCTCAGCGAAGCAGTCTCCCAATCTACGTTGGGTTTCACTGATATACTACTTCTTTGGCAAGGACTCCCCACCCCTCATCCCATCATCAACCCTCCTCCTCTTCCTGAACACCCCGCTCTGGTTTTCTGCCTGCTCTGCACCTTTTCATTGCCAACTGCCATGGGACAGCAGCTGCCTCAACTTCAATAATCCTCTCTCAAATTCCAACCTCATTCCTTCCTAATACTCAGCTGTCCACTCTCTACATACTAACCCTAATCTCACCATCAAACCCGCAGATAATCAGGGTGCTGTAGTAGTCTGACGGTTGGATCTCTACCTTGCTGAGGCCCAGCGACAACTGTCAGAAACCTTCTCTTACTTACCCCTCAAACAGGATCCCACTAACAAGCTCCCAGCCATTGTCTCCCACACCATCACTGACTTTATTGGCTTTGGGGATCTCCCATCCACTGCCACCAACCTCATAGATCCCACTCATTCTACCTTCTATCCAAGATCCACAAGCCCATTGCCTTTGCTTGTTCCTGCCCCACTAAAATCATATTGGCACCTCGACTCAGTTTTATTCCCCTGCTTCAGTGTCTTCCTACCTACATCCATGACACTTCACACATTCTTGATCCTTTCAATGATTTCAATTTCCCTGGCCCTGAGGATCTTACTTTCACCCTAGATGTCCCACCCCTATACACTTCCATCCCCCACCAGGAAGGCCTCAAAGCTATCTGTTTCTTTATGGACACCAGGCCCAATCAATTCCCCTCCACCAGCACTCTCCTCCATCTAGCGGAACTTGTCCTCACCCTCGATAATTTCTCCTTTGGCTCCTCCCACTTCCTTCAAACAAAAGGTGCAGCCATGGGTACTCGCATGTGTCCCAGTTATGCCTGCCTTTATGTTAGCTAGATTCTTGTGTTGAGTGGCTTGTTATATGAAGGGCATTTGATAGCTCTGGTCCTGTATTCACTAGAATTCAAAAGAATGAGTTGTGACCTAATTGAAATGGATTGAATGGTGAAAGACCTTGATAGAGTGGATGTGAAGAGGATGTTTCCTCTGGTGGGACAGTCTAAGACCAGTGGATACAGCCTCACAATAGAGGGGTGTTCTTTTAGAATGGAAATGAGGAAGGATTTCTTCAGCTAGAGAGTGGTGAACCTGTGGAATTCTTTGTCACACACAGCTACAGGGGCCAAGTCTTTATGTTTATTTAAGCCAGAGGTTGATAGATTCTTGATTGGTTAGGGCATGAAGGGATAAGGGGAGAAAACTGGAGACTGGAGCAGAGAGGAAAATTGGATCAGCCATGTTGAAATGGTGGACACAAAGTACACTGCAGATGCCGTGGTCAAATCAACACGTACAAACAAGCTGGATGAACTCAGCAGGTTGAGCAGCATCAGTTCATGAATATCAACTGATGCTGCCTGACCTGCTGAGTTCATCCAGCTTGTTTGTACCAGTTGAAATGGTGGAGCAGGCTCAATGGGCCAAATGGTCTAATTTTGCTCCTATATCTTATGGTCTTATATTGGATTAGGTAAGGACTTGAAGGAAGTCATGACAAAGCAACAAATCTATGTTTAAGTCATGCAGCATACGCATTGGAATGAAATTTGGTAATGATGTTTCCATAATATCTCTTAATTTTCTCAGTGACAGAAATCTAAATTGATGAGATACTGTTGAGGTAATTAGATTTCCTGCAAGTACTGCACACTGTTAATGTTTGGTGCAATTGCAGGACACTAAATAAGCAAATCACTCTATCATCAGTAGCTGAGCTTCTTAATATAGTGATATTTCAGGTGAGAGATTTCACATTCCTAAATTGAACCTAAGTGGTAAAGCAACTTTAACAGAGATAGGGCATCAGCTATTTATTTAAAAATAATCAGCGTTAGAAACTTGCCCATGGTTCCCTCTGCCAAATGAACTAAAAAAATCAGTTGAATTAAAGTCAACCAAATACCAGAAACCCTCAATATGGCAGGAAAACAGAAAGAATGTGCACAAGCTTGGCAGCTTCAATTTTCTTGCGTTAAATGTTTATTCTTAGACGCCTTTCATACATTTTAATTAACTTTTCATACCCTCATTCGTGAACTCAGTTAGGTCCTTTTCCATTCTTTTCTAAAAGGGTTTCCCCAATTCGACATTTTGTTGATAAGAATAACAATTTGCATTGAAGTATGAAAAGCTTCTTTTTGTTTCAACAAACACTGGAAAGGTAACTTTTACATCCATTTCAGACAAATAGTGCACCATTTTATGATATTGTCAATTGCATGGTATAGCAATTCCACAATAATATATGGAGAGTTTTACATTTTAAACTCAGTTTTATGATTAAGGAAAATAAAATGTAAATTGTTAACCTCCCTTCTGACTGGCTTTCTCAAATAATTCCAGTATAAGAATAAAAGAAAGTCTTTTTGTGCTGAATATTCAATTGCCACCTTTACCAAATCATATTAATACTATGAGCTACATAAAGTAAGCATGTCACACCACTAATACTGCTAGTTATATTGTAACACCCTTGCACAGAATGTCAGCTAAATCAAGGAATGGATTGTGAACTTCAGGAAGAAGTCAGGAGAACACTCATTTGGGGTCAGTAATGGAAAGGATAAGCAGTTTCAAGATCCGAGGCATCAGCATCTCAGAAGAACCAACAGATTGATGTAATCATGAAGGAGGTATGTCAGCTGCTCTACTTTATCAGGTACTTGAGGAAATTGGGTATGTCACCACAGACCCTAGCACATTTCTACAGATGTACACTGAAGGCCATTCTGGCTGACTGCATCACCTCCTGGTATGGAGGCTCCCCTGCACAGAATCAAAATAGCCTGCAGAGGAGTGTTGACTCAGCAGCCTCATCACAGGCTCAACACTCCTTGCACTGTACCACTGCCACAAATCAACTCATTTCACAATGTATGTCAATGATAATAAATGTGATTCTGATTTTGATTCTCAAGAATAATGATTCTGCTTATGCTGGTCAAAATTAGGACAAGTGGAAGTAATCCTTCAGAACCTGATATGGTATATAATATCAGAGAAAATGGGTTTTGAAAACTTTCTTACCTGAAGATTCTACTTAGCAATTCTATTGCTAGGTTGATCCACAAAAAGTTATTTTCCAAGAATAGCTGGGGGCCTCATAGAAAACAAGTAGCACAATGGCAATAAGCTTCCGTCCAGTCTTTACTATCAATGACTACTCGTGAGATTATCTTCACAGATCCAAATCCTATTTCCAATAAGAAGTTTTAAAACTGAAACCTGAACTTAGAACATACAAACTGAACTGAAGTTACCAAGGAAATATTTCAAATTTCTGCTAACTTGAATTGACAATCAAATCCTGTTGTTTTTATCTTTTGATGAACATTACTTCACTAGGTGCTGTACTGACCTTGTCCAGGCATCATACCTGTATTAATGCTTTGAATTAGTATAAGCAGATTAACCCTAAGGCAGAACTTCTGTATCTTTGCTTATCTATGGATCAAAGAATCTCCTTGATTTCTAGTAGACAGTTGGACTCAACATACTATCTATGGTTGCTTTCATCTTACTTATGATGAAATTAATTTTTTTTCTTTTACCTTAGGCCATCCATATTATATACATTGTAGATCCATATTATATAATCTTGCAATTTGATGGCTGAAATATTTTTCTTTTATCACAGTTAACACTAATTATTAATAAAAATGTACAAGTCTGAAATAATTTATAGAATCCCTCTAACATAATGTAACAAGGTGCACAGCAGATGTAGTTACAAAAAATGCTGCTTGAAACTAAGAAGGAGATATCAGAGTGTTACTGGAATTCAAAGTCAAGGAGGTGTTTTTAAAAATAATTTTCAAAGAAGCAGGGCTAGAAAAACAGAAGATATTTGGAACGGTTTTAGTGATTAGAACTAGGACAGCTCAACAGTAGACCAAAGAAAATCCATATAGTGTACCAGAGGCACTTCAGTGCAGAAATCTAATCGTATTATATTTGCAGATCAGAAAGTACTACAAAGATAGAGTTGTGGGGTTGGCAAGTGAGGCTGTATCTGAAAATGGAGATGTAAATAATGATAATCCATTCAAGATCTAGACATTATTGAGATTTATTTGAGTTTACAGTACAGGTCAGTGACCCTAGTCTTTATTACGGAGATTTGAGTAAGGAACTAAAGAAACTTTTCTATAACTACGTTGGGCATCCATGAGATGACTGCTGGAGTGCTAGAATGTAGAATATAGGATTCTGCAGTACAGAATTCTGCAGCCCTTCATCTCACATCTGTTAGAGCATTGCCAAATTAAACAAATCTCTTCCACCTACACATGATTCTATTCCCTGCTTATTCTGGTGTAGGGGTTCTTATTGATTTTGCCAGGACTTGAGAATTCGAGTTATAGGAAAAAGTTAAATTGGTTTGGGCTTTATTCCCTGGAATACAGGAGAATGAGGGGAGATTTGATAGAGGTATACAAAGTATGAGGGGTATAGACAGGGAAAATACAAATAGGCATTTTCCACTGAGGTTGGATGGGACTAGGACTAAAGTTTATGGGTTAGGGGTGAATGGTGAAAAGTTTAAATGGAACATGAGAGGGAAATTCTCCATTCAAAGGGAGGTGGGAGTATGGAACATGCTGCCAGTGGAAGAGGTGGATGCAGGTTCGATTTCTACATTTAGGAGAAATTTGGTTAAGTACATGGATGAGAAACATATGGCGAGCTATTGTCCAGGTGTGGGTCAATGGGACTAGGTAGAATAACTGCTTGGCACAGACTAGATGGGCCAAAGGGCCTGTTTCTGTACTTTATTGTACTTTGACTCTATTTAAGCAAAAATAGAGTGGAAACTTCTTCACTCAGAGGATGGTGCAGATGTGGAATGAGCTGCCAGCGGGAAGTGGTGGATGCAGATTTCGTGTCAATATTTAAGAAAAAAAATTGGCTAAGTATATGGATGGGACAGATATAGAGTGTTATGGTCCGGGTGTGGGTTGATGGGAAGGCAGAATAACAGTTCAACATGGACAAGGTGGGCCAAGGCTGTAGTGCTCTATGACTTTTATGATACACAGCTAGAAATGTTAAAACATTGAAAAGTTTATAAGAGCCAAAGTGTAGCAAATCTTCAGTCATATCTCTGGCAAGGTAAGACAGAAGTGTGTTAGAGTCACAGAGCACTGCAGCTCAGAAACTGGCCCTTCAAACTATCTAGTCCATGCTAGCCTATTTTCTTTCACCCAGACCATAGACCCTCATGCCTCTCTCATCCTTGTACCGTAGCAAACTTCCTCCGGTGGTAGCTTGTTCCACACTTGCACCATTCTCTGAGTAAATCCATGGCCTCGAGCTCTAGTCTTACACAAACTCAGTGGGAAAAGCATGCAAGCATTCATCCTATCCATGCCCCTCATAATTTTATATACCTCTATGCGATCTAACTCATTCTACATTCCAATAATAAAGTCCTATGTTATTGAATCTTACCCTGTAAATCAGCTGTTCAAGTCCTGGAAACATCCATGTAAATTTTCTCTGCTCTCTTTCAAACACATTGATATTTTTCCTGTAGGTCTGTTTGGAATTGCACACAGTAATCCAAATTCAGCCTCACCAATGTTTTATACAATTTCAGCATAACATACCATCTCTTATACACAGTACTCTGATTTATGCCCCTAACATTGGTGTCATTTGCAAATTTATTGGTCTAAATTATTAATATATATGATAATCACAGTGGACCGTGCAGAACACAACCAGTCACAGGCCTCAAGTCAGAGACAACATCTACTATCACACACTGGCTTTTCCCACTAAGCCAAAATGATCTGTAATGCATTCATGGCTGGCAACTGATTGTACATTTTACATGGAAGTGCAGAGTGGGTGTTGATAGTCAGTCCATTTATAAATTCCATGCTGTAAGAAATGGAAACAAGGAGGGGAATATGAAGGGTAATGAAAAGATTAGCTTTCAGCAGGTATACAAGGAGGGACAGCTGGAGAAAATACTATGAGACAGCTTAGGTGTTCTGCTCACTACAAACGTTTCTGATTTTCTTTGTGAGCCTTTCTAAGGACACCCAGAGATACAAGTAAAAGTAGTAAGATTATCCAAAAAAGCCTGGGCTAAAGGCAACAAAACAGGTACAATGACAATACTAGAGGCAGCTGCTTGTCCTGAATTGGGAAAACAAAAAGACTGGTGCCACTGGAATTAAACTGCAGCACATTAACACAACCAATGTAACTTACATCTATGTCATTAAATAGGTCGACCTTCCTGGCGACTGGGTGTTCCTCATTGTTAGTGTCAGGTGCTACCATAATTGATGGTAGTTCAAAGCATGATCCATTATGTAAAATTGATAAGCTCATTAATAAGGATTAATAAGCCTTGGATATATTTATGAAGCATGGGCAACATAATTATCATTAAGGTGTCTAAAGGTAAGGGATAACTTTCTAGAATAGAATAATTCATGAATTCCTTAATTTTTTTGATCAATTCCCCAAGGCTGTTAAGTGTTATGTTATAAGAATCAAAATAATCAGATGATTGAAGAAATCAGGGCCTAGAGATTATATTGCAATGCTTTTACATGCCACACAATGGTATTGTATCTGAAAATGGATCGGTTAATGTGTATAGACAGCTGAGAATGTCTTATTGAGAGGACAGCGAGTCATATCCATAAATGCCAATTGTCATACATTGCATGACAGACATCATTTACACAATGCATAACCCTGTTTCAACTACTGGCAAATGTTTCTAGTCCCTTTTTTTAACAGAAATGTGAAAGTCTGCTCCAAGTTACAGAGCAGGATTTTCCCATCTGAATTCTTGACCTTATTCCCTGCTTTAACTTCATCTCTGGGGCTTTTAAGCAACACACCCAACAATCAACAGCGTATTTGACTTTCTTGGATTTGCTGCTCCAGTCAGTGTTGATCTCAGAAACCTGTGGACGGGACGCCCCACTCCCTCATGAAAAACTTGAGCACTAGCAGCGGTAGTGTCCTTCCCTTCAGGATCTTTTAAGGCAATAGACAATAGGTGCAGGAGTAGGCCATTCAATGTGATCATGGCTGATCATCCACCATCAGTACCCCATTCCTGCCTTCTCCCCATATCCCTTGACTCCACTATCTTTAAGAGTTCTATCTAACTCTTTCTTGAAAGCATCCAGAGAATTGACCTCCACTGCCTTCTGAGGCAGTGCATTCCATAGATCCACAACTCTCTGGGTGAAAAAGTTTTTCCTCAACTCTGTTCTAAATGGCCTCCCCCTTATTCTTAAACTGTAGTCTCTGGTTCTGGACTCCCACAATATCAGGAACATGTTTCCTACCTCTAGCGTGTCCAATCCCTTAATAATCTTATATGTTTCAATCAGATCCACTCTCATCCTTCTAAATTCCAGTGTATACAAGCCCAGTCGCTCCAATCTTTCAACATATGACAGTCCCGCCATCCTGGGAAGTAACCTCGTGAACCTATGCTGCACTCCCTCAATAACAAGAATGTCCTTTCTCAAATTTGGAGACCAAAACTGAACACAATACACCAGGTATGGTCTCACCAGGACCCTGTACAACTGCAGAAGGACCTCCTTGCTCCTATACTCAACTCCCCTTGTTATGAAGGCCAACATGCCATTAGCTTTCTTCACTGCCTGCTATACCTGCTTGAACGGTCCAAGAACCTACTACTATCAAAAGCACAAAAGGAAGAGTTCTGGGTCTTCTGTGATGTGTCAACTAAAGCTATTGCTCCTTTGGCATGCAGAAAGGTCACAGGCACTGCTGGATATAGTGAAGTTGGATTCATCCTGAGCAAGGTAAAGCTCTCTCCCAAACGTGATCTCACCACACAAAGGCGGAATTTGGTTGGTGTTGCTGGTCAAGTAGCTAAAATGGAAGAGAGGCTAACCAAAGAGCTGGACACAGAATTAGATGATATCAAGTTTTTTACTGACAGAAAGGTTATTCTTGGTTATATATTTAATGAAACAAGGAGATTTTGTGTTTATGTACGTAATAGCATCCATCGTATAAGACGATCAACTAATAAGAGCCAATGGAACTCTGTTCCTGCTAATCTCAACCTAGCTGATTATGCCACAAGAGGGCTGCAAGCCAATCAGCTCACCTTCTTCTCATGATTAATTGGTCCAGCATTCCTGGCTGATCCCCACCAGGGATGTCACCAAGGCCAGTGTTTTCAAAGTGAGAAGGGTTAAAGACTTGTGTAGTATAATTGTTTCAAACAGTCTCCGAGACGATCCTTCTTTTACCAAAGACTTAATGAAATGGTCATTTGACTCTTGGTTTCAGTGGCTAAGTTTGACATCCTATGGATAACAGGCAGGGAGTGTTCTGGCCTCTAGAGGTACAGCTCATATTGTATTAACATCACTTCCTGTACATAAGCTTTTTTTGATATGATCTCCTGCACAAGTTAGCTCTTGCAGATTAGATTTTGGATTTGATTTAAAGCATACAGTGGGAAGACAAACATCTCTATCTTCTTGTTATCTGCCCTTAAACAGCAAAATCTGTGAGTCTTACATTTTTGGTAATGTTGCTAAACATTTCATAAATATGTTTTGAAGGAAGTAGTATATTGTTGCAGCACAGATTTACTCCTGTTTTTCTTGACATTGCTAAGGAGCATTACATATGAGTATTACCTTGGCTAATGCAAATTGTGTTGGATTTTGATGTTTTAATCAAGGCTCTTTCAGATCAGGAAAGAAACACAAAACCTGTTGTTTCATGGTTACTTTATCAAGCATGGACAGAAGAAAGAGAGAGTTGAAAATGGAGGTCCACTAAGTAGAGGGAGAGACAGAAGAACCAAGATACTGAAGTGGTGCTGCCCTCATGGTCAGCTCTTTTATATTACATACAGTACATTAGGAAAACTTCATTAAAATTCATAGGCAGAAATCAACTACTGAGAAATCTCTTTTTCAAGTAATGTGGTACCAAGGAAATCTTCCAGACTTATACCAATATAACCACGAAGGGACACACTAAACTTGCATATACAATGGCCAACAGGAAGCATAATCTGCAATTACTTTAATATGTTATTATATTAAATACAAGCAAGCAATTAATTGTTAAACTGCAAAGAAAATAACAAACAGTTGAATCTAAGGATTAGACATTTGGATCCACCGATTGCGAATTATCAACAGTATTAGTATATTCAGGTATGTGACGATTCTGTATTGAATAAAATATGTATGATACTAACTTTATGCAGTTTTAGAAGTTAGAATTCTCACTAAAAACCCTGAAGAAAGCTCCTGCCTTTGGCGAATTAAGGAAGTGTTTAGCTCACTGCAGAGCTGTGTAGAAACACGCTGTGAGAACACTAGACTTGATCTTTCACTTGAACTCACTAATATTAAACTGTTGCAATATCCATCTGAAACTAATGCCCCTGTTTATGTAAAACTTTCCACCAAGTTGAGAAGGAACACAAATGCCATCAGCTAAAATCAGCTGAGAAGAGCTTCAGAAGCAAAAAACTCAATTCACTGGAATTAAAAATAATCTTTTTTTTATCATATAAAGTGGTTGCTATATTCCTCAAGACTCCAGAAAAAGTAATGGCTGGGACACTGATTCATAGAACTTTCTTTAACCACATCCTAGACCCAACAGAGGCACTGATATTTCTGTATTTTGGTACTTCATCATTTGAAGTCATCTACGCCATTGAACAAGGCAGCACTCTATCACAGATGAATGAGAATCAACCAAATTAATCTGAATCATATTGACAGTTCAAAGTACAACCCAGATGGCCTCTCCTAGATCTTTACAGCTTCAGGATCACACTATGGGCACAAGTCTGCAAAATTTAGCTCCATCCTACACTTATTCATGCACTATGAATATAGTTCCCATATGGTTTCCAATGAGAATGTTTTTATTATTAGCCTTGCTGGATGCCGTGTTGATGATGGCGTTAACGTGAGTTCCAGGAGTGCGAAGAATCAGATAGATTAACACCAATGCATTTAAAATGTGATGCAAATGTTACATATCCACAACGTGCTGCCTGATGTGACAGGAAACTGCCTCTAGAGCTCTGCAGGCGTGCGGTTCCCTCCGTGTGGCTCAACTTGTGTGAGCAGGAACATTTCACTTAGCTGCCTCCATCGTGGTGACTCTAACCTGGCAGAGGTTCCTGGGAGGAGGAAGGGTGAAGAGTAAAAGTGATCACCCATTTTCAGCATCGTTTCTCTTGCTTTGATAATCTTCACCTCTCCTCCTTATCTACAATTTAAAGTAGCCCTGCTTTCTAGCTTTGCCTGGTTTTAATGAGAGGCTGATGGGGTGAAACATAACTCCATTTCTCCTCCCATGGAGAGGTACTCAGCGTTATTTGCAATTTTGACTTTATTTCATTGAACCATTCTCATTGGTGAAAATACAATGACACTGTAAGATTTTTCATGGCATTTTAAATTAGGAAGAAGGTGAAAGGGCATACAGGGTTTTAACATAAAAGTATGTAGAAATATTTAGAATATAATAGAATAGTAGATAATGTTGGCTGAGCTATATAAATGTATTCTATGATCATTCTAACTTTTCCATCCTACACGGCCCATAACCCTCCACTTTTCTCACCTAGCAGCTCATCCCCAGTCAGTAGTGTTGTCATGAACTCTTCAGAAGAGGGGGGGTGGGCGAGGTGGGGTAGGGTGGGTCGTGGCAGATCTTGACACACCTGAACATCATTTATTTGAATTTATTGGAGTTGTTGAATGGCTACTTTATCATTAAGCTGTCACTGTTTTTGTGATGCTTTTTATGTAAATATGTTTCCTTATGTTTCTTGTTTTTAAGTGATTAGATTTTGATTTCAACCCGCACGGGTTTCCTATGATTTATGTTCTATTTAAGGTTATGATGGGATCAGCACTCATCGCTGGGTCCTGGATTGGAGTTCTGTGTGCAGAGGTCCCGAGTAAGAGGGCTCTTAGTTTGATTATTTCTTGTATTCTTCTCCAAATAAATATTAATGTTAATTTCTACTATCCAGTCCCGAGTTTACTCTGCACTTAGATCTGCTCATCTGAAGGTCGTTACAGCAAAAGGACTCAGCCAATCATAGATCAATCAACTTCACATGGCTTTGTTCTGCCAAGGACAGGCAGTTAAACAGTATGAGCAGTTTCTCCAAGAGATGCTTGTATCATTGCAGAAGGCCTCTGACACTGGTAAGTGGGATTCATGTTCTTCAGGGACTGACTCCCGTTTCAAGCGGTGATCCCAGAGCAGTAAAATGGAGACCCTGAATCTTGTGTCGGATCAATGATCCCAAGACTTAGAATTTCAAACTGGTTATATTTTTGTCCATGAAGTATTATACTAGGGGCGTGCCTGCAACATGATTGGTCACCCAGGATTTTCACATACTCTGATATTTATAAAGAGACAGTTCTGTTGGCAAGGCATGACTGAAGATGTTGAAGACTACGTTTTGGCATGCAATGTGTGTGCCCAGAAAAAAACCCAAAGCACTTTCCCAAGGGCTTTTACAGCCTCTGCCTATGTATTTTCACTCACCCCTGGACACATATTTCAAAGGATTTTACCACTGGTATTCCTGCGTCCCGAGAAAATACTGACATTATGGTTGTGGTGGACCAGTTCTCAAAGACTTGCCACTTTATTCCTCTCCCCAAGCTCCCCATGGTGGTGGAGACAGCTGAGCCGATGATGCAAAATATCTTCCGGACTCATGGCATCCCTTGGAATGCTGACTTGGATTGAGGTCCACAATTCACTACCAGATTCTGGAGGGTCTTTGTTTTTATCATCGGGGCAACTGTTAGTTTATCCTTAGGATTCAATACACAAATTAATAGGCAGTTAAAAGGTAGGGGGAAGACAAGAGGGATCTCACAGTGGCCACCCATTTTAAGTCCACTTCCCGTTCCCATTCCGATGTGTCCATCCATGGTCCTTTCCACTGTCATGATGAGGCTACACTTAGGCGGGAGGAACAACACCTTAAATTCCGTTTGGGTAGCCTCCAACTTGATGGCATAACCATCGATTTCTCAAACTTCTCATAATGACTCCACCCCGTCTCTATTTCCCACCCCCTTTTCCCTCTCTCACCTCATCTCACCAGTCAGTTTCCCAGCTCTTTACTTCATCCCTCCCCCACCAGGTTTCATCTATCACCCGGTGGTTCTCTCTCTCCTCCCCCCCCCCCACTTTCTAAATCTACTGCTCAGCTTTTTTTCTTTTTTTTTTCTTCTCCAGCCCTGCCCAAGGGTCTCAGCCTGAAACATCGACTGTACTTTTTTCCACTGATGCTGCCTGGCCTGTTGAGTTCTCCTACTATTTTGATTGAATTGATTGAAATAATTCAATTTCAGTTTATTGTCATTTGGAAACCACAACTGCAATACAGTTAAAAAATGAAACAACGTTCCTCCAGAATGATATCACAAAAGCACATGACAAAACAGACTACACCAGAAAATCCACATAACATTTGCCAATCCCCATATCCAGAGTCTGGAGAGGCTGCTGCGTATTAATATCACACTACCATCTTAATGCGTTTCACAGAAAGGAGCTCCAAATCCACCAGACGAAACAAGACTACCCAGACACACCAAGTCAGGAGACCAACTCTACCACCCAACAAACCAAAAATTAAAGCTACAAGACCCACACAAAACTGCATAGTTATAACAATGCAAACAATACCATAATTGATTTAAAAAAACAGACCACAGGCACAGTAAATATAGTCCAAAGATATTAAAAGACTATAAGTTCGAAAGAAACCACCACACAGTTTCCACAAATCCTCAGGGTCTCGATAGACTCATCACCCCATACAGGCAGCAGAAGGGAATACCCCTGCTATGGACTTCCATGGCGCCAACGGACTCAGCCTCACAGATGTAGCACTCAGTGAAAGCACCCCAACAGCAGCAGACTCCAAGTCTGTCGAAATTCCGAGCCTCAGACCATCTCCCCTGGCACAGCCTCTCTGAGCACCATCCTCTGCTGTGCGCACTACGACGCCCCCGCCACTGGCCACCGGCAACGCGACCCTAAGAACTGGGGGCCTGTCCTTCCCAGCAGAGACCCGGACCTCAAAACAGCAGCAGCAATGAAGAAGGCCTTCCTGGAGATTTCCAAGTGTTCCTCTGTGCTCCCATGCCTGTTTTTCATCAGATTGGGATTGCGCACAGCACCCCGCTTGACAAATAACAGATATCAACTCTGGAGAGGCCACGGCAAACTGTGTCGTACTGCCATCTTGAACTGAGTGAACTTTGTGTGTGTTGTTAGGCAGATAGAAAGAGTGAATCAGGATTTGGAAAGATCCCTGAGGTGTCTGGTCTCAGGAGATCCAACTGCATGGGGTGACCATTTTGTTTGGGCAGCTAAGCGTCTACTCACTCTCTGTCAGGGCTCACGCAGTGTTGCTGAATATTCCGTGGAGTTCTGGATGTTAGCGGCTGACTTGGGATGGAACGATGAGGCACTATTTCAGAATGGTCTCAGCAACATGGTGAAACTGGATTCGATCTCCCAGGTGAGGGCAGCCACTATACAGGATGGTGGAAGGATGGTCTCGGGGTTAGGAAAGCCCTCCTTGGAAACATATTAATGGGAGAGAGCATCGGCTTCCTGTTCTTGGACCCTGGACGATAGGTGAGTGTGAATCTGAAATGACCAAAAAATAATGTCCACAGGCTTGGCGGGAATTCAGGCATTTGGCAGTTTGGATGTATGTGAGATTCTTGTGATCGTTCCAGACAATGAATGGATGATCCACTCCTTCCAGCCAGTGCCTCCACTCCTCCAAAGCAAGTTTGATGGCCAATAACTCCCGGATCCCTACGTCGTAGTTCCGTTCAGCGGGCGAGAAAAGAAGGCGCAGGGATGGAGTTTTTGGTCTGGGCCGGAGCGTTGGGAGAGGACTGTTGCCACTCCAGAGTCATAGGCATCGACTTCCACAATGAGAGGGGTCCGGTTGGACCAGGATGGGAGTGGAGGTGAAACGCCTCTTCAGCTCCAAGAAGGCGGAGTCTGCTTCGGGGTCCCAGTGAAGAGGGGTCTTAGGACAGGTGAGTTGAGTAAGAGGCACTGCAGCTCGGCTTTAACCCCTGACGAAACAACAATAAAAGTTTACAAATCCAAGAAATCGCTGGAGTTGCTTGAGTGTCATGGGTTTTGGACACTCTGCTACCACCAGGATCTTTTCGGGATCTGCCCTCACTTGCCCGCTCTCAATGATGTACCCCAGGAAACTGACAGAAGGAACGTGAAACTCGCACTTCTCAGCCTTCACAAATAGTTTGTTCTCTCAAAGACTCTGCAGAACCTGATGGACATGGTGGGTGTGTTCCTGAAAACTGGGGGAGAAAATTAAGATGTTGTCCAAATAAACAAAAATGAAATGGTTAATAAAGTCCCTAGGGACATTGGTTATCGGGGCTTGGAAGACAGCAAGGGCATTGGTGAGTCCGAATGGCATGACCAGGTATTTGAAGTGACCAGGAGAGGTGTTAAAAGCTGTTTTCCACTCATCTCCCTTCCTTATCCTGACCAGGTGATAGGCACTTCATAGGTCCAACTTAGAGAAGATGGTGGCCCCGTGAAGGGGTTCGAAAACAGAGTTGATAAGGGGCAGTGGGTACTTATTCTTCATGATGATGCTGTTCAGGCCATGGTAGTCAATGCAGGGGCGCAGTGAGCCATCTTTCTTCCACACAAAGAAGAAACCTGCGCCTACGGGGGGTGGGGGGAGGGGGAGGATGAGGGTCGGATAATGCCAGCCACAAGAGAGTTGTTTAGGTGAGCCTCCATTGCTTCCCTTTCTGGCCGGGGCAGGTTATACAGCCGACTGGTGGGTAGAGGGGCTCCGGGGAGAAGGTCAATTGTGCAATCTAAGGGCAGTGTGGAGGCAGGGGAAGAGCCCATTGTTTGCTGAACATTTCTCCCAGATCGTGATACTCTGCTGGAACCTTGGATAAATCGGGGGGTTCAGAGGCAGACAAGGTCACGGTGACCTCCACTGGGGAAAGGGCTGATGGTAGACAAGCGGAGTGACAGAATGGACTCCAGTTAACTATATTCCCAGTGGCCCGGTCAATGTGTGGATTACGGCAGCTTAACCAGGGGTACACAAGAACTATCTGGCACATGGACAAGTTGTTAAGGCATTGGACTAACGATCTGAAGGCCATGAGTTCGCACCCCAGCCAAGGGAGCCTGTTGTGTCCTTGAGCAAGGCACTTAACCGTGCATTGCTCCAGTCCACTCAGCTGAAAATGAGTACTGGCAAAATGCCGGGAGTTAACCTCGCGATAGACTGGCGTCCTATCCGGGGGGGGGGGGGGGTGGGCAGGGTGTAGTCTCGCACTCAGTCACTTTCACTTCATGTCACAGAAACTGGCATAAGCACTGGCCTGATGAGCCACAAGGGCTCAGGACAGACTTTAACTAACTAACCAAGAACTATAGGAGCTTGAGGAGAAGTTAAGTTAAATCATATCTGCTCCCATTGGTTCCCAGAGAGAATAACAGGCAGGGGTGGTGTGCAGCGCATGACTTGGGCCAGAATTCTACTGTCCAGTGCTGGGGCTTCTAGAGGGGTACTCAATGGCTCCCAAGGAATTGTGGAGGCTATGTCTTTATCCAAAAGGTTTCCCTCCGTGCCGGAGTCCACTAGAGCTGACAGGTGCAGGTTGTAACGTAAAGTCGCTGGGATCTGCACCCGGGTTTGGGGAATGGAAGGGAATGTTGTCTGGCTCACCAGGGTCCCCCTTTCTATTGGCGAGCCTTCTCTTTTTGGCCGAAGAGGACAGGTAACACAGAAGTGGCTGGGCTGGCTGCAATGTATACACTCACCCGCTCTCAATCTCCATAGTCGTTCTGTGGGAGAAAGACATTTCCGTCCCAGTCGCATGGGTTCCTCTCCTGGGGCGGTGGAAATGGCTGGGCTGGGAGCTATTCTAGGAGCAGGAGGCAAAGAAAGGCTTGTGCTGGTGGGAGATGGTAATGAGTGCCGTGGATTGGCCAAAGGTGGAGGACGACCAGATCTCTCTCTAAGGTGCTCTGAAAGACATCTGTGCAACCTGGCGACTAGGGAGATCAAGGAATCCAGGCTCTCATTGTCATCTCTTGCCACCAACTTGTTCTTCACGAGGTTGCTGAGACCATTCTGAAATACTCCCTGGAGTGCCTCATCGTTCCACCCCGAGTCAGCTGCTAACGTCCGGATCTCCACAGAATATTCGACAACACTGCGAGAGCCCTGATGGAGAGTGAGTAGAAGCTTTCTCATTTCCGCGATAAAGGTGGTGAAAGAAGTGCAGACATCCGGCTGATTATCCCAGACAGCTGTAGCCCATGCTAAGGCACTTCCCCGCAACAACCCCATGATGTAAGTTACCTATGACTTATCGGTGGAGTACGTGGATGACTGTTGTTCGAACACCAAGGAGCACTGCAGAAGGAAGGTCCAGCACTTCCCCAAATCCCCAGCGTAGTGCTCCGGTTCAGGTACGTGAGGGACAATCAAAAGAAATTAGAAGCAAGATAGAGAATTAATGATCGGCACGGTGACAAGGGGAGGCAGTTCTGTCATGAACCCTTCAGACGAGTGAGGGTAGTGGCAGGTCTCGACATCATTTATTTGAGTTTATTAGAGTTGTTTAATAGCTACTTTTGTCATTAAGCTGTCACTGTGTTTTTCATGGTGCTCATTATGTGAGTACTGTTTCTTTATGCTTCTTATTCTTTCATGACTAGTTTCTGATTTCCACTCTCACAGGTATCCTGTGTTTTCTGTTCTATTTAATGTTCCTCTGGACCAGCACTCCAGCTGAGTCCTGGATTCAAGTTCTGTGTGAACTACCGTTCTGTGTGTTTGTCCTGAGTGAGTGAGCTCTACATTTGATTATTCCCTGTGTTACTCTCCATACAAATCCTCATAGTTAATTCCTACTATCTCATCCTCAGTTTACTCCGCATCTCGTTCCACTCCTCTGAAGATCATTACAAGTATCAAACATTCTATGCTATATTTTTGCTTTGTACCTTGCCACAAGAATTCAGACTCCTTTTCTTCTTGATTGCCTTTCCCTTCCATTCCCAATCCAGATCATATTTCCAACTTAAATCTATTATCTGGTGGGAAACTGTCTTCAAACAGAATATGGATCCCTTCTCATATTCCTGGGATCTAGGGCTATGCTTTCTGTTATCTTTATGGTTGCCAGGCAGACAACCCACTGATTCAATTGGCTTTCTTTTGGATGGAAAACTGGAGAAAACTCAACAAGTTTTCTTGTCATGTTTAACAAGAAACCCTCATCTTCAACTTCAGCAAGTTTTTTCAAATATCAAAACCTATGCAATTCTGTAATTGAAATAAACTCTCCAAACCCCAAGGAGAATAAGCACCCTCATGTTATTGTAAGAAATGTAAATGCAATCCTTTTTAAAAAGATAATCATTTCAAAATTGCCAGATGAAGTGCACAGAGGCAATATCCCTCAGGCTTTGATTTGACTGCTGAATTGTAAATATGATAGCGATCTTTTAGAAAAGGTCATGTCATACTTGTGATTTGAAGATTTATAGATGTAGCAGCAGCATCTAAAATGCAAAAATATTGGAATTAGTTTAAAAGAACCAATTTATAGCAATTTAAGAGAAAGGTAAAGACAACAAATTGAAACCGAGATAAAGTTTTGGAAAGGGAAGTCTCTAAGGATGTAATGGCATGCTAAGGAATGCAAATCGATCTCTTTACAGTTTTATCTTCACAAGAACACTTGACATAGTCATTTACAATAGTCTTGTAGATACAATGAAAATTTTTACAGGTCTGGAATTAAACTTTATAAACTGAGTATGATTTGTTATTTGTTCCCATCTTATTCTATTAATCTGTGAATTCTGGGAATCCATATTGGGCCAAAGTTATAAGTTTTCTGAATAAATATTCTATTGATCTATTTGAGGTTACTGGTCATGCTAACATAATCCCCATTTAAATCATGGGTAATTCACTTCTCATATGTTTTATTGCCTGCACAAAATTCAACAATACATTGCATTTAATATGCATGCTTCTTCAACATGCCTTTCATGACATTTAAATGTTAAAACTAAGACAATTTACTTAGCAAAAAAACAGGATAACCACAAATAGGATGAGATAGGACAAAGTAAGCATAATTTCCTTAAGGGAAAATCTTGCCTGACGGGCCTGTTGGACTTTTTTTTAATGAGTTAGATAGATAAAGGGGATGCAGTGGATGTTGTATATTTGGACTTTCAGAAGGCCTTTGAGAAGGTGCCACACATGAGGCTGCTTGCCAAGTTAAGAGCTCATGGCATTACAGGAAAGTTACTAACATGGTTAGAGCATTGCCTGATGAATAAGAGGCAGTGAGTGGGAATAAAAGGATCCTTTTCTGGTTGGCTACCAGTGACTAGTGGTGTTCTGCAGGGGTTGGTGTTGGGACGGCTTCCTTTTATGCTGCATATCAGTGATTTAGATGATGGATTTGATGACTTTGTTGCAAAATTTGCAGATGAAACAAAGATTAATGGAGGGGCAGGTATTGTTGAGGAAACAGGTCGGCTACAGAAGGACTTAGACAGATTAGGAGAATAGGCAAGGAAGTCACAAATGAAATGCAATGTTGGAAAATGAATGGTCATGCACTTTGGTAGTAGAAATAAATGCACAGACCATTTTCTAAATGTTGAGAAAATCCAAGAATCTGAGATGCAGAGGGACTTAGGAGTCCTTGGGCAGATCACCCTAAAGGTTAGCTTGCAGGTAGTGTCAGAACAACCTCAAAAGAGCAGTGCATGCAAGACAGCCCAAGAATCTCACAGAATTAGAAGCCTTTTGCAAGGAAGAATGAGCAAAAATCCACCAAACAAGAATTGAAAGACTCTTAGCTGACTACAGAAAGCGTTTACAAGCTGTGATACTTGCCAAAGTGGGTGTTACTAAGTACTGACCATGCAGGGTGCCCAAACTTTTGCTTCAGGTCCTTTTCCTCTTTTGTTATTTTGAACTGTAAAAGATGGAAATAAAAAAAAGTAATTTTGCTTAAAATATTAAAGAAATGTGTCATCTTTAGTTTCATGCTTTTTGGAAATCAGGTCATCTTTCACTCGCGTAACTATTTACAGTATCAGAAACTTTGACCAGGGGTGCCCAAACTTTTGCATGCCACTGTATGTATCAAACATAGTTTATCATTGGCCAGTAATTAAGTGGTTACCACAAGCTTCAAAATGACAGCATAGCTCAAATACTTAGACTATAAGAGCTTGTGTAGAAATTGGTTTGTTTTCTTTACCCATAAATATTGAACATGAGGGTTACTTTGAGAGATTTAAAGTATTGAAAAGCTTATGTAGTGTTCATTCTCAGAACCTACTTCCTCTGACGAGAAACTCAAAAACAAGGGTGTCTTGTCAGTAAATAGATTAGGTTATTTAGCAAGGAAATCAGGAAGCTTCACTTTATGCTGAAGAATAACAGAAATGTCAAATTCTTTTCTAACAGAGGACTAACATAATCAAAATTGAGGGTTTTTTTTTAGATAATAACATCAAGGATTATACTGCTGTCATTTACAAATATACATAGAATATAAATCAGTCATTGACTGCAGAGCAGGTTTAAGAGAGAGAATGGCCTGTTCATGTTCCATAGTTCCTGTATAATCTTTTTCTTACAATCTCTTAGGACTTCCTTTCAGGTCACAATGCACACTTCCACTCCAGTTCAGTGGTTCTGAAGTGATTGATGAGGCCATTGTGGATCTTGCAGACTCACAGAGGTCTTGCCTGATTCGATAAGCAGTTGTGCTGACTTGATGATTTCAATGTCACCTCAAATCTTTCTTCTCCATTCTGTGCTGTTGTGTTTTAGAGATTTTAGGATTGGGTCGTAGTGTCCATTTTACAAGGAGCCTTTGAGCTCACTTGGAATCTCTTCTCCAGTCTATGTGTAAAATTTCATCAATGTCTACCTCTGTTGAAAAGCGACTTCAAGGTTTGGAAACCTGTATTTCAGAGTCTTGTTGTGCTCATTTATTGCTTGAAAACAATGCTAAGCAGGAGGGGCATATTTAGTGGAAATAAAGTGCAACACAAGTTTTTGTATGTTTCAGCAAATGAGTAAATACTGATGTAAAGCTTAGTATATCCAAATGCCATCGTCTTGATCTAAATATGCAGTGAGGTGGGGTGTCCTTGATGCTCAGATAGAGGTTGGTTGGGCAGTTTTCCATTTATCCTTTGAAATTGGCTTTGAATTCAAATTATCCAATCTAAGACATAACTCAAAGGAAAATTTGAACTGAACACAAATTTTTACAACTTGAAAACTGATTTTGTCATATTATCATACTTCATTATGGGGTTCAAGTACTTTGTATTGGATTATATTTAATAATATTGATACTTCCCAAGAATATCAGCAGAATCAGAATCAGATTTAATATCACTGACATACATTATGTCATGAACTTTGTTGTTGATATCAGCCAGGTAAATAACTTTTAACAATAACTACAGCAGTATTTATAAAAGAGCCAGTGACAGTGATTGTATTTTTAAATCTGTGTATGTGACAAAAGAGGCTTTGTAAATTTTGAAAATTTTGAACTGGTTTAATGAAGAAAGAAAACCTTTATCGATGCATGCAGCTCCCTGTTATTATGGGTCATGTTTCCAAGAAGCAAAATATCAGGAATCACTTATATTAACTTTGCTTACTGCTATAAAGTTGTTTTAAATTGTTTACAGTGAAGCAGTTGCCTGTCAAAAACATTGTAATCATTATGAAATGCTATCTGTGATCTATCTGAAATGCTATCCAAGGGCAAATTTCAACATGGCCACTGTTTCTGTTTTTACAACTGTTAATTATCGCATTCAGCACTGTAAAGTATTGTCACGATTAGGATTGCAAGTGTTTCTAATTAACCAAGACTAAGCTAGATGCGAAGGCCTGTAAGTAATAACCTCTGTCCAACCAGCATTTCACAAACAGTGGGGGTCAACAGGCGAAGTTCTAATCTCATGCCAACAGTCACTGATGTGGAAAAAACTAAATTAATTCCAACATAAAGTGATAAAGTAAGTTAAAAAATTAAGTTTAACTATATATTGGAACATTTTGGAATAATAATTGAATTATTTTGTTAAAAAATTTGTAGGCAACTTCATGTCACTATTCTTTATTCACTTGCAAACTCCAAACACTCTAAGACGAATCAACTTAATACTCCTAACAGAAAACTACATAGAGCATTTTCATTTAATATATCATTCCATACTACCTGACCAGTGAGTCTTACAGCATATTCTTCACTTGGACATATTCTACTAAAGTAGTTTCAAATGCAACAATGATTTACTTTCTAAGTTGAAGGTTTAAAACAGCCCTTTACTTTGAAACATCTGAACAATTTCAATATAAGCAGGACTACAAGAACACATTCTTGAAATGAATGTTAATATCTTGCTCAGATTGTAAAAGGATTGGCTTCTGTTGGAAGTGGTCCTATGCATCCTTTTGGACGAGCAATTGTTTTGGGTTTAATTTGTTAGCATGCCAAACTGTTCTCTATTTTCTTCCAGGGAGTGCCTTTAAAGAGATACCTATTGCTGTTACCTTCAATATGCAGCTTTCACAGACTTCCTCCACAAATACAGGGAGTAATACCAGCTCCATACATAGTGTTTATCAACTTCACTTCAGATGTTAAATGCATCACTTATTGAGGGATGGTGTGGGGAAGAATTGTAGACAACCTTCCACAAATTTGGCAGTTCCATTATATGCTTGCTTCATAATGACACAAAAGCCAGGATTTTCACCAAGAAGTTGTCAGCAGATCCAATCTCATTGAAGAAGATGGCCAAACATCATTGTGTCATCTTGCTTCTGTGCTGTGCTCCACCTTTAGCAAACTAGAGCTTCAGGGGTGGCTGTTTAATCAATGACAAATGCATTCAATAAGGCAGGTCACCTGTACCTCAGTTGTTGAGCTTCAGTATACAGAAGATGTTAAGTTTACAAAGCTGCTCTACCATCCTATATCTCCTGGATCACATTACAATAACTCACAACAAGGCAAACATGAGAAAATCTGAAGATGCTGGAAATCAAAAGCAACACTATCATGGTCAGGTGGACACCGGACTCCGAGTCTTCCGGCTTTCCATTGTTTCAGTTGGGCTAAATCATAGGCACCTGATGCTTGTCTTGAGGCTGGGAATATGTGGCCCTGGTTGCATGTGTAGGTGCTGGTTTGTCTGGTCAGTATCCTTCCTCTTCCCCTTCCCCTTGAGCCTTGCCTATTCTTGCTGTCAAGTTCTACTGCTGGAGCTAGACTGCAGCATTGCTGTGTCAAGATAAGGAACTGTCTTTTCTTGTCTGGAACTGTCTCTTTGTGTCGTTGCCTTTGCTAGGTAAGTCTGGCAGTTTGCTGCTCCCTTGAGTTGGAACTGTCTCTGTGAACATGCCTTCACTAGGTAGGTGCAGCTGCTTGCCACTTCCTTGCTTTGAGAACCGTCTCGTCATGTTCAGCTTTTTGTGTATGAGTCCTGGCCCTACATCCTGTTTCCAAGGAGGGGTCCTGTCCGCCAAGACCAAGGCTCTGTGTTCCGCGTTCCTGTCTCCCGAGGCCAAGGCTGAGCTTCATGTCCTCATTCAGCCCAGGAGTCCCACATCCAGCCCCCAAGTCCAGTCCTGTTGCCTTCCAACATCTTGTCCTCGCCTGGATCCGGGGTCCGAGCCCGAGTCAAGACCCAGGTTCCAGGTCCCTGTCCAGTCTCTGGCTCGGAGTCCATGTCCAGGTTCCAAGTTCCTAGTTCCTCGTCCAGGTCGCACTTACCTATTCTCGTCCAGGGCCTGTGTCTTTACCAGTGTCATTTCTTCCCCACTTCTCTTGTTTTTGGAGGAACTCTGCAGGCCAAGCAGCACCTATGGAAAAGGATAAACAGTTGACATTTTGGGCCAAGACCCTTCTTCAGGACTGGAAAGGAAGGATCTCAGCCTGAAATGTTAACTGTTTACTCTTTTCCAAAGATACTGCCTGACCTGCTGAGCTCCTCCAGCATCGTGTGTGTTTGCTGCGAAGGTTCTCAACAAAACCATGTAAAAATGTGAACCCCTTCGCTCAGAGCCAGCACCTGATGAAGGTGGACATCAATGATTAAAACTCCCATCAGCTTCAACGTATCAGCACCGTTTTTGGTCAGTGCTGGAAAAGCCATAAACTCAAGGCCATCCATTGGGATCACACTGAAACTCAGCTATTAGTGGCAGAATGAGTTCATCACCTTTTGTCTGCTCTGTTAGCAACCACCTGCCCCATCTGTGGAAAAATCTGTCATCCCCATGTCAGCCTGACCAGTCAACTCATAAGCCCCAAAGTCAGTGCAGCAATGTATCTCTGATTATAACTTACTGCCTAACCAAGAGATTCAATCAGCTGTCAATGGATTGCTGACTGGATAATAATAATTTTTGTGGCAACCACTTGTTATTAGAGTATCTCTACAATGAGTAGGTTAGAAATAGTTACCAAACTGTGGTAAACTATGTATACCTGTCTGGACATGCCCCTCTGCTGACGGCTCCTGTGGCTCCTCCCACAGACCCCTGTATAAAGGTGATTGGGGCACTGCTCCTCCCTCAGTCTCTGAGATGTCGTGCTCCCTTTTTGCTGTTAATAAAAGCCTATCGTTCGCTTCCAGTCTCCAAGAGTTATTGATGGTGCATCACAAACAGAGACAGATGACCTACCAAACAAAAAATTTTATAAACAGAAAATTTGATTTGAGTATAAATTTGGTACAAATGGGAAAAAAAGTACTAAGTGGAACTATTAACATTAGTTTGTAATTATCATACGTGTAGGGGAAAAATTGTCTTGCACGCTATCCATTTCATTATAACAGTGCATTGAGGTAGTGCAAAGGAAAATAATAACAGAAGGCCGAAATTTGTTACACTTAAAGAGAAAGTGCATCACAGCCAGATAATAAGGTGCAAGGCTAGATTATAGCAGATTGAGGTCAAGAGTCCATCTTTTTATACAAAGGGACCGTTTTAATAGCTTCATAAAAGCATAATGATAGCTGTCATTGGTCATCGTGTTACAAACCTTCAAGTTTGTGTATCTTCTACCTGATGGGAGGGGGAAGAAGAAAAAATGTCTAGGGTGTGTGGGGGCTGATTACATTGTCTGCTTTGCCCAGGCAGCAAACATTTAGATAGAGTCCATGGAGAAGAGGTCAGATTCTATGATGTGCAGGGCTACTGTCTGTCCAAAATGCCGAACAGTTTCTAATGGTTTCAGGCAGAAAAGTTACCCTACCAAGTCATGATGTTTCTAAGATAGAATGCTTTTTATGGTACATTGATAAAAATTGGTATGGGTAAATGGCTCAATGTCAAATGTATGTAGCCATCCATAGAGGTGGAGGCACTGTTGCACTTTCGTAGCCATAGCATCTCTGTGGTTGGACCAGGACAAATTATTGGTAATGTACTGTACACTCTTAGGAACTTGAAGCTCTCCACTCTCTTGACCTCAGCATCATTGATCTGAACAGCAGTGCATGCACCACTCCCTTTCCTGAAATCAATAACCAGCTTTTTTGTTATGGGAAAGATGATTGCTCTTACACTATGCCACTACACTTTGTATGTCCTTCCTCAACTTCGACTCATCTTTATAAAGATTCACTTCAATACAGTGGTGTCATCTGCAAACATGAAGATGGAGTTAGAATGGAATATGGAAACTCATGTGTGAGTGTATAGGGAGTAAAGTAAGATGATAAAAGTCTGGTTAGGCCATGCTTGGAGTATTATATTCAGTGGATGCGGATGTGGCAGATTTAGAGAGAGTATGGAGGACAGCATCTGGAATAGAGAGCATATCTTAAGAAGGAAATCTGAGTGAGTGAAGTCTCCTCTCTTTGTAGCAAAGGAGGATGAGAGACAAGGAGACTAGAAAGAAGTGTTTAAGATAATAAGAGGCATAGAGTGGACAGCCATAGACTCTTTCCCACAGCACAATAGCTAAAATGAGGGAGCATAAGGTGTTTGAAGGAAGGTATAAAGGTGATGTCAGATGTAGGCATTCTTTTACACAGAGAACATTAAGTACATGGAATGCATTGTCTATGGTGGTAGTACAGGCAGAAACATTGGGGTATTTAAGCGACTCCTAGATGGGCACATAAATGAAGGAAAGGTGAAGGGTTAGATTGAACTTGTTGTTTTTGTCGTTCCTCTCTGTGCTTAGTGGTGGATCGGGTGGCAACCATTGCTGTTTCCTTAGCATTTGTCTGTTTTTTACAAGGCTGAGTTGCCAGCTCAATGCTCAACCCAGCACAGATAGAAAGTTTGCAAGGAGCTGGCCAGATTCAAACCTGGGACCAGATTGAACTAGGAACATGTGTTTGAAAAATCAGCATTTCATTGTGGGCCAAAATGTTGTTCTCTATTCTAATACAATGGAATTCAGCACCCAAGGAGAATGTGGTCACTCTAAAGCTACATGGAATTCAGATGAATAGTAAAGGTGGAAAGATGCTGAAGACCCCAATATATGTAACACTTTCAAACAGATGTTTTACTGCTCAGTACAAATGGAGTTGTTTACATCATGGAGGAATGGAATTCATGAATGTTATCATCATCATTGTTGGACAATTGACTCCTCATCTGGGGCAGAAATGCAGTTATGTAGGACTTGATGCTTAGTGACTTTGGAACTGCTGACAAGTTCATTATTCAGAGACAAGTGTCATTGTCTGTTCAATATTGCCTCCTCATTCTGCCATAATTTCAGGAACATTTATTGCACCATCTCTCTTGCCTTTCTATTCTTGACAACACACACAAAATGCTGGAGCAACTCAGCAGGTCAGGTAGCATCTGCCGCCTGGGAAAAGGCATTGGAACATTCGGGCTCTCACGACCAGACTACGTAATAGTTTCTTCCCCCAAGCTATCAGACTCCTCAATACCCGAAACCTGGACTGACACCTTACTGCCCTTTTGTCTTGGTTATTATTTATTGTAATGTCTGCACTGTTTTGTGCACTTTATGCAGTCCTGGGTAGGTCAGTAGTCTGTGCAGTTTTTTTCTGTGTTGTTTTTTATGTAGTTCAGTCTAGTTTTTGTACTGTGTCATGTAACACAATGGTCCTGAAAAAAGATTGTTTCATTTTTACTATGCACTGTACCAGCAGTTAGGGTCAAAATGACAATAAAAGTGACTTGACTTGAGAAAGGAATAAACAGTCAATGTTCCATTGTGTGTGTTGCCTTGAGTTTCCAGCATCGGTAGGTTTTGTCATGTTTGCCTTTCTACCCTTTTTTGAAAAGTTCAAAGAAAAGTTTATTATCAGCGTACATACATGTCATACCATGCGATGCTGACATTCTTTTCTCAGCAAATCTATTAAACAATAACTGTAAACAGGATCTGTAAACTAGAAAGATACTGTGCAAATGCTGATAATAGGTAAATAATAAAAAGCATGAAATAACAAAGTAAGAGTCTTTAAATGAGTGCAGTTATCCCCTTTTGTTCAGGAGATGGATGGTTGAGGGATAATAACTTGTTGAACACAGTTGCATGGAGATATAAACTGTTCACAAAATTCCAAATATAATATAACAAAGAAACAATATAATTTTTACAATTCCATCCACTTACAATAAAACCTAGTTCTTTGCTTGCATCTCACTCATGATCTCCTTTAGTTTCCTGCATCTTCTCGTTTATCTATGCTCTTAGGTCCTGCAGTTGTCCTACCCATTTAGAAATTAATTTTCTAAGGAGTATGTGATCTCCTTATTGTTTTTTCTAACAATTTTGTCATTTATAGTTGCATATTCAAAGGGTTTCTAGATTCCTGGGTCACATTCTTTTCTATATTAATTCTGTTATATGGAAATTTGGTACTTCTCTCCCAATTCCAAGTGTACTTCTATTTGAAAATTGTGATCAAAGTTACTATCACACTGATCTTCATCAGCTCAAAATTATTCTTTAGCTGCTTATTCCCCAACTCTACATTTTCTTAATTTAGTCAGATGTCTGGTATTCAATACCATGTTTTCTACCCTATCACATATAGAATACAAATTGATGCCATTGAAATTGTGAAATACAGGACACAAAAGAGCCTTGTGGAATAATACAGCAGTCCAGCACCAGATTACTGTCAGAGTATTCATAAGGACAGTGGCCGTGTCTTTGGAAAACTGCATTAATCCACCAACATGGTGACTGCGTTGGTAACCTGTCAGCTAAGTATGCAGCTGTACATGTCATTGTGGAGCAGATCACAGCTGGCTGTTCTTGACCTTTGAAGTGATTGCAATCAATCACCAGTCCATTTGTAGTCTCCTCCATTGCTTTCAAAAGACTTCCAGCAGCCATATGGCAGCCACTGGGGCATTATTCTGATGCAACACAGGTTATTTACCAATTAATGGTCCAACTTATAGACTGACTGTACATAAAAACAGGAGTTTGGGAGATTGAAGGAATAGATAAGGATGGATTTAAGGCATCTTCTGTCAGGAGGGAACTGGGCAGTTCTGTGTGCCTTCTCTCCCCATTCCAGCCCTACTGAGCCATAGCAATTGGGGGCTGAGTCAAGCCAAGAAAAACTGGTATTACTGGACAGACTCACTTATTCACTGAGTCACTAAGGCTGACTGGTGGCCATTCTTCCTGAGTCTGCTTGCTCTCCTGTCACAACTGTTTCCATGATCCTCACCCACACACTTCATTTCTGACTTACAAACAGCTCTCGAGAATGGAACGCTGTTTTTTAGGACCAAGTATCTGATTTCTGTCATATGGATTGTAACATGGTAGAAGCAAATGCGTATAGTTATATTGAGTGGAAAGGGTCTGAGCCATGGAGAATGATTTTTTTTTTGTTGTTGACCGTTATTAGTATGCTTAAATGCATATAGAACTCTAATCTAGCTCGACTGTGTAGTTATGCTAACTGGGACATTATTAGATTGAGAACTAGATAGGTAACTTCACTTAAATATGTTAGCTCGACAGCTAACTTTGGAACCTTGAATGCTATATCACTAATTTAGTTTTGTTACTTTTCATCGCTACAAAATTGTTTGCCATTGCTGGTTTCATAATAAAGGATCAAACATACATTTTTCAACTTTGAAACTTCGTTATTTTGAAAGCACACCATTGTGTCAAATTTCTGGCTTAGTCTCTCAGTGGTTCTGGTTTCTCAAAGTATCTGCTGTATTTTGTCAGCAAAGGCATAGTTATACCTAATGAACACCAGTCTACTGCTAAGGATTGCTTTGGACCTCTTGGCAAAACTGGAGCAGCTTGTGGTAAGTAAATGACCTTTTTTTAAAATTCATGCTGTGTACTTGTGGTTTGCTTAATCATGTGGAGTTTGTTTGAGGGTTCACTGCTTTGTTATATTGAAGTGCTGAATTACACCAGTTGCCGATGTTTGAATTGAAGGCTGCGTGTTTGGTCTGGTTTTAATGCTGTGGAGGTACAAACAGTTTGTGTGTTGACTACATTTATTGAACGGAATATTGCTAGTGTTGCAGATGAACAAAAAGTTAATTGCAAATGGCACTATATTGACAATATAACATGAGCATATCAAAGCAGAGAACTAGCACCAACTGGAATCAGGGCCGGCAAAGGAGAAATTAAACTTACTTCTAACTCTTTAGTGTAGAGAATCAAAAATCTTCACAGGGAGTATAAAACAACTGTGAACAAAATTAAAGGTTTAATACCATCCATTAAAGATCTTATGCAAAATAAGAAAAATGGCTTACAAATGCTATTTCATCTTGAGAACTTGACTAGTGTCTGTGAAGCTGTTGCTAAGCAACATTACACATTGATCCCGTTACTTCCCAAGGTACAACAGGATAAGCAGTACTTCTATTTTTCAAAATATGGATGCCTTAGTAGTACATTCATAGAGGATATGAAACAATGGTTGACCCAAACATGTTCCATTGAAGGTCATGATGCTGCAACAAGTGAAAATATGTTTCTCTTTCTATCAGACAACATTTCTCAAACTTTAAGGCATGTTTTGACTATGCAAATAGCAGAGGACCCACAAGATAATGTAGACCCAAGCAACAATGTGTCTAATGTCAATGCTTGTAGTTCTGTTGTGGCCGGAGCACCTCCTGTATCTGATACCTCCTCTGCATGCATTAAATTAGAGACTGATAAAACAGAAACTGATTTGGCTGCATTAATTGAACTTAAACAAGTCGTGAAGGCCAAACAGGTGCTGGAAGAGCAAGAAGGAGAGCAGTGAGAGAGGAAGCAACAGCTTAAGTTGTAGGAAGGAATTGCCTCACAATTAAAAGTTAATATGCTAAGAGCTTCAAGTGAGGTGAGTGCTAAAGATGGGGGACAGTCCATGGGCTGAGTTCCTGTATTGATAGGGCACAGAAGAAAACCAAAACACACAATATCAATGTTGATTCATTTGTTCCTCAAGAGTCTGTGAAACATGAGCTACAACCCCAAGAGGTAGTTCAGGTTTACTCTCAACCTGGAGTCACTCTGAACCTGTGTCTTATCCAACAGCTCAAAGGGCTCAGGGAACATTACCTTACAGCATGGAAGCACTGTTGTTTCAGACAACAGATGTCAGAATAGTATTATTGATGTTATGAAGAAGCAAAATAAACTAACAACCTTATTGGCACAAGAACAACATATTTAATCTTTTCCTTAAAGAGATTCAAATCTTTGATGGCGATCCATTGCAGTATTATCATTCATGAAGGCTTCTGAAAACAGTGTCAGTGGTAAGACTGACAGCTATAGTGAGTGCCTCTGTTTCCTTGTACAGTACACTCGGGGCTGCCCAAGACAGCTTGTCAGAAGTCAGCATGTTGACCCTAAGAAAGGATATCTAAAAGCGAAGGCATGACTACAGGAACTTCATGGTACTGAACAGAAAATTGTATCTGCCTGTATGCAAAAGGCTCTTTCTTGGATACCTATCAAAGCTGAAGTCATGAGAGTTCTTCAAGACTACAGTCCTTTTCTTAGAGGCTTTTGTAAAGCCATGGGAGAGGTGCAGTACACGTGAGAGCTGGACATGCCTGCCAATATATTGATCGTCATAAAGAAATTACCCTATATGCTTAGGAATAAATGGGGATGCAGCTGCGAGTAATGCCCTGGTAACTAATGGCCATGATTGTAAACTTCCCATTGGTCCAGTACAAGTGAAATCTAAGATGAGTAACATGACTGGATATTTATGCTTTCATAGATCAAAGAAGCACAGCAGTGTTCTGCACAGTGGGACAATTAAACCTCAACCTCACAGGAAAAAAGGACACACATTCTTGTACACACCACGGGTCAAGATCATGAGTAGCTACATTGTTTCAGGTTTGGAAGTGGCTGGCTTAGATAGTTAAAGCTATTGTGAACTACCTTACATCTATAAGCAGGAAAGTATTACTGTCCACAAATGGAACATTCTACAACAGAGGGATTTCCATCGATGGTCTCTCATGGAACATGCGAAGGGTTGGTAGGATTTTAACACCTTTTAGCTTTGCCTCAATTCTTGGAGTAGGGTTCTCTCCAGATGCCCAAACATTAACCATAACAATGTTTTGAGATCTGCAGAAGTTGACAAGCAGGTGGAGATCCAGTCCTTCCATTACCTCTTAAAGCTCTTTACCTTCACATCCAGATGTAAGAAGATGCTAAAGCATCAAGGTCAATCAGAGAGGCACAGTGAAACGTGCAGACACAGTTTGATCCCCTTGCAAAAACAATAATAGAAATTGGCTTGAATATATCAATTGCATTCTATCTGAAAGTGAATATAAATGATATTGGAAAAGATTCTCACACTGATATCTGATGTCATTATAGCAAATTCGCTAATAGTCATTGCCTTTATTTTTATAAGGGGCAAGTATTCTAATCTAACCTTTGGTGCTTGGCAGGAAGTTGACAATCTCACCAAATGAAATAAATTTTAATTAATATACTGTGGATCCCTACTTATTTTGAGATAATATAATAAGGCAAAAATAGTTGTTCTTATAACCTAAATGATAGAATGGAATAATTTGTCACAAGTCCAAGCTGATGTCACTGGGTGAACATGTTCCTGCACCTTTCAGCTCACTTTCTACACCACAGCTTGCTATTGTGGCATGCACCACTGGCATCCTGCCTACAAAGAGCAAAGAATATAAACAATACACACTGTACAGATCATTCAACCCACAATGTTTAACGCACCATAAGATCAATCTAACTTTCCCTTCCATTTTGCCCTCCATTTTCTTTTTATCCATGAGCCTATTTGAAAGTTTCTTCAATGTTTGTACTAGATTTGTCTCTACAACCACCCCGGCAGTGCATTCCACCCATTCACCACTCTCTGTGTTTAAAAAGAACTACCTCTGATATACCCCCCACAATTTCCAACAATCACTTTAAAATTATACGCCTCATATTAGACCATAAGAACCAGGAGTAGAATTAGGCTATTTGGCCCATTGAGTCTGCTCTGCCATTTCATCATGGCTGACCCATTTCCCTCTTAGCCCCTTTTTCCTGCATTCCCCCTGTCTAATTCATTCATACTCTGACTAATCAAGGATCTATCAACCTCTATCTGAAATATACCCAAAGACCTGTGGCAATGAATTCCATAGATTCACAATTCTCTGGCTAACAAAATTCCTCCTCATCAACATTCTAAAAGGACATCCCTGTATTCTGAGGCTGTGTCCTCTGGTCTTAGACTCTGCCATTATGGGAAACATCCACTCTATTGAGAGCTTTCAACATTCATTAGGTTTCAATGAGGTCCTCCCTCATTCTTCTGAATTCCAGTAAGTAGAGGCCCAGAACCATCAAACGCTCCTCATACTCTATTCTATTCATCTATTCCAAGATAGCAGAACGACACAGTTTCCAGCAGCCACTCCGGAGCTGATTATCTGTTATTTGTGAAGCCAGGTGCCGTGCACAATCATAATCGGATGAAAAACGGACGTGGGAGCATGGAGGAATATCTGCAATCTCCAGGAAGAATTTCTTTGTTGCTGCTGTGAGGTCAGGGTCTTTGCTGGGAAGAACAGGCCCCCAGTCCTCGGGGTCGCATTGCCGATGGCCATTGGCGGGGGCTTCTTATTACGCTCGGCAGAGGATAGTGCTCGGAGAAGCTGTGCTGGAGGGGATGGTCGGAGGCTCGGAGGTTCGACAGACTCAGAGTCCACTGTGGTCAGGTCGCTTTCAGTGTGTGCCGTGTCTGTGAGGCTGAGTCAGGCGGCGCCATGTAAGTCCATAGTGGGGGTATTCCCTTCTGCTGCCTGCGTGGGATGACGAGTCAATCTGGAACCTGAGGACTTGTGGAAACTGTGTGGTGGTTTCTTTTGAACTTATGGTCTTTTAACATCTTTGGACTATTTTTACTGTGCCCATGGTCTGTTTATTTTTATCAATTATGCTATTGTTTGCACTGTTGTAACTATATGTTGTAACTATGTGGTTTTGTGCAGGTCTTGTAGCTTTAGTTTTTGGTCTTGTTTTGTCTGGTGGAAGTGGAGCTCCTTTCCGGGGAACGTGCTAAGATGGTAGCGCGATATTAATATGCAGCAGCCTCTCTGGACTCTGGATTGGGGATTGCCAAACATTATGTGGATTTTCCAGTGTAGTCTGTTTTTGTCATATGCTTTGTTGATATCGTTCTGGAGGAATGTAGTCTCATTTTTTAACTGCATTGCATTGAATCTGAATATGATAGGACTTTGACTCCCAGAATCATTTTCATGAAACTGCTTTGAACTCTGTCCAATGTCAGCACATCCTTTCTTAGATAAGGGGCCCAAAACTGCTCACAATACTCTGTGAGGCTTCAACAGCATCACATCCTTGTTTTTATATTCTAGCCCTTTCAAAATGAATGCTAGCAACATATTTACCTTCCTTACCACAGACTCAACCTGCAAATTAATCTTTAGGGAATTCTGCGTGAGAACTCCCAAGTTCATTGCACCCCCAACTCACTCAACCTATCCCCATAAGATATGCTCTCTAATCCAGGCAGCATCTTCTCTGCACCCATCCTAAAGCTTCAATATCCTTCCTATAATGAGGGACCAGAACTGAATACTCCTAGTGTAGTCTAACTGGAGTCTTACAGAGCTTCAATTATTACCTCACAGCTCTTGAACCCACTGTCCACTGAACGATGAGGATCAACATATTATTCACTTTCTTAACCACTATCAACTTGTGCAAAGACTTTGTTGGATGTAAGGATATGGCCCCTTGGGTCTATCTGTTGTTCCATGCTGCTATTAACCCTGTATTCTGCATTCAGATTCAATGTTCCAAAGAGAAATATTGCACAATTTTCCTGAGTGAATTACATCTTCCACTTCTCAGCCCAGCTTTGAATCTATTACAAGGTTCTATAATATCCATAACATCACTAACCTTCATCTCATCTGCAAACTTCCTAACCCAGTCTTTCACATCCTCATCCAGGTCTTTTATAAAAATCACAAGAAGCAGATGGTCTATGAACATCTCGGCAGAATATGCTCCATCTACTGCCATCCTTTGCTTCCTGATGGGCAAGCCAAATCTGAATCCATGTAGCAGATTGATCTAGGTCCCACGCCTCCTAAATTTCTGAAGGAGTGTACCCTGGGGAACCTTGTCAAATGCTTTACTAAAATCCATATCCACTGCTCTACCTTCATCAATTTGTTTTGACTCTTCAAGGAATTCAATGAGGCTTGTGATGCACAACCTCCTTTTAACAGAGTCATGTTGACTTTACCTAACCAGACAATGTTTCTCCAAATGCCTGTAAATCCTGTCTCTAAGATCCCTCTTCAATAGTCTGCACACCACATAAAACTCACTGGTTTGTAATTCTGAAGATTAGCCCTATCATCTTATAGCATTTATAATAGCATTTACCATCATCCAGTCTTCTGGTGCTACTCCTGTGGTCAATGAGTGTGGAATAATCAACAAACATGCAGCAATCTCTTCCCTCTCCTTTGTAGTAATGGATATATCACATCTTGCCTAGGAGACTTATCTACCTTAATGTTTTCCAAATGTTCTAGCACATTCTCTTTCTTCAAGTCAACATGTCCAGAAATTTAGATTGCTCTATCTTGTCTTCACATTCAGCAAGGTCCTTTTCTCTGGTAAAAACTAAATCAAATGATTCATTAAGGACCTCCCTTACCTCCTGACTCCAGGTATATGTTTCCCTTTTCATCGCTGATCAGTCCTACTCTCATTCTAGTCATCCTTATGTTCTTTATATATTGGTAGAACGCCTTGTGATTTTCCTTCATCCTACTCACCAAGACCTTCTAATGCCCCCTTGTAGCTCTCTTAAGTCCATTCTTAAGCTCCTTACTGAGTAAGCTATAATTCACTAGAACACTGTCTGATCCTTGTTTCCTGAAACTTAAGTATGCTTCTTTCTTCTGCTAGATTAGATATTCCACATCTTGTCAACCATAGTTCCTTCACCCTACTATCCTTTCCCTGACGCAAGGGAACAAACCAATCGACAACCCCATACTAGTTCTCCCTAAACAGTATTTGTACTGCCATTGCATATTTCCCTGAGAACTTCTGTTCTCAGTTTATGTTCCCAAATTCTCACCTAATAGCATCATAATTCACGTTTCCCAATTAAGTATTTGTCCCTTACCTTCTGCTCCTATCCTTGTCCGAAGCTATGGTAAAGAATAGTCACTGTCTCACAAATGCTCATCTACCAAAAGATCTCTCTCCTGGCCAGGTTCATTGCCTAGTATCAGATCCAGTATAACCTCTCCTCCAGTTGACCTGTCTACATATTGAGTCAGGAATCCTTCCTGGACACACCTAAAAAGTTTTGCTCCATCTATGCCTTTTACACTGTGAAGGTACCAATCAATATTAGGCAAGTTGAAATAATCCGTGTAAACAATTGTTATTTATGTGTATTTATATTTATATTTATATAAATTTGTATTTATACATTTATATTTATATTTATATTTATTTATATAAATTCTGCCTACCAATCTGCTCCCTTGCATCTCTGTTGCTATTAGGGGTGGGGGGTGGGGTGTCTATGTATTACTCTCTGTAAAATATATCTCCCTTCTTGTTTCTGACTTCCACCCACACTGACTCAGTAGACAATCCCTCCATAATATTTTCCTTCTTGTGCAGTTGTGACACTATCCCTAATTAACTGTGCCACTCCCCCACCTCTTTAACTCCCTCCTTGTCTCCTTTGAAAACCTATATTCCGAAACATCCAGCAGCCATTCTTGCCGCTGTGACAACCAAGGCTCTGTAATTGCCATAGCATTGTAATTTCATATACTGATTCATGCTCTTTGTTCACCACCCTTGTGCCTGACACTTGCATTAAAATCGACACATTTCAACCCATCCAACTGCCTGCAGTTATGCGCTGTGATTCCTTGCAGTTTGTATACAGACTGCACCTATCTTAATACTAACTAATCCATCCTCTGACCTGTCACTCTGGTTCCCATTTTCCTGTCAGTTTAATCTAAATCCTCCCCAACAGCACTAGCAAATCTGCTTAGAAGGATTCTGGTTCCTCTAAGATTCAGAAGTTATCTATCCCTGTTGTACTGGTCATAACTTCTCCAGAAGAGAACCTAGATCTACAGATCTGAAACTCTGCCCCAACACCAATTTGTCAGCCAAATATTCAACTGCCATATTTCCCATTCTTACCCTCACTGGTGCATGGCATAGGAAGCAATCCAGAGGTTACCACCCTTTAGTTCCTGTGACACTGAACAAGGCTCCTTGGCATATAAGATTGAAAACTTCAGGGGAAAAACAAACAAAGAGAAGAGTGGTTTATTAGATTAAAAATACCTTGGAGTCCTGCCTCCATGAGGATGACCACCCTCCCCTATCTGACTCAGACTGCAGGTCAGGTTAGGAGACAGCTGGAAAGACTACATCAAGGCATGGCTGGTGGACCAGACAGCACCATCCCAGGGTGCTGAAGGCCTGTGTGAGCCAGCAGTCTGGTATTTTGCAGCACCTTTACAATCTGAGTTTGAGTCAGAAAAAGATACTGGTGCTGGAAAATCCCTACTTGGTTCCTGTACCCAAGAAGGTGACGCCATCTGAACTTGATGATTACAGATGAATTGCCCTCACATGTCGTGTAATGAAGGTACTGTAGAAGCTGGTCCTGATTTACCTTGGACTGCAGGTGAGATCTTCATTAGACCCTCTACAGTTTGCCTACCAACCTCATGTGGGCGTGGATGATGCCATCATCTACCTGTTGCAGAGAGCTTACTCCCACCTGGATGGTGCTGCTGACATTGTGAGAATCACAGTTTTTGGTTTCTCTAGTGCCTTCAATACAATCCAGCCACTTCTTCTGAGTGAGAAGCTGCAAAGGATGGGCAGAGACAAATTCACTGTCTCCTGGATTACTGACTACCTGACAGATAGACCCCATTTTATACAGCTGGGTAGTTCAACGTATGAAGGGTTGTCGAGTGGCACTGGAGCGCCACACGGGACTGTGCTGTTTCTGTTCACACTGTACATCTCAAACTTTCAGTACAAATCTGAGTCTTGCCACTTGCAGAAGTTCTCTGATGACTCTGTGGTGCTTGGGTGTATCAGAGATGGGCATGAAGAATAGAGGAGTGGTGGATAAGTTTGTGGAGTGGTGTTGCTCCTGAGTGTGGCCAAAACCAGATTTTAGGAGAAGGACTGTGACAGGTACATTCTGGGAGAAGAGGTTGTGGTGATGGAGGTGTACAAATACTTGTGTGTCCACCTTGACAACAAATTTGACTGGAAAACCAACACAAGGTTGTTCACAAGAAGGGGATGAGCAGACTCTGTTTTCTAAGGAAGCTGAGATCATTCAATGTGTACAACAGGATGTTGGAGATCTTTTACCAGACCATTGTAGCGAGCGCAGTCTTCTTTGTGGCTTTATGTTGGGGGAGCAGTATTGGTGCTGGTGATGTAAATATATTAAATAAACTCATCAAAAAGGCTGGATCATCCTTGGCTACAACCCAGACTCTTTTGAGTTGGCGGTGGAGAAGAGGTCACTAAACAAACTGTTATCCAAAATGAACAATCAGGCACATCCTCTCCATGACCTACTGAATAAGCAGCGGAGCACCCTTTCAAACAGGCTCATTCAGCTCTGGTATCACAAGGATCATTACAGAAAATCTTTCCTACCAAATGCAATACGCATGTTCCACAGTTCATCTCTGTGCGACAGGAGAACACACATCATGGCACAATAGTCTGTTTTATTATTTTGCACATTATTATTTCACATTGTACATTATTATTGTGTATATTGTTAATCTGTACTTGATTTTTAGTTAAATCTGAACACTGCTAAGTGTGTCTTTAAATGTTGCTGCTGTAACAAAAAAATTCCCTCTTGGAATGAATAAAGTACTTATTATTATTTTTTTTATTTATAATTAGGGCCCTCTAATTTTTCTTTAATGTAGATCCAACTAGTGCCCCGCCACAAAAACTCTAGATGCTGCCCAGCATATTGTATGTGTTCCTCTCTACCTCTTTCTGTTTTCCAAAAGATCAACCTCTCTCCATACTGGAAGAATGCCATTGGAGTGATGTCTGTACCACCCACTGAATGAGTATATCAGCAATATCTCTGTGACTCCCTGGTTCTCTCATCCCTTCCCACCCACCCTCCCTGTTCTCCATCTCTTCCCACTGCAACTATGGAAAGTGCAACACCTGTCAACCCATCTTCCTTTCCACAATTCTTTTCCATTCTGCACTCTCAATATGGGTTCCTCTCCATCTGTAAGAACAAAAGCAGACTAGGTTTGCATTGCCGAACACCTGCATTCTCTCTGTAATGACTCCTGGACTCTGTCCATAGTGGCCATCTTACACTCCTGGTTGCTAGTAATCTTAATTCCTCCACCCCTTCCCACACTAAACCATCTCTTCTCATCCTCCTCACAGCCAGGGTAAGGTCAAACGTAAAAAAGGAATAGAACCTCATATTCTGCTTGGATAGTCAGTACCCAATGGCAGGAACATTCAATTCACTAATTTCTGGTGAACTGCCTGCATAGGGAATGACATAGGACAAGTAATGAAAATGGAAGCCATGGAGCATTTTGACTTTAGTGACTATAACTCTATTAGTTTTTTAGATAGTGGTGGAAAAGGGTAAGATAGGCTTTTGAGAAATTAGGCAGAATCTAGCAGAGGTCAACTGGGTGAGTTGGTTTGATAGGAAAGAAATGAAGAGCAAGTAGGAGACTTTTAAGAGTGTGATATCAAGAGACCAGGAGCAGCCTATTCCTGTTAAAATGAAGGAGCAGCCCAATAATGTTAAAGACCCTATTTGTTGAGAGATATTGAGGCTCCAGTCAGGAAAAGAAAGCACACATTCGATCTTTGCAGTTTAGAATCAATAAATCCCTGATAGCTATAAAATATTTGAAAAATTGTAAAAAAGGAATTACTGTAGGGGAAAAAGAAAGTATGAAATGCATCTGGCAGATACAGTTAAGGAAAATCTCAGGAGGTTCTATCACTACATATAGAATAAAAAGATGACTTGGGAGTTTGTAGGTTCCCTTAGAGATCAGCAGAGTTACTTATTTCTTGAGCCACAGGGGATGAGTGTGATTTTTAATAAACATTTTCCTTAATTGTTTACTGATGAGAAAATTATGGTTGCTCAAACGACAAGAGAAACAAGTAGAGAGGATAGGGCATTCATATTACTGATGCACCATCAATAACTCACATTGAGACGTAAGGCGAGATATCGGCTTTTATTGACTGGAAGAAGGAACCAGGAGTGAGTGTCCATCATACTATGTCCTGGAGACTGAGGCCGAGCATCAGGCCTCAGATCGCCTTTATACAGCGGCCTGTGGGAGGAGCCACAGGAGCAGTCAGCAGGGGGCGTGTCCAGACAGGCACATAGTTCACCACATTCACCCCCCCTTTGTTTGAAAGAGTCCCCATGTGGCGAAGTTTCTTACAAGTCAAGTCTATCAGGTGGTCGAATCTGACGCTGCGATCTACGTAGCACCGGCTGTGATCGCATGGATGCCGGCAACATTGGTGATTGCACAGTGGACGGAGGTTGCGCTTGTTCCTGCCCACTAGGCGCCGGTGATCCCTCACGCATGTGCGAGGCGCCTGGTAAAAATGCGTACGAAATGCCCGGTATACAAGTGTCGTGAGGAGTCTGTGTAGGGCCTGGTGAGTACGGTGTCACCTCTGGTGCAGGGTTCATAGTTACCGGAGAGCCTTCAGGATAGTGGTCTGCTGCACCTGCGGGTGCCAGGTCGCGGATGGAGACTGTGTCCTCCCGCCCATCAGGTAAAACCACGTAAGCATACTGGGGGTTCGCATGTAGAAGGTGAACCCTCTCTACCAGCGGGGAGTATTTATTGCTCCTCACATGTTTCCGGAGCAGCACTGGCCCCGGGGACGTCAGCCAAACTGGTAGGGTGGTCCCAGTGACAGACTTCCTGGGAAAAGAGAATAAGCGTTCGTGAGGGGTGGCGTTGGTGGACGTACATAACAGAGAGCGGATAGAGTGCAGTGCCTCAGGAAGGACCTCCTGCCATCGAGAGACTGGCAACCCTTTTGACTTAAGGGCTAAAAGTGTGGCCTTCCACACTGTGGCATTCTCCCGCTCCACCTGGCCATTACCCCGGGGATTATAACTCGTGGTCCGACTGGTAGCAATGCCCCTAGCTAGCAAGTACTGGCGCAGCTCCTCACTCATAAAGGAGGACCCTCTATCGCTGTGGATATTGCAGGGATACCCGAACAGAGTGAAGAGCTGGCGCAGGGCTTTTATGACGGACGTGGCAGTGGTGTCGGGGCAGGGGATAGCAAAGGGGAACCGTGAGTACTCATCGATAACACTGAGAAAATAGACATTGCGGTCAGTGAAGGGAAGGGGGCCCTTAAAGTCAACATTCAGTCATTCAAAAGGGCGGGTGGCCTTGACAAGTTGTGCCGTGTCAGGACGGTAGAAGTGTGGTTTGCACTCAGCGCAAATTTGGCAGTCCCTGGTCATCGTCCTGATGTCCCCCAGGGAGTATGGCAGGTTCCGAGCTTTCACAAAATGGTAAAATCGGGTGACCCCCGGATGGCAAAGTTGTGCATGAAGGGCGTACAGCTGGTCGAGCTGTGTGCTAGCACATGTTCCCCGGGATAGGGCATCAGGGGGCTCATTGAGTCTGCCAGGCCGGTACAGGATATCATAGGTGTAGGTGGAGAGTTCCATTCTCCACCGCAAAATCTTATCATTTTTGATTTTGCCCCGCTGTTGGTTGCTGAACAGGAACACAACTGAGCGCTGGTCAGTCAGCAAGGTGAACCTTTTGCCAGCAAGATAGTGCCTCCAGTGCCAAACAGCCTCCACTATGGCCTGGGCTTCTTTCTCCACCGCGGAGTGCCGAATTTCGGAGCCTTGGAGGGTGCGAGAAAAGAATGCTACTGGTCTGCCTTCCTGATTGAGGGTAGCAGCCAGAGCAAAATCGGAGGCATCACACTCCACTTGGAAGGGCATGCATCGTAGCTTTGGCAATGTCCTCTTTAATGCAGCTGAAGGCCGCGCGGGCCTCAGCAGAGAGGGGAAACGAGGTAGACTTGACCAGGGGGCGTGCCTTGTCTGCGTAATGGGGGACCCATTGGGCGTAATAGGAAAAAAAACCCAGGCACCGTCTGAGGGCCTTGAGAGTGGTGGGAAGAGGGAGTTCTAACAGGGGGTGCATACGTTCGGGATCAGGGCCAATAACTCCGTTTTCCACGACATACCCAAGTATAGCTAGGCGGGTGGTTCCAAACACACACTTGTCCCTGTTATAAGTAAGGTTCAGAGCTGCGGCCACTTGGAGAAATCGTTGGAGGTTGGCGTCGTGATCTGGCCTGTCGTGACCACAGATGGTGATGTTATCCAGATAGGGAAATGTGGCCTGCAGTTGGTACTGGTCCACCATCCGGTCCATTTCCCTCTGGAAGACAGAGACACCATTCGTGACACCGAAAGGGACGCGCAGGAAGTGATAGAGCCTGCCGCCCGCCTCGAAGGCAGTGTAGGGGCGGTCCTCTGGGCAGATGGGGAGCTGGTGATAAGCGGATTTCAGATCTATTGTCGAGTACATCTTGTACTGAGCAATCTGGTTGACCATATCCGTGATGCGGGGTAGGGGGTACGCGTCAAGCTGCATAAACCTATTAATGGTTTGACTATAGTCCACCACCATCCTATTTTTCTGCCCTGTCCGAACAACAACCACCTGGGTCCTCCAAGGGCTTGAGCTTGGCTCAATGATCCCCTCCCTGAGCAGCCGCTGCACCTCCGACTGAATGAAGGCCCTGTCCACCGCGCTGTACCTCCTGCTTTTAGTTGCCACAGGTTTACAGTCGGGGTCAGGTTGGCGAACAGCGGTGGGGGAGGGACCTTGAGAGTGGAGAGGCTGCAAGTGGTGTCGGTAGCGCAGCTGTCGGCCTGGTTCTGGATGGGATGTGTGTGCCCGTGTGTGTGTGTGTGGTCAGTAGCGGGGTATGTGAAGAAGTCCCACAAAACTGAGGATTCTTGACAGTGAGTGGTGGGAGGGGCCCGTCATATACCATAGTCACACATTCGAGATGGCTCTGGAAGTCCAGCCCCAATAGCACAGGTGCGCACAGATTAGGCATGACCAGCAGCTCAAAGTCCCGATATTCTGTGCCTTGCACCACCAATGTCGCTACACAACCCGCCCGGATGTCTGTGGACTGCGACCCAGAAGCCTAATGGAATCTCCGACTTACCGGCCGCGTTGCGAGTCCGCAGCGTTGCACTGTGTATGGGTGAATAAAACTCCCAGTGCTGCCCGTGTCAAACAGGCATCTAGTCCTGTGCCCCTCCACCCGGATGTCCATCATGGACCTTGCAAGCTGGTGTGGGGCGCTTTGGTTGAGAGTTACAGTGGCCAGAGTTGAATCGCCGTCGGGGTACCCGGTAAGCATCGGAGGGTCGGGGGCGGGGCATGCTGACGTCGACAAAGATGGCCGCTCACATCCGGGGTACCCGGTCAGCATCCAAGGGTCGGGGGCGGGGCGTGCTGACGCCGACAAAGATGGCTGCTCACATCCGGGGTACCCGGTAAGCATCGGAGGGCCAGGGGCGGGGCATGCTGACGCCGACAAAGATGGCTGCTCACATCCGGGGTACCCGGTAAGCATCGGAGGGCTGGGGGCGGGGCATGCTGACGCCAACAAAGATGGCCGCCCACATCCGGGGTACCCGGTAAGCATCGGAGGGTCGGGGCGGGGCGTGCTGACGTCGACAAAGATGGCCGCCCACATCTGGGCATGCAAGATGGCGGCCCCCACGTTTCACCCGCAGCGCTGCACTCCGCTCGAGGTTGAGACTTACAGACCTTGGCGAAGTGGCCCCGCTTTCCGCAGCTGGAGCAGGTCGCTTCTCGCGCTGGACAGCGTTGTCGAGGGTGTTTTTTATGGTCGCAGAAATAACACACGGGCTTCTGATGGGCTACAGCCGTGGTCGGGTTCGGGGAGCTCGTGGAATCGCGACTGGCAGCGGTGTTGGCGAATTCGCTCCCGGGAGCCGGCGGTGGCGGGGCCTGAGGTGTCCACGGAACCGGCGGGGAATCGCGCGACTGGACAGCGTCAGCATTATGCAAAGCAGCTTCTAGAGCGTTGGCCGTCTCTATCGCCGAGCTTAAGGTAAGGTCGGCATTTTCCAGCAGTCGCTGGCGCATGTACACTGACCTCAGTCCCGTCACAAAGGCGTCTCGCACCAGCAGCTCCGCATGCTGTTCTGCCGTGAGCATCTTGCAGTCGCATGGTCGGACGAGTGTCTGTAGTGCTCGGAGAAACTCAGCGCACGATTCGCCAGGCCGCTGTTGCCGGGTAGCTAAACGATGTCTTGCGTAGACGGTGTTCACCGGCCGCAGGTACTGTCTTTTGAGGGCGTCCAGTGCCCCATCGTAGGTCAGCAGGTCCCGGATAATGGAGTAAACTTTGGGGGTGACCCTCGAGAGTAGGATTCTGTGCATAACGGCGGGTTCAGTTGCACGAACCTCCTCCAAGTACGATTGGAAGCAGGCAAGCCAGTGTTCAAAAGCGAGAGCTGCATCAGGGTCTTGAGGGTCCAAATCCAACCTTTCTGGACGCAAAACGGTTTCCATGTTTTAAAACTTCCAGTCAATAAAATTGATGCACCATCAATAACTCACACTGAGACGTAAGGCGAGATATCGGCTTTTATTGACTGGAAGAAGGAACCAGGAGTGAGTGTCCATCATACTATGTCCTGGAGACTGAGGCCGAGCGTCAGGCCTCAGATCGCCTTTATACAGGGGCCTGTGGGAGGAGCCACAGGAGCAGTCAGCAGGGGGCGTGTCCAGACAGACACATAGTTCACCACAATTACCAGGGAGAAAGTACTTGCAGCTTTAGGGAACATTAAGGTGGATAAGTCCCCAGGACCTGAATGAGTGCAACCTCAAACTTTGGAGGAGGCAAGAGAAGTAATTGTGGAAGTCTTGCAGATATATTTGCTGCATTATTAGCCATTGCTGAAGTTCCCAAAGACTGGAAGATGCTAATGATGATCCATTGTTTCAGAACGGTAACAGAGACAAGCTGGGGAATATCAGGTGAGGCAACTTGATATCAGTCAGTGGGGAAGTTACTGGAGAGAATTCTGAGAGACAGGATCTGCCAGAATTTGGATAGACAGAGTTTGATTATAAGGAGTCAGCATGGCTTTGTAGGTGGAAGTCAGTCTTAATGAAAGATTTAGAGTTCTCTGAAGAGGTAACTGAAAAAGTAGATGACAGTAGAGCAGTGGATGTTGTCTGCTTGGACAACATGCAAGCCTTCAACAAGGTCCCGGATGGCCTGCTGGTCTGAAAGGTTATAGGATCCAGGGAAAACAAGTTGGGTTGATTTTAAATTGGCTTGGAGCTAGGAAGCACAGGATGGTGTTTGAAGTGTGATTTGTGGAATGGAGGACAGTGACTCACAATGTGTAACAGGGGTCAGTGTTGGGACCATTAATTTTCGTAATTTATATAGGAAATGATTAGGGTGCCAATCCACAGGACTTGTTCAGTAAGTTTGTTGAATGAAGTAGAATTAGAAAGTGGTGTTCATAGTGAAGAAGATTACTGCAGATGGCTAGTAGTTTCCTGTTCAGTTAGGGAAGATGGCTGAGGAGTGGCAAATGGATTTCGATAGAGATAAGTGTTAGGTGATGCCTTTTAGAAAGTCAAACCAGCATAAGGCTCTTGGGAATCTAATGGAACAGAGAGAACTCAGAGTATAAGTGCATAGTTTATTGAAATGGTATCACATCCATCAATGTATTGAATTTAGGAGTTAGGACAATATGTTGCAGGAAAATCAGTGATGATCTTAGATAAGTAGTTAAAATTATGAGAGACATTGATAAGGTAACAAACTTTCCCCCAGTGTAGAGTAGACCATAACTGGGGTGAATAGATTTAGGGTGAGAGGGTAAATATTTCAAAAGAGAACTGAGTGGTGAGTATATGGAACAAGCTACCAGAGGAAGTGGTTGAGACACCTACAATAATATCATTTAAGAAGCACTTGGACAGGTACTGTTACATACCCCGTAACTGGGTCACTTACCAGCAAAGATAGAGAGGTCTGTTGAAGTCTGATGGTACTATTTTTAACAGTATTTATTGATAAAGATACACAAAAATAATATCAATGCAAACATACAGATAATACACGTCGTCAATACCAAATCGAAAAGCACGGGTGTAATAATAATCAATAAGAAATAGCTCTATCGTTGTCTAGTAGATGATGTATTGTCCGATGGATATATAAAAGTCACTGTTAGTTCATTCATGCTGCAGCGTTTTGGTTTGAGAGAAAGACGGGTTTGAAACTTGCCCAGTCCTTTTATGATGTTAATCCTTTGAGTCGTTGGGAGTTGGTTTCCCCGTTGTTAGCTAAAAGCCGTTTTTCCGTGGTAAAGGGCACCGGTTCCGGGGCAAAATGGAACTGAACGCACGTGGCCTCCTCCCATCGGCTTCCGCTACTACAGGATCGCTAGCATTTCTTCTGGTGCGTCTGAGGGGCGTTCCCACAGATCCTCTTTTACAGAGTCTCAGATGTCAATCAGGTTGGGGGTGATGCAATCCCTCCCTCAACCAGCCCACTTTGCCCGAGGGCATTCACATAGCACAGTATTGCAATACACAAGTTCGTCTTCAAGAGACAATGGCCGTGTCCCGTAGCTTTATATCGCCAGGGAACGAGACATTCCGCACGTCTCTCTCTCATTTCCTGGGTCTCCTGACCCAAATCAATAGTGATCTTGTGATTCTCACAAAGGAGGGGGCTACCCCGCACCCTTCGGCCCCTCAGAGCTGTGGTACATTCATAACAGTACAAGGTTCGGTGAGGTATGGACCGAATGCAGGAAATTAGGACTAGTTGATCTGTACCGTGATCAGCAGAGACTCATTGGGTTAAAGGACTGCATTGGTACTGTTTTGCTTTATGAATCTAAGATACTGAGAGGATTTCCACAAAGGGACAGCTGAAATATCTTCCCATTTTTGGAGGTTCACCTCCAGTCCATAACTTCTCTTTCTTAACTTCTCCATCTTCATGTCAGGAGATGGTCAGAGATTCGTATCCCCTATGGACTCATGCTTGTACCTTGACTTGGCTCCTTCCTCCCTCTTCTGTGAGAACCATACTTTATTCACCTAGTTATTTATCCGTGTCACAACTTAGGATGGTGGTGCTCAGTCACAGTGGCTTCAATGGGGCCAACCAAAGGTGTTATTGTCTTCTTTAAACATAATTTTTATAATTGCAAGACCCTGCAGGACATTAAGAGCTTAAAGTACTGCTGGTCCACCCCAGCAGCGAGTTGCTCCCTGGCAGAGAAACTGGAAGAGCTGGATTTGGTGCAGCTCATGCTGCTGCCTGGACCAGAGAGGTGTTGGAGGAGTCGGTGCATGAAGGTGTTTTGCAGTTGACCAGCGAGTGATAATCTTAATCACTTTTCTTGTGACTAAGATTGGTATTGTGGAATGCTGCAACTCTGATTCAGTGATCTATTCGTGGATAACAGTGGACTGCAAAGGAACAGTGTGGCCTCCGTCATAGGGAGGACACAATCTCAAGCCACAATGTCACCTGTTCACAGCCACCCAGGAGAGTGGTGTTGGGGTCGGTGCGCTCCACCGGTGTGCCAGGGTGGGTGTGGGGAGAGTTTCAGCACGGCATCCAAGCTGGAGTTGATGCTGCCCACAACTGTTCACTTGGCAGAAGACAAGCCATATTCTGTTTGACTGCAGGCTGCTGCAATATTCAGGGTCAGGGTCTATATTGTATTTGTATGACTGTATTCGACTGATACACACTTTATATGTGTATGTGTGGCTTGTGCTACTATGTTTTGCAGCTTGGCCCTGGAGTATTGCTCTTTCATTTGGCTGTATTCATGTGTGGTTGAATGACAATTAAATTTGAACTTGAACTTTTCTGATGATGATATCTTCCACAACTTCCTTCTCTTTCAATTATGGGTTTCTCTTTACCATAGTTAATAAACCCCTTACCATATTTGCCTGTTGACCTCCTCTTCTCATTCCTTTTCTTTCCCCTGTCCCTTCAACTTCACCACCCTCCAGCTTCAATCACCATTTTCTGCCATTGCAGCGCATCCTTTTTATGCCCTGTCATCTTCCCCGAGGCAGAAGAAGAGTTATTTCACCATTTAGAGAGAAAACACGCTTCAAAAGCTGAATTTGTTTTCAAGACAAATTGTAGAAAAGAATTTTAAACTATCACAAGGTGTGGTTCTGAAATGTTTATGCTTATTAGAGTTTTTACAATATGGGAAACTGCTGAGACCAGTCCTTGAATCTATTCTTCATGCTACTGAATTTCATTACTAATTTAATAAACATGCTTTAATAGTCTGGAAGCATGGATTTAAATACTTCTATCTAAAGAAATAAATTCCAGGAATTTAATTGAAAACAGAATTTTAGACCATTCCTTTAGTTCTGTCAATGGTGATGATGATTACATGGTGGCAGGAGGGTAGAAGTGGGTGGCTACTGTTTTAATTATTGCTACTTTACTATTTCCAAGATATTGTTGTTCATTAGTGGATTCTTTTGGCACTGTTGATATTTTGTAGTCCAGCTATTTGATAGTATTTTGTTTCAAAAAAATATATTTAGAGATATTTCCTCTGCTCAAGATGGAGGGGTGGGTCTAAAGAGACTTAGGAATGATTACTACCTGTACAAATGTCTAACGCACTTCTCAAACAATTAGACTTAAATCTGCAGCACCTGTGGGAAAGCAAGAACAAAATAAATTTGGGAACATAACCACAAAAGACATGGGCATAGAAGCCCCAAGTTCTTTCTCAACCATTTAATTATATTTGTACTGTGTATAGACATTCGTTTTGCACAGGTAAAGGCAACAGACAATTGCAAGATCAGAAATGGCCACATAAATCGTGCATGAAGGATTATTTCTTCCTAGGAACAAAGCAGATATGAATATATGCTTTGAGTCCCTCCGTTGGCTGGGGTCTCCATGATATGCAAAGTGGTGTGCAAGTCAGGGCAGTATGATATGGAGAGCAAGCTGTTACTCATGTGCTACTCATGGGATATGTACTGTATTTATTGAAATAACATAAAAAGAATATAGAAGTCATTTGATGTCTACTTGTTTCAGATATCCGTTACAAGCATGGTTCAACAGGAGGATGGTGAAGTTAGAAAATCACTACTTTTATGGGCATTAATGAATTAGAATTCACAAATATCATCTTTGGGTCAGTGAAGCTGTCCTTACAGCTGATTCAGAAGATCATGGGTGCAACATTCCCCTAGAGTGTGGGCATTGGACATGAAGCTGAAGAAAAGTTACACTGTTGTACATTTCAATCTACAGGAACCAGTGTCAATGTTTAATAAAAACAGTGAATGTTCTCCAGCCAGCTTCTGTAAAATCACAGGGTAATACAATACTGCAAAACGTAGTGCTGCTGTCATACTGCTCCAGTGAATCAGACTCAATCCAATCCTCAGGTGCAGTCTGTGTGGAATTTGGACTTCCTCCCTGTAGCTGCCAAATCAGAATCAGAAACAGGTTTAATATCACAATTATAGGCTAGGAAATTTATTGTTTTGCGGCAGCAGTATGTTGTAATACACAATAACAATTAAAAAACTAAATTACAGTAAGTACACATCAAAAATTAAAGTAAGAAGTTCAAAAAGAGAGAAAAATGGTTCATGGGTTCATTGTCCATTTAAAACTCTGGTGACAGAGAGGAAGAAGTTGTTCCTAAAATATTAATTATGTGTTTTCAGGCTCCTGAACCTCTTCCTTGAATGTAGCAATGGGAAGAGGGCATTTTCTGAGTGATGGTGGTCTTTAATGACATGCCAGCTTTTTGAAGCATCACTTTTTGGAGGTGTCCTTGATTCTGGTGGTTAGTGCCCACGATGGAGATGGCTAAGTTAACTTTCTGCAGCCTTTTCCAATCCTGTGCAGTGCCTCCTCCAGACAGTCATGCAACCAGTTAGAATGCTCTCGATGGTACATCTGTAAAAATTTGAATGAGACGCTGGTGACATACCAAGTCTCTTCAAAATCCTAATGACATATAAACTCTGTTCTGTTGTGCCCAAGATAGACCATCATAGATGTTGTCACCCAGGAACTTGAAACTGTTCACCCTTTCCACTGCTGATCCCTCGATGAGGACTGGTGTGTGTTCCCTCGACTTCCCCTTCCTTAAGTCACAATCAATTGCTTGGTCTTACTGACACTGAATGCAGGATTGTTTTTGCGATACCACTCAAAAAGCTGATCTATCTTGTTCATGTACGCCTCCTCATCGCCATCTGAAATTCTGCCAGCAATAGCTGTGTCATCGGCAAATGTGTAGTTGATGTTTGAGCTGTGCCTAGCCACACAGTCATGGGTGTAGAGAGAGTAGAGCTAAGCACACATCCCTGAGGAGCACCTGTATGGATTGTCTGCGAGGAGGAGGTGTTAATTCTGATCCGCACAATCTGTGGACCTTAGCTATCCAAGACATGTCCTCAATTCATTATTACAGTCAAGAAGGAAGCATAGGAACTTGAAGACCCACTTTCAATAGTTTAACAACAGATTCTTCCTCTCTGCCATCAAATTTCTGAATTATCCATGAAGCAATGAACACTACCTCGATATTCCTATTCATTTATAACTGATTGTAATTTATTATGCCTGCATTATACTGATGCCATAAAACAACATATTTCACAGCTTATGTCAGTGACAAACCTGATTCTGAAACAAAAAAATAAGTTAACCTCACATTTGATGTTGGGAAAATATCGGATAATATAGTGATATATATAAAATACGTAATATATATTAAGAATGGAGCAGAAAAGCAAGATATCAGTATGGGAATATTTATACAGAACATTCTGGAATGTTAATGTTCATAGGGATAAAGATGTCTTGTTGCACTTCTGCAGGACTTTGATATTCCACACTTGGGATTGGGTGTGCATCATTGAGCTTTGGAAAACTAAAGCTACCTAAAAGTTGCTGAAAGCTACTTTAATACAAAACATCCTGGATGAGGTATTTTCTTGTGAGGGGAGATTGAATAGAAGATGTACTCATATTCAATAGAGATAAATAGAATTGGAGATGATTTCATTGAAATACAATTTGCTAAGAGAAAGTCACAGAGTAGATAGTGAGAGTATGGTTCTCTTGTGTACAGAATCCAGAAAAACAGTTTGGTCACTTGGGACTGAGAAAAGAAATCTACAAGTGAATTCTTTGATTTAGTGGACTAAAAATGATTGACCTTTGGGATATTTTCAAGGCTAAAAATGATGATTTGGGACTCTAAAGATTTGTGTATCAAGTAGAAACATGCATAAATTCTTAGCCAAAATCTAACAGAAATATGGACAATTTCAAGAGACTAATTTTATTTATTACTTTCCTGTATTCTCAAAGGTCTAAGGTCAAAGTACATATATTATCAAAGTATGTATACTATAAACAACTCTGAGATTCATTTCCTTACAGGAAGCCACCATAACAGAACCCATTAAAAACAAGACCATGAAACATCGGTGCAGAAAATAAAGGACAAAATCATGCAAACAGTAGAAGTAAGCAGAACTCAAATTCATGAGAAGGGAGTTCACAGCCACGGTCAGGCATCGCTGCAGCCAACTCAGGAGCACATTAGTTGTGGGCACAGCTTCAGTCCAGTGCAGAGACAAATAAACCTGGCAAAGCAGCTAGCTGAACCTGTCTATTCATCGCCTCCGGCCCTTCCAGCCCAATGAACTGTCCTATCCAGCAATCCACCTATTTAACCCTAGTCTAATCTCAGTACAATTTACAATGGCTAATTAACCTACTAACTGTTATGCCTTTAGTCTGTGGAAGAAAACCAGATTGCCTGGAGGAAACCCATGTACTCATGGGAAGGACAGACGTTTGTCCAAAAGTTTGTCCAAATACTGGAAGTGCCTGTTCCTGGCTGTATTTCAAAACATAACTTGTACATTCAATATTTATTGAATTCTTACAGAATTGAACTGTGAACTCTGGCACCCTAAGCTGTAATAGTGTGACACTAACCACTACGTTACTATGGCATGCCCATATTTCATATCAAACACTGAAAACCTTTCCCAAATATAATGTGTTAGGACGATGACCAAATGGGCATTTTGATAACAGCACAAGAAAATTATGCTGAGAATTCCTGAACTCCTAATGATTTATGTACTGGGCAAGGCATAATATTGTTTCTCCTTTGGTTTTATACTATAGAATGATATAATCAAAGATTGCATCCAAATTTGTCCTTTGATTACCACTGCAAAAGCAAGTTAGTTTGTGATTTACTTCATTGCTTTTGGTTGAATCACGGTTGCAATAAATGGCTGATATACCTCCCATGCTATAAGTGACTATATTTTAAAGTATGTTACCAAAGACTAGTAGATGTACCGTGGAGAGCATTTTGACTGGTAAAGGTGGCAATGCACCGGGGTGCAAACTCAGACAGCTCCATTGTGGGCAGCAGCCTTCACACTATCAAGGACATTTTCAAACTGTGATGCCTCAAGCAACTTCACAACATACGTCAGTGATAAGAAATCTGACTCTAATTCTGGTTCTGAACTACTTTGTAGTTCCAAAGTATGTAATGACACTCTGATGATGTGCAAAAGAATCCATATGAATGCAAACTTGTTCTTTGTTTCACTTAAAATGAATATGTGATATTGAATTTCATGCTCATTATTCCTGTAGACAATACATAAAGAGCGGCTCTAATTTCCATAAAATATTAAGAAATTATCGAAGGAAATATTAATACAAATCTCCCTCTCTCTGAATATCCATCCCACAGGGTGATGATGCTTCCTTTCAGTCAGTTAATGGGGTTTAGGATACCCTGCTCCTCAGAAAGGAACAGTGTGAGTAGGGGGTTGCACAAGTCCAAAACCACCCTCTCGACATCCTCTCCCGGATCCAGAGGAAAGGTGGGGTCCAAGATGGCCGGGGGAAGTCCTGTTGCAGTGAATGGCCAGACCAAGCTTCGACACAAGGGATGCCCTTTCTGCGCTTCATGGCACATGCTTGCTAGATGGCCGTCGACTGTACAAGAGGTTTCATCTGCCCTTTGACAGGTCTTGTTTTTCGTCCTGCAGGGTGTCTAGCCACCCTCCTCACCAGGCAAGCCTGTGGGTGGAGCCAGTTTAGTCGCCGACCACCCAACCATGTGACAGGTAGTACTGGGTTACAAGGGATCAGTAGTAGTAATACTGAATTGTTGACAGAAATATTACTTTACTAAATTCCAAGCATGTAGTTTCAAATGGAAAAGTGTTGTTTTGCAGGTTTATACAGAGATCCATGGAGAATAAGTATGGAATGCCCACATAGTCACATAGTCAACCTTAATTACTTTACCAGCCAATATGGTCCTTTCATCGGGCTGAAATCTGCATGGGGAGGGAGGAGGTGTAAGCAGAGCGGCTATTGTTGGAGCAGTCATCGTGCAAGTGCGCCATTGTTGCATGGTCTCGCTTTGGCTCAACAGGCTTGGATGAGAACAGTTGCAGGCTCTAAGTAAGTAAGTTAGTAAGAAAGTTTCTAGTAAGTTTTTTTTTTGTCTGTTGGTACATAGCTAGTACAGTGAGAATGGATCCAGAGGTAGTGGTATGGTCCTTGGGTAAGACATAGGAAATTTGTGAGACCTCCAGTCTCCCTGATAACTACATCTGCACAAAGTGCATCAAGCTATAGCTCCTCAGAGACCATGTTAAGGAACTGGAGCTGCAGTTGAATGACCTTCAGCTTTTTATGGGAAAATGAGGTGATAGAGGGGAGCTACGTTGAGGTAGTTACCCCTAAGTTGCAGGAGGAGGTACCTGTGTGACTCTCAGAAGTGGGAAAGGTATTGGGCAGCCAGTCCAGAGCTCCCCTGTGGCTTTTCCCCTAAGTAATAATACACCACTTCTGATACTGTTGGGAGAATGACCTATTGGGGGAGCTGTAGTGAGCAAGTCTCTGGCACTGAGCCTGGCTTCATGACTCAGAAGGGAAGGAGGGGAGGAGAAAAGAAGAGTAATAGCGATGGGGTGTTCTATAATTAGAGATTCTGTGGACTAGAAAGAGACATCCAAATGGTATGTTGCCTCCCAGGTGCCAGGGTCAGGGATGTTTCTGAACAGCATTCTAAAGGGGGAGGGTGAACAGCTGGAAATCATGGTATATATTGTTACCAATGGCATAGGTAGTAAAGGGAGGAGGTCCTGAAGTAAGTATAGGGAGTTAGGTAAAAAGCTAAAAAACAGGAAGTCCAGGGTAGTAATCTCAGTATTGCTGTCTGAGCCATGTACCAGTGAGGTTAAAAATAAGATGATCTGGTAGATGAATGCATGGCTGAGGAATTGGTGCAGAGAGCCTTTTCTAATTTTTTGTCGGTGCCACGAGGGTTGGTGTTAGGACTGCTTCTTTTCATGTCAATGATTTGGATGATAGAATTGATGGTTTTGTGGACAAGTTTGTGGACAATACCAAGATAGGTAGAAGACAGGTAGTTTTGAAAAAGCAGCGTGTTTGCAGAAGGACTTATACAGATTGAGGAATTGGGTAAGGAAGCGGCAGATAGAATATAATGTAGGCCTATGGTCATGCACTTTGCTAGAAGAAATAAAGGTGTTGACTATTTGCTAAACAGGGAGAAAATTCAAAAATCAGGGGTACAGAGGGACTTGGGCATCTTCATACATGATTCTCTAAAGGATAACTTGTAGGTTGAGTTGGTGATGAAATGTTAGCTTTCATTTTGAGGGGACTAGAAAACAAAAGCAAGGATATAATGCAAAGGCTTATAAGGCTTTGGTCAGATCGCACTTGGAGTATGGTGAGCAGTTTTGGGCCCCTTATCTAAGAAAAGCTATGCTTGCATTGGAGAGATTGCAGTAGAGGAGATTCACAAAAATGATCCCAGGAATGAAAGGCTTAACACATGAGGAGCATTTGACAGCTCTGGGCCTGTACTTGCTGGAGTTTTGAAGAATGAGGGGAAATTTCATTTCAACCTATTGAATATAGAAAGGTGTGGATAAAGTGGATTTGGAGAGGATGTTTCCTATAGTAGTGGAGTCTAGAAAGAGAGGGTACACCCTCAGATTTGAGGTATGTCCATTTAGAACAGAGATGAGGAGACATTTCTTCAGCTAAAGGGCAGTGAATCTGTGGAAACTATTGCCATAGATGGCTGTACAGGCCAAGTCATTGGGTAGATTTAAGGTGGAAGTTGAAAGACCCTGATTAATCAGGATGTCAAATGTTTCTAGGATAAGTCAGGAGAACGGGGTTGAGAGCAATAATAAATCAGCCATAATGGAATGATGAAGCAGACTCAATGAGCCAAATAGCTTAATTCTGTTCCTATGTCTTATGGTCTTATAGTCACCCAGAAAGGAAAAAAGAACTTGAATTAATCCAGAAGTTATTGGGGAATGGCACAATTCTGATACAACTTAGATCAGGTACAAGTGTAATTGATGGTTGAGAGAAACATGAACTGAACAATCAGAGCTCAATTTGAATGTATTGCAAGTCAATTTGAAGAAATTTCATCAACACCAAATACATTTTTTAAGCCAGATTCACTTTGGATCGATTGATTTAGCTTGCAGCTACCTGACTTTTTAAATTAAGTCTATTACAGAGATTAAAGGTCAAGTGTTAATTATTGTATTTGATCGCACTGATTCGACAGAGATCTTGGAGTTCAGGGTACATTAGTTTTCTCCTTTATCATGACATTCAGCAATTTTCAGAAGTAGATGTTATGATTCAATTCCTACCCCTGATGGGTGTGGAATAGTTTCTATTTATAGCAATCACATCATACTCTCAACAACTCCTTTTCAGATGAACTAATGGACAAATAAAAGAAATTGCTAAATAAAAGCAAAGTACTATCATTCTCACTCACTTCCCATCACCTTGATAGATGCATAATTCAAATAACATGAAAAAGGGGATTGTAACAGTGTTAATCTATTTGTCCACAACAGGCTCAGGTATATGGTATGCAGAAGACTATACTGAGGGGAGAGGATTCAAAACAATAAATCTAAAGACAGTTTGTTTTATTTATAATGTATTATCCCTCAAAAATACTATGACCCTTTGGTATTTTCTTAAGTTAATGGCTCCAATTCCCCACATTTAGCCATAAGGAATTTATGCTGAAGCACTATGTAGAAAGACTATCTTTAAAGGGAAATACTAAGGAGCTGAATGTGGTATTCTTAGCATATTACTTATACTATTTGAATATGAGTGTTATTTTATGGGAAAATAGTTAATAGGTCCTAAATTAAACCTTCTGATTTCATTGAACATTAATCTAAAGATGAATTAAGCATAATTAAGGAACGGTTAATTTGTTTTGACAGAACTAAAGATTAAGGCCAAGAAATTCAATTGTTTAATATGGCTTCTTGATCATCTAATGCCACACTGGAAATATGATTGTCTGTTTTCCAAACTCTTCATCCTTGTAGTCGGAGTGCAGAATATCCATCTTTACTGATAGGGGAATGCCAAACAGTACAAGGATATAACATAAGTTTCACAAATAGAGATCTGACAATTGCTACAATAAGAAATGTATTAATCAGCAATTGCAGGCAAATGATCATTGGATCAACATCAATGTTATAAATGGCTCTTTGGATAACTAACATTTGATATTGTGAATGTTTGATATGACGGAATTAATGTCGATGGTCTTTATGTGAAATGTTTATGGCAATCACCAGACTCAAAATCAGGTTTATTATCACTGACAAATGTTGTGAAATCTGTTGTTTCTAGTTTAGTATCACTGATATATGTTGTGAAATTCAAAGTAAAGTGATGACAACCGATGAGATTACCTTGTACCATAAGTTCTAAAACAGATACGAGACTTCTGTGCAAGTCCTGTGGTGAAAGTGTGATACAGTGGAAATAGACCATTTCTGGGTTAGATTTTGAGCTTCATTGATATCTGGTTTAGTTTCAACACTTGCTCTGATTTTTTTTTAAATTCTTTCTGATGTATAGTGTGTGCCAAGCAAGAAAATTTCCTGAAAAACCATATATCGTTTCCTTTCATGTCCTAGTCTCCTTACTAATATACAGAGATTCTGACTGCTACAATTCCAGGAGCAATTGGTCTCTGTTCAGGGTTTTAAGAGCTTTACTTTCCTTTCTGATCGTTTTCCCAGTAGTATCTTGTAGTCTTTCTACCTCAGCTGCACTATGAAATCTCACAACACCAGGTTCAGAAACAGTTATTACTCCTCACTATCAAGTTCTTGAACCAAAGGGAATAAATTCACTCAACCTCTGTTGCCCATCAGTGAAATGTTCCCACAACCTATGAACTCATTTTCAAGGACACCTCATTAGATGTTCTTGATATTTATTGCTAATTTATTAATTTATTTATCTATTTATGTATTAATTAATTATTATTATTATTATCCCTTTCTTTTTGTAATTGCGCAGTTTGTTGTCTTTTGCACGCTGGTTGAACACCGAAGTTGGTGCGTTCTTTCATTGACTCTATTATGGTTATTATTCTATTGTAGGTTTATTGAGTATGCCCACAAGGAAATAAATGTCAGGGTTATATATGGTGACACATATATACATTGATAATACTCAGTTCAATTCAAGTTTAATTGTTATTTAATAGCCGTACTCATGAATACTGCCAAACGAGACTGCTTTACTATGGAGTCAAGGTGCCAGCACACATTACCAACAATTGCACACAGTAAACACACACAGGATCAGAATCACATAATCAGAGACCCAAGGCCCACCTCCAACCCTGCCCCACCCCCCACAATGCAGTGGCTTAATAAATACAATATAGAATATTAGTAAAAATACAGCGATGCAGAATAAATTTACTTTGAATTTTGAAGAGAATATGATTTTTCTCAATGAAGCATCTCAGAGTATTTGTTTTCTATGTCATCATTAATTTGAAATGATAATGCTTCAAAAGTCACCAGTGATCTTACAGCATTATAATTTAAAGGATCTGTTTTCAAGTGAAACCCCTTTTTTTAATTGGGCATCTCTGGATTTGCGGCTCGTTAGCACCTCGATAACAGCCACTGCTGAGAAAATGATCTTATCAGGCTCCACACAGCTAGGGTTGACATGACTTAGATGCCGTCCATCCTGTAAGGTTGAGATGTTTCACCCACCTGAACTCTGACCTGTGTGAATACCATGCCTGTCGTCAAGAAATAACAGACCCTACACTGCATACAATTATAAAGTATATTTATAATCGTGAACTTAACCAAACAGTTATTAAAGAAAAGAAAAAAACTACAAAAGAGCCCATCATAATTAAACTCAAATGTGCACATAAGTTGGAGCTCATCTTGAAGTTATCTTTAACTCCTGCACATGACCCTCGGTTTGCGTGAAAACACACCAATTCCCAAATGTCACTTGAAATCCAGTTTGAACAAGTGGACTTCCCCACAGGAGTATCTGTCCTTCCTCCTTAAAGCCAATCATTTGCACAAAGCACCTTATGCAACAGGGATGGCATCCTCAGCCATCTTCCCTCTGTCTCTTCACAGCTCCTGCCAAAAAGACCTCAACCCACACCAGTGTCCATCACTAAAGTAAAACCTCTTCGTCCATCGGAGATGCTAGATGAACTCAGCAGGTCAGGCAGCATCTGTGGAGAGCAATAAGCAGTTGACATTTCCGGTCTTCTGCAGTCATTTATGTTTTGTGTGTTCTTTTTTAAAATATCATCAGTGATATCAAAGCTCAGCAACGACCCTTTAAACTATATTTCCCAAGACTGGACCAAGAATGTTTTAGAATGCTCATGGTTTGTCATGACGTTTAGGGATGTTAATGGCTACCTTGGCATCCTAACAGATGCAGAGAATATATTTATGTATTAATGTTTACTTATACTTTTTTTATTTTAGTTAACTGGAATATATTCATAGTATTTGAATCAAGTCTGAGTATTTATTAGTTGTTGGAAGATGTAGGTTAAATAGTAGTCTAACTCACTACTGATCAGTTAACCACATGATAATTCCCAATTCCAGACCTACTGTCCCTGATTTTCTTCAAGCAAGCTGTAGGTCTGATCTTCAATACCCTGATCCTAGCCACAGAACATGAGGTAAATGAAAACCAAAAAATGATGCTGTCTGACCTGCTGAGTGTTTGAACCTTTTTTTGGTACTTATTCCACACCACTGCTATGCTGTCATTAAGTAGAGAAGATTCTAGGTCAGCCTTAAAACCAAATTCTTGTGTTACTCACTTCCTAAAATGTGCTTCATCTTTAACAGACTCAGAACATCTAGGAAGGCAAAGCAACTAGTTATCCAGTATGACTCACATCCCAGGGTAATTTATTTTAAAGATGTCTTCATTAGCTTTTTACCCATTGACTAATTTCAGATGCAACTAGAGAAGTAAAATACCTTCAGATCCTGTGTATCTCCATCTCTGTTAGTTTTCATACTCTATCTGCTCCAGATTTCCACAGTCATTCCAAATTCTGCTGCTGCAGAGAATTTCCTGGATGGCTCAAGCTTAATGTTTCTCACTATTTCTTTTTTCATCACCGCTATCAAACTTTTCAAATTTCCTATCACAACTTGAAATTTCCTAATGTTTTCTGTTATCTCATTCTTCCATGGTTGTACTTTGCATTTCAAGACTTTGGCTTAACAATAAAAGAGTATTAAGCAATAAATGTATTAAGTATTGGTTAATAAGAACTTTGACAAGTTGACTCCCACTGATTTGCTCCTTATCACATTCACTTTGAAATTCAACAACAATGTCTACTCATTTTAAGCTACACTAATGATGTGCATCTGACATTGTTACAAGTTAACTAAAATATGAAAGAAAAACAAATGTAAGATTACTTTAGGTAGTTTTGTTACAGCCCAAACAAAATTGTAATAATTTTCTTAGTGCAAAAAATACTTGCTTGCCTTTTCAAGGATTTTATAGGACATGAGATGAAGAATCTAGCTTATTAAAACTGATTGATATTTCATGACACACAGTGGTTAAATGTTCAGTCATTTTTCCCAATCTCTCACTCTCTCGCTTGCCAGAAGGTCAAGATTCATGCCAGAGGACTTCTTTTCCTACACTGTAAACAACTGATAAGATGAACCATAGATCACAACATACAAACAAGCGCTTCAAAGACAACTGAATAGACCATTTAAAAAGGTCCAAGCCACTCTAATGAAAACAACAGCTGCTTCTCCTGTGGAAGTTGACAAACTCATAGGAAAGCCAACAATTCTCAATCCTTTAAGCCTGCAATAAGTGGAATGCATGGTGCAAAAAAAATCCAATGTAAATCGAAGCAGTCTATTACAGTACTTGTACTCTATATTGAAAGAGGATTACTGCTAAAAATGAAACATAGAAAAACATTATTTTAGAAATTCATGTTTGAAACTGCTTTTCAAACTGTTTAACCAGCTTTGGTAATGATGGCAGTGGGTAATAACAATTGACAAAATATATTAATGTCTATTAAAAACAGTGTATGTATATTTTTGCACCAAAGGTAAATAACATGATTATTGAATGAAATATTAATTTTAGAATTGAAAATACCAATAAAAACAAGTAAGATCATGTTTAACAACTTTCTGTGCATTGTTCTATTGATACAACATAATAATATCCTTTCACCTTTAGAAAAAAATATATAGCGAATGTACAACAAATGCAAATTCTCCTCACAGCAGAAGGAACTATTGAGGTGCTTTATTGTTACATAAACAATACTCATGCCTTAATAAGGATCTGGATCTACTGCAATTTCTCCATTGCCACAATAGATCTACAATGGATGCAATCTCACTGGCTCTCCACTTGGCTTTCAGTCATCTGGACCATATTAATACCTACGTCAGGCTACTGTTTACTTATCACAGCCCAGCATTCAACGCTATCATATCCTCTGAACTTGAGTTCCTCATCGGGAGACCACAGTCAGTGCAGATCAGAAATAACATCACTTCGCTGACAATTAACACTAACATACTTCAAGGATGTGTGCTTAGCCCATTACTCTACTGCCTCTACACATACAACTATGTGGCTGGGCACAATTCAGCTGCTATCTATAAATTTGCTAAAACAACTATTGCTGCCAGAATTTCAGATGGTGTCAAGGAGGTATGCGGGAGATCAGTTGGTTGAGTTGTACCACAGCAACAGCTTTGTACACAGTGTGAGTAAGACCAGGGAATTGATTGTGGTCTTTAGGAAGAGGAAGTCAAAGGTTTGTACATCAGTCCTCATCGAGGGACTAGCAGTGGAAAGGGTCAGCATTTTCAAGTTCCTGGGTGTCAACATCTCTGAAGATCTATCATGGGCCCAACATTTTGATGAAATTACAAAGAAGGCTTGACAATGCTGACATTTCATTTGGAGCTTGAGGAGGCTTGGTCTGTCACCAAAGACGCTTACAAATTTCTATAGATACACTGTGGAGAGCATTCTAACTGGTCGTATCAGCAGCTGGTATGGAGGTGCCACAGCACAGGATCGGAAAAAACTGATTCTGATTCTGAAAATAAGAAACAATAATGCTTTCCAACAAAGATATTTACATTAACTTCAGTTGTAATGAGCAAACACAGTACCTTATTCACTCATGAACTCTCATTCTGTTTCTGAGGTAGTTTGATGATCCTTTTGGTCTGCTATTTGTCTTCTCAGATCTATTGTTTTCTTTTGCTGTGTTAATATTAGTGTCTTCCTGAGAACTCTGAAAAGTTTATTTTTCACATCTGCTGCACCTTTGGTGATGAGTTACAGCTATGAGCTTGTGGTCACAGATCCACACTGGTCCTTCTCAGAGGTGTTCCTTGTTCTACCTGGATCTGGTAAGAATGTGGAGCAACTTCCTCTTGTACATATCCTCGCATGGACCATGAGCCCGAATCGTGATCTCAGGTTCACATTTGATCTCCAGGCTTCGGGACCTGTAGGCTTCTCACAGTCTTGTCGAGATACCATTTCTGTTTTTCTTTCTCTTTCTCTTTAGCCAATTTGACCTCGTATGCCACTTTAGGTAACCACAAGTTTTTGTACACTGAAAGTGTAGTGCATATGCATCGACCCATCAGAATCTGATTTGATGAAAGTCCAGTTTGCAATGGCACACTTCTGTAAATTACATTTTCCTCACCAAGATGCCCTTCTTGCATCTCCTGTAATACTTCCTTATGTATTTCTTTTATTTTTTTCATCTGACCCTGCTGCTTTCCTAATCTGCTCTGTTCTATCAGGAGATACTGGAAGGGAGGTGACAATCATGTCAACATAAGCCTGTATACAGTATATGTACTATCCCCTTCTTTTCTTCACTTTTTTTTCTTGTCAACTGCTCGAGTCTTCACATCAACAGTAAATATATACTTTCCCGATGTGTAGATCTTTTTCACATCATATTTCTGCAGCCTTATCAACATGAGCCATATCCTCATGGGACAGTCATTCAGTGGTTTGGACAGAATTGAGACCAAAGAATTATAGTTGGTCTCCACTTCAAAATCTTCACCATAGATGTAGTGATGGAACCTTTCACATGGATAAGTGGTGGCGCAAAGCTCTTTCTCTCTGGCTTTTGCACTTGTTAAAGCCCTTGATGCATAGGCAACAGGTTTCCATGTGTCATCATGCTGCTGTAGTATTAATGCTCCAAGGCCATGCTGGAATGCATCAGCCAAGATCCTAGTACACCTTCATGGATCATAGAACTACAGCAAGGGTTCTTCGATTAGAACTTGTTTCTGCCTGTGGAAACACTCTTCTTGTTTGTGAGAATAAATCCATGCATTTCACTGCTCAAGGAATAACCTAAGTGGTGCAGACACAGTTGACAGATGGGCGAAGAACTTGGCCAGGTAAGTCATCATCCCCAAGAAAGGTCTCACCTTCTCTTTGAGATGTTAGCACTAATTTATTTACAGGACAATGCAGTCATGGCTTCAGCCTGACCTGAGCACGTGCGACCTGCTCGCCAATGTCACCGCCAGTTCTGGGTGAACCGCTCGCATTTCTCACTGGGAACTGCAGTTCAGTATTATGGACACACAAAATAACACAGTGCAGACACTGTCACAACTTCAGCAACAGTTATTTGTTTCCAGTTTCTATGGCTAATGCTGGCATATAATACTGAGATATTATCTCTGATATTGCAGTTGTTAGCTGGGTAAATTCTGCATGAGTTCTCATCTAAAAAACTTGAAAACTCAAAACATATTTAGCTAGCTGTTATATGATACCATTTGCTAAATTTCTTGCAATCACCAACATTAAATAATATCTGATATAAAGAAAATGCAGAATTTGAAATAGGCAATAGAAATACCACTAACAAATGCATACTATTGCACTCACTATGTGAATGCATGTATAGGCATATTCTTTTAAATCAGAAAATATACTGTAGCCCTGTTTATAGTTTATTCCCAGCATATGACATTACTAGCATCCATTAGTATCTTTTATTGCCCTGAGAAGATTTTGGTTGTCTTTGCCATTTGTACACAGTCTTGTTGTATTCTCACATCAGAAAAAAATGGTTAGATCTCTCACATCAATAGACAGACAAATATCACTCGCTTAGGGCTACCACAATTGGCCATGTCTCTTTTCCTGAATGTGGTCACATACTGAACAACTTGGCATCCTTTACCCTTTCCAAATGAAGGAGATATGTTCACATGTTCTCTGCATTAAAATTTTAGCCTTGTTTTGGTGCATAATCACAGATTTTAACTGGTCCACTGGGCTTTGTGTCATAGGTGGTTTTGACAGCACTGATTACACTGGAAAACAAATTTCAAAAGTGTTGCTTCCTTAGAATTATTTTGTTTATGATAGATTGGTTGAAGTTGAACACACATATAATTTTAGGCTACTTGTAACATGTAGGAATTTGGACAAACAAGAAATAACATTTATTGAAAATAATTTATTTAATTATGTAACAGTGCTGATGCTTTGCAATGGTTCAACATAATCTAAAGTGTTTTGTTGATGACTTTCAGTTGTATTCAGTGTCTGAGGCTTCTCACATGAGTGTCCAGCTATAATCAGCTAACATTGATGAATTCCAGTTGTCCTGATACCGTTTCTCCATGATCACAATGTCCTGGTCAAACTTTTCACCATGCTCATCACTCACAGCAGCAAGGTTTGCAGGGAAACTGTCTTAATGGGAATACAGAAAATAAATCTTTAGCGACATGTTGCACTTCATGGTTTTGTATGTTTGAAGCATGTTGTCAACCAGCTGCACTGAATTTGGTGCCCTGTAGTTGCTGAGAAAATTTTCAATAACATCCTTAAATGCCTTCCATGCTATCTTCTCCAGTTCCACTAGACGTTCTTTGAATTGTCTGTCATTGATAACCGGTTTGCTTTGTGGACCAACAAAAATGACTTACTTAATCTTGGTGTCAATTATTCTAAGTTGCATTATGAATTAAAATAACAAGTATCAGCGATTTTAAAAAAAGTGGTGTGAGATAGCAAAACTCCATGGTGATTTTCATGGTCAATAGTCCGAAAATGGTAAGATACACTCGAAGGTATTCAGGAAGCAAAATCTTTGCTATCCAGTGTTATCAGTCATTTATTGGCTCTTCTGCATTTTTGCATCAACCTTCTGTTTTAGGTCACAATATTTTTTGTGGGACCTCTGCATTCAAATGTTCATTGTTCTGCATCTGTTCTGTCTTATGACATAATGATGCTTTCAGTTGAATAAGATCTTGAGTTTACTTAGCTCTTGAATCTCCTGGTGAGTCTCAGTATTTTCTGAATGTGAGGCCAAGATATTTCACAGGTGCAAATGAAAGTGGACTTCAGGGCAGATCATCTGCGTGTGGTTTCTGTTGGCTTGGAGTTCTCAGCCTCTCTGCAATGGACTAACTGAGCGGAGATCTTTTTTTTTATCAATTCTTAGATTAGATTTTCCTTTAGCAATGCTTTTGTTGCCATCACTGTTTCAGCCTTCTAACCACCAGGACTCTGGTTGTATACAACCATCTAAGTGTGGTGATTAGTTACAAAGGGTTCATTAGTTACCTCAGAAGTAAATCCTCCTCAGCCTTGGAGGTTGCCTAAGGAAACAAAGGTAAAAAGTACTGGAGTCATGTAGAGAACTACAAGAATACTTGGTTAAAGAAAGATACAGACCTGTTAGTTTTTTTTCCCCTAAAACCCAACAGCTTCAAAGTCACTTGAATAACTGTTACTTAAACACTGTATGATTTCAAATGATCAAGGTAATGAAAACGATCATTTAAACATTAGGCTATATTACCCTAGCTTTAATTTATTTAGGTGAGATTTCCTTTTTGATAAATTATGTAACAGTCTGGTTATTTACACTTCAATCTCTTGAATATCATTCAGAATTACAACTGACCGATGGCTTTAGCTTTTATTACTAAAGTGATATTTTCACTGATCCATGTAAGGAAACCAGTGTTTGATTGATTAATGGGAGGGAATAACTTTGTTAGTTCTCATCTGATTATCTGAGTGGATTAGTATTATTAATCTAGCTCAACACTTGCAGGATAAAAATGGAAGCATCTCATTTGCAAAACCAAAAAATAATGGATTGATTGAGATTGAACATATAATACAGATCTCAATGGAATTTTCTCAGTTTCCATACCACTGTAAAAGGTAGTGCGTCACATCACAAACCGGAAGAAGTTTGCAACTGACCACTTTTAGTGCCCATGAGATTTCACATAGTCTTTGAGCTTCATTTAAAAGACAAATGATGAAGCAAATGGCAATGCAATGAGATATTGCTGACATGAGTGATATTTTATTTTTCCCTTTGAGTTTGTATTGTATTGGTAAAGAAATACTTTACATATGTTGAACAGGTATGACTGGGGATATTTTGTAGTGGTGCTGCTGCAAGAGAGTTTTTGATTATGAAAATTATGATTGCTGTTGCTTTTAGTTCCTAATGTAACATTTAAAGTTCAAAATCCAAAGTGCATTGATTGTCAAAGTACATATATGTCACTATATATAAAACTGAGGTTTATTTTCTTGTGGACTTACTCAATAATTCCATCAAATAATAACCATAACAGAATCAATTCAAGACAACACCAACTTGGGTGTTTAAGGACTATGCAAAAGACACCAAACGGTGCAAATACAAACAGAAAGAAATAATCATAATAAATAAATAAAGGACAAAAATTTAGAACTTGAGATGAAGAGTCCTTGAAAGTGATTTCAAAGGTTACAGGAACATATCAATGATGGGGCAAGTGAAGTTGAATGAAGTTACCTGCTTTGGTGTAAGACCCTGATGGTTGAGAGGTAAAAACTCTTCCTGAAATTGGTGGTATGATTCCTGAGGCTCCTTTATCTTCTTCCTGATGGCAGCATCAAGAAGAGAGCATTTCATAGATGGTGAGGATCTCTGATGATGGATGCTGCTTTTCTGCAACAGCGTTTCATGTAGATGTGTTCAACGATGACCTGTGATGGACTGGACCGTATCCACTTTTTTTTGGATTTTCCATTCAAGGACATTGGTGCTTCCATACCAGGCTGTGATGCAGCCTGTCAGTATGCTCTTCATCACACATCTATAGAAGTTTGTCAAAGTTTTAGATGTCATGTTGAAACTTTGCAAACTCCAAAGGAAGTAGGGGTGCTGTCATGCTTATTTTGTAATTGCACTTAAGTGCTGGGCCCAGGACTGGTCCTCTGAAATATAACAACCAGGAATTTAAAGTTGCTGATTCTCTCCACCTCTGATCCTTTAATGACAACTTGCTCATGGACCTCTGGTTTCTTCTCCAGAGGTCAATAATCAGCTCCTTGGTCTTGTTCCCTTTGAGTAAGAGATTGCTCTTGTGACACCACTCATGCAGATTTTCCTTCTTATTTTGCTGATTCATCACCTTCTTTGATTCGGCCAACAACAGTGGTGTCATCAGAATTTTTGATACGGCTTTGGAGCTGTGCTTAGCCACACCATCATAAGTGTAAAGCCAGAAGAGCTGGGGGCTGAGCACGCAGCCTTGTGGTGCAGGTGTGCAGATGGAGTTTGTGGAGGAGAAGCTGTTGCTAATCCAAATTGACGGGGGTCTGCAAGTGAAGAAATCAAGGACCAATTGCACAAGGAGGTATTAAAGTCAGGGTCTTGAAGCTTGTTAATTAGTCTTGAGATGATGATAGTATTGAATGCTGAGCTGTAGTTGATAAAGAGCATCCTGATGTATGCATCTTTGTTGTCCGGATGTTCCATAGTTGACTGCTTTTCAAGTACAAAAGCTTCCTATTGAGCAGACATTCTTTTTATTAAACTAATTGTAAAACACTTAAAATAGCTGTACAGCAATGACTTTTAGAAATAACCTCCTAGAAAAAACAGCATTGATGATTAAATATAGTTTAAAGCACTCCTCCACACTTAAAGCATTCTCAGAATTATTACTTTATAGTTTCTGTTATCCAAACACCCTGTGAACTGTCCAGCTTTCTATAATTGATCGAAATTCTTTACTCCTGTAGAAAATGGTCCAAACAGTAATATAAAAAGTGACCTTTTATTAAACATAAGCTGAACGCACCATTGCCTTGATTTAACAGTTCCTTTCAAGGCTGAATTCACAGCACCAAATCTTTACAAGTCTTGCTATCTTTGAGTTCCATATCATTACTGTTGAAATAGTCAATTATGGTATTTCCTGATGGTTTAACTGCAGGACTGTGGGAAAAATAAAACACTGAAAAAGAGGCAATGCATGCACAGCAAAGGTTGTCAGAGGTTTCTATTAAAAATAACTATTCTGGTTGATGTTCAGTTTAAATTGGAAATGTGATTTAATTTAAATAGTGATATTTCCAAATAATGGTGTCAGGTTAAAAACAAAATTCAAAGCAAATGTTTTCAGAGTGAAATCAGCAGAACAGACTGCAGCATAATGCCAGCTTTCAAAATAACAATCAAACTCTATTATATTCATAGTTTCCAAGGACTTCATAGACATTTCCATATGTTTTTATAAATGTATCTGATACAAACCACATTTCATAGTGAAAATAAGATTGGAAATTGGTCATTTCTTTTTCCAGTAGCTGTATGGATTTCAGTTTTCATTTATGAAAACATTTATGCTTTATTCCATAATCCCATAAAATGTTGGTTCACTGCAGTTAACGTCCAGAACATTCAGTAGCCATTGCTTCATATTTTTAGAATTATACTTTTAAAAATAAGCACCAGTAACTATTTGCCTCAAGAAAACCTTTATCAAACTGAATCCAGATGTAACTATTTAGGATTCCATGCATTTCACAAGCTTCACAATTATTCGATTTAATGTCACTAGTTTCAAAATATGATCTCAAAATTTGCTCCAGCATGGCACTGTATGAGCAGGTCTGGCTGTCTTCCTTTTTAAGCCCGTTGTGTGTTTGCACTTCTTATTCTTGACCTTGCATTATATTTCCAGCTCCCAGTTTTAAAATAGTAAATGAAGTAATTGCACTTACAGAGCATACCCTTGGACCTTGGATCACACTGATTCTTGTTTTTGATGTAGTTGTGACCATAATGTGAAAAACATGGAAGCTGATTAGTGCACGTTCTCACAATTATGAAATAGTGACTTTCAATGTTGATTGAGGGATATACAGTATATTCACTTAGACAGTGGGGTTAACAGTCCAGTTTGTCTTTGGAACAGTACCATAACATCCTTTGCATCTACCAGGAGAAGCAGGTAAAATCTAATGCCACATCCAAGTGCAGTGTCTCCAAATACAATGTAACTTTGTTCTTTGTCATGACTTTTTCTACTACATCTCAACTTCAAGATGATAGTAAATTCACACTTGTATCCTCAGAGTGGTAAACTGTCTAAAAAGGCTTCATTTCACATTTATTATAACATGGTTTTCTACAAATTTCTCATGAGATAGTGTAACATTTATAAAGATCATTTAGCCTCTGTTAATGCTTTGAACTACCTGTTCAATGAGAAAAATTACACTAATCTAACTACAGTAACTTGCAAAGTTCCTATCTTCAGCATGAAACCAATATTATTTTCTGTAATAAAGATAGAAAACACTGGAGAAACTCAGCAGTTCAGGCAGCATATTGGTAAGAGAAATGTTTCATTTTGGGTTTGTGACCCTGCATCGGAACTCAGAAAGGGAAAGGCGCAAATTAGTATTTTAGTAGGAGAGAAGGTAGGGGAAGAGTGTGTGGTATAGCAGAAATATATAAGACACTATCAATCAAAATATCTTAATGGCAGCAGAAGTTTATGTATCAAACACTCTTATATCTACATATTAATACATCAATCAAGAAATCTTCAGTTTGTATTCAGCTCACTCATGCATTATCAGAACTAAAATCTAGACACGCGTTTAAAATTTTATTTAAATGGTGGAAACAAATGTACATTGCCAGAAGTTAATGGAGAGCCAGGTCATTGATCGACGGACTAATCTATGACTTTAAATAGTGATCCAGTAAAGTGGACATCTGTACTTATATTTAGGTGATATGGGTTAAATTAAAATTTATGTTTGATCATACAATCAATGTTAAAATAAAACCTAACAGCAATAGTTCAAAGTAAAGCAAAAGAGTTCTTATTTTTAGTCATGTTATGTCCCTGAGACAACACCATTAAGATGGATTATTTGGTTATTATTTCACTGTGATTTGGGAGGCCTTGTTACTTACAGAACTGGTGGTTGTAGTAAAGATTCAAAGTACTTCATTCGCTAGAAAGCACTCCGAATGCTGTGATTGTGAAAAAGCACAAATACAATTTCCCTCTTTTTGACTGGTGTAGTTTCAGTGATACAGTTAAGTGCTCCTCTGCAGCTGGCATGGCATTCAAATTCACTGTGTGTCAAATATATTGTCAAACTTACTTCCTTTTGTGGAAATTTGAGCAGTTGCCTTGCTTCCTGTGCTCCATTACAGAACACACCAGGCTACCCAGGATTAGTGAACTTTACTTCATTGTGTCATTTTGCCATTCCTTCCAAACAACCATCGGCTCTGTGATTTCAGCGCTGACAGTAGAACAAATGTAACAGTTAAAGTGCACATTAGCTGATTATGCATTTTGAATGATAGAGGGAAACTTCAATGTTCCTTATCAGCATGAGAACATTAGCATTCCAATTGAATTACTTGAAATTATAAGTTTAAATCATCATTAACATAGAAGAATTTCACACAACCACATTACAAATGCATTGACATGGGAAATCACTAATTATTGAAGTGATCTGTAATTGCAATTCGGTGAAATATATTTCTGTTAAAAGTATACTTCTTGGAGGAATTATGTATAATAAAATAGTGCATTGTGTTTTGTGGGAAGATTAATAATTGTTGGTATGCAGAGGATCATATTGAACGTTGGCAGAGAAAAGGTTTGCCAATGTGTTTATCTTCTGTGTAAAACATCAGCCTGTAAAGCAGAAGATGATGCTGATGTGGTCTAGCAATAAACATATTAAACATACGTCTCTGTCTGTATTATGTGATGGCATTATGAATTGTTTTCTGAAGAGCATATTTCTAAAAATAATTCCTAACTTCATCACATGAAGTTCACAAACTTATCCTACTCTACAGACTTCAGTGCACAGATGTTTTATTTAACGATTTAGCTGCAAAGTGTTAAAGAATGACTGTTAAAGCTCCGCAGGGATGAAATAAGAGTTAAAAAATACCAGTGATATGGACTTAAAGAAAGGAGTAGAGCAGTTCACACATAATAGAGTGGGAAAAAATGCCAAGGGATTAAAATATGACCTGTGGGAAACAAGACTTGTTTGGAGCTGCTGCAAGACCAGCTTGTGTGAAAGGTCTTGCTTTTATTTTCTGGTTAATCTACTTACAGATGGACTTAACAAAAGGTCAAGTAGAATGAGGACACCTGTTGACCTGCTTTTATTCCATGGAATTGACAAGCAGGTCCAGTTCAAGTTTGATGCATTGGTTTCAACTCTTTAATATGAATAGACCTTCCCTTTATTGCCTCCAATTGAATCGGACCACTGACTTTTCCCTGACTACAGTCAATGCCATTTTGTGCTCAGCTCGAGGAGGCTTAATTCAACTACTTATGTTCATATACCATCTAGGCCATTTTACAGAAAAGAAAATAGATAAAACGTTTCAAAGGGGAAAGAATAAAATTCAAGTGGTGAAATGGCAAAGGTGATTAAAAATTTGATCATGAATATGGGATTTGATGCTTTTTAGAGTTGAAAAGTCTAGGTTAGATATGTTGGAGAGTACAACCTGCCTCAAAGTGTCAATCCAACAACAAAGAATGCAAAGAAAACCAGTATACAAAAATGACGAGTGCAGGAAGGACTTTTACTTCTCTGAAGTTCGTTAATTCATCCAATGTTGAGAACATTATTTATAAGGTTGTCTCTAGATTGGATTACTCCATGCATTCCTGGCCCAGTTTCCATTTTATTCCTCCATAACCCAAACTCTTCCAGTTCTCTGCGACCGTTGTCCAAACTTAAAGTAAACCCAATTAGTCCAGCATCTCTGTAATCACTGATCTGCACCTTCAAAACCATATGCATCATGTCCAGACTCGCCCCTTTGTTATTCCATAATCTTCTCCAGCATTATAAAAACAATTGTATTTTATTGCACATTTCCAATTTCAGTCATTCAGCGATTTGCAGCCATGTATTCAACAACCTGGAGCCAACATTCTGGAATTGCCAATCCAAACCACTCCTTTGTAGCTCTCTTTCCTCCTGTAAGACATGCCTATCTCTTTCATTATGTTACGCTTTTATAGACAATAGACAATAGGTGTAGAAGTAGACCATTCAGCCCTTCGAGTCTGCAGCGCCATTTTGAGATCATGGCTATCAATTACTATCAATACCAGGTTCCTGCCTTGTCCCCATATCCCTTGATTCCCCTATCCATAAGATACCTACCTAGCTCCTTCTTGAAAGCATCCAGAGAATTGGCCTCCACTGCCTTCTGAGGCAGTGCATTCCAGACCCCCACAACTCTCCGGGAGAAGAAGTTTTTCCTTAACTCTGTCCTAAATGACCTACCCCTTATTCTCAAACCATGCCCTCTGGTACTGGACTCTCCCAGCATCCGGAACATATTTCCTGCCTCTATCTTGTCCAATCCCTTAATAATCTTATATGTTTCAATCAGATCCCCTCTCAATCTCCTTAATTCCAGTGTGTACAAGCCCAGTCTCTCTAACCTCTCTGCGTAAGACAGTTCAGACATCCCAGGAATTAACCTCGTGAATCTACACTGCACTTCTTCTACAGCCAGGATGTCCTTCCTTAACCCTGGAGACCAAAACTGTACACAATACTCCAGGTGTGGTCTCTCCAGGGCTCTGTACAAATGCAAGAGGATTTCCTTGCTCTTGTACTCAATTCCCTTTGGAATAAAGGACAACATTCCATTAGCCTTCTTCACTGCCTGCTGCACTTGCTCATTCACCTTCAGTGACTGATGAACAAGGATTCCGAGATCTCTTTGTATTTCTCCCTTATCCAACTCTACACCATTCAGATAATAACCTGCCTTCCTGTTCTTACTCCCAAAGTGGATAACCTCACACTTATTCACATTAAACGCCATCTGCCAAGTATCTGCCCACTCACCCAGCCTATCCAAGTCACCCTGAATTCTCCTAACATCCTCATCACATGTCACACTGCCACCCAGCTTAGTATCATCAGCAAATTTGCTGATGTTATTTTCTATGCCTTCATCCAAATCGTTAACATAAATGGTAAAGAGCTGTGGTCCCAATACTGAGCCCTGTGGCACCCCACTAGTCACCACCTGCCATTGCGAGAAACACCCATTCACCGCTACCCTTTGCTTTCTATCTGCCAACTAGTTTTCTATCCATGACAATGCCTTCCCCCCGATGCCCTGAGCTTTGATTTTACCCACCAATCTCCTATGTGGGACCTTATCAAATGCCATCTGAAATTGTTATATGTGACATTTCCTCTACTCCAGAACTCAGGGATACTGTAAATTGTAATAAATGATTGGCCATTTAAGGCAGAAACACGGAGAACGTGTCTCTCTCAGAGGGTTGTGAGTCGTTAGAAAACTCTTTCTCAAAAGGCAGTGAAAGCTAACTCTTTGAAAATGTTTAGGGTGGGTTAGATTGTTTCCTGATAAACCAGATAGTAAACTGTTGGCAGGTCTGGTGGGAATGCAGAGTTGAAATAATTACATCAGCCAGGATCTTACTAAGTAACAGAAGAGGGTTAAAGAGCTTTGCTACTTGCATGTACAAATGTTCATTTAATATCTTATTACGAGCCTTGCAACATAATGGGTCCATATAAATGAAAATTGTTGGTATTACACATAAGATTTGACCAATCTGTGAAGAGGGAAATTAATATGCTAAATGTGGGGATAATAGATTTTGTGAGGACAATGAATCTGGAAAGAGATGGAAATCATGTGTGGAATCAGAGATCATTTCTAAATAAGCTGGAACTTGTGGATGTGAATAGTGGAGGCCTGGTTTTAAGAAAAAAAAAACTTTTTAATCATCAATACAATGAAATACAGTACAGATCATGGTGTGACTGAGGGTAATGTTGCGATGAGAAAGTTAGTGGTCTTGGCAAGGGATTTGATACACTAGAGTTTGAAGCTTAGCTTGAGTGAACACAGGTTTCACTGGATTTGCACATGGCCAGGAAACAAAAAAGGTGAAAGTAAATTTATTATTAGAGTACATATAAGACACCATATACTACCTGAGATTCATTTCCTTGCGGGCATTCATAGCAAATATAAAGAAACTCAATGGAATCAATTAAAATGCATACAAGATGGACAAACCAACTAATAAGCAAAAGACAACAAACAATACAGATACAAAAAACCAAAATAATGATAATTATAATAAATAAATAAGTGATAAATCTTGAGAACATGTGATCCATTGGTGGTGGAAGCAGTTTGGTGTTGGGGTAAGAGTGAAGCTAGATGGTAGAGTGATATTAATACGCAGCAGCCTCTCCAGACTCTGGATTGGGGATTGCCAAACGTAACTTGGATTTTCTGGTGTAGTCTGTTTTGTCATATGCTTTTGTGATATCATTCCGGGAGAACATTGTCTCATTTTTTAACTTCATTGCATTTGTGGTTTCTAAATGACAATAAACTGAATCTGAATCTGAAGTTATCCCCTTTTGTTCAAGAGCCTGATGGCTGAGGGGTAATAACTGTTGTTGAATCTGGTGGTGTGGGTCTTGTGTCTCGTTCCTGAAGTCATCAATGAGAAGAGAGCATGGCCTTGATGATGGATGCTGCTTTCCTGTGACAGCGCTCCTTGTAGATGTGCTCAATGGTGGGGAGAGTCCATAATTAGTCCATAACATAATCTGTTATGGACTAATTTTGTTGGCATTTTCATTCAAATTCATTGCTCTTTCCATACCAGGCCATGATGCAGCCAGTCAGTATACTCTCCACCATGTCAAAGTTTCAGACATCTTGCCGAACCTTCGCAAGCTTCTAAGGAAGTAGAGGCTCTGCCAAGCCTTCTTTGTAATGGCATTTACATGGACATTAAATGCAGAGGGAAGAGGAGAGAGAGTACACGAATGTTCAGTAGGGTGCAACTAATCATGTCTGAGAACATATTTATTTTTTTCATGTAGCAGCAAGTCAAGTTGACGGGAGGAATAGCTAGCAGCCAGGTTGGAAAATAGGTCACATGATCAAAACAATTTAGAAACAAGGAGAATTGAATTGTTGAAAGCCACCTCTAGATATTATAATCATTACATGATTAATATGCTGTCAGTGGCCACTTTATTAGATACACTGGTGCTCCTGCTCATTAATGCAAACATCGAATCAGTCAATCATGTCCCAGCAGTTCAATGCATAAAAGCATGCAGATGTGGTCATAAGGTTCATCTGCTGTTCAGACCAAGCATCACACTGGGGAAGAAATGTGATCTAAGTGTCTTTGATGATGGAATGATTGTTGATGCCAGACGGGATGGTTTGGGTATCTCAGAAACTGCAGATCTCCTGGGATTTTCAATCACAACAGTCTTCAGATCTTACAGAGAATGGTGCAAAAAACAACAAAAAAAACAGTAAGCAACAGTTCTATGGGAAAAAAATGCCTAATTAATGAGAGAGGTCAGGGTACAATGGTCAGACTGTTTGAAGCTAACAGGAAGGTGACAGAACCTCAAATAACCATGTGTTACAACAGTACAACATCTCTGAACACTCAACACGTTGAAACTATGAGTGGATGGGCTACAGCAACAGAAGACCATGAACATTCACTCAGTGGCCACTTTAATAGGCATATGTAATACCAAATAAAGTGGTCACTGAGTGAATATTAAGGAAGATAGTGCCCTTCCCCAGTGATACAGTATGCACCGCATGCTTCACTACAGTCCAGAAAGCATTAACTGGTGATCTGAGTTGGATTCATGAAAGGTTGTACCATCTAGTTATGTGGTCTATGTTAACATGAACAAGTACTGGAAATCCCAAAAGAATCATTTAAGTGATCAGATTCTATTTCAATGTAAACACACTTGAAGCCAAGCCTCTGTTTACAGTGATATGCTTTTAAGCTTCACTTTATTGACTTCACCCCTCCTCTTTCCAAAACAGAAGAATACACTTAATGAAAATGTTATAACAGTCTTATTGTAACTTTACTGAACTGAAATTGTCAATGTTTTAGGCACTTCTCCGATTGATTTCCACCAATGATATACAACTGGAATACAATATTCATGAAAACCCTACTTCAAAAATTTGAAAAAGTAATAAAGTTAAATTTTTAGTCACTGGAAATGTTTTGCTTAACAGCATTCATTTCTTTTGCATAATATTGGCAATAAAAAACCTGGGCAGAAACAATGCACATGAAAATGTAACACCAGCAGTGAACTATCCTGTTTGGAAGCTCTGACCAAGCGTTGCCAGAAATCAAAGCAAGAAGCAGAAAAATCCGTATCAACTTTCTTGAAACTATTGGTGCAGTCTGGGTGACTCTTTCCCAAATGCACACAGCTATATGTAACAACTGTTAAATATGACACTTTATAAAAATGACAGTTTACAGATATCAAAGGCCTTAACCCACAGCTGTGTGATATGTTGCATAACAAGATCAACCTACTTAATTGGATAGCTTTCATGGATGACCTTGCTGACAGCTCCTGCAGGTGCCAAAATACTAGCATCACAATTAATATTCCCAGATTAAAGAAAGGTTTAAAGGTAGCATGTCAGCTGTGCCACCCGGAATAAAACTGCTGACATCTAATATAAATTGATTCTTCTCATTCACCCCAAGTTTAAAAATCAGAAGATGTTGTTGACAAAGTTTTATTAGACTAAGTTTCTGTTCAGGTTAAAATTGGTAAAAATGTGAATTCTATTTCTGGTATAAGTGACAGGAAAGCAGAATTCCACTGGTGGCTGTAGAAAGAATCGGAGAATTATACAGATGGACTTGGGAAAATCAAGTTGGTGCAGGATGCCAAGACAGGGAATTTCTGGAAGGGGATTGAGTATTCTGAATTGGGTGTTGTGCAATGAACCAGAATTGATTAGAGAGCTTAAGGTAAAAGAACCCTTAGGGGAGGTGATCATAAAATGATCAAATTCAACCTGAACTTTGAGAAGGAGAAACTAAAGTCTGGTGTTTCAGTATTACAGTGGAGTAAATAGAATTACAGGGGCATGAGAGAGAAGTTGGCCAGAATTGACTGGAAAAGAAAACTGGCAGGGATGAAAGCAGAGCAACAATGGCTGGAATTTCTGGAAGCAATTCAGAAGGTACAGGATATATATCCCAAAGAGGAAGAAGTACTCTAAAGGCAAGACGATGGAACCATGGCTAACAAGAGAAGTCAAAGCCAACATAAAAGCCAAAGAGAGGGCATATGATAGAGCAAAAATTCGTGACATGTAAGCAGATTGGGAAGCTTTTAAAAACTAACAGAAGGAAACAAAAAAACTAATTAAGAAGATAAAGATGGAATACAAAAGTAAGTGAGCCAATAATATGAAAGAGGATACCAGAAGTTCCTTCAGATACATAAAGTGTAAAAGAGAGGTGAAAGTGGATATCAGACTGCTGTAAAACGATGCTGGACAGTTAGTAATGAGGGCCTATGAAATGGTGGAAGAAATGAGTAAGTATCTTGCATTTGTGGAAGACACTGGTGGTATGGTGGAAGTTCCAGGTTTCAGGAGTCATGCAGCATGTGAATTTACCATTACTAGAAAGAAGGTTCTTGGGAAACTGAAAGATCTGAAGGTAGGTAAGTCACTTGGACAAGATGTGTATGCTCCAGGGATTTATAATTGCTGTCTGAAGAGATTATGGAGGCATTAATAATGATCTATCAAGAATCACTAGATTCTGGAATGGTTCCGGAAGATTGGAAAATTGCAAATTTTCTTCTTTTCAGGAAGAGAGAGGAACGGAAGAAAGGAAACTATAGGCCAGTTAGTCTGAGCTTGTAGGAGTTGATTTTTAAGGATGATGTCTCAGGGCACTTGGAGCTCATGGTCAAATAGGCCATAGTCAATATGGTTTCCAAAAGGGAAAATCTTGCCTGATAAATCTGTTGGAATTTGAAGAAATAACAAGCAGGATAGAGAAAGGAGAATAGGTTGATGTTATGTACATAGATTTTCATTAGGACTTTGACAAGATGGCACACATGAGGCTAAACAAGCTATGAGCCCATGGTATTACAGGAAAGACTCTAGCATCAATAAATCAATGGCTGATGGGCAGGTGGCAAAGGGAGCCTTTTCGGGTTGGCTGCTGGTGGTTAGTGGTATTCCAAAGGGGTCTGTGTAGGGAGCGATTCTTTTTATGTTATAGGACAATGATTGAATCTTGGAATCGATAGCTTTGTTTCAAAGTTTTCAGATGATATGAAGCTTGGTGGCAGGGCAGGCAGTTTTGAGGAAGAAGTAAAGCTATGGAAACACTGAGACAGATTAGGAGAATGGGTAAAGAAATGGCCAATGGCATAGTCACAAACAAGAAAATCTGCAGATGCTGGAAATCCCAACAACACACACAAAATGCTGGAGTAACTCAGCAGATCAGGCAGAATCTATGGAAAAAAGTGCAGTTGACATCTCAGCCTGAAACGTCAACTGTACTTTTTTCCATAGATGCTGCCTGACCTGCTGAGTCCCTCTAGCATTTTGTGTGTGTTGGTTCAATAGAATACAGTATTGGGAACTGTGTGGTCATACACTTTGCTAGAAGAAATGAAAGGGTTGACTAGTTTCTGAGTAAATACAAACAACTGAGGAGCAAAGGGAGTTGTGACTCCTTGTGCAGGATTCCCTAATGATTAATTGCAGGTTGAATTTGTGGTGAGGAAGGCAAATGTGATGTTAGTATTCGTTTCAGCAGAACTAGAGTATTAAAGTAAAGCTGTAGTGTAGAGACTTTATAAAGCACTGGGTGATGCCTCACTTGGAGTATTGTGAGCAGGTTTGAGCCCCGTATCTTAGAAAGGATGTGCTGAAACTGGAGAGGGTTCAAATGAGGTTAATGAAAATGATTCCAGGTTTGAATGGCTTTTCATATGAAGAGAGTCTGATGGCTCTGGGCCTGTATTCAGTAGAATTCAGAAGAATGATGCGTGACTTAATTGAAACCAATCGAAAAGTGAAAAGCTTTCATTGAGTCGATATAGAGGGGATGGTTCCTCTGGTGGGATAGTATAAGACCAGAGGACACAGCCTCAGAATAGAAGGATGTCCTTTTTAGAACAGAGATGATGATGAATTTCTTTAGCCAGAGAGTGGTGAATCTGTGGAATTCACTGCCACAGGAAACTGTGGAGGCAAAGGCAGATTTTGATAGCTTAGATTTTTGATTGGTTAGGGCTTGAAAGGACACAGGGAGAAGGCAGGAGAATGGTGTTGAGAAGATAATTGGATTAGCCATGATGAAACGGCAAATCTTTGGGCCAAATGGCCTAATTCTGTTGCTTCATCTTATGGATTTATGGTCTCATGGTGATGTTAGGTGAGCACTTAAAGAACCACTAAGCAACCAAGAAAAAAATGTTGTCCCCAGGGTGAGCAGCCATTATCTGCAATGCATTTCCTGCAAAGTTGGTGGTAACGTAATCAACATTAACTTCCAAAAGGGGATTAGAAAAAGCAAATAAACAATGCAAAAGCTATAGAGAAGGAATGAGGAAATTGGAATAAATAGCAGTTCTTCTGAGAAGCCAACACTGTATACAGGGATTGTAGCCCCTTTCCTTCCACTGACTCCATGACAATAAATCTATTCTCTAAATAATAATCTGCACAGAGTATATTTCACATTTTGTGTTAGTTTGAATTCAGTTACATGTGCTTTGACCAAACATCCAACTACACTAATCAGACCATGCTGATATATGTTAATTGATAAGTTACTTATTTAACTAGATTTATGGATTTGCAGATGTCCGATAAATAAATCACTGATTTCTCTGAAATATCATTGTAATTTTTATTTCAAAATCCGAAGTTCAAAGTACATTTATTATCAAAGAATGTTTGCTATATACAAGGTTGAGATTTGTCTCCTCACAGGCAGCCACAAAACAAAGAAACCCAAGAGAACCCATTAAAAACAAAGTCTGTCAAACACCCAATGTGCAAAAAAACAAATTGTGCAATCAATAAAATGTAAGAAAATAACCTTTAAAACTAAAGTTCACAAAATTTGTTTTGCAGCCACAATGCTAGTCATCACTGCAGCGGGCCCAGGAGCCCGTTAGCTGCGGGCCACAGCCTCAGTTCAGTGCAATGATGAGTAAATCTCACCAAGCAGCAAGCTAAACACTACAGCAAGTCTCTTCAGCTAAGGCCAAGCACTGGCTCATTCCTTGCTCTTGGGCCCAGGCCCCTCATATTGATCGTCCTGTATGTGCAACACTGCATTTGCTCTTTCATGAAGTGTTTACTAAGACGTCTTCTTCAAAAAGCACCATATACTGCACAATATGTGTATAAGGATTGAACTTATGAAGAAAGTAGTTTAATGTTTTTTTTAAATTCCAGGTTCTTGCTTCAGCAGAGAATATTATGTAGTATTTTGTTGCTGAGAAAAACCCTAAAAAGTTCCATAAATATTTCTATAAATGTAGAGACAGAACGTTACATGAGAAAAACATTGCAGGAGCACCAGTTTACACCAGGAGACCATCATGCTTAATAAATTACTAGAGTTATGTCTACAAAGCTTGGCTGATGGAGAAAAACCAGGGACACCATCATTTCTAGACAGCACTAAGAAGCCAGTGACATTTGGAGCATTGTGGAATTGATTATTGACATTCTGGGACATTTTTAGTCCTTAAATTGCCCATTTGTGAAAGGGCAATGGATTCTGCTTTTTTAATTTACAGTATATGGTCCTTGACCAGACTGGTTTACAAATGACTATTTCTATTTTCTCTGATAATAGTGTTTGATAAGATAAGTGACTGAAGAAGCCAACGCTGTCAAGTTGTGATGGTTTTTTGGAATGATCAGAACTTTAAGCCCCCCTTATTTTTATTTACTTAAAGTTTGAAATTTGTTCTTCATTTACATCACAGCCAAACCAGGGTTATTAGATTTTCCCAAAAGTTCCCTTTGCTTTTTGAGTCAGCTCTGGGAATTAAGTACCTATTGTGCAGGCACCAGTGGTAACTTGGGTTGTGAAACTGCCGCCACAAGGTTCAGTTGATTCTCCGACTGAGGAGGGCTACTGATTGGCCCTCACAATTTTCCTCTATGTGCTGTCACAGTGGAGTGAATGAGGTAATATCACTGAGATGGTCTGGAACAAAGGGTGGCCCAAAGCCCTGTGACGACCATAGGGCTTCTGTCAGGAGGGAGGAGGAAGGGAAGTGCAATGGGTTGGAATGGGGGTTGATACCAAAAGACCTAAATGATTGCTGAATGAACTGTCGAAAGTCTGTGGACTGGGAGCTGTGAGGGTTGGAAGCCCACTTGATGCTACTCTACCACCTGCTTGGTGGTTTCAAAGGCCACCTGCTGCATGGGACCTCTTTGGAAGGTGGTCTTTTTCCAGGAGACCTATATGGGGCAGTGGGGGTGTCATATCATCATTAAGTGGGGGGTGTGCTGACACCAACAACCCAGGAGCCCCATAAAATGCTGCATCTCCTCTTTGGAGGTGGGCACTGCAGCACCCAAGTACTTGGCCTGATCTGGTATCCCCTAAAGTCTAGAATGCCACTGTAGGTGCAGCAATATGACATTCTGGCTGGGGCCCTGAATTTTATTGGGGTTAATGGGCCAACCCTGCTCTTGCAGGGAGGTGATCACCTTATCCAGGGCCTGCTCCCTGCAGCAGCACTAGGTAGTGGGATACGGAGTAGGTGGGGTCTAACTCTATCTCCAGCAGATCTTGGGGAATTATGTCGTGGCACTAGGTTGGACTGTGAACATGCTCCTGTGGGAATGGCAAAAGTTGTACTGTGTACCCACCCAGGTAAAAGCGAATTGGTTCTGTGACTCTGGACTCAGGGAAATGGAGAAGGCTTTGGCCAGGTCCACTACTGCGTACCAATGCTTCCCCTCCCTACTCGTTATGTCCTCAGTAAGGGTCACCACATCACTGTAGGGGGCAGTGTGTTCTTATAATCCATGGTCATCTGCATCAGCCACACCGGACTATTGTAGCGGGAGGCTGCAGGGTGGAAAACCTGCTCCCACACCAGAGCCTCCACAGTTTCCCAGATTCCTTGGTGCCTCCCAGGAGGCAGTTCGCTTGGTGTTAACTACCATGGTGGGGGAGGGGGATCACAAAAGACCCCCACTTGGGCAATCCCACCGTGCTCTCACCTATGCCACCCTGAAGATAAAACTACCCTTAATTGTCTGTAGGGAGTTACCCTTCCGCACATTCATGCCCAGAATGCAGTTGGGGGAGGCCCCCACCAGGACAGTCGATCTGGTGGCCACCTTGCAGGTGGGGAGAAGAGAGCCCACAAACTCCTCTATTGTAGCCATGGAACCCCACCAGTTATCGTGCTTTGCTGGAATGATGGGGCGCTTGGCACTGGTGTTCACCACAGAAATCCATCACCGTACATTCCCTTTCCACCAGGGTAACACAATAGGTGCGGAAACCTCTGGTCCCCCAGCTGAGAGAGGGCTGATCAACATACTTGCTGGGAGTCGTCACCCACCCCACCCCCATGAGAGTGGGACCGGTGGACCGACCCACTGCCTAACCCTGTGGCTGCTGGATGACCGCCAGTGTCTTTCCCAGAGCTTCCAGAGAGGGATACAAGGAACTTTGATGGGATTGTGAGGAATCTACAGAGGGCAGGAAGAGCCCTCATTGGGAGAATGGCCTTTTATCCTACTGGTCTCCTTTCATCTTCTCTGGTAGTGATCCCTTCACATGGCACAGAGGGTGGGAATGGGAACCCTCTCTACCTGCTCCCTTGGGAGTGGGAACCCTGTCTACCTGCTGCCTCGGGAGTGGGAACCCTGTCTACCTGCTTTCTCGTGAGTGGGAACCCTCTCTACCTGCTCCCTCAGGAGTGGGAACCCCTTCTACCTGCTCCCTCGGGAGTGGGAAACTTCTCTACCTGCTCCCTCAGGAGTGGGAACCCCGTCTACCTGGCCCTCGGGAGTGGGAACTCTCTCTACCTTCTCCCTCAGGAGTGGGAGCCCTGTCTACCTGCTCCCTCAGGAGTGGGAGCCCCGTCTACCTGGCCCTCGGGAGTGGGAACCCTGTCTACCTGCTCCCTCGGGAGTGGGAACCCCGTCTACCTGCTCCCTCAGGAGTGGGAACCCTGTCTACCTGCTCCCTCGGGAGTGGGAACCCTGTCTACCTGCTCTCTCGGGAGTGGGAACCCTGTCTACCTGCTCCCTCAGGAGTGGGATCCCTCACTACCTGCTAACTCGGGAGTGGGAACCCTCACTACCTGCTCCCTCGGGAGTGGGAACCCTCTCTACCTGCTCCCTCGGGAGTGGGAACCCTCTCTACCTGCTCCCTCAGGAGTGGGAACCCTGTCTACCTGCTCCCTCAGGAGTGGGATCCCTCACTACCTGCTCCCTCGGGAGTGGGAACCCTCTCTACCTGCTCCTCGGGAGTGGGAGCCCCGTCTACCTGGCCCTCGGGAGTGGGAACCCCGTCTACCTGCTCCCTTGGGAGTGGGAACCCTGTCTACCTGCTCCTTTGGGAGTGGGAACCCTGTCTACCTGCTCCCTCAGGAGTGGGAACCCTGTCTACCTGCTCCCTCGGGAGTGGGAACCCTCTCTACCTGCTCCTTTGGGAGTGGGAACCCTGTCTACCTGCTCCCTCAGGAGTGGGAACCCTGTCTACCTGCTCCCTCGGGAGTGGGAACCCTGTCTACCTGCTCCCTCAGGAGTGGGAACCCTGTCTACCTGCTCCCTCGGGAGTGGGAACCCTCTATACCTGCTCCTCGGGAGTGGGAACCCTGTCTACCTGCTCCTTTGGGAGTGGGAACCCTGTCTACCTGCTCCCTCAGGAGTGGGAACCCTGTCTACCTGCTCCCTCGGGAGTGGGAACCCCGTCTACCTGGCCCTCGGGAGAGGGAACCCTCTCTACCTGCTCCCTCGGGAGTGGGAACCCCGTCTACCTGCTCCCTCGGGAGTGGGAACCCTGTCTACCTGCTCCCTCAGGAGTGGGAACCCTGTCTACCTGCTCCCTTGGGAGTGGGAACCCTCTCTACCTGCTCCCTCGGGAGTGGGAACCCCGTCTACCTGGCCCTCGGGAGTGGGAACCCCGTCTACCTGCTCCCTCGGGAGTGGGAAACCTGTCTACCTGCTCCCTCAGGAGTGGGAACCCTGTCTACCTGCTCTCTCGGGAGTGGGAACCCTGTCTACCTGCTCCCTCAGGAGTGGGAACCCTCTCTACCTGCTCCCTCGGGAGTGGGAACCCTGTCTACCTGCTCCCTCGGGAGTGGGAACCCCGTCTACCTGCTCCCTTTGGGAGTGGGAACCCTGTCTACCTGCTCCCTCGGGAGTGGGAACCCTGTCTACCTGCTCCCTCAGGAGTGGGAACCCTCTCTACCTGCTCCTTTGGGAGTGGGAGCCCTGTCTACCTGCTCCCTTGGGAGTGGGAACCTGTCTACCTGCTCCCTTGGGAGTGTGAACCCTGTCTACCTGCTCCTTTGGGAGTGGGAGCCCCGTCTACCTGCTCCTTTGGGAGTGGGAGCCCTCTCTACCTGCTCCCTCGTGTGTGGGAACCCTGTCTACCTGCTCCTTTGGGAGTGGGAACCCTGTCTACCTGCTCCCTTGGGAGTGGGAACCCTGTCTACCTGCTCCCTTGGGAGTGGAAACCCTGTCTACCTGCTCCCTTGGGAGTGGGAACCCTGTCAACCTGCTCCCTTGGGAGTGGGAACCCCGTCTACCTGCTCTCTCGGGAGTGGGAACCCCGTCTACCTGCTCCTTTGGGAGTGGGAACCCTCTCTACCTGCTCCCTTGGGTGTGGGAGCCCCGTCTACCTGCTCTCTCGGGAGTGGGAACCCTGTCTACCTGCTCTCTCAGGAGTGGGAACCCCGTCTACCTGCTCCTCGGGAATGGGAACCCTGTATACCTGGCCCTCGGGAGTGGAAACCCTCTCTACCTGCTCCCTCAGGAGTGGGAACCCCGTCTACCTGCTCTCTCGGGAGTGTGAACCCCGTCTACCTGTCCCTCGGGAGTGGGAACCCCGTCTACCTGGCCCTCGGGAGTGGGAACCCTGTCTACCTGCTCCCTCGGGAGTGGGAACCCTGTCTACCTGGCCCTCGGGTGTGGGAACCCTGTCTACCTGGCCCTCGGGAGTGGGAACCCTGTCTACCTGCTCCCTCAGGAGTGGGAACCCTGTCTACCTGGCCCTCGGGAGTGGGAACCCCGTCTACCTGCTCCCTCAGGAGTGGGAACCCTGTCTACCTGGCCCTCGGGAGTGGGAACCCCGTCTACCTGCTCTCTCGGGAGTGGGAACCCCGTCTACCTGGCCCTCGGGAGTGGGAACCCTGTCTACCTGCTCCCTCCGGAGTGGGAACCCTGTCTACCTGGCCCTCGGGAGTGGGAACCCCGTCTACCTGGCCCTCGGGAGTGGGAACCCTGTCTACCTGCTCCCTCGGGAGTGGGAACCCCGTCTACCTGCTCCCTCAGGAGTGGGAACCCTGTCTACCTGCTCCCTCGGGAGTGGGAACCCTGTCAACCTGCTCCCTTGGGAGTGGGAACCCCGTCTACCTGCTCCCTCAGGAGTGGGAACCCTGTCTACCTGCTCCCTCGGGAGTGGGAACCCTGTCAACCTGCTCCCTTGGGAGTGGGAACCCTGTCTACCTGCTCCCTTGGGAGTGGGAACCCCGTCTACCTGCTCCCTCAGGAGTGGGAACCCTGTCTACCTGCTCCCTCGGGAGTGGGAACCCTGTCAACCTGCTCCCTTGGGAGTGGGAACCCTGTCTACCTGCTCCCTTGGGAGTGGGAACCCTGTCAACCTGCTCCCTTGGGAGTGGGAACCCCGTCTACCTGGCCCTCGGGAGTGGGAACCCTCTCTACCTGCTCCCTCAGGAGTGGGAACCCCGTCTACCTGGCCCTCGGGAGTGGGAACCCTCTCTACCTGCTCCCTCAGGAGTGGGAACCCCGTCTACCTGCTCTCTCAGGAGTGGGAACCCTCTCTACCTGCTCCCTCAGGAGTGGGAACCCTGTCTACCTGCTCCCTCAGGAGTGGGAACCCCGTCTACCTGCTCTCTCGGGAGTGGGAGCCCTCTCTACCTGCTCTCTCGGGAGTGGGAACCCTGTCTACCTGCTCCCTCAGGAGTGGGAACCCCGTCTACCTGCTCTCTCGGGAGTGTGAACCCCGTCTACCTAGCCCTCGGGAGTGGGAACCCCGTCTACCTGGCCCTCGGGAGTGGGAACCCTGTCTACCTGCTCCCTCGGGAGTGGGAACCCTGTCTACCTGGCCCTCGGGTGTGGGAACCCTGTCTACCTGGCCCTCGGGAGTGGGAACCCCGTCTACCTGGCCCTCGGGAGTGGGAACCCCGTCTACCTGCTCTCTCGGGAGTGGGAACCCCGTCTACCTGGCCCTCGGGAGTGGGAACCCCGTCTACCTGCTCTCTCGGGAGTGGGAGCCCTCTCTACCTGCTCTCTCGGGAGTGGGAACCCTGTCTACCTGCTCCCTCAGGAGTGGGAACCCCGTCTACCTGCTCTCTCGGGAGTGTGAACCCCGTCTACCTGGCCCTCGGGAGTGGGAACCCCGTCTACCTGGCCCTCGGGAGTGGGAACCCTGTCTACCTGCTCCCTCGGGAGTGGGAACCCTGTCTACCTGGCCCTCGGGTGTGGGAACCCTGTCTACCTGGCCCTCGGGAGTGGGAACCCCGTCTACCTGGCCCTCGGGAGTGGGAACCCCGTCTACCTGCTCTCTCGGGAGTGGGAACCCCGTCTACCTGGCCCTCGGGAGTGGGAACCCCGTCTACCTGCTCTCTCGGGAGTGGGAACCCTGTCTACCTGCTCCCTCAGGAGTGGGAACCCTGTCTACCTGGCCCTCGGGAGTGGGAACCTCCGTCTACCTGGCCCTCAAGAGTGGGAACCCTGTCTACCTGCTCCCTCGGGAGTGGGAACCCCGTCTACCTGCTCCCTCAGGAGTGGGAACCCTGTCTACCTGCTCCCTCGGGAGTGGGAACCCTCTCTACCTGCTCCCTTGGGAGTGGGAACCCTGTCTACCTGCTCCCTTGGGAGTGGGAACCCTGTCAACCTGCTCCCTTGGGAGTGGGAACCCCGTCTACCTGGCCCTCGGGAGTGGGAACCCTCTCTACCTGCTCCCTCAGGAGTGGGAACCCCGTCTACCTGCTCTCTCGGGAGTGGGAACCCTCTCTACCTGCTCCTCGGGAGTGGGAACCCTGTCTACCTGGCCCTCGGGTGTGGGAACCCTGTCTACCTGCTCCCTCAGGAGTGGGAACCCCGTCTAACTGCTCTCTCGGGAGTGGGAACCCCGTCTACCTGCTCCTCGGGAGTGGGAGCCCCGTCTACCTGCTCCCTTGGGAGTGGGAACCCTGTCTACCTGCTCTCTCGGGAGTGGGAACCCTCTCTACCTGGCCCTCGGGAGTGGGAACCCTGTCTACCTGCTCCCTCGGGAGTGGGAACCCTGTCTACCTGCTCCCTCGGGAGTGGGAACCCTGTCTACCTGCTCCCTCAGGAGTGGGAACCCCGTCTACCTGCTCTCTCGGGAGTGGGAACCCTGTCTACCTGCTCCTCGGGAGTGGGAACCCTCTCTACCTGCTCCCTTGCGAGTGGGAACCCTGTCTACCTGCTCTCTCGGGAGTGGGAACCCTGTCTACCTGCTCCCTCAGGAGTGGGAACCCTGTCTACCTGCTCTCTCGGGAGTGGGAACCCTGTCTACTTGCTCCCTCAGGAGTGGGAACCCTGTCTACCTGCTCCTCGGGAGTGGGAACCCTGTCTACCTGCTCCCTCGGGAGTGGGAACCCCGTCTACCTGCTTCCTCGGGAGTGGGAACCCTCTCTACCTGCTCCTTTGGGAGTGGGAGCCCCGTTTACCTGCTCCCTCAGGAGTGGGAACCCCGTCTACCTGGCCCTCGGGAGTGGGAACCCTGTCTACCTGCTCTCTCGGGAGTGGGAACCCTCTCTACCTGCTCTCTCGGGAGTGGGAACCCTGTCTACCTGCTCCCTCGGGAGTGGGAACCCCGTCTACCTGGCCCTCGGGAGTGGGAACCCCGTCTACTTGGCCCTCGGGAGTGGGAACCCTGTCAACCTGCTCCCTTGGGAGTGGGAACCCTGTCTACCTGCTCCCTTGGGAGTGGGAACCCTGTCAACCTGCTCCCTTGGGAGTGGGAACCCCGTCTACCTGGCCCTCGGGAGTGGGAACCCTCTCTACCTGCTCCCTCAGGAGTGGGAACCCCGTCTACCTGGCCCTCGGGAGTGGGAACCCTCTCTACCTGCTCCCTCAGGAGTGGGAACCCCGTCTACCTGCTCTCTCAGGAGTGGGAACCCTCTCTACCTGCTCCCTCAGGAGTGGGAACCCTGTCTACCTGCTCCCTCAGGAGTGGGAACCCCGTCTACCTGCTCTCTCGGGAGTGGGAGCCCTCTCTACCTGCTCTCTCGGGAGTGGGAACCCTGTCTACCTGCTCCCTCAGGAGTGGGAACCCCGTCTACCTGCTCTCTCGGGAGTGTGAACCCCGTCTACCTGGCCCTCGGGAGTGGGAACCCCGTCTACCTGGCCCTCGGGAGTGGGAACCCTGTCTACCTGCTCCCTCGGGAGTGGGAAACCCGTCTACCTGGCCCTCAGGAGTGGGAACCCTGTCTACCTGCTCCCTCGGGAGTGGGAACCCTGTCTACCTGCTCCCTCGGGAGTGGGAACCCTGTCTACCTGCTCCCTCAGGAGTGGGAGCCCTGTCTACCTGCTCCCTTGGGAGTGGGAACCCCGTCTACCTGCTCCCTCGGGAGTGGGAGCCCTGTCTACCTGCTCACTCAGGAGTGGGAACCCCGTCTACCTGCTCCCTCAGGAGTGGGAGCCCTGTCTACCTGCTCCCTTGGGAGTGGGAACCCCGTCTACCTGCTCCCTCGGGAGTGGGAGCCCCGTCTACCTGCTCCCTCGGGAGTGGTAGCCCTGTCTACCTGCTCCCTTGGGAGTGGGAGCCCTGTCTACCTGCTCTCTCGGGAGTGGGAACCCCGTCTACCTGCTCCCTCGGGAGTGGGAACCCTGTCTACCTGCTCCCTCAGGAGTGGGAACCCTGTCTACCTGCTCCCTTGGGAGTGGGAACCCTCTCTACCTGCTCCCTCGGGAGTGGGAACCCCGTCTACCTGGCCCTCGGGAGTGGGAACCCCGTCTACCTGCTCCCTCGGGAGTGGGAAACCTGTCTACCTGCTCCCTCAGGAGTGGGAACCCTGTCTACCTGCTCTCTCGGGAGTGGGAACCCTGTCTACCTGCTCCCTCAGGAGTGGGAACCCTCTCTACCTGCTCCCTCGGGAGTGGGAACCCTGTCTACCTGCTCCCTCGGGAGTGGGAACCCCGTCTACCTGCTCCCTTTGGGAGTGGGAACCCTGTCTACCTGCTCCCTCGGGAGTGGGAACCCTGTCTACCTGCTCCCTCAGGAGTGGGAACCCTCTCTACCTGCTCCTTTGGGAGTGGGAGCCCTGTCTACCTGCTCCCTTGAGAGTGGGAACCTGTCTACCTGCTCCCTTGGGAGTGTGAACCCTGTCTACCTGCTCCTTTGGGAGTGGGAGCCCCGTCTACCTGCTCCTTTGGGAGTGGGAGCCCTCTCTACCTGCTCCCTCGTGTGTGGGAACCCTGTCTACCTGCTCCTTTGGGAGTGGGAACCCTGTCTACCTGCTCCCTTGGGAGTGGGAACCCTGTCTACCTGCTCCCTTGGGAGTGGGAACCCTGTCTACCTGCTCCCTTGGGAGTGGGAACCCTGTCAACCTGCTCCCTTGGGAGTGGGAACCCCGTCTACCTGCTCTCTCGGGAGTGGGAACCCCGTCTACCTGCTCCTTTGGGAGTGGGAACCCTCTCTACCTGCTCCCTTGGGTGTGGGAGCCCCGTCTACCTGCTCTCTCGGGAGTGGGAACCCCGTCTACCTGCTCTCTCAGGAGTGGGAACCCCGTCTACCTGCTCCTCGGGAATGGGAACCCTGTATACCTGGCCCTCGGGAGTGGAAACCCTCTCTACCTGCTCCCTCAGGAGTGGGAACCCCGTCTACCTGCTCTCTCGGGAGTTTGAACCCCGTCTACCTGTCCCTCGGGAGTGGGAACCCCGTCTACCTGGCCCTCGGGAGTGGGAACCCTGTCTACCTGCTCCCTCGGGAGTGGGAACCCTGTCTACCTGGCCCTCGGGTGTGGGAACCCTGTCTACCTGGCCCTCGGGAGTGGGAACCCTGTCTACCTGCTCCCTCAGGAGTGGGAACCCTGTCTACCTGGCCCTCGGGAGTGGGAACCCCGTCTACCTGCTCCCTCAGGAGTGGGAACCCTGTCTACCTGGCCCTCGGGAGTGGGAACCCCGTCTACCTGCTCTCTCGGGAGTGGGAACCCCGTCTACCTGGCCCTCGGGAGTGGGAACCCTGTCTACCTGCTCCCTCCGGAGTGGGAACCCTGTCTACCTGGCCCTCGGGAGTGGGAACCCCGTCTACCTGGCCCTCGGGAGTGGGAACCCTGTCTACCTGCTCCCTCGGGAGTGGGAACCCCGTCTACCTGCTCCCTCAGGAGTGGGAACCCTGTCTACCTGCTCCCTCGGGAGTGGGAACCCTGTCAACCTGCTCCCTTGGGAGTGGGAACCCCGTCTACCTGCTCCCTCAGGAGTGGGAACCCTGTCTACCTGCTCCCTCGGGAGTGGGAACCCTGTCAACCTGCTCCATTGGGAGTGGGAACCCTGTCTACCTGCTCCCTTGGGAGTGGGAACCCCGTCTACCTGCTCCCTCAGGAGTGGGAACCCTGTCTACCTGCTCCCTCGGGAGCGGGAACCCTGTCAACCTGCTCCCTTGGGAGTGGGAACCCTGTCTACCTGCTCCCTTGGGAGTGGGAACCCTGTCAACCTGCTCCCTTGGGAGTGGGAACCCCGTCTAACTGGCCCTCGGGAGTGGGAACCCTCTCTACCTGCTCCCTCAGGAGTGGGAACCCCGTCTACCTGGCCCTCGGGAGTGGGAACCCTCTCTACCTGCTCCCTCAGGAGTGGGAACCCCGTCTACCTGCTCTCTCAGGAGTGGGAACCCTCTCTACCTGCTCCCTCAGGAGTGGGAACCCTGTCTACCTGCTCCCTCAGGAGTGGGAACCCCGTCTACCTGCTCTCTCGGGAGTGGGAGCCCTCTCTACCTGCTCTCTCGGGAGTGGGAACCCTGTCTAACTGCTCTCTCGGGAGTGGGAACCCCGTCTACCTGCTCCTCGGGAGTGGGAGCCCCGTCTACCTGCTCCCTTGGGAGTGGGAACCCTGTCTACCTGCTCTCTCGGGAGTGGGAACCCTCTCTACCTGGCCCTCGGGAGTGGGAACCCTGTCTACCTGCTCCCTTGGGAGTGGGAACCCTGTCTACCTGCTCCCTCGGGAGTGGGAACCCTGTCTACCTGCTCCCTCAGGAGTGGGAACCCCGTCTACCTGCTCTCTCGGGAGTGGGAACCCTGTCTACCTGCTCCTCGGGAGTGGGAACCCTCTCTACCTGCTCCCTTGCGAGTGGGAACCCTGTCTACCTGCTCTCTCGGGAGTGGGAACCCTGTCTACCTGCTCCCTCAGGAGTGGGAACCCTGTCTACCTGCTCTCTCGGGAGTGGGAACCCTGTCTACCTGCTCCCTCAGGAGTGGGAACCCTGTCTACCTGCTCCTCGGGAGTGGGAACCCTGTCTACCTGCTCCCTCGGGAGTGGGAACCCCGTCTACCTGCTTCCTCGGGAGTGGGAACCCTCTCTACCTGCTCCTTTGGGAGTGGGAGCCCCGTCTACCTGCTCCCTCAGGAGTGGGAACCCCGTCTACCTGGCCCTCGGGAGTGGGAACCCTGTCTACCTGCTCTCTCGGGAGTGGGAACCCTCTCTACCTGCTCTCTCGGGAGTGGGAACCCTGTCTACCTGCTCCCTCGGGAGTGGGAACCCCGTCTACCTGGCCCTCGGGAGTGGGAACCCCGTCTACTTGGCCCTCGGGAGTGGGAACCCTGTCTACCTGCTCCCTCGGGAGTGGGAACCCTGTCTACCTGGCCCTCGGGTGTGGGAACCCTGTCTACCTGGCCCTCGGGAGTGGGAACCCTGTCTACCTGCTCCCTCAGGAGTGGGAACCCTGTCTACCTGGCCCTCGGGAGTGGGAACCCCGTCTACCTGGCCCTCGGGAGTGGGAACCCCGTCTACCTGCTCTCTCGGGAGTGGGAACCCCGTCTACCTGGCCCTCGGGAGTGGGAACCCTGTCTACCTGCTCCCTCAGGAGTGGGAACCCTGTCTACCTGGCCCTCGGGAGTGGGAAACCCGTCTACCTGGCCCTCAGGAGTGGGAACCCTGTCTACCTGCTCCCTCGGGAGTGGGAACCCTGTCTACCTGCTCCCTCGGGAGTGGGAACCCTGTCTACCTGCTCCCTCAGGAGTGGGAGCCCTGTCTACCTGCTCCCTTGGGAGTGGGAACCCCGTCTACCTGCTCCCTCGGGAGTGGGAGCCCTGTCTACCTGCTCACTCAGGAGTGGGAACCCCGTCTACCTGCTCCCTCAGGAGTGGGAGCCCTGTCTACCTGCTCCCTTGGGAGTGGGAACCCCGTCTACCTGCTCCCTCGGGAGTGGGAGCCCCGTCTACCTGCTCCCTCGGGAGTGGGAGCCCTGTCTACCTGCTCCCTTGGGAGTGGGAGCCCTGTCTACCTGCTCTCTCGGGAGTGGGAACCCCGTCTACCTGCTCCCTCGGGAGTGGGAGCCCTGTCTACCTGCTCCCTTGGGAGTGGGAACCCCGTCTACCTGGCCCTCGGGTGTGGGAACCCCGTCTACCTGGCCCTCAGGAGTGGGAACCCCGTCTACCTGCTCTCTCGGGAGTGGGAACCCCGTCTACCTGGCCCTCGGGTGTGGGAGCCCTGTCTACCTGGCCCTCGGGAGTGGGAACCCCGTCTACCTGGCCCTCGGGAGTGGGAACCCTATCTACCTGCTCCCTCAGGAGTGGGAACCCTGTCTACCTGGCCCTCGGGAGTGGGAACCCCGTCTACCTGGCCCTCAGGAGTGGGAACCCCGTCTACCTGCTCTCTCAGGAGTGGGAACCCTCTCTACCTGCTCCCTCAGGAGTGGGAACCCTGTCTACCTGCTCCCTCAGGACTGGGAACCCCGTCTACCTGCTCTCTCGGGAGTGGGAACCCTCTCTACCTGCTCTCTCGGGAGTGGGAACCCTGTCTACCTGCTCCCTCAGGAGTGGGAACCCCGTCTACCTGCTCTCTCGGGAGTGTGAACCCCGTCTACCTGGCCCTCGGGAGTGGGAACCCCGTCTACCTGGCCCTCGGGAGTGGGAACCCTGTCTACCTGCTCCCTCGGGAGTGGGAACCCTGTCTACCTGGCCCTCGGGTGTGGGAACCCTGTCTACCTGGTCCTCGGGAGTGGGAACCCTGTCTACCTGCTCCCTCAGGAGTGGGAACCCTGTCTACCTGGCCCTCGGGAGTGGGAACCCCGTCTACCTGGCCCTCGGGAGTGGGAACCCCGTCTACCTGCTCTCTCGGGAGTGGGAACCCCGTCTACCTGGCCCTCGGGAGTGGGAACCCTGTCTACCTGCTCCCTCAGGAGTGGGAACCCTGTCTACCTGGCCCTCGGTAGTGGGAAACCCGTCTACCTGGCCCTCAGGAGTGGGAACCCTGTCTTCCTGCTCCCTCGGGAGTGGGAACCCCGTCTACCTGCTCCCTCAGGAGTGGGAACCCTCTCTACCTGCTCCCTTGGGAGTGGGAACCCTGTCTACCTGCTCCCTTGGGAGTGGGAACCCTGTCAACCTGCTCCCTTGGGAGTGGGAACCCCGTCTACCTGGCCCTTGGGAGTGGGAACCCTCTCTACCTGCTCCCTCAGGAGTGGGAACCCCGTCTACCTGCTCTCTCGGGAGTGGGAACCCTGTCTACCTGCTCTCTCGGGAGTGGGAACCCTCTCTACCTGCTCCTCGGGAGTGGGAACCCTGTCTACCTGGCCCTCGGGTGTGGGAACCCTGTCTACCTGCTCCCTCAGGAGTGGGAACCCCGTCTAACTGCTCTCTCGGGAGTGGGAACCCCGTCTACCTGCTCCTCGGGAGTGGGAGCCCCGTCTACCTGCTCCCTTGGGAGTGGGAACCCTGTCTACCTGCTCTCTCGGGAGTGGGAACCCTCTCTACCTGGCCCTCGGGAGTGGGAACCCTGTCTACCTGCTCCCTTGGGAGTGGGAACCCTGTCTACCTGCTCCCTCGGGAGTGGGAACCCTGTCTACCTGCTCCCTCAGGAGTGGGAACCCCGTCTACCTGCTCTCTCGGGAGTGGGAACCCTGTCTACCTGCTCCTCGGGAGTGGGAACCCTCTCTACCTGCTCCCTTGCGAGTGGGAACCCTGTCTACCTGCTCTCTCGGGAGTGGGAACCCTGTCTACCTGCTCCCTCAGGAGTGGGAACCCTGTCTACCTGCTCTCTCGGGAGTGGGAACCCTGTCTACCTGCTCCCTCAGGAGTGGGAACCCTGTCTACCTGCTCCTCGGGAGTGGGAACCCTGTCTACCTGCTCCCTCGGGAGTGGGAACCCCGTCTACCTGCTTCCTCGGGAGTGGGAACCCTCTCTACCTGCTCCTTTGGGAGTGGGAGCCCCGTCTACCTGCTCCCTCAGGAGTGGGAACCCCGTCTACCTGGCCCTCGGGAGTGGGAACCCTGTCTACCTGCTCTCTCGGGAGTGGGAACCCTCTCTACCTGCTCTCTCGGGAGTGGGAACCCTGTCTACCTGCTCCCTCGGGAGTGGAACCCCGTCTACCTGGCCCTCGGGAGTGGGAACCCTGTCTACCTGCTCCCTCAGGAGTGGGAACCCTGTCTACCTGGCCCTCGGGAGTGGGAAACCCGTCTACCTGGCCCTCAGGAGTGGGAACCCTGTCTACCTGCTCCCTCGGGAGTGGGAACCCTGTCTACCTGCTCCCTCGGGAGTGGGAACCCTGTCTACCTGCTCCCTCAGGAGTGGGAGCCCTGTCTACCTGCTCCCTTGGGAGTGGGAACCCCGTCTACCTGCTCCCTCGGGAGTGGGAGCCCTGTCTACCTGCTCACTCAGGAGTGGGAACCCCGTCTACCTGCTCCCTCAGGAGTGGGAGCCCTGTCTACCTGCTCCCTTGGGAGTGGGAACCCCGTCTACCTGCTCCCTCGGGAGTGGGAGCCCCGTCTACCTGCTCCCTCGGGAGTGGGAGCCCTGTCTACCTGGTCCTCGGGAGTGGGAGCCCCGTCTACCTGCTCCCTCGGGAGTGGGAACCCTGTTTACCTGCTCCCTCGGGAGTGGGAACCCTGTCTACCTGCTCCCTTGGGAGTGGGAACCCTGTCTACCTGCTCCCTCGGGAGTGGGAACCCTGTCTACCTGGCCCTCGGGTGTGGGAACCCTGTCTACCTGGCCCTCGGGTGTGGGAACCCTGTCTACCTGCTCCCTCAGGAGTGGGAACCCCGTCTACCTGCTCCCTCGGGTGTGGGAACCCTGTCTACCTGGCCCTCGGGTGTGGGAACCCTGTCTACCTGGCCCTCGGGAGTGGGAACCCTGTCTACCTGGCCCTCGGGTGTGGGAACCCTGTCTACCTGGCCCTCGGGTGTGGGAACCCTGTCTACCTGCTTCCTGGGACCCCGGCTCGGAGGAACGCTAGAATTATTTCCTTATGCGCCATGCAGTGCCCTCCACCCATAGGTCACTTTTCTAATTTGCAGATCCAACTGTGGGGGCCTTATCCCTCCAATAATCTGATGACTCTATCCCACTCAAATGGAGTGGGGGGTCTATCTCTCATTTTTCTTTCTAAAGACATTCATCCTTTGTTCAATCACTGACCCTTCTCGCAGTACCAATTGTATGAAATAAGGTTCGTGGGTAAAGGGATTAGGGCAGAAGACACTCACAACTGGTAAGTAAGTTAACTGTTTAATCACAGAACAAGACAGATTTTAATCAATCGGTAAACCTTTCAGGTTACACCCAGTTACAGATACCTATCTAAACTGAGTGCCTGAAGTGACAGGACAAAACAGGCACTAAACATGCACACAATGACAAATACTTATCTAAATTGTACACCTGGCTCCTCTTTATTGCAGCACACCTCTACTGTTTACTGTTTCCATAGCACCCTGGGGCCAATACATGAAACTATCAGCTATGTGGAAGCTAGTGGGAGGGGCAGCAGTACACCCTACACCGACCAAGCCTCATCATCCACAGGGGAGTGTCTTTCCATATGCAGATACATTAGGCACTTGCTGCAACAGAATCCAGATGCCCAAAACAGACAACATCCCAAATATTGATTGGCAGGACCAATGCATCCATACCAATGCATTAATACACTGGAGATATCTTCACTGATCTCATCCGGGAAATTTTGAATGTCTAGCTACACCTTTCCCTGTGTGATTTACAGTAGTGCAAAACTGAGAGTATCCCAGGCTGGATTCAGAGATCTTGAAGTACTTTTGTTGTTACATTATTTAACATAGAAAGCAGAACACAAGATCTTGTGCTGAACTAATTAATGTCTAACTGCATTAATCAGTCTGCCTACACAATGTCCATGGACACATCCTAAGGACTCAACTTCAATCAAGTTCTCAGTAACAATTATTTTATTTGTACTGTTTGCCTTCTTTTGTGGTTTATCAGTTGTTCTGTGGAGATTTTTTCATTTATTCTATTGCATATCTTTGTTTTTCTGTGAATGCCTGCAAGAAAATGAATCTGAAATTAGTTCATGGTGACATATATGCATGTACCTTGCTAACAAATTTACTTTGAACTTTGAATATAACCAGATGATTCTTGAGCTCAGTGCCTCAACCAATAAAAGAAAATACCATATGTCTTCTTTACCTCCCTGTCAACCTGCACAGCCACTCTCAGAGAGCTATCATCTTGGACACCAAAGTCCCTCTGTACAGTACCTTGTAAAAGTATTTAGCTCCAAAAATTTAGTGTCCATACACACAACCTAAATGGTTCACATACATGAGTATTCAATTTAACTGATATTTTTTTATTTGTGAATCACATGCCCAATTCCCCCCCCCCCCACGGTACCACACAAAACAAAAGGAAAAATTGTGAAGCGTGAAAAACTGAAAGTTCAAAAACTGGAGTGTCTGCACTTGAAAGGTATTCATCCCCATTTGCTCAGTACTTACTTGAGCCACCTCCTGCAGCTATTACAGCCAGTAGTTTTTTTGGATAAATCTCTATTAGCTTTGTAAACATGATGAAATAAGATGTTCCCATTCCTCCTTGCAAAATTGCTCAAGCTGTTGCAGGTTAGTTGGGGAGTGGCGGTGAACAGCAATCTTGAGCTCTTGCCAGAGATATTTGATTAGGTTAAGGTCAGGACTCTGACTGGGCCACTCAAATGCATCAACTTGTACGTCTTGATTTGACCACAGCATCTGCAGTGTACTTTGTGTTTCCTTCATTTGAAGCCGCTCCATGGCTGATCTGGCAGTGTGCTTCGGGCCGTTGTCCTCCTGAGAGTTTCCCCCCCAGTTTAAACTTTCTGGCCAAGGCTAGCAGGACTTTATCCAGGAAACATTCATCTTTCCATCCATGTTGGCCAGATTTCTAGTCCTTGCTGCTGAAAAGCATCCCCATTGCATGAATCGACCTTGACCATGCTTTACAGGAGGGATGGTGTTACCTGGCTGATGCACAGTATTAGATCTACCACACATGTACCGCTTGGTGTTCAGCCAAAAAGATCCACTTTAGTCTCATCTGACCACCAGACCTTCTGTCACATCTTTACAGTGTCTTCTAAGTGACACTTTGTGAAGTTTTTAAGTGCAAGGATGTGCATTCTTTTCAGCAAAGGCTTCTTCCTTGCCACTCTTGCCACTACAACACAGTGTTTAACACAACCTCTGTACCTCCCACTGCAGCAGGAAGAGCATCAGAAATAACATCACTCCCTTGCCAACATTCAGTACAGGTGCACCTCAGGGGTGTGTGCTTAACCACTGCTCTACTCTCTCTACACCCATGACTGTGTGGCTAGGCACAACTCAAATTCCATCTATAAATTTGCTGATAATACATCCATTGTTGCCAGAGTCTCAGATGGTGATGAGGGGGAGTACAGGAGTGAGATATATCAGTCAGTTAAGTGGTGTTGCAGCAACAATTTTGCACTCAACATCAGTAAGACCAAAGAATTTTTTATGGATTCAGTGGTATCACTGTCTGGTATGGGTGGTGGGGGGGGGGGTGGTGGTGTTGGTGTGTGCTATTGCACAGGATCAAAATAAGCGGCACAGAATTGTAAACCTGCTCAGTTCCACCATGGGCACTAGACTGTAGTATCTAGGACATCTTCAAAGAGCGATGTCTCAGAAAAGCAGTGTCCATCATTAAGGACCCCCATCACAAAAGTCATGCCCATACTCAATGATTCAGGAACAGCTTCTTTCCCTCTGCCATCGGATTTCTGAATGGACATTGAAACTATGAACATAACCTCACTATTTTTTATTTCTATTTTTGCACTACTTATATAATTTAATCACTTAATATAAATATACCTACTGTAATTCATGTTTCTTCTATTATTATGATTTGCTGCAAAGCCAACAACTTTCATGACATAATGCTTTTGATATTTTTCCATAAATACTCTTTTTGTGCTAGGCCTTGGAGATTGTGGAGCCATAAACTTCATCTCCAGTTGCAGCCATTGATTTCTGTAGCTCACTCAAAGAGACTGTTGGCATCTCAGTAGCTTCTCTTACAAGTGTTTGGTGACTAAGCGTAGAGGGGCAGGTGTGGCTGTGTATTCATAAGTTTTTTCCACTTTTTCACGATGGACTGCACTGAGCTCTGAGGTATGTTCAGTTCCTTTGAAATAGTCTAGTACTCTTCCCCAGATTTGTGTTTCCTCTATGATAATTTCCCTGTGCTGGTGCATGGCCAAGTGGTTAAGGCGTTGGTCTAGTGATTTGAAGGTTGTTAGTTTGAGCCTCAGCCAAGGCAGCGTGTTGCATCCTTGAGCAAGGCACTTAACTACACATTGCTCTGCAACGAAACTGGTGCCAAGCTGTATCAGCCCTTGCCCTTCCCTTGGACAACATCGATGGTGTAGAGAGGGGAGACTTGCAGCATGGGCAACTGCCAGTCTCCCATACAACCGTGCCCTGGAAACTTTCCAAGGTGCAAATCCATGATCTTGCAAGACTAACGGACGCCTATTATTTCCCTGACTTGTCTTGAATGCACTTTTGTCTTCATTTTGGTTTGGTCTGTTGAAAACCTACTATCCTGCTGGACCTTACAGAGAGAATTTATTGAAAGCAGGTGATCCTCTAAATGTCTACATTAACAAATTGGGTGAATTAGTAAAGTCAATTAGGAAAGTTTACACAGTAATTGCAAAGCAGGACAAAACTTTTTCAGCCTCACTATTTTGGTTTTTAATTTTTAGTAAATTGTTGACAGGTTTTGGATTTGTTTTTCTGATTTGACATGAAGCACAAAGTTTTGTAGATTAGCTCAAAAAATCCTGCTTCAATATATTTTAAATTTAGAGAATGAGACAGTAAAATCTAAAAATAATTGCAGGGGCTGAATACCTTTTCGAAGTACATCAACACTGATAGACATTTTGTGATAAAATGTATATTGTTCCATGACTCTTGATCTCCCAAATGGCTACACTTTACATTTGGCAAGATGAACCTCCATCCACCATTTTCCCACCCACATCTGTAACTGATTCATATATCACTGTATCCTTTGGCATTCTCCTATGTGATTCACAATACCAATCTTTGTATGATCTGTGAACTTACTTCCTGACCAATCTGCATTTTTATCCAGGCAATTTACATACAGTGCTTTAAAAAAAAATCACCCCCCCCCCCGGAAGTTTTCATGTTATTTTTGTTTTACAACGTTGAATCACAGTGGATTTATGTTGGCTTTTTTATACTGATCAAAAGAAAAAGATTACTTCGTGTCAAAGTGAAAACAGATCTCTACAAAGTGATCTAAATTAATTAAAAATATAAATCACAAAATAATTGATTGCTTAAGTATTCATCCCCTTTAATATGTCACACCAAATCATCGCTGGAGCAGCCAATTGGTTTTAGAGGTCACATAATTAGTTAAATGGAGATCACCTGTGTGCAGTCAAAGTCTTTCAATTGATCACAGTAAAATTATACCTGTATCTGGAAAGTAGAACTGCTGCTGAGTCAGAATCCTGGTAAAAACTACATCATGAAGACAAAAGAACACTCCAAGCAACTCTGCAAAAAGGTTATTGAAAAGCAGAATTCAGGAGCTGGATACAAGAAAATTTCCAAGTCACTGAATATCCCTTGGAGTACAGTTATGTCAATCATCAAGAAATGGAAAGAATATGGCGCAGCTGTAACTCTACCGAGAACAGGTCATCCTCAAAAACTGAGTGACTGTGCAAGAAGGGGACTCGTGAGGGAGGCCACCGAGAGACCTATACCAACTTTGGAGGAGTTTCAAGCTTCAGTGGCTGAGATGGGAGAGACTGCGCATACAACAACTGTTGCCCGGGTGCTTCACTAGTTGCAGCTTTATGGGACAGTGACAAAGAGAAAGCCACTGTTGAAACAAAAACTCACATAAAATCTGGCTAGAATTTGCCAGAAGTCATGTGGGTAACTCTGAAGCTGGAAAAGGGTTTTGTGGTCTGATGAAGTGTTGCTGTGACCATGTCTCGACAAATACTACAATGGAATGAATGGAGTTAAATAGGAGCACAATGAAATAATGATTAGCTGACACGTGCATACTCTAGTGCGCAATTGCCGAATCTGCTGCACTGCAGAATCAGTGGTTGTGACACTCCTGACACCTGGAACTTTCAGCGTGTTGCTTGTATCTTCCACAGTGAAGAATGATGCAAAATACTTATACAGTTGATCCACAATATTGTTGTGCTCCATTACCACCTTCACAGCTCTTTTACACTTTATGTCTCTGAATTAACTTTTGGTATCCTCTTTAAAATTATTGGCTAGCTTCTGTATTTCATCTTTACCTTCTTAATGACTTTTTAGTTGCTTTCAATTGGTTTTTAAAAGCTCCCAAACCTCAATATTCCCAACAATTTTTGCTCTATTACATGCTCTTTCTTTGGCTTTTATATTGGCTTTGACTTCTTTTGTGTCATCATTCCTTTAGAATACCTTTCCCTCTGAGATGTATCTATACTGTGTCTTCTGAATTGCTTCCAGAAATTCCAGCCATCACTGCTCTGCCATCATCCCTGCCAGTGTTCTTTCCCAATCATTTCTGGCCAACTCTCTCTCATGTCTCTGTAATTCCCTTTACTACACTGTAATACTGATACATCAGACTTTTGCTTCTCCTTCTCAAATTTTATGTGAATTCAATCATATTATGATCACTTTCCTCTTAGGGTTCTTTTACATTAAGCTCTCTAATTATTTTTGTTCATTGCATAACACACAATCTGGAATAACTGATACCCTAGTGGGCTCAGCCATGAACTACTCTAGAAAGTCATTTTGTAAGCACTTTAGAAACCACCCCCCCACCTTGTAATCTGATTTTCCCAATCTACCTGCAAATTTAAGTCCAGTATAACTATTGTAACATTACCCTTTCAGCATGCATTTTCTATCTCCAATTGTAATTTGTAGACCACATTCTTACTACTGTTTGGGAATCTCTATACATCTCCCATCAGGCCCTTTTAACCCTTGTAGTTCCTTAGCTCTATCCACAATGATTCAACACCTTCTGATCCTATGTCACATCTCTCAAATTATTTGATTTTGTTTTTTACCAATAGAGCAATACCACACCTTCTGCCCTCTTACCTGTCCTTTCAATACAATGTGTATCCTTGGACATTAAGCTCACAACTATAATTTTCTTTCAGTCATGACTCAATGATGCCTACAGCACTATACCTGCCAATCCATAACTGCGTTACTAGTTCATCTACCTAATTTCATATAATGTGCTCATTCAGATATGACACCTTCAGTCCTATGTTCATGTTTTCAATTTTGTTCACCTTTAGCATTGCAACTCATCCTGTTGACTGCAATTTTGCCCCATCACCAGCTTCTCCTCACCGCATATTGCCTCTGTTTATAACCCAGCTACCTCAAATTCAGCACTATTATCTGCCTTTCCTACAATACCACTTGCACTGAAATCTACATAGCTCAGGACTCTAGTCACACTCTGCTCAACCTTTTGATTTCTGACTTTGTCTGAGGTATTACCAACATCTGCTTCACAACCTCTCCATTGACTGTTCTGGCACTCTGTTCCCCATTCCCCTGCAACTCTAGTTTAAACCCCACAGTGCAGCATTAACAAACCTTCCCGCTAAGATAACAACCCTCCTGTTCCATCTTCCATCCCCCCATCTCTCCCCCCATTCCCCCCTCCTCCCCCTCTTCCCTGCCTCATTATTCTGACTAATTATTTAAGACGTGTTGACTGGAAGGCAATAGACTCTGTCAATATGACCTTAGTAAAGTATTTCTCAAGGCCCCGCATCATAGGCTACTTCTGAAAGTTAAGTTGCACGTGATCCAAGGAAGATTGCAGAATCAGATTAAAAAATTAGTTCAGAGACACATAGAGGTTCCTTCCCAGTGCTATGAGGTGAATGTCATGAGTAATTTATATTTTAACTGTAAAGATTTTATCCATATTGCACAAACAAATGGCTCTCAACAAATGTGTAGTGTTTGTCATAATCAATTCATTGCATGTTCAGAGGTTAATTCCTTTTATTTTTACTGTGGTTTCACACATTGGTTTTTGCCTTAAATACTAGACCTTTTTTTTGAACTGAAATCAACACTATATGTTAATACATTTAGTGTACATAACCATCTTAATGAGTATACAGTATCAACCTTGAAAGTTAAGATTGTCTTCCTTGAAATGAGCAAAGGTTACATAAGTAAGTATGAATGCAAAACAGAGACCACGCCTGATGGTGTCAAGTACAAAATATTGAACATCAACCTATTCCTCAAGGGACAAGGGGTGCCTTTCATCTCCATCATTTGCATGATAAGCTGATAAAGTTAATCACCTGAATATCATGGAATCCAAATGGAATGCAAATCAGAAGGTTTCTATAGAATCACGTAATTCCCACAGCCAGACTGCTATTCATACAGCAAAGGTTACTCTATTATAATGGACAGCAACTGATAGCACAAATACTGCAGATGGCTCAAATTATCACAGAATTGTTACAGTTTCCACCACTGCTCAGCCCAGAAATGTGTCTGAATACCCTGAATTTATTCATTAGTCATATATAAATATTAAACTTAATATTAAATAATAAATTAAAACCAGAGCTAACTTTGTTGTGGGAAAGGATTCCTCAGACTACTATGAGATTTATTGCTGTAGCTATTATTCGCCATGATAAATGGAATGCATCTCCATTGTGCCAATTATGTTAAGCCTGGGAGTGACAGATTTAACAATGTATGTATTATTGATGAAGTGAAAAGGCCCAATTCTAGCAGCAATACACTGAAACTTGTGTCTAGTCAAACAGCTTCCTATAAGATCAAAGAGTGAATATCAAGTTTTTCCAGATCTGTAGTGAACCAAAGAGCTTTTGTATCCTGGTAAATATCAACAGGCCTTATCTCCTGTAAACCAAGATATAACTCTTGACAGTTCATAAGTATCACAATGTTGTCTTACTCTTCTTCAATTTGTACTCAGCGAAGTGAACAATCATCCTCTTTGTTCAAAAATAAATGCCAGAAAACCACAACTTAGGAAATATCTCTTCTCTATTTATTTTCCCTCTGAATTAAAGCACATGGCTAAAAGCAAATACATCCAGAGAATTTAATTTTATTGAACACATTAAACTTAGATAGGCATAGAATTTGAGAGAGGTATGGAAGGTTATGGTCTGGGAGTAGCTAATGTGACTTAGCAGAAAACCAGGATGCCACGCACGATTGAAGGTGGACCTATAACACCACCTCACCACTCAAGAAGGCACAGCGGTGTCTACACTTTCTGAGGAGATGGAGGCCTGCAAGCCCCCTCCCCCCATTCTAATATCTTTGTACAGGAATACTATTGAAGAGTTGTCCTGCCTGTTTGCTTCATTGTGTGGTATGAAAGCTGCAAGGTATCAGACCACAAGATCCTACAGGGGACAATAAAAACTGCCAAGAAGATCATTGGGTTATTTCTGACATTTACCAGGAGTGTTGCAAATGAAGGGCCTAAGGCACCATTCAGCATCCCTACACCCATCCTACGATCTCTTTGACCCACTGCCATCAAGAAGAGGGTGCAGAAGCATCAGGACTAGGGCCGCCAGACTGGGTAACAGCATTTTTCCTCAGGCTGCGAGACTAATGAATATCCTGCCACCATGAGGTCTCATCACTACGATGGCAGTGTACTGTTCACTGTTCACCCGTGCTGCACTTACTACATGCATTTAAGTTATATTTTTAAGTTATTTATAGTATAATATTTGATTTGCATGCTGTGATCCAGAAGAACATTGATTTGTTTGGTTATATATAATATATATGTGTGCGTGTAGGACACCCAAAGCTGGGGCGCAGGTTGACTCTGTGATTAAGAAGGCATACGGTGTACTGGCCTTCATCAATTGTGGGCTTAAGAGCCGAGAGGTAATGTTGTAACTCTATAGGACCCCGGTCAGACCCCGCTTGGAGTACTGTGCTCAATTCTGGTCACCTCATTACAGGAAGGATGTGGAAACCATAGAAAGGGAGCACAGGAGACTTACAAGGATCTTGCTTATTTTAGGGAGTATGCCTTATGAGAATAGGTTGAGTGAACTCGGCCTTTTCTCCTTGGAGCGACGGAGGATGAGAGATGACCTGACAGAGGTGTTCAAGATAATGAGAGGCATTGATCATGTGGATAGTCAGAGGCTTTACCCCAGGGCCAAAATGGCTAGCATGAGAGAGCATAGTTTTAAGGAGCTTGGAAGTAGGTACAGAGGAGATGTTGGGGGTAAGTTTTTTTACACAGAGCGGTGAGTGCGTGGAATGGGCTGTCGGCGGCGGTGGTGGAGGTCGAAATGATAGGGTCTTTTAAGAGACTCCTGGATGGCTACATGGAGCTCAGAAAAATAGAGGGCTATGTAGTTCTAAGGTGGGGATGCGTTCAGCACAGCTTTGTGGGCTGAAAGGCCTGTATTGTGCTGTAGGTTTTCTAATTTTCTATTCTGTGTTTCTATAACTATTATTCTTAACTTCTATTTCCTGGTGAAAGCAAAACATGCCAGAACAGAAAATAATTCCAAACCATTGATCAAACCCAACTGCAATCATAGGACATTTCTTTGAAATGACACTTTGAATTAAAAAAAAGGAGACTTGGTGTTTGGACTGACACACAATCACCACAGACACAGAGAAGCTGTTTTGTACAAAGTGTAGTTTCAGTTCAGGTTTATTTATCACACTACAGTGAAATACATTGTTTGCATTAACAACCAACACAGCTAAAGGTGTGTTGGGAGCATTCTGGCCAAAACAAGAAATACCAAAGGAGTGTAATCGGACCAAAAACTCTAGACATTGGTAATCTGAATCAAAATATAAACGTGCTGCCAGACAAGCAGCTGAGAGATAGAGTCAATGTTTCATGCCAAGGACCAGAAGGTCAAGCATGATATTTTGCAGTTTTCCCATGCTAGAGTTTTTGGTCAAGCATGGGAAAACTGCAAAATATCATGCTTTTACATTGCAGTTTGAGAGAGGGTGTAACGAATAGAGGAACAAATGGAGCATTTAAGATAATTGTTACCTTGAGAAATATAGCACGCAGTGTCACTTTGTTTGTATTCTCTCTGATACTTTGAAAGTTCCAGTAGTTTTAGCTTTTGATTTAGATTTTCAATAGCTGCAGTATCTTCCTCCAATAAAAGAAGATGTTTAATGGATATTATTCAACAATTTTGTTTCCTTTGGGAAAGATCATGAAAGCTAAGGAATTGAGGCAAATAAGTTGTGATGTATTGAACCATATAGAAATTCCAAAAATGGGGTACTGGATGCACTAGATAGATGAAAGTAGATAAATCCTAAGGCCTGAGAAAATACAATGTGGGAACGTAAGGAGGAAGTGGCAGAAGCCTTTGACATCGGTGATGGGCAAGTTACTGTAGGGGATTCTGAGGTTGTATAATGTAACATACAATCAATGGCCACTTTATTATGTACACTATATACTTGCTCGTAAATGCAAATATCTAATTAGCCTATCATCTGGCAGCAACTCAATGCATTGAAAAATGTAGATGCCATCAAGAGGTTCAGTTGTTGTTCAGACCAAACATCAGAATGGAGAAAAAAATGTGATATAAGTGACTTCGACCGTGGATTGATTGTTGGTGCCAGACAGGGTGGTTTGAGTATCTCAGAAACTACTGATATCCTGGGATTTTCACGCACAATAATCTCTAGGGTTTATAGACAATGGTGTGGGCAAAAAAGCATCCAGTGAGCAGCTGTTCTGTGTGCGAAAATGCCTTGTTAATGAGAGAAGTCAGAGGAGAGTGGCCAGATTGGGTCAAACTGACAGGGAGGTGACAGTATCTCAAATAACCATGTGTTATCACAGTGATGTGCAAATAAGCATCTCTGAATGCAAAGCTCATCAAAGCTTGAAGTTGATGGACTACAGCAGCAGAAGACCACAAATGCATTCTCAGTGGCCACTTTCAAGACACAGGAGGCACTGTACCTAATAAAGTGACCAATGAGGGTATATAAACTTTGATAATAAATTTAATTTGATCTTTAAGATGGATATACAAGCATTTGTATAGGCAAAGACTATGGATAATCATCAGGGCTTTGTGCATGGGAAATCATGTCTCATAAATCTGCCAGAGTTATTTGAAAAGTTGATCAAGAAGATTATTGAGGGTATGGTGGTGGATGTTGCCTACATATGAATTAAGCAAAGTCCTTGACAAGATCCCATATGATAAACCAATCTGAAAGGTTAGATTGCATGGGAGCCAGGAAATTCTAGCCTGTTGATAGAAAAATGAGCATGATAGCAAGAACATTTTGGTTGGTCTGGAGTCCTACTACCAGCAGTATGACACAGAGATATAGGAATCTGTGCTGGGCCCCTTATTGTTCATTTATAAGACATAAGCAGACTTAGACCACTCAGCCCATTGAGTCTGTTTCATCATTCCATCATGGATGATTTGTTATCTCTCTCAACCCCATTCTCCTGCCTTCTCCCCATAACGTTTGACACCCTGACTATTCAAGAACCTGTTCATATATAAATGTAGTTTGGATGATAATATTCAAGCCATGCTTAGTAAGTGAAATAAACAGCCAAAAATTATAGAGGGATCTTAGTTAGTGAACTGAGGAAGAACAAAATAGAGTTTGATTTAGATAAATGTGAAGTGTTGCATTTTGGGAAATCAAACCTATGTAAGACTCTTGCAATGAATCATAGGGCCCGGGAGTGTTGTAGGATATAGGAATACAAGTAAATTGTCCCACAAAAGCTGTGTCACTGGTAGACAGGCTGGTAAGGCCACACTGGGTGTCATCATTCAATGCATTGAGTGTGGGAGCTAATCTATACAAAACATTGGTGAGGCTGCACCCCAAACTCATAAGACTGGTGTGACATCTCCAGAGGAAGTAGTGACCAAAATTCGATACAACGTTATCAACTTCGTCAAGCAAAATTTATTCTCTAAGAAGAACTAAGAAGAGAATGAAAGCCAGCACTCTAACATTCAACTGAGTTGTTGAGAGGTCAAGCAGTGCAATTATAGCATTTCATTAAGGAAACCTCAATCCAAGATAGTCAAAGATAAAGATTAGCTTTTTTGTCACAGGTACATTGAAACATCAAAACATAGAAATGTTCTTTATGCCAAATTAATGTTATTAATACAAGTAACTGTTACCTTGAAGATAAATATCATCCAGACCGAGAAAAGTCAGCAGATGAGAAGGAACAGAATCTTTTGAAGCCTACACTAGAAATGATAAACCAGCAGCAAAAGCAACACCATCAGTAATACTGTGAATAACCTCCACAGCAGGGGAAATGATGCTGTGTGTGAGGGATGGTTGCATCCGGGTCCATAAAACACACATGCAACTTTCTACCAAGGGAGCTACAGAATGAAAGATGTCTTAAGATGCATAATAAGCTGAAAGTGCTTATGGATCACAGGTTATAAGTTTGAAGCAGGAAAGTGTATTTTTGTGGTCACTTGGCTCCAATGTTATGAAAATGTGCTGTGACATTCTGCAAAAGTGAGTGATCAGCAAGGAGACCAAAGTTCAGATGGTGCAGTTAAAACTCCACCTCACTAATGGCCTTCTGATATTTAAAGAAGTTGTAACACCTATAAAAGTTTAAAAAAAAGTCTTAAAGCACAGTTAACATGTGTAAATTATTTAAAATCTCCAACATCAGTTAAAATAAGATTAAAACAAACCTTTTATATGAAGAAGGGTCTTGGCCCCAAACGGTGACTGTCTCTTCATTTCCTTAGTTGCTGCCTGGCCTGCTGAGTTCCTGCAGCATTTTGTACGTGTTGCTTTGGATTTCCAGAATCTGAAGAATTTCTCATGTTTTTACCTTAACTTGCCTTTTTAATGCTGCACAGATGAATGGGGTTAGTGCTAGCCCTTAAATCAGCCTGTTTCGTTATCATCACTCGAGCATTTACTTGCTCATCTACACTTTGCACCACTCCATTGTTTTGCGCTCACTATTGTATTTATTATTACTATGTGCACTGTTAGCTCTGTGAGCTTCACGCAAGCAAGATATTTCATCACACTGTTGCCTATGGCAATAAATTAACCTGAGTCTGAAATACAAGAGCTTCAGGGATTGCGTGCAAAGTGCATTGGATTCCACATGTTGGTATGGACTGGACTCAGTAATGGATCCAACAGCAGGGTAGATGTCAGATTCACTTGGACCTCACTTCATGTATGTTCCTTGCTACCCTACCATAATGTGCTGATGCAAAATTCTGGAATATGCTGACACAAGCATGGTCATCAGTCAAAGTTTCTCTGTGAAACCCAGATATCAACAGAATTTTGTTTTAAGAGGAGAAGATTTTTCATTGAAAGAAAGATTGAGGATCTGTACTGTTAAAGATTCACAAAAAGCTAGTTGTATAAACAGTACACATGAACCTATGATGAACACACTACATTTTAACCAGAAAATATATATTTTATCTTTTAGCAGCCCTATGAGATATAAAATAAAATACACATAATGTAAGGCACAGAGATAAGTCTTGAAATATAATTAAATGGAGCATAGAGAACAAGTCCTAGCACTTAGTTAAATGAATAAAAGTGTATGTAAAATCCCAAAATGGATGTCAAAGTTATCAGATGTGCATATCAGGGATGATCTGAGCAGAACAGGCTTAGAGGTACTGAGTGATGTTCTGTTATTTCTATATGTCAGGAATGGATTACAGCACCCAAGTTCGCAGCCAATAAATTCCTACAGCACTTATTCTTAATGCTCAGAATTCTTTTTCATCATTATCTTCACTGATTTTGAGGCTGACTTGAAGATAAGTACTTAGTTATTTGATGATCTTCTGCAGTGCAGTATGTTGTAGAACCTCCTCATTAATGATGATTTACAAGTCCTTAACAAGATTACTTATCTTCTTTTGATTCCTCGCTTAACTTTTATTTCTGTTTTTAAGAGAAAGCAATGCTTTGAATCACAGAAAATGCAGAAAATCAATCCATTGATTTGTTGAAACATTATCTCTTTGCAAACAACCTTTTAAGCAGGAAGCATGAATAGAAATATATTAGTGCTTGCTTTGGTCTTCATTGAGCAACATTTCTAAAACTCATTTTCACCTGTGAAAAATAAACTTGCAACATTTCTAATATTCAGTGAGAATTTGCACTAAATCTGTTTTCTTTTCAGATTCATGCACCATTACTTTTTTTGCTCCAATAATGCTTAAACCAGGCTGTCATTGGTACTCTTTATAAACCATGAAGATGTTTTCTCATCTTGTGTTGCTTCACATTTTCACAGAGAGAATGGATTTTTACAGACCATTAGGTTGCAATGAAAAATTTCATTAGTTAGGGCACACAGAATGTTGCTGAATTTGTGCAAAATCCTGAAGTCAACCAGACTTACAGCACTGATGAACCTTTTCTTAGAACCAGATCATAACTGCAGTCATTCCCTCATAGATCATTCATAATATTATGGCATGCACACACTCACAAATTCCAATATTCTGTACACATGCATTGTCCTATTCAAGTTGGTTGAATTTGACTTGCTACTGTTAGATAAAAATCAAGATTTTTATGCTGTCTCTAGACAAAACTAATTAAATTGACAAAGCCCAGCACCCTTGTAAAAGAATTCATATCAAAGTGTAAAATCTAGCAACTGCATCTGTTAACCATACTAAAAGAAGAAAAACATAGACTGTTATTGCCAGCCCTGATATAATGCACAATACATATTCACTTTCCATTCATTCATGCAATACACCAGTAGTTAGAAGCATCACAGGTGAGAGTGACTGCTTGCTTTGAAGAAGTTAGAAAACTAAGTCTTTATTTTTGAAACTTGTTTTGAATCCAGTCAAAAGATTGAGATAAATGGTTCTTTTAGTGTTTATTGTGTTAATATAAAACAAAATTGGTGTGTATGTTCAATGCAGCTCCGACAATGTAAAGGCTTATTGTATATACTGTTAATAACTTAAGAGCAGTTAAGTGTGACATGCACCATACTGTTGAAGTAAGTGAAAATAATAAAAATTTGGCATCAAGGTAAAGAACATTATCTTTATATTTGATCTGAGGTTGTTTGGCAAAGGTGCAGTAATGAATGCAAATAAAAATTCTTAATTTCTCTTCCTCTGTCAATCCAAGTGAAAAAATATCCACAGTTGCGTACTTTTTAAAGAATAATTGTTCATATTTTTCAGTTTTTAAATCCTGTGCTGATTTTTATTTTTGTTGAAGAGGAGGTAAATATAGATGCAAAGTGATACAGCTTGACAAGAGACCATTTGTCATATTGAGTCTTCAAGTAAAATTGAAATACACATTTTTCACTGATTCAAACCTTACTCATTTTATTCTCCCCATATATTCCCCATAACATTCCAGATTCTACCTGTCATCTACAAAGTGCTAGTAGAACTCAGCAGTCTTGACCCGAAATGTCAACTGCACTCTTTTCCACAGATGCTGCCTGGCCTGCTGAGTTGCTCCAGCACTTTGTGTGTGTTGCTCAGATTTCCAGCATCGGCAGTGATTCTCCTGTCATCTATGCACTGCAGGCAATTTAGATACGACCTTGCATATTACTTTTATGACATGGGATGAAATCATCTGGGCACTGAGAGAAATCCTGCAATTGCAGGCAGAATGTGCAGATTCCATACAAACACATCCAATATCGGGACTGAATCTGGGTGACTACGCCAACCAAAGTGTGATGTTGTCTTCCTCTCAGGATTAAGATTGTGGTTTGAGAGAGCACTGAATGAGATCAATATGGGAACTGCAGACTTATACAGGAATTGTTTTTGTGCTTCTGAGGAGATTCTCGAAGCCATCCTGACTGCTCCCTCTCCACTTTCGGCATCATGCTTAAACAGGATTTGAATATATCGGTGAATCTTTTTGTAGGCCTTCCGGTAATTTCTTTCCCTGTCAGACATAGAACAGAGCCTGGGAGAGCACACTAACAGTGGTTTGGTTATCCATCCCATCAATTTGTCTGCTCTCAGTCCTTCTGCTCTCCGAAGTACAGTATGTAAGATATGAAATTTGATCCAGTTTTGTGACAGGTCTGGGCTCTTGATCATCAAACACCTTTGACCAAAATCTGTGTACGCAGTTGAAGTAAATTGGCTCCACTCACTGTGAAAAGACTTCCAAGCTATAAAAGTGTTCACATTTTCTTAGGTGTTACCATAAACCTTTATTGTTGCAGAGCTGTATTTTAAATGTTGGTAAAGGACTTTTGCCCCGTGCAAGACCCATCCTTTAATAAGCCTCTGTGAATGGGTAGAGGATGGCATGGAGCTAACACTCTGATAATGCAAGCATTGATTGCGTACTTGCTGGCTGCTCAGCAGGTTGACCAGTGTGCAGACAGAGTCAGTGTCCAAGGATGTGGGCATGGCTGGGATCAGGAGTTGGAACGTAGAGCATGGCTTGGAGCACGGCAGAAGAGTAGGCTTGGATTTGAGAAGAAAGTGGAGAAGGATTCACATGCATGTGTATCAGGGCCCGTGCCCATTTGACATCAGCATATGCCCAATTACCATCTAAGCCCTGCCCAATTGCCAGCAGCATATAATCTGTAGCACCAGAAGTCCCAAAACACAAGGCCACTGTTATAGTAAGGTAAGGAATGCCTAGTGCTCCACACCCAGACCACATTTCGGTAAATCTAATCACTTGGCTGTCCTTCACTTGTCTTCAGAGACAGAGGCAAAAGAAAAAAGTTCAAGAGATTAGAACAACAAAGAGGTGGTTGTGGGAGGCAAAGGAACAGCTACAGGATTGCTTTGAGTCAGTGGACTGGGCTGAGTTGACCCCAATCAGTTCAGATTAACAACATCTCCTCTATGATCTCCATCAGCACAGGGGTACCACAAGGCTGAGTGTTATCATAAACCCCTGCTCTACTCGCTTTACACTTATGACCGCGTGGCTAAGCACAGCTCCAATGCCATATTCAAGTTTGCTGATGTTACCACTGCTGTCGGCTGAATCAAAGGTGGTGATGAATCAACATACAGGAGGCAGAATGAAAATCTGGTTGACTGGTACCACAACAGCAACCTTTTAGTCAAAGTCAGCAAGACCAAGATTTGCTTATTGATTTCAGGAGGCAACCAGAGTTCTATGAGCGAGTCTTCATCAGAAGATCTGAGGCCAGCAACTTCAAATTCTTTGGTATTATTTTGGATTAACTGACCTGGGCACAGCACACATGTACTGTACAATTACAATGTGCTGTACCACTTAGGCATTTGCAAAGATTCGGCATGACAATCTAAAAGTTTGACAGACTTTTTTAGATGCATAGTGGAGAGTATATTGACAGGCAGCATCACAGCCTGGCATGGAAAACCAATGCCCTTGAACAGAAAATCCTATGAAAAGCATTACATACAGCTCAATCCATCACAGCTAAAGGCCTCCACACCACTGCGCACATCCACATGGAATGTTGTTGCAGGAAAGCAACATCTTGTGACCCTTCAGCTCTCCAATATGGAACAAGCATGCTACCATCACTAATGCAAATACCCTTCTGGCAAGATCGAATCAGAAACAAAGGATAGGGGAAGTTAATTTCAAGAGGATCTATCTTTTTACAAAATGCTTGTAGTACATTCATTTCATAATCAGCATTGTGCTTATCACAAGCACAAGATCTAATGACAACACAGCCAACCTAAGCATTGACATTAGTTTATGTCATTATCTGAGCTAGGTATTGTAATGCTCATCATATCACCACTGTTATGACTGCTGGTTGAACAACCTGAAGTATTTTATTACTTTCATTTATGTGGCCATAAATAGATTTGCTGAAAATCAATGCAATAGCTTTCAAGAATACAACAAAGATACCGCTCATACAGTCTCCACTCATGGTCACCTGTGTGTCTGCAGGAGCTGCAGAGTGTCCACAACTCATGGTCACCTGTGTGTCTGCAGGAGCTGCAGAGTGTCCACAACTCATGGTCACCTGTGTGTCTGCAGGAGCTGCAGAGTGTCCACAACTCATGGTCACCTGTGTGTCTGCAGGAGCTGCAGAGTGTCCACAACTCATGGTCACCTGTGTGTCTGCAGGAGCTGCAGAGTGTCCACAACTCATGGTCACCTGTGTGTCTGCAGGAGCTGCAGAGTGTCCACAACTCATGGTCACTGTGTGTCTGCAGGAGCTGCAGAGTGTCCACAACTCATGGTCACTGTGTGTCTGCAGGAGCTGCAGAGTGTCCACAACTCATGGTCACCTGTGTGTCTGCAGGAGCTGCAGAGTGTCCACAACTCATGGTCACCTGTGTGTCTGCAGGAGCTGCAGAGTGTCCACAACTCATGGTCACCTGTGTGTCTGCAGGAGCTGCAGAGTGTCCACAACTCATGGTCACTGTGTGTCTGCAGGAGCTGCAGAGTGTCCACAACTCATGGTCACCTGTGTGTCTGCAGGAGCTGCAGAGTGTCCACAACTCATGGTCACCTGTGTGTCTGCAGGAGCTGCAGAGTGTCCACAACTCATGGTCACCTGTGTGTCTGCAGGAGCTGCAGTGTCCACAACTCATGGTCACCTGTGTGTCTGTAGGAGCTGCAGAGTGTCCACAACTCATGGTCACCTGTGTGTCTGCAGGAGCTGCAGAGTGTCCACAACTCATGGTCGTCTGTGTGTCTGCAGGAGCTGCAGAGTGTCCACAACTCATGGTCACCTGTGTGTCTGCAGGAGCTGCAGAGTGTCCACAACGCATGGTCACCTGTGTGTCTGCAGGAGCTGCAGAGTGTCCACAACTCATGGTCACCTGTGTGTCTGCAGGAGCTGCAGAGTGTCCACAACTCATGTGCTGACCATAAATGACATCTGTGAAAAGACTATTCACTACTCTATCAAAGAAAAACAGGACTGATTTGAATAGAGTGAATAGGATATCAAGAAGTTAACTTCAAACCTATTTTTGGAAGCTACACTTCTTTAAAGAAAAAGAAACTGATCTATAAGTATCTGAAGGGGTGTATTCCAAAAAAACTCATTAGCTGACACAAGTAAAGCATCATTTCAGTGAATGGTATATACTGTATATTTAAACCCTAATGCACAGTTTTAATCACCTATGTACCTTAAAGATGTAAAAAAAAAGTTTGGAAGAGTGCAGAGAAATTTTTACAGGGATGTTGCTGGATCTGGGAGACCTGCATTAAAAGGAAAGACTGTATTCTTTAGAAGCTATTGGAGGGGGATACACAATGACCTACAAGACTTCTTTAAATGTGAAATACCCTTAGAGCGTAAGACCATATATTTTGGGTATATACCTCAAGAATGGTTGAAAAGAGATATATATTTAATGAATATACTGTTGGTGGCTGGTAAAAAGACTCTTACTAGGAAATGGTTATCACAGCAGAGCCCAACTTTAAATACATGGATGGAAATTACAATGGACCTTTACAAAATGGAGAAGATAACAGCATCTGTTAATCATAAGCTGGAACAATTTGATTCATAATGAGAAAAATGGTTTAACTACATAATGCCTCATAGGCCTAATTTTATTCTCACAAATCAATGAATATGTTGTAAAAAAAAACGATCTCTTCCTACTCGGACATAGTTCTTTTCTTTTGCTTGTTTTTTTCTTTCCACTTTTTTCTATAAGTGTATACCTCGGATAAATACTATGTGGAGATTTGTGATATATATGTACAATATCTGAAATATATCTTATGGAAATGTTTGATGAACTTCAATAAAAAAATAAATTACAAAAAAAAAGAATGTAGAAGACTGAGTGGAGATTTGATAAAGGTATAAAAAATTATGAGGGGTAATGGTAAGGTAAGTGCAAGCAAGCTTTTTTCCTCTGAAGTTGGGTGGGACTACAACCAGAAGTCATGGCTTAAGGGTGAAAGGTGAAAAGGTTAATGGGATCATGAGGGAAAACTTCTTCACTCAGAAGGTTGTGTGAGTATGGAATGAGCTGCCTGGACAAGTGGTCCAGGCAAGCTCAATTTCAACCTGTAACAGAAGTTTGGATAGCTTTAGGGATAGTAGGGATATGGAGGGCTATTGTCCAGGAGCAGGTCAATGGAAGTAGGCAGTTTAAATGGTTTCAGCAAGGACTAAATGGGCTGAAGGGTGTGTTTCTGTGATGCATTTCACTATAACTCAATTACTGTAAAACCATTTGGTCTTCCAGTGAGGGAAGTGAATAACGCTGGCAGCCATAATCCAAGGTGAGGGAGACACTGAATATTAGTGTAGCCACTGTGAAGATAGATTTGGAAGTACAGCATATCACTGATTGTTCATTTCCTTTAGGCCTGAATCCCAGAATTCACTATCCAACTCCATTAGGGTTATTGGAGCTCAAAAAGTCCACTAACGACCACATTCTCAAGGGTAATTAGGTTTCGACAATAAATGCTGATTTTACCATCGTTGTCTGAATTCTGTACAAACTATAAAAAAACTATCTTCGGCTCCAATCGGAGTGCAAATACTCATCAGCCAGGGCTCAGCAAGTCACGAGTAGCCTTCTGAACTGCTGCTAGCTGGGCAAAGCCTCCACAGAGCCAATCACACTGCAGACCAAGTCATGGCATACATCAGTTCAATGTGAAACACAGGACATTGGTACAGATCTCAAACATTTGTAGTGATTGATTTTGTAGTAAGACCATGAAAGGTAGGGGGAGGGGTATGTGTGTGTGTGTGTGAGAGATAGCATGACAAATTTAAAAATATTTAAAGCAACACAGGATTTGTTGCTTTCTAAGTAAAATAAGTTCAGCACAATTTCCTTTTTTTCTTCTATTATTACTAATATGATATTTGAACTGTAGCTCATCCAAATTAGAAATCCTTCATAGAGGTTAAGCAAAGCTTCCTTCCCACTCCATGCCTATTATGGTAATTCTGGGCCCCCCAATCAAAAATTATCTTAAAGCCCAAGAGAGGATTCAATGAAAATGAATTAAAATGATACCAGGCACGAGAAATCCAAACAACATACTCAAAATGCTGGAGGAACTCAGCAAGCCAGAAAGCATCTATGGAAAAGAGTACAGTTGAAATTTCAGCCCGAGACCCTTCATCAGGACTCATAAGTGTCTCAGGCTGAATCTTCGACTGTTTGCTCTTTTTCATAGATGCTGCCTGTCCTGTTGACTCCCTCTGGGGGTGGGGGGGGGGGGGTTTGTGGTAGTAGTGGTGGTGGTTGTATGTGTGTGTGAAAGTAAGTATGGAGCCAATTGTCATGATCTGGAAAGAATATCAGAAAACATAATGAAAGTAGATTCAATGTTTACCTTCAGAAGGGCAGAAGAGTTTTTCCAGCATTTGCAGAGTTATAGCAACAGAGCAGTGTAGTACCATGAATTATGTTGCTTCTTCACAGGTCTGGGTCAAGCACAATAGGTTAAGAAGCCTTCTTTTGTGAAACACAATTCCATCACTCTCTGTTTCTATGTTGTTTTAAATATCCTGCAAGAGGGAATAGTTTACATTTATCTTCCCTAAGTTTGTAAAATTTTTAATAGCTTAATTCCATTGTTTCTTAAGTTCATTCCTTTTGCTCTCCAGCCAAACTCTCAGGTCAGGGCAAATTCCTTCAATGAATTACAGACGCAAGGTTTTGCAGGTGCTGAATTCCAGAAAAACACACACAAAATGCTGGAAGAATGCAGAAAGTCAGCCAGCACTGTAGAAAGAAATAAACAGTGGATGTTTCAGACCGAGGCCCCTCATCAGGACTGGAAAGGAAGGAGAACGAAGCCAGAATAAGAAAGTGGGGAGAGGGGAAGAAGCACAAACTGGCAGGCAATAGGTGAAACAGGAGATGGATAAGGTGGGTGGATGAGGGTGGGGGATAAATTAAGAAGCTAGAAGGAATAGATGGAAGGGCTGAAGAGAATGAATCTAATAGGAGAGACCAATGGACCATAAGAGTATAAATCCATAGAATACAGGAGAAGAATTAGGTTTTCGGCCCATCGAGTATAGCCACTATTCCATCACATCTGAGTTACTAGCCTTCTGAAACCCAATCTTCTGACTTCTCCCCATAACCTTTGATGCTCTGAATAATCAAGAACCTACCAACCTCCACTTTAAATATACCTAATGATTTAGCCTCCACAACTGTCTGTGGCAATGAATTTCACAGATTCACCACCCTCTGGATAAAGAAATTCCTCCTTATCTTTGTTCTAAAGGGATGTTGTGTTATTCTGAGGTTGTGCCTCCCCAGTACAGGAAGCATCCTCTCCACATCCACTCTATCTAGGCCTTTCAATATTCAATGGTTTTCAATGCCACTTCCCTCACCCCCCATTCCTCTAGACTCCAGTGAGTACAGGCCCAGAACCATCAAATGCTCCTCATGTGTTAACCAATTCATTCTCAAGACCATTTGTACGAACCTCCTCTGGAACCTCTCCAATGTTCGCACATCCTCTCTTAAATAAGGCAAATGGAATATAGAGCACATGAGAGAACCCTCGCTGCCAGAGAGTGACAAACTCCACACAGACAGGATTAGAGATCTGAACTGAACCAAGATTACTCAAACTATGCAGCAGCAGCATTACCTGCTGGGTCACTGATGCCTTCACACCGAAGGAGTGATAATCCAACAGGATGTGCCCAAGACTTTTGTACAGTCCTTTACTTGTCAACGTAGAGCAAAAAGCAAGTGTGTTAATCTGGTAGGAGCAAAGGACGTTGGGAATAGCAAGGGTGGAGCGCCACGGAAGGTGTGTGGGCCAGGTGGCAGAGAAGGAGTGCCAAGGGTGGGGGTTGGGCACTCCTTGCCCTGAGACATTTGGAAGGCCCTTGGTAGCAGATTTTTCACCCCACTGAATTCTTGGTTACAGCTGCTCCACACATCATGGGGGAAAGATACAAGTATAGATGTGTAGTGTGTTGTGCTTTTAAAATTAGAAACAATGGATACATAGGTGTATATATAATGGAGTTAATTTGAGGTCTGGGATTTTTACTTTCTATAAAATAACCACAACCATAATTAGCAAGTTCAAGATTTATATCAAAGTTGCTAATTATCATTAGTTTACAAGCAATTCTTGACTTATTCCACTAACTTCAGTGTCTGTTGTACAGCTTTCCTTATGTAGCACTGTAGTTAACAGCCTATGAACTTTGTGCTGAACAAGAAGTTCCAAAGATGGTTTATCACTTTAAGGTGCAAATCCCCATTAGAAAACACATGGTTAAAATTTACAGAAATTTACTTTGTTAAAGACAAAGTACTGTGCCAATCTTATACTGAAAGTGTTGGTGTGCTTAGCAAGTACTACTTTTCTCACATTCCTCACTGTAATAGCTGGTGGTTTTCAAATATATTGCATAAGTTGTCAAGTCACATCTTCTGATGTCATATTCATACTGAGACATTGATTATTCTGAAAGTCTGTCAAATGTCATAAAATTGAAAATAAAACTCATTGCATTTAATCTAAGAAAACGTACACCAAAAATAGTTGAAGCTTCATTAATGACTGATCTGGGAGGATGACTACCATGAAAGAATTACTCCAATTGACCTGCTAGGAACAAAGAGAGTACCTCATGATTATGGATGCGTGTGCATAATATGAACATTTTTTAGTTCTTTTCACACAATCAGGCACAGCTTCCAGTTGCAAGCAAACCTTTCAATAACATGGTTCATTTGTCAGAAACCCAAGGCTCAATAATACAGCTTCCACCTACTACCATGAACAACCTACGTGTTAATTAACTCTCATACTGCGAGGAGATGTGATTAGCAAGATAGAGTGAATGTGCATTTTAGATTTTCAGCATTTCACATTGAATCATTCACTAACATGGGAGAATGGAGCAGAATGCTTAGGAAAAGACCATGTGGTGACTTCATTCGCAGCTCCAAGTCCTCAGTTACCTTTCACGAACAAAGGAGTGGGAATATGCCATTTAACCCCTTGGGTGTGTTCCACCATTCAATGCAATTGCTGTTGATTTGTGTCCTAACACAATTACCTCCTACCTCTTGGCAAATTTTGGGAAAAATCAATCAACATCAAAATTAAAATTGGTAACTGCTCCAGAAGTTACTTCTTCTGAATTTCTATTCTAGTTTATGCTGTAATGTTTCCACATTGATCTTGGTTCCAGGATGAGATTATGCTCATATGTCTTTAACAGCCTAATCAACAAAAAATATTACTTTTTGTCTACCCTCTTGATCCTTCGTAAATTAATAAGACTTTAGTTACATCATCCCTACCACTTCTTTTTAGGATATATGATCCTAGTTTCTGTATCCAACATCAATATTGCAATGTCACCAGGGTGATATATTTTGTGACGTGTGCAGTTCGGAATTATTCTCAGCATTCTGGATGTTATCACCCTAAACATTTCCATTGCTGAAGTATAAATTCATCCCTATGCATTGAATTGTTCAAAGGAAAGGACAACATTTTTGTCTTTTCTTGATGGCTTCTATTTTGCCTATCAAGGTATCTATTTGACACATTTCTATCCATCATGCAGTTTAGTGTATCCCTTTAATCACCCCTTCCATTAATGCTAGTTGCAGTGCTGAATATTTGTGTCAGCCGGCCTATTTGATTTTCTACTTTGTCCTCTGAGTCCTTTAAGCATGTAATAAACTTTTATTTCCAACACAAATCCTTGTTGGACATCAGCAGACAGCTCAGCTAGTTCTATAAAAAGGTCACCTATTTATTTATTTGTTTGTTTGTTTGTTTATTTATTATGTATTTATTAATTGATTGATAGATTGATTAATTAATTCATTGTTTTTTTAAACAGGCAATAATTGTTTGAAAAAAAAGATGCTGGCTTTGCCAATGATACATACATTGTCAGAAAGGAATAAATGGAAAAATAACATTCACATTTTCAAGTAATTATTCAAAGACTTAAGTTGCCTTCTAATCAGTTAACTTTAACTTTGAGCAATGGTCTCTTCTAATGGACTTTATCAAATGGTTTCCAAAATCAATATAAGCAAAGTCTACTCATATTCTCTGCTGCTTTCCTAAAAAAAACAAATTCATATAGTTCATTGGTTATGTCCTAATCTGCTGTATCATGCTGATCATGGGAGAGATTCAATATTCTTATCCTTGTTTCCTGGTTCTAATTTCTCAGTTTCAATGTTCACTCAATATAGTCCTTGCTTTCTCTCACTCAACTTTCTGGAGCAGCAGAGTGAGGTAATCAAATTGCCAGCTTACAGTGGAAGACGACTAATCCTAGGCAAAGCTTCAGTTGGCATGGAAGATATTGCTGCTTTTCAGAATATTCTTAGCTTCAACTAATTCTCCAACTCCAATGAAGTGCATTGAGGCTTGTTGAACAGAAACAGGTATGGTTTCTGAAATATACTACGTACAGTATATAAGGTATATGACCTTATTGAATACTAGGCCACCTAATATTGCAGGACAAGCAGGTTAAGTGTAAATTCCATATCCCTATCCCTTATCCTACGCAAACTCCTCATTCTCTAACTTTATTTTGGTTAGAACTTTAGCATCAGAAGTCCCTCTTACTCCCCTAAAATTCCACACAATGTACTTACCTGACCATCCAAGAGGACCACAACCTTCTTGTAGTTTGGAGGCTTGCATGCCTCAATGACCCGGAGAGTTATGTTGGCTGGAGTCAGGGCTTTATGCTTTGGCTTTTGGTAGGGTCACCCATGCCAAACAGGTGAAACGGTAGAGACCAGACTAAAAGTGGTCCACTGGTCCTCCAGGTTTGGGGGTTCAGCTCAGGGCTAACAATCCTGACTGGTAAAACAAAATTGTTATGAAAACGGCAATGAAGTATCCTTCCACATCTGAATGTAATGGTGTTCCTGAGTCTCCAAGCTGGGATTTGAAAGACTGACAGCAGTGAAAACCAAGAGGAAGCTACTGACATGATGAAGGAAGCTCCGGACACCGCCAGAAGTAGAGGACCTTCATTGCTGCTGTAAACACCAGGGGTGTAATGGGCAGTAAGTAAGAAACGACTTACCTGACACAAAAAAGGTAACCATTCCAAGGTTCAGATACCTGGCATGCCAGAATATGAAAATGTTCAAACAATCAACAAAAACCTTTTTATATATACGTAAAGAAAACAGGAAATCAATTCAGAGAAACTTCAACATCATTGTTTTGGTGTTCTTCGGTTAGCAGGTGAGTAACAGAGTAAAAATCTGTTTTCTTAATTATTTCTGTGTTATTGTTGGAGATACTACATAGTTAAGATTCATGATTTCCCTGTGAAACTGAAGATTTTGTTAGCACTGCGATCAGGGAGTAACACATACAAACTGCAGGAGGAATTCAGCCGGTCAAGCAGGATCTATGGAAATTAATAAAATAGTTGGCATTTCAGGCCAAGACCCTTCTTTAGGATTTTCAGTATCTGCAGAATTTTTCACGTTTATGTTTTACATCATCAGTAATTTGGTCCAGAAACATTCCCTAGATGAGATCATGAGGAATAAATTAGATGGCTCTGGAACACATTAGTTGGAATTTCAATGCACATGTTACCCTTGCCAGGTCACACTTGAAATCTTGTGTTCTCACCTAATTATCACTATAGGACCATTAGCCACAGTATCCAGGCCTGTAGTCACAACATCTGCATCTTTATCATATTAACGTGTACACTCTGGCTGCCAATTGGGAGATTACCAGCTAAGGTTAACCCCAAATAGCTGAAACTGTGATTGGACCTCTTAAAGGGGTCGTGGTCACTCTCTCCAAGCAATGAGGGAATTCATTCAAAGTCCTAGAAATTTACAGTTGTGGCATGGAAGAAAACAAGTATTTAGCTTTACTGCCATGATTAAAGTGTACAGATCATCTGTTCCCAGGTCTTTAATAATCTATCCAGTTATATCATGAAGATCTGGAAGCAAAGGATGGCTAACAAGGTCAACACCGGGAATCAACAAACCAAGGTCTGGATGCACTAGTAGAAAATATTGCATTCATGGCTATTAAGGTGTTAACAAATGGCATCTACCAACAACAATAGTACTACAAACTTCAAACATTCCCTGAGGATCCACATCTATGGTCATATATCTACAACCAACCAACAATCACAACATAATAATTCTCCTACCTTCTATTCACATGCATCTTCAGACTCTTACTGATCTATAAGTACCCCACCACTCATTCACTCATACTTAAACATCACAACTTAAAGACGGTCCCAACTATTCAATTATAACAGGCATATTATATTATATATAATAACCCAGATGCTTTATATGTATATATAATATCCCGGCTCCAACAGCGAGAGGAACACCGGCCCGCAGGCTCCGAGGACAATGGCTACATTCTCCCGCACCGCACTGCACTGACCTGGACTGGGTGGAGGAAAGATTTTATGAGGACCACAAGAACCTGGAGGTGGTATTATAAGGTAGTGTGGGCCACCGCAAGGATGGTGGATGGAAGAATCAGCAAGAGGTTGCCACCGGCATGCGGGCTGAGTCTGAGGTCACTGGGAGCGGAGGCTGACACCTGCACAGGGGTCTGATGGCAGTCTGGTAGAGGTCTTGGGCTGGACCCCCTGCTCACACTACTTTTGCCAATAAAAACCTCCAAATGAGAGTGACAAGACCAAGGATGTTGCCTGGATTGACAAGGTTCACGCCAATGGTTACGGAATTGTGACTATCTGGTGAGAAATTAGCTACCTGGACAAATCATAAATGGACAGGACTGGACAAAATGGAACTAATGGAATGCTTCTTCAACAGCAACCCACATGAAAGAAGATACAGCAAGCGCATGTGGCGTCTCTGGCAACAATGAAGTCCGTCATCCACATTCACGGAATAGCAACCAGTTAGCCAGCGATCAAATATTTTCCACAGGGGATTGGTATCACATCCATTCAGTATGAAAGTTAATGAGGTAGAAGCAACAAGGTGTAAGAATAGGGAGTGGGAATTAGAGGTCATTGAAGACTCAAACCACTATCTTCAAGGGAAAGTAATAGCTCAAAATGAAGATGTGCTCCTCACACATATCTGTGTGGAAAGTGTCATCCCCTAAGGGAACCTGTGGGAGCTTATGGGCTTGTAATCAGACGTTTCTTGCTAGCTTATTAGCAGCAATGGAGAATGAGAGATCCAGAAAGAGATTGGAAGAATCAGAGATGGACCATATAAAGTTGAGAGCAGGATGAACATTGGCAGCAATACTTGAGATCTGTTCAGGGACATAGCTCAGGTAAGCTTATGCTACGTATGCAGCTTTGGAAATTACCTTCAATTATTGTCCACATAGCATTGAGGTCCAGGAATCACATCACCCATATCTTCTGTATGTTATAACATGTGAAACTCCTCTCCCACATCCTCACCCAAAACAGGCTCATGTCCCCAATGCAGCAACATTTTGCTATTTATTTCTGTGCACAGTGCTATTTCTATGACAAACTCTCATTCAATGATAACTATTTTGACAAAAATGTGAAAAAGAAGCAGAAACTATTCCACTTGTGGGATATAATCATAAACAGAGTGGAAGACTGTCAAAATAAACAAGAATCATTTTAACCTGTTCAGCTGCCACTGCATTCAACTTCAGACAATTTGTATGACAAAGCGAGCAACAAACTGATGTTCACTGATGGGAAAGACGTCATTAATTCTGACATTTTGATACAAAAATTCCACTTCTATTAAACACTCTCATGACTGCTTTATCCCCAGGTATGAAAATCAAGGGCACATATGTGACCAATATGTGTGCAAAACGAGCCAGCATAGTAGCATATAACACAAAATGCTATTGCGATTAACCAGCTCGTTATTTTTAAAATATTTTCCAACAAGATGTTGACATTTTTAAATTATTATTCAGCAAATTGTTCCCTCCATTTATAACATGAATGCAATCATTCACAAATTTAAGTTTTATGCTGAAATGCTATATTATGCAGTTGTTTAAAATAAGATATTTCATTCCATCAAATGCAGCTTTGACAACCTAATATCTGACTTTGTTTCAGATATAATTATTAAGATTGTACTGTCATTTGACCAGTACCTAACATCAGTAGATAAAGTATTACACTGGCTAAGGTGGATAATCAGGACGAGCATAGTGATGATAAGTAAGTGACAAAAAAGTGAGTTTTCAGTACCACTTTCACATTGTGATTGCTCTGTACTTAAAGGTGAAGACTGAAGGGCTCAAGGAACATGGGTCTATTTGATACAAATCCTCAAACCTTTTGCATTTGGCATTCAGTTTGTCCTTCGGTAGGACACAGCACAAGATATTTAAAAGCGGAAATACACTTTGATTCCAAAGCAGACAAAACAGATGACATTTGCACTTCTAAAATAAAAGTAGCTCTTATTTTGCTCTTTAAGAAAGAAGTAAATGGCATTTTAAATTTAAAAATCACAGAATTGCATGCATTTAAGTGTACCAAAATGTCCTTTCAGCATTTGCAAAAATGTTTGTGTCAAATATAATAATTGTGTCAGTAAATGCAGTGAATGGGAACATCAATTGGTTTGAGTAAATGTTGATCTCTTGCCCCCCTCCCCCAAGCATATGCTTTCTTATTAATTTCTTAAATCAAGCTTCCCCAATGAGCTTCAGATTTTCAGATTTTTTTTTGCTGAATTTCCCTTGACATTCATCAAGAAGGTTTAATTAATTTGTTTCTAGTGGAATGAGTCAAAGGGGAGACAGGTAGCCAGAACACTGAGTGAATCTCTGGTTCTCTGTGAAGTAAAATAATATTCGTATCCACCCAAGTAGCGTGGTTTTGGATTGAAAACTACTCCACTGGCATAGTGATATTCTTCAAATATTTCACTCAAATACCAATCACAAATGCTGAAGACTTGGAGTTGATACAAAGGTAACTTCGCAAACACCTGGAGGAAGCTGGCAAAGCAACTATTATTAAATGGTTTGCTTTTTTTTATAAAATAGCCTGCTTTATATCAGTTTCTCTTTACATTCTTTAACTAGCTCTATGCCAAGTGCTAAATTTAACCTCTTTTTCAACAGAATCTTTAACTGAGCCAAAACCAAATATTTAAACCCAAAATTATGGAACACCCAAAATTACTGGATTTACTGTACTTTCTTTAAATTTTCAGTTGATTACTTATTTAATTGTTTACATACTTTTGCTGTACCCGCAGACTCTTGCAAGTTACTTTGCAATGAAATACCAATATCAAACCTTTAATACAGGGTTGATCCATAATAAAGGCCAAAGCTCTGACTTAGAATTGATTACTGCTTGAGTTTTGTGAAAATTTTTATGAACGCTATAAGCTTCCATTCCGAATAAGGGCATAGTTAGAAAGGCAAAAATCAAGTAATTCTTACCCATAGAGTAATAGACTGAAACAAGCAGAAAAAAGACAAACCTCAAAAGGAATCATGAACATAAAGGAACAGTGTCACAAGTTATAACTAACTGAACAGGCAGAGGACAGTCAGTTTTGTCAACTGGTGAAGAGTTCATTTCAGCCAATTACTGACTTTCAGGCCATAATGATATCACTTATGCCAGCAGACAAAACTCAGACTACATCCACACTAGACTGGATAATTTTGAAATCGCCAGTTTCGCATAAAAACGATAGTTGTCCACACTGTGTGTTTTTGAAAATATCTCTGTCCACATTGAAACAGAGATTTTGGCGAATCCTCCTACAGGGCATGTGCAGGATGCATCTACCGAAAACAAGCGACATGTTTGGTGTCAAATCTCACCGTGAAAGTGCGCGTTTGTTCAGTTACAGACCAGGAAAACTTAAAACGACGGGCAGCTGTTTGCTCTCACGCAGGAGGACTTAAAAGTAAAAAAAAATACTGGAGCATATGGAGGCAACCGATAGGGAGTTCACGGACAGTATGACAAGCAATCTCCCTGATGTATGGATGGGCCAAAGACATAGGGTAACAGAGAAAATGAAACAGATTGACATTAGGAAGGAAACGGTGATGAGTAGACTGATGGGACTGAAGGCTGACGAATCCCCAGGTCCAGATGATTTGCATCCTAGGGTATTAAAGGAGGTGGGCCTGGAAATTGCAGATGCATTGGTAATCATTTTCCAATGTTCCTTAGATTTAGGATCAGTTCCTGAGGATTGGAGAATGGCTAATGTTATCCCACTTTTTAAGAAAGGAGGGAGGGAGGAAACAGAGAACTATCGTCCTGTCAGCCTAACATCAGTAGTGGGGAAGATGCTAGAGTCCATTATTAAAGATGAAATAGTGGCATATCTAGATAGCAGAGATAGGATTAGGCCAAGCCAGCATGGATTTACCAAGGGTAAATCATGCTTGACTAATCTGTTGGAGTTTTTCGAGGATGTAACCAGGAAGTTAGACAACGGAGATCCAGTGGATGTAGTGTACCTTGATTTTCAGAGGCATTTGATAAGGTCCCACATAAGAAATTGGTGAGTAAGATCAGAGCTTCTGGCATTGGGGGAAAGGCATTGACGTGGACAGAAAACTGGTTGGCAGATAGAAAGCAAAGGGTAGCGGTGAATGGGTGTTTCTTGGAATGGCAGGTGGTGACTAGTGGGGTGCCACAGGGCTCGGTATTGGGACCACAGCTGTTTATGATTTACTTCAACGATTTAGATGAAGGCATTGAGAATAACATCTGCAAGTTTGCTGATGATACTAAGCTGGGTGGCAGTGTGACATGTGATGAGGATGTTAGGAGAATTCAGGGTGACTTGGATAGGCTGGGTGAGTGGGCAGATACTTGGCAGATGATGTCTAATGTGAATAAGTGTGAGGTTATCCACTTTGGGAGTAAGAACAGAAAGGCAGATTATTATCTGAACAGTGCAGAGTTAGGTAAGGGAGAAGTACAAAGAGATCTAGGAGTCCTTGTTCATCAGTCACTGTAGGTGAATGAGCAAGTGCAGCAGGCAGTGAAGAAGGCAATGGAATGTTGGCCTTTATTACAAAGGGAATTGAGTACAAGAGCAAGGAAATCCTCTTGCATTTGTACAGGGCCCTGGTGAGACCACACCTGGAGTATTATGTACAGTTTTGGTCTCCAGGGTTAAGGAAGGACATCCTGGCTGTAGAGGAAGTGCTGCGTAGATTCATAAGGTTAATTCCTGGGATGTCCAGACTGTCTTACGCAGAGAGGTTAGAGAGACTGGGCTTGTACACGCTGGAATTAAGGAGACTGAGAGGGGATCTGATTGCAACATATAAGGGATTGGACAAGATAGAGGCAGGAAATATGTTCCAGATGCTGGGAGAGTCCAGTACCAGAGGGCATGGTTTGCGAATAAGGGGTAGGTCATTTAGGACAGAGTTAAGGAAAAACTTCTTCTCCCAGAGAATTGTAGGGGTTTGGAATGCACTGCCTCGGAAGGTAGTGGAGGCCAATTCTCTGGATGCTTTCAAGAAGGAGCTAGATAGGTATCTTATGGAAAGGGGAATCAAGGGATATGGGGACAAGGCAGGATCTGGGTATTGATAGTAGATGATCAGCCGTGATCTCAGAATGGCGGTGCAGGCTCGAAGGGCCGAATGGTCTACTTCTAAACCTATTGACTGACGATGAATATTGAAAAACTGACTAACTCTGTTGCATTAATAAAGCCCCTTGTTAAACGTGTAAAACATGTCTGCATCAGTGTTATCTTGTACTTCCATACAGTGTTACATTAGGCTGTTACACATCTATTGTCAGAGAAGTACTTGCATAAATAGGTAAACCACCTTCATATGAGCAAGGACAGAAAACAGGGCAAAGTGAGTACAGTATACTTATTTATTCAGTAAGTTATGGGTCAAAGTATTTGGTGAGTACATTTCTAACTCTTCTGGCTTCAGTCTCTTTGCCGTCTGTTCTGAAATTGTTAGGTTGTGTTGAAGAAAACAATGAAATAGCGTGCTGCCGTCTGATAGCGTTTTCAGTTTTTTCCGGTTACCCCATCCACACTGATCTGCCCAAGCGGTGTTTTGAAAATTACACACCCTGGACAGCGTTTCTGAAAAGCGGGGGACAAAAACACCGTTTTAGTGTGGACCGAGGGTAAAAACGAAGAGAAAAATCTTCGGTTATGGATTTATCTGGTGTAGTGTGGACGTAGCCTCAAACTGACATTATCATAAGGGGACAGGAGGCTGGTCTCAAGTGCAGGATGCAGGCACTGAGGTACTAGGGGCAGGATGTGAATAACTAAACGATAGACAAGATGTGGTGACCGTGGTGTGCGTGAGGGATGTGATGTTCAAGCTGATTCTGGGGTTCTGGGAGAGACTTAGAGTTCAGGCAAGGCAGGATCCCAGAGTTCACGGAGCAGGCTGCATAACTCCTGGGCAGGGCCCGGACCTCCCAGGCAGGAATACATGAGCCTGAGCAGGTCGCAGTGCACCTGGGTAGGTTGCAGGGCACAACCCGTCAGCATCGAGGAATAGGAATAGGTAGGGACAGAGACCTCTGGGCAGGCCGCATAACTCCTGGGCAGGGCCCAGACCTCCCAGCCAGGAACACGGGGGCCTGAGCAGGTCACAGGACACCTGGGTAGGTTGCAGGGCACAACCCGTCAGCAACCAGGGATAGGTAGGGGCTGAGACCTCTGGGCAGGCCGCATAACTCCTAGGCAGGGCCCAGACCTCCCGGGCAGGAACACGGGGGCCTGAGCAGGTCATTGGCGGGGGGGGGGGGTGTTCAATATGCAGGTAGATTGAGAAAATTAGGTTGGTGCAAGATTCCAAGAGAGGACATTTGTAGAATGCCTACAAGGTTGCTTTTCAGAGAAGCTTGTGGTTATACTCACTGAGGAAAGATGGTTCTGGATTGGGTGCTGTGTAGTAAAATGGATTTGATTAGGGAACTTGGGGTAATGGAACCCTTAGGATGGAGTGATCATAATATGATAAGATTCACCCTGCAATTTGAGAGGGAGAAGCTAAAGTCAGATGTATCAGTATTATAATAGAGTAAAGGGAATTACAGAGGCATGAGAGAGGAGCTGGCATTGTCATAAGGGGACAGGAGGCTGGACCCAAGTGCAGGACACAAGCACTGAAGTACTAGGGGCAGGACAGGAACAACTAAACAATAGACGTGTTGGCCATGGTGTGTGTGAGGGACATGACATTCAAGGTGATTCTGGGGTTCGGGGAGAGTCTTAGAGTTCAGGCAAGGCAGCATAACTCAAAGGCAGGAACATGGGGGCCTGAGCAGGTCATGGGGCACCTGGGTAGGTTGTGGGGCACAACCCATCAGCAGCAAGGGATAAGTAGGGGCTGAGACCTCTGGGCAGGCCACATAACTCAAAGGCAGGGCCCAGATCTCCCAGACAGGAACATGGGGGCCTGAGCAGGTCATAGGACACCTGGGTGGGTTGCAGGGCACAACCCATCAGCAGCAAGGGATGGAAAGGGGCAGAGTCCCCCACCAGGCAACAGCAGTCCAGCCAAGCTTGCCCAGAAGAGGCAAGAGATAGGAAGGGAACTAGGTCCAGGGTGACTGCCAAGCTTACTCAAAGAACTCATCTTTAACAAGGTGAACTCTAAGCCAGGGCAACCAGAGGAACAGGATAGACAGAACAACTCCACTCAGTCCCAGAGCCCCCTATGTACACCGACAGCCAATGGGAATCAGGTGCGCCTCCTTGAGCCCCAAAAAGTCACGATGATCCACAGGTGTGACTAATTGGGCTCAAGGGCGAAAGGAGGGATGGCTACAAGACCCGGACTCCGGAGTCCACGGACCAGATCAAGACCCGGAATGCAGTCTCCGGGCCGGACCATAACAGACGTCCTATCGTGGTATCTGGAAAAATATGTCCAAATGGGAGAGAATCATAGACTCACATATACTTTGTCATTATAAAAGAAAGAAATAGTATTTATGTTACATCTTTAACATTTTCAAGATGATCTATGTGTCTTACTGCCAATTAACTTTACTTTGTTTGATCATACCCCTATGAAGAATGCCGTGGCAAAGTGCTTTATATATGACATGGATCTGGTTTTCCAGTGTTTTGTAGACCAAAGTGATATGATTGCAAAAACAACAGGCTGTAGCAGTGTGCTACACGCAGCGCTAAAATTACGACACGGAGTCGGTAACTGCAGTCGAAGGAAAAAACTTTATTCGAAAACTTCAGCCTCACTTTTAAGCCTCTGTCAACCGGCCCCCCATGGCGAAGAGGCTCCAAAGCTCTGTGCTCGCAAACCCCCGTAGGCTATCTAATTGTAAGTCGGTTCGGATACGCTAGGAAATGAGCCGCCACATAACCCCCCCCCAGAACCGGCGATACACCCCCCAATGTCCACAACCTGGGCCAGAACCTGCTTGGGAGGTCGGCCTCTGCGCCGAGGCGCCGGAAACTCGGCCGGTTGCACCAGGTCCACATGGGCCGGCTTGAGGCGGTCCACCGTGAAAACCTCCTCCTTCCCCCCAACGTCCAGCACGAACGTGGACCCGTTGTTCCGGAGCACCGTAAACGGCCCCTCGTATGGCCGCTGCAGTGGTGGCCGATGCCCGCCCCTTCGTACAAACACAAACTTACAGTTCCGTAGGTCTTTGGGTACGCAGGTCGGGTGCCGCCCATGCTGTGAAGTGGGTATGGGGGCCAGGTTACCGAGCTTCTCGCGAAGTCTGCCCAGGACTGCAGCGGGTTCTTCCTCTTGCCCCCTCGGGGCTGGTAGGAACTCCCCGGGGACGGCCAGGGGCGCGCCGTATACCAACTCGGCCGACGAGGCGTGCAGGTCGTCCTTGGGCGCTGTGCGGATGCCGAGAAGGACCCAGGGAAGCTCGTCCGCCCAGTTGGCTCCTCGCAGGCGGGCCATGAGGGCCGACTTCAGGTGACGGTGGAAACGCTCCACTAGCCCGTTCGACTGTGGGTGGTAGGCAGTGGTGTGGTGCAGCTGAGTCCCCAAAAGGCTGGCCATAGCTGACCACAGGCTGGAGGTGAACTGGGCGCCTCTGTCGGAGGTAATGTGGGCTGGTACACCAAAGCGGGATATCCAGGTGGCGATCAGGGCTCGGGCGCAAGATTCGGAGGTGGTGTCGGTGAGCGGGACCGCCTCTGGCCATCTTGTGAACCGGTCCACGATAGTCAGGAGGTAACGCGCTCCACGCGACACTGGCAGGGGGCCCACGATATCCACATGAATGTGGTCGAAACGCCGGTGGGCGGGATGGAACTGCTGCGGTGGGGCTTTGGTGTGCCGCTGAACCTTGGCCGTCTGGCAGTGCATGCACGTTCTGGCCCATTCACTGACCTGTTTGCGGAGTCCGTGCCTGCTGGAGGGATGCGCCAAGTTATGAATGGAGTCGAAAACACGTCGCCGCCAGGCTGCGGGGACGACCGGACGGGGCTGGCCGGTGGCGATGTCACAGAGTAGGGTCCTCTCACCTGGGCCCACGGGGAGGTCCTGGAGCTGCAAACCAGAGACTGCAGTCCTGTAACTCGGAATCTCCTCATCTACCTGCTGTGCCTCTGCCAGTGCCTCAAAGTCTACCCCTTGGGAAAGGGCATGAACGGTAGGGCGAGAGAGCGCATCCGCCACGACATTGTCCTTACCCGAGACGTGCCGGACATCCGTTGTGTATTCAGAGATGTAGGACAGGTGGCGTTGCTGGCGGGATGACCAGGGGTCGGACGCTTTCGTAAACGCAAAGGTAAGCGGTTTGTGGTCCGTGAACGCGGTGAAGGGCCGACCTTCTAGGAAGTACCTGAAATGCCGGATTGCCAGGTAGAGCGCCAACAGTTCCCGGTCAAAAGCACTGTACTTGAGCTCGGGTGGCCGCAGGTGTTTGCTGAAAAACGCCAGGGGTTGCCAGCGACCTGCGATGAGCTGCTCCAGCACCCCACCGACTGCCGTGTTTGATGCGTCCACTGTGAGGGCGGTAGGGGCGTCCATTCTGGGATGTACTAGCATTGCGGCGTCAGCCAAAGCTTCCTTCGTTTGAACGAAAGCGGCGGCGGACTCCTCGTCCCAGGTAATGTCCTTGCTCGGACCCGACATCAGGGCGAACAGGGGGCGCATGATCCGGGCAGCTGAAGGGAGGAAGCGGCGGTATCAAGTCCGAACTGGCATTTGGCAGGGTTGATTGTAAGACCGTACTCACTCAGTCGGGCGCAGAGTTGACGGAGGTGGGACAGATGCTCCTGACGACTGCCGCTGGCTATGAGGATGTCATCCAAATAGATGAACGCGAAGTCCAGGTCCCGTCCCACCGCGTCCATTAACCGCTGGAACGTCTGTGCGGCATTCTTCAGGCCGAACGGCATGCGGAGGAACTCGAAGAGGCCAAACGGGGTGATGAGAGCCGTTTTGGGGACGTCGTCAGGATGCATCGGGATTTGATGGTACCCTCGGACAAGGTCGACCTTGGAGAAGATCCGGGCGCCGTGCAGGTTTGCCGCAAAGTCCTGAATGTGCGGCACAGGGTAGCGGTCCGGTGTGGTAGCCTCGTTCAGCCTGCGGTAGTCGCCGCATGGTCTCCAGCCCCCCGTCGCTTTGGGCACCATGTGCAGGGGGGAAGCCCAGGGGCTGTCGGACCGCCGGATGATCCCCAATTCCTCCATTCTCTGGAACTCCTCCTTCGCCAGTCGGAGCTTGTCCGGGGGAAGCCGCCGAGCACGGGCATGGAGGGGTGGTCCCTGTGTCGGGATGTGGTGCTGTATGCCGTGCCTGGGCATGGCTGCTGTGAACTGCGGTGCCAGAACCGATGGGAACTCCGCCAGGACCCTGGTGAAGTCGTTGTCGGACAGCGTGATGGAGCCGAGGTGAGGGGCTGGCAACTGGGCCGCGCCCAGGAGAACATCTGAAAGGTCTCGGCGTGTACCAGTCTCTTCCTGGGCAGGTCAACCAGCAGGCTGTGAGCTCGCAAAAAATCCGCACCCAGAAGCGGTTGGGCTACGGCGGCCAGTGTGAAGTCCCACGTGAACTGGCTGGGGCCGAACAGTAGCTGCACCTGACAGGTGCCATAGGTCCTTACTGTGCTGCCATTCACGGCCCTCAGGGGGGGACCCGGTGCCCTGCTGCGGGTGTCGTAACTCGTCGGAGGTAAAACACTGATCTCAGCCCCAGTATCGACCAAAAACCGGCGTCCCGACCTTCTATCCCACACATACAGGAGGCTATCCCGATGGCCAGCCGCCGTAGCCATCAGCGGCGGCTAGCCCTGGCGTTTCCCGGGAACTTGCAGGGCGGGCGGCAACGGCGGGCTTCTGCGCCCCACCGCTGGTGGTAGAAGCACCAGTGTTCATTGGGCCGGGGGTTAGTGGGCTCTGCGGCCGGGCCTGGACTGGTTTGCTGCCGGGAGCGTGGCTGGGAGATCTGTGCGATGGACGCCCCGCTCACCTTTTTGGCGTTCCACAGCAAGTCCGCCCGGGCTGCCACCTTCCGGGGGTCACTGAAATCCGCGTCGGACAGCAGCAGGCGTATGTCCTCGGGCAGCTGCTCCAGGAATGCCTGCTCAAACATGAGGCCTGTGTGTCCCTCGGCCAGAGACAACATCTCATTCATTAAAGCCGATGGAGGCCTGTCGCCCAAGCCAGCCAGGTGCAGTAAACGGGCAGCCCGCTCGCGCCGTGAGAGTCCGAAAGTCCTGAGGAGCAGGGCTTTGAATTCCGTGTACTTGCCGTCTGCCGGGGGCGACTGTACGAACTCCGCGACCTGGGCAGCTGTGTCCTGGTCGAGGGAGCCCACCACGTAGTAGTAGCGGGTGTCTTCTGAGGCGATCCGGCGAACGTGGAATTGGGCTTCGGCTTGCTGGAACCATAGGTCCGGGCGCTGTGTCCAGAAACCCGGCAGTTTCAACGGAACCGCATGAACAGAGGCGGCGTCGGTCATTTCTGGTCCAAAAATCGTTTGGACCGTCGGGGTCACCAATTGTAGCGGTGTGCTACACGCAGCGCTAAAATTACGACACGGAGTCGGTAACTGCAGTCGAAGGAAAAAACTTTATTCGAAAACTTCAGCCTCACTTTTAAGCCTCTGTCAACCGGCCCCCCATGGCGAAGAGGCTCCAAAGCTCTGTGCTCGCAAACCCCCGTAGGCTATCTAATTGTAAGTCGGTTCGGATACGCTAGGAAATGAGCCGCCACAAGGCCACATTTTAGCAAAAGATGAATGAAATACTAACTCTTACCTACAAAAAAGTTCTGCAAATTGCGTAACATTGTGCTCTTCTTTTAAGGAATGAGGAGAGCACAGTTATGGCAGCACTAAAAAGGAAAAAGCTTATCACCTGAAACAGTAGCATCGTACCAGAACTCATGGAACAGCCTTCTTTATTTGAGTTTGTGACAGTTATGGCTCACACACACTTAACATACTATCTAATTATTTCTCAGCAAAGAAAATCCTAAAAAATCATGACTGAGAGCAAATGTCATTAATTTGAATATTTTTCAGTTACTTTTATAAACTTTGCTGCAAAAAAATCTTCTGTTTATTTAAAATTCCTAAAGAAAAACTATTTTTTCTTGAGGGGGAGGAATGGGACTTGGTGATTGATTTTATATCTTTATGGTTTGGTTCCATGTTTTGTGACTGTCTCTGGGGAAGAGAAATCTCATACGTACTTTGATAATAAACATGCTTTGAATCTTAAATCATTGAATCAATAAAATAACTTGGTCAGATATTCCTAATCTCTCTACAGCTGATTACACTGGAAAATCTAAGCCCGGTATTGAAACTGTCACTCTGAATTTACTATGTGAGGTTATTATAAAGGAGACAGGCTCGAAACAAACATACCAGCATTTGGCTTTGCATTTGTTCTTTTTGTATTTTAAAAAAAGACTAGTTTGGGGTTTTGGGAGAACTTGATGAATTCCCCACTGCTCAATGTTTGTGTAAAACAGAGCAGTAGTGTATGCTGGAAATAGTTGTTTCAGTTTCAAGAAAGTTTTACAATACTATTCCATACAATAAGGCCTTCAGATATCTTGCTGGAGCATTTCATGTTGATACAATTGTGAAATATATAGGGAATATGTGGCAAGTAGATTTGTCAAAACCATTGACTTCTCTGCCACCATTATCTTGAATTTCAAAGTTTTTAACAGGAAAACCATTTGTATCATAGCCATATGTCACCTGCTGATATAATCTGAGAAATCCTCCAACAAGCATTTTCATTTACAGCATCATTTTGATACTGGGAGAATGTTATAGTGCTGTCATTTACTCTTGCACAGTAATACAGTATTTAAGCAATAGAGAAAAGGCTTTGTGCCCCACAGCAACTGACATCATAGCTCTGGGTGAAATGTGTAGGTAGCCATAGGCAGTGGGTTTCTGATATTTTATTGCTTTCAAAAATTATTGTAATTTCTGGGTTGTGTATGTAGAACTGTTGTGTTTGTGCATAACTGCATATATGTTAAATAAAAGCATGTACTGTACGCAGAACATGTCTTTAACTGATGTATTCACATTGCAGTGAGCGACAGAGAGAGAGATAGAGAGAGAAAGAGAGAAAATCCACATGCACAGACAACAGATCAATATGTAGTACTGGGGAAGGGGGCGTCATTGCTCTAAAAGAAATAGATCCATACATTACACTCCCTCCCCCTTTAGGTTAATGCAAAACAAAAATGTATTTTCCATTCATAAACCCATATACAGATGCTTTCACAATAACAGTCCATAGCTAAGTTCACATTTCTAATTGTTCAGTCTCTTGGGTGGTGCTCTGTTTCTTTCAGAATAGTGCCTCTGGATCTGTGGAGGGGCATCAGGTTTGGCAGGTATTGTGTTAACAATAACGTTCTCATCGCACCTCTGGACCAATGGAGTGACATCAGGTTTGGTAGATGTCTTGTCTAAGACAATGTTCTGGGTTTCTGTTGTCACACTGCTATCAGTGACATCATCGCTGAGAGGTAAGTTAGGTGACGGAAATGCATCTTTCCTGCTGTATACAGTCAGCTCAGGGGTGTTCCTTGGTTGACCATCCAGTATCTGGTCCACATGACATCTCCATGTCTGATCTCCAACATCCACTATGTACATCAGTGGCCAGTTCTTGCAACTATCCTACTGGGTGTCCACTTGTCTTCAGGTAATCATACACTAGGACTTCCTGTCCAACCTCGAAGCTCTTTGCTGCTTCTCTTGGCAACTGGCTGAACTGTTTATTCTATACTTCCCTCCATAGATCTGGTTTCAAGAGGTCTATGCGAGATCTGAGATTCCTGCTCATGAACAGAGTTGTTGGTGTTTGATTGATCATCACATGAACAGAGTTCCGATACACAAAAAGGAAGTTATCCAACCTGTGCTGTAGAGAAATATCCTCCTTGTCCATAACTTTAATGGACTTCTTGAAGGTTTGGATGAACTGTTCAGGTAACCTATTCATTGCTGAGTGATGAGGAGCTGACTTAAAATGTCTGATGCCATTTTTCTTCATGAACAGTCAGAATTCTTCTGACGTGTACTGTGGACCATTGGCATTCACAATTTGTTCTGGTAAGCTTTTCTGGTGAAGACGGACCTCAGGGAAGAGACAGTCTTTGCTGAGGTGGTTAAGTTCATTGGTATAACATCTGGCCACTTCGAATGAACATCCACAACAATCAGAAATATGGAGTCCACGAATGGCCCAGCAAAGTCAATATGTACTCTATGCCATGTGACAAAGGAGACTCCCACAGTTGTAACCGGGTGCTGTGGAAGTGCATTTTGAATTTTGTGGCATCCCAAACACTTTTTGGCCAAGTCTTCAATCTGTTTATCTATTCCCGGCTACCACACATGGCTCCGGGTGACACTCTTCATCTTGACTGTACCCAAGTGTCCTTCGTGCAAATTTTCTAACACTCTAGTGTGCAGATTAGAGGGAACTACAACACATGATGTACATATCAGCATTCTTCAACATACCAATAGTTGGATTCATCTCGCTGAGATCTCTGGAAACATCGCGTTACCATAAGCTGGCCATTCTTCCATGGTGATGTCATAGACTTTTGACAATTTTGGGTCATTCCTTGTTTCATTTTTGTACAGGTCCACAATACCTTATCTGAAATCCAAAAAGCTCTAAAAAACAAAGTTTTTTTGCCAACAGCTGACGTCACTCAGGTGTGATGTGGCAGCTCTAGCAGAGGCTGCCAGACATCAGTTGTGGCTCAGTGCTCATACTGGTTACACGTGCATTTGCTGTTCGCTAATATTTTGTGTTCACTGTTGACTTTGTGTTTAATTTCACTGTGAAAATGTCAAAAAGAGCTGCAGATACCCCTATGGGTAACAATGAGAAAAAGAGAAGGAAGCATCTATCATTATCAATAACACAGAAAGTGGAGTTATTGCAGAAGCTTGATCGTGGTGTGTCTGTGCGGCGTCTTACTGAAGAATATGATGTTGGAACTACCACTGTATATGATTTAAAGAAACAGAAAGACAAGTTACTGAAGTTTTATAGTGACAGTGACGTTCTGCATTTATTCCAATAAGTCATTTACCATGTGTTTGGTTCAGTTCATTTGAAGCTGTATATTTTTATGTTTTAGTGAATGTTTTTGTTTGAAATAAAATACTTTTCTTGTCATTATTCCTGAAACAATACAGTATAATAACTATTTACATAGCATTTCCATTGTATTAGGCATTATAAGTATTCTAGAGATGATTTAAAGTATACAGGAGGATTTGCATAGGTCTGGAGCTCCACCGGGTCCTAAAGTCCACCGCACACTGAGACAGGTTAAATAAGGGACTTGAGCATACATGTTTTTTTGGTATCTGGAGGCGGGGGGGGGGGGGGTCCCGGAATCAATAAGGAGGGATTCTGAAATCCGAAAAATTCTGAATTCCGAAATCCAACTGGCCTCAAGGATTTCGGATAAGGGATTGTGGACTTTATTTTGGAATTTGTTACCAACAACATGTCTACCAATGCAGTGTGGAACACTTCTGCTGAGTCACAGCATGAAGACTTTTCTTCTTCAGTTGCCAATAGTGGAAGACGTGACAAGCTGTCAGCATTGTTGTCTTGTCTGGTACCCTTGAATTCCATGTCATTAGAGTGGACTCCCAGGAATAGTGACCAATGTTGTAACTGGGTAGCAGTCATCTCTGGATTTCCTTCCTGGGTCTGAGAATGGCTATAAGGGGCTGGTGGTCTGCCACTAACATAAACAATTGCCATGGAGGTCATGATGGAACTTGTTTATTCCCCATACTAGACTAAGGCTGATCTGTGCATGGTTGCGTTCTGACGCTTGGCAGTGATCTTGAAGCAGTCGTAACTGGGTGTTCAGCGGTTCATCAAATGTTACTAGTCTCTTTGTTTCCTTGAACGTTTTTTCACTTCTTTCTGACCATTCCCACTTTGTTCCTGTTGGCAACAATGCATACAATGGGTGCATTGAAATCGGTGGTAGTTGTTTATAAGGCCCAGAAATGACCTGAGTTATGACAAATTTTCCAGCTTGGGTGCCTACAACACTGCTTCAGTCTTCTCTTGTGATTTCTGTAAGCCCTGCTCGTCGATAACATGCCCACAATATGAGATTTCATTCTTGAAAAGCTCACATTTCTCTCTCTTTGTATGCAGACCATACTCATTCAGCCTGGTAAGGCTCTGGAGGTGCACTTCATCATTCTTGCCAGTCAGAATGATGTCATCAATGTAACATTATGTTCCTTGATATCTTGGAGCATTTGGTCCATTGTTTTTTGTCAAATTTCTGGAGCTGATGCGACAGCAAAGACGAGATGATTATACTGAAACAGTCCTCTGTTGAGTGTTGATTGTGAGGAACTTCCTGCTTGACTCCTCAATCTCCATTTGCAGACGGGCTTCTGACAGGTCAATCTCCCCGCCTGCCAAAGATGCAAACATGTCTTCTTTTCATGGCAGGGGATACTGCACAGTACACAGCACCAAGTTAATGCTCACCTTGAAATGCAAACGGCTCTGGCCTTCCCGTTCTTGACCACCGGGACAATGGGCATGGCCTAATTGCTCCAATCAACTTAGTAGTAGACTAAGCTCTGATATTCAGGATCCACTTTAGGATGTTGTGCAAAAGGCACTGGATGTGCTTTATGGAATCTTGTTGTTGCGGCTTCATCCAGTTCAATTCCGGCCTTCAGGCCTTTGAATTTACCAATCCGCTTCTCAAACACTATCTCATTAACATTAAGCAGCTGTGACAGTCTCTGGTTAGTGCAAACATTTGCCTGCTGTTGCCTGTTGATGCCACACTGAGAGCTTTGATTGATTGTCATTCTGGTTGGATTTTTCTCAACTATTCACATCTGAAAAGTGCTGGCCCTGCACTTTTCAATACATAAAGCTCCAACTACGATGTGTGGCTTCCATACATCACAATTACTTTCAGTTCACCTTTGGGGGAGACTTTTTCACCTGTGTAATTCTTTAACATCACTGAGGTCTTCTCTAATGGTATCTTAGAAAACATTATGTTGTAGTCAGTTTTAGACTGGACTCATCTATTGTGATCCCGATGAATTTGTGATCTGCTTCAGTTATACTCTGCAGTTCTAGGCATGACTCTTCACCTTTGTCAGACTCTACGTTGTCTGATTCTGTTTTACATTCAGTAACTCTATGCATTTGCTTAAAAATACAACAGCAGATGCTGTGGATCAAAGAATACGTACACAATGCTTGAAGAACTCAGCAGGTCAGGCAGCATCTGTGAGAAAAGATTAGCCAATGCTTCGGGCTGAGACCCCTCACCAGGAAACCAATGCGTCAGCCTGAAACATTGGCTGCTCTTTTCTCACAGATGCTGCCTGACCTGCTGAGTTCTTCCAGCGTTGTGTATGCATGCATTTGCTTAGTTTTGTGTTTGAGACATTTCGCTCAGTTGTGCTTTTTGTCTGCCTTGAATACCCTCTCTATGTGAGCTCATCTGTGACACTTTCTGCAGACTTTTCCTCTTAACCAACAGTCATTTGCATCATGCGAAGATTTGTCATGTTGATAACATTTTTAGCTTTTTACAATGTTCAGGGACATTTTGTGCATTTCATATTCTTGTATCCTTTTCTGTAGTTCTGCTGTTCTGCTGTGCATCCTTTGTGGCACTCTCTAATGATTTTGCAATGGTCAATGCCCATTCTAAGGTTAGGTCTCTTTCCGACAGTAGCCTCGTTTAAGTGCATTGACTATGCATGCCACATACAAGCCTGTTGATTAATGTGAATCAAAAGTTCATTTCTAAAGTCAATGTACTGGGAAAATACGTGCAGTTCTGCAATGTATTCAGAAATGTTTTTATTTTTTTGACTGGTTCTTTCTGTAAAATCTAAATCTCTCAGCTATAACCGGTGGTTTAGGGGTCAAGTGATTTTGTAAAATTGTAACCATTTCTTTGAATGTCTTGTTTGCTGGCTTTGTGAGGTTACTAAGTTGTGTAACAGACTGTTCGCCCTTGCACCCATTAAGCTATTTTGTTCCTCAACGTTTTTCATGTGACAATACAGTTCCACTTTCTTGATAGACAACTCCCAGCCTTCATCAACACAATCAAGTACGTCAACTTTCCCAACTGAAGCCATCTCTGTGTTCTTTTCACTTTAAATTCAGCACATCTTTCTCTTGTTACTCAGGGGTCCTTCGGCTTTCCCCTGTTGTTCAACCCTCGCTATTTCATCCCATAAATGTTGGTGCAGTTGGTGATATTTTCTGACATTCAGGTTCATACATCACCAATTTGTTGTGTCTGTGCCCAACTACTTATCAATTATATAAAAACACGTATATGGGAGATGGTTTTAACTGGTGTATTCACAGTGCAGTGGAAGAGAGAGAGAAGTGGGGAAGGGGAGACGGGGACAGGGAATGGGGGAGAGAGAGAGAGAACAATGTGCATGTGCAGACCACAGATCAACATGTAGGGCTAAGGGAGGAGGTCATTGCTCTAAAATAAATAGATCCACACATTACAAGAATCTTATAAAAAGAAACAAAATGAAAGGGTAATGTGCATTTTAGAATGGTGTCAAATACGGAAAACCAGATTTTGTAAATCTGAAAATGAAAGACAGAATACTAGAAATATTCAGCATATCAGTTAGAATCTTTGGAGAGAAAATCAAAGTTAATGTTTCAGGTTAATGGCTCTCAAAGCAGAAGCAGTAACTCTGTTGCTATTGACACTGGTGCACCCAATATGCTCAGTATTTGCAGCATGTTCTGATTTTATCCCAGACTTCGGTGATGCTCAGCACACTGGTTGTATGTGACAGGAAAATGAAGTATATGTACGATTGATAAAAAAGTTAAGTAGTGAAGAGATGGACAACATCCAATCATGGAGGATACAGATTCATGCAATGAGATGTATTACATCTCCCTGTACTTGATATGTATGAATACATTTTCTTTCTCAGAACAATGATCATCATTCAAGATGCTGCATGAGCATATCATCACAAAAATTACACAAGAAATCATGTAATGCAATACTAAAAACACCTTAAATATGAAGGAGGACTTGTAGAGATAGTAAGGTTTTGGGAGGGAGGCTATAGACCCATTCAGCTGAAGGCATGTTGCCATTGTGGGACAAAGAGAAGTGGGGATTGATATGAGGTCAAGTTTGAAGGAATCCTTTAATGGTGATGGAACCGAAGAACAGAAACAAAGTTTACTCTTTTTGATTGTTTTTGGTACCTCAAATTGAGTTATGAATGATCTTTAAATTTGAGTGGTATTGGTGAGCCAGTGTACAAAATCAGCATATTAAGAGCTGTCATATATTGTGGGTCTAATATAATTGATAAACCAGATGAGGTAGGTAAGGTAGTTGCAATCCCTGAGAGGATATTAATGAAATATTGGATTTGTGATAATAACAAAAAAGTCTTAAAGATTATTTTAGAGTCATAAAGCTGTAGAGGGATACAGCATGGAAACATCATGCATCCATGACATTGATCCTACCCGAACATTTTATTTTCTTTCCACAATCTGTTGCTAGTTTTTAATTACCATGTCTTTTAAATTTAGTTTCACAAATGATATAATTAATAGCATTACTTGCATTTAAATAGCACCATTCTTAATTTCCTAATGTGCCTTTTAATCATATCTGTCCTCTTCTTTCGACAGACCTCATGATCCATGGTTATTTGCTTCCACTCTGGATTTGAGGGAGTTTGATTTTCCAATGAAGCCAGCGTGGGAGCTGAAGAGTCTCTCACAAACCGGTTGGGAGGAGTTAGACGAGATGAATGTGCAAGTGGTTTGTGAGGTTCTGCATTCCTTGTGTTGTTAAGGCAGGTTTAGGGTGTGCTCCTAATGCACGAACTTGAGTTAATATTATCTTGTAGCGGTGTGCTACACGCAGCGCTAAAATTACGACACGGAGTCGGTAACTGCAGTCGAAGGAAAAAACTTTATTCGAAAACTTCAGCCTCACTTTTAAGCCTCTGTCAACCGGCCCCCCATGGCGAAGAGGCTCCAAAGCTCTGTGCTCGCAAACCCTCGTAGGCTATCTAATTGTGAGTCGGTTCGGATACGCTAGGAAATGGGTCGCCACATAACCCCCCCCCCCCCCAGAACCGGCGATACACCCCCCAATGTCCACAGTCTGGGCCAGAACCTGCTTGGGAGGTCGGCCTCTGCGCCGAGGCGCCGGAAACTCGGCCGGTTGCGCCAGGTCCACATGGGCCGGTTTGAGGCGGTCCACCGTGAAAACCTCCTCTTTCCCCCCAACGTCCAGCACGAACGTGGACCCGTTGTTCCGGAGCACCAGAAACAGCCCCTCGTATGGCCGCTGCAACGGTGGCCGATGCCCGCCCCTTCGTACAAACACAAACTTACAGTTCTGTAGGTCTTTGGGTACGCAGGTCGGGTGCCGCCCGTGCTGTGAAGTGGGTATGGGGGCCAGGTTACCGAGCTTCTCGCGTAGTCTGCCCAGGACTGCTGCGGGTTCTTCCTCTTGCCCCCTTGGGGCTGGTAGGAACTCCCTGGGGACGACCAGGGGCGCGCCGTATACCAACTCAGCCGACGAGGCGTGCAGGTCGTCCTTGGGCGCTGTGCGGATGCCGAGTAGGACCCAGGGAAGCTCATCCGCCCAGTTGGCTCCTCGCAGGTGGGCCATGAGGGCCGACTTCAGGTGACGGTGGAAACGCTCCACTAGCCCATTCGACTGTGGGTGGTAGGCAGTTGTGTGGTGCAGCTGAGTCCCCAAAAGGCTGGCCATAGCTGACCACAGGCTGGAGGTGAACTGGGCGCCTCTGTCGGAGGTAATGTGGGCCGGGACACCAAAGCGAGATATCCAGGTGGCGATCGGGGCTCGGGCGCAAGATTCGGAGGTGGTGTCGATGAGCGGGACCGCCTCTGGCCATCTTGTGAACCGGTCCACGATAGTCAGGAGGTAACGCGCTCCACGCGACACTGGCAGGGGGCCCACGATATCCACATGAATGTGGTTGAAACGCCAGTGGGCGGGATGGAACTGCTGCGGTGGGGCTTTGGTGTGCCGTTGCACCTTGGCCGTCTGGCAGTGCATGCACGTTTTGGCCCATTCACTGACCTGTTTGCGGAGTCCGTGCCAAACGAACCTGCTGGAAACCATCCGGACAGTTGTCCGGATGGAGGGATGCGCCAAGTTATGAATGGAGTCGAAAACGCGGCGCCGCCATGCTGTCGGGACGACTGGACGGGGTTGGCCGGTGGTGACGTCACAGAGTAGGGTCCTCTCACCTGGGCCCACGGGGAGGTCCTGGAGCTGCAGACCGGAGACTGCGGTTCTGTAACTCGGAATCTCCTCATCCGCCTGCTGCGCCTCTGCCAGTGCCTCAAAGTCTACCCCTTGGGAAAGGGCATGAACGGTAGGGTGAGAGAGCGCATCCGCCACGACATTGTCCTTACCCGAGACGTGCCGGACATCCATCGTGTATTCAGAGATGTAGGACAGGTGGCGTTGCTGGCGGGACGACCAGGGGTCGGATGCTTTCATAAACGCAAAGGTAAGCGGTTTGTGGTCCGTGAACGCGGTGAAGGGCCGACCTTCTAGGAAGTACCTGAAATGCCGGATTGCCAGGTAGAGCGCCAACAGTTCCCGGTCGAAAGCACTGTACTTGAGCTCGGGTGGCCGCAGGTGTTTGCTGAAAAACGCCAGGGGTTGCCAGCGACCTGCGATGAGCTGCTCCAGCACCCCACCGACTGCCGTGTTGGATGCGTCCACTGTGAGGGCGGTAGGGGTGTCCATTCTGGGATGTACTAGCATTGTGGCGTCCGTCAAAGCTTCCTTCATTTGAACGAAAGCGGCGGCGGACTCCTCGTCCCAGGTAATGTCCTTGCTCGGACCCGACATCAGGGCGAACAGGGGGCGCATGATCCGGGCAGCTGAAGGGAGGAAGCGGCGGTAGAAATTGACCATACCTACGAATTCCTGAAGGCCTTTGATCGTGGTGGATCGGGGGAAGTGGTGGACTGCATCTACCTTAGCGGGCAGAGGGGTTGCCCCGTCTTTAGTAATCCTGTGGCCCAGGAAGTCAATGATATCGAGTCCGAACTGGCATTTGGCGGGGTTGATTGTAAGACCGTACTCACTCAGTTGGGCGCAGAGTTGACGGAGGTGGGACAGATGCTCCTGACGACTGCCGCTGGCTATGAGGATGTCATCCAAGTAGATGAACACGAAGTCCAGGTCCCGTCCCACCGCGTCCATTAACCGCTGGAACGTCTGTGTGGCATTCTTCAGGCCGAACGGCATGCGGAGGAACTCAAAAAGGCCGAAAGGGGTGATGAGAGCCGTTTTGGGGACGTCGTCAGGATGCATCGGGATTTGATGGTATCCCCGGACGAGATCTACCTTGGAGAAGATCCGTGCGCCGTGCAGGTTTGCTGCAAAGTCCTGAATGTGCGGCACAGTGTAGCGGTCCGGTGTGGTAGCCTCGTTCAGCCTGCGGTAGTCGCCGCACGGTCTCCAGTAGCAGTGTGCTACACGCAGCGCTAAAATTACGACACGGAGTCAGTAACTGCAGTCGAAGGAAAAAACTTTATTCGAAAACTTCAGCCTCACTTTTAAGCCTCTGTCAACCGGCCCCCCATGGCGCAGAGGCTCCAAAGCTCTGTGCTCGCAAACCCCCGTAGGCTATCTAATTGTGAGTCGGTTCGGATACGCTAGGAAATGGGTTGCCACAATCTGTTGCTTCTCTTCTTTGAGAGGTCATTGGTCATAGATCCTGAGGAATCAATGAGGATGTTGCAGTTCTTCATGAAGGCTTTGAGCATATCCTCAAATCTTCTTTGCTGCAAGCCTAATAACCTTTTCCTGTGACAGAGCTCAACAGAGATGGTCTATTTCAGAAATCTGGTGTTAGGCATATGAATGATGTGACTATCCAGAGCAGTTAGTTGAAGATCATTCTGCTTTAGTAGTGGAAATTTTCACCCTGGTGAAAACACTGAATTTGATTTGGTTATTCTTCTAGTGATTTTTTGAGGATTCTGCTCAAACAACATTGGAGGTACTTTTCTAGTGTCTTGAGATGCCTGGTGTAAGTAGTGTTCATTACAAAAAGTATAATTGTTGTCCAGTAGTCCATGCCTCTGCACCAGCTTTTGAGTTGTCCTAGCTCAAAAGTCTTGATTTTCAAATGCCCTTTTCTTCAATTGATCAAAAGCTGGCACAATAATGACAGTGGTAGGTTTCATGATCAACATCTATCTTTAGGATTGACTCCACTGATATTGGAAGTAGTCAAAAAGGGTATTATTCTGAATCTTCATTGATGAAGGGTAATATGATGCAGTGGGGAAAGTGATAGAGGATGTTTTTCTCGGTATATTAGCTGAAGGTGATTTGAATTCACCCTCTCCAAGCACAGATAGAAGGGTCATCTGCATACTGAGGTTTCACAGAGTCAAAAAAATCACACAGTATAGAAAGAGGCTCTTCGTTCACCAAGTTGGTGCTAACTGTTCATCTAAACTGATTAATAACCCCCTCCTCTGTAATTTATTCACACCTCTCCAGAATTAATTCAGATGAGGAAATGAAGCAGTCTTGTTTGACATTGTTGTTGGCTGAGGTTGGTTCTGCTGCATACTCACCAGATGTATACATGAAATGTAGCATCCATGCATAATATAATAATGACCTAGTAATTTATTTAATAATCTTGCATGGTAAACTTTATTCAACCAGATGCTTAAGAGAATTTGGCCGTACCTCAAAATGGAACCCTAGACTCTATAAGTCAACCTGACAGTGTAAAACCATGTATTGATTCAAAATTAAATTTTATGCAGGAAGCTCTCAGTACTGGATGGGAATTCAGCCTGGTTCAGTTGCACAAATCTGTGTCATAGCGCACATTTCTACCTGCACAAAGGAGCCAATGTTTTAACTGATGCATAGCAAAATACCTAAAGCCTTTAAAGCCAACAGTACTGAAGTTATAAGAATAGGGCTAAGGTTGCCTTATCCAGTTGAACATGGAATCTATTTTTTTTAAGTGAGAGCCTTACAGATTCCACAGCACAGCATCATTTGTAAGCACCTATAGTTTGGTGATGAACTCTTCAGTTAAAATGTCCATTGGTTATCATTAGCTTCAGTTAAAACCCCAAACAAAAACTTATTTTGTTTGGTTCTAAGTTGAGAAAATCTCGTTTTGAGGACATCTTTGAGATCTTTAACACAGGGTGCAGTGGTTGAAGAAGATTTACCATCACTTTTTCAAGGGGAACTATGGAGAGGCAAACAATGTTGGGTTGGCAAAGTAAAGTTAATTCACCATACACATAACCTTCTCTTCTCTGATTTAATATTGGAAGCCTTGCATTTCAAACACCTTTTCTCTTTTTATGATCTAATTCAAGATGGTAAATTGTAATTAAATATCCAAAATAGATAACAACTGGAAATACATTTCCTAATTAGGTTTCAGCTCTTTTAGCACATCCAAGTCAGAGCTTTGAAGTTTTTAATGAATTCGTATCATCTATATTTGAATATTGAGCAATCAGAAACCATCTTTAGAATCCAGAGCTGATGTCCCAAATATATTTGCAATATAATTGAGATTCCAAATGGCAAATGTACGAACAGTCTATAATCTAAATGAGGAATTAATTTTATCAGATGAGTGCTTTCCTTCGTCAAAAGCATGGTCTGCCGACTTCTTGATGGTGGAAGAGGGCCGGAGGAAAAAGTATTCAGATAAATAATGGAAAGTATAAGGAATGTGAAGGTGGGGGGGATTTTCAACTGCTTTAATATTAATTAGATCAATGAGATAGATACGGCAAAAGGAAACTGATAATTTACTAGTTATTACCCAATAACTAACCCCCTCTGTAAGTAAGATCAATAAAAGAGGATTTGTTTTTGGACTTAGATATGCACAAAGACAGGTAAATTAACTTGGTAGTGAATGCTAAGGAAAGGAATTAATGGAATGTCAATGAGTTTGCTTTTTAAAGCAGTTTGTGCTAGAGCCTATTACAAAACAGGCAATTCCGGGTTTGGTATTGTGCAGTGGGGCAAAATTGATTAGTAAGTGTAAGACAAAGGAATCCTTTTAAGTACTGCCTTTTGAAGACACTCTCAATGGGGTGGGTGGAGATGTAGGGATGTAGGGCTGTGCCTGTGCTGAAGCTGGCTAAATAGGTATTTTACAATCTTCACAGAAGGAGAAGAGATTCAATATAACATGAAAAATATTCAGGAGAGTTAGGGGGATTAGGTGAGTGTGGTTGCTGTTGCTAAGAACAAGGTGTGGGGAAGCTGAATGGCTTGAAAATAGATAAGTTACCTGCCCCAGATAGACTACACCCCAGATTTCTGAAAGAGGTAGTTGATGAGATTGTGCAAGCATCAGTCATAATGCTTCAAGGATTATTGGAGTTTCAAATCACAACCAAGATCTGCAGATACAGGAACATACACTAAATGCTGCAGGAACTCAACAGGCCAGGCAGCGTCAATGGTAAAAAGTACAGACTGGAAATAAAAAGCTGAGGAGTATATTTAAAAGGTGAGGGAGGGGAGAGAGAAACACCAGATGATGGGTAAAACTTGGAGGGGTAGGGATGAAGTAAAGAGCTGGGAAGTTGAGTGGTGAAAGGGACATAAGGCCATGGAAGAAAAAAAAAGGGGGAAGGAGCACCAGAGGGAGGTGATGGGTGGGCAAGGAGATAAGGTGAGCGAGAGACAAGGAGATGGGAAATGGAGAATAAGGGTGGGGTGGGGGTCATTACCAGAAGATAGAAAAATCGAGGTTGATGATGTCAGGTTGAGTATAAGGTGTTGTTCCTCCAACCGAAGTGTGGCCTTATCACGATAATTAATGAAGTCATGGCTGGATTTATCTGAATGGGAATGGAAAATGCAATTAAAATAGGTGGCCATTGGGAGATCCTGCTTGTTTAGGCGGTCAGAGCATCGATGCTCAACTAGGTCGTCTCCCAATCTACGTTGGGTCTCACCGATATACAGAAAGTCACGCTGGGAGCACCGGACACAACAAATGACCCCAACAGACTCACAGGTGAAGTATGGTCTCACCTGGAAGGATTGTTTAGGGCCCTGGGTTGTAGTGAAGGAGGCAGTGTACGGGCAGGTGTAGCACTTGTTCCGCTTGCAAAGATAAGTGCCAGGAGGGAGATCAGTGGGGAGGGACAAATGGGCAAGGGAGTCATGCAGGGAGAGATCCCTGCAGAAAACAGAAAGTGGCGGGAGGGAAAGATGTGCTTGGTGGTCCAGCACATAATTTTCTGAAAATTCTGCCATCTCCAATGGATCCTACCACCAAGCACATCCTCCACTCCCCAGCACTTGATGCTTTGTGCAGAGATCAGTCCCTACATGTCTTCCTTGTCCATTTGTCCCTCCAGACTGATCTCCCCAGACTGGAAAATTACAAATACAATGCCCTTGGTTGAAATAGAAGGGAGGCAAAAGATAGGAGATTATCAGCCAGATCACCTACCTCAGTGGTTGGTAAAAATTTAGAGTGCATTATTAAGGATGGAATTTCACAGTACTTGGAAGTATTTGATAAAATAGAGCAGATCCAGAACTATTTTATTAAAGGGATATCTTGCCTGATAAATCTGTTAGAATTCTTTGAGACGGTAACAGCAGCTTAGATAAAGGAGTGTCAAGGACATTATTTACTTCGATTTTCAGAAGGCCTTTAACAAGGTACCACATACAAGGCATAAACAAAATAAGAGCCTATGGTTTTAGTGGCTACAAATACCAGGGTAGTAGTTGATTGGAAGTCTGCCTAACTAGCAAAAGTCAGTGAGTATGGATAAAAGTGGCTTCTTCAAGTGGCTTTTGGTAACTACTGGAGTTCCAAGGGCTCAGTGTTGTGTCCGCTACTTTTTACGTTATATGTTCATGATCTAGATGACGGAAGTGATGGATTTTTGGCTAAATTTGTGGACATACAAAGATAGGTGGAGGGGCAGATAGTTTTGTGGAAGCAGGGAATCTGCAGAGATACTTTGACAGATTGGGAGAATGGACAAAGAGGTGGCTGATGGAATACTGTGTAGGGAAATGTGAGGTCATGCACTTTGGAAATATGTGTAAAGTTGTAGACTATGTTTTAAATAGGGTGTTACGAAATCCCGTAACTGGATCACTTACCAGCAAAGATAGAGAGGTCCGTTGAAGTCTGAAGGTACTATTTTTAAAAGTATTTATTGATAAAGGGTACTAAAATAAGATTAATGCAAACATACAGATAATATACGTCATCAATACTAAATCTAAAGCGCGGGTATAATAATAACCAATAAGAAATAGCTCTATCGTTGTCTAGGGGATAAGGTATTGTCCGATGGAAAGATAACAGTCACTGTTAGTTTGTTCAAGCTGCAGCGTTTTTGGGTTTAAGATCGAGGCGGTTTAAACTTGCCCAGGACTTTTATGATGCCAATCCGTTGAGTCAGGGGAGTGGGTTCCCCATGGTTAGCTAAAAGCCGTTTTCCGTAGTTCCAGCCACCAATTCCAGCCACGGAACTGAGCGCACGGAGCCTCCTTCAGATGACTTCCTGCTGTTACGTGGTCGTTTAACGTTTCTTCTGGTGCGTCTGAGGGACTGTTCCTACATCTTGTATCGTACTAAAGTCTTGTAGCATCAGACTTCAATTTAATAACGACCTATTTTATTTTTTTCCCTTCAGCAACAAAACTAAGGAGGTGTGATCTTAGCTTACGTGCATCTACAAAAGTTTATGTAAATACTAATCTTTCGGTCGTTTTCAAACTGAACAGGCAGGCTTCCAAGGGGGTTGTCTTTATTATTCACAGGCTTTGTCGAAATCCTGTACAACCGGCTTTGCTATTTAAAAATGGCATCCCCCTTAACCATCGCCTCTTTTCTGGGGAGTTCCCACATGGGGAACTGGGGTAATGTGGCGAGATAAACCCTTGCTCGCCTTTTCCATAGGAATTATTTTATCAACACCGTGTCCTAAACTTAGACCATCTTCTGAATTTCCACCCAACTCTTTAATTTTACACAGGTGGCTAACCCTCTCGTCAGGACCCTTCAGGCTATGTGTTTTCAGTTTGAACTCTTCGTTCAAGCAGCATTTCAAATTCTGCCTTTTCACACCACACTCTGGAATAACAATAGCACGCCCACCCCCCCCCCCACCCCCCGTCATCTCCCGGCTTAATCGGTAAGCGATCTGCAGGTTTTAAAATTTCTTCATTCGATTTGGGAACTACAGATTTCCCGTTTCCTTCAATGATAATATTTATCTCCCCATTTTTGAACACATTAACTTTGAACACACCTTCGAGCACAACCGCCTGGGAACTCTCACTTCCCACTATTACCAAGGTTAACCCTTTCTTCACTGAACCAAGTCTATCTGACCCACGAGGACGGCCGTCTCGTTCCACTGAATCAAATGCCTCAGACTTTTTCTGAGCTCCGTTACTAGGTTCAGTACCACGTGCATCCCCATCTTGGACACACTCAAATGGGACATTGGCCTCTTCCAGGCTTTTAATACCCGCACCCTTTTCAAATTCTACGTTCCCCCGAACCTGCCAGGTACTCTCTGGGCAACTCCTTTCCGGAGTAAACTCAACCCCGCGGGCTGAAACAACCTCATCTGCCAACCTAGCAGACTTCTTCGAGGTAAGGGCACCCTTTTCATCTAGGACTGCCCTCATTTCATTATCGGGAACACCTTTAGAATTTTCAACTTCTTCAAACAGTTCTGCCAAACCAGACAGATCATCCCTGTCCAACTCTGGACCTCTTAACCGCTCTATCGGTTTGTCATCTTTATTTCCTGCCTCTAGGACCTTTCTCCTCGCTAAGGGCAGATCTACCTCCGCTTCCTTACCCTCTTTCACTTTACTACTCTTCGTTTTACCACCCTTTAAACCCTCGTGGTACAGGGTCGGTAGAAACGTCTCGGCCAAATCAAAACTGGTCGGATTTAAACTGCTCTCGTTCTCAGCTGCCTTTCTCGACATGCTGCGAGTGACCGCGCATGCGGGATAGATCTGGGACTCTAGGGGCGGGGCCACAACACTCACCAGCTGGTGTGTCGGCATCATGGCTGCCCAAACCTTACCACTTGCTAAATCATTACCGAGAAGGACGTCCGCGTCAGTTCTCGGGAATTCTGATCGCACCCCTGTTTCAACTGGTCCAGATACCAGCTCACAATCCATAATGACCTCATGTAAGGGCACCATTTCTGTTCCTTTATTTATTCCTTTCACAGCTACCATTCTCATCTGGCGACCAAATTCTAATACCTTACTGCTGATCAACGACAGCTCAGCCCCCGTGTCTCTCCAGATCCGTACTGGAACTGGTTTGTTCCCCTCCCTCAAAGACACGGTTCTGTGTGACAGACAAGTCTCAGACTCTTCTCGTACTCTGTCTACCTGGGGCTCTCTTGTCGATTTACTGATTACCACGGCACATCTGATAGGGACTGCTGCTTTCCCTTTTCCTGTCTCTTTCCTCGGAGCAAAGCACCGAGATGCAATATGCCCCCCCTTCCACAATTAAAACAGGTCAAGCCCAGAAATTTCTGGCCGTCTGGCCTTTCCCCCTCAACCTGACCACTAGCTTCCGGCGGGACCTCTGCCTCAGCCGGCGGACTTTCTCAATCGTTCCCACGGTCTCTCTGGGAACTTTTATTCGAGGAAGACTTTGTCTTGTGGGTTAGGGCATATTCATCTGCGAACCTAGCAAATTCCGAGATGGACTTATGCGTCTTCTTATTTAAATACATCTGGATATCCTCCGAAACACAACCTTTAAGTTCCTCAATCAGAATTAACTCCCTGAGATGCCAATAATCCTCTTCCACTCTCTCTGCAGAGCACCACCGTTCCAAGAGCACACCCTTCTCATAGGCAAACTCGGTATACGTCTGATTCCACCCTTTCTTTAAATTTCTAAACCTTTGTCTGTACGCCTCAGGTACTAGCTCATAACTCCGGAGAATGGCCGCCTTTACTTTGGCATAACTCTCCTCCTCTCCCTCCTCCATGGCCAACGCCGTATATGCCCGCTGTGCCTTCCCCTTTAACACACTCTGTAACAGCGCCACCCACTGACCTCTGGGCCACTTCTGATTTACTGCCACCTTTTCAAAAAGCAAGAAATAACTATCAATATCCGTCTCCTCGAATGGAGGTACTAGCGTCAACTCTCGACTAACATTGAACTGCTCCTCTCGGTTTGACCCCGGAACTCATGGCTCCTGCCGTAACTTCTCCATCTCCAAGTCATGTTTCCTCTGTTTCTCTTTCTCAGCTGCTTCCAGCTGTTTTAACTTCATTTCATGCTCTTGTTTCTCCTCTAACTCCTTCAGCTGGAGCGCATGCTCCCTCTCTCTCTCGGCTCTTTCCCTCTCTTTCTCGGCTGCCTCCAGCTGCTTTAACTTAATTGCATGTTCCAACTTTAATTTCTCCCACTCTAACTGAGCCTTCCCACTAGCTGGTACCTTTTCAGGGATATTCTCCAATACCGCAGCTGCAAACACATCCTTCCCGATATAATATTGAGTTATTGCCCTTCGCACCTCCCACTTTTTCATTGACAACCGTACCTCTGTGAGGTTTAACCCCTTCGCCAAATTTATCAAGTCCGATTTGGAGGCCACCTCCAGCGCCTCCAGAGCCAGGTTTTCTATAAATTCATCCACGTCCATCTTTGCTGGTTTCCCGTCTGGCTACCCGCGTAACCAGATCCAAGTTTGGACTTACAAGCCTGATTCACTGGCCTCCCAATTTGGTGTCAAATCCCGAGATGAGAACCCCAATTTTGTTATGAAATCCCGTAACTGGATCACTTACCAGTAAAGATAGAGAGGTCCGTTGAAGTCTGATGGTACTATTTTTAACAGTATTTATTGATAAAGGGCACAAAAATAAGATTAATCAAAACATACAGATAATATACATCGTCAATACTAAATCTAAAGCGCGGGTATAATAATAACCAATAAGAAATAGCCTACTATCGTTGTCTAGGGAATAATGTATTGTCCGATGGAAAGATAACAATCACTGTTAGTTCGTTCAAGCTGCAGCGTTTTTGGGTTTAAGATCGAGGCAGTTTAAACTTGCCCAGGACTTTTATGATGCCAATCCGTTGAGTCAGGGGAGTGGGTACCCCGTTGTTAGCTAAAAGCTGTTTTCCGTGGTTCCAGCCACCAATTCCAGCAACGGAACTGAACGCACGTGGCCTCCTTCAGATGACTTCCTGCTGTTACGTGGTCGCTTAATGTTTCTTCTGGTGCATCTGAGGGACTGTTCCTACAGACTCTCTTTTATCCTGACTCGCAGGGTCGTAGATGTCAATCAGGTTGGGGGTGTGCACTCTCTCCCTCAACCAGCCCACTTTGCCTGAGGGCGTTCACGTAGCAGAGCATCTCAATCCACAAATCTGTCTCCAAGAGACAATGGCCATGTCCCATAGCTTTACATCGCCGGGGAAACGAAACAGTCTGCACTTCTCTTCTCCCATTTCCTGGGCCCCTTGACCCAACCCAACAGTGATCTTGCGATTCTCACAAAGGAGGGGGCTACGGACGTAACAAGGGAAATAATCCAGAATCAGAGGTGCCAATGGACTTAGAAATGTTAGTTCAGGATACACTTGAGTTTAAATTACAGGTGAGTTGATAGTAAGGAGGGTTGTCATTCATTTTGAAAGGGCTAGAATACAAAAGGAGGAATGCAGTACTGAGGTTTTATTAGGTGTTGTTGATTTGACATTTGGATTATAATGAGCAATTTTCAGTTTTAAGCCCAATACATAAGGAAGGATGTGTCAGCCCTGCAGTGGAACCAAAGGAGATCCATAAGAATGATTCTGGGAATGAGGAGTCTTTGAAAGCTCTGGGCCTGTATTTTATGGAGTTCAGAAGAATGAAAAAGGGATCTCACTGAAACATATCAAAAACTGAAAGGGCTGCAGAGAGTGGATAGAATGCTTCCATTACTAGGAGAGTCTACGAGGAGAGAGCACAGGCTCTGCAAAAAGGGGTGATCTTTTAGAATTGAGAAAGTATTTCTTCAGCCAGAAGGTGCTGATTGAATGGCTTTCAATGCCATGGAAGGCTGAGCAGGCTGAGTCACTGGGACTCTTTAATTATTTGATAGCTGCTTAATTAGTTATGGAATTAAGTGTTCCATTTAAAAGTAAGGAGAATGGGCTGGAGAAAAAAGAAAATCATTCATGACTGGATGATAGAGCAAACCTGATGAGACAAATGCCCAAATTCTGTTGTTACACTTTATGGTCTTATAGACCTAGCAATGGGAATTGAACCAGAGCAGAAAAAAACATAAATGTTGGGGAGCATCTGCACAATAATGACCATGATGTGTGGCTGAGAAGCTGATGCAGGGGGCAGGGCTTAAGGTTCTTGGATCACTGGGATCTCTTCTAGGGGAGGTATGACTTATAAAATAGGGAAGGGTTGCACCTGAACCCAAGGGGGACAAATATTTTCATGAACAGCTTTGTTAGAGCTGTTGGGAAGGGTTTAAAGTACAAACCCCATTTCCAGAAAAGTTGGGATATTTTCCAAAATGCAATAAAAACAAAAATCTGTGACATCATAATTCACATGAACCTTTATTTAACTGACAAAGGTACAAAGAAAAGATTTTCAATAGTTTTACTGACCAACTTAATTGTATTTTGTAAATATACACAAATTTACAATTTGATGGCTGCAACACACTCAACAAAAGTTGGGACAGAGGCATGTTTACCATTGTGTTACATCACCTTTCCTTTTAATAACACTTTTTAATCGTTTTGGAACTGATACTAATTGTAGTAGATTTTCAATTGCAAATTTTGTCAATTCTTGCTTGATATGAGACTTCAGCTGCTCAACAGTCTGTGGTCTCCGTTGTCTGATTCTTCTCTTCATGATGCGCCATACATTTTCAATAGTAGATAGATCTGGACTGGCAGCAGGCCAGTCAAGCACACGCACTCTGTGTCTACAAAGCCACGCTGTTGTAGCCCATGCAGAATGTGGTCTGGCATTGTCCTGCTGAAATAAGCATGGACGTCCAGGGAAGAGACACCGCCTTGATGGCAACATATGTCTCTCTAAAATCCTAATATACGCCTCCGTGTCAATGGTACCTTCACATACATGGGCACTGATGCACCCTCATACCATCACAGATGCTGGCTTTTGCATCTTTCACTGATAACAATCAGGATGATCATTTTCATCTTTGGCACGGAGAACAGGACGCCTATTTTTTCCGAAAACTAGCTGAAATGTGGACTCATGTGACCACAGCACATGGTTCCACAGTCTTTCGGTCCATCTGAGATGAGCTCAGGCCCAGAGAACATGTCGGCATTTCTGCATAGAATTGATGTATGGTTTCCTCCTTGCGTAAAACAGTTTCAAGTTGCATTTCTGGATGCAGTGACGGACTGTGTTAAGTGACAATGGTTTTCCGAAGTACTCACAAGCCCAGGTGGCTATAATTGTCACAGCAGCATGACGGTTTCTTAGGCAGTGCCGCCTGAGGGCTCGAAGATCACGCGCATTCAACAGTGGTTTCCGACCTTGCCCTTTACGCACTGAGATGTCTCTGAATTCTCTGAATCTTTTCACAATATTATGTACTGTAGATGTTGAAAGACCTAAATTCTCTGCAATCTTGCATTGGGAAATATTCCTTTTGAACTGACTAACAATTCTCTCACGAATTTTGACACAAAGGGGTGAGCCACGACCCATCCTTGCTTGCAAAGACTGAGCCTTTGATGGACGCTACTTTTAAACCCAGTCATGATACTTCACCTGCTACCAATTAGCCTGATTACTGTGGAGTCTTCCAAACCGGTGTTACTTGAATATTCTGTGCACTTTTCAAATTTATTTTAACTCTGTCCCAACTTTTGTTGAGTGTGTTGCAACCATCAAATTCTAAATGTGTGTATATTTACAAAATACAATTAAGTTGGTCAGTAAAACTATTAAAATCTTTTCTTTGTACTTTTGTCAGTTAAATAAAGGCTCACATGAATAAATATATCACAGATTTCTGTTTTTATTGCATTTTGGAAAATATCCCAACTTTTCTGGAAATGGGGTTTGTAATTTGGCAGGGGTGGGAACCGTAATGAACGATCTCAGTATAGGACGGATAGTAAAGAAGCTAAAGATAGCGTGCAATCAGACTGTCAGGAAGGGCAGGCAGATGATAGGGCAAATTGCAGTCAGCAAAGTGAGTATGAGTACATTAGTGGATGCATTAGTGATAATTTTTCAAAACTCCTAGATTAGACTAATCTAGATTAGTTCCTGAGGATTGGAGGGTGGCTAATATAACCCCACTTTTTAAAAAAGGAGGGAGAGAGAAACCGTGGAATTATAGACCGGTTAGTCTCACATTGGTGGTGAGGAAAATGCTAGAGTCGGTTATCAAAGATGTGATAACAGCACATTTGGAAAGAGGTGAAATCATCAGACAAAGTCAGCATGGATTTGTGAAAGGAAAATCATGTCTGACAAATCTTATAGAATTTTTTGAAGATGTAACTAGTAGAGTGGATAGGGGAGACCCAGTGGATGTGGTATATTTAGATTTTCAAAAGGCTTTTGACAAGGTCCCACACAGGAGATTACTGTGGAAGCTGAAAGCACACGGTATTGGGGGTATGGTATTGTTGTGGATACGGAATTGGTTGGCAGACAGGAAGCAAAGAGTGGGAATAAACCGGACCTTTTCAGAATGGCAGGCAGTGACTAGTGGGGTAACGCAAGGCTCCGTGCTGGGACCCCAGTTGTTTACAATATATATTAATGATTTAGATGAGGGAATTAAATGCAGCATCTCCAAGTTTGCGGATGACATGAAGCTGGGCGGCGGTGTTAGCTGTGAGGAGGATGCTAAGAGGATGCAGGGTGACTTGGATAGGTTAGGTGAGTGGGCAAATTCATGGCAGATGCAATTTAATGTGGATAAATGTGAGGTTATTCACTTTGGTTGCAAGAACAGGAAAACAGATTATTATCTGAACGGTGGCCGATTAGGAAAAGGGGAGATGCAATGAGACCTGGTTGTCATTTTACACCAGTCATTGAAGGTGGGCATGCAGGTAAAGCAGGCGGTGAAAAAGGCAAATGGTATGTTGCCATTCATAGCAAAAGGATTTGAGTACAGGAGCAGGGAGGTTCTACTGCAGTTGTACAAGGCCTTGGTGAGACCGCACCTAGAATATTGTGTGCAGTTTTGGTCCCCTAATCTGAGGAAAGACATTCTTGCCATAGAGGAAGTACAGAGAAGGTTCACCAGATTGATTCCTGGGATGGCAGGACTTTCATATGAAGAAAGACTGGATCGACTAGGCTTATACTCACTGGAATTTAGAAGATTGAGGGGGGATCTTATTGAAACGTATAAAATTCTAAAGGGATTGGACAGGCTAAATGCAGGAAGTTTGTTTCTGATGTTGGGGAAGTCCAGAACAAGGGTCACAGTTTAAGGATAAAGGGGAAGCCTTTTAGGACCGAGATGAGGAAAAACTTCTTCACACAGAGAGTGGTGAATCTGTGGAATTCTCTTTCACAGGAAACAGTTGAGGCCGGTTCATTGGCTATATTTAAGAGGAAGTTAGATATGGCCCTTGTGGCTAAAGGGATCAGGGCATATGGAGAGAAAGCAGGTACCGGTTTCTGAGTTGGATGATCAGCCATGATCATACTGAATGGTGGTGCTGGCTCGAAGGGCCGAATGGCCTACTCCTGCACCTATTTTCTATGTTTCTATGTTTCTAGAATCAAAAAGAGTAGCAAATACAATACTCAAAGTGTTATATCTGAATGTACGGAGTATTAGAAATAAGGTGAATGATCTTGTTGCACTATTGAAGATTGTCAGTTATGATGTTCTGGTCATCACTGAACCATGGCTGAAGAATGGTTAAGAGCTGAATGTCCAAGGTTACATATTGTATCGCAGGGCTAGGAAGGTCAGCAGAGGAGATGACATTGCTCTGCTGGTACAGAATGGCATCAAATCAGTAGACGATGAATCCTTGTGGATCATGTTTAGAAACTGAAAGGGTAAAAGGACCCTGATGGCAGTTAAATACAGGCCTCCAAGCAGTATCTGGGAGGTGGACTACAAATTACAACAAGAGATTGAAAAGGTGTCAAAACGGCAATGTTATGATAGTCATGGGAGATTTTAACATACAGGTTGATTGGGAAGATCAATTTGATAATAAATGTTAAAAGAGTGAGTTTGTTGAACGCCTTTGAGATGGCTTTTTAGAACAGTTTGTCATTGAACCTACAAGGAGATCAGCTATACTGGACTGGGTGTTATGTAATAAACTGGAGGTGATTAGGGAGCCTAAGGTAAAAGAGCACTAAGGGGCTAGTGATCACAACGTGATTGAGTTCAACTCTATATTTGAAAGGGAGAGAGTAAAGTCTGACAGGGCAGTATTTCAGTGGAGTAAGGGAAATTACAGTGGTATGAGAGAGGAGCTGGCAGGGATGTCAGCAGAACAGCAAATGCTTGTGTTTCTGGGGAACATGAGGAAGATGCTGGACAACACGAGTGAATCTGAAGATGCTGGAAATAAATAAAAAACACAAAATGCTAGCAGAACTCAGCAGGCCAGACATCATCTATGGGAGGAGGTAGTGACGATGTTTCAGGATGAAACCCTTCATCAGGAGTGAAGTAACATGGGATGGTCGAGGGTGGATAAGAAGTGGGGGTAGGGATGAAGTAGAGAGCTAGGAAGTGATAGGCTGGAGGGAAATGGGCTGGGGGAAGGTGGAGAATTATGGGAAATAAAAGAGAAAGAAAGGTAGGGCTGGGGGGAGATAATAGTGAGGGAGGAAAAAGAGAGAGTAAGAGAACCAGACTAAAATAATAGACAGGGATGGGGTAAGGGGGGGCAGGGGTATCAACGGAGGTCTGAGAGTTGGATGTTCATGCCGGCAGGCAGGAGGCTACCTAGGCGAGAGATAAGGTTTTGCTCCATCGACCTGTCCGTGGCCTCATCTTGATGGTAGAGCAGGCCATGGACAGACATGTCGGAGTGGGAGTGGTCTGTGGAATTGAAGTGGAATCTCCACAGGGAGATCCCGCCACTGCTGGAGGACTGAGCGCCGGACTGCTGGAGGACTGAGCACCGGTGTTCGGCGAAATGGTCTCCCAGTCTGCGGCGGGTCTCCCCAATGTATAAATGGCCACATCGGGAGCACCGGATACAGTATATCACCCCAGTTGACTCGCAGGTGAAGTGGTACCTCACCTGAAAGGACTGTCAGGGGCCTGGGATGGTGGTGAGGGAAGAAGTGTGGGGGCAGGTGTAGCACTTCTTCCATTTGCAGGGATGAGTGCCCGGAGGGAGGTCAGTGTGGAGGGATGGGGGGGGATGAATGGACAAGGGAGTCGTGTAGGGAGTGATCCCTGCGGAAACCGAGAGTGGGGAGGGAAGGGAAGATGTGGTTGGTGGTGGGATCACGTAGGAGGTGGCGGAAGTTACGGAGGATTATACTGGATCTGTAGGCTGGTAGGGTGATAGGTGAGGACCAGGGGGAGTCCATCCCTGGTGGGCTGGCAGGGGGATGGGGTGAGGGCAGAGGTGCGTGAAATACGGGAGACGCGATGGAGGGCAGAGTTGATAGTGGACGAAGGAAAGCCCGTTTCTTTAAAAAAAGAAGACATCTCATTTGGCCTAGAATGAAAGGCCTCATCCTGAGAGCAGATGTGGCGGAGGCAGAGGAATTGACAGAAAAGGATAGCATTTTTGCAGGGGACAGGGAGGGAGGAGGAATAGTCTAGGTTGCAGGGGACAGGGTGGGATGATGAATAGTCTAGGGTGCAGGGGACAGGGTGGGAGGAGGAATAGACTAGGTTGCAGGGGACAGGGTGGGAGGAGGAATAGTCTAGGTTGCAGGGGACAGGGTGGGAGGAGGAATAGTCTAGGTTGCAGGAGACGGGGTGGGAGGAGGGATTGTCTAGGTTGCAGGAGACAGGGTGGGATGATGAATAGTCTAGGTTGCAGGAAGGGTGGGAGGAGGGATTGTCTAGGTTGCAGGGGACAGGGTGGGAGGTGGGATTGTCTAGGTTGCAGGAGACAGGGTGGGAGGAGGGATAGTCTAGGTTGCAGGAGACAGGGTGGGAGGATGGATAGTCTAGGTTGCAGTGGACAGGGTGGGAGGAGGGATAGTCCAGGTTGCAGGAGACAGGGTGGGAGGAGGGATTGTCTAGGTTGCAGTGGACAGGGTGGGATGATGAATAGTCTAGGTTGCAAGAGACAGGGTGGGAGGAGGGATTGTCTAGGTTGCAAGAGACAGGGTGGGGGGAGGGATAGTCTAGGTTGCATGAGACAGGGAGGGAGGAGGAATAGTCTAGGTTGCAGGAGACAGGGTGGGAGGAGGAATAGTCCAGGTTGCAGGAGACAGGGTGGGAGGAGGGATTGTCTAGGTTGCAGGAGACAGGGTGGGATGATGAATAGTCTAGGTTGCAGGAGACAGGGTGGGATGATGAATAGTCTAGGTTGCAGGAGACAGGGTGGGAGGAGGGATTGTCTAGGTTGCAGGAGACAGGGTGGGAGGAGGAATAGTCTAGGTTGCAGGAGACGGGGTGGGAGGAGGGATTGTCTAGGTTGCAGGAGACAGGGTGGGAGGAGGGATTGTCTAGGTTGCAGGAGACAGGGAGGGATGATGAATAGTCTAGGTTGCAGGAGACAGGGTGGGAGGAGGGATTGTCTAGGTTGCAGGAGACAGGGTGGGAGGAGGAATAGTCTAGGTTGCAGGAGACGGGGTGGGAGGAGGGATTGTCTAGGTTGCAGGAGACAGGGTGGGAGGAGGAATAGTCTAGGTTGCAGGGGACAGGGTGGGAGGAGGGATAGTCTAGGTTGCAGTGGACAGGGTGGGAGGAGGGATTGTCTAGGTTGCAGGGGACAGGGTGGGATGATGAATAGTCTAGGTTGCAGGAGACAGGGAGGGAGGAGGGATAGTCTAGGTTGCAGGAGACAGGGTGGGAGGAGGAATAGTCTAGGTTGCAGGAGACAGGGTGGGAGGAGGGATTGTCTAGGTTGCAGGAGACAGGGAAGGAGGTGGGATTGTCTAGGTTGCAGGAGACGGGGTGGGAGGAGGGATTGTCTAGGTTGCAGGGGACAGGGTGGGAGGTGGGATTGTCTAGGTTGCAGGAGACGGGGTGGGAGGAGGGATTGTCTAGGTTGCAGGAGACGGGGTGGGAGGAGGGATTGTCTAGGTTGCAGGAGACAGGGTGGGAGGAGGGATTGTCTAGGTTGCAGGAGACAGGGTGGGATGATGAATAGTCTACGTTGCAGGAGACAGGGTGGGAGGAGGGATTGTCTAGGTTGCAAGAGACAGGGTGGGAGGAGGAATAGTCTAGGTTGCAGGAGACGGGGTGGGAGGAGGGATTGTCTAGGTTGCAGGGGACAGGGTGGGAGGAGGAATAGTCTAGGTTGCAGGAGAGGGAGGGAGGAGGGATTGTCTAGGTTGCAGGAGACAGGGTGGGAGGAGGGATTGTCTAGGTTGCAGGGGACAGGGTGGGAGGAGGAATAGTCTAGGTTGCAGGAGACAGGGTGGGAGGAGGGATTGTCTAGGTTGCAAGAGACAGGGTGGGAGGAGGAATAGTCTAGGTTGCAGGAGACAGGGTGGGAGGAGGAATAGTCTAGGTTGCAGGAGACAGGGTGGGAGGAGGAATAGTCTAGGTTGCAGGAGACAGGGTGGGATGATGAATAGTCTAGGTTGCAGGAGACAGGGTGGGAGGAGGAATAGTCTAGGTTGCAGGAGACAGGGTGGGAGGAGGGATTGTCTAGGTTGCAAGAGACAGGGTGGGAGGAGGAATAGTCTAGGTTGCAGGAGACAGGGTGGGAGGAGGAATAGTCTAGGTTGCAGGAGACAGGGTGGGGGGACGGATAGTCTAGGTTGCAGGGGACAGGGTGGGAGGAGGGATTGTCTAGGTTGCAGGGGACAGGGTGGGAGGTGGGATTGTCTAGGTTGCAGGGGACAGGGTGGGATGATGAATAGTCTAGGTTGCAGGAGACGGGGTGGGAGGAGGGATTGTCTAGGTTGCAGGGGACAGGGTGGGAGGAGGAATAGTCTAGGTTGCAGGAGAGGGAGGGAGGAGGGATTGTCTAGGTTGCAGGAGACAGGGTGGGAGGAGGGATTGTCTAGGTTGCAGGGGACAGGGTGGGAGGAGGAATAGTCTAGGTTGCAGGAGACAGGGTGGGAGGAGGGATTGTCTAGGTTGCAAGAGACAGGGTGGGAGGAGGAATAGTCTAGGTTGCAGGAGACAGGGTGGGAGGAGGAATAGTCTAGGTTGCAGGAGACAGGGTGGGAGGAGGAATAGTCTAGGTTGCAGGAGACAGGGAGGGAGGAGGGATTGTCTAGGTTGCAGGGGACAGGGTGGGAGGTGGGATTGTCTAGGTTGCAGGAGACGGGGTGGGAGGAGGGATTGTCTAGGTTGCAGGAGACAGGGTGGGATGATGAATAGTCTACGTTGCAGGAGACAGGGTGGGAGGAGGGATTGTCTAGGTTGCAGGAGACAGGGTGGGATGATGAATAATCTAGGTTGCAGGAGACAGGGTGGGGGGACGGATAGTCTAGGTTGCAGGGGACAGGGTGGGAGGAGGAATAGTCTAGGTTGCAGGAGACAGGGCGGGGGGACGGATAGTCTAGGTTGCAGGAGACAGGGTGGGAGGAGGAATAGTCTAGGTTGCAGGAGACAGGGCGGGGGGACGGATAGTCTAGGTTGCAGGGGACAGGGTGGGAGGAGGAACAGTCTAGGTTGCAGGAGACAGGGTGGGAGGAGGAATAGTCTAGGTTGCAGGAGACAGGGTGGGGGGACGGATAGTCTAGGTTGCAGGGGACAGGGTGGGAGGAGGAATAGTCTAGGTTGCAGGAGACAGGGTGGGAGGAGGGATTGTCTAGGTTGCAGGAGACAGGGTGGGAGGAGGAATAGTCTAGGTTGCAGGAGACAGGGTGGGAGGAGGGATTGTCTAGGTTGCAGGAGACAGGGTGGGAGGAGGAATAGTCTAGGTTGCAGGAGACAGGGTGGGAGGAGGGATTGTCTAGGTTGCAGGAGACAGGGTGGGAGGAGGGATTGTCTAGGTTGCAGTGGACAGGGTGGGATGAGGGATTGTCTGGGTTGCAGGAGACAGGGTGGGATGATGAATAGTCTAGGTTGCAGGAGACAGGGTGGGAGGAGGAATAGTCCAGGTTGCAGGAGACAGGGTGGGATGAGGGATAGTCTAGGTTGCAGGAGACAGGGTGGGAGGAGGGATTGTCTAGGTTGCAGTGGACAGGGTGGGAGGAGGGATTGTCTAGGTTGCAGTGGACAGGGTGGGAGGAGGGATTGTCTAGGTTGCAGGAGACAGGGAGGGAGGAGGGATAGTCTAGGTTGCAGGAGACAGGGTGGGAGGATGGATTGTCTAGGTTGCAGTGGACAGGGTGGGAGGAGGGATTGTCTAGGTTGCAGTGGACAGGGTGGGAGGAGGGATTGTCTAGGTTGCAGGAGACAGGGAGGGAGGAGGGATTGTCTAGGTTGCAGTGGACAGGGTGGGAGGAGGAATAGTCTAGGTTGCAGGAGACAGGGTGGGGGGACGGATAGTCTAGGTTGCAGGAGACAGGGTGGGAGGATGGATTGTCTAGGTTGCAGGAGACAGGGTGGGAGGAGGGATTGTCGAGGTTGCAGGAGAGGGAGGGAGGAGGGATTGTCTAGGTTGCAGTGGACAGGGTGGGAGGAGGGATTGTCTAGGTTGCAGGGGACAGGGTGGGAGGAGGGATTGTCTAGGTTGCAGGAGACGGGGTGGGAGGAGGGATTGTCTAGGTTGCAGGAGACAGGGTGGGAGGAGGAATAGTCTAGGTTGCAGTGGACAGGGTGGGAGGAGGGATTGTCTAGGTTGCAGGAGACGGGGTGGGAGGAGGGATTGTCTAGGTTGCAGGAGACAGGGTGGGAGGAGGAATAGTCTAGGTTGCAGGAGACAGGGTGGGAGGAGGGATAGTCTAGGTTGCAGTGGACAGGGTGGGAGGAGGGATTCTCTAGGTTGCAGTGGACAGGGTGGGAGGAGGAATAGTCTAGGTTGCAGTGGACAGGGTGGGAGGAGGGATTGTCTAGGTTGCAGGAGACAGGGTGGGAGGAGGGATAGTCTAGGTTGCAGTGGACAGGGTGGGAGGAGGTATAGTCTAGGTAGCAGGAGACAGGGTGGGAGGAGGAATAGTCTAGGTTGCAGGAGACAGGGTGGGAGGAGGGATAGTTTAGGTTGCAGTGGACAGGGTGGGAGGAGGAATAGTCTAGGTAGCAGGAGACAGGGTGGGAGGAGGAATAGTCTAGGTAGCAGGAGACAGGGTGGGAGGAGGGATTGTCTAGGTTGCAGGGGACAGGGTGAGAGGAGGAATAGTCTAGGTTGCAGGAGACAGGGTGGGATGATGAATAGTCTAGGTTGCAGGAGACAGGGTGGGAGGAGGGATAGTCTAGGTTGCAGTGGACAGGGTGGGAGGAGGGATTGTCTAGGTTGCAGTGGACAGGGTGGGAGGTGGGATTGTCTAGGTTGCAGTGGACAGGGTGGGATAATGAATAGTCTAGGTAGCAGGAGACGGGGTGGGAGGAGGGATTGTCTAGGTTGCAGGAGACAGGGTGGGAGGAGGAATAGTCTAGGTTGCAGTGGACAGGGTGGGAGGAGGGATTGTCTAGGTTGCAGTGGACAGGGTGGGAGGATGAATAGTCTAGGTTGCAGGGGACAGGGTGGGAGGAGGGATTGTCTAGGTTGCAGTGGACAGGGTGGGAGGAGGGATTGTCTAGGTTGCAGTGGACAGGGTGGGAGGATGAATAGTCTAGGTTGCAGTGGACAGGGTGGGAGGAGGAATAGTCTAGGTTGCAGGGGACAGGGTGGGAGGAGGGATTGTCTAGGTTGCAGTGGACAGGGTGGGAGGAGGGATTGTCTAGGTTGCAGGGGACAGGGTGGGATGATGAATAGTCCAGGTTGCAGTGGACAGGGTGGGAGGAGGGATTGTCTAGGTTGCAGTGGACAGGGTGGGAGGATGAATAGTCTAGGTTGCAGGGGACAGGGTGGGAGGAGGAATAGTCTAGGTTGCAGGAGACGGGGAGGGAGGAGGAATAGTCTAGGTTGCAGGAGACAGGGTGGGAGGAGGAATAGTCTAGGTTGCAGGGGACAGGGTGGGAGGAGGAATAGTCTAGGTTGCAGGAGACGGGGAGGGAGGAGGAATAGTCTAGGTTGCAGGAGACAGGGTGGGAGGAGGAATAGTCTAGGTTGCAGGAGACGGGGTGGGAGGAGGAATAGTCTAGGTTGCAGGAGACGGGGAGGGAGGAGGAATAGTCTAGGTTGCAGGAGACAGGGTGGGAGGAGGAATAGTCTAGGTTGCAGGGGACAGGGTGGGAGGAGGAATAGTCTAGGTTGCAGTGGACAGGGTGGGAGGAGGGATTGTCTAGGTTGCAGTGGACAGGGTGGGAGGAGGGATTGTCTAGGTTGCAGGGGACAGGGTGGGAGGAGGAATAGTCTAGGTTGCAGGAGACAGGGTGGGAGGAGGGATTGTCTAGGTTGCAGGAGACAGGGTGGGAGGTGGGATTGTCTAGGTTGCAGGAGACAGAGTGGGATGATGAATAGTCTAGGTTGCAGGAGACAGGGTGGGAGGAGGGATTGTCTAGGTTGCAGGGGACAGGGTGGGAGGAGGAATAGTCTAGGTCGCAGGAGACAGGGTGGGAGGAGGAATAGTCTAGGTTGCAGGAGACAGGGTGGGAGGAGGAATAGTCTAGGTTGCAGTGGACAGGGTGGGAGGAGGGATTGTCTAGGTTGCAGGGGACAGGGTGGGATGATGAATAGTCTAGGTCGCAGGAGACAGGGTGGGAGGAGGAATAGTCTAGGTTGCAGGGGACAGGGTGGGAGGAGGAATAGTCTAGGTCGCAGGAGACAGGGTGGGAGGAGGAATAGTCTAGGTTGCAGTGGACAGGGTGGGAGGAGGGATTGTCTAGGTTGCAGTGGACAGGGTGGAAGGAGGAATAGTCTAGGTTGCAGTGGACAGGGTGGGAGGAGGAATAGTCTAGGTTGCAGGAGACAGGGTGGGAGGAGGGATTGTCTAGGTTGCAGTGGACAGGGTGGGAGGAGGAATAGTCTAGGTTGCAGGAGACAGGGTGGGAGGAGGAATAGTCTAGGTTGCAGTGGACAGGGTGGGAGGAGGGATTGTCTAGGTTGCAGTGGACAGGGTGGGAGGAGGGATTGTCTAGGTTGCAGTGGACAGGGTGGGAGGAGGGATTGTCTAGGTTGCAGTGGACAGGGTGGGAGGAGGGATTGTCTAGGTTGCAGTGGACAGGGTGGGAGGAGGGATTGTCTAGGTTGCAGGAGACAGGGTGGGATGATGAATAGTCTAGGTTGCAGGAGACGGGGTGGGAGGAGGAATAGTCCAGGTTGCAGTGGACAGGGTGGGAGGAGGGATTGTCTAGGTTGCAGTGGACAGGGTGGGAGGAGGAATAGTCTAGGTTGCAGGAGACAGGGTGGGGGGAGGGATAGTCTAGGTTGCAGGGGACAGGGTGGGAGGAGGGATTGTCTGGGTTGCAGGAGACAGGGTGGGATGATGAATAGTCTAGGTTGCAGGAGACAGGGTGGGAGGAGGGATTGTCGAGGTTGCAGGAGAGGGAGGGAGGAGGGATTGTCTAGGTTGCAGTGGACAGGGTGGGAGGAGGGATTGTCTAGGTTGCAGGGGACAGGGTGGGAGGAGGGATTGTCTAGGTTGCAGGAGACGGGGTGGGAGGAGGGATTGTCTAGGTTGCAGGAGACAGGGTGGGAGGAGGAATAGTCTAGGTTGCAGTGGACAGGGTGGGAGGAGGGATTGTCTAGGTTGCAGGAGACGGGGTGGGAGGAGGGATTGTCTAGGTTGCAGGAGACAGGGTGGGAGGAGGAATAGTCTAGGTTGCAGGAGACAGGGTGGGAGGAGGGATAGTCTAGGTTGCAGTGGACAGGGTGGGAGGAGGGATTCTCTAGGTTGCAGTGGACAGGGTGGGAGGAGGAATAGTCTAGGTTGCAGTGGACAGGGTGGGAGGAGGGATTGTCTAGGTTGCAGGAGACAGGGTGGGAGGAGGGATAGTCTAGGTTGCAGTGGACAGGGTGGGAGGAGGTATAGTCTAGGTAGCAGGAGACAGGGTGGGAGGAGGAATAGTCTAGGTTGCAGGAGACAGGGTGGGAGGAGGGATAGTTTAGGTTGCAGTGGACAGGGTGGGAGGAGGAATAGTCTAGGTAGCAGGAGACAGGGTGGGAGGAGGAATAGTCTAGGTAGCAGGAGACAGGGTGGGAGGAGGGATTGTCTAGGTTGCAGGGGACAGGGTGAGAGGAGGAATAGTCTAGGTTGCAGGAGACAGGGTGGGATGATGAATAGTCTAGGTTGCAGGAGACAGGGTGGGAGGAGGGATAGTCTAGGTTGCAGTGGACAGGGTGGGAGGAGGGATTGTCTAGGTTGCAGTGGACAGGGTGGGAGGTGGGATTGTCTAGGTTGCAGTGGACAGGGTGGGATAATGAATAGTCTAGGTAGCAGGAGACGGGGTGGGAGGAGGGATTGTCTAGGTTGCAGGAGACAGGGTGGGAGGAGGAATAGTCTAGGTTGCAGTGGACAGGGTGGGAGGAGGGATTGTCTAGGTTGCAGTGGACAGGGTGGGAGGATGAATAGTCTAGGTTGCAGGGGACAGGGTGGGAGGAGGGATTGTCTAGGTTGCAGTGGACAGGGTGGGAGGAGGGATTGTCTAGGTTGCAGTGGACAGGGTGGGAGGATGAATAGTCTAGGTTGCAGTGGACAGGGTGGGAGGAGGAATAGTCTAGGTTGCAGGGGACAGGGTGGGAGGAGGGATTGTCTAGGTTGCAGTGGACAGGGTGGGAGGAGGGATTGTCTAGGTTGCAGGGGACAGGGTGGGATGATGAATAGTCCAGGTTGCAGTGGACAGGGTGGGAGGAGGGATTGTCTAGGTTGCAGTGGACAGGGTGGGAGGATGAATAGTCTAGGTTGCAGGGGACAGGGTGGGAGGAGGAATAGTCTAGGTTGCAGGAGACGGGGAGGGAGGAGGAATAGTCTAGGTTGCAGGAGACAGGGTGGGAGGAGGAATAGTCTAGGTTGCAGGGGACAGGGTGGGAGGAGGAATAGTCTAGGTTGCAGGAGACGGGGAGGGAGGAGGAATAGTCTAGGTTGCAGGAGACAGGGTGGGAGGAGGAATAGTCTAGGTTGCAGGAGACGGGGTGGGAGGAGGAATAGTCTAGGTTGCAGGAGACGGGGAGGGAGGAGGAATAGTCTAGGTTGCAGGAGACAGGGTGGGAGGAGGAATAGTCTAGGTTGCAGGGGACAGGGTGGGAGGAGGAATAGTCTAGGTTGCAGTGGACAGGGTGGGAGGAGGGATTGTCTAGGTTGCAGTGGACAGGGTGGGAGGAGGGATTGTCTAGGTTGCAGGGGACAGGGTGGGAGGAGGAATAGTCTAGGTTGCAGGAGACAGGGTGGGAGGAGGGATTGTCTAGGTTGCAGGAGACAGGGTGGGAGGTGGGATTGTCTAGGTTGCAGGAGACAGAGTGGGATGATGAATAGTCTAGGTTGCAGGAGACAGGGTGGGAGGAGGGATTGTCTAGGTTGCAGGGGACAGGGTGGGAGGAGGAATAGTCTAGGTCGCAGGAGACAGGGTGGGAGGAGGAATAGTCTAGGTTGCAGGAGACAGGGTGGGAGGAGGAATAGTCTAGGTTGCAGTGGACAGGGTGGGAGGAGGGATTGTCTAGGTTGCAGGGGACAGGGTGGGATGATGAATAGTCTAGGTCGCAGGAGACAGGGTGGGAGGAGGAATAGTCTAGGTTGCAGGGGACAGGGTGGGAGGAGGAATAGTCTAGGTCGCAGGAGACAGGGTGGGAGGAGGAATAGTCTAGGTTGCAGTGGACAGGGTGGGAGGAGGGATTGTCTAGGTTGCAGTGGACAGGGTGGAAGGAGGAATAGTCTAGGTTGCAGTGGACAGGGTGGGAGGAGGAATAGTCTAGGTTGCAGGAGACAGGGTGGGAGGAGGGATTGTCTAGGTTGCAGTGGACAGGGTGGGAGGAGGAATAGTCTAGGTTGCAGGAGACAGGGTGGGAGGAGGAATAGTCTAGGTTGCAGTGGACAGGGTGGGAGGAGGGATTGTCTAGGTTGCAGTGGACAGGGTGGGAGGAGGGATTGTCTAGGTTGCAGTGGACAGGGTGGGAGGAGGGATTGTCTAGGTTGCAGTGGACAGGGTGGGAGGAGGGATTGTCTAGGTTGCAGTGGACAGGGTGGGAGGAGGGATTGTCTAGGTTGCAGGAGACAGGGTGGGATGATGAATAGTCTAGGTTGCAGGAGACGGGGTGGGAGGAGGAATAGTCCAGGTTGCAGTGGACAGGGTGGGAGGAGGGATTGTCTAGGTTGCAGTGGACAGGGTGGGAGGAGGAATAGTCTAGGTTGCAGGAGACAGGGTGGGGGAAGGGATAGTCTAGGTTGCAGGGGACAGGGTGGGAGGAGGGATTGTCTGGGTTGCAGGAGACAGGGTGGGATGATGAATAGTCTAGGTTGCAGGAGACAGGGTGGGAGGAGGAATAGTCTAGGTTGCAGGAGACAGGGTGGGGGGACGGATAGTCTAGGTTGCAGGAGACAGGGTGGGAGGAGGGATAGTCTAGGTTGCAGGAGACAGGGTGGGATGATGAATAGTCTAGGTTGCAGGAGACAGGGTGGGATGATGAATAGTCTAGGTTGCAGGAGACAGGGTGGGGGGACGGATAGTCTAGGTTGCAGGAGACAGGGTGGGGGGACGGATAGTCTAGGTTGCAGGAGACAGGGTGGGGGGACGGATAGTCTAGGTTGCAGGAGACAGGGTGGGAGGAGGGATAGTCTAGGTTGCAGGAGACAGGGTGGGATGATGAATAGTCTAGGTTGCAGGAGACAGGGTGGGAGGAGGGATAGTCTAGGTTGCAGTGGACAGGGTGGGAGGAGGGATTGTCTAGGTTGCAGTGGACAGGGTGGGAGGAGGGATTGTCTAGGTTGCAGGAGACAGGGTGGGAGGAGGGATAGTCTAGGTTGCAGGAGACAGGGTGGGAGGAGGGATAGTCTAGGTTGCAGTGGACAGGGTGGGAGGAGGAATAGTCTAGGTTGCAGGAGACAGGGTGGGGGGACGGATAGTCTAGGTTGCAGTGGACAGGGTGGGAGGAGGGATTGTCTAGGTTGCAGTGGACAGGGTGGGAGGATGAATAGTCTAGGTTGCAGGGGACAGGGTGGGAGGAGGAATAGTCTAGGTTGCAGGAGACGGGGAGGGAGGAGGAATAGTCTAGGTTGCAGGGGACAGGGTGGGAGGAGGAATAGTCTAGGTTGCAGGAGACGGGGAGGGAGGAGGAATAGTCTAGGTTGCAGGAGACGGGGAGGGAGGAGGAATAGTCTAGGTTGCAGTGGACAGGGTGGGAGGATGAATAGTCTAGGTTGCAGGGGACAGGGTGGGAGGAGGAATAGTCTAGGTTGCAGGAGACAGGGTGGGAGGAGGGATTGTCTAGGTTGCAGTGGACAGGGTGGGAGGAGGGATTGTCTAGGTTGCAGGAGACAGGGTGGGAGGAGGAATAGTCTAGGTTGCAGTGGACAGGGTGGGAGGAGGGATTGTCTAGGTTGCAGTGGACAGGGTGGGAGGAGGAATAGTCTAGGTTGCAGGGGACAGGGTGGGAGGAGGAATAGTCTAGGTTGCAGGGGACAGGGTGGGAGGAGGGATAGTCTAGGTTGCAGTGGACAGGGTGGGAGGAGGGATTGTCTAGGTTGCAGGGGACAGGGTGGGAGGAGGAATAGTCTAGGTTGCAGGAGACAGGGTGGGAGGTGGGATTGTCTAGGCTGCAGGAGACAGGGTGGGAGGTGGGATTGTCTAGGTTGCAGGAGACAGAGTGGGATGATGAATAGTCTAGGTTGCAGGAGACAGGGTGGGAGGAGGGATTGTCTAGGTTGCAGGGGACAGGGTGGGAGGAGGAATAGTCTAGGTCGTAGGAGACAGGGTGGGAGGAGGAATAGTCTAGGTCGCAGGGGACAGGGTGGGAGGAGGAATAGTCTAGGTTGCAGGAGACAGGGTGGGAGGAGGAATAGTCTAGGTTGCAGGAGACAGGGTGGGAGGAGGAATAGTCTAGGTCGCAGGAGACAGGGTGGGAGGAGGAATAGTCTAGGTTGCAGTGGACAGGGTGGGAGGAGGAATAGTCTAGGTTGCAGGGGACAGGGTGGGAGGAGGAATAGTCTAGGTTGCAGGGGACAGGGTGGGAGGAGGAATAGTCTAGGTTGCAGTGGACAGGGTGGGAGGAGGAATAGTCTAGGTTGCAGTGGACAGGGTGGAAGGAGGAATAGTCTAGGTTGCAGGAGACAGGGTGGGAGGAGGGATTGTCTAGGTTGCAGGAGACAGGGTGGAAGGAGGAATAGTCTAGGTTGCAGTGGACAGGGTGGGAGGAGGAATAGTCTAGGTTGCAGGAGACAGGGTGGGAGGAGGAATAGTCTAGGTTGCAGTGGACAGGGTGGGAGGAGGGATTGTCTAGGTTGCAGTGGACAGGGTGGGAGGAGGGATTGTCTAGGTTGCAGTGGACAGGGTGGGAGGAGGGATTGTCTAGGTTGCAGGAGACAGGGTGGGAGGAGGGATTGTCTAGGTTGCAGGAGACAGGGTGGGAGGAGGAATAGTCTAGGTTGCAGGAGACAGGGTGGGGGGAGGGATAGTCTAGGTTGCAGGGGACAGGGTGGGAGGAGGGATTGTCTGGGTTGCAGGAGACAGGGTGGGATGATGAATAGTCTAGGTTGCAGGAGACAGGGTGGGAGGAGGAATAGTCTAGGTTGCAGGAGACAGGGTGGGGGGAGGGATAGTCTAGGTTGCAGGGGACAGGGTGGGAGGAGGGATTGTCTGGGTTGCAGGAGACAGGGTGGGATGATGAATAGTCTAGGTTGCAGGAGACAGGGTGGGAGGAGGAATAGTCTAGGTTGCAGGAGACAGGGTGGGGGGACGGATAGTCTAGGTTGCAGGAGACAGGGTGGGAGGAGGGATAGTCTAGGTTGCAGGAGACAGGGTGGGGGGACGGATAGTCTAGGTTGCAGGAGACAGGGTGGGGGGACGGATAGTCTAGGTTGCAGGAGACAGGGTGGGAGGAGGGATAGTCTAGGTTGCAGTGGACAGGGTGGGAGGAGGGATTGTCTAGGTTGCAGTGGACAGGGTGGGAGGAGGGATTGTCTAGGTTGCAGGAGACAGGGTGGGAGGAGGAATAGTCTAGGTTGCAGGAGACAGGGTGGGGGGACGGATAGTCTTGGTTGCAGGAGACAGGGTGGGAGGATGGATAGTCTAGATTGCAGTGGACAGGGTGGGAGGAGGGATTGTCTAGGTTGCAGGAGACAGGGTGGGAGGAGGGATAGTCTAGGTTGCAGGAGACAGGGTGGGAGGAGGGATAGTCTAGCTTGCAGTGGACAGGGTGGGAGGAGGAATAGTCTAGGTTGCAGGAGACAGGGTGGGGGGACGGATAGTCTAGGTTGCAGGAGACAGGGTGGGAGGATGGATAGTCTAGGTTGCAGTGGACAGGGTGGGAGGAGGGATTGTCTAGGTTGCAGTGGACAGGGTGGGAGGAGGGATTGTCTAGGTTGCAGTGGACAGGGTGGGATGATGAATAGTCTAGGTTGCAGGGGACAGGGTGGGAGGAGGGATTGTCTGGGTTGCAGGAGACAGGGTGGGATGATGAATAGTCTAGGTTGCAGGAGACAGGGTGGGAGGAGGAATAGTCTAGGTTGCAGGAGACAGGGTGGGGGGACGGATAGTCTAGGTTGCAGGAGACAGGGTGGGAGGAGGGATAGTCTAGGTTGCAGGAGACAGGGTGGGGGGACGGATAGTCTAGGTTGCAGGAGACAGGGTGGGGGGACGGATAGTCTAGGTTGCAGGAGACAGGGTGGGAGGAGGGATAGTCTAGGTTGCAGGAGACAGGGTGGGATGATGAATAGTCTAGGTTGCAGGAGACAGGGTGGGAGGAGGGATAGTCTAGGTTGCAGTGGACAGGGTGGGAGGAGGGATTGTCTAGGTTGCAGGAGACAGGGTGGGAGGAGGGATAGTCTAGGTTGCAGGAGACAGGGTGGGAGGAGGGATAGTCTAGCTTGCAGTGGACAGGGTGGGAGGAGGAATAGTCTAGGTTGCAGGAGACAGGGTGGGGGGACGGATAGTCTAGGTTGCAGGAGACAGGGTGGGAGGATGGATAGTCTAGGTTGCAGTGGACAGGGTGGGAGGAGGGTTTGTCTAGGTTGCAGTGGACAGGGTGGGATGATGAATAGTCTAGGTTGCAGGGGACAGGGTGGGAGGAGGGATTGTCTGGGTTGCAGGAGACAGGGTGGGATGATGAATAGTCTAGGTTGCAGGAGACAGGGTGGGAGGAGGAATAGTCTAGGTTGCAGGAGACAGGGTGGGGGGACGGATAGTCTAGGTTGCAGGAGACAGGGTGGGAGGAGGGATAGTCTTGGTTGCAGGAGACAGGGTGGGGGGACGGATAGTCTAGGTTGCAGGAGACAGGGTGGGGGGACGGATAGTCTAGGTTGCAGGAGACAGGGTGGGAGGAGGGATAGTCTAGGTTGCAGGAGACAGGGTGGGATGATGAATAGTCTAGGTTGCAGGAGACAGGGTGGGAGGAGGGATAGTCTAGGTTGCAGTGGACAGGGTGGGAGGAGGGATTGTCTAGGTTGCAGTGGACAGGGTGGGAGGAGGGATTGTCTAGGTTGCAGGAGACAGGGTGGGAGGAGGAATAGTCTAGGTTGCAGGAGACAGGGTGGGGGGACGGATAGTCTAGGTTGCAGGAGACAGGGTGGGAGGATGGATAGTCTAGGTTGCAGTGGACAGGGTGGGAGGAGGGATAGTCTAGGTTGCAGTGGACAGGGTGGGAGGAGGGATTGTCTAGGTTGCAGGAGACAGGGTGGGAGGAGGGATAGTCTAGGTTGCAGGAGACAGGGTGGGAGGAGGGATAGTCTAGCTTGCAGTGGACAGGGTGGGAGGAGGAATAGTCTAGGTTGCAGGAGACAGGGTGGGGGGACGGATAGTCTAGGTTGCAGGAGACAGGGTGGGAGGATGGATAGTCTAGGTTGCAGTGGACAGGGAGGGAGGATGGATAGTCTAGGTTGCAGTGGACAGGGTGGGGGACGGATAGTCTAGGTTGCAGGAGACAGGGTGGGAGGAGGAATAGTCTAGGTTGCAGGAGACAGGGTGGGAGGAGGGATTGTCTAGGTTGCAGTGGACAGGGTGGGAGGAGGAATTGTCTAGGTTGCAGGAGACAGGGTGGGAGGAGGGATAGTCTAGGTTGCAGGAGACAGGGTGGGAGGAGGGATTGTCTAGGTTGCAGTGGACAGGGTGGGATGATGAATAGTCTAGGTTGCAGGAGACAGGGTGGGAGGAGGAATAGTCTAGGTTGCAGGAGACAGGGTGGGAGGAGGGAAAAAATAGTCTAGGTTGCAGGGGACAGGGTGGGAGGAGGGATTGTCTAGGTTGCAGTGGACAGGGTGGGAGGAGGGATTGTCTAGGTTGCAGGAGACGGGGTGGGAGGAGGAATAGTCTAGGTTGCAGTGGACAGGGTGGGAGGAGGGATTGTCTAGGTTGCAGGGTACAGGGTGGGAGGAGGAATATTCTAGGTTGCAGTGGACAGGGTGGGAGGATGAATAGTCTAGGTTGCAGGAGACGGGGTGGGAGGAGGAATGGTCTAGGTTGCAGGAGACAGGGAGGGAGGAGGAATAGTCTAGGTTGCAGGAGACGGGGTGGGAGGAGGAATGGTCTAGGTTGCAGGAGACAGGGAGGGAGGAGGAATAGTCTAGGTTGCAGGAGACGGGGTGGGAGGAGGGATTGTCTAGGTTGCAGGAGACAGGGTGGGAGGAGGAATAGTCTAGGTTGCAGGAGACAGGGTGGGAGGACGGATAGTCTAGGTTGCAGGGGACAGGGTGGGAGGAGGAATAGTCTAGGTTGCAGGAGACAGGGTGGGGGGACGGATAGTCTAGGTTGCAGGAGACAGGGTGGGAGGAGGGATTGTCTAGGTTGCAGGAGACAGGGTGGGATGATGAATAGTCTAGGTTGCAGGAGACAGGGTGGGAGGAGGAATAGTCTAGGTTGCAGGAGACAGGGTGGGAGGATGGATAGTCTAGGTTGCAGTGGACAGGGTGGGAGGAGGGATTGTCTAGGTTGCAGTGGACAGGGTGGGAGGAGGAATAGTCTAGGTTGCAGGAGACAGGGTGGGAGGAGGGATTGTCTAGGTTGCAGTGGACAGGGTGGGAGGAGGGATTGTCTAGGTTGCAGTGGACAGGGTGGGAGGAGGATTGTCTAGGTTGCAGGAGACAGGGTGGGAGGAGGGATAGTCTAGGTTGCAGGAGACAGGGTGGGAGGAGGGATAGTCTAGGTTGCAGGAGACAGGGTGGGGGGAGGGATAGTCTAGGTTGCAGGAGACAGGGTGGGAGGAGGAATAGTCTAGGTTGCAGGAGACAGGGTGGAGGGACGGATAGTCTAGGTTGCAGGAGACAGGGTGGGAGGAGGAATAGTCTAGGTTGCAGCAGACAGGGTGGGGGGACGGATAGTCTAGGTTGCAGGGGACAGGGTGGGAGGAGGAATAGTCTAGGTTGCAGGAGACAGGGTGGGGGGACGGATAGTCTAGGTTGCAGGAGACAGGGTGGGAGGAGGGATTGTCTAGGTTGCAGGAGACAGGGTGGGATGATGAATAGTCTAGGTTGCAGGAGACAGGGTGGGAGGAGGAATAGTCTAGGTTGCAGGAGACAGGGTGGGAGGATGGATAGTCTAGGTTGCAGTGGACAGGGTGGGAGGAGGGATTGTCTAGGTTGCAGTGGACAGGGTGGGAGGAGGAATAGTCTAGGTTGCAGGAGACAGGGTGGGAGGAGGGATTGTCTAGGTTGCAGTGGACAGGGTGGGAGGAGGGATTGTCTAGGTTGCAGTGGACAGGGTGGGAGGAGGGATTGTCTAGGTTGCAGGAGACAGGGTGGGAGGAGGGATAGTCTAGGTTGCAGGAGACAGGGTGGGAGGAGGGATTGTCTAGGTTGCAGTGGACAGGGTGGGATGATGAATAGTCTAGGTTGCAGGAGACAGGGTGGGAGGAGGAATAGTCTAGGTTGCAGGAGACAGGGTGGGAGGAGGAATAGTCTAGGTTGCAGGGGACAGGGTGGGAGGAGGGATTGTCTAGGTTGCAGTGGACAGGGTGGGAGGAGGGATTGTCTAGGTTGCAGGAGACGGGGTGGGAGGAGGAATAGTCTAGGTTGCAGTGGACAGGGTGGGAGGAGGGATTGTCTAGGTTGCAGGGTACAGGGTGGGAGGAGGAATATTCTAGGTTGCAGTGGACAGGGTGGGAGGATGAATAGTCTAGGTTGCAGGAGACAGAGTGGGATGATGAATAGTCTAGGTTGCAGGAGACAGTGTGGGAGGAGGAATAGTCTAGGTTGCAGGAGACGGGGTGGGAGGAGGAATGGTCTAGGTTGCAGGAGACAGGGAGGGAGGAGGAATAGTCTAGGTTGCAGGAGACGGGGTGGGAGGAGGAATGGTCTAGGTTGCAGGAGACAGGGGGGAAGGGAGGAGGAATAGTCTAGGTTGCAGGAGACGGGGTGGGAGGAGGGATTGTCTAGGTTGCAGGAGACAGGGTGGGAGGAGGAATAGTCTAGGTTGCAGGAGACAGGGTGGGAGGACGGATAGTCTAGGTTGCAGGGGACAGGGTGGGAGGAGGAATAGTCTAGGTTGCAGGAGACAGGGTGGGGGGACGGATAGTCTAGGTTGCAGGAGACAGGGTGGGAGGAGGGATTGTCTAGGTTGCAGGAGACAGGGTGGGATGATGAATAGTCTAGGTTGCAGGAGACAGGGTGGGAGGAGGAATAGTCTAGGTTGCAGGAGACAGGGTGGGAGGATGGATAGTCTAGGTTGCAGTGGACAGGGTGGGAGGAGGGATTGTCTAGGTTGCAGTGGACAGGGTGGGAGGAGGAATAGTCTAGGTTGCAGGAGACAGGGTGGGAGGAGGGATTGTCTAGGTTGCAGTGGACAGGGTGGGAGGAGGGATTGTCTAGGTTGCAGTGGACAGGGTGGGAGGAGGGATTGTCTAGGTTGCAGGAGACAGGGTGGGAGGAGGGATAGTCTAGGTTGCAGGAGACAGGGTGGGAGGAGGGATAGTCTAGGTTGCAGGAGACAGGGTGGGGGGAGGATAGTCTAGGTTGCAGGAGACAGGGTGGGAGGAGGAATAGTCTAGGTTGCAGGAGACAGGGTGGAGGGACGGATAGTCTAGGTTGCAGGAGACAGGGTGGGAGGAGGAATAGTCTAGGTTGCAGCAGACAGGGTGGGGGGACGGATAGTCTAGGTTGCAGGAGACAGGGTGGGAGGAGGGATTGTCTAGGTTGCAGGAGACAGGGTGGGAGGAGGGATTGTCTAAGTTGCAGGAGACAGGGTGGGAGGATGGATAGTCTAGGTTGCAGTGGACAGGGTGGGAGGAGGGATTGTCTAGGTTGCAGTGGACAGGGTGGGAGGAGGGATTGTCTAGGTTGCAGGAGACAGGGTGGGAGGATGGATAGTCTAGGTTGCAGTGGACAGGGTGGGAGGAGGGATTGTCTAGGTTGCAGTGGACAGGGTGGGAGGAGGAATAGTCCAGGTTGCAGGAGACGGGGTGGGAGGAGGGATTGTCTTGGTTGCAGTGGACAGGGTGGGAGGAGGAATAGTCTAGGTTGCAGGAGACGGGGTGGGAGGAGGGATTGTCTGGGTTGCAGGAGACAGGGTGGGATGATGAATAGTCCAGGTTGCAGGAGACAGGGTGGGAGGAGGGATTGTCTAGGTTGCAGGGGACAGGGTGGGAGGAGGTATAGTCTAGGTTGCAGGAGACAGGGTGGGAGGAGGGATAGTCTAGGTTGCAGTGGACAGGGTGGGAGGAGGGATAGTCTAGGTTGCAGTGGACAGGGTGGGAGGAGGGATTGTCTAGGTTGCAGGAGACAGGGTGGGATGATGAATAGTCTAGGTTGCAGGAGACAGGGTGGGAGGAGGGATTGTCTAGGTTGCAGGGGACAGGGTGGGATGATGAATAGTCTAGGTTGCAGGAGACAGGGTGGGAGGAGGGATTGTCTAGGTTGCAGTGGACAGGGTGGGAGGAGGGATTGTCTAGGTTGCAGGAGACAGGGTGGGAGGAGGAATAGTCTAGGTTGCAGGAGACAGGGCGGGGGGACGGATAGTCTAGGTTGCAGGGGACAGGGTGGGAGGAGGAATAGTCTAGGTTGCAGGTGACAGGGTGGGAGGAGGAATAGTCTAGGTTGCAGGAGACAGGGTGGGGGGACGGATAGTCTAGGTTGCAGGGGACAGGGTGGGAGGAGGAATAGTCTAGGTTGCAGGAGACAGGGTGGGGGTACGGATAGTCTAGGTTGCAGGAGACAGGGTGGGAGGAGGGATTGTCTAGGTTGCAGGAGACAGGGTGGGAGGAGGGATTGTCTAGGTTGCAGGAGACAGGGTGGGATGATGAATAGTCTAGGTTGCAGGAGACAGGGTGGGGGGACGGATAGTCTAGGTTGCAGGAGACAGGGTGGGAGGATGGATAGTCTAGGTTGCAGTGGACAGGGTGGGAGGAGGGATTGTCTAGGTTGCAGTGGACAGGGTGGGAGGAGGGATTGTCTAGGTTGCAGGGACAGGGTGGGAGGAGGAATAGTCTAGGTTGCAGGAGACAGGGTGGGAGGAGGGATTGTCTAGGTTGCAGGAGACAGGGTGGGAGGAGGAATAGTCTAGGTTGCAGTGGACAGGGTGGGAGGAGGGATTGTCTAGGTTGCAGTGGACAGGGTGGGAGGAGGGATTGTGAGGAATAGTCTAGGTTGCAGTGGGCAGGGTGGGAGGAGGGATTGTCTAGGTTGCAGTGGACAGGGTGGGAGGAGGGATTGTCTAGGTTGCAGTGGACAGGGTGGGAGGAGGGATAGTCTAGGTTGCAGGAGACAGGGTGGGATGAGGGATTGTCTAGGTTGCAGGAGACAGGGTGGGAGGAGGAATAGTCTAGGTTGCAGTGGACAGGGTGGGAGGAGGGATTGTCTAGGTTGCAGGAGACAGGGTGGGAGGAGGGATTGTCTAGGTTGCAGGGGACAGGGTGGGAGGAGGAATAGTCTAGGTTGCAGGAGACAGGGTGGGAGGTGGGATTGTCTAGGTTGCAGGAGACGGGGTGGGAGGAGGGATTGTCTAGGTTGCAGGAGACGGGGTGGGAGGAGGGATTGTCTAGGTTGCAGGAGACAGGGTGGGAGGTGGGATTGTCTAGGTTGCAGGAGACGGGGTGGGAGGAGGGATTGTCTAGGTTGCAGGAGACGGGGTGGGAGGAGGAATAGTCTAGGTTGCAGGAGACAGGGTGGGATGATGAATAGTCTAGGTTGCAGGAGACGGGGTGGGAGGAGGAATAGTCTAGGTTGCAGGAGACGGGGTGGGATGATGAATAGTCTAGGTTGCAGGAGACGGGGTGGGAGGAGGAATAGTCTAGGTTGCAGGAGACGGGGTGGGAGGAGGAATAGTCTAGGTTGCAGTGGACAGGGTGGGATGATGGATAGTCTAGGTTGCAGTGGACAGGGTGGGAGGAGGGATTGTCTAGGTTGCAGGAGACAGGGTGGGAGGAGGGATAGTCTATGTTGCAGGAGACAGGGTGGGAGGAGGGATAGTCTAGGTTGCAGTGGACAGGGTGGGAGGAGGAATAGTCTAGGTTGCAGGAGACAGGGTGGGGGGACGGATAGTCTAGGTTGCAGGAGACAGGGTGGGAGGATGGATAGTCTAGGTTGCAGTGGACAGGGTGGGAGGAGGGATTGTCTAGGTTGCAGTGGACAGGGTGGGAGGAGGGGATTGTCTAGGTTGCAGTGGACAGGGTGGGATGATGAATAGTCTAGGTTGCAGTGGACAGGGTGGGAGGAGGAATAGTCTAGGTTGCAGGAGACAGGGTGGGGGGGACGGATAGTCTAGGTTGCAGGAGACAGGGTGGGAGGATGGATAGTCTAGGTTGCAGTGGAGAGGGTGGAGGATGGATAGTCTAGGTTGCAGTGGACAGGGTGGGGGGACGGATAGTCTAGGTTGCAGGAGACAGGGTGTGAGGAGGAATTGTCTAGGTTGCAGGAGACAGGGTGGGAGGAGGAATAGTCTAGGTTGCAGGAGACAGGGAGGGAGGAGGGATTGTCTAGGTTGCAGTGGACAGGGTGGGAGGAGGAATTGTCTAGGTTGCAGGAGACAGGGTGGGAGGAGGAATAGTCTAGGTTGCAGGAGACAGGATGGGAGGAGGAATAGTCTAGGTTGCAGTGGACAGGGTGGGAGGAGGGATTGTCTAGGTTGCAGGGTACAGGGTGGGAGGAGGAATATTCTAGGTTGCAGTGGACAGGGTGGGAGGAGGAATAGTCTAGGTTGCAGGAGACAGGGTGGGGGGACGGATAGTCTAGGTTGCAGGAGGACAGGGTGGGAGGATGGATAGTCTAGGTTGCAGTGGACAGGGTGGGAGGATGGATAGTCTAGGTTGCAGTGGACAGGGTGGGGGGACGGATAGTCTAGGTTGCAGGAGACAGGGTGGGAGGAGGAATAGTCTATGTTGCAGGAGACAGGGAGGGAGGAGGGATTGTCTAGGTTGCAGTGGACAGGGTGGGAGGAGGAATTGTCTAGGTTGCAGTGGACAGGGTGGGATGATGAATAGTCTAGGTTGCAGGAGACAGGGTGGGAGGAGGAATAGTCCTAGGTTGCAGGAGACAGGGTGGGAGGAGGAATAGTCTAGGTTGCAGTGGACAGGGTGGGAGGAGGGATTGTCTAGGTTGCAGGGTACAGGGTGGGAGGAGGAATATTCTAGGTTGCAGTGGACAGGGTGGGAGGATGAATAGTCTAGGTTGCAGGAGACAGAGTGGGATGATGAATAGTCTAGGTTGCAGGAGACAGGTGTGGGGAGGAGGGAATGGTCTAGGTTGCAGGAGACAGGGAGGGAGGAGGAATAGTCTAGGTTGCAGGAGACGGTGGTGGGGAGGAGGAATGGTCTAGGTTGCAGGAGACAGGGAGGGAGGAGGAATAGTCTAGGTTGCAGGAGACGGGGTGGGAGGAGGAATGGTCTAGGTTGCAGGAGACAGGGAGGGAGGAGGAATAGTCTAGGTTGCAGGAGACGGGGTGGGAGGAGGGATTGTCTAGGTTGCAGGAGACAGGGTGGGGAGGAGGAATAGTCTAGGTTGCAGGAGACAGGGTGGGAGGACGGATAGTCTAGGTTGCAGGGGACAGGGTGGGAGGAGGAATAGTCTAGGTTGCAGGAGACAGGGTGGGGGGACGGATAGTCTAGGTTGCAGGAGACAGGGTGGGAGGAGGGATTGTCTAGGTTGCAGGAGACAGGGGTGGGATGATGAATAGTCTAGGTTGCAGGAGACAGGGTGGGAGGAGGAATAGTCTAGGTTGCAGTGGACAGGGTGGGAGGAGGGGATTGTCTAGGTTGCAGTGGACAGGGTGGGAGGAGGAATAGTCTAGGTTTGCAGGAGACAGGGTGGGAGGAGGGATTGTCTAGGTTGCAGTGGACAGGGTGGGAGGAGGGATTGTCTAGGTTGCAGTGGATTGCAGTGGACAGGGTGGGAGGAGGGATTGTCTAGGTTGCAGGAGACAGGGTGGGAGGAGGGATAGTCTAGGTTGCAGGAGACAGGGTGGGAGGAGGGATAGTCTAGGTTGCAGGAGACAGGGTGGGGGGAGGGATAGTCTAGGTTGCAGGAGACAGGGTGGGAGGAGGAATAGTCTAGGTTGCAGGAGACAGGGTGGAGGGACGGATAGTCTAGGTTGCAGGAGACAGGGTGGGAGGAGGAATAGTCTAGGTTGCAGCAGACAGGGTGGGGGGACGGATAGTCTAGGTTGCAGGAGACAGGGTGGGAGGAGGGATTTTCTAGGTTGCAGGAGACAGGGTGGGAGGAGGGATTGTCTAGGTTGCAGGAGACAGGGTGGGAGGATGGATAGTCTAGGTTGCAGTGGACAGGGTGGGAGGAGGGATTGTCTAGGTTGCAGTGGACAGGGTGGGAGGAGGGATTGTCTAGGTTGCAGGAGACAGGGTGGGAAGATGGATAGTCTAGGTTGCAGTGGACAGGGTGGGAGGAGGGATTGTCTAGGTTGCAGTGGACAGGGTGGGAGGAGGAATAGTCTAGGTTGCAGGAGACGGGGTGGGAGGAGGGATTGTCTTGGTTGCAGTGGACAGGGTGGGAGGAGGAATAGTCTAGGTTGCAGGAGACGGGGTGGGAGGAGGGATTGTCTGGGTTGCAGGAGACAGGGTGGGATGATGAATAGTCCAGGTTGCAGGAGACAGGGTGGGAGGAGGGATTGTCTAGGTTGCAGGGGACAGGGTGGGAGGAGGGATTGTCTAGGTTGCAGGAGACAGGGCGGGGGGACGGATAGTCTAGGTTGCAGGGGACAGGGTGGGAGGAGGAATAGTCTAGGTTGCAGGTGACAGGGTGGGAGGAGGAATAGTCTAGGTTGCAGGAGACAGGGTGGGGGGACGGATAGTCTAGGTTGCAGGGGACAGGGTGGGAGGAGGAATAGTCTAGGTTGCAGGAGACAGCGTGGGGGGACGGATAGTCTAGGTTGCAGGATACAGGGTGGGAGGAGGGATTGTCTAGGTTGCAGGAGACAGGGTGGGAGGAGGGATTGTCTAGGTTGCAGGAGACAGGGTGGGATGATGAATAGTCTAGGTTGCAGGAGACAGGGTGGGGGGACGGATAGTCTAGGTTGCAGGAGACAGGGTGGGAGGATGGATAGTCTAGGTTGCAGTGGACAGGGTGGGAGGAGGGATTGTCTAGGTTGCAGGGGACAGGGTGGGAGGAGGAATAGTCTAGGTTGCAGGAGACAGGGTGGGAGGAGGGATTGTCTAGGTTGCAGGAGACAGGGTGGGAGGAGGAATAGTCTAGGTTGCAGTGGACAGGGTGGGAGGAGGGATTGTCTAGGTTGCAGTGGACAGGGTGGGAGGAGGGATTGTCTAGGTTGCAGGAGACAGGGTGGGAGGAGGAATAGTCTAGGTTGCAGTGGACAGGGTGGGAGGAGGGATTGTCTAGGTTGCAGTGGACAGGGTGGGAGGAGGGATTGTCTAGGTTGCAGGAGACAGGGTGGGAGGAGGAATAGTCTAGGTTGCAGGAGACAGGGTGGGAGGAGGGATTGTCTAGGTTGCAGTGGACAGGGTGGGAGGAGGAATAGTCTAGGTTGCAGTGGACAGGGTGGGAGGAGGGATTGTCTAGGTTGCAGTGGACAGGGTGGGAGGAGGGATTGTCTAGGTTGCAGTGGACAGGGTGGGAGGAGGGATAGTCTAGGTTGCAGGAGACAGGGTGGGAGGAGGAATAGTCTAGGTTGCAGTGGACAGGGTGGGAGGAGGGATTGTCTAGGTTGCAGGAGACAGGGTGGGAGGAGGGATTGTCTAGGTTGCAGGGGACAGGGTGGGAGGAGGAATAGTCTAGGTTGCAGGAGACAGGGTGGGAGGTGGGATTGTCTAGGTTGCAGGAGACGGGGTGGGAGGAGGGATTGTCTAGGTTGCAGGAGACGGGGTGGGAGGAGGGATTGTCTAGGTTGCAGGAGACAGGGTGGGAGGTGGGATTGTCTAGGTTGCAGGAGACGGGGTGGGAGGAGGGATTGTCTAGGTTGCAGGAGACGGGGTGGGAGGAGGAATAGTCTAGGTTGCAGGAGACAGGGTGGGATGATGAATAGTCTAGGTTGCAGGAGACGGGGTGGGAGGAGGAATAGTCTAGGTTGCAGGAGACGGGGTGGGATGATGAATAGTCTAGGTTGCAGGAGACGGGGTGGGAGGAGGAATAGTCTAGGTTGCAGTGGACAGGGTGGGATGATGGATAGTCTAGGTTGCAGTGGACAGGGTCGGAGGAGGGATTGTCTAGGTTGCAGTGGACAGGGTGGGAGGAGGGATTGTCTAGGTTGCAGGAGACAGGGTGGGAGGAGGGATAGTCTATGTTGCAGGAGACAGGTTGGGAGGAGGGATAGTCTAGGTTGCAGTGGACAGGGTGGGAGGAGGAATAGTCTAGGTTGCAGGAGACAGGGTGGGGGGACGGATAGTCTAGGTTGCAGGAGACAGGGTGGGAGGATGGATAGTCTAGGTTGCAGTGGACAGGGTGGGAGGAGGGATTGTCTAGGTTGCAGTGGACAGGGTGGGAGGAGGGATTGTCTAGGTTGCAGTGGACAGGGTGGGATGATGAATAGTCTAGGTTGCAGTGGACAGGGTGGGAGGAGGAATAGTCTAGGTTGCAGGAGACAGGGTGGGGGGACGGATAGTCTAGGTTGCAGGAGACAGGGTGGGAGGATGGATAGTCTAGGTTGCAGTGGACAGGGTGGGGGGACGGATAGTCTAGGTTGCAGGAGACAGGGTGGGAGGAGGAATTGTCTAGGTTGCAGGAGACAGGGTGGGAGGAGGAATAGTCTAGGTTGCAGGAGACAGGGAGGGAGGAGGGATTGTCTAGGTTGCAGTGGACAGGGTGGGAGGAGGAATTGTCTAGGTTGCAGGAGACAGGGTGGGAGGAGGAATAGTCTAGGTTGCAGGAGACAGGATGGGAGGAGGAATAGTCTAGGTTGCAGTGGACAGGGTGGGAGGAGGGATTGTCTAGGTTGCAGGGTACAGGGTGGGAGGAGGAATATTCTAGGTTGCAGTGGACAGGGTGGGATGATGAATAGTCTAGGTTGCAGGAGACAGGGTGGGAGGAGGGATAGTCCAGGTTGCAGGAGACAGGGTGGGAGGAGGAATAGTCTAGGTTGCAGGAGACAGGGTGGGGGGACGGATAGTCTAGGTTGCAGGAGACAGGGTGGGAGGATGGATAGTCTAGGTTGCAGTGGACAGGGTGGGAGGAGGGATAGTCTAGGTTGCAAGAGACAGGGTGGGAGGAGGGATTGTCTAGGTTGCAGGAGACAGGGTGGGGGGACGGATAGTCTAGGTTGCAGGAGACAGGGTGGGAGGATGGATAGTCTAGGTTGCAGTGGACAGGGTGGGAGGATGGATAGTCTAGGTTGCAGTGGACAGGGTGGGGGGACGTATAGTCTAGGTTGCAGGAGACAGGGTGGGAGGAGGAATAGTCTAGGTTGCAGGAGACAGGGTGGGGGACGGATAGTCTAGGTTGCAGGAGACATGGAGGGAGGAGGGATTGTCTAGGTTGCAGTGGACAGGGTGGGAGGAGGAATTGTCTAGGTTGCAGGAGACAGGGTGGGAGGAGGGATAGTCTAGGTTGCAGGAGACAGGGTGGGAGGAGGGATTGTCTAGGTTGCAGTGGACAGGGTGGGATGATGAATAGTCTAGGTTGCAGGAGACAGGGAGGGAGGAGGGATTGTCTAGGTTGCAGTGGACAGGGTGGGAGGAGGAATTGTCTAGGTTGCAGGAGACAGGGTGGGAGGAGGGATAGTCTAGGTTGCAGGAGACAGGGTGGGAGGAGGGATTGTCTAGGTTGCAGTGGACAGGGTGGGATGATGAATAGTCTAGGTTGCAGGAGACAGGGTGGGAGGAGGAATAGTCTAGGTTGCAGGAGACAGGGTGGGAGGAGGAATAGTCTAGGTTGCAGTGGACAGGGTGGGAGGAGGGATTGTCTAGGTTGCAGGTGACAGGGTGGGAGGAGGAATATTCTAGGTTGCAGTGGACAGGGTGGGAGGATGAATAGTCTAGGTTGCAGGAGACAGAGTGGGATGATGAATAGTCTAGGTTGCAGGAGACAGTGTGGGAGGAGGAATGGTCTAGGTTGCAGGAGACAGGGAGGGAGGAGGAATAGTCTAGGTTGCAGGAGACAGGGTGGGAGGAGGAATAGTCTAGGTTGCAGGAGACGGGGTGGGAGGAGGAATGGTCTAGGTTGCAGGAGACAGGGAGGGAGGAGGAATAGTCTAGGTTGCAGGAGACGGGGTGGGAGGAGGGATTGTCTAGGTTGCAGGAGACAGGGTGGGAGGAGGAATAGTCTAGGTTGCAGGAGACAGGGTGGGAGGACGGATAGTCTAGGTTGCAGGGGACAGGGTGGGAGGAGGAATAGTCTAGGTTGCAGGAGACAAGGTGGGGGGACGGATAGTCTAGGTTGCAGGAGACAGGGTGGGAGGAGGGATTGTCTAGGTTGCAGGAGACAGGGTGGGATGATGAATAGTCTAGGTTGCAGGAGACAGGGTGGGAGGAGGAATAGTCTAGGTTGCAGTGGACAGGGTGGGAGGAGGGATTGTCTAGGTTGCAGGAGACGGGGTGGGAGGAGGGATTGTCTAGGTTGCAGGAGACAGGGTGGGAGGATGGATAGTCTAGGTTGCAGTGGACAGGGTGGGAGGAGGGATTGTCTAGGTTGCAGTGGACAGGGTGGGAGGAGGAATAGTCTAGGTTGCAGGAGACAGGGTGGGAGGAGGGATTGTCTAGGTTGCAGTGGACAGGGTGGGAGGAGGGATAGTCTAGGTTGCAGTGGACAGGGTGGGAGGAGGGATTGTCTAGGTTGCAGGAGACAGGGTGGGAGGAGGGATAGTCTATGTTGCAGGAGACAGGGTGGGAGGAGGGATTGTCTAGGTTGCAGGAGACAGGGTGGGAGGAGGGATAGTCTAGGTTGCAGGAGACAGGGTGGGAGGAGGGATAGTCTAGGTTGCAGGAGACAGGGTGGGGGGAGGGATAGTCTAGGTTGCAGTAGACAGGGTGGGAGGAGGAATAGTCTAGGTTGCAGGAGACAGGGTGGGGGGACGGATAGTCTAGGTTGCAGGAGACAGGGTGGGAGGAGGAATAGTCTAGGTTGCAGGAGACAGGGTGGGGGGACGGATAGTCTAGGTTGCAGGAGACAGGGTGGGAGGAGGGATTGTCTAGGTTGCAGGAGACAGGGTGGGAGGAGGGATTGTCTAGGTTGCAGGAGACAGGGTGGGAGGATGGATAGTCTAGGTTGCAGTGGACAGGGTGGGAGGAGGGATTGTCTAGGTTGCAGTGGACAGGGTGGGAGGAGGGATTGTCTAGGTTGCAGGGGACAGGGTGGGAGGAGGAATAGTCTAGGTTGCAGGAGACAGGGTGGGAGGAGGGATTGTCTAGGTTGCAGGAGACGGGGTGGGAGGTGGGATTGTCTTGGTTGCAGTGGACAGGGTGGGAGGAGGAATAGTCTAGGTTGCAGGAGACGGGGTGGGAGGAGGGATTGTCTGGGTTGCAGGAGACAGGGTGGGATGATGAATAGTCCAGGTTGCAGGAGACAGGGTAGGAGGAGGGATTGTCTAGGTTGCAGGGGACAGGGTGGGAGGAGGGATTGTCTAGGTTGCAGGAGACAGGGTGGGAGGAGGAATAGTCTAGGTTGCAGGAGACAGGGTGGGGGGACGGATAGTCTAGGTTGCAGGGGACAGGGTGGGAGGAGGAATAGTCTAGGTTGCAGGAGACAGGGTGGTGGGACGGATAGTCTAGGTTGCAGGAGACAGGGTGGGAGGAGGGATTGTCTAGGTTGCAGGAGACAGGGTGGGAGGAGGGATTGTCTAGGTTGCAGGAGACAGGGTGGGATGATGAATAGTCTAGGTTGCAGGAGACAGGGTGGGGGGACGGATAGTCTAGGTTGCAGGAGACAGGGTGGGAGGATGGATAGTCTAGGTTGCAGTGGACAGGGTGGGAGGAGGGATTGTCTAGGTTGCAGGGGACAGGGTGGGAGGAGGAATAGTCTAGGTTGCAGGAGACAGGGTGGGAGGAGGGATTGTCTAGGTTGCAGGAGACAGGGTGGGAGGAGGAATAGTCTAGGTTGCAGTGGACAGGGTGGGAGGAGGGATTGTCTAGGTTGCAGTGGACAGGGTGGGAGGAGGGATTGTCTAGGTTGCAGGAGACAGGGTGGGAGGAGGAATAGTCTAGGTTGCAGTGGACAGGGTGGGAGGAGGGATTGTCTAGGTTGCAGTGGACAGGGTGGGAGGAGGGATTGTCTAGGTTGCAGGAGACAGGGTGGGAGGAGGAATAGTCTAGGTTGCAGTGGACAGGGTGGGATGATGAATAGTCTAGGTTGCAGGAGACAGGGTGGGAGGAGGGATAGTCCAGGTTGCAGGAGACAGGGTGGGAGGAGGAATAGTCTAGGTTGCAGGAGACAGGGTGGGGGGACGGATAGTCTAGGTTGCAGGAGACAGGGTGGGAGGATGGATAGTCTAGGTTGCAGTGGACAGGGTGGGAGGAGGGATAGTCTAGGTTGCAAGAGACAGGGTGGGAGGAGGGATAGTCTAGGTTGCAGGAGACAGGGTGGGAGGATGGATAGTCTAGGTTGCAGTGGACAGGGTGGGATGATGAATAGTCTAGGTTGCAGTGGACAGGGTGGGAGGAGGAATAGTCTAGGTTGCAGGAGACAGGGTGGGGGGACGGATAGTCTAGGTTGCAGGAGACAGGGTGGGAGGATGGATAGTCTAGGTTGCAGTGGACAGGGTGGGAGGATGGATAGTCTAGGTTGCAGTGGACAGGGTGGGGGGACGTATAGTCTAGGTTGCAGGAGACAGGGTGGGAGGAGGAATAGTCTAGGTTGCAGGAGACAGGGTGGGGGGACGGATAGTCTAGGTTGCAGGAGACAGGGAGGGAGGAGGGATTGTCTAGGTTGCAGTGGACAGGGTGGGAGGAGGAATTGTCTAGGTTGCAGGAGACAGGGTGGGAGGAGGGATAGTCTAGGTTGCAGGAGACAGGGTGGGAGGAGGGATTGTCTAGGTTGCAGTGGACAGGGTGGGATGATGAATAGTCTAGGTTGCAGGAGACAGGGAGGGAGGAGGGATTGTCTAGGTTGCAGTGGACAGGGTGGGAGGAGGAATTGTCTAGGTTGCAGGAGACAGGGTGGGAGGAGGGATAGTCTAGGTTGCAGGAGACAGGGTGGGAGGAGGGATTGTCTAGGTTGCAGTGGACAGGGTGGGATGATGAATAGTCTAGGTTGCAGGAGACAGGGTGGGAGGAGGAATAGTCTAGGTTGCAGGAGACAGGGTGGGAGGAGGAATAGTCTAGGTTGCAGTGGACAGGGTGGGAGGAGGGATTGTCTAGGTTGCAGGTGACAGGGTGGGAGGAGGAATATTCTAGGTTGCAGTGGACAGGGTGGGAGGATGAATAGTCTAGGTTGCAGGAGACAGAGTGGGATGATGAATAGTCTAGGTTGCAGGAGACAGTGTGGGAGGAGGAATGGTCTAGGTTGCAGGAGACAGGGAGGGAGGAGGAATAGTCTAGGTTGCAGGAGACAGGGTGGGAGGAGGAATAGTCTAGGTTGCAGGAGACGGGGTGGGAGGAGGAATGGTCTAGGTTGCAGGAGACAGGGAGGGAGGAGGAATAGTCTAGGTTGCAGGAGACGGGGTGGGAGGAGGGATTGTCTAGGTTGCAGGAGACAGGGTGGGAGGAGGAATAGTCTAGGTTGCAGGAGACAGGGTGGGAGGACGGATAGTCTAGGTTGCAGGGGACAGGGTGGGAGGAGGAATAGTCTAGGTTGCAGGAGACAAGGTGGGGGGACGGATAGTCTAGGTTGCAGGAGACAGGGTGGGAGGAGGGATTGTCTAGGTTGCAGGAGACAGGGTGGGATGATGAATAGTCTAGGTTGCAGGAGACAGGGTGGGAGGAGGAATAGTCTAGGTTGCAGTGGACAGGGTGGGAGGAGGGATTGTCTAGGTTGCAGTGGACAGGGTGGGAGGAGGGATTGTCTAGGTTGCAGGAGACAGGGTGGGAGGAGGGATAGTCTATGTTGCAGGAGACAGGGTGGGAGGAGGGATTGTCTAGGTTGCAGGAGACAGGGTGGGAGGAGGGATAGTCTATGTTGCAGGAGACAGGGTGGGAGGAGGGATTGTCTAGGTTGCAGGAGACAGGGTGGGAGGAGGGATAGTCTAGGTTGCAGGAGACAGGGTGGGAGGAGGGATAGTCTAGGTTGCAGGAGACAGGGTGGGGGGAGGGATAGTCTAGGTTGCAGTAGACAGGGTGGGAGGAGGAATAGTCTAGGTTGCAGGAGACAGGGTGGGGGGACGGATAGTCTAGGTTGCAGGAGACAGGGTGGGAGGAGGAATAGTCTAGGTTGCAGGAGACAGGGTGGGGGGACGGATAGTCTAGGTTGCAGGAGACAGGGTGGGAGGAGGGATTGTCTAGGTTGCAGGAGACAGGGTGGGAGGAGGGATTGTCTAGGTTGCAGGAGACAGGGTGGGAGGATGGATAGTCTAGGTTGCAGTGGACAGGGTGGGAGGAGGGATTGTCTAGGTTGCAGTGGACAGGGTGGGAGGAGGGATTGTCTAGGTTGCAGGGGACAGGGTGGGAGGAGGAATAGTCTAGGTTGCAGGAGACAGGGTGGGAGGAGGGATTGTCTAGGTTGCAGGAGACGGGGTGGGAGGTGGGATTGTCTTGGTTGCAGTGGACAGGGTGGGAGGAGGAATAGTCTAGGTTGCAGGAGACGGGGTGGGAGGAGGGATTGTCTGGGTTGCAGGAGACAGGGTGGGATGATGAATAGTCCAGGTTGCAGGAGACAGGGTGGGAGGAGGGATTGTCTAGGTTGCAGGGGACAGGGTGGGAGGAGGGATTGTCTAGGTTGCAGGAGACAGGGTGGGAGGAGGAATAGTCTAGGTTGCAGGAGACAGGGTGGGGGGACGGATAGTCTAGGTTGCAGGGGACAGGGTGGGAGGAGGAATAGTCTAGGTTGCAGGAGACAGGGTGGTGGGACGGATAGTCTAGGTTGCAGGAGACAGGGTGGGAGGAGGGATTGTCTAGGTTGCAGGAGACAGGGTGGGAGGAGGGATTGTCTAGGTTGCAGGAGACAGGGTGGGATGATGAATAGTCTAGGTTGCAGGAGACAGGGTGGGGGGACGGATAGTCTAGGTTGCAGGAGACAGGGTGGGAGGATGGATAGTCTAGGTTGCAGTGGACAGGGTGGGAGGAGGGATTGTCTAGGTTGCAGGGGACAGGGTGGGAGGAGGAATAGTCTAGGTTGCAGGAGACAGGGTGGGAGGAGGGATTGTCTAGGTTGCAGGAGACAGGGTGGGAGGAGGAATAGTCTAGGTTGCAGTGGACAGGGTGGGAGGAGGGATTGTCTAGGTTGCAGTGGACAGGGTGGGAGGAGGGATTGTCTAGGTTGCAGGAGACAGGGTGGGAGGAGGAATAGTCTAGGTTGCAGTGGACAGGGTGGGAGGAGGGATTGTCTAGGTTGCAGTGGACAGGGTGGGAGGAGGGATTGTCTAGGTTGCAGGAGACAGGGTGGGAGGAGGAATAGTCTAGGTTGCAGTGGACAGGGTGGGAGGAGGGATTGTCTAGGTTGCAGTGGACAGGGTGGGAGGAGGGATTGTCTAGGTTGCAGTGGACAGGGTGGGAGGAGGGATAGTCTAGGTTGCAGGAGACAGGGTGGGATGAGGGATTGTCTAGGTTGCAGGAGACAGGGTGGGAGGAGGAATAGTCTAGGTTGCAGTGGACAGGGTGGGTGGAGGGATTGTCTAGGTTGCAGGAGACAGGGTGGGAGGAGGGATTGTCTAGGTTGCAGGGGACAGGGTGGGAGGAGGAATAGTCTAGGTTGCAGGAGACAGGGTGGGAGGTGGGATTGTCTAGGTTGCAGGAGACGGGGTGGGAGGAGGGATTGTCTAGGTTGCAGGAGACGGGGTGGGAGGAGGGATTGTCTAGGTTGCAGGAGACAGGGTGGGAGGTGGGATTGTCTAGGTTGCAGGAGACGGGGTGGGAGGAGGAATAGTCTAGGTTGCAGGAGACGGGGTGGGAGGAGGAATAGTCTAGGTTGCAGGAGACGGGGTGGGATGATGAATAGTCTAGGTTGCAGGAGACGGGGTGGGAGGAGGAATAGTCTAGGTTGCAGGAGACGGGGTGGGAGGAGGAATAGTCTAGGTTGCAGTGGACAGGGTGGGATGATGGATAGTCTAGGTTGCAGTGGACAGGGTGGGAGGAGGGATTGTCTAGGTTGCAGTGGACAGGGTGGGAGGAGGGATTGTCTAGGTTGCAGGAGACAGGGTGGGAGGAGGGATAGTCTAGGTTGCAGTGGACAGGGTGGGAGGAGGAATAGTCTAGGTTGCAGGAGACAGGGTGGGGGGACGGATAGTCTAGGTTGCAGGAGACAGGGTGGGAGGATGGATAGTCTAGGTTGCAGTGGACAGGGTGGGAGGAGGGATAGTCTATGTTGCAGGAGACAGGGTGGGAGGAGGGATAGTCTAGGTTGCAGTGGACAGGGTGGGAGGAGGAATAGTCTAGGTTGCAGGAGACAGGGTGGGGGGACGGATAGTCTAGGTTGCAGGAGACAGGGTGGGAGGATGGATAGTCTAGGTTGCAGTGGACAGGGTGGGAGGAGGGATTGTCTAGGTTGCAGTGGACAGGGTGGGAGGAGGGATTGTCTAGGTTGCAGTGGACAGGGTGGGATGATGAATAGTCTAGGTTGCAGTGGACAGGGTGGGAGGAGGAATAGTCTAGGTTGCAGGAGACAGGGTGGGGGGACGGATAGTCTAGGTTGCAGGAGACAGGGTGGGAGGATGGATAGTCTAGGTTGCAGTGGACAGGGTGGGAGGATGGATAGTCTAGGTTGCAGTGGACAGGGTGGGGGGACGGATAGTCTAGGTTGCAGGAGACAGGGTGGGAGGAGGAATTGTCTAGGTTGCAGGAGACAGGGTGGGAGGAGGAATAGTCTAGGTTGCAGGAGACAGGGAGGGAGGAGGGATTGTCTAGGTTGCAGTGGACAGGGTGGGAGGAGGAATTGTCTAGGTTGCAGGAGACAGCGTGGGAGGAGGAATAGTCTAGGTTGCAGGAGACAGGATGGGAGGAGGAATAGTCTAGGTTGCAGGAGACAGGGTGGGAGGAGGAATAGTCTAGGTTGCAGTGGACAGGGTGGGAGGAGGGATTGTCTAGGTTGCAGGAGACAGGGTGGGAGGAGGGATAGTCTAGGTTGCAGTGGACAGGGTGGGAGGAGGGATTGTCTAGGTTGCAGTGGACAGGGTGGGAGGAGGAATAGTCTAGGTTGCAGGAGACAGGGTGGGATGATGAATAGTCTAGGTTGCAGGAGACAGTGTGGGAGGAGGGATAGTCCAGGTTGCAGGAGACAGGGTGGGAGGAGGAATAGTCTAGGTTGCAGTGGACAGGGTGGGAGGAGGGATTGTCTAGGTTGCAGTGGACAGGGTGGGAGGAGGGATAGTCTAGGTTGCAAGAGACAGGGTGGGAGGAGGGATTGTCTAGGTTGCAGGAGACAGGGTGGGAGGAGGGATAGTCTAGGTTGCAGTGGACAGGGTGGGAGTAGGGATTGTCTAGGTTGCAGGAGACAGGGTGGGAGGATGGATAGTCTAGGTTGCAGTGGACAGGGTGGGAGGAGGGATTGTCTAGGTTGCAGTGGACAGGGTGGGAGGAGGAATAGTCCAGGTTGCAGGAGACAGGGTGGGAGGATGGATAGTCTAGGTTGCAGTGGACAGGGTGGGAGGAGGGATTGTCTAGGTTGCAGTGGACAGGGTGTGAGGAGGAATAGTCTAGGTTGCAGGAGACGGGGTGGGAGGAGGGATTGTCTTGGTTGCAGTGGACAGGGTGGGAGGAGGAATAGTCCAGGTTGCAGGAGACAGGGTGGGAGGATGGATAGTCTAGGTTGCAGTGGACAGGGTGGGAGGAGGGATTGTCTAGGTTGCAGTGGACAGGGTGGGAGGAGGAATAGTCTAGGTTGCAGGAGACGGGGTGGGAGGAGGGATTGTCTGGGTTGCAGGAGACAGGGTGGGATGATGAATAGTCCAGGTTGCAGGAGACAGGGTGGGAGGAGGGATTGTCTAGGTTGCAGGAGACAGGGCGGGGGGACGGATAGTCTAGGTTGCAGGGGACAGGGTGGGAGGAGGGATTGTCTAGGTTGCAGGAGACAGGGTGGGAGGAGGGATTGTCTAGGTTGCAGTGGACAGGGTGGGAGGATGAATAGTCTAGGTTGCAGGGGACAGGGTTGGAGGAGGAATAGTCTAGGTTGCAGGAGACAGGGTTGGAGGAGGAATAGTCTAGGTTGCAGGAGACAGGGCGGGGGGACGGATAGTCTAGGTTGCAGGGGACAGGGTTGGAGGAGGAATAGTCTAGGTTGCAGGAGACAGGGCGGGGGGACGGATAGTCTAGGTTGCAGGGGACAGGGTGGGAGGAGGAATAGTCTAGGTTGCAGGAGACAGGGTGGGGGGACGGATAGTCTAGGTTGCAGGAGACAGGGTGGGAGGAGGGATTGTCTAGGTTGCAGGAGACAGGGTGGGAGGAGGGATTGTCTAGGTTGCAGGAGACAGGGTGGGATGATGAATAGTCTAGGTTGCAGGAGACAGGGTGGGGGGACGGATAGTCTAGGTTGCAGGAGACAGGGTGGGAGGATGGATTGTCTAGGTTGCAGTGGACAGGGTGGGAGGAGGAATTGTCTACGTTGCAGGGGACAGGGTGGGAGGAGGAATAGTCTAGGTTGCAGGAGACAGGGTGGGAGGAGGGATTGTCTAGGTTGCAGGAGACAGGGTGGGAGGAGGAATAGTCTAGGTTGCAGTGGACAGGGTGGGAGGAGGGATTGTCTAGGTTGCAGTGGACAGGGTGGGAGGAGGGATTGTCTAGGTTGCAGTGGACAGGGTGGGAGGAGGAATAGTCTAGGTTGCAGTGGACATGGTGGGAGGAGGGATTGTCTAGGTTGCAGTGGACAGGGTGGGAGGAGGGATTGTCTAGGTTGCAGGAGACAGGGTGGGAGGAGGAATAGTCTAGGTTGCAGTGGACAGGGTGGGAGGAGGGATTGTCTAGGTTGCAGTGGACAGGGTGGGAGGAGGGATTGTCTAGGTTGCAGTGGACAGGGTGGGAGGAGGGATAGTCTAGGTTGCAGGAGACAGGGTGGGATGAGGGATTGTCTAGGTTGCAGGAGACAGGGTGGGAGGAGGAATAGTCTAGGTTGCAGTGGACAGGGTGGGAGGAGGGATTGTCTAGGTTGCAGGAGACAGGGTGGGAGGAGGGATAGTCTAGGTTGCAGTGGACAGGGTGGGATGATGAATAGTCTAGGTTGCAGGAGACGGGGTGGGAGGAGGAATAGTCTAGGTTGCAGGAGACAGGGTGGGAGGAGGGATTGTCTAGGTTGCAGGAGACGGGGTGGGAGGAGGGATTGTCTAGGTTGCAGGAGACGGGGTGGGAGGAGGAATAGTCTAGGTTGCAGGAGACAGGGTGGGTGGAGGGATTGTCTAGGTTGCAGGAGACGGGGTGGGAGGAGGGATTGTCTAGGTTGCAGGAGACAGGGTGGGTGGAGGGATTGTCTAGGTTGCAGGAGACGGGGTGGGAGGAGGGATTGTCTAGGTTGCAGGAGACAGGGTGGGTGGAGGGATTGTCTAGGTTGCAGGAGACAGGGTGGGAGGAGGGATTGTCTAGGTTGCAGGAGACAGGGTGGGAGGAGGAATAGTCTAGGTTGCAGGAGACAGGGTGGGAGGAGGAATAGTCTAGGTTGCAGGAGACAGGGTGGGTGGAGGGATTGTCTAGGTTGCAGGAGACGGGGTGGGAGGAGGAATAGTCTAGGTTGCAGGAGACAGGGTGGGAGGAGGAATAGTCTAGGTTGCAGGAGACGGGGTGGGAGGAGGGATTGTCTAGGTTGCAGGAGACAGGGTGGGAGGAGGAATAGTCTAGGTTGCAGGGGACAGGGTGGGATGATGAATAGTCTAGGTTGCAGGAGACAGGGTGGGGGGACGGATAGTCTAGGTTGCAGGAGACAGGGTGGGAGGAGGGATAGTCTAGGTTGCAGGGGACAGGGTGGGATGATGAATAGTCTAGGTTGCAGTGGACAGGGTGGGATGATGAATAGTCTACGTTGCAGGAGACAGGGTGGGAGGAGGGATTGTCTAGGTTGCAGGAGACAGGGTGGGAGGAGGGATAGTCTAGGTTGCAGGAGACGGGGTGGGAGGAGGAATAGTCTAGGTTGCAGGGTACAGGGTGGGAGGAGGAATAGTCTAGGTTGCAGGAGACGGGGTGGGAGGAGGAATAGTCTAGGTTGCAGGAGACGGGGTGGGAGGAGGAATAGTCTAGGTTGCAGGAGACAGGGTGGGAGGAGGGATTGTCTAGGTTGCAGTGGACAGGGTGGGAGGAGGGATTGTCTAGGTTGCAGTGGACAGGGTGGGAGGAGGAATAGTCTAGGTTGCAGGAGACAGGGTGGGAGGAGGAATAGTCTAGGTTGCAGGGGACAGGGTGGGAGGAGGGATTGTCTAGGTTGCAGGAGACGGGGTGGGAGGAGGAATAGTCTAGGTTGCAGGAGACAGGGTGGGAGGAGGAATAGTCTAGGTTGCAGGAGACAGGGTGGGAGGAGGGATTGTCTAGGTTGCAGGAGACAGGGTGGGAGGAGGGATTGTCTAGGTTGCAGGGGACAGGGTGGGATGATGAATAGTCTAGGTTGCAGGAGACGGGGTGGGAGGAGGAATAGTCTAGGTTGCAGGAGACGGGGTGGGAGGAGGAATAGTCTAGGTTGCAGGAGACAGGGTGGGAGGAGGAATAGTCTAGGTTGCAGGAGACAGGGTGGGAGGAGGGATTGTCTAGGTTGCAGGAGACAGGGTGGGAGGAGGGATTGTCTAGGTTGCAGGGGACAGGGTGGGATGATGAATAGTCTAGGTTGCAGGAGACAGGGTGGGAGGAGGGATAGTCTAGGTTGCAGTGGACAGGGTGGGAGGAGGGATTGTCTAGGTTGCAGGAGACAGGGTGGGAGGAGGAATAGTCTAGGTTGCAGGAGACAGGGTGGGAGGAGGGATTGTCTAGGTTGCAGTGGACAGGGTGGGAGGAGGGATTGTCTAGGTTGCAGGAGACAGGGTGGGAGGAGGAATAGTCTAGGTTGCAGGAGACAGGGTGGGAGGAGGGATAGTCTAGGTTGCAGGAGACAGGGTGGTAGGAGGAATATTCTAGGTTGCAGGAGACAGGGTGGGAGGAGGGATAGTCTAGGTTGCAGTGGACAGGGTGGAAGGAGGAATATTCTAGGTTGCAGGAGACAGGGTGGGAGGAGGGATAGTCTAGGTTGCAGTGGACAGGGTGGAAGGAGGAATATTCTAGGTTGCAGGAGACAGGGTGGGAGGAGGGATAGTCTAGGTTGCAGGAGACAGGGTGGGAGGAGGGATTGTCTAGGTTGCAGTGGACAGGGTGGGATGATGAATAGTCCAGGTTGCAGGAGACAGGGTGGGAGGAGGGATTGTCTAGGTTGCAGGGGACAGGGTGGGATGATGAATAGTCTAGGTTGCAGGAGACAGGGTGGGAGGAGGAATAGTCTAGGTTGCAGGAGACAGGGTGGGAGGAGGGATTGTCTAGGTTGCAGTGGACAGGGTGGGAGGAGGGATTGTCTAGGTTGCAGGGGACAGGGTGGGAGGAGGAATAGTCTAGGTAGCAGGAGACAGGGTGGGAGGAGGGATTGTCTAGGTTGCAGTGGACAGGGTGGGAGGAGGGATTGTCTAGGTTGCAGTGGACAGGGTGGGAGGAGGGATAGTCTAGGTTGCAGTGGACAGGGTGGGAGGAGGGATTGTCTAGGTTGCAGGAGACAGGGTGGGAGGAGGAATAGTCTAGGTAGCAGGAGACAGTGTGGGAGGAGGAATAGTCTAGGTTCCAGGAGACAGGGTGGGAGGAGGGATAGACTAGGTTGCAGTGGACAGAGTGGGAGGAGGGATTGTCTAGGTTGCGGGGGACAGGGTGGGAGGAGGAATAGTCTAGGTTGCAGGAGACGGGGTGGGAGATGCTGGACATACGTATTTCAAAGTTAGGAAATAATCAAATGGCAAAATAGTACAACCTTGGCTGACAAGGGACATCAAAGCTAATGTAAAAATGAAAGAAAGAGGATAAAACAAAGTGAAAATTAGTGGGAAGATGAAGGATTGGGAAGCTTTTAAAAACCTATAGAGGGCAAATAAAAGAATCACTAGAAGGGAAAAAATGAAGTATGAAAGCGAGCTAACAAACAATATCAAAATGGATAATGACAGCTTTTTGACGTATATATGAAAAGAGGAGAAACGAGAGTGGATGTAGGACCACTAGAAAATGAGACCGGAGAAATAATAACAGGAGAGAAGGGGTTGTTAGATCAACTAAGTTATTATTTGCATCAGTCTTCACTATGGAAGACATTAGTAGTGCGCTAGATGTTGCACTGTGTGAAGGAAGAGAAGTGAGTGCAGTTACTGTTACAAGGTGTTCAGAAAGCTGAATTTCCTAAAGATACAGAATTCACCCAGACCAGAGGAACTGCACCCTAGGGTTCAGAAAGAGGTAGCGTTAGAGATTGTGGTGGCATTAGAAATTATCTTTCAAAAATCGTTGGACCCTGGCATTGTGCCAGAGGACTGGAAAATTGCAAATGTCACTCCACTCTTTAAGAAAGGAGGAAGGCAGCAGAACGCAAATTATAGACCAGTTAGCCTGAACTCTGTGATTGAGAAGATGTTGAAGTGAATTGTTAAGGATGAGGTTATGAAGTACTTGGTGACACAGGAGAAGATAGGACAAAGTCAGCATTGTTTCCTTCACGGAAAATCTTGCCTGACAAACCTTTTGAAATTCTTTGAGAAGATTACAAGTAGGATAGATAAAGAGGATGCAATGAATGTTGATTATTTGGACTTTCAGAAGGCCTTTGACAAGGTGCCACACATGAGGCTGCTTACCGATTTAAGAACTTATGGTATTACCGTAAAGTTATTAACATGGATAGAGCATTGGCTGATTGGTAAGAGGTTGTGAGTGGGAATAAAAGGATCCTTTTCTGATTGGCTGCCAGTGACTAGTATATCAATGATTTAGATGATGGTGTAGATGGCTTGGTTGCTAAGTTTGCAGATGATATGAAGATTGGTGGAAGGGCAGGTAGTGTTAACGAAACAGGTAGGCTGTGTGGCAGTTTTCATAGTTTGACAGCACCCAATTAGTGAATGAGATTCATTAGAAAGGGTGAATAAAAAATAAGGCAGGGGCAAGTGGAGCAGCCATTGTGTGAGCGGGCCAGTGTTGGAATTATGCTTCAGCGAGATACATTAGTGGTAAAAAGCTTGTGAACACTAGAGTTTTCTCTATTCTGCATCAGTATGACCTAAAATGTGATCAGATCTTCATGCAAATCCTAAAACTAGATAAGAGAACCCAATTAAATAAATAATACAAAAACATTATACTTGTTCATTCATTTATTAAGAATGTATATTCAATATTACATGTATTTGTTGGAAAAATTATGTGAACCTTTGCTTTAACTAACTGGTGTGACCTCCTTGTACAGAAATAACTTCAACCAAACATTTCCGGTAACTGTTGATCACTCCAGTACATCAGCTTGATGGCCATTTGGACCATTCCCCCTGGTAAAATTCCTTCAGTTCTGCGATGCTTGTGGGTTTCTTGCATGAACCGCTTGCTTCTGCTCCTTCCTCAGCATTTCCATAGGATTAAGATCAGGACTTTGACTTGGCCATTTCAAAACACAAATTTTCTTGTTAAACCATTCTGTTGTTGATTTACTCTTGTCTTTTGCATCAATGTCTTGTTGCATTATCCAACTTACAACTTTAAGCTTCAGTTGATGGACTGTTACCCTGCCATTCTTCTGTAAAATGTCCTGATCCAATTTTGAATTCGTTTTTCCCTAAATGATTGCAAATGATCCAAGCCCTGAGGCAGTCAAGCAGCCCAAACCATGATGCTCCTTCCATCGTGCTTCACAGTTGGGATGAGGTTTTGGTGTGTAGTGCACTTTTTCCTCCAAACAGAAATGTCATTGTAGAAGCGTTGTAGAACATCCAGGTAGTCTTTTGTAAACATAAGACATGTAGCATTTTTTTTAATTTGGAGAGCAATAGTTTCCTTCCATGAACACCATTCTTGTTCAGTGTTTTTCTTTTAGCAGACACATAAACAGAGACTTTAGCAAGTTCTAGAGATTTTTGCAAGCCTTTTACTGTTACCCTTGGGTTCATTTTCACCTCTTTCAGCAATGCAAGTTGTGCTGTTGTGATCATTGCAGGATGCCCACTTCTAGGCAGAGTAGAAACAGTACTGAGTTTCCTCCATTTGTAAACAATTTCTGTTACCATGGACTGATAGAACCTCAGGTCTTTAGAAATGCTTTTGTAGCCTCTTCCAACTTTATGCATCTCTACAATTCTTCTTCTAAGGATCTCTGAAAGTTGTTTTGATTGAGGCGTGGTGAACGTAAACAGATCTTTCTTGAGGACAGCAAATGCTATCAGTAACCTGATATTGTGTGTCTTTTTTTATATGGCAGGGCACCTCTAATCCCACACCTCCAAGCTCATTTCATTGATTGGAACACTCGACTCCAAGTAACTTTTGAGGAAAACTTTACCCCATAGGTTCACATACTTTGTCCAACAAATATGTGTAATATTGGATATTTTTTCTCAATAAATAAATGAGCAAGTATAACATTTTTGTGTTTTTTATTTAATTGGGTTCTCTTTATCTAGTTTTAGGACTTACGTATAGATCTGATCCCATTTTAGGTCATATTTATGCAGAAATAGAGAAAATTCTACAGGGTTCACAGAGTTTCTAGCACCACTGTAGGTACCTGGTAAGTTTTGCTTTCGTCTTTATTTTTTCATTCCTTGTCTGTTAAGGCACAGTTAATGCAGTGAAAATGGCTCCAGGAGTTGCACTTTGTTCTGTGTAGGAGATGTGTGAATTATGGGAGACTGGAGGTTTTCCCAGATAATCACGTCTGCACCAAGTGCATCAAGCTGCAGCTCCTCAGAGAACATGTTAAGGAACTGGAGCTGGGCTCAGCGACCTTCGGGTCTTATGGCAGACCGAGGAAATGATTGATAGGAACTTATAGGGATGTAGTCACCACTAGGTTGCAGGAGACTGGGTGACTATCAAGAGGAAGGAAGGAAATGGACAGCTGGTATAGAATTACCCTGTGGCCAGTCCCCTCAACAATAAGTAAACCACTCTGGATACTGTTGAGGGGGACAAACTACCGGGGGGGTTTGCAGCACTGAATAGAAGAGAGGTGAAGAAGTCTCCAGTAGTGATTAGAGGAATAGAAATGAGACTCTGTGGAGGTGATATGGACACACAGAGAGTAGCTTGTTTCCCAGGAGCAGAGTCAGGGATGCTTTGGGTCAGCAAACTGCATATTGAAAGGGGAGGGAGTGCAATCATAAGCCTTGGTACATATTAGCACCAATGACATAGGTAGCAAAGGTGAGGAGATCCTGAAGAGAGATTTTAGAGACCTAGGTAGAAAGCTGAGGATGGTGTAGTTGGTTTACCAACAGGGGCAGTGTGCAGTGAAACTGCTAGCAGACGATGCTAGAGAGGTAGTAATAGGGGACAAGGAAACAGTGGTTGAAGTGAGCATTTTGCACTAGGCTTCACTATGGAAGACAGTAGCAGTATGCTGGAAGTTCAAGTGTGTCAGGGGACAGAAGTGGGTGAAGGTGCCATTGCTAGGGAAAAGATGCTTGTGAAACTGAAATGGCTGAAGGTAGATAAATCATCTGCGGACCAGATGGTCTATGGTCCAGAGTTCTGAATGAGGTGGCTGAAGAGACTGTGGAGGCATTAGTAATGATCTTTCAAAAGGCAATGGATTCTGGCATGGTTTCAGAGAACTGGAATATTGCAAATGTCTCTCCACTCTTCAAGAAAGGAGGGAAGCAGAAGAAAGGAAATTATAGGCCAGTTAGTCTGATCTCAATGGTTGGGAAGATATTGGAGGTGATAGTTAAGGATGTGATTTTGGGGTACTTGAAGAGACTTCAAGTGGAAGTTGTTGGTGTGAGTTTGATTTCAACATCTAAGATAGGTTTGGAAAGGTTCATGGACGGGAGGGGAAAGAAGAGCTATGGTCCAGGTGCTGGTCAATTGGACTAGGCAGAATAGTAGTTCAGCAACGACTAGATGGGCTGAAAGGCCAGTTTCTGTGCTGTAGTTCCCTATGACACTGACTTTAAAAGCCCTTCAATAAGCTCAAATACATTTAAAGTATGTACAAATTATATGTCTCTTCAGAGGCAGCCTCAAAACAATAACCCAAGGGAACCAATTTTATAAAGACTATCAAACACCCAAAAGAGAAAAATGAACAGAGATCATGCAAACAATAAAAGCAAGCAGCAGCATTCGGAATGAAAGAGGTGTCCATAGATACGAAGCCCAGAGCAGCCCATGCAGCCTCACAGGCTGTGCCTCAGTTTATCAAACAGGGGAACAGATCGTTGCGGAGCTTGCAGGCATGAAGCCAGAGCTGCCACAGCAGGCCACAGCCTCGGGCTCAGTGCCGCGGAGAGGCAAGTAATTGTCGCAGGACAGTGAGCAGTACCGACCTGATCATTGCTTTTATTGAATGTTAGAGAATGCTGAACCAGAGGACGAGTAGCAGAACAAATTCTCAGCGGGCTTCAGGACAGAAAACACAGAATGGGAGAAGATAGGTGACATTGTTTCACAAGGCTTGGTGTTGAGACCAATTTACTTTAAGTATAATCTCTAACATAAGACATAATGCAGTTGCTGGAAATCCAGAGCAACATAAACAAAATGCTGAAGAAACTCATTAAGTCAGGCAGCATCTATGGAGGGGAATAAACAGTCAACGTTTCAGGCTGAGACCCTTCATCAGGACTGGGAATAAAGGGGGAAGAACCCGAATAAGGTGTAGGGAGGTGAAATAGTTCAATCTGGCGGGAGGTAAGTGAAACCAGGTGAGGGGGAAGGTGGGTGGTTGGGAGTGGTAGTGCATTTAGAAGCTGGGAGGTGATAAGTGGAAGAGGCAGAGGGCTAAAGAAGGAATTTGATAGGAGAGGACAGAAGTCATGGTAGAAGGGAAGTGTGAGTGTCACAAGAGCGAGGTGGTGGCCTGGTGAGGAGAAAAGAAGGAGAAGGTGTAGAGACAGAATGGGGAATGGAGAAAGAGAGAAGTGGAAGAGGGTAGAAATTACCAGCAAGTGGAGAAATCAATGTTCTCCATCAGGTTGGAATATGAGATTTTGCATCCCCAAACTGAGGGTGGCCTCAACATGATGCTAAAGGAGGCCATGGACCAACATGTCAGAATGGGAATCGAAGTGGAATTCTAAATTTCTAATTTTAAGTGTTGGCATGTTAATGCAGAGATGGTCAATTGCTTGATATCTATTTTGAAAAACAATGAACTGGAGAGAATTAATGAACTTGAAGAATAGCAAACAATTGACACATGAATTAAATACAAGGCAATAAATGTTGACCATTAGCTGATAGGTCATAGCTCTAGTTGAGAGAGAGGAATAAGGGAATCATAGAAAACAAAAACTCATCATTAAACACTGGAGATTAGCAAAGCAATTGAGAAAAAGATCAAATTTTAGGATTTATTTTTGAGGCTTGTGTTTGAAAGACAGGGTATCTATTCTATCATGTTTAGACTCCTCTTAGAGAACTACATTAAGTTCTAGTAATCATAATGTTCAAACACTCTGGAAAAAGGTGAAGAAGTGCAGAGAAGATTTATAAGGATGACATCAGATCTGATACATACAGGCTTACATACATAGAAACATAGAAAATAGGTGCAGGAGTAGGCCATTCGGCCCTTTGATCCTGCACTGCCATTCAGTACGATCATGGTTGATCATCTAACTCAAAACTCTGTACCTGCTTTCTCTCCATACCCTGATCCCTTTAGCCACAAGGGCCATATCTAACTTCCTCTTAAATATAACCAATGAACCGGCCTCAACTGTTTCCTGTGAAAGAGAATTCCACAGATTCACCACTCTCTGTGTGAAGAAGTTTTTCCTCATCTCGGTCCTAAAAGGCTTCCCCTTTATCCTTAAACTGTGACCCCTCGTTGTGGACTTCCCCAACATTGGAAACAATCTTCCTGCATTTAGCCTGTCCAATCCCTTTAGAATTTTATACGTTTCAATAAGATCCCCCCTCAATCTTCTAAATTCCAGTGAGTATAAGCCTAGTCGATCCAGTCTTTCTTCATATGAAAGTCCTGCCATCCCAGAAATCAATCTGGTGAACCTTCTTTGTACTCCCTCTATGGCAAGAATGTCTTTCCTCAGATTAGGGGACCAAAACTGCACACAATATTCTAGGTGCGGTCTCACCAAGGCCTTGTACAACTGCAGTAGAACCTCCCTGCTCCTGTACTCAAATCCTTTTGCTATGAATGGCAACATACCATTTGCCTTTTTCACCGCCTGCTGTACCTGCATGCCCACCTTCAATAACTGGTGTACAATGACAACCAGGTCTCGTTGCATCTCCCCTTTTCCTAATCAGCCACCGTTCAGATAATAATCTATTTTCCTGTTCTTGCAACCAAAGTGGATAACCTCACATTTATCCACATTGAATTGCATCTGCCATGAATTTGCCCACTCACCTAACCTATCCAAGTCACCCTGCATCCGCTTAGCATCCTCCTCACAGCTAACACCGCCGCCCAGCTTCATGTCATCTGCAAACTTGGAGATGCTGCATTTAATTCCCTCATCTAAATCATTAATATATATTGTAAACAACTGGGGTCCCAGCACTGAGCCTTGCAGTACCCCACTAGTCACTGACTGCCATTCTGAAAAGGTCCCATTTACTCCCACTCTTTGCTTCCTATCTACCAACCAATTCTCTATCCACATCAATACCATACCCCCAATACCGTGTGCTTTAAGCTTGCACACTAATCTCCTGTGTGGGACCTTGTCAAAAGCCTTTTGAAAATCTAAATATACCACATCCACTGGGTCTCCCCTATCCACTCTACTAGTTACATCTTCAAAAAATTATATAAGATTTGTCAGACATGATTTTCCTTTCACAAATCCATGCTGACTTTGTCCGATTTCACCTCTTTCCAAACGTGCTGTTATCACATCTTTGATAACTGACTCTAGCATTTTCCCCACCACCGATGTCAGACTAACTAGTCTATAATTCCCCGGTTTCTCTCTCCCTCCTTTTTTAAAAAGTGGGGTTACATTAGCCACCGTCCAATCCTCAGGAACTAATACAGAATCTAAGGAGTTGTGAAAAATCATCACTAATGCATCCACTATTTCTTGGGCTACTTCCTTAAGCACTCTGGGATGCAGACCATCTGGCCCCAGGGATTTATCTGCCTTTATACTGTGAAAGCTTGAACTAATAGATTTTGGTTTCTCTTAAGAGAAGAAGACTATGTGTTGACTTTAGTCTTGACCCAAAATGTTGACTGTCCATTTCCTTGCAAAGATGCTAACTGATCTGCTGAGTTCCTCTCGCTCTTTGCATGTTTCTGATAGAATGGTTTAATAAAGAAATTACATTTCCATTTGCAGGAAAGAGCAAAAATAGAGTCCACCAGTATGAGATAATAACCAGGACATCTAATGGAAACGATGCAAATTTCCTTACAACAGAAATAATAAAAAATTGTAATTTTACCATGGTGCATTACCTAGAAAGAGATCCGACAAACGTGAAGGAGAAGAAACATGAAGAAATGTTATTCAGGTGAAGGGGAGATTTAAGTGAAACATAAATGATGGACCTTTTAGGCCTATTAGTCTGTTTCTGTGCCTGGTATTTTATGTTGTTCTATGATAGCTCTTCATATTTCTGCAGACATTCACTCTACATATTTTCCCAATGCATCTCTAGTGCCAAACTCTCATATTGGAATATCATATTAATTACTATCAAGCTTTTAGTTTATGCACCAGAATGTCTTCAGCCCATTCTCCATTGACTTTCTTATTTCTAATTGTCAGGCACTAAATATTAAGTCTTTTGCAATATTTCTGTTTGGTGACAAGTATTTTTCATATGCATCATTTTCCTTCTGTAATTATCATGTGAGTACTGTACAACTGAAAATTGTTTACTTTCCTAAATATTGGCATTTGCCGATCTCTCCCATCTTCAAGTTGGCTGAATTTACATAGACTTTTGCAATTGAATCTTCTTTGATTGAGAACTTTATTGTATTCATTATTGCTGATGCTGGTGTTTTTCCCAGCAGTTCAAACAATCTGAGCAATGGTATAAGCTCTTGTTATCTTTCCACATCTATAAATCACATTTTTTATCACAATGAAGTATCTTAAGGGCTTTCTCACTTTTGTGTTATATTCTTATTTGTGTTGTATCTAAGGTTGAATTATGTGAGATTACCTTTTGTTTGATCACTCATGCATTAGAATTATTTAGTTTACGTGTCTAATTCCTGCTCTGTTTCCTCGACATGACGTGTTTGGACTGCTTTCTCAAGCTCTGTTATTATTAGGTTTAAAGAAATTAAATTACACTGAAAGAGCTAAGGCAATATCAACCTCAGTCATGTTTAATCATGTTTGACACTTAAATATTGCGTCGCAACAGGAAGTGCCTAAGTTTATTTACGCTACAAGTAACCATTCAAGAGCTAGACAAAGCAAACAACTTTGATATTAAACTTCACAATCAGAGTTGGGGGCAATATGAGAGAAGAAGGACTTCAAATTTTTCCTAACATGACCACAACTCAGCACATACACAGTTGACAATTATGTGGCCTGCCTTTGCGATGCTGTAGAAAGATGGGGTATTTTGTTAGGAGCTTCACTTGAGTAAAGCTTGAGAAGCCCGATAGATGTTGAAGTTGGAGCTGTGATATCAGGGATCCAATGGTTTCTGAACCTAAGAGAGCAACTTTGCTTCCATCAGACAATCAAACAAGCACATTGTTTTAATTGCATATTCCTACTCTGTTCGTCAAGGGAGATTTCAACATGCAGGACGATTTGGAAAATTAGGCTGGTAACGGATCTCAAGAGAGTGAGTTTGTTGAATGCCTACAAGATGGATTTGTAGGGCAGCTTGTCCTTGAGACTACCAGGGAATTAGCTATATTGGATTGGGTGTTATTGAATTAAATTGAATTGACTTCATTTCTTACATTCCTCACATACATGAGCAGTAAATATCTTTAGGTTACATCTCCGTCTGAATGTGCAATGTGCAAATTATAGTGATTTGTAATAAATAGTATGTACAGTAAGATATATAACAGAACAGTCAATATAACTTTGAAATACAATTGTGTCAGTGTGAATTAATCAGTCTGATAGCCTGGTGGAAGAAACTATCCCAGAGTCTGTTGGTCCTGGCTTTTATGTTGGATGGTAGCAGCTGGAACAAATTGCGATTGGGGGTGATTCTGGTCCCCAATGATCCTTCGGGCCCTTTATACACACTTGTCTTCGTAAATGCCCTGAATAGTGGGAAGTTCACATCTACAGATGTGCTGGGCTGTCCGCACCACTCTCTGCAGAGTCCTGTGATCGAGGGAATTATAGTTCCCATAACAGTCAGGATGCTCTCAGTTGTCTCCCTATAGAAAGTCCTTAGGATTTGAGGACTTTGGTATACTCATCAACGAGGACCTCATGTGGTTTGTACATATTGGCTGTGTGGTGAGAATAACACAACAGTGCCTCTTTCACCTCAGATGGTTGAAGAGGTTCGGCAGATTACAGACAGACAGACAGACATACTTTATTGATCCCGAGGGAAATTGGGTTTTGTTACAACCACACCAACCAGTAATAGTGTAGAAATATAGCAATATAAAACCATAAATAATTAAATAATAATAATAAGTAAGTTATTCCAAGTGGAAATAAGTCCAGGACCAGCCTATTGGCTCAGGGTGTCTGACACTCTGAGGGAGGAGTTGTAAAGTTTGATGGCCACAGGCAGGAATGACTTCCTATGACACTCAGTGTTGCATCTCGGTGGAATGAGTCTCTGGCTGAATGTACTCCTGTGCCTAACCAGTACATTATGGAGTGGATGGGAGACATTGTCCAAGATGGCATGCAACTTGGACAGCATCCTCTTTTCAGACACCACCATCAGAGAGTCCAGTTCCACCCCCACAACATCACTGGCCTTACGAATGAGTTTGTTAATCCTGTTGGTGTCTGCTACCCTCAGCCTGCTGCCCCAGCACACAACAACAAACATGATAGCACTGGCCACCACAGACTCGTAGAACATCCTCAGCATTATCTGGCAGATGTTAAAGGACCTCAGTCTCCTCAGGAAGTAGAGACGGCTCTGACCTTTCTTGTAGACAGCCTCAGTGTTCTTTGACCAGTCCACTTTATTGTCAATTCATATCCCCAGGTATTTGTAATCCTCCGCCATGTCCACACTGACCCCTTGGATGGAAACGGGGGTCACCGGTGCCTCAGCCCTCCTCAGGTCCACCACCAGCTCCTTAGAGCTTAATAGAACCTTCAGGAGCCAATGATCACAATATGATTGAAACTGGATAGGGAGAAAGTAAAGCTTGACATAGCGGTATTTCAGTGAAGAAAAGGAAATTACAGTGGTAAGAGAGAGGAATTGGCCAAAGTAAATTGGAAGGAGCTGCTGGCAGGGATGTCAGCAGAGCTGCAATGGTGTGTGTTTCTAGGAAAAATGAGAAAGGTGCAGGATAGATCTATTCCAAAAACAAAGAAATATTAAAATGGCAAAATAGTACAATCACGGCTGACAAGGGAAGTCAAAGCTAATGTAAAAGCAAAAGAGAGCATACAACAAAGCAAAAATTAGTAGGAGGATGGAGGATTGGGAGGCTTTTATAAACTTACAGAGAACAACTAAAAGAATCATTAGGAAGGAAAAGATGCAATATGAAAGCAAGGCAGCAAACAATATCAACGTGCATAGTAAAAGCTTTTTCAAGTACGTAAATAAAAGAGAGATGAGTGTGGATATAGAACCACTAGAACTTGAGGCTGGAGAAATAATAACGGGGGACAAGGACATGGCAGATGAACTAAATGAATACTTTGCAAAAGTCTCCACTGTGGAAGTCTCTAACAGGCTGTCAGGTGTTGCACGGTGAGAGGGAAGAGAAGTGAGTGCAGCTACTATTTCAAGGGAGAAGTTGCTCAAAAAGCTCAAAGACCTAAGGCTACATAAGTCACCCAGGCCAGATGAACTGCACCGTAGGGTTATGGAAGAGGTAGTGCTAGATAGAGACTGTGGAGGCATTAGTAATGATCTTTCAAAAATCATTGGATTTTGAGAACTAGAAGATTACAATTGTCACTCCACTCTTTAAGAAAGGAGGAAGGCAGCAGAAAGGCAATTGTAGACCCACTTAGCCTAATCTCAGTGGTTGGGAAGATGTTGGAGTCAATTATTAAGGATGCTAAGGATGGAGTACTTGGTGATACAGGACAACATAGGACAAAGTTAGCATGGTTTCTTTAAGGGAAAATATTGCCTGACAAACCTGTTGGAGTTCTTTGAGGAGATTACAAGTATAATAGATAAAGAGGATGCAGTGGATTTTATATATTTAGAATTTCAAAAGGCTTTTAACAAGGTGTCACACCTGAGGCTGCTTGCCAAGATAAGAGCCCATGCTATTACTAACTTGGCTCTGGGACTGTAGTCGCTGGAATTTAGAAGGTTGAGGGTGGATCTCATTGAAATCTTTCAAATGTTGAAAGTCCTAGACAGACTAGAAGTGGAAAGGATGTTTCACATGGTGGGGGAGTCCAGGACAAGAGGGCACAGCCTCAGGACTGTGGGGCATCCATTTAAAACAGACAGGTGGAGAAATTTCTTTAAACAGAAGGTCCTGAATTTGTGGAATTTATTACCACAGGTAGCTGTGGAGGCCAGATTGTTGGGTGTATTTAAGGCAGAGTTTGATAGGTTCTTCATTGGACACGGCATCAAAGGTTATGAGGAGAAGGCTGCTGAGTGGTGCTGAGGAGGATAAAGAAAAGATCAGCCATGATTGAATGGAGGAGCAGACCCAATAGGCCAAATGGCCTAACTCTGCACCTATATCTTATGGTCTTATTGTTAATTTTTACTCTAATTATAAATGTTAAATAAAGACTATTTGTTATAATTGTTCCTACATTATTTAGCAGTGTACAAAAATCCTGCTCCCAGTTTCAAAAAATCATTATGTAACAAACACCCCTTTTTTACTTTACCTGCCAACCAGTTATCACCATCTTACTTGTGTACATTGTTTTAAATCAATTTTGTAGTATGATTCCCCTCTTTTCTCTTCCTATCATCCAAGCATCCCCTTTCAGTGAATTCCCCTCCATCATTTCTACCACATGCTGATATTTTTTTTGATTGCCAAAGTAATTTATTCAATGATTAAAAGCTGCAATCTTCTTTTACCCCGTCAATGCAGCTGATTGCTAGATTTAAAGAAGATTAAAAATGTTACATTGAAATCCCATCATTAAATTTGGCAGGTATAAATGCCAAGATTTCCATATTCTCTCAACACATCAGCACCAACCCACTTACTCCAACATCTTAGTAAATGTTAGAGAGCAAAAGTCATGGGTAGAACAAATCAAATTTACCATCGATTGATACTCTTGCTCTATAAATCATAGTTTACCATTTAATTTCCACTGCAGTCATCACCTCCTCCATAGCTTCATATTCCCATTTGCACTTGTCCAAAGTGTCTCAATCTCTGCTTTGAACTTTTGATTATGTTTTTTTATACCAACATCTCTCAGGGAGAGAGTGTTCTGGCGTTTAACTACTCTTTGTATGAAGATGAATTTTTTAACATCTCCTGAACAGTCCAGCTTTTGTTTGAGACTACTTCACCAATGGAAATGCTGTCTAACAAGCCAGTCAATTCCCTTATCATCTTAAATATCTCAAATCTAATTAAAATCCTGAATCTTCTGTTCTCAAGGGAACTCAATCTCTGACTGCATGAGGAACCACTAAAAGACATTGCAAAGACATATCAGATGGTTTTTTGCACTAATCCTTACAAGCTACATGTTTTCAGATGCTGTATCACGACCTACCACTGTTACAGGAGAAGGAGTGGCCTGAAAATCTTCGCAATTATTTCATCATAATTTCACTGTTTGTTTGCAGGGCCAAATTAATTTTTTTAACATAACTTACTGATAATGATTCTTTGCTTGTTGACCATTAAACAAGAAGTACTGAAGGAAATTCAGAACATGAGCTCTGTGAATAGAAAGATGTGGAGAAGATGAGAGTGAGTAAACATCGGTATTGGTAATAGCAATGCCACCTGCATATCTCACTATGGCTGGTCTAATCCCAGAATTTAATCACCATAAGCATATGATAGACCCAGTGTGAGTACTAAATGAGACCACTGTAAAGCTTTGAGCTTTGTGATTAATTTGGTAAATTTGTTACTCCATAATTCATTGAATATGGTCTTTTACCAAATTTAATACCATATCAATGAATGACAGGTACACAGTCTTAAAAAGGAAATACTGTATATGCAGTATTCTTAAAGATAAAATATACTGACATAAAATAACAATGCAATGCTAAAACCCTGTCTATATTAAGTAATATATTCATGATCTTCATACCAATTTGTTGCAAACTCCTTGAGATATGATTTCCTTGGTTGATGCTGAGCGACTTCAGAATGAGCCAGCTATGGATTCCCAGATTACTGAGTTTCTTTAGTTCATAGGTTATTAATTTTGAATTCAAGGATGTTGGAAGTAATTTTATACTTTAAAGAATTGCGCATTTCACTTGATTCTTTACAAGCATGCAATGTTGTGATCAAGGAATCTTTAGTGGCAGCAATTTCACACGGTTCTGTGGCAAATGGAGTTCCTTACTAGCCTGAATGGTTATTGTATTTAACAAATTCTATGTGCCCAGGTTGCGATGATGCAGATCTTGCCTTTAGCATTTGTTTACAGTAATTTTCATGGTACAGTCTTTGGCTTTGTAACATTAACATAATTCTGATAATTTATTTCCTGGGGCATCTCGGGAAGATACATATATAAAGGTCTTACAAAAGCAAATTCATCTGGCAGCATTCCTTTACTGAGTATGCAATGAGTCTGTAGTTCTGTAAGATCCTATAACATTAAAGCTTCTTTGATTTCCTTTTAGATTCTTTCTTTTGTTTTCATGCAGACCACCACTGACTTGTGCTCTGTGACATCTGATTTCACAATGTGCGAATTCTAAGAAATTTGTACATCTCCTGAAATTATCACTGTTAGATAGAAGCCTGTTATCCATTCCCACAATTTACATGACATACAGTGAAAAATCCCAAGCAGACTTTGGAATCCTAACTTCTGTGGTAATATATCAGATATTTTTGAACAGTGGCTTACTAGTGATAGGAAGCATGAGAAGATGTAGCTCTCTCATGTTTACTGACTGAATACGTAAGTCATCAATTCACAGTGGCTTGGTATTTGGGTGTTTGAGAACAGCAATCGGGATTGATTGGCAAGAACAAATTAAAATAAGGCAAGAGCAAAAAAAGCGGGATTGTTGGAGCGGCCTTTGTTGGAGTGGCCAGTGTTAGGGTGATCAACTCCTGCCTGACAGGCTACTTGGATCCTCTCCAATTTGCTTGTTTTAGCAGCAGATCCACAGCAGATGCCATCTCAATGGGTCTTCACACAAACCTGGTCATCTAGACAGCAAAGATGAACACATCAATACAATAATATCCCCTCAAAACTATTCAATAATCTTCAAGACCTGGGCCTCAATACCTCCTTGTGCAATTGGATCATGGATTTCCTCACGTGTAGACTCCAGTCAGTTCAGATTGGCAACAACATCTCCTCCACGATCTCCATCAGCACTGGTGCACCACAGGGCTGTATGCTTAGCTCCCTGCCCTACACGCTTTACATTGATGTCTGTGTGGTTAAGCACAGCTCCATTCACATGTAAAAGTTTGCTGATGACATAACTGTTGAGGGCCGAATCAAAGGTGGTGATGAATCAGCAGACAGGAAAGAGAATGAAAATCTGGCTGAGTACTGTCATACAACAATATCTCATTCAATGTCAGCAGGACAAAGGAACTGATTAAAAACTTCAGGAGATGGAAAACTGAAGTCCAGGAGCCAGTCCTCATCTGAAGATCACAAGTGGAGAGGGTTAGTAACTTTATATCGCTGGATGTTACTATGTCAGAGGACTTGTTCTGGACTCAGCACATAGCTGAAACTGAACAAAGAAAGCACAGCCATGCCTCGACTTCATTAGGAGTCTACAAAGTTTTGGCATGACATCTGAAATGTTGACAAACTTCTATTGATGTGTAGTGGAGTGTATATTGACTGGCTGGATCTCAGCCTGGTATGGAAACATTAATGACTTTGAAAGGCAATGGATTCAGCCCAGTATCTTATCCCAACCACTGAGCACATCTACATGGAACACCATCATGGGAAAGAAGCATCCCTCATCAGAGATCTCCACCAGCCAGGTCGTGCTCTCTTCTTGTTGCTCCTATCAGGTAGAAGGTAGAACAGCCTCACGAATCGCACCATCAGGTTCAAGAACAGTTCCTACCCTGCAACCATCAGGCTTTTGAATAAAAGTGGATTACTACACAACTTCACTTGCCCCATCATTGATGTTCCCACAAACAATGAGCTCACTTTATCTCATTATGTCATGATCTCATTATTTGTTGCTATTTACTTATATTTGCATTTGCACAGTTTGTTGTCTTCTGCACTCTGGCTGATATTTCACTGATCTTGTTATAGTTACTATCCTATGGATTTGCTGAGTATGTCCACAAGAAAATGAATCTCAGTATTGTGTATTGTGACATATATATACTTTGATAATAAAATTTACTTTGAACTTTGAAGTTTTAGTGCTTCCAGGCTTTAGTGAGGAGAGGTTTGAGTGAGAGGAGGCAAAACAGCTATAGGTTGATTTTCTTTTCCAGATTTATTTATCGTTTTCTTCTTTATATTTTCATAGTTAGAACAGTAGGGATGCTAGGTAAGATAGATGAAGGGTCCTCTGGTGGAATGTGGAAAGTGAAGAGATGTCCAGTGTCCCTGATAACTTCACCTGGAAGAAGTGCATGCAGCTCCAACTTCTAACATTCCACATTAGGGAGCTGGAATTGGAACTGGATCAAGAAAGGATAATTCGGGAGGCTGAGGGGTAAATGGTAAGTCATATGGAGAGGTAGTTACACCCAAGGTGCAGGACACAGGAACTGAGTGACAGTCTGGAGGATGAAAGGAGTTCAAGAGCCAGTGCAGAGTACCCCTATGGCCATCCCCCTCAACAACAGCTATGCTACTTTGGATGCTGTTGGTTGGGTGGGGGGTAGGGTGAGTCACAACAGTCTGGTCTCTGTATTGAGTCTGGCTCTGTGACTCAGAAGGGAAGGGGAGAGAAGAGGAAAGCTGTGGTGATAGGGGATTCATTAGGTAGGGGAACAGAAAGGAGGTTATGGGGATGAAAATGAGATTCCCAGATAGTACGTTGCCTCCCGGATGCCAGAGTCCAAGATATCTCAGATCGAGGCTTCAGCATTTTTACGTGGGCGGGTGAGCAGCCAGTGGTTGTGCTCTATGTAGGTACCAATGATATGGTTAGGAAGACAGAAGTGCTCTACAAAATGAGCTCAGGGATCTAAGAAGTGCTAAGTGAAAGAACAGGTCCTCCAAGGTTGTGATCTCAGGATTGCTACCCATTCCACTTGCTGGGGAAGCCAGCAATAGGAAGATCATACAGTTTAACACGTGGCCAAGGAGTTAGTGCACGAGGGAAGGTGTCAGATTTGTGAGGGCCTGACAATGTGTTCTTTGGACCCTGTGGATGTCGTGCAGAAGTTGTTGGAGCCCTAGCAGAGATATTTAAATTACCTTTAGCAACAGGTGAGGTACTGGAGGATTGGAGAGTAGCTAGTGCGATTCCACTGTTTAAGAAAGGCTCTAAAAATAAATCAGGAAACTACAGGCCGCTGAGCCTGACTTCAATGGTGGTAACGTTATTGGAAGGGATTCTAAGGGACTGGATATATGAGTATTTGAATAGACACAGACTGATTTGGGATAGTCAATGTGGCTTTGTCTGTGCTAGGTCATTTCAAACCAATCTTATAGACTTTTGAGAAAGTTATCAGGAATGTCAATGAGGGCAAGGCAATGGAAGTTGTTTACATGGATTTTGGAAAGGAATTTGACAAGGTCCTACATGGGATGTTGGTCAAGAAGGTTTGGTCGTTCGGCAAACAAAATGAGTTAGTAAATTGGGTTAGAGATTGGCTTTGTGGAAGAATCCAGAGCGTGGTAGTAGAGGGTTGCCTCTCTGACTGGAGACCTGTGACTAGTGGTGTGTCACAGGGATCGGTGCTGGGTCCATTGTTGTTTGTCATCTATATCAATGATCCAGAAGAACATGTGGTTAACTGGATCAGCATATTTGCAGATGACACCCAGATTGGGGTGTGTAGTGGACAGTGAGGAAGACTATCAGAGCTTGCAGCGGGATCCGGACCAGCTGGGAAAATGGGCTGAAAAATGGCAGATGGAATTTAATGCAGACAAATGTGAGCTGTTGCACTTTGGTAGGACAAACCAGAGAAGGTCTTATACAGTGAACAATAGGGCACTGAGGTGTGCAGTAGAACAAAGGGATCTGGGAATACAGGTCTATATTCATTGTTAGTGGCAGTAAAGGTAGATAGGGTTGTAAAGATATCACTTGTCACATTGGCCTTCATAAATCAAAGTACTGAGTGCAGGAGATGGGTTGTTGAAGTTGCACAAGACATTGCTGAGGCTTAATTTGGAGTATTGAGTGCAGTTTTGGTCTCCTACTACAGGAAAGATGTAAATAAGTTTGAACGAGTACAGAGAAAATTTACAAAGATATTGCTCAGACTGGAGTTCCTGAGTTACAAGGAAAGATTGAATAGGTTGGACTTTATTCCTAGCAACATCGAAGATTAAGAGGAGATTTGATAGAGGTATACGAAATTATGAGGGATATAGATAGGGCAAATGCAAGCAGGCTTTTTCCACTGAGATTGGGTGGGACTACAACTAGAAGTCATGGGTTAAGGGTGAAAAGTGAGACGTTTAAGGGGAACATGAGGGAAAACTTTTTCACTCAGACAGTTGTGTGAGTGTGGAATGAGCTGCCGGCATATGTGGCGCATATGTGCTCATTTTCAATGTTTAACAGAAGTTTCGATAGATACATGGATGGCAGGTGTATGGAGGACTATGGTCCCAGTGCAGGTTAATGGGAGTAGGCGGTTTGAATGGTTTGGCGTGGACTCAACGGGCTGAAGAGCCTGTTTCTCTGCTGTACTTTTCTATGACTTCTATGATTTTACATTGAGATGTTTGATTATCTACTATAGATGTTGATAATCAAACGCAGATCATTACCAGATGCTTGATCAGAAAAATCAACATAACAATTAGCCACAGCACTTTTAACACTGGTGGTTTTGTTTTTCTGTTGCTTTGCTGTTGTGGTTTTATGTTTACTGATTTTGTGTTCAACCAAATGATCTATTGCTAGGAACTGTACTTCTTTCTTTATTTAGTTTCCACAGCTCTTTAATAGTCTCTGTGAGCAATACTTGAACAGTTTTGTTAATGGTTGCGATTAATGTTATTAACTCATTCCACAATATTTTAGGTTATTGTAATTCTATATTATGGTATCTTGCAATATTCAAGATCACTGGGAGGTGCATTTTCTATGAGCTGTCCCCAGTTTAATAACTAAATTGCTGTATAACACAGAGATGAAAGAAATCTTGTTTTGTAACAGTTTCAGTTTCTTTTCCCTCATTTTGAGCATGGCATTTCACATTGCCATGCTGTTCTGTAATCTTTTCTTCACAACTAGTGGGATTCATTTTTAAGTGCTACATGTGTGATCTCTGCAATTTGTCGAGCTGATACCATGCTGAAACTCAGAAAAGTATCACTGTCACCTGAGACTCCATAGGATGTTGTGTTGTCACTGGTGTAATTAAATGTTATTTGCGATGAGAACGTATTCTGAATTGTCAAACACACAGTACAATTGTAACAAAATGCCCTGGCATTCGCTTGCTGAGCTAGAATTCGATGACGGTGAAAGTTAGTTCACTGTCGTGCTGGCAGATGTTCCCATATCAGCGAATGCATTGATACATGGATCACAAATGTTTCAAGTGCTCTGACAAGTGTGGCAACAGACAAAAGAGTACTCAAAAAAGTCAGAATTGTTGCTCACTGCTGCATGGGCTTGAACACTCACTATGTAATCGGATGAAATGTTTTCTAAAAGACAATTTCTTGCAAAATGGTTGATCATTTTCAATAACTCGGACATGACTTCATGACTAGAATCACCACTCCAAATCCTACACCTTCTGCTCCTCACAATGTTGCTCTCTGTTAGAGCTCTGGGTAAAAAGGTATTATCCTGGTCTTTCTTTTCTTCGCTAACCCTGCTCACAACAGAATTTTGTAGTGTTTCTAGCTTCATTGCAGTATGTTTTCAAAGTGATAATAGCTTCACCAAATCAGATAGTTAGACATAATTTCCAAGGGTTTTCCATTCAACTTGGCTTAATAGATGCCCGTCACACCCCTATTTTCAACTCACTCAAATCAGAAAATGCATATTTTAGCAAATGTTCTCATTCATACGCAGCAGAATGTAATTTTTATTTTATTTAGAGATACAAAGCAGAACAGGCCCTTCTGGCCTAATGAGCCACAACCCCACTATTTAACGCCAGCCTAATCAAAGGACAATTTACAAGGGCCAATTAACCTGCAGGTCTGGGAACGTGGGAGAAAGCAGGAGCACCCAGAAGAAACTCACATGTTCGCATGGAAGGAATGCAAACTCCTAAAAGACAACATTGGAACTGAACTCCAAACTCCAACACGCTGAGCCATAAAAAACCCTTGCAAACCACGACACCACAGAGGTATCCCACTGTACAAACTCCATCCGCCTGAAATATGCAGTCAGAGTAGTGTTTGATCTTATCAGACTGGCAGCTGTATGTAACATTATTACCCTCTAATTCTCCATTACAGCCGTGGACCAGGAATGCTGTTTATCCTACATCATCTGTGATTATCCCTTCAATCCATGCAGAACTGGGCAGAGACAAGTATGGATCAGAATGCATATCCAACAGCCTGAGATTAGACATGATCCTCACCATAGTAATGATCTATAAGTGCAGCAATGGTGCTATAAACATACTGAGCTATACTTTTGTATAAAGCAAGAACAGCCTTGGGCAAGCACGGGTGGCTGATCTAAGTAAGTTTCGAGTAAGTTGTTTTCGCTGTCAGTGCAAAGCTAGTGCACTGAGAATGGAATGGGTCCAGGTATGTTCCTTGAGTGAGCTGTGGGAACTTTGGAAGACTTCCAGTCTGCCTGATACTTCTGGGTGAAGTGCACTGAACTGCAGCTCCTGAATGATTATGTTAAGGAACTAGAGCTGGAAGACCTCTGACTCATACAGGAAAATGAGGAGGTGATAGATAGGAGCTACCAGGAGGTTATCACTCTTAAGTTGCAGAAGATAGGTGCCTGGTTGACTGTCAGGAGAGGGAAGGGGTATGGGCAGCCAGTGCTGAGTGTCCCTGAGGCTGTTGGGTAGGGAAAATGCAGTGACTTGATCTCTGGCACTGAATCTGTCTCTCTGGATTCTGTGACCACCTGGTCAGTGTCTCAGCAAATTCAAGGAACGTTCCACCCTCCTCAGTAAATTCAATTTCTTTGCAATTTATCCACATCTCCCATCATGTCGTCCAGTACTCTTGGGTTCCTGTTGACCCTACTGTACATTGTACCTTGTTAGCCCGTTCCACATTTTGGAATGGAGAGAAATGACTTTTATCAAAGGTAATAGGCAAACCTGGATGTATTTTGCTAGATCGCCTTGAACAGGCTCACCAAGAAAGGACAGATTCTGCTACCATGCCCCTGACATCACGACATAAACAAGAGCATGTGAAGACACCACTGGAAGAGCCAGAGGCCTGTGCTGTTCCTCCACCCATGGAACAGCTGGCTGATGGCGCAGTGGCATCAGCGCTGGACTCAGGAGCGAAGGCTCCCAAGTTCGAATCCACGCTTTCCATCCGTGCTGGGTTGAGCGGTGAGCTAGCCACTTGGTCTCGTAAAAAAGAAAACAGGGGTCGAGTCAGGAACATTTGTACCGTGACCCAGTTAATCCGAAAGGAGACCAATCCTGACACTATGCATCAAACAAGAATGGCTGACTGTCTGGTGTGACAAGCAATAAACTGAACCCATGGAACACAGGAGCCAAGCCTAAGCTCTGTACAGGCTCACAATGGCAGTTTCAGTGAACTGTGGGAGGATGTCGGGTTGCTCTGTAGGGTAATGTAATTGGTGGAAACAACCACCACTGAGTTGGGATTTCACTTGCAGAGGTGGGTCTGACGTGATAATGTAATTATGTAAAGTACTTTTATCATGTTTCATGTTCAGTGTTTGGTGTACAGTATATCAGTTGCTATGTTTTTTTAAATAAAATGCTTCACATCATCTTATTTGTGCAATCTGACAATGGTAAGAATATTTGGCTGATGAATGTGTGGCTGAAGAATTGGTGCAGGGGGGAGGGTTTCAGATTTCTGGATCATTAGGATCTCTTCTGGGGAAGTTATGACTGGTGCAAAAAGGAAAGGTTACACCTGAACCCAGGGGAGACCAATATGTTTGTGGGCAGGTTTGCTAGAGCTGTTCAGGAGGATTTAAACTAATTTGGCAGGTGGATGGGAACTAGAGACATAGGGCTGAGGGTAGGGCAATTGGTATACAAGTCAATATATGGTGCAGTGAGATTGTGACGGAAGACAAGCAGATAATAGAAGGGATCTCATAGAAATATACTGATTGTTAAAAGGCTTGAACCGATTAGATATGACAGTTATTTCCCATGGTAGGAGATTCTAGGGCATGAGGGTATGACTTCAGGATTGAAGGATGTTCATTTAGAACTGAGATGTGAAGAAATTACTTTAGTCAGAAGGTGGTAAATCTGTGGAATTTGTTGCCTCGAGTGGCTGTGAAGGCCAAGTCATTGGGTGTATTTAAAGCAGAAATAGATAGGTATTGATTAGCCAGGGCATCAAAGGGTATGGGGAGAAGGCAGGGGAGTGAGGATGACTGGAAGAATTGGATCAGGTCATGATTGAATGGTGGAGCAGACACGATGGGCCAAAAGGCCTACTTCTGCTCCTATATCTTTTAGTCTTATGGTCTAAAATTGGGATGAGATAAAGTGTAACAGGGGTCCAAATTCAAAAGGGTGACAAATAGAGGACTGAAGGAGTTATACAAGGTACTTGAATGTACGCTGTGTACAGAATAAAGAAGATGATCTTGTAGCACTGTTAGAGATTAACAGGTATGAATTTGTGGGCATTGCTGAGTCGTGGCTGAAAGAAGATCATAGCTGGGAGCTCAGCATCAAGGATACTCATTGTATTGAAATAACTGGCAGGTAGGCAGAATGGGTGGAGTGGATCTGTCAGTAAAAAATGAGGTCAAATCATTAGAAAGAGGTGATATAGGTTCGGAAGATTATTAGACTCTTGTGGGTAGGGTTAAGAAACTGCAAGGGTAAAAATAACTTGATGGTAGTTATATACAGGTCTCTGAACAGTAGCCAGGATGCGTGCTACAAAATAGACTGAGAGATAGAAAAGGCATGTAAAAAGAGCAATATTGTGATTGTCATGGGGAATTTTAATATGCAGGTAGATTGTAAAAATCAAGCTGATGCTGGGTCCCAACAGAGGGAAAAATGCCTATGAGATTTTAGAGCAGCTTGTGGTTGAATTCACAAGAGGAAAGGCAATTCTAGATTTGGTGTTATCTAATGACCCCAGGTTTGATTAGGGAGCTTAAGGGAAAGTTAAAGGAACCCTAAGGAGGCAGTGATAGATAGAATATGATAGAACTTACCCTGCAGTTTGAGAAGGAGAATCTAAATTGGATGCATCAGTATTCCAGTGGAGTAAAGGGAGCTGGCCAAAGTAGACTAACTGGATACTAGCAGGGATGATGACAGAACAGTAATGGCTTGAGTTTCTGGGAGCAATTTGCAAGGTACAGGAATGATATATCCCAAAGATGAAGAAGAACTTTAAAGAGAGTGCGTGACAAAGGAAGTCAAAGACAGCACACAGTAAAAGCAAAATAGGGGGCCAATAATATAGCAAAAATTAGTGGGAAGCTGGGGGATTTAGAAGCTTTTAAAATCTGACAGAATTCAACTAAGAAAAGCCACACAGAGAGAAAGATGAAATGTGAAGATAAGCTAGCCAACAATATCAAAGAGGAAACAAAATGGTTTTACCGACATAATACTGTGTTAAAGAGAGTCGAGAGTGGATATCGGGCCACTGAAAATGATGCTGATGAGGTAGTAATGGCGGACAAAGAAATGGCAGACAAACTTATTAAGTATTTTGTGTCATTCTTCACTTGGAAGACACCAGCAGAATGCAGAAATGTGAGAGTGTCAATGGGTAGAAGTGAGTGTCATTGCTATTGCTAAGGAGAAGGTGTTTGGGGAACTGAAAAGTCTAAAGGTAGATAAATCACCTGGACCAGATTCATTAGACCCCAGTTTTTGAAAGAGGTAGCTGATGAGCTTGTGGAGCCACAGTAATGATCATTCAAGAATCACTAAATTCTGGAATGGTCCTGGGGGAGTGGAAAATTGCAAATGTCATGCTGCTCTTTAAGAAGGGAGGAAAGAAGAAGGAAGGAAATTATAGGCCAGTTAGTTTGACTTCAGTGGTTGGAAAGATGTTGAAGTCTATTATTAAGGAAGAGGATTCGAGGTACTTGGAGGCACATGATGAAATAGACCAAAATCAGCATTATTTCATTAGGGAAAATCTTGCCTGACAAATCTGTTGGAAGTTTTTAAAGAAATAACAGGCAGGATAGATAAAGGAGAGTCAGTGGATATTAATTATTTGGGTTGTCAGAAGGCTTTTGAGAAGTGTCATATATGAGGTTAAGAAGATAAGAGCCCGTGGTATTACAGGAAAGACACCAGCATGGATAGAAGATTGCTGACTGACAGGAGGCAAACAGTAAGAGGAATAATGATGGCTTTTTCTGATTGGCTGCTGGTGACTAGTGCTGTGCCACAGGGAGTCAGTGTTGGGACAGCTTCTTTTCAAGTTATGTCAGTGATTTGGATGAAAGGATTGATGGCTTTGTGGTCAACTTTGAGGATGATAGTGTTGTGGTAGGTAGTGTTGAGGAAGTAGAGTGTAGGCAGAAGGACTTAGATAGATTGGTAGAATATGCAAATAAGTGGCAGATGGTTATAATGTAGGGAAGTGCATGGTCATGTACTTTGGCAGAAGGCATAAAGGTTTGGACTATTTTCTAAATGGGAAGAACATCCAAAGGACTTGAATCATGTGCAGTATTCCAACTCCTATGTCTTATGGTCTATAATATATATTTGATCACAGTAGATTTGTATAGACTCTGTATATTAGATTATTTATCTCTTTGGCTGCTGCAGGGTTAACTCTACCATGGAACCATGGAAACCATGGAACTGAATTAAAGAGATTCTGTGTGGTACGTATACACCCAAAACTGTCCAAGTGACATTGTACTCAAAGCAATTCTTCTGGTTTATTGAGGCTTGTTGCAAGTGTTAATGGTGAACTGTAGGCCTTTGGTGTGTTTAGTTAATTAGGCTTGAGGCAGAACAATGGTTGCTTTCTTAATGACCAAATCATAAAGCTATTCATGCTCAAAACTGTAAAAGTGAGAATACACTAACTTGTGAAATGATGAAGTAGAAACCTAACATAACACCATCACTGATACATCATTCCTGGGTGCTTCAGACAAGTGGCCACAGTGAGACTCATAGGGATTCATGGTGACTCTTGTTTGAGGCCATAATTGAGGCCATGATGATTCCAATTTCAGATTGCAATAAGTCTAAAGAGATTCATGATAACGTGAAGCATTTGAAGGTGAGAAGATCCATGAATTTTTGAAAAGTAAGTAGTGAAGGAGAATTACTAAGGAAAGAGAAAAGCCTCCTTGGAAGCCTAAAGGTAACCTGATTGTGATGGTGGTGGAAGATTATTAATCAATATTTTGTGACAGACTTCACAAAAGATATGGTTATATTGCAGCATGGAGAAAAAATCTGAAATATTGAGGCAACAATAAGAAAGAAAATAGAAACATAGAAAACCTACAGCACAATACAGGTCCTTCAGCCCACAAAGTTGTGCCGAACGTGTCCCTACCTCAAAAATTACTAGGCTTACCTATAGCCCTCTATTTTACTAAGCTCCATGTACCTTCTAAAAGCCTCTTAAAAGACCCTATCATATCCACCTCCACCACTGTTGCCAGCAGCCCATTCCACGCACTCACCACTCTCTGAGTAAAAGAACTTACCCCTGATATCTCCTCTGTACCTATTCCTCAGCACCTTAAACCTGTGTCCTTTTGTGGCAACCATTTCAGCCTTGGGAAAAAGCCTCTGACTATCCACATGATCAATGCCTCTCATCATCTTGTATACCTCTAACAGGTCACTTCTCATCCTCCTTTGCTCTAAGAAGAAAAGGCTGAGTTCACTCAACCTATTCTCATAAGGCATGCTCCCCAATCCAGGCAACATCCTTGTAAATCTCCTCTGCACCCTTTCTATGATTTCCACATCCTTCCTGCAGTGAGGTGACCAGAACTGAGCACAGTACTCCAAGTGGGGTCTGACCAGGATCCTATATAGCTGCAACATTACCTCTCGGCTCCTAAATTTAATTCCATGATTGTTGAAGGCCAATACACCGTATGCCTTCTTAACCACAGAGTCAACCAGCACAGCTACTTTGAGTGTCCTATGGACTCAGACCCCAAAATCCCTCTGATCCTCCACACTGCCAAGAGTCTTAACATTAATACTATATTCTGCCATCATACTTGACCTACCAAAATGATCCACTTCACACTTATTTGGGTTGAACTCCATCTGTCACCTCTCAGCCCAGTTTTGCATCTTATGAATGTTACCTCTGATAGCCCTCCATACTATCCATAACACCTCCAACCTTTGTGTCATCAGCAAACTTACTAAACCATCCCTTCACTTCCTCATCCAGGTCATTTATTAAAATCATGAAGAGTGAGGGACCCAGAACAGATCCGTGAGGCACTCCACTGGTGACCGATCTCTATGCAGAATATGACCCATCTAAAGGTTTTAGCAAGGTCACACATGGCAAACTGATCAATCAAGCAGAAGCCCTATTGCAAGTCGGAACCCAATGATAAAGGGATCCAAATTTAGAACACTGAAAAATCTGGTGTTTTTGTGACTGGAAAGTTGTTCTTCCCTCTCTCTTTTGCAGGCAATAATTGTGCATCATCACTTTGTACAACTGTAACATGACATCCTAGTCTCATACTCAATGCCATCCATTATGTTGCAAGCTGAACACATTTTTTCACTATCCTATCTATGTTGAAACTTTCAGGGAGTTTTGGAATTTCACTCTGAGGCCTCTCTGTACATTAGTTCTCCTACTAGAGTTTGACTCCTCCCCCCCCCATATATATTACCTGAAATGTACTAGGCTTAAATTCTGTCTGCCACGGATCAACTCAAGTTTCCAGCTGCTCTATGTCCCACTGTATCTTTAGACAACCTTTTTCATTACCTGTGATCCCACTAACTTTTGTGTAATCTGCCAATTTATTAATCAAATTACCTACCTTCTCATCCAAATCATATAAGCAGCAATCCCTGCAGTACACAGCTTGTTGCAGATTTCCATTCAGAGAACTCCCATTCATCACTACATTGTGCCCCCTCTCAGCCAGCAAATTTTGGATCCAGTTCACGATCACCCCTCAGAACCCCTGTGCCTTACCTTTTTATCGAGTCTATCTTGTGGGACCTTGTCAAAAGCCTTACTAACATCCATGTAGAGCACCTCTAATGCCCTGCCTTCAACAGCCTCCTCAGTCAGATTTGTGAGATGTTATCTTCTTTGCACAATACCATGCTGACTCCTTTTAATCAAATTCCTAACTCTCTAAATGGACATGAGTCCTGTCCGACAGAAAGCTCACCAATGGTCTCTATGTTAGGCTCACTGACTTGTAATTGCCAAATTTTCCCCCCTGTTCTTTTTGAACAAGAATATACTTCGTATCGCTGATTCAGATTGAAACGTGGAGGTCATTATCATAAAGCATTTTGAATTGTTGCAACAAAGTGGGAGAGTAGTTTATAGTAAGGAGAAAAACTTTTGACTTCTGGAGAATTGAGTTTGGCTGATCAGTTCAAATACTTTTAAAGAATTTAGACATTCGGTATGTAAGAGCCGCTCCGGCCAACAGAACCGCACCATTCAGCAATTGACCTACGGTATTTAATCCTAGCTTAGAAACAGGACTATATTTAATGACCAATTAACCTACTAACCAGTACGTCTTTTGACTGTGTGAGGAAGCTGGAGCACCCAGTGAAAACACAAGTGTTCACAGGAATAACATATGAACTTTCTTAAAGAGGATGATGGAATTGAACTCTGCACTCCAATGGCCCAAGCTGCAATGGTGTCATGTTAACTGCCCTCTACTTCCATGGCACCAGATAGTGGAATTCATTATGGGGGAAATGTGGTAATGCATTTGGGGAATAAGGAAAATACTAAATTCTTTGCAGTAAATAGCGGTATAAAGCGGGGTGTGAAGGACCAGAGAAATTTGGAATGAACATCCAAAGGTATGTTAAACATCTTAAAGGTAACAAACTAAATGGCTAATGTGCTTTAAATGGATTGCGAAGGTTTTTCTTTATAAACAAAAGCATTGGTTATAAAAATAGAAAGTTTATACTGGAACACGCATTATTCAATGTAGATTGACTACCTGATGAACTCAACACCTTCTATGCACGCTTTTAAAGGGAGAACACAACTACAGCTGTGAAGATCCCTGCTGCACCTGATGACCCTGCGATCTCTGTCTCAGTGGCTGATGTAAGGCTGTCTGTAAAGAGAAAGAACCCTCGCAAAGCGGAAGGTCCCAATGGAGTACCTGGTAAGGCTGTGAAAACCTGTGCCAACCAACTAGTATTCAAGGACATTTTCAACCTCTCACTGCTACGGGTGAAGGTTCCCACTTGCTTCAAAAAGGCAACAGTTATACCAGTGCCATAGAAGAATAATGTGGGCTGCCTTAATGACCATCGTCCAGTAGCGCTCACATCAACAGCGATGAAATGCTTTGAGAGGTTGGTCATGACTACATTGAACTCCTGCCTCAGCAAGGACCTGGACCCATTGCAATTTGCCTATTGCCACAATAGGTTAATGGCAGATGTGATCTCAATGGCTCTCCACACTGCTTTAGACAACCTCGACAATACAAACACCAATGTTAGGATGCTGTTCATCAACTATAGCTGAGCATTTAATACTATCATTCCCAGATTCCTGATTGAGAAATTGCAGAACCTGGGCCTCTGTTCTTCCCTCTACAATTGGATCCTCAGCTTCCTAACCAGAAGACCACAATTTGTGTGGATTGGTGATAACATATCCTCTTTGCTGATGATCAACAGTGGGTCACCTCAGGAGTGTGTCCTTAGCCCACTGCTCTACTGTCTATATACACATGACTGTGTGGCTAGGCATAGCTCAAATACCATCTATAAATTTGCTGATAGTACTGTTACGAAATCCCGTAACTGGATCACTTTCCAGCAAAGATAGAGAGGTCCGTTTAAAGTCTGATGGTACTATTTTTAAAAGTCTTTATTTATGAAGGGGCACAAAAATAAGATTAATACAAACATTCAGATAATATACGTCGTCACTACTCAATCTAAAAGCGCGGGTCTAATAATAACCATCAATAAGGAACAGCTCGATCGTTTGTCTAGGGCAGGGGTCGGCAACGTTTACCACTGAAAGAGACAATATGGACCCATTTCCCACAGAAAAGACAACACTGGGAGCCACAAAACCCGTTTGACATTTAAAATGAAATAACACTGCATACAACGGGTTTTTTTGCCTTTATGCTATGTATAAACAAACTATAATGTGTTGCATTTATGAAATTGATGAACTCCTGCAGAGAAAACAAAATTACATTTCTGCATGCAACAAAAACATTTTGAACTCCGAAAAAAAGACGTTTGGTTGAAGGTTACTCCATAGTTAGCCTACCTTGGATCGAAGAATTAAAAGAAAACGCGCACTGGCGGGTGTCAGGCATTGGCAGTGGTGATGTACATTAATAGCGATAAAAACACGTTGTAGCGGTGTGCTACATGCACCGCTAAAATAAAGACTGCAATCAAAGGTAACTTTATTCGAACTAAACAGCCTTGCTTTAAAGCCTCCCTCAACCTGGCCCCCATAGGCGCGGATGCTCCAAAAGACACGTACTCACAAACCCCCGTAGGCTATCTCCCTTAGCCGGAACGGTGGCTAATTGTGAGCCGGTTCGGATGTGCCAGGAAATGGGGTCTCCACAAAGTTTTTAGATTGTACAAGATCACCATAATCTTCAAATTTCGAATTACATTTCAAAAACTAACAAACCACGGGGAGCCGCATCACAGAGATGAAAGAGTCGCATGTGGCTCCGGAGCCGCGGGTTGCCGACCTCTGGTCTAGGGGATACTATATTGTCCGATGGAAATATAAAAGTCACTCAATTCCTGCGGGCTTCAGCCTTTTGGTGGTGGGGGGGGGACTGCTGGGTTTTCACTTGTTGGAGAGAGAGAGAGATTGGTGAGAAAAAAAACGACCAGGTCTTTTCTGAAGCAAATCCATTGAATCAGGGGAGCGGGCCTAAAGGGGTTGTTCCTCCCAGACCCTCTTTTATACTTCCTCACGGGGTCTCAGATGTCAATCAGGTTGGGATGATGCAATCTCTCTCTCAACCAGCCCACTTTGCCCGAGGGCTTGCACGTAGCATAGTCCCCAATCCACAAACGTGGTCCCCAGGAGACAATGGTCAATGTCGCATTATTTTGCATCACTGGGGAATGAGGCATTCAGCACGTCTCACTCTCTCTCCCATTTCCTGGGTCTACTGACCCCCCCCCCCCTCAACTAGTGCTCTTGCGATTCTCACAAAGGAGGGGGCTGCGGGCATAACAGTACAACCATTGTTGGTAGAATCTCAGGTGGTGACGAGATGGCGTACAGGAGTAAGATATGCCAACTAGTGGAGTGGTGCCACAGCAACAACCTGGCACTCAATGTCAGTAAGACAAAAGAGCTGATTGTGGACTTCAGGAAGGGTAAGATGAAGGAACACACACCAATCCTCAGAGGGATCAGAAGTGGACAGAGTGAGCGTCTTCAAGTTCCTGAGTGTTGAGATTTCTGAGGATCTAACCTGGTCCCAACATATCGGTATAGATATAAACAAGGCAAGACAGCGGCTATACTTTATTAGGAGCTGAAGAGATTTGACACATCAACAAATACACTCAAAAATTTCTATATAGTTATATAGTTGTACCATGGAGAGCATTCTGATGGGCTGCATCACTGTCTGGTATGGAGGGGCTACTGCATAGGACCAAAAGAAGCTGCAGAATGTTGTAAATCTAGTCAACTCCATCTTGGGCACTAACCTACAAAGTACCCAGGATATCTTTAAGGAGCGGTGTCTGAGAAAGACAGTGTCCATTATTAAGGATCTCCAGCACCCAGGGCATGCCCCTTTCTCACTGTTACCATCGGATAGGAGATACAGGAGCCTGACAGCACACACTCAGCAATTCAGGAACAGCTTCTTCCCCTTGCCATCCAATTCCTAAATGGACATTGAATCTTTGGACACTACCTCACTTTTTAAAAATATACAGTATTTCTGTTTTGGCACATTATTTTTAATCTATTCAAAATACGTATTTGATTTACTTGTTTATTAATTATTATTATTTTTAATTTTATTTATTTTTTCTTTCTTTGTTCTACTGCCTACTGCATTGAACTGCTGCTGCTAAGTTAACAAATTTCGCGTCACATGGCAGGATAATAAACCTGATTCTGATTCTAATATGCAGTTCTGGTCTTCACAGAATGGGACTGTCCTTGAGGAAAAAAAGCAGCAGAGATTTCCAGAGATTTTATCAGGACCGGAAACATATAGCAATGAGGAAAAATAACCAGGCTGTCTGTATTTTCTTTGGAACAGAAGACATTGAAGGAGGTCATAATTAAGATGGATACAAATATGATGGCTCTAATATAGTAATTGGAAGCAACAACTTGCCTTAGTAGAGGAGTCAAAAATGGATTTACAGTAGCTGGTGGAAGTAATAGGGAAGAAATAAATGAAGTAAAATCATTCCAAAAGCAATAGGGTGGATTATTGCCAGAAAGAATGATAGCGGCATAAACTGCCAATACATTTAAAACATACTTTGATATTTTGTTGAAGAGACATGACCTGTAATGCATTAGAATATCGATTTTTTTTTGTTGTCCAGTTCAAAGTAAATTTGTTATCAAAGCATATATATATCACCATATGCTACCTCGAGATTTGTTTTCTTGTAGACATTTACTAGAAAATAAAGAAATATAGCAAATTTTATGAAAAACTAAAAACTAACAAAGACTGACAATCAATGTGCAAAAGAAGACTAATTGCACAAACAATTTAAAGAACAAGTAAATAAATAATGCTGAGTTATAGAGTCCTTGGAAGTGAATCTAAAGGCTGTGGAGTCAGGTGAGTGAAGTTATCCACACTGGTTCAAGAACTTGATGGTTGAAGGGGTAATAACTACTCTTGAACCTGGTAGTTTGGGACCTAAATCTCCTGAACTTCCTGCATAAATGGTAGTAGTGAGAAGAGAGCATAGCCTGGATCATGGGTTCCTTGATGATGGATGCTGCTATTTTGTGGCAGTGCTCCTTGTAAATGTGCTGAATGATGTGAAGGACTTTGCTCTTGATGGGTTGTGCTGCATCCAGTATTATTTGAAGATATTTCCATTCATGAGCATTGATGTTGCTATACCAGCCTGTGATGTAGTCAGTTAGGATAATATCCATTGTGCATCTATAGAAGCTTTTCAGAATTTTAGATATCATGGAAAATCTTCATAAACTTCTGAGAAAGCAGAGGAGCTGTCATGCCGTCTTTGCAGTGGTTCTTACTTGTTGGTCCCTGGACTGATCATCTGATGTGGAAAGCCAAGGAATTTAAAGTTACTGACCCTCCTCACCTCTGATCCCCTAATGAGGACTGTCTAATGGAAATCTGGCTTCTCCTTCTTGCAGTCAGAAATGAGTCTTTGGTTTTGCTGATTTTGAGTAATTAAGTTGTTGATGTGGGGCATTCCATGAAATTTTCAATCTCTCTCCTATATGTCGAACTTTTCATTCCTTCATCAACAGTGGCGTTGTCTGCAAACTTAAATACGTTATTGGAGGACACTTGGCCACACAATCATAGGTATTATATGAGCGGAGCAGGGGGCTAAGCACAAGTCCTTCTGATGCACTTGTGCTGATATTGATTGTGGAGGAGATGTTGCTGTCAATACATACTGACTGGGGTTTGCAAGTGAGGAAATTGAGGATCCAATTGCACAGGGAGGTACTGAGGCCTCAGTCTAGGTGCTTATTGATTAGCTTTGAGGGAACAAGCACAGGAAGGATAGCAGAATGGTCTCTTCCTGCACCTCTAAATTTCCATGATTACATGATTCTTTTTATTTGAGCTCACTTTAATTTCAGGAGTAGAATCAAGGCTGATATTCCCACTGAAAAATGAAAGAAACCTTTTCTCTTCTCTATGTGAGAGGCTGTAGGAGGAACTCATATCAGACTATGGTGTAAAATAGTCAATCATGAACTAAAAAAATTGTAAATCTCATTGTTTGATTTGTTTCTGTAGGTAAGGAAACTAGTCAGTATATAACAACCTCTGCTAATTCTCTGTTGCCTATTATGTGATATTGGTCAAGAAGTCCTTCACTTCCCAACATTTTGGATATTCCTGGTATGAGACATACAGTAGCTGCAGTGTTTTCCTACATAAAAACTGTTACAGCATGTCAAAATAATGAATTGATTTTGGGGGTCTTGCAATAATTCTGAGCCACCTCATAAAGTACCTAGCAAAGACTCATCTTTCTTTGTCAGTTACAGTTGTTATCAGCAGTATCTCTTGTTAACTTTAATACTTGTTTCTTATAGAAAACAAAAACAATCCTGAAGTCTAAATTTCCAGGTCTTAGACAAAAATGGGAGACAGCAAGTAATTTTGTAGACTGTAGTTGCTTACTTTGAGTGATTTTTTTTTATATACCGACTGTTAGAGAGTTACAGCTTATTGGTGCTGAAAAATATTGGACTTTTGTCTTGTTGGATCCCAGTGTGATTTAATGAAATATCTTGAGCCAATTCCAGACTGGACATCATTATGTCACATGACTGTATGTGTCTTTTGTCTGCTGCGTATAGCTCACAAAATAAACTTTTGGTTAAAAATGGATTATTTTTTTCTCCATGCACAATCACATTGTGCTGTTATTCACTGAAAAGTTTATCTGCTGAAAGCAGAAGGCATGTAAGAATTGCACAGCAAATTTTTTGTCAAAGAACTGAAAAGCAGTTCTATTATTATAATAAAAGATATGTATCCAACTGTGAATATTTGTCTATTTATATGCAATTCTTCAGAAATCATGGAGATATAAAAATTATGTATTTATATATTCTATTTGCAAAGCTCAACCTTTCCTGGTTTATATTTTTGAAAGTTTTTGGTGTAGGAGGTCACTATCCAAACTAATATTTATGCATACAATCGAATTAGTTTATTCAAATATAGTCATCTGCTGAATGAAGTCCTTACTTTGTCACTGAGTGAACTTTATCAGGCAGAAATATCTTCAATTTTGCCACTAATAGAAGAACTTCAAACATCCTGACAATTAAATAAAAAACAAATTCAGCTAGTTTTTGCTTTCATAATCTGAAGAAGTTGAAATTGTTTGTAAAGGGGGTTTCTTCTTTTTTCTTTGTTACTGTTGGGAAAGGGTTTCCTTTTGTTAACTAGCAGGAATGCTAATTTACTGATAACGAGAATGGTATTCCTTTGTAAACCAAATGGGGATTAATGTTCTTTCTTCTGAGTCTGTAAGCTTTTGTTGATGGGCTTTTGGGCAGATCGGCGCGAGGGGGTTGAGAGGATGCAATGCTGTAAACTGGGCGAGGATCGGACCCCATGCGGGTGTCCAAGGCCAGGAGGTTCTCCAAGGAGGGGGGATGAAGCTAGATGTGCTTGGTTGACCACTCGGAGGGTCCTGAGCTGTGAGTCGAGGAGTTCGGAGGGTCCTGAGCTGCGAGTTGAGGAGTTCGGAGGGGATCGAATGGTGGCCAGAAGTCTTCAGAAATTGAGCTCCAACGGTTGTGCACGAAGTGGTTTGGATTTTGATAAGTTTGGCGCCTTTTCTTTATTTTTTTTCTTCATATATACTGTATCGTTATTAATCACTTAGTTATAGTAACCTTTATAAATTGTACTCATTTAATCACAAAAAAAATTTAAAAAATAAAGAAAAGGCGCCAAACTTATCAAAGTCCAAACCACTTCGTGCACAACCGTTGGAGCTCAATTTCTGAAGTCTTCTGGCCACCATTCGATCCCCTCCGAACTCCTCGACTCGCAGCTCAGGACCCTCCGAACTCCTCGACTCACAGCTCAGGACCCTCCGAGTGGTCAACCAAGCACATCTAGCTTCATCCCCCCTCCTTGGAGAACCTCCCGGCCTCGGACCCCCGCTTGGGGTCCGATCCTCGCCCAATTTACAGCATTGCGTCCTCTCTCTCAACCCCCTCGCGCCGATCTGCCCAAAAGCCCATCAACAAAAGCTTACAGACTCAGAAGAAAGAACATTAATCCCCATTTGGTTTACAAAGGAATACCATTCTCGTTATCAGTAAATTAGCATTCCTGCTAGTTAACAAAAGGAAACCCTTTCCCAACAGTAACAAAGAAAAAAGAAGAAACCCCCTTTACATGTTTATGAAAGTTTTCTGTTACCAGCCAAATAATTCTTTTACATATTTTATTGTCTCACTCATTTGCCCAGATTTCCTTTTTTTTAACTCAATTTCAACAATTGCATTACATCCGCCTTATTTAGCCATAACACCAGCTCTGTGCTGAAATGGCAATTTCAAATGTGAATGTCAATCCTTTTGGAAAGTAGCTGTCAATGTTCATGAAAGGAACATTTCAAATATGTTTTATCTCTCCATTTCCCCAAATAACCTTGGACAGGATTTCAAATGTGCCCATTAATCTGATAATGAACTAATATGAATATGAATTGGGCTTTCAAGCAAGGCGGTGGAAGTTGCTGAGAGGTGGACAGGTATAGTTTGTGGTGAGGGTTGAACTGTGCATTTGTAATAGAGAGAAGTCTGAACTCAAATGAACAGGTCAGAATATGTGTTCTCAACTAATATGAACCAGTTTACTTATGTGCCAGAGGTGTGAGTGGACATGTGTCAGGAGGGAAATGGAACTGAGAACTGTATCCAGTGCTTCCTATTTCTGACATATTGTTCACACTTGTTGCCTCATCCCTTGATAACTGACCCTGTCCTGCACAGCTTCAAGTGGAGCAGATTGACAGATTCACATGTTCTAAAATGCTGTATTAAAGACAAAGCAAGAGTCAGGGCAAAGATCTGGCTTCACCTGAAGCCACTTGGTATGCACTAGTAACTATTAAGAAACACAAATGAAAGTGGATGAAAGGAAGGCAGTGGATGTAGTCTACATGGACTTCAGTATGGCTTTTGACAAGGTCCCACATGGGAGGTTAGTTAGAAAGATTCAGTTGCTAGGTGTACATGGAGAAGTAGTAAATTGGATTAGACATTGGCTCAATGGGAGAAGTCAGAGAGTTGTAGTGGAGGATTGCTTCTCTGAGTGGAGGCCTGTGACTAGTGGTGTGCCACAGGGATCAGTGCTGGGTCCATTGTTATTTGTCATCTATATCAATGATCTAGATGAAAATGTGGTATATTGGACCAGCAAATTTGCTGATTATATGAAGTTTGAAGTGTAGTGGACAGTGAGGAATGTTTTCAAAGCTTGCAGAGGGATCTGGACCAGCTGGAAAAATGAGCTGAAAAATGGCAGATGGAGTTTAATACAGACAAGTGTGAGGTATTGCACTTTGGAAGGAAAAACCAAGATAGAACATACAAGGTAAATGGTAGGGCACTGAGGAGTGCCTGTCCCTGAGCAGAATGTTACTGCAACTTTGCAGTGTGACAGAGAATTTCAACACCCCACACAACCTAACAATTTCAGAATAGATGGCAACAAGACCAAAGCCAGAAGAGTTAGAAATGTACTCACCAAATACTTTGACCCATAACTTACTGCATAAATAAGTATACTCACTTTGCCCTGTTTTCTGTCCTTGCTCATATGAAGGTGGTTTACCTATTTATGCAAGTACTTCTCTGACAATAGATGTGTAACAGCCTAATGTAACATTGTATGGAAATACAAGATAACACTGATCCAGTCATGTTTTATACATTTAACAAGGTGCTTTATTAATGTATTGTTTGTGCAAACATTCAATAGATGCAATTGTCACTACATCCAAATGTCATTTTTCTGAGGACCCCAAATTTGAGCTTCTCAATTTGAACCTTCTGAGGATCCCAAAAACTTCCGTTAATGCCCCTCCTCCCCTTCTTACCCCATCCCTGACATATTTAGTTGTTTGCCTGATCTCCATCTCTCTCTGGTGCTCCCCCCCTCCTTTCTTTCTCCTGAGGCCTCCCGTCCCATAATCCTTTCCCTTCTCCAGCTCTGTATCACTTTCGCCAATCTCCTTTCCAGCTCTTAGCTTCATCCCACCCCCGCTGGTCTTCTCCTATCATTTCGCATTTCCCCCTCCCCCCACTACTTTTAAATCTCTTACTATCTTTCCTTTCGGTCAGTCCTGACGAAGGGTCCTGGACCGAAATGTTGACAGCGCTTCTCCCTATAGATGCTGCCTGGCCTGCTGTGTTCCACCAGCATTTTGTGTGTGTTGTTGTTTGAATTTCCAGCATCTGCAGATTTCCTCATGTTTGTCATTTTTAAGTAGTAGCTTATGTTTGGCATAGACCAAAAAAGGAAAATTGTAAGTTTCCCTTTTACTCAAGTAAAAATAAAATCACTTTTGCCCAGTAACTTGTCTTATTGCACATGTTAAATACAGCAAAATAATACAGAAAGACATGGCAAAAATAAAGGCTAACAAATGAGGTAACAGCAAATTTCACTTTTGCCTCATTGCATTTAGTTGTAGCTGTCGTCCCTTTCATTGGTGAAGAAACTATGGCTGTAGGAAATGTTTCCAATACTGTCTGTGAACTCCCTGTTGGTTGCCTCCATACGCTCCAGTATTTGTTTTTTAAGTTTTAAGTCCTCCTGCGTAAGAGCCAATAACTGACCGTCGTTACGCAATTTCCTTTAAGTTTTTCTAGTCTGTAACTGGACAAACGTGCACCAAGTCTTTCACGGTGAGATTCGACACCAAACATGTCACTTGTTTTCTGTAGATGTGTCCTGCGCATGCCCAGCAGGAGGAGGTTTGTCCAAATACCAGTTTTAATGTGGACGGAGGTATTTTCAAAGATGCCTGGTGTGGACGTTTAATGTTTTTACGTGAAATTGGCGTTTTCTACGTTACCCAGTCTAGTGTGGACGTAGCCTAGATTGTAGCAGTGTTGCCAAATGTCCATTGCATGCTGACTCATGCATAGCTACATGCACAATAGCCTCCACAGATGATCCTCGATCAGATTCCTATCAGGAGCTCTGGATTTTCAATAGAATTAGCATTTCCATTCAATGAAGTAGCCCAGAAAATCCATGCTTAGTCTGATTGTGCTTCTGTGATAGATTTAGTTTAATGTCTCATGCAAAAGATAGCAGTCTCCATCTTCCATTGATATGATAGCTCTGATATCAACTTTAAGTCTCTGGAATATGAATTGAACCTACAATCTGCTGACTCAAAAGTAAGAAAACTCCCACTGAACAAAGTAGAAAGAACACATTTAGTATCATTATAATACATTTAGAAATCATACAGAAGTCAACATTTTGTATTTTAACCTGGATCTTTATCCATCTCAACACAGGAATAGTTGTCAAAAAAATAGGTGCAACATAGATAAGTACAGAAAACATGAGAAATACTCTGCATACCACACAATACAAAATAAGTTAATTCCTTACTTTCTTGAGAGATATTCCCTCCACAGTCTGAAAACAGCCAATCACCCAGCCTTTAATATTCTACTTTTAATTCTTCCTCTTACATTCTCTTTTACTGTTGTGACACTGTTTATGCCATCTGCTTTCACAATCTCCATTTACTTCATCCCAACTATCTCATCTTTACACTTGATACACAGTTTATCCACCTTCATCTTACAGCGGGACCCTCTGCTTCTTCCTTAAATCAAGGTACAATCAGTCCCCAACACCAAGACACTCATTCACCTTGTTTAACTCTTCTCACATTCAACAACTTGGCTCATTTTCTGTAGATTCTAAGTGTAATTATGAGGTATTGTCCTGGGTCCAAGCTATGTGTGTTTTTCTCTGGGATATATAGAGTGAGTGAGGCCTCCTCCATCAACGGTTTTTCTGATACAGTGTTGTTCCCTGCACTCAGCCAGAACTGGAAATATCATCACTTTGGTGCCACTTTCCACACAGTTCATCACTGAAGCTTCCCTTCCTTTCCTGGACCTCTCCGTCTCAGGCCATAAATAGGTATTCATTATGAGCTTAAGGAATCCCACAGCTATCCTACCCATTCTTCTCTCCACACTTCATTGCTTTCCATTCTCCCAGATTTCAGCAAATATGCCTCTCCAATAACATTTTCCCCAGTTCTCACTTCCCCTGTAGCCTTTTTAACAGAGCTCTTGACTGTGCTTCACCTATTTTCTCACCCTCTGTCTATTAGCTAGTACAAGGTTACAGTTCTCTTGGTCCTTACATTCTACCCTATCAGTTCTCACAATCAATGCACCATCTTTCACAACTTCTATCACCTCCATTTGGAACCCATAATATGGTCTTCCTGTAATGGAAATATCAAAGACAGATTGGGTGATGGTTTTGCTTTCATTCACTCCACAAGGATGATCCTGAGCTTTCAGTTGCCTGGCAGTGTTCCAATGAGGCATAACATACACTTGTGGAACATGAGTAATAGATGTAAGAGTAATAGAGTAAGTATGGATAAAACAGCTGAACTCCACAGCAGAGAAAGTAGCTGCCCTTCGCATCAAGACAACATTTGATCCTAGTGGGAAATGATGGGCATGGATGGCTGGGCCAAGGAGCCTGTTTTCATGTTGCATCACTCCATGACTATAATTGTGGAATCAAGAAGTCCTGGTTAAACTGAAGTTTAACCATTGTTCACTGTTGTGCTAAGTATGGGTTTAATCATTAGAAAGCCCCTGTTAGTTAGATCCATACTTGACACAAAGAAAGATAGTTTTGATGGCAGAAAGTCAATCAGCTCGGTCACAGGACATTTCTGATCTAGGTAGCATCATAGACCCGACTCCAACTCCTCAGCTCCTTCTGATGATTGAACAATATTCAGCAGCAGTCATGGCTGCTCAGATAAAAGAGCAGTATACGTCCAAATGCAGCAAGACCTGGAAAATATCCAAGCCCGGTCTGACAGGCAAGGACAATATCCAACAAAATAATATCTAGCTATTACTTCCCCACTTTAAATAGTATTACTATTATTGAATGCCTCACTATCAATATCTAAAAGCTTACCATTAACAAGAACTAATTGACCAGCATTGTAGACAACACATCTACAAGAGTAGGTCAGAGGCTATAATCCAGCTCCTAAATCCCAAAAGCTGTCCAGCATCTGTGAGGCTGAAGTGTGATGGAATACTCTTGACTCGCCTGGAAGAGTGCGGATTCAACAACTTTCAAGAAGTTTTATATCATATAGGATATGGAAGCCCACTTGTTGGACACCCCAACCACAACCATTCCCTCATTCCACCACCTCTGCTCAGTAGTTGTTAGTTGCACTACCTACAAGATTCATTCCAGTATCCCATCTCAGAGAGCACCCCCAAACCCATGAACTTTACACGAGAAAATCTGCAGATGCTGGAAATCTTGTCAACACGTACAAACAAGCTGGATGAACTCAGCAGGTCTGGCAGAATCTGTTGAAACAAGTAGTCATCGTTTTGGGCCGAGACCCTTCGTCAGGACTGAAGAAAGAGGGGGCAGGGGCCCTATGAAGATTTATAGAGCTGATATGGAAATACACCATTGTTCCTTCATTATCACTCGGTCACATTCCTGGAATCAGTCCTCAGCAATATTGGTGTAAATCTGCAGCTCACTGCCACCTTCTCAAAGGCAATTATTGACAGAAAAGTAAATGCTGGCTCAGCCTGTGAACCCACAGCTCTTGTGTTAATAACAAACTACATTTTTTGTCTGGGCATTTTGCAATTTTCCAGATTTAATAGTGAATTCTACATTTTCAGACAAACAGTTTTCTTTGTTTATATCAGTACTGGCCGCCTCTACTGCTAGATTATCTACCTCTACTATTAATTGAGCATTTCTGTCTCCTCAGACACTGCCGAATCTGCTGGATATTTACCTTTGGGTCTGAGTTTTCTACACTCAGACCTGCATTTTGCAATGTCTGCATTTCCTACTTTTGTTTTCTCAGAGTTTCCTCATCAGATTATCAACCAGATAGTGTGGATAGCCAGAGGCTTTTTTCCCAGAGCTGTAGTGGCTAACACAAGGAGGCTTAGTTTTAAAGTGTTTGGAAGTAGGTACAAGGGGATGTCAGAGGTAAGTTTTTCACACAGAGAGTGGTGGGTGCATGGAATGTACTGCCAGCGACAATAGTAGAGGCGGATATGATAGGCCCTTTCAAGAGACTCATTGATAAGTACATGGAGCTTAGAAAAATAGAAGACTATGAGGTAGGGAAATTCTAGCCAGCTTCTAGAGTAGATTACATAGTTGACACAACATTGTGGGCTGAAGGGCCTGTAATGTGCTGTAGATTTCTATGTTCTATATTCTAGATGCTGTAAGAGATACTAAATTGAACTCAGTTTCCAAATTAAAGCTATCCTGATTTCTCACTTTCTCAGCGCTGGACCTCAGTCATTAGCATTGTTTCTCATTCTACAGATGTCACCAAGATTACTGAGAATTTGCAACATTTTGCTGAGCCTGTGGCGATGATCTTTGCTTCATCAATGGGGATGGGAGAGGTTCCAGAATATTGGGGGGTTGTGGATGTTGTTCCTTTATTCAAGAAAGGGAGTAGAGATAGCTCAGGAAATTACAGACCAGTGAGTCTTACCTCAGTGGTTGGAAAGTTGATGGAGAAGATCCAGAGAGGCAAGATTTATAAACATTAGGAGAGGCATAATATGATTAGGAATAGTCAGCATTGCTTTGTCAAGGGCAGGTCCTGCCTTACGAGTCCGATTGAATTTTTTGAGCATGTGACTAAACACGTTGATGAAGGAAGAGCAGTAGATGTAGTGTATATGGATTTCAGCAAGGCATTTGATAAGGTACCCCATGCAAGGCTTATTGAGAAAATAAGGAGGCATGGGATCCAAGGGGACATTGCTTTGTTGATCCAGAACTGGCTTGCCCACAGAAGGCAAAGAGTGGTTGTAGATGGGTCATATTCTGCATGGAGATCTGTCACCAGTGGGGTGCCTCAGGGATATGTTCTGGGACCCTTGCTCTTCGTGATTTTTATAAATGACCTGGATGAGGAAGTGGAAGGATGGGTTAGTAAGTTTGCTGATAACAGAAAGGTTGGAGGTGTTGTGGATAGTTTGTAGGGCTGTCAGAGGTTACAGTGGGACATTGATAGGATGCAAAACTGGGCTGAGAAGTGGCAGATGGAGTTCAACTCAGGTAAGTGTGAACTGGTTCATTTTGGTAGGTCAAATACGATGGCAGAATATAGTATTAATGGTAAGACTCTTGGCGGTGTGGAGGGTCAGAGGGATCCTGGGGTCTGAGTCCATAGGATGCTCAAAGCAGCTGTGCAGGTTGACTCTGTAGTTAAGAAGGCATATGGTATATTGGCCTTCATCAATCATGGAATGGAATTTAGGAGCCGAGAGGTAATGTTGCAGCTACATAGGACACTGGTCAGACCCCACTTTAGAGTACTGTACTCAGTTTTCATTACAGGATGGATGTGGAAGCCATAGAAAGGGTGCAGAGGAGATTTACAAAGATGTTGCCTAGATTGGGGAGCATGCCTTATGAGAATAGGATGAGTGAAGTCGGCCTTTTCTCCTTGGAGTGACAGAGAATGAGAGATGACTTGATAGAGGTGTATAAGGTGATGAGAGGCATTGATCGTGTGGATAGTCAGAGGCTTTTTCCCAGGGCTGAAATGGTTGTCACAAGAAGACACAGGTTTAAGGTGCTGGGGAGTAGGTACAGAGGAGATGTCAGAGGTAAGTTTTTTACTTAGAGGATGGTGAGTGCATGGAATGGGCTGCCGACAATGGTGGTGGACGCAGATACCATAGGGTCTTTTAAAAGACTTTTAGATAGGTACATGGAGCTTAGTAAAACAGAGGGCTATAGGTAAGCCTAGTAATTTCTAAGGTAGGAACATGTTTGGCACAACTTCGTGGGCCCAAGGGCCTGTATTGTACTGTAGGTTTTCTATGTTTCTATTTTCTGATTTTTATTTCAGCTTTCCAACATATGCAATTTTTGGTATTATTGTTAACATGTCAAGTTGATTAAGGGCAGATGGGTCTTGTCAGCTGTGGATGGCGGCTTATCTAGGGGAAATAAAACTCTGATCTCAAACTTCCCCTGCCTTGTCATGAGGGAGGCTTTGAGAATGAACCCTGAGGAAAAATCCAGAGCCCCGAGAAAACATCTGGAGCTCAAGTCCCTAAGGCAATCCCATGTTGAATTCAACATTGACTGGCAACTCCGCTGGTGCCAAACTGTATCGGTCTCTGCCTTCCTTTGGATTCATCAGCTGTGTGGAGAGGGGGAGCCAGCTACATGGGCAACAGCTCGTTCTGTACATCATATTATCTTGGCTTGTGTATCACTGAGTCAACTTGGATGTAATATCCATGGTCCATCCCAACCAGCGGAGGGCCTCTCAGGTTGATCACTTATATCAAAATGAGATGTTCCTAAACTACTGACTGATTTTTTTCTCTCTATAACTGCCTGTCTTGCCATGTATTGACATCACTTGTCGTTCATCTTTCACTATTCAGGCTAATTTCTTTCAAAATATTTGTTTTACACAAGGCATGCGAATGATATTTCAAAAACATTCTATTGCATGTTTTTTATTGCCTTGTACAGAGAGCTAAAAATACAACACTTTCCTGCTAAAGCGTAACCGGGCCAGTCTGCAGTTTAGCTTTGTAAATTTCATCACTATCTGGAACCATTCTTAGCGACAATAAATCAGAACAAGTTTGACCTTTTCTAAAGGGAATAGTATTTACTTGTACTGCAGAGATAACAGTGATGTATTTAATTCTCTGCGATGTACTTTGCTGATTTACTGTCAGCCTGAATAGTGGTATGGCAGTTAGTGCCGCTGCAATCCAGATTCAGCCCTGAACTGTGGTGCTGACTGTGTAAGGTTTTCCACAACTTCTTTGTGACCAAGCAGATTCTCCCGTTTCTTCCCGCATTTTGCAAAAATTCTGATTTTATGAACTAGTTGGTTACTATAAATTCTCTGAGAAGGTGGCAGGAGCATCACATGGAGTTGGTGAGCATGTGATTGAGATCAGGTTACAGAGAAATAGGTGGAGAAATTGAACTTTAGGGTATGCTGTCTCTGAGCTAGCATACCTTAGATAGGCTGAATACCTTCTATGTCATGATAAAAGAATGAAATGAATGTTTTTTGTGTATCATGTCAAATGCTAAAAGTTATTTTCTAACCAATATAACAGTAATTCTACTGATGTTAGAAGATTAACAGCTGCGGTATATTTTCCTTCAGGAAGTGTAATTTGGAGTTGTGCCAGGAAGTAAAATGACTGACAGACCATCTGATGGAGGCGCTGCTTCCCGTTTAAACCTCACTCATTGTGTTGCGGCTGGCATTTGTGTGCACACATTCCTGCTAATCCAGCTGCAGCTCAGAATGATTCCTCCTTTCTTGTCATCCTGAAGCACTTATTTAGTGAACTTCAGATCCACGTGCAGAAATTCAGCGTCTTAGTTGCAAAAGATCCTATTCAAACACTAAGCACGGTCAGAGGCAATCTTTCCTTGCTGTAGTAATTTATTCAGTCTTTGGAACAGATTATCAGTTGCAACAAACTGTCAGAAATTGATTCTTGTTCTGTTTTGATCAGGGTATTCTGAAATGATTCATCCAGGAGCTAAAGCAGATTTTTTTGTGCAAGTAGCTCTGCGATTGTCTGATCCAGTGTTTATAACTGCTCAACCCTGTACACGTACCATGGCGCAGGTCCAAAATATTAGTCTTGCTGCTACCAAGGGACAACACATCAGCATGTAACTTTTCAAGAGGAGCCATTAAGATCCTGATTCTCAGGTGACTCTTTTGTTTAAATCTACTGGTGTTTGCTGGCTTTGTAATGGATAAACCAGGCCTGTGTTCTATCACGGGAATTATGTGCCAGATATTATTCTGCTACACTTTTCTTCCTGCAATCTCAGATTCACTATAGCTGAAAAGGAAAGAGGAAATCTGAGTGAACTTTAAAATTTTGTTCTAGACAACATTTTGCCTAACTAAGGGTATGGGAGAGTGTTTTTCGTATCTAAAGGGTATTGTAGATTGGATCCATTGAAGAGCTTCAAAAGCAATAACTTTTTTTCAGATACAAGCCTCTGGATCTGGGGGTGGGGGGTCCCAACTATTTTTATGCTATGAAGCAATCCCATTAAGCAAGAGGTCTTTGGACACTCCTGATCTAGAAAATACAATAAATTGACTAGAATTGGTGATGGTGCTTGTTTAGTTCAATATGTTCCATAATTTAGTTTAAGGTTTCCTTCAACATACGCCTCTCTCATGTAGAAAATGAAGTGTAGCCTCAACAAATAGGATCACATTTTCTAAGTCAATAGTCCAAAGGTACACTCTCATTTATCACAGGTAAAAAAGTTGCAAGTCAAATTCAATCAGCTTGCTGATTTAGTTTTAACAATGTTGATGTGTAATGGGGAAGACACCGATGGTTAATAAAACAACATAGGTTTGAATCCTAAGCTATTAAGTGAAGCATAATTAGCACTTTTGTTTTTAAGCTGACCCCATCACGGTAGTGGGTAGATCAGAGTCGGTTAAGGCTAATGATGCAATATACCTCTGTCGGAGAAGAATCAGTGAAATGGATGAGATGAACACTTGATTTGCCGTTGAAGGTCAACTAAATTATTGAGTAGAATATAACATTAGGAACGCAGCACTTCAAGGCTTGATTTTTGGTTGTTCATTGAAACTCTACACAAGCAATAAAATCTTGCAAAGGTCTATTTTCTGATTTAATTTGGCCTGGAATGTTTACAAGCAGCTAAGAGAGAAAATGATTCATACACTGAAACTGGCCCAGGTGCAGTTCTCCACACAAATTTATTGAATGTGTCTGTGAGTAATTCTGTATTAAGTATAGGAACTGTGCCATATTTTTGTTCTTTGATGAAGCTTTCAATTTTCTTCTAAATACCAAAACATAAGTGTGATTTTTAAGTAGTAGAAATGATCAGAATTCTGGATGCCAATGCATGATGGGTTACCATTCTTGTAACACGGTTCAGAAATCTACAGAATATCATTTCCCTTTAGTTTTGCTTAATATTGTAAAGCACATATTATATACTAGGAATATAAATAAGCAGTCTGAGAGCAAAGTTAATAGCTGTTAAACAATAGAAGTTAAAATAATCTCCTCTCCACAAAAGAGCAGGTAATTTCAAAGTTCAGAAGTTCAAAGTAAATTTATTATCAAATTACATATATGTCACCACATGAGATTTATTTTCTCATGGGCATTCATAGTAAATACAAGAAGCACAATAGAATCAATGAAAGACCGCACATAACAGGACACAAACAACCAATGTTTAAAAGACAACAAACTGTGCAAACACAAAAAGAAAAAAAACAAATAATAATAATAATAATCACCACTGATTTAGATAGCAACAATATACTTACAGAAGAGCAGAAAGAATGTCCTAAAAGTATGAAAGGATGTAAAGAACAACTGATAATAGATTCTGTCATTTTAAAACAAATCCAGCAGAGAAGTAGAAATCTTTCATGTTACTATATTGACTACTAAAAAGCATTTGAATCTGTCCCACGCTTATGGGTAATAGAAGTTCTAAATATATATAAACTGCGCAAACTATGTGAAATTTTTTCACCATCTTATGAAGCATCGGTGTACTACAGTCACTCTATCTATTAATAACCAAACAAGAACAAACACCATTATCAAAACAAACCGAAGCATTTTCTAGGCTGGCTCTCTAGGCCCACCACTACAGTTCTGTTTTGCTTTAAACCCGCTCTCTAATTTACTGAATCAGACAAAAATAAAGTATCAGATGAGAGGCAACAAAACAAATTGTACTTTGACACACCTTCTATACATTGGATAATTAGTAAAGCTAAAGCAATTAATTCAAATAGTAGAACTATTTTCTAAAGATATAAATATGAACTTTGTACTGGTAAGTGCAGAATATTAAACATAAAGAAAGATGCAATAGCGATAATAGAATACAAATCAGAACGACAGGATACAATACATACATGGAAGAATCCAAAACATATATGAACAAGCAAAGTACATAGATCATACTGTGATAAAGGAAAAACTTTTGATTGAACTTACTTCAAGGCTTAAGAAAATCTGCCAAACAGAGCTCAACAGTTAAGATATAACAAGGACAATAAACACTTTCACTATACCTATACTAATGTATTCTTTTGGCATAATATATTGGTCCAAAACTGATCTGGAAAATTTACAAAGAAAAATAACAACTGAAATGACAAATTTCAGAAAATATTATGTACATTCGAATGCATTTAGATTTAACACCATCAAGGACAGAAGGGAGAAGAGGAATAACAGATATTAAAAATCAACACAACAGTCAGATAAACTTATAAGGATATATTTTCATCAATAAAAACAGGTGTCAGCACTCCATGTGAGCGTATGCAATTCTGATAAGAAGTACACATCAGCAAACTTAAGTGAGAGCACAACCCAGAAAATTGAAGAAATTATCACTATTGAAGAAAAAGTTAATCAAAGGATGACCTTGACCCTCCATGGAAGAGATCCCATGATCAGAGCAGACCAGGTGTCGATAAGGAAGTGTCCAATGCCTGGCTTAGAGTTGGAGACCTCTTCCCAGAAACAGAAGTGTTCCTTGTGGCAACACAGAATCAGGTGGCTAACACAAAGAAATATCAAAAATACATAATAAAAGACCAACAAATTCAAGATAATAAATGCAGAAAATGCCAAGAAAAGCCAGAAGCAATCCAACACATTAAAGGATCCTGCAGCAGTTTAACTCAATCTGATTACTTACACAGGCATAATCAAGTGACAAACATCATTCACCAAAATCTTGCCTTAAAATGCAAACTCATAAAAGAAACCACATAAATAAAGCCTGATCCTGTTTAAGAGTCAGAATCCCACAAATTATATTATGACCAATTCACTGTTACAGAGAGAACAATCCATAATAACTGTCTGGATATAATCAAACAGGATAAACAAGCAAGAACAACTTATTTAATAGATATAACTGTTCCAAACACACTAAACTTATAGAACTAGGTAAGTGAGAAAAAAAACCCACCAGAAATATGATGAATTAAAAGGGGAAATTGAAAGACTTTGAAATATGAACAGGGTATACATTGCTCCAATAGTAATATCTACAACTGGTATCATCCCAAAGTCACTACACAACAGCACTAAACAATTAGGGCTACACAGTAATATTTATGTAAATCTCCAGAAAGTCACAATACTAAACACCACTAGAATAGTCTGAAAGTTCCTAGAAATTGAAGAATGAGCATACTTGGCTATGCCCATACCTCAGGATTTACCAGCTTTAACTGAGAGAAAAAATAATAATAACAAATAAGCAATAAATATTAAGAACATGAGATGAAGAATCCTTGAGAGGGAGTTCATAGGTTGTGGAAACTGTTCAGTGATGGAGTGAGTGAAGTTGAGTGAAGTTATCAATTGTGGTTAAAGAGCCTGATAGTTAAAACAGAAATTGATTTAATGTTGTATTAATTATTGTGTAATGGAGCCGGGCAAATAGATGGCACAAAATGAGTTTGTATGCTGCAAGGGAAAATGATCAAATACTTCATGGAATATTACAATATATTCCATTTGGGAACAAGGAAATTTAATTTATCAAAATCAACTGGTTAGCATTGAATAATGTAGATTACAATGTTAGATTAACATCTTAAAGAATTTGCTTAGTTATTTCCAGTCTCAAGGCAAAATTTCACACAGTTTAATCTTCTTTCCATCTACTTCAGAAAACTAATTGGCTGAGGTTTTCTGATTAAAATGCCAAGGGGAAGCTGAATTATTTTAAATGGAGTACTGTCAATGTTCCAATTGAAAATGTTTGACCACTGGGAATAGAGCTGCAAATTACAGAACATAGATACTTAAAGGAACTTGAGTCAACAGAAAATAAAGAAAATAATATGGAAAATAAAGATAATGGCCAGAATCTTCTGACCTGATGCCAGTACTAAGACTAGGACATGTTCCCTTTCGAAGTGCCATTTCCAATTACGCCATAGGCCTATGCTGGGAGGCATACTGCTCTGTCCTGCCATCTGTGCTGCTTTGGTGAGACTATCACAGAGTTCAAAATGATAGAGTGAATTTCCCTGGACTTCGGGGCAATCTTCGTTAGGATGAATGCAAGAGAACAGACGCTATGAAACATATGACTATAGCTTATAGTTATTATTAATTGCAATTGCTTTATTTTTAAATTATTTTTCCATATGTGACTCTTTTTTGTGTTCAACGTAAGCAAAAACTAATTTATTAAATGTTTTTGAAATTATTTCAGTAGAAAATTAAAGGTCTATCATTGAATACAGGTGAATTCCAGAGATATTCTATTGCTCCAACAGCAGTAACAACTCTGATAGCCAGTGAGTCTCACTGACTGTTAAAGACTGTGTCATATGTGCTGATCACCCAGCCTTTGAGCATAATAATTACTCTTAGTCTCTTTAGTGCTAGCTGACTGACCTGAATCATCTTCCCGGTTATGTCCCCTACCATGCCCATAGATCTATTAAATTGTGGTGAACTACATATACCTGTCTGGACACGCCCCCTGCTGACTGCTCCTGTGGTTCCTCCCACAGACCCTGGTATAAAGGCAATTGAGGTCTGAGCCCAGCCTCTCTGTCTCCAGGATGTAGTATGGTGGTCAACCACTGCTTGTTCCTTCTTCCAGTCAATAAAAGCTGATATCTCGCCTTTACGTCTCAGATAGAGTTATTGATGGTGCATCATAAATAAAACAACATTTAGATTGAGCACAGTTCTGATGCAGAATTACAAAGCTCAGTGCACTCTCTGACAATAAGTACTCAAATACCTGTCCAGAATTAAAAGAAATATCTCAAAAAATCTAACAGTAACAATGCTGATGAATCAGAGATAAGGGTGGGTTAAGAACCACATTCACCCTTTAAGGTCACACTTCCCTGTTTGGTAATGCTTCATTTTTACAGATTCAACAGATATTTCACAAGATCGTGCAACTGGTAAAAGCTTTGCAGTAGCACTACACATCTGATTTGTTTATATGCTTCTATTGAATGTGATCAGCACCGATAATTACAGAACTGGCATCAGTAAATATCACTATTAGATAAGTATTGGTATTTACTTGCACTCAGTGACCGTTTTATTAAGTACAGGAGTGAAACCCAGTGTGGTCTTCTTCTGCTGTAGCCCATGCGCTTGTGCATTCAGAGGTGCTCTTCTGCACACCTGTGTTGTAACACATGGTTATTTGAGTTACTGTCACTTTCCTGTTAGCTTAAGCCATCCTGGCTATTTTCCTCTGACTTCTCTCATTAACAAGGTGGTTCACCCTCAGAACTGCTGCTCACTCAATATGTATATTTGCTTTTCACACCATTCTCTGTAAACTCTAGAGATTGTTGTGTGTGAAAATCCCTGGAGTTCAGCTGTTTCTGGGATACTCAAACCACCCCGATTAGCACCAATTTAAGATGATTCCAGGATGGAAAGGCCTATCATATGAGGAGTTTTTGATGGTCCTGGGTCTGTATTCACTAGAATTCTGAAGAATGAGGGGATCTCATTGAAACATATTGAATGCTGCATGGCCTCAACAGAGTGGATATGGAGAGAAAGTTTCCTATGGTGGGCTATGGTGACGGAGTTGAAATGCAGAGGACGCAATTGCAGAATAAAGGGATGTCCATTTCGAATGGAGATGAGGAGGAATTTCCTGAGCCAGAGAGTAATGAATCTAAGGATTTTGTTGCCACAAGCAGCTGTGGAGGCCAAGACATTGGGCATATTTAAGGCAGAGATTGATAAATTCATGATTAGTCATGGCATGAAGGGATATAGGGAGAAGGCAGGAAATTGGAGCTGAGAGGGAAATGGATCGGCCATGATGAAATGGCTGAGCAGACTCAATGGGCCAAATGGGCTGATTCTCTTCCTACATCTTATGGTCTAATGGTTTAGCAATCACTCCACAGTCAAAGTCACTTAGCTCATATTTCTTCCCTACTCCAATATTTGGTGTGAACAACTCAACTTCTTGACCATGTCTGCATGCTTGTTAGCATTGAAGTGCTGCCACATGATTGGCTGATTAGATATTTGCATTAATGGGAGCAAGTGTACCTAACATAATGGCCACTGAGTATGTCTTCATATTCCTAAAATTATGTATTTTAAAATTAAAATTATTGAACCTTTTAATAAAGTTGTTCATTCAGTTCCAACAAAATTTATTCAAACCACAACTGAATACAGTAGCTGTCATGTAATTTTACAAAGGGCTTTAAATATAGAATAAATATCTTAATGCACTTCATCAGTGCATGTTTTAGGCATAGATAAGAAGAAAATGTTAATGCGTGACTAAATGCTTGATCAAAGTGGTAGATGTTTCAAAATATTTAATGAAGAAAGAGTGGCGCAGATGTCTGACGATCTGTATGAACCGGGGTTGTAATAAATGAAATCATATAGAGATGTGTTCAATCAGGTAAGTGTTCACAAGCATTCAAAGGCATAAGGGGAATGCTTTTTGGAAATACAGACTTGCTGGGGGATAGTCAGAGGCTACAATGATAAAATAGGATGAAAGATACAAAGATAAGAAGTAGGTTCTTTCTCTGTGAGGTAAAGGAAATCCCAAATGGTTTAAGCATCAATAAGTTAATTTTATAATGGCCTAATTCATATAATTTTCAGGCAACAATTACTAAAGGGTGCATTAAAAGCAGTCCATACCCCAATGTGGTTGAGCCTAACTATGCATCATTCCCTGAAACCACTCAGAGATTATTCAATCTATCTGTATGATATTTGATGTTTTCAAATAATGAAATTTACAATCTTAAAGACACCAGAGCCTTCTTAGCCAGTAGCAACTCACAACCATTGTTGACAGAGATTTAAGCATCAATTATGCTGTATCTTGAGTCCAGCCTTCACCTGTGACACATTAAACCATACATATGAATGTATGCTAACTGTATACTGCAATGCATTATCCATCCAAAGATTCAATTGAAAGCAGATGCTTTTGTCTAGTCTGCAGCCAGCTTGAGTATACCATGCTCAGTCCTTGTGTTGTGGTTTGCTGTTTTGCACTGCGCCTCAGATCATTGCTGCTACATCTGTCTTGCTACTTTTTACAGAAATTGACAGAACTATTGATTTCACTTTATGGATTGGTCTTGTCATATCAGGGTGTTTTCTGATGTACAAGAATTCTGGCATAACTAGCTATGGATTAGCACAGCTCAGCTCAAATACTCCCTTTTTGGCTGGGAATATTATTATTTCGAACATAGAACATAGAGCAACAAGCTATGGTCGTGGAGTAGACATATATAGATTAGCGCATCTTCGGCCCCTGATGTTGATGTAAACATACGCCAGGATCAATCTGACCCCTACCTCTCAAACTCTCCAATCTTCTTACATCCATCTGGCTATCTAAGAGTCTCTTACGTGTCCTTATTATATCAGACTCTCTCACTAACCCCGGCAGTGTGTGCCGCTGGGACCTACCACTCTACGTATAATACGTATCTCTGATAACGCCCCTAATCTTTCCTCCACTCTCCTCAACTGATATCCTCTGGTAGTGACCATTCCTGCCCTGGGAATAACAATGGTGCTGGCTCTCCACTCTGTTTATGCTGCTTATAATCTTTCACACCATTATCAACTCACCATTCATTTCCCTTTGCTCCAAAGAGAAAAATACTAAATGGCAGAACTTTCCTCATGTGACATCCTGGTACCTTCTTATAATGAGGTGACCAGAAATGAACACAATACTCCAAGCGTGGTCTAACCAGAGTTTTAGAGAGCAGCAACATTATCGTCCAAAACATACTTATTTCTGCACAGATTCTGCCTGAATGAATGGATATCACTGGGCAACAATGATTTTGCTACCCAAATACTTTTAAGTGTATCTTATGGATTTTGGGCTGTTGCTCTTGCAAATTGAAATGAAATTTCCCTATCATGCAACATATTTTTGGAATCACCTGTAATTGTTATTTCATTTCAGAATTCAAGTTAGAACTGATACCATGATTAAGGAAGACATTTTTGTTGGTCAACAAATCAAACTGTTTGAAAAACTTTTAGTGGGACCAGAGAAAATTGTACAGAAGGTATTCAAGAATGTGGCTGGAAATTTTCTTGGCGACTACAGATCACCAAACTACCTACAGCTGGTTGACAACGTGCTTCAAGCGTACAAGACCATGAAGTGGAACATGTCACTCTAGATTCACTTTCTGCATTCTCCCTTAGAATTCTTCCTTGCAAATCTTGGCATTGTCAGTGATTAGCATGGTGAAAGGTTTCACCAGGACATTGTAGTGATGGGAAAATGGTACCACTTACAAAATGGTACTCTACCACTTAGAGTGGTAGGTCCCAGTGGCACACACTGCCGGGGTTAGTGAAAGAGTCTGATATAATAAGGGCACGTAAGAGACTCTTAAATAGCCAGATGGATGCAAGAAGATTGAAGAGTTGTAGTCTGTATGAGAGGTAGGGGTCAGATTGATCCTGGAGTAGGTTTAAATCAACATCAGGGGCCGAAGATGTGCTAATCTATATATTTCTACTCCACGACCACAGCTTGATGCTCTACGTTCTATGTTCGAAATGGTACTGGAATTGATCAATGTTGGCTAATTGGACACATAAGAGAGAAGTCTCAGACACTGAGCACAAATGAAAATTATTAACAAAACATTTTTAGCTTAGTTGAACTTTCGGAAAGTGCCAGCACCATTAAGCAAATACATTATACTCAATGAAAATTAATTTCTTGTTTCTTCAAGTTCTTACTTGATTCAAATAGACTGAATTTATATTTGTGTTCACATGGTCTATCATAAGTAAAAAAAAAATCTCTGAGGAAGCAACAATTTCAGAAAAAAAAATGTTGTTCAGTGTATTTGGAGCATTGTCTGCTTCACTGCAAAGTTCAATGCATATGTCTTGCGGCTGCCTTCTTTCACTCACCATCAAAAACATCGGCCAAGCACCTAATTGCTTGATCTGGCATGAGGAACTTCTATTATTTAAAAAAGATCAAATTAGTGTGATGCATTTTTTGGTGTTTTCATGAGGAAGTATCTGTCTGTAGTGTCCAGAATCCTGGCAAATGTCACTGTGGCTAGCTGTAAAAAGTTGACTGAATGAATAACACAAGAAAATGTAAATCAAGGTGCTTCACAGAGGTGTGATCAAACTAATATGGAGGGCCACCTTCAGAACGATATGTTAAAAAGGATGACTAAAAGTTTACACAAAGAGGTAGATTTTAAGAGGTTTCTACAAGGATGCTTCAAAAAGAAATTCCAGAGTAGTTCTTCAAGACTGTTGAAGGTATAGTGGTAAAAGTGAATAAGACTCAAATTAACAGACAGTATGACCACAGTATCATTTGTCTTACATTCCTCCACCCTGTAACAATGAGGCAAACTGACTTTGGTGAATATCTTCATTTAATATAGCAGAATAATTTCATGTGAGAGAACATAACATTAATTTAAGATTGATATAAAGAAGGTAGAGTTTCTGACTTATAATTTCATTAATGTAATTAATTTTAGTCAGATTTACTGCTTTATTTCTAGCAAGGTAAAAACAGCAAAGCAACATTTTTAGGATTTAATACACTAATTTAAACTGGTTAAAATAAACATGTACTTTACAAAGAACCTTTACAGACAGTGTAGCAATTCATACAAAAGCACACTTTGAATTTGTGTACTCTAAAGAGAGATTTAAATATCTGGTCTTCTGACAAAGAGACATGATTTTCGCTGACTGATCCAAGGGAGGTACACGAAGCTGCAGGTGCTGGAATATGGAGCAAAGTGCTGGTTGAAATTGTTGGGTTGAGTGGTACCAGTGGGTGCAGAAGGATTTGGGTCATAACCCTGTATCAGGGCCCAAAACACTAAGCTTGCCTTCACAGATGCTGCCCCCTGAATTTCTTTAGCAGTTTTTTTTAACCCAAGGCTGTTATAATTGGTATTTTCATTCTTAAAAATATACAAGGAAATTATGTGATGGACAGTAAGCAAGAGTTTAAATTTCGAAGTAAATTTATTATCAAAGTACATCTATGTCTCCATATACAACTCTGAAATTTATTTCCTTGCAGGCATACTTAATGGAGTGATAACCATAATAGAATCAATGAAAGGCCGCATCAACTTGTGTGTTCAATCAGTGTGCAAGAGACCATAAACTGCAAATAGAAAAGGAAAATAATAATAATATTAAATAAATAAACAGCAAATATTAAGAACGTGAGATGAAGTGTCCTTGAAAGTGAGTCCATTGGTTGCGGGAACATTTGCAAGTGAAGTCAAGTGAAATTATCCCCTTTCGTTCAAGAACCTGATGGTTGAGGGGCAATGACTATTTCTGAACCTGGTGGTGTGAGTCCTGAGGCCTCTGTAACTTCTTCCTGATGGCAGCAGTGAGAAGAGAGCATGACCTGAGTGCTAAGGGTCCCTGATGAAGGATCCTACACTTTCATGCAACAATGCTTCACGTAGATGTGCTCAGTTATGAGAAGGTCTTTACCCATGATGGACTGGGCCGTATCCACTACTTTTTGTAAGATTTTCTGTTCAAAGGCATTGGTGTTTCCATACCAGGCTGTGATGCATCCAGACCATATACTCTATAGAAGTTTGTCAAAGTTTTAGGTGTCATGCTGAATATTCGCAAACTCCTAAGAAAGAGTTGAGGGATTGTAGCTTCTAAGAAGCATTCGACAGGTTAAGGAACATGAACCTGCAAGTAAGTATAGCAGTATGCACAGTATGTTGTATCGCTGGATAGAAAAAGATCATTCAACCTTTCAGGAAATCAGTTATGTGTGGGTAATCTATATTTTGGGTTTCATTTATTTGTTTTTTCCATATCTTTTGATATTATTATATCAGTTATAAAAGTTCCATTTAAATCAGAGACCGCAACTTTTTAAGGAAAAGAATTTCAGAATTCTTCGGTTCAAACTGTTTCCCTTCTGAATAGCTGGGATCTATTGTTAGGAATGTGTCCTTTTAGTCATGGTTCTCTGAAGGAGAAGTTTCTAGAATCAAATCAATTCACACCTTTTAACATGTTTTAAAATTCCTCTGTCATATTAAAGCCTCATTCTTCTGTACTTGTATCAGTAAATGTACACACAATCCTGTTGCAAGTCTTGTTTCAAAATGATTGTTGATAGAACAGTCAATGTTTACCTTCAGATACAGGAATGAGCCAAGTAAATTTTGAGACACTTGACCATATGTTCCATTTGTTTTGCTCTGAACTAGAAATTACAGGAACTGATATGCTAATTTAAAATAAATACTTACGCTCAACCTAGGTTGAGCAAGAGGCGGAGGAGATTTTCACAGTTCATGCTGAGTTATCATAATGTAAGGATTTTTTAGATTCTGGCCTGAATGTTTGTTTTGTTCTGTAAAATTATTCAACTGCAGGTTGAAATTTTTGTTGCTCCTTTCTCCAATTAGTAGTTTTTCAGGCCATGGGACTGCGACTTTCAGGCTTCTTAAAATGAACTCCAGCACTATCGCTGTCAGTGAGATTTGGTTGTTCAACTCTCAAACTAATTGCTTCCATTATCTTTTAAATCTAGAATGTTAATGTATATTATTATTAAAATTTAAGGTTTGTAGAATCTTTGATTTGGTTCCCATAAATTTGCCTTTTTTTGTGACTCATGAAACTTGAGTCAATCAAGTGATCTGGTTACCACATGGAAAGAGAACACAGCCCTGCCATAATTATCACACTGTTTACCCAAACTATTCTAAAGGTTGACTTATGTCATTTAAAAATTACTCTCAATAGGAGGTAAAAAGGTAGAATGATTTCTTTATTGAGAACATGAAGTACTTTATTTCAGAATAAGAATCAGAATGTACGAGAAATCATACTTATTCGTTTCAAGAATAGTCGTGGGTTATGCACCACTTTTCCCCATGGTACTGCTTAAAGGCAGGATAAAAAAAATTTTTAAATGAGATGAACGTCAATAAAAAAATAAATTTTAAAAAATGATACACTTTGCTCTTAGTTGGTACATCATCCATTTTACAAATTGCTAGCACAAATGGAACATCAAACCAAAATCAAAATTATTAAAGAGTGAAGTTCATGCTTTTCTTGATAATTTATACTTGAAGTTTCCAGATATATATAATCAATCACACAAAGGATTGAAACTGAATTCCCTGGGTCCTGTCATGTATAACTGCACAAATCACTCCATTTGGAAGCAATTGAGACCAAACTTGAGTTAGGCTAGAACAAAGGGAGGGATCATAAAAGCAAGTACGCATCGCTGGGTTTCTGAAATATAAACTGAAAATATTGGAAATGCGTGGTAGGTCAGGCAACATCTGTTGGAGAGAAACAATTAACATGACATGTCATTGATATTTCCTCAGAACAACCAGAGTGAGTTGTTTAACTCCTTGAGTTCATTTGTGCCCCCTTTTGCCCATTCAAGCGCAATTTATTTAAAGAGTATAAATAAAAAGATTAAGATTTTAATGCTTAATGTTCTCTTTTGTAAAAGAGGACTTGAAGCTTGCCTTACATTTCTGACAATGGGCTCGCTAATCGATGTCAAAATCAGTTACATGGTTTAAATGTTAAAGAAATCTTGCCCATATGTGGGTGATGTGCTCTTGTCTCCTTAAACTTTTCATGCTCTTCAAACATACTGCCTATATGAACTTATGCCCACAAACTGTTCACATTTACAAAACTCAAACACAAATATTCTCTGTGATCCAAATGTCCTAGTAATTATTCTATTGCAAGTGACAGACAGCTGCTCAATATTGTATTACTCCTGTCAGGCATTTACTTGTATGGTCATTCAGAAGATGAAATGCTTTCCCCGTATAAATTAGTGAACTTTGATGTTGCGTTGTTCCCCGAGCTTGGCAATTAGCCTGCAGACGTTTCATCTCCAGTCGAGGTGATGTCCTCAGTGTGCAGTTGTTGGTCTTTCTCTTGGAGAGTGCTCATGTCTTTATAGCACACCCCACGCCCCAATCGCTTGCCTTGGTCTTGCTTCAGCTGACCTTTGAAAAAATGTGAGGCCAATTTTTTTGGTGGAAAGTGTTCAAAGTGATTTGGATGGCTTTGCACATGTACATAAAGCAGACAATTAAGATGGGAGATGGCATGTGGCCTTTGCAAGTTGATTTGAATATGAGAATAAAGAGGACCTACTATAATAAAATCATGCTTTGGTGCAATCACATCAGAGATATTATATATAAATCTGCTCTTCCAAACTAAGGAATACTTCTTGACACTGATACTGTTTGGACAAACTACCCATTGAATTGTACTGGTGTAAAGTTTTGTTAATGTGGCCAGATTAAGAAGAATTGTCTGGGTCACATGAAAATCACATCAAAAAGTTATTCTTGCAAACTATCTGGAAGCAGTAATCAAAGCTGGTCTGAGAACATGTACTTTGCTTCTGAGGCAATGCTTTTCCAAAGATTACTTGCTTAGAGGTCCATAATTTCCTCGTAATATGTTTTTCTCTGTTTGCATGAATTACTTAACAAACTCCTATAACCAATACCACTCCTTTCAACAAGTGCACGCAAGTAACCAGAACTAGAAAGAGAATCGTACATTTTCTGGAATAACACAGTAAAGACAAGCTTTTACAAACTGTTAAGCTTAGTAGTTCAAAGCTTAAAGTAAATTTATTAGTTTAATTTTTTGTAGGCATTCACAGTAGAACACAGAAATACAATAATATCAGTGAAAAACTGAACTCTCTGACAATTGATGTGCAAAAGAAGACAAACTGCAAGCACAATAATGATAATAATAATAATAATAATAGGAATATGAGTTGTGCAGTCCTTAAAAGTGAATCATTGGTTGTGAAGTGAGTTCAGAGCTGAGGTGAATGAACCTACCCAAGCTGGTTCAGTAACCTCGTGGTTGAAGGGTATAACTGCTCCTCAACGGGAACGGGTGGTGTGAGATGTAAGCCTCCTGTACCTCCTTCTTGATGGCAGCTGTGAGAAGAGACCAAAGCCTGGATAACGTGGCTCCATGAGGATGGCTGCTGCTTTCTTGTGTTGGCACTGCTTGTAGATGAGCTCAATGAAGGGGAGGGCTTTCCCTGGGGAGGCAAAGGACTGGGCTGTATCCATTACTTTCTGTCAGCTTTTGCATTCCATACCAGGCTGTCATTACTTTCAACTTTGAAATTCATTTGAGATAATTTAAACCTCTTGTTGACTATACAGTATGATTTTGTAATTCTGCAATATTACATTCATTCACTAAGAATAGGGCATTTCACATTTTCAACTTGGATCAACAGGGTTCATTATGCTGAGAGTGTATGTGATACTTTGTACCGTTTTGTTGAATTGGTGCAGAAAGACACATCATGCTCTTGATGTCCCACAAGACAACTGCAAATACTGTTTTTCATGCTGGTGCATAACATAGCTTTCAACAGTGAGCATCTGCTTTATCAGGCTCTCTTGCTTCCCAGAGCTTTAGTGCAGCCATCAACCAAGACTTCCAGAATATTAATTCAACCCATGGGGGTTGAAGAAGCGTGTTTCTTCCTAAGTGTCAATTTCCTGACTTAATTGTCATTTTGGAAAGTTCAATTGGCTATGTGAACTTCAGTAACTTTCTTCATATCCATTGAATCTAATGTTCACTCTTCTCAGTAGTAGTAATATATATACAATATTTAGAGATTCATATCATTGTCATCTTCAGCCTTAACTGTTTCTTAAATGATCTTGTTCTCATCCCTCAGCAACTATGAGCTTTAACTCATCCAAAACTTTGTATTATAGACATCAATACTCATAAATATGTTCATTGCATATCTGCTTAGAAAATTAACACCAACTTATTCAAACGTCATGGTCTTCTGTGCTCAGTATCTTGGAAAATTTCTACAGGCCTGCATCTCTCAGAGAATTCTAACTGATTCCAACTTTTCTACATTGTGTTCACCACCATTTTCCCCTCTCTGCCCAGCATCTCCCTAGACCTGATGACTGTGTTGTTAAGCAGCTCACTCCCTGCTTTTCATTTCATCTTTGCCCTTCTCTGGGTCATTGCTTCCTTTAACATGAAGAATCTGCTCAAGTCTTCTGGTGGAGATTCTTCTCTCATGTGAAGGGCCCTGAAACACATGTCAGCGTTAAAAGATGATGAAATGTAATTGTTAAACATTTAATATAGTTCTGAGAGTTAAAAAATGCAATCCAATATAAAAGCACCCATAATCGTATGGCCTGTACCATGTGTATGTACTCATGAATATTCATGCACTCATTAGCTTATCACAATAGTAACAGATGTCATTGTAAATGTATCCATTTCTCACTGTGAGGAAATTCAGACTCTCTTTGTATTTTATTTCGAAGAACTCAGCTTAAGTCCAAAAGGCCAGATTTAACTACTGTATATAAATATGCATAAATTGATAATTACAGCCCATTCATAGCTCCTTCTAGCTCAGGTAGTAAGGTATAATTTCCCTTAAAATAATGTATTTTTTATGCATTAGTAGAGCAACATAAAATATGTAGAGGTAGGTTCTATATCTTTCATGAAACACTGAAAATAAGTACAAGAATGTTAAAGGCCTCCAATGATGATGCATTGAGTGCAATAAAAATCCTCTTTCTTAATTACTTCCAGCGATTTTGCTGGCTGATATAGGATGATATTGGTTTGTATAAATAGCACAAGGTAAGTTAATTAGAACCCTTTGAGATACTTGTCCCCAGCACACTATGATTCACATTTAACAAATTTTACATTAGTCCAATTTCACTTCTATGACTCTGAAATTTTAGTTTCTGGAAAAAAAATGAGTATATTAGGATTAAGATGTAAGCTCATTCCTCAGACTCCAGCTCTAAACTCCATCTGCATACAGAAAACTCCCTCAGTGAAGGAGTTATTTCACAATCCTTCGGTTGCTGCTTTGGAAACTTTGCAGGTAACTTTGAAAGCAGGGAAGAATACTTTGGATACTTCAGATGTCCGTTAGTATGTTAGATCTATAGTCTGACCTCTGAAGTAGAGAACTGATCACTGTATGTTTTTTCCCAATGCTGTGTTTCTGTGCCACACGACATAAGAGATACCAAGAACGCTGATGGCTTGTCTCTCTTAGACTTGTAATTCGGCAGGAGGGAAGGGATCTCATAGGGAGTCAACCTTAACATGGAGGAACACTAGAACATGGAGGAACTAAAATGGTGCCATATGTTTGTCATGGATGGAACAGCACAAAGTTCAAAGTCGAGTTTATCTTCAGAGAACATACATGTCACCACATTTTTCCCTGGGCATACTTAGCAAGTTTATAGAACAGTAACAGTAAACTGTAAACAAACTGTGCAAATGCAGTGTGGTGAACTACATATACCTGTCTGGATGCACCCCCCTGCTGACTGCTCCTATGGCTCTTCCCACAGACCCCAGTATAAGGGCGATTGGAGGCACAGCCCCTTCCTCAGTCTCCAGGATGTTGTGTGATGTTCACTTGCTGCTTGTGCTTTCTTCCAGACAATAATAGCCTACCTTAACTCACGTCTCCGAGAGTTATTGATGGTGCATCATGCAGATATAAATAACTGGCAATAAATAGTAAGCATGAAATAACAAGATAACAGAGTCCTTAAATGAGTGTAGCTATCCTCGTTTGTTCAAGAGCCTGATGATTGAGGGGTAATAACTGTGTTTGAAACTTGGGCTTCATAGGAATAGTGTAAGAGGTCACAGAACCATAGAGCCATAGAACATTACAGCACAGTACAGGCCCTTCAGCCCTCCATGTTGTGCCTACCCATATAATCCTTAAAAGAGTACTAAACCCACACTACATAACCCTCTATTTTTCTTTCATCCATGTGCCTGTCCAAGAGGCTCTTAAAAACCCCTAATGTTTTAGCCTTCACCACCATCCCTGGCAAGTCATTCCAGGCACTCACAACCCTTTGTGTAAAAAACTTACCCCTGATGTCTCCCCTAAACTTCCCTCCCTTAATTTTGTACATATGCCCTCTTGTGTTTGCTATTGGTGCCCTGGGAAACAGGTACTGACTATCCATCCTATCTATGCCTCTCATAATCTTGTAGAGCTCTATCAAGTCCCCTCTCATTCTTCTACGCTCCAAAGAGAAAAGTCCCAACTCTGCTAACCTTGCTTCATATAACTTATTCTCCAAACCAGGCAACATCCTGGTAAATCGCCTCTGCACCCTCTCCATAGCTCCCACATCCTTCCTATAATGAAGTGACCAGAATTGAACACAATATTCTAAGTGTGGTCTCACCAGAGATTTGTAGAGTTGCAACATGACCTCTCTATCCTTGAACTCAATCCCTCTGTTAATAAAGCCTAGCATCCCATAGGCCTTCTTAACTACCCTATCAACCTGTGCAGTGACCTTGAGGGATGTATGCATTTGAACCCCAAGATCCCTTTGTTCATCCACACTCTTAAGTAACTGACCATTAATCCTGTACTCAGTCTTCTGGTTTGTCCTCCCAAAATGCATCACCTCACACTTGTCCGGATTGAACTCCAACTGCCATTTTTCTGCCCAACTCTGCAGCCTGTCTATATCCTCTTGTAACCTTCAACCACCAATAGCTCCATCCACAACTCCTCCAATCTTCGTATCATCCGCAAACTTACTCACCCATCCTTCCACCTCTACATCCAGATCATTTATAAAAATCACAAATAGCAGGGGTCCCAGGACAGATCCCTGTGGTACTCCACTAATCACTGACCTCCAGACAGAATACTTTCCTTCCACAACTACCCTCTGCTTTCACCCTTTAAGCAATTTTTTTTTTATCCAAACAGCCAAGATTCCAATTATCCCATACCTCATGACTTTCTGGATGAGTCTTTCATAAGGGACCTTGTCAAATGCTTTGCTAAAGTCCATGTAGACCACATCCACTGCCCTACCCTCATCAATTTTGTTTGTTACCTCTTCAAAAAACTCAATCAGGCTTGTGAGGCATGATCTTCCCTTCACAAAGCCATGTTGACTATCCATGAGTAGACTGCACTTCCCCAAATGCTCGTAGATCCAGTCCTTAAGAATCATTTCCAGTGGATTGCAGACCACCGACGTAAGACTCACTGATCTATAGTTCTCAGGTTTCTCCCTATTACCTTTTTTAAACAAGGGAACTACATTTGCCATTCTCCAGTCCTCCGGCTCTTCCCCTGTAGCCAAAGAGGATTCAAAGATCATAGCTAATGCTCCAGTGACCTCTTCTCTCAATTCCCACAACAACCTGGGGTGTATCATATCCAGCCCTGGGGATTTATCAATCTTGATGTTTTTAAGAAGTTCCAGCACTTCGTCTTCTCCACATTGTCCAGCACACAGGTCTGCTGTATTTCGACCTCACCCTGATCAAGATCCTTTTCACTTGTGAATACAAATTCAAAGTATTCATTTAGGACCTCCCCAACCTCCTCCGCCTCCAAGCACACGTTGCCCTCTTTATCCTTTAGCGGTCCCACTTTCATTCTCATTCTCCTCCTGTTCTTCACATATGCATAGAACACCTTGAGGTTCTCCTTGATCCTACATGCCAAGGCCTTCTCATACCCCCTTCAAGCTCTCCTAAGTCCTTTCTTTAGCTCCTTCCTGATTATCCCATATTTCTCATGAGCCCCTCCTACCTCCTGCTTCTTATATCTAACATATGCTTCCTTTTTCCTCTTGACGAGTTGCCACAATTTGTGTCGTCAGCCACAAATACAAACAAAAATAGAGGCCTGATTGAGAATCAGTTGGAAAATTAATGTAACAGATGACTAGAAGTTCAAGTAGACTGAAATTGTGGACTTGTATTCTGCAGTATAATTAAGTTTCTCCATTATAAGGGAGTCACAACAACGAGGGTATTCTTTACCATCTAGGCAACACGGCGTTTCTGGGCATTGACTGTTGCATCTTCTTTCTCTTTCTTCCAGAGCACACGGGACTTTGTGCCCATGTCTAATTCATGCCGAGACTAGCTTGCTGTGGAGTGATGTGCAAAGTACAACATATCAAAAACTATTTGTGTTTTTAAGCACTATTGTAGTAAAACATTCAAAAATGTTTTATTTTATAGGGACCATTCGGGCAATAGATTTAAACTGTCAAAGTGGGAGGGGGTGACAATCAAGGAAAGAGAGATGCAAAGAGCGAATTTCAAAGCTCATAGTCTGGGCAATAGAAATCGTGACTTCCACTATTACCATCAAGGAAGAGGTACTAGAACTGAAGACCCACACTCAATGATTCAGAAACAGCACCTTCCCCTCTATTAACAGATTTCTGAATGGCCCATGAACCATTATTCCTTTCTATGCATTATTTATTTATTTTGTAATTATAGTAATTTTATGTCTTTATACTATACTGCTGCTGTAAATTAACAAATTTCATATCAGATAAGACAGTAGTCACAAACCCAATTCTGACTGTGATTAAAAATGGGGTTGGCACAAACATTGAACTGAAGGATGCCTCAAGACTGATCACCTACTTATACCAACGGCACATCCAGTATTTACATCTGCTCCCTTCATTCGGATAGGATGTAGGTCTCAATGATTATGTCAAACAGATTGGGAAAGCCCATGAGCTCCAAAGAGCTCTGACCATTCCCCTTGCTCAGTCGTGATTTGGGCAAGAGTACACAAATCACCAACCTGTCAGCAGTGACAGAAAGCTTCAGAGCTGTCTCACTTTCATGGCTAAGGACAAGGGACCATGATATGTTGAGTATCACCAAAGGCCATTTCTCCAAGTTTCATAAGTCTGATTTATTGCAACATTGTCACCTGTTGTGATACCAGCATCTTTTTATGGTTTTGTCTTGGCTCTACGTTTACAGAGACCAAGAACGTCTGAACATAATGTCCATGAGTCTGACTAGGCTTCACTGGTCAACTGTTACATGAGCAGAATCTAAACAGAATTTTCAGTGAACTTGTTGTCATGCATCCTTCTTCCCCCTTCAAATAAGGGAAAATGTGACAGGAAAATGAAATATTTAAATCAGTACAGCCAATCAAACAACGCTACTCACAGGCATAGGGTGGAGAGCAGCACACACTTTCAGAAGTGGAGATCAGAGTTTGCCATCACAAGGTGGAGTAGCCTTGCAATTGAAAGCGTAATATTGCTTCTCATAACAACACAGAGACGAAATTAATTGCTGTTCAACTGTGTGTAACCTTCTTTGTCTGTTTTGCCTCCTCCTGCTGGCTAACCTACACTGCAATGAGCCAAAGTTAATCTTTCATCACTGACACTTTTCTTAAGAAGACTAGACAAGTTTCAAGTATTCATCAACACAGATCATGCCAGTTAATCTTTCTTGAATATAACTCCAAAACAAATCCAGATTATTATGACTTGTTGCTAACTAACAAAGCACAGATATGTCCAATTTCATGGTTTATGCTCTCTGGAACCTTCCTTTGCTGTAAAAGTTGTCATTGTTTGGCAGTAACAACAGCAGGTGTGACCGATGTTGATAAGAATGTGGAACAGGTTTTTCCACAGTCCTATACCAGGAGCAGAGTTCTCATTGATTTCACTTGATCTTATTTGCTCTAGAGCATTGGAGGTTGAGGGGTGACCTGACAGAAGTATATTACAACTATGACAGGCATAAATTGAGTAAAACTGTCAAATACTAGGATGGGTCTCAATGACCCAATGGTCCAAAATGTCAACTGTTTACTCTTTTCCATAGATTTTGCCTGGCCTGCTGAGTTCCTCCAGCATTTCATCTGTGTTGGTTTGATTTCCAGCATCTGCAGATTTTCTTGTGTTTGAAATAATAGAAAGCAGAGGTTTAAGATCTTGCTATAGGCATCGATACCCACAAACAATGAACTACCACTCCTTCTCACCCCTCAGGCATGTTTCTGTGACAGCTGTGACATCACATGGGCCAATTCATGCTCTGAGTTCATCTGCTTTAAAAAGCAAGGCTTCTTGCATTGAAGTAAATGGAGATTAGCCCTCCATGCTCCCTGTCCTGTCCCTACCTGTCCTATTGACTGGGCTTGTTTCAACTTTCATTTCTGTTCCAGCTCTACCAGACTAGATAAAACAGACCAAGTCTGCACCAACAAAATTTCCTGCTACGATGCTAGTCTCCTTCCAGTTCTAATACAACCTGCCCCTCTTGTATAGACACCAGAAGACATCTCAATGAAATGAGTAATTGAAACCCTCCCACCTGCACCAGTTCTTCAACCACACAGTAAGTTGTCCTATCCTCCTATTCCTGCCCTGGCTAGCACATTGTGCAGCCATAATCCTGAGGTTACAACACTAGAGATCCTGTTTTTTAACCTTTAGACTAATTCCCTATTTTCATTGTGTATTAAGTTGCCCCACTTTCTACTTATGTAGTTACTACCAGTATAGACCACAGCCTCTGGCTACTTCCTGCTGGATAACCAAGACAGACATCGTGCTACTGATCGGGTTTCAGTTGTTGCTTCCACTGAGCAGCCATCACCATAAGAGCATCCGTAATGTTCTGTCTGCTAGAGTGTGAAACAGCCACAGGGAACACCTATGTTACTTGCCTTCCTCTCCTGGTGGTCACCCATGTATCTGATCGAACCTATTGTGTGACCACCATCTATAATACTTCCAGCCTCTTGCTCAGGAAAGTCCATTGAAGCAACGAGCCCCCATTGAATAACATCACTCTATTGAATTCCCACTCAACTCTGGAATCCACCTTTGCTTTATGGGCTTTTAAATACAGAAATTGATTAGTGTCATAAAAGGCATGTAACTAATTTAAAAAGTTTGGAAATAATATATTAGGGCAATGTTTCAATCAAAGAAACATTCTCAGATATACAGCACTTTAACAGTGTGTTCCCTGTCCTCCTCATCTTTCTTCCCAGCACAATTGCAATTTAAAATTCAGCTCTTTGATAAATGAAAGGGGAAAGAGGCCCTAACTCTTGGCATGATAGCCGAGGACTGGCTTCATGTCCTTCAATATTTTCAGTGGCCAGCACAAACACCGTTAGATTTGCTTAGCATGAGAGACAATAGCAAGAGATGTGGTCTAAAATGGGAGGGAGTAGTGTTCAGCAGGAAAATAGAAAAATGCAAGTGTGGCCTAACCAGTGTTTAGTAAATTTTCGGCCTGATATCTCAGCTTTCATGTACAATGCCCCAGCCTATGGAGGTAGGTGTGCCATATGCATTCTTCACCACCCTACAGATGGTAATGTCACTGTAATGTGAAGTATTAGTTTACTTGTCAGTTGGAAGATGTTCTACCATGTTGGTCATTGATTGGCCCATTCGAAGTTTGCAGCAGCTCTTTTTCATTGGTTGACTTGTGTGCCACGATGCCAGTGTCCAGTTCCGAGCACCTCAGGGGTACAAGAACAGCACATGTGAGAGACTTGCTGACTCCAGAGGCTCAGCTTCACACTGAGGTCACGATCAGTGCTGACGGACCATTGGGAAAGTTTGCTGCCGAAACAGAAGGGCCCAAGCACACTCTTAGCTAAATACCTGTTAGTTGAATGTATAATTTTGTAGCTATGTAACTTGCGGAGACAATAAAATACCAGTTGAGTTTGAAGTGTTAAAGAATGTTAAGTGTTGTAGTTTTTGTAACAACATCACTTAACACATTTGTGGTTTAGATGTTTGGTGGAATGTTTTACTTGTTGTCTGTAAGTAAATGGTTTATGTTCCTATTCATGATCAGCATCTTCTGGCTCACTTAACAAACCTGTGAATCTGCTTCCTCATAACAGTTGCCACTTTCAGAGAATCATGGGCTCGAATCCTGTGGTTTCTCTATTCATCAACATTGCTTAGCACCTTATTATTTACTGTTCATGACCAACCTGTATTTGACTTCCAAAAATGCATCCTCTGGCATTCGTTGAGATTAAATTTCACCTCTCAACATTCCACCCAACTTTCCAAATGATTCATATCTTAATGTAGCCTTTGACAACCTTCTTCACCATCACACCCCTACCAACTTTCCACTCATCCCCAAATTGACTAGTCATACCTTCTACATTCACATTCAAGTTGTTAATGTATTTCACACTAACAGCTGAAGTCCCTACAGCACCTTACTGGTCACAGAGTTCCAATCATGAAAACATCCTTCCACCATTAGCTCCTGCTTCCTTTCGCTAAGATGATTTTAAATCCAGATACTCAGTTCATCTCAGATCCCACATCTTCTAAACCTGCCTACCATGCATGACCTTATCTAAGTCTGGCCAAGCATTGTCCTGCTTTCATCAGTTTTTTAGTTGTCTCTGTTCACTCTGTATAAACAGAGGCAGAAGAGGTCAAAGTTTCCTTGCAAAACGTAATGTGGACAGCTCTTTGCCTAGACTGAAAATAATAAACTATAACAAAAATATACTAACTTGCCGGCGCCTCTTGTTCACCCAAGTGCACCATTAATGTCAACAACCAACACAAATCCAAGATGTGCTGAGGACAACCCTGAAGTTGCCATGTTTCTGATGCCCACAACCATGTGCTTTTGGAATGTGAGAGGAAGCTAGAGTAACCAGAGGAAACCCACGGTGCCATGGGTCAACAGACAGTGCTGTGGATATTCGAACAGGCCTGTTTAAAATGGCGTGCAAATACTAGGACGATAATGGGCAGGCACCAAAACCAGATGGACTGACTGAAGAGTCTCCACCCTAAGGGGCCCGAGAGGCTGTTACAATGTGACAATGCAAAGGAGATTAGTGTTGTTGCTGTTTCTCTAACTGCAAACTGCAGCCCACTACCTGAAAATGAAGATTAAAATCTGTATGATTTACATCATATACTGTTGTCATTACAATTTTAAATTCCCTATTGTTTATTTAACTAGACTTCTTAAAGATTTATGTTAAGAGATAAAATAGCTATTGGTTAGAGAAAATCAACACTCTCTTGTTTTAGGATAATACTAACAAAAATACTACTATATCTGAAATAAATTGAAAACACAGATCGATGAATGCTGGGTGAGCTCGCTAAGGCTCTTTTTTCTAACCACAATTCTATCCAAGCAAACGTAAGAGAATTGTTATTTGCAACTTATATTTAAGCCTACATATAACTCCCAAATTAAAGAAACTATTATTTGATATTTAAGTTACAAGTGTTATAGTTCCAATGTATTGAAAAAGAACTATTATAATCTAACAGACTTCAGTCTTGAAATTGAAATTACTCTCCTGCCATTACATCACTTCATAGTGGCTAAACTCAGATCTGACATAAGTGTAATTTCATATATCCTTTACCTATGGATTTCATTTGAAGGTCAATTGCAGAATGACCAACATAATGATGTTTTATCCACATAATATGTATCTTGCAGGATATAAACCACTTTATGTAGTTATAAGTACAAATGTTGAGGATTAAATAGAGTTCAGACAGCAAATGCCAAATTTTAAATGAACAAGTGCAATAAATAAAACAAAATTATTACTGTGCTTTTTATGTGAGTCCTTGAGTTGAAACTCATTTCGTATACTAAGCAGTGAGAGTAAAAATAACAGCCATTTTCTTGTACTTCAGTTTCACAAACCAATAATTCATAAAATCATTTCTTGTCTTATCTGATGCTCGGCAGATCAATCTGCAACAGACAGACTCATTCTGAACCATGGCACAAGAAAAAACCTCCTGCATTTATATTGACTTTTTTCCAATCCTCAGCATTTTACGATGAGCGAACCACTGTAAAAAGTACAGTCACTGTTGTAATGGAGAGAGCCCTTAGGTTAATGACTTACCAGCATTCCTGTTTTTGAGTCAGAATGAAACCAACAATGAGCCACATTGCAGACACTCTCAATAAGATGAGAACAGAGTTTCAGTATTATTTTAAATGTATCCATGATCATCAGAAGGCACCTGAATTTTATCTGCCAGGTGATTTCCTTTTCTACTCGCCTATTCACATCCACTTGAAAGTTATTACCTATTATGATTCTTCACTCTGTTTATCACACTGGGTGATGTGTGTGTGTGTGTGTGTGTGTGTGTGTGTGTGTGTGTGTGTGTGTGTGTGTGTGTGTGTGTGTGTGTGTGTGTGTGTGTGTGTGTGTGTGTGTGTGTGTGTGTTTTTGCAGTCACACGTGCCCCCTGTATGTCAACTTCAGTACATATTCATGCTTGTCTGTTCTGTCTTGAGAAAACAATGGCCTCAAAAGAAATATACCCAGTGCAGGGATTCTGATTCCAGCCTCACATATAACTGTGAGTTTCAGACCTCTTCAATATGTGTTGATACTGAATTTTCCTGAACCAAATGTAAATATGATTATAGTTGATCACTATAACTAAACACAGTGATGTCACTGATTTAATCTTCCATCACTCTTGAGTCTATGTGAGAAATTTTGCCTTCCTTACCTACACAAATTGCATTTGGAAATCCTCATCCTTTAACTAAAATTAATAATGTCCTTCTGGAAATTGACACAATTTTCAAATGAAATTTATTTGATCAAATGCTATGATCCATATCAAATCCAAATAAAAACACTTTGGCATGGACTAGATGGGCCCTGTGTCTGTGCTGTACCTTTGAATGATTTAAAGTAAGACTGTTTGCATACCTGTTAAGAAAACAGTCAGTGGACTGACCATTGATTGACCAAAGGTATATTTTGTTTGAATTCATCATATAAGGTTAAATCATGCTGCTGGTCTTCTCTGTGAAAAAATGTTTTCCTTTCATGAGGATTGTTGGCTATATTGCAGTTAATTACATTGAAGAACTGAATGACTTAAAGGAGAAAACTTATGTCTAGAAGGTACTGGAGCCTCAGGACCCACACTACCAGCTTCAGGAACAATTATTAACCCTCAACTATTAGACTCTTGAAACAAAGGGGTAACTTCACTCACCCCAACACTGAACTGCTCCCACAACCTATGGACTCTCTTTCAAGTTTCTTCATTTCATGTTCTTATTTATTGCTTATTTATTTTTATTATTTTTTTCCTGTTTTGTATTTGCACAGTTTGTTATCTTTTGCACATTGGTGTTTGCCCATCCATTTGGGTGTGGTCTCTCACTCATTTTATTATATTCCTTGGACTGACTGTGAATGCAGCAAGAAAACAAATCTCAGGGTTGTACACAGTGACACTTATGTACTTTGATAATAAATTCACTTTGAACTTTGAGACGTCTCAGGAATGGCTGGCAGATGCAGTGAGGAAGAGAAGCTTTGGAGCATATCTGAAGGAACTAATAATCAGCTCCTCACTCACCTTGAGTTGTCTTGTGAAACCAACACTATGAAAAACCTTGAACTAAATACTAAAATAAATTAAGTCCCAAACAGCATAGCAACTTCCAGTGAGATACTGAGAAAACCTTCTTTACACAATTGAAACAATCTCAACTGATTAAAAAAATCTTGGCCATCAGGTATAGTTGAATCTAGAAATTGTCATTTATTCTCCTGTACCCCAGTAAACTAAAAATTGACTCTGTCAGAAACTACCAGTTTCTTCTATGTTGCCACAATAAGAACCCCAATGAGAACAATGGAAAAAGACAAGACATTATCCTGGATGTATATCAGGGCTCACTATCAATACATGTTGAAACTGATGGCACATTTTGTTTCCAAATCCTCAGTTAAATGCAGAATCCCAAAACTGTTGTCATTACAACTATTGCTGACAAATTGGATTACTCCTGCTTTTATTGTGTTGCATTACATTTAGAGCTCACACCAATTAAGTACCATGCAACGCATCAAGAAATTAGTTAGTAAAACATCAGGTAGGTGTGTTTCAACATAACACGAGCATCTTGCTTCAGAGCAGATAAAGAATGGCTTGGACTTTAAAGACATATTCTTCAATGCAGTCAGAAATCAACATGTTGTGACTACATGGGGAAGAGAAAGCATTCAGTGAGAGGTATAGGGTTTTGTGATTTTCTGAGGGACATAAAGGTTCAGTTTATGAAATGCCTAGTGGGACAAGCCTTGAGCACCAGCTATGGTAATGGGTTCAGAGGACAGAGTTGGCATCAGAAAGTGATCTCACTTGACGAATAATCGAGAATGAACAATCGGAGGTGTGAGTTCATTTTGCAGAACAGCAGCCATAAAACATAATTCAGTTAACATTGTGAAAAATACAGTAAACAAACTGGACATAGTATCAATGTCTTTCAGATTAAGGGTTGCCATAAAATTCTTCTAGTTCAGCACAGGTTTTCAGGGGAAGAAATCTGTAATCCTCAGCAGTTAGGTATTAATGTAACCCAGATGTATAACTGCCTTGCAAAGTGGACAAGTAGGCCATTCAGTTCTATCAACATTGCCATGTTGAATTCAACACCCTTAAGAGGTACAGTAGTAGTCATAATATGATCAAGTTCATCCTGCAGTTTGAGAAGGAAAACCTAAAATCAGATGTATCAGTATTACAGTGGAGAAGACGAATTACAGAGGGATGAAAGAGGAGCCAGCCAAGGTTAATTGGAAGGGGACAATAGCAAGATGATGACTGAACAGCAAGGCCTTCTGTTTCTGGGGAAAATTCTGAAGGTGCAGGAAAGACATGTCCCAAAATGAAGAAGCAGTCTAAAGAGAGAATGAGGCAGCTGTGGCTAACAAGGGAAGTCAAAGACAGCAGAAAAGCAAAAGGAATCATATAATATAGCAAAAAGAAATAGGAAGGTAGAGGATTGGGAAGTGTTTAAAACCAACAGAAGGCAACTGAAAAACCATAAAGAGAGAAAAAATGAAGTAAGAAAGTAAGCTAGCCAATAACATAAAAAAGAATCCAATTTTAGCTATATAAAGTGTAAAAGAAAACTCTATTTTCACCTTTAATATCTATATTTTTCTCTTCCAGGGTTCTTTTGAAGACCCTGACCTGGAGTTAAATTCAGGCTTTGGTTCTTTGCGGCAGTGGGACCCAATTTCGGGTTTCCATGACAGGCCGTTAGTTGACATGCCGAGGATTTACCCTGAGAATCTAGATGGTGTTCGGAAGCCTGAGATCTCAGAGCTCTGGTGACAGGCGGATCGAGGGTTGTTGTCACGGCAGGAAACTCGTGTCATTGGGGAGGCCAGAAAATCTTTCGCTGTGGGCCTGAAGACCCAAGGTCTTTGTGATTTTCGGACACAGAGCTCGAAAAATGTGATGAAATGGACTTTTAACATCATAACCCAGTGGGTTGTTGTTAAGTCTCCCACTCGCTGTGAAAATGAGGGATACCTCCCTCTTCCTTGCCAGGGAGGGGGACAACCTGTGGTTTGTCAAATGTAGGATGAAATGTGAAGCCTTTGGGGTAACTTTGGTCTGTGCCTTTGCTTAGCACGCACTTGGAGTTGGTGATGCGCTTTGATTGCTGGTGGGGGGAGGGGGCATTGTTGCTCGGTGCCACTTACACGCAGGATGGGGGAACAGGAGGAGACTTTGGGATTCTCACGTTTAACCGTCATTCATTCTTTGGGGCACTTCTCTGTTTTCATAGATGTTTGCGAAGAAAAAGCATTTTGGGATGTATATTATATACATTTCTCTGACATTAAATATGACCTTTGAACCTTTGAAAAGAGAGCTGAGAGTGAATATCAGTCTGCTGGAAAATGACCACTGGAGAGGTAGTAATGGGGGACAAAGTAGTGGCGGATGAACTTAGTAAGTATTTTGCATCACTCTTCACTAGTAGAATGCCATAGATGAGAGAGTGCCAGAGTGAGTGTCATTGTTAAGAAGAAGGTGCTTGGGGAGCTGAAAGGTGTGAAGGTAGACTTTGTAGATATTTTATTTCATTTTTACCAACAGAGCCACCACACTCCCTCTGCCTACCTGACTGTCCTTTAGATATGATATGTATACTGTAAGTCATGCCCCAGGTTTCTGAAAGAGGTAACTGGAGAGATTGCGGAGGCATTAGTCATAATCTTTCAAGAATCAATGGATTTCTGAGGATTGGTAAATTGTTAATTTCACTCCCCTCTTTAAGATGCGATGGAGGCAGAAGAAAAGAAATCTTAGGCTTGTTAGCCTGATTTCAGTGGCAGGGAAAGATGTTGGAGTCTATTATTATTAAGGTAAAGGTTTTGGGCTACTTGGAGGCACATAATAAAATATGTTGAAGTCAGCATTGTTCTCTAAAGGGGAAATTTTGCCTGACAAATCTGTTGGAATTCTTTGAGGAAATAACAAGCAGGACAGACAAAGAGAGCTAGTGGATGTTGTTTATTTGGATTTTCAGAAGGCCTTTGACAAGGTGCTGCTCACACTGCTGCTTAACAAGATAAGAGCCCATTGTATTACAGGAAAGGTGCTAGCATAGATAGAAGATCGGCTGACTGGCAGGGGACTGTGAGTGGATATAAAGGGGCCTTTTCTGTTTGGCTGCTGGTGACTAGTGATGTGCCACAGGGGTCATTGTTGGGATTATTCTTTTCATGTTATATGTCAATAATATAAATGACAGAATTGATGGCTTTGTGGCTATGTTTGTGGGTGGAGATAGGTGCACCAAGATAGGTGGACAGGCAGGTCATGTAGAGAGAGCAGGAGGACTTAAACCGATTGAGGGAATCGGCAAAGAAGTGGCAGATGGAATACAATGTAGGGAAATGCATGGTCATGTACTTTGGTAGAAGGAATAAAGGCTTGGATGATTTTCTAAATGGTGAGAAAATTCAAAATTTAGTGGTGCAAACAATCTTGGGAGACCCTGAGTAGGATTCTGTGAAGGTTGACTTGCAGGTTCAGTTGATGGTAAAGGTGGCAAATGCAATGCCAGCATTCATTTTGAGAGGACTAGATTATAAAAAGTTTAAGAATATTAAAAGTCTAAGGAGCTGGTGGTGGACCTGAGGAGGGCTAAGGCACCAGTGACCCCTGTTACCATTCAAGGGGTCAGTGTGGACATGGTGGAGGATTACAAATACCTGGGGATACGAATTGACAAATATGAATTGGTCTGGTTAAAGAACACTGAGGCTGTCTACAAGAAGGGTCAGAGCCGTCTCTACTTCCTGAGGAGACTGAGGTCCTTTAACATCTGCCGGATGATGCTGATGATGTTCTACGAGTCTGTGGTGGCCGGTGCTATCATGTTTGCTGTTTTGTGCTGGGGCAGCAGGCTGAGGGTAGCAGACACCAACAGAATCAATAAACTCATTTGTAAGGCCAGTGATGTTGTGGGGGTGGAACTGGACTCTCTGACGGTGGTGTCTGAAAAGAGGATGCTGCCCAAGTTGCATGCCATCTTGGACAATGACTCCCATCCACTCCATAATGTACTGGTCAGGCACAGGAGTACATTCAGTCAGAGACTCATTCCACCGAGATGCAACACTGAACGTCATAGGAAGTCATTCCTGCCTGTGGCCATCAAACTTTACAACTCCTCCCTCGGAGTGTCAGACACCCTGAGCCAATAGGCTGGTCCTGGACTTATTTCCACTTGGAATAATTTACTTATTATTATTTAATTATTTATGGGTTTATATTGCTATATTTCTACACTATTCTTGGTTGCTGCGACTGTAACAAAACCCAATTTCCCTCGGGATCAATAAAGTATGTCTGTCTGTTTGTCTAAAAGCAAGGATTCAATGCAGAAGATTTTTATAAGACATTTGTCAAACTCCACTTGGAGTATTGTGAGCAGTTCTGGGCCCCTTATCTCTTTGGTATTGGAGGGAGTCCAGATGATCCCAGGAATGAAAGAGTTAACATACTCCAAGCCTGTACTCATTGGAGTTTGGAAGAATGTGGTGGGGTTGATCGGGGTGGTGGGGGGGGGGTGGGACTCTCATTCAAACCTATTGAATATTGAAAAGCTAGATATAGCAGATGTGGAGGGAATGTTTCCTGCAGTACATGCTAGAGAACACAGACTCGGAATAGAGGGACATCTATTTTAGAACAGATACGAGGAGGAGGGATTTCTTTAGCCAGAGAGTGGTAAATCTGTGAAATTCAGCTCCACAGATGACTGTTCAGGCCAAGTGATAATGTATATTTAAGGTGGAGTTTGATCAATTCTTGATTAATCAGGGCGTCAAATATTTCAAGAAGAACGAAGATGAACATGGTGAGAGGGAAAATAGATCAGCCATGATGGAATGGTGAAGTTGACTCTGTGGAACGAATAGCCTCGTTCTGGTCCTATATTTGTTGGTCTTATGGCCTAATTGTGAAGTTGGTACCATAGTTAAATGAGCTGCCCAAGTCCCAAAGAAAACAGCAGCCAGTGGTGAACAAACCAATATGGATGGTGGGATAGACCTACCTGACCACATCCTATTGCAAAAATTTCCTTCCATCACAGCATTGGTGGACTTTGTGAAGTTAAAGCCCGATTACACAAAGTGGACTATGTTGACACCACCAATGGGATGGATTCTGAATAAATTTGGCACCTTGAATCCAAGCACCTGTGACATGTTCTGGTTGATTAATAGAGTCATGGAGCATAGAAACAGGCATGCATCTGAAACAGCAAAAGCAGCATGTGACAGACAGAGGTGACAGATCTTGCAACCAAAATATCAGGCAGATCTGGACTGCAGTGCCACATATTGCCATGGCCGATTAACTAACTAGCTGATGGCTGAGGGGAGGTTTCATAGACATTGATGGCGAGGCACAGCAGGAGCATTTGAGACAAAATAAAACCAATTGCAGTAATCAGCCAGTACCATAGAACCACAGAACATTACAGCACAGTAAGTACAGAATGGGCAGTTCACCGCAATACCTTAACACCTCCACGTTCCAAAAAGCCACTTCCAGCTAATCTTATTCACTCTAGTGTTATCAAGATATGACAAAGAGGGATGGATACAGCAAAAAAATGTGGGATCAGACAGCTCTCCAGCTGTTGTACTGTCAGTCTGAATCTGCAATTTTCTTTCTAATTCACACACAATCCAGACATAGAAATATATAGCTGTTCTTTCATAATCCTTTGTATAAGTCCTCGAACTACCTACCAAACAGCATTGTGGGAATATCTACACTAGAAGGAGAGGGTGTCATATAGCTAATGATCTGACAAAAAAATCAGATCATTACTATCTCCTCAAGTTCTATTAGCTGCAAGCCTTGACAACGATGTCAAAAAAATGAATAATGGGTCATTAAAGAAGTTTGAGATGTCTCTAAAGGGACTGAAAGTTAATAAATCCCCTTAACATTATGATTTTTTCCTGGAATTTAGAAGGAATTAAGTTACAAGATTACAGAATAATGGATAGACTAGACATCATTTCCCAAATTCCATTCATTCTAAAAGTAGCCCACAGATTGAAGGTGCAAATCTTATTTTACTAATTAACAAAGGAAGAGAGAAAACAAGGAAATGTAAACCAAATTGACTCAGAATCAGAACCAGGTTTATTATCACCGACAGATGTTGTAAAATTTATCATTTTGTGCTAAGAGCACAATGCAATACATTAAAAATGACCTTAAGTTAAAACAATAAGTAGTGCAGAAAGAGAACAGAAACAGTGGTCATCCTCGTGGGTCTATGAGTTGTTCGGAAATTTGATGGTAAGGGGAAAAAGCTGCTCCTAAAACATTGAGTGTGTGCTCTCTGACTTCTTCTCTTCCTCCCTCCAGCATGTGTCCTGCAGTGAGGATACCCAGACTTCCAAACAACTCACAGCCATTTTATGATGTTAGGATTTGTCACTAGGGAGTAATGCTTGCAATTCCTGCCACAGCTGACGTCATCCATTTCTGTCTCTAACATCCCCCAGAATTGCTTCATCACTCTTACATATGTCATACCTGTGCTCTTCTCATGTTCTGAATCTAGCCCTGTGCAGGCTGTAAACTCCTGATTCATCCATGATGTCTAATTTGGGTACATCCAGTATATTCATCCACTACACATTCATCCACATAGGTCTTGATGAGGTTGGTGATGGATGTGGTACATTCATTCAGAGCCAAAGATGAATCCCTGAATATAAACCATTTCTCTGATTCAAAGCAGTCCAGAAAATGTTCCTCCATGTCCTTGAACTACATTTGCATTCTGAACCACCAGTGCTCTGCTTCTCAAATTCTGACTAACTTAACTGAAAAGCTAAGACAAATCTGCCAAAATTATGGTGTCCAGTTAATAGCAAAATATGAGGGCACAATTAGAAAAAGACAGAGCAAAGTGGCACCTAGAAGTTCTAAAGAACTGTGTTTGGGAGTTGTGTGCTCTACTACCATGCCAAAAGGTATATTTGATGAGATGGAAAGCCATCGAAGACCAGGATAGTAGAACAGAAGAGTGCTTTAAAAAATTGAGAGGACTTCCGGTTAAGATGAAGGTAGGTTAAGTCACTAAAATTATTGCTCCGCTCCATTTCTTATACCTACATTTATTTCTTCCTCTTCCTCCCACTATTGAAGTTGCTGGCTGCACAATGAGTGTATCTAAGCCTATTAAATCGGCAAAAAAAGACACTCCATCGGGAGCAACCTCGAGTGAAATTGTGTTGCTGTTAGAACAAACCCGACAAGATATGTTTTCTCAATTTAGTTCATTGGAACTGAAACTGAATAAAATCAACTCTACACTGGAGAATCACACTCAACGTTTATCACATGTTGAAGAAGTCACAGAGAAACTAGACCGTCATTGTAAAGACCTGGAAAGAGTTTGCTCTACCCTAAAGGAGCATAATAGCAAGTTAACTCTTAAAGTTATGGACCTTGAAAGCAGGAGTAGACGCCAAAATCTTCGAACTCTCGGCTTGCCTGAGACTGTTGAAGAGGGATCTCCTGTCGAATTTCTCTCAAACTTTCTATGTGAGATTTTTAGAAGCGAAATACTTTCCAGTTCTCCAGAGATTGATCGAGCGCACTGTATCTTTACATCTCGTTCAGCGGATAGCCAGAGACCACGTCCAGTGATAAATCGCCTCCATCGTTACCAAATCAAGGACTTACTAATTAAAGAAGCTCGCCGACGTAAAACACTTCCATATAAAGGTCATGCTATCCGTTTAGTAGAGGACTATGCACCTAGAGTTATGAGTCAACGTGCTGAATACAGAGGAGTAATGTAAGTTCTCTACGATCGTGGACTTCATCCGTCTCTCGCCTATCCAGCCCGGCTCCGAATCAAGCTTAGAAACGGCGATTTTAAACGTTTCAATTCAGTTGCAGAGGCGCAGACCTTCATTGATAGCCTATCTGCTACTTTGAGTTCCTCAGATACGATATGATATGATTTTTTTTTCTTTTCAGCCTTTCTTGTTTCTGTTTAGATAATTGTTTTTTTTTCTAATATTCTAATCTTTATCTTTTTCACTATCCGATTAACTCAATATATTTCGATACGATGGATTTCTATTTTTCAGTATGGACATTTTCATTTTCCCTAAATAGAGCTGACTGTGAAACTATGTAATTAGACACCTCTTAAAGATCTTTGGAGACTTTATTTCAAAATGGAGTTGGTGTCGCATTAAAAAATTGATAGCGATTCGTGAAGTGACGACGTCTTTGAATGGTTTTTTGTTTTTCTTTTCAGACATCAGTCTCCAATTTCTAGAAATCTTGATATTTTCTTTTTAAAATTTAAAATGTAGCTGTTGTCACATCTATTTAATTAGTAGCTTAATTATGTTGCATTGTCCTATTGATGTTTTTTTTCCATTTTCTCAATTTTAGTTTCTACCTTACATAATTTTAGTTCTTTAAAGGTGATGATTTTTTTTTCTCTCTGGTTAGATTATTTTAACTTTAAGCAACAGTTGATGCTGTACCTTTAAACTCAGTTTCGGGTTTGGATCAAATTCCTCTCAAATTGATTTTTCTTTGGTGTTTTTTTTCATGTGTTTCAAGATGCTATTTGCGTTTATTTTTCTTATTTTTATGATTCGGTTGGATTACTTACTTTGATGTTACAGTTTTTTTTCTGTATAACTGAGTTTATAGATGATTTTTTTTGGTATATCAACTCTAGCGGGAAGGTTAGGACAAAGTTTTTTTTAGACCATTATTATACTTTAAGATTTACAAACTTTGAATGTATTGTTTTTCCTTGTTAAGGTAAATCTTTGTAACTCTTAAAGATTTTTGGTATTTATTTCCATTACTGTATCAACAGTTGGAATGGAGTTAATTAAGATGTTACCTAATTGGAAGCCCAGTAGGGGGTTAGTTTTTCTCGGGGAGAGCTTGCTGCTTTATATTTGCAGCTTTCTTGTTGTAGGTTTAGAGGGTGTGGGTAGGAACTCCATTGCTAATATTATAAATGGAATTTTGACATATTTGTACTATACAGGATGTAATTTCATCCTGTTTTTTTTTCTTCTATACTTTTGCCCCAGAATTACATATAAATTTCAGATATGGTTTAATACCTGCTATCCTTTTTTTTATTATGTTCGATGGTTAGTCCATTGAACTTTGTCAGCTGAAATGCTAAGGGTTTGAATCATCCGGTTAAAAGGGGGAGAGTGTTTGCACATCTTAAGCAGCTTAGAGCAGAGGTAGTCTTTTTACAAGAAACACATATTCGTCATGCAGATAATTCTCATCTTATGGCACAATGGGTAGGACAACACTTTCATTCAGCTTTTCAAGCCAAGGTGAGGGGCATTTCAATTCTTATAAACAAAAATGTTTCTTTTGAGTTTCATAATAAGATATCTGATCCTAATGGTCGTTTTATTATTGTTTCGGGGAAACTTTATAATACACGGGTAGTCTCAGCCAACCTTTATGCTCCTAACTCGGATGATGTAGGGTTTTTTGACCGTTTTTTTCCTTCATTGCCAGAATTAAGTACATACTCTTTTATATTGGGTGGTGACTTTAACTGTTGGCTGGATACAGTTTTGGACAGATCTTCTTCGATCCCTAGACAATTAAGTAAATCTGCTTTATTTATTCAATCTTTTCTTTCGAATTATGGAATATCTGATATTTGGCGTTTCTTTCATCCACATGCTTGGGAGCATGACTTAGGTTTTTCTTTGTCTGACAAGGTTTGGGATTCAATTCTTAAATCCGTCAATTCAATCTCCTTATGTGCTCGTCATTGTCTCCTGCAGTTTAAAGTCATCCACAGGGCTCATATGTCCAAAATCAAATTGGCGAAGTTCTATCCTGATATTAGTCCCTGGTGTGACAAATGCAAAGGAGGTGAGGCCTCACTTTTCCATTTGTATTGGGCCTGTCCTACTCTGGAAAAATTTTGGAAAGATGTTTTTTTAAATTTATCTTCTATATTAAATTGTCATTTGGAACCCAATCCTTTGATCGTTCTTTTTGGTATTCTTCGAGACTCTGACAAGCATTTGACCCCGCTAAACAATGAACATTGTCTTTTGCCTCTCTTCTAGCCAGATGAGCAGTACTCCTTAAATGGAGAGATGTAGTTCCCCCTACCCATACTCAATGGCTTAGTGATATTATGTCTTGTTTAGATCTCAGAAAGATTCATTACTCACTTTCTAATTCGGACATAAAGTTCCATAGGGTGTGGGGATCTTTTCTCAAGTATTTTCATAACTCTCACCTAGGTTGACAGGTGTTTGTTCTTTTTTCCTTGATAATTGGACGCTACATTTCCAGCTTTTTTTTACTTTTGTTTTTATCTGATCAAGTAGCAGGCTGCCTTTTTTTTTATTACAATATATAGTTCTGGGGTAATAAAAGTGTATCTCATATAATGGTTGGCTTGGTGTTGGATAGGTGATGGATTGAGTGCTTTTCTTTCTTTTTCTTTTTTTTTCCTTTTTTTACTATGGGTGACTTGCTCATTTGTTAAGACATGTATTATTGTTATTTTTGTTTATATGGCAATGATCCTTCTATATATATTATTGATTTTCTTTTCTTCATTGTAGTTTGTAGAAAATTATAAATAAAATAATAAAAAATAATTGAGAGAAGAACAAAGTGGGATTGTCGAACACTGCCTATCATGCTCATGTAGACCAAGGTTTGATGAGGCCAACGTCCTTGGCACAGAAGAGAAAGATTAGGAAATCTAGAGGTGGAGCATGTGGGGGACCTAAATGTGTAGAGATAGCTCCAGTCTAGAGAGCTAGAGATTGCTCACATTCCTTAAGAGGGTTTAGCCAAAAAAAAAACAATCATAGCAAGGCCAATCCAGATTAACCAATCAGGAGTAGGAAATTCAGATCCAGCCAATCAAGCCCTGCCTAGAGAGGGCGTATCAGGAGCTGTCTCTAGGGGGATTGTCGTTTGACTAATTTGTGCTTGAGAAAGAGGGTTGGGTTTACTGGTGGAATGTTGTAATCAGTGTAAGTATGTGACTGATATGACCAAAGTATAGTATGGAGAGACTTCTCAAACCCTGTCTATATGCTTAGTGTAGGAGTACAGCCAGGTGATCAGACTTGCCAAAGTGCGGGCATTGGCTAGGTGCTGTTGATCGTGGTGTAACAGTGGTTGAATGTTGAATCCTCTAGTTCAACAGATAGCATGTTGGTGGCTCTTTATCAGACTTCTTCAAGCTGGCCTGGCTGAAGTTGTCCACAATAATCAGCATACACTGTTTCATGACTGCTGATTGGTGTTTTTCAGTTCCAACTTGACATTAGCCAGAGGTGAATGTACACAACAGCTGGGATGACAGCAGAACACTCCCTCCACACATAGAATGGATGACACTTGACAGCTAGATTCTCCAGGTCAGGGGAGCAGGACTGAGACAGAACCATCATGTCTGTGCACCATGATGAGTTAATTATCAAGTAAACACCACTTCTCCCTTTGCCTGATGCTGCCTGACATAAAGCTTGGCATTAATAAAGCTGGAAACTATTTTTAAGCAATTAATAAGACCAGGAATTCAACTTTTATGAAGGGCAATAACCTCAGAACTTTTTTTTTCATTTTGGAAGTTGTAACTAGCAGAATAGATAAAAATAGAGAAGTATGAACCCATCGATGCAGTATCTTTGCACTTTTAGAAGGCCTTGGATGATGTACCTCACAAGAGATTGTTAAACAAACTTAACTGACAAGCTCCTGGACATATTGCTTGATATGGTTACTAATTAATGGGCTGAGAAAGAAAAACAGGGATCATTGAGTTATTTTTTGAGTTGAAAGGTTGATTCAAGTAGGCTGCAATAGGAAATGATGAAGGGATCCAAGCTGTTTGTAATCTATAGCAATTAATTTGAGAAGGGAGTTATGTAATACAAGTTTACAAATAGACTAAACAATATGGGAATATGAGCAGAGAAAAAGATGCAGAGGCTTCTGATGACATGGTTAAGCTAAGAATTTGTACCTGGACATGGCAGTTGGAATATGAAGAAGAAGAATGTCCTTAACTCCTGGTGGAGTCATCGGGGAGCTGTCATGACAAGCTTTTTGCACCGATCTTTTTGGTGATTGTATATCATGTAGCATTTCTGTAGCATTCTCCAGTTTTTTTTTACGAGGTTGAGTTGCTAGCTTGACACTCAACCCAGCAAGGATTCGAACTTGGGACCATTCGCTCTGGAGTCCAGCTCTGATGCCACTAAGCCACCAGCTGGCCTAGATGGAATATAATATGGATCAATGTAAGGATTTGCACTTCAGTGAAAAACTTGAACGATGAGGAATTTTCTAAATAGTGAAAGATTAAATGGTGTGGATGTCAAATGGACCTGGCTGGACTTGTATGTGGATCACTGCAATTTGTAAAGCTAATAGTATGTTGGTTTTTATTGTAACAGGATTTGACTGTAAAAGACTTTAGTTCCAAGTATGTAGTGTGACTGAACCTGGAATATTGTGTACAGTTTTTGAACTACAAAAAGAGATATTTATGTTAGAATTAATGCACCAAAGGGTTTGAGGGTGGTAGATTTAAGGAATAACAAGATATGAAGTAGAACTACCCTGTAATCTCTTAAATTCAGTTAAGTGAGAAGTAATTACTCTGATATTTTTTGAGGGAATTGACCAGGTTAATGCAAATTCCAAGTGTCCATCCACAATGAGACTAAAGGGCAAGTTCATCTTCTAGAAGAGTGAAGGGACCCAACATGAAGCCTGTGAGAAATGTATCCATAATTTGGGGAGTCTAGTCCCAGGAGATGTCTATCAATGACTTCGCATGGCATAAGGGTGTATACTCAGTGTCTTGACAATTCATGTTTTAGTCAGATACTTCCTAAATGTTTAGGAAGTACCTGCCTGCATCTTATGCATTGTGTTCCAGACTGCAACCACCCTTTAGATATTTTTTTTCCCTTTTTGGTCCTAGGGAAATCTTCTTATTATAAACCCATCCACACCTCACATAATGTTGTGTACTTCTATCAGTCAAACACATCAGAATCATATCTTGTTAAGTGAAATAATGTAATTAAAATGGGCTGACTTCAATAGTTTAATATAAATTAAAGCAAACAATATAGTTGAAACAAACCATATTGCTCAGCTTTTAGACATTTTAATTTTGAGTCAATAAGGCAAGGAATCAGCTTTTTCTGACCATTTTAAACAGCTCATTTATATGCATTTTTCATATGCAATTTGTGGCCTTTGACAAGAAAAGTACATTTAACTAAATGTGACCTGACCATGCCAAAACTGATGGACTTTTGGGGAAAAAATACTCATCTTTTTATTCAAAACACGTAGTCTAACCTAAGGGTCCCAAAAGGCATTCTTGCCCTCCCAACAAACTCCGCTCAGGCTGAAGAGTGAACTAACAACTGAGATTAGGCATTCATTGAGTTTATCTCTTGAGTTTTGAAGTCCGATATAAAAATGGACAATTGTAAAGATAACTTATCACAAATGAAATTATCTATGCAATAAATAAATTGCTTACATATACTGCCTTTCACATTCCCAGACCATGGTAAAATATTTTAGAGAGAAGGTTTGCATTAAGAATAGCCACTGCTGTCATGTGGATAAAATTACAGCTAGCTTGTGCTCCATTCATTTCTAAATGTTATTAACTGAGCAATAACAGTATAACTACTATTACTTTTATTGCAAGTTTCATATTCTATTCTTGATTAAATAAATTCAAAATATCACACACAAAATGCTGGAGGAACTCAGCAGGTCAGGTAGCATTTATGGGAAGGAATAAAGAGTTGATGTTTCAGACTGAGACCCTTCATCAGGAATTAAAAGTACAGACTTTAAAATAATGTTTCACTGCCTGCATTTTATTGAGTCTGAAAATTCTGTCAGTTAACTTCCCTAAGAAAATGAGACAAGAATCCAAGCAACAAAACAGTCTCACTTCAACACCCATCACATTACTGCACTTGATTCCAAACCAGAATCAGGTTTAATATCACTGGCATTTGTTGTGAATTTTGTTGTTTTACAGCAGCAGTACACAATAAATTGCAAATAAGAAATATGCGGTGTTTATAAAAAACGAAATTATTTAAGTAGTGCAGAAATAAAGGGAATATGCTGAGGCAGTGTTTATGAGTTCATTGTCCATTCAGAAATCTGATGACGGAGTGGAAGAAGTTGTTCCTGAAACACTGAGTGTGTCTTCAGGCTCCTGTGCCAGCTCCTTGATGGTAGCAATGAGAAGAGGGTATGTCCTGGGTGATGGATGCTGCCTTTTTAGTGTATCACCTTTTTAAGGCACCCTCAATGCTGGGGAGGCTAGTGCCCATGATGAAGCTCGCAGAGTTTCTAACTTTCTCAAAGGTTTCAAAGGTACATTTAATGTCAGAGAAATGTATACAATATACACCCTGAAATTCTTTTTTTTCACAAAAAAAAAGCAAAATCAGAGGAGTACCCCAAAGGATAATGACAGTTAAATGTTCAACCCCAAAGCCCAGCTCCCCCCTCCCATATGTAAGCAGCAAAGCAATGATCCCCCCTCGCCCACCAGCAAAAAATGCATTGGCTCCCCCCACCGAGCACTCAAGCGTGCATCAGTAAAGACACAGACTTGCAGTACCCCAAAACATACCAACATACCACAACATATTCAACATACCACAAGCTCTCTCTCTCTCCCTAATGAAAGAATCCAATCCTGTGCAATGTATTGCATACCCAACAGTGAACCAACTACGTAGAATGTTCTCCATGGTACATCTGTAGAAGTTTGAGACTTTCTTTGGTGATACTAATACTAATTTTCCTCAAACTTCTGATGAAATATAACCATTGTTGAGCCTTCTTTTTAATTGCCTCACTATGTTAGGTTCAGGATAGATCCTTAGCTGGGAACCTCCGACTGCAGCAGTGAAAGTCTGAAGATAGCCTTGAACACTCCTGCCAGTTGTTTGGCACAGGGTTTTCAGAGTCCCACCTGGTACATCATCAGGGTCTGACACCTTGCGAGGGTTCACTCCTTTGAACGATATTCTGATTTTTGCCTCGGAGAGAGAAATCAGTGTCACGAGATGCTGTGCAGGATGCAGTGATCTGTCAGAGCTAATTTGCATCCAATTCCATCTCTAACCTCAAGCGCAATTGTTCTTTCACACTTAAAGTAACCTTCTGTAGGCCATACCTGGACTTCTGTATAGTTCTGGGTTGCCAGTCTTGAATGGAACAGATCTAGCCCTCAGCAGACAATGAATCTCCTGATTCATCCATGGCTTTTGGTTTCTTAGATACTGGGTTTTGAAAGTGCTTTGGGAAACAGGATGTATAAAGCCTCAATACAACTTTGTAGTCATATGCTTGTGTGTTAGGTGTATAATGTTTAAGTTTTTATGATATTTTGTTTGGAATAATGGATGTAAAATCAGTCAGCACATGCAATTCTACAGATGCTAGGAATTTAGAGCAACGCACAGAATGAGGTTAGGTGGCATCTTTGGAAATGAATAAACATTTGGTGTTGTAACGTTCTCCTTCGCGTGTAACTGATAACGTCGAATTCAATGTCGAGATAAACCACAGTCAATGAAACCAGATCGCAGTAAGATTAACCATTTACTGTTCACTCTTCACATTAACATATGGTGAAAACTGTTGATAAAACAATACAAGATTGATACAGTATTTGTTCCTTAATATCACATTTCAATTGTAAATACTTGCAAAGGTGACTATAACTACATTACACTAAGGTGCAGTATACAGGCAGAGTTTACCTGCTCCATTGACTTCTTTAAATACACTTCCATGCAAACTATCCGCAACTCTTTAACTAACGAAAGCATAAACATTATCGACCGTCGTTACTTCTAACAGGATCGGCATTAACATCTTAGTTCAATATATCGATTATCTATTAACACAGCGTTGCTCTCACTGTGATTTCTAATGCCTGCAAAACAACTTCTACTCGGGTCTGCCTCGTGGTGAGCCCCCACCCTCGCGCTAATTTCAAACCGGTACTTTCCCACAAGACGCGGCGAAACCGGATGTGACGTCATCGCATGCCGATATATTTTACATGCAATGAATATACTTTAAACACTTCTAATTCTAACTAGAAAATACTATCGAATGAATTACTAAGCAAAAATATTATAAACTAAATAACTGTCATAAAGACAGCACAGGTGTATTGGCTGAGACCATTTGTCAGGACTGGAAAGGAAGGGGGAAGATGCCAGAATCAGATATAAAATATGTTTTTCTTTTTCCTGTTTATGATTTTGAAATGATTTAAAGACTTTTTTACCCAGTTCTGTTGTAGTTCTGTTTTTATGATCATTGTGAAGTTATTCATTACGAAAATTATGGTGTAAATGAAATTTGGTTTAATGATTCTCTAGCCGATTACTCAATTCTGAGGGGAAATTTCTGTTGTACACAAAGTGAAAATAACACAAAAATTCAGGCAAGGTGTAATTACATTACATTACTTTATTGTCACCAAACAATTGATACTAGAGCGTACAATCATCACAACGATATTTGATTCATTGGAAATAAAAATTTCACCCATTATTTATTGTATTTCTTAAGATGAGTGCAAAGATTGGGATATGTTTTATTATTTGATTGAATTTTCCACATTTGTAATACAGTGGAGGCAGGTTTCATTGTGGCTTCCAAGAGGAAAATGCAAGAAAAATGAGGAAAATGCAGGACTTCCTTCATTTGATGGGGGAAAATTTGCAAGGCTCGGGGAGGGGCCAGAGTGGCGCTCAGGGAGAGGGATCATGCAGAATTGCTTTCTTCTGTTCTGTCGTTGTTCTGTAATTTATGAGTCTACAGATCTACTATGAAGGATACACACAAAACCCCAGAAATCTCTGTTCATCAGGAACTAGAAGATAAGAAGAAACTCAGGAAAAAAATGCAACCACCAGGGCCATGGAACTGACAAACTGCTGGAGAGACAGGCTGATGAATCATTGATTCCTGATGTAACTCATAAGAATTGCAAAACTATGGTCATTCATTGCCTTCATTTCCCAGAACTTCCTACATTTATGGAAGATTGCACTAGATTGGGAAAACAGTAAATGTAGCTCCTTTATTTAAAATTAGGTGTAATGGAAAACATGTAGCCCAGTTAGCTTCTGCATGAAGCTAAATGTTAAAATGAGAAAACGTTAAAATCTGAATTAAGCTATCATTGCAGGTAATCAGAAAATAGAAAGGTAAAGTCAACATGGTTTTGTGAAAGGAACTGTAATTTTACAACTAAATAAATTGACCTTTTTTTGAGTTTTGATGAATGTGAGCAGGTGAACATGCTATGCTTAGATTTTGTTAAATCAAATGTTTTTGTGGAAATTGTGCTGTATGTTTATGGCATTGGAAGTGATGTAAATGGATGCAAGATTTTCTGGCTACCAGGAAACAGTAGGGATGAATTGCTGTTTTTCCAATTGGCAAATTGTAACAAATGGTGCACAATGGGGATTGATGTTTGGACATTTTTCTTCTATCAACTGCAGGGTTCTACCAACTTTCATTTCAGGGAAAGTACAATTCTGAGTTTCCTGAATAAAGTTGTATGCTACCAGCCATACAACCCGGTCAAATGTGATTCAGACCCTGGATAAAGGGAGTTGGATCTTGAATGTTTGATTGCCAAGTGGGAGAGGAGTGAGGCAAGTTGACAAAGGGTTTCTTCAGTAGTCATTCTGTTCTGAGAAATTGAGAGTAAAATGTAATTTAAATTGATTTTGTTATTTGATACTTCATGGTTGCTAATTTCCTTTTTTATATTCTTGTTAATAAAGTTGAGAAATTAAACTTTGTTACATCATAAGAAATGATTTAATTTTGCACACAAGAGGAATTCAATCGCCTGGCAATGAGATGGTTGTATGCATTATAAAATGTCCACAGATAAATTCTCCTTTATCATTCTTTCTGGTATGATTAAATGCAGCAGCAGTTATATATTTTTCAAGGTTATTTTCTGAAGTTGTTCACCTGTCCCTTTAAACAGTTGCAGAAAATGAAATGTGGTAGCTTTATAGGATAGCTTTCTGAGAGCAAGGCAGATTCTCCACAGAAGACGTAAATCATGCCTGGAGTTTGACTTGAATGTTTAATTATCACCAATCCAGCTGGGCAGGGCATGCCTACGTCCAGAAGTGATAACATTCTGAGTGTTCCCTGAAAGTTCAATGTTCAATGTAAATTCATGATCTAAGTACCTATTTAAATTACCCTGAGATTCATTTTCAAGCGGGCTTTCACAGTAAGTACTAAGAGTCACAATAGAATCAATGAAAAACTAAGGCACAAAGACAGGCAAACAGCCTCATTGAAATCAAAAGTCTAAGTGTGACTTTGCTGTTTGTGGGACTACATTTCATATGGCTTGCGGTTGGAGCTTAGTTTCTTAGAGCATTGACAAAATTCCAGAAGATTGCTTGTGAGGCACTTCAGTGTATCTTGAATATGCAAAAAGAGTAATTGAAGTACAGTATAGTTGTTATCCTATTTCGGCTACATTCACTCTAGACCGGATAATTTTGAAAACACCAGTTTTGCTTAAAAACGATAGGCGCCACTCTATGCGTTTTTGAAAATATCTCTATCCACACTGAAACGGAGATTTTGGCGAATTTCCTCCTGCTGTGCATGTGCAGGACACACCTACCAAAAACAAGTGACACGTTGGTGTTGAATCTCACCATAAAAATGCGCGTTTGTGTAGTTACAGACTAGAAAAACTTAAAACGATGGACAGCTGTTGGGTCTCGCGCAGGAGAACTTAAAACTAAAAAAAAACAAATACTGGAGCGTACGGCGGCAACCGCCAGGGAGCTCACGGACAGATTGACACAATTGACAACAAACATTGAAAAACTGACTAACTGTTGCATTAATAAAGCATCTTGTTAAATGTATAAAACATGTCTTCATCAGTGTTATCTTGTATTTCCATAAAATGTTACATTAGGCTGTTATACATCTGTTGTCAGAGAAGTACTTGCATAAATAGGTAAACCACCTTCATATGAGCAAGGACAGAAAACAGGGCAAAGTGAGTACAGTATACTTATTTATTCAGTAAGTTATGGGTCAAAGTATTTGGTGAGTACATTTCTAACTCTTCTGGCTTCAATCTCATTGCCTTCTGTTCTGAAATTGTTAGGTTGCGTTCAAGAAAACAATGAAATAGCGCGCTGCCGTCTGACAGCGTTTTCAAAAATCTCCGGTTACCCCGTCCACACTGATCTGCCCGAGCAGCATTTTCAAAAATATCCACCTTGGAAAGCGTTTTTGAAAAGCTCCAGTTTCAGGAGATGAAAACACCGTTCTAGTGTGGATGGAGGGTAAAAACAAAGTGAAAAAGCTTCGGTTATGGATTTATCCAGCGTAGTGTGGATGTAGCCTTACAATGCACCCCACCTGAAATTGCATTACTCCAACAACCTCTTCCACAGTTCCTGTAGGGTGCAAATTGATTATTTCACTGAGCACTTTTCAGCTCTGGAGTTGGAATGGAGTTGGAAGTAGTGGTATTTCAAACTTTGTGCTTTTTAAAGTAAATTTTAAACAATCGTTTGACTGCCTTATTTGGTATTGTTGGAGGAAATGATATTATTTTGCAGACACACCATTTGCATATTTTGACCTTTATTTCTCTTATAGCCAGGAGGGCATTGTATATTTTTATATTCTCTTTTTTATTTTCCAATATTTTTATTAGTTTCTACATAGAAGAATATACAAGAAAGTGTATATAAAAGGTCAAAAAAGATTTTAAAACTACCAATTACATTATATCTGTTCATAATAACAATCTCATCCTGTATTCATGTAAGTTAATCAATAGTTATATTGAAATATACTCATTTATTACAAAAAAGAATCTAACCCCTACCAAGACCGAAGCTGTTTATTAAGGAGAAAAGGTAAAATACATTCTCATATAATAAAAATTAATAACAGCCAACATCTGATTCTAAACAATGAATTGAAAGTTTTGAAAATAATTCAGGAAAGGTCCCCACAAAGTTTTGACGAGATTCAGAAGTTGAACAACAAATCTTCTCTAAATCTAAACATGACATAATGTTGCATAACCATTGAGCATGAGTAGAAGGTAAAACATCTCTCATTCTCTTATTTTGTTATATTTAAATTTGTCATGTTGGCCAAGATGCTTTTTAAAATCAAAGTTCCATTTTCTTGCATCTATTTTTGCAAACAATTGACAATATTATTCATCTGAACAACTGTTCGGGATCCTTTGGAACTTTTCAAGGAAAAATGCTTTAATCAATGCTTTAGAATATATTTCTATTGATGGATTTCAAAATCCATTAGTGGTTCAATGTCTTCTATGTAAATTAGTTTTGTCTGCAATAGCCAGTTTTTGAGGGTTGCTATCAGAAAACAGATGAGAAATTCTGATGTCCATGAGAAATGCTTTGGTCATTGATCGCCTTCACGGAGAACTCAGGACCCAGTAAAGCACTTCACATCCTTTCTGAAGAATTTTATGTCTTTATTCTGTTCTATCATGCTGAACAATAATACATGACAAAACACACATATGTAGTTCCAAAATAGCCACTTTGTTTTAAGCAAATATGGACATCCTAATTGATTTTTCCAAGCTAGAATTATCCAGGCAATGCTCAGTGTTTAGAGTTGCACAAGGATAAGCCAGTAATTGGAAGTTATCCAAGTCCTATGCCACTTACAGAAGCAGTATCTAGTGTTATGCCCGCAGCCCCCTCCTTTGTGAGAATTGTAAGAGCACTAGTTGAGGGGGGGGGGGTCAGTAGACCCAGGAAATGGGAGAGAGAGACGTGCCGAATACCTCGTTCCCCAGTGATGCAAAATAACGTGACATTGACCATTGTCTCCTGGAGACCATGTTTGTGGATTGGGGACTATGCTACGTGCAAGCCCTCGGGCAAAGTGGGCTGGTTGAGAGAGAGGTTGCATCATCCCAACCTGATTGACATCTGAGACCGCGTGAGGAAGTATAAAAGAGGGTCTGGGAGGAACAACCCCTTTAGACGCACCAGAAGAAACGCTAACGATCCCGTAGTAGCAGGAAGTCATTTGAAGGAAGCCACGTGCGTTGGATTCTGTGGCTGGAATCCATGGCTGGAATCACTGAAAACCGCTTTTAGCTAACAACGGGGAAGCCCGCTCCCCTGATTCAACGGATTTGCTTCATAAAAGACCCGGGCAAGTTTCTTTTCTCACCAATCTCTCTCTCTCTCCAACAAGTGAAACCCCCCCCAAAAGGCTGAAGCCTGCAGGAATTGAGTGACTTTTATATTTCCATCGGACAATATACTATCCCCTAGATAAACGATCGAGCTGTTTCTTATTGATGGTTATTATTAGACCCGCACTTTTAGATTGAGTAGTGACGACGTATATTATCTGAATGTTTGTATTAATCTTATTTTTGTGCCCCTTCATAAATAAAGACTTTTAAAAATGGTACCATCAGTCTTCAATGGAGCTCTCTATCCTTGCTGGTAAGTGACCCAGTTATGGGATTTGGAGTATATTAGAGCCAACAGCCATGTGAGGCCAGGCAGCATACTTGTACTTCTGAGCCATTACTCCGCTTCAATTGCTAAGTCACAAAAATGATTTTGGAAATGAAAGTCTTTGTTCAAAGATGAATTCTTACATAATTCATTCTTAAATGTCTTGAAACATTTAATCAAAAATATCAACACCACATAGACCTTGAGGACTGCTCCACTGCTCAACAAGATCATATCAGATCTGCTGCTCAACATCTAGGTATTTATTACCTTGGTCAGAAAATTGCAACATTTTGCTTCTCTTTTTGTAAAGTCTTATTTACACTCAATAAGCTACCTCTAATATTTAAAATATGTCCATTCTCCATTTCAGCACCAGAAGAAATACTTCCTCCAGTTCTTCCCTCTCAAATCTTTTTAATATTTCAACAATATCAGTCAGATCATCTCTAGTCTTCTCTGCTTAATGGAATATAGAAGCAATGAACTCAATTTAAGTACTTTTCATTATATAATATCGCCCATCCTTTGCTCCATGTCAACATACTGCCAGTTTACTTTAAGGCAAAAACTTTCTTACTGTAATTACTTATTTTTATCGATTTAGTGATACAGCAGAGTAGACCCTTCCAGCCCTAAGACCCATACCACTACAGCAACCCAACCCCCACAACCTTGCAGAAACCCTAGCCAAATCACAGGACAATTTCCAATGACCAATTAGCCTACCCAGTAAGTTTTTGCACTGTGGGAGGAAACCAGATCACCCAGGAAAACCTACACATTCGACAGGTTGGATGTACAGAGCCTCCTGCAGAAGGACACTGGAATCAAACTCACTCCAGAATGCCCCGAATGCATGGCTACTGGAACAGACACGCCATGAGTCATCCTATCACAGTTAAACAAAAAGCTGGTGGATTCTATTAAAAGCCAGTCCAAATCTTTTCATATCTTGGACTGAAAAACCTTTGGAAAAGGAGGTGAAGTATTTTAATCTGAAAAGCATACTAATGCAAAGGATAGTCAAACTCCCCAACCCCTGGCTGAACTCCAACTGGATTGAGGTTAATTCATGTGACCATTTCATCTCTCAGCAAAGGACAGACAGTGCTTCGTTTTGTTTTGGTGAAGCCTGTAATCAATATCTGCTAGACTTAAAGCTAAATTCCTTCACAAGAGGTCATAGACTCCTTCCTACTATTCTTATACTCCTCTCAGTTCACTCATGTATGTAGGAACACAAAAGACCTTTTATCATTTCTTACATTCAGGCCTTTTCACTATAGATTTATTGAAGTCTCCCTCTGTGGCTGAAGAGACATTAACTGCAATCATCTAGAACATGGCTTGCAAATAGCAGCTACTAAATACGAGAGTTGAAATTCTATTGTTCATGTGCTGTGCAATGGATTATTTACAGTAACCTAAAGAGCAAATGCCATTAGGAACTTTTGTACCTCATGCATCCTTCTCTGTTATCCTGAATGCAGAAGTTAGCGTATCTGCCAGAGAGAGTTCACAGCATGTGCGTAGAAAGCCAGCACAGAATAAATTTACCTTCACTAATCTATTTGTTGGACATACATTCTTGATGGAAGTGGTAGGAGTCACTACAATTTAGTCCTGGTGGAAACAAAGCATTGTCATTACTTTGCAGCTGCCTTGCATCAAGTGTGATGTTAAATTAGATAGATTCAGACAGATCCAGTACCTGGAGTTGAGGAGGCCTTGTGAAGATCCAGCTGCATTCTATGATTGGTAATGTCCCCCATCAGCTCCAGCTTCCCAAGCAATCCAGATCCCTTACTATTTGAGTACAGCAAAATATGTCTATGGACGACACCATCTCCCATGTACTAAGTTCATCGCTGAATCACCTGGACAATAAGAATCCACACCGGGATGTTATTCATTGACTACAACACCATAATGCCAAATAAGGTCATTGCTAAATTCCTGAACACTAGCCTTGGGTCTGCCATCTGACACTAACTTGTAGATCTTTTGACTGGCTGACTTCAATTGGTTAGAATTAGTTGTAACATTTTATCCACCCTAACGCTCACCACAACTGCTCCTTAAGGTTATGTTCTCAATCCCCTGCTCTACTCCCTTTATATCACAGTGCCAACTTGGTCTTTAACTTCACTGGTGATACCATTGTTATTGACTGGACTGGCTACACTATGAGACAGAGTGCAGGAAAGAAATTGCGAACTTTCTATCCTGGTGTCAGAATAACAGCCTGGCCAGACAAATCAGCTGCAGTGCTGACCATGCAAGGTGAGCACAAACCTGTTGCAGTGGAGTGATGGTCAACAAGTTCTATGGTATCCAATATCACCAACAACACTTCTGGTTTTTTCACACTGACGTGATGATCAAGAAAATACTTAGCATCACACACGAAATGCTGGTGGAACACAGCAGGCCAGGCAGCATCTATAGGAAGAAGCACTGTCAACGTTTGGGGCGGAGACCCTTCATTAGGACTAACTGAAAGGAAAGATAGTAAGAGATTTGAAAGTAGTGGGGGGAGGGGGAGATCTGAAATGATAGGAGAAGACTGGAGGGGGTGGAGTGAAGCTAAGAGCCAGAAAGATGATTGACAAAAGGGATACAGAGCTGGAGAAGGGAAAGGATCCTGGGATGGGAAGCCTAGGGAGAAAGAAAGGGGGAGGGGAGCACCAGAGGGAGGTGGAGAACAGGCAGAGTGATGGGCAGAGACAGAAAAAGAAAAGAGGAGGGGGGAGAAAAACTAAATGTATCAGGGATGGGGTAAGAAGTGGAGGAGAGGCATTAACAGAAGCTAGAGAAGTCAATGTTCATGCCATCAGGTTGGAGGCTACCCAGACAGTATATAAGGTATTGTTCCTCCAACCTGAGTGTGGCTTCACCTTGACAGTAGAGGAGGCCATGGATAGACATGGATAAAATACTTAGCATATTGATTTTCATAGACATCCGGAAAGATTCTGCAGGTCCACAGGGATTCCCTCAAATCTCTCCAGATGCTGCTTAGAGAGTATCCTGATATGTTGCACTTCACTCTGGTATGGCAGCTGCTCTGATTTTGATCAGCAGAAACTGCAGAGAGTGATAAACAGCCCAGTTCATCACAGGCTCCTCTTTCTTCTGTCCAGTAGAGTCCAACAACATGGTGCATTGTTTCAGGAAGACTCAGAGTATCATCAAAGATGCCTACCATTCTGTAAACTCTTTTTTCTTTCTTTAACCTTCTAGGAGAAAATTGTTGCACAAAGCAACTGAGGAGAACCCAAGTGCAGGACACCAGCACATCGACTGAGTTGGGGATGCTGGCATAGGCGTGAACATAGAACAGCAGACCAGAGGAATCTCGACAAGGAGACAGGATTTACAACGACTATCTTGAAACTGGAGCTGAATTTCGAACTAATGGTTCTAATCGGACAAGGGAATGAACTATCACATGAGAATAGACCAACAAGCTGGCAACCTGTGATAGTGATGCCATCGTACTTATTTCACAGTCTCTGATGAAAACCAGGTGTACTGTGATTAAGTAAACTAACAGCAATTGGAAACCTAATGACTGAAATTAGGGCATAATCAGTGAGAAAGAAGCACTGAAGGGGAACAGCCAACTGGAACCATGACAGTACTACTCTGTCAATGGGAGTCTCCAGGCGACCTCCCAGGCTTGTCTGGATGGTCCCGATGGAAATCTAAAATGAGAGAAGGATCCAGGAAGAAAGAAAAGGGAACCCAGGAACATTCTTCCGGGCTGTACCCATCCCAGTCAACTGGGTACTGGAGACCCCTGCTCCGCTGGCGGGCAGCCAATAACCGCCAGATGGTGTACGCCGCATGGTCGTTGATGATCCGGGGGGGTGGAAGGGGTTCGGTCAGAGGGCACAAGGGGCTGACAGAAACTGGTCTTAACTGGGAGACGTGAAATGTAGGATGGATCTGCATAGGCATAGGTACTTTGAGCCGGATTGCCGTGGGATTGATAGTGCTCTCAATCTCGAAGGGTCCCAGGAAGCGAGGGGGGTTGGTAAGCTTCTTGGGCTTGTTCTTGAGAGGAATATCTCTAGACAAGAGCCACACCATCTGCCCAGGTCAATACACAGTAGCAGGGGTACGATGGCGGTCGGCAATTTTTCTGTTACGGTTGGCTGAGCGAAGCAGGACCGCGTGTGTGTCTTCCTAGATTTTTTGGCACCTTTGTGGGCCTGGACTGATGGCACCGCAATCTCCTCTTCTTGGGCAGGAAACAGTGGGGTTGATACCCAACAGAGCATTCTAAAGGAGATTTTCCATTAGCGGTGCTGACCAGCAAGTTGGGGTCATATTCTACCCATGCGAGATGGTTGCTCCAGGTAGACGGGTTATTGGCTGTTATATAATGTAATGCCACCTCCAACTCCTGGTTGACCCGCTCCGTCTGCCCGTTCATCTGTGGGTGAAACCCAGATGACAGGCTAACTGAGGCACCAAGGGCTCAAGAAAAGGATCTTCACACTTGCTACATGAATTGAGGTCCCCGGTTGGAGACAATATCCAAAGGGATTCCGTGAAGTTGGAAAACGTGGGTGACGAGAAGGTCTGCGGTCTCCTGCGCAGAAGGTAGTTTAGGGAGGGCTACAAAATGCACCGATTTGGAGAAACAGTCCATCTTAGTGAGTAAGGCGGTGTTTCCATGTGAAGGGGGTAGACTGGTGATGAAATCTAGTGATGTGGGTCCAGGGACAGGTAGGGGATGAAGTAATCTCACAGGTGGCCAATGGGAGGCTTTTCCACGGGCGCAGACGGAACTTGCAGAGACATAGAAATGAGTATCAGCGTCCATGGAGGGCCAGCAGAAATGTATCCTCAGCAGGATCAGAGTCTGATCAATTCCGGGATGGCAGGTGAAACGAGAACTGTGCCCCCTCTGGAGAACCTCTGATCAAACAGAACCAGGTACAAAGAGGCAATTGGGAGGTCCGATGCCTGGGTCTGGTTGAGTCTGTTGGGCCTCTTTGACTCTGGACTCAATCTCCCAGGTGAGGGCAGCCACTACACAGGATGGTGGAAGGATGGTCTCGGGGTTGGGAAGATCCTCCTTGGAAACATATTGACGAGAAAGAGCATCAGGCTTCCCGTTCTTGGACCCCGGATGATAGGTGAGGGTATGCCTGAACTGGCCAAAAAATAATGCCCAACGGGCCTGGCGGGAATTCAGGCATTTGGCGGTCTGAATATATTCAAGATTCTTGTGGTCTGTCCAGACGATGAACGGGTGTTCCGTCCCCTCCAATCAATGCCTCCACTCTTCCAACATCAGTTTGACTGCCAGTAGCTCTCGGTTCCCCATGTCGTAATTTCGTTCAATGGGAGACAGTCAGCGAGAGAAGAAGGCACAGGGATGTAGTTTCTGATCCGGGCCCGAATGTTAGGACAGTACCACTTCCACCCCGGAGTCAGAGGCGTCAACCTCCACAATGAACTGACGGGAGGGGTCCAGTTGAATCAGAACGGGGGCAGATGTGAAACGCCTCTTCAGTTTGGCGAATGCTGAGTCCACCTCAGAGTTCCAAAGGAAAGGTGTGGCAGGTGAGGTAAGTCGGGTAAGGGGAGCCACCACCTGACTGTAGTTTCTGATGAACCGGCGATAGACGCTCGCAAACCCCAGGAACCGTTGGAGTTGCTTGCGGTCTGTGGATTTGGGCCACTCCGCCACAGCCCGGATCTCCTCGGGATCAGCTCTCACCTGTCCCCTCTTGATGATATAACCTAGGAAGCTGACCGAAGGGACGTGGAATTCACATTTCTCCTCCTTTACAAATAATTTCTTCTCCCCCAGCCTCTGCAGACTTGACGGACATGGTGCATGTGTTGCTGGGGACTGCTGGAAAAGATCAGGATGTCATCCAGGTAGACAAACACAAAGCAGTTAATAGAGTCTCTTAGTACATCGTTAATCAAGGCTTGAAAGACTGCGAGGCATTGGTGAGGCCAAAAGGCATGACCAAGTACTCAAAGTGGCCTAAACGGGTATTGAATGCCATCTTCCGCTCGTCCCCCTCCCTTAACCGGACCAAATGGTAGGCGCTTTGTAGGTCCAACTTTGAGAAGATGGTGGCTCTGTGAAGGGGTTCGAACACGGAACATATAAGAGGCAGTGGGTACTTGTTTTTTATGATTATATGACTTAGGCCTCAGTAGTTGATGCAGGGACAGAAGGAGTCATCCTTCTTCCCCACAAAGAAGAATCCTGCACCAATTGGGGAGGATGAGGGTCGGATAATGCCCGCTGTGAATGATTCACTGATGTAACCCTCCATTGCTTCCCTCTCTGGCCGGGACAAGTTATACAGCCGACTGGTGAGTAGGGGAGCTCCGGGGAGAAGGTCGATAGCACAATTGTATGGTCGGTGTGGAGGCAGGGAAAGGGCATGTTGTTTACTAAACACTTGTCCCAGGTCGTGGTACTCCACTGGAACCCAGGACAAGTCGGGGGGGGGGGTTCAACGGCAGATGAGGTCGATGTGGTTCTTACAGGGGAAAGGGCCAACTGTAGATAAATGGAGTGACAAAACGGACTCCAGCTGGCTATCTTCCCGATGGACCAATCAACGTAAGGATTATGGCGGCTTAACCTGGGGTACCCAAGAACTATAGGAGCTTGAGGAGAGGAAATTAGGTTAAATTGTACCTGCTCCCGATGGTTCCCAGAGAGAACCAAACACAGTGCTGGTGTATGGTCAGTGACTCGGGCCTGTGCCTTCCGTCCTGTGCCCGGGCTTCCAAAGGGGTACTCAACACCTCCCAAGGAATTCTGGCCTGGGAAGCTAGGTTTTCATCCAACAGATTCCCCTCAGCACCGGAGTCTATCAAGGCAGACAGGACAGGTACTGTTGGTTGTAGCTTACAGTAGCTTGGATCTGCATCCAGGTTTGGGGAACAGAAGGGAATGTTGTCTGACTCACCAGGGTACCCTTTCTACTGGTGAGCCCTCCCTTTAGGTCGAAGGGAACAGGTAACACAAAAATGACCAGACTGACCGCAATAGAAACAATCCCCGGCACTGAATCTCCAGAGTCGCTCTGTGGGAGAAAGTCGGCTCTGTCCCAGCTGCATTGGTTCCTCTCCCAGGGTGGTGGAAACGGCCCCACCGGGTGCTATTCTCAGAACGGGAGGAGGAGAGAGGTTTGGGCTGGGAGTAGGTGGTAAAGCATGCTGTGGGGTGGCCAAAGGAGTAGGACAACTGGTTCTCTCTGACATTTTTGTAGTTGGTTGTCCAGCCTGGTGACTAAGGAGATCACTGAATCCAGGCTGTTAGTGTCATCCCTAGCTGCCAACTCATCCTTTACCTTTTCACAGAGGTCTTGCCAAAATACCTCCTGGAGCCCGACTTGGCCACTAGCGTCTGAAACTCCATGGAGTATTCAACAACGCTGCATGAGCCTTGACGGAGGACGAGTAAATGCTTAGCGGCAGATGGGATGGTCAAACGTCTTCCTTATTTCTGAGCTGAAGGTGGGGAAGGAAGAGCAGGTCTCTGGCTGATTATCCCAAATCACGGTGACCCATGCTAAGGCATTTCTTCACAACCACCACATAATGTAAGCTATTTTTGATTTGTCCGTGGCGTGCGTGGATGGCTGCTGCTCGAACATCAAGGATCATTGCAGTAGAAAAGCCCGGCACTTCCACAGATCTCCAGCGTAGGGTTCTGGTTCAGGTACGTGTGGCTCTCTTAGGACATGTTGTTGATGCGTCGGGTATCGCCACTACAGGCTGTCCGGGCTACTCAGACAGAGTTCCCAGAGTCAACGGGGTAAGATGAGCAGATACTCGGTCCACCTGTTCACTGACCTTTCTTACGTCCACTGACAGGGAAAGGAGGTTCTCCATGACATCCCGGAGCAGCTGATCATGCAAGCCCAGTAGGGAGCCCTGGCTGGCGAGGGCTTGTTGCAGGGGATCCGTGTCCGCTGGTAACATTATGGCCAGTTTGTTCTGTTGCATGAGGTGACTTAAGGGAACCCAAGTACAGGACACCGGCACATTGACTGAGTTGGGGATGCTGGCGTAGACGTGAACATAGAACAGCAAACCGGAGGAATCTTGACAAGGAGACGGGATTTACAGGTACTGGAGCTGAACGAAGTATCAGACGAAAATAGACCAACAAACTGGCAACCTGTGATAGTGACGCCATGGTATTTATTTCCCAGTCTCTGATGAAAGCCAGGTGTACTGTGATTAAGTTAACTAGCAGTAATTGTAAATCTAATGACTGAAATTAGGGCATAATCAGGGAGAAAGGAGCATTAAAGGGGAACAGCCAGCCGGAACCACGACAGAAGTATTGGAGGACCTGGACGTTCAAGCTTAAGAGTGGCTTTGTTCCCACTGCTACCAGACTTCTGAACCAATCACCTATTGCTTTCTCTTTTATGGTGATGTTAATACATTTTTGTACTCTCAATTCTACCAGTCTCTGTTATTCCATTATTTTATTATTTCTTTTTGCTCTAACTTCAGGTTTGCACAAGCTTTTGTATATTCTGCTGTCTGACATTGCTTTTATTATTGTATTTACTGTTGCATTCATTATTCCCATGTATACTGTTTGCTCTGTGAACTTCATATGAATAAAGAATTTAGTTGCACCCTGGTGTATATGATGAAAAATTAATCAGAATCTGAATGCGGACATTGTTGTCTGCAATTACTCACCAACAAGGGGACCAGGCATGGTTCAGAGATGCATAAAACATGCTGGGAACAGCCTATATATAAAGAATCAATTTGACACAGTGCAGTAATGGATTACTTGCAAAAAGCTGAAAAACACAGGTAAAACTTAGAGCAATGCAAATATTTTACCAATAGATCAGTAGATAATGCTGTACTCTTACTAAGTCCAAATGAGCATAGCACTAGACAATTGGAACAGGAAACTCCAACTTCAGTCCCATCCTTGTAGATGATGGAGTTCCTCAAAAAATGGAAGTAACAAGGCTGAAGATTTTATAACAAGCTTTACAATGAAGTAGTTGGTCTTTCCTAGTCTCCTCCAGAGGTCTTCAACATCTCAGAAGACTATGCATATCCAATTGGTTTAATTCACATGGTGTAAAGGAAAGGGATGCAAGCACTTCAGCCTTAATAACAAGTAGTTGTGCCAAGCTGTTCTTGCAAGGCTAAAATACTGATATTCATCTGAGAGCATGGAAAATTGTCAAGGTGTTTGTGCTGTTTGCAATGCAGGATGAAACCAATCAGCTTCATCGGTATATTCTCACTCTTCAGGAAGTGTCATCAGCAGTGTTATCAACTGACACCTTCTCATCAATAATCTGTTCACTGATATTCCAGGACCACTTAATCCAAACATGCCCTGAGATGATGTGGAGCTGAGCAATGGGATAAGATGTATTCAACATTAAGGTGTTATTTGACTAAATGTAGTACCAAGATCACCTGTTAGAACCAGTTAATGACATTTTCTTTCACTGGTTGGAGTTATTTTAGCATAAGGACTGCAGTAGTTCTGAAAGACAGCCCATTAGCTCAACGACATTAAAAATGGAGCTTAAGTGGTTGCCAGTGATTCTCAGATTCCAGGAATAAGTAAAAAATTACAAGTTTTTTGCAAGTGTAGTCAGTTTCAAGCTAATATCAAAAAATCAGGTCATAATAAATCTCAGAGTGAAATGCGTTTTTTTTCTTTATGAGCAATAGGAAAATGGAAATTGTTTCTTCCGAAATACCAACTTTCTAATAACATTGGCATTCTCAGAATTCATGGGTCAATAGGAATATCCTTCCACAACTTCGCTTGCTACTTATTAAACTGGTGAAAAAGAGACAACCTCTTGTGAAGTATAATTACTTGCAGACAGGAGAACCAGTAGAGAAAACAACTTGCTTCTTTCTCTAGAATTAGCAATGCCAAATTAAGAGAAGAGGAAATCATGCCAAAGATATTGTTCCTTTATTTAAGTTAGATACACCATGATACAATAGCAAAGTGATAAATGAAAATCCAGAAACCTGGAAGTATCAGCAAGGCATTATTAATGTTGTTTCTACAGCTACGCAATGTGACAAACTGCAATCTTGTGCCTTAGGTGTTGTCAGTCTCTTGATTTCCAAAGCATTAATCACCCATACATCACAAAGCTATTCAAGGCAGTTATGTTGCAACAGCCACATGTGCAGTCTTGTTGTTCCAGAAGGTATGGGTTACAGGTGTCATAAAGTACTGCGCAAAAGTCTTAGGCACATACATATAGCGATGGTGCCTAAGACTTGCACAATACGAAACTTGTCAATGTGGAACAGAGAGTGAATTTGTGAATCTGGCAGGATCAAAGAATGTTAGCAATGGCAAGGCAAGGGTGGAGTGCCACAGGAGGGGCATGGGACAGGTGACAGCAGAGTGCCAGGGGTGGGGGTGGTGCAAATGCAGATACACCCAGCTCTGAGACACTAGACAAGGTTTTATATATATGCATACACACACATACGTATGTGGTCTGCAAGTGGCTTTACAATGAAGAAACCCGGCTTCCTTTCCTTATTGGTTGAAAGGCTATCACTTCAATTTGTTTACCCTTATATTTAAATATTAATCATTCTTAGTTATCCATTAAATGATTTGCAATAGAGACAGAAACTGTCAAGTCTTTGAAGAATCAGGATAAATCAAAGCACTATACTTCAATGGAAAATCTTCTGCATTGTAAATTATAAATGTGCTATTGATGGAACTGACGATTTCCTGAGCTGAACAGTAAGGAAGATTGATATCAAGTCAGTGTGGTGCACATTTGCTGCAGATCTTTATTATACATACAGTATGGAATGGATCTACAATGAAGTACCTCGTGCCTTTAGAATCAAAGTTCCCTTTCTTTTGGTGAAATGTTTTCTTTACTTGTTCATAATCAAGATACAGCTGGTAACATCTCTGTACCATTCCATTAATTGGTGAATTGGAATGATGATTAGCTCAGTGAAGGAACTTTTTGCTGGATTGATTTGTACTAATCTCAATGTAAGCCAACCTTTCTATCCTGAATCCTCCAAGCTCTTTAAAGCTTTGTTTTTGTGGTCATTTGATGTAAATTTCAGATGAAGAACCGTAGTTTGGGAAATGGTAGCACAAGTGTACAGGATAAATCCAAAGTTGTTGAGAAGATTAGTCAAGGAAGATCTTAGAAAGAAAAGACTTAACTTAATTTACAACATGGAGTTGATTGTATTTTTGCCAAAGGCAACAACTGAATGTTTACAACACCCCATCTATTTCAGAAGGATCAAAAACCTCGATGGCTCTACAGTAGGGTATAAAGCATGCCCAAGGTGTATTTTTGATAAATATGCATAATGTGTAATGGAACTTAGGCACTCCATTCTTTGTCTTGACCAGCACATTGATGTTCTCTGCAATGGGACATTGATCAGAACAAGGTCAGTTCCTCATTGTCCTGAGCTAGTAAGCCAGGTACTTCATGATTCCAATACTTCATTCTGAAGCTAACCAAGTGTGGCCCTGCTACACTCCTTCACTAGAGGGTAAATTAAAATTAATATGTTTGATTTTCATTACATAATCTTTGTTTAGTTTCATGTTTTAAATAATTTACCATCGTTCAATGCATGATTAGCTAATTTTATTCATTTTAATACATGTGCTACTTATTACTTAACCATATCTTAAGCAGGTTCCATATGTCTTTGATGCCAAAGGCTAAGAGCTGTTAGATGACATCAGAGTAGTTATGGACACAGTGCTGTTTATGGACTGATGTGCTGTGCAAATTGTCAATGAGATGAGTCCTTAAACAAGCTGAGAGCAGTGCCATCAAAAAAGGTAGACTCATATCAATGACTAGAGGTGCCAAAGGCCATTTGCACTTATAAATGACACTATTATTGACAAAGAGCATGATAACATCTTAAATGAAGTTAAAATTTTCCAAGAACTTTGTTCTAGTTGGTCCTGAGATGTTTTATTTCAAAATATTTCACATTTATTTCTTCTAGAATTTTCTGAAACTTCAAAAAAGCAGCAGATTTAATGGGAAAAAGTTCCCTAAAAATAATGAAAAGATACATAAGTCTATCGTTAAGATATTGACAATTATGCAATGGTTGTCATTGCCTAGACACCAAGAATAAAAACATTTCATGTTCTTGCTCCAGCTTTTGTAACTAACAGTTTCTTAAAGCGGACTTGAAAGCTAAAAATATAAATATATGGATATGAGTTGATAACCATTATATCCATATTGCAATTCTTAAATGGTGTGCATATGATTCGGATTTTACAGCAAATAAACTGGATGCTAGATTTAAGGACTGGACGGCTAAAGGAATAACAGTTCTTTGCAACATAATGAAAGGAGGAACACTGTTTAGTTTTGAAATGCTTAAAGAGAAACATTTATTACAAAAACAAGATTTTTATCGGTATTTACAGATGCAACAATATGTTAATAGGACGCTTAAAAATGTAACCGAGGCAAGTACATGCTTGATAGAGCTATTTAGAAAAGCATATAATTCAGATAAAGGTAGTAGAATCATTTCAAGCATATATAAGGGGTTGTCAAATCTTAAAACACATTCGACTTCATACATTAAAACAAAATGGGAGAAGGAAGGAGGGATAATTATTTCTGAGGAAGAATAGACAATAATATGGAGGTATCAATGGAAGTGTACCAGTTCACAGAAATGGAGGGAGTTCGGATGGAAAAACTTGATAAGATATTTTATTACACCCTCTCAAAAATCCCATTATGATAGTACCCTCCTTGTTTGCTGGAGAAATTGTGGAAATCAAAATGCAAGTCATTATCATATTTTTTGGGACTGCCCTGTTATCAAAGACTATTGGGGGGGGATACACAATGCTCTACAAGGGATCTTTAAATGTGAAATACCCTTACAGAGTAAGACCATATATTTCGGGTATATACCTCAAGAATGGTTGAAAAGAGATAAATATTTAATGAATATACTGTTGGTGGCTGGTAAAAAGACTCTTACTAGGAAATGGTTATCACAGGAGAACCCAACTTTAAATGCATGGATGGAAATTACAATGGACATTTACAAAATGGAGAAGATAACAGCATCTGTTAATCATAAGCTGGAAAAATTTGAGTCATACTGGGAAAAATGGTTTAACTACATAATGCCTCATAGGCCTGATTTTATTCTAACAAATCAATGAATATGTAGCAAAAAAAGATCACTCCCTACTTGTACATAGTTTCTTCCTTTTGCTTGTTTTTTCTTTCCACTCTTTCCTATAAGTGTATATACCCCGCATAAACACTTTGTGGAGATTTTGTGATATACATGATTATATGATATATATATGTACAATGTCTGAAATACGTCATATTGAAATGTTTGATGATGAACTTCAATAAAAAAATAAATTACAAAAAAATTATTACATATTCATTATTGTGATAAGAGCACAATGAATTGCCAAATCAATATTAAACAAAGGTGTTTCCTAGTTAGTACATTTTGTAATTGAGTGGAATGAAAACTGAATGATTTGCAACACAGATTAACTTTACAAACTGATGAACACACACAAAATGCTGGAGGAACTTGGCCCGAAACGTCTACTATACTTTTTTCCATATACGCTGCCTGGCCTGCTGAGTTCCTCCAGCATTTTGTGTGTGTTGCTCAGATTTCCAGCATCTGCGGATTTTCTCTTGTTTGTGTTACAAACTGATGAGTTTATTTCGGAACAAGAATAGTGATGATTTTATGAATTGTCTTTGCAAAGTACTACAATACACTTCCAAAAAACTCATTATATTCCAAGTAGTGAAATGATACACAAACAGTTTGTAGTATAAAGAAGGATGTAAGACAAGAAGTTCCTTAGATTGGAAATCAGATGGATGTGTTAATTGACAAGTTATCCATAATGAGTCCTATTTTAGCAGTCTGGGGAGATAAAGAGCTTTATGAAATTATAGCCTTTATGTAACAGTTACTAGTCTGATCACAATAGCAAGACGGGATCGGAAAGGAGTATTTTTCTTCACAATTAGTCCTAGTTTTGTTTTCTGCTTTCATAACTCTTTCAGGGAGTTATTGTTTACAAATTGAATTGCACCTTTTATTGCCCCTTAGTAGTAATTATAGATTGGATCAAAAATATGTTGTGTAGCGGTATGCTACACGCAGCGCTGCAATAAACGACATGGAGTAGGTAAGCTGTAGTTGCAAAAGAGATTTATTCAAACTTTGTGGCCTCGCTTTAAAGCCTTCCTGATCCCGCCCTCCCCGGGCTTTTCCCCTTGCTGGTGAAGCAGACTTGGCGCCCTCTTTGGAACCGGCCTCTATGCCAGGGCACGCCACTTTGTGAGCCGGTTCGAGTGCGCTGGGAAGTGGGTCGCCACATAACCTCCCCCACCCCCAGAACCGGCAATACACTCCCCGATGTCCACAGTCTAGGTTGGGCTCTGTTTGGGAGGTCTGCCTCTGCGCTGTGGTGCCAGAATCTCGACCAGCTGGGCCGGTTTGAGTCGGTCCACCGTGAAAACCTCCTCTTTCCCCCCAATGTCCAGCTCGAATGTGGACCCGTTTATTCTGATCACCGTAAATGGCCCCTCGTAGGGCTGCTGTAGCGGTGCCCGATGTCTGCCCCGTCGTGCAAAAATGAACTTACAGTTTTGCAGGTATTTGGGTATGCAGGTCGAGTTCTGCCCATGCTGCGAAGTGGGTATGGGGGCCAGGTTACCGAGCCTCTCGTGTAGTCTGCCCAGGACTGCTGCGGGTTCTTCCTCTTGCCCCCTTGGGGCTGATATGAACTTTCCCATGATGACCAGGGATGCACCGTATACCAACTCGGCCGACGAGGCGTGCAGATCGTCTTTGGGCGCCTTGCGGATTCCGAGCAGGACCCAGGGGAGCTCGTCTACCCAGTTAGGCCCTTTGAGGCGGGCCATGAGAGCCGACTTCAGGTGACGGTGGTAGGCAGTTGTGTGGTGCAGATGTGTCCCCAAAAGGCTGGCCATAGCTGACCACAGGCTGGAGGTGAACTGGGCGCCTCTGTCGGAAGTAATGTGGGCCGGTACACCAAAGCGAGATACGCAGGTGGCAATCAGTGCCCGGGCACAAGATTCGGAGGTGTTGTCGGTGAGCGGGACCGCCTCTGGCCATCTTGTGAACCGGTCCACGATAGTCAGGAGGTGCCGCGTTCCTCGTGACACTGGCAGGGGGCCCACGATATTCACATGAATGTGGTCGAAACGCCGGCGGGTGGGGTGGAACTGCTGCGGCAGAGCTTTGGTGTGCCGCTGCACCTTGACTGTCTGGCAGTGCATGCACGTTCTGGCCCATTCACTGACCTGCTTGCGGAGTCCGTGCCAAACGAACCTGTTGGCTACCATCCGGACGGTTGTCCTGAGGGAGGGGTGCGCTATGTTGCGAACGGAGTCGACAATGCGTCGCCGCCAGGCTGCCGGGACGACGGGACGGGGTTGGCCGGTGGTGACGTTACAGAGTAGGGTCCTCTCACCTGGGCCTATGGGGAAGTCCTGGAGCTGCAAACCGGAGACTGCGGTTCTGTAACTAGGGATCTCCTCATCTGCCTGCTGCGCCTCCACCAGTGCTTCATAGTCTACCCCCTGGGACAGGGCTTGGATGTTACGGCAGGAGAGGGCGTCTGCCACAACATTGTCCTTTCCCAAGACATGCCGGACATCCGTCGTGTATTCTGAGATGTAGGACAGATGTCACGGTTGGTGGGACGACCAGGGGTCAGATGCCTTCGTGAACGCAAAGGTAAGCGGTTTGCGGTCTGTGAACGTGGTGAAGGGCCTACCTTCCAAAAAATACCTGAAATGCCGGATTGCCAGGTATAGCGCCAACAGCTCCCTGTCGAAATCACTGTATTTGAGCTTGGGTAGTTGTAGGTGTTTGCTGAAAAATGCCAGGGGTTGCCAGCGACCCTCAATGAGTTGTTCCAGCACCCCACTGACTGCCGTGTTGGATGCGTCCACTGTGAGGGCGGTAGGGACGTCCGTTCTGGGGTGCACTAGCATCGCGGCGTTTGCCAAGGCTTCTTTCGTTTTAATGAAAGTGGCAGCGGACTCCTCGTCTCAGGTAATGTCCTTGCCCTTACCCTACATCAGGGCGAACATGATTTGGGCTGCTGAAGGGAGGAAACGGTGGTAGAAATTTACCATACCCTTCGAATTCCTGAAGACCTTTGATTGTGTTGGGTCGGGGGAAATGGAGGACCACATCTACCTTAGCGGGCAGAGGGTTGCCCGGTCTGTAGTAATCCTGTGGCCCAGGAAGTCGATGGTGTTGAGCCCGAACTGGCATTTGGCCAGGTTGATTGTCAGGCCGTATTCACTCAGTTGGGCGTAGAGTTGACGGAGGTGGGACAGATGCTCCTGACATTCTTCCTCCAGAGAGGCTGCTGTCTTCACAAAGACATGCGGCTACCACCGGCGGGCGTCAGCCGTGCTGCTTTGCGGAGTTTGCCCGGTTTCTATCAGGACCTACTGAGAGTCTGGAACATGGTCGCCTCAGGCCGGGAATCCCCTCCTCAGGCAGAGGGCGGGGTCCTGGCCGGCCCTTGCCCTACCTCAGTGGCTGTCCGTGCGGCTCAGTTGTGTGGACCAACTCAGGCCGAGCTGCTGGTGGGGCCCAGACCCCGCAATCTTCTCCGGGAGCCGTGTCCACACAACTTGAGCCATCTCTCATCGATACCCACAGTCCCATTCAGGGATGCAAGTAGGAGGTATCTGTATGGGCTGCTACTCCACATCCTCCACTTCCTTGCCCTTGTACACCGTCCCGACATGCCATGGCGGTCGGTCCTTCCACCCAGAGGTGAGGAGGGTCCCCACTGGAAGTCCCTTTACGCCGGGGTTCTTCCCATGCACCTGGGGGATCTCGGCTGGAGGGTACTGCATAGGGCAGTGCCCTGCAATAAGTTTTTCAGTTTGTACATGGACTTCCCACCCACATGCCACTTCTGCGGGCTGGAGGAGACCGTGTACCACATGTACATGGAGTGTGTGAGGCTGCAGCCTCTTTTTGCATATTTGCGTGGGCTGCTTCTCGCCTTCTGGCTGCATTTTAGTCCCACCCTGTTTATATATGGTCATCCAGTAAGGAAGGGGGCAAGGAGGGATGAGGATGTCCTAGTCAACTTGCTCCTGGGGCTGGCGAAATCCACCATCCGTGGGTCTTGGAAACGGGTGGCGGGAGGATCTCCCCGGGCAGACTGCCTGGCAATGTTTAGGGGGTATGTTCGTGCCCAGGTAACTATTGAAAAGGAACACGCGCAGTCCACAGCGGCCTGGGAGGAGTTTCGTGACCGTTGGGCTCCGCGGGGTGTAAATGCCATCGTGGATAGGGATGGCAGCATTCTGGTGTAATGTCTATTGTCTATTTGTAGTGCAGTAATTGTGTTTGCCACTGTTTTGTATATATTGTATAGCACCGAAATTTGTAATAAAGGATTTTGTAATTAAAAAAAAAGAAGACATCTGCTGCTGGCTATGAGGATGTCGTCCAAATAGATGAAAGCGAAGTCCAGGTGGCGTCCCACCACGTCCATTAACTGCTGAAATGTCTGTGCGGCATTCTTTAGGCCAAACGGCATGTGGAGGAACTCAAAAAGGCCGAAAGGGGTGATGAGCGCCGTTTTGGGGACGTCGTCCGGATGCATCGGGATTTGATGGTATCCCCGGATGAGGTCCACCTTGGAGAAGATCCATGCACCGTGCAGGTTTGCTGCAAAGTCCTGAATGTGCGGCACAGGGTAGCAGTCCAGTGTTGTAGCCTCGATCAGCCTGCGGTAGTCGTCGCATGGTCTCCAGCCCTCTGTTGCTTTGGGCACCATGTGCAGGGGGGAGGCCCATGGGCTGTCGGACTGCTGTATGATCCCCAATTCCTCCATCCTCTGGAACTCCTCCTTCGCCAGTCGGAGCTTGTCCGGGGGAAGCCTTTGAGCACGGGCCTGGAGGGGTGGTCCTTGTGTCGGGATGTGGTGCTGTACGCTGAGTCGGGGCATGGCTGCCGTGAACTGCGGTGCCAGAACCGATGGGAAATCCCCCAGGACTCTGGTGAAGTCATTGTCGAACAGCATGATGGAGTCTAGGTGTGGGGCCGGCAACTGGGCTTCACCCAGGGAGAACGTTTGAAAGGTCTCGGCGTGGACCAGTCTCTTCCTGGGCAGGTCGACCAGTAGGCTGTGAGCTCACAAAAAATCTGCACCCAGGAGTGGTTGGGCTACGGCGGCCAATGTAAAGTCCCACGTGAACTGGCATGAGCCAAACCGTAGCCGCACCATACGGGTGCTGTAGGTCCTTACTGTGCTGCCATTCGCGGCCCTCAAGGTGGGGCCTGGTGCCCTGTTGCGGGTGTCGTCAGAGGTAAGACGCTGATCTCGGCTCCGATGTCGACCAAAAAGCAGCATCCCGACCACTTGTCCCAGACATACAGGAGGCTTTCCCGATGGCCAGCCGCCATAGCCATCAGCGGCAGCTGGCCCTGGCATTTCCCGGGAACTTGCAGGGCGGGCTACAGCGGCAGGCTTCTGAGCCCCACCGCTGGAGGTAGAATCACCAGTGCTTGTTGGCCTCCTCACCCCTGCCTCTGGGGTTAGCGGGCTCTGTGGCCGGGCCTGGTCTGGTCTGCTGCTGGGAGCATGGCCTGGTGATTTGTGCGATGGACGCCCCACTCTCCTTCTTGGTTTTCCACAGCACATCCGCCCGGGCCGCCACCTTCCGGGGGTCGCTGAAATCCACGTCGGACAGCAGCAGGCATATGTCCTCAGGCAGCTGCTCCAGGAATGCCTGCTCAAACATGAGGCAGGGCTTGTGACCTCCGGCCAGGGAGAGCATCTCGTTCATCAAAGCCGACGGCGGCTTATCTCCCAAACCATCCAGGTGCAGTAAACGGGCAGCTCGCTCTCTCCGTGAGAGTCCGAATTCCTCATGAGCAGGGCTTTGAATTCTGTGTATTTGCCGTCTACTGGGGGAGACTGTGTGAACTCCTCAACCTGGGCCGCTATTTCCTGGTCGAGGGAGCTCTCCATGTAGTAATAACATGTGTCATCCAAGGTTATCTGTCGAATGTGGAATTGGGCTTCTGCTTGCTGGAACCATAGACGAGGTCGCAGCGTCCAGAAGCTTGGCAGTTTTAACGAAACTGCATGAACTGATGCGGCATCAATCATCTTCGGCCCAAATATCTTTTGGGCCGTCGGGGTCACCAGTTGTAGCGGTGTGCTACACGCAGCGCTGCAATAAACAACACGGAGTCGGTGATCTGCAGTTGCAAAAGAGATTTATTCAAACTTCATGGCCTCGCTTTAAAGCCTTCCTGATCCCACCCTCCCCGGGTGGGAATGTTGTAGGGGGCGCGTATTCACAGTCCCATCCCGCGCACGGGTTTTTCCCCTTGCTGTTGAAGCAGACTTGGCGCCCTCTTTGGAATGGGCCTCTATGCCAACGCGCGCCACTTTGTGAGTCGGTTTGAGTGCGCTGGGAAGTGGGTCACCACAGTTGGATAAAAGTGTAATGTAAAACAGTGCTAGGGTGCAAACAGCCTGAAAGGAAACAGTAAACAAGACTTCCATCATTTCTGACAGGTCTTTACTCAGTTCAGGAAAACTACTGACTCTTGGCTTTACAGCAGGAGAAGGGCATGAAATAATCAATGAAAAATTCAGAAATGTTTAAGATATTCAGCAGGTCATGCAGCATAAGAAGAGGAAAAAAGTTAACTTTTGAGGCTGATGAGCATTCGTCAAATCTTTTTTATTCTCCACAAATGCTGTTTGAGCTGATGAATGCTTCCAGAATTTTCTCTTTTATTTCAGATTTTCTTCAATTGAGATAATTAGCTTTGGTGGTCTATAAATATGTACTCCCCAGGGCTGCTAAACAATCCTGGAAGAAAAGAGCAGATGACTTTCACATTCATTCATAAGGATAGGCATTCCCTGATCAAGGTGCTTGACCTATTCACCAAAACTACCAGAAAAGGGAGTTAGGAAATGGAGGCCACTGTTATTTTTTTCAGGAATGAGACTCAGCACACAAAGGAACAAACCCAAAAGAAATTTTATTTCATCCAAAAACAATTCAGTTTTCTGCATACCAATGTTCTGACCTGCACACGGGAAAGGGTGTGGTCTTTTAACTGTGATTTATGAGATTTAAAAATGTGCCATTTAAGTATTTAATCTGAGTTTTGTCTTCTGCTCATCAGTTATCCAGGGGATTATTACCATTCAAATATTTGAAACAAGGGATTTTTAATCAGCACCTGACTGCACTTTCCTGCATTTTCAGGAACATCAATAATGGAAAGATTGAAGTGTGGAGAAGCTGAAAATTTGCATCAGAAATCATGATTGTGCTGTTAGATGATGTTGTATATGCTGCGATGGAACACCCCGTGGTTGGTTTAGTCAGGCTCCTTCTCCTTTTGCATCTGCTGCTCTGTTTCAGCCTCAAGACTCGCATTCTGTTAGGAGATGAAAGGGAGGCCCTTTGCTTCAGTATTCACTAGTCACAGGGCACCTAATGGATGTGAGGACAACATAAAACAGGCTGGTATGCTGGAACATGTCGAAGTTAAGAAAGAAGATGTGCTGGAGCATTTGAAAAGTTTTAGGATAGCTAATTCCCAGGACTGGACGGGATGCACACCAGGTTAGTATAGGAAGTAAGTAAAGAGATTCCTGCACCATTGCATCCTCGCTGACCTGTGTAGTTTCAGTGGATTGGAGGGTGACAAACGTTATTATGTTGTTCAAAAGAGATAACCCTGTGAATTATAAGACCAGTGACTCTTACCTCAGTGGTGGCCAAAGATTATTAGAGTCAGGATTTACAAGTATTTGGGAAAACATAGTCTGATTTGAGATAATCAGTTTTGGCTTTGTAAGGGGCAGGTCGTGCCTTCAAGAGCCTCATTGAATTCTTTGAAGATGTGACAAAACAAGTTGATAAAGGTAGACCAGTGGATGTGATTTATATGATATTTTGTAAGACAGGCAGACTTATTCAGAAAGTCAGGAGACATGGGATCCACAGAAACTTATCTGCTTAGATACCGAATGGGCTTGGCCATGGAAGACAGAGGGTGGTAGTAATTGGAGCACATTCTGCATAGAAGTCTGTGACCAGTGATGTTCCTCAGGGATCTGTTCTGGAAGCCTTGCTGTTTGTGATTTTTTTAAATGACTTGGATGAGGAAGCTGACGGGTTGATTAGTAAGTCTGCAAATCACATGAAGATTGTTGGTGTTATGGATAGTGTAGAACATTGTTGTAGATATTGATAGGATGCTTACCAAGGCTGAGAGTGGCAGATGGAGTTCAATTTGGAAATGTGTGTAGTGATAAATTTTGGAAGGTGGAACAGTGGACAGTGGAAAAGGTGGACTGTTTCCTAGCAATGTGGAGGGACAGAGGGATCTTGCCCATAGATCCCTCAAAGTGGGCACACAAGTTGATAGGGTAGTTAAGAAGGAAATGAAGTGTTGGCCTTCATTAGTTGGGGAACTGAGTTCAGAGATACTCTTTTACACTCTTTTAATGAGTGGTCATTTGAGTTACCTTCAGATTCTGTTGGCTTGAACCAGTCTGGCTATTTTTCTCTGGCCTCTCTCAACATCAAGACACCAAGGCATTTTTGACCACAGAACTGCCAATCACTGGATGTTTTTTTTTTGTTTTTTGCACATTCTCTGTAAAATCTAGATACTGTTGTGTGTGAATATCCCTGAATATTGGCAATTTCTGAGATAATCAATCCACCCCATCAGGCAAGTGGCCATTGTGTGTATGCTTTTGTAAATATAATGCCTAGGTGACTATAAAGATGAAGCAGTGGGCAGTGAGTTGGAATTAGCATGGTCTGTAAGTCATCGTGCTGAACAACTAAACCAAGCTCACTGCAAAATTGTCCAACAAGGTGGTAACATAGCTTTGGGACTTCTTTTTCCAGTCTTACTTGCCACAATGCTGACCCACAAAGAAATTTAGGAGAAATTCAAGATATTATTAAGGAAAAGGCCTGTAAAGTTGACAAAAATGACAACAGGGCCAGGAACTGGGAGCATCTTAGAACTCATCAGCGGAGAGCCAAGTAGCTTATAAAGAAATGTAGACAAAACATCAGAACATGGATGTAGACTGGAGCAGGAAAAGTTGGGAGTGAAGGGCAGGGCGTTGGCAGGGCTTTTCTACTCTCAAAGTTTTCAAGTGTGCTGCCAAGCTGCAACTCTTCCATCACCAAGGCTGTAGCTGAGCACTTAAGACCAATGAATCTAATACTCTGGAATCAGACCTCTACTATACAGGCAAGAAAAGAACACAGCTGGAGATGGTACAGGCTCCATGCACAAATACTGACAACTCTAATGTTGATTTAGATGGGCAAAGTGTGAGAATGGAGGTGATAGTGGTTTCATTTCTAGTAAATGGTCCATATTGTGACTTCTAGTAATGCAAAACTATTATTTGCACATGCATTGAAAAAACACAAGTTAAATAATAATATCTACTTATTTGTTTTTCCCTACATTATTTTTGTAAGAGCAAATTCTACTCCAACTCAAACTTGTCAATTCTGTAAAAGCTAAATTATGTTACCCAATTGGCCATAACATGTGGGTTACCAGCAATTTTGTTCATTTAAAAATCAAATGTAGTTGATTTGACAGAACAAGAAGAGACATAAAAAGGTAGGTTAAAGTTAAGGTAGTTAATTTAAATCTACCTTGTTGTCTCTCTTTCCAGTGCTCATTATGTGTCAAAGAATTGAAATATTGAGCTTGTTTCCATTTCTATGTACGCTGCAGAGTATTTCTAGTACCACATGAATACTTGCCATCACGTTATGTTTCAAAAGAAGTAAATGCCACTTTTTGACATCAGCTGAAAACAACGTAATTCTTTTTGCAGTCCTTCTTTCTGACACTATATCTGAACATTATTATTTATTATTAGATGAGGCAATTTGGTTAATAATGTCCCTGAATATTCTACTCAGTATAAGACCATAAGACATAGGAGCAGAATTAGGCATTTAGCCCATTGGGTCTGCTCTGACATTCAATCGTGGCTGATTCATTTTTTTCCCCTCCTCAGCCTTCTCCCCATAACATATGATACCATGTCCAATCAAGAACCTATCAAATACACTCAACATTGATCTGGCTTCCACAGCTGCCCATGGAAACAAATTCCACAAATTCACCACCATCCAGCTAAAGAAATTTCTGCACATCTCTGTTTTAAATGGACACCCCTCTATACTGAGGCTGTGCCCTCTTGTTCTAGACTCCAAACCATGGGAAACATCCTTTCCATCCTTTCTGTCTAGGCCATTCAACATTCAACAAGTTTCAATAAGATCCCCTCTCTTCCTTCTAATTCCAGTGAGTACAGAGAGCTATCAAACACTCCTCATATGATAACCCTTTCATTCCTGGAATGATCCTTGTGAACCTCCTCTGGACCCTCTCCAATGTCAGTACATCTTCTCCTGGATGGGGAGCCCAAAACTGTTCACAATACTCAAGGTGAGACCTCACCAGTGCCTTATGAAACTTCAGTACCACATCTCTGCTCTTGTATTCTAGGCTTCTTGAAATGAATGCTAATATTGCATTTGTCTTCCTTACCACTGACTCTACCTGTAAGTTAACCTTTAGGGTGCCTTGCTCAAGCACTCTCAAGACCCTTTGCATCCAGATTTTTGGATTTTCTCCCCATTAAGAAAATAGTCTGCACATTTATTTCTACTACCAAAGTGCACGACACTGGATTTCATTTGCTACTTTCTTGCCCATTCTCCTAAGTCCTTCTGCAGTCTGCCTGTTTCCTCAACACTACCTGCCACTCCATCTATCTTCGTATTACCTGCAAACTTGATGCTTTGTAAAGATGGTGCAAATGGCAGTGGGAAGATAGCAGAGGAAGTTTAAATGCAGGGCACTTTTGATCAATGTGAGGAAAGATGATTAAGCATGTTTCCACAAGCACAACAGTAAAAAAATGTTCTTCATTTATTAGCATTTTACTTGGAGAAGGAAGTTTGAAGGAAGCTTTCAGAGAGATGCCTTCGGCTAGATTCAAATGCCGATGAGTCTTCATTTGAGTAAAATGTTTCCTGAGCAATTATAATTCCATTTGATTCTGGCATGAGGCTGTGGGTGGGATGAGTTTCATTCTGACAGGCCTCAAGCACATTTACCTGAGCTCTTTGACTCAAGAAGAATTTCAGCCCTTGTCTGAGTAGTGACAAGTTTAAGGTTTCCAATCTGTCACATGCCTTTTTTAACCATTCAGCTAGAAAACACACTCACACCCAGTCATTAAATACATGATTCATCCTTTATGTCTGCTTAAAATTTAATAAAATGCTTTAGAAAATGCTTTGCAGAAAAGTTTCGATTGGAATGTTTCAACCAGAATTGCTCATCAATCTTACACCAACTTCACCTTCGCCAGTTTGTCAAACTTTATCTGTGGTCCAGTTCAGAACAGGTCAGGGCAAAAAACTTGCCTAAATTGGAAGGGACCTGCTTTCATATCTATCTATGTCAGTGGCAGACGTGGGTGTTTCTGCCCACTTTTAATTCCTAAAACAGGATTTCACTCAAGAAAGAAAAAATACAAATCAATCAGTAATTGTAACATGAAAATATGCCGTGATCCTTTGATAGAACTAATTTATTACTTCCATTTACTCTTAAAGGAATGATGACATTCAGTTTTTCATAAAAGTTAACCAACTCGTTTCAACTGAATCACATCAAGTGGAATCTCCCCCAGGTCACCACTCAAAGATAAGAAACCACTATCCCACAGAAGATCAGTTTCAGTTACTAATGGGTTGACAATGAAGTGGCCAGCAGTGCACTACAGCTAGAAACACACAATGCATTCTACGATTTAGTACATTAGTTACAATTGCTGCAAGACTGAGGTGATTATTGTTATCTAAAGAATGTCAAAAACAATACTATTAGTGTAAATGTAGCCCCTTAATTCTGACAGTTTGCAGTGAATGTTTCCTGTCATTTTTAGTTCCTGAGCATGAACAAGGTAGACCACTTTTTTCTGAACGCGATACACACTGCAAAATAAATGCGTCAGAAATACCAAAGAATCATTAATTGACTACTTTATCACCTATGCACAAGATTACCGAACTTCAGTGTGTGTTTTAACTGAGGAACTCCCTTTGGATATTCTGTTCCCTGCATTTGCACAGAAGTATGCTCCTGCAGAGAACAGGAGCAGTGGCAGATCTTAATAGCATGGATCGAATTGCAACAGATTAAACACATTTGGGATCTAATGGTGAAGAAAGATAAATGATTTGCCTTCAGCACAACTAGATATTTAAAAAGAAATCACTGAGGTTGCATGGGATTGGATTAAATGAGAGGCCCCACAGGGTCTGTGTGAATATATGAAACCCTTACATTCAGGCCTTATTAGGGAATAATCATAGTAAAGCTTGTTTGTTTTCACTAGATCAGCTTTGGCACTCCCAAGCTGAGGTAATCATGTTTACCTCAACCAGTGAACTTTGAGATTTGTTTCCATTTAGTTGTCCCTCCTTCAGAAAGTGGTTAGGGTTATTTGCATTTCTTTCCACAAGCCTCAGTCCGTTGATTCTCGTTCCACAGGATAGCTGGTCCTGCTTATTTATTTTGTTCCTCAATAGTGTCATTTTTCACTGTGGATTGTTAATGATCAAACACTATGTGGCCAAACCACTGCTGACTACAGTTGACCTAAGAGTAAATTATCAGACAATCTCATTAATCACCAAAGAAATGTATGAGTAATAAAACTCTTGTGCATTCATGTTGAGTGTTAATTCCTCCAGTATTTAGGGTGTGTTGCTTAAAGAAAAAGTTTATATTGTACTAAAAATTAATTTCTGTAATGTTACTTGAATCAGGATGTTTTATGATATTTAAAAATTTCGACAGGTTTTACAGAGAGGTGGAGCTTAGTCAAGATGGCGCCTAACGGCAACTCCTTTGCTTGCATCTTTGGAAACATCTCCATTTTTAGCCTTAGATATCTCTACTTTTCCCTTTCAGGGTTGTTTTGAAGACTCTGACCTGGAGTTATATGATGATTTCAGTTCTTTGTGGGAAGGGGTCTCAGGACTGGCCGCTATTCGATATACCAAGGATGCGGCCTAGAAGACTAGAGAGCCTTCAGGGCTTCAGGATTTCATGGCTGTGGAGGCAGGTGGACTTGAGGTCAGTGCCTCTGCAGGGAATCGGTGTGTCGTGGGAGGACACGAAAGATCAAAAGCAGCAAGCTGGTGTAGCCCCTGGCACACCTCAGGCTCGCTCAGCTCACTGCCGTCTGGGGGGAGCAGCCTTCGGCCCCGCCGAACTGGGTAGCCAGCTTGTGTGGATGCTGTGTGTGTCCCAAACCCCACCAATTAACAATGTCCCAAACCCCACCAATTAACAATGTCCCAAACCCCACCAATTAACAGTCCCAAACCCCACCAATTAACAGTCCCAAACCCCACCAATTAACAATGTCCCAAACCCCACCAATTAACAATGTCCCCAACCCCACCAATTAACAATGTCCCAAACCCCACCAATTAACAATGTCCCAAACCCCACCAATTAACAGTCCCAAACCCCACCAATTAACAATGTCCCAAACCCCACCAATTAACAATGTCCCAAACCCCACCAATTAACAGTCCCAAACCCCACCAATTAACAATGTCCCAAACCCCACCAATTAACAATGTCCCAAACCCCACCAATTAACAATGTCCCAAACCCCACCAATTAACAATGTCCCAAACCCCACCAATTAACAATGTCCTCAAACCCCACCAATTAACAATGTCCCCAAACCCCATCAATTAACAATGTCCCCAACCCCACCAATTAACAATGTCCCCAAACCCCATCAATTAACAATGTCCCCAACCCCACCAATTAACAATGTCTCCAAACCCCATCAATTAACAATGTCCCAAACCCCACCAATTAACAATGTCCCCAACCCCACCAATTAACAGAGAGTACACCATATGGGATTAAGTGATTACACTTTATAGATATTACTAGAACTAAGTGATTAATAATGATACTGTATATATGAAGGAAAAGAAAATAAAGGTGCCAAACTTATCAAAGTCCAAACCACTTCGTGCACAACTGTTGGAACTCAATTAATGAAGTCTTCTGGCCACCATTCGATCCCCTCAGACCTCCTCAACTCGTAGCTCAGGACTACCTGACGTGATCAACCAAGCACCTCCGGCACGTCTGTCCTCGTCTCCTCTCCTCGCCGAAACCCCTGGCCTCTGACCCCCGCTCGGGGTCCATTCCATTGCCCAGCTTACAGCGTCACATCCTCTCTCTCTCACACCCCCTCGCGCCGACTCCCCAAAAGCCTGCCAACACTAGTTTACAGACCCAGAAGAGAGAATAACGTTAATCCCAATTGGTTAACAAATTAATACAATTCTTGCTATCAGTAAATTTTAACCCAAACAAACTGCGAGAGAAAGCACTTATCATAACAAAGAAGCATTCCTACTTTTAACAAAACAAAGAAACCATCAGTCCTGACAAAGGGTCTCAGCCCGAAATATCGACAGCGCTTCTCCCTATAGATGCTGCCTGGCCTGCTGCGTTCCACCAGCATTTTGTGTGTGTTGCTTGAATTTCCAGCATCTGCATATTTCCTCGTGTTTGCCTTTTAAATTCACTACTGTGAAGCCTCTGCCAGTGATGCCTACACTGAAGAAGTTTAAATCTTCTCTTCGACGGGAGTTCAGTGAAACCCTCTCTCGGCACTCCCCATCTATAATTTCTTCGGCCCTTCAATGTTTCGATCATATTTTGACCCAGACATTTTGTTACAGCCATATATCCTTCCTTGGAACGTGTCTCTGCCACCAACTGACTCCAGTTGGCTTCAGGATCCATTTTCCAGCTTCTCAATTTGGACCTTCTGAGGATCCCAGGTACTCACATTTAATTGACTCTGCCTCCCGTTGTTTCTCCCGTCGAGCCATGAGGAGGTACCTGGCGTCCCTGTCACAATCCCTTCCACGCCTCCACACCTTTCTTTCAGTCTGCAATGGACCTGTCCGTTATTTCATCCTCCGTCAGATCCATGCGTGCAATCGCTGTTTCTTTGACTTTATCACGTCCTGCAAGGATTGCAAGATCTTCCATCTGCAGACTCCAGAGCACGGACTTTGTATCGCGGCCCCGGGCCCGGCCGTCGATCTCAGCTGCCCCAGCAACCCAGGGCATGTTCAAAACCTGGACTCCAGCACCATCAACGCAGGTTCCAGCGACCATGGATTGGCCCCGGCCGTCGATCTTGGCTGCCCCAGCAACCCAGGGCATATTCAAAACCTGGACTCCAGCACCATCAACGCGGGTTCCCACGACCATGGATTTGCCCCGGCCGTCGATCTTGGCTGCCCCAGCAACCCAGGGCATATTGAAAATCTGAACTCCAGCACTACCAACGCGGGTTCCAGCGGCCATGGACAGCTTCAAAGCGATTGTGCAACCACCAACTGCGGCTCCAGTCTTGAACTCCAGGCCGGGTCTTCACATGCTGCGATTGTGATTCCCATCTCCCCTTCCCCCACCACCACTCTGCAATCCCCTCTCCCTCAGATCCCATCATCAGCTCCTGGGCCCTCAGAGGCTCCATCTTCCTCTCACCCCAACCCTTCCCTCTCCACCGACACTACCAGCTTCCCTCCCCCCTCTGATCCCATCTCTCATCCGTGCCGGGTCTTTACCATTCCCTCCGACCTTCAACTCTCTGAGGCAGAGTGCTCTGTCCTCAGTAAGGGCCTCACCTTTGTCCCCCTTCGCCCACACCTCAACGAGTTCCGCGTATGCCATGACGCTGAACTCTTCTTCCGCCGTCTCTGTCTCCGAGTTTACTTCTTTGGCAAGGACCCTCCTATCCCCACTGATGACCCCTTCTCCTGTCTTCAACCCTCCTCCTCTTCATGGACATCCCGCTCTGGTCTTCTGCCTGCTCTGGATCTCTTTATTGCTAATTGCCAACGGGACAACAACCGTCTCGACTTCACCACACCGTGTTCCAATTCCAACCAGTCCTGACGAAGGGTCTCGGCCCGAAACGTTGACAGCGCTTCTCCCTATAGACACTGCCTGGCCTGCTGCGTTCCACCAGCATGTTGTGTCTGAAGCCATTTTGATTAACATATGCAGTAACAAGGAGAAAAGAAGAAGCGCCCTTACACTGGCTGCTGGCTGTGAGCCCGGAGACCTGCGTTCTTCGGGCACTGAGCTCGGAAGAAGCGACAGAACAGACTTTTAACACCATAAATCAGTGAGTTGTTTGTTATGTCTCCCCTCTTGCTGTGAAATGAGGACACCTCTTTTTCCTTTATTAGGGAGAAAGAGAGCCTGTGGTCTGTTGCATTACCGGGTGAACGAGCAGTCTTTGGGGGTACTGCAAGTCTGTGTCTTTATTGATGCTTTTTCAGCTGGTGGGGGAGGGGGGATGGTGGCTTTGCTGCTGCTAACACACGGGAGGGAGGAGAGCTGGGGGGACTTTGCAGTTCTAACATTTAACTGTCGTTGATTCTTTGGGGACACTCCTCTGTTTTCGTGAATGGTTACAAAGAGAGAGAATTTCACGATGATATTGTATACATTTCTCTGACATTAAATGTACCTTTAAACTTTGAAACCTTTGAGGATTTTAAGTAATTTGCAGTATTTAGACATAGCAAATTAGAATTTCCTGGGCTGGCCCTCCCTGTTGAGCAGTAAGGCCAATTCCTCACACAACACTGCACTAGAGGAGGGACTCCCAACCTGGGAGTCCATGGACCACGTGACTGGTATTGGTCTATGGCTGGGGACCCCTGTACAAGAGTATTGCAGGGGAACCTGGTTTGTATTGTCTTGTACATTCCCATCACTGCCCATTCCTGTTACAATATGATTTTAACCACTGAACAAGAATTTTTACCGGATAATTGTCTACCTACATCATTGACTTACTCCACATTCTCCCCAATATATCTCCAAACCTATAGTTTATCTTCCCCACTAAATGCAATCAAGATCTGTCTGAAGACCATTAAAACATCTCTTCTCTCCCTCCCACCATCACTCTGACTCCTCACATCCTGATTCTTTCAGTCCCACTCCCGATTCCCTCAAGCAAACCACTGGTCTTTGCATTCCTTCCCAACACCTGAACCTCAAGAACCATGCTCCCAATCCCCTAAATCCTCTCAAACTCTAAAAGACAAATCCTCCCCATTCCCACTCCCACCAAATGCTGTGCTCAAGTTTTCCACAACCATCAGCCACAGCACAGGATGGAGCAGACTGGTGACTGACAAGATTTCATCTTGGGTTTCATCTTGGAAAAGGAGAACAACACTGCGAGGGGTGATTGATAAGTTTGTGGCCTAAGGTAGAAGGAGTCAAGTTTAGAAAACCTAGACACATTTATTTTTCCTACATTTACACACTTCGTCAATTGGTCAGGGAGCATACAGATCCTTTGTAGAAGTTGGCATCTTAGACCTCCAGAAGTGGTCCACAGCATGGGGTGATTGATAGGTTTGTGGCCTAAGGTAGAAGGAGATGAGTTATTAACTTCAAACTTTCTGCATTTTCAAAGAGTTGAACTGCACGTGCATGTAAGGAGAGCTGTGTAACATCTCCTTCTACCACAGGCCACAAACTTTTCAATCACCCCATGCTGTGGACCACTTCCGGAGGTCCAAGACGTTCTTGTTACATGCACGTGTAGTTCCACTCTTTGAGTGAAAATGCCGGAAGTTTGAAGTTAATAACTCACATCCGCCTACCTTAGGCCACAAACTTATCAATCACCCCTGCTGTGGACGGCTTCTACAAAGAAGGGATCCGTATGCTCCACGATCGCTGGACTGTGTATCTGTAGGAGGGGACTATGTTGAAAAATAAATATGCTAGGTTTTCTAAAATCGACTCCTTTTACCTTCGGCCACGAACTTATCAATCACCCCTCCTAAAGCATGCAGAGCCAGGTGTGTTGTAGCTGAGGTCTGAAGATTGTGGAGCAATGGGAATTTCCAGCAGAAGGCCCACACTTATGTCATTCAAATGTAGGTACTGAACTTTCTAGGCACTGTTTCCTGCACAACCACTCATAAACATAATCAGTCTTGTTTTAGAAGGGTCATTCTCACTACTGGGTGTCATAAGTTCAGAGAGATGAATCCTAAGGAATGCCTGTTACAAATACCTTCTGTGGCTAGCTTTGTTGAAACTACTGGCATGGCACCAGAGTAACTTGAAGCAGAATCCAAAGGAAGCAATGCATCTGTTTACTATGAACAGAGCTTGATCTTAGCATTGCCACTTCCACTCATGCAGAAAGCATTTAAGCATCGCAGAAATTCAAAACTCTATTTATTACAGGAATTTTTTTTTCACAAAAGAAAAGATTGCCATACCAATAAGTCAACTTTCCCTGGAAAGCAAACTTCAGGATGCAAAGCCTCAAACCTAGTGATATAAAAACATGTCAGTGCAATAAATTACACTTTGAATACAAATTCATTTAATTCTACATTTATCTCACAGCTCGAGGGAATAAAAATCTTTGCGTTATGACTCCGTTGCAATGTACAGTCATGTGAATATACAAGTCTAATGGCTTGTAGAAAGAAACTGTTCCGGCTTTCATGCTGCAGTACCATTTTCCAGATGGAAACAGCTGAAACAGTTTATGGCTGGGGTGACGAGTGTCCCCAGTGATCTCCCAGGCATTTTTTTGTTATGCATGTAACTGTCCTCAATGGAGGGAAGTTCTCATCCATAGATGCACTGGGGCTGTCTGTACCACTCTCTGTGGTACCCAGCGATCAAGTTTGGTGCAGTTCCCGTACCAGAAGGTGATACACCCAATCAGGATGCTCTCAATGGTTCCCCTTTAGATGGTCTTGAGGATTTGGGGGCCCATGTCAAACTTCTTCAGTTGCCTGAGGTGGAAGAGATACTGTTGTGCTTTTTTTTAAAAAAGACAGTCCAGGTGAGATCTTCAGTGCTGTGTATACTGAGGAGTTTGAAACTGCTCACCCTCTCAACTGCAGTCCCATTGATGTTGACTGGGCTGATCCTGTTTTTGTTCCTCCTGTAATCCACAATCAGCTCCTTTGTTTTTTGGACCTTGAAGGGAGGTTGTTATCTTGGCTCCACTGTGTCAGGGTGTCAACCTCTCCTCTGTAAATAAGGCCAATAATGTCATGTCATTAGCAGATTGGGGCTGCGTGTGGCAGCACAGTCATGGGTCAAAAGGGAGTAGAGGAAGGAACTCAGGACACAACTCTGGGGGCACCTGTGTTGAGGGTCAGAGGGGCAGAGGTGAGGGAGCCCATCCTTAACACCTGTCGTCGATCTGGTGGAAGATTAGGATCCAGCTGCACAAGGCGGGGTGAAGGCTGAGGTCTCTGAGCTTCCTGTCAAGTCTGGAAGGAATTATGGTGTTGAATGCTGAGCTGTAGTTCAGAACAGCAACCTAACATATGCAACCCTCTTCTCCAGGTGAGTGAGTATGGTGTGTAGTGCTGTGGCTAAGACATCATCGGTAGACCAGTTCCATCGGTAGGTGAATTGTAGGGGTCCAGTGTAGGTGGTAGCATGCTGCAGATGTAGTCCTTGACCAGCTTCTCAAAGCCTTTGCATATAATTGAGGCGAGTGTGATAGGACGCCAATCCTTCAGGCATGTTACCTTGGTTTTCTTAGGTACAGGGACAATGATGGATGATTTAAAACAGGAGGGCACCACTCACTGGGAGAGGGAGAGATTAAAACTGACTGTAAACACACCAGCCTGCTGTTCCACACACTCTTTGAAGACCCGCCCTTGGATGCCTTGCAGCTGAATTAATTTCTTATTAATAGAAGATAATTATTTAAATAATGTCATGCCAATTATGTGGCTATGGCTAAGTAAATACAACATTATCTGAAAATGAATAAATATTCAAACTGGTTGCAGAATTTTAAAAAATGGATTATTTGATTGACTACAAGTAATGTATCCCCATCAACATTCTCACTCCATTCAAATAGGACTCATAAAACTCTGAACTTCTGCTGTGTAAGAGTAAAACTTCAAGGAAAATGCTGAACAGGGCTGTATCCCATTTGTGCACACTGAAATTTATACCTAAATTATACCTAAAATACCAATTAGATTCCTGCTAAAATAAATTGTTATAATCAGAAAATTTAGAATATTCCAGTAAACTAGCATGTCCAGATGGTGTAAAGATAAAGCCTTTTTTATTTTCTTTCCCGTAAAAAGTTTTCCTGTTGTATTTAAGAATGTTAAAGCCAGTAAAGGTTTATTAAAGCAGCTAAAATTAAATTTATAACTAATGATAAGCAGTCTTAAGTCGGGCGCCTGGATGAGTCCTCCATCAAACTTAAAATTAGTACTAGTGAATTTAAGATTTACTATGTAGAGTATTTGGTTTTTCAATAAATTAGATATTTTTGTGTGTCAATTTGAAGATACTTCCCATAACTAGTGAAAACTTGAAATCACAGCTTTGTGTTGTGTTCAGTTTAATGGGCACACTTTGTACAGATAAATTGAATCTTGAACAAATATAAAAAATGAATTGCAGAACGCACAACTGTAAATGCTTTGAGCCTGGTACATTCAAATTTATAACCTGCAATCTTTTATCCTGCAGAATTAGTTCTTTTTAAAAACTGACAGCATATATTATTAATATAAACAAATCATTTTAAAGTAAAACAAAGATGTAAGTCTCCACATAATCATATTAAGAGGTACTGTATGAATAAATTTAAGATCGAATTAATCCTTGCTCTTTTAATTCAAGAGTCTTTCTCTAACACTACTATTTTGCCAGTATTACTAACTTTAGATAAGTTCTGCTTTGACTGCTTACTCAAGCTCAAGTACTGTATGTTGGAGGATATTTTTTAACTCGTAGAAAGGGAGAAAAAGCCTAAAGCTTGTCCTTGTGTAAGCTGTTTAATCTCATTATTGCATTGAAGAGTTTGCGTTAATGCGTTAATGACCAGTGGGATTCAATAAAGAAATATTAGTTCACTAACTGAACTTCCAAAGTAAGGAAAGCAAATTAATGAAACAAATAATTTTTGAACAAAATAGTGATATCTGAAATAATGTCATAGTGAATAAATGTAGATGGAAATGTTAAAGAAGATTTTAATAATCCTGAACAACCACAGTAACCGCGGCACTATTACAACTCAGGACATACGAGTTCGGAGTTCAATTCCAACATCATTTGGAAGAGTCTGCATATCCACTCTGTGGAATGTGTGTGTTTTCTCCTGCTGCCCTAGTTTCCTCCCACAATCCAAAAATGTACTAGTAGTGAGTTAATTGGTTATTGTGATTAGGCTATAGTTAAACTGGGGTTTGCTGTGTGGCGCCTCTTGTAGCACTAGAAGGCCCATTTGACACTGTATCTTAATAAATAATTTCAGCATTTTAAATTATTTATGCACAAAGTGATTTTTTTTTGTTAATCATTTGGAGATGAAGAGAGATTATCCTTTAGTAACAGTTTTTGTTTCTGAAAAGCATGAAATCCACTATTGATGAGATTAGTTCTGGAAAATAATTGCAAGGATATTAATTTTGTAGTCTGAAAATGCACTCTTCAGAACATACCAAAGACAATAAATTCTAATGAGAAATTTTGCTATCAAAAATTATGATATCTAAAGCAAAACTAGCTAATGAATTCAAATAAGGGGGAGATATTTGTGTAATTTTAATTACATCATTAAGGAGGTAGGGGTTGATAACTGAAGTAAAGATGTATGAAGGACAGGCCAGTGCAGGGCACTCTGAAGCTGAAAACCGGAGCTCAACAAAGACATTTAGTGAAAAGAGTGAAGTATGCCTTCTCTGTAATGCACCAGGCAAGATTTCCCCAATCACCAGTTCAATTGTTCTTCCCCCCTCTCTTAATATAGGGTAGGTAAATTAAATATTCAACTTCCCAAAGAATGACCTATGAGCAGCAAATTATTTAGTTTTTGAACAATTGGATGAATGATGTAGAAAGGCTTAAAGTCACAAATTGAAACAAAATAAAACAAACCAATTTGTCAGTTGCTTCTCTACATTGATGACTGCATTGGTGCTGCTTCATGCACCCACACTGAGCTTGTCAATTTAATCAATTTTGCCTCTAACTTCTCCGCTTCCCTTAAATTCACTTGGTTAATTTCTGACACCTCTCTCCCCTTTCTCAATCTCTGAAGACAAACTGTCTACCAATATCCCTTATAAAACTACCGACTCCCACAGCGATATTGACTATACTTCTTTCTACATAGTCTCCTGTAGCAATGCCATTCCCTTTTCTCAGTTCCTTTGTCTCTGCTAAATCTGTTCCCAAGATGGGGCTTTCCTTTCCAGGACATCAGAACTTACCTCCTTCTTCAAAATACAGGGTTTCCCCTCCTCCACCACTGATGCTGTCCTCACCCAAATCCCCTCTATTTCCAAACATCCCATCATCCCACTGCCTCAACAGGGTTAGAGTTCCTCTTGTCTCACCTACCACTCCATTAGCCGCATCATTCTCCACAACTTCTGCCATCTTCAACAGGACCCTACCACCAAATGCATTTTCACCTTCCTCCGCCCTCACCCCCCCAACCAAATCTCTACTTTCTGCAGGGATCTTTCCCTCCATGTTTCCCTTGTCCGTTTATCCTCACCAAAAAATCTTCCTCATAGCTCTTATCCCTGCATGCAGAAGAAATGTTACACCTGCCCATTCACCTTCTCCCCCTCCTCCATTCAGGGCCCCAAACAGTCCTTCAGGGTGAGACAACACTTTGCCTGTGAACCTGTTCTCTTCTGTATCTGGTGCTCCTGATGTGGCTTCCTCTATGTTGGCGAGACCTGACACAGATCAGGGGACTGGTATGTTGAACTCCTTTGTTCCATCCACAAAAAGCAGGATTTCCTGGTGTCCGACCATTTTAATTCCTTTCCCCATTCCAACACGATTGCCTCTTCTGCCATGATGAGGCCACTCTCGGATTGGAGGAGCAACACCTCATTCCATCTGGGTAGCCATCAAAATGAACATCAATTTCTGATCATTTTCCCTTCCCTCTTCAATTCCCTATTCTGGCCCTTACGTCTTCTCACTTCCCTACCTGCCTATCACCTCACCCTGGTGCCCCTGCTTCCCCTTCTCCTATGGTCCGTATTCCTCTCCTATCAGATTTTTTTCTTCGGTCCTTTCCTTTTTCCACCTATCAACTCCCAGCTTTTTACTTCATCTCTCCCCCATCCACCTGGCTTTTTCTATCACCTTCCAGCTTGTACTGCTCCACTCCCCCACTTTCTTCCCTCTTTCTTTCCATTACTGATGAAAGGTCTTGGCCTGAAACATTGACTGTTTATTCATTTCCACAGATGCTTCCTCACCTGCTGAGTTCTTCCAGCATTTTTGGGTGTTGCTCTAGGTTTCCAGTATCTACAGAATCCCTTGTGTTTATGATTTGTTAGATTTTTTTTTGTGAAAAAGACTGATAAATATAAATAGATTAAATTAACAAAAATTGTACTATATGTTAGCTAATAATAATGGTAAATCATAGCAACATCCTCATGTTTATGGAAATTATTTTTCCTTATTCCAGTCAGGGTAGCAGCCCTGATGACCATTTGGATGTATCAGTCTCCATTTGATCTCTGTGGGGTGCAGATGGCAGGCTTGCTCTCCACTCAATGCTCCCTAATTGAAGCCTGGGCTGTGTGGCTAATATGTTCAGCAGGTTAATGATGCTGCGAATCTCCACTTCCATGCTAGACTAGGTGTGAAAATGTTTCAAGTGCATTGAACACAGTCTCATTGTGACTAGTTAAGATGCTTTAACATAAATCAAAAGTGACATTTAATTAGTTTTGCTGTGACGTTTACAGGATGGATTATATAGAATTCGCCAAGCACTGGTTTGATCTTAGAAGTATTTATCAGAAGCATAACAGTACATTAATGTGCTGAATTTGCTATAAACCTGCACCATAGCAATGAAGTACTCTGACTATGTGTCACTGTTGATACAAAAAATGCAAGGAATAAAAGATTAAGTTACACCTGGACCCACTGCGATTTGCCTATCGCCACAATAAGTCAACAGCAAATGCAATCCCAGTGGCTTTTCACACGGCCTTTGACCACCTGGACAACATAAACACCTACATCTGGATGCTGTTCATCGACTATAGCTCAGCTTTTAATACCATCGTTCCCACAATCCTGATTGAGAAGTTGCAGAACCTCCCTCTGCAATTAGATCCTTGACTTCCTAACCAGAAGACCACAATTGGTGCAGATTGATGATAACATATCCTCCTCACTGACAATCAACATCGGCGTACCTCAGGGCTGTGTCCTTAGCCCTCTTCTCTACTCCCTCGACACCCATGACTGTGTGGCTAAGCATAGCTCAAACACCATCTACAAATTTGCTGATAACACAAACAATGCTGGTAGAGTCTCAGATGGAGACCAGAGGGCCTACAGGAGTGAGATATGCCAACTAGTGGAGTGGTGTCACAGCAACAACCTTGCACTCAATGTCAGTAAGACGAAAGAGCTGATTGTGGACTTCAGGAAGGGTAAGATGAAGGAACACATACCACTTCTCATAGAGGGATCAAAAGTGGAGAGAGTGAGCATCTTTAAGTTCCTGGGTATCAAGATCTCTGAGGATCTAACCTAGTCCCCACATATCGATGCAGTTATATGAAGTCAGTTATAAAGCAACTATGTTTCATTAGGAGTTTGAAGATATTTGGTATGTCAACAAATATGTTCAAAAACTTCTATAGATGTGCTGCAGAGAGCATTCTGAACCGGTTGCATCTTGGGCACTAGCCTACAAAGTACCCAGGATATCTTCAAGGAGTGGTGTCTTAGAAAGGGAGTGTCCATTATTAAAGACCTCCAGCACCCAGGGCATTCCCTTTTCTCACTGTTACCATCATGCAGGAGGTACAGAAGCCTGAAGGCACACACTTCAGGGATAACTTCTTCCCCTCTGCCATCCATTTACTAAATGAACATTGAACCCATGAAAACAACCTCACTTTTTTTTAATATATATTATTTCTGGTTTTTTTTTTCAATTTTTGATCTATTTAATACATGTATACCATAATTGATTTACATATTTATTTATTTCATTTCTTCTATATTACGTATTGCATTGCACTGATGCTGCTAAATTAACAAATTTCATGGCACATGCCGGTGATAATAAACCTGATTCTGATTTACTATAGCGTATGTGCCCACTTAACCAGTAGCTTTGTTAAAGTTTAAGGCTCTTAGCTTTGTCACCAGTACTTTATTATGCCCTTTGCCCAATGTGTTGGTTTTATATTTTCCTTGAAAAATAATCAAGCAATGTTTTGATACTTCAGCAATTTATTATCAGCTCATTAGGCAACAATAGGACATTTAAAATGTGATACCCAACCCATCCTACACCCCAGAATCTAAACATTGCTATCTCATTCATGCAGCTTGTTTATTTTGCAATGTTTGCCATGTTAGCTGCTGCCAATAAACAAGTTCAAATCTTCACCTCTTTCTGGTTTAGAAATTTAATGTCTAATTCTAATGAGTTTAAAATATTCATAGAATAACAGATAATCATTAAGTTATGGTCAGTAACAGGCATTCAGCTGTTAAGTACACATCTGTACTAAACCTTCATTGCAGTCAGTCTGTTCTTGCCATGGTTCTTAAAGTACTCAGCTAAGATTTCTGAAATGCCATGGAGTGTACCTGTGTCCACCACCCTCTCAGCCACACTTTATGTGCTAAATCTCATTTTGGATTATTGTGGGGGAGGTTCATCAAAAAGATTATCCTCTGTTTTGTTCACCATCCATTCCTGGCTGTGATGGAGTTTTGTTGGAGATTAGGCCACCATGCTACTCAGGTTGGATGGGCAATTATTTTAAGGAAGGTTTATGCCTCCATCTTCTAATTGTCTTAACACTGGTCAGATTCCTGGCACCAGGAAAGATAAAAGAGGAGAGAAAGTTTACTTCTATAAGGAAGTTTTACAGTAGTACTTGAGGATTAGTGGGAGGTAGCAACTTGTTTCAGACCATTAAGCCTACCTGCTGATCTGTCCATAGATGGACAAGTCTAAATACCTCTTCAATGAAATTCGTGACAAGTATTTTCTCCGATTATGGATTGGACCACTCGTAGTTTCTCCCCACCAACAATAATCTCTGCTCCATTCTAGAGTGTCATCTGGGATTCCCCTCCATGGCCATCTTTCACCCATGACCACGCCTACTGAACATACTCCCTCTCATGACCGGCCAAACAGAATCTTCCCCTAACTAGGATCTCCTTTCCTGTCAGGAAATACAATTTGAAAACTTTTAAAAGTTCTGTTATGTTAAATTCTGCAGAGAGTCTAGGAAAACTGTCCCAGCAGAGCTTTCTGCTGGCAGTTCTTTTACTGTATTTGCACAATCCCTGCAAATACTGGGACCATGATATCCGCTGTATCACTTGACTGATCTGTGCAGTAAAACACTGGCTACACTAGCCTCAAGTCTTTAATGTGCCATTAGCTTTGCTCTACATCGGTGGATCAATAGCCTAACAAATTAAATCTGTCTGACCAATGACCAGAAAAATTCAAATTATAGCATTTATCATCAAGTTGCTACTCTAACACGTTAAAACTCTTCCTGTGACCAAGCAAGCTCCCTCTGAGCTGTTCAGTGTCCCCTCACATTATAAACAAGTATAGGTTCATAGGTTAATTAACCTCAACTTTCCTCTTGGTTTAGGTGCATGGTAGAATGTGGATGGAAGTGATTAAGAATGAATGAATTGGTTATGGGAAGAATGTAATAGGGAATGGGATTCTTCTGTGAGCCAGCATGGATTCAAATTTCAGAGTTCAAAGTACATTTATTATTGAAGTATGCATACTTTATATACTTGCAGACAGTCACAAGATGAAGAAACCCAGTAGAAACAGAGGATATGTCAGGGGTAAGTTAGTTGTTGTTTTTTTTAAAAATGCAGAGAGCGTTTAGTGCATGGAATGGGGTGCATGTAGCAGTGGTGGAGGTGGAAACGATAGGATCTTTTAAGAGACTCCTATACTGCTACATGGAGCTTAGAAAATTAGAGGGCTATGGGTAAAGCCTAGGTAGTTCTAAGGTAGTGACGTGTTCAGCACAGCTTTGTGGGCCGAAGGGCCTGTACTGTGCTATAGGTTTTCTATGATTCTATTTTTCTAAACCATTAAAACAAAAGGTCGTTGAACAGCCAATGTGATAGGGAAAAAACGCAATCGTGCAAATAATAAAAGTAAGCAAAATCATCCAGAACTGAAGCCTGCGACAGTGAGTTCACAGCTGAATCACTCCCTGACAGTGTGCCCCTTGGTTGCAGGCCACAGCCTCAGTTCAATGCAGAGTCAAGTAAATCTCACAGAGCAGCAAGCTGAACTGGGCCATCCCTCACTTCCGGCTCAACATCCTGATCTTTTCTCTCTGTCCTGGTGCTTAAATTGTCCAGACCTCGGGTCACTCCTTGCTCGCTGACCCAGGCCTTGCCTCTCCGGCATGAGTCTTGCTGCCTTGATTTGGCCCAGAGCTGACCTTTCCAATTCAGCTCAGTGTTTAAATTGATCAAACCTGGGGTCTTTCCTCACTGTCAGAGCTAAGGGTCTAAGGTGGCCAGCTTCTCTGTCATGATCCCCACCCTCCCACACCAGATAACAATCAGTTGGTTAACCACTTACCAAATTACCAAGCTAACTACCTCAATATCTGGGCAAGGTCTTGCTAATGGAAGCCTGCCTGCTGCAATCACCTGCCAGACTTACCTAGACTAGATGTGGAAGGCCTGCCTTTCTGAACAAAGTGCTGGGTTCCAGTCGTCTGCCATGACTAGCAGTAAGAAGTTTAATAAAGAAAATTTGCAGCAGGAAACTCTCCGATTGCCCTTGATAGCTGCAAAAAATGTGCTAAGTTTTGTATTCATTTTGTTCAATTATTAAAAGTGAAGAAAAAATATTTTAAATATATATGTTTTAAAAAGTCAGCAAAAGCACTTGAAACTCCTAAATGATTTAAGTTATTAAACAAAACTGAAGTACAGGTAGTTTAAAAATCTTTACTTCCTGCTGAACTACAAATCTAATTGAAATAGATAGGACAGCAGGAACTGCATCAGGTCTCACCTGGAATGTGACATAAGAGCTGATCCTTGGCGTAACTACCTGGTATGGGGTGAAAGAGCTGAACCTTGGTATAACTATCTGCCAATCTCAGTTAATAGGTTCTCCAGCAACAAAATGTATTGACGATGTTGTTCACCAGATTCAGGGTTCATGGTTAGATTTCTTATGTACGGTTGACTCAGAATTGCCTCCATTTGTTGGCAAATTCTGGATGATCTATAAACTACCACATAACAGAAAATGATGCAAAAGCAAACCATTGAAAACCTAATCTATGCATGGAAATTGCAGGAAACAGCAGAACAGATAGCATCTGTGAAGACAGAATATTTTGATGGAGTCACACAGTACAGGATCAGGCTCAATTCATCAATGCCAACAAAGATGTCAGTCTAAGTTAGCAACCCTATATGCCTGGGTTTGTCCCATTTCAGGCAGAAAAATTAACCTTTAGAAAAGAAGGTCATCAACCTGAAACACCTCCCTCCCTAGATGGTGCATTTTTTTAAGCATTATATGCAGGAGACTGGGTGTGGAACAGGCCAGTAGTATACAAGGACCTGAACAGTTCAATATGTTCAATAGAAATTGTACACATACAGATAGATAAACATTTATCTCTCTCTGACCCCATAAAAAGTTTTTTCCTTAACTTAAATATTGTGACTTTTAAAAACAGATGGGTGGACACACATAATGATTCATTAAAAGTACAATAGTCTGGATGAGCTTAGTTCTCTTGAAGCGCTCAGTGGCATGTGGGGTGAGGGGTCTTCGACAGTCCGCCCCAACATTCCTAGTGGCCAGTGCTAATTATTTTTCTTGTGTTAAAATGCTTTAGTGGGATTCTGGTGGGATGTTCACATTCATTTATTGTTACTCTTTAGCTCAGGTTATACAGTTATTCACTTGTATGCTTGTGGGTCACTCTGACAGTAGCCGGGGTGTGTAATAATCACCTGCCCCCTCTCTATGTGACTGGTGCATGGACTGGTTGGGAACAGCTACTTCAAGACTGCAAGCTGGGCAAATGCTTCTCCTGGCCAGGGTACAGGCAGGACATGGAGTTGCTTGTGCACTGCTGTGACACCTGCACGTCCCAGAAGGGGCCAGGCCGCCAGTCTAGGGTGCCAATGCAGCAGCACATGGCGGGGGCCCCAGTATGGGTTACTGCCCCTCCCAGAAGAAGAGACAATCCCCCAAGTTTGGAAGATGTCAGAAGAGGCCAGGAGAGGTGCTCAACTGCATCTCTGATGTGGTTTACCGGGTGCAGTTACCTTGTGGCAGAAGACAGTCATACTGCACCGGGACCGGCTGGCCCCATGTTGGCCCTCGGCCACCACCAACCCAGCAAGGCTGAAGGAAGCAAGTGACACTCCTTGTGCCCTGCCTCTCACCTCACTAAACAGTGCCTCCCAGTGGGGGGGTGTGTTAGGTGGGGTGTGGCTACAGACAGTCCTCATCTCCCCAGGGAGCAGTGTCAGCCACCACCGGGACTTTTGAAGTTCGTTGTTGACTCTGGGGCTGTTGGAGATCGCTCACCTCTCAGGAGGGGGCACTGTACAGCTCTGGGGTAGCGAGGTTGACAGCCCACCCCAACATTCCTAGTGGCCAGCGCTATTTATTATTCTGGTTTTAAAATGTGATCGTGGGATTATGATGGGATGTTCACATTTATTGTTGTATCTTAGCTCGGGTTATACAGTTGTGTGTTTGTGGATCACCCTGATTGTAACCAGGGTGTGTAAAAATCACCTCCCCTGTCTGGCTCTCTCACCTTGTCTGTTTTTATGTTTATCACAATAAATAATGGCTGTTGAGTTATACAAGGTTTCTCGGCGTCAACATGGACCAAATGCTTGCCACAATAATTTAGTTCAAGTTAACCAGAGTCCAATCATATAATTCTGTTTATATATTGAGTCACATTAACAGATTCTTCAAAATGGAGCAGTGTAGTGTAGTCTTTCACACCAATACAGGAAACTAATGTTTGTTTTAGGGACCAGAGAGCTTTCTAATTCCAGGTATGAGTGCCAACAAAGTGTCAGGAAACGTAAAGGAGGCTTGACCCAAACAGAGCAGCAGAGCCAATTAAGTGGTGAGTGATAACTTTAAAAATAAACTGCAAAATAACAAGCCATGAGGGGGCACAAAACAAGAGAGAACAGATATTTAGTACAACAACACAACAAGGCAACTGAAGGCTAGAACAACTGGCTGAGGCTGGCTGGTGAACAAGGACTGTGTACGAGAGCTGAGTTTAAATAGGAGTAGGTAATGATTAGGGAATGAGTGGCAAGTGCAGGCCTGACACAAAGTACACACTTGTCCATATAATGGAACATTTCAATTGGTTTTGTGATTTCCATTAAAATCTGAAGAAATTCCTAGAGAAAATTCCAGTTAAAATGAATTACGTTTTTGTCATATACTAAATTAATTCAAATTCTATACTTTGCTGCATTCAAATAGTCTTTTACTCAGCAATCCTGTGATATTAGTTTATGAATAAATAACTTGATAAATGAGGAACCCCTATTTGAATATCCAGTTATTTTTGTTGTGTTATAGTTTAACTAATGTAAAGCAGGGGTTCCCACCCTGTTATGCTACGGACCAATGTCATTAAGCAAGGGACCCGTGGACCCCAAGTTGGGCACACCGATGTAAGGGCAACAATAACATAATGCAATCATAGGCATAAAATAATAAACATGTAAGCGATCGCAACATTATTTCAAGAAATTTGTGTCAAAACCCTGGATCAGGACTGGGTTTTGAAATGAACCATTGACAACTCCTGCAAATGCTGTTTGACCCGCTGGACTTCTTCAGCTGATTACCGATCTAAATTCCAACTTCTCCAGGCTCATGTGCCTTAATTTCATTGAGACCCTTGTATGTATAACGTTGATCTTACACCTGTCTCCATCTGAGGCTACCTGCTCAAAAACTTGGTGTCTTTTCTGAACTTGTGTTCTACCTATGTATAATATCAGCCTAACCTCAGCATAGTAGCTATTGAAACACTATGAAGTCCCAAGATAGGATCAGAAGCTAGCATTGGACCCTTTGCTTTGGTGCCATTATTTAATCATGATTGATTTTTTTTTTTCGCTCAGCCCCATTCCCCAGTCGGAGTTTGGAGTTCAGTTTCAAGGGTCTCGGCCCGAAACGTTGACAGCGCTTCTCCCTATAGATGCTGCCTGGCCTGCTGTGTTCCATCAGCATTTTGTGTGTGTTGTTGTTTGAATTTCCAGCATCTGCAGATTTCCTCATGTTTGACCTGTGGAATGTCTAGGTTTTCTCCAGATGCTCCAGTTTTCTCCCACAGTCCAAGGATGTACCAAATAGGGTAATTAGTCATTATAATTTGCCTGTGTTTAGGGTATGTTTAAATCTGGGGTGCAGGGTGGCACAGCTTGAAGGGCTGAAACGGCCTATTCTGCACCACTTCTCCAAGTAAGTAAATGAACAAATGAATAAATCATTGGCATCCTTTATTGATTCCTGATTTGACTAATCCATGCTCTCCTTACTGGACTCTCACATTGTACACTTTACACCACACCACTAATCTCTGCAGTCCATATCTCAATCTTCATCAGTTTCTAACTATCACAATGTTGATTGCTGTCAATTGAGAAGAGTTGACTTTCTATCTGAAATTGGATTATGACTACTTCCAGATTGAATTGCATCGTTCTGGAAAGTTGATGGACACTTTCACCATCAGTGTGCAAAGCCACCTCACAGTCACCTCTGTGATACATTAGTTCTCTTGGAATTCTCTTTTGAAGGGTTGACCTAAGAGGCACCAGAGCTGGGAATTCCTAGAGAGATTAAAAAAAATTCATAACACTGCAACATTTCTATTTAAAGGCACATCTTGAATTTAACCCAGTTGAGAAGAGGGAATCTAACTGATATAGGTCTAATTAATATTTTTGGGAAATTTATTTGGCTTGCAAGGCCTTATCAAACCCAAGGCATGAGCCATCATGATCCCAACCAGCAAACCCAAGCTCTCAATGTAAGTGCCTTGCTGTCCCTATCCAAGACCTCCTTGAGTGAGCTGTTTGGTTCTGCCATTCCTCTTCAGCAGCCTCCCTGTCTGCAAACAAAGAAAACATGTAATGAATAACTGGCAGCACAAAATCCCTTGCCAATCTTAATAAACACAAGGTAAACTCTTGGAATTGATTCGTAAATATGAGCATACAACTTACCAGAACTTAATGCAAAGCTGAGGAGCAAATATCTGATTTAACCTTTAGGTACTTAACTGAAAGAAAATTTGAGGCAAATAAAAAAAACATGAAATGCTGGCAGAACTCAGCAGGCCAGACAGCATCTATGGGAGGAGGTAGTGTCGATGTTTCGGGCCAAAACACTTCATCAAGAGTGAAGTAACATGTGATGGTCGAGGGGGGATAAGAAGTGGGGGGAGGGATCCAGTAGAGAGCTGGGAAGTGATAGGTTGGAGGGAAATGGGCTAGGGGGAAGGTGGAGAATTATGGGAAATCAAAGAGAAAGAAAGGTAGGGCTGGGGGGAGAGATTATAGCGAGGGGAGAAAAAGAGAGAGAAAGTGAACCAGACTAAAATAATAGATAGGGATGGGGGTAAGGGTGCGGGGCAGGGGTATCAATGGAGGTCATTGAGTTGGATGTTCATGCCAGCAGGAAGGAGGCTACCTAGGTGGGAGATAAGTTATTGCTCCATTGACCTGCGTGTGGCCTCATCTTGACGGTAGAGGAGGCCATGGACAGACATGTCGGAGTGGGAGTGGTCTGTGGAATTGAAGAGTGATCCCACCACAGGGAGATCCCACCACTGCTGGAGGACTGAGCGCCGGTGTTCGGCGAAACGGTCTCCCAGTCTGCGGCGGGTCTCCCCAATGTATAAATGGCCACATCGGGAGCACCGGATACAGTATATCACCCCAGTTGACTCGCAGGTGAAGTTGTGCCTCACCTGAAAGGACTGTCTGGGGCCTGGGATGGTGGTGAGGGAAGAAGTGTGGGGGCAGGTGTAGCACTTCTTCCGTTTGCAGGGATGAGTGCCTGGAGGGAGGTCCATGGGGAGGGATTGGGGGGATGAATGGACAAGGAAGTAGCATAGGGAGCAATCCCTGGGGAAAGCCGAGAGTGGGAGGGAAGGGAAGATGTGGTTGGTGGTGGGATCACGTAGGAGGTGGCGGAAGTTACAGAGGATTATGCGTTGGATCTGTAGGCTGGTAGGGTGATAGGTGAGGACCAGGGGGACTCTATCCCTGGTGGGCTGGTGGGGGGGATGGGGTGAGGGCAGAGGTGCGTGAAATACGGGAGATGCGATGGAGGGCAGAGTTGATAGAGGACGAAGGGAAGCCCCTTTCTTTAAAAAAGGAAGACATCTCCTTTGTCCTAGAATGAAAGGCCTCATCCTGAAAGCAGATGTGGTGGAGGCAGAAGAATTGAGAGAAAGGGATAGCATTTTTGCAGGAGACAGGGTGGGAGGAGAAATAGTCTAGGTAGCTGTGGGAGTTAGTAGGTTTGTAGTAGACGTCATTGGATAGGATGTCTCCAGAGATAGAAACAGAAAGATCTAGAAAGGGGAGGGAGGTGTCGGAAATAGACTAAGTGAACTTGAGGGCGGGGTGAAAGTTGGAGGCGAAGTTAATGAAGTTGACAAGCTCGGCATGCGTGCAGGAAGCAGCACCGATGCAGTCGTCGATATAACGCAAGAAAAGAGGAGGACAGATACCGGTATAGGCTTGGAACATAGATTGCTCCACATGGCCGACAAAAAGGCAGGCATAGCTAGGACCCATGCGGGTGCCCATGGCTAAACCTTTAGTTTGGAGGAAGTGGGAGGAGCCAAAGGAGAAATTGTTAAGGGTGAGGACTAATTCCACGAGATGGAGAATTTTAGGCAGTTTGGCAGCTTCCAGAATAAACAAACTCAATTCACTAATTTATTGTGTTGCTTCAATTAGACATCTCAATGCCCATTTCCCTTGTTCAGTAGTAACTACTGCAGTGTTGCCAATTAGCTTGAGTTAAGGCTGTATAATTGCAGAATAAGATATGACTCATAAAATAGGAGAAAATCTGCAGATGCTGGAAATCTAAGCAACACACACAAAATGCTGGAGGAACTCAGCAGACCTGGCAGCATTCATGGGAAAGAGTAGTGTTGACATTTTGAGCCAGGACTGCAAAACAAAAGAGAGAAGTCAGGGTATGAAGTGGAGGAGGGGAGGAAGAATTACATGGTAGCAGGTGACAGTGAATCCTGGATAGGGAGAGGTAAGAAAGAAAGAGACTGGTGAAAGAAATGAAGGGCAGGTGAAGGGGAAATCTGATAGGAGGGGTAGAAAACCATGGAAGAAAGAGAAATGGCAGGAGCACCGGAGAGAGGTGATAGGTAGATAAGATGAGAAAGAGAAAGAGGAATGAGGAATCATGAATGGGTGGGGCAATTCCTGGAAGTTCAAGAATTCCATGTTCATGCCATCAGGTTGGAGGCTACCCAGACAGAGTATAAAGTGTTGCTCCTCCAACCTGAGTGTGGCCACATCGTGACAGAAGAGTATGCCATGGACTGACATGTTGGAATGTGAATGGGAAGTAAAATTAAAATGGGTGGCCACAGGGAATTCCTGCTTTTTCTGGTGAATAGAGCTTAGGTGGTCAGCGAAGTGGTCTCCCAATCTATGTCAGGTCTCAATGATACACAAGACGCCGCACTGGGAACACCGGATACAGTGGTTGATCCCAACAGACTCACAGGTGAAGTGTCGCCTCACCTGGAAGGACTGTTTGGGGCCTGAATGGTAGTGAGGGAGGAGGTGTAGCGGCAGGTGTAGCATTTGTTACACTTGCAAGGGAACAGATCAATGGGGCAGGATGAATGGACAAGGCAGTCGTGTAGGGAGCCATTCCTACAGAAAGTAGGCGGGGGAGGGAAAGATGTGCTTGGTGGTGGGATCCCGTTGGAGGTGGCGGAAGTTACAGAGAATTATGAGCTTGACATGGAAGCTTGTGGGTGGTAGGTGAGGACAGGAGGAAGAGTAATATTCATGTATCAAAGGAATTTCTCAGCAGTAATATGACACGGATACTGGTTGTGGAAGACTGGAAAATCGCAATATTATTCCATTCCTTAAGAAAGAAGGCAGACAAAAAAAAGGAAATTATTAGCCTGTTGGCCTGACTTCAGTGGAGTCCATTATTAAGGAACACACTCAAATGCTGGAGGAATTCAGCAGGCTAGGCAACATCTAGGGAAAGTTGACGTTTCATGCTGAGACCCTTCAGCAGGACTGGAGGAAAAAAAAGATGAGTAGAGTTAAAAGGTGGAGGGAGGGGAGGAAGAAACACAAGGTGATAGGTAAAATTGGGAGGGGCAGGCTGAATTAAAGAGCTGAGAAGTTGATTGGTGAAAGAGATACAGGGCTGGAGAAAGGGGAATCTTATAGGAGAGGGCAGAAGGTCATGGAAGTAAGAAAAGGGGGGAGGAGCACCAGAGGGAGGCAAGAAGATAAGATGAGAGAGGGAAAAGGGGATAGGGATAGTGAAGGAAGGGGGTGTTGCATTACCAGAAATTTGAAAAATCAATGTCCATGCCATCAGATTGGAGGCTACCAAGACGGAATATAAGGTGTTGACAATATACAATAGACAATATACCAATGTCTATCCACGGCCTCCTCTACGGTCGCGATGAGGCCACACTCAGGTCAGAGGAACAACACCTTATATGCCATCTGGGTAGCCTCCAACCTGATAGCATGAATGTAGATTTGTTGAAAGTCTGTTGGAAGTGTTTAAGGAAATAACAGACAGGATAGATAAATGAGTGTCAGTGGATGATACTTACATGGATTTTCAGAAGGATTTTGATAAGGTGCCGTAAAGGAGGTTGCTAAACAAGATAAGAGCCCATGGTATTTCAGGAAAGATTCCAACATGGATAGAAGATTGGCAGACTGGGAGGAAGCAAAGTGTGGGGATAAATTGGGCATTTTTTGCTGGCTGCTGGTGACTAGTGATGTACTGCAGGGATCTGAGTTGGGACCCCTTCTTTTCACATGATGCATCAAAGATTTGGATTGATAGAATTAATAGCTTTGTCGCCAAGTCTGTGAATGATATAAAGTTAGGTAAAGGGCAGTTAGCGTTGAGGAAATGGGGTCTGCAGAAGGGCCAAGCCAAACTAGGAGAATGGGCAAAGAAATGACAGAAACAATATAGCGTGGGGAAGTATATGACCATGCACTTTGGTAGAATGAAAAAAGGCGTAGATTATTTTCTCAATGGGGAGAAAATCAGAAGTGCAAAGAGAGTTCCTAAAGGTTAACTTGCAGATTGAATCAATGGTAATGAAGGAAAGTGCAATGATTTCAAGAGGAATATACAAATGTAAAAAGGAAAATGTGATGCTGAAGCTTAAGACATTGTTCAGACTGCACTGGGAGATTTGTCAGCATGTTTCCGCCCGTTGTCCTGCAAAGATGTGCTGGCCACAGAAAAGGTCCAGATGATGTTCAAGAGAAATATACCAGGGATGAAAAGGTTTATATAAGAAAAACATTTGATGGTTCTGGGGCTGTACTTGCTGAAGTTTAGAAGGATGACAGGAACCTCATTGAAACCTTTTGAATATTGAAAGGTCTAGATAGAATGGATCCGGTAGTTGGGGAGTGTAGAACCCAATGGTCAAGCCTCAGAATAGGAAGATATCCCTTTGGAACAGTGATGTGGTGGTGTTTCTTTAGCCAGGCGGTCGTGAATCTGTGAAATTCATTGCCACAGTCAGCTGTGGAAGTGAAGTGGTCAGGTATACTTAAAGCTCAGGATGATAGGTGCTTGATTAGTCAGGGCATCAAATGTTACAGGAAGAAAGCAGGAGAATAGTCTTGAGAGGGGTAATAAATCAGCCATGATGCTATGGTGGAGGAGACTCAATGAGCTGAATAGCCCATTTCTGCTCCTATTTCTTATGATCTAATAATGTAGGTAGGCAAGATCAGTGTCAAAATACTCAAGCGTGCATAAAAATGAGAAAAAGTAAAATAAGTTGTGGTATCCCACAAATATTGTGTAATAATTTAAAAATTTGACATACAGTGCCTTGAAAAAATATTCAGCCCCCACAACTATTTTCACATTTTACTGAATTTTCTAAATATAACATATGATTTTTCTATAGGATTTTTTGTGCTAATCTACAAAACATTGATCATTATGTCATATCAGAAGGAAAAATTCCAAAACCTGTCAACAATTCACTAAAATTTAAAAAACAAGATTGCGAAGCTGAAAAATTATTCATCCCTTTTGTAATCTTTTAAATTACTGCACAAACTTTCCTCAGTAGCAATATACATTGCCTTACCAGCATGCCTAATTTATCGACATTGAAAATTGAAGGATTACCTGTTTTCAATAAATTCATTAAAATAAATACCCCCTCGCTGTGTAAGTTCCAGCAGTATGGTAGATTTTTCAACAGATGAAACCAAAATGGAGACAAAAGTGCATTCAAGACAAATCAAGGAAATGATAAAAGAGAAGCACAAAGCTGGGGAAGGGTAGAAAACCATCTTGAAGCTTAGTGCAGTCCATGATAAAAAGGTGAAAAAAATATGAAACCACAGGCAAACTGCTTAGGTCAGACTGCCCCCCCTAAACTTGTTGCCTCAGAAGGATGGCTCTTGCAAAAGAGGCTACTGTGATGCTAACATACACTGAGTGAGTTGCAAAAATCAGTGGCTGCAATGTCGTTGTAGTAAAATGACTGGTAAGGGCACTACAAATGAGATTTTATACACTGCAAATCTAAATTGTTCTTCATACTAAATTTAAAAGTTTGCAATATTTAAGAAGTTCCTTTGTACAGATGTAATTGGATATGTTTTTATGTTTCTGCTGGCTGGGAAATATGCTGTACTTGGATATATGTGTGTGTATAGATATACATACATTATATGTATATAATATGTATATAAAATATATAATATTACAAATACCTGCATCATCTCTGCATCTCTGTTAAAGAATTATTCTGTATTCTGGGGCACAACACTATTTTAATGGTTCACGCTGCTACTGTGTTTTTATAAATGACTTTCCTGTCAGCAATGACTACAGGATATTAGTGAAGAAAGCTATGATAATTTTGACCTGCTTCCAACAAATTTTGTGGAAAGTTAGCATGGGCATTTGGGATTGTTTGTTTCTTAAGAAAGTTTAAAGAGTTTGATTCATAAGCTGTACAACAAATTAATGCCAAGTTTGTTGGTCAATGCCGCTATTGACTTACACAACTCAAAAGTAAACCGATCAATCTTTAACACAAACTATCTGCACCTTTTATGAAAAAATTGGAAACTGAGGCCACACAGGTTGACAAATCCAGCTGATTCTAATTCACTTATTCCCTTGTGTAAACATGGTATAAGCAAGAGCTGCAATGAAAACTCATGAAGTCTTGCACTTAAGGTGTAAAACAGCTTAAAATGTTTAAAGCTGCATTCCAGAGTTTTCATAAACTGTGTGAATTAGTAAATTAGTTTGCTGAGTCTATATTATCAAGATAGTACAGGGACCAACCAGATGTACAGTATTTTCTCAAGCAGTCCAAGTAATTTTTTTTGATGAACCACAGCTATTAAAAGTGCTTTGATAAACTATAACTGGGTCATAAATTAGGTTGTGTGCTCTTTAGTGCAATCATTCAAATTCACTTAGTTAAGGATTTTTATACAGAGTATGTTGAAATGTTCACCCTGCATTAAGTGCTCAAATATACTGATTTACTTTATCAAAGTTGTTGAGACATAAAACTATACTCAAAAATGTTCAGACATTTAGCAAATGGTTTTCTTAAACTCAGTACTTCACCATGACACACTTTACAATAATAAAAGTTTTTTTTTAAATGAGGTTACTATTAAAATAGAGGAAACACAGTGACACAATTACTGATGTAAAAGTCTAACAAACACAAAAAATAATCTTTGAATCCATCTTAGAGGGATAAATAAAACCATAAGACTATAAGACATAGGAACAGAAATAGGCCATTCAGCCCATCAAGGATGCTTTGCCATTTCATCATGGCTGATCCCAGATGCCACTCAACCCCATACACCTGCCTTCTTGCCATGTCCTTTGATGCACTGACCGATCAGGAAATGATCAACTTCCACTTTAAATATACCCATGGACTTGCCTCTACCACAGTCTGTGACAGAGCATTCCACAAATTCACTACTCTGTGGCTAAAAAAATGAAATTCCTCATTACTTCTGTTCCAAAAGATTGTCCCTCAATTTTGAAGCTGTGCCCTCTAGTTCTGGATACCCCACCATAGAAAACATCCTCTCCACGTACACCCTATCTATTCTTTTAAGCATTTGGTGGGTTTCCATGTGATCCAGTGAGTACAGACCCTAAGCTGCCAAACGCTCCTCATAAGTTAACCCCTTCATTCCCTGAATCATCCTTGTGAACCTCCTCTGGACTCCCTCCAATGACAGCACATCCATTCTGAGATATAGGGCCCAAAACTGTTGACGGTACAAGGCATGATTGATACGTTTGTAGCCTAAGGTACAAGGAATCAATTTTAGAAAACCTAGCACATTTATTTTTCTACATAGTTCCCTCTTACACTTACACACTTAGTCCAGCGGTCAAGGTGCATACAGCAGGGGTGATTGATAAGTTTGTGGACTAAGGAGAAGAGTTATTAATTTCAAACTTTCTGCATAATCTCTCAGAGTTGAACTGCACGTGCATGTAATGACAGCTGTATAACTCATCTCCTTCACGAACTTATAACATATAACCATATAACAATAACAGCATGGAAACAGGCCATCTCAGCCCTTCTAGTCCATGCTGAAAGCCTATTCTCTCCTAGTCCCGCTGGCCCGCACTCAGCCCATAACCCTCCATTCTTTTCCTGTCCATATACCTATCCGATTTTACTATAAATGACAATACCGAACCTGCCTCTCCCACTTCTACTAGACGCTTGTTCCACACAGCTACCACTCTCTGAGTAAAGAAATTCCCTCTCGTGTTACCCTTAAACTTTTGCCCCCTAACTCTCAACTCATGTCCTCTTTTTTGAATCTCCCCTACTCTCAATGGAAAAAAGCCTATCCACATCAACTCTATCTATCCCCCTCATTATTTTAAATACCTCTATCAAGTCCCCCTTCAACCTTCTATGCTCCAAAGAATAAAGACCTAACTTGTTCAACCTTTCCCTGTAACTTAGGTGCTGAAACCCAGGTAACATTCTAGTAAATCTTCTCTGTACTCTCTCTATTTTGTTGATATCTTTCCTATAATTTGGTGACCAGAATTGTACACAATCCTCCAAATTCGACCTTACCAATGCCTTGTACAATTTTAACATTACATCCCAACTCCTATACTCAACGCTCTGATTTATAAAGGCCAGCATACCAAAAGCTTTCTTCACCACCCTATCCATATGAGATTCCACCTTCAGGGAACTGTGCATCATTATTCCTAGATCACTCTGTTCTACTGCATTCCTCAATGCCCTACCATTTACCATGTATGTCCTATTTGGATTATTCCTACCAAAATGTAGCACCTCACACTTATCAGCATTAAACTCTATGGGCCATCGTTCAGCTCACTCTTCTAACTGGCCTAAATCTCTCTGCAAACCTTGAAAACCTACTTCATTATCCACAACACCACCTACCTTATTCTTATCTGCGTACTTACTAATCCAATTTACCACCCCATCATCCAGACCATAAATCTATATGACAAACAACATTGGACCCAGTACAGATCCCTGAAGCACACCACTAGTCACTGGCCTCCAACGTGACAAACAGTTATCCACCACTGCTCTCTGGCATCTCCCATCCAGCCACTGTTGAATCCATTTTACTACTTCAATATTAATACCTAATGATTGAACCTTCCTAACTAACCTTCCGTGCAGAATCTTGTCAAAGGCCTTATTGAAGTCCATATAGACAACATCCACTGCTTTACCCTTGTCAACTTTCCTCGTAAACTCTACAAAAAATTCAATATTATTTGTAAAACCTGACCTTCCACACACAAATCTATGTTGACTGTTTCTAATCAGACACTGTCTATCCAGATAAGTATATATACCATCTCCAAAAATACTTTCCATTAATTTACCCTCCACTGACGTCAAACTGACAGGCCTATAATTGCTAGGTTTATTTTTAGAACCCTTTTTAAACAATGGAACCACATGAGCAATATACCAATCCTCTGGCACCATCCCCGTTTCTAATGACATCTGAAGTATTTCTGTCAGATCCCCTGCTATTTCCACAGTAACTTCCCTCAAGGTCCTAGGGAATATCCTGTCAGGACCCGGAGATTTATCCATTTGTATATTCCTTAAAAGTGCCAGTACTTCCTCCTCTTTAATTGTCATAGTTTCCATAACTTCCCTACTTGTTTCCCTTACCTCACAGAATTCAATATCCTTCTCTTTAGTGAATACCGAAGAAAAGAAATTGTTCAAAATCTCCCCCATTTCTTTCGGCTCCACACATAGCTTTCCAGTCTGATTCTCTAAGGGACTAATTTTATTCCTCACTATCCTTTTGCTATTAATATAACTGTAGAAACTCTTTGGATTTATTTTCACCTTACTTATATATAACCATATAACAATTACAGCACCGAAACAGGCCATCTCGGCCCTTCTAGTCCATGCTGATGCTTACACTCACCTAGTCCCACTGGCCCGCACTCAGTTCATAACCCTCTGTTCCTTTCCTGTCCATATACCTATCCAATTTTACTTTAAATGACAATACTGAACCTGCCTCTACCACTTCTACTGGAAGTTCATTCCACACAGCTACCACTCTCTGAGTAAAGAAATTCCCCCTCATGTTACCCTTAAACTTTTGTCCCCTAACTCTCAAATCATGTCCTCTTGTTTGATCTCCCCTACTCTCAATGGAAAAAAGCCTATCCATGTCAACTCTAGCTATCCCCCTCATTATTTTAAATACCTCTGTCAAATCCCCCCTCAACCTTCTACGCTCCAAAGAATAAAGACCTAACTTGTTCAGCCTTTCCCTGTAACTTAGGTGCTAAAACCCAGGTAACATTCTAGTAAATCTTCTCTGTACTCTCTCTATTTTGTTGATATCTTTCCTATAATTCGGTGACAGGAACTGTACACAATACTCCAAATTCAGCCTTACCAATGCATTGTACAATTTTAACATTACATAATGCTCTGATTTATAAAGGCCAGCATACCAAAAGCTTTCTTCACCACCAGATCCAAATGAGATTCCACCTTCAGGGAACTATGCACCATTATTCCTAGATCACTCTGTCCTACTGCATTCTTCAATGCTCTACCATTTACCATGTATGTCCTGTTTGGATTATTCCTACCAAAATGTAGCACCTCACACTTATCAACATTAAACTCCAACTGCCATCATTCAGCCCACTCTTCTAACTGGCCTAAATCTCTCTGCAAGCTTTGAAAACCTACTTGCAGAGAGATTGCAGAGAGATGCCAAAGCCACCTCGAATTGTCTTTTAGCTTTTCTAATTTCTTTCTTAAGATTCTTCTTCCATTCTTTATATTCCTTGAGCACCTCATTTACTCCATGCTGCCTATATTTATTGTAGATATCTCTCTTTTTCCTAACCAAGTTTCCAATATCCCTTGAAAACCATGACTCTCTCAAACTTTTAACCTTTTACATCCATCCCTTTTACAGCATGGGATTTCCAGTCTATGTGTGGAAAATTAAAATCACCCACAATCACAACCCTGTGCCTACTACAAATATCTGCTATCTCTTTGCAAATTTGCTCCTCCAATTCTCGCTCCCCATTAGATGGTCTATAATACACCCCTGTAAGTGTTACTACACCTTCCCCATTCCTCAATTCCACCCAAATAGTCTCCTTAGATGAACCCTTTAATCTATCCTGCCAGAGCACCGCTGTAATATTTTCTCTGACAAGCAACACAACACCTCCCCCTCTTGCCCCTCTGATTCTACCACACCTGAAGCAACGAAATCCAGGAATATTTAGTTGCCAATCACACCCCTCCTGCAACCATGTTTCACTAATAGCTACAACATCATATTCCCAGGCATCAATTCATGGTCTAAGCTCATCCACCTTTCTTACAATGCTCCTAGCATTAAAGTAAATGCATTTAAGAAATATTCCACCTCTTCCTCTCTGTTTATCTCTAACAGTACAAAAAACTTTACTGTCTTCTTTCTCTTCCTTCTCCATACATCTGTTCCTACACTCTGGTTCCCCTTCCCCCTCATATCTAGTTTAAATCCACTGGAGCCTCTCTAGCAAACCTACCTGCAAGAATATTTGTCCCCCTCCAGTTCAGATGTAAACAGTCCTGCCAGATCAGGTCCCACCTTCCCTGGAAAACTGCCCAATTATCTATAAATCTGAAGCTCTCCCTCCTGCACCATGTCTTCAGCCATGTGTTGATCTGCACTATCTTACTATTTCTAAACCCACCTGCACGTGGCACTGGTAGCAATCCTGAGATTGCTATCCTGGAGGTCCTGTCCTTTAACTTGGCACCTAGTTCCCTAAACTCACCTTTCAGGACCTCCTCACTCTTCCTACCCACGTCATTGGTCCATACATAGACCACGACATCCAGCTGCTCACCCTCCCTCTTGAGAATACAGATAACTCGATCCTGATATCGTGGACCCTGGCACCAGGGAGGCAACAGACCATCCGGGATTCTCGATCTCTTCCACAGAACCTCCTATCTGTCCCCCGAACTATTGAATCCCCTATCACTACTGCTCTCCTCTTTTCCCTCCTTCCTTTCTGAGCTGAGGGTCCAGTCTCGGTGCCAGAGATGCAACCACTGCAACTTGTCCCTGGTAGGTCGTCCCCACCAACAGTATCCAAAGCGGTATACTTATTGTTGATGGGAACGGCCACAGGGGTGCTCTGCTCTTCCTGTCTATTCCCCTTCCCTCTCCTGACAGACATCCAGCTACCTGTCTCCTGACTCCTAGGGGTGACTATCTCCCTGAACCTCCTGTCTATTTCTGCCTCTGCCTCCTGAATGATCCAAAGTTCATCCAGCTCCAGTTCCAGTTCCCTGACTTGGTTTGTCAGGAGCTGCAGCTGGATGCACCTTTCGCAGGTGTAGTCATCAGGGACAGCTGTGTTCACCCTGACTTCCCACATACTGCAAATGGAGCACTCAACTGCCCTAACTACTGCCTCCATTACCTACTCCTAAGCCAATTAGATTAATTAAAGGAGCTTACCTGGTCTTACCTCTCCTGGCTCATCCTTAGCCTCTGCTTGCTTTTTAATTTCCCCCGCTGATCTCAGAGGCCGACCTTCATGAGCTTGCGCAGTCGTGCGCTGTTCGCCTCTGCCTATTCTCGCCAAAGCCTGATTGAGCCAAAGCCATCCCACTTTGCCTCAGTCCATTCCAACGATGGCCATTATGATGATGGCCGCTGTATATGGCGGTCTTTCTTTTAAACCTTTGGCGCGCTACATCACGTGCCTGCGCAGTCTAGCCTCTTTGCCCCGATCAGTTAAAAAAAGCTTCTCTCTGCGTTTCTTTTACCTCTTCCCTCTCCACCTCTTGCTTCAATTTAAATCTTATCAATCACACCTGCTGTGGACCACTTTCTGGAGGTCCAAGACGCCAACTTCTACAAAGAGATCCATATGCTCTACGACCACTGGACTAAGTGTGTAAGTATAGGAGGGGACTATGTTGAAAAATAAATGTGCTAGCTTTTTAAAAATTGACTCCTTCTACCTTACGCCACAAACTTATCAATCACCCTTCATAATCTAAGTATGGGCTGACTAGTGTCTTATAAAGGCTCAGCATTATCTCCTTGCTTTTATATTCTAATCCCCTTGAGATAAATGCCAACATTGCATTTGCCTTCTTTCCCACAGACTCAACCTGTGAATTAACCTTCTGGGAGGCTTGCATGAGACCCTACAGAGGACAGAGAACAGTAATAGTCACTGGGAGGATCACCGGGGTCTCCCTCTCGTTATTTGTGAAATTGATTAGGAAGGTTGTTTACAAAGGGCCTGAAGCATTGCTGAGGATCCTCACCAGAGCCTCGTTGACCCACTGATATCAATAAAGGAAAAAGGTACAGGAGCACCGGGACTAGGACCACCAGACTGGGTAATGCCTTCTTCCCTTGGCCTGTGAGACCAATGAGTTCCTTGCCAGCACTGAGGTCTCGTCACTCGAACTGCATGCTGTTTATTGTGTTACACACAACACGTACTCGGAATTATACCTTAAAAACCTTTTTATAGTAATATTATGTCTTATGTGCTGTGTGTGATATACATTTTGTGGATGCTTGTGTTCCAAAGGAATTTTCTCTCATTCGGCTTTACATATGTACAGCCAGATGACAATAAACTTGAATTTGAACTTGAACTTGAAAAATTCTATAGGGACATTAGGAGTAAAAGGCTAACTAGGACGAGAATAGGTTTACTTAGCGATCAGAGTTTTCATCCCTGTGTGGAGCCGCAGGAGGTAGACAAGGTTTTTAGTAAATACTTTCAACTCTATTTATTTTGGACAAGAAAATGGAAACTAGTAAGTTCAGGAAAAAGAAAAGTGATGTCCAAAGACATCAACATTATGAAAGAGACATGCCAGCAGTTTGAAGTGTGTGTTTAAGGCAGATTCGATAGATTCTTGATTAGCCAAGGAATGAAAGGATAAGGAAAGAAGGCAGGAGATTGGGGCTGAAAGGAAAATTGGATCAGCCATGATGAACTGGCTGAGCAGACTTGATGGACCAAATGGCTCAATTCTGATCCTAATGGTCTTATAAAGCTGAGGGATCCCAATGCTTGACTAAATGTATCCTAGGACTTTGTTGGAAACAAGAGAGAAAAAATTGCTGAGCCTCTGGCAAAGGTGTCTGTGTTGTCATGAACAATGTGTGACATATTGGAAGTCTGGAAGAAGATGGATAACTACCATTGTGTCTTTATTTTAAAAGGGCTGCAAGGATGGGCAAGTGACCACAGGCCAATGAGTCCAACATCAGTGGTGAAACATTTATTGATGGGGATTCTGAAGGCCAGGATTTATTTGCATTTGGAAAGACAAGGATTGATTAGAGATAGCTTAGTTTTGTGCTTGGGAAATAGTGCCACACAAATTTAGTAGAGTTTTTTTTAAAGAGGCCCTCAAGAGGATACATCTGAGCAAGGCAGCATATGTTTTCCACATGGATCTTAGTACGACTTTTGCAAAGGTCCCACCCAGTAGGCTAAACCCTAAGGTAAGATCACAAAGGATCCAAGGTGTCCCAGCCGATGGGGAGAAAATTGGCTTTGAAAATTGAATGGATGAGAAGGTGATTGTTTTCATATTGGAGGCCTGTGACAAGTGATGTACCATGAGGATTAATGCTGGATCATTGTTTTTTAATCAATTTGAGCAATTTGGATATATGTCGGTGACATAATAGCAAATTTGCAGCTGACACCAACATTGGATGGAAGCAGGTTTTCTAAAGTTACAGGAAGATATGCATCAACTAGGAAAATTAGCAGAAGAATTTTAATTCCTACAAGCAGATGTTGGGAAGTTAAACCAGAAGAGAATGAATGTCAAGGTTTTGGGGAGTATTTTGGATCAGAGAGATTAAATGCTGCAAGTACATGGTCCCCAGAAATAATGACACAGGCAAACAAAGTGATGAAAAAGCATTTGGCATCCTTGCCTTTAACAAACGAGGCATTCAGTATAAAAGTTTTGCAGTTGTACATGACGTCTGTGAGATTGCAGCTGAAATATTGTGTGCACCATACCACAGGAAGAATGTGATTAAGCTGGAGAGTGTGTAGAAAAGATTCATAGCAATGTTGCCAGGACAGGACAATTTGAGTTATAAAAAAAGACTGAACAGGTTTTCTCTGGGGGGTGAGGGATGACTTTATAGATTTTTTTCAAAGTCAAGAAGGGCATAGTTAAGATAAAAGTTCAGAATCATCTTTTTCGAGCATAAGGGAATCAAAATTAAGAGGGTATGGATTTTATGTAAGAAGGAACAGACTTCTGAGATCTGAGGGTCAAGCATTACCACCCAGAGGGTGATAGGTATGTGAAATGAGTTGCAACAAGAAACAGCAGAGGTAGGTACAATTACTATATTGAAAGACAGATTTATAGATACTGTAGGAAAGGTTTGGAGAGATATGGGCTGAAACTGCATGCAAATAGGGCTAGATCAGGTAGGCTGTATAACTCTATGACTATGTCCTGGAGGCACCATTGCCCTGAGTATTTTGCAAGGCAGCACAGCCTGTGAATCTTGAATAGCCCTCATGCTGTAGATTCCAAGGTTCCAATGGCAGCTTACAATATTTCTGCTTTAAAATTTAAAGTAACAGTGGAAGTGACTTTGGCATGAAGATTGCCACAAGTTGGTGATGACCTAAACTTAGTCATCTTCATATACAGCTAGCTTTTATATTTCAAAGCATGTCATAAATTTGAATGATTGCTTTTTTCTGATAATGACTCAAACCAGTTGGTTTTACATCAGTCCCTAAATAATTTGTGACAATATAAAATTTATGAATGTAAGCTGGGTGCAAAGTCTCAGTTCCAAAACAAGAGGAATCAGAGAATTTTAAATCATTTGGTTCAGCTTTCAGTGAAATTCCCCTCTGGAGACACTGTATCATTTACTGTAACTGGAGAGTTTGACAAAGTCAAACACCTTAATCGCAAAGCTGCAAAATCTGAGTGCCGTGTTGTGTGAGTGGCAAAAGTTACTTTTTTAAATATGCTTTCTTTTAATCCCATTATGTTCTTCCATTGCAATGTCTTGTAATTATTTCCTATAGTGCAGGCTGGAAGTTTCAGGTTGGAAGTAAAAAGTTCAAGAAAACCTCTGATTTGGCACAGAAGAAATAAATTCTCCATTGACCAATCTTGATGTAACCAAGTCAATGAATGCAGCATGGTTCACCTGGTTTATTTGAGGAGACAACAGACTATGCATGTTAGAAATCTGAATCAACAAACACACAATTATGGAGGAACTCAGTAGATCTATAGAGTTCAGTAAAGCCTTTGATAAGGTTCCACGTGGTAGGCTACTGTGGAAGGTTAGGTTGTATGTAATCCAGGAAGATCTGGCTAATTGGATACACAATTGGTTTAATGGTAGAACGCAGAGGGGGATAATAGAAGTTTGTTTCTCTGACTGGAGGCCTGTGACTACCTCAGGTATTAGTCCTGAGTCCATTGTTGCTTGTCATCTATATCAATGATTGGATAAGAATGGACAGGGTTTACAGATGACACTAAAACAGGTGGCCTAGTGGACAATGAAGCACATTGTCAGAAGTAACAGGGGATCTTGATCAGCTGAACAAATAGCTGAGAAATGGCAAATGGAGTTTAATTCAAATATATGTGAGATATTGCATTTTGAAAAAAAAATCTAATCTAGGTAGAACTTTCACAGTGAATGGCCAGGCCCTGTGGAGTATTGTAGGACAGATGGACAAGTACATGGTTCCCAGAAAGTGGAATTACAGATAGACAGAGTGGTGAAGAAGGATGTTTGCATTCTGGTCTTCATAAGTCAAGGCTTTGAATATAATAGTTGGAAAATCATGTTGCAATTGTATAGAACATTGGTGAAGCTGCACGTGGAATACTGTGTTAAATTTTGGGCACCTGTGATAGGAAAGATTTTATTAAACTGGGAAAAGTACAGTGGTGCTGAGTCTTCCTGAGAGACAGGAAGAATTTGCTCAGGTTAGGAGTTTATTCTCTTGGGGTATAGAAAAATGAGAGGTGATCTTATAGAGGTTTATAACATCATAAGGAGCATTGACAGGGTGAATGTATTCAATTTTTTTGCTGGGATACTGAATCAAAAACTAAAGGGCAAAGGCTTAAGGTGAAATGGGAAAGATTTAGCTGGACCTTTAGGGGCAACCTTTTTGTACAAATGGTCGTATGTTTGTGCAATTAGCTGCCAGAGGAAGTGATTGATGCTGGTAAAATAACAATTTTTTAAAAAGATAATTGGGCAGGTACATGGATTAGAAAAGTTTCAAAGGTTATGAGCCAAACTCTGGCAAATGGAACTGGATTGAATGGAGCATCTTGGTCTACATGAATCACCTGGGCCAAAGGCTCTTTGTGTGATATGATTATATCTGTTCAGACTGAAGAAACTGATGAAAGGAAGCAACATCAGGGACTTTCCACAACTGAAAGTGGTGTTCCTCACAATTTACTGTTTAAAAGTCAAATGGACATTATTAAACGATAGCTCACATCAAATAAAGTCAAAGCAGATTATAAGCCAAGTAGCCAAACCAACAAACAAAATTATCCATTTCATCCATGATGCAATCACAAGTTAGATGCTAGACAGTTCATATTGGCAACAAATCTCCTGTAATGGTTATTATTCTGTAGCTTTATTGAGTATGCCCACAAGAAATTGAATCTCAGGGTTGTATATGGAGAAATATATATAAATGATAATAAATTTACTTTGAACTTTGAAATCCAAATGTATTTGGCCGTGACTTCATAGTCTGGAGGCAAATTTCCAAGATGAACTTTCCTTCATATTGATCACATCCATTTCTTATATTATCAGTTGTTCTCCTGCCTCAGGAATTACAGTTTTCATATGAGTACAAGTGAAATGAAAAGTAATTTATTCAGAAAGTGGTGCATATATTGTATACAAGATAATAACCTGCCTACTTGTGCTGAACAGAGATTCCGGGAATATGGAAATGTCCAGAAAAACAGGCTGTGTCAGTGAATGAGGATGCCAATCTAATTCACTAAAATTAACTACAAAAAGCTTCAGAAAATGTTAAGTTTAAGAATCCATATGATTAGTAGAATATATTCTTGGGCATTGCAGCCATATACTCAACAATATATAAACCATTACATTTCAAGGCATATTTGATTCTCTTTGCCTAACTTACAAATTTCAAAATGGATTTATTAAAAACATTGTTACTAATTTATTTTACAAATACTCTTTTATCCAGCCAACATTTATTTTGTCTGTTCTAATTAACCAGGCCTTCACTTTCATAAAATGAAGCAGCTAAAATGATTTTGGGTTCAAGTATAAAAGCAGAAATCGAATAAAACTTGCATTGTACGAAAAGGGTGAACTTCATTTCTTGCTATTTGGAATATGTTAATCAAACTTATCACCTGTTTCTATAGTCCAAAAACCTTCATGATAACTGCAATTTTTGTAAACCACTTGATGAAATGTTTTCTGTAAGATACAAACAGGACTTTATCGTCATTCTTTACTAATTCTGTTATATCTTCAAAAAAATTCTTTCATTTCTTTAGGCTGGTCTTTCATAAGTATGTGATGGCTCAGCATTATTGCCTTTAGGCTTTTCCAATGTGTCTGAGCTATTTCCTTTACAATAAACTCCAAAGCTTTTCCTGCCATTAACATCAAGCTAATAGAACTGTAATTCCCAGTTTCATATTACAGATCTCCTTTCTCCTACAAACTGGAGAGCTGGAAGTTTTTCAAACATCTGGCAGAAGACCTGCATTTAACGAGCTGCAGAAATTTTGAAGTAGAATTCTTCTATCGTCCTTTCTTATGTGTTTCTCGGCACACTTCATCCGATTCAGTGCATCATTAGCAGATAAAAATCTCCAAATATTTTAGTGACAATATCAATAGATATTGATACTTTTCAGCATAACAATCTCCTGCACCTTAAGCAAGCAGATATCACAGGGTTTTGTTCTTCATTTACCCTAATGTCCAAATAGAATAGTTAATAATGTTGTTAAGAATTCAGCAATTTTGTTTCTTTATTTTTTAAGTATGGTAAAGTCAAAATTTAATTCCATCCAAAATTTTTCTCCATTAACAATGATCACTTTTTAATCAATTTATTTCATTTTTGACCTCCTTGTAATAGTACTATGTGAAAGTCTTCGGCACATATTTAGCAAGGGTGCCGAAGATTATCATAGTCCGGTCCGTGTACCAGGGTATATGTGCTATTGTAGAGACAGAAATATGAGAAGAGGGGGTGGGGTGGCCCAGTTGGTGAGGAATGAGATTCAGTCCTTAGCAAGGGGTGACTTAGGAACAGGGGAAGTAGAGTCTGTGTGGATTGAGCTGAGGAACAGTAAAGGTAAAAAGACCCTAATGGGTGTTGTGTACAGGCCCCCAAACAGTAGCGTGGATATTGGGTACAAGTTGATTAGGGAGTTAACATTGGCATGTGCTAAAGGTAATGCAGTCATTATGGGAGATTTCAACATGTAGGTGAACTGGGAGAATCAGGTAGGTGCTGGACCCCAGGATAGGGAGTTTGTGGAGTGTCTAAGGGATGTATTTTTGGAACAGCTTGTGCTTGAGCCAACCAGGAACGAGGCTATTTTGGACTTGGTGATGTGTAATGAACAGGAATTGATAAGTGATCTTGAAGTAAAGGAGCCATTAGGAAGTAGTGATCATAACATGATAAGTTTTTATCTACAATTTGAGAGGGATAAGGGTAGATCAGAGGTGTCAGTGTTGCAATTAAATAAAGGAGACTACGGAGCCATGAGGGATGAGCTGGCCAAAGTTAAATGGGCGGATGCCTTGGCAGGAAAGACAGTGGATCAGCAGTGGCAGATATTCTTGGGGATAATACAAAAGATACAAAAGCAGTTCATTCCAATGAGAAGGAAGGATTCAAAGAGGGGAAAGGGGCCACAGTGGTTGACAAAGGAAGTCAGAGATTGTATAGCATTAAAGAAAAAGAAGTATGACAGGGCTAAGATGAGTGGGAATACAGATGATTGGGAAAGTTTTAAGGAACAGCAGATCTTAACTAAAAAAGCAATACGGAGAGAAAAAATCAGGTATGAGCTCAGTCTAGCCAGGAATATAAAAGGGGATAGCAAAAGCTTTTTTAGCTATGTGAAGAGAAAGAAGATAGTTAAGAACAATGTTGGCCCCTTGAAGAATGAATTGGGAGAAATTGTTATGGGAAACAGGGAAATGGCAACAGAATTTAATGCGTACTTTAGATCTGTCTTCACCAGGGAGGACACAAGCAATCTCCCAGATGTATGGATGGGCCAGGGTCATAAGATATCAGAGGAATTGAGACAGATTGACATTAGGAAAGAAACTGTGATGAGTAGACTGGTAGGACTGAAGGCTAATAAATCCCCTGGTCCAGATGGTCTGCATCTGAGGGTTCTAAAAGAGGTGGCTCAGGAAATTGCGGATGCATTGGTAATCATTTTCCAATGTTCCTTAGATTCAGGATCAGTTCCTGAAGATTGGAGAGTGGCTAATGTTATCCCACTTTTCAAGAAGGGAGGGAAGGAGAAAACGGAGAACTATTGCCCTGTTAGCCTAACGTCAGTCGTGGGGAAGATGCTTGAGTCCATTATTAAGGACGAAATAGTGGCATATCTTGATGGCAGTAATAGGATTAAGCCGAGCCAACATGGATTTACCAAGGGCAAATCATGCTTGACTAATCTGTTGGAGTTTTTTGAGGGTGTAACAAGGATATTAGATGAGGGTAAGCCAGTGGATGTTGTGTACCTAGATTTTCAGAAGGCATTCGATAAGGTGCCACATAGGAGATTGGTGAGTAAAATCAGAGCTCATGGCATTGGGGGCAGGGTTTCAACATGGATAGAAAACTGGTTGGCAGATAGAAAGCAAAGGGTAGCAGTAAATGGGTGTTTCTCGGACTGGCTGGAGGTGACTAGTGGGGTACCACTGGGCTCTGTATTGGGACCGCAGCTCTTTACGATTTATGTCAACGATTTAGATGAGGGCATTAAAAACTATATCAGCAAGTTTGCTGACGATACTAAACTGGGTGGCAGTGTGACATGCGAAGAGGACGTTAGGAGAATACAGGGAGACTTGGATAGGCTGGGTGAGTGGGCAGATACTTGGCAGATGTCATTCAATGTGAATAAATGTGAAGTTATCCACTTTGGAAGCAGGAACAAGAGGGCAGAGTATTGTCTGAACGGTGTAGAGTTAGGTAAGGGAGAAATGCAGAGACCTAGGAGTCCTCGTTCATCAGTCGATGAAGGTGAATGAGCAAGTGCAACAGGCAGTGAAGAGGGCAAATGGAATGTTGGCCTTCATTACAAGGGAAATTGAGTACAAGAGCAAGGATGTCCTTTTGCATTTGTACAGGGCCCTGGTGAGACCACACCTGGAATATTGTGTACGGTTTTGGTCTCCAGGTTTAAGGAAGGACATTCTGGCAATTGAGGAAGTGCAGCGTAGATTCACTAGGTTGATTCCTGGGATGGCAGGGCTGTCTTACGCAGAGAGATTGGAGAGATTGGGCTTGTACACACTGGAATTGAGGAGATTGAGAGGGGATCTGATTGAAACGTTTAAGATAGTTAAAGGATTGGATAGGATTGAGGCAGGAAATATGTTCCAGATGTTGGGAGAGTCCAGTACCAGAGGGCATGGATTGAGAATAAGAGGTCAGTTATTTAAAACAGAGTTGAGGAAGAACTTCTTCTCCCAGAGAGTTGTGGAGGTGTGGAATGCACTGCCTCGGAAGATGGTGGAGGCCAATTCTCTGGATGCTTTCAAGAAGGAGCTAGATAGATATCTGATGGATAAAGGAATCAAGGGATATGGGGACAAGGCAGGGACTGGGTATTGATAGTGAACGATCAGCCATGATCTCAGAATGGCGGTGCAGACTCGAGGGGCCGAATGGTCTACTTCTGTACCTATTGTCTATTGTAAAGACTTATTCCAGTTCACAGCCCGGTCTGTACAGTCCAGACTCCGGATCTTCTGGCTGTCCATTGTTTCTGTTGGGCTTAATCACAGGCACCTGATTCTCATATTGAGGCTGGAATATAAGTAGCTCTGGGTTCAAGTGTGGTGGCTGGTTTGTCTTGTCAGTATCCTGTCCTTCTTGGGTAAGCCAGGCTGTCTCTGCTGTTACCCTGTGGCTGGACTGTTCCCTTCCCTTCACCTTCCTCCTGGAGCCTTGTCCTGCAACCTGTGTCCTTGCCCATTCTCACTGTCAAGTTCTACCACTGGAGCAAGACTGGAACCTGGTTGTGTACAGATAATGAACTGTCTTTCATTATTTGGAACTGAATTTGTGTCCATGCTTTTGCTAGGTAGGTCTGGATGTTTGCCACTACCTATTGTTGGGAATTGTCTTGTTGTCTTCAGCTTTCTGTGTATGAATACTGGCCCTATGTCCTGTTCCCAAGGAGGGGTCCCAGCTCTGTGCTCTGTGTTCCTGTTCTCCCTCAACCCAGGCTTTGTGTTCCCATTCTCCCTTGACCCAGGCAAGTCTGATTTTCATATCCTCATCCAGCCCTGGAATCCTGTGACCTGCCCCCACATCAAGTCCTGTTGCCTTGCCACATCCTGTCCTTGCCTAGATCTGGAGTCTGAGTCCTAGTCAAGACTCAGTTTCTGGGTCCCTGTTCAGTCTCTGGCTTGGAGTCCTTGTCCAGGTTCTAAGATCCTAGTTCCTTGTCCAGGTCACACTTTGCTACTCTAGTCCTAGCCCAGGCCCTGTATTCTAGTCTCATCCAGGGCCTGTGTCTTGTCCAGTGTTGTTTCTTCCCCAATTCCCTTGCTTTCTTGACACAGCTAGTCCTATCCCTAGTACTTCAACGTCTGTGTCTTGCATTTGGGTCCATTCCCAATGCCCACCTTATAACAAAGGCTTTGCACAGTACTGTTTTTGTCAATGTGGAGCAGGCAGTGGGTTTGTAAATCTGGTGGGAGTAAAGAATTTTGGGAATGGAGGAGGTGGAGCACTGTGGGAGGGGTGTGGACAGGTGGCACAGACGGAGAGCCGGGGTGGGAAGTAGTGCAGGTGCAGACACACCCAGCCTGAGACATCTGGCAAGGCCATTTGACTCCCCAAAAAATTGGTTTATTGATCATTACAGAATGTCTCTCTGGGCCTTCCTGCTCCCTCCCCTCTCCCCTCTCCCTTCCCCTTTTCCCAACCAGGATTCCCCTCTCCCTACCCCCTTCCCACTCTCAGTGCACAATAGAGACCCATATCAGAATCAGGTTTATCAACACTGACGTATGTCATCAGGTTTGTTTCTTTTGGTGGCAGTAGTGCAGAGCAATACAAAAAATTGCTACAGACTGTGCAGAAGTCTTAGGTACCCCAGCTATATACTGTATATGTGCCTAAGACTTCTGCACAGTACTGTAGGTTTAGAAACTTTTTACTTATCATTTCTTTCTTTATACTTGTACAAATCATAAATGCAGATCTCTTTATGCTGTAATCTTTCCTTTCACAATTCCATTTGGATTTCTTCTTTAAAAATCCCTCTTCACAAGATGTTTTCATCCCCTGGCCATTTTAGCTGAGTTTTTGATAATAACATGTAACCTAAACTCCTCTTTTTTAAAAAAAGCGCAAATTAAACAGAAACATTTGAGTAGTGTCTGGTTAGTTGTTGTTGTAAAGCAGCATCCATGAAATAATATCCTTCATAAACAAGAACTGAAAGGAACAAAATGTGCTTCTAGGCCCTTTAACAATTCTCAATATCATTTTCAGCTTCAGTCACTCTAATAAAACCATTGTCACTTAATATCTTGCTAGAGTTGATTAACCACAGAGATGGGTGCTGGCATTTTTACTTTCAGAAAAGGCTATGGAGGTTCAGCTTGTTAGTTACACTCTAACAAATTTCTACAGCTGTACTGATGAAAGGATCCTGTCTGGTTGCATCGTGCTGTGGGAAGGCAATTCGAAAGTGCAGAAGTTGCAAAGAACAGTAAACACAGTCCAATACATCATGGCTACATCCACCCCATATCCCAACAAATGGTAGTGTCAACAGGACAGTGGAAGGCAACATCCGTTATACGGAAGCCTGAGGTCTCACACCACCACAACAGCGGGAACTATTTGGTTCTTGAACCGACTGGCACATCCAAATCATCAGTTTAACCACACCTTGACCATTTTGATCACTGCAAATACAGTAATTACAGCACAAATATTCTAAGCAAAAACCATCCTGGATGTATTTTATTTGGAAAATGACCAACCTCTAAGAAATCAAAATGCTATGTGGAATATTCCCATTATTTGAGTCATAAATGTCATCTTTGTGTTTATTTTAGGATTCATTAAATCATGAGTTTATCCCAGACAGCATTTCTGAAGTTAGTCTTTGCCTGCATCTTCAAAGGTTTAAAGGCAAAAGATGGGAAGAATTTCTGAAAGTGAGGTGACCTTTGCACCATGTCTCTTGAGAAATTCCAAATAATCAGACATTTAGGTATCAAAGCCCTTTTCCACACAAACAAACTAATTCATTTGATAAAATCATTCAGGTTCTGTTTCTGAACGGAAGCTGTGGTTTGATATAAAACAATAGACAGTAGGTGCAGGAGTAGGCCATTCAGCCCTTCTAGCCAGCACCGCCATTCAATGTGATCATGACTGATCATACACAATCAGTACCCCGTTCCTGCCCTCTCCCCATATCTCTTGACCCTGCTATCTATAAGAGCTCTATCTAACTCTCTCTTGAATGCATCCAGAGACTTGGCCTCCACTGCCTTCTGGGGCAGAGCATTCTACATATCCACCACTCTCTGGGTGAAAAAGTTTTTCTGCATATCAGTTCTAAATGGCCTACCCCTTATTCTTAAACTGTGGCCTCTAGTTCTGGACTCACCCATCAGCGGGAACATGCTTCCTGTCTCCAGTGTGTTCAATCAGATCCCCTCTCATCCTTCTAAATTCCAGTGTATACAAGCTCAGTCACTTCAATCTTTCAAGATATGACAGTCCCGTCATTCCAGGAATTAACCTTGTGAACCTATGCTGCACTCCCTCAATAGCAAGAATGTCCTTCCTCAAATTTGGAGACCAAAACTGCACACAATACTCCAGGTGGGGACTCCCCGGGACCCTGCACAGCTGCAGAAGGACCTCTTTACTCCTATACTCAATTCCTCTTGTTATAAAAGTCAGCATGCCATTAGCTTTCTTCACTGCCAGCTGTACCTGCATGCTTGCTTTCATTAACTGATGTACAGGAACACCTGGATCTCATTGTGCTTCCCCTTTTCCTAACTTGACTTCATTTAGATAGTAATCTGTCTTCCTGTTCTTGCCACCAAAGTGGATAACCTCACATTTATCCACATTAAACTGTATCTGCCATACATTTGCCCACTCACCCAACCTGTCCAAGTCACCCTGCATTCTCATAACATCCTCCTGACATTTCACACTGCCACCCAGCTTTGTGTCATCAGCAAATTTGCTAATGTTACTTTTAATCCCTTCATCTAAATCATTAATGTATATTGTAAACAGCTGCGGTCCCAGCACCAAACTTTGTGGTACCCCACTGGTCACAGCCTGCCATTCCGAAAGGGACCCGTTAATCACTACTCTTTGTTTCCTGTCAGCCAGCCAATTTTCAGTCCATGTCAGTACTCTGCCCCCAATACCATGTGCCCTAATTTTGCCCACTAACCTTCTATGTGGGACTTTATCAAAAGCTTTCTGGAAGTCCAGGTACACTACATCCTCTGGCTCTCCCTTGTCCATTTTCATAGTTACATCCTCAAAAAACTCCAGAAGATTAGTCAAGCATGATTTTCCCATCATAAATCCATGCTGACTCGGACTGATCCTTCTGCCGCTATCCAAATGTGTTGTAATTTCCTCTTTTATAATTGACTCCAGCACTGACATCAGGCTAACCAGTCTATAATTCCCTGTTTTCTCTCTCCCTCCTTTCTTGAAAAGTGGGACAACATTAGCCACCCTCCAATCCGCAGGAACTGTTCCTGAATCTATAGAACATTGGAAAGTGATTACCAATGTGTCCACAATTTCTAGAGCCACCTCTTTAAGTACCCTGGGATGCAGACCATCAGGTCCCGGGGACTTATCAGCCTAAACGTACAGTTAAGGCAATTGTTCAACCACACAGAAGTAAAACATGTACATAAGCTGTTCACTTGTTAAGGGTGTTCATGAATTTGCCTTTGTCTGGATTTGTTTAATTCTCATTTTTAAACTGCCACAAAACAGCAACCACGGAAGTAAACTGCAGTCTGAAAGAAGTGTAAAATCTGTACCTATTGATGTTTGTTTTACATATAAAAGTTACTAATTTGTACATATTGATTTACATTATGGTGTCCAGATCAATGTGGCTATTGGCAAATTGGTCAGTGGGTTGTACTTTCTCAGTGTCAGTGAACACTTCCACAAATATAACAGGGAGCATAGCAGATCCATTGGTGACAAAACTTTGGAGCTCTTAGTAGAAAACTCTAAACTTAAATCATTATATCAAAAAATATCCAGGAACATAATCAGTGAAGTTCAGGAAACAGACAGTAATCAAAGGATATACACTCACTGGCCAATTTATTAGGTTACCCCATACTTAATAAAGTAGCCACTGAGTGTATGTTTGTGATCTTCTGCTGCTGTAGCCCATCCATTTCAGTGTTTGACATTCTGTACATTCAGAGATACTCTTCTACGCACCACTGTTACAATGTGGGTTATTCGAGTTTCTGTTGCCTTCTTGTCAGCTTGAAACATTCTGGCCATTCACCTCTGACCTCTCTCATTAACAAAATGCTTATGCCCACAAAACTGCCGGTAAATGGATGTTTTTTGTTTCTTGTACCATTCTCTGTAAACTCTAGAGACAGCTGTGTGACAATCCCTTGAATCTCAGTTTCTGAGATACTCAAACCACTCTATCTGTCACCAACAGTCATTCCATGATCAAAGTCACTTAGATCACATTTCATCCCCATTCTGATGTTTGGTCTGAACAACAACTGAATGTCTTGACCATGTCTGCATGAGTTGCTGCTACATGATTGGCTGATAAGCAATTTGCATTGATGAGCAGGTGTACAGGTGTACCTAATAAAGTGGCCACTGAGTGTACACAGTCATATCAACATCCTAGATATAGAATCTGACAGCCAAGAATCCTCACCATCTGGGACACATCTTCTCGTTACTACCATTGCAGAGCTGGTGCAGCTGACTGAAATCCCACACTCAATACTTTAGGAACCATTTCTGCCGTCAGATTTCTGAATGATCCATGAATGCGTAAACACTGCATCTTTGCACTGACTTTTGTCTTTATTTGTTTGTTTGGTTGGTTGGTTAGTTGTTTAGTTTCATGACATATAATAACTTTTATGTCTCTGATATTTTATTTTTGATTTTCCTGTTAATGAAATAATTTATCCAGTGTAATCTAGAATGAATTCAGATCTGCCTGAAAAAGTCTAAATAATTGCCATCAACAAATTGGTTGTAGTACCAGCGGAAACACACACTGTACCACTGTTACACTGACATCAAGAGTGCTTACTGTGCTATTCCACACCCTCACTTCAGAATGTCTACTCACCTGTCTGTACTTCTACTCCCTGAGTATAGGCAGAGACTGAAAAGTGCAGCACCAATAGTGGGGACCAAGAAAGTATGGACAAGGGAAGCACAGGAGTGCCTACAGGTCTACTTTGTATCAGTATATTGAACTGTATTCAAGGATTCATCTTCAAATCTGGATGAATATACTGCAGTTGTTCCCAATGTCATTAAAACCTGTGTGGATGAGTGTGTGCCTACAAAAACTTGCTGTACATTCCTGAATGAAAAGCCGTAGATGAACCAGGAGGTACGTCATCTGCTGAAGGCTAGATCACTGGCATTCAAGTCTGGCGACCCAGGCCTGTACCAGAAAACCAGGTATGATTTGTGGAGAGCTATTTCAAGAGCGAGGAGACAATTCCAAGTGAAGTTGGAGGCAACATTGGATGTACGACAACTCTGGCAGGGTTTGCAAGACATCACTACCTACAAAGCGAAACCCAATAGCATGAACGGCAGCGATACTTAACCTCCAAATGAACTCAACACCTTTTATGCACGCTTTGAAAAGGAGAACACAACTACAGCTATGAAGATCCCTGCTGCACCTGATGGCCAAGTGATCAGTCTCAGAGGCCAATGTTAGGCTTTCTTTAAAGAGAATGAACCTTAGCAGACAAAAGGTCTTGATGGAGTACCGGTAAGGCTCTGAAAACCTGTGCCAACCAACTGGCAGGAGTATTCAAGAACATTTTCAACTTCTCACTGTTACGGGTGGAAGTCCCCACTTGCTTCAAAAAGGCAACAATTATACCAGTGCACAAGAAGAATAATGTGGGCTGCCTTAATGACTGTCGCCCAGTAGCACTCACATCAACAGTGATGAAATGCTTTGAGAGGTTGGTCATGACCAGACTGAACTGTTGCCTCAGCAAGGACCTGGACCCATTGCAATTTGCCTATCGCCACAATAGGTCAATAGCAGATGCAATCTCAATGGCTCTTCACATGGCTTTAGATCACCTGGACAACAAACACCTACGTCAGGATGCTGTTTGTTGCTCAGCACTTAACACCATCAGTCCCACAATCCTATTGATAAGCTACAGAACCTGGGTTCCTGTACCTCCCTCTGCAATTGGTTCCTTGACTTCCTAATCGAAAGACCACAATCTGTGCAGGTTGGTGATAACATCTTCTCCTCGCAGACAATGAACACTAGCGCACCTCAGGGGTGTGTGCTTAGCCCACTGCTCTACTCTCTGTACACACATGACTGTGTGGATAGGCATAGCTCAAATACCATCTATAAATTTGCTAATGACACAAACATTGTTGGTAGAATCTCAGATGGAGAAGAAAGGGTGTACAGGAGTGAGATATGCCAGCTAATGGAATGGTGTTGCAGCCACAACCTGGCAGTCAATGTCAGTAAGACAAGAGCTGATTCCGGAAGGGTAAGAAAAAGGAACACGTACCAATCCTCATAGAGGGTTCAGAAGTGGAGAGAGTGGGCAGTTTCATTTTTCTGGGTGTCAAGATCTAACCTGTTCCCAACATATCAATGCAGCTATAAGGAAGGCAAGACAGCAGCTATACTTCATTGCAGTTGAAGAGATTTCGTTTGTCAACGAAGACACTCAAAAACTATAGATGTACCATGGAGAGCATTCTGAAGGGGTGCATCTCTGTCTGGTTTTGGGGGGTGGGTTGGGTGGTGGTACTGCACAGGATCAGAAGAAGCTACAGAAAGTTGTGAAATTAGTCGGTTCCATCCAGGGTTCTAGCCTCCGTTGTATTCAAGACATCTTCAAGGAGTGGAGCCTCATAAGGCGACGTACATTATTATGAAGCCCCACCACCCAGGGAATGTCCTCTTCTTATTGTTACTGTCAGGAAGGAGGTACAGAAGCCTGAAGGCACATACTCGGCAATTCAAGAACAGCTTCTTCCCCACTGCCATCCGATTCCTGAATGGACATTGAACCCATGAGCACTACCTCACCTTTTTAAAAATATATAATGTCAGTCATTACACTATTTTTAATCTATTTAATATAGATATAATTACTGTAATTTATTTATTTTCTTTCTATATTATCATGTACTGGTAACAAATTTAATGACACATGCCGGTGATTATAAACATGATTTTGATTGTGATCTAACAAAATCCTGCTGATTTGCAACTCCTTCATGAAATGTCTGATTTATTTCCATGAAATGTATTGCTGAAGAGGAACAGATCATTTCAGCTAGATGATCTTGCGGCACTGAAGCTGACCCAAAATATTATCTCTGCTTCCCTCACGGTAGATGTTGCCTGACCCGTTAAGCACCTCAAAAGTTTGTTTGATGTCTGATGCAGTTTTACTTTTGCTTCTTGAATTCTGCAAAGAAAGTCTCAAGCCTCAAAACTGGTGTGTTAATGCAGAACTGTGGCATTCACCCACACCAGTTCATGTTGTGTCAGCTTTGATGCACAGTAGAATTTACAGCATCTTGCATTTCTTACTCACTATCATCTCTTTATACTCCCTCCTTCCTTAAGCAATGTTGAGGTTAATTACATTGACTTTTTTTTCTTATACAATTGAAATTGCATTTTGTTTGGGACATACTCCATTGATTGTGTTTACCAATAGTCAGTTTACAAAGTTGATCCTAATATGCAAATCTCTCAGGTACAGAGAGAGAATCATCCTTTAAGAATCTGGCAGTTTTGCACCTTTTCATGCTGCTTTCTCTATGACTGCGGACATGACTACTTGAGTGAGTGGACACAAGAGGTACTGCAGATGCTGGAAATCTCTTCCACCAATCAACTTCTCAGCTCTTCACCTTCTTTCCCTCTCCTGGTTTCACCTGTTACCTGCCACCTTGCACTTCTTTCCCCTCCCCACCTTGTTCTGCCCTCTTCATCCTTCCTTTCCTGTCCTGATGAAGGGTCTCAGCCAGAAAAGTCAACTGCTTATGCCCATCCATCAATGATCTGCTGAGCTCCTTCACATTGTGTGTATTACTTCAGTGAGAGACACTGTCAATTCTTGCAGCATAATTTCACCAGGAATTTTCAACGTCTTCAGCTGATTCTTTAACCAGACTTTAGATACAACACGGAGTCATATCATCTGCAGAAATTCTCTGGTGATTCAGCAATAGTTTGGTATATAAAAGGAGGGTGGGTGGGGGGGGGATGAATACAGGGTGGAGGACTTGGTCAAATGGTGCAAGCTGAATCATCTGCAGCTCAACATCAGTAAGACAAAGGAGATGGTGATGGACTTTAGGAAGACTGAGCCTGCACTGCTCCCTGTTACTATTGATGGTGAGGACCTACAAGTACCTGAGTGTGCACCTGGACAACACACTTGAGTGGAGCACCAACACAGACTGTGTATGAGAAGGGCCAGTGTCGCCTCTACTTCCTGAGGAGACTGAAGTTCTTTAGAGTATCTAGGCCTCTCCTTCATATGTTCTATCAGTCTGTTGATGCCAGTCCAATCTTCTATGCAGTGGTGTTATGGAGCAATGGCATCGACATGGGTGATGCCAACACACTCAATAAACTGATTAGAAAGGCTGGCTCTGTTATAGGTCCATGGTAGAACAATTGGGTTCTACAGAAAATCCTGGCAATTCTGGAAAATTTCCCACCCTTTACATGCCACTTTGGCTGAACAGAGGAGCACTTTTATAATAGACTAAGACAACTGCGCTACTCCAAAGAGCACTGAGGTAATTTGTAGCCATTAGGCTCTATAACAAGTCAATCTATAGCTGGGGACCCTGTCCTGTTAGACTGTTTGTGGTAACTTATTTTTTATTCTTTCTTACTTGTCCTAATATTTGTTTATCTGTGCAATTGTAATGTTACTGTGACACTGTAATTTCTTTTGGGATCAATGAAGTATCTATTTATCTGTTTATCTAATCAATTGCCTCACCAGAACAATGTGACCAAGTATTCATATCTGTGAAGCTGATCACCACCATCAACATTATATGCCATGTGTGTGATGCTGATAATCATGGTCTCATGATTGGTCCTTTTTCTTTCTTTCTTTTTAAATCTTTTTATTAATTTTTAAACAAACATAAATGAAACATGAATACAAAGTGTTTGAGAGTACATAATTGATAGTTTAAGTAGACATTCAAATATATAATAATAAATATATATAGCCTCCCAAACTCATAGTATTTATGAACAAAAGAAACAAAAAGAAAAAAAAAACACCCCAAAAAAAGAGAAGAAAAAAAAACACTAACATGGGCCGTTGCATAATGTTAAATACATACAGTAGTGCCAATAACTCCGAACCTCCATCCAAATAATTAAGGATAATAAAAGTGAGGTTTAGGAAAAGACAATTTAACTCATATGAAAATGTTGAATAAATGGTCTCCAAGTTTCTTCAAATTTAACTGAAGGATCAAAAACAACGCTTCTAACTTTTTCTAAGCTCAAACAAGAGATTGTTTGAGAAAACCACTGAAATATAGTTGGAGGATTAATTTATTTCCAATTCATTAAAATAGATCTTCTAGCCATTAATGTAACAAATGCAATCATTCGTCGAGATGAAGAGGATAAACGACTATTATCCACCATTGGTAAACCAAAAATTGCAGTAAAAGGTTGCAGTTGGAAATTGATATTCAGAGCTCTTGAAATAATACTGAAAATATCTTTCCAGTAATTTTGTAAACAAGGGCAAGACCAGAACATATGGGTCAATGAGGCAACATCAGAATGACATCTGTCACAGGTTGGATTAACATGAGAATGAAATCGAGCAAGTTTATCCTTAGACATATGAGCTCTATGAACAACCTTAAATTGTATTAGAGCATATTTAGCACAAATTGAGGATGAATTGACTAATAGTAAAATTTTTTCCCACTGCTCAGTGTATATAAGACAATGAAGTTCTTCTTCCCATTCCTTCTTAATTTTTTCTGATACATCTGGCTGTATTTTCATGATCATATTATAAATGACAGCTACTAAACCCTTTTGACAAGGATTCAGAGTTAAAATTCTTTCCGTAATATCCAATGGACATAGTTTCGGAAAAGACTGTAACTCATTATACAAAAAAATTCTAACTTACAAATATCTAAAAAAATGGGTTTTAGGTAAATTATATTTATTAGATAGCTGTTCAAAGGACATAACACTATCATCCAAAAACAAATCATGAAAATATGTTATACCTTTTGTTTTCCATAAAAGAAAAGCTTGATCCATAAAAGAGGGCTGAAAGATCCTGGCAAATTTTTCTACGGAAGTGGTTTACTATTGCCTTCATCTGGGCAGTTAGAGGTAACTGCAGCCATTATCAATCCTCTTCGGAAATTGTCTGCCTGGTCTCAGTGGTTGCATAACCAGGATGTGATATGTACCAGCTGCTCATACGACCATCCACCACCTGCTCCCATGGCTTCAAATGATGCTGATCGGCGGGCTAAGCAGATGCCACACCTTGCCCAAGGGTGACCTGCAAGCTGGCAGAGGGAAGGAGTGTACCTCCACCCTGCCACCCCTATGAAGCTGAATAATTCGACAATTTAGATGCAGTTAACAGCAATTTCCACATTGCCATGAGTTATATCCAGTTGCAGTGGCGTGTGAACCTGGAATAATGTCTGACTTCTCTCTGTAGGTGAATGACACCTTCAGTGGCACACTTAGTGCAGAGTTAGGCTGCTTTCACATAATACAGCCAATATATTCTTTCTACTTAGAGACGCAGCTTGATAATAGGCCCTTTCAGCCCAATGAGCCTGACACTGCCCAATTACAATCATGTGACCAATTAGCATACTAACTCTTACATCTTTAGGATATATGAAGTATCTTCAGCACCCAAAGGAACTCTACATGGTCACAGGAAGGACGTACAAACACCTGTCATCCTGAATTGAACCTGGGTCACTGGTGCTGTAATAACACCATGTTACCGTGTTGTCCAACTTTATGATTTTATAGAAATCTAAGGACTAAAATGCATTCCAAAAAAACCGAGTTTTCTAATATCATTACCCAACATTGAGTTTGCTAGCCCTATCTCAGTAATGTCAGAAGGCAAAGAGTGGTTGTAGATGGGTCATATTCTGCATGGAAGTCGGTCACCAGTGGAGAACCTCAGCAACCCTTACTCTTCGTGATTTTTATAAATGACCTGGATGAAGAAGTGGAGGGATGGGTTAGTAAATTTGCTGATGACACAAAGGTTGGAGGTGTTGTGGATAATATAGAGGGCTGTCAGAGGTTACAGCGGGATATTGATAAGATGCAAAACTGGGCTGAGAGGTGGCAGATGGAGTTCAACCCAGATAATTGTGAAGTGGTTCATTTTGGTAGGTCAAATATGATGGCAGAATACAGTATTAATGGTAAGACTCTTGGCAGTTTGGAGGATCAGAGGGATCTTGGGGGCCGAGTCCATAGGACGCTCAAAGCAGCTGTGCAGGTTGACTCTGTGGTTAAGAAGGCATATGGTATATTGGCCTTCATCAATCATGGAATTGAATTTAGGAGCTGAGAGGTAATGTTGCAGCTGTATAGGACCCTGGTCAGACCCCACTTGGAGTACTGTGCTCAGTTCTGGTCGCCTCACTACAGGAAGGATGTGGAAGCCATAGAAAGGGTGCAGAGGAGATTTACAAGGATGTTGCCTGGATTGGGGAGCATGCCTTATGAGAATAGGTTGAGTGAACTCGGCCTTTTCTCCTTGGAGCGACGAAGGATGTGAGTTGACCTGATAGAGGTGTATAAGATGATGAGAGGTATTGATCATGTGGATAATCAGAGGCTTTTTCCCAGGGCTGAAATAGTTGCCACAAGATGACACAGGTTTAAGCTGCTGGGGAGTAGGTACAGAGGAGATGTCAGAGGTAAGTTTTTTACTCAGAGAGTGGTGAATGTGTGGAATGGGCTGCCGGCAACGGTGGTGGAGGCAGATATTATAGGGTCTTTTAAGAGGCTTTTAGATAGGTACATGGAGCTTAGTAAAATAGAGGGCTATAGGTAAGCCTAGTAATTTCTAAGGAAGGGATATGTTCAGCACAACTTTGTGGGCTGAAGGTCCTGTATTGTGCTGTAGGTTTTCTATGTTTCGATGTCAGTTTTGTGTCATCCAAACAAAACCTTTCTTTTCACTGCACCATTGCTTTTATTGCTATTTTTCTAGGTGCAGCGATGATGTACTTTAGTTCATGAAGCATGAAGTAAATATTCAGAACAATTTCCACCCCACTGTGCTTTGAGAAACCAAAAGGAATCCAGTGAACTTGTAAGCCAGCAATGAAATAAAGGAAGGGAATGGGCTGCCTGCCCTGTGCTCTTGCTGCACATCTACAGAGAAGTAAGAAACTCAGTTTCACAAAGTCTAACTTTGTAAACATTAATGCTCATTCTATTTGATAAACCGTAGTCTTCCCTATCTAAATATTCTGACGGAATCGTGCTCAATGCATTAGGTTAACATTCCCCTGAATAGCCAGCTGATTAATTCACTGACACAGGGCAAGAGAGAGCAGTTTCACAGACTTACAGCAAAGGAAAAGATTATGGAGTCACAGATTACTGTGTACCAAATCAGTCCCTTCTCCCATTGAATCCATGCTGACTGAATCTTCTGCCTAGTCTCACCTACCTTCACCCAGACCTTATCCCTCCAAACCCATCTCATTCATGTACTTTCCTCGTAAGTACTGCAATTGAACCAGCAACTACCACCTCCACTGTCAGCTCATTCCACACTCACCACCCTCTGAGTAAAGAAATTTTCCCTCAGATGACCCTTAAATATTTGACCTTTCACCCTAGACCTACTGAATGACCTTTAGTTCTAGCCTCTCCCACCCTGAAGGGAAGCCATCTGCATGCATAAACCCTTCAAGACTTTCTAAACCCCTCTAAGAATTCCCTTATTCTCTTGGACTGCTGGGAATAAAGTCCTAACCTATTCAACCTTTCCCTATGACTCACGTCCTGAAGCCCTGGCACCATTCTCATAAATTTTCTCTGCACTCTTTCAGGCTTATCAAATCTTCTCTGTAGATATGTGTCTAGAATTAAGAAAAAAAAGATAGTGCAATCAAAGAAGGGTCATGCATCATCAAACTGTCTTGAATTGACATGTAGAAAGCTCGGGAAGTGTGTTGTAAAAGGACATAGGGAGACAATAAGTGAATATCGATAGTTTAAGTAATGTACAAGGGTAAATATCTGGGAGTAAGAAGTGCAACAATGTGAAGGTTTTCATTGTGGGGAGGGGGAATTAAAATGTACATTATCTAGAATTTAAAAATCACATTAGAGAGATTGCAGAGCATTGAGGTGCAGATAGATTATGTGCCCTAGAGCATGATTCATGAATAGCTAGTATGGTATCAGAATGCTTTAGATTAATAGTAGCAACTGGTAAGATATTTAGGGAGGTTATACTTCACTTAGGTGGAATACGTATTGGCAAAACTACATCTAGAGTACTATGTATAGTATTGATTGCTTTACTTAGGATAACTGTTAAACATTTTAAACAGTTCAGGGAAACTTTGTCAGACCAATACCGGGGATAGGTGGGTTGCCTCATGAGGAAAAGTTGGACAGTTAGACATGTATTAACTGAAACTTAGAACAACAGTGACATAATTGAAATTATCTTAAGGGTTTTTGACAGGGTGAGTGTGAAGAGCATGCAGCCTCTTTTAGAGGAATCTAGAGCTAAGATTCTGAACCTGAAATAAAGGTTTTAACTATTTAAGACAGAAATGATGAGATTTTCTTTCCTCTCAGAGGATTGTGAGTCTTCCTCACAGGCAGTGGAAGTAGAATGGCTGGTTGTTTTTCAGAGATAGGTAGAGAGGAGGGTTACTATTGATAGACGTGAATGTAGAGCTGACACTACTGTGAGATCGGCCATGAGATTACAGAATGGCAGAGCATGATTGAGAGTGCTATGTGGAGACTAATTTGAAAGTTCATAAATTCATATTCACAGATGAGTATTGTGTATGAAAAATGGAGAGGGTCCAGGACAAACTTTGGCAACTTGCAAGAAAACTGTGGGCAGGATTGGTGCCAAGTGCACATGGGAACAAAGTCTTCCCAGTGAATATCAGGAATATCTCTGATCAAAATGAATACTAGTTTAATTTAAATATAAAACACCTAAATCAGAACAAGTCAATATATTATAACATAATATTATTATAATATGTAATTAAATTTAAAGTGGAGTTGCAAGGGAATTGTAAAGCAGATGTGTTTGCCTGTGTAGGCATGGACAGCTTCTTTGAGTAATCACTTGAACAAATTGTGTTCAGAACTAGAGCTAAGTACAAGAATGCTTTGCCATTTAATAACCTCATGGTTGTTGTGAATGTAATCTCAGCTCTGCATTCCTATCTGTCAATTGTTGAAGTTACAGCATTAGTTAAGGGCTAAGAATAGATAAGGTTGACATAATCTTTCTGCAAAATATTTTGCATTCTATAATCTTTGGTAGTCTATTGGAAGTTCTGATGCTATATTATTCAAATGCTCATATTTATGCCATTTTATTTGTAGCATTTTCTAAGGCTTTAAAACAATTCTGGGTAGTACTGCTCTCTGAGCCTTGGCGAGTGTTCTCCCACCTGGATGGGTTCAAGGCAAATTCAGAAGATGTGAAAGAGATAATTACTTATATTGTGGACATTGACTCTTTGTCTCAGTATCTCAATTATAAAATAGAAATATTCTAAATTATTTCAGTGGGTGATTTAGATGCAGATCAGAAACGCTGTCATAGGAAAGTTGCATCCATCATCAGAAACCCTCACCACCCAGACCATGCTCCTTTCTCACTGCTGCCATCAGGTAGAAGGTACAAGAACCTCAGGACTCACAGATCCAGGTTTAAGAACAGCTACTATGCCTCAACCATCGGGCTCTTGAAGAAAAGGGGATAGCTACTATACACTCACTTGCCTATGCATTGAGATGTTCCCACAACCAAGGATCTCACTTCAAGAACTCTTTATCTTGCTATTTCATGTTCCTATTATTTATATTTGCGTTTGCACAGTATGTTGTCTTCTACCACTGTACTTGATCTTCTGCTGATCCTTTTATACTTATTATTCTACAGATTTGCTGAGTATGCCTGCAGGAAAATGAATCTCATGTACTTTAATAACAAAATTTGATTTGAACTTTGAAAAGAAGAGTTAAACACTTGTAGAGGCCACGTCCTTTATTATTAATACAAGAGAATCTGCATTTGCTGGAAATCCAAAATAATGCATACAAAATGCTGGAGGAACTCAACAAGTCAGCTAGCATCTCTGGAAAAGAATAAACAGTCGATGTTTCAGGCCACAATCCCTCATCAGGACTGTAAAGAAAGCGGGAAGAAGCCAGAATAAGAAGGTGGGGAAGGGGAAGGAGTATAAGCTAGAAGGTGATAGGTGGAAAAGATAAAGGGCTGAATGAGAAGGAATCTGATAGGACAGGACAGTGGACCATGGGATAAAGCGCACCAAGGGAGCTGATAGTCAGTTAAAGAGAAGAAAAGAAGTGAGAGAAGAGCTAGAGTGGAGAATGGAAGGGGAGGGGGAAAATTACTGTAAGCTAGAGAAATCAATATTCATGCCATCAGGTTGGAAGCTGCCCAAATGGAATATGAGGTGTTGCTTCTCCTCACAAAGTGCCTCACTGTGGCAGTAAAGGATGCTGTGATCTACATGTTAGAATGGGAGTAGGGATTTGAGTTAAGATAAATTCCTACTGACAGTCATAGTCATAAAAAACAACAGCACAGTAACAAGACCTATGGCCCATCTTGTCCATACAGAACCGTTAAAAATGTCTAGTTTCATTGACCTGTAGCTGGACCATAGCCCTCCATACCCCTCCCATCCATCTACCTATCCAAACTTCTCTTAAATGTTAAAATTGAAATTGTATCCACCACTTGTGCTGGCAGCTCAGTCCACACTCTCATCATCCTCTGAGTGGAGGAGTTTCCCCTGATGTTCCCCTTAACCATTTTACCTTTCACCCTTAACCCATGACCTCAAGTTGTCACCTCAGCCAACCTCAGTGGAAAAAGCCTGCTTGCAATTACCCTCTCTAGACCCCTCATAATTTTGTATGCCTCTTCTGGTTCCAGTTTAAACTGTGCTACTGAAGATGCACAACAGTTTATTGGCAAATCATATGGCAGGGCCTTCAACTAACTACATTATTTATGACTTTTTTCTGAAGCAAATTGTGGTAAACTATCCCTGCAGACAGGGAGGAGGCAGGTGGAGGTGAGGTTGGATCGGGTGATGAGCCATGCTGAGGCAATGTGAGGCACAACGTGTCTGAGTCAGGGTCACAGATGGAGTTCGTATTGCTGTCGGAGATGGAGTGAGTGATTAGGAGAGGAGTCGATGCGGAAGAGTATTGGTACCCGCCCAGCTCACCTGGGCGAGGTTGGATCATTCCGAGCGCCGAGCCGATTTGGTGAGATTAAGAATGACTTTGGATGTGTTGCAGCATCTGGATCCTAGTCCTGGAACATGCCACTACTCAGTGCTTGGACAATTTAAATGCCAGCACATTTAGACCAGAAACCAGAAACCAGAATGCCGGATATGGAGGTGAGGGTGAGGCTGATTCTGCTTTTCTCTCCTCAATGTTATTCCTTTCTCCGTGGCACCAACACTGTGAACTGATCTGGCTGCTGTGCATTCTTGCCCTGCTGGTGTGACCAGCTGGGGACTGAGGCTTGGGCCTACTCCAGCTATTGATGTCAGGCTCACCAACCTATAAGTTCCTGGAGCTTTATTCTTAGAGCCTTTCTTACACAGCAGAATAACACTGGCTATCCTCCAATCCTCCGGTACCTGATCTGTCATTAAGAATGATCAAAATATCTCTGCAATTCCTGCACCTGTCTCCCACAGGGTCTAAGAGAGCACCATGTTGGGCCCTGGAGATTTGTCCATCCTAGTTCACCTTGAAACAGCATACCCCTCTTCCTCGGTAATCTGTACAGGGTCCGTGACCTTACTGCTGCTTTACCTCACTTCTATACACTGTGTCTGTCTCCAGAGGAAATACAGATGCAAAAAAATCCTATTAAGGCCTCCCCGTCTGTTTTGGCTCCATGCATAGATTACTACTCTGACCATCTAGAGGTCCAATTGTGTCCCTTGCTATCCTTTTGTTCTGTCGATCCTCTTAGGGTTCTCCATGTTGTTGGACAGAGCAAAAGGGCTCACTAAAGCAGTCCCCCAATCTACACTGGGTCTCATCGATGTAGATAACTTCTACTAGTAAGTTGTTTATTCATCTGTATTTTCAGTCTGCCCACACTCCCCTTTCACTAACACAATTTGATTATGTTCATATAAAGTTTGGAGAGTTTCAGATGATCAAATCAACTGTTCCAAAATTGTTGCTAGTGCCTGTTTTTATCCCTTTTACTTTGTGGAAAAGACCGTTTGTTACAGTGGCATTTACTCTTTATTTTCATGGAACAATGTAAATTAAATCGTAGACAGATATAAGGAAATTGGGAGTTGGTAAAAGATGGTGAGTTTGAAATCTACCCATTGAAGTAAAATACCAATGAATAATCAATTTAGTAATCTTTCACTGTTTTATGCTGAATAATGCAAGACAAGTGCAGAACAAACATTTTCCTGTATTTCAACTGTCTTGATTTAAATAACATGGTATAATTGGAACACATTAACATGTTTAGAAGCCTGCATTGAAGCAATCTTAATTATTATTCCCATATCATTTAATTACTGGTGGATGGTCCTTTCAGAATAATTCTGCATTATCAGCAGCACACATGCAATTTCAGTAAACCATCATATAATATGGTGTAAATATATTGGAAAATAGTTTGCTTTCTCCTTCAATGTTTGGCATGGTTCAGTAACTTTAATAAAATCATATGATTTCAAAAACTCTAATGCTGTTAATAATTCATTTCATTGAGGCACAAGGGGTGTGAATCTGGCTCCACAAATTTGAACTGATCAAAAGACAAATGAAAATGCAAGTATCAAAAATCCAACACAACACCAGAATAATTTATGTCACTGCCATTATGTTGATAGAAATAAAAATTGGAAATGCTGGAAAACTCTGCAGACCAGGTTGCGGCTGTAAAAGGAAAATACTGAAGCTGAAGGTGATGACTTTCACCTTTAGAAGCTCAGGTCCGCTAGTGGATGAAATCACTGAATAAGTCCTTTGTATTGGAATTGGTTGCAGGGGTAGATGGTGATGAGAAGGTTGTTCGGCATGCTTCACATGAGCATGTGCAGGATCTGAGCATGATCCAAACTATGAAGTAATGCAGGAGAAAGCATTTCACAAAGTATGTAAAGATGAGATATATAGACTAGAAGAGTGAGACCTACTGGTGCATGTTCATAGTTCCTTTAAAGTATGTAGATGGAGTGGCTTGTTTACCTTCATCCAGAATACTGCAGACAGAAATTGGGGCGTCATGTTATAGCTGTACAAGACATTGGTAAGGTACATTTGGACTACCATGTGCACTTTTGGAGGCCATCTACAGGAAGGAAGTCTCTAAACTGGAGAAAAACCTGTGCAAGAAGACTTATAAGGATTTTTTCCAGGACTGGACTACTTGGATTATAGGGAGAGGCTGGTGAGGCTAGGATTTCTTCCTTGGCGTGTAGGAGGCTAAGAGGTGACCTTATAGAAGTTTATAAAATCCTCTGGGGCAAAGATAAGGTGAATAGTCAAAGTCTTTTCCCCAGTGTAGGAAAGGCCAAAGCTCAAGGCATAAGTTTAAACAAAAAGGATTTAAAAGATTCCTGAGAATAATACTGTACTGTATTTCTTTCAGACAGAAAGTAATGAATAAGCTGCCAAAGGAAGTTACTGAGTAATGTACAGTTACTACATTTGAACAACATTTTGTCAGATACATTCTAGGAAAGGTGCAGAGGAACATGGGCCAAAAGTAGACAAATTAGATTTATCTGGCAACTTGGTTGGCATGCACAAGTTTTACCATGCAGAATAGCATTGTATACCTAGGACTCTATGGCTTCATGAATGTGGAAATCACATGAAGACAACTATTGTGTATGTAATATTCCAGTCATATTTGAGTAATTTTGTATATATATTTTGGTCAATTAAGCTTTCTTGTTCACTTAAATAATTCATTATGAGTTATATGTATAAATACGTGAATTGCATTCACCATCGCACTACCACGTGCTCAGCTTGCTTAAAAGTAAACTCAGTTAGCCTTACATTTTCGACTCTCGTGTTTTCCTTTAAACTAATTTAATGCTTTGAAATTACAAAACATAACAGCTTCCATGATGGGAAGCACTGGAGCTTTCAAATTTGTTTAATAGAAATAATTTAGCTTGGTATTATTTGGTAGTTTGGAACAAAGGTAGTGTTTAAAGCATTTGTTCATTTTAACGGTGAATAAAAATCCTGTGTTTAAATTTGAATTCCCATGCAAAACAGAGCACAAAATCAGCAGAGCAATAAGTGATCCTGCTCAACGAAGATGGATTAATGCTTCATACATCAGATCTTTACTGAATCCAGAACACCAGAATCATTACTATCATTGTGGAGAGAGATGAAATTCACCGAGACACAGTAGCTAAAGTATATTAATTCATCAGAATGAAAGGTAATAGAGTGACCATAAATGAACTGTAGTTCAATGCCCTTTGACTGGAGGTGAAAGATTAATATCACCCCATTTGCATAATGTTGCAGAAAATGAACTAAACACAAAGAAGATTTAATTGTATTGACACTTCCTCAGCCCTTTGGCCTCCGAGTCTAATATTCAATGAATCAAGTGAGTTCCTAAGATACCTGGCTTTGCTTCAGAGAAACCTCCTCTCCCAGCCAATAGCATCCTGATTATTGAGGGAATAAAGGCCTTTATGCTTCATAAACAGCTTGCAATTCAGATTCTGGGCTTGAGTTCAGTCTATATGACTTGAACCTTGAAGTTGCCATAAGAACCGAATTAGGCTATTCAGCTGCACCATTTGATCTTGGTATATTTATTTCCCCTCTAAGCCTTATTCTTCTGCCTTATCTTTGAAACCTTTGATGTCCTCCCAATCAAGAACCTATCAACCTCTGCTTGAAATGTACACCTCTCAGAACCTTGTGGTGTCGCCCATCTGGTTCAAGTGATATATCTAGCTTCTAATCGTTCCACTTCCCAGGGACCAACTGTCCCCTGACACACTCAGATTTCTGGCATGGTGCTGGTGTTTTTCAGTGAAAACTGATGCAAATACTTAAGAGTTCATCTACCAATTCTTTGTTCCCTTTTACTACCTCTCCATTATGACTTTCCAGTATCTACACTTCCTTCTATTTACTCTTTATAGATCTAAAAAATATTTTGGTGTCCTCTTTTATTAGTTTACCTTCGTATTTCATATTATCTTCCCTGTTGCATTTTTAATTGCCTTCTGTTGGGCTTTAAAAGCTCCCAGTCTTCTAGTTTCCCCATTGATTTTTGCAATATTGTTGGCCCTCTGTTGCTTTTATGGACTTCATTTGTCCACCATGTTTGTTTCATCCTTCCTTTAGAATGCTTTTTATTTGAGATTAACCGATTTCTTCCAAATGTATTTTTTTTTTATTTATATAGTGATAGTGCACAGAGTTGGCCCTTCCATCCCTCCGAGCCAAGCCATCCCAGTAAATTCACTGGGTTAACCCTAACCTAATCATGGGACAGGTAACAATGACCAATTAACCTACCCAGAGTGTCCCAAGAAAACACAGGCACTCCACGGGGAGGATGGACAGAGAGTCTTTACAGAACAGCATTGGCATTGAACTCTGAACTCTAGAACTCCCTGAACTGTAATAGTATCATGAATTACTGCCATCACCTCCGCTAGTGTCCCCTTCCAATCAACTTTGGCCAGCTACTCTCTTACGCCTCCACAGTTATCTGTACTCAAATGTAATACCAATCCATATAGTGTCTCTCTCTCAAACCACATGATGAATTTGAACATATTATGATCACCGCCTCCTACAATTCCTTTACCTTAAGCTCCCTAATCACAATTCACAACACCTAATCCAGAATTGTAGCTCAACCACAAGATGTTCTGAACAGGGAACTCATCAGGGTTCAGCACCTACCAGATTTTCCTGAACAAACTGCATATCGATACCCCCAGCAACCATAACATTGATCTTTTTCATGCCTTTTCTATCTCCCTTTGTAATTTGTACCTCATCCTGGCCATTGTTCGGAGATCTGAATATAATTCGCATCAAGCTCTTTTTCCTCTTGTGTCTTCTTTACCAATCGGAATTCTCCATCGTCTGATCGCATGTTGCTTCCTACTTTGCATTTGATACAACTTTTTTTCAAACCAATGAAACCACCTGCCAACCGCCTATCCTTTCAAAACCTTGTGTATCCTTGAATGTTAAGCGCCCAGTTGTTATCTTTCAATGACAACACTGATGGCCACATTGCAATACCTGCCAATTTCTCACTGCATTGATGCATTCAATTATAACACCTTCAGTCTTGTATTCAATATGTTGCCTGAAGTTAAATTATTAACCCTTCATGAACTTAATCATATTCTTTATTCTGAAAACTTTAGTATCCTCTTACTGCAATCTCCTTCCCTTTCACTTTATTCCTGTTTCTCCACCTTCCTCTGGCTACTTAAGTTAAAGCCCTATCCAGTGATGCTAAATCAGAGGAAATCACTCGTCTTTGAGTTCAATGCTTTAATGACCTCTGTGTTGTTATAGTGACCACTGAACCACAGGATATAATATGGATATGGCAATGGAACAGAAGTGCTTCCCTGAGTAATCCTGAGGCTTGAATGCTGAGTGTAAAATTGACTTTGACCTAGACTGACAGAGTTGTTGGTGGGAGTGTAGAGTTTAATCTGCAGAAAGATATCGGCTTGATAAATCTTAGCCTCTGTCAAAATTGCTGCTCCTTGAACCCTGTAGACACTGTGCAAGATAAAAACTGTAGGACAGCATCTTTCCTTGCACTTGTCTATCATGGTTACTCTTCAGACTCCTGCATTTAAAAGGTGTGTTAAACAACCGATGTCATGCCCAGGGCTAATTCAGTTTGGGAAGCGGGTGAGATGACTTTCTCGGGGGCCATGAAATAACCCATATCAGATTCAGAATTAAAATCAGCTTTATTGTCACTGATATACAGTATGTTGTGAAATATGTAATTCTGCAGCAGCATTTCAGTAGAGTCATCAAAATCACTGTATCACAAAAATAAGTAAATACTATCAAAGATGAAGAACAAGGCCATTTTGATAGCTTCATGAAACATTCAGAAATATGATGGTAGATTGAAAGAAGCTGTTCCTAAAACACTGTGTGGGTCTTCAGGCTCTCATATGCTCCTCTTCAAAGGTAGTAATGTGGAAAAGAGCACGTTCTCTCTGGTTGGGATGGTTGTACCCCATGATGGGTCCACAGCCCTCCGCAGCCTCTTGCGATCCTGTGCAGTGGAGGCTCCGTACCCTCTGTGTTGCAAAGCAGTACAGCGTATCAGAATAAACTTCTTAGCCAACAAGCTTTAAGATGCAGCGACAGTGAGCAAGGTCAATGAACACAGATGGAAGAAAGCTGAAGTGTCCTTAACCCTGCATTCTGCCTTCAGATTTATGTCTGAGTTTGTGTACTTCCAGATGGAAAACACAATCACAGAGCAGAGAACACAATACGCCCAAGCACCATGCAGGCTGTAGTCAGGGGTATTCGAGATAGATGTCAGGAGGTATTGACACAGATAGGACAATCCGTCCACTTGGCTCAATTTATAAATTCATCTCTTAAGTGGTACATTTATATTTGATTGTGACCATCTAAATTGTACTCTGAATAATAAAACATTGGATCCATTTTAAGGTTTTTGTTATTAAAATGGTATTACTAATTATTTTGTCCAGTTAAAGTTCAACAGGTTCAGGTTCCAATAACATTTGAACCATTTATAAAAAAACATATGGATGTGTTTATAGGAATACTTATTAATTATAAAGCTTTAGTGTATCTGGCAGTAAGCCCCTCAGGCACAGCTGTGTGCTGCTGTTTAGCCCGAAAAGGCCTTGTCTCGGTGAGATCAGAAAGTGGTAATCACTTTGTCAATGTGATATGCTCAATAGCAACAGTTTTTTTGTGTGTACTAAATTGATGCTGGCTGGTACTGATATCGGTGTTTCCAAATTCAGGAGTGAACAACACAATTTATCAGGTTAGAATTTCTTTCTCTATTTTAGTGGTTGTAAAATCATTTTCCTTCATTCACTTCACAAAAGGAGTTTACTAAATTACAAAGATTGTTGGGATAACCCAAAATAATAAACAAATGCCCATTCAACAGCAACATTTAACTATTGCTTTGAAAAATAAAAATCCAGTAAATGTTTTTATATACAAATTGGTAGTTTGGGGAGTAAGTCAAAAAAAATCCTTTGAATATTGGCAGGTAGGAATCTTGATTACAAGTTTTATTTCTGCAAACATTGAATGGAATTCATGAAATTACACCCACTCTTTTTTGCATAATTAAATACAATAAAATGAATTAATAGCTGTATAAGAATTACACATACAGAGATATTGTAATAACAATAAATTATCTATACTTGACCTCCATCAGCTAGAAGTTCTTCTTTAAAAAGACTAGAACTAATCTCCTGGAGTATTGTTTATCAAAAATCTGAAGCGCAGTTCTGAAGTTCAGCTGTTGATACTAAGCAGTGTTTAAAACTCAAGTACTAGCTAGAGAAATGGTTCAAATAGCAACCACTTGGGAGTTAGATTCATGTAATCGTCACCTAGGTCAATGAGAGGGCAATTGCAACTGCTTGAAAATGCATTGCTAAAATACAAGGAAACTAACATGACTTTTTCCTAAGATATATGACTTTAGGAATAATGGATTTACAGTGTATGTATTATAAGTTTAAAACAAAGTAAATATGTAAACTGTACAACATGATATGAAGTGCACTCAAGTAGTGGAGCGATTATTTTAAAGAAACAAAACTATTTAATGTTATTGTTATTTGAGAAAGAATAGCGCTCACACTGGAATTGTACTGGTCTGAGCCTTGCAGCATGTCTTAGATACACAAAAACAAATTAACATTTCTAAAGCCAAAACATGCAAAGCACAGGAGTGCTTGTTTCCAGAGTTCGAATCTGAGCCAGACAAGGGAGTTCATTGTTTTCACATCTCTATTGGGATCATTTTTTCTTGATGTTCCTTTCCATTCTTCACTAGATGTGAAAGCTATACAAAAAAGAAATTCTTCCAGACTCTAGAATCTATGGGAATAGGGCATGTGACGTCCATAAATGTCTGGTGGGACCTGCTCTGTGTTTTGTCTAAATTCCCACAGGATGCTCCTTCAGTAATGGTTAAATTACCACAAATCCAACAGAGACAAGACACCTCCTTATTTATTCCACATTTCTCAATTCATTGATTGAAATTATTATTTCTTCAAATTTCTTTAAATTTGCTGCATCATGTTACTGATATAAGATTGTTCTCGAATGCCATCAAAGGTCTCTGCATTCCAATCATGAGGTCAAAGCAATTTGGAAATATTGTTACCATCTTTCAAAAGACATGAATTGAGTGACTAATTTGAGGAATGCACCTGAATTCATCCATTGATAAAGACTGTTCAGTAGAGGAAGATTCTCACTCTCCAAACATTAATTTCTTGCTTGCAAAGTACGTAAATGATTGAGAAGAATCTAATGGTTTTCTCTTTAACTTTAAATCAATTTTCTAACCAGTTTTTAAATGAGCTTCCTTCCTATTTTCCTGTCCAAAGGCAAAGAGAGGCTGCCTAAACAGGAACATTGAGACTCTACACCCACGTGCCAGTCTACATCCAATTGTAATCTACCAGTGGACCAAACAGGAACATTGAGACTCTACACCCACATGCCAGTCTATGTCCAAATGGAACGTATTAGTGGGCCAAACAGGAATATCTAGACCCTACACCCATGTGCCAGTCTAGGTCCAAATTTAATGTAGTAGTGGGCCAAGCATGTTGGTCTTTCATTTCCTTCCTTATAGAATGTTAAGTGGCTTTAAGGACTGCTTTGCGTCACTCAAAGTTAACTTCCCTCCCGATTTAGGGCTTTTAATGCTCACCTTTTTAACTAGTGTCTGTTAAAATGGCGCTGTATGATGAGTGAAATAGTAAGGGTCTGTGTGGTTTATACATGAAAGTGAGCCACTGTAGTTAATCTTTAAACTTAGTGACCAGAAAATTGTAAGACAAGAAAATCTGCCAACGCTGGAAATCCAGGCAACACACACAAATTGCTGGTGGATCTCAGCAGGCCAGGCAGCATCTATGGAATTGAGTAAACAGTCAGGACTGGAAATAAAAAGAGATGAATAGTCAGAGAAAGAAAGTGGGGAGGGGTGGAAGAAGTACAAGGTAGTAGGTGATAGGTGAAACCAAGAGAGGGGGAAAGGTAGAGTAAAGAGCTGGGGAGGGGGGGTTGGTTGCTGAAAGAGATAAAGGGCTGGGGAAAGGGGAATTTGACAGGAGAGAGTAGAAGACATGGAAGAAAGGGAAGGGGAGGAGCACCAGATGGAGGTGATGGGCAGGTAAGGAGATAAGGTGAGAGAGGGAACAGGAATGGTAATGGTGAGGGGTGGCAGTTACTGAAAGTTCGAGAAATCGATGTTCAGGCTATCAGGTTGGAGGCTGCTCAGACAGAATATAAGGTCTTGCTTTTCCAACTTGATCGTGACCTCATCATGGCAGTAGAGGAGGCCATGGGCTGACATCGGAATGGGAATGGGAAGTGGAATTGATAACTGGGAGCTCCAGGAGATCCTGCATTTTCTGCTGGATGGAGCATAGGTGCCCAGTGAAGCAGTCTCCCAATCTACGTCGGGTCTCACCGACATACAGTGGGTCACACCAGGAGCACTGGATACTGTAGATGACCCCAACAGACTCACAGGTAAAGTGTTGCCTCATTTGGAATGACTGTTTGGGGCCCTGAATGGTTGTGAGGGTTGTGGTGTAGGGGCAGGTGTGACACTTTTCCACTTGCAAGGAAAGGTACCAGGAGAAAGATCAGTAGAGAGGGAGGAACAAACAACGGAGTCGCAGAGGGAGCGATCCCTATAGAAAGCAGAAGGTGGGGGGAAGAGGGAAAGATGTGTTGGTGGTGGGATCCCATTGGAGATGTCGGAAGTTATGGAGAATTATGTGCAGGACATGGAGGCTGGTGTGGTGGTAGGTGAGGACAAAGCAACCCTATTCCTGGGGAGCATGGGGGAGGATGGGGTGAGAGTAACACTAATGGTGAAGGAAGGGAAGCCCCTGTCTTTAAAGAAGGAGGACATCTTATTAGTTCTGGAATGAAAACCCTCATCCTGAGAGCAGATGTGGTGGAGACAGAGGAATTGAGAGAAGGGAATGACATTTTTACAAGTGACGGGGTGCAGGGAGAATCTGGGTTTATAAAGGTGTTTATCTATTAATATGTCTCCAGGGATAGACAGGGAGATTGAGAAAGTGGAGGGATGTGTCAGGAATGGACCAGGTAAATTCAAGGGCAGGGTGTAAGTTGGAGGCAGGGTTATGAAGTTGACGAGTTCAGCATGAGTGCAGGAAGCCCTCCTCTGCACTCTGGTCCTAGACTCCCCAACTACAGGCATTATCCTTTCCACATCCATTCTATCTAGGCCTTCAAATATTCGATAGGTTTCCATGAGATCCTCCTTCATTCTTCTAAACTCAAGCAAGTACAGGCCCAGAGTTCCAAACGTTAAGCCTTTCATTCCTGGGATCATTCTTTTAATATGGGACTCAAAATTGCTCACAATACTCCATTGGCTTAATGTATGTGACTGACTAAGAATCCAATGGTTTTCTCAGTCACATTTAATTCTCCTATATCAATTTCTGACCAACTTTTTAAAAAAAGTTTCCTCTTCTGACCAATACATTATGAAGCCTCAGCATTACATTCTTACTTTGATATTCTAGTCCTCTCGAAATGAATGTTAACATTGCATTCACTTTCACCACAATTGACTCAGCCTACAACTTAACCTTTTGGGAGTGTAGCTTTTGGACTCCAAGGTCCTTTTTTAGATAGATAGATACTTTATTGATTCCAAAGGAAATTACAGTGTCACAGTAGCATTACAAGTGCACAGATATACAAATATTAGAAGAGAAGTAGAAAGAATTAAAAAAAAGTTACCACAAACAGTCTAACAGGAGGGGGTCATCTCGTCCCTGGCTATAGGTTAACTCATTATAGAGGGTAAGAATGATCTCATATAGCGCTCTTTAGAGAAATGCAGTTGTCTTAGTCAATCAGAGTTGTATCTTTGATGTCTGAACTTTCTCCTTGTTTAGAAAATAGCCTACACCACTATTCCTTTTACCAAAGTGCATGATAATACACTTCCCTAAACTATATTCCATCCATCACTTGTTTGCTTATTCTCCTAATTTATCCAAGATATTCAGAAAACTCCCTGCTTCCTCAACATTCCCCGTCCCTTCACCTATTTTTGTATCATCACACACAATCAATTCCATCATCGAGAGCATGAACATATAACATGAAACATAGTGACCAAACACCAACTACTTTCGAACAGCACTGCTAAAGTGAAACAAAGTGCATGTATGTCACCATATACAACCCTGAGATTCATCGCCTTGCCAGTAATCACAGTAAATTCAAGAAACACAACAGAATCAATGAAAGACCATAAGATTTAGGAGCAGAAGTAGGCCATTCAGCCCATCAAGTCTGTTCCACCATACCTTACAGGACAGACAGCAACCAATGCACAAAACATACTCAAGAAACTGTGCAAATACAAAAAGTGAGAGAAAAAGTAATAATACTAAGGAAATAAGCAATCGATTTCGAGGACACGAGATGAAGAGTCCTTGAAAGGGAGTCTAGTTCAGTGATGGCGCGAGCGAAGTTGAGAGAAGTTATCCCTTCTGGTTCAGGAGCCTGATGGTTGAGGGGTAGTAACTGTTCCAGAACCTGGTGCTATGAATCCTGAGGCTCTTGTACGTTCTTTATGATAGCAGCAGAGAGAAAAGAGCATGGTTGGAGTCCTTGATGATGGGTGCCGCATTTTTGCAACACATCTATGATTTATTGGCATTTGTGAACATTGTAGCATTTTCTATCTTCTAACATTGGCTATACTTCTATAAGCATTTTATTAGCATTAATTCATTTTGGGACATCTTGATCCTGAAAAAAACCCATGAAATGAACTTAAGTGCTCATGATACACATGAAAGAGAACAGGATTTTGGTGGATATTCTTTATTATTGGTATGATTAATGTTTCCTCTAACTTTCCCCCCCACAGCTGTGCCGATCCACAATTGCCTTGAGCAGGTAATTTTTTTTAATATACTCCATGAAAACTGCACACATTTTAATTTTTTCTGTAATGTATATCATTAATACTTAGAATGAAAATTGAAAAATCACATATTTTAGATTTTATTTGTTAATTGAAGGGTATAATGAAGTACAATACAACAAAAAAAATCTTTCCTGTTATGTAAGCTTCTGTCATCTATCTTTATTACAAATCTATTGTCAATAAACACTGTCCAGATTAATATTGCATCGAGATGAAAGATACATCACAATCCTTAGCAGATCATCTAAATGTTCCTCTTCTAGTCTATTTCTAGATTTACATTTGATTGAGTTCTAAGACAAATTCACACTCACAGCCTTCACTATAAACTTGAAACGCTCCAATGCTGTCAACAAGAATTGCCAGTTCTTGAAGTTCTTCATTTCTAAGCATGTATTTTATCATATCAGTGAATATCTTAATTGAACCAGTCTTAACTTCCTTAGAAACGCCAAATTTGAAATTATAGTTCTTAATAGTAGTTGAATATTTTACTGTCAGTCGTACAACATTCTCTTTTCCAAATTCAAAATTAGTTTAATTTGCAACAACAACAGGATCAAAAGCTTGCCATTCTCTTAACTCATCATCACAGAATCTATTATCCAAGTGATTACACACACGTTGAATGAATTGAATAATAAGCACAGTATCGACGTCAGAACTTGTCATTTTGTCATTTTAATAAATGGTATCGCCAAGATACTGTGACTGTAACTTGTTAATTTTTGCTTTTGCATTCTGCAATGCTTCAATTGTATTCAAACAGCTTTTTTGATGGAATTTACAATGAGATGCTGGATCTTCTAAAACATCGTCAAGGACAGTTAGTGCTATTCAATATTGTGGATTGGTCAAAATCTTCAGGTAGTAGTTGCTGATTGGATTGTTACAATCATTAACTTGTTCTTTGCAAAACTGGATCAAAATTTCATAATTCTTCATTAAAGCAGTAATGGCAAAATGTCATGACAGTATCTGACTTTGTTCAGTGGTCTGCAAGCCGCATCACATTCTGTGATACTTTTGAAGATTCAATTAAATTCTGTGAAATTCCACATTTCTAATTGGTAATGGCATTGATACAAATTCTCTAGTTAAGATGTTGTTTTAAGTAATCTAACTTTTATTCTCAATATTTCTTTCCACTACTGAACAACCTTTGCTCACATACAAATGGTGCCAGTATCTTGATATGCAAAAATATGTCCAACTTTTATTTGGAAGTTGGTCTCGGCCCGAAACATTGACTGTACTTTTTCCTGTAGATGCTGCCTGGCCTGCTGTTTTCCACCAGCACTTTGTGTGTGTTGCTCCAACTTTTATTTCTTGTTTTTGATGTGAAGACAGTAGTTCAGTACCTACATGTGGTAACAGCCATTCTACCTTGAATAAGCTTTGTTCTTCAAATACTTTTCCCTCTTGGGCCCAGGTCCCACTGCTTCGACCTGGCCCAAGTCCATTCCATCTAAGGCCACCATGATCATGTCTGCGTCCTTCAGGATACTGCAGAAACACCACGTCATACAGACGGTTCAAAAGCACAACCCCCAAAGGGAAACTACAGGTTGTGGATTGCACTGATCGTAGTCCAGAAAAAAATATGATTAACAGAACAGTTACTAATTTTGTTTGCTGGCTCTGGAGCTTCACCGTGTCCTGCCAGCACAATCTTTATTGGTAACTAGGTTACATAGTCAGCCAGAAACAGAATAGCATTGATTTATTTATCAGATGTACATCAAAACATATGCTGAAATGCAGAATTCACCTCAACAACCATCACAACCCAAGGATGTACTGGGAGCAAGGCAGCCCACAAGGGTCACCACCCATTCTACCACCAACATAGCATGTCCACCATGTTGATACCATATACACACACACACACCCCTCCCCCACCAAGGACAGGCTATCCTCAAGTGAATTTGCAGATTTGATGACATTGGACATTCAACTTCTCTAGTGGATGCAGACTCACAGATCCAGGACTCCGGCCATTGGGTTCGAGTTCAAGATCGACCTTCAATTATTCCTGGCGCCTGCTGAAAACTTACTGTGGTAGTTAGTTAAAATGTTTGCTCCGTTAAAGTAATACTCCTCTGAATGGATTATATCTTACATATGCAAGAAGGTATTCTGCAATTACAGCATCAAGAAAGCTGTCAGCACTGACAAGACTTGGATGTACAGTAGTTGTGAGGTAAAATGTTATTTTAATTGTTTAATACTTTTGAAGGAAAGGTGCAGGATCTTTTGATTCAGATATAGGTAGGGCTGGCAGAAGCCAGTTAGTCCATAAGTAATAAGCATAGTTTAATAAAGTGTTAATATACACAGTCTATTTCAGTCTAATGATGGGACAACTGACTCTGATCATGTGCTCATTAGATGCTTATGTATATTAACTTACAGGCATCAGTACATAGAGATAAGGTATTGTAACCCAGAGTATCACCCTACACTGATTTGTAATGGGAATCACAATATTTCAGCTACCTTGCAAGCTATCAGTGTTGCTTTAAAACCTTACTAGAGGTTTGATTTGTGACAACATCCAAGAGGTGGAGCTACGAGATTCCGTTTCTTCTTCTTAACGTTGCTCAGATGCTTAGTTATAATTAATGCAACTGATATTTAAGAAGATGGCTTAACATACCAGCTGCCTTGTTATTGCAGGAGGAAAATATTAGAAGATAACACAGGGAAGGAATGAAGGAATGTTAAATAGGTGATATTACTTTCAAAGCAGAAAATCTGTTCCATGGAAACAAAGCTGTTGATAAGTGTGAATATGTATGTTGTGCAGGTACAATCAGTTAGTAGGCCAACTTCGATTTTTATTGAACCAAGCTATTTGTTAAAACTTGGCACCATTGACTGAAATATCAAAAAAACAGCATGAAATATTGATTGTATGAAGGATTTTCTGGAGTTTTACCGACACCTGTAGGAGAGTATTCAGAGTCTTGCCCCAGTTGTTTGGTCACACACGTTTATTCTTCAAAACAGAAGCTAGTGAGAGAAAATCATTGCCAAGTCAAACAACAAGGGACTTATAACAGCAAGTTCTGTTAGTTGGCTGCTTTCAATGAGTCCTGAACAGTTTGAAAGTGGAAAGTGACTTAATTTTTTTTAAAGAATAGATGTAATTGTTTCTCACACAGCATTTTCACGTGCAAACAGCCCCAAGTCTTATTCTCAAACTGTTTATCTTAAAACAATGCAACCCATTTACTTGAAGCGGGTGTAGAGGAAATTCTCATATGGGAACAGTGAGCTGTCTGCCAAGCTTAAGGCATTAAAGTACACAAGTTCGTCAACTAACAAGTGTGGGAAAGGAGATTGGCATGGTTGTTTTTATTTCTAACTAAACAGGTACACAGAGCAGATTCTGAATTGATAAAAATCTACTTCAACTCAATTTATATAGGCAGTTACCAAACTATTTATTGACAGATACATTGCTAAATCTGTCAGCAAGAAACATTGTGCAACTTAGACATTAAGATATTTTGAGATATTACTCTGGCTTTGGCTCTACGCAAATAGAATTTCACTTGCAACATATACACATACCTAACCCCACACACCAGCACACTCTCTAACATCAAAATTTATATTTCTTCCACAAGCAAACTGATGCAAGTACGATAGCTCATCTCAGTACAGAGATTTCTGATGTTTGTGGTATACTGATATTTTACACACTAATTGTTTTCATGGGAATATGGTTTCAGAATCTTGATGAAGTCCTGTTGATATGGTGTTCTCCCTTACAAGAGAAATTGACCCTCAGAAAACATGGTCTTGATAATGAACCAGTTATTCAACTTCATCATGATTCCAGTTTTTGATAAAAAAAAAAGAGTCACTTCAAATTCTTTGTCTTAGCTCAAGAGTTAAGAACAGCAATGAGAAGCAGCAAACTTAATTCTTGGAAAAATAGCATGCGCAGCAGAGATCGTCCAACAGCTGTTTTAGCAACCTTTGAACATAGTAGATGAAGCAAGTCTCTTAACCATTATGCTATTAAGGATCAAACTAATACTTTTCGACCAAGTGTATAACTGATAATGTTGTGATCATTGATGTAATATTATCAGCTCAAAACATTTCTGTGCTGCACCTTCATTGAATTCAACAAGCATTTAAAAATCTTCAATAAAAACACAAAATGCTGGCTGAACTCAGCAGGCCAGACAGCATCTATGGGAGGAGATAGTGACGTTTCGGGCCGAAACCCCTCATCAGGAGTGAAGTAACATGGGATGGTCGAGGGGGGATAAGAAGTGGGGGGAGAGATAAAGTAGAGAGCTGGGAAGTGATAGGCTGGAGGGAAATGGGCTGGGGGGAGTGGCAAGTGGTGCCTCACCTGAAAGGACTGTCTGGGGCCTGGGATGGTGGTGAGGGAAGAAGTGTGGGGGCAGGTGTAGCACTTCTTCCATTTGCAGGGATGAGTGCCCGGAGGGAGGTCGGTGGGGAGGGATGGGGGAGATGACTGGACAAGGGAGTCATGTAGGGAGCGATCCCTGTGGGAAGTCGAGAGTAAGGGGGGAGGGGAAGATGTGGCTGGTGGTGGGATCACGTAGGAGGTGGCGGAAGTTACGGAGGATTATACGTTGGATCTGTAGGCTGATAGGGTGATAGGTGAGGACTGGGGGACTCCATCCCTGGTGGGCTGGCAGGGGGATGGGATGAGGGCAGAGGTGCGTGAACATTTAAAAATCTTCCTTCAGTTTCCTGCTAAAAATTTGTGTAAATCTCTGAGGCATTTACCATGTGTGACTTTAGAGAAATAATCCTAATAATACTTGGGTAAAATGTACACCTGACTGAAATCTTGTGAAAAATGTATCATATTCAAAAGTTTTAAAGCTGATAAAAACTTTTCAAAATGCTTTCCTCCCAGCCTCTCATTTCCAGTGTTTTCATGGTAACACTTTAAAGATATTAGCTCGTAATAAGCTCTTTTTTTGAACACAGTAAACTGAAACAGCTTGATTCCAGATCTGAAACAACTCCCCTCCCCTTCTTATTATACTTTTCAGTACAATGGGAGGGAACTTCCTTAGCGATTTATCAGCTCACAACACAGGCCAGGCATGATTCCTGCTGCACAAACTAAACCACAAGAACATTTAATCTTCATGTTCGAATCCATTTAATCAGTGAATATTTCTCAAATTGTTTCAGCATCTTTTCAGATAGGGCCTTAATAACGATCATGATGTCAGCCTTTGGAGCTAAAAATATATTTTTGTAGCTGTTTTTTTGCACACAATGTGGCTGTCAATACATCAAAGATTTGGTGCTCACACAAAGCAATTACTGTTTTATCCTCCCACAATATGCAATGTAAACAGTAAGAGTGAAACAAATCTGCTTAATCTTGGTTGAAATATCCGTACAGTTTTCTTGGCCTGAGGGTGGGTTGTGGGGGGGGGGGGGGGGTTGTTGGTGCTCATTGTATTCAAATTGTTGAAACAAATGCAGCTGCACTGTACTGATCAACAAAATTGTGTTATGGTAGAGTGATGAAGCTTACTTTCTCAAAGTTTCAGTGACCTGACTTCATCGCTGACTTTGCTGACATCAGAGTGGCGCTTGTTTGTTCTCCCTGCATCCGTGTGTGTTTTCTCAAAGTCTCCTGCTTTCCTCTAACATCCTAGTTATTAAGTTAATTGTACATTGTCCCTCAAATGTAGGGAAGTGGGAGAATTTGGAGTTGACTGAGAGGAAATGGTCCTCTGGGATTGCTCAGGAAGGTAGGATAGACTCACTGGCCTTCAATGTGATAAGGATCTAGATAAATGAATTCACAGAGCAGAAGAGTGTGCATCTCCTGAAATGGTTGGTTTGTCTCACTGATCTACAGATCTCATTACATTTTACTTCACAAAGCGATAGGAGGGCTAACACCTCAGGTCAAGACCGAGCTGTATATCTACACCTAACGGACAAGGGACCACTCCTTTGATGATAACAATGTGCACAGGGAAGACAGATGGTTTGAAGGAAACAGAGAAAACCTACAGCACAATACAGACCCTTCAGCCCACAAAGTTGTACTGAACATGTCTCTACCTTAGAAATTACTAGACTTACCTATAGCCCTCTATTTTACTAAGCTCCATGTACCTATCTAAAAGACTCTTAAAAGACCCTATTGTATCCGCCTCCACCACAATTGCCAGCAGCCCAATCCATTCACTCACCACTCTGAATGAAAAACTTACCCCTGACATCTCCTCTGTACCTACTCTCCAGCACCTTAAACTTGTGTCCTCTTGTGGCAACCATGTCAGCCCTGGGAAAAAGCCTCTGACTAGCCACATGATCAATGCCTCTTATCATCTTATACACCTCCATCAGGTCACCGCTCATCCTCCATCGCTCCAAGGAGAAAAGGCCGAGATTATTCAACCTTTTTTCATAAGGCATGCTCCCCAATCCAGGTAACATCCTTGTAAATCTTCTCTGCACCCTTTCTATGGCTTCCACATCCTTCGTGTAGTGAGACGACCAGAACTGAGCACAGTACTCTAAGTGGGGTCTGACCAGTATCCTATATAGCTGCACCATTACCTCTCAGTTCCAAAATTCAATTCCGCAATTAATGAAGGCCAATACACCATACACCTTCTTAACCACAGCATCAACCTGCGCAACTGCTTTGAATGTCCTGTGGACTCGGACCCCAAAGATCCCACTGATCCTCCACACTGCCAAGAGTCTTACTAATACTATATTCTGCCATCATATTTGACCTACCAAAATGAACCACTTCACACTTATCTGGGTTGAACTCCATCTGCCACTTCTTAGCCCAGATTTGCATCCTATCACTGTCCCACTGTAACCTCTGACAGCCCTCCACACTATCCACAGCGCCTCCAACCTTTGTGTCTTCAGCAAACTTACTAACACATCCCTCCACTTCCTCATCCAGGTCATTTATAAAAATCACGAAGAGTAAGGGTCCCTGAGACACCCCACTGGTAACCGACCTCCATGCAGAATATGACCCGTCTACAATTACTCTTTGCCTTCTGTGGACAAGCCAGTTCTAGATCCACAAAGCAATGTCCCCATGGATCCCATGCCTCCTTACTTTATCAACAGGCCTTGCATGAGGTACCTAATCAAATGCCTTGCTGAAATCCATATACACTACATCTACTGCTCTTCCTTCATCAATGTAGTTAGTCACATCCTCAAAAAATTCAATCAGGCTCATAAGGCACAACCTACCCATGACAAAGTCATGCTGACTACTCCTGATCATATTGTACCTCTCCAAACATTCATAAATTCTGCCTCTCAGGATCTTCTCCATCAACTTACCAACCACTGAGGTAAGACTCACTGGTCTATAATTTCCTGGACTATCTCTACTTCCTTTCTTGAAAAAAGGAACAACATCCACAACCCTCCAATCCTTCAGAACCTCTCCCATCCCCAATTATGATGCAAAGATCATCGCCAATGGCTCAGCAATGTCCTCCCTCGCCTCCCACAGTAGCCTGAATACATCTCATCCGGTCCTGACGACTTATCCAACTTGATGCTTTCCAAAGCTCCAGCACATCCTATTTCCTAATATCTAATATCAAGCTTTTCAGTCTGCGGCAGGTTGTCACTACAATCACCAAGATCCTTTTCCATAGTGAATACTGAAGTATTCATTAAGTACCCCTACTGTTTCCTCCGGCTCCATACACATTTTCTCACTGTTGTACTTGATAGGACCTGTTCGTTCACTTCTTATCCTCTTGCTCTTCACATACTTGTTAAATGCCTTGGGGTTTTCCTTAATCCTGCCCACCTGCCCTTCTCATGGCCCCTTCTGACTCTCCTAATTTCCTTCTTAAGTAGTTTCCTATTAACCTTATAATCTTCAAGATCTCTCACATTACTTAGCTCTCTGAACCTTTTGTAAGCTTTTTGTTTCTTGACTAGATTTATTACAGCCTTTGTACACCACAGTTCTTGTACCCTACCATAAGTTCCCTGTCTCATTGGAATGTACCAATGCAGAACTCCACACAAATATCCCCTGAACATTTGCCACATTTCTTCCTTACTTTTCCCTGAGAACATCTGTTCCCAATTTAAGCTTCTAATTTCCTGCCTGATAGCCTCATAATTCCCTTTACTCCAATTAAACACTTTTCTAACTTGTCTGTTCCTATCTCTCCCCAATGCTATTGTAAAGGAGATAGAATTATGATTACTATCTCCAAAATGCTCTCCCACTGAGAGAGCTGACACCTGACCAGGTTCATTTCCCAGTACCAAATCAAGTACAGTCTCTCCTCTTGTAGACTTAACTACATATTGTATCAAGAAACCTTCCTGAACACACCTAACAAACTCCACCCCATCTAAACCCCTTGCTCTAGGGAGATGCCAATCGATATTTGGGCAATTAAAATCTCCCATCATGACAACACTGTTATTATTACACCTTTCCAGGATCTGTTTCCCTACCTGCTCTTGATATCCCTGTTACTATTGGGCAGCCTATAAAAACCAGCCAGTAAAGTTATTGACACCTTCCTGTTCCTAACCTCCACCCACAGAAACTCCAGACAGTCTCTCCATGGCGTCCACTTTTTCTGCAGCTATGAACACTATCTCTGATCAACAGTGCCACACCCCCACCTCTTTTGCCTCCCACCCTGTCCTTTCTGAAACATCTAAAACTTGGCACTTGAAGTAACCATTCCTGCCCGAGCCATCCAAGTCTCTGAAATGGTGACCACATCATACCTCCAAGTACTCTAAGCTCATCCGCTTTGTTCACAATACTCATTGTGTTAAAGTAGACTCATCTCAAACGGTCCATCTGAGCATGTCCCTTCTCTATCACCTGCCTATACTCCCTCACACACTGCTTCCTAGCTTTCTCTATTTGTGAGCCAACTTCCTCTTCCCCAGTCACTTCAGTTAGGTTCCCACCCCCCAGCAATTCTAGTTTGAACTATCCCCAGTAGCCTTAGCAAACCTCCCCGCCAGAACATTGGTCCCGCTGGGATTCAAGTGCCACCCATCCTTTTTGTACAGGTCACACCTGCCTCAAAAGAGGTCCCAATAATCCAGAAATCTGAATCCCTGCCCCCTGATCCAATCCCTCAGCCACACATTTATCCTCCAACTCATTCTATTCCTGTTCTCACTGTGGCATGGCACAGGCAGTAATCCTGAGATGACTACCTTTGTATTCCTGCTTCTCAACTTCCTTCCTAATTCCCTATAGTCTTTTTTCAGGACCTCTTCCCTTTTCCTACCTATGTCATTGGTACCAATATGTACCACGACCTCTGGCTGTTCTTGCTCCCACTGCAGGATATCTTGGACACAATCTGAAACATCCCGGACCCTGGCACCTGGGAGGCAAACTACCATCCGAGTTTCTTTCCTGCGTCCACAGAATTGCTTGTCTGACCCCCAAACGATAGAGTCGCTATCTCTACTGCCTTCCTCTTCCTTTCCCTACCCTTCTGAGCCAAAGGGCTTGACTCTGTGCCAGAGGCATGACCACTGTTACATTCCCCAGTGAGGCTGTTCCCCCCAACAGTACTTAGACAGGAATAGTTATTGTCAAGGGGTACAGCCACCGGGGTACATTCTAATACCAGACTCTTCCCCTTCCCCCTCCTGACTTTGACCCACTTGTCTGTCTCCCGTGCCCCAGTGTGACCACCCGCCTATAACTCCTTTCTATCACCTCCTTGCTCTCCCTGACCAGGCAAAGGTCTGTAAGCTGCATCTCCAGTTCCCTAACTTGGTCCCTTAGAAGCTGCAGCTTGACATACCAGGTGTAGATATGGCCGTCCAGGAGGCTGGGAGACTCCAGAACCTCCCACATCTGACACTGAGCACAGAAAACTGACCTCACACACATACCACTTCCTTTCCACAATTAACACAGGTAAACCTACCTCGCCTTGTCCTGTCACCACCAAAACTCATTGAGCCTAAGCCCTCTCACTCTGCTGCCTGCTGTATATGGCAGTCTCAAATCCAGAGGGGTTAAAGAAGCCATCTTGCCAAACTGAACAGAGGTGGTGGGTAAGACACCACCTCAGCTACTTACAATGCAGTCCTTACATCTCTACACCGGCATCCCACAACAGTTCACACCTCCATTCATGCAAAGATAAGACCAATGAACCTTTCATTACCTCTTAATGACCCTCACCTGATTGCTATACCTTTGAACAACTCACAGAGTTTATAAACCAGAAAACTACCCACCATGGATCAGAACAGTAGAAGCCTCTCGGATGAGTGGCCAAACATCTTCTAGATAACACAGCAAGTTCAGTCGCCTTGATTTACTACTGCCTGATATACAATGACCTGGATGACAGAACCTTCAGAGACTCAATAGGTCATTGTAAATTGTCTGGTGGTTTGGTTAGGGTGAAGTCAGTGGGTTGCTGGGTCTTTAAGCCAGAAGGGAGTATTCCACACCGTTTTTCTAAGTAAATATGAATCTGCTGTTGCCAACCAAACCAAGTATAATTCTGGGTCCACAACTTGGATAGCTCTTAACTCCTGCAGAAGACCATTCAGTTCAAAGACCAATGGCAATGTCAAACAGATGAATGATGGCCCACAGTCCCTTCTCTCTACTACCTTCCTGAAATTAGAATCAGAATTATTTACAAAATATAAGGAGGCTATTTGGCCAATGTTCATAACCAGCTAAAAATGGACCAAGTTTATCTTGCTTCTCAGCTTTTGGTTTTCTGACTTTCAATAGTTTATGCATCCATCCAGGTACACTTAATTTAATTTGGTGAGAGTTTCTACCGAGAACATTACTGTTCATAAGTGAATTATAAATGTCTTCAACTCTCCCCATATTTGAACAATTAACTTAACTCTGAGTCCCCATGTTATTGTTGCTTTTGGTAACTGATAGAATCCTTCATTATCACCCTGCTCTGGCTTCTCATAATCCTGTGCACCTTATTTATATTTCTCTTCAGACTCCTTAGTTCGAAAGAGAATCAATCCAGCCCTAGTAAGCCTTTCCACTTAAAATTTTCTAATGTTTGATTTAATTGGTTATGCATTAGGACAGCATATTTTTGTAATTACCTGAATCTGCATTATAGTGACTGGTGTGAAAGTGATTTTATTCCAACATTATGACCAACGATATGCACTTCCCAGGCAATAAATGCATTACTTTCAGACGTGAAAGTTTTGCAGGACTTATTTCTCTTGGAGCTGAAGGAAAAGTGGAACCTGAACCCCTTGGTTAGTTGATAGCAAAGATGAAGCACATGGACAAGATATATCAATTAACAGAAACAGTATAATTAATGTTTGCTCAAAAGCTGTTCAAACGGCTGCAAGTCTTCCTTGAAGTATTAATTACCAGCCTTTAATCTCACAGAAAATCTCAATTATATTTTTTAATCAGTCTATTGACATGCAACATTGAAACCTTAACTCTTGGATTCATCCTCAAAATTGATAGTGTCTACTTTGACATTCTAGTCAGTCTCCTTTCCACCCGGTGATTATTCATGTTTTGATAACCCTGTCATTTGACTTTACTTAAAATTGCTTACTTCAACACTTTCCACATCTATTATCAGAAAATGAAATGCAATGTACAGACAGAAATGCATAGATGAATCATCTATGATATGATGTTCAAGGAATCATCTGTGGATCTGAATGAATACACCATTGGTTGTCACAAACTTCATTAAAATAGTTGCAGACAAGTGTGTGTCCACAAAATCATTCAGAGTCTTCACCCACCAGAAGCCTTGGATGAACCACGAGATCCGCGATCTAATGAGGGTCAGGTCTGGTGACCAAGAAAGTTACAAGAGATCCAGGTATGATTTCCAGAAAGCTATCTTATGGGTGAAGCAACACACACAAAATGCTGGTGGAATGCAGCAGGCCAGTCAGCATCTATAGGGAGAAGCACTGTTGACATTTTGAGCCCAGACACTTCGTCAGGATGAAGTGTCTCAGCCCGAAACATCAACAGTGATTCTCCCTATAGATGCTGACTGGCCTGCTGTGATCCACCAGCATTTTGTGTGTGTTGCTTGAATTTCCAGCATCTGCAGATTTCCTCGTGTTATGGGTGAAGTGGCAATTCTGGACCAAACTCGAATTATAGAAGGTCTTGAATGCTATCACTGCTTATAAAGAAAGATCAAGTGACATTGGAGACGGCAAGATGAACACAATGGCCACATTGACCATCAAAACATAGAGGGTCCATCACAAACTTTCACAGCCCCCAATGATCCTGTGATTTCTGTCTCTGAGGCCAATGAGGCTGAATCCATGAAAAGTATCTGATCTGGATGGGGTACCTGGTCAAGTACTAAACACCTGTACTGATCCACTGCCAGGAGCATTCACTGAGATCTCAACCTCTCGCTTTGGCAGTCTGCTTCTATACCTGTGCCCAAGAACATGGTAACCTGCCTCAATGACTATAGTCCATTAGCACTTACAGTATATCCACAGTGGTGAAGTGCTTTGAGAGGTTAGTGGATGAAGCATATCAATTTCTGCTTGAGACTCGGATCCACTCCAGTTTGCTTACTGTCACAACAGGGTCCACAGCAGATGCCATTTTATTGGCTCTTCACTCAATCCTGGAACTTCTGGACATCAAAGATGTATACATTAGAATGCTCTTTGTCAACTACAGCTTGACATCAACACCATCACCCCCTCAAAACTATCAATAAGCTTCAAGACCTTGACCTCAATACCTTCCTGTGCAATTGAATCCTCAATTTCCTCACTTGCAGATCCCCATCAGTCTGGATGGGCAACAATTTCTCCTCCATGATCTCCATCAGCACACCTGCACCACAATGCTGTGTGCTGAGCCCCCACCTCTTCTGGCTTTACACTTATGACTGTGTGGCTAAGCACAGCTTTCTGATGACAACAAAGGTGGTGAAAAATGAGCATACAGGAGGGAGATTGAAAATCTGGCTGAGAACTTCCTCAACAAACTCTTACTCAATGACAGGAAGACCAAGCAGCTGATCATTGACTTTTCAGGGAGGAGAAAACCAGAGGTTCATGAACCAGTGGTTCAGAGGGCCTACAACTTTAAATTCCTCTGTATTATCATTTCTGAGGACCTGGCCTGGGCCAAGCAATTAAGTGAAATTACGAAGACCACACAGCAGTGACCCGAGTTCCTTAGGAGTTCGTGAAGACTTGGCAGCTTCTAAAACATTGACAAACTTCTACAGATGTGTGGTGGTGGGTATAATGACTGGCTGCATCACAGCTAGGTATGGGAACATCAATGCCCTTGAAAGGAAAGTCCTACAAGAAGTAGTGGATACAGACCAATCCTTCACTCTCCACCACTGAGCAAATCTACATGAAGTATTGTCATGGGAATGCAACGTCCATCATGAAGGATCCCCACCACCCAGATCATGCTCTCTTCCTGCTACTGCCATTAGGAAGGTAAAGGGACCTCAGGACTCACACTCAGGTTTAGGAACAGTAATTACCCCTCAACCATCAGGCTCTGGAACCAGAGGGGATAAATTTACTCAACTTCATTTGCCCCATCATTGAAATGTTCTCACAACCTATAGACTCACTTTCAAGGATTCTCATCTCATGTTCTTGATATTTATTGCTTATATGTACTATGATCATTTATTTCCTGTAGTTTCTGCACAGTTGGTTGTCTTTTGTAGTGATTGCATGCCCAGTTGGTGCGGTCTTTCATTGATTATGTTATGATTATTGGAGTCATTGAGCATGCCTACAAGAAGATGAATCTCATACATTATTAGGGAAGAAAGAGGAATCCATCTTCTACCAAAGCAAGGACTTTATATGGAGATATTTCAAGTTCAGGTTTATTGTCATTCACCATACACTATACAGCTAACCAAAACAACATTCCTCTGGGACCAAGGTACAAAACACAGTACACCTATCATATACAGCACATAAAATAGTAACAATAATATTAACAGATAATAAAAATATTCTGCAGATATACAAGCTGACAAAGTGTATACTGTATATAACAGCATAATGCTACTGGCACTGTTAGTAATAATGCGCACTGCGGGGTAGCAAGGTGTTCAGAAGTCTCACCGCCTGGGGGGGGGCAGGTAGAAGCTGTCACCCACCCTTACAGTCCTTGTTCTTTTACTGTGGTACCTTCTGCTTGACAATAGAAGGGGTCAAACTGATTGTGGGATGGGTGGGAGGGGTCTTTGACAATGCTGGGGGCTCAGTGAACACAGCCCTTCTGTTGTATGTCCTGACTGAGGGGTGGGGGGGGGGAAGGTGGAGAAAGACGCTGATGATTCCCTCAGCTGTCTTCACACTCCATTGCAGGGTCTTGTGATCAGATGCCTTACAATTCCCATACCAGATGTTGATACAGCAGGTCAGGACTCTCTGAATGGTGCTCCGGTAGAAGGTGGTTAGAATTACAGGACCACAAGACATAGGGGCAGATTTAGGTCATTTGGCCCATTAAGTCTGCTCTGCCATTCCATCATGGCTGATCCATTTTTCCTCTCAGCCCCCATCTCCTGCCTTCTCCCCTGACCAATCAAGAATCAACCTCAGCCTTAATTATGCATACAGACTTGGCCTCCACAGCTGCCTGTGGCAATGAATTCCACAGATTCATCTGGCTAAAGATATTCCTCCTTATCTCCATTCTAAAAGGACACCCCTTTATTCTGAGGCCGTGTCCTCTGGTCTTAGACTCTCCCACCATACGAAACACCCTCTCTATATCTTCTCTATCAAGGCCTTTCACCATTCGATAGGTTTCAATGAGATCACCCCTCATTCTTCCAAATTGCAGTGAATACAGGACCAGAGCCATCAAAAACTCTTCATAGGACAAGCTATTACAAGCTGCAATCATTTTTGTGAACCTCTTTGAACCCGCTCCACTTGCAGAATATCCTCATTGTGGGGAGGGAGCCTCGCTTACCTCAATCTCCTTAGTAAGTTGAGCCGTTGCTGTGTTTTCTTGACTAAATGGTTGATGTTGAGGGACCAGGTGAGATCATCTGTGATGAGCACTCCAAAAAATCTGGTGTTGTTGACTCCATTCATGGAGGAGCCAGGGCGTGGTCAGTCTGCACGTTCACAAAGACCACAGTTATCTCCTTAGCGTTACGTTGAGACTCAAGCTGCTGTGCTCGCAACAGTCCACAAGCTGCTCGACCTTCCCTCTGCATGGCCATTCATCATTGTTGTACCACTGTCATGTCATCAGCAAATGTAATGATGTGGTTAGAGCTGGATCTTGCTGTAAAATCATGTGCCAATGTGAAGAGCAGATGGGCGCTCATCCATTACGTTTGAAAATAGAGCACCTTTCAGTGTCAGTTACAGCTGACATTCCCAGCGTGTAGCGTCTGCTGGAGCAGAATTTGCTTCTATTCAGTCACAAGCAAAGGCCATCAAAATTCATAATTCAATGGCACCTTGGGGCATTTCAAACCAATCTTCCAGCCAGTATCATACTGCTGCCAGTAGAAGCAGAGAGATGAAAAGTGCCAGTGTACAGTTGCAATCACAACACTGCCATGGAAGTTTCTGATCCTCTGCTTCCATATTTATCTGCAACATAGGAGGCCAAGTCATTTTCTTTATAGCTTTTTATCTCCACATTGTCATCAATTCACTTCAAACTCTAACACTATTCTGAGCACCTGGTCATTACATTGACCAATTAACCTAGCCACCCACAGGTGAGACGAAAGCAGAATATCTCATGCTCAATGGGACAAGCAGGAAACTCCTCACAGGTAGCACAAGTGGTCAGGAATGAACTCAGGTTACTGCAGCTATGAGATAGCCACTATGCCAGCTGTGCCACTGTGCTGTCTGTAGGCTGGGAATGATGGAAGCAGCTGTGTGATCCGTAATATCAGATACACGGCCTGCCCATTTTAATTAAATATGCAGGTGCGATAACTAAGGACATTTCAGAAGGATGAAGCACTCTATGTTGCAATCACCTTTCTATCATATTTATTATTTACTTGTGCAAAAGCAAATGCATTATGGAAGTACCGCATTACACAATGTACGGAAATCCCAGAAGGTCCTTTTACAAACTGTTGTGAGGATAAAGTAAACTTTCTGGGGGGTTTGTGTAATGCAAACATTGCAAGGAACATTACATTCGTCAGTCATTCACATTATCTCTTTAAATCAGTCCCACTCTTTAATCATTTTGGTGAAGGATACTAGTGTTGCAGGACTTTCCAGTGGAAGATCAGATGCTGACAATAACAGAATGAAATGCCATAAAAGAGGGCATGAAGATCATTAGGAATTAGCCATATCTATCACAGAAAATGAAATCAATTGAATAAGTAAGGCAGTTAACTCACTCATGTTGTGCTCAGCACACTCCTTCAGAATCAATTCAATGACAAGTTTTTATGTTCACACAAATAATGTATTTCATGGCCAAAATGCTACAATTGCACATTCCGTTTTCCAAACTTTGACATTTGAAATACATATTTCATGTGCACAGGCAACGTTCCAATCAATGATTACCCTGAATGTAGGAAGTACATAAGAATACTGTATGCCTTAAGAATGGTTTAGATATGCCACTACCCTCCATTTCTAGCACTGGTAAAGGTTAGGGTTTTGGCTATTGTTCTGCACATAATTAACTTTGTGATATTGTGTATGACACAATAATAGTTACTTGTCAAGGTCAAGAATTAGGACAAAGTTTCATAAGTGATTCCTCTAGAATTAGCATTGCATACCACATAGCTGGTCAAATATTCCAGCAATGCAGCTACCGAATGCTGTTATTTAGCTGAGAGTTACACAGCAGAAACACTTTCATACAGTACTGAGATGCACAACTATGAGAATGAGAATCAAATATGGTGTGTTTGATTTGATAGAGTGGAGTGTTCCAAATTTAATTGAATGATTTTTCTGGTTCAATGATTCTCATGAACAGTTGCTAATGGCAAATCTATTTTCAAGCTAATAAATTTTCAAGTCCAGTCTTGGTGCAGTAGTCGCTTCTCTGGCACCGAGACTGGACTCTCAGCTCAGAAAGGGAGGAGGTAAAAGAGGAGAGCAGTAGTGATAGGGGTTTCGATAGTTAGGGGACAGATAAGAGATTCTTTGGGAGAGAACCAGAATCCCGGATGGTCTGTTGCCTCCTTGATGCAAGGGTCCGCGATATCTCGGATCGAGTTTTCAGTATTCTCAAGAGGGAGGATGAGCAGCCAGATGTCATGGTCCATGTAGGGACCAATGACGTGGGTAGGAAGAAGGAGGAGGTCCTGCAAAGAGAGTTTAGGGAGATAGGTGCAAAGTTGAAGGACAGGACCTCCAGGTTTGAAATCTCAGTATTGCTACCCATGTCACATGCTAGTGAGGCTAGAAATAGGAAGATAATGCAGCTAAATACGTGGCTAAGGAGTTGGTGCAAGAGGGAGGGCTTCGTGTTTCTGGACAATTGGGTCTTGTTCCAAGGAAGGTGGGACCTGTTCCAATGGGATGGGTTACACCTGAATTAGAGGGGGACTAACATCCTTGCAGGAAGGTTTGCTAGTGCTGCTTCAGGGGGTTTAAACTAGATTTGCAGGAGGGGAACCAGAGTGTTAGAGCAGATAGTGAGGTGGAGGAGGATAAAGGTCATGCGAGAACTGCAGGTATAGTGCATAGTATAAAGCCAGATCTAACATATAAAGAGGCTTTGAGGAAAGAAGCAGAATAAAGGGTGTAAAGGTAGTAAGGCAGAAGGGCTACAGTGTGTGTACTTCAATGCAAGAAGCATCAGGAACAAAGCTGATGAACTTGGGTACATACATGGAATTATGATGTAGTGGCCATTACAGAGACTTGGCTGGCACCAGGGCAGGAATGGATTCTCAATATTCCTGGATTTCAGTGCTTTAAAAGGGATAGAGAGGTGGGGAAAGGGGAGGAGGGTAGCATTACTGGTCAGGGATATTATTAAAGCTACAGAAGGGGTGGGTAATGTAGCAGGATCCTCTTTTGAGACAGTATGGGTGGAAGTCAGGAACAGGAAAGGAGCAGTTACTCTATTGGGAGTATAGACCTCCTGGTAGCAGCAGAGATACCGAGGAGCAGATTGGGAGGCAGAGTTTAGAAAGGTGCAAAAATAACATGGGTGACTTTAACTTCCCTAATATTGATTGGCACCTGATTAGTTCCAATGGTTTAGACAGGGCAGAGTTTGTTAAGTGTGTCCAGAACGGATTCCTGTCACAGTATGTTGACAAGCTGACGAGGGGGAATGCCATACTAGATCTAGTATTAGGTAACAGACTGGGTCAGGTCACAGATCTCTCAGTTGCGGGATCTGGGGGACAGTGCTCACCGCTCCCTGGCCTTTAGCATTATCACAGAAAAGGGTAGAATCAGAGACGACAGAAACATTTTTAATTGGGGAAGGGCAAATTATGAGGCTATAAGGCTAGAATTTGCGAGTGTGAATTGGGATGACGATTTCACAGAGAAATGTACTATGGACATGTGGTTGATATTTAGGGATCTCTTGCAGGATGTTAGGGATAAATTTGTCCCGGTTACGAAGATAAAGAATGGTAGGGTGAAGGAACCATGGGTGACAAGTGAGGTGCATAGTCCAGTCAGGTGGAAGAAGGCAGCATATATGAGATTTAGAAAGCAAGGATCAGATGGGTCTATTAAGGAATATAGGGTAGCAAGAAAGGAGCTTAAGTAGGGGCTGAGGAGAGCAAGAAGGGGGCATGAGAAGGCCTTGGTGAGTGGGGTAAAGGAAACCCCGAAGGCATCCTTCAATTATGTGAAGAACAAAAGGATGACAGGAGTGAAGGTAGGATGGATTAGAGATAAAGGTGGGAAGATGTGCCTGGAGGCTGTGGAAGTGAGCAAGGTCCTCAATGAATACATCTATTTAGTATTCACCAATGAGAGGGAACTTGATGACGGTGAGAACAATATGAGTGAGGTTGATGTTCTGGAGCATGTTGATATCAAGGGAGAGGAGGTGCTCGAGTTGTTAAAATATACTCGGATGGATAAGTCCCCGGGGCCTGATGGAATATTCCCCAGGCTACTCCACGAGGTGAGGGAAAAGATCGCTGAGCCTCTGGCTAGGATCTTTATGTCCTTGTTGTCCACAGGAATGGTACTGGAGGATTGGAGGGAGGCGAATGTTGTCTCCTTTTTCAAAAAAGGTAGTAGGGATAGTCCAGGTAATTATAGACCAGTGAGCCTTACATCTGTGGTGGGAAAGCTGTTGGAAAAGATTCTTAGAGATAGGATCTATGGGCATTTAAAGAATCACAGGGACAGTCAGCATGGCTTTGTGAAGGGCAGATTGTGACTAACAAGTCTGATAGAGTTCTTTGAGGAGGTGACCAGGCAAATAGATGAGGGTAGTGCAGTGGACGTGATCTACATGGATTTTAGTAAAGCATTTGATAAGGTTTTACATGGTAGGCTTATTCAGAAAGTCAGAAGGCATGGGATCCAGGGAAGTTTGGCCAGGTGCATTCAGAATTGGCTTGCCTGCAGAAAGCAGAGGGTCATGGTGGAGGGAGTACATTCGGATTGGAGGGTTGTGACTAGTGGTGTCCCACAAGGATCTGTTCTGGGATCTCTGCTTTTTATGATTCTTATTAACGACCTGGGTGTGGGGGTAGAAGGGTGGGTTGGCAAATTTGCAGACAACACAAAGGTTGGTGGTATTGTGGATAGTGTAGAGGATTGTGGAAGATTGCAGAGAGACATTAATAGGATGCAGAAGTAGGCTGAGAAGTCGCAGATGGAGTTCAACCCAGAGAAGTGTGAGGTGGTACACTTTGGAAGGACAAACTCCAAGGCAGAGTACAAAGTAAATGGCAGGATACTTGGTAGTGTGGAGGAGCAGACGGTTTCTTGGTAAATGTCCACAGATCCCTGAAAGTTGCTTCACAGGTAGATGGGGCTTTATCTTATGGGGTGTTAACTTTCATAAGTCAAGGGACAGAGTTTAAGAGTCACGAGATAATGATGCAGCTCTATAAAACTCTGGTTAGGCCACACTTGGAGTACTGTGTCCAGTTCTGGTCACCTCACTATAGGAAGGATGTGGAAGCATTGGAAAGGGTACAGAGGAGATTTAGCAGGATGCTGCATGGTTTGGAGAGTATGCATTATGAGCAGAGATTAAGGGAGCTAGGGCTTTACTCTTTGGAGAGGAGGAGGATGAGAGGAGACATGATAGAGGTATATAAGATATTAAGAGGAATAGATAGAGTGGACAGCCAGCACCTCTTCCCCAGGGCATCACTGTTTAATACAAGAGGACATGGATTAAAGGTAAGGGGTGGGAAGTTCAAGGGGGATATTAGAGGAAGGTTTTTTTTACTCAGAGTGGTTGGGGCATGGAATGCATTGCCTGAGTCTATGGTGGAGGCAGGTACACTATTGAAATTTAAGAGACGACTAGACAGGTATCTGGAGGAATTTAAGGCAAGGGGTTATATGGGAGGCAGGGTTTAAGGGTCGGCACAACATTGTGGGCTGAAGGGCCTGTACTGTGCTGTACTATTCTATGTTCTATGTTCCAACTTTTATTACCCAAGAACTTTCTATAAGTGCAGTTGAACTGATTAAGAGAGAGACTTATTTTCAAGGTAAGGAAATGATGCCTTCTCTGTTGCTAGCTGAGGAAGACTCTGTCCTTTTGCAAAGCTGGTCAATGCTCATCTCTATCCTTATGCAAACATGTTGCAGCTTTGACGGCAAACATTAGATCTGCCTTTCAGAAATGATATTGACGATGGCTCCTGCAAATGAATAGAATATATGGAATCATGCAATAACTTCTTGGCAATGATCTTTAATAAATGAATAACAAAGACAGATGGTGCAGGAGAGCCTATATTTCCATACATTAGGTCCTTACCTGGCTCCTGAACTGTTGTTCTCCAAAAGAGAAGTGTTGTTCTCCAAAAATTAGCAGGTTGTGAGTTGACTCCATCTGACAACATGCTTCTCCTTTTCTTTAATTCTTCCATTTGTTTTCTCATCTGATTCCTCCTATCACCTATTAGCTTCTGTCTCATCCATCTCCTTATTTCTCTAGTGCCCATCTGTCCTTGTGTCTTCAGTTCTAAATCAGGGTCAAAAGCAAAATCCCATTGATTGACTTATTCCAGTAGTTTTATTTTGTGTTCCAAATCCCAGCATCTTGTGCATCCTTCTATTCCTCCTGCTCGACTATCCCCTCTTTTTTTGACTCATACCTCCTCCATTTTCATTTTTTCATCCTCCCAAAAGTCTTTCGTAACTCAAAGGAGAGGTAATGGAAAATAACACATTGCATTTGCAAAATTAAATACATCAAAATTCAATCATATGGTGCTGATGCATGCCATTTAAGTCTTCGTCAAGTAAACTGTGTATTTAAAGATGAAAAAGCCCACAAATATTGGAGTTACACAGATTTTACTTTTAGTGTTTTTTTTAAAGTCATAGATTCATAGAACACTATAGCACAGAAACAGGTCCTATAGCCAAGCCGAACCATTTGTTTGCCTAGTCCCATCAACACGCACCTGGACCATAGCCCCTCCTACCCCTCTCATCCACAGTCAACCTGCACCATAGCCCCTCCTACCCCTCTCATCCACTGTCAATCTGCACCATAGCCCCTCCTACCCCTCTCAACCCTCTCATCCTCCATCAAACTGCACCATAGCCCCAACTATCCCTCTCATCCACCGTCAACCTGCTCCATAGCCCCTCCTACCCCTCTCATCCACCGTCAACCTGCACCATAGCCCCTCCTACCACTCTCATGCACCGTCAACCTGCACCATAGCCCCTCCTACCCCCTCATCCACCGTCAACCTGCACCATAGCTCCTCCTATCCCTCATCCACCGTCAACCTGCACCATAGCCCCTCCTACTCCTCTCATCCACCGTCAACCTGCACCATAGCCCCTCCTACCCCTCTCATCCACCGTCAACCTGCACTGTAGCCCCTCCCATCCCTCTCATGCACCGTCAACCTGCACCATAGCCCCTCCTATCCCTCTCATCCACCGTCAACCTGCACTATAGCCCCTCCTACCCCTCTCATCCACCGTCAACCTGCACTATAGCCCCTCCTACCCCTCTCATCCACGGTCAACCTGCACCATAGCCCCTCCTACCCCACTCATCCACCGTCAACCTGCACCATAGCCCCTCTCATCCCCCTCATCCACCGTCAACCTGCACCATAGCCCCTCCTAACCCTCTCATCCACCGTCAACCTGCACCATAGCCCCTCCTACCCCCTCATCCACCGTCAACCTGCACCATAGCCCCTCCTACCCCCTCATCCACCGTCAACCTGCACCATAGCCCCTCCTATCCCTCCTCCACCGTCAACCTGCACCATAGCCCCTCTCATCCCCCTCATCCACCGTCAACCTGCACCATAGCCCCTCTCATCCCCCTCATCCACCGTCAACCTGCACCATAGCACCTCCTACCCCTCTCATCCACCGTCAACCTGCACCATAGCCCCTCCTACCCCTCTCATCCACCGTCAACCTGCACCATAGCCCCTCCTATCCCTCTCATCCACCGTCAACCTGCACCATAGCCCCTCCTACCCCTCTCATCCACCGTCAACCTGCACCATAGCCCCTCCTACCCCTCTCATCCACCGTCAACCTGCACCATAGCCCCTCCTACCCCTCTCATCCACCGTCAACCTGCACCATAGCCCCTCCTATCCCTCTCATCCACCGTCAACCTGCACCATAGCCCCTCCTACCCCTCATCCACCGTCAACCTGCACCATAGCCCCTCCTACCCCTCTCATCCACCGTCAACCTGCACCATAGCCCCTCCTACCCCTCTCATCCACCGTCAACCTGCACCATAGCCCCTCCTACCCCTCTCATCCACCGTCAACCTGCACCATAGCCCCTCTCATCCCCCTCATCCACCGTCAACCTGCACCATAGCCCCTCTCATCCCCCTCATCCACCGTCAACCTGCACCATAGCCCCTCCTACCCCTCTCATCCACCGTCAACCTGCACCATAGCCCCTCCTACCCCTCTCATCCACCGTCAACCTGCACCATAGCCCCTCCTACCCCTCTCATCCACCGTCAACCTGCACCATAGCCCCTCCTACCCCTCTCATCCACCGTCAACCTGCACCATAGCCCCTCTCATCCCCCTCATCCACCGTCAACCTGCACCATAGCCCCTCCTACCCCTCTCATCCACCGTCAACCTGCACCATAGCCCATCTCATCCCCCTCATCCACCGTCAACCTGCACCATAGCCCATCTCATCCCCCGCATCCACTGTCAACCTGCACCATAGCCCCTCTCATCCCCCTCATCCACCGTCAACCTGAACCATAGCCCCTCTCATCCCCCTCATCCACCGTCAACCTGCACCATAGCCCCTCCTACTCCTCTCATCCACCGTCAACCTGCACCATAGCCCCTCCTACCCCTCTCATCCACCGTCAACCTGCACCATAGCCCCTCCTATCCCTCTCATCCACCGTCAACCTGCACCATAGCCCCTCCTACCCCTCATCCACCGTCAACCTGCACCATAGCCCCTCCTACCCCTCTCATCCACCGTCAACCTGCACTATAGCCCCTCCTACCCCTCTCATCCACATTCAACCTGCACCATAGCCCCTCCTACCCCTCTCATCCACCGTCAACCTGCACTATAGCCCCTCCTACCCCTCTCATCCACAGTCAACCTGCACCATAGCCCCTCCTACCCCTCTCATCCACCGTCAACCTGCACCATAGCCCCTCTCATCCCCCTCATCAACCGTCAACCTGCACCATAGCCCCTCTCATCCCCCTCATCCACCGTCAACCTGCACCATAGCCCCTCTCATCCCCCTCATCCACCGTCAACCTGCACCATAGCCCCTCTCATCCCCCTCATCCACCGTCAACCTGCACCATAGCCCCTCCTACTCCACTCATCCACCGTCAACCTGCACCATAGCACCTCCTACCCCTCTCATCCACCGTCAACCTGCACCATAGCCCCTCCTATCCCTCTCATCCACCGTCAACCTGCACCATAGCCCCTCCTACCCCTCATCCACCGTCAACCTGCACCATAGCCCCTCCTACTCCTCTCATCCACCGTCAACCTGCACCATAGCCCCTCCTATCCCTCTCATCCACCGTCAACCTGCACCATAGCCCCTCCTACCCCTCCCATCCACCGTCAACCTGCACCATAGTCCCTCCTATCCCTCATCCACCGTCAACCTGCACCATAGCCCCTCCTACCCCCTCATCCACCGTCAACCTGCACCATAGCCCCTCCTACCCCTCTCATCCACCGTCAACCTGCACTATAGCCCCTCCTACCCCTCTCATCCACCGTCAACCTGCACTATAGCCCCTCCTACCCCTCTCATCCACGGTCAACCTGCACCATAGCCCCTCCTACCCCTCTCATCCACGGTCAAACTGCACCATAGCCCCTCCTATCCCTCTCATCCACCGTCAACCTGCACTATAGCCCCTCCTATCCCTCATCCACCGTCAACCTGCACCATAGCCCCTCCTACCCCTCTCATCCCCCTCATCCACCGTCAATCTGCACCATAGCCCCTCCTACCCCTCTCATCCACGGTCAACCTGCACCATAGCCCCTCCTACCCCACTCATCCACCGTCAACCTGCACCATAGCCCCTCCTACCCCTCTCATCCCCCTCATCCACCGTCAATCTGCACCATAGCCCCTCCTAACCCTCTCATCCACCGTCAACCTGCACCATAGCCCCTCCTACCCCTCTCATCCCCCTCATCCACCGTCAACCTGCACCATAGCCCCTCCTACCCCCTCATCCACCATCAACCTGCACCATAGCCCCTCTCATCCCCCTCATCCACCGTCAACCTGCACCATAGCCCCTCTCATCCCCCTCATCCACCGTCAACCTGCACCATAGCCCCTCCTACTCCTCTCATCCACCGTCAACCTGCACCATAGCCCCTCCTACTCCTCTCATCCACCGTCAACCTGCACCATAGCCCCTCCTACCCCTCTCATCCACCGTCAACCTGCACCATAGCCCCTCCTATCCCTCTCATCCACCGTCAACCTGCACCATAGCCCCTCTCATCCCCCTCATCCACCGTCAACCTGCACCATAGCCCCTCCTACCCCTCTCATCCACCGTCAACCTGCACCATAGCCCCTCCTACCCCTCATCCACCGTCAACCTGCACCATAGCCCCTCCTACTCCTCTCATCCACCGTCAACCTGCACCATAGCCCATCTCATCCCCCTCATCCACCGTCAACCTGCACCATAGCCCATCTCATCCCCCTCATCCACTGTCAACCTGCACCATAGCCCCTCTCATCCCCCTCATCCACCGTCAACCTGCACCATAGCCCCTCTCATCCCCCTCATCCACCGTCAACCTGCACCATAGCCCCTCCTACCCCTCTCATCCACCGTCAACCTGCACCATAGCCCCTCCTATCCCTCTCATCCACCGTCAACCAGCACCATAGCCCCTCCTACCCCACTCATCCACCATCAACCTGCACCATAGCCCCTCCTATCCCTCTCATCCACCGTCAACCTGCACTATAGCCCCTCCTACCCCTCATCCATCGTCAACCTGCACCATAGCCCCTCCTACCCCTCTCATCCACATTCAACCTGCACCATAGCCCCTCCTACCCCTCTCATCCACCGTCAACCTGCACTATAGCCCCTCCTACCCCTCCCATCCACCGTCAACCTGCACCATAGTCCCTCCTATCCCTCACCCACCGTCAACCTGCACCATAGCCCCTCCTATCCCTCTCATCCACCGTCAACCTGCACTATAGCCCCTCCTACCCCTCCCATCCACCGTCAACCTGCACCATAGTCCCTCCTATCCCTCACCCACCGTCAACCTGCACCATAGCCCCTCCTACCCCTCTCATCCACCGTCAACCTGCACCATAGCCCCTCCTACCCCTCTCATCCACCGTCAACCTGCACCATAGCCCCTCCTATCCCTCTCATGCACCGTCAACCTGCACCATAGCCCCTCCTACCCCCTCATCCACCGTCAACCTGCACCATAGCCCCTCCTACTCCTCTCATCCACCGTCAACCTGCACCATAGCCCCTCCTACCCCTCTCATCCACCGTCAACCTGCACCATAGCCCCTCCTACCCCTCCCATCCCTCTCATCCACCGTCAACCTGCACCATAGCCCCTCCTATCCCTCTCATCCACCGTCAACCTGCACTATAGCCCCTCCTACCCCTCTCATCCACGGTCAACCTGCACTATAGCCCCTCCTACCCCTCTCATCCACCGTCAACCTGCACCATAGCCCCTCCTACCCCACTCATCCACCGTCAACCTGCACCATAGCCCCTCCTATCCCTCATCCACCGTCAACCTGCACCATAGCCCCTCCGACCCCTTCATCCACCGTCAACCTGCACCATAGCCCCTCCTACCCCTCTCATCCACCGTCAACCTGCACCATAGCCCCTCCTATCCCTCTCATCCACCGTCAACCTGCACCATAGCCCCTCCTACCCCTCATCCACCGTCAACCTGCACCATAGCCCCTCCTACTCCTCTCATCCACCGTCAACCTGCACCATAGCCCCTCCTATCCCTCTCATCCACCGTCAACCTGCACCATAGCCCCTCCTACCCCTCCCATCCACCGTCAACCTGCACCATAGTCCCTCCTATCCCTCATCCACCGTCAACCTGCACCATAGCCCCTCCCATCCCCCTCATGCACCGTCAACCTGCACCATAGCCCCTCCTATCCCTCTCATCCACCGTCAACCTGCACTATAGCCCCTCCTACCCCTCTCATCCACCGTCAACCTGCACTATAGCCCCTCCTACCCCTCTCATCCACGGTCAACCTGCACCATAGCCCCTCCTACCCCACTCATCCACCGTCAACCTGCACCATAGCCCCTCTCATCCCCCTCATCCACCGTCAAACTGCACCATAGCCCCTCCTACCTCTCTCATCCACCGTCAACCTGCACCATAGCCCCTCCTACCCCCTCATCCACCGTCAACCTGCACCATAGCCCCTCTCATCCCCCTCATCCACCGTCAACCTGCACCATAGCCCCTCTCGTCCCCCTCATCCACCGTCAACCTGCACCATAGCTCCTCCTACCCCCTCATCCACCGTCAACCTGCACCATAGCCCCTCTCATCCCCCTCATCCACCGTCAACCTGCACGATAGCCCCTCCTACTCCTCTCATCCACCGTCAACCTGCACCATAGCCCCTCCTACCCCTCTCATCCACCGTCAACCTGCACCATAGCCCCTCCTATCCCTCTCATCCACCGTCAACCTGCACCATAGCCCCTCCTACCCCTCATCCACCGTCAACCTGCACCATAGCCCCTCCTACCCCCTCATCCACCGTCAACCTGCACCATAGCCCCTCCTACTCCTCTCATCCACCGTCAACCTGCACCATAGCCCATCTCATCCCCCTCATCCACCGTCAACCTGCACCATAGCCCATCTCATCCCCCTCATCCACCGTCAACCTGCACCATAGCCCCTCTCATCCCCCTCATCCACCGTCAACCTGCACCATAGCCCCTCTCATCCCCCTCATCCACCGTCAACCTGCACCATAGCCCCTCCTACTCCTCTCATCCACCGTCAACCTGCACCATAGCCCCTCCTACCCCTCTCATCCACCGTCAACCTGCACCATAGCCCCTCCTATCCCTCTCATCCACCGTCAACCTGTACCATAGCCCCTCCTACCCCTCATCCACCGTCAACCTGCACCATAGCCCCTCCTACTCCTCTCATCCACATTCAACCTGCACCATAGCCCCTCCTATCCCTCTCATCCACCGTCAACCTGCACCATAGCCCCTCCTACCCCTCTCATCCACCGTCAACCTGCAGCATAGCCCCTCCTACCCCTCCCATCCACCGTCAACCTGCACCATAGTCCCTCCTATCCCTCATCCACCGTCAACCTGCACCATAGCCCCTCCTATCCCTCTCATGCACGGTCAACCTGCACCATAGCCCCTCCTATCCCTCTCATCCACTGTCAACCTGCACTATAGCCCCTCCTACCCCTCTCATCCAACGTCAACCTGCACCATAGCCCCTCCTACCCCCTCATCCACCGTGAACCTGCACCATAGCCCCTCCTACTCCTCTCATCCACCGTCAACCTGCACCATAGCCCCTCCTACCCCTCTCATCCACCGTCAACCTGCACCATAGCCCCTCCTACCCCTCCCATCCCTCTCATCCACCGTCAACCTGCACCATAGCCCCTCCTATCCCTCTCATCCACCGTCAACCTGCACTATAGCCCCTCCTACCCCTCTCATCCACCGTCAACCTGCACCATAGCCCCTCCTACCCCACTCATCCACCGTCAACCTGCACCATAGCCCCTCTCATCCTCCTCATCCACCGTCAACCTGCACCATAGCCCCTCCTACCCCTCTCATCCACCGTCAACCTGCACCATAGCCCCTCCTACCCCCTCATCCACCGTCAACCTGCACCATAGCCCCTCCTACCCCTCTCATCCACCGTCAACCTGCACTATAGCCCCTCCTACCCCCTCATCCACCGTCAACCTGCACCATAGCCCCTCCTACCCCCTCATCCACCGTCAACCTGCACCATAGCCCCTCCTACCCCTCTCATCCACCGTCAACCTGCACCATAGCCCCTCCTACCCCTCCCATCCACCGTCAACCTGCACCATAGCCCCTCCTACCCCCTCATCCACCGTCAACCTGCACCATAGCCCCTCCGACCCCTTCATCCACCGTCAACCTGCACCATAGCCCCTCCAACCCACTCATCCACCGTCAACCTGCACCATAGCCCCTCCTATCCCTCTCATCCACCGTCAACCTGCACCATAGCCCCTCCTACCGCCTCATCCACGGTCAACCTGCACCATAGCCCCTCCTACCCCCTCATCCACCATCAACCTGCAACATAGCCCCGCCTACCCCTCTCATCCACCGTCAACCTGCACCATAGCCCCTCCAACCCCCTCATCCACCGTCAACCTGCACCATAGCCCCTCTTACCCCTCTCATCCACCGTCAACCTGCACCATAGCCCCTCCTACCCCTCTCATCCACCGTCAACCTGCACCATAGCCCCTCCTACCCTTCTCATCCACCGTCAACCTGCACCATAGCCCCTCTTACCCCTCTCATCCACCGTCAACCTGCACCATAGCCCCTCCAATCCCTCATCCACCGTCAACCTGCACCTTAGCCCCTCCTACCCCCTCATCCACCGTCAACCTGCACCATAGCCCCTCCTACCCCCTCATCCACCGTCAACCTGCACCATAGCCCCTCCTACCCCCTCATCCACCGTCAACCTGCAACATAGCCCCTCCTACCCCCTCATCCACCGTCAACCTGCACCATAGCCCCTCCTACCCCCTCATCCACTGTCAACCTGCACCATAGCCCCTCCTACCCCCTCATCCACCGTCAACCTGCACCATAGCCCCTCCTACTCCTCTCATCCACCGTCAACCTGCACCATAGCCCCTCCTACCCCCTCATCCACCGTCAACCTGCACCATAGCCCCTCCTACCGCCTCATCCACCGTCAACCTGCACCATAGCCCCTCCTACCCCCTCATCCACCATCAACCTGCAACATAGCCCCTCCTACCCCTCTCATCCACCGTCAACCTGCACCATAGCCCCTCCTACCCCACTCATCCACCGTCAACCTGCACCATAGCCCCTCCTACCCCTCTCATCCACCGTCAACCTGCACCATAGCCCCTCCTACCCCTCTCATCCACCGTCAACCTGCACCATAGCCCCTCCTATCCCTCATCCACCGTCAACCTGCACCATAGCCCCTCCTACCCCCTCATCCACCGTCAACCTGCACCATAGCCCCTCCTACCTCCTCATCCACCGACAATCTGCACCATAGCCCCTCCTACCCCCTCATCCACCGTCAACCTGCACCATAGCCCCTCCTACCCCCACATCCACTGTCAACCTGCAACATAGCCCCTCCTACCGCCTCATCCACCGTCAACCTGCACCATAGCTCCTCCTATCCCTCATCCACTGTCAACCTGCACCAAAGCCCCTCCTATCCCTCATCCACCGTCAACCTGCACTATAGCCCCTCCTACCCCTCTCATCCACCGACAACCTGCACCATAGCCCCTCCTACCCCTCTCATTCACCGTCAACCTGCACCATAGCCCCACCTATCCCTCATCCACCGTCAACCTGCACCATAGCCCCTCCGACCCCCTCATCCACCGTCAACCTGCACCATAGCCCCTCCTACCCCCGCATCCACCGTCAACCTGCACCATAGCCCCTCCTACCCCTCATCCACCGTCAACCTGCACCATAGCCCCTCCTACCCCCTCATCCACAGTCAACCTGCACCATAGCCCCTCCTACCGCCTCATCCACCGTCAACCTGCACTAAAGCCCCTCCTACCCCTCTCATCCACCGTCAACCTGCAACATAGCCCCTCCTACCCCTCTCATTCACCGTCAACCTGCACCATAGCCCCTCCTACCCCCTCATCCACCGTCAACCTGCACCATAGCCCCCCCTACCCCTCTCATCCACCGTCAACCAGCACCATAGCCCCTCCTACCCCTCTCATCCACCGTCAACCTTCACCATAGCCCCTCCTACCCCTCTCATCCACCGTCAACCTGCACCATAGCCCCGCCTACCCCTCCTATGCCTCTCATCCACCGTCAACCTGCACCATAGCCCCTCCTACCCCTCTCATCCCTCTCATCAACCATCAAACTGCACCATAACCCCTCCTATCCCTCTCATCCACCGTCAACCTGCACCATAGCCCCTCCTACCCCTCTCATCCACCGTCAACCTGCACCATAGCCCCTCCTATCCCTCTCATCCACCGTCAACCTGCACCATAGCCCCTCCTACCCCCTCATCCACCGTCAACCTGCACTATAGCCCCTCCTACCCCTCTCATCCACCGTCAACCTGCACCATAGCCCCTCCTACCCCCTCATCCACCGTCAACCTGCACCATAGCCCCTCCTAACCCTCCCATCCCTCTCATCCACCGTCAACCTGCAACATAGCCCCTCCTATCCCTCCCATCCACCGTCAACCTGCACTATAGCCCCTCCTACCCCTCTCATCCACGGTCAACCTGCACTATAGCCCCTCCTACCACTCTCATCCAACCGTCAACCTGCACCATAGCCCCTCCTACCCCCTCATCCACCATCAACCTGCAACATAGCCCCTCCTACCCCTCTCATCCACCTTCAACCTGCACCATAGCCCCTCCAACCCCCTCATCCACCGTCAACCTGCACCATAGCCCTTCCTACCCTTCTCATCCACCGTCAACCTGCACCATAGCCCCTCTTACCCCTCTCATCCACCGTCAACCTGCACCATAGCCCCTCCTATCCCTCATCCACCGTCAACCTGCACCTTAGCCCCTCCTACCCCCTCATCCACCGTCAACCTGCACCATAGCCCCTCCTACCCCCTCATCCACCGTCAAACTGCACCATAGCCCCTCCTACCCCCTCATCCACTGTCAACCTGCAACATAGCCCCTCCTACCCCCTCATCCACCGTCAACCTGCACCATAGCCCCTCCTACCCCCTCATCCACTGTCAACCTGCACCATAGCCCCTCCTATCCCTCATCCACCGTCAACCTGCACCATAGCCCCTCCTACCCCCTCATCCACCGTCAACCTGCACCATAGCCCCTCCAATCCCTCATCCACCGTCAACCTGCACCATAGCCCCTCCTACCCCCTCATCCACCGTCAACCTACACCATAGCCCCTCCTACTCCTCTCATCCACCGTCAACCTGCACCATAGCCCCTCCTACCCCTCTCATCCACCGTCAACGTGCACCATAGCCCCTCCTACCCCTCCCATCCAACTTCAACCTGCACCATAGCCCCTCCTATCCCTCATCCACCGTCAACTTGCACCATAGCCCCTCCGACCCCCTCATCCACCGTCAACCTGCACCATAGCCCCTCCTACCCCCTCATCCACCGTCAACCTGCACCATAGCCCCTCCTACCCCTCTCATCCACCGTCAACCTGCACCATAGCCCCTCCTACCCACTCATCCACCAACCTGCACCATAGCCCCTCCTACCCCCTCATCCACCGTCACCCTGCACCATAGACCCCCTACCGCCTCATCCACCGTCAACCTGCACCATAGCCCCTCCTACCCCCTCATCCACCATCAACCTGCAACATAGCCCCTCCTAACCCTCTCATCCACCGTCAACCTGCACCATAGCCCCTCCTACCCCTCTCATCCACCGTCAACCTGCACCATAGCCCCTCCTACCCCTCTCATCCACCGTCAACCTGCACCATAGCCCCTCCTATCCCTCATCCACCGTCAACCTGCACCATAGCCCCTCCTACCCCCTCATCCACCGTCAACCTGCACCATAGCCCCTCCTACCCCCTCATCCACCGACAATCTGCACCATAGCCCCTCCTACCCCCTCATCCACCGTCAACCTGCACCATAGCCCCTCCTACCCCCTCATCCACTGTCAACCTGCACCATAGCCCCTCCTACCCCTCTCATCCACCGTCAACCTGCACCATAGCCCCTCCTAACCCTCATCCACCGTCAACCTGCACTATAGCCCCTCCTATCCCTCTCATCCACCGTCAACCTGCACCATAGCCCCTCCTACCCCTCTCATTCACCGTCAACCTGCACCATAGCCCCTCCTACCCCTCTCATCCACTGTCAACCTGCAACATAGCCCCTCCTACCCCCTCATCCACCGTCAACCTGCACCATAGCCCTTCCTACCCCTCTCATCCACCGTCAACCTGCACCATAGCCCCTCCTACCCCTCTCATCCACCGTCAACCTTCACCATAGCCCCTCCTACCCCTCTCATCCACCGTCAAACTGCACCATAGCCCCGCCTACCCCTCCTACCCCTCCTACCCCTCTCATCCACCGTCAACCTGCACCATAGCCCCTCCTACCCTTCTCATCCACCGTCAACCTGCACCATAGCCCCTCTTACCCCTCTCATCCACCGTCAACCTGCACCATAGCCCCTCCTATCCCTCATCCACCGTCAACCTGCACCTTAGCCCCTCCTACCCCCTCATCCACCGTCAACCTGCACCATAGCCCCTTCTACCCCCTCATCCACCGTCAACCTGCACTATAGCCCCTCCTACCCCCTCATCCACTGTCAACCTGCAACATAGCCCCTCCTACCCCCTCATCCACCGTCAACCTGCACCATAGCCCCTCCTACCCCCTCATCCACTGTCAACCTGCACCATAGCCCCTCCTATCCCTCATCCACCGTCAACCTGCACCATAGCAACTCCTACCCCCTCATCCACCGTCTACCTGCACCATAGCCCCTCCTACTCCTCTCATCCACCGTCAACCTGCACCATAGCCCCTCCTACCCCTCTCATCCACCGTCAACGTGCACCATAGCCCCTCCTACCCCTCCCATCCAACTTCAACCTGCACCATAGCCCCTCCTACCCCCTCATCCACCGTCAACCTGCACCATAGCCCCTCCTACCCCCTCATCCACTGTCAACCTGCACCATAGCCCCTCCTATCCCTCATCCACCGTCAACCTGCACCATAGCCCCTCCTACCCCCTCATCCACCGTCAACCTGCACCATAGCCCCTCCTACTCCTCTCATCCACCGTCAACCTGCACCATAGCCCCTCCTACCCCTCTCATCCACCGTCAACGTGCACCATAGCCCCTCCTACCCCTCCCATCCAACTTCAACCTGCACCATAGCCCCTCCTATCCCTCATCCACCGTCAACTTGCACCATAGCCCCTCCGACCCCCTCATCCACCGTCAACCTGCACCATAGCCCCTCCTACCCCCTCATACACCGTCAACCTGCACCATAGCCCCTCCTACCCCTCTCATCCACCGTCAACCTGCACCATAGCCCCTCCTACCCCCTCATCCACCAACCTGCACCATAGCCCCTCCTACCCCCTCATCCACCGTCACCCTGCACCATAGCCCCCCCTACCGCCTCATCCACCGTCAACCTGCACCATAGCCCCTCCTACCCCCTCATCCACCATCAACCTGCAACATAGCCCCTCCTAACCCTCTCATCCACCGTCAACCTGCACCATAGCCCCTCCTACCCCTCTCATCCACCGTCAACCTGCACCATAGCCCCTCCTACCCCTCTCATCCACCGTCAACCTGCACCATAGCCCCTCCTATCCCTCATCCACCGTCAACCTGCACCATAGCCCCTCCTACCCCCTCATCCACCGTCAACCTGCACCATAGCCCCTCCTACCCCCTCATCCACCGACAATCTGCACCATAGCCCCTCCTACCCCCTCATCCACCGTCAACCTGCACCATAGCCCCTCCTACCCCCTCATCCACTGTCAACCTGCAACATAGCCCCTCCTACCGCCTCATCCACCGTCAACCTGTACCATAGCCCCTCCTACCGCCTCATCCACTGTCAACCTGCACCATAGCCCCTCCTACCCCTCTCATCCACCGTCAACCTGCACCATAGCCCCTCCTAACCCTCATCCACCGTCAACCTGCACTATAGCCCCTCCTATCCCTCTCATCCACCGTCAACCTGCACCATAGCACCTCCTACCCCTCTCATCCACCGTCAACCTGCACCATAGCCCCTCCTATCCCTCTCATCCACCGTCAACCTGCACCATAGCCCCTCCTACCCCTCATCCACCGTCAACCTGCACCATAGCCCCTCCTACTCCTCTCATCCACCGTCAACCTGCACCATAGCCCCTCCTATCCCTCTCATCCACCGTCAACCTGCACCATAGCCCCTCCTACCCCTCCCATCCACCGTCAACCTGCACCATAGTCCCTCCTATCCCTCATCCACCGTCAACCTGCACCATAGCCCCTCCTACCCCCTCATCCACCGTCAACCTGCACCATAGCCCCTCCTACCCCTCTCATCCACCGTCAACCTGCACTATAGCCCCTCCTACCCCTCTCATCCACCGTCAACCTGCACTATAGCCCCTCCTACCCCTCTCATCCACGGTCAACCTGCACCATAGCCCCTCCTACCCCTCTCATCCACGGTCAAACTGCACCATAGCCCCTCCTATCCCTCTCATCCACCGTCAACCTGCACTATAGCCCCTCCTATCCCTCATCCACCGTCAACCTGCACCATAGCCCCTCCTACCCCTCTCATCCCCCTCATCCACCGTCAATCTGCACCATAGCCCCTCCTACCCCTCTCATCCACGGTCAACCTGCACCATAGCCCCTCCTACCCCACTCATCCACCGTCAACCTGCACCATAGCCCCTCCTACCCCTCTCATCCCCCTCATCCACCGTCAATCTGCACCATAGCCCCTCCTAACCCTCTCATCCACCGTCAACCTGCACCATAGCCCCTCCTACCCCTCTCATCCCCCTCATCCACCGTCAACCTGCACCATAGCCCCTCCTACCCCCTCATCCACCATCAACCTGCACCATAGCCCCTCTCATCCCCCTCATCCACCGTCAACCTGCACCATAGCCCCTCTCATCCCCCTCATCCACCGTCAACCTGCACCATAGCCCCTCCTACTCCTCTCATCCACCGTCAACCTGCACCATAGCCCCTCCTACTCCTCTCATCCACCGTCAACCTGCACCATAGCCCCTCCTACCCCTCTCATCCACCGTCAACCTGCACCATAGCCCCTCCTATCCCTCTCATCCACCGTCAACCTGCACCATAGCCCCTCTCATCCCCCTCATCCACCGTCAACCTGCACCATAGCCCCTCCTACCCCTCTCATCCACCGTCAACCTGCACCATAGCCCCTCCTACCCCTCATCCACCGTCAACCTGCACCATAGCCCCTCCTACTCCTCTCATCCACCGTCAACCTGCACCATAGCCCATCTCATCCCCCTCATCCACCGTCAACCTGCACCATAGCCCATCTCATCCCCCTCATCCACTGTCAACCTGCACCATAGCCCCTCTCATCCCCCTCATCCACCGTCAACCTGCACCATAGCCCCTCTCATCCCCCTCATCCACCGTCAACCTGCACCATAGCCCCTCCTACCCCTCTCATCCACCGTCAACCTGCACCATAGCCCCTCCTATCCCTCTCATCCACCGTCAACCAGCACCATAGCCCCTCCTACCCCACTCATCCACCATCAACCTGCACCATAGCCCCTCCTATCCCTCTCATCCACCGTCAACCTGCACTATAGCCCCTCCTACCCCTCATCCATCGTCAACCTGCACCATAGCCCCTCCTACCCCTCTCATCCACATTCAACCTGCACCATAGCCCCTCCTACCCCTCTCATCCACCGTCAACCTGCACTATAGCCCCTCCTACCCCTCCCATCCACCGTCAACCTGCACCATAGTCCCTCCTATCCCTCACCCACCGTCAACCTGCACCATAGCCCCTCCTATCCCTCTCATCCACCGTCAACCTGCACTATAGCCCCTCCTACCCCTCCCATCCACCGTCAACCTGCACCATAGTCCCTCCTATCCCTCACCCACCGTCAACCTGCACCATAGCCCCTCCTACCCCTCTCATCCACCGTCAACCTGCACCATAGCCCCTCCTACCCCTCTCATCCACCGTCAACCTGCACCATAGCCCCTCCTATCCCTCTCATGCACCGTCAACCTGCACCATAGCCCCTCCTACCCCCTCATCCACCGTCAACCTGCACCATAGCCCCTCCTACTCCTCTCATCCACCGTCAACCTGCACCATAGCCCCTCCTACCCCTCTCATCCACCGTCAACCTGCACCATAGCCCCTCCTACCCCTCCCATCCCTCTCATCCACCGTCAACCTGCACCATAGCCCCTCCTATCCCTCTCATCCACCGTCAACCTGCACTATAGCCCCTCCTACCCCTCTCATCCACGGTCAACCTGCACTATAGCCCCTCCTACCCCTCTCATCCACCGTCAACCTGCACCATAGCCCCTCCTACCCCACTCATCCACCGTCAACCTGCACCATAGCCCCTCCTATCCCTCATCCACCGTCAACCTGCACCATAGCCCCTCCGACCCCTTCATCCACCGTCAACCTGCACCATAGCCCCTCCTACCCCTCTCATCCACCGTCAACCTGCACCATAGCCCCTCCTATCCCTCTCATCCACCGTCAACCTGCACCATAGCCCCTCCTACCCCTCATCCACCGTCAACCTGCACCATAGCCCCTCCTACTCCTCTCATCCACCGTCAACCTGCACCATAGCCCCTCCTATCCCTCTCATCCACCGTCAACCTGCACCATAGCCCCTCCTACCCCTCCCATCCACCGTCAACCTGCACCATAGTCCCTCCTATCCCTCATCCACCGTCAACCTGCACCATAGCCCCTCCCATCCCCCTCATGCACCGTCAACCTGCACCATAGCCCCTCCTATCCCTCTCATCCACCGTCAACCTGCACTATAGCCCCTCCTACCCCTCTCATCCACCGTCAACCTGCACTATAGCCCCTCCTACCCCTCTCATCCACGGTCAACCTGCACCATAGCCCCTCCTACCCCACTCATCCACCGTCAACCTGCACCATAGCCCCTCTCATCCCCCTCATCCACCGTCAAACTGCACCATAGCCCCTCCTACCTCTCTCATCCACCGTCAACCTGCACCATAGCCCCTCCTACCCCCTCATCCACCGTCAACCTGCACCATAGCCCCTCTCGTCCCCCTCATCCACCGTCAACCTGCACCATAGCCCCTCTCGTCCCCCTCATCCACCGTCAACCTGCACCATAGCTCCTCCTACCCCCTCATCCACCGTCAACCTGCACCATAGCCCCTCTCATCCCCCTCATCCACCGTCAACCTGCACCATAGCCCCTCCTACCCCTCTCATCCACCGTCAACCTGCACCATAGCCCCTCCTATCCCTCTCATCCACCGTCAACCTGCACCATAGCCCCTCCTACCCCTCATCCACCGTCAACCTGCACCATAGCCCCTCCTACCCCCTCATCCACCGTCAACCTGCACCATAGCCCCTCCTACTCCTCTCATCCACCGTCAACCTGCACCATAGCCCATCTCATCCCCCTCATCCACCGTCAACCTGCACCATAGCCCATCTCATCCCCCTCATCCACCGTCAACCTGCACCATAGCCCATCTCATCCCCCTCATCCACCGTCAACCTGCACCATAGCCCCTCTCATCCCCCTCATCCACCGTCAACCTGCACCATAGCCCCTCTCATCCCCCTCATCCACCGTCAACCTGCACCATAGCCCCTCCTACTCCTCTCATCCACCGTCAACCTGCACCATAGCCCCTCCTACCCCTCTCATCCACCGTCAACCTGCACCATAGCCCCTCCTATCCCTCTCATCCACCGTCAACCTGTACCATAGCCCCTCCTACCCCTCATCCACCGTCAACCTGCACCATAGCCCCTCCTACTCCTCTCATCCACATTCAACCTGCACCATAGCCCCTCCTATCCCTCTCATCCACCGTCAACCTGCACCATAGCCCCTCCTACCCCTCTCATCCACCGTCAACCTGCAGCATAGCCCCTCCTACCCCTCCCATCCACCGTCAACCTGCACCATAGTCCCTCCTATCCCTCATCCACCGTCAACCTGCACCATAGCCCCTCCTATCCCTCTCATGCACGGTCAACCTGCACCATAGCCCCTCCTATCCCTCTCATCCACTGTCAACCTGCACTATAGCCCCTCCTACCCCTCTCATCCAACGTCAACCTGCACCATAGCCCCTCCTACCCCCTCATCCACCGTGAACCTGCACCATAGCCCCTCCTACTCCTCTCATCCACCGTCAACCTGCACCATAGCCCCTCCTACCCCTCTCATCCACCGTCAACCTGCACCATAGCCCCTCCTACCCCTCCCATCCCTCTCATCCACCGTCAACCTGCACCATAGCCCCTCCTATCCCCTCATCCACCGTCAACCTGCACCATAGCCCCTCCTATCCCTCTCATCCACCGTCAACCTGCACTATAGCCCCTCCTACCCCTCTCATCCACCGTCAACCTGCACCATAGCCCCTCCTACCCCACTCATCCACCGTCAACCTGCACCATAGCCCCTCTCATCCTCCTCATCCACCGTCAACCTGCACCATAGCCCCTCCTACCCCTCTCATCCACCGTCAACCTGCACCATAGCCCCTCCTACCCCCTCATCCACCGTCAACCTGCACCATAGCCCCTCCTACCCCTCTCATCCACCGTCAACCTGCACTATAGCCCCTCCTACCCCCTCATCCACCGTCAACCTGCACCATAGCCCCTCCTACCCCCTCATCCACCGTCAACCTGCACCATAGCCCCTCCTACCCCTCTCATCCACCGTCAACCTGCACCATAGCCCCTCCTACCCCTCCCATCCACCGTCAACCTGCACCATAGCCCCTCCTACCCCCTCATCCACCGTCAACCTGCACCATAGCCCCTCCGACCCCTTCATCCACCGTCAACCTGCACCATAGCCCCTCCAACCCACTCATCCACCGTCAACCTGCACCATAGCCCCTCCTATCCCTCTCATCCACCGTCAACCTGCACCATAGCCCCTCCTACCGCCTCATCCACGGTCAACCTGCACCATAGCCCCTCCTACCCCCTCATCCACCATCAACCTGCAACATAGCCCCGCCTACCCCTCTCATCCACCGTCAACCTGCACCATAGCCCCTCCAACCCCCTCATCCACCGTCAACCTGCACCATAGCCCCTCTTACCCCTCTCATCCACCGTCAACCTGCACCATAGCCCCTCCTACCCCTCTCATCCACCGTCAACCTGCACCATAGCCCCTCCTACCCTTCTCATCCACCGTCAACCTGCACCATAGCCCCTCTTACCCCTCTCATCCACCGTCAACCTGCACCATAGCCCCTCCAATCCCTCATCCACCGTCAACCTGCACCTTAGCCCCTCCTACCCCCCTCATCCACCGTCAACCTGCACCATAGCCCCTCCTACCCCCTCATCCACCGTCAACCTGCACCATAGCCCCTCCTACCCCCTCATCCACCGTCAACCTGCAACATAGCCCCTCCTACCCCCTCATCCACCGTCAACCTGCACCATAGCCCCTCCTACCCCCTCATCCACTGTCAACCTGCACCATAGCCCCTCCTACCCCCTCATCCACCGTCAACCTGCACCATAGCCCCTCCTACTCCTCTCATCCACCGTCAACCTGCACCATAGCCCCTCCTACCCCCTCATCCACCGTCAACCTGCACCATAGCCCCTCCTACCGCCTCATCCACCGTCAACCTGCACCATAGCCCCTCCTACCCCCTCATCCACCATCAACCTGCAACATAGCCCCTCCTACCCCTCTCATCCACCGTCAACCTGCACCATAGCCCCTCCTACCCCACTCATCCACCGTCAACCTGCACCATAGCCCCTCCTACCCCTCTCATCCACCGTCAACCTGCACCATAGCCCCTCCTACCCCTCTCATCCACCGTCAACCTGCACCATAGCCCCTCCTATCCCTCATCCACCGTCAACCTGCACCATAGCCCCTCCTACCCCCTCATCCACCGTCAACCTGCACCATAGCCCCTCCTACCTCCTCATCCACCGACAATCTGCACCATAGCCCCTCCTACCCCCTCATCCACCGTCAACCTGCACCATAGCCCCTCCTACCCCCACATCCACTGTCAACCTGCAACATAGCCCCTCCTACCGCCTCATCCACCGTCAACCTGCACCATAGCTCCTCCTATCCCTCATCCACTGTCAACCTGCACCAAAGCCCCTCCTATCCCTCATCCACCGTCAACCTGCACTATAGCCCCTCCTACCCCTCTCATCCACCGACAACCTGCACCATAGCCCCTCCTACCCCTCTCATTCACCGTCAACCTGCACCATAGCCCCACCTATCCCTCATCCACCGTCAACCTGCACCATAGCCCCTCCGACCCCCTCATCCACCGTCAACCTGCACCATAGCCCCTCCTACCCCCGCATCCACCGTCAACCTGCACCATAGCCCCTCCTACCCCTCATCCACCGTCAACCTGCACCATAGCCCCTCCTACCCCCTCATCCACAGTCAACCTGCACCATAGCCCCTCCTACCGCCTCATCCACCGTCAACCTGCACTAAAGCCCCTCCTACCCCTCTCATCCACCGTCAACCTGCAACATAGCCCCTCCTACCCCTCTCATTCACCGTCAACCTGCACCATAGCCCCTCCTACCCCCTCATCCACCGTCAACCTGCACCATAGCCCCCCCTACCCCTCTCATCCACCGTCAACCAGCACCATAGCCCCTCCTACCCCTCTCATCCACCGTCAACCTTCACCATAGCCCCTCCTACCCCTCTCATCCACCGTCAACCTGCACCATAGCCCCGCCTACCCCTCCTATGCCTCTCATCCACCGTCAACCTGCACCATAGCCCCTCCTACCCCTCTCATCCCTCTCATCAACCATCAAACTGCACCATAACCCCTCCTATCCCTCTCATCCACCGTCAACCTGCACCATAGCCCCTCCTACCCCTCTCATCCACCGTCAACCTGCACCATAGCCCCTCCTATCCCTCTCATCCACCGTCAACCTGCACCATAGCCCCTCCTACCCCCTCATCCACCGTCAACCTGCACTATAGCCCCTCCTACCCCTCTCATCCACCGTCAACCTGCACCATAGCCCCTCCTACCCCCTCATCCACCGTCAACCTGCACCATAGCCCCTCCTAACCCTCCCATCCCTCTCATCCACCGTCAACCTGCAACATAGCCCCTCCTATCCCTCCCATCCACCGTCAACCTGCACTATAGCCCCTCCTACCCCTCTCATCCACGGTCAACCTGCACTATAGCCCCTCCTACCACTCTCATCCAACCGTCAACCTGCACCATAGCCCCTCCTACCCCCTCATCCACCATCAACCTGCAACATAGCCCCTCCTACCCCTCTCATCCACCTTCAACCTGCACCATAGCCCCTCCAACCCCCTCATCCACCGTCAACCTGCACCATAGCCCTTCCTACCCTTCTCATCCACCGTCAACCTGCACCATAGCCCCTTTTACCCCTCTCATCCACCGTCAACCTGCACCATAGCCCCTCCTATCCCTCATCCACCGTCAACCTGCACCTTAGCCCCTCCTACCCCCTCATCCACCGTCAACCTGCACCATAGCCCCTCCTACCCCCTCATCCACCGTCAAACTGCACCATAGCCCCTCCTACCCCCTCATCCACTGTCAACCTGCAACATAGCCCCTCCTACCCCCTCATCCACCGTCAACCTGCACCATAGCCCCTCCTACCCCCTCATCCACTGTCAACCTGCACCATAGCCCCTCCTATCCCTCATCCACCGTCAACCTGCACCATAGCCCCTCCTACCCCCTCATCCACCGTCAACCTGCACCATAGCCCCTCCAATCCCTCATCCACCGTCAACCTGCACCATAGCCCCTCCTACCCCCTCATCCACCGTCAACCTACACCATAGCCCCTCCTACTCCTCTCATCCACCGTCAACCTGCACCATAGCCCCTCCTACCCCTCTCATCCACCGTCAACGTGCACCATAGCCCCTCCTACCCCTCCCATCCAACTTCAACCTGCACCATAGCCCCTCCTATCCCTCATCCACCGTCAACTTGCACCATAGCCCCTCCGACCCCCTCATCCACCGTCAACCTGCACCATAGCCCCTCCTACCCCCTCATCCACCGTCAACCTGCACCATAGCCCCTCCTACCCCTCTCATCCACCGTCAACCTGCACCATAGCCCCTCCTACCCACTCATCCACCAACCTGCACCATAGCCCCTCCTACCCCCTCATCCACCGTCACCCTGCACCATAGACCCCCTACCGCCTCATCCACCGTCAACCTGCACCATAGCCCCTCCTACCCCCTCATCCACCATCAACCTGCAACATAGCCCCTCCTAACCCTCTCATCCACCGTCAACCTGCACCATAGCCCCTCCTACCCCTCTCATCCACCGTCAACCTGCACCATAGCCCCTCCTACCCCTCTCATCCACCGTCAACCTGCACCATAGCCCCTCCTATCCCTCATCCACCGTCAACCTGCACCATAGCCCCTCCTACCCCCTCATCCACCGTCAACCTGCACCATAGCCCCTCCTACCCCCTCATCCACCGACAATCTGCACCATAGCCCCTCCTACCCCCTCATCCACCGTCAACCTGCACCATAGCCCCTCCTACCCCCTCATCCACTGTCAACCTGCACCATAGCCCCTCCTACCCCTCTCATCCACCGTCAACCTGCACCATAGCCCCTCCTAACCCTCATCCACCGTCAACCTGCACTATAGCCCCTCCTATCCCTCTCATCCACCGTCAACCTGCACCATAGCCCCTCCTACCCCTCTCATTCACCGTCAACCTGCACCATAGCCCCTCCTACCCCTCTCATCCACTGTCAACCTGCAACATAGCCCCTCCTACCCCCTCATCCACCGTCAACCTGCACCATAGCCCTTCCTACCCCTCTCATCCACCGTCAACCTGCACCATAGCCCCTCCTACCCCTCTCATCCACCGTCAACCTTCACCATAGCCCCTCCTACCCCTCTCATCCACCGTCAAACTGCACCATAGCCCCGCCTACCCCTCCTATGCCTCTCATCCACCGTCAACCTGCACCATAGCCCCTCCTACCCTTCTCATCCACCGTCAACCTGCACCATAGCCCCTCTTACCCCTCTCATCCACCGTCAACCTGCACCATAGCCCCTCCTATCCCTCATCCACCGTCAACCTGCACCTTAGCCCCTCCTACCCCCTCATCCACCGTCAACCTGCACCATAGCCCCTTCTACCCCCTCATCCACCGTCAACCTGCACTATAGCCCCTCCTACCCCCTCATCCACTGTCAACCTGCAACATAGCCCCTCCTACCCCCTCATCCACCGTCAACCTGCACCATAGCCCCTCCTACCCCCTCATCCACTGTCAACCTGCACCATAGCCCCTCCTATCCCTCATCCACCGTCAACCTGCACCATAGCAACTCCTACCCCCTCATCCACCGTCTACCTGCACCATAGCCCCTCCTACTCCTCTCATCCACCGTCAACCTGCACCATAGCCCCTCCTACCCCTCTCATCCACCGTCAACGTGCACCATAGCCCCTCCTACCCCTCCCATCCAACTTCAACCTGCACCATAGCCCCTCCTACCCCCTCATCCACCGTCAACCTGCACCATAGCCCCTCCTACCCCCTCATCCACTGTCAACCTGCACCATAGCCCCTCCTATCCCTCATCCACCGTCAACCTGCACCATAGCCCCTCCTACCCCCTCATCCACCGTCAACCTGCACCATAGCCCCTCCTACTCCTCTCATCCACCGTCAACCTGCACCATAGCCCCTCCTACCCCTCTCATCCACCGTCAACGTGCACCATAGCCCCTCCTACCCCTCCCATCCAACTTCAACCTGCACCATAGCCCCTCCTATCCCTCATCCACCGTCAACTTGCACCATAGCCCCTCCGACCCCCTCATCCACCGTCAACCTGCACCATAGCCCCTCCTACCCCCTCATACACCGTCAACCTGCACCATAGCCCCTCCTACCCCTCTCATCCACCGTCAACCTGCACCATAGCCCCTCCTACCCCCTCATCCACCAACCTGCACCATAGCCCCTCCTACCCCCTCATCCACCGTCACCCTGCACCATAGCCCCCCCTACCGCCTCATCCACCGTCAACCTGCACCATAGCCCCTCCTACCCCCTCATCCACCATCAACCTGCAACATAGCCCCTCCTAACCCTCTCATCCACCGTCAACCTGCACCATAGCCCCTCCTACCCCTCTCATCCACCGTCAACCTGCACCATAGCCCCTCCTACCCCTCTCATCCACCGTCAACCTGCACCATAGCCCCTCCTATCCCTCATCCACCGTCAACCTGCACCATAGCCCCTCCTACCCCCTCATCCACCGTCAACCTGCACCATAGCCCCTCCTACCCCCTCATCCACCGACAATCTGCACCATAGCCCCTCCTACCCCCTCATCCACCGTCAACCTGCACCATAGCCCCTCCTACCCCCTCATCCACTGTCAACCTGCAACATAGCCCCTCCTACCGCCTCATCCACCGTCAACCTGTACCATAGCCCCTCCTACCGCCTCATCCACTGTCAACCTGCACCATAGCCCCTCCTACCCCTCTCATCCACCGTCAACCTGCACCATAGCCCCTCCTAACCCTCATCCACCGTCAACCTGCACTATAGCCCCTCCTATCCCTCTCATCCACCGTCAACCTGCACCATAGCCCCTCCTACCCCTCTCATTCACCGTCAACCTGCACCATAGCCCCTCCTACCCCTCTCATCCACTGTCAACCTGCAACATAGCCCCTCCTACCCCCTCATCCACCGTCAACCTGCACCATAGCCCCTCCTACCCCTCTCATCCACCGTCAACCTGCACCATAGCCCCTCCTAACCCTCATCCACCGTCAACCTGCACCATAGCCCCTCCTACCCCTCTCATTCACCGTCAACCTGCACCATAGCCCCTCCTACCCCTCTCATCCACCGTCAACCTGCACCATAGCCCCTCCTACCCCTCTCATCCACCGTCAACCTTCACCATAGCCACTCCTACCCCTCTCATCCACCGTCAAACTGCACCATAGCCCCGCCTACCCCTCCTATGCCTCTCATCCACCGTCAACCTGCACCATAGCCCCTCCTACCCCCTCATCCACCGTCAACCTGCACCATAGCCCCTCCTACCCCTCTCATCCACCGTCAACCTGCACCATAGCCCCTCCTATCCCTCATCCACCGTCAACCTGCACCTTAGCCCCTCCTACCCCCTCATCCACCGTCAACCTGCACCATAGCCCCTTCTACCCCCTCATCCACCGTCAACCTGCACTATAGCCCCTCCTACCCCCTCATCCACTGTCAACCTGCAACATAGCCCCTCCTACCCCCTCATCCACCGTCAACCTGCACCATAGCCCCTCCTACCCCCTCATCCACTGTCAACCTGCACCATAGCCCCTCCTATCCCTCATCCACCGTCAACCTGCACCATAGCAACTCCTACCCCCTCATCCACCGTCTACCTGCACCATAGCCCCTCCTACTCCTCTCATCCACCGTCAACCTGCACCATAGCCCCTCCTACCCCTCTCATCCACCGTCAACGTGCACCATAGCCCCTCCTACCCCTCCCATCCAACTTCAACCTGCACCATAGCCCCTCCTATCCCTCATCCACCGTCAACCTGCACCATAGCCCCTCCGACCCCCTCATCCACCGTCAACCTGCACCATAGCCCCTCCTACCCCCTCATCCACCGTCAACCTGCACCATAGCACCCCCCTACCGCCTCATCCACCGTCAACCTGCACCATTGCCCCTCCTACCCCCTCATCCACCATCAACCTGCAACATAGCCCCTCCTACCCCTCTCATCCACCGTCAACCTGCACCATAGCCCCTCCTACCCCACTCATCCACCGTCAACTTGCACCATAGCCCCTCCTACCCCTCTCATCCACCGTCAACCTGCACCATAGCCCCTCCTACCCCTCTCATCCACCGTCAACCTGCACCATAGCCCCTCCTATCCCTCATCCACCGTCAACCTGCACCATAGCCCCTCCTACCCCTCTCATCCACCGTCAACCTGCACCATAGTCCCACTCATCCCCCCCATCCACCGTCAACCTGCACCATAGCCCCTCCTACCCCTCTCATCCACCGTCAACCTGCACCATAGCCCCTCCTACCCCTCTCATCCACCGTCAACCTGCACCATAGCCCCTCCTACCCCCTCATCCACTGTCAACCTGCACCATAGCCCCTCCTATCCCTCTCATCCACCGTCAACCTGCACCATAGCCCCTCCTATCCCTCATCCACCGTCAACCTGCAGCATAGCCCCTCCTATCCCTCATCCACCGTCAACCTGCAGCATAGCCCCTCCTACCCACTCATCCACCGTCAACCTGCAGCATAGCCCCTCCTACCGCCTCATCCACGGTCAACCTGCACCATAGCCCCTCCTACCCCCTCATCCACCGTCAACCTGCAACATAGCCCCTCCTACCCCTCTCATCCACCGTCAACCTGCACCATAGCCCCTCCTATCCCTCCCATCCCTCTCATCCACCGTCAACCTGCACCATAGCCCCTCCTACCCCCTCATCCACTGTCAAACTGCACCATAGCCCCTCCTACTCCTCTCATCCACTGTCAACCTGCACCATAGCCCCTCCTACCCCTCTCATCCACCGTCAACCTGCACCATAGCCCCTCCTACCCCCTCATCCACTGTAAACCTGCACCATAGCCCCTCCTACCCCTCTCATCCACCGTCAACCTGCACCATAGCCCCTCCTACCCCCTCATCCACTGTAAACCTGCACCATAGCCCCTCCTACCCCTCTCATCCACCGTCAACCTGCACCATAGCCCCTCCTACCCCTCTCATCCACCGTCAACCTGCACCATAGCCCCTCCTACCCCCTCATCCACTGTAAACCTGCACCATAGCCCCTCCTACCCCTCTCATCCACCGTCAACCTGCACCATAGCCCCTCCTATCCCTCATCCACCGTCAACCTGCACCATAGCCCCTCCTACCCCTCTCATCCACCGTCAACCTGCACCATAGTCCCACTCATCCCCCCCATCCACCGTCAACCTGCACCATAGCCCCTCCTACCCCTCTCATCCACCGTCAACCTGCACCATAGCCCCTCCTACCCCTCCTATGCCTCTCATCCACCGTCAACCTGCACCATAGCCCCTCCTACTCCTCTCATCCACTGTCAACCTGCACCATAGCCCCTCCTACCCCTCTCATCCACCGTCAACCTGCACCATAGCCCCTCCTATCCCTCATCCACCGTCAACCTGCACCATAGCCCCTCCTACCCCTCTCATCCACCGTCAACCTGCACCATAGTCCCACTCATCCCCCCCATCCACCGTCAACCTGCACCATAGCCCCTCCTACCCCTCTCATCCACCGTCAACCTGCACCATAGCCCCTCCTATCCCTCTCATGCACCGTCAACCTGCACCATAGCCCCTCCTACCCCCTCATCCACATTCAACCTGCACCATAGCCCCTCCTACCCCCTCATCCACCGTCAACCTGCACCATAGCCCCTCCTACTCCTCTCATCCACCGTCAACCTGCACCATAGCCCCTCCTACCCTTCTCATCCACCGTCAACCTGCACCATAGCCCCTCCTACCCTTCTCATCCACCGTCAACCTGCACCATAGCCCCTCCTACCCTTCTCATCCACCGTCAACCTGCACCATAGCCCCTCCTATCCCTCATCCACCGTCAACCTGCACCATAGCCCCTCCTACCCCTCTCATCCACCGTCAACCTGCACCATAGTCCCACTCATCCCCCCCATCCACCGTCAACCTGCACCATAGCCCCTCCTACCCCTCTCATCCACCGTCAACCTGCACCATAGCCCCTCCTACCCCCTCATCCACTGTCAACCTGCACCATAGCCCCTCCTACTCCTCTCATCCACCGTCAACCTGCACCATAGCCCCTCCTACCCCCTCATCCACTGTCAACCTGCACCATAGCCCCGCCTACCCCTCCTATGCCTCTCATCCACCGTCAACCTGCACCATAGCCCCTCCTACCCTTCTCATCCACCGTCAACCTGCACCATAGCCCCTCCTATCCCTCATCCACCGTCAACCTGCACCTTAGCCCCTCCTACCCCCTCATCCACCGTCAACCTGCACTATAGCCCCTCCTACCCCTCTCATCCACCGTCAATCTGCACTATAGCCACTCCTACCCCTCTCATCCACGGTCAACCTGCACCATAGCCCCTCCTACCCCTCCCATCCACCGTCAACCTGCACCATAGCCCCTCCTATCCCTCATCCACCGTCAACCTGCACCTTAGCCCCTCCTACCCCCTCATCCACCGTCAACCTGCACTATAGCCCCTCCTACCCCTCTCATCCACCGTCAATCTGCACTATAGCCACTCCTACCCCTCTCATCCACGGTCAACCTGCACCATAGCCCCTCCTACCCCTCCCATCCACCGTCAACCTGCACCATAGCCCCTCCTATCCCTCATCCACCGTCAACCTGCAGCATAGCCCCTCCTACCCACTCATCCACCGTCAACCTGCACCATAGCCCCTCCTACCGCCTCATCCACGGTCAACCTGCACCATAGCCCCTCCTACCCCCTCATCCACCGTCAACCTGCAACATAGCCCCTCCTACCCCTCTCATCCACCGTCAACCTGCACCATAGCCCCTCCTACCCCTCTCATCCACCGTCAACCTGCACCATAGCCCCTCCTACCCCCTCATCCACTGTCAACCTGCACCATAGCCCCTCCTACTCCTCTCATCCACTGTCAACCTGCACCATAGCCCCTCCTACCCCTCTCATCCACCGTCAACCTGCACCATAGCCCCTCCTACCCCCTCATCCACTGTCAACCTGCACCATAGCCCCTCCTACTCCTCTCATCCACCGTCAACCTGCACCATAGCCCCTCCTACCCCTCTCATCCACCGTCAACCTGCACCATAGCCCCTCCTACCCCTCCCATCCCTCTCATCCACCGTCAACCTGCACCATAGCCCCTCCTATCCCTCTCATCCACCGTCAACCTGCACTATAGCCCCTCCTACCCCTCATCCACCGTCAACCTGCACTATAGCCCCTCCTACCCCACTCATCCACCGTCAACCTGCACCATAGCCCCTCTCATCCCCCTCATCCACCATCAACCTGCACCATAGCCCCTCCTACCCCTCTCATCCACCGTCAACCTGCACCATAGCCCCTCCTACTCCTCTCATCCACCGTCAACCATCACCATAGCCCCTCCTACCCCTCTCATCCAACGTCAACCTGCACCATAGCCCCTCCTACCCCTCCCATCCACCGTCAACCTGCACCATAGCCCCTCCTACCCACTCATCCACCGTCAACCTGCACCATAGCCCCTCCTACCGCCTCATCCACGGTCAACCTGCACCATAGCCCCTCCTACCCCCTCATCCACCGTCAACCTGCAACATAGCCCCTCCTACCCCTCTCATCCACCGTCAACCTGCACCATAGCCCCTCCTACCCCTCTCATCCACCGTCAACCTGCACCATAGCCCCTCCTACCCCTCTCATCCACCGTCAACCTGCACCATAGCCCCTCCTACCCCTCTCATCCACCGTCAACCTGCACCATAGCCCCTCCTACCCCTCTCATCCACCGTCAACCTGCACCATAGCCCCTCCTACCCCTTTCATCCACCGTCAACCTGCACCATAGCCCCTCCTACCCCTCTCATCCACCGTCAACCTGCACCATAGCCCCTCCTACCCCTCTCATCCACCGTCAACCTGCACCATAGCCCCTCCTACCCCTCTCATCCACCGTCAACCTGCACCATAGCCCCTCCTACCCCTCTCATCCACCGTCAACCTGCACCATAGCCCCTCTTACCCCTCTCATCCACCGTCAACCTGCACCATAGCCCCTCCAATCCCTCATCCACCGTCAACCTGCACCATAGCCCCTCCTACCCCTCTCATCCACTGTCAACCTGCACCATAGCCCCTCCTACCCCTCCCATCCCTCTCATCCACCGTCAACCTGCACCATAGCCCCTCCTACCCCTCTCATCCACGGTCAACCTGCACTATAGCCCCTCCTACCCCTCTCATCCACGGTCAACCTGCACCATAGACCCTCCTACCCCACTCATCCACCGTCAACCTGCACCATAGCCCCTCTCATCCCCCTCATCCACCGTCAACCTGCACCATAGCCCCTCCTACCCCTCTCATCCACCGTCAACCTGCACCATAGCCCCTCCTACTCCTCTCATCCACCGTCAACCAGCACCATAGCCCCTCCTACCCCTCTCATCCACCGTCAACCTGCACCATAGCCCCTCCTACCCCTCCCATCCACCGTCAACCTGCACCATAGCCCCTCCTATCCCTCATCCACCGTCAACCTGCACCATAGCCCCTCCTACCCACTCATCCACCGTCAACCTGCACCATAGCCCATCTCATCCCCCTCATCCACCGTCAACCTGCACCATAGCCCCTCCTACCCACTCATCCACCGTCAACCTGCACCATAGCCCATCTCATCCCCCTCATCCACCGTCAACCTGCACCATAGCCCCTCCTACCGCCTCATCCACGGTCAACCTGCAGCATAGCCCCTCCTACCCCCTCATCCACCGTCAACCTGCAACATAGCCCCTCCTACCCCTCTCATCCACAACCTGCACCATAGCCCCTCCTACCCCTCTCATCCACCGTCAACCTGCACCATAGCCCCTCCTACCCCACTCATGCACCGTCAACCTGCACCATAGCCCCTCCTACCCCTCTCATTCACCGTCAAACTGCACCATAGCCCCTCCTACCCCCTCATCCACCGTCAACCTGCACCATAGCCCCTCCTACCCCCTCATCCACCGTCAACCTGCTCCATAGCCCCTCCTACCCCTCTCATCCACCGTCAACCTGCACCATAGCCCCTCCTACCCCTCTCATTCACCGTCAAACTGCACCATAGCCCCTCCTACCCCCTCATCCACCGTCAACCTGCACCATAGCCCCTCTCATCCCTCTCATCCACCATCAAATTGCACCATAGCCCCTCCTATCCCTCTCATCCACCGTCAACCTGCACCATAGCCCCTCCTATCCCTCTCATCCACCGTCAACCTGCACCATAGCCCCTCCTACCCCTCTCATCCACCGTCAACCTGCACCATAGCCCCTCTCATCCCCCTCATCCACCGTCAACCTGCACCATAGCCCCTCCTACCCCCTCATCCACCGTCAACCTGCTCCATAGCCCCTCCTACCCCCTCATCCACCGTCAACCTGCACCATAGCCCCTCTCATCCCCCTCATCCACCGTCAACCTGCACCATAGCCCCTCCTAACCCTCTCATCCACCGTCAACCTGCACCATATCCCCTCCTACCCCTCTCATCCACCGTCAACCTGCACCATAGCCCCTCCTACTCCTCTCATCCACCGTCAACCTGCACCATAGCCCCTCCTACCCCCTCATCCACCGTCAAACTGCACCATAGCCCCTCCTACTCCTCTCATCCACCGTCAACCTGCACCATAGCCCCTCCTACCCCCTCATCCACCGTCAACCTGCACCATAGCCCCTCCTACTCCTCTCATCCACCGTCAACCTGCACCATAGCCCCTCCTACCCCTCTCATCCACCGTCAACCTGCACCATAGCCCCTCCTACCCCCTCATCCACCGTCTACCTGCTCCATTGCCCCTCCTACCCCTCTCATCCACCGTCAACCTGCACCATAGCCCCTCCTACCCCTCTCATTCACCGTCAAACTGCACCATAGCCCCTCCTACCCCCTCATCCACCGTCAACCTGCACCATAGCCCCTCCTACCCCCTCATCCACCGTCAACCTGCAACATAGCCCCTCCTACCCCTCTCATCCACCGTCAACCTGCACCATAGCCCCTCTCATCCCCCTCATCCACCGTCAACCTGCACCATAGCCCCTCCTACCCCTCTCATCCACCGTCAACCTGCACCATAGCCCCTCTCATCCCCCTCATCCACCGTCAACCTGCACTATAGCCCCTCCTACCCCTCTCATCCACCGTCAACCTGCACTATAGCCCCTCCTTTCCCTCTCATCCACCATCAACCTGCACCATAGCCCCTCCTATCCCTCTCATCCACCGTCAACCTGCACTATAGCCCCTTCTACCCCTCTCATCCACGGTCAACCTGCACCATAGCCCCTCCTACCCCTCTCATCCACCGTTAACCTGCACCATAGCCCCTCCTACCCCCTCATCCACCGTCAACCTGCACCATAGCCCCTCCTATCCCTCTCACCCACCGTCAACCTGCACCATAGCACCTCCTATCCCTCTCATCCACCGTCAACCTGCACCATAGCCCCTCCTACCCCCTCATCCACTGTCAACCTGCACCATAGCCCCTCTCATCCCCCTCATCCACCGTCAACCTGCACCATAGCCCCTCCTACCCCTCTCATCCACCGTCAACCTGCACCATAGCCCCTCCTACCCCTCTCATCCACCGTCAACCTGCACCATAGCCCCTCCTACCCCTCCCATCCCTCTCATCCACCGTCAACCTGCACCATAGCCCCTCCTACCCCTCTCATCCACGGTCAACCTGCACCATAGCCCCTCCTATCCCTCCTCCACCGTCAACCTGCACCATAGCCCCTCCTACCCCTCTCATCCACCGTTAACCTGCACCATAGCCCCTCCTACCCCCTCATCCACCGTCAACCTGCACCATAGCCCCTCCTATCCCTCTCACCCACCGTCAACCTGCACTATAGCCCCTCCTTTCCCTCTCATCCACCATCAACCTGCACCATAGCCCCTCCTACCACTCTCATCCAACCGTCAACCTGCACCATAGCCCCTCCTATCCCTCTCACCCACCGTCAAACTGCACCATAGCCCCTCCTATCCCTCTCACCCACCGACAACCTGCACCATAGCCCCTCCTATCCCTCTCACCCACCGTCAACCTGCACTATAGCCCCTCCTACCCCTCTCATCCACCGTCAACCTGCACCATAGCCCCTCCTACCCCCTCATCCACTGTCAACCTGCACCATAGCCCCTCTCATCCCCCTCTCCCACTGTCAACCTGCACTATAGCCCCTCCTACCCCTCTCATCCACCGTCAACCTGCACCATAGCCCCTCCTATCCCTCATCCACCGTCAACCTGCACCATAGCCCCTCCTACCCCCTCATCCACCGTCAACCTGCACCATAGCCCCTCCTACCCCCTCATCCACCGTCAACCTGCACCATAGCCCCTCCTACTCCTCTCATCCACCGTCAACCTGCACCATAGCCCCTCCTACTCCTCTCATCCACCGTCAACCTGCACCATAGCCCCTCCTACCCCTCTCATCCACGGTCAACCTGCACCATAGCCCCTCCTATCCCTCCTCCACCGTCAACCTGCACCATAGCCCCTCCTACCCCTCTCATCCACCGTTAACCTGCACCATAGCCCCTCCTACCCCCTCATCCACCGTCAACCTGCAACATAGCCCCTCCTACCCCTCTCATCCACCGTCAACCTGCACCATAGCCCCTCTCATCCCCCTCATCCACCGTCAACCTGCACCATAGCCCCTCCTACCCCTCTCATCCACCGTCAACCTGCACCATAGCCCCTCCTACCCCTCTCATCCACCGTCAACCTGCACCATAGCCCCTCCTACCCCTCTCATCCACCGTCAACCTGCACCATAGCCCCTCCTACCCCCCTCATCCACCGTCAACCTGCACCATAGCCCCTCCTACCCCTCTCATCCACCGTCAACCTGCACCATAGCCCCTCCTACCCCTCTCATCCACCGTCAACCTGCACCATAGCCCCTCCTACCCCTCCCATCCCTCTCATCCACCGTCAACCTGCACCATAGCCCCTCCTATTCCTCTCATCCACCGTCAACCTGCACTATAGCCCCTCCTACCCCTCTCATCCACGGTCAACCTGCACCATAGCCCCTCCTATCCCTCTCATCCACCGTTAACCTGCACCATAGCCCCTCCTACCCCCTCATCCACCGTCAACCTGCACCATAGCCCCTCCTACCCCTCTCATCCACCGTTAACCTGCACCATAGCCCCTCCTACCCCTCTCATCCACGGTCAACCTGCACCATAGCCCCTCCTATCCCTCCTCCACCGTCAACCTGCACCATAGCCCCTCCTACCCCTCTCATCCACCGTTAACCTGCACCATAGCCCCTCCTACCCCCTCATCCACCGTCAACCTGCACCATAGCCCCTCCTATCCCTCTCACCCACCGTCAACCTGCACTATAGCCCCTCCTTTCCCTCTCATCCACCATCAACCTGCACCATAGCCCCTCCTACCCCCTCATCCACTGTCAACCTGCACCATAGCCCCTCTCATCCCCCTCATCCACCGTCAACCTGCACCATAGCCCCTCCTACCCCTCTCATCCACCGTCAACCTGCACCATAGCCCCTCCTACCCCTCTCATCCACCGTCAACCTGCACCATAGCCCCTCCTACCCCTCCCATCCCTCTCATCCACCGTCAACCTGCACCATAGCCCCTCCTATCCCTCTCATCCACCGTCAACCTGCACTATAGCCCCTCCTACCCCTCTCATCCACGGTCAACCTGCACCATAGCCCCTCCTATCCCTCCTCCACCGTCAACCTGCACCATAGCCCCTCCTACCCCTCTCATCCACCGTTAACCTGCACCATAGCCCCTCCTACCCCCTCATCCACCGTCAACCTGCACCATAGCCCCTCCTATCCCTCTCACCCACCGTCAACCTGCACTATAGCCCCTCCTTTCCCTCTCATCCACCATCAACCTGCACCATAGCCCCTCCTACCCCCTCATCCACTGTCAACCTGCACCATAGCCCCTCTCATCCCTCTCACCCACCGTCAAACTGCACCATAGCCCCTCCTATCCCTCTCACCCACCGACAACCTGCACCATAGCCCCTCCTATCCCTCTCACCCACCGTCAACCTGCACCATAGCCCCTCCTATCCCTCTCACCCACCATCAACTTGCACCATAGCCCCTCCTACCCCCTCATCCACTGTCAACCTGCACCATAGCCCCTCTCATCCCCCTCTCCCACTGTCAACCTGCACCATAGCCCCTCCTATCCCTCTCATCCACCGTCAACCTGCACCATAGCCCCTCCTATCCCTCTCATCCACCGTCAACCTGCACCATAGCCCCTCCTATCCCTCTCATCCACCGTCAACCTGCACCATAGCCCCTCCTACCCCTCTCATCCACCGTCAACCTGCACCAGAGCCCCTCCTTTCCCTCTCATCCACCGTCAACCTGCACCATAGCCCCTCCTACTCCTCTCATCCACTGTCAACCTGCACCAGAGCCCCTCCTACCCCTCTCATCCACCGTCAACCTGCACCATAGCCCCTCCTACCCCTCTCATCCACCATCAACCTGCACCATAGCCCCTCCTATCCCTCTCATCCATGTACTTATCCAAATTTATCTTAAATGTTGGAATTGACCCCACACCCACCAGCTGCAATGGCAGCTCGTTCTACACACCCGGGTCTAATGAGCAGCTCTGAAAACCTACTTTTCTAAAAGCCAGGCATAAATGAGGATGCTACACACATGAAGACATTGTTCCTTCATGTCTTATTCGTATTATGCTTTAAGTCACCTAAACTAATCAGACTGAATTGAAAACGAAAGTTGTAAATCACATTGGAATTTTGCACTGCTCATTCAAGAATAGCTTCAGACATAGTCACACTGAATAACGTTGAAATCTGTACTGTCTGCTTTCTCATACCTTTCTGTGTTTAGTGATGACAGAAATATTAATTTCATTAATAAATAACAGCAATCTGGTCAAGTCTCAATCAGTTCAAGTGAACTATAACTGTCAACAGATGGTTGAAACTATGAAAGATTCCACACTAAAACAATAAAACACTGCAGAAATAAACCTTTTTTCCTAAAGATGAAAATCTAACTGCTAATTCAACAAAGCTGTAATGGAAAGGATACTTCTGGAAAATAATGGGTGGGGAGGGAGTAAAATAAAACGGTCTCTGAAGCTTAATGCTATGTTCGGTATTAAGCTCTCCATGAAATCAACTCCAATAAGACATGATACTAACATCCTTGACCATCCCAATGATGTTGGCAATAGCTCCAGTGCCATCAGTGACAACATCACCTTTGTATCAGTCCAAGGCTGAAGGCTTTGTGTATCCCCTTCCCTCTTTCAATTACATTCCAAAGGCAGGATCAGATCTGCTCATGGGACTTTGAGAATAACTTTGACATACCTTTCTCAATAGTGCAAGGCAGCATTCAAGGATGTCTTTCTGTAATTTGGATCGAGAAAAGATCTGATAAAGCTACACACTAAGCTTAGCTGGTTGTCAAACACTGTTAGTACTTCTGGTTGTCCCTTCGAGTGATAGGAGTAGAGCAGAAACTGTGGACAATGACTAGAAGCTGAGGGAAATCAAGTTATACTTTCACTAAAAACATCTACAAGGAAAGACCCGTTCACCCAGTTAACAGTTGCAGCAAAATATATTAATCCCATACCTGATCTGAAGCTATGTAATCTTCAGGGAAATTTGGGGAAACAGAAAAGTTCAAGCAATTGCTGCATGGGTTAGTTTATGTTGGCAAGGATACAGAATCTTGATTTTTTTTCTCTCTCCAGTGCCCTGTCAAAGCCAGCCAATGAGATTAATTATATGCAGTGCCTAGTTTTTATGCAAGGGTACTTGCCATCAGAGATTGGCTGACTCATACTTGAAAGAATCCATCTAATCAGTGGCTACAAGAGCCAGCAGCCATTCTCTGGGAAAAGAACAACCTACTGACATCTTGTCTAGACTGAACTTGTTTCAACTTTATTTTGGGTCTGTTGGCCCTATTTAATTGCAATACACTGTCAACATCTAGCCAATCTATTTCTTTCATCATATCATAAATAGTTTTCACATACTCTGTGAACTAAAACTTCTCTTACGTGTAGAGTCCCAGTTCTTTTATGCTACCTTAATACCTTATCTTGATTTGTGAAATACCGGTCAAGACTTGATATATTGCAATACATTTTCATGTCTGAAATTGTCTGAGTTAATAATTTTGTGCAAGTGACAAATGGTATGTGGGTTTACAATCTTTAAGTGCTTGGGGCAAGTTCCAAATCTGGAATGCAGTCCCTCAACAGGAAAAAGTTATAGTCAATGGGTCTTATATTATGGCTCCACAAACCATAAACATCATAAAATTCTATTCATGAAAGGTTTGCCTGGTGAAAAATGTGTTGAGGCTGATAAGGAACATTCAGCTTGTCTAATCCTGAATAAATTTGAAAGAAGTAAACTGGCTAGAACAAGTTCAAACAGAACCATGCTCTGGTGGACTTCCAAGGAATGTTGTCAAAGTCACTTTTGTATTCTGTTGAGTGTTAAATTTAATATCATAGCTTAATATCATAATCATGTAAAACTTTGGAAAACTTTTATAAATGTGTAGTGGAGAGTAATATTGACAGGTTGCATCATGGCCAGGTATAGAAACACTAATACCCTTAAACAGAAAATCCCACAAAATGTAGTGGATGTGATCAGTTCATCACAAGTAAAGCCTTCCCCATCATTGAGCACATCCATCATCAAGGACCCCTTCCACCCAGAGCATGCTCTCTTCTTGCTGCTGCCATTAAGGTGGTGCAGGACCCATACCACCAGGTTCAGGAACAGTTGTTATTCTTCAACTATCAGGTTCTTGAACCAGAGTGAACTTCACTCACCCCATCACAGAACTGTTCACACAAATTACCGACTCACGTTCAAGGACTCTTTATCTCATGACCTCAGTATTTATTACTTACTTATTTTATTCTTTTTGTATTTGCAGTGTCTTTTGCACATTGGTTGATTGCCTACCCTGTCTTTCAATGATTCTATTGTGTTTCATGGATGTACCACAAGTGCCTGCAAGAAAATGCATCTCAGGGTCATATATAGTAACAAATATGCACATTGATAATAAACTTCATTTAAACTACTTTGTACTTCATTATTTGCTTGTAAGAGGATCATAGCTGCTGATCTTGCAATGAGTTTATATATAAACTTCTGCTGCCCTATGCACAAAGTTGATGGCAGTTTATTAAGACAGTCTGATAACAATCCCTTTGATACCATACATTTCCTAAGGTCATACATGCATGCAAACAGGTCCACTAGCCCACCCAAACTGTGCCGAGCATTTTAAATTCATCCCTTTTACTCCAAGAGGTTCATTATTTCATGACTTCACGTCATTCTGAAGATCTGCATGTTCCACAAGTGCTTTTGAAGCTTCTGAAGCCTAGGCATGAAGGCAAAAGAGGAATTGTGTCCTTAATGTCATACACTGTAAAACCCCACAAACTGGATCATAATTATCCATGGTGCTCATGTTATCTAGGACATTAGGAAGAATTTCTCACACTTATTTGAAATTAGACAGATTTCCAGCAGCCAATTGAGAGGGCAGGTGTGCACAAATAAATCTTTGTCAATAAAGCCTGAATTCCCAGTACAGTAGTAACAATGCATTATACTCACTTCTGAAATTCAGTTCAATGGAACTAAATTTTGGAAATACAAACAACCATCACTTTGTATACCCATTTTACAAAGGAAGCAGAGGATAAATCTCTAATCATCAGGTCTCGATTTAAGGACCTTTTCAAAAGAGAGCAGCTCTCATGGTCCCACATTACTACACTCAAGGGATAACCTAGAATTTGTGTCTGGTACAGGATTGAAAGACAAGAGTTCTTTCATTGCACTCACATCCCCTTTTAAATCTATAGCATTCAGCAATGAGATCGCTCAAAGTTGACACCATAAACCCTTATTATTTGGTTATTTTCTAATATTAGATTTTGCTCTGCCTTTATTTTGGAAGCAAAATAATATTAACATCTGAAATCTGCCTGACATCAGTTTGAAGCTACAAGTCATTTCAATGGTACATTTAATGTCAGAGAAATGTATACAATAGATAAAATCTTTGACCTCATGCATCCTGAGATGGTTTTTCTTCGCAACCATCCACAAAAACAGAGTGAATGATAGTTAAATGTTAGAACCCCAAATGTCCCCCTCCCCAGCTTTCCTCCCTCCCATAAGCAGCAGTAAGAAACAGTCCCCCCTTCCCCACCAGCAAAAAAGCATCAGCACCCACCTCTGAGCACTCAAACATGAGCAAGGCAAGAGCAGAGACACAGGCTTGCAGTACTCTAAAGACTATATTGTTAACCTGCTATTCAACAGACCACAGGCTCTCTCTCCCTGATAAGGGAGAAAGAAGTGCCTCCATTTCACAGCAAGAGGGGAGACATAACAAACAACTTGCTGGTTTACAATGTTGAAAGTCCATTTGTCCAAGTCCTGTACCCAACGATCTCAGGTCTCAGGGCACACAGCCAAAGATCTTCCATCTCCAACAAGACATCAGTCTCCTGCAGAGGCACTGAGCTCCAATCTCCCCATTTCCAGAGCCACAAGATCCCAGGCTCTGAAGGCAAGCAGAGCTCTTAGGCCAAGCCACCTTGATGAAAATTCTGTTATCTAAAGCCACTAATTAGGTGGCTTACCTTGTGCCAATTGAAAGGAAATAAGCTGAAATCGCTATCATCAAATGCAGAAATTTATGTTGATTTAGAGGTACAACAGGCCCTTCAAGCTGCAGAGCACAGCAGCCTCCAATTTTAATCTTAACCTAATCACAGGACAATTTAAAATGGCCAATTAACTTACTAATTAGTGCTCCTTTGGACTGTGGGAGGAATCCTGGAGAAGACCCTTGCATTCCATGGGGAGCATGTACAAACTCCTTAAAGAGGACACCAGGATTGAACTCCAAACTCTGACACCTCAAGCTGTCATAGTGTTGCTTTAACTACCTGGCTACCATGACACCTTGGATTCAATATCATCGACGCAAACTAACCGGTGAGGCTTCCGTTATTAAAGCCCTTTCATTCCAATGCCAAGTGGCTTCAGTGGTGCACTGTGACATGAAGTTGGTAAAACAGCACAACTTCTAACCAGACAAGAACAAGGAAGGACTTTGGATGACATTTAAACAGCATGATCAAGTCAATTGTTCTTTATACAGTTTCCTTATTTTCCTTTTTATTAAAGTAAATGTTGGGAAGCTGCGGAAAATTGAATCTGGGAGAACTCCTGCCAAAATAAGGTGGAATCATTATTATTTGCAGGTTAGTGTCAGTTGAGTTCTGTTGTCATGACCCCCACCATCCAGGCCATGTCCTCACCTCACTACAGGGTACAAAGACCAATAGCTGCAGACTGCCCAGTGGCAATGACTTTAATCATCATGAAGTGTTTGAAATGGCTGATAATGGCAGAAATCAAAAACCCAATTCCAGACACATTGGACACTCACCAATATGCTTGCTGACTAAACGACTCGACGACAGATGCCGTAGCATCGGTCATGCCCCTGGCCCTGACTCATCGAGAAAACAAGGACACTGATGCCGGAATGCTTCTTCTGAGTTTCAATTGGGCCCTCAACACTATTCTCCCACAGACCTTGCTGAGCAAATTCCTCCTCCTCCATATAAGCACAGCTCTGTGATTTTGGACATCCTAACAGACAGACCTCAGGTAGTCAATGTGCACAACTGCTCTTTCCTCCCCGTCACCCTCACCACGGGTGACCCCCGGTGCTGTCTCTTGATCCCATTGTTGTTCACTCTGTTCACACACGACTGCACGGCCTAACATCCGAGCAATCGCATCAATTTGCTGATGACATGAAAGCGGTGGAACTCATCACCAACAATGCAGACATGGCCTACTGAGAGGAGGCAGAAGAGCTCAAGTCCTGATGTCAGGGAAATAACCTCTTCCCTAATATCAGTAAGTCAGATGATTATCGACTTCAGGAGAACTTACACCAGTCACATTGGTGGCACAGCAATGAAAACTACAAGCAGTGTCAAATTTCTCGGAGTGCACATCTTACACTGTCAAGAGAGCTCACCAATGCCTCTACCTTCTGAGGAGACCGCAGAGAGCTGGACTTCACACACACATACTCATCTGAATCTACGGATGAGCAGTAGCGAGCACCCTGACAAGCTGCCCCACTGCTTGATACAGAAACTGCACTGTGACCGGCAGGATGGCTCTACAATGGGTAGTCAAAACTGCCCAGTGCATCACAGGCACCAGCCTACCCATCATCAAGCACAGACAAAAATGCCAGAAAAGGTCCAGTAACATCATGAAGGATCCCACCCACCCTGCTCCTGGACTGTTTGTCCCGCTCCCAACAGGGAGAAGGCTACATAGCATCCATGCCAGGACCACCAGATTCAAAAACAGTTTCTTTCCCCAAGCAGTGAGGCTGATCAACACCTCCACCCACTAACTCCACCAATACTTCAATATTTCCTGTCAGTCACCTTGTATACAGTCACTTTATGGACGTACAACCAATCTAAGTATTTAAGCTATCTTATGTGTTTATATTTATTGTGTTCTTTTTCTTTTGTGAGTTTTTTTGTGCTGCTTTGGATCTGCTTGACAATTATTTTGTTCTTTTTTACACTTGTGTATAGGAAATGAGATCAAACAACTTTGGATCTTGCAAGGACAGTTATTACCCACAACTATCAGGCTCCTGTACTGGCCTTCATTCCCCAATACTCTGAACTGATTTTATGAGCTACAGATTCACTGTCTAGGACTGATTGCAACTCATGTATTCAGTATTATTTTTCATTTACTTGCACAGTTTGTCTTCTTTTGCGTTTTGATTGCTGGTCAGTCTCTGTCTATGTAGAGATTTTTAAAAATGTATTGCATTTCTATTTTCCTTGTGAATGCCTACTAGAAAATAACTCCAGAGGTGGAATATGGTAAAATATACGTGTTACGTATGATCTTGATAAAAAAACTAACTTTGCAAAGGTTTTTAAATGTTAGCACATTCACTAAAGGGATTATTAAGTCATCACAGAGATGAATTGAGAGAGGTTGAGTGAATGAGGAACTGTATTTTTTTATTACAATTGAACTTAATGTAAGTATCTTTGTTGGAAAGTATTATTGTGTCTCCAGGTTTATGAGGACATAGTATTGTCTTTGGTCTTTCTTTAAAGGAGGAAGATATATTATTATGTGTGCACATAATAAAGAACCGCAGTTCCCAGTGTGCAATGTGGGCAGTTCACCCGGAGCCAGAAATGACATTGGTGAAGTGATTACACATGCTCCTGTTGGGCTGAAGCCATTTGACTGTAAATAAATATATTAGTTTTACCCATGCAAGTTTGTTTTGTATCAAGAACAATCATAACACTTACTGATACATTAAATAAAGTCAGTTTGGTGATCTGGAGTCCAACATCAAATACAGCAGTACAAATAGCCTTTTGTACTGCTATCTGTTTTCATAGATGTCTTGCTTTCACTTACTGAATTAATATCAGTAATCTCTTGGGAACTCTGATCTATGTGTTCATTTCAGAATCAGAATCAGAATTAGAATCAGAATCAGACTTTAATCGCTAAGTACCTGTGCACATACAAGGAATTTACTTCCGGCAGATGTTGTCTCTCTGCTCATAACAATAATAATGATAAATATAAATGAAAATATAGATTACACATACAGGTAGTGCAATCCAAGTAATAGTTAGCCAACAGTTAACCGGCAGTTAACTGTTCAGCAAAGTGACCGCAGTAGGGAAAAAGCTTCTCCAGTGCCTATTAGTCTTAGTCTGGATGGATCTGAAGTGCCTACCAGATGGAAGCAGTTCAAACAGTCCGTGCGCAGGATGGAAGGAGTCCTTTATGATGTTCCCCGCCCTCTTCTTCAACCTGGAAGAGTACAGGTCCATAATAGAGAGCAGGGAGGCTCCAATGATGCGCTCGGCAGTCCTCACTGTGCGCTGTAGTCTGGTTCTATCCTGCTTGGTGGCGGCTCCAAACCACACAGTGATGGAGGTGCATTTCTTTCACATCCTGTTTGTCTCTGTTCTTGTTCATGTTGTGTGACCATAATTCACTCCACGTGCCTCATAATGGACTACATCCATGCGATTGGTGAGTCTTTGCACAAGTTCTAACTGAGTCTGTCTCAACTCACAGAGCTCCTTCTGTTGGCCATGTATCATGGATAGTGACTCTGCCTGTTGGTTTGTGTTGCTGCTGTTCTGACCTTTGGTTCTGGTGCTCTCCCGGTCTTCCTTTTTGTTTTTCCTCTTCAACTTGGGAGAGGATTGTAGAAATATTTGTGATCTCCTGTCTTTAACTGGAAGTCAATGAGAGACAGATTTTGAACCAAAGCTGCATGATGTGGAAGCAAAACCAATGATTTCATCACGGTCACTCCATTCAGCACTGGCATCCTGACTCTCACGCTGGTGTAGCAGATATGGATGTCTCTGGATGGTGGAGCTCTTGTGCTTCTCTTGAAGAGCCTCTCTGGAGCTCTCATGGATGCAGCTACAAGTTTCTTGAGTTACATTGGGTAAGCATCTGAGCTCGTCAAAGACATCAAGGTACTCTTTATTGAGTGTTGCCTGGTCACCATTTGTCTGTGAAGCCACAACAAAAACTCTTTCCATCAGACTGAGCTTTTCACATGCTCTCAAACCTAACATCGGCTGTACTCAGTTTTCAACAATCAGTGGCTGTGCTTTTAGGTGCCGTCTCTTGTTCTTGAAGCTCCTTTCTGGAACATTCTCTCCAGTATAGCCTGTCATTATTAATTTATCTGGATAAATCTTGCTTTTAACTTTTGGAGTCTCATAATCATCCATAGACAACACATTTCCTTGAGCTCTGGTGTCAATCTTGAATGAATTACTGTCTCATTTGCAGTCACTGGAACAATCCATCCTGTCTTGGCAGAGAATTTATAAAATGTTCTTCAGTTTCCTCATCAACAGTGTGCACCTTCCTCTTGGTAGCCCCAGCTTTGCAGCACTGTGCAAAATGATTCTTCTTCCCACAATTATTGCAGGACTTTCCATAAGCAGGATGTATCTTTGGGAAGTGTTTACCTCCACAGCTGCTGCATTTGAACCTATCTTCTTGCCATACTGTTACTTTGGGAAATGCCTTGTGATCTGCCCATAGGTTTTCACAGCATGCACTGCTGCTTCTGTTCTGTGCAGCTCCATTGCTTATGCTCATGTGGTCTCCACAAACCTGCATATACTCACAGCCTTATCCAGAGTCATGAAGTGAACATTCTCTTGGCCTATTATCTGGGATTCCACAAACTATCTTCTCTCTGGCTAGTGAGTCTCTCAAATGTTCAAATTCATAGGACTTACTCAGTGTGAGAAGCTCAGCTAAGCTTAGGTCAAAGCTAACACTTTGTTTCTGTTGACAGGAAAAGAATTTACAGTATATTTTTCATATATGATGTTTTTACTTGAGACAAAATACATTTTGTCGTCAGAGTGCCCAAGGCTATCTCATCAATTTGGAAGATTTTGTGGACATCCAAAGCATTCCACCATTTGCATATAGGAACATAGGTGCTTTAATTTTTTCCTCCACCCCGTTGGCTCTACTGGCTACTAAATATGTATTGAGTCACTATGTGAAGTGTTTCCAATATCAGTTAGATTGCCGATAAACTGCATGGGTGCAGGAGGACTTGGGTTATCCATTGAGGGGATACTTAAGCTCTCACCTCAATTTCTTGGTGAACTTTGAGTCAGCATGTTCTCTTGGCAGCAGCTTCTTTCCATTAGAACCTTGCGTCTCTTTCTTAGTCACTCGCAATATTCAAATATGCTTCATAGTTAGACCTCACACTGACTTCAAACACCGTGTTATGTTTGTTCTTGATAAAAGAGAAACGATGTATAGGTTTTCAAACACTAGTACATTTGTTAACACTCACGCTTCTACTCCACACTTCAGCACGCCCTCCCAGTTCTCCAACATCCCTTGAACTGCTCACATCGTGCACTGAGAACTGAAGTTATTTATTATGTACACACGTAACACAACATGTACTTTCATAATGAATTTACTTCAGCCATTGAACTGTTTTCTCCATGTAACTACTACAAATTCGTTAAACTGATCACAAACTATGTACAAGTCAGAATGAGGCCAGATTGTTCGGTCTCTATACTCCCACAGATCTAAGCCATCATGCTGCATTTGGTATCAGTCTTTTAAGGCATTATGTGAGGCCGTGGTAACATGGTAATTCCACAGTAGTGAGAGCCGAGCATTGAAGTACACGTGAGGGAATAATAATTTTTATTATTGAGTTCAGTTTCACCTTTCCTTCTGACAATTCTGTCTTTCCAGTTTTCTCCATTTGTAACCAACAGTTTTCTTTTCCCTCTGTTTGCACTATTTTTTCCTTAAATACAAAAACAATAGGAGTAGAAGTGGGTCAAGTACTCCAGACTTCTCACTGCATTAGCAAACCAATTGTCATTGAAATTCGGAAGCACTGAAAGACGTGGAAGTTCACAATGTTACAGAATTCACCTAGAACTGCCTTGGGATCTACTGTACATGTTAAACCAATTAGTAGAGGGTAGTTACAAAGCTCTGCAGATTGTTGACAGTAGTTGTTGAATGCAATTTACTTCTACATTCAGTGCTTGCACACAAGAGTTGTGTCCAATCATTTTCAGCATACATTTGTTGTTACTCAGAGCAATTTCCATCATGTATCAGTGGCTTTCACAACTTACAGTATGTGGACAAGTTTGGCCAAGTCCATGGTCCTGGGATGTTTGGAATGTACTCACCCTCTATTGTGGGTCTGCTTCAGTGTCCTACCACCTTAAACTGGTTTGAGTGCACTCCAGCACAAATGTAACCCCACAACTGTTCGACTGTAACCCAAGCATCCTCAATCAGCATTTAATATTCTCTTATGGAGTCTGCATGTGATTAAACCTATTAAATCCTGATTAGTAATCTCTATACATATTGATTTACTTTAATTTTCTCTTCATTTTATTTTTCATGCCTTTACTCAATTGTTTTCCAACCTTACTAAAATGTTTCAATTCTTGACTCTGATGCACGTATATACATGAAATATATAGTCTGATTTGTCCCTTACCTCCACGAGGACCTTGTTGTGTTTGAAGGTTTGTGTCCCTCAGTGACCCAGAGAGATGTGTTGTCTGGAGTTAGAGCTTTATGCTTTGGCTCTTGGGTTCACCCATGCCAAGTAGGTCAAATGTAAGAGCCTAGACTAAGAGTGGTTCTCCAGTCCTCCAGGTTCAGGGGTTCAGCTCAGGACGAACAACCCTGACTGGTCAAACAAACCTTGTTACAGAAACAGCAATGAAGGTTCCTTCTACATCTGTGTGGGATAGTATTCCTGCATCTTCACCTGGAACTTCCATGACTGACAGCAGTGTAAACTGAGCTGCTGACATGATGATGGAAGCCCTGAACCCTGCCAGGGATGGAGGACCTTCACTGCTGCCCTGAATACTAGTGGCGTAACAGGCAATAGAGAGGCATTTGTCCCTTCAAAAAGACTCACGTTTTTATTTCACACTTCCACAATCTGTGACCTTCGTTATTAAACTGTAGCCTAATTTGGCAATCAAGTGCCAAATTTATAAATTACTAAGATGTAAAAAAGCTTTCGCTCTGCAGAAATGTGGATCCATTAAGTTAAAAATCAGCCCCATCCACTCCCTGTGTAAAACAATTCACTTTCCTCTCAGTTATGCAGAACTGCTGATGCAATTAAAATGTAAAAGTGTATAATCATGATCCATGCACAATAAATTCTTCACTTATCTGTGTTATATTGTTCAGCATACATTAAGTTGTCAGTTCAACTGATGTCACTCAGCGTTTACAAATTAATAATTTCATGAAAGAGGCTGTTGTGGGATATAACAAGAATTTGTAAAAATGCATACGATGAGATGAGACAAACTGAGCTAATGTGCAAATTATTCATGCTCTGATAATCACTTGAATTCACAAGACATCAGAATAATTGGCAATATAATGAATTTCAGCTAATCATGAATTGTGACGTTTTTATCTTATGATGTGACCCAATGATTAAATGTGGCTAGTTAGAGAGCTTCAAAATAGCAGCTATCAATCAACTGCATGCAGCAGTTTGAAGGTAGAATTTGTACATTCATCAAGACTCATTCTAAAAAGAAATATAAGTAAATTGCAGTAGTTAAGTAGATTCTAAATAGTCATTTTGCACTTACAGTATATACTTTAGAGTATCACCACAACTCAAAGGGGATTCTGTGCTCAAGCACTTCCTAACATATGGCAGGAAATGCATTAGAATTAAGTATGATCAATTAAAAGGGAAAATGTGGTACTGAGGAATTTGTCGATCAGAGTAAGAAGGCGACAGATTGTTGTAAAAGCTCAACTGGTGTAACAAAGAAACAAACCTATAACATCTATCTTGTACAGGCCAAAACATAATGAGAGTCCTACACAATCTGGCGCATTCTTATTCCTAGAAAATGAATAGAGCAAAATATGAAATCCATAGACTCATTACAACTGCTCATCTTTATTTTTGTACAAGCATTAATATATTATCATCTTCCACAGTTTTAATTTGAGGTCAGTGATACCAGGGTGCTCAAGTTAAACATTACTGCAATATCATAGGGACAGTATTGAGGAATTGTGATGAGGTGAGGATTATTTCATCGCTTATTCTGTTTGAAATGAGCTCAGCAAGGATTTCTATACCACTGACATAACCATCAAAATATTTTCAGAAATTCCAGACTGTGAAATGTATTTTTGCAGTTTTTACTGAAAATTTTCTACCAGAATTAAGATAAATGAATAGCAAAATCCCCATTAGATTTCCTCTCAATGCTTTAATTGAGTTTTCATAGCAATTGGTGAAAAAACAGACAGGAAGAACAGACACATATTTCTATAATGAAGTTTTGCATCTTAGCCAGCACAACTGCATTGCCCAAAGTAAAGTTTAGAGTTCAAAGTAAATTTCATTATCTAAGTACATATACTGTATGTCGCCATATACAATCATGAGATTCATTTTCCTGTGGGCATACTCAGCAAATCTATAGAATAATAACTATAACAGGATCAATGAAAGATCAACCAGAGTGCAGAAGAGAACAAGCTGTGCAAATACAAATATAAACAAATAGTAATATATAATGAGAGCATGAGATAATGAAATAACGAGTCGTTAAAATGAGATCATTGGTTGTGGGAACACTTCAATAATGGGACAGCTATCGCTGTCTTAAGCAAAGTAGAAAAATAATATTTCAAGACCTTAACTGAAATTTAATGAAGGGTCATTTCTTCAATCATAGTAGAAGAGCTCAACTCCTCTGATACCTTTCAGGTGTTTAAGATTGGGTCTGCTGAGTCTCCAGAATGGAAGGTTATTTTATTTATAAGCCCTGTGATTGAATCTGTCACACCTTAATTGTTTTGAAAAGTAATTGTAAAGCAGGATAAATCATCTGCTGCTATTAAAGCAGATTTTCAGAGGAGGTATTTTTCTTACAGGTGTCTAAGTACTATTTGGTATAATTGATCCCGGCTTTTGTAGGATTCTTTTTGCCTCAATAATAAACTACAGGCTTACTGTAAGGAATAAATTAAGGATTTTACCACTTGTATAGATCAGGCTTTATACAGAGTGCAATGCATGTGTTGGGAAGATTTTAATAAAGTACATTCTCTGAGATATGAACCCTACACAGAGGATAGTTAAAACTGCTGAGAAGATCACCTTCTTCCTATTTGTGACAGTGACCGGGAAGGGACGGAAGCATTGTTGAGGATCCCAACCACCCATCCCACAATCTCTTTGACACACTACCGTCAGGACAGAGGTACAGGAGCGTCAGGACTGGGACTGACAGACTGGGTAACAGCTTCTTCCCTCAGGCTGTGAGACTAATGAATAACCTGTCACCAACGAGGTCTCGTCACTAAGTCAGCATACTGTTCACTCTTTACCATTTACCTGTGCTGCTTGCATTTTGAATTATATTTTATTAACTTACCTGTGGTAGTATTTTGTTGATTGTGCTGTATGTGATGTATGTTCTGGGGGAGCGCCATGGTCTGAAGGAACATTCAGATGACAGTACGGTCAGATGGCAGTAAACTTGAACTTGGTAAATAGGTCTAGTTTAGGCTGGCCATCTTGATCTCCCTTGTTGAGATAGGCCGAAGGATGTGTTTCCATTCTAATGGTGCTATAGCCAGTTAACTGTGGAACTGGAGATGGCACCAGAGGAGTCTGAGGCAAGTAGAACGGCTTCTGTGCATCTATGCTTCCGTGGGGCATGTATCTAGAGGTGTATGACTAAAGAAGGACTTGAATCTAACCAGGAAGTACTTCCAACCAAGGGTCTGTCTTACTTGTTTATTTGGCACGTTCTGAGCGGTTTGAACAAGCTTAAGGAAAATGGGGAAGTATTGGAAATACAAGTCATGTGGCAAAAAGAGAGAAGAAACAAGCTTTAATATTCTGGGAAAAAAATGGTGAGGAGAAGAGATAAATGGGTAAACCTTTAAAAAGGTTTAAGGTAGAAAAAAATGCAAGAGGGACCTTGGACCAAGCTGAAAGATGGCAAGAGAATAAAGGGTGACTCTAGAATGATGTAAATAGGAAAACAGAAAATTCTGAAGTTATCAGCAGATGGTAATGTGAATGTTGGAAACTGGAAATAAAAATCATGGAAATGTGGCTTAGATGCATAGTGTGTGAATTTGGATTTGTTAGGATTGGTCTCAGGAGAAGATGAGATATTATTCCACAGTTTACACTGTTCAAACAGCACAGGGAGCCAAGAGCAGAGAGATGAGAGTGGGAGTAAGATGGAGCATTGAAGTGATGTTCTTGACTACGATGACGGTGATGGGACAGAGGAGTCCATCTCCTCTGTGTGCTTGCAGCCAAATTGTAAGCACTGAATACAGATTATTATAGTCTTCCATTGCAGTACAGCATACTAAGTTGAAATAAACAAAAGTACAACAAGTTACAGCTTATGTATGAAGGGCGTTTGGAGCCCTGGTCAGTGGGTGGAGGAAATAAAATAGCAACTGTTGCATCTGTTGGTAGCATACAATAGGAGAGAGTGAAATTGTTACAGGTGGAAGAAAAGGAGCATTGACACCGGAATGCTCAAAACAGGAGGAAAGGAAAAGATCCAAATGGTAATAACATCATGTTGGAGGTGTCAACAATCTTCAGTCTGATCCAGTGAATATCAGAAGGGGGTTATAAAGAGGAATCTAGGAACATAACAAGGTGATTGAGTAGGCAAAAACTTGGCAATTGGAATATAAAGTGAAGTGTTCCCTTTGGTTCTTATATAAGAAAACCAGAGTATTTAATGAGTGCAAGGTTGCATTGTGCTGATGTTCAGCATGCTCGAAGTGTGCTTGGACATCAGTCAGTGAAGGAGGGGGAAACCTGGATCGTATGTGCCTCCCAGGCTCTAGGCACAGGGACACCTCAGATCTGGCCCATGGCATTAAAAAGAGGGAGGGTGAGCAGCCAGGAATCAAGGCACCAATTGGCACATGTAAGAACAGGAAGGAGGTCCTGAAAAGAGAATTTTAGGAGTTAGGTGGAAAGCTGAGAAGCAGGACCTCCAGGGTGGTGATCTCTGGATGGCTGCCTGTGCCATGTGCCAGCGAGGGTAAGAATAGTATGATTTAACTAATGAATGTGTGGTTGATCATTGGGATCTCTTATGGGGAAAGTATGACCTGTACAAAAGGGAGAGGTTACACCTGAGCCCGAGGGGGAACCAGTACCCTTTTGGGCAGGTTTGCTAGAGGGTTTGGAGAGGGTTGAATCTAATTAGGCAGTGGGATGGGAACCAGGGTGAATGGGCTGAGGTATTCAACTAGATACAGTGTGTAGTGAGACTACCAGGAACGACAGGCAGACGATGGGGCAAAATTGCATTTAGCGGGATGAGGGGCAGTGTAACATTGGGGCAAAATTGACAACAGCGATGAAGACAGTACTGAAGGTGTTATATTTGTATGTGTGCAGTATACAAAATCAAGTGGATGATCTTGCAGCATAGTTTGAGATTGGTATGTATGACGTTGTGGGCACATTGAGTTGTGGTTGAAAGAAGATCATAGTTAGGAGCTTAATGTAACACCTGTATAGTTCCCGTCTTATCACATGTGACTGGTCCTGCACTCTGAGGAAATCAAGTTACACTAGGTGCTAGTAGGCCATCAGAAGATTCTAGCTATCAAAGGGAGGCAGAGAATAGAAATCAGACACTTCTGGGAACAAGGTTTTGTTAATAAGAAAAAAAAACAATATGTACAAAATATTTACATGAGCAAGAACAATTCAAAGTTCCAACATTCTGTTTAAGTTCCAAATCTTAGATATCAAACCACAACAAATTCCTTTTTTAAATTAGAAGCAGTGAGATTCCTTTATTACTCTAATTTCTCTAACTAATTAGATCTAGTGTTATTCCCTATTTAAAAGTTTGCAGACTAATACTTACCTCTAGTTAGTTAGAAAACCAGATATAATTCCTATTCCCAAGTATTATAGATAACTTCAGTTTCAGTTCCAGGCAGTATATTTTCAAGTTTAAATTCAAATTCAAAAATTATATATACACAGTTCAATTCCTTTCATGATAATTTTCCAACATAACTTTTAAATAAAGTAAATCTCATTCAGTAATTTATCGAAGTCTTTACAAAAATAATCATTTCTCGCAGAAAACCAAATTTTGATTCTTCAAATGAAAATAACTTGTACATCCAGCCATATTAAATCCTCTGCATCATTACACATATCATTCCCACGCTGGTTCTTCATCTTGGGTGACTCACGATCTTCGTTCTTGGTTCGTTGGATGAAGCAGTTGATCATCCATGGCAAGTCAATTCATAAACTTGTACAAAACTTGACCAAATCCCTTGGTATGATTTGCGGGACTAATTCCCAACTATACAGTAGGGATTTTGGACACTTATCTCTACCGATATTGTCTCATTAAAGTTGTTGCATGTTATAGCCATAGCTTCAATAAATCTTCTATCATTATTGTCTCTTCTCCAGGGATTTCACCCCGAGGACTTCAAGTTAGCATGGTAAAGATACTCACTACTAATTCCACTCTTAACAATTCAGGTCTTCAGCTTCTGATTGTTGCTGCATCTCTCTTTGTCTGTCCTGCATCAGCCACGCCTCTTCTTGCATAATGCTTTTTTCCCCAGATTCTCATTTTTTAAATTTTTAAATTTTTTTAAATAAATCAGTAAACCTCATTCTCACCTCTCTGCAGGTGGAGCTTTCTTAATATTACATCTATGGGTTTGATTAACCAGGGTTACATTAACATCCAAGGAAATATTACATCTATGGGTTTGATTAACCAGGGTTACATTAACATCCAAGGAAATATTACATCTATGGGTTTGATTAACCAGGGTTACATTAACATCCAAGGAAATATTACATCTATGGGTTTGATTAACCAGGGTTACATTAACATCCAAGGAAACACATTGGATTGAAATGATGAGTAGGTGCACAGCAGCAGTAGGGTGGCTCTGTTGGTAAAATATGAAATCAGATCTTTAGAAAGAGGTGACATAGGATCAGAAAATGTTGAATCCTTGTGGGTAGAGTTAAGAAACTGAAAGGGTAAAAAGACACTGATAGGGGTTACGTACAGGCCTCTGAACAGTAGCCAGGATGTGGGCTACAAATTACAACTAGAGATAGAAAAAGCATGTCAAAAGGTCATGGGGGGGGGGGGGAGAGTGTTCAATATGCAGGTAGATTGAGAAAATTAGGTTGGTGGAAGATTCCAAGAGAGGACATTTGTAGAATGCCTATGAGGTTGTTTTTCAGAGAAGCTTGTGGTTATACTCACTGAGGAAAGATGGTTCTGGATTGGGTGCTGTGTAGTAAAATGGATTTGATTAGGGAACTTGGGGTAATGGAACCCTTAGGATGGAGTGATCATAATATGATAAGATTCACCCTGCAATTTGAGAGGGAGAAGCTAAAGTCAGATGTATCAGTATTATAATGGAGTAAAGGGAATTACAGAGGCATGAGAGAGGTGCTGGCATTGTCATAAGGGGACAGGAGGCTGGACCCAAGTGCAGGACACAGGCACTGAAGTACTAGGGGCAGGACAGGAACAACTAAACAAGAGACAAGATGTGTTGACCATGGTGTGGATGAAGGACATGACATTCAAGGTGATTCTGGGGTTCCAGGAGAGTCTTAGAGTTCAGGCAAGGCAGCATAACTCAAAGGCAGGGCCCAGACCTCCCAGACAGGAACACAGGGGACTGAGCAGGTCATGGGGCATCTGGGTAGGTTGTGGGGCACAACCCATCAGCAGCAAAGGATAGAAAGGGGCAGAGTTCCCCACCAGGCAACAGCAGTCCAGCCAGGCTTGCCCAACAGAGGCAAGGGATAGGAAGGGAACTAGGTCCAGGGTGACTACCAGACTTACTCCAAGCCAGAACACAACCCCAACTCCAATCCGTCCCAGAGCCCCCTATGTACACCGCCAACTGATGGGCATCAGGTGAGCCTCCTTGAGCCCCAACAAGCCACGATGGTCCAAAGGTGTGACTAATTGGGCTCAAGGGTGAAAGGAGGGATGGCTACAAGACCCGGAGTCAAGAGTCCGTGGACCGGATCAAGACCCGGAATGTGGGCTGCGGACCGGACCATAACTGACATAGCTGATTGGAAGGCGATGCGAGCAGGGATGATGGCAGAGCAGCAATGGTTGGAGTTTCTGCAAGCAATTCAGAAGGCACAGGATAGATTTTTCTCAAAGAAGTTTTCTAAAGACAGGATGAGGCAACCGTGGCTGACAAGGGAAGTCAAAGCCGACATAAAAGCAAAAGAGAGGGTGTATAATAGAGCAAAAATTATTGGGTTGCTACAGAAGGCAACTAAAAAAGCAATAAGGAGGGAAAAGATGAAATATGAAGGTAAGCTACCTGATAATATCAACTAGGATACCAGAAGTGTTTTTTTTTTATCAGACATATAAAGAGTAGAAAAGAGGCAAAAGCAGATACTGGACTGCTGAATAACAACACTGGAGAGCTAGTAGGAGGACAAGGAAATGGCATTCAAACTGAATAAGTCTTTTTCATTAGTCTTCACTGTGGAATACACCAGCAGTTTGACAGAAGTTCAAAAGTATCAGGGGGAAAAATGAGTGCAGTTGCTAATACTATTGAGAAGGTGCTTGGGAAGCTGAAAGGTCTGAAGGTAGATCAGTCACCTGAACCAGATGGATTACACCCCAGGATTATGAAAGTGATAGCTGAAGAGATTATAGAGCAATTAGTAATGATCTTTCTATAATCACTAGATTCTGGAGTGGTTCCTGAGGACAAGAAATTTGCAAATGTTGCTCCAATCTTTAAAAAGGGAGGGAGGCAGAGGAAACAAAATTATAGACCAGCTATCCTGACTTCCATTGTTGGAGTCTATTTTTAAGGATAAAAGTCTATTCTTTGGGGTACTTGGAGGCTCATGATAAAATAGACCAAAGTCAGCATCTCATCTCATTGATTGGAAAACCTGACATCTTCCCCTTAAGGGGAAAACTTGCCAGACTAATCTATTAGAATTCTTTGAGGAAATACCAGACAGGATAGACAAAGGAGAGTCAGTGGATGTTTTTTATTTGAATTTTCAGAAGCCTTTGACAAGGTGCCAAACATGAGGCTGTTTAACAAGGTAAGAGCCTGTGTTATTACAGGAAAGGTGTTAGCATGAATAGAAGATTGGCTGACTCGCAGGAGACAAAGAGTGGGAATAAATGGGGCATTTTCTCTTTGGCTGCTGGTTGTTTCACAGGGGTCAGTGTTGGGACCACTTATTTTCATGTGATATGTCAATGATTTGGATTATGGAATTGATGGTTTTGTGGCCAAGTTTGAAGATGATATGAAGATTGGTGGTAGGGAAGGTAGTGTTGAGGATGCAGAGAGACTGTCTAATAGCTTAGACAGATTATAAGAGTTGGTAAAGAAGTAGATGGTGGAAAACAGTCTGAAAATGTGTATGGTCATGCACTTTCGTAGAAGGTATAGAAGAACTGACTATCTTCTAAATGGGGAGAAAGTCTAAAAATCAGAGTGGCATTGGGAGTTCTTGTGCAGATTTCCCTAAAGTTTAACTAGCAGATTGAGGACATGAGGAAAGAAAATGCAATGTTAGCATTTATTTCAAGAGGACTAGAATATAAAAACTAAGATGTAATGCTGAGGCTTTATAAGGGACTGGTGAGGCCTCACTTGGAATATTGTGAGCAGCTTTGGGCCCTTACCTGAAGACTCTAGAGAGGTGAGAGGAGGTTCACGAGAATGATTCCGGGAATGAAAGCACATGAGGAGTACCTGATGGCTCTGGATCTGTACTCACTGGTATTTAGAAGAATGAGGGGTGATCTCATTGAGACCTATTGAATGTTGAAAGGCCTCGGCAGAGTGGACGTTGAGAGGATGTTTCCTAGAGTTGATCAGTCTAGGGCAAGAGGGCATAGCCTCAGAATAGAGGAATGTCCATTTAGAATGATTCTAGGAATGAAAGGATTATTATATAAGCAGTGATTGAGGGCTCTGGGCCTGCACTTGATGGAATCTCATTGAAATCAAAGGTTCAAAGGTTCATTTATTATCAAAGAATACAACTCTGAAATCCTTTTTTTCCATGAACCCTCAAATCCCTCCTCCCCTCACAAAAAAGTGAACAAAAATGGAACAGACGCATTGACCTCCAAACAGCCCCCAACCATAAAAAAAAGAAAAATCAGATGAATACACAGAATATAAAACCTCTATAAGACCAAAAAAAAATCTGGAGTCCAAGTCCATATTCAAAATACAGAAAACCTCCGACAGTCCTTTCCCTCTCTGGCAGCAGTGATCCCACCAGCAATCAAAAAGCAGTCTCCCCTCTCTGATAGCCAAATGTTCCCACCACAATCAAAAATCAGATCTCCCTCTCCAACAGCAGAGCGATTCCCCCCCAGCGATCAAAAGGCAGTCTCCCCTCTCCATAGCAAAGCAACCTCACCAGCGATAAAAAGGTAGTCTCCCCTCTCCGACAATGGTGCGATCCCTCAGCAACACAGAAGTCAGGCAGCTGGCTTTCACCTTCCACATTGGCCTCGATGGTTCAATCTCCCTCAATGCTTTAATCGGAGAACAATGCAAGCTTTAATCGATGAAATGGAATCAAACATCAGCTCGTACCCCACAGCCTTCTCACCATGAGATTTGCACAAGTTGCCTCTGCCCCCCGAATCCTCTCAGAGACTGCAGACATCTGAAACACCCAAAACGATCTCCAAACTGCAAATCACAGGTTCAAGCAATTCCAGATTCACAAACAAATGTAAATAAACAACAAACAATAAACAAATGTAAAAGGCATAAAAGAAGTGAAATATATGGTTCATGATCTATCCAGAAGATACCAACCGAAGGAGCATTGTACACAGGCGCCATCTTGACCGGAAAACTATCAACTGTTGAAAGGTCTAGAGAGAGTGGATGTGAAGAGGATGTTTCCTTTGGTGAGGAAGTCTAGGACCAGGGAGCACAGCCTCAGAACAAAGAAGCAATCCATGCAGAATGGAGATAAGAATGTCTTTCACCAGATGGTGGTTAATCGATGGAATTCATTGCCAGAGGCAGCTGTGGAGGCCAGGTCAGTGGGTGTTTTTAAGGTGGAGGTCGATTAGTTAGGGTGTGAAATGTTATGCAGAGAAGACAGGGGGATGGGATTGACTGGGAATGCATCAGCCATGATGAAATGGTGGAGAAGACTTGATGGGCTGAATGGTCTAATTCTGCTCCTATGTCTTATGGTCTTATGGATTTATACAGTTTGGGGGAATTGGGAAAGAAGTGGCAGATGTAATATAGTGAAGGAAAGTGTAAAGTCATGCTCTTTGGCAGAAGGATTAAAGACATGGACTATCTTCTAAATGTGGAGAAAAGGTGCAAAGGGAATTGGGAGTCCTCATGCAGGACTCCCTGAAAGTTAACTTGCAGGCCGAGACAGTGGTGAGGAAGACAAATGCAATGTTAGCATTCATTTCAAGAGGACTGGAATACAAAAGCAAGGCTGCTGTACCGAGGATGACAAGGCATTGGTCAGACAGTACTGTGAGTTTTGTGAGCAGTCTTGGCCCCTTATCTAAGAAAAGGAGAATGTCCAGAGGTGGTTAATGAGAATGATCCCAGAAATGAAAGGGTTAACACATGACAAGAACCCACACAAAATGCTGGTGGAACGCAGCAGGTCAGGCAGCATCTATAGGGAGAATTACGTACAGTCGACGTTTCGGACCAAAACCCTTCATCAGGACTAACTGAAAGAAGAGATAGTAAGAGACTTGACAGTGGCGGGGCGGGGGGGAGATCTGAAATGATAGGAGAAGATTGGAGGGGGAGGGATGAAGCTGAAAGCTGGAAAGTTGATTGAGATCCAGAGCAGGCAGACGATCAGAGCGGGCTGTCAATGAAGAGGAGGAAGAGGGTTAAAGACAGGAGAAGGGGTCATTGGTGGGGGTGGGAGAGTCCTTGCCGAAGAAATAGTCTTGAAGACGGAGCCGGCAGAAGAAGAGTTCAGCGTCATGGCGTACACGGAACTCGCTGAGGTGTGGACAGGGGTAAGGCCCTTATTGAGGAGAGAGCTCTCTGCCTCAGAGAGTTGAAGGTCAGAGGGGAAGGTAAAGACCCGGCACAGATGAGAGCTGGGATCAGAAGAGGGAGGGAGGCTGGTGGTGTCGATGGAGAGGGAAGGGTTGGGGTGAGAGTGAAGATGGAGCCTCTGAGGCCCAGGAGCTGACGATGGGATCTGAGGGAGAGGGTATTGCAGAGTGGTGGTGGGGGAAGGGGAGACGGGAGTCACAATCGCAGCATGTGAAGACCCGGCCTGGAGTTCAAGGCTGGAATCACAGCACAATCGCTTTGAAGGTGTCTGTGGAAATGTTTCATGTTTAACACATGAGGAATGTTTGATGGCTCTCGGCCTGTACTCACTGGAGTTTAGAAGAATGAGGGAGACTTCATCAAAACCTATCAAATATTGAAAGGCTTAGTTAGAGTGGATGTGGGGAAAATGTAGCAGCAGAGTCTAGGACTAGAGGGCACAGCTCAGAATAGAGGACTGTCCATTTAGAACAGATTTGAGGAAAAATTTATTTACTCAGACGGTGTGGAATTTATTGTGTTATGAACCCCAGTTACAGCACCTGGAATGGTACGTGATGTACTGGGAATCTGTGACTTTGTTTCTGTGAGTGTCACACGAGGACCTACCCCAGCAGTATAAAAGGAGCAGCACAGATTGCTCCAAAGACACACTTTGGTGGAGAGTCATTGCGTTTGGACAGCAGAGTCGCTAGGAGTGCAAGCTTCGATTGAACCCAAAATGGAATGGGTAGTCGATAACACTATGCGTTTCGGAGGTGACTGACATTTCATAATCCAAACGTGGATTTTTGGCATGCACTTTGGTAAACCCCTGCAAAGCCTCGGGTGTGTGGTGACCAGTCCTGGAAAAGGGACATCTCCTGCCAATTACGTGGTAAAATTCTCACTTTTTGTAGACTCTTCATAGACTCTTCGAAACAGACCACACCGTGAACTCACTTCCACTGTAAAGGTACAGTGGCTGCTTTGTGAGATCAGTGTTGGAGAGGTACTGTGTGTCTGCCGAATCACCTTCGGAAAGGTACGGTGGCCGTTTCTGGCCTATCACTGCGAGACTCGCTTCTTTACTGTATTTTTGAATCTCCATCTTTAAGATCATCTCTTCGCTACACTTCAAATCTAAAAGTCCTTCCTATCAATTCCCCCATGCATCCCTGAAACTTTCTGAACTGACATTCTGAGACTGTGTTCCAGTAAGACTCTGTTAAGAATTGTTTCTAAGTTTAACCGTTTGGGAGCTATAGATGCATAGCACTGTTAACTTCGTTTTAAGTTAGTTGCTTGTTTAATTTTCTATGTTTCTGCTTGAGTGTTAATAAATCCTGTTGTGTTCTGATAATATCCTGACTCCATTCCATATCTATTATTGCTGGTTCCATGTAACAATTGACACAGATGGCTTTGCAGGCCAAGTCATTGTGTATACAGTATTTAAGGTGGATTAAGGTGTATTGATAGGTTCTTGATTAGTCAGGGCATCAAAAGTTATGGGGGAGAAGGCAGGAAAACAGGTTGAGAATGATAATATATTAGCCACGGTGGAATGGCAGAGGAGACACAATGGGCTGAATAGCGTAATTCTGCTCCTATGTCTTATAGTCCATAAATGATCTTTCCCTAACCATTCTCAAATCAAAATAATAGAGAGATACAGAAGGGAAATGGGTCCTTCAATGCATTAAATCTTTGCTGATAGTTAATTACCAGCTTTAATGATATTATCAAAAGATGCTACCTCCCCCCCCACAGAGATGATTAAATGACCGATCTACTGATTGTTCCCATCAGCTATTGTTATTATTTTTAATGAGTTATATCGACAACATTTTGGATTTTTCAGTTCTATTGAACACTTTAGTACTATTCAGTGTAACAGCAAGACAGTACTGTGATCAGAATCTGATATTTACTTCTCTAAGCAATTCAAGGGAGCACAATGAAAACCATTATTAGACAGGCTAGATCGGAGTTATTAAGCATTTTAATTGCAAGCATATAAGTGCTTAAGACAAAGTGGAAGCAGTCATCATCATGTTCAACCAGAACTGCTGAGGAGATTACCAGACTTGGCTTCCTCAGAGACTCATGATCTTACAAAACAGTTTTAAAGTCATTCAATTCACTCAAGTGATAACAAGAAATGGCTGAAAATGGAGGATGTGACAGACAATTACAACTTCAAAGTTCAAAGTAAATTTATTAACAAAATACATATATGTACCATATACAACCCTGAGGTTCGGTTCTTGTAGGTATGCTGAATAAATCTAATAATCATAATAGAATCAATGAAAGACCACATCAACTGGGCATTGAACTAGGGTACAAAAGATAACAATCTGTGCAAATACAAACAATAATATTGAGAACTTAGATGAGTGCCCTTGAAAGTGAGGCTATAGGTTGTGGGAACATATCAATGAAGTGGCAAGTGAACTTGAGTGAAGTTATCTCTTTGGTTCAAGAGCCTGATATTGAGGGATAATAACTGTTCCTGAACTTGATGGTGCAAGTCGTGAAGCTCCTGTACCTTCTTCCTGATGGCAATAGCAAGAAGAGATTTGCCCTGGGTGGTGGGGGTCCCTGATGCTGGATGCTGCTTTCCTGTGACAATGCTCAGTGGTGGGGAGGGCTTTGCCAATGATGGACTGGGCCATATTCACTACTTTTTGTAGGACTTTCTCTTCTGTAACAAAGCATTCTAAATTGAAATAAATGGAAGGTTGAAATGAGATTGGGTGGCTTTGTCATGTAACAAGCACTTGATTGAATCTAATGCTTTTGTAAACTGTTTCCTTTGACAAATCGCAGGTCAAAGGGAAGGGACTCCAGTGGTTTGATATCTTGTATAAAGGACGATGGTTGTGTCTGTTGAAGCCGCATCATTCCAACTGCAGTCCTCAGAGCACTGTAATAGTCCAACCATACTCAACTGCTTCAACGAAGACCTTCCTGCCAAAATAAGGTCAGGAGTAGGGATATTCTCAGCAAATTGCACAGTCTCCATTTTAATTCTCAACTCCTCAGGTATGCAGCTGTCCATGTTTACATGCAAGACATAGACAACACTCAGACATTGACTGATAACCAACAAGTATCATTTGCATCATAAAATTATCAGGCAATCACTATTTTTAAAAGTTCAAAGCAGATTTATTATCAAAGTATATATATGTCACTCTATACAATCCTGAGATTCATTTTATTGTGCACATACTCAATAAAACAATACTAACTGTAATAGAATCAATGAAAGACCACACCAACTTGGGCATCTAACCAGTGTGCAAGGACAACAAACTGCAAATACAGAAGTTTAGAAATAATAATAATAAACCTGGTGGTGTGAGTCCTGATGGCAGCAGCAAGAAGAGAGGATGACCTGGGTGGTGGGATCCCTGAGTGGGGGTTGCTGCTATTTTTAGCAGGAGTAGAGTATCCTGCCTTTGGCATTCGATGACATTGCCATCAGCGAGGCCCCCATAATAGGTATTCTGTGGGTTACCATGGACCCTTTGACCAGAAACTCATTTGGAGTACTCATGCAAATATAATGTCTGCAAGAGCAGTTCAGGGGCCTGTGCCAAATGACTCACCTCCTGATTCTCCAAAGCACTTCCACCATCTACAATGCACCTATCAATAATGTGATAGAACACCCTCCATTTGCTTCAATGTATAAAACGATAACTCCCGGAAGCCCACCCAGGATCAGATACCACTGCACCATTGGTGCTCAGGGACCACCTGCAAAATGCAGTTACTCATTTAGCTCATTCCAACAGCACCTTCTAAACACACAGACTTACCTTCTGATCTGACACACTAGCAGAATTGCTACATTTTCTTCTAAATTGCTGAAGAGACTTGAGTTCAATCCTAACTTCCTGTACAGTAGGAAAAAGCTGGAAAAGCTCAGCTGGTCAAACATCATCTGTGGAAAAGGGAACAGTTGACATTTCAGGGCTGATACACTCTTTGTCACCTGATATTGTTGTGTAGAGTTTACACATTCACTCTGCGATGTTTTCAAAGATTCTCACAGGTGGTCTGGTTTCCCCAGCCACCCTCCAGCACCACCATGCCAAAAGTGTACGAGTAAACTCGTCATAATAAGTTGTTCCTCGTGTGTGAGTGAGTTTTAGTGTCTGGTGGGGTTGATGGGACTGAGGGCAAATAAAATGGAACTAGTGTTGATTTGGCATGAATACAATCCCTGTTGCAGCTTCTGTGGGTTTCTATCCAGTATTTTTCTAGGACTTTATAACACCACAGAGGACAGAGCACTGGAACAACATCTTAACCAAATCAAACATTATCCTAGTTTTGAAATACTTTGAAAGCAGTAAGTAATTGTTGGGTCTAAATCCAAGAGCTCCCTCCCCAACAACAGTATGGGAATAACTTCACTAGAAAGGGAGTAATAGTTCAAAAATCTGGCTCACATCACCTTATCATGGGCAATAAAGTGTGGGCAATAACTGCTGTCTCAATGATGCTCAAATCCCAAAGAATGAATAACAGAAAAATCATACAAAATGACAGCTGTAATTCTAGTTGTGTATTCAGCCACTGAAAAGGGGGCTTGGACTTTTTCTTAAACACAAAGTACACTGCAGATGTTGTGGTCAAAGCAACAAGTACAACAAGCTGGAGGAACTCAGCAGGTCAGTCAGCATCCGTGGAAATGAGCAGTCAATGTTTCGGGCCGAGACCCTTCGTCAGGACTGAAGAAGGAGGGGGCAGGGGCCCTATAAAGAAGTTGGGGGAGGGAGGGTGGGAAGGAGAAGGCTGGTTGGTGCCAGGTGAAAAACCAATCAGAGAAAAGATCGAGGGGTGGGGGAGGGGATAGGCAGGACAGGTGAAGAAGGAATGTAAGGGGAAAGCACTATGGGTAGTAGAAGAAGGCAGAATCATGAGAGAAGTGATAGACAGCTAGAAGAGGAGGCAGAATGAAAGTGGGATGGGGGAAGGGAGAGGAAGGGAATTACCGGAAGTTGGAGAATTTGATGTTCATACCAAGGGGCTGGAGACTACCCAGACGGTATATGAGGTGTTGTTCCTCCAACACAAGCTTGGCCTCATCATGGCGTAGTGGAGGCCATGTATGGACTCCATTCAGATATGTCCATACATGGCCTCCTCTACTGCCATGATGAGGCCAAACTCAGTTTGGAGGAGCAACACCTCATGAACCGTCTGGGTAGTCTCCAGCCCCTTGGTATGAACATCGAATTCTCCAACTTCCATTAATTCCCTTCCTCTCCCTTCACCATCCCACTTTCATTCTGCCTCCTCTTCCAGCTTTCTATCACTTCTCTCATGATTCTGCCTTCTTCTACTACCCATAGTGCTTTCCCCTTACAGTCCATCTTCATCTCTCCTGCCTATCCCCTCCCTGCTTTCCCTCTCTCACCCCTTGATCTTTCCTCTGATTGGTTTTTCACCTGGCACCAGCCAGCCTTCTCCTTCTCACCCTCCCTCCCCCACCTTCTTTATAGGGCCCCTGCCCCCTCCTTCTTCAGTCCTGACGAAGGGTCTCAGACCGAAATGTTGACTGCTCGTTTCTATGGATGCTGCCCGACCTGCTGAGTTCCTCCAGCTTGTTGTACGTGGACTTTTTCTTGCCATGATTCAGAGAGAACATGAATTTTTCTGTTAGCATCACAGTGCTCCGACCAAGCACCCACTGGGCACAGTGTCCTCCTCCTCCTCCTAGGAGTTCCCCAAATCTTGCCAGTGACACAGGTGGCTCAAAAGGAGTTTCTTCAGTAAAGGGAGGTGCCTTTGGGAGCAGAACAGGCTCCAGCTATGACAACTGGCAGATTATCCTCATCATATTTAACCAGTTACTTGGATATGTATGCAGGAGGCAGCAGTGTTGTAGACAGAAGCATCAGGATGATGGTCACACCAAAGGTTCAGTCAGATAAATGAATGACTGCTGGAAGAGGAAGGCGGGCAGTGCAGGATTCTCTGGTAGCTATTCCCTCTCAGACAAGTATGCTATTTTAGGATAATGTTGGGGGAATAGCCCCTAAGGGGAAAATGTCAGCAGCAGCCAGACCAGGGACACCATGATTGGCTCTGATACACAGCACGGAAGGGTGACATCGAGAGGTGACTCCATTGTCGATGGGACAAGCGGGTGATCCAATGGCCATGAAAGTGACTTCAGGATGATATGTTCCCTTCTGCATGCCAGAATGCAGGATGTCTCTGAGCCAGTGCAGAAAATTTTCAAAGGGGAGAGGAGCAACCAGAGGTAGTTGTATGTGACTATTCCAGCACCCCAGTTTGAAAAAGAGGAGAGGTCCTTCAGAGTGAATGCAGGGAGTTAGGCAGAAAGTTTAAAAACAGGGTTTCAAGGTTCCAGTTTCCTGATTACTCCAAATGAGGGTAAGAATATGAGGACAGGTCAAATGAATTGTAGTTGGTGCAGCAGGGAGACATTAAGGTTCTAGCCCCATTGGGGTCTCTACTGGGGCAGGGTAGCCTGTACAATAGGGGTAGCTTGCATCTCGATTGGTGGGTGACCAATAATTGGTTGTGAATTTTGTGAGTTTCTGCAAAGATGTATAACTATAACTGATACATAAATCTGACTTTAACTGAGATATATCTATAACTGGGTACTATATATAAACAGAACTGATGTTTCCCAATGATCTGTTTAGTAATTGTCTACACTATCCACCATCACATAGAGAGAGTGGACAGCTGGCGTCTTTCAAACATGAGAGGTTCTGCAGATGCTGGAAATCCAGAACAACGCACGCAACTGGAAGAACTCAGCAGGTCAGGCAGCATTTAAGGAGGGGTAATAAACATTCGATGTTTCAGACTGAGACCCCTCATTGGGGCTTGGAAAGAATGGGGAAGAAAAGGATGGAGATAGGTGAAACCGGGTGAGAGAGAAGATGGGGTGGCAAGGGCAGGGCGGGGGATGAAGTGTAAAGCTGGGAGAAGAATAGGTGGGAAAGGTAAAGGGCTGACAAAGAAGTAATCTGATAGGAGAGGAGAATGGACTGGTAGCCTCCAACCTAATGCTATTAACATTGATTTCTCTAACTTCTGGCCATTTCACCCCCTTCTTCCTCTCTTTATCCATTTGGGTTCTGGTTTCCTTCTTTTCCTTCTCAAGTCTACCCCTGCTACTGGAGTATAAGCCGCCAACAGCAGCCCTCACCAGAGGCATCTATCCCAGGCCAGTCTTTCAAGTTGTCCCCAGGTATAATGCATCTTCTAGATTCTTCCTCGCCCAGGGATGAGGTCTTTGGAGCTTCTATTGGTGTTTCTGTAGTGCTGGGTTTTCCAGACTGGCCAACCCTCCTCCTTTTGCATCCAGGCTTGGGACCATCCATGGTCCCACTTTACCCCTGTCTTCCCATCACCTCCTTCTGGTGCCCCTTCTCTTTTCCCTCCCTCCATGGTCCATGCTCTGGATATGAACCGTGTGCAGGTAGAAGGGATTAGCTTAATTACTTTGGCACAGCACTATGGCCCAGGGTCCTATTCCTTTGCTATACTGATCCAAATGCTTCATTCTAAGGATGGGTGTGGTCTACAAGTTAAAGTTCTAAATTAGATCAAGGCTCATTTTGACAGCACGTGATAAGAGCTTGTAAAGTTGGACTGGTAGAGACCATTAGCAGGAAAAGGAACTTATTGTCAGTGAAAGGCTTTGAAAAGAGACAGAGAGAGAATTCAGGATGAGCATATTCCTGTCAGTGTGAAAGGCAAGACTGGCAGGATTAGGAAACCCTGGCTGATGTGGGCTGTTGATGCTCTAGTGAGGAAAAAGAAGGAGGCATATGTCATGTACCACGAGAATCCTGTGAGAATAATAAGGGATGTTTGGCTACACATGAGAGGGAAATGAGGAATGTGATCGCTATGAGTCTTTATTGTGTACAGTTCTGGTTATCTCACTCTAGGAAGGCTGTCACTAACCTGGAAAATATTCATAAAGACGTTACTAGGACTGAAGAGCTTGAGTTAAGGAGAAACAGGATAGGCTGAGGCACTCATCCCTAGAGTAGAGAAGGCTGGGAGGCGAGATTATATTTTTGAGGTCCTCTGTCAGTCGGGGTCAACCATGGATGTTGTGTCTCAGTTGTCTATGCGAAACAAAAACCAGTGCACAAGCCAGGGCAGTACAATGTAGAGATCAAGCTGTCTTCAATCTTACTGGTATCTCTCCTGCTGGTAAGTGACAGAGAGGCACTGAGGGTGGTGGATATGTGGAATGAGCTGTCAAAGGAAGTGGTAGAAACAGGTGAAATTACAGTCTTTAAAATACATTTAGACATGTCCATGGAGAGGAAAGGTTTAGTGTGCCAAACAGAGGCAAATGGGTCTAGCTCAGATAGCACAGAGGATTTGGGCAAAAGGGCCTGTTTTCAGTGACTCTGAAGCCTGTGGTTCCATCTGTTCTGACAGGTCAATCTTCCTCCTTCCTTGTCCTACCTCATGCTTCAAAATTGACTGAAGCAAATCTCAGGTCGGTAAATGACTGTATCAACATACAAAACAATTTGTTGTTTGCATTTTGTGACAGCAGATCAATGCTAGCGGTAACGGAAAATCACCTATGAAAGACATAAATGGCAGCCAGTCTTGCCATTGAAATAACGATTCTTGCCTTTACTTAAACATTCTTAATTTGAAGTGTAGAAAGTTATTGAGTGACTAGCTTCAATTAATAATTTCATTGTCAGGGAGGTGATGCAGAAGTAATATTCCCTATAATCTTGATGAAATAGAACTTACCAGTACCCTAAAATTGCAGCATTTCGATATATCTGACTGAATCTTGTCCTCAATTAAAGACTCACATTAGTCAGATGTATTGACATTGTTTCTAGTCTGACAGAAAATATTTCACCCTTCTTTAATCTCACTTTAAAGGTTTGTGGTTCAATATGATGAAGTTTAAATCAATAGAAAATGATGAGAGATGATGATGAATAATAAGAAAAAAAGACATTTATTGCCATTAATTTCATGGTTCTCTATGCCATCATTCAGTTAATGCTTGCTTTAGGTCAACTAAGAAAGAACATTACAGAGAAAAGGCAGGAGAGTGGGTTTGAGACGGAAAATAAATCAACCATGATCAAGTACCAGAACAAAATCAATGGGCTGAAAGGCCTAATTCTTGTCCTCTCTCTTATTAAGGGCACAGTGAGAATTATTTAAATCTGCCTCAATGAAAGAAATATAAATATTGTAAAAGGAGAACTGACTTACAAAACCATTTACTAAATTGCAATTTAATGATAAAATAAATCATAAACTCAAAAATTCTGCAGATACCAGAAAACCAAAGAAACACACACAAAATGCTGGAGGAACTCAGCAGGTCCGGCAGCATCTATAGAAATGATGTCTCAGGTCAAAATCCTCCTTCAGGACTGAGAAGGAAGGGGGAAGATGCCGAAATAAAAAGGTAGAGGTCAGGAGAAGGAGACTGGCTGGAAGGTGATAATTGAAGCCTGGTGGCTGGGAACGGTCAAGGGCAGGAGAAGGAATCTGATAAGAGAGGAGAGTGGGAAGGAGAAGCGGATTCAAAGGGTAATAGTAGGCAGATTAGGGGCCCTAAAATAAAATAATTAATTTAGAAATACATTTACAGTAGGTGCAGAAAATTCACAGTTTTCTAAAGTAGGTTAAATTTAGAGCTTATCAGCACCCATGATTTATAAACCATGGAAAATACAGGAAATATTGAGTAGACTAATTAGTACCAACTAAGAGAAATAGATGAAACATTTCAGATTAAGAATCTTTTATAAGAATATGGTTTATCTATCATCTATCATAGTTCAAAGAGTAACTCAACCAATGTCACAAATTTGCTTAGAAAAAGCTAAATCTGATGAAAATTTATGTATAATCCATACAAAGCAATGAAATATCAAAAAAAATTGTATGGATTCCTCAAAGGAATCTTTAACTCATTTTGTTAAAGAAAACTAAACTACTTGAACAGAACTGTAATGTAAAAATTCAGCTCAATAGTTTTAAATGTACTTCAAATACATCCTGAGAAATTTAAAACTGGGCCATGTTTAGCGTCACACCTCATTTCCTAACCTATTTACAATCTAAAGCTTCTTCGTGAGTTTTAGCTACCTTTGATTAAAAACTTGCATCAGCTTTTTTAACCAAAATTACAGGATAAATTTGTGACATATGAAATCCAGGTCAAATGAAATTTCAGAGCAGTGGTTTGGATCTGAAGTTAAAGATTAGGAGGAGATATCAAACAGATGATGATACTTTTAAGTGAAATTAATCACATAATCCCCCCCCCCACCCAAGACCTTAATTTTTACGTTGTTCCATCTTATTGTGGCAATGTTGACCTGCGTGACCTCTTTTCCAGTTCTATCTTGTGTAGGTGCCTGTTACATAGTTTGGATTTTCCTTCCAATAATATGACTTCTGACTTGTGAATAACAAGCCAATTTAGGGCTTTCAAGTTGGTAGAATGGAATTATTAATTGTTTTAGAAAAAAGAGATTATAGTTGTTACTAAATGGTAACAATAATAATGGACCAGATTATACCAAACCAAGCTAGGTATCCACAATTACTCCCTTGCCCATTCTTACAGTAGAGTTTATTTTGCTTCCCCTCCAGGTCTTGAATGCTGCTGGGGTGGTTGAGACTGAGCAAGGCTTCAGACAGCATAGTGTGCATCATGAATCACAACTGACAAAAAGCAAGTTTGAAAGTAGAACTTAGACTGCTGCTAAAGCTGTCAATGTATTTGACATGTTGTTAATATGCAATTCAGAGACTTGTAATACAGTTCTGAAATTGAAATTATTAAGAAGCTAAAAAAACCTAAATCATTTTAGAATGTTAATTTATCATAAAAGCTCTTAGAAATGATAATAAAATTAAACTTGAGCAAATTAAATTTAACAAGTATTTTGTCTTCCTAATGGCTTCCTAACTCTAACTTCCACTGCTGAGAACATAATGACAGGGAATCCGTGCCATTTCTCAAGTTTTAACCTGCCATTCAAGCTGTGCTCTCTGTTGAGGTCATGACTCAGACATGGTTGTTTGTATTAGTTTCGGGGGGATGGGGTGGCTTTAGGGACAGAGGAGTATTAGGGGTCAGGTTAGGGTTTAACAATAAGGATGGGGTGAGTTAGAGGTCAGGCCTCCGCTCCGTGCTCTGCTTTTGATGGCAGCGACAAGATGGATGAAGAATGTCACAGACAAGGGTTGGGGCAGTAAATGACATGGACAAGGACCACTGAGGACAAGGGTGTCTGTGCTGTACACCTACCTCCCCCACCCCTGCCTACTCAGTGAGTACATACGGACAGGAAGCAAGTGGGCCAGTGATCCCCTTACACAGTATGTGAGTCAGCAAGTTCCGTCACTACGTCATTGAAGTTCGAATCTGTTCTAGAGGCATGAGCTGGCGTTGATAGCAATGATCGAAGCCTGGTGAGTCTGGGAGTTGAGGTCTGATGAGTGGCTTGTGGATGGTGGAAAGGGGCTTGTTTAGATGGTTTTGTTGTTTAGTTCCGCTGAACATTGTGGACATGATATATTGCTGCCATAATGTGTGGCAACACTTGCTGGCTGTCCCCAGCACACCCTAAAGCTGTGTTGGTTGTTACTGCAAATGACGTTTTACTATATCTTGTTGTATATGTGATAAATAAATTAATCTGAATCTGAATCTGTCCAGTGAAGGCTTGGTGAGTGCAGATTAGTAGCATAGCAGTCTAGATATAAGATCTGGGAAAGGAGAGGACATGAGCGATACCACAAAACATAGAACATAGAACAGAACCTTTATTACACGATGTTGCGCAAACCAGTTAAATTAGTAGTTAACACTTAAGTAAGAAGCTCCTAAATCCCTTCTCACTGCATAGTGTCAATATCACTCAATTCTGTGCACATTCATCTAAGAACCTTTCAAACATTTCCATCCTATTTGTATCCACTACCAGCCCTGCCATCACATTCCTGGCAAAAACCAATCTCTGTGTAAAAACTTTACCTGTACTACTCTGGTCTCCAGCAGATTGTGGATATCATGGTTCATCTGTTTCTGGTTGGGAAAGACTCTGAATGACAACAAGATCTGGATAACCATGGGCGTCATCTCTGAGGACCTAACCTGGTCCCAATATATCGATGCAGTTACAAAGAAGGCAAAACAGTGGCTATACTTCATGAGGAGTTTGAAAAGATTTGGTATGTCACAAATACACTCAAAAACTTCTATAGATGTACCATGGAGAGCATTCTGATGGACTGTATCACTGTCTGGTATGGGGGGGTTGCTACTGCACAGGACCGAAAGAAGCTACAGAGGGGTGTAAAATTAGTCGGCTCCATCTTGGGGTACTAGGCTACAAAGTACCCAGGACGTCTTCAAGGAGCAGTGTCTCAGAAAGGCAGCATCCATTATTAAGGACACCCACACCCAGCTCCCAGGGCGTGTCCTATTGTCATTGTTACCTTCAGGTGGGAGGTACAGAAGCCTGAAAACACACACACACACACACACACACACACACACATCCTGTAGCTGTTCTTCTGCCTCCTGTGATCACCTCTTTGTTGCCCTTATCTCTGGAGCCTTGCTCCTTAGCCTCTGCCTGAATGCACGTAGCAGAAGAACAGCCAGGGAATGAAATGAGGTCCAGGCATGGACTGGTAGGCATTTTTAATCATAGTATAGCAGTAGTCAAGTGTGCTGGGACCCCTGATGATAATAGAGCATAGATTTCTTCAAACAAGCCTGACTGAAGTCCCTGACAATAACCTGAAAGGCTCCGGGGAGGATCTTTCTTGTTTGCTGATGGAAGCACTCACTGAGTGCATGCTTATCAGGATCACAGAGGAGAACTCTCTCAGTAAGCAGAATGGTCGGCACTTAATCATTAGATGTCCCAAGTTGGGGGAACAAGAGTTTGAGGAGGCTGCTGAATCCAATCATCACAAGCACAGACCCCCATCTTTTGCCTTCTCTGAATCAGCAGTCTGGTCCATGCTATGTTTCAAAAAGCCCTCAGGTCTTACCAACGAATCCAGTGAGCCATGTCTCTGTGAGATAGGGAACACAGCAATTCCACATTTCTCTCTGATATAGCAATCTAGCCCACTGGTCCTCAATCTTGTTCTCCAGCAACTGTACATTTGCTCATAAGATGCTGGGTTGCATCTGCTGAATCGTTCGGTAATCTTGTGCTACATCCAAAATGTCGTCAACCTATGTATAACCTGCAAACCCATGTTTTCATCCAAGTTATTTATATAAATACCACAAACAGCAGAGATCTCAGTATGGAGCCTGTCCATTAGTCATGGATCTCCACCCAGAATAAGACACATCAACCATTGTATGGGCCAGTCAAATCCGAGTCAGAGCCATGCTGAATATTCCTAATTAGTCTACGCTTTTCCAAATGCTCACAAATCCTATGCTCTCCAATATCTTCCCTACCTATGACTTTAGCTTCCAGGAGATGAAAATCCAGTTATGCTTTTTCCCGTTCTTGAACAGTGGAACAATATTAACTCCTTGAATATTCTCCAAGCCCTCATTTGTAGCTAGAGAACAAAAAGATTTTGCTTAAGGCCCCAGTGATCTCGTCTCATCTTTTGCTTTTCTCAGTAGCATTGGTTATATCCATCAGACCTTCATGACTTATTTACTTGAAGGTGATCCACAAATCAGATGCAGAGAAGTTCAAAACTAGAATGGTAATGAACTTGATAGACCAAATTTCATGGAATGTTAATTTTGTTTTGTGTAGTGGCTGAAGTCACTTTTTTTGCCTTGCACCATCATCACTTTTACTTCTTAGCCTTCCCTTCCATCTATCCAATCACAGAACTTCCCCTTCATTTTCTGCTTCCTTCCCAACTTTCTTTATAGCTTAAAACCTGTAGGAATAAATATTCCTATTTGTGAAGCAAGATCATTGATTGGAAACCTGATCCATTACTCACTCTCCACAGATACTGTCTGGGTGGGAGAGTGATATGAGCATTTTCTGTTTCATTTTGTTACACGTTTCAAACTCTGTTGCATTTAGAGATCTGCTTATAGACCACATAAATATGTGTAATAATTTCCAAACCTTTATCAAACCATTATATGTTATCATTTTGCTGCATGCATACCTGCTGTTGTTTTCCCTTGCAATACCATAAGACCACCAGACATAGGGGCAGAATTAGGCCAGTTAGCCCATTGAGTCTGCTCTACCATTCCATCATGGCTGATTTAATTTCCCTCCCAAACCCATTCTCCTGCCTTCTCCCATGACCTTTGACACCCCAAATAAAAAATAACTTATCATCCTCCACTTTAAATATACTCAACAGATTTGTCAGGCATGATTTTCCCTTAAAGGAACCATGCTAGGTTTGGCCTATTTTATCATGTGCCTCCAAGTGCACTGAAACTTCATAGTTAATAATGGGCTCCAACATCTCCCCAGTCATTGAAGTCAAGCTAACTGGCCTATAGTTTCCTTTTTTCTGCCTCACTCACTTTTTAAATAGTGGAGTGACATTTGCAATTGTTCCAGTCCTCTGTAACCATTCCAGAAATTAGTGATTCTTGAAGATCATTACTAATGCCTCCATAATCTCTTCATTTGTCTCTTTCTGAAACCTGAGTGTAGTCCATCTTGTCCAGGTAACTAATCTGTGTTCAGATATTTCAGCTTCCCAAGCACCTTCTCTATAGTAATAGCAACTACACTCATTTCTGTCCCCTGACACTCAAACTTCTGGCATACAGCAAGATTGATGCAAAATACTTAAAACAAAAATACAAAATAAAACAAAAACAAAATACAAAAAAGTTAATCCACCATTTCTTTGTCCTCATTACTACCTTTCCAGTGTCGTTTTCCAGCAGTCCGATATCTACTCTCACCTCTCTTTTTATATATCTGAAAAATGTTTGCTATCCTCTTTGATATTTTTGGTTAGGTTACCTTTATATTTCGTCTTTTTTCTCATTATGTATTTTTCTGGTTAACTTGTATTGATTTTTAAAAGCTCCCCAATCCTCTAACATCTAACTATTTTATTTGCTTTATTAGATGCCCTTGTAGGGTAATATAAAGGTGACAGATGACACATATTGTTTATAATGGAAACTGTTGTACATAACTCACAATCTCCATTGTTGAGTTGTGTTCACTTGCAGACAGTGTCTGATGTAACGTGTCAGTGTAAGAGATGGTGTCTGATGGTACGTGTCAGTGTAAGAGACGGTGTCTGATGTAACGTGTCAGCATAAGAGACGGTGTCTGATGTAACGTGTCAGCATAAGAGACGGTGTCTGATGTAACGTGTCAGCGTAAGAGATGGTATCTGATTGTACGTGTCAAGGTAAGAGATGGAGTCTGATGTAACATGTCAAATTAAGTGACAGTGTCTGATGGCACGAGTCAACGTAAGAGTGGGTGTCTGATTGTAAGTGTCAGTGTAAGAGACGGTGTCTGATGGCACGAGTCAACGTAAGAGTGGGTGTCTGATTGTAAGTGTCAGTGTAAGAGACGGTGTCTGATGGCACGTGTCAACGTAAGAGTGGGTGTCTGATTGTAAGTGTCAGTGTAAGAGACGGAGTCTGATTTAACGTGTCAGTGTAAGAGACAGTGTCTGATGTAACATGTCAACATAAGAGAGGGAGTCTGACGGTACGTATCAGTGTAAGACATGGTGTCTGATGGTACAAGTCAATGTAAGAGACAGCGTCTGATGGTACAAGTCAATGTAAGAGACGGTGTCTGATGTAGCGTGTCAGTGTAAGAGAGGGTGTCTGACGTAAGGTGTTAATGCAAGAGACGGTGTCTGATGTAACATGTCAGTGTAAGAGACGGTGTCTGATGTATCATGTCAAAGTAAGAGACGGTGTCTGATGTAATCTGTTATTATAAAAGATGGTGTCTGACGGTACATGTCAGGTAAGAGACGGTGTCTGACGGTACGTGTCAGTGTAAGAGACGGTGTCTGATGTAACATGTCAATGTAAGAGACGGTGTCTGATGGTACGTGTCAACATAAGAGAGGGTGTCTAACGTAACGTGTCAGCTTAAGAGACAGTGTCTGATGTAACGTGTCAGCATTAGAGAAGGTCTGACGGTATGTGTCAGTGTAAGAGATGGCGTCTGATGGTACAAGTCAATGTAAGAGACGGTGTCTGATATAATGTGTCAGTGTAAGAGACGGTGTCTGATGGTATGTGTGAACATAAAAGGCAGTGTCTGATGGTACGTGTCAATGTAAGAGAAGGTGTCTGATGTAACATGTCAGTGTAAGATATGGAGTCTGATGTAATGTGTCAGTGTAAGTGTAAGAGACGGTGTCTGATGGTATGTGTGAACATAAAAGGCAGTGTCTGATGGTACGTGTCAATGTAAGAGAAGGTGTCTGATGTAACATGTCAGTGTAAGATACGGTGTCTGATGTAATGTGTCAGTGTAAGTGTAAGAGACGGTGTCTGATGTAACATGTCAATGTAAGTGACAGTGTCTGATGGTATGTGTCAACGTAAGGGTGGGTGTCTGACAGTACGTGTTAGTGTAAGAGACGGTGTCTGATGTAGCGTGTCAGCATAAGAGATGGTGTCAGATGCTACATGTCAGTGTAAGAGACGGAGTCTGATGTAACGTGTCAGTGTAAGAGACGGTGTCTGATGGTACATGTCAGTGTAAGGGACAGAGTCTGATGTAACGTGTCAGTGTAAGAGATGGTGTCTGATCATACGTGTCAGTGTAAGAGACGGTGTCTGATGTAACGTGTCAGCGTAAGAGACGGTGTCTGATGTAATGTGTCAGTGTAAGAGATGGTGTCTGATCATACGTGTCAGTGTAAGAGACGGAGTCTGATGTAACATGTCAGTGTAAGAGATGGTGTCTGATGTAACGTGTCAGTGTAAGAGATGGAGTCTGATGTAACGTGTCAGTGTAAGAGATGGTGTCTGATATAACGTGTCAGTGTAAGAGACGGAGATGTAACGTGTCAGTGTAAGAGATGGTGTCTGATATAACGTGTCAGTATAAGAGACGGAGATGTAACGTGTCAGTGTAAGAGACGGAGTCTGATGTAACGTGTCAGTGTAAGAGATGGTGTCTGATGGTATGTGTCAGTATAAGAGATGGTTTCTGATGGTACATGTCAGTGTAAGAGATGGTGTCTGATATAACGTGTCAGTATAAGAGACGGAGATGTAACGTGTCAGTGTAAGAGACAGAGTCTGAAGTAACGTGTCAGCGTAAGAGACGGTGTCTGATGTAACGTGTCAGCGTAAGAGATGGTGTCTGATCATACGTGTCAGTGTAAGAGATGGTGTCTGATCGTACATGTCAGTGTAAGAGACGGAATCTGATGTAACGTGTGAGTGTAAGAGACGGTGTCTGATGGAACGGTCAGTGTAAGAGATCGTGTCTGATGGTATGTGTCTGTGTAAGAGAAGGTGTTTGACGGTACTTGTCAGTGTAAGAGATGGTGTCTGATGGTACGTCTGAATGTAAAAGTCAGTGTCTGATGGTAAGTGTCTATGTCAGAAATGGTGTCTGATGTTATGTGTCAATTTAAGAGAAGGTGTCTGATGTAACGTATCTGTGTGAGAGATGGAGTCTGATGTTACATGTCAATGTAAGTGACGGTGTCGTCTGATGTAACGTGTCAGTGTAAGAGACGGTGTCTGACGCTACTTGTCAGTGTAAGTGACGGTGTCTGATTGTACAAGTCAGTGTAAGAGACAGTGTCTGATGTAACGTTACAGTGTTAGAGACAGTGTCTGACGGTATGTGTCAATGTAAGGTGACTGTTTTTGTTTGTTTGTAATGGAAGTAAAGATCTGTGGCTTTTGTAAAGCACATAAAATGACTCTTGCATGTTTTGTTCATAAAAACCTACACCCTATCTTTTGCTTTTATGCTGATTTTTATTGATGTTACAGCAGTAAAAATATGTCTTTGTGTGGCGGCCTGCACACGTGGGACTCGTACCACCATCGGGAGCCGTGGGCAGACACACGGTAGTGCGTTTGGAACTACCCGCTTGGGGCGGACCTTCCAGGGACAGTCTGACGTCACGTCCGCCTCTACTTACTGGGGCTGAAAGGGGGTGAAATATGAAGTGAAAGAGGAAGAAATCAAATGTCAGAAACTTCATGGGAAATCTTCTGTGCTCTGTGGGTTCTCTTATTTCCTACCATATTGTGTCAGAAGAATGGGAACTCGCCTACAAACTTGCCCCTTTCAGCAGCGTATGGAGCTGCACCAGAGCCCAGTGTGCTACAGGGTTGGAATGGTGAGCTGTCTAAAATATCTGTGCTTATTACTCACAGAATCATCTCCTTAGGTCTAGTCAGCAACCAGATAGAGAGAGGCAGCATTTCAGCATTCCGTTTATGTACGTCATATGGTGACTGTTACCTACAAGTGTCCCTCCAGCAAATAGCATAACACTGTATCTAATTATTTAATGCAGCAAACCCCTTGAAGTCACTTTCAAGATGGCTTGCAAATGCTGGCAGTTTCTGACGATATGCTGAGCCAGCATAAGCTGGCTGCTAATCATGTAGGCGCACTGCACGTGCAAGCCAGTAATCAGCTGGTTCTTTCCTCTCCTTCTCGATTATCAAACATGGCATCACACACTCAAAGCCTACAACTGCAACTTGTGAAAGCACATTCTTAAATCTAGATTTTTTTTGTGGCACCAGAATAAAAAAGGCTGGCAAATTTAAGAGAAAGAAATATCAGAGAAGAGAAAGTATTGATATAATTAATGGGACTAAAAGCTGATTAATACTCTTTAGTTAATGACCAGCACGTGTCAAAAGCATGAATTATGTTCTTTCCAACTTCTCTGGATCCTTGAACAGTCATTGTGAACTGGAAGGCAGCAAATATTAGCACTGACATTCTAAAAGCAGGGGAGAGAATGTGGAAAACATCAGATGAATTAACTTGACCTGATGAAGGGTCTCGCCCTGAAAGATCAACTGTTTACTCTATTCCATAGTTGCTGCCTGACCTGCTGAGTCCCTCCAGCATTGCATGTGTGTGTTGCTTTGATTTCCAGCATCTGCAGATTTTCTGGTGTTTGAGATGAATTAACTTCTTCATCAGTAATCAAAAGATGTTGGGATTTATGAATAAGAATTAGTGATAGAACACTGAGAAAAGTCTGATTATGGTTAAGCAGATTGAACGATTCTATGAATGGAAAATTGTTGTTGATAAATGTAACAAAATCTGACACAAGAGGAGCAAGACTGTTAACCAAACCCGACAATCTGGGAGAGAGAGAGAGAGAGAGATAAAAGCTCAGGAGATCCAAGAGGCAGCAAACATTCAAAACACTTTAAATTTGGAGTTATAAATGGCACCTCTGTTGTCAATTATTTGTGACATTTCTACAGATCACTGGTGTGTCAATCTTTGGCTGCAACATACTGACTGCAGTGTACATATAGTGCATTAGAGAAATATCCATCATATAAATCAAGCTTCAGTTGATCATTGGTCCACGTGTTTACATGATAAATTAGTATAGAGCTGGTGTTAGGTCTCCTCTCTGGATGAATCCATGTTATCAAATTTCACATTCTTACTGGTTTGCATCAGAAATGCACGCCCATTTGCGTGTATTGTTAGTTTTGTCTGTCATTTTACACTGATAAAAAGGGCTGTGCGATTCATTCTCAGTAGTTTTTGGAATAAAGGCTACTGAACTGACAGCTTGTTGTCTCCTATGTCTAGAACTGTTTATGTAAGTTAATACCTCTCACCATGACCACTCAGCTGCCTGTGTGTTGCAGATCACTTTGATGATGCCTGAGGTGATCTTGCTCAGTATCTACTCGTCCTCCTGGGATTTCATTGCCATCATACTTAACTTCTGATTAAGGAGCAGCCTTAAGTGAGGTCACACAGCACAGAGCCACAGCTACACAGTGGATTTAACAAACATTCACCTGCAGGGACCCAATAATCCTAACCACTTCGTTATGGAGTTTTACATTTCACTAATATTAAATAGGCATAGAAAAACTGGATTTTATTTTCAGGGAAGGAATTGTGCTATCATTACCTCATCAGGTCTATATTTCACTCCATTATTTTTATTCATTTATACTAGTCATAGTGTATAACTGTCTCTTGAATTTGGTCTTTGGACTGAATTAGTCCAGGGATGACATCGTCTGGGTATCCTGCCACAATCTTCAGTAAATTAGAATAAATAGTTAGTGTGTTGTTTGCTCTAATCCCCACTAGTCACTGGCAGCCAACCAGAAAAGGCCCCCTTTTTCCCCACTCACTGCCTCCTGCCTGTCAGCCATTCCTCCATCCATGCCAGTATCATTGCTGTAACTCCATAGGATTTTATCTTGTTCAGCAGCCTCATGTGAGGCACTTTATCAATTGCCTTCTGAAAATCTAATTCAATAACATCCACTATCTCTCATTTGCCCATCCTGCTTGTTATTTCCTTTAAGAATTCCAGCATATTTGTCAGGCAAGTTTAACAGAAACCATGCTGACTTTGTCTTATTTTATCATTAGTCTCCAAGTACACCAAAACCCCGTCCTTAATAATGGACTCCAACACTTCCCCAGCCATTGAGGTTAGGCTAACTAATCTATAATTTCCTCTTTTTTGTCTTCCTCCCTTCCTGTAGAGTGGAGAGACATTTGCAGTTGTCCAGTCCTCTGGGACCATGCCAGAATCAAGAGATTCTTGAAAGATTTTGACCAATGCATCCATTATCTTTTCAGCAACATCTTTCAGCACTCTGGGACATAGTCCATCTGGCCCAGATGACTTATCCACCTTAAGACCTTTGAGTCTACCTAGCACTTTTTCCTTTGTAACAGCAACGACACTCGCTCCTGGTCCCTGACACTCACGGACCTCTGTGAAGACAGATGCAAAGTACCCATTAAGTTCATCTGCCATTTTTTGCCCCCATTACTACCTCACCGGCATCATTTTCCATTATCAACTTTTACCTCTCCTTTACTCTTTATATAACTGAAAAAATCTTTTAGTATCCTTTAAATTATCGGCTAGTTTGCCCTCATATTTCATCTTTTCTCTTCTTATAGTTTTTGTAATTGCCTTTAGTTGGATTTTAAAAGCTTCTCACTCATCCAAATGCCCTCTCACTTTTGTTACCTTATATGCCCTTTCCTTGACTTTTATGCAGTCCTTAACTTTCCTTGTCAGCCACTGTTGCCTACCCTTGCTATTTGAGAACTTCTTCCTCTATGGGACATATCTATCCTGTGCATTGTGAACTATCCCCAGAAACTTTAGCCATCATTGCTCTGCCGTCATCCCTGCCAGTATCCTCCTTCAACCCACCTGGGCAAACTCCTCTCTCATGCCTCTGTAATTCCATTGAGATACTGATACATGTGATTTACGCTTCTCCATTTCAAACTGTAGTGTGAATGCAGTCAAATCATGATCACTGCCTCCTGAGGGTTCCTTTACATTAAGCTGACTAATAAGATCTGAGTTATTACATAACACCCAGTCTGTAACAGCCTTTCCCCAAGTCAGCCTGAGCACAAACTGCTCTAAAAAGCCACCTTGCAGGCATTCAACAAATTCTCTCTCTCGTGATCCAACACCGACCTAATTTTCCCAATCCCCTTGCATATTGAAGTCCCCCATTACCATTGTGTCATTACCCTTATTATTTGCCCTTTCCAGCGCCATTTGCAATTTCAACCCCACATCTTGGCTACTATTTGGAGGTCTATATATGATTCTCATAATGTTTATTTTTTACCCCTGCTATTTCCTAACTCCACCCACAAAATTCAACATTCTCTGCCCCTATGTCACCTCTTGTAATTCCCTCCCTTACCAACAGAGCCACACCACCGCCTATGCCTTCCTGCCTGTCCTTTCAACACAAGGTGTATTGTATACTTCGGTGTTAAGCTCCCAACTATGACCTTCTTTCAGCCACGACTCAGTGATGGCCACAACGTCATTTTGACCAATCTCTAACTGCACCATGAGTTTGTCCACCTTATTCCAAATGTTACGTGCATTTAAAAACAACATTTTCAGTCCTGCATTCTTTGCCCTTTTGAATTTTACCTCTGTGGTACGACTGAACTCTTTGCTCTATCTATATTTGCTCACAATCATTGGATTATCCTCCCTTGCATTCATATTACATCATCTACTTGTAAACCTGCTGGCTTGGCCTCAGATGTATCATACTGATTGCTATATTTATTTAAATCACTCCCAACAGCTCTAGCAAACCTGCCTGCAAGGATATTGGACTCCTTTGGATTCAAGTGCAACCCATCCCTTTTGTACAGGTCACACCTGCCCCATGTTTAATTCCTAACAAGGAAATTTATAGAGTAACATTTTGGGATCTGTTCCAATTGAGGATTTTCAAAACCAGTTGAAAGAGTAGCTAGCTCTTCAGGACAGATCTTGCTAATGTCGTTCCTTTATCATCAAGATTTCAATATTTTAGTAGCTTTCTTTTGAGGACAGTTTGGAACTGAGTAAGGGACACATCAATGAGGTAAAATTTGGGGTAAGGCAAAGGGTGAATTTAACTTCTGGACCTGAGGAGCAGATACGTCAAGAAATTGCAGGTAGTTCAAATTCCAAAGTAAATTTATTATCATACTTTTAGTGGTACCATATTCTCTGTGGAGATTCATTTTCTTGCAGGCATTTACAGAAAAAAGGAATACAACGTAATTTTCCAAAAAACTATATGTAAATAGACAGAGGCTAACAAACAACCAATGTGCCACAGAATACAATCTGTCTACTAATACTGAGAACATGAACCGTAAAGAGTCCTTGAAAGTGAGACTGTTGATCGGAGAATTAGTGCAGGGTAGTGGTGAATGAAGTTATCCACATCAGTTCAGAAGCCTGATGTTTCTAGGGTAGTAGCTATTCATGAACCTGGAGCAGTAGGACCTAAGGTTGCTTTCCCTCCTACCCAATGGTATTAGCAAAAAGAGGGCATTGCAGAATGTTGATGGATGCTGCTCTCCATGTAAATGTGCTCAGTGGTGGGGAGCATTTTGTCTGTGATGGACTGAACTGCATTTACCAATTCTATTGACTGATCCATTCCCAGGCATTGGTTTCTCCACACCAGGCATGATGTACCCTACACACTGCTTTTGTATATGATGGCATGCTGAATCTGTGCAAATTTCCAGTAAAGTCAGAATCAGGTTTATTGTCACTGATATAAATTGTAAGATCTGTTGTTTTGTGGCAGCAGTTCAGTGCTAAACATAAAAATTACTGTAAAAATAATTAATACATAAAATAAACAAATAAAACCACACCACCACCTATGCCTTCCTGTTTGTCCTTTTGATTTAAAGTGTATCCTTTGATGTTAAACTCCTAACTACTACCTTCTTCCAGCCACGACTCAGTTAATGCCAAGAATTTAAAGCAATTTACTCTTTACACCTCTCTTCCCCTAATGAGGACTGGCTCATGAACCTTTAGCTTCTTCCCCTTGTAGTTGATCATCAGCTCCTTGGTTTTGCTGATATTGAATGAGAGGTTGTTGCTGAGGCACAATTCAGCCAGATTTTCAGTCTCCATCCTATGTGTCAATGAGACGACCAACGTCAGTGGTGCTTTTGTGAGAATAGTAGGGCAGAGTTAGTGGGAGATTTCAGTTTTTCTGGTATCAGCTGGGCCATCCTGATTACAAAATCTTGGGAAACTCTACTTAAGAGCTAAGGAACAAATGGTTTTTAAATATCATGAGCCTGGGGTCAGTATGGTCCTGTTAGGCTGATAGATAGACATACAGTACCTAGTTCAGGAATCCTGATGAGAAAGTTCAAGGCTCTGGTCAGGAAAAAATAGAAAGCAAATAATGCTTTTAAACAGTTGTGTACAAAAGAATCCCTTGATTAATATAAAAAGATTAAGGACAGGCTTAGGTTGGAAATCAGGAAGGGCAAAAAAGGGTATGAAATGGATATGGCAAAATCATTCCAAGAGGTTCTTCTGTGATATTAGCAGTAAGCAAACTTTGACAAGGTCCTTCCTGCATGACAGACTGATCTGGGAAGTTACGTTGCATGGGATTCAGGGGGAGCTAGCGAGATGGATTCAGAATTGGCTAAATGACAGGAAGCAGAGGGCGACGATTGAAAGATAATTCTCCTCCTTCGGGCCTACGTCCAGTGGACCTCTGTTGTTCATTAATATTGTAAGTGATATGGACATGAATGTACCTGGTGCCCTTAGCAACTTTGCAGTTGATACTGAATGTGGGGGTCTTGTTGATGTGCACCAGGTCATCATGAATTGCTAGAAGTGTTGTTAGCAGATGGGCTGAGGAATGGCAAATGGGTTTCAATTTAGAGAAGAGTGATCTAATGCATCTTGGACATTCAAACCAGGCAAGGACTTATGCAGTGAATGGCAGGGAGACTGATGTGTGCTGTGAAACAGGCAGACCTGGAAGTACAAGTACATAGTTCACCAGAAGCAAATAGACAGGGCATCCAGTTTAGGAGTAGGGACATCATATTGCAATTAAAGGTTGAAGAGTAAAGATAAAGATTAAAGGTTAAAGTTTAGGTTATTTGTCACATGTATATTGAAATATCAAAACAGACAGTGAAATGTGCTGTTTGTGTCAATGTCCAACAAAGTCCAAAGATGTGCTGGGGGCAGCCTGCAAATGTTGCAATGTTTTCAGTGCCGACGTGGCACGTTCACAACAAGTTAACCCTAACTCTTACACCTTTGAAACATGGGAGGAAACCTGAGCATCGAGAGGAAGCCCATAAGATCATGGGGAGAACATGTAAACTCTCAGCAGACTGGACTCGAGATCCTGAACTATCAAGAGAGATTGGCCACACTGGGTCGTTGTTTGCTTGAGCGAAGGAGAATGAGAGGTGTCTTCGGAGATATATTTTTTAAATCATATGGGATATGGATAAATTGGACAGTCATAGTCTTTTCTTCAAGTCAGGAAAGCAGACCAGAGAGGTAACTTCATTACACAATGGATAGTGAGTACCTGGAATGAGCTGCATAGCAAGTGGTCAGGGCCAGTAAAATTGCAACACTGAGCAGGAATTTGGAGAGGCCCATTAAGGGGAAAGGCTTGTAAGGTTATGGCCTAACTCAGACTTCTGGAACGAGCGGGCAGGTTGCTGTGGTCAGCATGGACGAGTCATGTTGGGGGGTCTCTTTCTGTGCTGTGTTATTCTCTGACCCCAGAACTGTGATTCCATGACTTGCAGCAGGAAGTAGACACCATCAATCCAAGGAAAAGGCACTTGAAATTTGAATTCCACTAGCATCTAGGGAACTTAAACACTGGTAAATAATATCGATTATGTATGTTCAATATAAAGCTACAAGGTTGTCATTAAAACCAATTTGTTTAGATAATGCCCTTCAGGAAATGAAATCTGCTATTGTTACTTGTTCAGGTTCTTGTGGTACTCTAATATGATTTGCCCTTAACTGATTCCTCAGTTCGTGACAATTAGATTAGACCATAAATAACTGCAACTGCAGTGATGTTTATGTCCTGTATATAAATTCATTTAACTAAACTATAGCTATCATTTTTCATTTCCTGTAGAAATGAACTAGTGTTCTGTTTATTTTTGATAACTGCAGTGAAAAAACAAGGTAATGCAATTAGACGTTGATAGTGAATAACGTCTTGGTTTTTCAGTAAATATCTGAACTGAACCAGTAAAAGGAAAGAAAGTATATAATCAGCTGCATTATCTGGCACAATTCAGGTATGCACAAATCGTAAATCTTATGTGGGAAGCAGAGTTAACTCGAAGCTCAAAATAAATTTATTAACAAGAATACATATGTACAACCCTGAGATTCATTTTCTTGCAGGCATGAACAGTTAATCCAAGAAACACAACAGAATCAAGTGAAAGACTGCATCCAACAGGATGGACAAACATCCAATGTGCAAAGTCAGCAAACTGTACAATTATAAAAGAGAAGGAAAAAAAACCAATAAATATTGAGAACATGAGATGAGGAGTCCTTGAAAGTGAGCCAATTGCTTGTGGAAACAGTCAGTGAAAAAGTGAGTGGAGTTGAGTGAAGTTATCCCCTCAGGTTCAAAGGCTGAGTGGTTGAGGCGTAATAACTGTTCCTGAACCATTGGCGTATATCCTATGGCTCTTTGCACCTTCCTCCTGACAGCAGCAGAGAGAGGAGAACATGGGTTGTGGGGGTCCTTGATGATGGATAATGCTTTCCAGCAACAATGCTCCATGTTGAATTGCTCAATGGTGGGGAGGGCTTTACCCCTGATGAACTGGGTAGGATCCATTTCCATCTCCTGATACCAACAACACTGGCCTCACTCATGTAATACTCACTCCTCACACACCTAAATGCAATCTGGCTGATTGGCCTACCCCTACTCCTGTTTCTGATGCTTGGGACGTGGATCTTTCATCCAGCTGCTCCACACAAGTACACAGTTACCAATATTCTGACCTTCATGACACACTTTACAGGTTCCCTGAAGACAGTGACATGTTTCTCCCTTTCTTTCAGGAACGCCACCATTAACAGTGAGCTGATGGAAGATCCGCATACTCCTGACAACTCAATCTCTCCACCCCACCCACCGAGGGACATGGTGGCAGCCAGTACTGGATTGAGTGACCAAGAGTGAACAGCTGCAGTACTGGAACATTGAAGACATCTGTATTCTTTTCTCAACCTGGGAACTGGGGAATTTAAGTATAACTAAATGCTCTCGATAATGTGGCAGTAGCTGTGCAAGTGGACAATGGTGAAGTTAGCACTCTGTTACCTTCCAGCCATCAAATGACAATTGGTATTCTATGTATTGTAGAAAAATAATTGGAAAATAGAGTAAAGTTGTTCAGTAGATTGTCAGGCCTGCTTGAAAGCTATGTAAAATATCGGAGTCTGTGGAAGTCTGGCTGCAAACCCACACATGGAAATACTGTCTGTGCAGCTTGGAGCTCCAGTCTAGAAATCATAGTTACCTTCATGTTGGTATTTGCAGCCCCTCACATCATGCAACATCTGCTTGGTAGCACTGAATTTCCATTGAGTTACTAACACTTGGCAAGATCTGCACTTCTACTACAGCATCAACTGAAGCCATCCAACCTGTAATAATGACTTACTTCTTGTAAATTGAAGAGAGTCTTTGGGGAGTCAGGGGTTAAGCCACTTCCTGTAGGATGCCCAGTCCCTCACTCAAGTTAGCCACAGCAATAGTGTAGCTGGTTCAGACTCTGTTTAATAGTAACTCCCAAAATGTTGATAGTGAGGATTTCAATGATCCTCAATATTCAATGATTTCAATATTGTTGCATGTCAAGGGAAAATCTTAAACTTTCTCTTGTCAGGGGTGACTATTGTTTGGCACTTGCATCGTCTGTCCATTACCTGGTGTTAGGCTGTCCAAGTCTCACTGATGTCCTGGTCTTGCTGCATGCAGATACACACTGATGACTTTGATTCCATTCAATCTTCTCCTCACTGAAGACACAACACCATCAGCCTGCCCTGTTGAGGTAGAAATAATTCCCTTACATTCCCGCTTCCCTCCACCCCCTCAGCCATCTCAGGTTCATTTGTTGTTGATGAGGACCAAACTCACATAACTTCTAATCTGTAAAAGGTGCAAACTACTATAAATTTTGAGGCACCCACCATGCGCTGTATAGCAAAATTCCCCCTGATTGGTCCAGGCAAGAAAATTGTTCTTTAAGGTCCCCAATTGTCTGCTCAGCTATAATTTGATTTTCATTGTGAGTGCATTAATCTCCTGTGGAGGAGCTGTAGATTGATTCAGGTGAGCTTCGGTCTGAACTCCTTGCTGACAATCAATACAGACACACCTCAAAAATGAGTGCCTAGTCCAGTGTGGCTAAGCAGAGCTCAGTCACCATCTATATTCACCAATGACACAACTGTTGTGAGTGGAATCTCAGGTTGTGTTGTGGGGGAATACGAGAGGGAAACAAATAGGCTGACAGAGAGATATCACAACAGTCTTAAACACAATGTCAGCAAGACCAAGAAATTGATTGTGGACTTTAGGAATGGGTAATTGGGAGAACAGTCCTCATTGAGGGGTCAGCAGACGAAGGGGTGAGCAGCTTCAAGTTCCTGGGCATCATCAGCTACTGTATCCTGGACCCATCCCATTGATGCAATGACCAAGAATGCATGCTAGTGGCTCTGCTTCTGTTAGGAACTTAAGGAGATGCTGTATGTAACCAAAGGTTCTTACAAATTTCTATAGCTGTATAGTAGAGAGCATTCTAACAGGTTGCACCACAGCTTGACATGGAGGCTCCAATGCCTAGGATCACAATCGACTACCAAGGGATGGGGTCTCAGCCAGCCCCATCACAGGCGCAGCCCTCACCATCATCGTGGATATTTTTAAGAGAAGATGATGGTAAACCAGGTTCTGATTCTGGATCTGATGAAGCAAGGATTGATGCACATCAACGCTTTTGATGCTGTGAGTGTTCACAAATCTAAGGTTAAGTAAACAGTGTATTGTGAAACTATATACAATGTATTTTATAAGTGAAGGAACAGAATCATGAAAAGAATTGCTCTCGGTTGTCTTAAACGTGTAGCAGATACACTCATGCCCCTCAGGGTACATGAACTGTACACTCACGCCTATTCAAAGGTGAGCCAGGCTATTCAGACTACTCTGTATATGACTCAAATACTCAAGTTTTCTTGAATTTTACTGTACCCTGAAGTGGCCCACTCGGTTCTGAAAAAGTTATACAGGACAGATTCATTAATAACTGTAGTGGTTCAAGGAGAAATCTTGCTGTTACCTTCTACAGGCAACTGGGAATGGTTAATGAATGCACTGCCACATTCTGAGATCAAAATAAGAAAGAAATCAAGTGCATTCGTGACTACTAACAGTCCTTGGACAATCTTAGAAACACTATTTACTGGGCAAGATACCACTTTCAATTCCATTTTGAATTTTTTTAAATGAATACTGGATTCTCTGAATTCCAACCCAGCAATTGGTGCTAGCATTCTTTTTCAACATTCATTTTAATTCTTTCCTTGATAGGTGGGTGAAAAATCTGCGGGGCTGTGTTCAGATTTAGGCTAGCTCCACAAATCCACCTTTATTTGATTGTTGCTTAGATTTTGCAGGTGCATGCTTGCTGCAGGTTTTCTATGCGATGTCTGCACACTTACTTCTGGCAAAATTTACACCATCCACCTCTTTGGAATGGGCACGAGGTCAAGTAAATCTTGGCACATTGTGACCTCAATCTTCTTCATGCCACATTCATCTGATTCCATTGCTAACAAATGGCTGTACAAGAGCAGTGCAGTCACATGATCAGCTTAGGCAGAGAATCCAATGGTTAGCAAAGGGAAGGTTCTCTGCCAAGAGTACTATTCATTTAGATGTTTAATGGTGAGTAATTTATGAATGAAACTATGGAGTAATCTTATTCTGGACCTGGACTGCAGTTCTAATGATTCTTAGTCATTTCTGGATATTGTAAGGGGTCTCTATGAACCTTTCAGTTTGGAGCACATTGTTGTTTTAAGAAGGCCATGGATGTTCACTACTTCTCAAGAACATTTTTTTGCACCAGTCCACTGTGCCCCTACCTTTGAGCTACAATGGCAGACCAAAGACAACTGCTATAAGACAGAGCCTTACTCCAGTCTACTATGTCCTAATTTCAATGCAGAACCCATGAAGAAGAACAGAGATGTCTGCAATCAGAGCCATGTTGCCACATGCAGGTTCTATAAGCAGACCACTGATACAGTCATGCAACATGGAACAAACTGTTAGGAGGATGAACTACACCGCATTATAGGTCTCCAAGGTATAAGCTTAGCTGCCTTATACTCCGCAACCCCACAAAGATGAGGGTTAAACCCTTATGAGTGGAAAAAGAGAAGCAGGAGGGGGAATGGGGAGAAAACACTACTCTATCAGGCTGACTAATCAGTGTGTGCTTTCAGTGATCAAAATCCCAATTCGTCATAATATCATAATTCCCATTTCATCTTCCCTCTTTTTGAAGATCATCATATGGTCAAAAGATATCACTACAGAATAAGTCCAAAGCTATATCTCAAAGCATGACACAAAACATAGAAATATCAATTTGACTGTCTATGTTTGCTGTGCCCATCTTCCTGGCCCTAGACAACACTTTCACTATGGCTGTAACAGAGCTGGCAGAAAGCTGTTGGCATGATGGATCATACAATTACATTGATTGAGTATGTGAATTGTTGAACCTTTTAAGGAATGCTTTATGAGTCCAGTTAATAAAGCAGAAGGTGTTACATAAGATGTTAAAGCACGAGGTGGGTTCAGTAACATTGAGCATGAGTGCGTCGTGACTAAATGTTTTGCAGAACTATATTAGGGTGCTTGGGTTGGCAGACCCACTGTTAATCTTGACAGGTGCCTCCTCCAACTGTTTCATCATGTGTCTGGAATGCCTCTCATATTCCAAAGTTTCCACTGTTATGTCTGAAAATATTGGTGATTAATCTTGGCCATGTTCAGCCATTGTCTCCAACTAGCTGAAATGACTTCCACAATCAGTTGCCGACTCATGCCTCCCCATAAAATGGTGCATGATGTCAATGGACACTAGCAGATGCCTTGAGCAGCTGTTAGCGCTGATTATATTGACTCCTGTGATGATGAATTAAGGTAATCAGCAGCATTTTTGACTGACTGGCCATTGATATTATTATAATAAGCCAGCCACTCAAACTACAGTGAGTCACGTGAGTGGGTGTCAATTTTCATTCATTATCCTAGCACTCGTTTCCTTTCCAATGGCATTTAGTTTGTCATGAGTTTATTGGCCAGGTTGAGTGAGTGATATGAAATATTGAGCCCTCTTCCGTATTTCCCAATTTTATATTTTTTGCAGAATGTCCAAGTTATTTGCAAATATGTATTCAAGCTTTAACTATTATGTTCTGTTATTTTTATTGTCAGAATTCATGCTATGCTTTGTGAAATTTATTGAAACTTGGAAATGTAATACTTTAGAATTTCAGGCTTACATTAGAACAAGAGAAATCAAATCTAAAGAAAGCTCTCGCAACCCCTTTCAAAAAGATAACAGTTGGTCCCCACTACACCGGCTTATCTCTAGGTTCCTCTGGTGGACAAAATCAGTTCGTATCAGATTCTAAAGCCTCTCCTGGGATGATTTTTTTAAGATAATGAGGTTATTTACATAGAATATAAAGCATAGGACCTAGAACGGTATAGCACAGCAGCACGCATTTCGGCTCATAATGTTGTGCCGAACAAATTAAATTAGCAATCAAATGTCCAACTAAACTAATATCTCCTGCCTACACAATGTTCATTTCTGCACACTTAGGTACTTACCTAAGAGGTTATTGAATGTCTCTATCCACAAATGTGCCTACAGCATATTCCAGACAGCCAACATTCTCTGTGTAAAAAACAAATTTGCCCTGGGCATCTCCTATGTGGCTACCACCTCTCACCTTAAATGCAAGCCCTCCAGTATTAGACGTTTCAACTCTGGGTAAAAGATATTGGCTACCTACCCTATCTATGCCTCTCTTAATCTTATAAACTTTGATTAAGTCTCCCAGCAGTCTTACTCTTCCATTGGAAACAGCCCGGGTTTATCCAACCTCTCCCTATAGCACATGCCCTCTAATCCAGGTGGCACCCTGGTAAACCTCTTCTGCCCCCTCTCCAAAGCCTCAATATCCTTCCTCTAATGGGGTGATGACAACTGAATGCAATAATTCAGCTGTAGCCTAAACAGAGTTTAATAATCTGCAACATAACTTCCTGACACTTGAACTGAATGCCTCAAATAATATAAGCAAGCGTGGCACGTGCACTCTTTGTTACCCAGTCAGCCTGTGCAATGACTTTCAGGAAGCTATGGACTTGCACTCTAACATATCTCGTACGTGAACACGTTTCAGGATTCTGCCACTAACTGCAGACTGCCCCTTTTACATTTGATCTCCCTAAGTACAACTCTTAACTTTTGGTCATATCAAACTCCTTTTGCTATGTTTTGCTCATTTCTGCAAATGATTTTTATCGTGCTGTCTCATTTGCAGTTTTTTAGATGAGCTACAATGTTATCAATCTTTGTATCATCCACAAACTTACTAACTCATTTTTTTTTATCCAAGTACATCACAAACAGCTGAAGTCCTAGGATGGATCCTTGTGTAACACGACTAGTAACGGACTTTCACCAGAATAAATTCCATTGACGTCAACCCTCTATTTTTCATGGGCAAGTCAATTCTGAACCCAAATGGCTACTATGGATCCCATGCATCTTAATATTCCGGATGACCTTACTATGGGGGCCTTTTCCACAATCTTTACTAAAATCCAAGTAGATACTTGTATTTAGTTTTGTTTTATTTTGCCACACATTTATCCATTTTGACTTTGTAGTTTCATATTCTTACAACTCTTTTTGTTAAAAACAATTCTCACAACATTTGCAACACACATAAAATGCTGGAGGAACTCAGCAGGCCAGGCAGCATCTATGGAAAAAAGTACAGTTGACGTTTCAGGTTGAAACCCTTCGGCAGGACTGGAGAATTTTTATTTTCTTTGTTTTCTTAGATTTACGCCTTTTACTTACCAATATTAACTAATGGGAATAATAACATCTTATAAACTCCCTTTCCGATGTAGGCTACTTAAAAACTGACCTCAATACACTAGGTTTTCCTTTGCAACAATCATGATAGATCTTCAGGGAGGTGGAAATTCCAGGATTATGATAATTAATTGTGTTGGACAGCCATAAAGTTTACATTTATTGGATTACACTCATGAGGAGCGTATTGCCACTGTGTTGGGTGTCTGCTAAATATTAGAGAATGAATAATCTTTTTAGATATGAACCTGCCACTTGCAAAACTGATATTCCATTAACTGCACAAAGCAAAGAAACCAATTTACAATATTGACCCTTTTATGTCCTTATCATATTTGTAGAAAAATATACAAAGATTTTTTTTCGTATATCAGGCACTGCTCAAGGTTAAATGATTGAAACTATAACAGGAGTTATTGGCCCCAGACTCAGACAGCACTTCCTAAAACCATGATGTCTACCATGAAGAAGGACAAGGGCAGCAGGTTCATGAAAACATCACCGAGGATGTACTCCGAGTCACACATATATATAGTTTTTCTACTTTTGTTACTGAATTTAAATCTTAGACCTTCATTATCTTTATCAAGCCAACTATGGTTCAAAAGGCAGCCCGATGATAGCTTGTCAAAGGCAGTCAGGAATGTGCTACAAAGATTAGCATTACCACCAATACCGACATCCAGTAAATGGGCAAAAACGTAATTGCACATAATTACCCATACCTGGATTTCAATTGGATACTCCAGGTAGGTAGAGAAACCTTGATATTACCATTTACCATGGAAATTATGACCTGAACAAATAATCTGTGTAGATTTGGAATGAGCAACTTGTATTAGTTCCCTGTCCTATTGGTTTTCAAATTCTACTACCTGCTTAATGCTAACCAGTGGAATCTCAAAGCGGGGAAGATTTACCATTGACACTATCCTTGCAAAATGCAACAGATTTACCAGCAAGATAAGCAAACTGAAATTAGGACAGCCCTGGTCAATACCTCATCACTGAGGCTCTGTTTATACTCTGACACATGTCTAGGACCAGACTTTCTAAGCAGGAACTGTCTTGTCAAACAGTCTTGTCATGAGAAGGGTCTAGAGGGTATGCTTCAAGGAGTGTCTTGAAGTCTCCTTTGAAAAAAAAAGCATCCCCATGAATTCATGTGTATTTCTTGCCTTTTATGGTTGTTAGGGTCTGGTCCGGAGCCCACCTTCCGGGTCTTGCTCCGTCCACAAACTCCAGACTCCGGGCCTTGCAGCCAGCCCTCCTGTCACCCGGAGCCATTGGATCATCTTGGCTTAAGGAGGTACACCTGGTGCCTATTAGGGGGCAGGTGTTTATAAGGGGCTCAGAGACTGAGCCTAGTTGGTGGTGCTGCCGTTCCCGTCCCCCCTGCCCCTCGGTTCTGACCTGTTCTGTGTTGGTTCTGTCCAGGTTTGTCTTGTTTTCCTGCTTTTCTTGTGTGTGCTGGTCCTGCTGTTCCACTGTATTTGCCTTTCCTGTGCTGTTGTGCTGTCTGCTTGCTTCTCCCTATTTACTAGTGTATCCTGGTTGGCCTTCTGCTCACCCTGGACCCTGCTCCCTTCTGTTCCCTTGCCTCTGTTGGGTAAACCAGGCTGTTGCTGTTACCCCTTGGGTGGTTCTGTCCCTTCCTGCCCCTTTATTGGGGAAGCCAGGCTGTCTGCTGTTGCCTGGTGGGGGGACAATCCCCTTCCTACCCCTAACCTCAGATAGGTTGTGCCCTGCACCTGCTCAGGTTTCTGAGCCTTGCCCAGGCCTCTCTGTCTCTGCCTGGGAGGTGGTCCTGCCCAGGATGTGGCCTTCCTGAGGACTCCTACCCTTTCCTCCCCTCGTTTCTGCTGGGTTGTGCCCTATGCCTGCCCAGGCCTCTGTGTCTTGCCCGGGCCTCTGTGTTCCTGCCTGGGAGGTGGCCCTGCCCAGGAGTTATGTGCCTGCCCCAGGGGGCTCTTCTGCCTGCCTGAACTCTGGGATCCTTCTCTGCCTGCATCCTGCATTTGGGTCCATTCCATGTCTGCTCCTGACAATGGTTCAGATTATAGAATGAAGAGTTGATATATATGAGTGACCAGTAGTTCTTTTGCCAGAATCATGTTGAAGATGGACAAAAACAGTGGACTGTTCCCAATATCTCCTATATCACCATTCCTTCACCCCATCAAGACTTTCCTGTCTCAACCAAGTCTACTGAAGCCATGCTAGCCTCATCAGAAACTTCAGAACCTACAGAACTTGAGAGTAATAAAGTCATCCCCAGTTCTGAGGAGAAGAAACATATTATAATAAAATTAAATTCAGTTTTGAAGGCTGGCTTATTAGTAACTGAGACAGTCCAAGCTTATTTCATGGTGAAAGCCTGCACCCAGAAAGAAGAAGAAAAAAAGAAGTAATCTTGACATAGAGTAGTATGGAACTTGTGATATTAGATCAGCTGCCCAGAGTCCAGGTTTTATTTTCTGGATTTGAATGAGGTAAAGATGGTGTTGAATAACACACAATCTTATTAATTTTATGCTATTCCAAGTAGTATTTATTTGTTTGTTTATTGGCACAGCACAGAATAGCCCCTTCTGGCCGTTTGAGCTGTGCCACCCAGCAATCCCCTAATTTGATCCTAGCCTAACCAATCAACCTACAATAAAGTACAGTACACCTTTGGACTGTGGGAGGAAACTGGAGCACCTGGAGGAAACCCATGCAGTCACAGAGAGAATGCACAAACTTCTCACAGGCAGTGGTGGGAATTGAACCCCTGTGTAAAGCGTTGTGCTAATCGCAATACCAGAGCATGAATTTTAGTACTGCTCATCTGCAAAAATTACTTGACATTTTGTTTTCTCTTGCTTTTATAAGCTCTTTGCTTTTAATCTGCATTTAAAAGTAACGAGAAAACATTTGCAACGGGCTGGCTTTGCTATAAATACACTCAGATTTGTTAATTCTATCAAATGGAAAAGTGAGGCTTTAGTTTCTCAAAAAATCAAAGCAGCTTTTGTTTTATTTTAATAAGTATCCTTCATAAATATGACTGTAAATTATATTACAGGTTACTAGATAGTCATCACAACTAATTGAGGTACATGTCAGATGGTGGTGATTACAAAACTCATCAAACAACAAAGAAATATCACAGAATTATTGCAGTGGCAAAGTAAACTCACAGCATTTTGAGGCCTTAGATTTTTTTATTTTGATTTAATTAACATCAATACAGATATGCATATATTCAGTTGAGTTCTGATTTAATGTTCTATTTTAAATTACTACTCTTAGATTTTCATCTGTTGATTGTATTTTGTGTGAACATTGTTATCAAACATGTGGACTGTGCTGTCAGCAAAGTAGAGTTACACAAAGCAAGATAGATGGAATGATCTAAGATTCTATTTTCCCTTTCTGAAGAATGTCAGAAGTCTCACAGTCAGAACTGAATTATACCAAATAATTCATCCCTCGTATACTAGTCAAAAGTTATCTTTCAACCTCAAGCTAAAGTTAGAGGGTGATCTGGGCAAATGATACATTTGCGGAAATTTCCCACGTCCAATTTGGGTGTCTAGTTCGCTGCAACACAGGTAATACTTCAGCTGTAGGCATTATGGGATGCCAGAGGTCTTGAAAGGGTTTTTTAATGAAATGTTTTTTTTTCTTTCTCAGGTTTAGCTTGTTCCTTTATATTTATTGTGGGATGGCTCAAAGTGGGCACAAGGTCCTTTCCAAACTTCACAGGAGCCAATGAAAAGAAGCTAGGCTTAAGGAGGGCAGCCATTGTGAGAATGGGGGGCTGAAGTCTTAACTCAAGAGGCTTCAGTGACAAGAGTGGAAGCTAAGGTCAGCTTCTGACAACTTTATTTCTCTTTCTTTCTTATTCCACAGTTAGAGCAGTGGAAATGTTAGTCAGGGTAGAGAGTGCCCCTCTTACGGAATGTGGGATAGCAGGGAAATCTCTAGTATTCCTGACAACTGAGAGCTGGAGCTTGATTAATCTCTGGATCCATAGGCTAGTTGAAGGGTTGATTGACAGGCGATACAGGGAGGTAGGTACACCTAAGGCACAAGATGCAGGTGACTATCAGGAGAGAGAAAGGGAATTAGGCTTCCACTGCACAATATCCCTGTAGCTGCTGTTGAAGTTGTATACAATAGTGGTGAGGCCAAATTTGGAGTATTGTGCACAGTTCTGGTCACCAACCTACAAGAAATATCAGGAAGATTGAAAGAGTATAGAGGAAAATTTACAAGGACAAATGCCAAGTCTTGAGTACCCAAGTTATAGGGACAGGTTAAAAATTTTGGTTGGAGTGATAGAGAATTTCAGGAGATTTTAGAGATGTACAATTATGAGGGTTATAGATAGCATAAATGCAAGCAGTTCTAGTCTTACCCAGATGAGGTTTAGCTCGTAGGTAAAGGGTGAAAGGTGAGATACTTAAGGAGAACCTGAGAGGGAGCTTCTTCACTTGGAGAGTGGTATGAGTGTGGAAAGAGCTGCCAGTTGAAGTGGTGGATGCAGTTTTATTTACAGCAGTTTTTAGTTCTTACCATGCCTTTCAAATCATTCAATTATCTGGAACCAGATGTCATAAATGCTCTGAAGGCAGAATTATTTAGAAAGTTGATCTTTGTTGTTCATGAAGAGCACAGAAAGACTGGGATGAATTGTTCTTGGCTGCCAATAAATTCCCTACATCCTAATAAAATACAAATACAAGGAACTCTGAAAGGAAAACCAACTGTGTACGAAAGGGCCAAGAGAAGGAGAAAACACATTGTTAGAGATGTCACCAGTCCAAACATTCTCGGGAATGGGATGTCTTAGAATATTAGGGCAATCTCTGGTAAATCTCTGGATGTTAGTAAAAAAGGCAAAGAAATAAAGTAAAATAGCTAAGGAATAATTTCCACATTTTCGTAAAAGGGTTCTGTACTAACATCAACCCAAATCCATGTTTTTCAATCCATATAGATTTTGAAATTAGTATTCGAAAGCTTCTTGATATTTTAAAATCCTATGAGTTACACGATATGATTCCTATGTTTTGGAAGAGACCATGGAGAACTGTTCTGGTTTATCACCATTAAGCAACTTGAGCAGACTGCTACTGAGTAAACACAATAGCTATATTACAAAAGAGTAGCAAATCCAACACAGACAACTGCATCCCCTCAATCTAACAACAAAATCACACAGTTATAATGATAGAAACTTCTTTTAGAGGTACTCTGGAGAGCAATAACTTCACTAAAATCACCATGGGGACCAAGTTAAATAGCCCTTGAAAACAGGATGTTGGATTGCACGTGCAATAACCTAAGGCTGTCTAGGTCATTTATGTTGTAATCCCACTAACATAGTATTAGCAATCAACCAACTATATAAGATGCAATCCACTTTCACTGCCCCCATCTGCCAGTACGAACTAATCATTGATTTACATCTCTTAAAATGAAGGTCATGGCTGAAGATATTCGAAAGACATTGGCAGATGTAGCTGACGACGACTGAAGGACTGAATGAGCCAAAGCCACAGGGACATAGAAGTACTATTCCATTTCAGCCTTACTGAAACCAGAAGCTGTAGATGAACAATGAGACTCACAGTCTACTGTGGGCTAATCTGTGACATTCAGAATGCTGAACCAGAGCTCAACTAGGTACAACCTATGAAAGGCTATCTTAAGAGTAAAGAAGTAATTCTGAATGAAGATAGGGACAGAATCGAATGCACATCAGCTTTGGCAAGGTTTGCAGGCTGTTACTTCCTACAAAGCAAAACCTAGAGTCTCAAATGCCTGTGATGCTTCACTCCCCGATGTCTTTTGTGAATGAGAATGCCTTCTGTGCACGCTGAATTGGCCAATGTAAATTGGAAGAAGATGCTTATTGGGATGACAGCAAATCAGAAATAGCATGGGTTTCTGGGGAAAATGAGGAAGGTGCAGGATAGGTGTGCTTCAAAAACAATTAAATACTCAAATGGCAAAATAATACAAACTGGATGACAAGGGTTGCCAAACATAATGTGAAAGCAAAAGACAGGACATAAACAATGCAAAATTAGTGGGAAGATAGAAGATTGAGAAGCTTTTAAAACCTACAAAGTGTAACTAAAAGAATCATTAGAAGGGAAAAGATGAAATATGAAAGCAAGCCAGCAAACAATATCAAAGTGGATACTAAAAGCTTCTCAAGTATGTAAAAAATAAAAGAGAGATTAGAGTGGATATTGGACCACTAGAAAATGAGGCTGAAGAAATAGTAATAGGGACAAGGATATGGCAGATGAACTAAATGAGTATTTTGCATCAGTCTTCACTGTGGAAGACACTAGCAGTGTGCCAGATGTTGAAGGGTGTGAGGAAAGAGAAGTGAGTGCAGTTACTATTATAAGGGAGAAGGTGGTCAGAAAACTGGAGGTCCTAAAGGTGCATAACTCACCCAGACCAGATGAACTGCTCCGTCGAGTTCTGAAGATGTAGTGGTAGAGATTGTGGAAGCATTAGTAATGATCATTCAAAAATCATTTGACTCTGGCATGGTGCCAAAGGACTGAAGAGTTGCAAATGTCACTCCACTCTTTAAGAGAGGAGGAAGGCAACAGACAGAAAGGAAATTATAGGCCAGCGGTTGAGAAGATGTTAGAGCCAATTGTTAATAATGAGATTATGGAGTACTTGATGATGCAGGACAAAGTCAGCATGGTTTCCTTAACAGAAAATCTCACCTGACAAACCTGTTGGAATTCTTTGAGGAGATTACACATAGGATAGATAAAGGGGTTGTAGTGGATGTTGTATATTTGGACTTTTAGAATTAGAATTTGAATTTATTTAAATTTTACACCTGCCTTACGTGATGTAGAAATGTTTGCATTATGACACCATTGTGAATTTAGAAGTCTAGTGGATTGTAGAAAGAAGCTGTCCTTTAGCATGTTGGCCCTGGCTTTAATGCTGCTGTACCATTTGCCAGATGGAAGCAGCTGGAACAGATTATGGTTGGGGTGATTGGTGTCCCTAATGATCTTCTGGCCTTCTTTACACACCTGCTGCTGTAAATGTCCTCAGTGGAGTGAAGTTCCCATCCACAGATATGCTGGGCTGTCTGTACCACTCTCCGCAGTGGTCAGTGATCAAGGTTGGTGCAGTTCCTGTATCAGGCGGTGATACAGCCAGTCAGGATGCTCTCAGTGGTGTCCCTGAGAAAGTCTTGAGGATTTGGGGGCTATGCCAAACTTCTTCTACTGCCTGTGGTGTAAGAGATGCTGCTGTGCAGTCCAGGTGAGATCGTCAGTGGATGTATATACCAAGGAACCTGAAACTACTCACCCTCTCAACTGCATTCTCATTGATGGTGATTGGGCTGAATTGTCTCAGTTCCTCCTGTAATCCATGATAAGCTCTTTTGTTTTTTTGGACATTGAGGGGGAGGTTGTTGTCTTGGCACCACTGTGTCAGGGTGTTAACCTCTCCTCTGTAAGCTGTCTCATCACTGCTAGAAATGAGGCCAGTTAGAGTCACGTAATCTGAAAATTTGATCAGCAGATTGGAGCTGTGTGTGACAGCACAGTCCTGGGTGTAAAAGGAGTAGAGAAGGGGGCTCAGGACACAACCATGGGTACCTTAGTTGAGGGTCAGAGGGGCAGAGGTGAGCGAGCACATCCTTACCAGCTGCCAGTGATATGACAGGAATTCCAGGATCCAGCTGCACAGGGCAGGGTGAAGGCCGAGGTCTCTGAGTTTCCTGTCAAGTCTGGAGGGAATTATGGTGTTGAATGCTGAACTGTAGCCCAGAACAGCGTTCTAACGTATGCATCCCTCTTCTCCAGGTGAGTGAGTATGGTGTGTAGGACTGTGGCTATGATGTCATCGGTAGAGCAGTTCCGTCAGTAGGTGAATTGTAGGGGTCCAGTGTTGGTGGTAGCATGCTGCAGATGTAGTCCTTGACCAGCATCTCAAAGCATTTGCTTATAATTGAGGTGAGTGTGACAGGGTGCCCATCGTTCAGGCATGTTAACTTGGTTTTCTTGGGTACAGGGACAATAATGGATGATTTGAAACAGGAGGGCACTACTCACTGGGAGAGGGAGAGATTAAAAATGTCCGTAAACACACCAGCCAGCTGTTCTGCACACACTTTGAGGACCTGCTCTGGGATGCTGTCTGGCCCTGCTGCCTTACGGCTGTTGACTCGTTGGAAAGTTCTATGTACCTCAGCCTCAGAGATGAGCAAGGAGCAGGTCTTGTCAGTGGCTCTTCTCAGGGGTTCAGTCTTATCAACCTCGAATTGAGGGTATAAAGCATTTAGCTCATCAAGGAATGAGGTGGCACGGCTGCGTTTCCTCTTGAAGTCCGCGAAGGTGTGCAGCCCTTGCCATTGTGTCATTGTCGCAGAGTAGACTGGATTTTGTCCCCATGTTGCCATTTTGTCATCATGATGGCTCTACATAAATCATAGTTGCATCTCTTGAGCTCCTGTTGGTCTCTGGAGGCGAAAGCTTTATTCCTTGTGCTGAGAGCAACACTCACTAAACTATTTATCCAAGTCAACACAAGTGAATCTGCAGATGCTGGAAATAAATAAAAATACAAAATGCTGGCAGAACTCAGCAGGCCAGACAGCATCTTTGGGAGGAGGTAGTGACGACGTTTCGAGCCGAAACTCCTGATGAAGGGTTTCGGCCCAAAACATTGTCACTACCTCCTCCCAAAGATGCTGTCTGGCCTGCTGAGTTCTGCCAGCATTTTGTGTTTTTATTTATCCAAGTCTTCTGGTTTGAGTAGACCCAGACCAATTTTTGGGGAATAATGTCTTTGATAATGTGCCACACATGAGGCCGCTTCTTAAGTTAAGATCCCTTGGCATTACAGGAAAGATACTGGCATGGTTAGAGCATTGGCTGATCGATAGGAAGGCAGTGATTGGGAATAAAAGGATCCTTTTCTGGTTGTCTGCCAGTAACAAGTGCTGTTCCACAGGGGTTAGTGTTGGGAACATTTTTTTAAGCTGTATATCAATGATTTAGATGATGGAATATATGGCTTTGTTGCTAAGTTTACAGATGATACGAAGATGAGTGGAGCGGCAGGTAGTGTCGAGGAAACAGGTAGGCTGTAGAAGAATTAGGAGAATGGACAAGAAAGTGGCAAGTGAAATACAATGTTGGAAAATGCATGGTCATGTTCTTTGGTGGTAAAAATAAATGTGTAAACTATTGGGGAAAAATGGGGAGAAAATCCAAAAATTTGAGATGCAAAGGGATTTGGGTGTCTTTATGCTGAACACCCTAAAGGTTAACTTACAGGTAGAGTCAGTGGTGAGCAAGGCAAATACAATGTTAGCATTCAAGGATGTGTTGCTGAGGATTTATAAGGCACTGGTAAGGCCTCACCTTGAATATTGTGTACAGTTCTGGGCTCCTCATCTAGGAAAGGATGTGCTGGCATTGGAGAGGGTACAGAGGAGGTTCACAGGGATGATTCCAGGAATGAAGCAAGGAATGTTATACAAGGGATGTTTGATAGCTATGTGTCTGTGCTCACTGGAATTTAAGAGGATGAGGGCGAATCTCATTGAAACCTTTCAAATGTTGAAAGACCTAGACAGAATAGATGTAGAAAGGATGTTTCCCATGGTGGGGGAGTCTAGGAGAAGAGGGCATACCTTCAGAATAGAGATGTGTCCATTTAAAACAGAGATGCAGAGAAATTTCTTTAGCCAGGGGGTGGTTTACCACAGGCAGCTGTGGAGGCCAGGTCATTGGGTGTATTTAAGTCTTGATAGGTTCTTGATTGGACACGACATCAAAGGTTACAGGGAGAAGGCTGAGGAGCGGAGCTGAGGAGGGGAAAAAGGATCAGCCATGATTGAATGGCGGAGCAGACCCAATGGGCCAAATGACCTAATTTTTCTGCTGTGTCTTGTGGTCTTATGGTCTCTAATTCATACATCAGGCTGGTGTTTGTGGATTACAACTCAGTGTTAGCACCATCATCCCCTCAGTACTGATTAACAAGCTTCAAATCCTGAGGCACTGTACTTCCCTCTCCAACTGAATCCTTGTCTTCTTCATCATAAGACTACATTTAATGTGGATCAGAAAGAATATCTCCTCCTTGCTCTGATAATCCAATCAGGTGGATCTCAAGCATGTGTGCTTAGCTCACTCCACGACTATGTGATCAGGCACAGCTCAAACACCAGCTATAAATTTGCTGGTGATACAACCGTTGTCAGGAGAATCTCAGATGGTGATGAGGAGACATATAGGAGCGTGATAGATCAGCTGATAGCGATGTCACAACAACAACCTTGCACTCTGTATCATTAAGACAAATGGAAAGGTTGTGGACCTCAGGAAGGGAGGACATGAGAACACATACCAGTCCTCAGTTTGGTGGATAGCACGAGCAGCTTCAACTTTCTGTGTGTCAACATCTCTGATGATCTGTCTGGGGCCTACACTAGTGAAAGGCAATACAAGGAAGAAATGCCAACAGCTATACTTCAATTGGTGTTTGAGGATATTTGGTACGTCACAAAAGACTCCAGCAATTTCCATGGATGTTCTGTGGAGAGCATTCTGATTGTTGCATCTTGGTCTGGTACGCACAGAGCTGGAAAAGTTACAGAGGGTTGTAAACTCAGCCAGATCCATCATGATCACTAAGCTATTCATCTTCAAAAGGCAGTGCTTCAAGCAAGTGGTATCCATCATTAAGGACCCTGATGCACCATCAATAACTCTCTCTGAGACATGAAGGCGAGATATCAGCTTTTATTGACTGGAAGAAAGAACAAGCAGTAGTTGACCACCATACTACATCCTGGAGACTAAGGGCTGGGCTCAGGCCTCAATCGCCTTTATACCGGGGTCTGTGGGAGGAGCCACAGGAGCAGTCAGCAGGGGGCGTGTCCAGACAGGTATATGTAGTTCACCACAGACCCTCACCATCCAGAACATGCCCTCTTCTCATTTGAGTCATCAGCGAGGCAGTACAGGAGCCCAAAGACACACACTCAGTGTTTTAAGAACAGCTTCTTCCCTTCTGCCATCAGATTCCTGAATGACCCATGTACCCATGACCATCACCTCACTATTTTTTGCTCTCTTTTTGCATTACTTACTTACTTTTTCTGTTTCATATTGTAACTTAGAGTATTGTTAATGTATTCTGGTGTACTGCTACTGCAAGACAACAAATTTCACAATATATGCTGATGATAATATATCTGATGAAGGGTCTTGGCTTGAAACTTCAACTCTTTATTCCTTTCCATAAATGCTGTCTGACTTGCTGTGCTCCTCTAGCATTGTGCCTGTGCTGTTCTAGATTTCCAGCTCCTGAAGAATCTCTTGCATTGGTAATAAACCAAATTCTGATTCTTATTACAGGAAGGGTCTGATCACAAGATCAATCAATGAAGCATCAAATTGGACTTCACATGTTCTTTCATTCAAATTGTTCTAATTGCATGCCTGCTGACTATTTTCATGAATCAGGATGCTGGAATAATATTGAAAACCATCAATGTGCCCTCCCACTGGTACCACGACTCCAAGCCTCAGCTCCATCTCTCCCAATGATGACACGTTGCTTACAATTCAACCAAATTGCAAGGCATTCATTCATAAAATAAAGTTGCACAAAATGAAGACCAAAGGGTTTGTTCAGCACCAGCATTCACCACCCCAGATGACAGACTGTATCCTGTTACTATTCTCCAAGCAGAGTGTATGACCTGTGTTTGTTTGCTAACATGTAATCATTTCTCTCACAGACTCCCTCTCCTTCAGCCACACAATCTCTACTGATTTACATGCTGAAAATATGCAAGCAAATGGAGCCTTGTTACTCTCTTTTAGTACCAGTAATCCTATTCCCTTTTAAACAGCTAAGAATCTCTGTCTGAGGATGAGGAGAGGATCTCACCACTCGATAGGCTCACTCTGTCACACATACTAACACACTGTAGAACTTAGTGCAAGGTTAGATGTGCACACCATTTGATATTGAATAGTGCCCTTGAGAATATAGATGGAAAGGCTGACTGAAGCACCAAATGGAGAGCCAGTACATAAGTTCTGCTCCAGCAGATCTAAATGAGGACATTGCTAGGGCAAATCACAAAACAATGCTAATATATATGTACAAAGAAATACTTTGAAAATTATATAATGCATGAAATGTCATGAAACATGCAGAATCTAGATCCAAGCTTCCACAGAGCTTTGTGTGGAGCCTGACTGCTGTAGTTTTCATCTTTGGTCAACATTTGTACAGACAGATATTATACATGATAGCTAATATCTCAGGTTCCAATGCAGCCAAGCTGAAATCACCCATCAGATGTTGTAAAGAAACTCAGACTAAGAAAATCTGAAACTCAGCAACCAGAAGTCCTCCCGTTAAGGCTCTGGATGCCAAAATTCAATAGAGTTTTAAGAAAATCAAGTTCTTTTGAGGAACTCGGTATCTTTGGAATTTTTTTATTGTGCACTTTTAATAGCACTGGTTGCACCAATATATTGCATAATATGTCTGAAGCTCTCTACTGTGCTATGAGAAAGGGTTTGCATATTTTGCATTGATTTTACAATATCTCATAAAGTCTGCTTGTTTTTTTTCATTACTTCTTCAACTATCTGTTCAGATTTTCAGTACTTTCTGCTTATATTGTTGTATGCATGATAGTGCAGATATGAAGGCAACTTAGCCTTGCAGAATATTAAATAATTGTGGTAAATGATTTAGGTGAGTGGCTGTAAATTCTCCAGGGTCTGATGTTTTGGGGGCGGGGAGGTGTCATTGTTCTGTTTTATCTATGCAGGGCATGGAATTAAGGGATCAAACAACAATTTCTAGATTTGCCATTGATACCAAACTTGACAGCATTATAATGAACAGGATAGTGATGGACTGAAGCTAGACATAAATAGATTGGTCGAATAAGCTGATGCATAGCAGATGAAGTTTAATGCAGGAAAATCTGATGTGATTCCTTTTAATTTCTTTCACCAAAGTGCTACAAAGTATTCTATTTCAAATATCTATCCAATTCCCTTTCAAAACTCCTGATTTTTCCTTAATACTCATAGGCTGAGTTCCAGATCATAACCTATCTGTTTATAAAAAAAGCTTTTACTTGCATTCCCACTGTCTCCTTTGAAATGGCAGATGCTGGAAACTGAAATAAAAACACAAAGTTCTGGGAATACTCAAAGGATCATGAAAAGCAGAACAGAGAAAAACCAAGTTTATGTTTCAAGCGATAAACTTTCATCAAAACTAATATAGCCAAATGAGCATATTTTACAGCAAATGAATCAACTTCTGATGTTGAATTTTCAAGGAACTCAACATCAATGCTTTGAATAATTACAATCCAAACATTCTGAAGAAAATTCTCATCATACCAGAATGAGTACAATTTCAACCACACTGGAGGACTGTGTTTAGGATTTGATTACATTTAGGATTGGGTGTATGGGGTGTCCACGGAAGGTAGACCCTCGACTGAAGGGGCTTGTCGTGTCCATTTCAAGACAGCACACTCACCTTTGGTCTGCACCAGACACTTAGCTCTCACCTGTGGCTCTAAGTAAATGTTTATATGTAACAACTTTGACAGGCAAGCTAAACCAGGAGGCGTCAGCTGACAGCCTCATACCTCATTGAGTTGGGGACATTCCTGTCCGAGCATGTGGAGTCAGATCTGGCTTTCTGGCTGGATGAGATCTACAGTGAAATCCAAAGGCCAGGAAGATAGTTCTGCAATGCTTCATGGAGAGCAAAGGGCATGACAAGGCACAGAAGACGTCATGATCATCCACTGAAACCAAGACCCCAGCTGTAATGCTTGTCTATAACATTGGACCCAGATTTCTGAGGTTGAGAGAGTAGACCTGCCCTGTGCAACTGCTTTTGCACTTTAGAAACTCTCTTGGAGAGATTTCATGTCATCATCGGACATGAAGGGCTATCACAATCATACTTAGGATTAAACAGTTTGCTTTTAATTACACCCACACCTGCTTCACACTTCCCGCAACACACACAGAATGCTGGAGGAACTCAGTATGCCAGGCAGCATCTGTGGTGGAGAGTGTAGTCAACGTTTCAGGCTGAGACCCTTTGTCAGGACCAGAGAAAAACGATGAGGAGTCAGAGTCAGATGTGAAGGGAGGGGAGGAAGAAACACAATGTGATAGGTGAAACTGGGAGGTTGTGGAGGTTGATTGGTGAAAGAGATACAGGGCTGGAGAAGGAGGAATCTGATAGGACAGAAGGCCAAGGAAGAAAGAAAAGTGGGAGGAACCCCAGAGGGAGGTGAGAAGGTAAGGAGATAAGGTGGAAGAGGGAAAAGGGGATGGGGAATGGTGAAAGAAGGGGTGGCATTACTAAAAGTTCAAGAGATCATTGTTCATGCCATCAGAAATGTCAGCTGTACTCTTTTCAATGCTGCCTGGCCTGCTGAGTTCCTCCAGCATCTTGTCTGTGTTGTTTTGGATTTCCAGCATCTACAGATTTTCTCTTGTTTGTGATCACATCTCCTGCAATCTGTGTTCAATCCTGACCTCTGTGACTGCCTGTCTGGAGCTTACATGTTCACATGTTTTACCTCGTCCCTACCTCCTATCCCCTGGGTGCTGTGGGTAGGGTATCTCTTACATGTCAAAGATGTGCTGGATGCTAGGTTCAATAGATATTTTAAATCAACTGTTTTTTAGGTAAGTGGTAGAATCTGGGGAGAGTTGATGGGAACAATAGTTTACAGGGAAACTAGAGAGACACATGGATGACTTTGAGAGTTGGTATGTATTCAGTAAGCCAAAATGGCCTCCTTCTGTGTTAAGGCAATATGTCATAGTATCCTGAACCAACGCGGCTGCCACTGCCATGCTTGCAGAGTGACTGCTCCAAAGAGTGGATGACATCAACTTCCCAAAGGATTGGATAACTTTTACCTCTACCAGTCAGAGGCTATCCACACGTCTGTCCTACAACATGCTTGCTCAGAGATTTGACAATATACTTCCAAGGCATGATCGACATACTGCAGTCTCCTGCATGAGATCCCTTCAGCAAAGCACAACAGCAAGACAAGACAGACCGCCATAATTTTCTCAAGGACATCTCAGAGGCCGTCTGGGTGAACTGCCTGATAGAAATGTAGCAAGACCATTGTCAAGGTTAACAAATTGTGCTTCACTGAGCTTCTACTGGCCTTGTTACTGTCTGTTGAGGCAAACACGATGCAATTAAAGTTCCTTAGATTAGAATCCGGAGGCAACATAAAACAGTTTGAGGTCCCACTTCAGTTTGATTTGGGTAGCTCTGCCATGTGATGAATGGAAGCTGAAAACTGAGCCGTCAGATGCTGCAGGTCACTGTATGCGAAGTGACACCAACCGCCACTTCCAAATAGTGTTTTCTTATTTTTCATTAACTTCTGTTCATTACATATGCGAGGTCACTTCTCAGAACTGTCTGTGATGCGCAGAGGCCTGTGAACCTTCTTGTGAAATTCTCCATTTGTAAAGTCATGTCAGCACTCAAAAAACTTCCGGATTTTGGAGGGTTTTTTGGAGGTTCTGGAATTTTGGATAAAGGGATCATGACCTGAAATCCCATGTACCCAATGGTCCATATCCTTCTGTGTCTCCTCTTTCCTTTCAGTTAGACCTGACGAAGGGTCTTGGCCCGATACGTCGACAGTGCTTCTCCTTATAGATGCTGCCTGGTCTGCTGTGTTCCACCAGCATTTTGTGTGTGCTGTTTGAATTTCCAGCATCTGCAGATTTCCTCGTGTTTGCTCCTTCTGTGTCTTGCCTACTTAACTGCTTGTCCAAATAACATATCTCTTAAACGCAGTGATTGTGTGATTCCACCTCATTTTCAGCAGAGTATTTCAGATATCAATTACTCTCCATAAACATAACTTTCTCCTCAAATCCCCTTTAAAACTCCCTTCTTCTCATCTTAAACCATAGAGGGATCAGAAGTGGAGAGAGTGAGCAGTTTCAATTTCCTGGGTGTCAAGATCTCTGAGGATCTGACTTGGTCCCAACATATCAATGCAGTTATAAAGAAGGCAATGCAGTGTCTATATTTCATTAGCTGTTTGAAGAGATTTGGTATATCAACAAGTACACTCAAAAGCTTCTCTGGATGTACAATGGAGAGCATTCTGACAGGCTGCATCACTGTCTGGTATGAGAGGACTGCAGCACAGGACCAAAAGAAGCTGCAGAGGGTTGTAAACCTAGTCAGCTCCATCTTGGGTACTAGCCTACAAAGTATCCAGGGTGTCTTCAAGGAGCGGTGTCTCAGAAAGGCAGCATCCATTATTTAGGACCTCCAGCACCCAGGGCATGTCATTTTCTCACTGTTACCATCAGGTAGGAGATACAGAAGCCGAAAGGCACACACTCAGTGACTCAGGAACAGCTTCTTCCCTTCCGCCATCTGATTCCTAAATGGATATTGAATCCTTGGACACAACCTCAGTTTTTTAATATGTAGTATTTCTGTATTTTGCACAATTTTTGATCTATTCAATATACATATGTACAGGGGATATCTTCTTTTTCATTGTTACTGTGTATGTTACTCAGAATGGCTTCTTTGTTTTCTTAAAAGTAGGAATGTTTTTTTGTTGCGAGAGACTGGAAGCTTGTTTGGGTTAAAATTTACTGATAAGGAGAATTGTATTCCTTTGTTAACCAATTGGGATTAATGTTGTTCTTTCTTCTGAGTCTGTAAGCTATTGTTGGCGGGCTTTTGGGAGATCGGCATGAGGAGATGAGAGAGAGAGGACATGAGACTGTAAACTGGGCGAGGAACAGACCTCACGGACTAGGAGGGCGGAGATGGCCTGTTTCCGTGCTGTGATTGTTATATGTTATATGAACAGACCTCAAGCGGGGGTCCGAGGCTAGGAGGTACCCCAAGAAGAGGAGACGAAGATAGATGTATTTGGTTGACCACTTCAGATGGTTCTGAGCTGCGAGTCGAAGAGTTTGGAGGGGGTCGAATGGTGGCCAGAAGACTTCAATAATTGAGCTCCAATGGTTGTGCACGAAGTGGTTTGGACTTTGTTAAGTTTGGCGCCTTTTGCTTTTTCTTTTTCTTTCATATATATTGTATTGTCTAGTACTCTTTTAGTTTTAGTAAACTCTTTAAAGTGTATTCCATAACGGTATCTGGTGTGAGTTTGATATGGTGTGTGTACGCGCGCCATAACCTTGATTCCCACAGCACCCGCGTGTACGGGAAGTGGGGTTGGTGAGTGGCTGGGTCTCCTTTTCCCCTAGACAGATACCAGCCTGTTGGGTAAGTGTTACACATATAATGCAATTGATTGATTGATTATTATTATTATTTTATTTTGTGTTTTTTTCTATATTATGTATTGCACTGAACTGCTGCTGCTAAGTTAACAAATTTCACATCATATGCCGGTGATAATAAACCTCATTCTGATTCTGATTTTGGCTTTGTGTCTTTGATACCACAACCATCAGAAAGAGATTCAGGTTTTCTACTGACTTGTTTTCTTTTTCCACAGATGTTATCTAACCTTCTTGGTGTCTGTAGCATTTTCTATTCCTATCAATCACTTGTTATTTTACATATATTTATCTTAAATATTAAACAAATTAGACAATATAAAATATTGTAATGAGCACACCAGACAGTAATAAAAAGGAAGTGGATGGTGGAAATAGAACGTGGAATTTCATTGTAAAATATTTTCCCCCTCTAAAATGTGAAGGCAATTAGCATACAAGAACCTGTAGCTGTTGATCATTTCAAAGTGCAAAGTAAGTTTATTATCAAAATTCATAAATGTCACCATATACAACCCTGAGATTTATTTTCCTGTGGCCATACTCAGCAAATCTCTAGGATTGTAACTAGAACAGGATCAATGAAAGATCAACCAGAGTGCAGAAGACAACAAACTGTGCAAATGCAAATATAAATAAATAACAAGACCATGAGATAACAAGTCCTTAAAGTGAGATCACTGGCTAAGAGAACATCTCAATGGACGGGGCAAATGAGTGTAGTCATCCAATTTTTTTCAAGAGCCTGATGATTAAGTGGTAGTAACTGTTGTTGAACCTGGTGGTGTGAGTCCTGAGGCTCTTGTACCTTCTAACTGATAGTATCAGCGAGAAAAGAGCATTGCCTGAGTGCTAGGGATCTCTGATGATGGATGCTGCTTTCTTATGACAGTGTTTCATGTAGACCTGCTCAATGGTTGGGAGGGCTTTACCTGGAGATATACTGGGCCAAATTCACTTCCTTTTCTAGGACTTTCCATTCAAAGTCATTGGTGTTTCCACACCAGGCTGTGATGCAGCCAGTCAATATACCCTCCACTACACATTAATAGAAGTTTGTCAAAGTTTTAAATGTAATGCCAAAACTCCACAGACTCCTAAGGAAGTAGACGTGCTGATCTGCTTTCTTTGTGATCCAGGACAGATGCTCTGAAGTAGTAACACCCTGGAAATTAAAGTTGCTGACCCTCTCCAGCTCTGAATCTCTGATGAGGACTGGCTCATGGACCTCTGGTTTCCTTCTCCTGAAGTCTATAATCAATTCCTTGGTCTTGCTGACATTGAGTGAGAGGCTGTTGTTATGACACCACTCAGCCAAATGTTCAATCTCCTTCCTGTACACTGATTCATCACCACCTTTGATTGTTAATGGAGTTGTGCTTAGCCACACAGACACAGATGTAAAGTAAGTAGAGCCGGGGGCCAAGAATGCAGCCCTGTGGTGTACCAGTGCTGATGGAAATCATGGAGGAGATGTTGCTGCCAATCCAAACTGACTAGGGTCTACAACTGAGGAAATTCAGGATCCAATTGCATAAAGAGGTATTGAAGCTAAGTTCTTGGAGCTCATTGATTAGTTTTGAGGGGTTGAGATATTGAATGCTGACCTTTTGCTGATAAAGAGTATCCTGATGTATGCATCTTTGCTGTCCAGATGTTCCAGGATTGTGTGAAGAGCCAATGAGATGGCATCTGCTGTGGACCTGTTGCTCCAGTAGGCAAATTGGAGCAAATCCAAGCTACTTCTTAGGCAGGAGCTGATTTGTTCATCACCAGCCTCTCAAAACAATTCATCACTCTGGATGCAAGTGCAACTGGCCAGTAGTCATTCAGGCAGGTCACCATGCTCTTCTCGAGTACCAATATAACTGAAGCCTGCTTGAAGCACACAGACAAAGCAAGAGGTTAAAGATCTCAGCGGACACCTCAGCTAGTTGGTCAGTGCAGGTCTTTAGTACATGGCCATGACAACGAGACAACAAACTCAACTCTGACTCTGACAAGGAAAATTATAATAGTGAGGAGACAGGTGGAAGACATAGAAGAGTCTCATTCTCTTTCTGCCCCTTTCACTAAGACATTAAGAGGAAATTCTTGTACCTACAAATTTGTCAAATGGTGAAATGACTTTCAATAGTGATGGATGGCAATGGGAGTCTCCCCCTTCCTGGGTGATGGCAATAAACTTGCACTAATATTACAAAGCATGTTCCTAGTGGGATTCAAGTTTCTGATTCAGCTCTGGGTGAAAATATCACTTATTATAACAAAACCAGGAGAATGTTGTCCTTCTCCCAAAGGATGCTACTGTTGATTCTTTTCATTCTGCTCAATCAATTGGCACTTTTACCAGAATACTGGATATCATTTGCATTTCATAATTGACATGTTTTCTTCAATTGGTTGAGTCAGTTATGTCAATATAATTTGATGCAGCAAGAATGCAGAGATAAGTACAATTAATTAATTTGACAACCAAAACTGCTCCTGTTGACAGGTGTATATATGAAAAGGGAAATAAGAGAGAAAATTAGAACTATCTTTGTGAGAGTTGGGGCTTCCCTTCCAGATAGCTTAATCACAATATTTCTGCTGCCTGCTCTTGATCTTAATTTTTACAAACTTAATGTAGTTTGGCTAATTCAAACTTCTTATAGATTAAAATATATTAGGCCAAATGTAATTTAGTTTTGCTACCAGTTTTACGTACTTCACTTGAGAAAACACATACTGGATTCAGATTTGCAAAAGGTCAAGTATGAAACCAAGCATGTTACTCAGGCTTGAAGATTTCTGATTTTAGAAATTTAAGGGGAAACTGATATTTAATTGTTGGAAGCATTCTAACCACTGAGAAAAAAACTGAGGAGGCATATCCACTGGTGGGTGGATCATAGAAGGATCATTATCTTTAAAATTGGAACTTAGTTCTCTGAAATGAAAACTGTTGCTCAGGAGCACAGCTTCAGTGATTAAGGTTCAATCCTGAAATCTGGTCCTGTCTCTGTGGGCAAGGTGCCTGGAAGTGTTATGAGGGTAGAAGTACAATCTACCAGTTTGGTGGAGTACATGATACTTTTATATAAACACATGAATATGAAGAAAATGGAGGAATATGGTTGATAGACAGGAGGAGGAGATTTAATGTAAGTTGGCATCAAAATTGACACAACATTTTTTGCCAAATGGCCTGTTCAATGCTGTACTATTCTATGCTCCATGTTCGGTCAAGGATCCACTCCAGAGAGAGGTCGAGGGTTTGTTTGAATTATGGCATTTATAGAAGGGCTATAGCAAATAAATAGCAGTCTAATATGGGTGTCTTTATAGTCCAAATGCTCCAGAGAAGAGCATAGAGGTAGAGAGATGGATTCTGTCACGGTTCTGATGGTGGTAAGCAGATTATAGGGTCAAGGTTGTCCAGGAGGCTAGAGTAAATGTGTGCCATAGCAATCCTGTCAAAGCACTTCAGGGTGGTTGATGTCAGAGTCATTAGGCACTAGTCATTAAAGAACACTACCTCATGTTCCTTTGGCACTGAGCTGATAATGGTCTTCTTAAAGCAGGTTGGAATCTCCGATTGGAGTAGGGAGACAATAATATTCCCACCTGCAAATATTCCCACTAGCTGTTCTTTGCAGGATCTATAGATATGGATGATAAGGTTATACTGTATAATAAATATATGCCTGACTTTGGCTAATAACTTTCCAATTTTAAAATGATAATAAATGAACTATAATTCTAGTATGCCTCATATTTAGTCTGTTTGTGCTCTCAAGAACAGTAAATGACAAGTTGGATAAAGATTCTGCTCTCATTTCCTAGGATCATTTTGACGATCTTTCCCGTGACTGGCTGGAAGAAACCTGAGCCACACCTTGTATTGAAGTCACCACTGAGAAGGTCATGACGGTATTGATCTGTAAACACAAGATGATGGGGAAATAGGAATTAGAATTCATTAGGATATGTGAAGCAGAGAAACTTAGTTTAGTAGAAACAAGGATACAGCAGTTCATCTGGATAAGAAATGTGGGAGGCCCCCAGAGGACGGCCACAAAGTCACAAGGAGAATGTGCAGACTCCTTACAGACAGTGGCAGCAATTGGATCCCAGTTGCCCGTTCTGTCAAGCATTAAGCTAACTGCCACACTACCAAATGGTCCCAGCTGAAGCAAAAATTTTAAGTGCTGCCCGTATTTATCCTGATCCATGCTTTCAATTGACAGCCTGAAACAGAAACACGTGACTTTATAAATTCTATGACACCAAGAAAAGAACATTGTAAATATAGAGTATGAGGAATGGATCTAGTTTAAGAAGCCCAGTTGCAGCTCGTGGATTTGGTTAGGAGGAGGTGAGCATGGTGTGGTGCTGAAAAGGGAAGAGAGACTCAAGATTGCTTCGGGTGTAGGGTAGCACTTAGGGATAGTGAACCCAGGTATTATGCCAAGACATCAAAAGAAGTGTGTTATCATGATCCTCAGAAACGGCCAAGATAAAGTGGGTAAGAGTTTGAGATAAGGTGGTGGTGGAGGAGAAGGGTTATGAGAAAGTACTGAGGCTGAGTTTGCAATAGTGGAGACTCCAGAGAATACTACCAGTGAGGGAAAAGGCTTTTGCTAAAGCAAAACACTTGATGCTTAATGTCTGTATTTCTTGTGAATGTTGCTTGTAAGGTGCCTGTGATGCTGCCAATAGAAAGTTTTTCACTCTACCTATACATACATGTGCAGTACTTGAGCATATGAAAATAACTCAACTTTGACATTGATTTTGATGATTTACCATCATCTGAAACAAGCAAATTTATTTCAGATTTTGATAATAGGAAACGTATGAGGTTTAACTATGTTCTTTAGCTGTCCTGTAGAAAGATAGGAACATAGAAAACCTACAGCACAATACATGCCCTTTGGCCCACAAAGTTGTGCCAAACATGTCCCTTTCTTAGAAATTACTAGGCTTACCTATAGCCCACTATTTTTCGAAGTTCCATGTACCTATCTAGTCTCCTAAAAGATTGTATCGTATCCACCTCCACCACCATTGCCAGCAGACCATTCCACACACTCACCACTCTCTGATGAAAAAACTTACCCCTGACATCTCTGTACCCGCACCCCAGCACCTTAAACCTATGTCCTCCTGTGGCAATCATTTCAGCCCTGGGAAAAAGCCTTTGACTATCCACACTAACAATGTCTCTCATCATCTTATACATCTCCATCAGGTCACCTCTTATCCTCCATCCCTCCAAGGAGAAAAGGTCAAGTTCACTGAACCTATTCTCGTAAGGCATGCTCCCCAATCCAGGCAACATCCTTGTAAATCTCCTCTGCACCCTTTCTACAGCTTCCATGTCCTTCCTGTAGTGAAGCAACCAGAACTGAGCACTGTACTCCAAGTGGGGTCTGACCAGGGTCCTATATAGCTGTAACGTTACCTCTTGGCTCCTAAATTCAAACTCCACGATTAATGAAGGCCAATGCACCATACGCCTTCTTAACCACAAAGTCAACCTGCGCAGCTGCTTTGAGCTCTCTCTGATCCTCCACACTGCCAAGAGTCTTACCACTAATACTATATTCTGCCATCATATTTGACATACCAAAATGAACCACATCACGCTTATCTGGGTTTAACTCCGTCTGCCACTTCTCAGCCCAGTTTTGCATCCTATCAATGTCCCACTGTAACCTCTGACAGCCCTCAACACTATCCACAACACCTCCAACCTTTGTGTCAACAGAAAACTTACTAACCCATCACCCACTTCCTCACCCAGGTCATTTATAAAAATCATGAAGAATAAGGCTCCCAGAACAGATCCCTGAGTCACTCCACTGGTGACCAACCTCCGTGCAGAATATGACCCATCTACAACCACTCTTTGCCTTCTGTGGGCAAGCCAGATCTGCATCCAGAAAGGAATGTCCCCTTGGATCCCGTGACTCCTTACTTTCTCAATAAGCCCTGCATGGGGTACCTTATCAAATGCCTTGCTGAAATCCATATACACTACATCTACTGCTCTTCCTTCATCAATATCTTTAGTCACATTCTCAAAAAATTCAACCAGACTCATAAGGCACAACCTGCCCCTGACAAAGCCATGCTGACTATTCCTAATCATATTATACCTCTCCAAATGTTCATAAATCCTGCCTCTCAGGATCTTCTCCATCAACTTACCAACCACTGAGGTAAGACTCACTGGTCTATAATATCCTGGGCTATCGCTACTCCCTTTCTTGAATAAAGGAACAACATTCGCAATCCTCCAATCCTCCAGAACCTCTCCTGTCCCCATTGATGATGCCAAGATCATCAACAGAGGCTCAGCAATATCTTCCCTCACCTCCCATAGTAGCCTGGGGTACATCTCATTCAGTCCCAGCGCCTTATCCAACTTGATGCTTTCCAAAAGCTCCAGCACATCCTCTTTCTTAATATCTACATGTTCAAGCTCTTCAGTCTGTTTCAAGTCATCACTAGAATCACCAAGATCCTTTTCCATAGTGAATACTGAAGTAAAGTATTCATTAAGTACCTCTGCTATTTCCTCTGGTTCCATACACACTTTTCCACTGTCACATTTGATAGGTCCAATTCTTTCATGTCTTATCATCTTGCTCTTCACATACTTGTAGAATGCCTTGGGGTTTTTCTTAATCCTGCCCGCCAAGGCCTTCTCATGGCCCCTTCTGGCTCTCCTAATTTCCTTCTTAAGTAGTTTCCTATTAGCCTTATAAACTTCAAGATCTCTAACATTACCTAGCTCTCTGAACCTTTTCTTCTTGACTAGATTTATTACAGCCTTTGTACACCATGGTTCCTGTACCCTACCATTAATTCCTTGTCTCATTGGAATGTACCAATGCAGAATTCCACACAAATATCCCCTGACCATTTGCAACATTTCTTCCGTACTGTTCCCTGAGAACATATATTTCTAATTTAAGCTTCCAATTTCCTGCCTGATAGCCTCATAATTCCCCTTACTCCAATTAAATGGTTTCTAACTTGTCTGTTCCTTTCTCTCTCCAATGCTATTGTAATGGAGATAGAATTATGATCACTATGTCTAAAATGATCTTCCACTGAGAGATCTGACACTTGACCAGGTTCATTTCCCAATACCAAATTGTCAGGAATGTGGCCGGATGGACCCAAACGCAGGACGCAGACACTGAAGTACTAGGGGGAGGATAGGATGGGGATGCAATGGCATTTAAGGGTAGAGCTGGGGTTCAGGTAGATAGAGTGTCAGACAGGCAGAGCGGAGTGGGCTCCCGGAGTTCAGGCAGGCAGAGCGGAGCGGAGCGGGCTCCCGGGGCTCAGGCAGGCAGAGCGGAGCGGGCTCCCGGAGTTCAGGCAGGCAGAGCGGAGCGGAGCGGGCTCCCGGTGTTCGGGCAGGCAGAGCGGAGCGGGCTCCCGGGGTTCAGGCAGGCAGAGCGGAGCGGAGCGAGCTCCCGGGGTTCAGGCAGGCAGAGCGGAGCGGAGCGGAGCGGGCTCCCGGGGTTCAGGCAGGCAGAGTGGAGCGGGCTCCCGGGGTTCGTTCAGGCAGAGCGGAGCGGACTCCCGGAGTTCAGGCAGAGCGGAGCGGACTCCCGGAGTTCAGGCAGGCAGAGTGGAGCGGGCTCCCGGGGTTCAGGCAGGCAGAGTGGAGCGGGCTCCCGGAGTTCAGGCAGGCAGAGCGGAGCGGACTCCCGGAGTTCAGGCAGGCAGAGCGGAGCGGGCTCCCGGGGTTCAGGCAGGCAGAGCGGAGCGGGCTCCCGGGGTTCAGGCAGGCAGAGCAGAGCGGGCTCCCGGAGTTCAGGCAGGCAGAGTGGAGCAGGCTCCCGGAGTTCAGGCAGAGCGGAGCGGACTCCCGGAGTTCAGGCAGAGCGAGCGGACTCCCGGAGTTCAGGCAGGCAGAGTGGACTCCCGGAGTTCAGGCAGAGCGGAGCGGACTCCCGGAGTTCAGGCAGAGCGGAGCGGACTCCCGGAGTTCAGGCAGAGCGGAGCGGGCTCCCGGGGCTCAGACAGGCAGAGTGGAGCAGACTCCCGGAGTTCAAGCAGAGCGGAGCGGACTCCCGGAGTTCAGGCAGAGCGGAGCGGACTCCCGGAGTTCAGGCAGGCAGAGTGGAGCGGGCTCCCGGGGTTCAGGCAGGCAGAGTGGAGCGGGCTCCCGGAGTTCAGGCAGGCAGAGCGGAGCGGACTCCCGGAGTTCAGGCAGGCAGAGCGGAGCGGGCTCCCGGAGTTCAGGCAGGCAGAGCGGAGCGGACTCCCGGAGTTCAGGCAGGCAGAGCGGAGCGGGCTCCCGGGGTTCAGGCAGGCAGAGCGGAGCGGGCTCCCGGGGTTCAGGCAGGCAGAGCGGAGCGGGCTCCCGGGGTTCGGGCAGGCAGAGCGGAGCGGGCTCCCGGGGTTCAGGCAGGCAGAGCGGAGCGGGCTCCCGGAGTTCAGGCAGAGCAGAGCGGGCTCCCGGAGTTCAGGCAGGCAGAGTGGAGCAGGCTCCCGGAGTTCAGGCAGAGCGGAGCGGACTCCCGGAGTTCAGGCAGAGCGGAGCGGACTCCCGGAGTTCAGGCAGAGCGGAGCGGACTCCCGGAGTTCAGGCAGAACGGAGCGGGCTCCCGGGGTTCAGGCAGGCAGAGCGGAGCGGGCTCCCGGAGTTCAGGCAGGCAGAGCGCAGCGGGCTCCCGGAGTTCAGGCAGGCAGACCGGAGCGGGCTCCCGGGGCTCAGACAGGCAGAGTGGAGCAGACTCCCGGAGTTCAGGCAGAGCGGAGCGGACTCCCGGAGTTCAGGCAGAGCGGAGCGGACTCCCGGAGTTCAGGCAGAGCGGAGCGGACTCCCGGAGTTCAGGCAGGCAGAGTGGAGCGGGCTCCCGGGGTTCAGGCAGGCAGAGCGGAGCGGGCTCCCGGGGTTCAGGCAGGCAGAGCGGAGCGGGCTCCCGGGGTTCAGGCAGGCAGAGTGGAGCGGGCTCCCGGGGTTCAGGCAGGCAGAGTGGAGCAGGCTCCCGGAGTTCAGGCAGAGCGGAGCGGACTCCCGGAGTTCAGGCAGAGCGGAGCGGACTCCCGGAGTTCAGGCAGAGCGGAGCGGACTCCCGGAGTTCAGGCAGAACGGAGCGGGCTCCCGGGGTTCAGGCAGGCAGAGCGGAGCGGGCTCCCGGAGTTCAGGCAGGCAGAGCGCAGCGGGCTCCCGGAGTTCAGGCAGGCAGACCGGAGCGGGCTCCCGGGGCTCAGACAGGCAGAGTGGAGCAGACTCCCGGAGTTCAGGCAGAGCGGAGCGGACTCCCGGAGTTCAGGCAGGCAGAGCGAAGCGGGCTCCCGGGGCTCGGGCAGGCAGAGCGGAGCGGGCTCCCGGAGTTCGGGCAGGCAGAGCGGAGCGGGCTCCCGGGGTTCAGGCAGGCAGACAGGTCCCCGGGGTTCAGGCAGACAGGAAGACAGGTCCCCGGGGTTCAGGCGGGCAGAGCAGAGTGGGCTCCCGGGGTTCAGGCAGGCAGGCAGACAGGTCCCTGGGGTTCAGGCAGACAGACAGGTCCCCGGGGTTCAGGCAGGCAGAGTGGAGCGGGCTCCCGGGGTTCAGGCAGGCAGACAGGTCCCCGGGGTTCAGGCAGGCAGAGTGGAGCGGGCTCCCGGGGTTCAGGCAGGCAGACAGGTCCCCGGGGTTCAGGGGGGCAGGCAGGTCCCCGGGGTTCAGGCAGGCAGAGCAGAGTGGGCTCCCGGGGTTCAGGCAGGCAGGCAGACAGGTCCCTGGGGTTCAGGCAGACAGACAGGTCCCCGGGGTTCAGGCAGGCAGAGTGGAGCGGGCTCCCGGGGTTCAGGCAGACAGACAGGTCCCCGGGGTTCAGGCAGGCAGAGTGGAGCGGGCTCCCGGGGTTCAGGCAGGCAGACAGGTCCCCGGGGTTCAGGGGGGCAGGCAGGTCCCCGGGGTTCAGGCGGGCAGAGCAGAGTGGGCTCCCGGGGTTCAGGCAGGCAGGCAGACAGGTCCCTGGGGTTCAGGCAGACAGACAGGTCCCCGGGGTTCAGGCAGGCAGAGCGGAGCGGGCTCCCGGGGTTCAGGCAGACAGACAGGTCCCCGGGTTCAGGCAGGCAGAGTGGAGCGGGCTCCCGGGGTTCAGGCAGGCAGACAGGTCCCCGGGGTTCAGGGGGGCAGGCAGGTCCCCGGGGTTCAGGCGGGCAGAGCAGAGTGGGCTCCCGGGGTTCAGGCAGGCAGGCAGACAGGTCCCTGGGGTTCAGGCAGACAGACAGGTCCCCGGGGTTCGGGCAGGCAGAGCGGAGCGGGCTCCCGGAGTTCGGGCAGGCAGAGCGGAGTGGGCTCCCGGAGTTCAGTCAGGCAGAGCGGAGCGGGCTCCCGGGGTTCAGGCAGGCAGACAGGTCCCCGGGGTTCAGGCAGACAGGAAGACAGGTCCCCGGGGTTCAGGCGGGCAGAGCAGAGTGGGCTCCCGGGGTTCAGGCAGGCAGGCAGACAGGTCCCTGGGGTTCAGGCAGACAGACAGGTCCCCGGGGTTCAGGCAGGCAGAGTGGAGCGGGCTCCCGGGGTTCAGGCAGACAGACAGGTCCCCGGGGTTCAGGCAGGCAGAGTGGAGCGGGCTCCCGGGGTTCAGGCAGGCAGACAGGTCCCCGGGGTTCAGGGGGGCAGAGCAGAGTGGGCTCCCGGGGTTCAGGCAGGCAGGCAGACAGGTCCCTGGGGTTCAGGCAGACAGACAGGTCCCCGGGGTTCAGGCAGGCAGAGCGGAGCGGGCTCCCGGGGTTCAGGCGGGCAAACAGGTCCCCGGGGTTCAGGGGGGCAGGCAGACAGACAGGACCCCGGGGGTTCAGTTCGGACAGACAGGTCCCCGGGGGTTCAGTTCAGACAGACAGGTCCCCGGGGTTCAGGTGGGCAGGCAGACAGGTCCCCGGGGTTCAGACAGGTAAGCAGACAGGTCCCCGGGGTTCAGGCAGGCAGACAGGTCCCTGGGGTTCAGGCAGGCAGACAGATCCCCGGGTTCAGGCAGGCAGACAGACAGGTCCCCGGGTTCAGGCAGGTAGACAGGTCCCTGGGGTTCATTCAGGCAGACAGGTCCCTGGGTTCAGGCAGGCAGACAGACAGGTCCCCGGGGTTCAGACAGGTAGGCAGACAGGTCCCCGGGGTTCAGGGAGGCAGGCAGACAGGTCCCCGGGTTCAGGCAGGCAGACAGACAGGTCCCCGGGGTTCGGACAGGTAGGCAGACAGGTCCCCGGGGTTCAGGCAGGTAGACAGGTCCCCAGGGTTCAGGTAGGCAGGTAGACAGGTCCCCGGGGTTCAGGCAGGCAGGCAGACAGGTCCCCGGGGTTCAGGCGGGCAGACAGACAGGTCCCCGGGGTTCAGGCAGACAGGCAGACAGGTCCCCGGGTTCAGGCAGGCAGACAGGTCCCCGGGGTTCAGGCAGGCAGACAGGTCCCCGGGGTTCAGGCAGGCAGGCAGACAGGCCCCCGGGGTTCAGGCAGGCATGTAGACAGGCCCCCGGGGTTCAGGCAGGCAGGTAGACAGGTCCCCGGGGTTCAGGCAGGCAGGCAGACAGGTCCCCGGGGTTCAGGCAGACAGACAGGTCCTTGGGGTTCAGGCAGGCAGACAGGTCCCCGGGGTTCAGGCAGACAGACAGGTCCCCGGGGTTCAGGCAGGCAGGCAGACAGGTCCCCGGGGTTCAGGCAGGCAGACAGGTCCCCGGGGTTCAGGCAGGCAGGCAGACAGTTCCCCGGGGTTCAGGCAGGTAGACAGGTCCCCGGGGTTCAGGCAGATAGACAGGTCCCCGGGGTTCAGGCAGGCAGACAGGTCCCCGGGGTTCAGGCAGGTAGACAGGTCCCCGGGGTTCAGGCAGATAGACAGGTCCCTGGGGTTCAGGCAGGCAGACAGGTCCCCGGGGTTCAGGCAGGTAGACAGGTCCCCGGGGTTCAGGCAGGTAGACAGGTCCCCGGGGTTCAGGCAGGCAGACAGGTCCCCGGGGTTCAGGCAGGTAGACAGGTCCCCGGGGTTCAGGCAGGCAGGCAGACAGGTCCCCGGGGTTCAGGCAGGTAGACAGGTCCCCGGGGTTCAGGCAGGCAGGTAGACAGGTCCCTGGGGTTCAGGCAGGCAGACAGGTCCCCGGGGTTCAGGCAGGCAGACAGGTAGACAGGTACCGGTGGCTAGATAAACTGGCGGAGAGCCCTCTCTGGGCAGGCCACATATATCCTGGGTAGGGCCACCTCCCAGGCGGAAACACCGGAGGCCTGGGCACGACGCGAACCCCTAGGCGGGTGCAGGGCACAATCCCAGGGTTCGGGCAGAAGAGGAGGATGGAGCAGAACCCTTGCTGGGCTGTGGCAGACCGCCCGTCCTGCCCGACGGAGGCAAGGGATAGGACAGGCAGAACCACCGCCGGGCAGCGGCAGGTCAGCTGGATCTGTCCGACTGAGGCTAGGAACGGGCATAGGTCCAGGGTGACCAACACAACAGCCACGATAGCGGGAAAATTGGGAACGGCCATCAGACAGCGCAACTGCGCGAACAATACAAACGAGCGGAGAAGCGGGACCAGCGCATGGGAGGAAACGTGGGGGAGCAGACCAACCTGGCAGTACTGGTACAGGGCAGAGAAGCAGGATGAGGAGTAGATCTGAGCCTGGGCAGGTTAACAGAATGCAGAGAGGAGTTCAGAGCCGGCGGAGAAACAGGAAACAGAACAAAACGACCACCCACCTGGTCCCAGTCCCAAGGCCCCTTATAAACACCTGCAGCTCAATGAGTCACAGGTGTGCTTCCTTGAGCCAGGAGGGTCCTAACTAGTTCACGGGTGACGGGAGGGACAACTGCAGGACCCGGAGTCTGGAGCCCTTGGACCGGATCGAGACCCAGAACGCAGACTCCAGACTGGACTGGACCAGACCCTGACACAAATCAAGTACAGCCTCTCCTCTTGTAGGCTTATCTACATATTGTGTCAAGTAACCTTCCTGAACACACCTAACAAACTCCACCCCATCTAAACCCCTTGCTCTAGGGAGATGCCAATCAATATTTTGGAAATTAAAATCTCCCATCGCAACAACTCTGTTATTATTACACCTTTCCAGGATCTGTTTCCCTATCTGCTCTTGATATCCCTGTTACTATTGGGCAGCCTATAAAAAACACCCAGTAAGGTTATTGACCCCTACCTGTTCCTAACCTCCACCCACAGAGACTCAGTAGACAATCCCTCCATGGTGTCCACCTTTTCTGCAGCCCTGACACTATCTCTGATCAAAAGTGCCACGCCCCCACCTCTTTTGCTTCCCTCCCTGTCCTTTCTAAAACATCTAAAATCCAGCACTTGAACTAACCATTCCTGTCCCTGAGCCATCCAAGTCTCTGTAATGGCCACCACATCATAGTTCCAAGTACTGATCCACGCTCTAAGCTCATCCACTTTGTTCACAACACTCCTTGCAATAAAATAGACACATCTCAAACCTTCGGTCTGAGCATATCCCTTCTCTATCACCTGCCTATCGTCCTTCTCACACTGTCTACATGCTTTCTCTATTTGTGAGCCAACCACCTCTTTCTCAGTCTCTTCAGTTTGGTTCCCACCCCCAAGAATGCTAGTTTAAACTCTCCCCAGTAGCCTTAGCAAACCTCCCCGCCAGGATATTGGTCCCCCTGGGATTCAAGTGCCACCTGTCCTTTTTGTACAGGTCACACCTGCCCCAAAAGAGGTCCCAATGATCTAGAAATCTGAAGCTCTGCCCCCTGCTCTAATCACTCAGCCATTCATTTATCCTCCAACTCATTCTATTCCTACTCTCACTGTCGTGGGCACAGGCAGTAATCCTGAGATTACTACATTTGTGTCCTGCTTTTCAACTTCCTTCCTAACTCCCTGTAGTTTTTTTTTCAGGAGCTCTTCCTTTTTCCTATCTATGTCATTGGTACCAATATGTCCAACGACCTTGGGCTGTTCATCTTCCCACTTCAGGATATCATGGACGCAATCTGAATCATCCCGGACCCTGGCACCTCAGAGGCAAACCACCATCCGAGTTTCTTTCCTGTATCCGCAGAATCACCTGTCAGACCCCCTGACTATAGAATCTCCTACCACTATTGCCTTTCTCTTCCTTCCCCTACCCTTCTGAGCCACAGGGCTTGACTCTGTGCCAGAGGCATGACCACTGTTACATTCCCCAGTGAGACTGTTCCCCCCAACAGTACTCAAACAGGAATAATTATTGTCAAGGGGTACAGCCACAGGGGTACTTTCTAGTACCTGACTCTTCCCCTTCCCCCTCCTGACTTTGACCCACTTGTCTGTCTCCCGTGGCCCCGGAGTGACCACCCGCCTATAACTCCTTTCTATCACCTCCTTGCTCTCCCTGACCAGGCAAAGGTCTATCCAGTTCCCTAACTTGGTCCCTTAGAAGCTGCAGCTTGACACACCGGGTGTAGATATGGCCGTTCAGGAGGCTGGGAGACTCCAGGACCTCCCACATCTGACACTGAGCACAGAAAGCTGGCCTCATACACATACATCCTCCTTTCTGCAAATAACACAGTTAGACCTACCGCACCTCGTCCCATTACTGCCTAAGCCCGTTGAGCCAAAGCCCTGTCACTCTGCTGCCTCTCACTCCGCTGCCCACTGGATATGGCGGTCTTCTTTTTAAACCTTGCACACTTTACTGGCCGACGTCATGTGCCTGAGCAGCCTTGCCTCTCTTTTACCCTGAGTAGTAAAAAAACATCCCTACACTCTGAAAATCAGCCATTTACTTGCAGCCTTCTTGCTCCTGTCCATTGCTTTAAACAAATGATGACGTTTCCATGTCATCTTTCAAATCTGCTGTTTTTCCTGATTTCAGACTTGAATAACTCATTACATTTCTTTATGCTGTAATGATGATGACACCTCAAGTAGTAGAACATTATCTACTTATAGTTATAAGAGGAGATATACAAATGCAACCAGCTCTATATAAGCTTTGGAAGTAATACAACATTAATAGCATGAAACTTTTAAGAAGCAATGCAGGTTTAATCATAGACAAACACCTGTGATCAGGTAATTGCAGTCACAACTCACATCAAAGCTGCTTATCAACAAGGGCTCAAAATAGCATGGATGTTATGTATTTATTTGTAGCATATGAAATGCTGCTGAAAACATCAAGTGCTACACGTTCACAATCAACATCAAAGTCTATGTTGAACAAATGCAAGTTAGATATGCATCTTATGGAACAGGTTAACAGACCTTAGCAACTGAATAGCTGGTTCCTCCAAGGTTCAGAATTTCACATTTTGCTAGTCACAATGACAACAATTGAACTATACAGGTAGAATTTTGCTGGCTATTCAAGCCATCACACATGCAAGATGGAACGAGATTTTTTTAAAAAGCTGGTTTCTATTACGTTGGGCTAGTCTGATTTGAATTCTCAGATATTACGTTTTATTTGCTCACTAGTTACAAGAAGGAGCCTTTGAATGCTCTTCTGCAGTAATAGACTGGAGGACTTGCCAAATGATATTGGAATGGTTCCATGCTGGAGTTTGAAATGGCCAACAAATCATCAAAGTCTCACCACTGACACACTCTTAGGAGTTACTAATGTCCCTATTAACCAGGGCACCTTCCTCTGACAAGAGCTTCTACGCAGTGGATTGGGAAGAACGAGTCAGGGCCTTTCAGTCATTAGTTTATGTATTAATTCATAGAATGTAGATATGTTGGCAATGCCAGCACTTGTTTCCCAACCCTGTTTACCATGGATCTAAAGTAAGCTCTAGATAATGGACTAGTGGGGTGCCACAGGTCTCGGTATTGGGACCACAGCTGTTTACCATTTACGTTAACGATTTGGATGAAGGCATTGAGAATAACATCAGCAAATTTGCTGATGATACTAAGCTGGGTGGCAGTGTGACATGTGATGAGGATGTTAGGAGAGTTCAGGGTGACTTGGATAGGCTGGGTGAGTGGGCAGATACTTGGCAGATGACGTTTAATGTGAATAAGTGTGAATGTTATTGAGAACAGACCTCTTTTTAAATCCCAGATTCTGTTAACTCACTTGACTTTAAGTTCCCCAGCTGCCCCTGGATCAGTGGTTAGGAACATTGTCATGAGGATGCTCGGAGCCTGAGGTGGCGGCTGGAGAGCAACTGGACGTTAGGGATGACTGGAGGTCATCAGAACCTGTAAATGAGGCTCCCAAAACCTCACTCCAGAAAATTGCCTTGAGATCTCACAACAGAAAATGGTCCAAACAGTGATTGAGGATTATTTGTATAATTGGCAATATTAGGCACTAACTGATTCATCTTGCAGACTAAGTTTATTGATGAAAGTGGATCCACCTCATGAAGCAAAGACTTGAAGATTCCCTTAGATGCATAAGTTTTACTGAGTTCAAGCCTTCCTACCTGAGAGCTGGTTCAGAAGATAGACAGGATACCTCTATAGTAGTTATTTGTTCAAGCTCCTGATTGAAGTTTGGGGTGTCAGAAGATATGCAGCAGCTATATTTTCTTTTTTTTCTTTTCTTCAGAATGATATCAGTAAAGGTTCTGATATATGAACTTCAACAATGCTAAAAATAAAGAGTTCCATGTCTGTTCCACCTTTCACAGTATTAGAACATTCCAGTGGACCTTCTAGCCATTAACATACATTTCAAGTATAGCTTCTTTTGCAACATAAAACCTAACAAGTTCTTACAAACGGTAATGACATCACGATCTGTTGCCCAGATCTTGGATAAATTTTGTTTTGGATAGCAGAGAGAACTGTTCAGTTCTTCTTTGGACAGCGATCATTGGGATTTTTATAAACATGGGGAAGTCTACAGATGCTGGATATCCAAAGCAACACACAAAAATGCTGGAGGAACTCAGCAGGTCAAGCAGCATCAATGGAATTAAATAAATAGTCAACATTTCAGGCCAAGACCCTTCTTCAGGGCCTTTTATATCCACTAGAGAGAGCAGCAAGGGTCTTGTTTTAAACATCAACTTACACAACATGTCATATTACACTGGAGTTTCAGGCTAGGCTTTATGCTCAAAGGTGGAATTTGAACACCCAACACTGGGTGCAGAGGTGAGCTTCCACTGAGACAAAAATAATACTAAGAACTGATTGGTTTCTTCAGAACTCAGATCCCTCACAGGAAAATTACAGTGGATCTAATGGGATTATACTTAACTCCATAACTAATGTAGAGGCCTAATATATAGCAGGTCTTACTGCATTCATCCTCATCTGCTTCCGGCACAGGATGACTAATTTAATAACATTTTGCTCTCTGCTGTTTTTCCTGACTGCTCTGATATGAAGTTTGACCTTTTTGTTATCTAAGCAAAATACTGTGAGATAAAAACATTACTTATTTTTATAACTCTTCTACAGCCTACAAAATGCATGGAATTCTTCTTCTTTGCCTTTTGTATTACTCCTAGAGTCATTACGTGTCTTTCTTGTGTCCTTTGGCCTGGCTTGTTTGCACCTTCAGAGCATTCCCTTTGCCTCTAATGTTTCTCCTTAGGGTTAGCTGGTTGGTTTGTGCTCTGTCAGATTGCAAACATGTTTCTAAAGCAATCACTCCCCCAGGACTAAGAACCTTAACCCAAAATGTGGTATTACTTCTGATCAAAGATCCCTGTAAATTTTGGTAGCTGCTAAATTTTTAACTCAAGGTTATAAGTTTCCCATTGGTATTGTACCCAATTTGGTTGTTGGCAACTGGCACTTAATGTTCTAGTTCTTCTCATATACTTATAAAATGTCATTATAATTGCCTTGGGAGTTCAGTCAGCTGAAGTTCAAGTAAATTGCAGAGTGCTGCAGAATTCTTTGCTCTGTTGTTTTTCAATAAAAAATACATTTTTTAAAGAACAATATTTGAGCCATGGTGCACATTTTATGACTTATGGATACAACTTCTCTTCCAAAATGGTGTGCAAAGTACAACTGTACAATTTGGCCCTGAGTCTATAATTGCTGTAAACATTTGCAGCTACTACCTTCCAGAAGCATGCAAAGAAGGAGATTATACTGATATGAAGCCTGTGCTGTTATTTGGAAACTCACATTTCAGCTAACTCTTTCTCTCTCCACCTCAAAAAAATAAATTTGCACTTTTTGGTAAGTGCAAGTAATGGTAAGAAAATAAATGGTAAAAAAAAAAGTCCAAGCCAGCACAATTTAAACAAATCTTAACTAGGCAACAGGAGTGAATCTGCAGATGCTGGAAATAAATAAAAACACAAAATGCTGGCAGAACTCAGCAGGCCAGACAGCATCTATAGGAGGAGGTAGTGACGACATTTCGGGCCAAAACCCTTCATCAGGAGTCAGGAGGGTGACGCACCATCAATAACTCACACTGAGACGTAAGGCGAGATATCGGCTCCCATTGACTGGAAGAAGGAACCAGGAGCGAGTGTCCACCATACCACGACCCGGAGACCGAGGCCGAGCGTCAGGCCCCAGATCGCCTCTACACAGGGGCCCGTGGGAGGAGCCACAGGAGCAGTCAGCAGGGGGCGTGTCCAGACAGGCACATAGTTCACCACAGAGGGTTTCGTCATCACTAACTTCAAAACGTCGTCACTACCTCCTCCATTGATGCTGTCTGGCCTGCTGAGTTCTGCCAGCATTTTGTGTTTTTATTAAATCTTAACTAGATTTGTTGGCTCATTTGTTATGAGTCATGTCGTATGATATAGGTATTCATGGTCTTTCCATGACCATGACTGTTCTTGGCAAATTTTTCCACAGAAATAGTTTGCCTTTGCCTTCTTCTGGGCAGTGTCTTTACAAGGCAGGTGACCGCAGCCATTATCAATACTCTTCAGAGATTGTCTGCCTGGTGTCAGTGGCTGTTTATCCAGGACGTGGTATGTTCCTACAAGCATCCCCCACCTGCTCGCATGGCTTTATGTGACCCTGATCTGGTGGAGGGGGAGGGGATGGGGGGGTTGGGCTAAGCAGGTGCTACACCTTGGCCAAGGGTGACCTGCAGGCTAGAGGAGGGATAGATGAAGCACCTAACACCTCCTTTGGTAGAGATGTGTCTCCACCGTGCCACCCAACTATATTTAGACTAATTACAGATTGCTTTCTTCTGGCTATGACTGCATAAAATATGGTGCTTTCTGATGTTATTTAAAAATCCTTAAAATAATCCAATTTAGCCAGTATGAAAGATACTGTTGAACGATTACTCCAGTAAGCCAATATGGGCTGATACAGTTTAAAAGTTGGAAAGAGACCAAAACATTCTGAACAAGAAGGTAAAATATAGTATGATTTGTATACAACCCTGCAAGTGAGAAAGTTACATTCTTTTCACTCCTTTACTTCAAAGAGCCTCTTTAAAGATGGACATCTACTGTGCTTGGCAGCAGTCTGATCTTTGATCTGGCCAATTTCAACATGCCTGACTGAAAGGCTGAACTTCGAGCACAGTGCATGGTAATTGTGTGCTGTAACAAACAACAGGTATGCAGTTTTGTGGAGATCGCATGTCAGAATGACATGCTGGGAGTTTCTTGTGGAGGGCTTTGACTGTGAAGATCAACAATTCCCTTGCCCACACAAATGCTGCGTGACCCAGTAAACTCCTCCTGCAGATTATTTGTTGCTCTCATGCCTGTGTATACACTTAGTGCCTGTCTTCCAAGCATAATTCTGGGTAACACAGTATTGCAGCAGGTCGAGCCGGTGCCTCAGAGCACCAGACTCAGCTTCAATCCCACCTTCAGATGTTGTGTGTGTGGAGTTGGCCTGTTCTTCCTGTGACCACTCAGACTTCCTCCAAACGCATCTCTCCCTCATCCCATCCACCCGCCACCCCACTCGGGATAGAGTTCCCATTGTCCTCACCTACCACCCCACCAGCCTCCAGGTTCAACGTATAATTCTCCGTAATTTCCGCCACCTCCAACGGGATCCCACTACCAAGCACATCTTTCCATCCCCCCCACCTTTCTGCTTTTCGCAGGGATCGCTCCCTAAGTGACTCCCTCGTCCACTCGTCCCTCCCATCCCTTCCCACCGATCTCCCTCCTGGCACTTATCCTTGTAAACGGAACAAGTGTTACACCTGCCCTTACACTTCCTCCCTCACCACCATTCAGGGCCCCAGACAGTCCTTCCAGGTGAGGCGACACTTCACCTGTGAATCGGCTGGTGTGGTATACTGTGTCTGGTGCTCCCGGTGTGGCCTTTTATATATTGGTGAGACCTGACGCAGATTGGGAGACCGTTTCACAGAACACCTACGCTCGGTCCGCCGGAAAAAGCAGGATCTCCCAGTGGCCACACATTTTAATTCCACGTCCCATTCCCATTCTGATATGTCTATCCATGGCCTCCTCTATTGTCAAGATGAATCCAAACTCAGGTTGGAGGAACAACATCTTATATACCAGCTGGGTAGCCTCCAACCTGATGGCATGAACATTGACTTCTCTAACTTCCGTTAATGCCCCTCCTCCCCTTTTTACCCCATCCCTGACATATTTAGTTGTTTGCCTGTTCTCCATCTCCCTCTGGTGCTTCCCCTCTCCTTTCTTTCTCCCGAGGCCTCCCGCCCCATGATCCTTTCCCTTCTCCAGCTCTGTATCACTTTCGCCAATCACCTTTCCAGCTCTTAGCTTCATCCCACCCCCTCCGGTCTTCTCCTATCATTTCGCATTTCCCCCTCCCCCCACTACTTTCAAATCTCTTACTATCTTTCCTCTTTCCTTTCGGTTAGTCCTGACAAAGGGTCTTGGCCTGAAACGTCGACAGCGCTTCTCCCTATAGATGCTGCCTGGCCTGCTGTGTTCCACCAGCATTTTGTGTGTGTTGTTGTTCCTCCAAGTGCTCCAGTTTCCTCCCACATCAAAATACATGGGGACTGGTAAATTAATGAGCCACTGTAACTTGCCCACAGTAGGCTGTGTATATGAGTGGTAGCATTTGGAGAGATATAATGTGAATGTGGGGCGAATAAATGATGGGATCAGCAGAAGACTATTGCAAATGGGAGTTTGATGGTAGCCATGGACTCAGTGGGCCATTGTGTTCTGTTTCCATGCTGTGTCTCTATGACAAAAGGAGATATCGGATTTGTTCTCCACAGGGCCGCAACCATTCACTCAGGGTGACTATACTGAATTAAAAAAGAAACAAAGCCATTGATAATGCTGGACAACAACCATTTTGCTTCCTGAATACGTTCGGATGTACCGATTTTGGGCGGCCAATTCTGAAAATTGCCATGAAATTTCTCTATCAGACACCATTCTTTGAAATCACCTATATTTGTTACTTCACTTCATAATTCGTCAGAATAACTGATACCGAGATTAAGGAATGCATTTTTATTGGTCCACAGGTCAAACACATTATCAGTGACAGACAATTTGAAGAACTTCTAGTGAGACTAGAGAAAATCGCACGGAAGGCATTCAAGAATGTTGAAAATTTTCTTGGCAACTATGAAGCACCAAACTACATGCAGCTGGTTGACAACATGCTTCAAGCCATAAAGTGCAGTATGTCACTAAAGATTCATTTTCTGCATTCCCATTTTGACATCTTCCCTGCAAATCTTGGCACTGTTAGTGATGAGCGTGGTGAAAGTTTTCACCAGGACATTGTGGTCATGGAGAAATGGTATCAGGGAAACTGGAATCCATCAATGCTGGGTGATTATTGTTGGACACTGAAGCGAGAAGCTTCAGACACTGAGTATAAATGAAAATCATCAACAGAAGAGTTTAGCTTAGTTGAACTATTGCAAAGCATCAGCACCATTGGGCAATTAAATGCATTATAGTCAATAACAGTTAATTTCTTGTTTCTCCAATTTCCTAAGTGATACAAGAAGTCTGAAATTATAGCTGTGTTCAGCTTCAAGAGGTTTATCATAAACAAAAATAATTCTGAGGAAGCAACACTTAAAAAATTTAATTGCTGTCCATTTTAATCTAGCACAATATCAAAACTGAAGCCTCACGATACAGTGCCACTACCTTCTGAAGAGCGGGGTAGGATTTAAGTTATGCACAATTCCTTTTGCTTCTAGACAGGGCCAAGGAATTAATCTCCATTAGCTTTTCTCCAATGAACCAATGTTAGTAGCATTTAAACTATTGTTTTGAAAAGCATTAAAATCTATTCACATCAATTCCAACACAATGTTTTCAGGCTCTCTCAGGTTATAGTGATCTGATTATCAAGCAGTAGGCTGGAGGGTTGAAATTTTGAAGTTATTAATACCTTGTCAATGCTATTACTTAAAAGGCCATACCACAGCATTCTTCCACCTACTGAAGGATGTTAGCAAAGAATAAGCAGAGTCAAGAAGAATCTGCTCTGTGGCAGAAGAACCTGTACAGACTTCTGCAAAATGGTGCATGCCAGAGAGATATCTGTTGGGGCACAGCTGCCCTCGCTGAAAGCTGGTCTTCAGTGAGTCCTGCAATGCAGCCAGCACCAGATGTGAAAGCAAAAAGTTTCATCTGGTAGAAATGGAGGACTCCTCACTTTGCCAGGACTGTTGATGTGGCAGCGAGCAGCAAAGAGGCGTGTCACAGCAGCAGAAATGTGTTTTCTGAGAGTAAAGGTGACATCAATTTTGACAGTAAAGGCATGGCAGATGCTTATGTCTTCTGTTAATTGAGGACTTGTCTCAGGAACATATGTAAACAGACAAACCTCAGGCAGCAAAGGGACACATGTCTACACTCTTCCCAGATTCAAACTCTGAGCTCTCCTTGTTCCTATCTGATATTCATCTCTCTTTTTTTCTGGATTTCTTCTGACAGTTTTGATAACACTAGCTTGAGAAGGAATTTGTGAAACTACCTGCAAGTTGATGACTGTGGATGAATTACCCTGAGGCTTCTCTTAACCAGGGCTTGTGCAGCGCAGTTATTGGCTCCAGTTTAGTAGGCCTGGCCCTTCAGCTGCGTTAGTGATATTGTTTCTTTCTCCCTGTGGGTAAGGTTTGCCATTGTGATTCAAACAACATGATTGAAAACCCTGCTTGAAACCAGCTAAATTGGTAAATTGATTTTTTTATTGTCGGATGTACCAGGGTTCAGTGACAAACTTTGTTTTACCTGCCATCTACGCAGACCATTTCATCAAATCATTACATTAAGGGAAAACAGATAACAGATTGCAGAATGAAGAGTTACCATCACAAAGAGCAGTGCAGGCAGATAGCAATGTGCAAGGTCCTGCAAAGTAGATTGTGAGGCCATCTTGAAGGGTTCTGTTCAATGGTCTTATAGCAGTGAGATAACATCAGTAGCTCAGTGGTGAGGATCAGTGTGTGGTAGAGCTAATGAAGACTTTTCAAGATGGGTCCATGCACGGAGCTGACCCACACACACAAGATCATTGAACTTCTTATTCCTCAGTTGCAAATCCTCAAGACTTTACTCCTAGTATTCCCTCTGATTACTATTTCATCAACAGCTGCTGAAGAGCATTCAGGTCCATTGGCAATGCAACACATTTCTAACCCTCCACTTCCTTCACCAAGGCCTATAAGCAACATAAACATTATTGAACACTAGGTTGCCCACATTGTCCCATAACTTCCACATCCAACTTCAATGCTCTCAGTAGGCACAGTGAACCTGCAGTTTAAACAGGAAAGGCAGGCCAAGACTGTGCAGGATAACTGGAAGCCACTCATGATATTGGGGCTGCTACTGGCACATAAACATACGGGTTTCACAGATGTGTGAAACCACACTAATACGTCGACCACACTTCATGGATGGCCATCTGCTTCTGTTAGATAAGAAATTAGTTTCAATATTTCTGTAGTTGATATATTTGAAAGACAAGCAAGATAATAGTTTTCAATGCCACAAGAGTCTGAATCAGAATCAGGTTTAATATCACCGGCACATGTGTGAAATTTGTTAACTTTGCAGCAGCTGTACAGTCAATCAGTCCAGCCCATCCAGTCCCACAGAGACATTTACAACTCAGTCAGTCCAGCCCATCCAGTCTCACAGAGACATTTACAACTCAGTCAGTCCAGCCCATAGGAAAATCTGAATAGAGTAAATGTATATGTATATTAAATAGTTATATTAAAATTAGTAGCACAAAAAAAGAAATAAAACAAATGTAGTGAGGTAGTGTTGGTGGTTCACTATCCATTTAAGAATTGGATGGCAGAGGGGAAGAAGCTGTTCCTGAATCACTGAGTGTGTGCCTTCAGGCTTCTGTGCCTCCTACCTGATGGTAACAGTGAGAAAAGGGCATGCTCTGGGTGCTGAGAGTCCTTGATTGCCTTTCTGCCTTTCTGAGGTGCCGCTCCTTGAAGATGTCCTGGATAATACAAGGTCTTGATCTAAGATATTGTCTAAGATCTAACACGATACCAAGGTGTCTTGAATCTGGCATTTCTGCAAGGACTCTGTTCAGAACCCAATGGTGGGCGTATACTTTGTTTATCAGGTTGCTGATCTTTCCTTTGATCATTCTTGTCATCAAGCAAAAGCTACTGTTGCTTTAGATATACTATAATGGAAGCTATTTGACCTATGGAGTCTAGAACCTCATAGCAACCTCATATAACAACCTCATATTATATATCATTATATAATTTAATGTATTATTTTTGCATTTCCTTACAATGTAGAGTTAGACAACTTCAATCTGTTGAGAGTAGTCTGGCTCACAAAGCAAAGTCACCCTATTTTCCTACTCCATGACCATTTTATAAAGTACACCTGTACACCAGCTTGTTAATGCTAATACCTTCTGAGAGCAGCTCAATGCATAAAGACACGCAGACCTGATAAAGTGGTTCAGTTGTTGTTCACACCAAGCATCAGAATGGGGAAGAAGTGTGATCTAAGTGTGACTGTGGAATGATTGCTGGTGCCAGGCATGGTGGTTTGAGTTTATCAGAAACCACTGCTCTGCTGGAATTTTCATGTAAAATCTCGAGGTTATAAAGGAGAGTGCAAAAAACAAACAGTGAGTGGCAATCTGTGAGTGAAAAGTCCTTGTTAATGAGAGAGGTCAGAGGAGAATGGCCAGACTGGGTCAAGCTGACAGTAACTCAAATAAGCGCAGATTTGAATAATAGTGTGGACAATGGCATCTCTGAACATACAACACTTCGAACCTGTAAGTGGATCGGCTACAACGGGAGAAGAGAACAAACCTACACTCACTGGCTGCTTTATTAGGTGTGGTGGGTACCACTGAGTTTATTTCCCCTTCTCTCTCATTCACTTCTCTTGGATCCTGCCACTCATTTCACACTGGAGCTAATTTTCAGTTGCCCATTGGAATGTGGGAAGAAAACAAATCTACTACGTGGTCACAAAGAGAGCATCCAAATTCACACTGACTGCACTGGGGGGTCAGGGTTGAACTCACTTCACTGGAGATGTGAGACAGCATCTCTACCAATTGCACCACTCACCTACCCCCTGAGCTACTTACCCTTTACAGGTGGGATGTGTTGTACACCACTCTGATTGTAAACAGATTTAAGAAAGATGCAGGAAGATTGAGGTGGTGGAAATAGAGCAAACTCCAAAATTTTACAGTTAAAATCATCTAATTGTCCAGTTTTTTTGCATGAAATACAAATATATTTTTAGTAGGAGTTAATTATTCTTCAGATGTAGAAGAAAAGATCAATAAAGTTTTCTTCTGTAAGCTATGAAGACGAACATTAGCTGATGAGTTATGATGAGCCTTACATCTGCTGGGAGTGCAATACTTTATTCACAGCATTAGCAGTTGAATAAAGCAGACTGAACCCTTGGGCATTTATGTCATCCTTCAAGTACAAATCATGAATGATTCATGAATTACTGTTCAGATACATTTGTTAAATAAAATAAATTTCCTGGACTGCAACCATTTTCTGTCTCTTTCAGGCACAAGTAAAGTGATGACGTCTAAAAATAAATCAGTACTCAGTAAGCCTGTAACCGAATATTTCATCTTATACACCTATTCCAACTATAGATAGAAACTTATTTTGTATGTTCAACATTTGAGCTGTAAGTGACTTGAGTTGTCCGCTGTACCAACTGTCAGCTCATAACTGTTTTGAATCTGTGATATATTATATATAGAGGCACAGTTAAAGTGCCCACAGACTACAGTAGAACAATAGAGGCTTTGACTTAGATTTGGAATCTATTAAAATTATTTTCAGGAGCTGGGCACAGTTACATTTTTTGGTCAACTCTAGTTGCTTTAAGAAGGTAATGTTTGGCTTTTTTTTTGAATCACTGTAAATTGCATTAATGATGTCCACACATTGCACAAATTGTATTTTAATCCAGGAAAAATCAAACATGATGTCGCACCCAAATCAAGAAGGGCACATTTATGGTGGACAGCTTAGGGGTTATAATACTCACAAGGCTTTCCTGCTGTTGTTGTTTTCAGAGACAACAGTGATGGGGAGGAGGTGGTATGGCTGTTATCATTGATGAGTTTCTGCAAGGCATCCTTCACCTCTATTTAAGAAAGATAGATAGATACTTTATTAATCCCAAAATAATTTACACTGTCATAGTAACATTACAAGTGCACAGATACACAAATATTAGAAGAAATGTAAGAAAAAATGAAAGATTAAGTTACCTTAAAAATAGAATGTACAAGATTTACAAGTTTACACTGAGGCTACATCCACACTACGCTGGATAAATCCGTAACTGAAGCTTTTTCTCTTCTTTTTTACCCTCTATCCACACTAAAATGGTATTTTCGTCTCCTGAAAACGGAGCTTTTCAAAAATGCTTTCCAAGGTGGATATTTTTGAAAACGCTGCTCGGGCAGATCAGTGTGGACGGGGTAACCGGAGACTTCTGAAAACACTGTCAGACGGCAGCGCGCTATTTCATTGTTTTCTTCAACACAACCTAACAATTTCAGAACAGACGGCAAAGAGACTGAAGCCAGAAGAGTTAGAAATGTACTCACCAAATACTTTGACCCATAACTTACTGAATAAATAAGTATACTGTACTCACTTTGCCCTGTTTTCTGTCCTTGCTCGTATGAAGGTGGTTTACCTATTTATGCAAGTACTTCTCTGACAACAGATGTGCAACAGCCTAATGTAACATTGTGTGGAAATACAAGATAACACTGATGCAGGCATGTTTTATACATTTAACAAGGTGCTTTATTAATGCAACAGAGTTAGTCAGTTTTTCAATGTTCGTCGTCAGCTGGGTCAATCTGTCCATGAACTCCCTGGCGGTTGCCTCCGTACACTCCAGTATTTGTTTTTTTTTAGTTTTAAGTTCTCCTGCGCGAGACCCAATAGCTGTCTGTCATTTTAAGTTTTTCTAGTCTGTAACTACATGAACGTGCACTTCAACGGCGAGATTTGACACCAAACATGTCGCTTGTTTTCGGTAGACGTGTCCTTTGCATGCGCAGGAGGAGGAGATTTGCCGAAATCTCCGTTTCAGTGTGGATAGAGATATTTTCAAAAATGCATAGTATGGACGCCTATCGTTTTTCCGCGAAACTGGCATTTTCAAAATTATCCAGTCTACTGTGGATGTAGAAGATGGTAGTGCAAGAATTACCATAATATTATACAGTAATGGGTACACATTCACACCATGCAGGTAAAGGCTGATGGCAGTATTGCAGAGAGTGTCCATCATAGCAGGGTCTAGTAAACGGAGGTAAAAAGAGCTCTGGTAAACAAAGAGCAATAACAGTCTAACAGGAGGGGGTCATCACTTCCCCGGCTATTGGTTGACTCATTATAGAGCCTAATGACCGAGGGTAAAAATGACCGCATATAACACTGTTTGGGGCAGCACAGTTGTCTTAGTCTGTTACAAGAAGTGTTCCTCTGTTTGGCATGCAGAGGGTGAGAAACATTGTCCCGAATTGCTGGGATTTTCCTTAGGGTCCTTTGTTCTACCACAGCCTCCAGTGTGTCCAGTTTGACTCTTAAAACAGAGCCAGCCTTTCTAATCAGTTTATTGAGCTTGTTGGTATCACCATGTTGATATCATTGCCCTAGCACACCAGCGCATGGAAGACTGTAGTGGTGACAACAGACTGGTAGTACATGTGAAGGAGAGGGCTGCATTCTCCAAAGGACCTCAGACTCCTCAGGAAGTTGAGGCGATTCTGGCCCTTCTTGTACACAACCAATGTTCCATGCAAATCTATCATCCAAGCGCATCCCCAGGTTGTGTTGTAGTACTGTTGTAAGTACTGTTGTAGACATAAATTCCTGATACAATTTATAAATCAGCAATAATTACTCTCTTTAAAATTCCCTGATCATCTTCAGGCATGCAGATTATGAAACTGAGTACAATACCTGCAGCAACCAAGTTGTGGATGCCTTTGTATTAAAGTTTAATTGCCTCCTTCAGTGCTTTCAAACTGACAACAATTTCATGCAATAACTCCTAAGTGAGTAGCTAATGATTTAAATTAATATTCTACATTAAAAAGAGATCCTTCCATTTAATCTTCATTCAGTGGGCATTGCCAGCAAACCCAGTATTTATTGGTAATGGTGACTGTCCTTCTTGAAATGCTGCAATCTGTGATGAAAGTATTGAAGTTTTGAGGTGGAAACTAGGTTGAGATTTCTGTCAAGATCCTCTTCCTTTCTTTATTATTGCAGATTGAGAGTCCAGGGAATGTATCCCAGGCCAGTGGTGCTCCCCTTCCATGAGGTGCTCACCCCGGGAGACCTCCCATGACCCTGATGGCTACATCTGTGAAAAGTGCAGCGAGATGTGGTTCCTTTCACACTGTATGAGGGAACTGGACCTACAGATCAATGGGGAGAATGAGGAGTTCATAAATAGGGGCTACAGGAAGACAGTTACACACAAAGTGCATGAGGCAGATATCTCGGTGGTTGCCAGGAAAAGGGAAGGGAATATGCCTTAGGCCATTCTCTTCAATAACAAGTATATCATTTTGGATACTGCTGCGGGGTTATGACCTTCCAGGGGAAATGTACAGCAACCAGGTCTCTGACACTGAGTCTGGCTCTGTGGCTTGGAATGAAGGGGGGAATAGAGAAGAGAGATGATGATGATAAGGGATATAATATTTGGGGCATAGACAGGTGATTATGTGGATGTGAAAGAGACCCCTGGATGTTATATTCTCCCAGGTGCCAGGGTCAGGGACATTTAAGATTGGGTCCAAACGATTCTAAATGGGAGGGTGAGCAGCCAGAAGTCATGATACATATTGGCACCAATGACATAGGAAGGAAAAATGTTGAAGTCTGGAAGAGCAAATATAGAGAGCCAGATAGGAAGCTGAAAAAGCAGGACTTCAAGGGTAGTAATCTTGAGATTTGCTGCCTGTACCGCTCACCACAGAGTGTAAGAATAGGACGATATGGTAGATGAATGCATGGCTGAAGAATTAGTGCAGGGAACAGGTTTTCAGATTTGTGAATCATTAGGATCTCTTCTGGGGAAGGTATGACTTGTACAAAAAGGACAGGATACACCTGAATTTATGGGGAGCAAATAGCTTTGCAGGTAGGTTTTCTAGAGTTGTTGGGAAGGATTTTGAACGAGGTTGGCAGAGAGATGAACATCCTCCTAAATGTCAGGGGATGGAGCAGTTGGTGTAAAGGAAGATACAATATGTAGAGAGATTGTAAGGAAGGATAAGCAGTGTATAGCAGCCAGGTGGATGGATTGAAATGTATCTATTTTAATACGTAGTAGCAGAAACAAGGGTAATGAACTTGGAGCATGGATCGGTATGTGGAACTATGATACTGTGGCTATTCTAGAGAAACGGCTGTCACGCAAGCAGGAATGGCTGCCAGATGTTGCAGGTTTAGAAGTTTTAAGATGGGCAGAGAGGGAGGTAAAAGAGGTGCGGAGTGGCCTTGCTAATCAGAAAAAGTATCAAAGCTGCAGAAGTGAGGATATCACATAGGTCCAACTGCTGAGCCCACAAAGCAGCATCCATCTGCCCCTCCCCACCCACCACCACCCAGGCCAGGCTCCCTTCTCACTGTTGCCATCGTGTGAAGTGCTGAACAATGTTCCCTTTAATTTGTAATTTGTAAAAATCTTGTGCTCTGCGATTTTTTTGCCCAGTGATAATAACATGTGCGCACTGAATTTTATATGTAGAGGTATTCATTTTAACAGCTAGCCAAACACTGACAATAAGAATTTTGATCTCCTCTGAGTTTGATCGTTTTCACTCTCATTCATCTGCCCTCTCACAAAACATACATATCAGTGCTGTAGCGAGTAATGAAGAACTTTCTCTCCAGAGCTTTTGCACACTCTCCATTTGTGATTTGCTTGCTTAATGATGTTTTAAAAAGTTAAGTTTCCAAAGATCACTCCATTTCTTCCCACATGCAAATTCTCTGGCAACATTTGCATTGTGACAATACACACACAATAGTTTCTGCATTGTACATAAATATTTCTTGTAACTGCACATTTCTGACCTCATGAGCTTTCGATGTAGCAGTTTCTACTGTTTCACTAAGCCATTCCGCTTTAAATGAACTAGCAGCACTTTTGCACTTCACTCTCTGCAGATGATTCATCTACAGGTTTAAGACTGTTCTAAATTCTGCAGACAAGTCATCACAAACTGTATGTATTTTTCTATCTGGACAGTTATAATGGCTTATTCTAACTGTACTAATGGATTGGTCGTATGAAATTCTGACTCTAAAACTGGATGGGTTATATTTATAGTAACTTGTGTTTTCTTTTAGTGTTTGTATTTTAAAGCAAGATTTTAGTGAATGATGTTTACCACTTGATTGTGCCTGTGTAAGTAATCAGATTGAGTTAAACTGCTGCAGGATCCTGTAATGTGTTGGATTGTTTCTGGTTTTTCATGGTATTTTCTACATTTATTGCCTGGAATTATCTGGTTTATTATGTATTTGTGATAATTTTTTGTGGTACCCACCTGGTCCTGCATTGCCACTTCTTTCTGCGAAGAAGTCTCCAACTCTGAGCCAGGCATTCAATGCTTTGTTGTTGACATCTAGTCTACTAATCATGGGGATGTCTTCCATGGAGGGTCATGATCTTCCATTGGTTAACTTTTTCTTCAATAGTGATAATGTCTTCATTTTTCTGGGTTGTGCATAGTGGTATGTACTTCTTATCAGAACTGCATACGCTTACGTAAAGTGCAGAAACTTGTTTTCATTGACAAAAGCATAGCCTTAAAAGTTTATCTGAGCAGTATGTTAATTTTTAATGTCTTTTATTCCTTTTCTCACTCCTGTCCTAGGTAGTGTTAATCTAACTGCATTTGAGAGTACATATTGTTTTCTAAAATTTGACATTTTGGTTCTTATTTTTCTTGGTAAATTTTCTAGATCAGTTTTGGACCAAGGTATTATGACAAAAGAATACATTAGTATGGGTACAAACTAAGTACTTACAGCTTTTGTTATATTTTTACTGTTGAGCATAGTTTGGCAGATTTTTTTAAGCCCTGAAGTAAATTCTGTCAAAAGACTTTTCCTTTTTCACACTATGATATCCCAAATACCTACATGTTTCATCTTCGCCCATTGGTTGTATTATAGCCAGCTGCTCAGTTTTGTATTCTTTTTGCTTTTTTGTACCTTTATGTTTTATGTTCTGCATTTATCCATAAGTATTATTGTTATTTTCTTTTGTATTTGCAGTTGGTCCGTCTCTGCCGTGTGTGGTTTTTCATTGATTCTATTGTGTTCCTTGCTACTTACTGTGAATGCCTGAAAGAAAATGAATTTCAGGGTAATATATGGTGACATAGTACCCCCTAACAGGGAGCAGAGCTTGAGGTTCTTGGATCATTGAGATCTCTTCTGGGGGAGGTATGACCTGTTCAAAAGTGACGGTTCGCACCTGAACTTGAGGGGGACCAATATTCTAGTGGGCAAGTTTGTTAGAGGAGGGCTTAAACTAATTTGGCAAGTGGGTGGGAACCAGAGTGAAAGGACCTAGGATAGGACAGAAGGTAAAAAAGTGAAGATAGTGTGCAGTCAGATTGTCAGGAAGGGCAGGCAGGTGATGGGACTTAGTTGTAGCCAACAGGCTGACTATTAAATCATTAGGGATGCAGAGTCAGAAAGGATAGCAAATACGGTACTCAAGGTGTTGTATCTCAATGTGCAAATAAGGTGGATGATCTTCTTGTAATATTACAGATTGCCAGGTATGATGTTGTGGCCATCACTGAATCATGGCTGAAGGATGGTTGTAGTTGGAAGCTGAACTCCAAGGTTACATGTTTTATCAGAGGGATAGGAATGTAGGCAGAGGGGATGGCATGTCTTTACTGGTAAAGAATGGCATCAAATCAGTAGAAAGATTTTGAATCCTTGTGGGTTGAGCTAAGATACTGTAAAGGTAAAAGGACGTTGATGGCAGTTATATACAGGCTTCCCAACAGTGGCTGGGAGGTGGACCACAGGTTACAACAGGAAATAGAAAATGTGAGTCAAAAGGGCAATGTTATTGATGTCTTAGGAGATTTCAACATGCAAGTCGAATGGGAAAATTAGGTTGGTAATGGTTCTCAAGAGAGTGAGCTTGTTGAAATCCTAAGAGATGGAATTTTAGAGCAGATTGTTATTGAGCCTATTAGGGGATCAGCTGTACTGGATTGGGTGTTATGAAATGAACTAGAGGTGATAAAGAAGCTTAAAGTAAAAGAACCCTTCAGAACAAGTGATCACAATATGATTGTGTTCAACTTGAAACTTGATAGGGTGAAAGTAAAGTCTGATGTAGCAGTATTTCAGTGGAGTAAAGGAAATTATGAGAGAGGAGTTGGCCAAAGTAAATTGGAAGGAGCTGCTGGCAGGGATGTCAGCAGAGCAGCAATGGCATGTGTTTCTGGGAAAAATGGGGATGGTGCAGGAGATATGCATTCCAAAACTGAAGAAATATTCAAATGATGAAATAGTACAACCATGGCTGACAAGGGAAGTCAAAGCTATTGTAAAAGCAAAAGAAAGGGCATATAACAAAGCAAAAATTAGTGGGAAGTTTTTAAAACTAAAAACTAAAGTTTTTAGCAACTAAAAAAATTATTAGAAGGGAAAAGATGAAATATGAAAGCAAGTTTGCAAATAATACAAAGTGAAGAGTAAAATTTTTTTCAAGTATGTTAAAAATAAAAGAGAAATGAGAGTGAATATAGGACCACTAGAAAATGAGGCAGGAGAAATAGTAACAGGGGACAAGGAAATGGTTGATGAAATGGTTGATGCATCAGTCTTCACTGTGGAAGACACTAGCAGTATGCCTGGTGTTGTAATGTGTGAAGGAAAATAAGTGGGTGCAGTTACTGTTATAAGAGAGAAAGTGCTCAAAAAGTTGAAAGACCTAAAGGTAGAAAAGTCTCCCAGACCTGATGAACTGCACCTAGAGTTTTTAAAAAGGTAGCGTTAGAGATTGACGTGGCTTTAGAAATGATCTTTCAGAAATCTTTGGACTCTGGCGTGGTGCCAGAGGACTGAAAAATTGCAAGTGTCACTTCACTCTTTAAGAAAGGAGGAAGGCATCAGAAAGGAAATTATGGACTAGTTAGCCTGACCGTCAGTGGTTGGGAAGATGTTGGAGTGAATTGTTAAGGATGAGGTGATGGTGTACTTGGTGACACAGGACAAGATCGTACAAAGTCAGCATGGTTTCCTTCAGGGAAAATCTTGCCAGACGAACCTATTGGAATTCTCTGAGGAGATTACAAGTAATATATATAAAGGGAATGCAGTGGATGTTGTATATTTGGACTTTCAGAAAGCCTTTCACAAGGTGCCAACATGAGGCTGCTTACCAAGTTAAGAGTCCGTGGTATTACATGGAAGTTACTAACATGGTTAGAGCATTGGCTGATTGGTAGGAGGCAGTGAGCAGGAATAAAACAATCCTTTTCTAGTTGGCTGCCAATGACCAGTGATGTTCCACAGGGTCAGTGTTGGGAACACTTCTTTTTATGCTGTATACCAATTATTTAGATGATGGAATAGATGGCTTTGTTGCCAAGTTTGCAGATGATACAAAGATTGGTGGAGGAGCAGGTAGCGTTGATGGAACAGGTAGAATGCAGAAGAAAGTGGCAAATACAATCTTGGAAAATGCATGGTCATGCACTTTCGTAGTAGAAATAAATGAGTGGACTATTTTCTAAACAGGGAGAAAATCCAGGAATCTGAGATGCAGAGGAACTTGGGAGTCCTTGTGCAGAACACCCTGAAGGATACCTTGCAGGTTGAGTTGGTGATGGGGAAAGCAAATGTTAGCATTCATTTCAAGGAGATCTAGAATACAAAAGCAAGTATGAGGCTTTATAAGGCACTGGTGAGGCCCCACTTTGACAATTGTGAACAGTTTTGGGCCACTCATCTTAGAAAAGATGAGCTGGCATTGGAGAAGGTGCAGGGGAGGTTCATAAGGATGATTCCAGGAAAGAAAGGGTTATCATATGAGGAACATTTTATGATTCTGGGCCTGTACTCATTGGAATTCAGAAGGATGAGGGGATTTCATTGAAACCTTTTGAATGTTGAAAGGCCTAGACAGAGTAGATGTGGAAAGGATGTTTCCCATGGTGGGAGGGTTTAGGACAAGAGGGCACGGCCTCCAGATAGAGGGGTGCCCTTTCAAAACAGTGATGAGGAGAAAGTTCTTTAGCCAAAGGGTGATGAATTTGTTGCCACACGCAGCTGCGGAGGCCAGATCGTTGGGTGTATCAAAGGCAGAGATTGATAGGTTCTTGATTGGACATGGCATCAAAGGTTACAGGGCGAAGGCCGGGAACAGGGGTTGAGGAGGAGAAAAAAAAAGGATCTGCAATGATTGAATGGTGGAGCAGACTCAATGGGCCAGATGGCCTAATTCTGCTCCTATGTCATATGGTCTTATGGTCTTATGATGTATATGTAGCTTGATAATAAATTTACATTGAACTTTTCACTCACAAAATTCTCCTCATGTGCCACGCTAATGATTCGAACATGAGCTCTGCAAGAGAATCTAACAGTCAGAGTACATTGATTTCTGCCCTTGTGCACTTCTGTGCAGTTCAATTATAAAGAATTTTGTCTTGTAAGCAAAATCTCCATGTGAAGCTGTTGAAAAGTGTAAGGTCAAGTTAATAGGATGGGACGGAGATGTCAGTTGCTCTTCAGTGACACCATTCCTATTTGTCAATCAGCAGGCTTGACAAAACAAGCTGTAAGGCCAATTGGCCTTGTCCTTCCCTGACAAAGCATTAGTGAACCAATTGTGGGCTTACAAAAAATATAAAAAATATAAACTTCTTGGGAACATTTTCAGATACTTTTTAAAAATAAAATTTCAGCATTTTAAATGCAAATCTCAAATTGCTACAGTGGGATTTATCTGACATCTTCAGGACTACTTGTAAGCAGTAAGTTTTTTATCATCCTGAATGACACACTCTAATTAATTCTTGTCTCAATGATTAAAGCTACTGATGCAACCACATCGATTATTTTGCCCAAAATTTCCTGCCAGCAGCGGGCTGCCCATGTCCACCACTGTCAATGTGGAAAGTATCAACTGACGTAAATTTTCACTCGTCATTTACCAAGACAGTTAGATCCTCAGTGGCAGGGCCTCACATGCAAAAGTGTTTTACTTGGAAACATGAAGCTAGAAAACACCCCACTTACAAAATAAATGACACCAGGCAACTAATGTACTGCCCTCCTCCCCATTTACCTGACTAAAAATGCATATATTAGATTTTTAACAAATATCAGTATTTAAATGTGATAAACTTAAGAACACAATTGAACAATTAACATAATTTAGCTCACTTCAATTAATATAAACAACATTTTAACCTTGCCTAGGAATTATAGTGTGCCCTAAAGCGCAACCATTTTGTTCACCATCCTACTCCATCAAAGTTTACCCACGGCCAAAGCACAAAGCTTTAGCTGCACCAACTAGCCACTGCACAACTTCGTGCTCCAAGGTGATTCAGCCAATACTCTTCATCCAGTTTAGACTAAAGGTATAATCTACAAATCCTACTGAGTATGTGCCAAAGTGGATGAGGGAGGATATGAGCTTGGACATTTATCAGCAGGATACAGGTCCAGTACCTGTTGTCAGTGGAGATCTACTGAGGTGCATGCAATTGGGAGAAGAGAAGATCAAGAAGAGAGCAGCAGTAATCACGTGTCATAGGTGGAAATGGCATTTGATATGCTCAGGGAAAAGAGGAGTGGATTTCTAAACATCATTTTGTTTTTCTGCCTCCTCTTACTATTCAGATGTCATTCCTGCACCAGGTCTAAGCTAGCACAGTCTCTGCGAAAAGCTAAACCTAATGCTGTAGAATTAGTGCAACTTCTCTTCTACTAATCAGTCAGAACACAATCCAGAAAAATATATTTGTGAAGAGTAGTCGGAAAGTCTTGGAATCCACAATGTGGTGGCAATTACAGTAGCTAAGCAAATGCCCACATTTCTGTAAGCTCCTTCCAGTGATCTCCCACAAATCTGCATTGTGCTTCTTTTCCAAACAGAATTACAGTTGTTAATAACATTTAATACATAATGGAACATTAATGTAAAACCAACAATTAAATGTACTCTTCCTTGCATCGTTGGACTTTAAGAAAACCTTGAAACTATGGCAACCACAAAGTAAATGTGAGTTTGTTTATGCTTTTGTTTCTGCTGTGAATGTGTAAGAAAAGTTAGGTTTCTGAGGCCTGTATTCATGGCCTTACTCCAGTTCAGATTAAACTAATTTTTAGAGTTTATTTTTATAAGGATGATGTGGGTTGGGTTAGAGGAAGAGATGACGTGTGTTTCCAAAATAGAATTTGAAGTGGATAAAAATAAGGCTTCTCCTAATCCTGTTCTATATTACTTCATTGTTCTTCTGCAGTTGATACCATTTATATCCTTCTCTCCTGGTAGCTGAATCCAATAGACCAGATTGCATTTTTTCACATTCACCTTTCACACGCCCATTCCCAAGCGCTCCTGTATTTGTTGCTGCTGCTGTGCCCTTGCTTTGTATCCAAACAGACTTCAATTCATCATCTCGATGAACTGCGAGATGTTGCTAGACAACTAATGATTTATTGTCTTGTGTATTTTTTTCCTTGCCATTGCTATTGTGTTTGTTGAGAGGAAGGATGTGATAGCTTGTAACAAGCTCAGGCTAACATCAGCTTATAGAGGATCAATAGTCGTTACAAAAGAGGAAGTGGAGAACAAACGTGTGAAAGAAGCTTCTTTCTCAGCTTTACATTTTTGAGATTAAATAGTGACATTAACAAACCTGTATCAGACATATAGTCATTGTATTTGGGGACAAAAGACAAATGGGATTCCCCCGTGTAGTGACCCGGTGAGTGGGTTGAGGACGACTTAAAGTCAGACACAATAATAAACACGTCAGAGACAGGAGAATGATGCGAAGAAGATATTGTGGTTAGCAGTCTTTAGTGAGAGCAGGGAGCAGCAAAAACAGCAGAATTTTAAAGCATATCCACTCCCATGAAAGCAAAATTGTTTAGAGAATAATCATCCTCTTTCCCTCACCCGTGGGGAAAAGTGAATCAGCCGCTGCTCCTGATTTGCATTTTTATATAACAAGTGAAGAGCTGACTGTGAAAAGAACTTTGAGTCCTATTTTACATTGAGGGCTTTGACCTTATCAAGCTCTCGGCAAAGAAGAAAGTGCACTACGTGCAGCCTACTGGCACATTCACTCTGCGACATGGGCACTACATAACACGGAATATCAGAAGCTGTCACACCGTCAACCTGTAGTTTCTCCAATGTAGAGCAGGCACATTGTAGTACACTAGGTGAGAAATGAATGTAAGTCAATCACTGAATAGAAGACTGTTCAAGTCCCTAAACAGTGGGAAGGGTACAGGAGAAATGACAAGTCTTTCATCACTTGTGCTTACATGGAAAGGTGCCATAATCTGGGGAGTAGTTGTTGGGAAGGAAGAATGAACAATAGTGAACAAATGGAATGGCCTGATGGTTTGTCATCATCAGAGTTCCGTCTGCAGGAACGACATTTAGCTTTCTGTTGCCTGCCACTTTAACTCTGCATCCTCTCCCACTCTTATCTGTCTGAAGCCTCTTCCACTGCTCTGGGCCATTAACACACAGTTGTGAATTTTCCTACTTCAGATAACTTGATTTTTTTTCTCTCTGCTTCAGAACTGGCTATTTGAGCTGTAAGGCAGTCATTTCTGATATTCGCTCAGCTCTTTGTTAGGGTGGCCCAATCTCCTGGGCATGTGCCACAGCACATTGTGCAGCTTCCTCTGGATTATCTGCCCCTGTAACATATTTGGCTGGACAACCTTTGTAAATTACCCTCATGGCAATCCTGGCCTTACCTAAACAGACAAATTTGCCTGCCCTATCCATTTTTGCAACTTAAAGCTCCCCTTTTTATCCCTATTTTCCAATTTTTATAAACAATCTTTGATCTGCAATGCTAACTCTGTTTCTGTTATTATTGGGGCTGATGCCTATTTCCCATTTTCTGTTTTTACTTTTAACTTCCTGTATCTTTGATTTTGGAATCACACCTTGTTGTACATCCACATCAGCCTTTTCAACATGACATCCGTGTTCTGGTCCACACCTGAGTCCCATGTACGCATGAACTCTCCTCCTCCAGTCAAATTTCACACCCGATTCCCTTCAACCACCACCAGATTACAGCATGTTGGCAGTCAGGCTCTTCCCTGACATACATCCCTCCAAGCACTGTCTCCGCTGAGCTGAGCAGGTACGTGGCTGCACAGTAACCAAAGTGCTCCCACGCACATAGCCTTTGTTGCTAAGCAGCTGGAATTCCTTTTATATAATGTTAATATAATTTTGAAATACCCAGGAATTAATTACTTTAATTAATATAATCCATACACTTTCTAAATAATGAATGTATCACAACCTTTGAAACATTTTAGAGTTTCAACATATTTACATTGTCAGTGTTTCTAGCTACAACATTGTTACAAGTTGTAACAATAAACACAAAATGGAAGTCAGTAACACATTGTTATTAAACTACCGGCCCGTTGAATGCCAATGTCGTTTAGTCAAAACATTTTACTTTTGTCATTGTGCCTGTCAGCTGTTTTGACTGCCTGACATCGTTTACTTGTGTTGTGAATTGTGGTTTGTGCCTGTTTGATGTGCATCTTACGAAAACAACATTTAAAGTTCCACACGATTTTCAGGCTGTATATAAATTCCTGCTCAGAGCAGTACATGCAGCTATAAAGAAAATTATCAGGAATATTGCCTCCAGACATAAACGAGATCGCCCCAATGATGCCAGCGTTTGAAATTATGTTATGGGATGTTAGGCACAAGAAACCACTGTAATCATTCTTATCAACATCCCCTCTGCAATCAGTCAGTGTCTCCTCCCTCCTCATTCCCCCCCCCACTCGAGAAAGGGTAACAGGTGGCCTACCCTGGTATTTTGAAAAGACAAAGCAGAAGATAGCCACACTTACAAGATGTGGCATAAACACCTTTTCAGTGAAGCAGCAGCACAGATGGTAAAAAAAATGTTTACTGTTGATCAAATCAAAAGGGATATAGTTAACACCATGGAACACTGTCAGTGAGATTACCTGGAAGATTGCAGAAAGCAATTATTCTTGAGGAGGTTTGGTTTCAGTGGCCCTTCTGCCCATCAGTTGATTGTGATTGCCTTCACTAGAAATAATTTGTTACTTGTAAGCATTTACTTGAGAAAGTGGCTTCCCTTCTCCACCTTACAGTTTTTGCCTAAATGGAGGCGATAGAGAATGCATTCAATCTCTTCATTATTGTCTTCAGGAGCTTTCATTTCTGTGTTGAAATGAGAGAAGTAGATTAGCAATCTGAGTGTGGAAGGCACTGTGGGAGGAAGTATATTCAATGGATGATGTGGCTGGAATTAAAATGTGTGTGGGTGTATTAATCTAAATGATAAACGACTTGGTGAGGTTAGGTCGTGAAATTTCTTCTGATACGACTTCATACTCTAGAGAAGGGTTCCCAGCCTAGGGTTCACAGCTCCCTTGCCTAATGATGTAGGAAAGGTTGGGACCCTCTGACCTGGAGGCTCTCATTCCTGGAGCAAACTAGCAAGCTCTTTGATCTACGGTTCTGCTGGGATTCCAGGATCAGGGTTACATCAGTTGGTTCAAAAAATGAATAATTAAAAAGACATAGCTGTTTTTGAACTTTGTGGTGTGGGACTTCAGGCTTCTGTACCCGGTGTCTGTGAGAAGGTGGCATGATCCAGTTAGTGGGGATCTTTGATGATGGATAGTGCACTATTGAGGCGGTGCCTCCTGTAGAGTAAAATAGCCAGGTAGTATTCATGGGTTCATGGACCATTCAGAAGTCTGATGTGTATTTGACTTGCATGCCAGACCATGATGAAACCCCTTAGAATGCTGCATAGAATATAATCATTGTGATCACAAGGAAGGAATACTCTCGTGAGAATCAGCTTTATTATAAAATTGACTAGGCCATAATATTAAAATTTACTTCTCACCTGAGACAGTGGATATCTGCTCAATGTCAGAAATGATCCAAATATCAATGGCTGGAAAACAAGACCCAATAAGGAAAGAGTCTTGTGGAATAATGGGTTTCTCTTCCAATGGGAATCAAATTTCCCCTTTCTTAAACAACTGGCATATAAAGGCAACACAAAAAGCTAGCAATTTGGTAGAACAGGTTTACAAAATAACTCAGGAAAGGCTGTAAAACAGATTTCCATTTCTACAGTGCCATTCACCATATCAGGATACATTACAATCAATGAAGCACTGGTGTAATATAATTGCACTGTAATAAGGGATACTATCTGTAAACGTTTGTTACAGTGTTCAGTGATAAGTCAACCTCTTTAAGTAAGTAAAGATGCTGGTGTACTTCTTTATAATCACAACTATGTGTGGGATCCAGGACAGGTCATCCTCTTTGTTAATACCCAGGTATCTAAATCTGCTGAATCTCTCCGCTGGCAATCCCCTAAATGTAATCTGGCACACGTTCACCCTCCTTCTTCTTCCTGATGCCAACAATCAGCTCTTCAGTTTGCTAACAGTTGTTGTTCTGGAACCACTCATACAAGTGTCCAATCTTGCTGATCACCATGAAATGAAGCTTAAAATTACACTAGAATATTCTGATAATTTAAAGATGTTTCACAGCAGCAAGAAGTAAATATTTTAAGGAATATATAAGGATTATTTCTTGTATGGAGTACTATCACAACAGGCATGTCCGGAGCTCAGTTTAACCTTTAAAGATCAGGAAGTGAAATCTGCTGGTGTCCAGTTAATATTTATACTAAGATACATGCATACAAATATGTGAATCTAACAGAGAGTATAAGACGTCTTGGTTCATCAGACCTCCTCCACTCTTAATGGACTATTGGGGTGTCTTGGCCCTTACTGTAGTCCCACAGCCATGTATTTTATTAACAGGTGCAAAATGTCAAATTATATCCAGGAATAATTCCTGTGATTCACATAACCTCTAAGTGATTGAAATCAGCCCAGGAAATTGCACGTGTTTTGTATAAAGGTAATTAACTTCAGCATGATGCAGTTTCTGGCCTTATGGAGAACTGGTACAGTTCCTGTACTATCTGCCTCAACAGCTGCCTATTCATTTCCCATGCTCTCTGGGGACAAAGAAATCATCTAGAATCCAGCAAGTCACACAATTTAAATTTGCAACCTTACATCCTTTTGTAGTATTTCAAACCGGTGGAATATTTCAATTGAAGGATCTGCCAGGTGCTCTTGAAAGTAAAGCTGCCTCTTCACAAACATACCGAGGTCATGCAGCTCAGAAACAGGCTATTCAGCCCAGCTAGTCCATTCTGACCACTGCATCCTCCCTGCAAATCCCAGTTGCCCACATCTTGAGCTGATTGTGGACTGCAGAAAGTGGAGAACGAAGGACCACAAACCAATCCTCGTAGATGAATCAGAAGTGGACAGAGTGAGCATTCCAGTGCTCCCAGCATGGCCTCCTGTATATCGGTGAGTCTTGACACAGATTGGGAGACTGCTTCACTGAGCACCTACTAGAGCAAGAGGGGTCTCCCGGTGGTCACCCATTTTAATTCCACTTCCCATTCCCATTCTGATAAATCAGCCCATAGCATCTTCTACTGTCAAGATGAGGCCACATTCAGGTTGGAGGAACAACACCTTATATTGCATCTGGGTAGCCTGCAACCTGATGATATGAACATTGATTTCAGGAACTTCTAGTCTTCCCCTCCCCCTTCACCATTCCCCATCCCCTTTTCCCTCTCTCACCCTTGTCTCCTTGCCTGTTCATCACCTCCCTCTATTGCTCCTTCCTCTTTTCTTTCTTCCATGGCCTTCTATCTTCTCCTATTAGATTCCCCCTTTTCTAGCCCTGTATCTCCTTCACCAATCAACTTCCCAGCTCTTTACTTCATTCCTCCCCCTCCCAATTTCACCTATGACCTTGTGTTTCTCTCTACCCTGAATCTACTCTTCATCCTTCGTTCTCCATTCCTGCCACAGTCTCATCCCAAAATGTCAACTGTACTTTTTTCCATAGATGCTGCCTGGACTGCTGAGTTCCTCCAGCATTTTGTGTGTGTTGCTCAGATTTCCAGCATCTGCAGATTTTCTCTTGTTTGAGAGTGAGCAATTTCAAGTTCCTGGGTGTCAACATCTCTGAGGATCTAACTTGGTTGCAATATATTGATGCAGCTGTAAAGAAAGCAAGGCAGCGGCTACATTTCATTAGAAGTTTGAGAAGATTTGGATGTACTGTGGAGAGTATTATGACTGACTGAATCACTGTTTGGCAATGGAATGGGGTAACTGATCAGGATTGAAGTATGTTACAATAAGTTGTAAAACTAGTCAGCTCAATCATGCATACTAGCCTCCATAGTATCCAAGTCATTTTCAAGGGGCACTGCCTCAGGAAGGCAGTGCCATCTTAAGGACCACATCACCCAAGACATGCCCTCTTCTCATTGTTACCATCAGGGAGGAGGTACAGAAGCCTGAAGACACACACTCAGCGATTAAGGAACAGCATTTTCTCCTCTGCCATCCGATTCCTAAATGGACCTTGAACCCATGAACAAATCCTCACTAATTATTTATATTTATTTTCTGATTTTGCACTACTTACTTTAACTTAATTATTTAATATACACCTATATATATATATATATTCTGTATTTTTCCTGTATTTGTAGCGTATTGCATTGTGCTGGTGCCGCAAAGTTAACAAATTTCACAAAATTTGCCGGTGATATTAAACCTGATTCTGATTCTGAACTTTTACAATTGCTCGAGATCCTTTACATTTTAGTAGCTGAAGTTATGATTCAAAAGAAATCATTAGTGTTGATGATCTTGAAATTATTACATCACTACCATTGGAAGAGATTAAAATGGATACTGTACTCTACAATGAGTAGGAACGCTTATTGCTCACCCACAAAATTCACAGAAATTACCATTAAGTTGTTTGCATTTGCATTGTTAACTGTGTTAGGCACGCACCATTGGATTGAAACAGTGGGCCACATAGTTAAGAGGAATGGCTTCATGATGAGAGGGTGAGCACTACCTGAAGAACAATATCCCAACGAGCAATTTGTGAGCATCTGCTGAGGTGAAACAACTAAAAATAAAATAAAGAATCTAAAAAAATGCAGTATTCATAAAGCTAACTTGACGTTATTATCATGGTCAATACATTAGAGAATTTCAATTTGCAATCATAGCCTCCATTGAAGGTTATTTTAAAGACGTTTAATTTCAGAAATCCAGCATAACCCATTTTAACAGCATGCCTGCTTCTACAGTGTGAATGTTCTTCATTTGCTTCCTCCTAACTGGTTCATATTTTAAAGCTTTTTTTTTTAATTTTCACTTTTTTGCTGTATGCTCCCTGCTCAGCTAACCATCTGTTTTACCAGACACAGTTCTGACACAACTCTATTGAGTTTTACAGAGAAGAGCTGTCGCATTACGAGTCGCTTCTCCTATGTTTTTATAATGGAGGTTGATCATATTAAATCAACATCATAATTCAGTAAGACTTCTGTATATCTGGGCTTTATAAAGTACCGCGGTGTTTAGGGTGGTGGGGAGGTGCTCCAGGAACCATAAATGCCTCCTGTTAATGGACCTTCACCTGGACTCACTTGTCCAAGGTCACTCCCAAAGCTCTTTCATATTTAACTAAGTTACAGAAGATATTCTTAACTGGGGTGCCCATTGTCTTGTCTTACATGTGGTACTCATGGCAGGGAAATAAAAAGCCTTTGTCCTTGTGCCATTTTTCATTTCAATGTCACACCTGGAGCACTCCTTTCCCAGACCGTCCCTCTCAGCAAACCTTCCCCAAGGAGCTAAATGAGCACCCTCTCCAGCCGGAATTGAGATTGAAACATTTATGTTTATAGTGCTCTGTGAAGTAAAGAATATTAAAAGATAACCTAGTATATGATGGTAAGATGTTGTGTTTTTAACCCTCTGCCAGTTTATAGTTGTTTGTCTCTTCCCACCGCTCACAAAACATGCTGGGTTAGGCTACTCATTGAGTCTCAACACACTTATCTTTTCCAGGCAGGACCTGAACTTTCTACTGTTCAGTGCCGCCATTTATTCTCAGCTTTATATCTTAAATGACAACTGTACAGTTTGAGCGTGAAGTCATTGGCGCAAGGGTATCCTAAAGTCATCAGAATGTTACCAGGCCATTAACAGGTTTAGAATGTTATACGATGAGGTCATTGAGATCTGTTCAGTCATCTGAATAAGGCTTTCTAAAATAGGGGAAACGCAGAAGAACCAGCTTTTTCTCAAAACAAGTAATTAAAAAATGACGGACAGTATGTTAATATTAGAACTAGGCCATCAACACAAGATTTTCTGGCAGATCCTGGAAATGCAGAGCAACAAACATAAAAAGCTGGAGGAACTCAGCTGGTCAGGCAGCATCAGTAGAAATGGCCAAACAATCGAGATTTCAGGACTGGATAGAAAGGGGAAAAACACCAGAATAAAAAGATGGGGGCCAGGGTAAGAAGGATAACTAGAAGATGATAGGTGAAGCCAGGTGTAAGGGAAAGGTAAAGGGCTGGAGAAGAGGGTATCTGAATGGAGGGAACCATAGGAGAAAGGGAAGGAGGAGGAGCACCAGGGGGAGGTGATATGCAGGTGAGAAGAGGTAAAAGGCCAGAGTGGGGTATAGAAGAAGAGGGGAGGGGTAGGAATATATAAAAACATAAATATATCACGAGGAAATCTGCAAATGCTGGAAATTCAAACAACACACACAAAATGCTGGTGGAACACAGCAGGCCAGGCAGCATCTATAAGGAGAAGCACTGTCGACGTTTCGGGCCAAGACCCTTCATCAGGACCCTTCATCTGTCTCTTCAGTTAGAGACAGATACTAAGAGATTTGAAGCAGTGGGGGGAGGGGGAAATGCGAAATGATAGGAGAAGACCGGAGGGGGTGGGATGAAGCTAAGAGCTGGAAAGGTGATTGGTGAAAGTGATACAGAGCTGGAGAAGGGAAAGGATCATGGGATGGGAGGCCTCGGGAGAAAGAAAGGGGAGGGGAAGCACCAAAGGGAGATGGAGACAGGCAGAGTGATGGGCAGAGAGAGAGAATACAACTAAATATGTCAGGGATTGGGTAAGAAGGGGAAGAGGGGCATTAATGGAAGTTAGAGAAGTCAATGTTCATGCCATCAGGTTGAATGCTACCCAATATCACTCCGTATGGCTGGTGTGTACCTGTATTTTTCCCTCAGTCTTAGGTCCTCTACCAGAAGCCCGAGAGCTTGAGGGTTCAGCACAGTATCCTTGCAGTTCCTAGTAGGGCACTCTTCTGGTCCGAGATCTCAGATGTTGTTCCTGGGGTTTGTTGGAGCCACTCTCCCAGTCCAGGTGCTCCTGTCAACACCAGGATTACTCTGGCTTTAATGTTCCTTATCCTTTCTACTGGCTCTTTCAAACCCTGGTATTTCTCCAGCTACTCATATTCTTTCTTCCTGATGTTACTGTCATTCGGGATTGCCACATCTATATTACCATTGATTTCTTCTGTTACTTGTCCGTATTGTCATGTTGGCCAGTAGCTGCTTATCAGTCTGTATTTTGGAAGGTGGAAGGTAGTGGAGAATGATAGAGCTAAGATCCTGTGGTTATTCCAAATACATAGTGTATATAATATATATACGTTTAGTGTGTAAGTGTATCAAATGTAATTGGACAGCTAGAAATGAAGTGTTGATCAACTATGATAAAACTGAATGCAGAATAGGCCCAAGGTGGGGTACGTCCTTTTTTCCTATAAAATATATCAGTTAATACTGATTAGCAAGTGTTTACTGCTCTGTTTGAGAATAATAAATGACCAATGTTTGGAATGAAATTGCAGAGAAGCCTCCAAACTCTCAGCAATTCAGGCAGTATTCAAGTGGAGAGAAACAGAGTCGGCATTTGAAAATGACCATTCTCAGAGGTGAACAGAGTGCTGGATGGGTGCAATGAAATTGGAGTTCTGATTTCCATGATAGATTTAACTATTCCAAAAGCAATGCCAGCTGTTCTTCACCATTGATGCCTTAGAGTGTAAAGTGATCCATTTAACAGCTGCCATGGATGTTGGACACTCCTGGACTGATGTGAATATCCTTATGATTGCACAGATTATACCTCAGGGAGCAAACACTCACAGCAAATGTTATACCTTACAACCTGATCTACCGTGAGAAAACAAAACCATTTTGAAGCATGTTGTGCAGTCTAGCTTTGCTATAATGGTCATGGATAATTATGAAATAAGATTATAGCACTCAGCTTCATAGCACAAACAAAAAATATGACTCTATTACACTATTTACATAACAGAACATAATCTAGTTCAGATTTATTGATGCACAACAAGTTATCTATGGATTTATAGTACAAGATGCTTTTAAATCATAAGCACAAAATGACAGAAATGGTTTTGTATTGTATACTCAATGATATGCAGGACACCAGTCTATCAGGAAGATGATATCCGATGTGCAGATGTAGAACAGTTGGAGATACTGACAAATAGAGCACCAGGAATAGAAGAGACTAAAACCTAGGTAGGCAATATTTCTTTTGCACACTTCCTGAATTGCCTGAAGTTATATCAATTTTAAATATAAACTCAAAATGTGGAACTGCTCTGCCACATAAAGCAACCAAAATGGTCCCTCCTTTCCTTTGGCAGTGGGTTATGGATTATTCATTCAAATTAAGCAATTGTGCAATGTATTTATTTTAATAATAATTGTCTTTGCTTTTTCATTTTCTCCTGTCCTGAAGTATATATGTATATACATTTACACAAACACAGAAGAACAGGATCTTTACTAAGATTCAATTTGACCTTTTGTACCCTTACGTTGTAAAAATCTATTGATCTTAATCTTGACAGCTTCAGTTGATCCAGCATCTTTATCCTTTTGCGAAAAATATGTTCTTGTATCCGCTTCTGTTTATGTGGTAAAGTTACAACCTGATTTCCCTCGAGAATTGTTTTCAGGAAGTGATGATTTGTGAGAGACAAATCGAATTCACTGCTGAGTCCTGGGTTAGCAAAAACAAACACAATGCAAAAGAACTCAGCACCGGTAGAGCAAGCAGAACTTTTTACACATACAAACAAGCTGGATGAACTCAGCAGATCAGGCAGCAACCGTTGAAATGAGCAGTCAACGTTTCAGGCCGAGACCCTTCATCCGACCTTTTTGCAATTCACTCTGTTGTGGGAAGGCTAAATGCTTTCTCTGACAATACTGTGATGCCAATGGCTGACAAGGATAACATAGACTGTAAATCCATTTCAATGTACTCTCAGTGGCCACTTTATTAGGTATACCCGCACACCGGCTCATTAATACAATTATCCAATCAGTCAATCAACTGGCAGCAATACAATAATAAAAGCATGTGGACACAGTCAAGAGTTTTGGTTGTTGTTCAGGGCTAACATCAGAATGGTGAAGAAATGTGATCTGATTGACTTTTTATAGTGGAATGGTTGTTGTTGGCACGCTGAGAGGTTTGAGTATTTCATTCACAACGGGCTCTAGAGTTAACAAAGAATGAGGCAAATAAACAAAAAATATATATCCAGCCAGTGGCAGTTTTGTGAGCAAAAACGCCTGGTTAATGAGAGAGGTCAGGAGACAATGGCCAGATGGGCTCAAGCTGACAGGAAGGTGACAGTAACTCGAATAACCATGTGGTACAACAGTGGTGTGCAGAAGAGCATCTACAAAAGCACAACATATCGAACCTTGAAGTGGACGGGTTACAGCAGCAGATCATCAAGAGGGACTCAGTGCACTTTATTGGGCACAGCAGGTACCTAGTAATATGGCCACTGAGTGTATGCGAAACTACTTATTTTTGAAGCTTTTGAAACAAAGCAAGTGATTGTTTTACAAAGATGGTGCTGGCAAGACACAGCTCACTTTGTAGGCAGCAAACAAAATTACTAGCAACTCTGCTAAATGTGCTCTATTGGAACTATGATCTCTGCAGTCCACAGCTGTAATTGCCCACTGGGATGTATGTTTTTGAACCATCTGTACGACGTTCCATTTTTGTGTTATCCTGAAATATTCAGTGAAGTGGACTCTCTGAAGTGCAGGCACGGCCACAGTGTGATTGCTGGAGTGGGTGGGTCCATACTGATGCAGCAGGGCTGAGGCCCAGTGGTGGATAACAAACTAATGTTTGGCCAATTTGAGCACTGAACCAGATTACAAAGATTAAGGCATCGAGGCTGAGGGTGGAGGATGAATTGGTGTTCAACTCACTACTCCGGGGGACTTCACGCACCTCAGGACTGAACTGGCTCTGCGGCTGTGGCCTGCAGCCATCGGCACTCGGCTCAGGACTGACCTGGCTCTGCAGCTGTGGCCTGTAGTCATCGGCACTTGGCTCAGGACTGACCTGGCTCCGCGGCTGTGGTCTGTAGCCATCGACACTCGGCTCAGGACTGACCTGGCTCCGCGGCTGTGGCCTGCAGCCATCGGCACTCGGCTCAGGACTGACCTGGCTCTGCAGCTGTGGCCTGTAGTCATCGGCACTCGGCTCAGGACTGACCTGGCTCCGCGGCTGTGGACTGTAGTCATCGGCACTCGGCTCAGGACTGACCTGGCTCCGCGGCTGTGGACTGCAGCCATCGGCACTCGGCTCAGGACTGACCTGGCTCCGCGGCTGTGGCCTGTAGTCATCGGCACTCGGCTCAGGACTGACCTGGCTCCGCGGCTGTGGACTGTAGTCATCGGCACTCGGCTCAGGACTGACCTGGCTCCGCGGCTGTGGACTGCAGCCATCGGCACTCGGCTCAGGACTGACCTGGCTCCGCGGCTGTGGACTGCAGTCATCGGGCTTCTGGACCAGCTGCAGCACAGAACTGGCTGCGTAGCTGTGGGCTTACTTTCGGGGACCCAGCGGTTCATGTTTGCTTTTTATATCGTTTGCACAATTTATATTTTCCCTTTTGCACGTTGGATTCTGACTGCCTTCACGGAGTGCATTTTTTTGTGAATTCTGTTGTGTTTCTTTGTTTTGAGACTGCCTGCAAGATGATAAATCTCAAGGTTATATATTATTTACATACTTTGATAATAAATAAACTTTGAACTTGATTATTATTCAAGGTAATATTCAATATTAATCCACATTTATTTCCTCAATTCTGAGATATTTAAAGGAATAGTCACATGATTCCACATCTCCCTTTTTTTTCAATTTTTATTAACTTCAATAGAAAAGATAGCCAATTCAGTAACAACCAAGAGAATTAGGCTTCAGCATTTCATTGGCCGGAAAGATACAAGAGTCATTTAGAACCAAATCAGTGCTATTATGTTTGCTGTTGTGTGCTGGAGCAGCAGGCTGAGGGTAGCAGATACCAACAGAATCAACAAACTCATTTGTAAGGCCAGTGATGTTGTGGAGGTGGAACTGGACTCTCTGACGGTGGTGTCTGAAAAGAGGATGCTGTCCAAGTTGCATGCCATCTTGAACAATGACTCCCATCCACTCCATAATGTACTGATTAGGCACAGGAATACGTTCAGCCAGAGACTCTTTCCACCGAGATGTAACACTGAGCATCATAGGAAGTCATTCCTGCCTGTGGCCATCAAACTTTACAACTCCTCCCTCGGACTGTCAGACACCCTAAGCCAATAGGCTGGTCCTGGACTTATTTCCACTGGGCATGATTAACTTATTATTATTTAATTATTTATGGTTTTATATTGTGACATTTCTTCACTGTTCTTGGTTGGTGTGGCTGTAATGAAACCCAATTTCCCTCGGGATGAATAAAGTATGTCTGTCTGTTTGTCTGTCAAAGGGAAACTTAATGATCAGGATCCAATATTTTGTGATTATTCCCAGGTTTGTTTGAAAGTAAGCCCACAAGGTGTGCACTTTTAGAAACTAGTCAGGTGTAGAATGCAGCTCGGAGCCAGAGGGAATGGAAGTGTTCCCCTTGTGATTGGAGACTCAGCAACTCATTCACTAACACTCACAACTCTTGTCTGAGACAGAATACTCACTCGAATGTACAAGAGAATGGAACTTCACTCTGGACATCCACAAAAGGGACGTCTGTGCTTGACTACCTCCTGGTAATAAAAGTCTTTGCAAATGTTGATCACTTTCCACGTCTTGGGAACTGACTCTCAGACAAGGCAGACATCTCCTTCAATGTACCAAGCCATTTGAGGAAATCAGTATTTGAAAATTCAGACAGGTCTGTTATAAATCTCATGAGCAGCCTAACAGCTGTGGTCCTTGCCCTCCTCAATGCCTCTCAGACATGGACCAGCTAAGTAAACATAGAAACCCTTCAGCACAATACAGGCCCTTCGGCCCACTAAGTTATGCCAAACAGGTCCCTACCTTAGAAATTCCTAGGCTTACCCATAGCCCTCTATTTTTCTAAGCTCCATTTACCTATCCAAAAGTCTCTTAAAATACCCTATCGTATCCACCTCCACCACAATTGCTGGCAGCCCATTCCACGCACTCACCACGCTCTGAGTAAAAAGGTTACCCCTGACATTTCCTCTGTATCTACTCCCCAGCATCTTAAACCTGTGTCCTCTTGTGGCAACCATTTCAGCCCTGGGAAAAAGCCTCTGACTATCCACACAATCAATGCCTCTCATCATCTTGTACACCTCTATCAGGTCACCTCTCATCCTCCATCGCTCCAAGGAGAAAAGGCTGAGTTCACTCAACCTATTCTCATAAGGCATGCTCCCCAATCCAGGCAACATCCTTGTAAATCTCCTCTGCACCCTTTCTATGATTTCCACATCCTTCCTGCAGTGGGTGACCAGAACTGAGCACAGTACTCCAAGTGGGGTCTGACCAGGGTCCGATATACCTGCAACATTACCTCTCGGCTGCTAAATTCAATTCCATGATTGATGAAGGCCAATACACCATACGCCTTCTTAATCACAGAGTCAACCTGCGTAGTTGCTTTGAGCATCCTATGGACTCGGACTCCCAAGTCCATAGGACTCTGATCCTCCACACTGCCAAGTGTCTTACCATAAAAACTATATTCTGCCATCATATTTGACCTACCAAAATGAAGCACCTCACACTTATTTGGGTTGAAATCTATCTGTCACTTCTCAGCTCAGTTTTGCATCCTATCAATGTCCCACTGTAACCTCTGACAGCCCTCCACACTATCCACAACACCTCCAACCTTTGTGTCATCAGCAAACTTACTAACCTATCCCTCCACTTCCTCATCCAGGTTATTTATAAAAATCACAAAGATTCAGGGTCCCAGAGCAGATCCCTGAGGTACACCACTGGTCACTGACCCCCATGCAGAATATGACCCGTCTATAACCACTCTTTGCCCTCTGTGGGCAGGCCAGCTCTGGATCAACAAAGCAATATCCCCTTGGATCCCATGCCTCCTTACCATCTCAATAACTCTTGCATGGGGTATCTTATTAAATGCCTTGCTGAAATCCATATACGCTACATGTACTGCTCTACCATCATCAATATGTTTAGTCACATTCTCAAAAAATTCAATCAGGCTCGTAAGGCACGACCTGCCTTTGAGAAAGCCATTCTGACTATTCCTAATTATGTCTCTCCAAATGTTCATAAATTCTGCCTCTCAGGATCTTCTCCATCAACTTACCAACCATTGAGGTAAGACTCACTGGTCTATAAATCTCTGGGCTATCTCCTCTCCATTTCTTGAATAATGGAACAACATCCGCAACCCTCCAGTCCTCAGGAACCTCTCCCACCCGCACTGATGATTCAAAGATCATCAACAGAGGCTCAGCAATCTCCTCCCTCACCTCCCACAGTAGCCTGGGGTATATCTCATTCGGTCCCGGTAACTTATCCGACTTGATGCTTTCCAAAAGCTCCAGCGCATCCTTTTTCTTAATATCTACATGCTCAAGCTTTTCAGTTTGCTGCAAGTCATCAGTACAATCACCAAGGTCCTTTTCCATAGTGAATGCTGAAGTAAAGTATTCATTAAGTACCTCTGCTGCTTTCTCCAGTTCCATTCACACTTTCCCACTGTCACACTTGATAGGTCCAATTCTTTCACGTCTTATCCTCTTGCTCTTCACATACTTGTAGAATGCCTTGGGATTTTCCTTAATTCCACCTGCCAAGGCCTTCTCATGACCCCTTCTGGCTCTAATAATTTCCTTTTTAATCTCCTTCCTGTTATTCTTATAATCGTCTAGATCTCTAACATTACCTAACTCTCTGAACCTTTTGTAAGCTTCTCTTTCTACTTGACTAGATTTATTACAGCCTTTGTACACCACAGTTCCTGTACCCTACCATAACTTTCCTGTCTCATTGGAATGTACCTATGTAGAACTTCACACAAATATTCCCTGAACATTTGCCACATTTCTTCTGTACTTTTCCCTGAGAACATCCGTTCCCAATTTAAGCTTCCAATTTCCTGCCTGATAGCCTCATAATTTCCCTTACTGCAATTAAACACTTTTCCAACTTGTCTGTTCCCTCCAATGCTATTGTAAAGGAGATAGAATTGTGATCACTATCTCCAAAATGCTCTCCCACTGACAGATCTGACACCTGACCAGGTTCATTTCCCAATACCAGATCAAGTACAGTCTCTCCTCTTGTAGGCTTATCTACATATTGTGTCAAGAAACCTTCCTGAACACACCTAACAAATTGCACCCTATCTAAACCCCTTGCTCTAGGGAGATGCCAATTGATATTTGGAAAATTAAAATCTCCCATCATGACAACTCTGTTATTATTACACCTTTCAGGATCTGTTTCCCTATCTGTTCTTCGATATCAGTGTTACTATTGGGCAGCCTTTAAAAAACACCCAATAAAGCTACTGACCCCTTCCTGTTACAATTTTCCTGCTCCTGTCCCCTTCCTTCCAATTTCCCTCGGGATCAATAAAGTATGCCTGTCTTTCTGTCTGTCTGTCTGTTCCTAACTTCCACCCACAGAGACTCCATAGACAATCCTTCCATGGCGTCCACCTTTTCTGCAGCCCTGACACTAACTCTGATCAACAGTGCCATGCCCCCACCTCTTTTGCCCCCCTCCCTGTCTGTTCTGAAACATCTAAAACCCGGCACCTGAAGTAACCATTCTTGTCCCTGAGCTATCCAAGTCTCTGTAATGGCCACCACATCATAGCTCCAAGTACTGATCCACGCTCTAAGCTCATCCACTTTGTTCATAACACTCCTTGCAATAAAATAGACACATCTCAAACCTTCGGTCAGTATCTCTGTGGTCTCAAAACTCAGAAAACTTAAAGGAAAACAAATTGTCCTTGACTTTGTGGGACTCCCTAGTATTAAGAAGAAAATATAGTTGGGAAACTTAAAGTACTGACCAAATTCCCTTGGGATTAACTCCCTTCCTATTTGAACAGTGTATATGGAAATTCAGACTGTCATCATGGTGATTAAATCTCATATTTTTTTTAGTTTCATCCAGTGTGTTTGCCTCATATTCTTGAAAAGAAAATCAAAATCATACTATGGAGTAAATTCTGAATCAGGTTCATTGTATAACCATCACAGTATGATAAACAAAAATAGTGGACCTTAGAAATTCAGCATGTATTACTGTTATGTGCCAAATATTTTAATATCAATGAAGTAAATAGCCGATCTTTTTAAGTTAAGTCTGCCCTTGATCTCAGTTTCTTCCTTTGATCACAGAATCAAAAATCCTTAGGTTCAAACTTTCCCAGAGCTGGTGAGGAACTGAGTCCAGGGCTTAAATCTGCGCACATACCTTAAGAGTAAAGGGCTTCACACCTCATAAACCAGCCAGCTGAGTAGCCAGAGTGCTGAAGCAATAGCTGATGGAATGATGCATCTCCCATAAATTAAGCCCAGACAGCACTTTCTAGTGTGGTCATCTGGTACAGGAGCCTCAGCTGATCAAGCCGCACCAGTGGGCACCAGATTAAGCAGCGGATGTTGAAAGGTGCACAGCTGTTTTCACTTTTTTTATTATTAAAATAATTTAACCACCTGCAGCGAAGCCAGCCATTCCTTCATTCATAAACATATGCTACTGAGTAACTTTCTTCATCATGAAAGGCCACTTGGTTCTGATTGAATAAGTAACAAAACAGATAATCAATTCTTTGAGAAACTCCCATCCTGAAAAAGTATGACCCTGTCTTAAACTATGTATTCCTGTTAACCTTAGCCCTTCTCCCAAATTGTACTAAGTTTTGAATCATCCAAAACTTTACCGTTCATGTCAAAAGACAAAATATGTCATTGTAACTATTAGCTGGGGGACCTGCTCCTGTTATATATATTTCTATTTTAACCTTCACATTTTGTGCTTAAATGCTAATATTTTGCTTTTCCTTGTCTCTGTTATTTCCTCTTGTGCCACATACCTTCAGAATATCCGCTGCCCTCCAATCCATGCAGTCTTGACATCCATTGTCACATGATCGGAACTTGAACCTTTAAATGGCTTTGTCTCACTCTTTCCAGTTGCCATCTGCATAACCTGTTTTCATCATTTTATTTAACTGTCTCTTAAAACAGACAGTTAACCAACAATATAATCCACTGTCCTATTACCCCTTATATGATTCAGTAAAACATTGTTGGTAAGTGTATCTTTTAATAAACCTGGAGTCTTTTAATAGTTGAAGATTCTATAGTTTAATAGTTTCCAGCAATCCTCTATCACCTCACCTCAAAATGATTTCCTTTCTGAGTCAATCTAGGCAGAACCAGTGTGCATTGCAACTGGAGGTACATCACATCTGAATAGATCCTATCCCCATACTCATCTCAAACCAGGTGTAGCAACTCCTTGAACAAACCAACACCACTTAGAGACTAAGTGTCGGGGTTGGGGTGGTTGATCCTGTATGATGTGCTTTCCAATCCAATAACAAAGTTCCAAGGTCGGAGAATACGTTTGATCCTTTATTAAGAAGCGAGCAAAGCAAATAATCTTGAAGTGATTAAAAACTAAAATTAAAACCAGCAATATAATAAAATAAACAGTCTTAGCATATTAAATGTACTTCTGCTTTCTTCAACATAAATAATTTTAATTAAACAAACTTAATAAAAAAAGCTATCGCACCCCCCAGCTCACTCCCAAAACTAGAGTGACCCCCAAAGACAAAGCATGAATACATAACTGAACTCTTTGCTTCTACCCCACCTCAATGCACGTGACTATCAAAATACACATAATATATGTGCAGCACAAAATATGATTTAGATATAAAACACGTACGCGGCTCCTACGCCAGAGAAAATCAGCTGGGTAGCAGAAAGTTTTCATGGTAGAGTAACAGTTAGTACCCCCCGCTGTTACAGTGCCAGTGATTACCAATCAAGGTTCTATGGCTGTGGGCATGCTATGTTAGTGCTGGAAGTGTGGCCAGTTTGCAGGCTGCTTAGTAAAATCCTGGCTGATTTGATCCGACACATATGATGTAATTCACTGTATATTTCAATGTTTGGACGTACATTTGACAAATAAAACTAATCTATAATCTGTATACATACTACAGATCCCTAATGTACACTGGCATACATTAGGAATCTCAGCAACAATGCATGCAATAAATGAACCAACAAATCTGATTTATTTTTGTTTATTTTAAGTTGGCTTTTATCTGCCATCAAGTATTTTTATTAGACACAAATCCTCAGACAGGAACATTGTAGGAATAACACTGCCTCAAGGTGATCTGCACCCAACCAGTCAAGGCACTCTAGTTCAAGCTCACGATGATTAATTTGGTTCTGATGTCAAGAAATTTTACACAGCAATCAGCCTGTGAAATACTTGTCTGGAAATTGCTGTAAAGGCAAAGTGTAAGAACACTTTGTGACTGAATGAACTACAATGAAGAACAATCAAGTAACAACAGCTTGAAGTTACATTGCATCTTTAACAAAAACAAAATTGCAAGCTCTCCGACGGAAGTGTGATCAAATGCTAAATGCACACCAGCCAATGAAGCACATGAAAATTAGGTACAAGAATGGAGAACAGAGGATAAAAGAACAAGAGTAGTCATTTTAAATCTCAAATGTTTCTCTGTTCATTTACACCACAGATAACTTTCATTATAACTTAACAAAACTTCCTTGTTTCTACAACTCCACATATTGAGGCCTAGCAAAGCCTGTCAAGTTCACTTTTGCACATTGCTTTTAAAATTGCTCTTGAATCAGTCAGCTTGTAATTTCTGTACTTGCCCCTCTAAGTCTCTGTAGTTCCTCAGATTTATACCCTCCCATAATTAGAAGGTACCTGAATTTATCTTCCCTAGATCAAATGCAGATGATCTCAACAAGTTTGTTGCATTTGGATACCACATGCAGCAGCCCTTTTGTTTTATATATCAATATCCTTTTGCAATAAGCAAAATACTGTGGATGCTGGAAGTCCGAACTATAAACATAGAAAACTGAGAATTCTTAGCAGGCAGGCCAGCTTCTGTCAATGGCAACAGTTTCTGTTCATATCCCTTTGCAAATTACTGCTCCCATCTGGATCATTTAGAGTACCACCTAAATTGTCATTGTCTGCCACTGTGGGAGTACATCTCTATATTTCTTCATCTCAATCATTCTATAAAATACTGGAAAAGCTTGGATCCAGTCCAGATCCCCAGAGGAAACTACCTGACCCAGTTGAATACAGTATTATGTGCATGTGGAACTTATTTGAATCCTCCCATTCAGAGGCATGCGATATGTGTGTGTACATGAGCACACGTGCTTGCATTTGCAGTGACGTTCAAGCATCTGATGCACATCCTAAGAAAAAAGAGTACTAACTATATTTCCGTTAAACAACAGCTTGGGAGTCAGTGACACAACAATCGTTTCAGGAGGTTGGCTGCCTTTCTGGTTAACATTGGATGTGGTGGTATATCAGGCACTTGATAATTTATTTCCTTTAGCAGAAACTCTGAATGCTTTTACATTCTTCCATTTGGGATGGTGAGTCAGATGTCATTGAAACTGGCTTCCCCCTATGCTTTGACCAAATTTCAACATATCTATGAACAAATACTGTATATCTTACTGCACCTGAAATGTTTTGAGCCACCTTTATATAAATATAGGGGACTGGTTCCAGTTCGGCTTATCTGAACCTGAAAAATGAAAACATGAAATAACATCCCACCAAGATGGTCTCTGAGTCAGAACAAGCTTGTAATGGAAATGGGAAATGCCCTTTGGTCCACCAAGGGAAGAAAAGAGAAGACCAGTTCTATCTTTTTTTTTAACTTTGCAACAACCGGCACTTGTTTCGGTTTTCTAGCCCCTTTCCCAGGATGAGCGAGGATCACAGTGAGCTGAATAACTACCCACTTACCTCCACAGTTAGTCTCAATGCCAAAACAAACCAATAAAGTTGAAGTTGCTTTACTTTCCCCACACTCACTCTCCCCTTTACCATCATCCCTCCCGTTATCCTTTCCTTCACTTCTGTCTCTTTTGCTATCTTGTGCACACATTTGCTTTACCCACTTGCCTCAGTTTGTCATCTCTCTCTCTCTCTATTTTTCTCTAAGTCAGTAACAAACTATATTCGTTTGTATTTAGCTCTTATTGAATCTGTGATCTAGTAAAGCAATTTGGCTTGGTTTGCAAACCTGTATTGGGGATCGAATGAAGCAGACCTCCTTATAATACTTGTTTTCAGCAGTGCAATTCAAAGTATAATTTATTCTCATAATCTATGCGCACACACACTACAAAATTATTCATTATTCTCAAAGCTGAAGAGATCTGCTGCTTGGACCATGAGGAATATCATCCTTGAACTCATGATCATGCAAGACTCAGCTGTTCAAATGAACTCTTTCGCAAACACTAGCCCTGGGCCTGGCCCTGATCCCTCAAAATTCCTATTGTTAAGTTCTAATCATTCAATGGACTTCCCCTTCTCTGACCTGGAAATCAGTTTGAATAGTGAAATAGTTTTAGCCATCATTCAATGAAGAAATCTGGCAAAGGAAAGTGAAACTTATTGTTCAAAGCTGAAGATTCTAACTCGGGTTTGTCTGAGCACCTGATGAACGCACAGAAGCACCCAAAGGCAGGAGGTGCACCTGTAAATGCCAATCCACCGATGGTAATTCACGTCGGTGTGCAACACAGAGAGCTGGAGCATTCATGCAGAGACGGGCCCGAACAGCTTTTGATGGGCTTGCTTTTGTCATTAGCTGGACTGGTATTGCTAGGTACCTTGGTACTGGGAACGTGTCAGGTACGATGAAGCTCTGCCCGCACACCTCCTACAAAATTCAGTATCTCTCAGTAGTTCACTCTCCAACTGGTACCTTGACCTTCCACGCACTCCTGGATCACCCTCCCCTGAGACCTCCACTAACCAGACCTGGACTTGTGACCATGCCGTTCTCTTTCGTGCACCATGTCTTTGATTGCTCAGCCTATTTTGCTGTTCACTACATCTTGGTATAAAATGTTTTGGAGCAGGACCAGTGAAAATTTCATTGACTTATGGAACCTTTACAAAAACTGCAGCATCTGTCTTTCAGATCAACAGTTTGCATTCATTCTGCCCTTATTCCTGTGCATCCCGACTTCTTTCAAACTTGCACTAACAAGCATGCATCCAGCCAGATGTACTGCATTCCAAAATTTTCCATTACCGACCTTTCCACCTCTACAGCTCAGTCATATTTTTAAGATTCTTTTGCTGAACTCCCTCATTGCTATCACATTTGGCCATTCATATTAATATCTAAATATCTGATCATTAGAATCAGCTTGATCAGCTATGTTTTGCGTGTGCATGGTGGATGCTACAGAAAGGTCTCCAAAAGACTTTGCTTAATCTCCTATTAAGACTTATAGAAATGTTGAAATAAAGAATGAAAGCAAAGGTTTGTGTAGAATTCAGCAATACATGAATGTCAGAAAACAAACTGACTATAAAAATAAGATACTTATGCAATATTGGAAATAATACATCCACCCTAAAAACTTGATGTCTCATTTACTGAAGTAATGAAAAAATTGCAAATCATTTCAACCCGGCAATATCGTAAACTTTGAAAGTTACAAATTTGCAACCCAGAGCTCAAGATCAAAAAGTTCTTTCAGTGATCTGAAAGTCATTCTAAAGAATCCATTGAGACATTACTCTTTTACTGCTTCCCTGGATTACATTACAACAAGAAAAATGTGTGCATGAACAAACTTCTGAAAACACTTAATCCATGTTATTAAACATTCATGATCTAACATTTGAATGGATGTGCAGGAGAGATACTTCTATGGAATAAAAACAAAGCGTTTAAAGAGTACTCAGCAAATCAAGCAGCAACTACGGAGACAGAAAAAGAAATGACATTTCAGATGAAGAATCTTTAATCAGAAGAAGGAAAAGTTAGAAACTGAATGCAGAGAAACAGAATGGAAGTAGTGAACAAATGAAATATCTGATATCAAGTGTAAATCAAAAAAGTGGTGATGCCAGCCAAGGGAGGAAAGCAAACACTTGTTTATGACAACTACTCTAACTGGAATAATGTAAGTAGGAAGACATGAATCAAAACAGAGAAGAAAGAGCTGAAACTGTGAGATATAAAATACCCTTGCTGTTGAAACTGTTTTATTTATGGATTTATGGCTACTAAGATCACAGGGCCATATGGTCAAATACCAGACTGGATTACTACTGGCATAAAAACCTCACGGGTTTTGAAGTCTCAGTTAGAGCATGACTTTAGCAAGCTGAACGTGCACTGCACGTCAGTGGAAACAAGAGTTGGGAAGCACATGTTATTGTCATACACAAAACAGCTCAGATCATTTGGCCCGGTGGTTATAACAGTGATGTGCAATGTTTATCTTCCCAAACTAGAAACCTTGGGACTTAGATAAGCAATTCAGGGAATGTTCTACCTTCAGTTAGAAATGGCCTATACATTTCCTAGATATCAAGGTTGACAGCTACTGTAAAGATAAGGAGATAGCCTCACTTTTGGACTTCACATTTTACTCAGTTAATTTGGATTTTATTCATGTGTAAAGCAGGAGAAGATGATGAAGACAGACAGCGAAGAGGTTTCAGGCCTCCTCTGAGAAACTATATACTCTGTATGCTTTCTGAGTTTTAAGCTTGTGATGGTGAAGCAATCAATGGAAAATTCAAGTAACAGGCTAAGACCATATGACATAGGAGCAGAATTAGAAAACATACAGCACAATACAGGCCCTTCAGCCCACAAAGCTGTGCTGAACATGTCCCTACCTTAGAACTGCCTAGGCTTTACCGATAACCCTCTATTTTTCAAAGTTCCATGAATTAGAGAATTAGGCCATTCAGCCCATCGAGTCTGCTCTACCATTCCACAAGGATGATTTATTATCCCTCTTAACCCCATTCCACTGTCTTTTCCACATAACCTTTGACTCCACTAATAATCAAGAACCTGTCAACTTCCACCTTGACTTGGCTATCGCGGCCACCAGTGGCAATTAAATCAACTGAGTTACAGCCCCCAGTTAAAGGAATTCCTCCTCATCTCTGATCTAAAGAGGAACTCCTGCAAAACACAACTAGTCACCAGACTCCCTTTATTCCCACTCTTGGCCTTCTACCAGTCAGCCAATCTTCTAACCATGCTAGTATCTTTTCTGTAATACTATGGAATCTCACTGTATCTTGTTTAGCAGCCTTATGTGTAGCACCCTGTCAAAGGTTTCTCAAAATCCAAGTAAACAATATCTACTGACTCTCCTTTGTCTAGCTTGCCCTGATATTTCCTCAAAAAATTCCAATTGGCAAGATCCCCCTTAAAGAAACCACGCTGACTTTAGCCTATTTTATCATCTACCTCCAAATACTCTGAAACCTCATCCTTAATAACGGAGTGCATCATCACCCAAACCACAGAAATCAGGTTAACTGGCAGGGCCACGATGACACTAGAGAGCGGCTTTTTCAAGCTCACCTACAGAAATAGCTTAATTTCTACCATTAATGTCTCTTTTTTTCCCTTTTCAAGGTGGATGGGGTTCTATGAAGTCCCTGACTCCCAGCTGCACTCAAACTTCAGTTCTTTATGGAGATGGTTCCCATCAGCAGGCTGACTAACCAGCTGTTTCTTGATTTCCTAAGTACACAGCCCAGAAGACGAGCACACCCTTGGGCTGCTGAGGCTCTGCGGCTCTGGGGATGAGGCAATTCTATGCCAGTGTCACCGACTGAAGCATTGTGGAAGAAAACGGAATATGGATCATCTCTCCCTCTCTTTATTTCTCTCATTGGTGGGGGAAGTTTGTTGCTGATTCTCGAGTCGGAAAATTTGTAAAAAAATGCAAGGCGACAGACATCGTAAAGAACAAGATGTTTTTTTCATGTTAGCCTCCCCTCTCACCGTGTGACATCTCTCTGCCCCTTTATTAGTGAGAGAGAGAGAGCCTGTGGGAGAACGATTAGCTTTTGTTGTACCGCAGATCAAGTCTTTACTGGGGTGTGGTAAACTATGTATACCTGTCTGGCCATGCCCCTCTGCTGACAGCTCCTGTGGCTCCTCCCACAGACCCCTGTATAAAGGTGATTGGAGCACTGCTCCTCCCTCAGTCTTCAAGATGTCATGCTCCCTTTTGCTGTTAATAAAAGCCTATCGTTCACTTCCAGTCTTCGAGAGTTATTGATGGTGCATCAATTTTATTACTAACAGCAATTTTAAAACATGGAGAGCATTTTACGACCAGACAGATTGGATCTCGACCCACAATCCCAGGAAGCCGGTGACAATATGAGTGAGGTTGATGTTCTGGAGCATGTAAAAGTGAGGTATTAGAGCTGTTAAAATACATTAGGACGGATAAGTCCCCGGGGCCTGACAGAATATTCCCCAGGCTGCTCCACGAGGCAAGGGAAGAGATTGCTGAACCTCTGGCTAGGATCTTTATGTCCTTGTTGTCCATGGGAGGAGGTGACCAGGCATATAGATGAGGATAGTGCAGTGGATGTGATCTACATGGATTTTAATAAGGCATTTGACAAGGTTCCACATAGTAGGCTTATTCAGAAAGTCAGAAGGCATGGGATCCAGGGAAGTTTGGCAAGGTGGCTTCAGAATTGGCTTGCCTGCAGAAGGCAGAGGGTCATGGTGAAGGGGGTACATTCAGATTGGAGGGTTGTGACTAGTGGTGTCCCACAAGGATCTGTTCTGGGACCACTACTTTTTGTGATTTTTATTAACAACCTGGGATGTGGGGGTAGAAGGGTGGGTTGGCAAGTTTGCAGACAACACAAAGGTTGGTGGTGTTGTAGATAGTGTAGAGGATTGTGAAAGATTACAGAGAGACATTGATAGGATGCAGAAGTGGGCTGAGAAGTGGCAGATGGAGTTCAACCCGGAGAAGTGTGAGGTGGTACACTTTGGAAGGACAAACTCCAAGCCAGAGTACAAAGAAAATGGCAGGATACTTGTTAGTGTGGAGGAGCAGAGAGATCTGGGGGTACATGTCCACAGATCCCTGAAAGTTGCCTTACAGGTAGATAGGTTAGTTAAGAAAGCTTATGGGGTGTTAGCTTTCATAAGTCGAGGGATAGAGTTTAAGAGACGCAATGTAATGATGCAGATCTATAAAACTCTAGTTAGGTCACACTTGGAGTACTGTGTCCAGTTCTGGTCACCTCACTATAGGAAGGATGTGGAAGCATTGGAAAGGGTGCAGAGGAGATTTACCAGGATGCTGCCTGGTTTAGAGAGTATGGATTATGATCAGAGATTAAGGGAGCTAGGGCTTTACTCTTTGGAGAGAAGGAGGATGAGAGGAGACGTGATAGAGGTGTACAAGATATTAAGAGGAATAGATAGAGTGGACAGCCAGTGCCTCTTCCCCAGGGCACCACTGCTCAGTACAAGAGGACATGGTTTTAAGGTAAAGGGAGGGAAGTTCAAGGGGGATATTAGAGGAAGGTTTTCCACTCAGAAAGTGGTTGGTGCGTGGAATGCACTACCTGAGTCAGTGGTGGAGGCAGATACACTAGTGAAATTTAAGAGACTACTAGACAGGTATATGGAGGAATTTAAGGTGGGGGTTATATGGGAGGCAGGGTTTGAGGGTCGGCACAACATTGGGGGCCAAAGAGCCTGTAAACTGCTGTACTATTCTATGCTCTATGATTTAACCCTGGCCTCAGTGACCCTTGACCAAAGCACCCCACACCAGCTGGCAAGGTCAATGATGGACATCCTGGTGGAGAGCACAGGACCAGCTGCCTGTTTGACACGGGCAGCACTGAGAGTTCTATTCACCCAGACGTGGTGCAACACTGCGGACTCATGACACAATTGGTAAGCTAGAGGGTCGCCATGGCTTCTGGGTCACATACAACAGACCTCTGGGGGGGGGGGGGGTGGGGGTTGTGTAGCGACGCTAGTGGTGCAGGGCACAGAATATCGAGACTTTGTGTTACTGGTCATACCTCAACTGTTTGCCCCTGTGCTATTGGGGCTTAACTTCCAGAGCCACCTGAAAAGTGTGACAATGGAGTATGATGGGCCCCTCCCACCAATCACTGTCAGAAATCCTCAGTTCTGTGGGAATTCATCACATACCCCGCTACTGCCCCCACACACACACCGACCTGCACATCCCACCCAACACCATGCCAACAGCCGTGCTACAGACACCACTTGCGGCCTCTCCACCCTTAAGATCCCTCCCCCACCGCTGTTCACCAACCTGGCCCCCGACTGTAAACCTGTGGCAACTAAAAGCAGGAGGTACAGCGCGGGGGACAGGGCCTTCATTCAGTCGGAGGTGCAGCGGCTGCTCAGAGAGGGGATCATTGAGTCAATTACAAGTCTTTGGAGGGCCCAGGTGGTCGTTGTTTGGAATGGGCAGAAAAATAGGATGGTCGTGGACTATAGCCAGACCAACAATAGGTTCACGCAGCTTGACGCGTACCCCCTACCCCACATCGCGGATATGGTCAATCAGATAGATCAGTACAAGGTGTACTCAACCATAGACCTAAAATCTGCTTACCATCAGCTCCCCATCCGTCCAGAGGACCACCCCTACACTGCCTTTGAGGTGGGCGGCAGGCTCTATCACTTCCTGCGCGTCCCCTTCAATGACACGAATGGTGTCTCTGTCTTCCAGAGAGAAATGGACCGGATGGTGGACCAGTGCCAACTGAAGGCCACGTTCCCATATCTGGATAACATCACCATCTGTGGTCACGACTGGCAGGATCACGACACCAAACTCCAACAATTTTTCCAAGTGGCCAAAGCTCCTAACCTTACCTGTAACAGGGACAAGTGTGTGTTCAGAATCACCCGACTTGCTATCCTTGGGTATGTCGTGGAGAACGAACGGAGTCATTGATCCTGACGCCGACCGTATGCGCCCCCTGTTGGAACTCCCTCTTCCCAACACCCTCAGAGCCCTCAAACGGTGCCTGGGCTTCTTTTCCTATTACGCCCAATGGGTTCCCCATTACGCAGACAAGGCCCACCCCCTGGTCAAGTCCACCACATTTCCCCTCTCAGCCGAGGCCCACGCGGCCTTCAGCCACATTAAAGGGGACATTGCCAAAGCAACGGTGCATGTGGTGGATGAGACCATTCCCTTCCAAGTAGAGAGTGACGCCTCCGATTTCGCACTGGCTGCTACCCTGAATCAGGCAGGCAGGCCAGTAGCATTCTTCTCTCATACCCTTCAAGGCCCCGAAATTCGGCACTCCGCGGTGGAGAAAGAAGCCCAGGCCATAGTGGAAGCTATTAGGCACTGGAGGCACTATCTCACCGGCAAAAGGTTCACCCTGCTGACCGACCAGTGCTCGGTTGCGTTCATGTTTAGCAACCAACAGCGGGGCAAAATCAAAAATGATAAAATTTTGAGGTGGAGAATAGAACTCTCCACCTAGAAGTATGACATCCTGTACTGGCCTGGAAGGCTCAATGAGCCCCCTGATGCCCTATCCTGGGGAGCGTGTGCCAGCGCACTGCTCGACCTGCTATACACCCTCCATGCAGATCTTTGCCACCCGGGGATCACTCGGCTTTTCCATTTCGTGAAAGCCCTGAACCTGCCTTACTCCCTGGAGGACATCAGGACGATGACCAGGGACTGCCAAGTCTGCACTGAGTGTAAACCGCACTTCTACTGTCCTGAAAAGGCACAACTTATCAATGCCACCCACCCCTTTGAGCGACTGAGTGTTGACTTTAAGGGCCCCCTTGCCTCCACCGACCGCAATGTGTACTTTCTTAACATGATCGACGAGTACTTGCGGTTCCCCTTTGCCATCCCCTGCCCCGATACCACTGCCACGTCCGTCATTAAAGCCCTGCGCCAGCTCTTCACTCTGTTCTGATATCCCTGCTATGTCCACAGTGACAGAGGGTCCTCGTTTATGAGTGACGAGCTGCACCAATACCTGTTGGCTAGGGGTATTGCAACTAGTAGGGCTAAAAGCTATAATCCCCGGGGAAATGGACAGGTGGAGAGGGAGAATGCCTAGGTCAAAGTGATTGCCGGTCTCTCGCTGGCAGGAGGTCCTCCTCGAGGCACTCCACTCCATCCACTCCCTGTTATGCACGTCCACCAATGCCACCCCTCATGAGCAATTTGTTTCTTTTCCCAGGAAGTCTACCACTGGGACCACCCTACCGGTTTGGCTGACGTCCCCAGGGCCAGTGCTGCTCCGGAAACATGTGAGGAGCAATAAATACTCCCCGATGGTCGAGAGGGTTCACCTACTTCATGCGAACCCCCAGAATGCCTACGTGGTCTTACCTGATGGGCAGGAGGACACGGTCTCCATCCGGGACCTGGCACCCGCAGGAGCACCAGACCACTACTCCAAACACTCCCCGGTGACTATGAACCCCGTACCCACCAATGTATATACCCACAAGACACCGCGCATGCCAAGCCCTACACAGACTCCTCATAACTCTCCCATACCGCACGCCACGCACATGCCAAGCCCTACACAGACTCCTCACGACACTCCCATACCAGGTGCCATGCACACGCCAAGCCCTACACAGACTCCTCACGACACTCCCATACCAGGCATACAGACTCTCATACACGCATGAGGGGTTGCTGATGCCTAACGGGCTGGCACCTCAAGTCAGGCCGGAGCCAGCACAACCACTGTCACCAGTGCAATTACCACCGGCAATGGTGCAATCACCACCGGTGTTACGTAGATCACAGCGACGGACTTGACCACCTGATAGACTTGACCTGTAAATATACTTGTCAGAAACTTCGTCCTGGGGACTGTCTTTTAAAACAAAGGGGGAGGGTTGAATGTGGTAAACGAGGTATGCTTGTCTGGACACGCCCCTCTGCTGACTGCTCCTGTGGCTCCTTCCACAGACCCCTGTGTAAAGGCGATTGGGGCACTGCTCCTCCCTCAGTCTTCAAGATGTCGTGCTCTCTTTTGCTGTTAATAAAAGCCAATTGTTCACTTCCAGTCTCCGAGAGTTATTGATGGTGCATCATGGGGGCTTTGCTAAAACTTGCTTGGTGGGTGGAGGGTGCTGATGTCAGAGGGGGAGGGGTATGATTGACACTGTGTTGCTGCTTGTGTGTGGGAGGGGGTTAGTAGGAGGCTTTGGGGTTCTAACTTCTTTACTGTCACTCATTGTTTGGGGTACCCTTCTGTTTTCATGGATGTATACAAAGAACAAAAATTTCAGGCAGTATGTTGTATACATTCTCTGACATTAAATAGAATTACTGAACTATAACATCTTTTCTTTTGCCACCTTCCTTTCTTAAAGAGTGGAGTGTCATTTGCAATTTTTCAGTCCTCCGGATCCATTCCAGAATCTAGTGATTCCCACTAATGACTCCACAATCTCTTCAGCTCCATCTTTCAGAACCTTGGTGCGTACTCCATTTGGTCCAGGTGCTTTATTTACCTTCAAATCTTTCTGTTTCCCAAGCACCTTTTCTTCACTCACTTTTGCACCCCAGCACTCTCAAACTTCTGGCATACAGCTGGTGTCTTCCACAGTGAAGACTGACACAAAATACTTATCGAGTATGTCTGCCATTTCTTTTCCCCATTACTACCTCTCCAACCTCTTTTTCCTGTCATCAGATATCCACTCTCACCTCTCTTTTATTCTTTATATACCTGAATAAACATTTGGTATCCTCTTTTATGTGCTAAGATTACCTTCATATTTCATCTTTTCCTTCCCTTTTGCTTTTTAGATTCTTCTGCTAGTTTTTAAAAGATTCCCAATCCTTGAGCTTCCCCCTAATACTTCCTATATTCTATGCCCTCTCTTTTGTTTTTATGCTGTCTCTGATTTCCCATGCCAGCCATGGTTGCAGATTCCTCCCTTTAGAAGATTTCTTCTTCTTTGAGGTGTATCTATCCTGAATTTCTCCCAGAAGCTCTAGCAAGTGCTGTTCTACCATCATTCCTGCTAGTGTTCCCTTCCAATTGACATTAGCCAGCTTCTCTCTCATGTCTCGGTTGTTTCCTTTACTCCACTGATACTTCTGATTTTAGCTTCTCACTCTTAAACTGAAGGGTTAATTATATCATAGTATGATCCCTCTCTCCTGAGGGTTTCTTTACCTTAAGCCTGCTAAGCTTGATTTATTACATAAGACACAGTCCATAATTGCCTTTTCCCTGGTGGGATAATGGACATTAAATCCATGTTCTACTGAACTGTCTGGATATTTTCAAGATTCAAAGTTTCATATGTACTATGTCGGTTAAGATTGTCATGCATAACGTAAGCATTTGCTGGTATGTTCCACACAAGTAGCACTAATGAATGTAACTGCAGTTAATACATTTAATTAACAACGATGCTTGAGAAGAGTAACCAGCTTTAGTTATGCTTGCAGTTGCAGTAACACTCTAGTTTATATAACTTTCAGCTCTTGCCTATGGGCTTCTTGTCTGCAATTCAGAGATATGATGTGGGCTTTATGCCTGAAGCCCAAGTCATGTGGAATTTTGTGGCTGGGGAGGGAGTCAAATTGGTGTCTAGTTCTCAGATCCCTCCTGGCTCCAACCCAGGTGTTTCACTTTAAAGCATCCATTGAAGTAACCTCTCAGTTCTACATTCAGACAATCTGACATTGATTTAGGTGCCAAAATTGGACACAGCCAAGTCATTCTCTGTTCAGTGGACTTTGCAGAACCCTTTGCACAGATTGATTCTTAAACAGGGAGAGCCGTGTAATATACCAGAACTGTCTAACTGTGACTACGATATTGAATATTGGATATCCAAGCAAAATCCTGTGTGAATATTAATCGATGTTGCCTTACAAATGCCATATAGAAAAAGGAATCTAGGAAGTCATTCCTTCCTGTGGCCATCAAACTTTACAACTCCTCCCTCGGAGTGTCAGACACCCTGAGCCAATAGGCTGGTCCTGGACTTATTTCCACTGGGCATGATTAACTTGTTATTATTTAATTATTTATGGTTTTATATTGCTATATTTCTTCACTATTCTTAGTTGGTGCGGCTGTAACGAAACCCAATTTCCCTCGGGATCAATAAAGTATGTCTGTCTGTCTGTACATGTGATAGGTGACAATTTCTCTGTCAGTAGCAGAAAAAGTAAGTGCAGTGATTATTAACACAATCCAGACTGTCCATCTAAATTAATTTGTAAATGGTAGGGAGAACTTTCTGATATTAATCCATACCACTTCATGAACATATGATAAAGAATCTCAGAACCTTTTTTATAAACCATAGTCTTCTAAAGCAAATCCAGACTGTCCATCTAAATTAATTTGTAAATGGTAGGGAGAACTTTCTGATATTAATCCATACCACTTCATGAACATATGATAAAGAATCTCAGAACCTTTTTTATAAACCATAGTCTTCTAAAGCAAATTGCATCAAATGTTGGTCGACATCCTTGGCCATTAAAACAGGATGCAGTAGGATGCTGCTTTATTTCTCCTCACCACCCACATTAAAGAAAAGGAAATTAGACACTAAAGAACAAGATTGGAAAAGATTAGTTTTATTTGTCGCACGTGCATTGAAACATCAAACATATAGTCTTGTTTGCGTCAATGATCGACACTGTCCAAAGATGTGCAGGAGGCAGTCTGCAAGTGTCACCAATGTAACATGTCCAAAGTGTACAAAGCGTAACATGGGAGGAAGCCAGAGCAAGCAGAGGAAACCCACGATGTCATGGGGAGAACATGCAAACTTCTAACAGACAGCAGTGGAATCAAAGCCAGGTTGCTGGAGCTTTAACACCATTATGCTGACCACTATGCTACAATTCTGTCCCTTTTTCATTGTGAACCATCGCTTCACAGCATTACTTCTGAGCTTTAGAACAATTTCACACTCCTTGTCACAATAAACTAGTGAATATTATAAGATTACATGAGAAAATTGTGAGGCTGAATCAAAGCAAGTCTAGGATTTTGTAATGAAAATTATTGCAACTTTGTAGAAGGGAAAAGGTACTGGTTTTCACAGAAACCTGAAAATATAGCTGAGCTAAGGTCATTGCTAGAACTGGTAAATTTACTAATTGTGGTGATCTCTGGAACTTTTAATGATTACTGCATTGTTTCATTTGTTAAAAATCACTGGTTCCTTGCTTTCCTACGTTTAGTTGCACCAGCCGCATAGAGACTCAAAATATAAAATGTTAATGTGCTGACTGATAAATAAACACCACCTCTGTAGATATATATTTGTTATGTCTGAACACATTCTGTAAGTGCTGTGGAAGTGATTAATTTCTACTTATTCTCCTCCTGGCAGTAACGACAACAACAAAAACAACTTCCACATATACAATGTTATACACACTAAAAATGGACCGGGCATTTCACAGAAGCATTTTTAATCAAGATGGAATTAAGATGAAAGATGGCTGAGGTCTTTTCCCAAGGAGTAAAGCTTTAAGGGGGCAGCTTAAAGTAGAAAAGAAAGGTGGAAAGGCATAAATATGCTGGCAATATGTTCTTAGGGTGAGTACTGATGGTGACACAATTACATTCGGGAATATTCAAGAGGACAGAATTGGAATGCAGTTGTGGAGCTGCTGGAGATTACAAATAGACTGGTGCTTGGATAAAAAGAGGCATTTATACAAAGATAAGAATTTTCTCTGGATTCCCTTGCAATTCAGCAAATGCAGAAGTAAAGGATGAAGGGTATTTAATGTGATTTAGGATATAGGCTGAGGTTTCGGTATGACAATTTAACACATCATAGAATGAGAGAATTCAGGAGGATGTTGGAATAATTGAGCCCAAATACAACAAAGTTCTGGAAGCATAAACAAAAATATTTCCCGATGAACTTGCTTGTATGAAAAATACTAAAAAGTAATACTAAAATACTAAAAAGTACTCACATTCAGGTTGTAGAAAATACAACAAGTGTTACAGACAAGTTTGGCAGAAAGATTGTAAAACTCTGATCAGGCATGTGATCAGAGTTTGTGAAACTCTGTGCTTTCAACTTCCCACTGCAGTAGAGAAGGAAAGTTATGAGTTGGCCATCTGTTGCAGAAACAATACCCATTTCCTGTTTCAATAGCAAGTCCTCAATGCCCACTTGGCTTCAACTGATCCCAAGCTGACTGTGAATCAATAGGTGGCCTGATAAATACTGAAATGTTATAATATTGTGAACTGTGAAAATGACTGGGAAAATATCTGAAGAGGAGCACAGATTAATTACTAAAGGAAATGAACCTTAGAAGCAAGGTCATTTACTCAGAGGGTGGTCAGTATGTGAAATGCAGCATCACCAATTATTATGAGTCTCTGTAATCCTCTTGAAAGGAAACTGGACAGTGGCTTGCAAAAGTTTGTTACACATATAACATAAACAACAAGAAAGATGTCAGTGACATGGAGAAAAGTTCAGTGGAGATTTGATGTTCAATCTTTTCCTGCATGATGATATTCTATAAAATTAAATAAATTAATGCAGTGTTTCTTAAACAAAAGAATACTTAGGTTGATCTGCAATTAATTATAGAGACTATGTTTTGTAGCAAATTCAACCTTTCAATATGCAAATAGGGTTTGCAGATTTCATAGAACTTTACAGTCCCTCAGCTCAAGATGCTGTGCTGACCTTTTAACCTACTCTAAGATCAATCTACCCCTTCCCTCCTACACAGTCCTTCATTTTTCTATCATCTATGTTCCTATTTAAGGGTTTCTTAAATGCCTGCAATATATATCTGCATTTACCGCCACCCCTGGCAGGGCATTCCACACACTCACCTCTCTCTGTGTAAAGAACTTTCCTTAGATATGCCTCCAATCACCTTCAAATTATGCCCCTTTGTATTATCCATTTCTGCTTTGGGGAAAAAAGTCTTTGGTTATTCACACTACCTATGCTTCTTAGCATATAGTACGCCCCTTACAAGTCACCTCTCATCCTCTTTCACTCCAAAGAGAAGAGACCCAGCTCACTCAACTTTTCTACATAAGACATGACCTCTAATCTAGGCAGCATCCTGTTAAATCTCCTCTGTACCTCTTTAAAACTTCCACATTCTTCCTAATATAACACGATATTCCAAGTGAATACTTAATTTGAAGATGCCTGTTCTTTCAATGTATGAGGTTATTTAACTGGTGCCGAAGACCGTGGAACTTTAAGTAGGAACGTAAGGACATTGGAAGTTGCACCAGGAGCTAATCATTTCTCCAGCATGCCTGATCAGCCATCTGATAAGATCAAGGTAAGTCTTTCACCTCAATCCATTTGCCTGAACTGACTCGATATTCTGTGATTCTATTTATTTCTGTATTATGATCTCTGCCCTGCTTACACTCAACAGCTGGACAGAAAACAAAAGATTCTCTTGGCTAGAAAAGTCCAAAGATTGACCACCTTATAAGTAAAGAAATGTCAGTGTTGACTGACTTCTTGCTCTAAGATTGTTGTTGCTGGGTGCTCCAGCCAGGGCAAGCTGGAAGCCCCTGTCAATCCATCAAATTCATGCTAAAGAATTTACTATGTTTCTATGACATATAACCATATAACAATTACAGCACAGAAACAGGCCATCTCGGCCCTTCTAGTCCGTGCTGATGCTTACTCTCACCTAGAGAAAATGATGTTTTTTCATGAGAAAGTTTGGGCTGCAGTGGGATACAGAGTACAGAGGGGTACAACAGTATCATTTATATGTGTGAAATGGTGAACTTCGAAACACTCAGCATAAAACAATGGAGAAACAACATAATTTCACCTTGCATAGTGTTGTAGAATCACCAAGACCTACCACACTGAAATAAGTCCTTCCACCCATTGTTCTATGCTGGCCACCCAGCACTCACCTACATGAGCATTCCCATCAAATCTCTTCCCCTTCTCCTACTGTTCACCTACATTACAGAGGTAATTTATAGAGGCAAACCGCATATCTTTGGCACATGAATATCTGAAAGGTACTCACTTTGTAACAGAGAATGTGCAGAATCCACATTCAGGATCAACCTCGATTCACTGCTGATATTGGCAGTAAAGTTAAATGCTAACTATATCAAAATAAAAAGTATCATTGTGCCTGTGATTTCTTCATTGCTTTTTATTTTGCCAGGCTGTTGATCTGGTATGGTTGTAACCAATCTCTTGCAGCATCAATTTCTAGAGTGCCAATTTGATAATATGCTTCTCTGGTGAATGACGTAATTACCAACGCAATGATTTTATTGCTTGGCTGATCAGGTCATTACAACCTGATCTATTCCTCAGTATTGCAGAGCTCATTTTTGAAAGCTTTAACACAGTAAGAGTGACTCTTAAACATATCAGACTCAGAATCAGAATCAGTTTAATATTGTGAGCAATTGTGATGTTGTGAAATTTGTTAAATTTGTGGCACCAGTACAATGCGTATCTAATAAATATAGAAAAAACTAATTATATATGAGTGCAAAAACAGAAATAATAAAAAAGTGAGGTAGTATTTATGGGCTCAATATCCATCTAGAAATTGGATGGCAGAGGGGAAGGAGCCATTCCCGAATTACTGAATGTTTGCCTTTGGCTTCTGTACCTCCTTCCTGATGGTAATAATGAGAAAAGGGCATGCCCTGAGTGAGGGTCCTTAATAATGGACGCAGCCTTTCTGAGACACCGCTCCTTGAAGATGTCTTGGATACTACAGAGGATAGTGCGCAAGATGGAGCTGAATAATTTTACAACTTTTTGTAGCTTTTTTTGATCCTGTGTAGTAGACCCCCCCTCCCCCCACCCCCACACCAGAGGATGAAACAACCTGTCAGAATGCTCTTCACGGTACATCTGTAGATATATCCAGTCTAGGTATCCTATGCAAAGAGAAAGGAAAATCTAACACATATACAAGTTTGGACATTGGGAATAAAATCTCCTTTCCTCTTTTGTTTGATCAAGACAAAGCACTTGAAATGGCAATGACTCAAAAAAGATGATTGGCATGGAAGTTGGAAATGTATACCTGCAAGATAGGTTTGATAGATGTTGAACTAAGTGGCCGTTATCATTCTATGATTTCTTTTTGTTTGATCTGACAATATAAAATTAGAGCCCCATTTCTGATAAAAGAATATTCTCATACACATCACTTAGTTGTGAAATTTATGTACTGTCTGCTACATTCAAATCATTTCAGAATTTCACTCTCAGAGCGCCTGTGATCATATGCTGAGTATATCGGTAAAGAATTTTGGCACATCATCTCAGCAAATTATACTTAGACTGAAAATCACAGAGAAGCACGCCCAATTAAATTTCATAATCCTCCTTCTAGTCAGGAAGAAAAGACATGACATCATGCGAATGAGCTGCAGAAATCTATCAAAGTGAATCAGAAGCAGTGATACCTCTACAGTGATTGAGTTTTTGTACTTTGGTGTTGTACTGATGGAGATTATTGTTATATTTAGGTCACAATTCCAGCATCATTGTATCAGCTCTTTGTCAAAAATAAGTGAGCTGATCACGATCTATATATGCACTTGTCAAATGAAATTGTATACTAGTATAAAATTATAATTATAGTACTACAATGTAACTAAAAGCTGTTTGAATTAGCAAGATTATCTATATAATAGTTTGATGAAATTACTCCACTGAGCAACTAGATGGACTGTTAATGAATGTGAAGGAACACCAGTGAGGTGGTGACCCATTCTGCGTGCTTTACGCTACCCACCTCAAGGCTTACACAAATGCATGACAATGTCAGGATAATGACACAGTGGTTCACTTAGTGTGCAGTGCATACCAGGGCTGAGGTAAAAAAGTGACTAATAAACAACAGTAGTTGATGTCAATGGTCAGAAATTGTGACTCAAAATCCTTTATTTATTTTTGAAAGGAATTCAGAGAATCCAAATCTGTGATTTCTCCGGCAATTCCTCTTCAAATTTACTCTCACTAGGAGGCCATTCTTAGTCACAAATTACATTTCTTTCTAACTTCACTTTTTAAAATAATGTCATTTAGCACATCAAACAAAAAGCTTGAAGTCTGCACCAAATTTTGTACTTCTTAAAGATGACACTATGATAACAAATAAAAGGTTCACTGACAATGGAAAATAAAACTTTGTGAAAGATTCACTAGTTAACATATGTGCATTGCTCAAATCACTACCAGATGCCTGCAAATAAATTTGAGGCCGTAATCCTATTGAAGAGCTCAGATGACAGTTAAGCTCCTCTGGTGTATGGTATCATCTAACCTCATCAATTGGACTCCTGTCCTATAATTTGCTGACAAGCAGCCAGCACCATCTGCACCCTGACTGTAACACAACTCTTGCAACTCTTCTTTGTGTGTGCTGTCCACTGAACTACAGGTATGCCTAACAAAATGGAATATAGGCTCTGGTAGAAGAGTCTATTTTGTTTTGGTCACGACAATATCTCAAATCACTCGGTTAATTACTTTTTCAATCCAGGACATTTTCTTGTTTCAACTATTGATTTGATTACTCCAACCTTATAATGTAAGCTTTAGATGGTAGAAGTAGACTTGCAGCAAGTTTAAACACTATTTATGATTGGGGATATAATGATACTAGATCCAGATAATGAACTGACATTGTTTTAAAATCACTGATGTGTTTTGGACTGCTTTGGTCTTTCCCCTGTAGAGCTAATAAGAGCAATCTGCTCTATCTCAGATCCAAACTTACTTCATTTTTACTGATGGCAGACCACGGCTGTCAGTTCCCTTTGTGACTGGAAATGAACCTCTGACAAAAATATCAAAATATCATCCAGTATTAACTATTTATCCCAGCAGCAGTATAGGACCAAACCAAGCAAAATGTGATGCAGTGAACTCGAACATCATTGGGAACTGAAGTAACAACCAGAGCTCTTAAAAAAAATTACATCTATTTTAAACTCCAAATGAAATAAAGTACAAGCAACATATCCTTACATTCTTGAGTTACAAGCATTGGTAATTGTGACTTTAACTAGAGCTATTTGTGGAAATGAAAAGCTGACTAATGGTAAAATTGCCTCGAAATTTGATCATGTGGTTCTGGCTTTTCCAGTGCTGAATTTATGAATTTGTTTCTTTCAGAGTGAAAGGCTGATAGAGTTGTTTTCCATTGAATAACACAGTCCATAAACCCAACTGGGCAATTTTGATCACAGATTTATCTTCTAAGTTTGAGACCTAGTCATCATGTGAAGGGTCTTTGATCTGAAACATTCTGTCAGGAAGGGGGCCGGATGGACCCAAACGCAGGACGCAGACACTGAAGTACTAGGGGGAGGACAGGTTGGGGATGCCATGGCATTTAAGGGTTAATGCAGGCAGGGCTGGGTCCAAGAGTTCAGACGAGGCAGGCAGGCGGGAGGATCCCAGAGTTCAGATGAGGCAGGCAGGCGGGAGGATCCCAGAGTTCAGACGAGGCAGGCAGGCAAGCTGGCAGATCCCACGGTTCGGGGCGGGCGGGCAGATCCCACGGTTTGGGGAGCCTCCCAGGCAGAAAACACGGAGGCCTGGGCCAGTCGCGGACACCTGAGCAGATGAGGGGAACAACCCACAGGAAACGAGGGGAGGAAAGGGTAGGAGCCCTCAGGGCGGGCCGCATGGATCCCGGGCAGGGCTGCCTCCCAGGCAGAAAGCACAGAGGCCTGGGCCAGTCGCGGACACCTGGGCAGGTGCGGGGCACAACCCTTAGGGAGCAATAGGTGAAAGGGGCAGAACCCCTGTCAGGCAGCAGCAGTCCAGCCAGATCTGCACGACAGAGGCAACGGGTAAAAAGCTGGGTCCAGGGTAAGCATCAAAACTAGTGATCCACCGGGTAGATTGGTAAATTGGGAAAGGCAACCAACAGCGTGGCAGCACAAGCAAGGAGAATAAGGCAGAACATCAGGACCAGCACACAGGAGAGAAGCAGGGGAACAAGACCAACAGATAGAGCATATACAGAACAGTCCAGTGACCAGGGCAAAGCAGGATTCCGAGCCGGGCAGCAACCAGGGTAGGACAGGATTCCGAGCCGGGCTGCGACCAGGGTAGGACAGGATTCCGAGCCGGGCAGCGACCAGGGTAGGACAGGATTCCGAGCCGGGCAGCGACCAGGGTAGGACAGGATTCCGAGCCGGGCAGCGACCAGGGTAGGACAGGATTCCCAGCCGGGCAGCAACCAGGGTAGGACAGGATTCCGAGCCGGGCGGCGACCAGGGTAGGACAGGATTCCGAGCCGGGCTGCGACCAGGGTAGGACAGGATTCCGAGCCGGGCAGCGACCAGGGTAGGACAGGATTCCGAGCCGGGCAGCAACCAGGGTAGGACAGGATTCCGAGCCGGGCAGAGACCAGGTTAGGACAGGATTCCGAGCAGGGCTGCGACCAGGGTAGGACAGGATTCCGAGCCGGGCAGCGACCAGGGTAGGACAGGATTCCGAGCAGGGCTGCGACCAGGGTAGGACAGGATTCCGAGCCGGGCAGCGACCAGGGTAGGACAGGATTCCGAGCCGGGCAGAGACCAGGTTAGGACAGGATTCCGAGCAGGGCTGCGACCAGGGTAGGACAGGATTCCGAGCAGGGCAGAACAAAACAACCACCCACCCAGTCTCCATCCCTCGGCCCCTTATAAACACATGCAGCCGAATTGGCCACAAGTGTGCCTCCTTGATCCAGGCTGATCTTAACAGGCTCAAAGGGGCTGGGAGGGACAGCTGCAAGTCCCAGAGTCCGGAGCACTCAGTCCGGATCGAGACCCGGAACACGGATTCTGGACCGGACCGGACCCTGACACATTCACTGTTACTTTTTTCCACAAATGCTGCTAAGCTGTTGTGGGCTTCCAGCAATTATTAAAAACATTTATTTCAGATTTGCACCTTCTGCATCTTGTTTTGACTTCCCTTTCTGATCATACATTGTGCATACATTTACAATTCGATTGAGCTTCGATTCACACGATGATAATACAAACAGGAGTCCAGGTCAGCCATTTGACTCATGAACCTATTGTGCCATTCAGTAAGATCCTGGCTGATCTAGCCTATCTGTCTTTTCCCCCTTATAAACCTTAATTCCTCTATTGTGTAAAAATATATCTGTGGTTTAAATACAGTTTATGAGATAGCCTCCATTGAATCCCGGGGCAGAGAATTCCACAGATTCACTACTCTCTTGGAGACATATCTTCGTTAAATCTACTCCCCTGAATCTTTAGGGTAGTTCTACTCTCACCGACAAGTCAAAACAACTTCCTTCCACTTTCATATCCTGCTCTTTCAGATGTTTCCATATGATCCCCTCTTATTCCTGATAATTCTAGTTAGCGCAGTCCCTTGCAACTCAATCTTCCTCACTGGCCTGTCTCCTCATTTCTGGAATCAACCTGGTGTACCTCCTCTGCACCACCAGCAAGGCCTGTATATCTTTTCTCAATGGAGGAGAACAGCAATAGTGAATCTGTGTGCAGCTCCAGTGATATCATGCAGTCAGCCAACAGCTGCAAATGGACACATCTCCTGCACAAAGTGTGGCCTTACCAGCACCCTGTACAGTTTCTGCACAACCTCTCTGCTCTTCGCTTCCAACTTCCTTGTAATGAACATTCCATTTGCATTCTTGAGAGCCTGCTGCACCTGCAAACCAGCCTTTTGTGATTCATGCACAAGCACTCCCAAATCCCTCTGCACAGCAGCATGTTTCTTTTTTCATCATTTGATAGCAATCTGATCTTTTATTTTTCTTTCCAAAGTGGATGATCTCCAATTTATCATTACATTCCATCTGCCAGATTCTTGCCCATTCACTTAACCTACTTGTATCTCTGCAAACTCTCCACATCCTCTGCACAATTTGCTTTTCCACTTAGTGTTATCAGCACACTTAGATGCGCTAGCTACACTTGCCCGTGAAGAGCTCCAGTTCAGTACCATCCCATTGCAGCACTCTGCTCCTTGCTGCTTTCTTGCTTTCCCCAATCTTCCACTTTCCCACTAGTCTTGGTGACTTTGTATGCATAAGCCTTTAGCTTGATGCATTTCATTACTTCCTCAGTTATCAAAGATTGGCTCTCCCCACCTCTACTGTCCTTGCTTTTAACTAGACTATACTTTTATTGAGCACTGTGCGAAATCACTTTAAAAGTCTTCCACTGCTCCTCGATTATTCCACCATAGAGCCTGTGTCCCAGTCTACTCTAACTAGCTTCTCCTTCATCTCGTTGTGGTATCCCTTGTTTAGGCATGATACACTGGTTCACCATTTGTATGAGAAATTCAATTGTGCTGTGATCACCTTTTCCAAGAAGATCCTTAACTACACAGTTGCTAACTTTACCTGCCTCATTGCAGAGGATCAGATCTAAAATAGTATTTTTCCTTGTAGTTTAAGTAACATACTCTTTAAGAAAGCTATCCTGGATGCATTCTATGAAGTCCTCTTCAAGACTGCCTTGACCATCTTGACTCACTGCAACAATGTTTTGGTAATAGCCTCTAAATCATACCCCTTTGTGGCAAATGTTCATGATAAAGAGCTCTTACTCTCATTGTTCTTTTATAAACTAGTAACCATTCTATCATTTGCATTTGACTTTTTGTACTTTTACTTCTAACATTAGCTTTGGTCTCTGCATTGTTTCCTTCTGTCTTTCTTCTTGGATTTTCACCCTACTGCCATAATATTTCAAACCATCCTCAAGTACACCAAGAAAAGATCCCCTGGACATTGATCATGGTCCTGCACCACACCATCTGTTTGGTATCTCCACCAGAACCAGCTCCAGTGCCCCAGAAGTCTGAATGCACCTGCCCCCACACCACTGCTCAGCCACATATTCGTCCCAATTATTCTGCAATTCCTGCTCTGACTTGAACATTGCACAGGCAGCAATCCTAAGATTATTACCATTGAGGTGCTACCTTTCAGTTTACCTCTCAGCTCCTTGAACTCGGCTTGTGGGACCTCGCCCCACTTGTTCACCGATACCCACCATGTCCACTGACTGCTCAGCCCTGCCCTGTAGCTGCTCTGGGACATCCCCAACCCTTGCACCTAGGAAGCAACATGGCAACCAGAAGCCCCATTTGTGGCTACAGAGTTGCCTGTTCATTCCTATTGACATGGAATTCCATGCCACGATAGCTTTGCTATCCTCTTCCACTGTCCTCCTGTGCAGCACTCACAGTGATGTGATCTTGGCTACTGCTGCCTTCGCCTGATTCAGATTCAGTTTATTGTCATTTAGAAACCTCAAATGCAATGCAGTTAAAAAATGAGACAATGTTCCTCCAGAATGACATCACAAAAGCACATGACAAAACAGACTACACCAGAAAATCTACATAACGTTTGGCAATCCCCAATCCAGAGTCCGGAGAGACTGCTGCGTATTAATATTGTGCTGCCGTCTTAGCGCCTTCCCCGGAAAGGAGCTCCAAATCCACCAGACAAACAAGACCAAAATCTAAATCTGCAAGACCCGCACAAAACCACATAGTTACAACAGTGCAAACAATAGCATAATTGATTTAAAAAAAGATCATGGGCACAGTAAAAATAGTCCAAACATGTTAAACGACTATAAGTTCAAAAGAAATCACCAAACAGTTTCCACAAGTCCCCAGGGTCCCGACCAACTTGCCATCCCACAGCGGCAGCAGAAGTGAATAGCCCCGCTATGGACTTCCATGGTGCCGCCGGACTCAGCCTCGCAGATGCAACACACACAGAAAGCGACCTGACCGCAGTGGACTCCTAGTCCGTCGTACCTCCGAGCCGACGACCATCCGTCCTGGCACAGCTTCTCTGAGCACCGTCCTCTGCCAAGCGTATTAAGACGGCCCCGCCAATGGCCATCAGCAACGCGACCCTGAGGACAGGGGGCCTGTTCTTCTCAGCAGAGTCCCGGACCTCACAGCAGCAGCAGCAATGAAGAAGGTCTTCCTAGAGATTTCCTGATGTTCCTCTGTGCTTCCACATCTATTTTCAATCGATTATGATTGTGCACGGCACCCCACTTCACAAATAACAGATAATCAGCTCCAGAGTGGCCGCTGCAAGCTGCATCGTGCCGCCATCTTGGAAGTATGATGAGCCATCTCCCCCAACGTTATCTGAAGTGGTATATCTGCTTTGGAGGGAAGTTACTGCAAGGAGCATCTGCACTACCCTCCTGCTTGTTGGTCGCCATTTGCCAATTTTCCTTAGGCCTTCAAACCGCAGTGTGGCCAGCTCACTAAAAGTGTTATCCATGATAGAATCAGCATGCAGGTGCTCCAGAGTGAATCCAAGGGCCTCTCCAGTGCCATTATGCAGGCTGCCAAGAGCTGCAGCTGAGCACACCTTCTGTACGCATCGTTCGGAGATGCTGGCAACCTCCCTGTTCCCAGCACACAGAAACTGCTGGAGGAACTCAGCAGGTCAGGCAGCATCTATGGAGGGAAGTGAACAGTTGATGTTTCAGACTGACACCATTCATCAGAAGTAGTTACTTTAGCCCCACCACCACCACCACTGTCTGGTCATATCTGTCACTTGGCCCAGCCCTACATTTAATTTCCGTCTATTTCCCACAGCCTTACTCGTGGATTTCTTCTTCATTCAACCCTGGCTGCATACACAAGCCTGGTCTTTACATTTGAAAAAAAGATTTTGAGAAAAACTTTTGTTCTTAGTTAACTGTGATTCAGCTGCACCTAATTCCTCAGATTTCAGGCCCAGCTGCACCTAATGCCTTAGGCCTGAGGCCCAGCTGCACTTAATGCCTCAGACGTCAGGCCCAGCTGCATTTTATTTATTTATTTTTGTTTGTTTGTTTGTTTGTTTGTTTGCTTATTTATTTATTTTATTTACAGTTACAGCATGGAACAGGCCCTTCTCTCCTAATGAGATGCACCACTTATCAACCCACCTGTTTACCACTAGCCTAACCACAGGACTGTTGAGATTTGCACCCAAATGCACCAGCTTCCAGGGTTCAGATCCTCTAACTCCCTAGAATATGTTTGTCAGCTCAGCTTTGGATTCTCATCTGGCAGCTAGTTTGAAACCATACTCTCGTCTCAGTTTCGTATCTTGTCTCTTTTCTAGTCGGATACTCAGATACTTGGGTCCGAGCTATCTTTGCCTAGATCTCTCATCGTACATTCTAACCACTGCATCCCAAATATCTTCAAATATCAAGCTCACAATCAGACTGATGGTTGGCTCACAAACCACAAAGGCTCTTACTGCACTAGAAGGCCATTTTATGTTAACATCATCCTTATACAGCCAAAATCCAAATTATTGTAGCAATATCTTTACTGAAGTATATATTTAGTGAAAATAAGTCACGTGGGAAGTGTCAAAGTCTGATTTCATCCTGGGTATGTTTTAGATTTCTGAATACAATTCTTAACAAGGAAAATTAACAGCAAGTATTTGTGGGCTTCAAGCACACAATATCCTGAACAGCTGATAATTCTGGTGAATGGGAGATGACTCAATATTTCATGAAATTAAGATTAAATCAAATGTTAAAATTTTTCACAGCTACATCAAATTCCTTTATGTTAAAGCAGCTCTTTCAAAGATTTCAAAAGTACATTTAATGTCAGGGAAGTGTATACAATATACATCCTGAAATTCTTTTTCTTCGCAAACATCCACAAAAACAGAGGAGTGCCCCAAAGAATGAATGACAGTTAAATGTTAGAAACCCTAAGGTCCCCACAGCTCCCCACCCTCCTGTGCGTAAGAGGCAGCAAGCAATGATCCACCCTCCCTCCACCAGCAAAAAAATAGCATCGGCACCCGCCACCGAGCACTCCAGTGTGAGCACAGCAACAGCAAAGACACAGACCTGCAGTTGCCCAAAGACTACACATTCACCTGGTATTCAACATACCACAGGCTCTCTCTCTCCCTAATAAGGAAGAAAGAGTTGTTCCATTTCACAGTGAGAGGGAGACATAACAAACAACTCACTAGTTTATGATGTTAGGAGTCCATTCTGTCACTTTTTCTGAGCTCTGTGGGTAAATATCTCAGGTCTCTGGGCACACAGCCGAAGATCTTCCAGCTCCCACGACACACCAGTCTGGAACACTGACCTTTGATTTGCCTGTCTCTAGAGCCCTGAGATCCTAGGCATGTCAAATTCTTAGGCCGCGCTCTTGGCATGTCATAATGGCCAGTGGTGACACCCTGAGATCGAGTCCCATTCCCTCAAAGAACCGAAGTCAGCCTGTAACTCCAGGTCAGGGTCTTAAAAGAACCCTGAAAGGGAAAAATAGAGATATTAAAGATGGAAATAGAACTGTTTCTGAAGACACAAGCAAAGGAGTCACCACTTAGCGCCATCTTGACTGAGTTCCTTAGGTAGTGAGAATGAGCAATTTAGTTCACTCTGTTGTTGAATCCTGTTAAACTCTTATCAATCACTGCCATTTCTGTCACCAACTTATATTTCATAGAACAGATTCTCTTGCAGAATTAGTTTGCAGAATAATATTGGCCAAAAACAAAATAAAAGTTTAGTTTTGTTTCTGGCTGGCAGACTCAAAACAAACTTCAACAGCCAGTGTTTTATGATTGCAGAATCAATCTATAAAGTGTTCAAAGTAAGTAATTTTCCTTGGAGCAACATTACAAATGTTTTCTTTGCCTTGTGAGTTTGTGGTTTAAAGATAATTATGTTAACAAACCATGAAAAGGCTTGGATTTATAAAACATCTTATAACTATTTTGGGAAATTCCAAAACGCTTTACAACCAATGAACTGTTTTTGGAAGTGCAGTCGCTGTTATGCAGACATTGACATCTGTCAGTATATGTATAGCAAGGTTTCACAAACAATGAAATAATGAATGGCCTAACAACATGGTGTTAGCAGCAAGAACCTCCCAGCTTCTTATTTCATCCCCTCCCTCACACATCTACTTTCCCCCTCACCTGGTCTCACCTATCACCTGATTGCTTGCACTCCTTCCCCTCCCCCACCTTCTTCTGACTTCTGCCCCCTTTTTTTCCAGTCCTGCTGAAAGGCGTCATTCCAAAATGTCGACCATTAATTCCTTTCCGTAGATGCTGCTAGACTTGCTGAGTTCCTCCAACATTTTGTATATGTTGCTTGTGTTTTCCAACATCTGCAGGATCTCTTGTGTAACCAGTCAGGTCACAGAGAGAACGACCTTTGTTCTTTCATCTAACAATATCTGTCAGACCAAGCAGACATGAAACTCACAATCAATGGGGGTGTGAGAGAGTACATTCTATGAACAGTCAGCAGTGCCATGTGGTTGTGCAGATAGAAAGGAAACTTAAGTAATTCATGGATTCCAAAAAAAGCACGATCCTTTTTCATGGATTCCAAGTCACAGGATGGATACTTAAACAAGATATGAAGGAAATGGCCAAAGTATATGCCTGGTAGGATTGAGGGCTGAGTAGAAATATTAAATTCAGTCTAACATTGGGTCAGATTTCACACCCAAGGTCCAGGTCAGACAGAGCCTTTTTATATCCGGTAAAAGAGGCATCGTCCCACTGGTATGAGGAGCTGAGACTGTTCATAATTCATCAGTGATGCCAATTTTAACCACAGGTGTTGGGGCATGTTGATTTTTTTAGGGAGGTGATGAAGAAGATTGATGGAGGGGGTAGTGGATAATGTTTACATGGACTTTAGAAAGGTTCCACATGGAAGGCTGGCCCAGAGAGGTAGAATACATGTTATCAAGGAGTGAGATAGCAAATTTGCTTAGTGATAGGAGGTAGTGAGTGGTGTTGGAGGGACATTTTTCATTTTGGAGATGTGTAACCAATGATGTGCTACAGTGAATGAATCTGTGTTTCTTATTGTTCATTTCTATATTAATCAGTTGTAAGAGGATGTAAGTGACATGACTTTGCAGATGAGACAAAAATTAGCTGGATAGTGAATAGTAAAGAAGGTTGTCTACATAATCTAGATCATTTAGGAAAAAGGGTAAGGGAATATCTAATAGAATGTAACTTTTTCAAGTCCAGAGTTAAGCATTTTCGGAAATTAGCCCATGCCAGGACATAAACAGTGAACTGCAGGGCCTTGGGGATTTTATTGAATCATGACACCTTAATCAGCTACAAGTACATAGTTCCCTGAACATTGTGGAACAAGTAGTCCATAAGACATTTGAGCAGAATTAAACCATTCAGCCCATCTAGCCTGCTCTCCTATTCCATCATGGCTGATCCCAGATCCCACTCAACCCCATACACCTGCCTCCTTATCATATCCTCTGATGACCTGACCAGTCAGGAAACAATTAACTTGTGCCTTAAAAGTACCCACGAACCTGGCCTCCACAGCAGATTGTAGCAGAGCATTCCACAGACTCATCACTCTTTGGCTAAAAAAATTCCTCCTTACTTCTGTTCTGAACAGTCACCCCTCAATTTTGTGGCTGTGCCCTCTGCTTCTGGATATCCCCACCGGAGGAAACATCCTCTCCACATCCACCCTATCTCATCCTTTCAACATTCGGCAGGTTTCAATGAGATCCCCCTGCATTCTTCTAAATTCCAGTGAGTACAGGCCCAAAGCTGCTAAATACTCCTCATATGTAAACTCCTTCCTTCCCAGAATCATCCTCATAAACTTCCTCTGGACTGTCTCCAATGACAACACATCCTTTAAGGAGGCAGACAAGTGAAGAGGGTATATGACATGCTTGCCTTCAGTGGCAGAGTAAAGAAGATGGAACATCATGCTACAGGTGAGCTGCTTGGACCATTAGAAGTACACAATTAAGATAGAGAAGGTGCAGAAGATAGGGATTTTGCTTGGGTCTTTTGACTTCCAAGAAGGGATTAGGACAGTTTTCCCTGGACAAAGGAGACTGAGGGGTAGCCGGATAGAGGGTTGTAAAACTATAAGAGACATACTGGTAATCTTTTTTTTTTCCAAATAGGCGGGTCTAAAACTAAAGGAAACAGTTTTAAGGTGAGAGGGGACTGATTTGGAGGGGATATGAGGAAAAAAATGTTCACACAGAGAGTGGTAGGTATATGGAACAAAGTGCGGGAAGAGGTGGTAGATGTAGATATAGTACCATTACAATGTTTAGAAGACTTTTGAACAGGTACATGAATAGGAAATGTTTTGATGTATTTGGGTCAAGTGGGATTAGCTCAGGTTGTTGTCCTGGTCTGCAAGAACAAGTTGGGCCAAAGTACCGGTTCCTGTGCTGGGAAAATCTGTGGTAAACCTATATGCATGCACAGACAATCAGACAAGTTTGGTAGCCTGTTTTAGTATGCAGTAAGTACTGTTCATCATGAGTTTATGATAAAAAATACTTTGTATAGTACTCAAGATCATTGTGCTATGCAAAACAATTTCTGAGCTCATAATTATTTCAATCAAAATTGACAATTCTCACAACAGAAATTCTCCATCAATAATGTGCAGAAATATTAGTATAATGCTCTGCAATGGAGATTGAAATGGAGGTAAATGCAACACCACACAGCTAGGATGACATTAATTTTACAATTGAAAATGTTCCAGTGTACAGTTTCCAACTGGAATAGAACACTACTAAATACAAAAGAACCTTATTCCTTTGGCAGCAGGATAAGCAGGAACAAAGGAAATACTTTAAAACTAACATAGTGGGAGGTCTCCTGAGGTAGAATATCATTAATCCCATGCAAGCCATAATTAACTTACCAATGGCACCACAAACCTTGTCAACCATCTTCATGACAAGCCAAACATGTGGAAAAAATGAATGTTGAATAACACATCTGGATTGAACCTGCTGGTTGGCAGAGCAAATCTACAGATTTTTTTTTAGCTTTATCAGTGCATCTGCATGTATAAGCCCCCTATATTCCAGGTAATCTTGTTCATTAAAAACATTAATAATTGTTTGGATGGCTGTCAGCTTTCAAAAACCTTCCAGAATTACCACACAGATCTACCCTGCCCCACCTCTCATACATCAATGACATCAATTACATCAAATGCCAACTGCATACCATTGTTCATTCTAACGGCAAGATGTTGTAAAACGAGAATTCACAGGATTGTGAGAATGCTGCAATAGTTTTACTTATTGATTAAACAGACAATAAGAGATACCAGAAAAGAAAAGTCAAAAACTGTTGGCTTATTAGAAGATGCATTTTAAAGACTAATGAAACATTTATTGAAACTATTCAATATACATTTAAACAAGTGTAAAATATATGTATATTCCCTTTCTGGATTTCATATGTCACTCAAAAATCTCAGTTTGATACTACATATGTTCAGTTCCCTCATTCTATTTAATAACCTAATGTGTGGCAACTTCTTGAAGGTCTTTCGGAAGTCCATATACATCAGCTGATAACTCCTGTCTTTTCTGCTAGGTAAAATTTCAATAACTTTGACATATATGTTAAGCACAAACTCCTTTTGATAAATCCCTATTAACTCTACTGAATCTGACTATTAGATAGTGCAGGAATTTAACATCTTTAATAATAATGGATATTCCAGCAACTTCCCAAAGTTAACTGTTCTGAAGTTCTCCATTTTCCTTCCCTGTCCTTCCGTAAATAATGATATTTGTTACCTCCCAGCCTGTCCAGGAAACAATGGAATTCTGGAAGATGGCAGCCTGTTTCGAAACTGATTTTTTACATACTAAATACCTACTCTAGGCAGTTCTTAGATCACAATGCTGGTAACTGCTTTTGAGATGGAACCTTAAGCCAAGCATCACAAATACCAAAGCCAAACTGAGGTTTCTAGTGGAGAAAGTACAAAAGAATACAGATGAGAAGATCCAAACCATTTTGATCCTACAGAGACATCTCTGAGGATAAATGTATTTGCAAACTTAAATTTAGTAAGCCACTAAGTGACATTCTGCAGATAAGCTTCTGGAAGAATTTTCTCATAGTTTACAATGCGCAGCCTAGAGAATCGCACTATCAGTGGGCTTCTTTGCCAGCTATCATTAGTCCTAATTCAGGTTAATTTATTGTCATGTTCATCAGGATGAAATGAAACTCACAGAGTGAACAACATATGTGATGACAATAAATACAGTAATAGGCTCAGTGATGAGCAGGAAACAAAAAGAGGATGCAAAGAATGAAATGCTGTCTATCAGAAGTAGTGCAAAAAGAAATGTTAAAATGTCAATAATGTAGCCAAGTAAGCTACTGGAGGTCTGGGAAAGTGATAGCAACCATCAGGAGAAGATGGAAAAGAACAGATTAGATCAGAAGTCTAACAGAAGTGGGGAAGAACCTACATCTGGCCTTTCAAGTTCCTATAACTTCTCCCAAAATGCAGAAGAAAGAAAGGGGAATGAGCAAAGTGGCAGCCATCATGGATTAACCTTCCTGGAGCAGTGCACTGTGAAGATGGACTGGATGAAAGGAAGTGACAGGCTTGTGATGGACCTGGCTGTGGCTTTCAGTCTTTGCAGCCTCTGGTGGCCCAAAGCACTTGTCATACCAGGCTGAGATTTTCAATTGTGCATCTGTGTAAGTTCAAAAACTCCTCATGGATATGTCAAATCTAAGACACCTAGGAACGGACTACGCTGCTGTGTTTCTTCAGATTATTACAGCAGTATGGAGGGACCAGGTGAGAAGGTTGCCTAGAAAGTTGAAACTGTCAACTATTGCTACTCTGTGAGGTGCTGAGGACAGAGTTATAAAAATTCAATGTTACAGGCCAAGGTCCTTCACCAAGACCAAAATTGTTTGTTCTTTTCCATAAGTACTGCCTGTCTTGCTGAGTTTCTCCAGCATTTTGTGTGTATTACTTTGACTGCCAGCATCTGCAGATCTTCCGTTGTTTGTGATCAGTGGAGAGAAGAGTGCCACTGATCTTCTGAAGATAAGGTTCCATTCTCGCCAGCTGTCCAAAGTTATGCTGTTATACACTCTGAACAGATCCTCATTAATACTACAAAACCTAGCTGAGCGAAGAGTCCAATCCATGCTGAGTAAGTGCTGCCGGAAGAGCTGGCACCCTGATTGGAGGAAGACAAGGGGAACACCTATAAAGCAGATGAGAAAAAGCCACAGCAGGAAGATGCTACACCACAAATACAGGCATAACATGATCAGGAAAGGGTAGTTATAATCTAACAGAGGAAGTATTTTTCTGAGTACGGAGAGCAAATATACTATATAGCACTTTGGATTTAATCTGTCATTTGCCACATTGTTAATTCCAACCTATGTTTAGTAATGTTTACTTAATAAAAGACAGCATGTGAAAGCACCTGCACATTCTTTCCCGCAGATGAATTATTCTTTATATGATGATATATGTATCAGTGGTTGACATCTTTTTTCATCACCATGGGATTCTGCTCACTGTAAATGCTTCACATTACTGTTACCTTTGTACTGCATATTCAGTCAGCAAACCAATGAACTCAAAGGCCTCTCAAGTACAGTCAATTAGTTCTGAGCTCAGGATTTCAAGCGATCAAGGTGACTCACTGGTTAAATGTTTTGGCTATATGAGTTCTCCAATAAGATCCATGAAGTGCAGCAGTAGTGCCTAAGGGACATTTAAACCTACACAAGTATTAGTTTCAAAAAATTAAGGTTATTGTTCACTGCCATTAAAGCACTTACTCAATAAGCTATGAGAGTGCCCTCATGGAAGTCAACTGTTCAGTTCATATCTGAGAATATAGCTCTCTCATCAAATAGGAAGTCACACTAAACCTGTTGTTCTGTTTGAGGACATCTAAAAGCAGAATGTGCACATATTGATCTATTTCCCATTCTGGTCTCAGAAGATGTTACTTCTTTCTCCTTATCTGTCTTGGCAAGGATCCTGAAGATATGGATGCTCACAAGAAAATCATCAGACTTATACATTCCATTCTGAACTCCAAACATAGTCTATGCAATGCATCTGGACTACTGCAGGAATTTGATTTTTTAGCCCATAATTTCACCACTGCATTGTGCATCTTATACAAGGACCCCATGTAGATCTGAAAAGAATACTGCTTTAAACAACATGCACAACATGCTGGAGGAATTCAGCAGGTCAGGCAGCATCTGTAGAAATGAACAGTCAACATTTCGGGCCATCAGGGCTGCTTTGATGTTTGAGTTATTTTGAAACGATCAAGAAGTGAGTTGCAGGAAGTACCATCTGAATTTTAACTACCAAAAGATTATAGCTTTGTGGAAGAACAAGATAACTCCTTTCTGGTCAGCCTCTCATGAACATTGAGTGAGCAGTATTACCAAAATAAAAATGGCTCCTGCTTCTTAATATTTTGTCTTTATCAAACATTAGCTGCACAATTATAGCAATGTTTACACTGACACATAATAACACCAGAGACTACAGCCTAGTTGGTTCCACTTAATTTGATAGAGTCACTGAACTTAAGAATTGCAATATGGCAGAACTTTATATAAAGATTGGTTTAACAGCTACAAGAATTCTAAAAGCAAAGTTCACTCATATGACCTTGTCCCATACCCTTTGTTATATCGAATGCTCTCCACCATTTCTTAATATCTCATGGAGTGAATCAAATCAGCAGAAAATTGGATTCTCTCAAGATTCAAAATTGGTCATCTGATTAACACTTCTGTCTAAAATGACTATAAATGTTTTATTCTTGTTTTCAGAGCTCTTAGCTGAACAACTGGTCATTTAGACCCTACTGCTGGTGAGTCGAGGGAAGACTAAAGTGGAAATATTAGCTCTCTCAGATAACCACACACTAACTGAGGGTGCACTGTTGGCTGGGGAATGTATAGTCAGATGATAATAAATTTGAACTTGAACTTATTAAATAATAACCAAAGAATGGAGTAATGTACTTGCTGATTGTGAATTTATCAGACAAAATAGGAGATACTATCAGTTGAATCGGGGGGAAACATAACAGACATGCATACTTTGGAGATTTAGAGTCATTTCTGCTCTTGTGCTTTCTGTGTCCTTGATAAAAATGATTTGCATATTGCAGGCATCTTCCTACCTCTGGAGAAGAGCAATCTGCTCACTATTTGCATCTTTTGATGAAGACATCAAGTGAAGTCCTGGAGAAGTAACAAGAACAAAACTGACCTTAGCAACCAACTCAACACCCATTGACACCCATTGCTCCTACACTTCACTCAGGTTTGGTCACATCTCTTCTGTTCAATGAGACCTCTGCCTCACATAGAGGAAATAATTAAAGCATTAGTGGGACATTCTTTATTCAGTGTCTCAATCTACGGGTAATGTAAAGATGAGGATAAAACAGAGATGAAGGCATGTAGTATAGTGTGTGTGTGTGTGTGTGTGTGTGTGTGTGTGTGTGTGTGTGTGTCTGCGTGTCTGTGTATGGTTGTGTGTACTACGTGTGTATGTCTGAGTTTGTTGTGTGTCTGTGTCTGTGTTTGCTGTGTAAGTGCATGTCTGTGTTTGCTCATTTCAGGCATATTGTCATGAGAATAAGTGCAAACTGTTTTAGTTCTAACCTTGATACGTCTGGTAAGGTCACAGTGTTTTATACCATTACTCCATTTTTATAGGTTGTTACTTCAGTCAAATTGGATTTCAGCCATTCCTGCTATCACTGGTGAATGGTTCCTCATCAGGTCCTCTCAGGCCTCTGGTGGCTAGTATCTCCCTCCACACCTTCACCAGGTTGCCATAGTGATTCAAGAAGGCAGCTCTCAGCTATTTCTCATAACCACTTAAGAATCGCCCATGAATGTTGACTTTTCTGGTTACTCCCAGATTCTGAAAAATTACTAAATTAAAGAAAAATAATGTCATCTTCCAGTTGTTTTGTGTTATGTCCATGTTAGTCAAGGTGGTTTATTCCCTCCTGTCTGCTGCCTCTTGTTCCTCAATCAAAGTGACGTTATCTGCAGTGTCTGTTCGGCCACCATGAAGAGCAGCTGAAGCCCTGCTGTGAGTACTGACAGCTGCTTGAAATTCACAGAGAAATCATCATGACTGGCGCTGCTCTCCAAATACCAAAGCATTCACCAACATAAATACGCTGCAGGTCATAAGCATGGAAAATGCTTTATCTCCTCTTAATGGCTTTAAAGAACAGCATGGATTCCCCTAACAATGTTAAAGTTTAAGATTTTATAACCTCAGGTACTTCACTCTTTCTGTCAGTCTTCTCTGCCTTTTCTTTGTTGGTCATCCATCTATGAATTTGACTCGGCCATTCCTTCTCCATGAGCACTTTCTGTCCTGCTGAGCATGTCATGATGTTCTGAATTTTGCCACTTTTCACACTCCTTTCTCCGTAGTCTTGTCGCCCTCTTTTTCTCTAACTGCTCTAACTGCCCAATTGACCCACTGACCAGATGTCATCACATCAAACCTGACCTTATCCTATAAAAGATATTCCCTTTGTTCCATCCATCTCTCCCCTCCTTCTCAGCAACTTAAAAAAATCACCTATCTTCTATTTCTGTTTTTTTTCTGTGGCTTTGGCAACAAGTTCCAACCAGAAGCATTAATATGTTTCTCTTTCCATTGATAATGCCTCACCTTCTGTTTCAACATTTTTTTAGCATCTGCTGTATTTTTGGCGGGTAAGTCTGCCTGTCAATGCCGTTGAGAGTAGACAAAGTGGGCAGCAAATGCCTGATTTGGATTTATTCTCCTTTTAAAAGACATAATGTTTTTGGGTGATTTTTACAGTGCTTTACAATACCAACATTGTACTTGTACCTGAATGAAATAGCTCACTTATCCTGGGCGTCCACAACCTTGCTTTATGCAATACTATCCACCATTTCTAAATATCATGTGGAGTGAATCAAATTGACAGAAGACTGGCTTGTCTCAGGAGGACATCAAAATGTGTCATCCAACCAACACATCCGGTTAAGTATGAACACAAATGCTTCAGTCTTGTTTTCAGTGCTCTTATACTGGCCCTGGCCAATGTTGAAAATGGAAATGTTCTTGGAGTCTCTTCACTCCATTGGCAGTTTAGTTGCCCACCCCTACTAATGTCCAGAACAGGCAGGACTGCAGAGCGTTAATTGATTTTGTGCATGTCCTCCTACATTGAAGCTCGCAAGGGTGGCACATCATTTTTAGAAGAACCTGCTGTGGCTGCTGATGTGACCTTCTGCACTCGTCATTGAACCTGTTTGGGTCACATGGCTTGATTGTAATGGTAGAATGAGGAATATACCAGCCAATACAGTTACAGATTATGGGAGCATCAATTTCTGGTGTTGCTGATGGTCCAGAGTGACTGATGAATGCCCAGATCTATCCTGTTCAGCATAAACATAACACTACTCCCACAATGGATAGTGCTCCTTGCGAAGACATGACAAAACTTTCTCAAGAACTGTGTGGTGATCCCTTCAACCAATTCTAATTGTTTATACAGCATATTTTGTGAGCAAGGGCAATCTCCTTGGAGCAAAGGAGGATGAGAGGTGACTTGATAGAGACGTACAAGATGATAAGAAGTATAGATTGAGTGGATAGCCAGAAATTTTTTCCAGGATGGAAATAGCTAACACCAGGAGGCATTACATTATGGACATACAATCGATCTAGGCAAATAAGCTATCTAATGTATTTATATTTATTGTGCTCTTTATCATTGAGTTTTTTTATTTACACTACATCAGAGCTGGAATAAACAATTATTTTGTTCTCCTTTACCCTTGTGTGGTGGAAATGTCATTAAGCATTTTTAAATCTTAAATATGTTTAAGGTGATTGCAGGAAAGTATTGGGGCGGGGGATATTAGAGGTTAGTTTTTCACTCAGAGAATGGTGAACACATTGAACTTCTTGCCTGGGTTGGTGGCAGAGACAGATACATTGGGACATTAAAGAGACTCTTAGGTAGGCACATGAATGTTAGAAAATGGAGGGTTATGTAGGACGGAAGGGTTAGATTAACCTTAGAGTAGGCTAAAAGATCGGCACAACATTGTGGGCCGAAGGGATTGTACGATGTAGTAGTATTTTATGTTCTGTGTTTGAAGACTATTATAGACAGGTAACTCTGATAAAGGTGTATCTGTGAGAATAACTTTACATAGATTTAACCTAAATATTAATTCACTCACTTCCTTATGTCATCTAGAACTTCAGAGGATACTTGAAGATAGCCAGTCATGTCTTTGCTTTTAACATTTGTTGTCTATTTATTGTGCTTTCCTTTCTGTTCCAGTGTTGTTTGCAATAAATTATTCAAGGTTTTCAATACTGGAAATAACAATTGTGGATCTTGAGAATGCAGAATTATTTTCCCGAATGAAGACTCTCAACCCAAAACATCAACTATCCGTTTCCCTCTGTCGATGCTGTCTGACCCATTGAGTTCCTCCATTATTTTGTGTTTTGTTCCTTTTCCATTGTCCCTCCCATCCAATCCATCACAAAATATTACCTTACTTCAACCTCTTCTGCTCAAATTTCTCCAAGTTCAACACAGAAGGATTTAACCAAAGGATTATAAAATTGAGAAGTTTCGCTCCCATAGTCTCTGTGAAAGTGGATGGTCATTTTCTCAGGAGAGCACACTGCATACATTGTTACTGCCAAGCATTAGATAGAGTTCCCATCATTGTTTTTGAAAGCTCAACTCATTAAAAATAAATCATTCACAAAAAAAGCCTTTATAATATATCAGATAATTCTCATTGTTTTTGTTTTGGAAAGTTATGTTTGGCAATTTCTACTTGTATAAACAAAACATTTATTTTCAACTGTACCATAAAATCAATACAACTATTGATAGAAAGGCTTTAGGCATTAATTATCCCACTTTATGGATGATGGTTGATCTTGGCAAAAATCTTCAAACATATTTTACTACATACATATAAATATGATGAATTTTAAAGACTGAATAGATAATATCAAAATACATTGTTATAACAAAAGCCATAGAAGCCTCAATATATGTCAGCCCATCATTGCTTTACATGAACAATGCTCTCTGCATATATCATTCATTTATCATCTCAGAGGTTGCATAGATAAACTAGTTTGCAGTTTAATGCATGGATTATTAATATAAATCTTTTCCTCTCACTAAGTGTACTTCCTGTAGCTGTAAATCCCTTCCCTCAGTTTGTTATCCTGACTCTCTCTCCCTCATATTTAATGAGGCATCCCTGATTAAATTGCAAGAATTTTCTCTCTTGATCCCTCCTGCCTTGTTGTTTTAATGTCCACTGAAAGCTCTCTTCAAAATCTGCTCCTATTATCTCTGTCTTTTGATAAGAGTCTTCTATGTAGTTCAATCTCTGTGAAGTAACTTGAGATACTTTTGTTTCTGTTTTAAAGGTTTTGGCACTTTTCTGAACTTTAAGAAAAAAAATAATGAGTGAAGAAATGGCATTATATACTGGCTGCTGTCTCTGAAGATTAATGGCAGAAATTAATTAATAATAAGAGCAAGGAAATACGAGGTGTTTTGTGGAATTACTGTATCCATTATTTACACTAGTGGGCTAACACCCATGTTAAATAAAAGATATATGAACTCCTAACTTGTTGTTTGCTTGGAATTGCAGAAGATAAATCATAGACTCAATAAATTTTCAAAGGAAATTGATGTAAAGAGACAGGTGAAAATTAATAAATACAACTTGAACACATGCTTCTTCTTGAGAATCTTTAACAATAAATCCTTTCATTTTAAAACAATAACGTGTAGAAATTAGATTTATGGGCACAATTTTCTGTGTATACTAACCTATGCCAGTTGCCAATTAGCAACAATCGGAAAATTGACCCAGGCGTTTACCAGTGTGATTCACCTTTGTGAATCATGCACTTACTTACTTTCTGAAGTTCAGTCAATGACGTTGTCCAGTGTGCTGCTCCCACTTCTGCAGTTATCAGTAAAAATTGGCTGTTTATTAGCTGCTTAAGGTGGGACTTCCAACCAACAGTTTTCACTCACAGTAAAACCAGAGTACATATTCTGCAGTGACACATCAATGACACATCTCCACAGTGTAGCAACATTAAAGGCTGCCATGAAATGTAGTTTCTAATAGCCACGTCATTTCCCGTGACCAGCACAGCCGTAGCACAAGCTTGAAGGGAGCTGTAATTCGAACTGTTTTGGTAATATTTTTGCTCACAATTCAGGGTGAAGTCTGATTTGGTAACTTGTATCTGGAAACTTCATCAGTATCCTAAGTTCTTGCTGATCGCTTGTTTGGGCATTGGTATACACTGCAATCACTATCCACTTAGCTCACAAATAAAAAGGTGGACAACTACTCACCAAGGGAAGGTATCAGGCTGTGCTGTCTTACAAGTCAGGACTAAGAAAGTGCCACTAATCAACGAAGGCAGTTTTGCAGTCAGTTTCAAAGCAGGCGGGATGGGAGTGCGTTTCATTTCACACAGACACTACAGCCTCCTGATGATTCATGGTTGCATTACTGGAGCAGTACGAACAAAATCCAGATAAAAAGCTGAAATATAAATATTGTCAAAGTACTGGAATGTCCTCCCTATCTTTCAAGTTTGAGATGGTGCAGGAACTTCAGAACCCATCAACTATTAACCTGGCAATTCACTGTTTTGCTCTTCAGAGCTTCCCACTTACATTCATTCCACCATCTGCTATAAAATATTGTTTACTGCACTTCACTAGATTTATATAAGGAATTGTGTTGAAATCTTGAACTGTGAATGTGCTAATGTTACACTAATCCTTATGGCCATAACTCCAGATAAGAAGCTTGTTAGAGGCAAGTTGTACAAATACCCTGCTGATGTTATGAACCTCTTGTCTTTCACAACCTCAAAACATTTCTAAACACATTTGGTGTTGAAAGTACAACAGTCTAAATAGAGTCTTCCCTGTCTGTGAAATGCTTACAGTCCTCAAGGTAATGTTAAACTGCAAAAATAAATAGTTCTTTTTATTTATACACAGGATGTGGGTGTCTCAGGGTCAGAATTATTACCCTTCCTAAGCCATCAATAGGAAAGCAGTGGTCAGCAGAGTCTTGTGCCATTGGAAGTTGTGTGGTGAAGGCCCCTGCGTGCTGCTGTAGTACGCTCAGGCCAATGACATTCAATGAATGGAACTGTGTCTCATTGTCAGGATAGTGCGTGACTGTTGTGCAGTCTGGAGCCAGAGTGATTCCTAACACAAGATTTCAATCTGAAAAGTCGATAATTTGTGTTCCTCCAAAAATGCCTTTCAACATGCTGCATTCCTTCAACAGACAGTTTCTGGCTCCCATTTGCAGCACCAGCATCCTACCCATTGTTCTTGCCCTTCCAGATGGTGCAGTCTGCAGATCAGGGAGGAACTGCCATGTATTTTATCCACCAACTGTAGTGGACAGAGTGGATACTTCATATTGTAAATACAGTTCTACCATAGGAGATGGATATAAATGATGTCAATTCATTGAGTATTGTAAGTATTAGTATTGTTTTTATAAAGGCAAGTGGAGATTATTCCATCATATTCTTAATTTACTCTCAATGAAGAAAAAATTTGAGTAACCAACTGATAAATCACTTGCTGCAACAAACCCACTTCCTGATTTGCACTTGTAGGTGCTGTATCTGTGCAGCCAGACCATTTGAGTTTGTGGCCACTAGTAACCCCACTCCACTCATTCCAACCACAGAAAGTTAACACTGGGGCTTCTGTGATATCTGTGCCATTGAATGACATGGATAAGTGGGGGGAAAGAGAAGTCAGTTGTCTGGGAGGTGAGTTTAGTTAGTCTTACATTGTTTGGTATTTACTTGACCAAGGTGCTACTTGCCCGTTACAATTCAGGTCAGGCTGTATTTGAATACTCTGCTTCATTATGTAAGAGGATAAAAATGGAAATGAAATAATCAGTGAATATCCCTATTTCTGTCTTCATGATGCACAAGAAAAGCAATGACAAAGCAGCAGAAGCTGGTTGATATTTGAAACCTGCCCTGAGAAACTCCTGCATCAATGTCCTGACATCCAGCAATCACAACGAAGAATGGACAATTTATTCATTTTGCGTCCGATTGCTCTGATCACAGAAATCCTGAAATATACTGTGAGTTTGCATGTTCTTACATGAGGGATGGCTCACTTTACTCCTTTCTTTGACTGAAATCCTATGTTGATGGATACAGGAGAACTGAAGCAGTGATGTGACTGATGCTAACATATTTGAAGTAAGTTTGGAAACTAAACCAATAATTAGGACAACTGCAAAATTTGGTTTGGAATAAGAGGCTGAAATTTCCCTCAAATCTTGAACCAGATGCATAAATAAAATTGTTGAGCACATGATCAGTTGCTTTTTTTTTTAGCCTGGAAATTGAATCCTTTAAAGAGCCCTTACACCCATTGAGCAGTCTCAAAAAGCATTTGAGTTGCAATCAAAATTCATTCAACATGCTTTTTATCAAATTGGTGTTGTTGCATTACTCTAGGGACCTGAAGCTCACAGGCGTAAGTGTCCCAATAATAGCTACCAATCGTTGCAGCATCCCATAAAAGTAGCAGTGAGCCTGAATAATAAAAATTGATTTACATTCCCATCGAGTGCCCATGGGACTACTAAAGAGCACACAGCAGAAATGTATTTCCCAATTCAATCTCCCAAGTGAAAACTTTCCCAAAATGTAAGTATATAGCATTCACTATATTGGAGCGTTGATGGTCTTGCTGCAAACTTTCTCCCATATTTCCTGATAAGGTAATGTGAATAATTACAGTTCAATGAGAGTACATGGGGTTCATTGTACACGTGCATGAAACTATCTGATGTGCTTCCAGCAGGTTTGCCAGAGAAGATTGTAAATGGAGGATTATCTTAAAGTGACTACTTATGACACCAGCTATTCTTTGCCTCTATAAGTACTTATTCCACCAAAAAGCTCCCACCCAGGGTTCAGGGCGTACATAACGTGTTCCACAGTCATTTAATATGATGATAATTATTAAATTCTTACTGCAGAGGACGATTATCTGCTGCATGAAATTCAGCCACAAACTTTACCATTATATTGAAATGAATATGTCACCTCCTGCAACTTATCCCAAGACCCAAGGTATCCAACAGTCCAGCTGATGGTGACACATTAACCCATCCCTGTACTGCATTCAACAGTCCATCTGAATAGAACACATTGACCGGTCCCTGTACTGTTTTCAACTGTCCATCTGATGGGGACACATTTACTTGTCCCTGTACTGGATTAGACAATAGACAATAGGTGCAGAGGTAGGCCATTTGGCCTTCGTTCCAGCACCGCCATTCAATGTGATCATGGCTGAATATCCACAATCAGTACCTCGTTCCTGCCTTCTCCCCATATCCCTTGACTCTGCTATCTTTAAGAGCTCTATCTAACTCTTTCTTGAAAGCATCCAGAGAATTGGTCTCCACTGCCTTCTGAGGCAGAGCATTCCATAGATCCACAACTCTCTGGGTGAAAAAGTTTTTCCTGAACTCTGTTCTAAGTGGCCTCCCCCTTATTCTTAAACTGTGGCCTCTGGTTCTGGACTCCCCCAACATTGGGAACATGTTTCCTGCCTCTAGCATGTCCAATCCCTTAATTATCTTACATGTTTCAATCAGATCCCCTCTCATCCTTCTAAATTCCAGTGTATACAAGCCCAGTCTCTCCAATCTTTCAACATATGACAGTCCCACCATCCCAGGAATTAACGTTATGAACCTACACTGCACTCCCTCAATAGCAAGAATGAACTCCCTCAAATTTGGAGACCAAAACTGAACACAATACTCCAGGTGTGGTCTCACCAGGGCCCTGTACAACTGCAGAAGGACCTCTTTGCTCCTAGACTCAACTCCCCTTGTTATGAAGGCCAACATGCCATCAGCTTTCTTTACTGCCTGCTGTACCTGCATGATTACTTTCAGTGACTGATGTACAAGAACACGTAAATCTCATTGTACTTCCCCTTTTCCTAACTTGACACCATTCAGATAGTAATCTGCCTTCCTGTTTTTGCCACCAAAGTGGATAACCTCACATTTATTCACATTAAACTACATCTGCCATACACTTGTCCACTCACCCAACCTGTCCAAGTCACCCTGCATTCTCCTAACATCCTCCTCATATTTCACACTGCCACCCAGCTGTGTGTCATCTGCAAATTTGCTAATGTTACTTTTATTCCCTTCATCTAAATCATTGATGTATATTGTAAATAACTGCAGATCCATCATTGAGCCTTGCAGTACCCCACTAGTCACTGCCTGCCATTCTGAAAAGGACCCGTTAATCCCTACTCTTTGTTTCCTGTCTGCCAACCAATTTTCTCTCCATGTTATTACCCTCCCCCATAATTTTGCCCACTAATCTCCTATGTGGGACCGTATCAAAGGCTTTCTGAACATCCAGGTACACTACATCCACTGGTTCTCCCATGTCCATTTTCAAAGTTACATCCTCAAAAAACTCCAGAAGATTAGCCAAGCACGATTTCCACTTTGTTAATCCATGCTGACTCGGACCGATCCTGTTACTGCTATCCAAATGTGCTGCTATTTCATCTTTTATAATTCACTCCAGCATCTTCCCCACCACGGATGTCAGGCTAACAGGTCTATAATTCCAGTTTTCTCTCGCCCACTTTTCTGAAAAAAGTGGGAGAACATTAGCTACCCGCCAATCCTCAGGAACAGATCCAGAATCTACAGAACACTGGAAAATGATCACCAATTTGTTCACGATTTCTAGAGCCACCTCCTTAACGCCATCTGATGGTGACCCATTGAGCTGTCCCTGTACTGTATTCAACAGTCCATCTGATGGTGACACACTGACCTGTCCCTGTACTGTATCCAACAGTACATCCGATGGTGACACATTGACCTGACCCTGTACTGTATTCAACAGTCCATCCGATGGTGACACATTGACCTGACCCTGTACTGTACCCAACAGTCCATCTGATGGTGACACACTGACCTGTCCCTGTACTGTACCCAACAGTCCATCTGATGGTGACACACTGACCTGACCCTGTACTGTATCCAACAGTGCATCCGATGGTGACACATTGACCTGACCCTGTACTGTACCCAACAGTCCATCTGATGGTGACACACTGACCTGACCCTGTACTGTACCCAACAGTACACCTGATGGTGACACATTGACCTGTCCCTGTGCTGTATCCAACAGTCTATCCGATGGTGAAACACTGACATGTCCCTGTACTGTATCCAACAGTCCATCTGATGGTGACATATTGACCTGTCCCTGTACTGTATTCAACAGTCTATCTGATAGTGAAACATTGACCTGTCCCTGTGCTGTACTCAACAGTCCATCCGATGGTGACACACAGACCTGTCCCTGTACTGTATTCAACAGTCTATCTGATGGTGAAACATTGAACTGTCCCTGTACTGTATCCAACAGTCCATTTGATGGTGACACATCGACCTGCCTCTGTACTGTATCCAACAGTCCATCCGATGGTGATACACTGACATGTCCCTGTACTGTATCCAACAGTCCATCCGATGGTGATACACTGACCTGTCCCTGTACTGTATTCAACAGTCTATCTGATGGTGACATATGGACCTGACTTGTACTGTATTCAACAGTCTATCTGAATAAAACACATTGAGCTGTCCCTGTACTGTATCCAACAGTCCATCCAATGGTGAAACATTGAGCTGTCCCTGTCCTGTATCCAACAGTCCATCCGATGGTGACACATTGAACTGGCCCTGTACTGTATCCAACAGTCCATCTGATGGTGACACATTGAGCTGTCCCTGTACTGTATCCAACAGTCCATCCGATGGTGATACATTGACCTGTCCCTGTACTGTATCCAACAGTCCATCTGATGGAGATACACTGACCTGACCGTGTACTGTATCCAACAGTACACCTGATGGTGACATATTTACCTGTCCCTGTGCTGTATTCAACAGTCCATCCGATGGTGACACACAGACGTGTCCCTGTACAGTACCCAACAGTCCATCTGATGGTGACACACTGACCTGTCCCTGTACTGTATCCAACAGTCCATTTGATGGTGACACATCGACCTGCCTCTGTACTGTAAACAACAGCCTATCCGATGGTGATACACTGACATGTCCCTGTAATGTATCAAACAGTCCATCTGATGGTGATACACTGACCTGTTCCTGCACTGTATCCAACAGTCCATCTGATGGTGACACACGGACCTGTCACTGTTGTGTATCCAACAGTCCATCTGATGGTGATACATTGAGCTGTCCCTATACTGTATCCAACAGTCCATCCGATGGTGACACATTGAACTGGCCCTGTACTGTATCCAACAGTCCATCTGATGGTGACACACTGACCTGTCCCTGCACTGTATCCAACAGTCCATCCGATGGTGACACATTGAACTGGCCCTGTACTGTATCCAACAGTCCATCCGATGGTGACACACGGACCTGACCCTGTACTGTAATCAACAGTCTATCTGAATAGAAAACATTGAGCTATCCCTGTACTGTACCCAACAGTCCATCTGATGGTGACACACTGACCTGTCCCTGCACTGTACCCAACAATACACCTGATGGTGACATATTGACCTGTCCCTGTGCTGTATTCAACAGTCCATCCGATGGTGACACATTGACCTGTCCCTGTACTGTATCCAACAGTCCATCTGATGGTGATACACGGTCCTGTCCCTGTACTGTATCCAACAGTCCATCTGATGGAGATACACTGACCTGACCGTGTACTGTATCCAACAGTACACCTGATGGTGACATATTTACCTGTCCCTGTGCTGTATTCAACAGTCCATCCGATGGTGACACACAGACGTGTCCCTGTACAGTACCCAACAGTCCATCTGATGGTGACACACTGACCTGTCCCTGTACTGTATCCAACAGTCCATTTGATGGTGACACATCGACCTGCCTCTGTACTGTAAACAACAGCCTATCCGATGGTGATACACTGACATGTCCCTGTAATGTATCAAACAGTCCATCTGATGGTGATACACTGACCTGTTCCTGCACTGTATCCAACAGTCCATCTGATGGTGACACACGGACCTGTCACTGTTGTGTATCCAACAGTCCATCTGATGGTGATACATTGAGCTGTCCCTATACTGTATCCAACAGTCCATCCGATGGTGACACATTGAACTGGCCCTGTACTGTATCCAACAGTCCATCTGATGGTGACACACTGACCTGTCCCTGCACTGTATCCAACAGTCCATCCGATGGTGACACATTGAACTGGCCCTGTACTGTATCCAACAGTCCATCCGATGGTGACACACGGACCTGACCCTGTACTGTAATCAACAGTCTATCTGAATAGAAAACATTGAGCTATCCCTGTACTGTACCCAACAGTCCATCTGATGGTGACACACTGACCTGTCCCTGCACTGTACCCAACAATACACCTGATGGTGACATATTGACCTGTCCCTGTGCTGTATTCAACAGTCCATCCGATGGTGACACATTGACCTGTCCCTGTACTGTATCCAACAGTCCATCTGATGGTGATACACGGTCCTGACCCTGTAATGTATTCAACAGTCTATCTGAATAGAACACATTGACCTGACCCTGTACTATATCCAACAGTCCATCCGATGATGACACATTGACCTGTCCCTGTACTGTACCCAACAGTCCATCTGATGGTGACACACTGACCTGTCCCTGTACTGTACCGAACAGTACACCTGATGGTGACATATTGACCTGTCCCTGTGCTGTATTCAACAGTCCATCCGACGGTGACACATTGACCTGTCCCTGTACTGTATCCAACAGTCCATCTGATGGAGATACACTGACCTGACCGTGTACTGTATCCAACAGTACACCTGATGGTGACATATTGACCTGTCCCTGTGCTGTATTCAACAGTCCATCCGATGGTGACACACAGACCTGTCCCTGTACAGTACCCAACAGTCCATCTGATGGTGACACACTGACCTGTCCCTGAACTGTATCCAACAGTCCATCTGATAGTGACACATCGACCTGCCTCTGTACTGTATCCAACAGTCTATCTGATGGAGATACACTGACCTGACCCTGTACTGTATTCAACAGTCTATCTGAATAGAACACATTCAGCTATCCCTGTACTGTATCCAACAGTCCATCCGATGGTGATACATTCATCTGACCCTGTACTGTATTCAAAAGTCCATCTGATGGTGATACACGGTCCTGACCCTGTAATGTATTCAACAGTCTATCTGAATAGAACACATTGACCTGACCCTGTACTATATCCAACAGTCCATCCGATGATGACACATTGACCTGTCCCTGTACTGTACCCAACAGTCCATCTGATGGTGACACACTGACCTGTCCCTGTACTGTACCCAACAGTACACCTGATGGTGACATATTGACCTGTCCCTGTGCTGTATTCAACAGTCCATCCGATGGTGACACATTGACCTGTCCCTGTACTGTATCCAACAGTCCATCTGATGGTGACACACTGACCTGACCGTGTACTGTATCCAACAGTACACCTGATGGTGACATATTGACCTGTCCCTGTGCTGTATTCAACAGTCCATCCGATGGTGACACACAGACCTGTCCCTGTACAGTACCCAACAGTCCATCTGATGGTGACACACTGACCTGTCCCTGTACTGTATCCAACAGTCCATTTGATGGTGACACATCGACCTGCCTCTGTACTGTATCCAACAGTCCATCCGATGGTGATACACTGACATGTCCCTGTACTGTATCCAACAGTCCATCCGATGTTGACACATTGACCTGACCCTGTACTGTATCCAACAGTCCATCCGATGGTGACACATTGTCCTGACCATGTACTGTATCCAAAAGTCCATCCGATGGTGCTACACTGACCTGTCCCTGTACTGTATCCAACAGTCCATCCGATGGTGACACATTGAACTGGCCCTGTACTGTATCCAACAGTCCATCTGATGGTGACACATTGAGCTGTCCCTGTACTGTATCCAACAGTCCATCCGATGGTGATACATTGAGCTGTCCCTGTACTGTATCCAACAGTCCATCTGATGGTGACACATTGAGCTGTCCCTGTACTGTATCCAACAGTCCATCCGATGGTGACACATTGAACTGGCCCTGTACTGTATCCAACAGTCCATCTGATGGTGACACACTGACCTGTCCCAGCACTATATCCAACAGTCCATCCGATGGTGACACATTGACCTGTCCCTGTACTGTATCCAACAGTCTATATGATGGTGAAACACGGACCTGACCCTGTACTGTATTCAGCAGTCTATCTGAATAGAACACATTGACCTGACCCTGTACTATATCCAACAGTCCATCCGATGATGACACATTGACCTGTCCCTGTACTGTACCCAACAGTCCATCTGATGGTGACACACTGACCTGTCACTGTACTGTACCCAACAGTACACCTGATGGTGACATATTGACCTGTCCCTGTGCTGTATTCAACAGTCCATCCGATGGTGACACATTGACCTGTCCCTGTACTGTATCCAACAGTCCATCTGATGGTGACACACTGACCTGTCCCTGTACTGTATCCAACAGTACACCTGATGGTGACATATTGACCAGTCCCATGGCAGTATTCAACAGTCCATCCGATGGTGACACACAGACCTGTCCCTGTACAGTACCCAACAGTCCATTTGATGGTGACACATCGACCTGCCTCTGTACTGTATCCAACAGTCTATCCGATGGTGATACACTGACATGTCCCTGTAATGTATCAAACAGTACATCTGATGGTGATACACTGACCTGTTCCTGCACTGTATCCAACAGTCCATCTGATGGTGACACATGGACCTGTCACTGTTGTGTATCCAACAGTCCATCTGATGGTGACACACGGACCTGTCACTGTAGTGTATCCGACAGTCCATCCGATGGTGATACATTGAACTGTCCCTGTACTGTATCCAACAGTCCATCCGATGGTGATACATTGAGCTGTCCCTGTACTGTATCCAACAGTCCATCCGATGGTGACACACTGACCTGTCCCTGTGCTGTACCCATCAATACACCTGATGGTGACATATTGACCTGTCCCTGTACTGTAATCAACAGTCTATCTGAATAGAACACATTGAGCTATCCCTGTACTGTACCCAACAGTCCATCTGATGGTGACACACTGACCTGTCCCTGTACTGTACCCAGCAATACACCTGATGGTGACATATTGACCTGTCCCTGTGCTGTATTCAACAGTCCATCCGATGGTGACACATTGACCTGTCCCTGTATTGTATCCAACAGTCCATCTGATGGAGATACACTGACCTGACCCTGTACTGTATTCAACAGTCTATCTGAATAGAACACATTCAGCTATCCCTGTACTGTATCCAACAGTCCATCCGATGGTGATACATTCATCTGACCCTGTACTGTATTCAAAAGTCCATCTGATGGTGATACACGGTCCTGACCCTGTACTGTATTCAACAGTCTATCTGAATAGAACACATTGACCTGACCCTGTACTATATCCAACAGTCCATCCGATGATGACACATTGACCTGTCCCTGTACTGTATTCAAAAGTCCATCTGATGGTGATACACGGTCCTGACCCTGTACTGTATTCAACAGTCTATCTGAAGAGAACACATTGACCTGACCCTGTACTATATCCAACAGTCCATCCGATGATGACACATTGACCTGTCCCTGTACTGTACCCAACAGTACACCTGATGGTGACATATTGACCTGTCCCTGTGCTGTATTCAACAGTCCATCCGATGGTGACACATTGACCTGTCCCTGTACTGTATCCAACAGTCCATCTGATGGAGATACACTGACCTGACCGTGTACTGTATCCAACAGTACACCTGATGGTGACATATTGACCTATCCCTGTGCAGTATTCAACAGTCCATCCAATGGTGACACACAGACCTGTCCCTGTACAGTACCCAACAGTCCATCTGATGGTGACACACTGACCTGTCCCTGTACTGTATCCAACAGTCCATCTGATGGTGATACATTGAGCTGTCCCTGTACTGTATCCAACAGTCCATCCGATGGTGACACATTGAACTGTCACTGTACTGTATCCAACAGTCCATCCGATGGTGATACATTGAGCTGTCCCTGTACTGTATCCAACAGTCCATCCGATGGTGACACACTGACCTGTCCCTGTACTGTACCCAACAATACACCTGATGGTGACATATTGACCTGTCCCTGTACTGTAATCAACAGTCTATCTGAATAGAACACATTGAGCTATCCCTGTACTGTACCCAACAGTCCATCTGATGGTGACACACTGACCTGTCCCTGTACTGTACCCAACAATACACCTGATGGTGACATATTGACCTGTCCCTGTGCTGTATTCAACAGTCCATCCGATGGTGACACATTGACCTGTCCCTGTACTGTATCCAACAGTCCATCTGATGGAGATACACTGACCTGACCCTGTACTGTATTCAACAGTCTATCTGAATAGAACACATTCAGCTATCCCTGTACTGTATCCAACAGTCCATCCGATGGTGATACATTCATCTGACCCTGTACTGTATTCAAAAGTCCATCTGATGGTTATACACGGTCCTGACCCTGTACTATATCCAACAGTCCATCCGATGATGACACATTGACCTGTCCCTGTACTGTACCCAACAGTCCATCTGATGGTGACACACTGACCTGTCCCTGTACTGTACCCAACAGTACACCTGATGGAGACATATTGACCGGTCCCTGTGCTGTCTTCAACAGTCCATCCGATGGTGACACATTGACCTGTCCCTGTACTGTATCCAACAGTCCATCTGATGGAGATACACTGACCTGACCGTGTACTGTATCCAACAGTGCACCTGATGGTGACATATTGACCTGTCCCTGTGCAGTATTCAACAGTCCATCCGATGGTGACACACAGACCTGTCCCTGTACAGTACCCAACAGTCCATCTGATGGTGACACACTGACCTGTCCCTGTACTGTATCGAACAGTCCATTTGATGGTGACACATCGACCTGCCTCTGTACTGTATCCAACAGTCTATCCGATGGTGATACACTGACATGTCCCTGTAATGTATCAAACAGTCCATCTGATGGTGATACACTGACCTGTTCCTGCACTGTATCCAACAGTCCATCTGATGGTGACACACGGACCTGTCACTGTTGTGTATCCAACAGTCCATCTGTTGGTGACACACGGACCTGTCACTGTAGTGTATCCGACAGTTCATCCGATGGTGATACATTGAACTGTCCCTGTACTGTATCCAACAGTCCATCTGATGGTGATACATTGAGCTGTCCCTGTACTGTATCCAACAGTCCATCCGATGGTGACACACTGACCTGTCCCTGTACTGTACCCAACAATACACCTGATGGTGACATATTGACCTGTCCCTGTACTGTAATCAACAGTCTATCTGAATAGAACACATTGAGCTATCCCTGTACTGTACCCAACAGTCCATCTGATGGTGACACACTGACCTGTCCCTGTACTGTACCCAACAATATACCTGATGGTGACATATTGACCTGTCCCTGTGCTGTATTCAACAGTCCATCCGATGGTGACACATTGACCTGTCCCTGTACTGTATCCAACAGTCCATCTGATGGAGATACACTGACCTGACCCTGTACTGTATTCAACAGTCTATCTGAATAGAACACATTCAGCTATCCCTGTACTGTTTCCAACAGTCCATCCGATGGTGATACATTCATCTGACCCTGTACTGTATTCAAAAGTCCATCTGATGGTGATACACGGTCCTGACCCTGTACTGTATTCAACAGTCTATCTGAATAGAACACATTGACCTGACCCTGTACTATATCCAACAGTCCATCCGATGATGACACATTGACCTGTCCCTGTACTGTACCCAACAGTCCATCTGATGGTGACACACTGACCTGTCCCTGTACTGTACCCAACAGTACACCTGATGGTGACATATTGACCTGTCCCTGTGCTGTATTCAACAGTCCATCCGATGGTGACACATTGACCTGTCCCTGTACTGTATCCAACAGTCCATCTGATGGAGATACACTGACCTGACCGTGTACTGTATCCAACAGTACACCTGATGGTGACATATTGACCTGTCCCTGTGCTGTATTCAACAGTCCATCCGATGGTGACACACAGACCTGTCCCTGTACAGTACCCAACAGTCCATCTGATGGTGACACACTGACCTGTCCCTGTACTGTATCCAACAGTCCATTTGATGGTGACACATCGACCTGCCTCTGTACTGTATCCAACAGTCCATCCGATGGTGATACACTGACATGTCCCTGTACTGTATCCAACAGTCCATCCGATGTTGACACATTGACCTGACCCTGTACTGTATCCAACAGTCCATCCGATGGTGACACATTGTCCTGACCATGTACTGTATCCAAAAGTCCATCCGATGGTGCTACACTGACCTGTCCCTGTACTGTATCCAACAGTCCATCCGATGGTGACACATTGAACTGGCCCTGTACTGTATCCAACAGTCCATCTGATGGTGACACATTGAGCTGTCCCTGTACTGTATCCAACAGTCCATCCGATGGTGATACATTGAGCTGTCCCTGTACTGTATCCAACAGTCCATCTGATGGTGACACATTGAGCTGTCCCTGTACTGTATCCAACAGTCCATCCGATGGTGACACATTGAACTGGCCCTGTACTGTATCCAACAGTCCATCTGATGGTGACACACTGACCTGTCCCAGCACTATATCCAACAGTCCATCCGATGGTGACACATTGACCTGTCCCTGTACTGTATCCAACAGTCTATATGATGGTGAAACACGGACCTGACCCTGTACTGTATTCAGCAGTCTATCTGAATAGAACACATTGACCTGACCCTGTACTATATCCAACAGTCCATCCGATGATGACACATTGACCAGTCCCTGTACTGTACCCAACAGTCCATCTGATGGTGACACACTGACCTGTCACTGTACTGTACCCAACAGTACACCTGATGGTGACATATTGACCTGTCCCTGTGCTGTATTCAACAGTCCATCCGATGGTGACACATTGACCTGTCCCTGTACTGTATCCAACAGTCCATCTGATGGTGACACACTGACCTGTCCCTGTACTGTATCCAACAGTACACCTGATGGTAACATATTGACCAGTCCCATGGCAGTATTCAACAGTCCATCCGATGGTGACACACAGACCTGTCCATGTACAGTACCCAACAGTCCATTTGATGGTGACTCATCGACCTGCCTCTGTACTGTATCCAACAGTCTATCCGATGGTGATACACTGACATGTCCCTGTAATGTATCAAACAGTACATCTGATGGTGATACACTGACCTGTTCCTGCACTGTATCCAACAGTCCATCTGATGGTGACACATGGACCTGTCACTGTTGTGTATCCAACAGTCCATCTGATGGTGACACACGGACCTGTCACTGTAGTGTATCCAACAGTCCATCCGATGGTGATACATTGAACTGTCCCTGTACTGTATCCAACAGTCCATCCGATGGTGATACATTGAGCTGTCCCTGTACTGTATCCAACAGTCCATCCGATGGTGACACACTGACCTGTCCCTGTGCTGTACCCATCAATACACCTGATGGTGACATATTGACCTGTCCCTGTACTGTAATCAACAGTCTATCTGAATAGAACACATTGAGCTATCCCTGTACTGTACCCAACAGTCCATCTGATGGTGACACACTGACCTGTCCCTGTACTGTACCCAGCAATACACCTGATGGTGACATATTGACCTGTCCCTGTGCTGTATTCAACAGTCCATCCGATGGTGACACATTGACCTGTCCCTGTACTGTATCCAACAGTCCATCTGATGGAGATACACTGACCTGACCCTGTACTGTATTCAACAGTCTATCTGAATAGAACACATTCAGCTATCCCTGTACTGTATCCAACAGTCCATCCGATGGTGATACATTCATCTGACCCTGTACTGTATTCAAAAGTCCATCTGATGGTGATACACGGTCCTGACCCTGTACTGTATTCAACAGTCTATCTGAATAGAACACATTGACCTGACCCTGTACTATATCCAACAGTCCATCCGATGATGACACATTGACCTGTCCCTGTACTGTATTCAAAAGTCCATCTGATGGTGATACACGGTCCTGACCCTGTACTGTATTCAACAGTCTATCTGAAGAGAACACATTGACCTGACCCTGTACTATATCCAACAGTCCATCCGATGATGACACATTGACCTGTCCCTGTACTGTACCCAACAGTACACCTGATGGTGACATATTGACCTGTCCCTGTGCTGTATTCAACAGTCCATCCGATGGTGACACATTGACCTGTCCCTGTACTGTATCCAACAGTCCATCTGATGGAGATACACTGACCTGACCGTGTACTGTATCCAACAGTACACCTGATGGTGACATATTGACCTGTCCCTGTGCAGTATTCAACAGTCCATCCGATGGTGACACACAGACCTGTCCCTGTACAGTACCCAACAGTCCATCTGATGGTGACACACTGACCTGTCCCTGTACTGTATCCAACAGTCCATCTGATGGTGATACATTGAGCTGTCCCTGTACTGTATCCAACAGTCCATCCGATGGTGACACATTGAACTGTCACTGTACTGTATCCAACAGTCCATCCGATGGTGATACATTGAGCTGTCCCTGTACTGTATCCAACAGTCCATCCGATGGTGACACACTGACCTGTCCCTGTACTGTACCCAACAATACACCTGATGGTGACATATTGACCTGTCCCTGAGCTGTATTCAACAGTCTATCTGAATAGAACACATTCAGCTATCCCTGTACTGTATCCAACAGTCCATCCGATGGTGATACATTCATCTGACCCTGTACTGTATTCAAAAGTCCATCTGATGGTTATACACGGTCCTGACCCTGTACTATATCCAACAGTCCATCCGGTGATGACACATTGACCTGTCCCTGTACTGTACCCAACAGTCCATCTGATGGTGACACACTGACCTGTCCCTGTACTGTACCCAACAGTACACCTGATGGTGACATATTGACCTGTCCCTGTGCTGTCTTCAACAGTCCATCCGATGGTGACACATTGACCTGTCCCTGTACTGTATCCAACAGTCCATCTGATGGAGATACACTGACCTGACCGTGTACTGTATCCAACAGTGCACCTGATGGTGACATATTGACCTGTCCCTGTGCAGTATTCAACAGTCCATCCGATGGTGACACACAGACCTGTCCCTGTACAGTACCCAACAGTCCATCTGATGGTGACACACTGACCTGTCCCTGTACTGTATCCAACAGTCCATTTGATGGTGACTCATCGACCTGCCTCTGTACTGTATCCAACAGTCTATCCGATGGTGATACACTGACATGTCCCTGTAATGTATCAAACAGTACATCTGATGGTGATACACTGACCTGTTCCTGCACTGTATCCAACAGTCCATCTGATGGTGACACATGGACCTGTCACTGTTGTGTATCCAACAGTCCATCTGATGGTGACACACGGACCTGTCACTGTAGTGTATCCAACAGTCCATCCGATGGTGATACATTGAACTGTCCCTGTACTGTATCCAACAGTCCATCCGATGGTGATACATTGAGCTGTCCCTGTACTGTATCCAACAGTCCATCCGATGGTGACACACTGACCTGTCCCTGTGCTGTACCCATCAATACACCTGATGGTGACATATTGACCTGTCCCTGTACTGTAATCAACAGTCTATCTGAATAGAACACATTGAGCTATCCCTGTACTGTACCCAACAGTCCATCTGATGGTGACACACTGACCTGTCCCTGTACTGTACCCAGCAATACACCTGATGGTGACATATTGACCTGTCCCTGTGCTGTATTCAACAGTCCATCCGATGGTGACACATTGACCTGTCCCTGTACTGTATCCAACAGTCCATCTGATGGAGATACACTGACCTGACCCTGTACTGTATTCAACAGTCTATCTGAATAGAACACATTCAGCTATCCCTGTACTGTATCCAACAGTCCATCCGATGGTGATACATTCATCTGACCCTGTACTGTATTCAAAAGTCCATCTGATGGTGATACACGGTCCTGACCCTGTACTGTATTCAACAGTCTATCTGAATAGAACACATTGACCTGACCCTGTACTATATCCAACAGTCCATCCGATGATGACACATTGACCTGTCCCTGTACTGTATTCAAAAGTCCATCTGATGGTGATACACGGTCCTGACCCTGTACTGTATTCAACAGTCTATCTGAAGAGAACACATTGACCTGACCCTGTACTATATCCAACAGTCCATCCGATGATGACACATTGACCTGTCCCTGTACTGTACCCAACAGTACACCTGATGGTGACATATTGACCTGTCCCTGTGCTGTATTCAACAGTCCATCCGATGGTGACACATTGACCTGTCCCTGTACTGTATCCAACAGTCCATCTGATGGAGATACACTGACCTGACCGTGTACTGTATCCAACAGTACACCTGATGGTGACATATTGACCTGTCCCTGTGCAGTATTCAACAGTCCATCCGATGGTGACACACAGACCTGTCCCTGTACAGTACCCAACAGTCCATCTGATGGTGACACACTGACCTGTCCCTGTACTGTATCCAACAGTCCATCTGATGGTGATACATTGAGCTGTCCCTGTACTGTATCCAACAGTCCATCCGATGGTGACACATTGAACTGTCACTGTACTGTATCCAACAGTCCATCCGATGGTGATACATTGAGCTGTCCCTGTACTGTATCCAACAGTCCATCCGATGGTGACACACTGACCTGTCCCTGTACTGTACCCAACAATACACCTGATGGTGACATATTGACCTGTCCCTGAGCTGTATTCAACAGTCTATCTGAATAGAACACATTCAGCTATCCCTGTACTGTATCCAACAGTCCATCCGATGGTGATACATTCATCTGACCCTGTACTGTATTCAAAAGTCCATCTGATGGTTATACACGGTCCTGACCCTGTACTATATCCAACAGTCCATCCGGTGATGACACATTGACCTGTCCCTGTACTGTACCCAACAGTCCATCTGATGGTGACACACTGACCTGTCCCTGTACTGTACCCAACAGTACACCTGATGGTGACATATTGACCTGTCCCTGTGCTGTCTTCAACAGTCCATCCGATGGTGACACATTGACCTGTCCCTGTACTGTATCCAACAGTCCATCTGATGGAGATACACTGACCTGACCGTGTACTGTATCCAACAGTGCACCTGATGGTGACATATTGACCTGTCCCTGTGCAGTATTCAACAGTCCATCCGATGGTGACACACAGACCTGTCCCTGTACAGTACCCAACAGTCCATCTGATGGTGACACACTGACCTGTCCCTGTACTGTATCGAACAGTCCATTTGATGGTGACACATCGACCTGCCTCTGTACTGTATCCAACAGTCTATCCGATGGTGATACACTGACATGTCCCTGTAATGTATCAAACAGTCCATCTGATGGTGATACACTGACCTGTTCCTGCACTGTATCCAACAGTCCATCTGATGGTGACACACGGACCTGTCACTGTTGTGTATCCAACAGTCCATCTGTTGGTGACACACGGACCTGTCACTGTAGTGTATCCGACAGTTCATCCGATGGTGATACATTGAACTGTCCCTGTACTGTATCCAACAGTCCATCTGATGGTGATACATTGAGCTGTCCCTGTACTGTATCCAACAGTCCATCCGATGGTGACACACTGACCTGTCCCTGTACTGTACCCAACAATACACCTGATGGTGACATATTGACCTGTCCCTGTACTGTAATCAACAGTCTATCTGAATAGAACACATTGAGCTATCCCTGTACTGTACCCAACAGTCCATCTGATGGTGACACACTGACCTGTCCCTGTACTGTACCCAACAATATACCTGATGGTGACATATTGACCTGTCCCTGTGCTGTATTCAACAGTCCATCCGATGGTGACACATTGACCTGTCCCTGTACTGTATCCAACAGTCTTCTGATGGAGATACACTGACCTGACCCTGTACTGTATTCAACAGTCTATCTGAATAGAACACATTGACCTGACCCTGTACTATATCCAACAGTCCATCCGATGATGACACATTCATCTGACCCTGTACTGTATTCAAAAGTCCATCTGATGGTGATACACGGTCCTGACCCTGTACTGTATTCAACAGTCTATCTGAATAGAACACATTGACCTGACCCTGTACTATATCCAACAGTCCATCCGATGATGACACATTGACCTGTCCCTGTACTGTACCCAACAGTCCATCTGATGGTGACACACTGACCTGTCCCTGTACTGTACCCAACAGTACACCTGATGGTGACACATTGACCTGTCCCTGTACTGTATCCAACAGTCCATCTGATGGAGATACACTGACCTGACCGTGTACTGTATCCAACAGTGCACCTGATGGTGACATATTGACCTGTCCCTGTGCAGTATTCAACAGTCCATCCGATGGTGACACACAGACCTGTCCCTGTACAGTACCCAACAGTCCATCTGATGGTGACACACTGACCTGTCCCTGTACTGTATCGAACAGTCCATTTGATGGTGACACATCGACCTGCCTCTGTACTGTATCCAACAGTCTATCCGATGGTGATACACTGACATGTCCCTGTAATGTATCAAACAGTCCATCTGATGGTGATACACTGACCTGTTCCTGCACTGTATCCAACAGTCCATCTGATGGTGACACACGGACCTGTCACTGTTGTGTATCCAACAGTCCATCTGTTGGTGACACACGGACCAGTCACTGTAGTGTATCCGACAGTCCATCCGATGGTGATACATTGAACTGTCCCTGTACTGTATCCAACAGTCCATCTGATGGTGATACATTGAGCTGTCCCTGTACTGTATCCAACAGTCCATCCGATGGTGACACACTGACCTGTCCCTGTACTGTACCTAACAATACACCTGATGGTGACATATTGACCTGTCCCTGTACTGTAATCAACAGTCTATCTGAATAGAACACATTGAGCTATCCCTGTACTGTACCCAACAGTCCATCTGATGGTGACACACTGACCTGTCCCTGTACTGTACCCAACAATACACCTGATGGTGACATATTGACCTGTCCCTGTGCTGTATTCAACAGTCCATCCGATGGTGACACATTGACCTGTCCCTGTACTGTATCCAACAGTCCATCTGATGGAGATACACTGACCTGACCCTGTACTGTATTCAACAGTCTATCTGAATAGAACACATTCAGCTATCCCTGTACTGTTTCCAACAGTCCATCCGATGGTGATACATTCATCTGACCCTGTACTGTATTCAAAAGTCCATCTGATGGTGATACACGGTCCTGACCCTGTACTGTATTCAACAGTCTATCTGAATAGAACACATTGACCTGACCCTGTACTATATCCAACAGTCCATCCGATGATGACACATTGACCTGTCCCTGTACTGTACCCAACAGTCCATCTGATGGTGACACACAGACCTGTCACTGTAGTGTATCCGACAGTCCATCCGATGGTGATACATTGAACTGTCCCAGTACTGTATCCAACAGTCCATTTGATGGTGACACATTGACCTGCCCTGTACAGTATCCAACAGTCCATCTGATGGTTATACACGGACCTGTCCCTGTAGTGTATTCAACAGTCCATCCAATGGTGAAACATTGAGCTGTCCCTGTACTGTATCCAGCAGTCCATCCGATGGTGACACATTGAACTGGCCCTGTACTGTATCCAACAGTCCATCTGATGGTGACACATTGAGCTGTCCCTGTACTGTATCCAACAGTCCATCCGATGGTGACACATTGAGCTGTCCCTGTACTGTATCCAACAGTCCATCCAATGGTGAAACATTGAGCTGTCCCTGTACTGTATCCAGCAGTCCATCCGCTGGTGACACATTGAACTGGCCCTGTACTGTATCCAACAGTCCATCTGATGGTGACACATTGAGCTGTCCCTGTACTGTATCGAACAGTCCATTTGATGGTGACACATCGACCTGCCTCTGTACTGTATCCAACAGTCTATCCGATGGTGATACACTGACATGTCCCTGTAATGTATGAAACAGTCCATCTGATGGTGATACACTGACCTGTTCCTGCACTGTATCCAACAGTCCATCTGATGGTGACACACGGACCTGTCACTGTTGTGTATCCAACAGTCCATCTGTTGGTGACACACGGACCTGTCACTGTAGTGTATCCGACAGTCCATCCGATGGTGATACATTGAACTGTCCCTGTACTGTATCCAACAGTCCATCTGATGGTGATACATTGAGCTGTCCCTGTACTGTATCCAACAGTCCATCCGATGGTGACACACTGACCTGTCCCTGTACTGTACCCAACAATACACCTGATGGTGACATATTGACCTGTCCCTGTACTGTAATCAACAGTCTATCTGAATAGAACACATTGAGCTATCCCTGTACTGTACCCAACAGTCCATCTGATGGTGACACACTGACCTGTCCCTGTACTGTACCCAACAATACACCTGATGGTGACATATTGACCTGTCCCTGTGCTGTATTCAACAGTCCATCCGATGGTGACACATTGACCTGTCCCTGTACTGTATCCAACAGTCCATCTGATGGAGATACACTGACCTGACCCTGTACTGTATTCAACAGTCTATCTGAATAGAACACATTCAGCTATCCCTGTACTGTTTCCAACAGTCCATCCGATGGTGATACATTCATCTGACCCTGTACTGTATTCAAAAGTCCATCTGATGGTGATACACGGTCCTGACCCTGTACTGTATTCAACAGTCTATCTGAATAGAACACATTGACCTGACCCTGTACTATATCCAACAGTCCATCCGATGATGACACATTGACCTGTCCCTGTACTGTACCCAACAGTCCATCTGATGGTGACACACAGACCTGTCACTGTAGTGTATCCGACAGTCCATCCGATGGTGATACATTGAACTGTCCCAGTACTGTATCCAACAGTCCATTTGATGGTGACACATTGACCTGCCCTGTACAGTATCCAACAGTCCATCTGATGGTTATACACGGACCTGTCCCTGTAGTGTATTCAACAGTCCATCCAATGGTGAAACATTGAGCTGTCCCTGTACTGTATCCAGCAGTCCATCCGATGGTGACACATTGAACTGGCCCTGTACTGTATCCAACAGTCCATCTGATGGTGACACATTGAGCTGTCCCTGTACTGTATCCAACAGTCCATCCGATGGTGACACATTGAGCTGTCCCTGTACTGTATCCAACAGTCCATCCGATGGTGATACATTGAGCTGTCCCTGTACTGTATCCAACAATACACCTGATGGTGACATATTGACCTGTCCCTGTGCTGTATTCAACAGTCCATCCGATGGTGACACATTGAGCTGTCCCTGTACTGTATCCAACAGTCCATCTGATGGAGATACACTGACCTGACCCTGTACTGTATTCAACAGTCTATCTGAATAGAACACATTCAGCTATCCCTGTACTGTATCCAACAGTCCATCCGATGGTGATACATTCATCTGACCCTGTACTGTATTCAAAAGTCCATCTGATGGTGATACACGGTCCTGACCCTGTACTGTATTCAACAGTCTATCTGAATAGAACACATTGACCTGACCCTGTACTATATCCAACAGTCCATCCGATGATGACACATTGACCTGTCCCTGTACTGTATTCAAAAGTCCATCTGATGGTGATACACGGTCCTGACCCTGTACTGTATTCAATAGTCTATCTGAAGAGAACACATTGACCTGACCCTGTACTATATCCAACAGTCCATCCGATGATGACACATTGACCTGTCCCTGTACTGTACCCAACAGTACACCTGATGGTGACATATTGACCTGTCCCTGTGCTGTATTCAGCAGTCCATCCGATGGTGACACATTGACCTGTCCCTGTACTGTATCCAACAGTCCATCTGATGGAGATACACTGACCTGACCGTGTACTGTATCCAACAGTACACCTGATTGTGACATATTGACCTGTCCCTGTGCAGTATTCAACAGTCCATCCGATGGTGACACACAGACCTGTCCTTGTACAGTACCCAACAGTCCATCTGATGGTGATACACGGTCCTGACCCTGTACTATATCCAACAGTCCATCCGATGATGACACACTGACCTGTCCCTGTACTGTACCCAACAGTCCATCCGATGGTGACACACAGACCTGTCCCTGTACAGTACCCAACAGTCCATCTGATGGTGACACACTGACCTGTCCCTGTACTGTATCGAACAGTCCATTTGATGGTGACACATCGACCTGCCTCTGTACTGTATCCAACAGTCTATCCGATGGTGATACACTGACATGTCCCTGTAATGTATCAAACAGTCCATCTGATGGTGATACACTGACCTGTTCCTGCACTGTATCCAACAGTCCATCTGATGGTGACACACGGACCTGTCACTGTTGTGTATCCAACAGTCCATCTGATGGTGACGCACGGACCTGTCACTGTAGTGTATCCGACAGTCCATCCGATGGTGATACATTGAACTGTCCCTGTACTGTATCCAACAGTCCATCTGATGGTGATACATTGAGCTGTCCCTGTACTGTATCCAACAGTCCATCCGATGGTGACACACTGACCTGTCCCTGTACTGTACCCAACAATACACCTGATGGTGACATATTGACCTGTCCCTGTGCTGTCTTCAACAGTCCATCCGATGGTGACACACAGACCTGTCCCTGTACAGTACCCAACAGTCCATCTGATGGTGACACACTGACCTGTCCCTGTACTGTATCGAACAGTCCATTTGATGGTGACACATCGACCTGCCTCTGTACTGTATCCAACAGTCTATCCGATGGTGATACACTGACATGTCCCTGTAATGTATCAAACAGTCCATCTGATGGTGATACACTGACCTGTTCCTGCACTGTATCCAACAGTCCATCTGATGGTGACACACGGACCTGTCACTGTTGTGTATCCAACAGTCCATCTGATGGTGACACACGGACCTGTCACTGTAGTGTATCCGACAGTCCATCCGATGGTGATACATTGAACTGTCCCTGTACTGTATCCAACAGTCCATCTGATGGTGATACATTGAGCTGTCCCTGTACTGTATCCAACAGTCCATCCGATGGTGACACACTGACCTGTCCCTGTACTGTACCCAACAATACACCTGATGGTGACATATTGACCTGTCCCTGTGCTGTCTTCAACAGTCCATCCGATGGTGACACACAGACCTGTCCCTGTACAGTACCCAACAGTCCATCTGATGGTGACACACTGACCTGTCCCTGTACTGTATCGAACAGTCCATTTGATGGTGACACATCGACCTGCCTCTGTACTGTATCCAACAGTCTATCCGATGGTGATACACTGACATGTCCCTGTAATGTATCAAACAGTCCATCTGATGGTGACACACGGACCTGTCACTGTTGTGTATCCAACAGTCCATCTGATGGTGACACACGGACCTGTCACTGTAGTGTATCCGACAGTCCATCCGATGGTGATACATTGAGCTGTCCCTGTACTGTATCCAACAGTCCATCCGATGGTGACACACTGACCTGTCCCTGTACTGTACCCAACAATACACCTGATGGTGACATATTGACCTGTCCCTGTACTGTAATCAACAGTCTATCTGAATAGAACACGTTGAGCTATCCCTGTACTGTACCCAACAGTCCATCTGATGGTGACACACTGACCTGTCCCTGTACTGTACCCAACAATACACCTGATGGTGACATATTGACCTGTCCCTGTGCTGTATTCAACAGTCCATCCGATGGTGACACATTGACCTGTCCCTGTACTGTATCCAACAGTCCATCTGATGGAGATACACTGACCTGACCCTGTACTGTATTCAACAGTCTATCTGAATAGAACACATTCAGCTATCCCTGTACTGTTTCCAACAGTCCATCCGATGGTGATACATTCATCTGACCCTGTACTGTATTCAAAAGTCCATCTGATGGTGATACACGGTCCTGACCCTGTACTGTATTCAACAGTCTATCTGAATAGAACACATTGACCTGACCCTGTACTATATCCAACAGTCCATCCGATGATGACACATTGACCTGTCCCTGTACTGTATCCAACAGTCCATCTGATGGAGATACACTGACCTGACCGTGTACTGTATCCAACAGTGCACCTGATGGTGACATATTGACCTGTCCCTGTGCAGTATTCAACAGTCCATCCGATGGTGACACACAGACCTGTCCCTGTACAGTACCCAACAGTCCATCTGATGGTGACACACTGACCTGTCCCTGTACTGTATCGAACAGTCCATTTGATGGTGACACATCGACCTGCCTCTGTACTGTATCCAACAGTCTATCCGATGGTGATACACTGACATGTCCCTGTAATGTATCAAACAGTCCATCTGATGGTGATACACTGACCTGTTCCTGCACTGTATCCAACAGTCCATCTGATGGTGACAAACGGACCTGTCACTGTTGTGTATCCAACAGTCCATCTGTTGGTGACACACGGACCTGTCACTGTAGTGTATCCGACAGTCCATCCGATGGTGATACATTGAGCTGTCCCTGTACTGTATCCAACAGTCCATCCGATGGTGACACACTGACCTGTCCCTGTACTGTACCCAACAATACACCTGATGGTGACATATTGACCTGTCCCTGTACTGTAATCAACAGTCTATCTGAATAGAACACATTGAGCTATCCCTGTACTGTACCCAACAGTCCATCTGATGGTGACACACTGACCTGTCCCTGTACTGTACCCAACAATACACCTGATGGTGACATATTGACCTGTCCCTGTGCTGTATTCAACAGTCCATCCGATGGTGACACATTGACCTGTCCCTGTACTGTATCCAACAGTCCATCTGATGGAGATACACTGACCTGACCCTGTACTGTATTCAACAGTCTATCTGAATAGAACAAATTCAGCTATCCCTGTACTGTTTCCAACAGTCCATCCGATGGTGATACATTCATCTGACCCTGTACTGTATTCAAAAGTCCATCTGATGGTGATACACGGTCCTGACCCTGTACTGTATTCAACAGTCTATCTGAATAGAACACATTGACCTGACCCTGTACTATATCCAACAGTCCATCCGATGATGACACATTGACCTGTCCCTGTACTGTACCCAACAGTCCATCTGATGGTGACACACAGACCTGTCACTGTAGTGTATCCGACAGTCCATCCGATGGTGATACATTGAACTGTCCCAGTACTGTATCCAACAGTCCATTTGATGGTGACACATTGACCTGCCCTGTACAGTATCCAACAGTCCATCTGATGGTTATACACGGACCTGTCCCTGTAGTGTATTCAACAGTCCATCCAATGGTGAAACATTGAGCTGTCCCTGTACTGTATCCAGCAGTCCATCCGATGGTGACACATTGAACTGGCCCTGTACTGTATCCAACAGTCCATCTGATGGTGACACATTGAGCTGTCCCTGTACTGTATCCAACAGTCCATCCGATGGTGATACATTGAGCTGTCCCTGTACTGTATCCAACAGTCCATCTGATGGTGACACATTGAGCTGTCCCTGTACTGTATCCAACAGTCCATCCGATGATGACACATTGACCTGTCCCTGTACTGTACCCAACAGTACACCTGATGGTGACACACTGACCTGTCCCTGTACTGTACCCAACAGTACACCTGATGGTGACATATTGACCTGTCCCTGTGCTGTATTCAACAGTCCAACCGATGGTGACACACAGACCTGTCCCTGTACAGTACCCAACAGTCCATCTGATGGTGACACACTGACCTGTCCCTGTACTGTATCCAACAGTCCATTTGATGGTGACACATCGACCTACCTCTGTACTGTATCCAACAGTCTATCCGATGGTGATACACTGACATGTCCCTGTAATGTATCCAACAGTCCATGCGATGGTGATACACTGACATGTCCCTGTACTGTATCCAACAGTCCATCCGATGGAGACACATTGACCTGACCCTGTACAGTATTCAACAGTCCTTATGATGGTGACACATTTACCTGACCATGTACTGTATCCAACAGTACATCTGATGGTGCTACACTGACCTGTCCCTGTACTGTATTCAACAGTCTATCTGATGGTGACATACAGACCTGACCTGTGCTGTATTCAACAGTCCATCCGATGGTGACACACAGACCTGTCCCTGTACAGTACCCAACAGTCCATCTGATGGTGACACACTGACCTGTCCCTGTACTGTATCCAACAGTCCATTTGATGGTGACACATCGACCTGCCTCTGTACTGTATCCAACAGTCTATCCGATGGTGATACACTGACATGTCCCTGTACTGTATCCAACAGTCCATCTGATGGTGATACACTGACATGTCCCTGTACTGTATCCAACAGTCCATCTGATGGTGATACACTGACATGTCCCTGTACTGGATCCAACAGTCCATCCGATGGTGACACATTGACCTGACCATGTACTGTATCCAACAGTCCATCTGATAGTGACACACTGACCTGTCCCTGTACTGTATCCAACAGTCCATCCGATGGTGCTACACTGACCTGTCCCTGTACTGTATTCAACAGTCTATCTGATGGTGACATACAGACCTGACCTGTGCTGTATTCAACAGTCTATCTGAATAGAACACATTGAGCTGTCCCTGTACTGTATCCAACAGTCTATCTGATGATGAAACTGAACTGTCCCTGTACTGTATCCAACAGTCCATTTGATGGTGACACATTGACCTGCCTCTGTACTGTATCCAACAGTCTATCCAATGGTGATACACTGACATGTCCTTGTACTGTATCAAACAGTCCATCTGATGGTGATACACTGACCTGTTCCTGCACTGTATCCAACAGTCCATCTGATGATGACACACGGACCTGTCACTGTTGTGTATCCAACAGTCCATCTGATGGTGACACACTGACATGTCCCTGTACAGTATTTAACAGTCTAGTTGAACACATTGACCTGTCCCTGTACTGTATTCAACAGTCCATCTGATGGTGACACATTGACTTGTGTCTACACTGTATCCAACAGTCCATCCGATGGTGACACATTGACTTGTGTCTACACTGTATCCAATAGTCCATCTGATGGTGATACACTGACCTGTCCCTGTACTGTATTCAACAGTCCATCTGATGGTGACACATTGACCTGCACCTGTACTGTATCGAATAGTACATCCGATGGTGACACATTGACCTGACCCTGTACTGTATCCAACAGTCCATTTGATGGTGATACACTGACATGTCCCTGTACTGTATCCAACAGTCCATCTGATGGTGACACACTGACCTGCCCCTGTACTGTATCCAATAGTCCATCCGATGGTGATACTCTGACCTGTCCCTGTGCTGTATTCAACAGTCTATCTGAATAGAAAACATCGACCTGCCTCTGTACTGTATCCAACAGTCCATCCGATGGTGATACACTGACATGTCCCTGTGCTGTATTCAACAGTCTATCTGAATAGAAAACATCGACCTGCCTCTGTACTGTATCCAATAGTCCATCCGATGGTGACACATTGACCTGACCCTGTACTGTATCCAACAGTCCATCCGATGGTGACATATTGACCTGTCCCTGTGCTGTATCCAACAGTCCATCTGATGATGACACATTGAACTGTCCCTGTATTGTATTCAACAGTCCATCTGATGGTGACACAGAGACCTGTCCCTGTACTGTATCCAACAGTCCATCCGATGGTAATACATTGACCTGACCCTGCACTGTATCCAACAGTCCATCCGATGGTAATACATTGAACTGTCCTAGTACTGTATCCAACAGTTCATCTGATGGTGACTCACGGACCTGTCCCTGTACTGTATCTAACAGTCCATCTGATGGTGATACACTGACCTGTCCCTGTACTGTATTCAGCAGTCCGTTAGTATAGATAACATTGACCTGTCCCTGCACTGCATTAAAACCAATGTGTTGTTGTTGCAATATAGCATTATCAGTTGCTACTCATACTGCCTATCCTTTCTTGACAAGTATGATTTAACTGGCTGAGAGAGAAAGAAAGTACAACAATCAGGCATTGAGACTTTGTAATATGTCCTTTGGTGGAAGATCACAAGTAACTTGTAGTAAGTATGTAAGAACATTTGAATTAATAAATGTGAAAAACGCTTCCCCAGCATCGAGGTTATTATTTTACTAAATTATTGATTTCAGCTAAAATATTCTGCTCTATGCTGCTTACCAGGCATGTCATAACCACTAAAAAGATGTAAGTCCAATCTGCTCCATTGTCACTCCAGGTGGTCAACGTTCTAATCCGAATCCAGAGTTTATAACAGGACTTCCCTGGATGTTTTATTTCCTGGCACGGGTGTCCTTTGACAATAGCTGCCCATGTGCTGCTCTGTTGTATCCTTTGTGGTGTCCAACAGAGGTGTGTAGACCTATGCAAACCTCTCAGTTTTCAGGCTGACGGCCAAGCTAGCACAACTTAAACATAACATGTGCGCTTCGATCACATTCAAATAATGGGAGAGTTCAGCTGCCGGTTTGAAGACAAGTGGTTATTTATTAGTAATATTTACTAAGTTAGTTTGAGCACATTAATGAGTCTTAGTACATGTACTGTATGTGTGTTCTATTGTGTTAAATATAAGAAAACATTTTGAAAATTTTAAACATGTCTGAAGAGATAGCCACTGTTTTTGAATGAACATCCAATAACACAGATTGCCTTTTGACCTGATAGCCTGAGGGTTTGGCTTTCTGTCAATCAGAGAGTGCAGCTGGCTGTTTGCAATGCAACAACCATTTACTGTATTCAACTGTTCAACTATTGAACTCATTGGAGTTCATACCCCAAGTAACCAGTGTGTCCCAAAGGAAGGCAGCCATGGATTTAACAACTGCTTCCCTCATCCATTTATTTTCAATCATCAGCAAAGTGATGTAAGATATTTTTTGAGTCTGCAAGTATCAATTACTCACTAGCAGTGTTCTCACCAATGCAACACAAATAGACAGGACATGAAGAAGGCATATGGTGCACTTGTTTTCATCAGATGAATCATTGAATACAAGATTCAGAATGGCACTTTAGAGCTGTACAAGACATTGGTAAGACCACAGCTGGCATATTGTGCAGGTCTTGTCACCAAAGTGTTTGGAAATGGAGTGTAGAAACAATTCACAAGGACATTGATGGCACTAAAGGGTTTGAGTTCGAAGGAGACACTAGGTTGGCTGGGACTGTTTGCTTGGAGTGAAGGAAGCTGAACAGTGGTATATAAAATCAGGAGACTCATAAATCAGACATATGCTCACAGTTTTATTCCTAGGCTCGTGGCATAGGTTGAAGGTGAGAGGGTAAGTTTTAAAGGGGAGCCAAGGGGCAATTTTTTCACACAAAGTGTGGTTGGTATATGGAATTAGCTGACAGAGGAAATGATGGAGTTGCATTCAATTACAATCTTTGAAACATATTTGAACAGCTAGATAGATAGGAAAGATATTGGCTAGCTCGGTTGGCATGAGTTGGACAAAGAGCTTGTAGCTGTGCCATTTAATTCTGTGACTCTGTGTCAATAAGAATCATAAATGGACATAAACCTAGCAGAAAGTGAGGGTAAGAAAGTGGGGTAAGAAGGGGAGGAGGGGCATTAACGGAAGTTAGAATATTGACTTCACTAACTTCCGTTAATGCCCCTCCTCCCCTTCTTACCCAACCCTGACATATTTAGTTGTTTGTTTTTTCTCTGTCTCTGCCCATCACTCTGCCTGTTCTCCATCTCCCTTTGGTGCTCCCCTCCACCTTTCTTTCTCCCGAGGCCTCCCGTCCCATGATGCTTACCCTTCTCTAGCTCTGTATCACTTTCGCCAATCACCTTTCCAGCTCTTAGCTTCATCCCACCCCCTCCGGTCTTCTCCTATCATTTCGCATTTCCCCCTCCCCCCACTACTTTCAAATCTCTTAGTATCTGTCTCTTTAGTTAATCCTGACGAAGGGTCTTGGCCCGAAACTTTGACAGTGCTTCTCCTCACAGATGCTGCTTGGCCTGCTGTATTTCACCAGCATTTTGTGCCTATATAGGCAGATCAGATGTTGCACATTCTGAGTGAGTGAACCCTCCTGATATTTCTACTATCGACGAGACAGCAGTGCACTCTAATATTTTCATTTCCCTTCAGAAGTACAGCTACAAAGAACTTTGAGAATCTCACATCATCAAGGAGAAAGCAATTTGTTTAGCACCAGCACTTTGGCTGAGAGATGCTGAAAAAAAAATGATAATTTTAAAAGTCAGAATAGCATGTAATTTGAAGGGGAACTTGGAAGTGTTAGTGTTGCCCATTGCTTTGTGGCCTTATCTTTCTGAGTAGAGGGTGAGCTGTTATTGAGGGAAGTCTTGATGAGTTGGAACACGGAGAGCTGTCAGGATGAGAGGAAGAGAATATTTCAAACAGTAGTTTGATCACCAGGATATTTCACTAGAATGACAATTGTTCCTTACATTCTGATGTACTGATAAGTGTTATGTATTTGGTGTGGCGTCCAGCCATAGTGCCTCACTAACTGGGCCTCCTGCCTCTGTTCTTGCTCTTCCAAACATAGCTTAAGGCAGGGAAATCCCTCTGAATCCCTTTCACCCTCTCAATATATTTACTGTTAGGTCTTCTCAGCTTTTAAACAATCAAAAACCTCCAAACAACAAACCAAGAGATCACAGATCCCAGAGGTGGAGAGAGAAAAACATCCACAGAGATAAGGTCCTGATTACAGAATCCAAATGTCTCCTAAAATGGAAGCAAGTTGCTGCCAAGCCACTATGGGCTTTCATCCATCTTGACTTCTAACCATTAGTAAATCCAGCAAATAAACTGTTCATCAATGGAGGAAACAAGAAATCTCCATCTACATTGAGCAAAGAACCATAATAATGACCTTTCATTGTTTTAAACTAGCTTAAACAGAATAGTGCTGAACTCTGTAGAGGTAAAAGTGCAAATAGTTCATCTATGCTATAACTACACTTATGTTGGCACTAGAAGGTCACCTTTTGCCTTAGATATTTCATTACAAGGGATCATTCCAGAGCATTCCTGTCTATTGTTTGCAAAACACTATAATCAGATTAACAACAGTAGTTTTAACAGATAAATTGTTACTTTTTTTCACAATCTGTTTTCAGAACATGCAGAAAGTTGAGTGATAGTGTGTGATATCATAAGGCTGAGAATTACTGAGGAATCAACTTTCTGAATTGCCTTGACAAATAGGGCTCGGATAACGAGAGTTCACGTAGTGAAGCATTCTGATTGATAGGCTGAAGGTCCACAAGAGCAGTTAGAAGGAGAGATCATGGAAAGGTCAATAATTTGGAAATCACTCTGAAAGGTTTCTTTGATAGTGTGTAGCACTATTCCCAATCACATAGATTTGGATCCTATGGGGTTTGGGGGCAAGGAATGGTCTGAGGTTTGGGGAAGTGTGAGTCTGTATCTGTTGGGCTTTGTGGCTTGGAGCAGGGGTAAAGTTGTTCCATCTGTGTTGAGGGTATCTAATACTGATCAGGGTAGGATGCATTGGTGAACATTGATGGTATGTAAGTACTTCTGATTATGACATATGCTTTTGCTGCTCAGAGCAGCTTGGATCGATTTATAAGTGTTTGATAGTAGGTGGATTCAGACAGTGATTCTGTTGGGGATCGAAGGCACAATGCTAGTCAGGGCATCCAATTGTTCGGGAAACTATGTATAGACTATGCACGGTGAGTTGGTTTGTTTGCATTGCCTGGCGGAAAAACTCTCAATTCTCCTGGACATTGGCAAGGTTCGACCTGAGCAATTCAGTTTTTTTTTCCATCTAGGATATTAATGAAGTTCTAGAAAGCCCAATTATGTGTGTGTTAAATGGAAGGAAGGCAATTAGCATTGTGATAATACTTAAAGAGCCAACTTGTTTCCGCAGATGAATGACCGTGTGGCCCTTGTAGCACTTCCGTTAAATGATATTGACTCACGGAGCTGTCACTTTGCACCTTCATCTCAAATATGACCCTAACTTATTAGTTTTGGGTGTTAATATTCAGTCTGTTGTGCATAAGGCCCTGGGAGTGAAGCAGACTTTTTGAATGAAAGGAAGGAATCAACTGGATCAGAAAGAACGCAACATTGTAAAAGGACTTAACCTGAAACTACAGCTTATTTCCATTATTGTCACTAAAAGACATTTAAATTAATCTGTGCAGCTCACAAATTAACTTTATAGCCATGAGATGGAGTATTTAATACAAGGCCTCAGAATTCTATTGCAACAGTACCTCAGACATAGGTGAGCCCTGGAGAAAAGGACTGGTGGACGCATCAGGCTTGTCTATTTACTGGAATGCTGCTAAAGCCTTGCAATGGCAACACGTCTTGCAAGTCCGTTTTGTAAAAGAAGGTCTGTTATCTGTCTCTTGGCAATGAGATTTTCCTTGTTGCCCCAACTGACTCTGTCTCATCAGTAAATGTAAACACCTCTCTCCAGTAGCTCCTGTTTTGTACTCACTTGGAGTGTATACACAGTAAATCAAGTCACACGTTTATGACCTCGACCATTCAGCAAAGCTTCTTATTACATGATAACCTGATATGTCATTTCGACTGCAGTATAAGTGACTGATAGAACACTGCTAAATGAGAAATTTCATCCAATAATTATCTGCTGTAAATCAATGTGATGTACCAAGAACAAATGCCACAGCTATAGAGTAATTTTCAAACAGGTCTCCATTAGATAGTCTCCTATTTCCATGCCCCTTCTCTGAATACACTGCAGGTCAAGCACATAAACATTATCCTAATGCCATCAGAGATATCTGTCTCTGTGTTTGTAATAACATTTAGGATGTGTTTTATCCAGGTTTGCTTAACATAAAGCTAAAATTAAAACCATTGTTGGTAGAATCTCAGATGGAGAGGAGGGCATACAGGTACTAGCCTCTACACAAAACATCTTCAGGGAGCGGTATCTCAGAAAGGCGGTGTCCATTATTAAGAACCTCCAGCACCCAGGGCATGCCCTTTTCTCACTGTTACCGTCAGGTAGAAGGTACAGAAGCCTGAAGGCACACACTCAGCGATTCAGGAACAGCTTCTTCCCCTCTGCAATCTGATTCCTAAATGGACATTGAACCCATGAACACTACCTGCCTTTTTTTAATATATATTAGTTCTGTTTTTGCACTATTTTCAATTTAACTACTTAATATAATGTATATATTATAGTAGAAAAAAAGTAAGTAAATCATTACAGTAGGTATATATCTTACTTTTTTCTATATTATCATGTATTGCATCAAACTGCTGCCACTAAGTTAACAAATTTCAGGACATATGTCAGTGATCTGATTCCAAATCTGAAATTATATCTATATACTACATTTTACAGGCACAGGAGCTTGTACGGACAATGAGATGATTTCTGAATGAGTGGGTAGGATCTTTGATCACACTGGCTGATTTACTGAGGCAGAGTCCGTGGAGGGGAAGCTGATTTCTGTGACGTACTGAGCTGTATCTGCAATTCTCGGCTGGTTTCCATGCTGAGTTGTGGTGCATCCAGATAGGATACTTCCTCTGGTGCATCAACAAAAATTGTGAAGAGTCCTAAGGGACATGACTCTTCCTTAATCTCCTGCAGAAGCAGAGACATTCATAAGCTGTCTTGGCCATGACATCAACGTGGTTGGACCAGGACAAGCTATTGGTGATGTTTACTCCTAGGAACTTAAAGCTCTCATCTTTCTCAATGTCAGCACCACTGATGCAGAGAGTCAGACAGACACCCTTCCTGAAACAATGACCAGCTCTTTTGCTGTGCTGACAGTGAGGGAAAGATTGTTGTCATGGAACCGTGTTGCTAAACTCTCGTTCTCCAGCTCATCATTATTGAAGATGTGACTCACCGTGGTGGTAACATCTGTGAACTTGTAGATGGAGTTTGTGCTGAAACTGGCTGTGTGCAGCCATGAAATATAAGGAATAGAGCACAATCCCTTGTGCAGCACTGCTGTTGAATCCCCATCGTTGGTGTAGGAAGTGTCACACTAGCCACTGCATGGCCGTGCCACTCCTTAATTCTTCTTAAGGGCTTACATAATTTTTTTCTCTGACATCTTTCATTTGCTCTATTTGAATATAAATGAACAAAATAAAACACCTTTCTGATACTATTTGTTTTGATAAAGTATGTGAAAAGATTTGATTAAAATTCAGTGCAAGTGTCAGAAACAAGTTCTTCAGTTTAGTTTTGAGATGCATGTAAAGATGTCACCTCATCTTTGGCACATTTGGTTGTGACGCATGAACCCATGCCAAAGAGCCTTAGAGCCATAGAGTCAAAAGTTATACAGCGTAAAAACAGGGCCTTTGGCCCAACTGCTCTATGCCAAACACAGCATCCTCCTGCTATTTCCCATTTCCCACATTTGGCCTATAACCCTCTAAGCCTCTCTCCTCTATTTACTTATCTAACTACATCTTACATGTTGCAGTTGTACCTGCCTCGACAACATCATAAGGCAAATCATCCAGGTACTCACTGCCTTCGGTGTAAAGAATGTTGCCTCTCAGCTCTCTTTTAAATCTGTATCTTGTATCTGTGTAGTCAAATTTTGGAATCAACCTTATCCATAACCCTTCATGATTGTATGAACTTCCCTGAGGTCACCCCTCGCTGTCCTGCAGCACTCCGGACAATATACATCTCAAGCCTTGTATTTTAACTTCAACCATTTTAAGTGGCAATCGACAGTACCATGATATTTCTTTTGCTCTTTCACACAAGTCTACATGTACTTCAAAAATTGTTGATAGGCCATCAATACATTTGGAAAATGAGTTGATATGTGTTATAATTTTTCAGCTATGTGACAGGATGCAACTCTGGCATGAATTGTCTCAATCAGTTCATTCGAATAAATCTTACTTGTTCAGAGTTTGTTACAATGATACTAGCTATACTTCTTACAATCTCCTCATTTCTGTAATTCAGACCAGATTTTCAGTTTAACAATGCTCTCTGTCATTGGTATCTGACTGTACTTGTGAGAGGAAGTGTTTTGACTCATTGTCACACAGACTGCTGCAGTATCAATTCACACATTAGTGCATTAGTTGTCAATCAACACCTTTATTCAAGAGTCTGTATACTTCTGTTACAGAATGTATAATCCTTGTTTCTTATTGTTTAAATTAATTTTTGTTCTTCATTCTTCACTTACGTTGTCATTTGAAATTGCTTTTGTTTTCTTGTCTTGTTATCAAAACCTGATCTCTCCACTGGCAACTGAATCACAAGCTGTTCCAATCTGACAGGTGTGTAATGAATGCTGGCCACCAATAGACTTCAGAATTGGTTTTGTAGCCTTAGACCTTGCTGTGGCTCCCTGACTATTGACTAGATTCACATCAGATGTTTGTATGGAAAAAAGAAAAAAGTTCTCTCGGATTCCTGGATGTCATTCCAATTAACACAACAGTGCTATATTATTATTATTATTATTATTATTATTATTATTATTATTATTATTATTATTATTATTATTATTATTATTATTATTATTATTTTCTCTCATCTCAAGCAGTTAACACCAGTGCTGTGGGCATAGCCAAGCACACCCATTTCTGAATTGCTAGGAACATTCCTTCTATTCTAGTGGTGTTTAGTATTGTGGCTTTCTGGAGATTTAGTATAAATATTGCTGTGTAGACCTAATTGTTTAATGCCATTGTGCAGTGACTTTGTGATGAAACCAGTTGTAGATATTACCATCAGGACAATGTATAACCTGTTCACGTTCAAAAGTCTTTTAAATTCCTCTTTTAATTCAGCAGGATTCTAGTGTTTTTCACCTACTGAAGTCTGTATGTCTGCTGTTGTTTGTCACCTGCATCAACAATCGAAATGATAATCTAGTAAACTGGATCTGCAAATTTGTGGATGACACCAAGATTGCGGTGTAGTGGACAGCGAGGAAGTCTTTCAAAGTTTGCTGCTGGAAAAATGGGCTGAAAAATGTCAGTTGGAATTTAGTGCAGATAATTGTGAGGTGTTGCATTTAGGGAGGATAGATTTAACATGGTGAGTGCTTAGGCACTGAGGAGTGCAATAGAACATAGGGATCCAGGAACACAAATCCATAATTATTTGCAAGTGGTGCCACAGGTTGATAGGGTCATAAAGAAAACTTTTGGCACATTGGACTTCAAAAATCAATGTATTGAGTACAGGTGTTGGGATGTTATGTTGAAACTATTGGTCAGCCTAATTTGGAGTGGTGCATCTATTTTTGGTCACCTACCTACAGGAAAGATGTAAATAAGATTGAAAGAGTGCAGAAAAGAATTGACAAGGATGATGCCAGGAGTTGAGGCCTGCATTAAAGGGAAAGGTTGAATAGGTTTGGACTTTTATTCCCCAGAATGTAGAAGATTGAGGGGAGATTTGCTAGAAGTATACAAAACTATGAGAGAACAAGATAGGGTAAATGCATGCAGGCTCTTTCCACTGAGGTTGAGTGAGATGCCAATGAGTGATAGTAATTCACTTCCATAGATTCTGCCTGACCTGCAGAGCTCCTCCAGCATTTTGTCTGTGCTTCACTTATCAGATATAACTCACTCAAGCAAACCCAAGCCACTGGCATCTGCCAACAGGAAGGGCAGGGACAGTAGGTTTCTCATAAAAATGCACACAATCCTAACCTGGAAACAAATCAACAGCCTGCCATTGGTGAAGGGCCTAAATCCTGAAATTTAGACACATTTTAGTTAATAAAAATTGGGGAGGATGACAACAGGAAATGTTTCTCAATAAGTGGATTAGACATTTAATTAAATATAAGGTGCCTGGAAATCAGAGTAATATTATTCAAGTGGAGGTTAAGCTTATTTTTTTCACATTGTGAGAATGAATGTTTGAGCCAGTGGGTCAGAATTGCCATTTTAATTAAATGTGCACTTCAATAGTAACTTTGTAATGTACTCCCAAAATAAGTCTTTATTGAAGCAAGGAAAGGTGTATTTTTACCCATTGTTCTCAATTTAATTGAAAGTGATGTCTTCTGTCAGAATGAATTGAATTTAGTATTATGATTGATATGACTTAAGTGTCATAAGCAATTGTTCAGCTCATCTAGAAACAACAGTTCATTTGTGACTGCCTGTTGGCAAACAAATCTCAAGGTTGTATGATTTATACATTCTTTGACAATAAATGTACCTTGAAACTTTGAAACCGTGTCTGTTTTAACTCTTGCAACCTTTAAAGAAAGGGTGATAGCCAAACGGTTCAATGACATGGTCAATCTCAGTTTCTAAACTTCAGGATTATTGTAAACCTGCTGCTAATCAAGCATTGCTGTGCACTGCTCCAGTGTGTGCATACAGCAGCAGGGAAGGCTTCACCTCACTTTGCTCCAGACTACAGAAAGTGGCATAGCAGGAGCATGGGTTTGTACTATTGCAGGTTTGTACAGAATAATTTTTAAAAGAGTGTTTGAAGAGCCTGCTTGTGAAGATGGAGAATCTTCCTTGAATAGAAAAAATGTCTCAAGGAATTGGATAAGACCTTCCGCAGGCACCATTCATCAGCAGCATGTTGGGGGGGGGGGGGGGATGCGATGGGCCAGATGGACTAGTTCTGCTCCTATATCTTAAGGTTATACTAACCTGTGAAGGGCTCATTCTTCCCTCTGCCGTATTTACAGTATCTATTCTTAAAACTGAATCAGTCTCCAGTGGCTGGAAGAGTGCTGCTTCTGACACGAAGGGCCGGTTGTTGAGCTTGTAAAAGGCTGTGGGACTTTCCAATGGATCAATGTGTTAAAGCTGATGCTGTGCAGAGACCTGACCCACTGCAATGCAAAACTCACAAACGAAGATTATATTTATGGGGCTTTTAAGAAATGCAACATTAGGGATAATGCAAATGTTTTTGAATGATTGTATGAAAGTAGTAAAATGATTTTTCTGTCAATGTGTCCTCTTTGGGAATGTAAATTTTTCAGATTCATTTAAAAGCTCAGTGGCACCATTTTTCTTAGCTGCTGATATTTTGTTTGCATCTCTTTCAAAGATGCCAAGGTTCAAAAACACATTTATTATCAAAGTGTATATAAATTATACAACCTTGGGAATTGTCTGCTTACAGGCAGCCATAAAGCAAGAAACCTGAAAGAACCCAGTAATAAAAATATAAAATAAAGACCAATGTGCAAAGAAAGAGAAAAAGCTCAGATCATGCAAACAATAGAAACGAGCAGCAGAATTTGGATGCATAGATCCAAGTGCCTGGAGCAACCCAAAGCCTCAGCATCGGTTCATCATATTAGTGGAGCAAAGTGCCATGAAGCTCGCAGATGTGAAACACTGCAGCCAAGATAGTCTCACAGCCTCAGCATGAAAATGGCCTGACCCTCGCTTCCGGTCCCAGCACATTGCCTTTCCAGTCTATCTGTGCCAGTATTTAAACTGTCCAAACAACAGATCATACCTCGCATTAGGGCCAGGCCCTGCTGCAGCGATACACTCTGGGTCCAGATCTCACCGCCCAGAGACACACTCCAGGCCGAGACCTCACCGCCCAGAGACACGCTCCAGGCCGAGACCTCGCCGCCCAGAGACACGCTCCAGGCCGAGACCTCGCCGCCCAGAGACACGGTCCAGGCCGAGACCTCGCCGCCCAGAGACACGCTCCAGGCCGAGACCTCGCCGCCCAGAGACACGCTCCAGGCCGAGACCTCGCCGCCCAGAGACACGCTCCAGGCCGAGACCTCGCCGCCCAGCGACACGCTCCAGGCCGAGACCCCGCCACCCAGCGACACGCTCCAGGCCGACCTCACCGCCCAGCAACACGCTCCAGGCCGAGACCTCGCCGCCCAGTGACACGCTCCAGGCCGAGACCTCACCGCCCAGCGACACGCTCCAGGCCGAGACCTCGCCGCCCAGCGACACGCTCCAGGCCGAGACCTCGCCGCCCAGCAACACGCTCCAAGCCGAGACCTCACCGCCCAGCGACACGCTCCAGGCCAAGACCTCGCCGCCCAGTGACACACTCCAAGCCGAGACCTCACCGCCCAGAGACACGCTCCAGGCCGACCTCGCCGCCCAGCGACACGCTCCAGGCCGAGACCTCACCGCCCAGCGACACGCTCCAGGCCGACCTCACCGCCCAGCAACACGCTCCAGGCCGAGACCTCGCCGCCCAGTGACACGCTCCAGGCCGAGACCTCACCGCCCAGCGACACGCTCCAGGCCGAGACCTCGCCGCCCAGCGACACGCTCCAGGCCGAGACCTCGCCGCCCAGCAACACGCTCCAAGCCGAGACCTCACCGCCCAGCGACACGCTCCAGGCCAAGACCTCGCCGCCCAGTGACACACTCCAAGCCGAGACCTCACCGCCCAGAGACACGCTCCAGGCCGACCTCGCCGCCCAGCGACACGCTCCAGGCCGAGACCTCACCGCCCAGCGACACGCTCCAGGCCGACCTCACCGCCCAGCAACACGCTCCAGGCCGAGACCTCGCCGCCCAGTGACACGCTCCAGGCCGAGACCTCACCGCCCAGCGACACGCTCCAGGCCGAGACCTCGCCGCCCAGCGACACGCTCCAAGCCGAGACCTCACCGCCCAGCGACACGCTCCAGGCCAAGACCTCGCCGCCTAGTGACACACTCCAAGCCGAGACCTCACCGCCCAGAGACACGCTCCAGGCCGAGACCTCGCCGCCCAGCGACACGCTCCAAGCCGAGACCTCACCGCCCAGCGACATGCTCCAGGCCGACCTCGCCGCCCAGCGACACGCTCCAGGCCGAGACCTCACCGCCCAGCGACACGCTCCAGGCCGACCTCGCCGCCCAGCGACATGCTCCAGGCCGAGACCTCGCCGCCCAGAGACACGCTCCAGGCCGAGACCTCACCGCCCAGCGACACGCTCCAGGCCAAGACCTCGCCACCCAGCGACACGCTCCAAGCCGAGACCTCACCGCCCAGCGACATGCTCCAGGCCGACCTCGCCGCCCAGCGACACGCTCCAGGCTGAGACCTCACCACCCAGCGACAGACACGCTCCAGGCCGAGACCTCACCGCCCAGAGACACGCTCCAAGCCGAGACCTCACCGCCCAGAGACATGCTCCAGGCAGAGACCTCACCGCCCAGTGACATGCTCCAGGCCGAGACCTCACCGCCCAGAGACACGCTCCAGGCTGAGACCTCACCGCCCAGCGACACGCTCCAGGCCGAGACCTCACCGCCCAGCCTGAATCTGTTCTCACTCTCTCCGTTTCATCTGACAGCAATCTGCATAACCCCTACCCTTCTCTTTCAGACATTGACAAGTCAAGTCAATTTTTATTGTCATTTCGACCATAACTGTTGGTACAGTACACAGTAAAATGGGACAACATTTTTCAGGACCAAGGTGCTTCATGAAACAGTACAAAAACTAGACTGAACTACGTAAAACAACTGTAGTGTTCTCGCACAGGTGTAAAATCTCTGAATTAAACACCAAGTATAAACCAGAGTCAATGAGGCGCGATCCCAGTAAGATTAACCATTTACTGTTTGCTCTTCCAGATTAACGTATGGTGAAAACTGTTGATAAAACAATACAAAATATATACAGTATTTGTTTCCTTCTTGGCATCACAGTTACATCATAAATACTTGCAAAAATAAAACTACAACAAACTATATTACATTAAAGTGCAACATGCAATCAGAATCTACCTACGCCATCGACTGGCTTTAAATACACTTCAACACAAACTATCCGCAACTCTTTAAATAACAAAGAACATAAACTATCAACCGTCATTACTTTTAACAGAATCAGCGTTAACATTTTTACTTCAACATATCAATTATCTTATGAATTTATGGCTTTGCCTCTATGATGTTTCTAGTGTGTAGAAAGAAAACTTTTCTCGCGCTGATCCTGCACACACAAGCCTCCTCCTTCCCATTTCTCCAACCCCGTATTTTCCCAAAGGATGCAGCGAAACTGGGTGTGACGTCATCGCATGCCGCGATATATCACAGACAACGAATTTACTTTCAACAACCTTAACTTTGACTAGAAAACAATTACAAATGAATTACTAAAGCAAAAATATAATAAACTAAACGAATACCTTAAGGGCAACACACTCCCCGCTTGACCTTCGTAAGGTCACAATGAACATAATACAAACTTCAGTCTCTAAATCACTCCTTAGGTAGAAGTAGAATGACTTCTGTAACTGGCCTTTGGTAAGTTTTCACATCACCTTGGTCAGAAGTTTTCAACTCAACCTTCCTGACATGTCCATCCCTTCCAGGGAATGTGGCAGTGATTCTGGCCATTGGCCAGCAGTTGCGGGTGATCTGCTTATCCCTGAACAGGACTAAATCTCCAACTTGAAGATTCTCCAACTGTGAGGTTCTGTCCACTTTTGTCTATGTTGCAAGAAAGGTAGATATTCATGTCTCCAACGGGACCAGAACTGATTTGCGAGAGCCTGAACCTGTCTCCATTGCTTTGTGTACAAATCCTTATCTGAGAAGTCCCCACGTGGAGGGGGAGCTCCTGCCTTCTGCGAAAGGAGCATTGATGGCGAGAGTATGAAGGGGCTTTCCGGGTCAGAAGAGACAGGTAGGAGCGGTCGTGATTTATAATGGCTGTGACCTCTGCCATTAGTGTGCACAGTACTTCGTGGGTCAGTTGGGTGCATTGCTGTAGAAACATTGAATCAAGTATCCTTCTGGCGATACCAATCATCCTCTCCCATGAGCCTCCCATGTGAGAGGCGTGTGGTATGTTGAACTCCCAGTTGCATCCATGCTGACTGAGGTACCTTTGCACTGTCTTGTCCATCCTGAGCTCCTCGGATGCTCCAACAAAGTTCGTGCCGCAATCAGACCTTAACTGTTTTGCAGGGCCTCTTAGTGCAAAGAAGCTCCTGAGGGCATTAATGCAGCTGGATGTATCCAAAGGTTTGATGACTTCAATGTGTACCGCTCTCAGTTACTTTACTACACTTGTTGAAGCCTTGTCGTGCTTCCTTGATACACATGAGGTTTGTGCAGGGTTGAAAAGTTGAATGGCGGCCACTCTCTAGCACATTGGTCTTGAGTGTGTTAACTGTTGGTTTGTGTACATTGCCAAGACATACCTCTCCTATCACCACCCAGCCCAGATCCAGGCGTTGGGCAAAGGGGGCGTCGTGTGGTCCATTGACCTGCTGCCTGACCTTGTGCACCTGGAGAACGTCTCTTCCAAGTAGCAGGAGTATTTCTGCTTTTGAATCCAGTTCTGGGATGTGCTTGGCAAGTGGCTGGTGTCGCACTGCACTTGGCGTGGGGATCTCAGTGCGGTTATTCAAAATCTCATTGCACTCTAAGAGCGGAGGGAAACAGATGACAAGTTTACCATCCAGGGACTCGAGCTGGAAGCCTTCTGCCTTCCTTCCATATCTTTCTACGCTGCCTGAGCAAGTTCTAAGGTAGTATGGGAACCGATTGCTCTCTATGTTGAACAAGTCAAAGAACTTTGGTCTGACTAGTGACCGATTGCTCTGATCATCCAGAATTACATAGGCTTTGATGGCCTTGTCTTTGGCTCCTTTAGGGTACACCTTAGTGAGGCAGATCTTTGAACAAGAACGTCTTGACTGAGCTTGACTGCAAACTTCTGTGCAGCTCAAGCTGACAACAATTGTCTTGGAGTGATCCTCTCCCTCCCCGCCCTCCTCTTGTGAGGGCGAAGGAGCTTTGTCAGTTTGCGGTAATGGGTCAGGATGCATGGCCCCATCGTGATTAGTGCTATTACATTCCGAGCACTTCACGGGGATTGTACACTCTCTAGCGAGGTGAGAGGTAGAGGAACAGCATTTAAAACATTTTTTTCTCCTTGAGAAGGGCCATTCTCTCTTCAAAGGGTTTTTTTCTAAACGTTCTGCATTTTTTGAGGGGGTGGGGTTTGTTGCGCAATGGACAATTCTTGCTAGGGTCATTGTTAGTTGTAGAGACTTCAGTTTTATGCACTGAGACAGGTTTATTGATGTTAAAATTATTGGAAGTGGATTTGACTGGCTTGGTGTGAATTGTACTGCTACCTTGACTCATGAAGCTAGGGTCATTTCAATTCTTCTCCTCCTTGCACACAAACCTAGTGAAATACTCAAAGGGAGGAAATCGACCATCGTTCTTTTGCTTGTACTCTGAGCCAACAGACACCCACCTGTTCTGCAGCCCAAATGGAAGTTTGTCCACGATTGGTCTAATTCCATATGAAGTATCTAAATATGACAGGCCAGTTAAATAGCCATCTTCTTTAGTGCCTTCAATCTCCATGAGTAGATCTCCGAGCTCTCTTAACTTAGTGTGGTCCTTGGCTGACACCTTAGGAAAATTTTCCAGATGCCGAAATAGTGCCATTTCAATAATTTCAGGGGCCGCATAGCCCTCCCGAAGTCTCTCCCATGCTTTCGGTAAGGCTAGCTTGGGGTTGTTGATGTACACTGAACGTATGCAGCCCACCTGTTCGCATGATTCTTTTCCCAGCCATTTTGTCATAAGATCCAACTCTTGCGTTGCTCCAAGCTGGACTCTGTGGATAGCGTTGGCGAATGAGGAATACCATGCATGGTAATTTTCAGGCTTATCGTCAAACTGGTATAGTCCTGACGTGACGAGATCTCATCGTGCTAAATACTGTGCCATGGGTTCAACTGCAAGTGGCATGCTGGCTGGGGGAATATGTTGGCGGGTATATGACTAAGGGTATACATTTGTTATGGGATTTGATGTTCTGAATTCAGCCTTTGCCTCTCCTTTCACCAAATCTGGCAAGTTTCGTGTCGAGAAGTATTTGTCATCAGCCCTTTCATTCTTGAATTTGTCGTGAAGTTGCAAGGGTAAATTGTCTTCCTCAGATGGATGTGATGCAATTGGGCTTCTCTTTGACTCCTCATAAAATGGGACATTAGCATATAAGTATGGAGAGGAAGAACGAATCTTCAGGTCCATTTGAGATCGGACGTAGTCGCTTGTGCGTTCCAATCTGATCTTTTCTGAAGTAGATTTTACATCAACCAGAACATGCATTTCTTCAGCATTTTCTATTATCTCTGCTTCCACCCTGGCAGCTTCGGCTTCTCGGTGTAGTGTCAGCACTTCTAACTCTGCTTCTATCCTTACCCTTTCCAACTGGTTTTCGGCTTCTCTGGCAGCCGCTTCCTTTTTCAGTTTTGCTACCTGTTCAGCTTATGATGCTCGCACCTTGGCGGATTCTGCTTTAGCTCTTGCATGGGTAATCTTATTTGTTGATGCCCTACTGTTCCTGGCGCTGGATGGCAACAACTTGACGCTGGATTGCGATGCCATCATAGCACTTGAAACAACTGGTAATGCCGCCTTTTCACTGTAGTGTTCTCGCACAGGTGCAAAAACTCCGAACTAAACACCAAGTATAAACCGGAGTCAATGAGGCACGGTCCCAGTAAGATTAATCATTTACTGTTCACTCTTCCACATTAACGTATGGTGAAAACTGTTGATAAAACAATACAAAATATATACAGCATTTGTTTCCTTCTTGGCATCACATTTACATCATAAATATTTGCAAAAATAAAACTACAGCAAACTATATTACATTAAACTGTAACATGCAGTCAGAATCTACCTACTAACTGCTTTAAATACACTTCAATACAAACTATCCGCAACTCTTTAAATAACAAAGAACATAAACTTTATCAACTGTCATTACTTTTAACAGAATCAGTGTTAACATTTTTACTTCAGCATATCGATTATCTTATGAACTTACGGCGTTGCTTCTATGATGTTTCTAGTGTGTAGAAAGAAAACTTTTCTTGCGCTGATCCTGCACACACAAGCCCCCTCCTTCCCGTTTCTCCAAACCGGGTATTTTCCTACAGGACGCAACGAAACCGGGTGTGACGTCATCACATGCCGCAATATATCACAGACGACGAATTTACATTCAACAACCTTAACTTTAACTAGAAAATGATTACAAATGAATTACTAAAGCAAAAATATAATAAACTAAACGAATGCCTTAAGGGCAACAAAACAACAGAAAAACTACACTAGACTACAGACCTACCCAGGACTGCATAAAGTGCACAAAACAGTGCAGACATTACAATAAATAATAAACAAGCCAATAGGTACAGTAGAGGGCAGTAAGTTAGTGTCAGTCTAGACTCTGGGTATTGAGGATAGCTTGGGAGAAGAAGCTGTTACATAGTCTGGTTGTGAGAGTGCTTTGGTGCCTTTTCCCAGGAGGCAGGAGGGAGAAGAGTTTGTATGAAGGGTGCATGTGGTCCTTCATAATGTATAACCATATAACAATTACAGCATGGAAACAGGCCATCTCGGCCCTTCTAGTCCGTGCTGAATGTTTACTCTCACCTAGTCCCACCGACCTGCACTCAGCCCATAACCCTACATTCCTTTCCTGTCCATATACCTATCCAATTTATTTTTAAATGACAAAATTGAACCTGTTTGCTTTGCGGATGTAGTGTGTAGTGTAAATGTCTGTAATAGCAGGAAGAGAGACCCCGATGATATTCTCAGCTGACCTCACTATCCATTACAAGGTCTTGTGATCTGAGGTGCTGCAATTCCTGAACCAGGCAGTGATGCAGCTGCTCAGGATACTCTGGATACAATCTCTGTAGAATGTGGTGAGGTTGGGGGTGGGAGATGGACTTTCCTCAGCCTTCGCAGAAAGTAGAGACACTGCTGGGCTTTCTTTGCTATGGAGCTGGTGAGATTATCCACCAGGTGAACACCAAGAAATTTGGTGCTCTTAATTATCTCTACCGAGGAGCCATCGATATTCAGTGGAGAGTGGCCGCTCCGTGCCCTCCTGAAGTCAACAACCATCTTTTTTGTTTTGTTCACATTCAGAGACAGGTTGTTGGTTCTGCACCAGTCCATTAGCCGCTGTACCTCCTCTCTGTAAGCTAACTCGTTCAGCTCAGTGTTAGGTTTATCTCATCCAACAAAGAAGAGTCAGTGGATGTTGTTTACCTGATCCTCAGAAGGCCTTTGATAAGTCGCTGCACATGACCTGGTATGGAAATACCAATGCCCTTGAATGGAAAAGCCAAGTAAACATCATGGCTACAGCCCAGTCTATCACAGGCAAAGCCTTCGCTACCTGTGGGTGCTATCACATAAAAGCATCAAAAACCCCACCATCCAGGCTTTGCTCTCTTCTCCCTGCTACCCTCAGGAATGTGGTACAGGAGACTGAGGTCCCACACCACCAGGTTCAGGAACTGTTATTACCCCTCAAACATCAGACTCTCAAGCCAGAGTGGATAACTTCACTCACCCCAATCACTGGACTCTCTTTAAAGGACTCTACAACTCATATTATCGGTATGTATTGTTCTCTTTTGAACAACGTTTGTTTGTCTGTCTTTGTTGTGTGCAGTTTTTTTTATTGATTTTGTGTTTCTTTCTGTTTACTGTGAATCCCCACCAAATAAAATGAATTTCGGGGTAACAAATGATGGCATATGCTATACTGTATGTACTTCGATAATAAATTTACTTTGCACTTGTACAAGGTTGTTGAATGAGATAAGTGCTCAGGATATTGCAGTAAATACTAACATGGACAGAAGATTGATTGACCTGTAGAAGGCAGAGGTGGAAGAAATGAGTCAGTTCTGGTTGGCTGCTGGTGACTGGTGTTGTTCCACTGGAACTGACGTTGGGTCCCTAGTTTACACATTACATGTTAATGATTTTGATGATGGAATTGCTGGTATTTTGGCCAAGTTTGTAGATGATGCAATGATAGGTAGAGGGACAGGTAATTTTGAGGAAGCAGAGAGTCTGCAGAAGGACTTGGAGAGATTAAGAGATTAAGGGGTAAAGAAATAGAAGATGGAATACCATGTGGGAAAGTGCACTTTGGAAGAAAGATTACAGATTATAGGTGCAGTGTATTTTTTGAATGGGGTGTGAATTCAAAGTTCCAAAGGGACTTATAAGTCCCAGTGCAGGATTCTGTAGTAGTTAAATTGCAGGTTGAATTGGTAGTAAGAAAGCCAAAAGCAATGTTAACATTCATTTCAAGAGGACTGAAAGATCAAAGCAAGAATGCAATTTTGACACAATATATGGAGCTGGTCATTGGTGAGATTTTATACGGTGTTGGTCAGACCACATTTAGGTGATTGTCAGCTGTTTGGAGTCTCACTTCTAAGAAGAGATGTGTTGGAATTTCTTCCTGAAATCAATGATCCCAGGATTATCACATGAAAAAGGCCTAGACAGAGTGGAAATAGAGACGATTATTTGAAATAGTCGAAGAGTCTAGAACCAGAGGGCACAGCCTCAGAATACAAAGGTGTCCCGTTAGAAGAGGAGGAATTTCTTTAGCAAGAGGGTGGGGGATCTGTCATTGAGTATATTTTACGGCAAAAGTTGATAGGTTCTTGATTAGACAGGGTATCGAAAGTTCTGGGGAGAAGACAAGAGAATGGAATTGAGAGGGGAAAAGAAATCAGCCATGGTCAAATGGCAGAGCTGACTCAGTGAACTGGAAGGCCCTTATTCTGGATCTATGACCTTATGTTTTTAAAACCGGCTTTAAATTCCTAAGAAAGCTGTAATTGCTGCAATATTTCAATTGTCGTAGACAAAGACAAAAGAAAACATGGAGAATAAAATCAAAGGAAGAGAAAGAAAATGGGCTGAAGACAAAGCGATGGAGGAAACATAAAACTTAAAATGAAGATTTGATAAGTTGCAGAAACAGAAGGGATTTCTCCCAGTCTGAACTGGCTAAAAAGCCAATGTGAGAAAGAATAATGAAAGAATGAATGGTTAAATATATATTTTCATTAAAATCAGCTTTACAGAAGTCACTTACATTTCAAATCCACATATTGTATTTATACCCAGTTCAAAGGTGAAGCTGGATACAAGGAGAAAGCCATAAAAGGGGAGCTGAGTCTTGTAGCAATGCCTAATACAGAGTTCAGCAAACATCAGTATACAAGGAATTTGGCTGAAATGATTTTAGATGCTGTAAGATCAGATTGTAGCATTGATTAGTTGCTGCAATTTTTTCCATGCAACTTGCATCATGACGGATAAGCGGCAAGTCAATTAACAGAACTCAAACTGCTATTTAAAGATTTTATTTGCTCCTTCAGTGTCACTGGCTGCTTCTTAAAAATGCAGAATTTTATGAAGAGAGTTTTTATCGCAATGGACTTTGATCTATTAGGTTTCCCATTTGCTAACAAAGAGAAACCAATCACCATCCTTCGTGTGCTTTTGCACTTTTTATATTACCAGATGGGAAGATTTTAATTATCTTTATTGATTCTCTGTTATTCTTGCAAGCAAGTGCAAGCCATCACTCGGAAAACCCTCTGTGATTATCCGAGTCATTAATCATTCGTGAACACATCACAATGCATCAACTCAAAGAGTCACCTATATTAACCAAGGTAAAACCAGAAAAATCAGCTAATCCACCCTACAGTTAAACAATAAAACACATCCGGTCTGCAAACTCATTTCACAATCCACATAATAATCATTTACTCTGTCTTCAGTCTGCCATGAAAAATTTTTGATTAATCTCTTTCCTTTTATCCTTTAAAATCCTAGTGAAATTTCCCAAACAAAATGTTTTCAAGGTGTTAAAGGAAGCACTAGGCTCCACTCTTCTGAGAAGCAATCAAGTTAGTCTGACTCCCTGCCCAGTCCCTGTAACCCCATTCCAAGTATTCATCTAATACCAGTTTGAAAACCATTATTTAATCAGTTCAAATCACCTAGTGAGGGTCAAAATTCCTATCACTTGTGCAAAACTAAGTTTCCTCATCTCACAACTGATTTGATTTCTAATGACCTTCTATCTGCACACTGGCCTTTGGAAACGGGTTGTTTATTTACTCAAGCAAAGGTAACTATAAAAGTTGTGGATCTGTAGTACATTGTGGTGGTTCAGTCCGAAGTCCCTCGTCCGGTCCGTGGACTCCGGGTTTTCCGGCGGTCCCTTGCTGTGGTTGGACTTAACCAGAAACACCTGAGGCTCATTTTGGAACTGGTATTGAGTGAGATTGGGGGATCTTGTTAAGATTTTCATGGCTGGTGGAAGGCTAGAATGGACTCTTTCCATCCTTGGGGCTGTGTTGGAGAACCATGGCTTCTGGGAGCCTTGCTGGTAGTAGTTGGGAGAGGTCATTGTGGTATGGATTCAGCTGTTTCCTGGGCCAGCTGGGTGGCCATCAGCCACTCCGAGCTAGGTAGGGATCTGGCTGCTTCCATAGCCAGCCAAGGCTGCTGGCTGGAATGGCTACTCAGAGATACCCCGATGCAGAGGTGGAACTGTCAGTTGTTCCTTGCTGTTTGTCTCTTCCTGTCCTTGCCCCTGTGGGGTAAGTCTAGCTGTTCTGCTGTTGCCCTGTGGGGGGAATCGGTCTTGTCTTGACTTTGCCTCTGTTGGGTAGGTCAGGCTGTTCTGCTGTTACCTGATGGATGGATGGTGTAATTATCTCCCTTTGCTGTGGAATGTCGAGGAGGACCTATGTAGGTGGATAAACCTTCCCATCACACTGATGGGCAGGGTAAACTGTATAAAAATGAAGATAATGCCAAGACTTCAGTATTTTTTCCAGTCTTTACCTATCCCATTATCCAATAATTGTTTTAAGATTCTCAATGGACATATTCATCTATTTTTATGGTCGGGTAAAATAACTAGAATCTCCGTGGAAAAATTGACCTGGGACTATAAATTGGGAGGGTTAAAATTACCAAATTTTAAAAAATATTATTTAGCTGCCCAAGCATGTTTAATTGCTGCTTTTTTTGATGAGACAACTACTCCTTCCTGGGTTACAATTACACGTGGTAGGAGAAGAGATGGCAGAAGAATTTATATATAAATGGGACCCCAAATTTTTAAAAAAGAAAACAATCCTCTACTGAGACATGTAATTTGTATCTGGGAAAAATTAAACAATTTATGGGTCTAAAAAAAGGAATATCCTCAAAAATGCCTCTATTTCAGAACAGATTAATACCCATGACTCTGGGTAATAAATTTCTAGTCACCTGGTATCAACATGGTATCAAGCGCATTGAAGATTGTTATGATCAGCAGAAGCAATTTATGTCTTTTGAGGGACTTAAAAATAAATATAATTTATCTAATAACACATTCTTCTGCTATCTCCAATTAGGATCTTTTTTGAGGGACTGATTGGGTCCATCACTGGCTCTACCAAGGTGCTCAGACATGGAGATTCTAATTCAAAAGAGGAAAACAACTAAATTTATTTCTAATATGGATTCTTTATTCCAGGACCAATGCCCAAAACTTGGTATATACAGATCGAGGAAGAGATGGGAGTCGGATTTGGGTTATCAATGCTGGTCACATCTATGTTTGGATAGTATTACCACTCTTATCAACTCTAGATACAGAATGATACATTTTAATTTTTTACATCAGTTGTATCTCACACCTGAAAAAATACATTAAAATAAACCAGAAATTTCTGACAGGTGTTTCAGGTGTGGTATAAATGTTGTTACCTTTTTGCATTCCACCTGGCTATGCGCACAACTGAGATCTTTGTGGATAGATCTGGGGGAGGTATTGGGAAAGATTCTGAGGATGGATTTCCCTCTAGACCCAGAATTGTTTCTTCTGGGGAATTTAGCAGTTTTGAAAGTTAACCTCCCTAGGAATAAATCCAAATCTATTAAAATTGCGCTGTCAGTGGCAAGGAAATGCATAGCGGTAACATGGAAATCCGATTCCCTTGTGCATATTGATCGTTAGAATAAAGAAATGCAAAGTTGTATACCCCTTGAGAAAATTACTTGCACCCTTCGGAATGGATATTATTGAGATTTGGCAACCATATTTGGATTACTTAAATGTCCAGATTGTTTAATCTATTTATTTTATTTTTTTTAAATTAATATATCCCTTATTATAAGCTAGTTCCTTTAATTGGTATTTTGAACTGTCTCTGAGAGCTGGATACCTACTCTTTTCTTTTTCTCTTTTCTTTCTTCTTCTCTCCTTCTTTTCCTCTGTCTCATGATTTTTTTCTCCTTCCTTTTTTCTAAATGTGGGGAGATGGTGTTGGGGTAAGTTTTTTTTCTCTTGGACATGTATTTGAATTATTTTTTTTCAATATGTATTAATTATTTTTTTTCAATATGTATTAATTGTTGTATTAATTTAGTCCTTATATTCCTTCTTTAAAAAGATTAAATAAAATTTAAAAAAAATAGTTTGGTTTAAGCAGAGCAGCATTATGTGAGTGGGACAGTGTTAAAGTGAAGAGTTCAGGCTTTGACTCGAGGCTTAGGTGAGAAAAGGCTGTACGTAGAATTTTTTTTTTCATTTGATTTTCTTGATTTCTTTCTGATTGCACAGGTACCCAAGCATGTTTGGCAGGTCAGTGGAAAGCTGCTCTTGGGGGATGTGAAAAGACAGGGAAACTTCAAGTCTCCCGGATGATTTCACCTGCAAGAAGTGCATCCAGCTGCAATTACTTTCAGATCATGTTAAGGAGTTGGAGCTGGAACTGGATGAACTCCGGATCATTCGAGAGGCAGATTCCTTGACAGGACATACAGGAGGTAGTTGAACCCAAAATACAGAACACAGGAAATTTGGTGGCTGTCGGGAAGGGAATGGAGGACAGGCAGCCAGTGCAGAGTATCCCTGAAGACATTCCCCTGAACAACAGGATTACCACTTTGGGTAATGTTGGCTGGGGGGTGGGGGGGCATGACCTAGCAGAGGAAAGTCACAGTGGTCAGGTCTCTGGCACTGAGTCTGGCTCTGTATAGAACAGAAGGGGAAAAAACGTGAGCTGTAGTGATAGGAGATCATATGTAAGAGGAACTGACAGGAGGTTCTGTGAATGTGAACGAAATTCCTACATGGTACCTTGCCTCCTAGGTGCCATGGTCAGGGACATCCCAGATCAAATCCACAGCATTCCTAATTGGGAGGGTGGGCAGCCAAAGGTCATGGTCCACGTCGGTACCAATGACAGTGTTCAGGGAGTTCGATGTAAAGGCAGGACCTCCAACATTGCTACCAGTCCCACGTGCGAGTGAAGCCAGAAATACGGAGATCATACAGTTTAACAGGTGGCTATGGTGATGACGCAGGAGAGAAGGCCTCAATTTTTTGGATCTTTGGGCTCTTTTCCAGGGAAGGAGGAAACCGTACAGAAGGATTCATTTGCACCTGAACTGGAGGGGTTGTGAGGAAAGATGTTTTTAAGCCAACATACAAAGTAAGGAAGTGAAAGGTTGGGCATGGTGGGACTAATATTCTGAGCTGCGTGTATTTCAACGCAGGAAGTATTGAAGGAAACAGGGATGAGCTTGGGGCATGGATCAGCACCTGGAATTATGACACTGTAACCATTAGTGAGACTTGGTAGCAGGAGGAGCAGGACTGGCAGCCCAATATTCCGCTGCTCCATTGTTTTAGACATGATAGAGTGGGAGGGATTAAATAGGAAGGGGTGGTGTTACTAGTCAGAGAAAGTGTCGCAGCAATGCTCAGTCAGGACAGACTGAAGTACTCAGCTACAGGGGCTACGTGGGTGGAGCTGTGGAATATGAAAGAAATCACCACATTAATGGGATTATATTATAGACCACCCAACTGTCCGTGTGAATGAGAGAGGCAAATTTGTAAAGAGATTGCAGACTGTTAAAAGAAATTTAAGTTTGTGATGGTAGGTGATTTTGCCTTTCCATATATTACCTGGGACTCCCAAACTGTAAAATTTTGTCAAAATGTTCAGGAAAGTTTCCTTAATCAATGGAGTCCAACTAAAGAGAGTGCAGTACTACATCTCCTATTAGGGAATTAAGGAATAGGAAACAGAAGTTTGTGTAGTGGAACACTTTGCACCTAGTGATTATAATACCATTAGTTTCAAGGTAATTATGGAGAAGGATAGATCTGGTCCTCAGATTGAGATTCAGAATTGGAGAAATGCCTATTTTGATGGTATCTGAAAGGATCTGACGAGTGTGGATTGGGACAGGTTGTTTTCTGGCAAACGTGTAGTTGGTAAGTGGGAGGCTTTCAAAAGTGAAATTTTGAGAGTACAGAGTTTATATGTTCCTGTCAGAATAAAAGGCAAGGATAACTGGTTTAGGGAACCTTGGTTTTTGAAAGTTATTGAGGCACTGGTTAAGAAAAAGAAGAAGGTACATAGCAGTATAGGCAGGAAGGAGCAAATTAGGCACGTGAGGTGTATAAGAAATTCAAGAGAACACTTCAGAAGGAAATCAGGAGGGCTAAAAGAAGACACGGTTGCTCCAGCAGACCAGGTTCAACATTACAAGTTTCATGACATATCCCAGCAATATTAAACCTGATTATGATTCTGAAGGTGCATCAGGATCAGGTTAATTATCACAAGCATATGTCAAGAAATTTGTTAACTTTGCAGTCGCAGTACAATGTAATACGCGATACAGAAAAAAATGAATTACAGTAAGTATATATATGTATATGTATTTAAATTGTTAGGTTAAAGTAAGTAGTGCAAAAACAAATAAAAGAAAGTAGTGAGGTAGTGTTTGTGGGTTCAACGTCTATTCAGAAAGAGAATCCCAAAGGCTTATACAACTATTTTAAGAGCAAAAGGATTGCAAGGGACAAAATTTGTCCATTGGAAGATCAGAACAGTCACCTACTCATGCAGCCAAAAGAGATGGAGGGAAATCTTAAGTGGAGTTTTTGCATCTGTATTTACATGCTGACTATTCCTAATCATATAATGCCTCTCCAAATGTTCATAAATCCTGCCTCTCAGGATCTTCTCCATCAGCTTACCAACCACTGAAGTAAGATTCACTGGTCTATAATTTCCTGGGCTATCTCTACTCCCTTTCTTGAATAAAGGAACAACATCCACAATCCTCCAATCCTTGGGAACCTCTCCTGTCCCCATTGATGATGCAAAGATCATAGTCAGCGGCTCAGCAATCTCCTCCCTCGCCTCCCACAGCAGACTGGGGTACATCTCATCTGGTCCCAGTGACTTATCCAAATTGATGTTTTCCAAAAGCTCCAGCACATCCTCTTTCTTAATGTCTATATGCTCAAGCTTTTCAGTCTGCTGTAAGTAATCCCTACATTCACCAAGATCCTTTTCCATAGTGAATACTGAAGCAAAGTATTCATTAAGTATCCGCTATCACCTCTGGTTCTAAACACAATTTCCCACTGTCACGCTTGATTGGTCCTATTTTCTGTCATCTTATCCTATGTTGGCTGGAGTCAGGGTTTTATGCTTTGGCTCTTGGTAGGGTCACTCATGTCAAGCAAGTCAAAGGGTAGAGGCCAGACTAAGACTAGCCCACCAGTCCTCTGGGTTCAGCTCAAGGCTAACAACACTGACTGGTGAAACAAAATTGTTATGGAAATAGCAATGAAGAATCCTTCTGCATCTGAGTGCAACAGTATTCCTACATTTCCACCCAGGACTTGCATGGCTGACAGGAGTGAAATCTGAGAAGAAGCTACTGACATGATCAAGGAGGCCCTGAACACCACCAGAGATAGAGGACCTTCATTTCTGCCTTAACGTCCAGTGGCATAACAAGCAGTAATGTGAGATCCTTCACTTTGGGAGGAAAAACCAGGGTAGGATTATACGGAGAGCAGTAGGGCACTGTACTGCGGGGCACAGTGGGACAGAGGGATCTGGGAAAACAGATCAACAATTCCTTCCGAGCAGAATCACAGGCAGAGCAGGTCGTTAAGAGGACCTAAGTCGTAGGGAATGGTTCAACAGTTTGGGACTATATTCCCTTAAGCATAAAAGGTTGAGGGGAGATTTGATAGAGGAATACAAAATTATGAGGGATATGGATAAAGTAAATGTGAGCAGACATTTGAGCTCCGTGAGACTAGAACTAGTGGTCATAGGTTAAAGGTGAAAGATGAAATGCTTAAGAGGAACGAGCGGGAATTTATTCTCTGAGGTTGCTGAGAGTGTGGAATGAGATGCCAGAGCAAGTGGTGGATATGGGTTTGATTTCAACATTTAAGAATAGTTTTAATAGGTACTGGATGAAAGGAGTATGAAGGGCTATGATCCAGTGCAGGTCAATTGGACTAGGCAGATTAATAGTTCAGTACAGATTGGATGGGCCAAAGTCCCTGTTCCTGTGCTTAGGGTTCCATGACTGTAATTGGCAATCTTTCATCAGAATTGGCCCATTGGTTGCTGGAGAAACATTCATTGAGCTTGTAACAGTTACAGTATGAAAGCCCAGTGACAGAGGTCAAAGCGTGGCAATTGAACCGGGAGTTAAAATCATGGGGATTGTAGGCGCCTTGATTTCACTCCAGTTTTGTCTTCTGAGATAGCCAATGAGGTCAATATGGGGCTCAGTGGTGGGGTAGGTGGAGCTGAATAGGGCAGAATGGTATCCTGGGGAACAGGCGTTTCCCCATTGACATACTTTCCAAGTTCAAGTTTAGTTTATTGTCATTCATCCGTAACATGTACACCAGCAAAGAAAACAACATTCCTCCGGACCAACATGCACAGCCAGTACATACAACCCACACATATAGCACTTAAAATAATATTACCACCAGTAAATTAATAAATAATAAGGTGTATTTACAACACAGGTTAAAATGTAAACAGTATAACGCTGCTGGCACCTCTTGTATTATGAGACCTGGATAGTGGCAGGGAGACTTACAGCCGAGGGGAAAAAGCTGCTTTCCATCCTAACAGTTCTTGTTGTAAAGCTACAATACGCCCTGATGCTTAATGATGGGTGTCAAAAAGATTGTTGGATGGAGGGAGGGGTCACTGGGTATGCAGTGCACTTGTTAAGCATCTCTGATGGATGGAAGTGAAACTCCGATAATTCTTTCAGCAGCCTTTGCAATACGTTGTATGAACTTGTAGTCAGATATTTTGTAATTCCTGTTCTAGATAGTATTGCAACTGGTCAGGTTCTCCTGTTAAAATGGGGGGTGGAGGAGGGCTCACTCCCCTCAATACCTCAGGAGACAGAGGAGGCTGTGCTTTCCTAACAAAAGAGGTGATGTTGATGTCCTGATGAAGGATCTCAGCCTGAAACATTGACAGTGCTTCTCCCTATAATTGCTGCCTGGCCTGCTGCGTTCCGCTGGCACTTTGTGTGTGTTGTTTGTGATGGTGTTGATGTCAGGACACTGGAGCAGGGATCCAATCGCAGACCCAGTACTGTGCACACACTGATATTAATTGAGTAGCAAATCCCAAGGTGTAAACAAAGTCAGTGTCAAAGTTCAGGCAGAGATCAAAACATCCAGAGAAATCCAAAAACCAGAATCAGGAAACATGCTGAGTCAAGATTCAGATGAACAGAATACAGATACTAATGCTGGAAAGCTCATTGGCACAATCAGGTGAAAACACAGGACTGAAATACACTGAGCAATAAACAGAGAGGCAGATGATAGGTGGAGCACAATGAGACACAGGTGGCAGCAATACAGGTAATAATGAGGAACAGGTGAGAGAGGGTGTACTCAGTGATACAGGGGCCGGAGTACATGGCAATACAAAACCACAGACTGACAGCTAGGGGGAAACACACAAAAAGACAGAGTTCAACTGGAGGTACTGACAGTTGAAGAACCAAGTGAGATTTTTCATTAAATGCCCTCCCAGGAAGCAGGTGCTCCCTAATCTCTCCACAGAGAAGCCATGTATGTGCAGTGAGCAGTGGTCAGCGTACACCTTCCTAAAGTCCACAATCATCTCTATAGTCTTGTCCACATTGAGCTCGTTGTTGATTTCGCACCATTCTACCAACCACTCTACCTCCTCACAGTATGCACTCTCATCATCGTTGTTGATGAAGCCATCCACTGTTGTGTCTTCAGCAAATTTGATGATTCAGTTTGAACTTGATCTAGCAGTACAGTCATGCATCAGCAGCGTGAACAGCTGTGGGCTGAGCACACAGCCCTGGGGAGTGCTGGTGCTCAGTGTGATGGAGCTAGAGATATTTCTGCCAACACAGACTGACTGTAGACTTCCTATCAAGTACTGGATCCTGTTAGAGAGAGAGAGAGGTGTTGAGACACAACAAAGAGTGTTTACCCATTGGCTTCTGAGGGATGGTCACATTAAACACTGAGCTAAAGTCAATAAACAGCATCCTGGCATACGAGGCACCATTTTCCGGGGGAACAGGATGGAGTGGCGTGCAGAGGCTGTGGCCTCACCAGTGGACAGATTTGAGTGATACGTAAACTGGAAAGAGTCCAATGTAACAGGAAGATTGGATGATTCAGCCTCTCTTGATATCAAACTGCACTGAGTTGAATCTGATGTGGATTTATGGGTTAAAATCATAGCTTTGTGTTCCAACATGGAGCAAGTACCTCTCGGAAACATAATTTTGAATGTGTACTGTCCTTACTGCCACTGGGAAATGGTGCTCTTCATTCCTTCTTCCTCAGCTGTTGATCCAATGAAGGGGTTCAGTTTCTATGCCTCCTTTTTGTCTTGGAGATCAAGGAATAAAGGAGAAACAGTGAAAATCTTCAGCCATTGATTACCACGGGCAATTGGCACAATTAGTCCATGAGTGAGCAAGTCTCCAGGGAAAAGAGGGCTCTCAATTTCAAGACGCTAATTAGAAATTAGAAAAATATAATGTGTTTTTTTTTTCTCTTGGAACTTCTCAGTTTAATGAAGTTGTAAACAAAATGGCTGAAGCCATGTGGAATCAAGATTAAACAGACAAGGTGATTCTCTCAAGTTTTGAAAAAGTGAGAGTTGGCTTCATGGAGGCAAGTACAGTTGTTAGAGGGTAGATATGGAACTGATATTACCCCAGGCTGGAGTTAGCGCACAGTTGTAGTTTTCTTCAGTTGGTAGTGAGTGGAGCTGTTCTGTCCCACCTCGCTACACCAAGGTCCTGGTGATGCACAGGGGCTCCCGTTTTGCATGAAGCTGACTTCTTGCAGGGACATGGGTCCAAATTTGACCTAACTCTCGATTGCAGTTGATTCACCCACCACTTGAGTCAGTTCAGTGGGGAACAAGGGATGGGTGCTTCTCTATCTGCCATTTCTCTCAGTACTCTGATGTACTTCCCTACCAGCTAAAAGCCAGAACTCTGTGACAACCAGTGGGCGCTGAACAGGCAAGACCACACATCACACCAGATCCAATTAAAACACGATGAACAAAACTTCATCTTCTGGCTGAGCATGTTGCTGCCTTCCAGAACCATCATTAAATTCTCAGATTTTAGGTAATTTGCTTTTGTCTTTGAGCAGAACTATCCATTTTCACTCTGTGATATTGGAGACCGCTTCGCCAAGCTCCATCTGCCAGAACAAGCAGATCTCCCAGTGGCCCCCCATTTGAATTCCACTTCCCATTCCTATTCCGATATGTCCATCCATGGCCTCCTCCACTGTCATGATGAGGCCACACTCAGGTTGGAAGAACAACACCTTATATTCTGTTTGGGTGGCCTCCAACCTGATGGCATGAACATCGATTTCTCAAACTTCTGGTAATGACCCCACCCACCCCCCTTTTCCCTCTTTCACCTTATCTCCTTGCCTGTCTATTATCTCCCTCTGGTGCTCCTCCACCACCCTTTTCCTTCTTCCATGCCCTTCTGTCACTTTCAACAATCAGCTTCCCCACTCTTTGCTTCATCCCTTCCCATCCAGGTTTCACCTATCACCTGGTGTTTCCCCACCACTTAAACCTACTCCTCAGCTTTTTTCTCCAGTCTCGCCGAAGGGTCTCGGCCCAAAACGTCGATTGTGTTTTTTTTCCATAGATGTTACCTGGCCTGAGTTCCTCCAGCATTTTTGTGTGTTGCTCCTCCTGTCCGCATGAGTCAAGAAACCTGACCTCCATTTCAGGGAGCTGCTGCGAATATTCAAAACTAAGATCAATACATTTTTGGAAACAGAGAGAATAGGAGATGAGGTAATCAGGCAGCGAAATAAGAATAAGTAACTTCGGAAGTTGAGCACATTGTGCCTGTTCCCAGGTGTTGGACACCAAATTCAAAAATAAAATGTGAATTTATTGATGTGGAAGAGGTGCAACTGGGCTGAATAACTCCCAGCCCACTGTCAGCTCCTGTCAGATAACATTAAAGCCTTCCTTTCTGTGGACCTCATTTGATGTTAAATACACCCAGTCTAATTTCCTAGCTCCATTATTTCTCTGTTTTCAAATTGATTTGTTAGGGAGAAACATAGGCACTGTCTTTCAATGTTCTTCCGGGCCTCAGCTGGCCTTTTTGCTACTTCATCATTTCACACATTAAGCAAATTCCCACACAAAACACTAGACACAAACATGCATGATTACATTCAGTTAGTTGTCTTGCCAAGATGTATGTATGATCAAAATTTGGTCTATATACAAGTCCTATCCAGGTACAATCAGACTAAACAAAATTATCAAGCCTATACGTCAGCTTATTCTGGCAAAACGTCGGATTTGTGGGCATTATCAAAATACATACATTTGTAACAAAAGGCTAGACTGAAATGAAAGTTTTCAAGGCTGTTTAAAATACATCAATTCGCAAAGGCTGAATCATGCCTAGACAGCACAGGAAAAGTTTTCAGCCTGCTACATTCCTTCCTTCACTGTGCAAATAAACCATTTACTTCAGAAACCTTTGTTCATTCCTTCTGCCAACCATGCTGGACTGAGACCTAATACTGACTATTAGACAGAGCAACAAATACAAAAAGGCCGTTTTTTAAAAATTCTTACATTATTTCACCAATCTTTCAGTCATTCCAGCTACAGTGCCTGTGTTCCTGTCCTTTGATCAGCCTAATCAGATTAGGATGCAAAAGATTTATTGAAACTAAGTGAGACAGAAACTCTGTAGTCATAAGACGGGTCTGTATTACAAAAAAGCACTATCCACTGTCTCAATAATGAATTTGTATCTGTTCAAGTTAAAATATTGTAGCACAATCTTGCTCTGTCTAAAGCTAATAGACGAAACAGATTAAATTATCAGAATGATGCAGAAGTTCATAAATGTAAAGATGATAAAAATGAAAAGGTGTTGCAGATTGATACTGTGTAGTTGAATCAAGTAGAACTAATTGGCTACTCATTAGTTAAAATGTTGCTAAAATGGACACAAGAACTCCAGTGTCACATGAAGTTCAGGATCCAATTAAGAATATGCAAGTAATAAATTGATGAGGAGACTTAGATGGCAGGGAATTGTTGTGCAGTACTGATCTGAGAGATTTAAATAACTAACGGAATATTGAATCTTTGGGAGTGATTGAAAACCTTTGTATTCCTTCAAGGAACATCATAACTTGCTTAGAAATGTGATAGTTTCCAAGCACAGAAAGCCAGCGATTAGAATACAGTTGATTTTCGTATATTGTGCTGCTAATTATACAACGTCATTTTGGTCCATATTTAGTTACTAATGCAAAGGTGATGCACAAAGAATCATCAACATTTAATTGGATCTGATAAGAAAATTAAAGAGCATCTTGATGAACGAAACATGATGGCAGTTGTGCTTCTGCGTTTTCAGATGGATCATAATAGACAATAGACAACAGGTGCAGAAGTAGAGCATTCAGCCCTTCGAGCCTCCACCGCCATTTTGAGATCATGGCTGATCATCTATTATCAATACCCGGTTCCTGCCTTGCCCCCATATCCCTTGATTCCCCTATCCATAAGATACCAAAAGATATCCATAAGGCACTTTATAGTTGTTACCTCCAGCTATTGGCATTAAAAATACTGTACAGTGACAGCAGTACTGAAGTTGGACAAAGAGATGAATTTTGGAGGCAGAGTATTATTTACAAACATGATGGTAAGGCACATTTAACATTCCTTTATAGGATAACCTTTCAGACAAGGGCAAATAGAAACATTGAGGGCAGGACAGGATAAGAAATGCTAAACAAACAATAGACAATAGACAATAGGTGCAGAAGTAGACCATTCGGCCCTTCGAGCCTGCACCGCCATTTTGAGATCATGGCTGATCAATTACTATCAATACCCAGTTCCTGCCTTGTCCCTATATCCCTTGATTCCCCTATCCATAAGATACCTATCTAGCTCCTTCTTGAAAGCATCCAGAGAACTGGCCTCCACTACCTTCCGAGGCAGTGCATTCCAGACCCCCACAATTCTCTGTGAGAAGAAGTTTTTCCTTAACTCTGTCCTAAATGACCTACCCCTTATTCTCAAAACATGCCCTCTGGTACTGGACTCTCCCAGTATCTGGAACATATTTCCTGCCTCTATCTTGTCCAATCCCTTAATAATCTTATATGTTGCAATCAGATCCCCTCTCAATCTCCTTAATTCCAGCGTGTACAAGCCCAGTCTCTCTAACCTCTCTGCGTAAGACAGTCCAGACATCCCAGGAATTAACCTCGTGAATCTTCGCTGCACTTCCTCTACAGCCAGGATGTCCTTCCTTAACCCTGGAGACCAAAACTGTACATAATACTCCAGGTGTGGTCTCACCAGGGCTCTGTACAAATGCAAGAGGATTTCCTTGCTCTTGTACTCAATTCCCTTTGTAATAAAGGCCAACATTCTATTAGCCTTCTTCACTGCCTGCTGCACTTGCTCATTCACCTTCAGTGACTGATGAACAAGGACTCTGAGATCTCTTTGTATTACTCCCTTACCCAACTCTATACCGTTCAGTTAATAATCTGCCTTCCTGTTCTTACTCCCAAAGTAGATAACCTCACACTTATTCACATTAAACGCCATCTGCCAAGTATCTGCCCACTCACCCAGCCTATCCAAGTCACCCTGAATTCTCCTAACATCCTCATCACATGTCACACTGCCACCCAGCTTAGTATCATCAGCAAATTTGCTGATGTTATTTTCTATGCCTTCATCCAAATCGTTAACGTAAATGGTAAACAGCTGTGGTCCCAATACCGAGCCTTGCGGCACAATAATCCCGAAGCAAAGTACTTTTGAAGTTGAAACAGAAGAGAATTTTTGAAAACTTTTAGCAAGTCAGATAGAACCTGAGGAAAGAGAAACAGATTTAATGTTTCAAGTCAATATCTTCCCATTAGAGTTCATAACAAGCATAAAGTCCTTGAGTTAGACAGCAAGTACAGAGATCTATCTGCCCAACTCATCCAGACCAAACAAGATGGCTACCTGAGCTAGCCCCATTGCTCTCTGATTTGATTCTCAACCATCTAAACCTGTCCTACTGCAGTGGTAATATTTTCTGGATGTGGCCAGCAATGTAGATGACAGAATCAGAATTAGATTTATTATCACTGACAATGATGTGAAATTTGTTGTTTGATGTTTGGTGACAGCAATACAGTGCAAAGGAATAAAAATCAATAAATTACAAAAGCATAAAGGTAATGCAAATAGAAGAATTAATAAAGTAGTGTTCATGGCTTCATAGACTGTTCAGACATCTGATGGCAGAGGGGAAGAATTTGTTCCTAAACCATTGGGTATGGATTTTCAGTCTCCCAAGTGGTAATGCAAGAAGAGGGCCTGTTTTAGAAGGTCTCTAATGATGAATATTGTCTTCATGAAGCACAGCTCCTTGAAGATGTCCTTGATGGTGGAGAACGTTGTGCCTGTTATGGAGCTATGATGTTGTGCCTATGTTGTTGATGGTGGGGAATGTTGTGCTTATGAAGGAGCTGTGATGATGAGCCTATGTCATTGATGGCGGGGAACATTGTGCCTACAATGGAACTATGATGTTGTGTCTATGTCATTGATAGTTGGGAATATTGTGCATATGATGGAGTTATGATGATGTGCCGATGCCCTTGATGGTGGGGAACACTGGACCTATGATGGAGCTATGATGGTGTGCCTATGTCCATGATGTCCTCCACAACCTCTTGTGATCATATGTACTGTATGGACTATCATACAGGCTGTGATGTAACCAGTCACAATGCATTTCTACCATACATCTATTGAAATTAATAAGACTCTTCAGTGACATACTAAGTTTAAATAAATCTATAATCAAAGACTATCAAATATAAAAGATTTGGAGAAAAAACGTGAAGAGTAATTTAAAAATATTTTGGCGATTGGATGATAGAGGGAAGTGGCAAATGGATGATTGACATTGATATGGACAAATGTCTTGAATGTAAGGCTAGGTGATATGTTGGTTTAATATAATCAATAATTGCTTACAGTACATATATCCTAAATGATAAAGCTCTTAAAGATGGAACAGCTGAGAGAATATGGGGTACCATTGTGCAATAAAAGATAAACAATATTTTTAATTACCAATGCATGGTATATAAATATAAATACATATTTGGAATGGAATTGTAAGTCTGCTATTAATATATAGCATCTGAGTTCTTGATATACTATTAAAGTAGGAATATAAAACAAACAACAAGGACACAGGTAAACATTTAATAGAGCAATTATGGGAAGAATGAAATATCTAATGCATTAAAATCAGAGGTATTTTTTCAAGCAGTGGAAACCTGATAACACGTAAAAGGCTATTATGTTCTATAGTTACTGCCTGCATGGGGGGTGAAAACAGATCTCAGAGAAAATTTCAAAAGGCAGTGACACATATTGAGAACTTTCTTGTCAGGAAATTGGCCATTTGGGTGGGGAATGGTGCATGGGACTAAATAGCATAATTCTTTCAAAGATTCATCACAGACATAATGCATCAAATCACCTGCTTCTGTAAGACTTTGTGATTCTTTCTGAGCTTATGCTAAATTCTGTTGGGCCAAAACCCATATGATAGTTCACCAAACCACCCATTGTTACTACAACATTTGCATTGTCCCTTCCTGAGATTAGAACACACGCCTTATCTATATAAAGGGGAAGAATGTAGAAAAACATTTTAGAAATGTGATCAGAAATCGCATGCCAGTTGGCACTTAGTGCTGACAGGAGGACAAAGGGTCAAAGTGTGTGTATTTGGGGTAGGACTGCAAGATTACAGATACATTATTCACAGCATGTTGTAGGGGGTCTAATGTATATATGTTAAACATGATTTTGGAATATCATAAATCATAGAACAGAAAACAAGCTGCCAAAAATTTTATATGAAAATACAAAATAATCAGTTAATTTGCAAAGTAGTTCACAGTTGATTACTAAGAAGCAATGAGAACAGTACAGATCAGACCATCAGATTAATTACAGTTTTCATTTCATATAATTGTAGCAAAATGGCATTCAATAATTCAAGGTCACACAGAAGCTCATGCTGTAAACAAATCCAGTTTGTGTGTGAAATTGCCCTTTGGGTGATTAGTTATACCACAAAATGTTTATTATATCACAGAAGTTATGAAAGTTTGTTCTGATTTAGCTGATTGTAATCTAGATAAATGCATTGCAATAACCTAGTGCCTTAGGCTGGTCCATATTACAAATTTGCAAAGTCCAGTGAGCCCAATGATCGGCAAAGCAGAAGAATAGGAACATTGAATCCCTAAGCTTACTGTAACAGGAACTAATGATTCCTAACCTACAGCATCGACCATCCATTTCCCTCCACAGGTGTCTCAACCACAAAGATCCTTCAAATGTTTCTTTTCACACCTAGACCTAGAAGTTGATATCTACTTGGATAAGCAGAGAGCACCACATGGCACTAGGAAGAGGACATAATATGATATAACTAGGCAAACTGTGTGCAGAAGTCAGGCGAGGATAAAAGATCTATCAACTACATTCTTCCCACAGTGCATAAAAATGCACAAAACCTTCAAACTGAAAGCATCCTGCCTCTGACTAGCACACACTCTGACTTAGACTATTTCTCTGGGAGTCTGCAGCATCCTTGAGATGATCCAACTCTTTGGATCACAGGATAAATTAGAAACAGGTTTCCTGGTTGAATTTTATAACCATATAACAATCACAGCACGGAAACAGGCCATCTTGGCCCTCCTAGTCCGTGCCGAACTATGATGATGAGCCTTTGGAAAGACCTGCTTTCGACAAATCCCTTCTCCATGAGCTCTGATTCCCCTTTCCCAATCCCCAACCCAAATTCCCATTCCAACTCCTGCTAATACTCCTGATCCCTCTCTGCCCAACCTGCTCACCCAAGCACTTCTATTCTCAATATGACCCTTCAAATCCTCACCCAGATCCAAAACTTTGTAACTCAACAACAGATTCGAATAGCACTTTTACCACGGCAATGATTTGCAAAGTGTTCCATAGGAATTGTATGAGAACAGTACCAATAGATCATTAGAGGTAATAGTACGTCTGATGATTACAAGCACAACCCACAGAAATTAGCTTTCAAGGAATATCTCACATGTACAATAGGATTGGATAAGGAATATCAATGACATACATAATCTCTGGACCTCTCCCAGTGCCACGTGCTAATCATGGCAGGAATAGGATGATGGTACAGGTAAGTGAGTAGCTGAGGAAGTGGTGCAGGGGACAAAATTTCAGATTCTGGATTATGAGGGTATTTTCTGCGAAGGTATGACATGTACAAAGAGGACAGGTTACATCCAAACCTGAGGGGAACAAATATCCTTGCAGGCAGGAGAGGGTTTAAATTAAGTTGGCATGGGGGATGACAAATGGATTGTCATGGTGGAGGATAGGGCTGTTGGTAAACAACTGATGCAGTATTTAGTGAGACAGTGAAGATGCTCGCATGACACTATTAGAGTTCAGGGTGTTCTGGAGTTCAGAGCTCAACTCCGGTGCCATTCTGTAAGGAGTCACTGTTCGTCCTCCCTGAGGAATGCATGGGTTTTCCCTGAGTGCTCCAGTTTCCTCCCACAGTCAAAAGATGTACCAGGTGGATAAATTGGTCTTTGCAAGTTGTCCCCTGATTAGCCTAAGGTTAATCAGGGTTGTGGGGTTGCTGAGCTGGTGTGGCTCAAAGGAATGGAATATCAAAATAAATGTTGTAAGGCAAAATTACAGAAGGTGCATTGAGTTGCAGTGTAACATGGGGGCTAAGTCAAAAAGGGCGACGAATACAGGACTGAAGGTATTATAATTGAATGCGCACAGTATGCGGAACAAGGTAGATGATCTTGTAGTGCAGTTAGAGATTGGCAGATATGATGCTATGGGCATCGCTGAGACCTGGCTGAAAGAAGATAATAGTTGGGAGCTTAATATCCAAGGGTACACCTTGTACCAAAAGCCCAGGCAGGTAGGCAGAGGGGGTGCAGTGGCTGTTGGTAAATAATTATATTAAGTCTTTAGAAAGAGGTGATATAGGAGCAGAAGAGCAATTGAGAGCATCCTGACTGACTGCATCACTGCCTGGTATGGGAACTGCCCTCATTTGCAAGACTCTGCAGAGGGTGGTGTGGACAGCCCAGCACATCTGTAGATGTGAACTTGCTGCTATTCAGGACATTTAGAGACAGATGTGTAAAAAGGGCCCAAAGGATCATTGGAGACCCGAGTCACCCCAACCACAAACTGTCCCAGCTGCTACCATCTGGGAAATGGTACCACAGCATAAAAACCAAGACCAACAGGCTCTGGGACAGCTTCTTCCACCAGGCCATCAGACTGATTAATTCACGTTGATACAATTGTATTTCTAAGCTATATTGACTGTCCTGTTGTACATACTATTTATTATAAATTACTATAAATTGCACATTGCACATTTAGATGGAGATGTAACATAAAGATTTTTACTCCTCACGTATGTGAAGGATATAAGAAATAAAGTCAATTCAATTAAATATTGTGAGTTATGTGTGGGTCCCCAAATAGTAGCCAAGAAGTGGGATATAACTTTTAATGGAAATCAGAAAAGGCATGTAAAAAGGGCAATGTTATGATAGGCACTGGGGATTTCAATATGCAGATAATTTGGGAATATCAAGTTGGTGCTGGATCCCAAGAAAGGAAATTTGTAGAATGCCTATGAGATGGTTTTTAGAGTCATTTTTGGTTGCGCTTAGGGGAATAGCAATTCTGGACTGGATGTTGTGGATTGAATCAGATTTGATTAGGGAGCTTCAGGTAAAGGAACCCATAATATGATAGGATTCGCCCTGCAATTTGAGAGAGAGAAAATAAAGTCAGACGTATCAGTCTTTCAGTGGAGTAAAGAGCATTACAGAGACATGAGAGAGGAACTGGCTAAAGTTTATTGGAAGAAGACACTAGCAGAGATTACAGCAAAGCAGCAATGGCCCGGGTTTCTGGGAGCAATTTGGAAAACTCAAGTCAGATACTTCTCAAAGATAAAGAAGTATTCTGAAGGATGGATGATGCAACTGTGGCTGACAAGGGCAGTCATTGACAGCATAAAAGCAAAAAAGAGGGCATATAATATACCAAAAATTAACGGGAATTAGAATATAGGGAAGCTTTCAAAAGCTAACATAAGACAACTAAAAAAATGATATGGAGCAAAAAGATGAAATATGAAGGAAGATAGGCAAAAATATCAAAGTGGATACCAAAAGTTTGTCAGATATATAAAGATTAAAAGAAAGGCAAGAGTGGATATGGGACTGCTGGAAAATGACGCTGAAGAGATTCGCCAGAACAAGGTGTGGAACAAAGAAATGGCAGGTGAAATTAAGAAATATTTTGCTTCAATCTTCACTGTGGAATACCCTAGCAGTTTGCCAGAAATTTGGGAGTGTCAGTGGGCAGAAATGAGTGCATTGCTTTACCAAGGAGGAGGTGTTTGCGAAGTTGAAAGGTTTGAAATTAGATAAGTCACCTGGTGATGCACCATCAATAACTCCCTGAGAAGTGAGGCGAGATATCGGCTTTTATTGGCTGGAAGAAAGAACAAGCAGCAAGTGACCACCACACAGCATCCTGGAGACTGAGGCCGGGGCGGAGTCCCCAATCACCTTTATACCGGGGTCTGTGGGAGGAGCCATAGGAGCACTCAGCAGGGTGGGGTGTGTCCAGACAGGTATGTGTAGTTCACCACACCTAGACCAGGTGATTGTGAATGAGGTGGCTGAAGAGATTGTGCAGCAATAGTAATGATCTTTCAAGAATTAATGGATTCTGGAATGGGTTATGGAGGATAGAAAAATTGCAAATATCACTTCATTCTTCAAGAGGGGGGAAGTAGAAGAAAGGACATTATAGGTGAGTTAACCTGACATCAGTGGCTGAGAAGATGTTGGAATCCATTATTAAGGATGAGGTTTCATGGTACTTGGATGCATATGATAAATTAAGCCAAACTTAGCATCATTTCCTTAAGGGGAAATCTTGCCTGACAAATCTGTTGGAAATAACTGGCAGGATAGACAAAAGAGATTTTGTTTACTTGGATTTTCAGAGATCCTTTTACAAGGTGCAGCACATAAGGCTGCTTAACAAGGGATTACAAGAAAGATGCTACCATGGATAGAAGATTTGTTGACTGGCAGAAGACACAGAGTGGGAATAAAGGGGGCCTATTGCAATTGGTTGCTGAAGACGAGTTGTGTTCCATAGGGTTCGGTACTTGGATCACTTCTCACATTAACATATGAAAAGAATTTGATGGCTCTGGTCCTGCACTTGCTGGAGTTTCAAAGAACAAGGTTAGATTTCATTAAAACCTATCAAATGCTGAAAAGCCTAAATAGCGTGGATGTGGGGAAGATGTTACCTATAGCAGGTAGTCTACAACCAGAAGGCGCAGCCTCAGGATAGAGGGCCATCCATTTAGAAAAGAGATCAGAAGGAATATCTTTAGCCAGATGGTGATGAATCTGTGGAATTCATTGCCACTGACAGCTGTGGAAGCCTAGTCATTGGGTATATTTAAAGCAGAGGTTGATAGGTTCCTGGTCTGTTGTACCTTAGGTCAAAGGTTACATGGAGAAGACAAGAGAGCGGGCTAAGAGGGATAGAAAATGAGCCATGATGGAATAGCAGATGAGATTTAACAGGTCAAGTGGCCCAATTCTGCTCCTATTTCTTATTATCTTACACAGTATGCCATTAGTAGTAAGCATCGAAGTTCAGAATGGCCATGAAGTTCAAGTTCATTCGTCCTTAGAAGTGGCAACATAGAAAGTAAATATGGTGAGGGTCACATACTGTGTGTAACGGAGTTCTACATTAGTTTTATGTAACCTTACCCAGACTTCTGCATGTAGTTCTAGTTAGCATAAAGTAAGTAAGATGAGAGAGTCCAGAAGAGATCCACCAGAACGATGTGTGGAATGGAGCAAGTCAGTTATAAGTCACAACAGAAGTTATGTCTATTCTCCCAGGAGTGGAGGAGGTTAATATGGGACATGATTGAGGTATTTTAAATAATGAGAAGTATTGGTAAAATAGACTGCCGAAAACATTTCCCCCAAGCAGCAGGAGCTACACCAACACAACATAGTTTTTGAATATGAGGCAAGAGAATTAGAGTGAATATGAGAGGGTCGCTGGTTTGTTCACTCCAAGACTGCCAAATACCTGGAATGCTATTCAGAAAGATTGGTTGAAGCTGGGTTACTGACAACATTTACATTCCTAAGTGAATACTTGAATCGCTCAGCCAAAGAAGGCTACGGACTATCAATCTGAAGTGTGCCAAAGAGCCTGCTTTTTACACGGTACATTTGTAAACTCTCTGACCCTAAGCATTGAATTGTAGAAATGTACTGTACCTTGTTTGTAATGACATTGAAGCCTATCTACTCTAATCCAATACTTTTGCATTAAGCTCACATCCCTCCATCTCTATCATATCCTAAAAACTGTTCAAGTCCTTTTGAAACATTATTATTGCATCTACCTCTGCTACCTCCTCTACTAGCTCATTCCACACAGCCAACACTAAATCTGTGAACTCTTAACCCTTCATATCTCTTTTTGAGTTATCTATCTCACCTTAACCTTATGGTCTCTAGATTTGGACACTCCTACTCTGCCAAAGTGACTCTATCTACCCCATCAATGTCCCCCATAATTTTATAAATCTCTTTAAGGTCACTACATTCCAATGAGAATAAACCCAGTTTATCCAGTCTCTGCTGATAACCACGGCTCTTCATTCCACACAATATCCTGGAGAATATTTTCTGTCTCTAAGGCTTCCGCATCCTTCCTATCATGGAGCAACCAGAGCTGTACACATTAAAGTTCAAAGTACATTCATTAGCAAAGTACACATACATTATACAGCCTTGAGATTCGGCTTCCTACAGGCAGCCACTGAACAAAGAAACCCAAAAGAAGACAAAAGATCCCATCAAACACCCAATGTGCAGAGAGAAAAAAAATTGTACCAACAATAAAAGCAAGCAAACAGCATTCAGAACAAAAGTGAGTCCATAGACACAAAGTCCAGAGCAGCCAGAGCAGGCCACAGCCTCACCTCAGTTCATTGCACGGCAGAATAAATGTCACAAAGCCCTCAGACACGGAAACCTGTTGCTTCATTACATTCTTGGTCTGGACTCTGCTGATGCTTCCTCCTTTCACAGACCTTTGCAAATCAGCCTGGCACTTAGATCAATCAAACCTTGCTCTCTGTTTAGATGGATGGGCTTCGAATCTGCCTGCCCTCCGTTCCCTCGCGCCAACTTTACCTCGAACATATCTCCACTTCACTCCGACTTTGCCTTGAACGTATCTCTGCTTTGCCCCAACTTTGCCTCGAACGTATCTCCATTTCACCCCGACTTTGCCTTGAACATATCTCGACTTCACCCCGACTTTGTCTTGAATATATCTCAACTTTGCCTCAATTTTGCCTCGAGTATATTTTGACTTCGTCACACATTGACCCTGGAGTCGGCCTTGCCTTTGCCCACCTCTTTATTGTTTGTGATGATTGTTTGCCATAAATTTTACAGGAAAAATGTCTTCTTCTCTGTTCTATCCAGCTATGTTACTACTTTCAGGGAAATTTGGTCTCATACCTATAGGATTCTCTATGTCTATTTTCTTACTTGTCCTATCAAAATCTGACTTACTGAAGAACATTCTTCCAGTAGCCCAGTCAAAGTGGGAACAGGAGTTAGGAGGCAGTTTACATATCAAGGAGGGAGAATTTGAGAAGAGTGCTTGTGGACTTCTGGAACTTTTCTGGCAGCCCAATCAAAGCCGAGGTGAGAGAGGAGGTCACTCACAAGCCCAGGAAAAGATTCAAAAAGGAACGATCGTGGGATCTGGCATTCTCCAGTGGCCCAAACAAATTGTGATTCATCAGCAAGGGCAAATAAAAATAAAACAAGGTCAACTGGAGCGGACATTGTGCGAGTGGACCAGTGTTAGACTGGGAAGATATGGCTTGGTGAGAACAGACTTGGGTGAAGTTAGTATCTGGTAAGTTTCTTCAATCTTCAGTAGTTAGAGCAGTGAGAGTGGCTCCAAGGGCCGAGTTGTGAGATGTGAGAATTCTGTGAGACCCCCAGCCTCCCAGATAATCACATCTGCACCAGGCGCTCCAAGCTGCAGCTCCTCAGAGAATGCCTTAAGGAACTGGAGCTGCAGCTCGATAATCTGTAACTCAAATAGGAAATGGAGGAAGTGAGAGGTATGAGCTACAGAGAGATAAACACCCTCGATAGTTTCTCCTTTAACTCCTCCCACTTTCTTCAAACAACAGGTGTAGCCACGAGCACTCACTTGGGTCCCAGCTGTACCTGCCTTTTTGTCGGCTACGTGGAACAGTCCAAGCCTACATTAGTATCACTTCCCAAATTTTCCTCCGCTACATCGAGACTGCATTGGTGCTGCTTCCAGCACCCATGCAGAACTCATCAACTTTGCCTCCAATTTCCACTCTGACCTCAAATTTATCTGGTCCATTTCCAACACCTCCCACCCCACCAGCCTTTGCTTCCAGCACATAATTGTCCATAACTTTTACCACCTCCAACAGGATCCCACCACCAAGCATATCTTTCCCTCCAGCCCCCACCAAGTTTCTGCTTTCCACTGGGATCGCTCCCTACATGACTCCCTTGTCCATTCATCCCTCCCGACTGATCTCCCTCCTGGCATTTATCTTTGAAAGTGGAACAAGTGCTTCACCTGGAGGCTACCCAGACAGAAGGTGTTGCTCCTCCAATCTGAGTGTGGCCTCATCACGGCAGTAGAGAAGGCCATGGATATTACACCAGTTATTATACACTTCCAGTCAAACTTTACTCTCTGCCTCCTGTCACCAATGTTGAATCTCAGGGAGCCAAGATCAAGTTGCCAAAAGAATTTAGGAGTCAAGCAGCATCTACAGGGGGTGGGGAAAGGACTTTTTAAGGCAAAACCTTTTATCAGAGTCCCTGAGATTTATAGGACTGTGAGATTACAGAGGGCACAGCTAATGAGTAATTTGGAGAAGAACTGGAATTTTAACATCAAAACCTATCTTAACCAATGTGGTTCAGTAGGTGAAGGATGAAGAGGAGCTACAGAACAGAAAACAAAATTAGAGCTGGCCCCTTCTGACGAGGAGGGTTGAAAAATAGAACTATTGACATTCTGGTCTTCCACCTGACTGTGTGTCTCTCTCCGTAACTGTGCCGTGTTGTTTCTGTGTTCCGGCTTGTTTTCCCTCGCGCTAACTCAAGGTACCATTGCAAAGAAATGGTCTGTAGGGATGACATGTCACTCAAAGATTTTCAATGTTCCTTGCTATATATGACAATAATAAACTAATTTACTGATTTATTTACTAATTTTTAACCAGATTCACATTTAATAGCATCAAATTTCTAATTTCTAAATTTCTAAATTTCATCAGCACTGAAGGGTCTCGGCCCGAAACGTCGACAGTGCTTCTCCATATAGATGCTGCCTGGCCTGCTGTGTTCCACCAGCATTTTGTGTGTGTTGTTTGAATTTCCAGCATCTGCAGATTTCCTCGTGTTTGCTCTAATTTCTAAGACTATGTTTTGTCCTGCTTCTTCACAGGAAAATGCAAAACCCTAAAAAATTGTAATAGAAAGGAACTTGGATGGAATGAAAGCTGAGATAATTCAAGCAGACTGCCTGAAGATAGCTATTAATATTAAATGTGCTACAAAATGCCTTTTTTAGTATAAGGAGCATTAATGGGTGAAGTAAATACAAGAAAACACGTTCACCAGAGATTCAGCCTCCCACCTTTTTACTGAACAGGCAGGGTCATCTTATTCAAAATAAATATCTTGACCTGGGTGAACTGCCCTTTCAGCAAGTTTCAGTCTTACTCCCATTAGTGCTATTAAAAGATATCAATCAACTCCCTTCAGTTCTGTGCTGCAGGCATGTCTTATTACTTGTTTGATATTAATTATGTTGTAAAAACCCAGACTTTGGGGGAGTCCAATTTTTCTCATTGATGTGTTTTTGCAGTGTTTTCATTTTCTTGCATTAGTAATTGGCCCTACTCCTTCAGATTTAGTTAGGCAGCAGTGAAAATAGAAATTTATCCAAAGTTGGCATTGACAGCTTCCACTGGCTGAAAGTGCTTTCAATAACATTCTAAAACCAAAATGCAGTCAGGCACACCTGCATCCTTAAGAAGTAAAAGGGAAACCTAAACTATACAAGAATGTTTACTTACATACAATTCTTGTTTGGACATACTGTATAAGAACATTTGAACCTCACATAGAGTAGGCATTTGAAATGGTAAAATAATTGGAAAACTGATGCTTATTTACAGTGGTAATTAGGGCTAAGCTGTGCATAAAACAGTAAAGTGTTTTTTTTATTGGAATGTTTACCTTATTCAGAAAAAAAACACAGAAGATTTTGGCTTTCTTCCAAGGAAACAATCTACCTCATTGGGATTTTATTTCAGGAAATAACATAAATTCATACAGATCCTAAATGTGCCAATGATCCTTAAAACTTGTTAAACTCTTTCCAGTCTATAGATGTATTTTAGGATGTAGCTACTGAAGTATTTATTCCGATGAGAAATGTCAGTTTTCCTTCCTCACCATGAGATCAGACCTAGCAGTGAACCACCACTTGTCTCCAGCCCAATGCACAATTCACACAAGAATGCTGAAAGAATAAAACACACAAATTTCAATTTCATATCACATCATCATCACACAAATTCCAAACAAGATAAATTCTGCAGATGCTGGAAATCCAAGGAAAAGTAGGAGGGCAGCAGAGATCACAGTGAGAGAGGGTTTCACTGAATTCCTGTTGAAGGGAAGTTTAAACTTCTTCATGATAGGCATTCCTGGAGAAAATTTCCCAGCGTAGTAACCCAATCACAAGCAAGAGAATATCCTACCAAAGGGTCTTGGCCCGAAACATCAATTGTTCTTTTTTCCGTAGATGCTGCCTGGCCTGCTGAGTTCCTCCAGCATTTTGTGGGTGTTGCAAACGTGTTAAATTTATTGATTTGCGTAGATTGTTCTTATCACATAAAGAAAATATGCTCCCTCACCAACTGCCATGTTCTGAGAACACAGATGCATTCCTCTTTCTAAATATTTAAACTAATACATTATCTTAATATAAAGTTTTTGCTGCCTGGTTTCCTAAATCATGCAGCAACCATAATCAAATAGTCAGAAAGAGAGCTGTATCTGACAAGCCTGCAAGTGCAGCACATATAAAAACATAACCTATTAAATTCCCATTCCATAAGAAAGTTTTACTTTCCAAGCAAGAGATGGGAGCAAATCATATTAATTAGTATCCTAATTACCAGGAGGCAAAGAAACTCGAAGACCCACAATACCAAGTTCAGTAATAGGTACTTCCCTTCAACCACTTAATTCTTGAATCAACCAGCAAAGCACTGATCACTACAGTTCAGCAGCTCTGTGACCACTTTGATAACTTTGCACTAGAATTGGCTTTGTTCTAGTAAAGATTTTGTGTAATTTATGCATAATCTACATTTTTCTTGTGAATATTTCCTTGATATGCTGTTGCAAATTTGCCTTTCACTGCACCTGGGGATGCATGCATTACTGCCAATGACAATAACCTTGACTTTGATTCCAACTTTGACTTTAAAATAGCAGTTCTGCTCACCAAGAGCAGTGAACGAGAGAGTGCAGCATTGTGTCACTTAGATATCACTGACGAGTTAATTGCACTTGGGAACCTGCAGTTCCAAATGGAATTATGAGCTGTCAGTCATTTGAAGTAAGTTGTGCTAAAGTTTGCTGTGAGGAGGCAAACTTGTCACTTTTCCTCTTTAGCAGATTTCATATGAATCCAACAATGACACACAGTTTCGGTGAGATACACCCAGCATTATAGCGGGGAATCACCACCCATTACTCATCTTCCCCAGGGGTTAGGGGATTGTGGGAGGGAGGGATGGGGCTTGTTGCTACTTTGTTGCTTGGAACGTTCTGTTTCATTGTGTTCTGTATTGTTTGGCGGAGAACTGTGTGCATGCTAAGTTGGTGCCAGAATGCATGACGATGTCTGCCAGCTGCCCCCTGGCTAACTTTGGGTGCATTGGTTTTTTAGCACAAATGACACATATCACTACATGTTTTGATGTACATGTGACAAATAAATCTCAATTTCAAAGAAATGCATTCATCTTAATTTGGACACCTTAAAACAAATGTTTCCCAAGGGTTCTCTACCAACAGGCAGAATAATGATGCTGCTTATTGAGCTGGATTGCCAAATAGGTTTTGTAATCCAACTTCTGGCTTCTGTTCCTGTCTGCTTTACTAAATAACTAAAATGTCAACTATTGCCAAGTTGCAAGGCATGCAAAGCAAAGGCTAATTTGTTAAGCTATGGGTTGAAGTTGTCAAAAAAATATACTTAACATCAACCACTCCAAATCATGATTCCATAACTCAGTAGTTATTAGCCTGCAAATGTTATTACAATTATTCACTGAAGCCACGGACAAAAATGAAATCAATACCCACAAACCCAGAACAATAATCATCACATTATGGATTTGGAATGATCAGCATTTCAAAATAACAATTATGCTATTTAATCATCACTCTTTTCTATCAATTGGACACTCCAAAAGAAGAGAATAAATCAACAGGAATATTAGCTAGAACATTCCTGTATTTACAATAATTAATTGATAAACATACTGTAAATTTCAAGTTCCTGGGTGTCAAGCTCTCTGAGGATCTAACCTGGTACCAACATATCGATGTAGCTACAAAAAAGGCAAAACATCAACTGTATTTCATTAGGAGTTTGAAGAGATTTGGTTTGTCACCTAAAACACTCAAAACCTTCTATAGATGTACCATGGGCAGCATTCTTAAAGGCTGCATCACTGTCTGGTCTGTGGGGTGCAGAGAACTGACAGAAGCTAGAGAAAGTTGTGAAATTAGTCAGCTCCATCTTGGGTCCTAGCCTCTGTAGTATCCAAAACATCTTCAAGGAGCGGTGCATCATTAAGGACCCCACTGCTCAGGGCATGTCCTCTTCTCATTGTTACCATCAGGAAGGTGGGGCAGAAGCCTGAAGGCACACATTCAGTGATTCAGGAACAGCTTCCTCCCACCTGTCATACAAATCCTAAATGGACATTGAACCCATGAACACGCTCTTACTCTTTTATTATATGAAGTATATTTTTGCATTATTTTTAATCTATTCAATATACATATATATACCTACTCTAATTGATTTCTTTTTTTCTTTCTATATTGTCATGCATTGCATTGGACTACTGCTGCTGCTAAATTAACAAATTTCATGACACACACCGGTGGTAATAAACCTGATTCTGCATGATCTACATGAGCCAGGCAGTGTAAATGCTTTGAATTGTTGCAATGGTGTAACTCTGCGAGAATTCTTTCTTGCTTCAAAAGGATTGCTGTGTTACATTTATAAAATATTGAGATTCAAAGTTCAAAGTAATTGTATTATCAAAGTACATATGTGTCACCATAAACAACCCTGGGATTCATTTCATTGCGGACATGCTCAACAAATCTATAAAATAGTAACTATAACAGGATCAATGAAAAATTAAAGCAGAGTGCAGAAGACAACAGGCTGCGCAAATACAAATATGAATAAATAGTAATAAAAAATGAGAATATGAGATAATGAGATAAAGAGCCCTGAAAGTGAGACCACTGGTTGTGGAAACAGTTCAATGATGAGACAAATGAAGTACAGGATAGTTATCCACATTCTGGTGGTTGAGGTGTAGGAACTGCTGTTGAAGCTAATGCTGCGAGTCCTGGGGAACTCCTACTTCCTACGTGATGGCAGGAGTGACAAGAGAGTATGGCCTCTGATGATGGATGCTGCTATACTATAACAGTGTTCAGCCAAGCACCCATGCTATCTGGCAATCCGAGGATATACAAGTAAAGAACAAAATATAAATTCAATTTGAGTACAGCATGACTTATGTGTTACAATAAGAAGTCATAAAATATCAATTGCACTTCCCCCTGAATGCCAGAATACATTGATGTGAAGACAATTGTAACTCAAAAGTGTCAAATGCAGTATTCTCCAGTGCAGTTATGCACGAACGCCTGGATAGCGAAACGGAGAGTATATCTCCAATTCAGTTATGCACAAATTCCTGGGTAGTGAAATGGAGAGTATATCTCCAGGGCAGTTAGACACAAATGCCTGGGTAGTGAAACGGAGAGTATATCTCCAGTGCAGTTATGCACGAATGCCTGGGTAGTGAAACGGACAGTATATCTGCAGCGTAGTTAGACACGAATGCCTGGGAAGTGAAACAGAGAATATATCTCCAGTGTAGTTAGACACGAATGCCTGGGTAATGAAAAGAAGAGTATATCTACAGTGTAGTTAGACACAATTACATGGGTAGTGAAACGGAGAGTATATCTCCTGTGTAGTTAGACTCAAATGCCTGTGTAGTGAAGCACAGAGTATATCTCCAATGTATTTATGCATGAATGCCTGAGTAGTGAAACGGAGTGTATATCTCCCGTGTAGAACAACTCGACTGCCTGGGTAGTGAAACAAACAGTATATCTCTACTGTACTTAGACTCGAATGCCTGGGTAGTGAAACGTACTGTATATCTCCAGTGTAGAACGTCTCGACTGCCTGGGTAGTGAAAAGGAGAGTATATTTCCAGAGTAGTTGGACACGAATGCCTGGACAGTGAAACGGAGTTTATATCTCCACTTTAGTTAGTAATGAATGCCTGGGTAGAGAAACAGAGTGTATATCTCCAGTGTAGTTAGACACGTATGCATAGGTATTGTAAAGGAGAATATATCTCCAGTGTAGTTAGACTCGAATACCTGGGTACTGAAACACAGAGCAGATCTCCAGTTTAGTTAGACACGAATGCCTGTGTATTGAAACGGAGATTATATCGCCAGTGTGGTTCGACACAAATCCTGGGTAATGAAACAGAGAGTATATCTCCAGTGTAGTTAGACTTGAATGCCTGGGTAGCGAAACAGAGAGTATAACACCAGTGTATTTATGCACGAATTACTGGGTAGTGAAATGGACAGTATATCTCTAGTGTACTTAGACTCGAATGCCTGGGTAGTGAAAAGTACTGTATATCTCCAGTGTCGAACGACTCGACTGCTTGGGTAGTGAAACGGAGAGTATATTTCCAAAGTAGTTGGACACGAATGCTTGGACAGTGAAATGGAGTTTATATCTCCAGTGTAGTTAGTAATGAATGCCTGGGTAGTGAAAAGAAGAGTATATCTCCAGTGTAGTTAGACACGAATGTCTGGGTAGTGAAACAAACAGTATATCTCTACTGTACTTAGACTCGAATGCCTGGGTAGTGAAACGTACTGTATATCTCCAGTGTAGAACGTCTCGACTGCCTGGGTAGTGAAAAGGAGAGTATATTTCCAGAGTAGTTGGACACGAATGCCTGGACAGTGAAACGGAGTTTATATCTCCACTTTAGTTAGTAATGAATGCCTGGGTAGAGAAACAGAGTGTATATCTCCAGTGTAGTTAGACACGTATGCATAGGTATTGTAAAGGAGAATATATCTCCAGTGTAGTTAGACTCGAATACCTGGGTACTGAAACACAGAGCAGATCTCCAGTTTAGTTAGACACGAATGCCTGTGTATTGAAACGGAGATTATATCGCCAGTGTGGTTCGACACAAATCCTGGGTAATGAAACAGAGAGTATATCTCCAGTGTAGTTAGACTTGAATGCCTGGGTAGCGAAACAGAGAGTATAACACCAGTGTATTTATGCACGAATTACTGGGTAGTGAAATGGACAGTATATCTCTAGTGTACTTAGACTCGAATGCCTGGGTAGTGAAAAGTACTGTATATCTCCAGTGTCGAACGACTCGACTGCTTGGGTAGTGAAACGGAGAGTATATTTCCAAAGTAGTTGGACACGAATGCTTGGACAGTGAAATGGAGTTTATATCTCCAGTGTAGTTAGTAATGAATGCCTGGGTAGTGAAAAGAAGAGTATATCTCCAGTGTAGTTAGACACGAATGTCTGGGTAGTGAAACAAACAGTATATCTCTAGTGTACTTAGACTCGAATGCCTGGGTAGTGAAACGTACTGTATATCTCCAGTGTAGAACGTCCCGACTACCTGGGTAGTGAAACGGAGAGTATATTTCCAAAGTAGTTGGACACAAATGCTTGGACAGTGAAACGGAGTTTATATCTCCAGTGTAGTTAGACACGAATGCCTGGGTAGTGAAACAGAGAGTATATTTCCAGAGTAGTTGGACACGAATGCCTGGACAGTGAAACGGAGTTTATATCTCCAGTTTAGTTAGTAATGTATGCCTGGGTAGAGAAACAGAGAGTATATCTCCAGTGTAGTTAGACACGAATGCACAGGTATTGTAACGGAGAATATATCTCCAGTGTAGTTAGTCACGAATCCCTGGGTAGTGAAACTGAGAGTATATCTCCAGTGTAGTTAGACAGGAATGCTTAGGTAGTAAAACGGTTAGCATATCTCCAGTGTAGTTGGAAATAAATACCTGGGTACTGAAACGGAGAGTATATCTCCAGTGTAGTTAGACACGAATGCCTGGGTAGTGAAACGGAGAGTATATCTCCATTGTAGTTATACACGAATGCCTGTGTACTGAAACGGAGAGTATATTGCCAGTGTCGTTCGACACAAATCCTGGGTAATGGAACAGAGTGTATATCTCCAGTGTAGTTACACACGAATTACTGGGTAGTGAAACGGAGAGTATATCTCTAGTGTAGTTAGACACGAATGCATGGGTAGTGAAACGGTGAGGATATCTCCAGTGTAGCTAGACTCGACTGCCTGGGTACTGAAACGGAGAGTATATCTACTGTCTAGTTATACACGAATGCCTGTGTACTGAAACGGAGAGTATATCGCCAGTGTCGTTCAACAGAAATCCTGGGTAATGAAGCAGAGAGTATATCTCCAGTGTAGTTAGACACGAATTACTGGGTGGTGAAACGAACAGTATATCTCTAGTGTACTTAGACTCGAATGCCTGGGTAGTGAAACGTACTGTATATCTCCAGTGTAGAACGTCTCGACTGCCTGGGTAGTGAAAAGGAGAGTATATTTCCAGAGTAGTTGGACACGAATGCCTGGACAGTGAAACGGAGTTTATATCTCCACTTTAGTTAGTAATGAATGCCTGGGTAGAGAAACAGAGTGTATATCTCCAGTGTAGTTAGACACGTATGCATAGGTATTGTAAAGGAGAATATATCTCCAGTGTAGTTAGACACGAATGCATGCGTAGTGAAACGGAGTGTATATCTCCAGTGTAGTTAGACACGAATGAGTGGTTAGTGAAACGGATAGTATATCTCCAGTGTAGTAAGACACGAATGCCTGGGTAGTAAACGGAGAGTATATCTCCAGTGTAGTTAGACACGACTGCCTGGGTACTGAAACGGAGAGTATATCTCCAGTGCAGTTAGAGTCGAATGCCTGAGTAGTGAAACGGAGTGTATATCTCCCGTGTAGAACAACTCGACTGCCTGGGTAGTGAAACGGAGAGTATATCTCCAGTCTAGTTAGACACGAATACTTGGGTAGTGAAACGGAGAGTATATTTCCAGAGTAGTTGGACACGAATGCCTGGACAGTGAAACGGAGGTTATATCTCCAGTTTAGTTAGTAATTAATGCCTGGGTAGAGAAACAGAGACTATATCTTCAGTGTAGTTAGACACAATGCAGGGGTAGTGAAACGGAGAGTATATCGCCAGTGTAGTTAGACACGAATTACTGGGTAGTGAAACGAACAGCATATCTCTAGTGTACTTAGACTCGAATGCCTGGGTAGTGAAACGTACTGTATATCTCCAGTGTAGAACGTCTCGACTGCCTGGGTAGTGAAACGGAGAGTATATTTCCAAAGTAGTTGGAGACGAATGCTTGGACAGTGAAACGGAGTATATATCTCCAGTGTAGTAAGACACGAATGTCTGGGTGGTGAAAAGAAGAGACTATCTCCAGTGTAGTTAGACATGAATCCATGGGTAGTGAAAAGAAGAATATATCTCCAGTGCAGTTAGACACAAATGCATAGGTATTGTAACGGAGAATATATCTCCAGTGTAGTTAGTCACCAATCCCTGGGTAGTGAAACGGAGAGTGTATCTCCAGTGTAGTTAGACACAAATGCCTGGGTAGTGAAACGGAGAGTATATTTCCAGAGTAGTTGGACACGAATACTTGGGTAGTGAAACGGAGAGTATATTCCCAGAGTAGTTGGACACGAATGCCTGGACAGTGAAACGGAGTTTATATCTCCAGTTTAGATAGTAATGAATGCCTGGGTAGAGAAACAGAGAGTATAACTCCAGTGTAGTTAGACACGAATGCATAGCTATTGTAACGGAGAATATATCTCCAGTGTAGTTAGTCACGAATCCCTGGGTAGTGAAACTGAGAGTTTATGTCCAGTGTAGTTAGTCACCAATCCCTGGGTAGTGAAACGGAGAGTGTATCTCCAGTGTAGTTAGACACAAATGCCTGGGTAGTGAAACGGAGAGTATATTTCCAGAGTAGTTGGACACGAATACTTGGGTAGTGAAACGGAGAGTATATTCCCAGAGTAGTTGGACACGAATGCCTGGACAGTGAAACGGAGTTTATATCTCCAGTTTAGATAGTAATGAATGCCTGGGTAGAGAAACAGAGAGTATAACTCCAGTGTAGTTAGACACGAATGCATAGCTATTGTAACGGAGAATATATCTCCAGTGTAGTTAGTCACGAATCCCTGGGTAGTGAAACTGAGAGTATATCTCCAGTGTAGTTAGACAGGAATGCTTAGGTAGTAAAACGGTTAGCATATCTCCAGTGTAGTTGGAAATAAATACCTGGGTACTGAAACGGAGAGTATATCTCCAGTGTAGTTAGACACGAATGCCTGGGTAGTGAAACGGAGAGTATATCTCCATTGTAGTTATACACGAATGCCTGTGTACTGAAACGGAGAGTATATTGCCAGTGTCGTTCGACACAAATCCTGGGTAATGGAACAGAGTGTATATCTCCAGTGTAGTTACACACGAATTACTGGGTAGTGAAACGGAGAGTATATCTCTAGTGTAGTTAGACACGAATGCATGGGTAGTGAAACGGTGAGGATATCTCCAGTGTAGAACGTCTCGACTGCCTGGGTAGTGAAACGGAGAGTATATTTCCAAAGTAGTTGGAGACGAATGCTTGGACAGTGAAACGGAGTATATATCTCCAGTGTAGTAAGACACGAATGTCTGGGTGGTGAAAAGAAGAGACTATCTCCAGTGTAGTTAGACATGAATCCATGGGTAGTGAAAAGAAGAATATATCTCCAGTGCAGTTAGACACAAATGCATAGGTATTGTAACGGAGAATATATCTCCAGTGTAGTTAGTCACCAATCCCTGGGTAGTGAAACGGAGAGTGTATCTCCAGTGTAGTTAGACACAAATGCCTGGGTAGTGAAACGGAGAGTATATTTCCAGAGTAGTTGGACACGAATACTTGGGTAGTGAAACGGAGAGTATATTCCCAGAGTAGTTGGACACGAATGCCTGGACAGTGAAACGGAGTTTATATCTCCAGTTTAGATAGTAATGAATGCCTGGGTAGAGAAACAGAGAGTATAACTCCAGTGTAGTTAGACACGAATGCATAGCTATTGTAACGGAGAATATATCTCCAGTGTAGTTAGTCACGAATCCCTGGGTAGTGAAACTGAGAGTTTATGTCCAGTGTAGTTAGTCACCAATCCCTGGGTAGTGAAACGGAGAGTGTATCTCCAGTGTAGTTAGACACAAATGCCTGGGTAGTGAAACGGAGAGTATATTTCCAGAGTAGTTGGACACGAATACTTGGGTAGTGAAACGGAGAGTATATTCCCAGAGTAGTTGGACACGAATGCCTGGACAGTGAAACGGAGTTTATATCTCCAGTTTAGATAGTAATGAATGCCTGGGTAGAGAAACAGAGAGTATAACTCCAGTGTAGTTAGACACGAATGCATAGCTATTGTAACGGAGAATATATCTCCAGTGTAGTTAGTCACGAATCCCTGGGTAGTGAAACTGAGAGTATATCTCCAGTGTAGTTAGACAGGAATGCTTAGGTAGTAAAACGGTTAGCATATCTCCAGTGTAGTTGGAAATAAATACCTGGGTACTGAAACGGAGAGTATATCTCCAGTGTAGTTAGACACGAATGCCTGGGTAGTGAAACGGAGAGTATATCTCCATTGTAGTTATACACGAATGCCTGTGTACTGAAACGGAGAGTATATTGCCAGTGTCGTTCGACACAAATCCTGGGTAATGGAACAGAGTGTATATCTCCAGTGTAGTTACACACGAATTACTGGGTAGTGAAACGGAGAGTATATCTCTAGTGTAGTTAGACACGAATGCATGGGTAGTGAAACGGTGAGGATATCTCCAGTGTAGCTAGACTCGACTGCCTGGGTACTGAAACGGAGAGTATATCTACTGTCTAGTTATACACGAATGCCTGTGTACTGAAACGGAGAGTATATCGCCAGTGTCGTTCAACAGAAATCCTGGGTAATGAAGCAGAGAGTATATCTCCAGTGTAGTTAGACACGAATTACTGGGTGGTGAAACGAACAGTATATCTCTAGTGTACTTAGACTCGAATGCCTGGGTAGTGAAACGTACTGTATATCTCCAGTGTAGAACGTCTCGACTGCCTGGGTAGTGAAAAGGAGAGTATATTTCCAGAGTAGTTGGACACGAATGCCTGGACAGTGAAACGGAGTTTATATCTCCACTTTAGTTAGTAATGAATGCCTGGGTAGAGAAACAGAGTGTATATCTCCAGTGTAGTTAGACACGTATGCATAGGTATTGTAAAGGAGAATATATCTCCAGTGTAGTTAGACACGAATGCATGCGTAGTGAAACGGAGTGTATATCTCCAGTGTAGTTAGACACGAATGAGTGGTTAGTGAAACGGATAGTATATCTCCAGTGTAGTAAGACACGAATGCCTGGGTAGTGAAACGGAGAGTATATCTCCAGTGTAGTTAGACACGACTGCCTGGGTACTGAAACGGAGAGTATATCTCCAGTGCAGTTAGAGTCGAATGCCTGAGTAGTGAAACGGAGTGTATATCTCCCGTGTAGAACAACTCGACTGCCTGGGTAGTGAAACGGAGAGTATATCTCCAGTCTAGTTAGACACGAATACTTGGGTAGTGAAACGGAGAGTATATTTCCAGAGTAGTTGGACACGAATGCCTGGACAGTGAAACGGAGGTTATATCTCCAGTTTAGTTAGTAATTAATGCCTGGGTAGAGAAACAGAGACTATATCTTCAGTGTAGTTAGACACGAATGCAGGGGTAGTGAAACGGAGAGTATATCGCCAGTGTAGTTAGACACGAATTACTGGGTAGTGAAACGAACAGCATATCTCTAGTGTACTTAGACTCGAATGCCTGGGTAGTGAAACGTACTGTATATCTCCAGTGTAGAACGTCTCGACTGCCTGGGTAGTGAAACGGAGAGTATATTTCCAAAGTAGTTGGAGACGAATGCTTGGACAGTGAAACGGAGTATATATCTCCAGTGTAGTAAGACACGAATGTCTGGGTGGTGAAAAGAAGAGACTATCTCCAGTGTAGTTAGACATGAATCCATGGGTAGTGAAAAGAAGAATATATCTCCAGTGCAGTTAGACACAAATGCATAGGTATTGTAATGGAGAATATATCTCCAGTGTAGTTAGTCACCAATCCCTGGGTAGTGAAACGGAGAGTGTATCTCCAGTGTAGTTAGACACAAATGCCTGGGTAGTGAAACGGAGAGTATATTTCCAGAGTAGTTGGACACGAATACTTGGGTAGTGAAACGGAGAGTATATTCCCAGAGTAGTTGGACACGAATGCCTGGACAGTGAAACGGAGTTTATATCTCCAGTTTAGATAGTAATGAATGCCTGGGTAGAGAAACAGAGAGTATAACTCCAGTGTAGTTAGACACGAATGCATAGCTATTGTAACGGAGAATATATCTCCAGTGTAGTTAGTCACGAATCCCTGGGTAGTGAAACTGAGAGTTTATGTCCAGTGTAGTTAGTCACCAATCCCTGGGTAGTGAAACGGAGAGTGTATCTCCAGTGTAGTTAGACACAAATGCCTGGGTAGTGAAACGGAGAGTATATTTCCAGAGTAGTTGGACACGAATACTTGGGTAGTGAAACGGAGAGTATATTCCCAGAGTAGTTGGACACGAATGCCTGGACAGTGAAACGGAGTTTATATCTCCAGTTTAGATAGTAATGAATGCCTGGGTAGAGAAACAGAGAGTATAACTCCAGTGTAGTTAGACACGAATGCATAGCTATTGTAACGGAGAATATATCTCCAGTGTAGTTAGTCACGAATCCCTGGGTAGTGAAACTGAGAGTTTATGTCCAGTGTAGTTAGACACGAATGCTTAGGTAGTAAAACCGTTAGTATATCTCCAGTGTTGTTGGAAATAAATACCTGGGTACTGAAACGGAGAGTATATCTCCAGTGTAGTTAGACACGAATGCCTGGGTAGTGAAACGGAGAGTATATCTCCATTGTAGTTATACACGAATGCTGTGTACTGAAACGGAGAGTATATCGCCAGTGTAGTTACACACGAATTACTTGGTAATGAAACAGAGAGTATATCTCCAGTGTAGTTACACACGAATTACTGGGTAGAGAAACGGAGAGTATATCTCCAGTGTAGTTAGACACGAATGCATGGGTAGAGAAACGGAGTGTATATCTCCAGTGTAGTTAGACACGACTGCCTGGGTACTGAAACGGAGAGTATATCTAAAGTCTAGTTAGTCACGCATGCCTGTGTACTGAAACGGAGAGTATATCGCCAGTGTCGTTCGACACAAATCCTGAGTAATGATACAGAGAGTATATCTCCAATGTAGTTAGACACGAATTACTGGGTAGTGAAACGGACAGTATATCTCCAGTTTTGTTAGACACGAATGCTTGGGTAGTGAAACGGAGAGTATATCTCCATTGTAGTTATGCACGAATGCCTGTGTACTGAAACGGAGAGTATATCACCATTGTAGTTATGCACGAATGCCTGTGTACTGAAACGGAGAGTATATCACCAGTGCTGTTCGACACAAATCCTGGGTAATGAAACAGAGAGTATATCTCCAGTGTAGTTAGACACGAATTACTGGGTAGTGAAACGAACAGTATATCTCTAGTGTACTTAGACTCGAAACCTGGGTAGTGAAACGGAGAGTATATCTCCAGTCTAGTTAGACACAAATGCCTGGTTAGTGAAACGGAGAGTATATTTCCAGAGTAGTTGGACACGAATGCCTGGACAGTGAAATGGAGTTTATATCTCCAGTTTAGTTAGACACGAATGCATGCGTAGTGAAACGGAGTGTATATCTCCAGTGTAGTTAGACACGAATGCGTGGTTAGTGAAACGGATAGTATATCTCCAGTGTAGAACGTCTCGACTGCCTGGGTAGTGAAACAGAGAGTATATTTCCAAAGTAGTTGGAGACGAATGCTTGGACAGTGAAACGGAGTATATATCTCCAGTGTAGTAAGACACGAATGTCTGGGTGGTGAAAAGAAGAGTATATCTCCAGTGCAGTTAGACACGAATGCATAGGTATTGTAACGGAGAATATATCTCCAGTGTAGTTAGTCACCAATCCCTGGGTAGTGAAACGGAGAGTATATCTCCAGTGTAGTTAGACACGAATGCTTGGGTAGTAAAACGGTTAGTATATCTCCAGTGTAGTTAGAAATAAATACCTGGGTACTGAAACGGACAATATATCTCCAGTTTAGTTAGACACGAATGCCTGGGTATTGAAACGGAGAGTATATCTCCATTGTAGTTATGCACGAATGCCTGTGTACTGAAACGGAGAGTATATTGCCAGTGTCGTTCAACACAAATCCTGGGTAATGATACAGAGAGTATATCTCCAGTGTAGTTAGACACGAATTACTGGGTAGTGAAACGGAGAGTATATCTCCAGTGTAGTTAGACTCGAATGCCTGGGTAGTGAAACAGAGAGTATATTTGCAAAGTAGTTAGACACGAATGCCTGGACAGTGAAATGGAGATTATATCTCCAGTTTTGTTAGGCACGAATGCCTGGGTAATGATACAGAGAGTATATCACCAGCGTAGTTATACACAAATGACTGGGTAGTGAAATGGAGGGTATATGTCCAGTGTAGTTAGACACGAATGTCTGGGTAGTGAAAAGAAGAGTATATCTACAGTCTAGTTAGACACAAATGCCTGGGTTGTGAAATGGAGAGTATATTTCCAGAGCAGTTGGACACGAATGCCTGGACAGTGAAACGGAGTTTATATCTCCGGTGTAGTTAGTAATGAATGCCTGGGTAGAGAAACAGAGACTATATCTCCAGTATAGTTAGACATGAATGCATGGGTAGTGAAATGCAGAATATATCTCCAGTGTAGTTCGAGACGAATGCCTGGGTAGTGAAAAGAAGAGTATATCTTCAGTGTAGTTAGACACGAATGCCTGGCTAATGAAACAGAGAGTATATCTCCAGTGTAGTTAGACATGAATGCTTGGGTAGTGAAACGGAGAGTATATCTCTAGTGTAGTTAGAAATAACTACTGAAATGGAGAGTATATCTCCATTTTAGTTACACATGAATGCATGGGTATTGAAACGGAGAGTATATCTCCAGTGTGGTTAGACACGAATGACTGGGTTGTGAAACGGAGACTATATCTCCAGTGCAGTTAGACTCGAATGCCTGGGTAGTGAAACACAGAGTATATATCCATTCTATTTATGCACGAATGCCTGGGTAATGAAACGGAGAGTATATTTCCAGAGCAGTTAGACACGAATGCCTGGACAGTGAAATGGAGATTATATCTCCAGTGTAGTTAGAAATGAATGCACGGGTAGTGAAACAGAGAGTATATCTCCAGAGCAGTTGGACACGAATGCCTGGACAGTGAAACGGAGTTTATATCTCCGGTGTAGTTAGTAATGAATACCTGGGTAGAGAAACAGAGACTATATCTCCAGTGTAGTTAGACACGAATGCATGGGTAGTGAAATGCAGAATGTTTCTCCAGTGTAGTTCGAGACGAATGCCTGGGTAGTGAAACAGAGAGTATATCTCCAGTGTAGTTAGACACAAATGCCTGGGTTGTGAAATGGTGAGTATGTCTCCAGTGTAGTTAGATACGAATGCCTGGGTAGTGAAATGGTGAGTATGTCTCCTGTGTAGTTAGACATGAATGCCTGGGTAATGAAACCGAGAGTATATCTCCAGTGTAGTTAGACACGAATGCCTGGGTAGTGAAATGGAGAGTATATTTCCAGAGTAGTTAGACACGAATGCCTTGACAGTGAAACGGAGTTTATATCTCCAGTGTAGTTAGAAATGAATGCACGGGTAGTGAAACAGAGAGTATATCTCCAGTGTAGTTAGACACGAATGCATGGGAAGTGAAACGGAGACTATATCTTCAGTGTAGTTAGACACGAATGCATGGGTAGTGAAACGGAGAGAATATCTCCAGTGTAGTTAGTCACGAATGCCTGGGTAGTGAAACGGAGAGTATATCTCTAGTGTAGTTAGAAATAAATACCTGTGTATTGAAATGGAGAGTATATCTGCAGTGTGGTTAGACAGAAATGCCTGGGTAGTGAAACGGGGAGTATATCTCCAGTGTAGTTATGCACGAATGCCTGGGTACTGAAACGGAGAGTGTATCTCCAGTGTCGTTAGACACGAATGCCTGGGTAGTGAATGGGAGAGTATATCTCCAGTGTAGTTGGACACGAATGCCTGGGTAGTTAAACAGAGAATATATCTCTAGTGTAGTAATGCACGATTGCTTGGTTAGTGAAACAGAGAGTATATCTCCGGTGTAGTTATGCACGATTGCCTGGGTTGTGAAACCGAGCGTATTTCTTCAGTGTAGTTAGACTCGAATGCCTGGGTAGTGAAACGGACAGTATATCTCCAGTGTAGTTTGACACGAATGCATGGGTAATGAAACGGAGAGTATATCTCCAGCGTAGTTTGAAACAAATGCCTGGGTAGTGAAACGGAGAGTATATTTCCGGTGTAGTTAGACACGAATGTCTCCCTATTGAAACGGAGAGTATATCCACGTTTTGACAACAAGGCAGTTTGCTGTGATTTCTTTCATTATTCTGGAAATGTTGAGGAATTTTTCAGGAATTACTTAATAACACTTCATTCAGTGTCTGTGACCTTCATGCAGGAAACCATAATTTCTATCCAATAGCCTTTGCTCCCACACTGAATAGATTCCCGTTCGATGTAGCAGTCAGGAGGTGTCATACTCATTTTCTGTCAGACTGACATTTCCGGTGTTATGCAGATCCATCTCCCTATAAATTCACAGCAAATCATTCTGAACAAATTCCAGAATTTTGGCAGAGTAATGGACAGTTTTAGGAATCAAAAATCAAGATTGTTTAATGTCATTTCTGCTATGCTTTGTAACTCCAAAACATTAATCTAAGTGACAGGAATCTGAACTGGGAGTCTCCCTTCTACAACACTCTCTGGGACTTGTACACCTCCTCGGCTCACTTGCTGACTCTACTAACACCCACGTGACTCAGCGGTTAGAAGGCCTCATTTCATGAGCAATATATCTCTAGGGTCAGTATGATCTGGATTAAACAATGTCCATTTAAAGATACTTGGATTTGAGTGAGCACTGTGTAAGTTCTGCCCATACACTGTTGTCAGTAGTGTGGCGTGAGCCTTGGTGAGGATGACTAGGACCCACATAGTGGAGCATCCAAAGCAAGAACTGAGACACAGCATCAAACTGAGCACACAACAAACACCAGATGAAATCCCTGGTTGCCTTACGACTGAGCTCAGAGCCTATGTTCAGATGTTCCTTAAACACTCAATTCTTGGCGCCCAAAATACGATTATCAATTAATGGGAATGTCTTAAGCCCTTAAAGAGGCTGTGCCAGTTACCCATACTCTGGAGAGTTAGAACACTTACATCTCGAAAGCTGACGTGGTCTTGAGCGCCTCCCCTACAGTCGACTCCTGACAGCCTTGGTTGCTTGGAGAGGCAGTGATGGTAATTGTGTATGAGAGTCGGATCTAGGATGCCTCTTTCTGGCACCCAGCACCTCTCCTCCAGTCCAAATCCCTCCCAGTCCACTAGGTCTTGCCAAACACCTTAAATAGTATACAAGTCCAGAAGTTTTTCCTCCGTGAGAACCTGTTCCCCTTAGGTGAACTTGGGTGGTGGCAGGGCCACGGTGGTGGGGCTAAGGGGCTGGTGCAGACAGGTTTTAATTTAGAGATGTGGAGGGTGGGGTTGATCTTTAGGGTCTTGGAGAGCTGCAAGGTGTAAGTCCCCGGGTTTACTTTCCTCAGGACTGAAGGGTCCAATGAACTTGACGCCAACTTTCTAGATTCTGCTTGGAGAGGCAAATCAAGAGTGGACAGCCAGACCAGTTCCCCACGCTGTAACGTGGGTCCCAGACATCTCCCTCATTTTACCTTGGTCTCCGTTCTCTGGGTAGTGGTCAGTAAAATCTCTCTTGCTCTCCCCCATTTCTACTTGCAGTGTTGAACAAGACTTTCTGCTGTAAGGACCCCAACCTCGGCTTCTTGTTGCAGAAAGAGAGATGGAGGATAACCAAACTGGCACTCAAATGATGACATCCCATGTACCAAGTGCTTTAAAGTGTCATGGGTGATCTCTGCCCACATCAAATGGTCACACCACTCATCAGGTCTTTCCAAGGTCAGGCTTCACAGGGTTCATTCTAAATCTTGGTTGGTCCGCTCTGTCTGGCCATTGGACTGTGGGTGAACCCCAGAGGGAAGGTTTGCTGTTGCCTTTATCAGCTTACAGAATGCCATAAAGTCGATGTGAATTATGGACCATGATCCGAGACAATGTCCACCAGGAATCCATGGACCCTGAAGACGTGGTCTGAGACAATCTCAGCCATCTCCATTGCGGAAGGTAGTTTCTGCAGAGCATTGAACTTGCAGGCTTTTGAAAACCAATTGACAACCACCAATATGACCAACTTCCCCTTGGATGACAAAACCTGTGACAAAGTCTATGAAGTTGTGTGCCCAAGGTCCTTTTAGAATGCGGAGGGGGTGGAGGAGCCCTTGAAGTCAGGTACAGAACTCCTTGTTCCGGGCGCCCACCTGCCATGCCTGCACATACTATCGAACTTTTCTCATTATTCCGGGCCACCACTTCCTCCTCTTGATAAATTCGAGGGTCCTAGCAATCCCTGGGTGTGCAGTCAGCCTTGACTAATGTCCCCATTTCAGTACCTGGGACCAGATGGAACTTGAGATGTACAGCTGTCCCAGAGGAATCTCAGGAATCTCCCCTTGCATTTGGGCCTTGTGAGCAAGAGTGTTGATTCCCCGATGAATTGGCACCATCACACCCCCGCCCCTCCGGCTCGGGGCAAAATGGTGGTAGGCTGCTCAGGTTAGTCAGACTGGCGGGAGAAAGCAAAGACCACCTGACCTGCCTGGAATTCAGCCTTTTGGCCTCCTGAATATAGGCCAGGTTCTTACAGTCAGTCCAAATGATAAAAAAGTTCTTGGCCCCCTCCAGCCAGTGACACCATTCCTCCAAAGCTAACTTAACTACAAGAAGCTCCCAATTCCCGATGTCATAGTTCCTCTCTGCCGGGGATAGCCACCTGCAGAAGAATGCACACAGGTGCAGTTTACTGTCTGTAGGTGACCAGTGAAACAAGACAGCACCCACTCTGATGTCTGAGGTGTCCACCTCCACAATGAAGGGAAGGTCCAGGTTAGGAGAAGCCAAGATGGGAGCTGATGTGAACCACTGTTTAAGCTCTGAAAAGCAGCCTCCGCTTCAGTAGTCTAGACAAAAGGGCCTGTGTGAGTTTTATTTAGTGCCGTCAGTGGAGCTGCCACTGAGTTTAAGTTCCTGATGAACTTCTGGTAAAAGTTAGCAAACCCCAGGAATCATTGAACCTGTTTGCTATTGGTTGGTGGTGTTCTGATTCTGACTGCCTGGTTTCTGATAGGGTCCATCTCGAGATTACCATTAGAAATGATAAAACCCAAAAATGAAACAGTTGTCATGTGAAACTCAGACTTCTCCAACTTGGTACAACATCCATGGTTTAGAAGCCACTTTAAAATGTCCCTGATGTGAGCAACATGCTCCTCCATGGACTTTGAGAAGATTAGGGTATCATCCAGGTTGACAAAGGCACACTTATGGAGAATATCCCAGAGCATTTCATTTATGAAGGCCTGAAAAACATCTAGGGCACTCACAAGGCCAAAGGGCATGACCTGGTATATGAAGTGCCCTGTCGGTGTATTTAATACCATCTTCTACACATCACCCTCCCTGATATGGACCAAGTTGTAGGCACTCTGGAGGTTTAAATTTATAAATACCCTTGCCCCTTGGAGCATCTTGAAAGCCGTATTCATAAGAGAAAAGGGGTGGCGATTCTTGGTTGTTATGCGGTTTAATCCTCTGTAAATCAATGCTCGGCTGCAGGCTCCCACCTTCCTTTTGCGTGAAGAAGAAGCCTGCACTGGCAGGAGAAGTGGAGGGCCGAATGAAGCTCGTGGCAAGAGCTTCCTTTGTATACTCCTCCATGGCACTTCTCTCTGGGCCTGAGAGCGTGTAGAAATGACCCGGTAGAAGGTCTATGGCACAGTTGTACGGTTGGTGTGGTAAAAGAATTGAGGCCTTTCCCTTGCTAAAGTCCTCCTCTAAGTTTGTGTATAAAGAGAGATTTCAATCAGTTTGGGTGTTGCTATCTCCTCCAGACCTTCCTTCAAGGACGACTCCAGAGACTTTTTTTTGGTTACGGGGTGATTCGACGGGTTCAGAGTCCTTTCTCTGAGATCACAAAGTTCATCCATGGAAACTGGCCCAATTGAAGTCCAACTCCCATCTGTATCCTCAGGCAATGACAGAAAGGCAGTACAGAGGATTCTTGCATCCCCAGGAATGGGCTTCAAGGATCTGCATAAAGGTGTCTTTCCCTTCCTTAAGACCTGGCCCCTGGTTTCCCTCAGTTTAGCAGCAAGTCTCCCAAACCGCTCAGGCATCTCCATGGTCTTCTCCTAACCTAGAGGTTCCCTCTCCCTAGTTCCTGTTGGATTCCGACTGGACTGTGTCGGGACTCGCACTGTCCCATTGACCACAACTGGCTTGTCCACTCTTGAAGACTGGACTGGGCCTCCAGAAGGTCTCAGGTTCCCTTGTACTGAAGCCCACGCCCTTATAGCTCATTGGTCACTAGAATGTCTGGGTGACCATAAACAAAGCCTCGTACAATGACTGGACCATACATTAATCCTCCCTCTTTCCAGTCCACGGATGGGTTATACTGGGACAGCCAAGGATTACCTGGGGACCAGAAGTATGAGCGGAGAGTCAATAATGTAGAAACTAATGTCTTCCACACGATCCCCTATCTTCAGCTACAACACCACAGTCTGTTGCTGAATCTGCCCGGATCTAGTGGTCAGCCATCTAAGAGATGCAGGCAACAACTGGCATGACTCTCACAGCAGTATGTCATACCGACAGGGGGTTTCTAAATCCAGAAAACTACCTGCTGCCCCAGAGTCTACAAGAGCCTTCACCTGCCTCAGGTTCTTACCCCAGGGGAACTTCACCTTCAGCACGAAACCAGAATCCACGGGATTGTGCCTAGTGGCTGCGACCATCACTGTTCTCCCGACACGGGATGTCCAGCAGTTCCCCAGGTGTCTGCAGCTTTGGGTATTTGGCCAGCAGGTGAGCTGCTTCCCCACAGTAAAAGCAGCAACCATAACTCCAACACCAGGACCTTTCATCAGTGGAGAGTCTAACGTCACCGACCAGCATGGGTTTGACTGGATCCTCAGCAGGTGACGGGCTGGTTGTGGCTCGAGGTTGGAGAGTGGAACTACAATACGTAGGGACTGGACTCAGACAGGCTGTCTTTGACCTCCTGAAGGGGTCCCACTTTGGCTCTGCCAGATGATTATCAAGTCAGTTGGACTAGTCGATGAGTACCTCTAAGTTCTCTGCTGTCTCTTCCAAGGCAATGGTATCCTTCAGTTCATCTCAGAGTCCTTGATGGTATAGAGTGGCCAAGGCCTCCCAGTTCCAACCACTCCCTTGGGCCAAGGTCCGAAATTCAATAGTGTAGTTAGCTGCTCTCCTTCCACCCCATCGAATCTTCATCAGCTGGTCCTTGGCTCAGCTGGCTCTGGTGGGGTGATGGAGCATCTTCCTTGCAGCAGCCATGAATTCCTCCAAATCCAAACAAATCTCTGACCTGCACTGGCAGCGCACCATGGCCCAGGCCAGGGCTCTTCCAGTCAGAAGAGAGATAATGAAGACCACCTTTCCACTCTCCAAAGGGAAACAGTATGGCTGGAGTTCAAACACTAATGAGCACTGGATGAGGAAGCCCTGGTAAGAGCCTGGGAAGATGAACTGGCTCCATAGCGTGACCGACAGCCTCACCCGAGCAACCTTGGTTTCCCTACTGCAACAATTGGCATACAGTGACTTGGAGGTTGTGTACCTACTGGAGATTCCAAAGCAAGGATTGAGACATGATATCAAAATAGACTGAGAACTGAGCACAAAACAAATTCTAGATGAAACCGCCAGTAAGGCTTACAATTGAGCACTGAAACCATGTGCAGATGTTCCTTAAATACTTGGTGCCCAAAACATGTCCTCAGCTCTTAAAGAGGCCACACCAGTTATCTGTACATCGGAGAGTTAGAGCATTTAACTCTCAGAAGCTGGCATGGCTGAGAGCAACTCATAACAGGTAGCCCAGAAATGACCAATTGTACACCAGCATAAAGTTATAAAGAAAGTACAGTCAACAACTTTCAACTTTATCGAACAATTAACAGAGAAAGAAAAAGAAAGATAAAATGGTCCATTACAGTTAAACTACTCCGAATGTTCACATAAACATTGGAGCTCATTTCTGTGTAGCTGGGAGAAGCTTTACTCATGGCACTGAATACGTCTCATCAACCACAGGTAGAACTTCCTGTCTTGGAATCCTCTGTCTCGTGAAGCAGTCCTTGCAATAGGGTCTCCCCTTCAGATGGGATCCTCCAGGTATCTTCCCTAGTGCTTTTCCCTCTGCACCTCCCACTAAAACACCCCAAGCCAGTCCTTCAGAAAACTCATCCCACCTAGCTCCAGGGAATGTTCCCTGCCAACCCACTTCTGATTGGCTGATACACCATTCCGAAGTTGGAGAGCATGGCCCGAAGCCAAAACACTCTTATCAGCAGAACACACTGATTTTTCAGAAAACTGCTAAAATAAAATGCTTCACAGCATAGCAGTAGAAATCTTACACTTTGTTTTTACTTCAAGCGAGGTGCGCACGTGTGACCCAGTGGTGTGATGACATATGCCTTTCATTTATAATATAACTATAATGAATTATCTAAACAACAAATAATGATTAATCAAACTATATATTTACAATATTATTTAAATATTACAGATATGTTAAATACACAACAATTTCCAATACTCCAGTACAAAATAATTGTTAGTCTGGATCAAAAGAAACACTAAGATAAAGAACACGATAATTAAGAACACAATAAATACAAGTACATATGATAGCTTATATATGTAGATTGATTATATGCCCACAAAGTGACGCTAGGCACAGGAGTGTCTGTACATAAGGTGACTCTGACAGGAAATGATAATGTAGTAGTTGGGGGTTAGTGGGTGGAGGTGTTGACCAGCCTTACCACTTGAGGAAAGTAATTGTCTTTGAGACTGTTGATGCCGGCGTAGATGCTACTTAGCCTTTTCCCTGATGGGAGTGGGACAAACAGTCCATGTGCAGGTTATGTACGATCCTTTGTGATGTTACTGGTCTTTTTCTGGCACCTTTCTGTATATACTGTGTTAGGCTGGTGCTAGTAATGTCTTGGGCAGTTTTGACTACCCGTTGTAGAGCCTTCCTAACGGCCACAGTACAGTTCCCGTACCGAGCAGTGATGCAGCTTGTCAGGGTGCTCCCCACCGTGTATCTGTACAATGATCTGACACCAGGCTACAAGCTCTTCTCTGTGGGCGGTCCCATTGCTGCTGATGAGTCCCACCACTGTTGTGTCATCTGTGAATAGACAAAGTCACTACTTGGGTGTTGTGCAGACACGTGTGAGCAGAGCATACAGGAATGGGCTCAGGACACAGTCCTGGGGGTGGGGGGGTGCCCGTGTTGAGGATGATGGGTAGAGGAGCATTTGTACATCCTGCCTATTTGAAGAATGTTGGTTAACTTCTTACTTGGTGTTGAAATTTGGTACTTGTAAGAAGGAAATATTGAGAGAGAATATAGGGCCAAGTTCTGAAATTAATACTAGAACACAAAAAGCCTTACTGGCTTGTGTACTGTCTGTTATTCAGAAAGTCTTTGCAAATTAACAAAAAAAAATCTGATGTTAGAAGGATTACAACCTTACGACTGTCAGTTAGTGTTTATTGCTTGATGACTGGCAGATTACCACCGACGAGGCCTTTTACTGCCTTACAAGTAGCAACATTCCAGGCATAGCAAGAGATTAATTTTATTGGGCAGTAATTAAAGACAACTATTATCATCAACTTTGGCTGTGCCTTTCCTTTATCTCACCTCTTTGAATGACCTTATCGGTTAGATCAGGACCACAGCAGAGCTGCTGCTAAAAGAAAATCATTAACATATTGTAAGTATGTATATTCCAATTCACAAGGCCATGCTTAGGCAATTTCCCTTTAAACTCTGTCCAATTACTTATGTAACCCTAACCCAACAGGCTGGTATATGTCTAAGGGAAAAAGGAGATCCAGCCACTCTCCAACCCACCTCCCGTACACGCAGGTGTTGTGAGAAACGAGTTAATGCCTCGCGCCCGCCAACAGTATCAAACCCACAACAAATACCGTTATGAAATACACTTTAAAGAGTTTACTAAAATTAAAAAAAATAGTAGGCAATACAATATACAATATATATATATACAAGGAAAAAACAAAAGGCACCAACTTATCAAAGTTCAGTCTGTTTAGTGCACTCGTTGGAGCTCGTTGGAGCTCAATCAACGCCCGGTACAAACTTCACCTTTCGATCATACCGCAACTTATTCTTCTGATTTTGTTTGGTAGCCACCGCCTCGGCCAACTTGTACGCCCACTGTAACTCCCTATTCATGTCGGACACGTACTTTAGATGGGACTTCCCGGGTAATTCACCCACTCCAGCCCCAAAACACAAGTCAATGGGCAACCTCGCTTCCCGCCCGAACATCAGATAATAGGGTGAATACCCTGTAGCCTCATTGCGAGTACAATTGTAACAGTGAACCAATTGTTCAATATGACGACTCCACCTGCTTTTCTGCCCAATCTCCAGCGTCCCGAGCATATCCAACAGGGTCCTGTTGAACCTCTCTGGCTGAGGATCTCCCTGTGGGTGATAAGGGGTAGTCCTGGATTTCTCAACCCCAAGCATAGTCAGTAATTCCTGGATAAGGCGGCTCTCAAAGTCCCGCCCCTGATCACTATGGATTCGCCTGGGAAGGCTGTAATGCACAAAATACTTCTCCCATAACACCTTCACCACTGTCGTTGCCTTCTGATCCTTAGTGGGAAATGCCTGAGCATAGCGAGTGTAATGATCAGTGATGACTAAGACATTCGCGGTGTTGTTGGTGTCAGGCTCAATCGACAGGAAATCCATACATACCAGGTCCAGAGGTCCCGCACTCTGCAAGTGCGACAGTGGAGCCGCCAACGCTGGCAGGGTCTTCCTCCGGATGCAATGACTGCATCCCCTACAGTACTCTTTGATGTCCCCCCTCATCCGGGGCCAGTAGAACCGGTCTTTGAGTAATCCATAGGTCTTTTCCACCCCCAAGTGTCCAGAATCATCATGTAAGGCCTGGAGTACAGCCTGGCGATACTCCTCGGGCAGGACCAGTTGCCAATAGCGGGGTTAGTCCGGAGGCGTCGTTACCCGGTACAAGATTTGGTTCTTTAACTTTAACCGAGACCACTCCTTCAACAATAGAGGCATGCATGGGTGTTTCGCCTTCTCAGCCAACGCCCCATCCCCCTTCTCGACCGCTCTCCACTGTGCCAATGCCCGGGTCATTTTGCTGAGCAGTTGCCACTTCCCCCGGACTCAGTTCCGGCAACTGTTTAGTCCCCAGAGCGGTCAGGTCACAGTAAACTAGGGGTATGGCGTTGTCAAAAACCCCCAAATGGTCCACGGCTCGTTCCAGCCTCCCTCTTCCCTCGGCCTTCACGGTGATAACAAACTGACACATCGCCTTCACTCCAGGGGCAGGGACACTCTCCCACTTCTCGTCCCTCTCCTCCTCCCCCGGCTCCCGACGAGACAATGCATCCGCATCGACATTCTTGCTTCCGGGGCGGTACCTCAGGCTGAAATCATATACCGAAAAGGCCGCCAGCCACCGATGTCCTGTGGCATCCAGCTTCGCTGAAGTCAAAATATAAGTGAGAGGATTGTTATTCGTTCTCACCTCAAACTTGGCTCCGTACAGGTAATCGCCCAGCTTGTCCACCACCGCCCACTTCAGCGCCAGGAACTCCAACTTGTGAGTGGGATAGTTTCTCTCCGATGGCGACAAGCTTCGGCTGACAAAGGCTACCGGCCTCAATGCTTTGCCATGCTCCTGGTACAGAACAGCCCCAAGACCCTCTCGGCTGGCATCCGTGTGCAGCACATATGGCTTCTGGGGATCGGCAAAAGCCAACACCGGGGCCTGGGTCAGTGCCCTTTTCAAAGATCGGAACGCCTCTTCACATTGATCATCCCATCTCGAGCCAAAAGGTTCCGCCGGGTTCCAGTATCCTCCAGCGTCCTGCCTCTGGTTCCCCGTCCTCTTCTTCCCCACCGGGGGATAGCCACACAACAGCTGAGTCAACAGGTGACACACTTTGGCATATCCTTTCACAAATCGCCGGTAATACCCACAGAACCCCAAAAATGAGCGCAGTGCACCCACTTTCTGGGGTCTCGGCCAGGTGGTCACGGCCTCTATCTTGGTTGGATCAGTAGCCACTCCCTCTTGCGAAATGATATGGCCAATGTAGTTAACCGACGACTTGCAGAACTGGCATTTGTCCAGGGAAAGCTTCAACCCTTCTTCATTAAGCCGGTCCAACACCTTCAACAGCCTCTCCTAATGTTCCTCCAAAGTCGATCCAAACACTATCAAATCCTCCAGGTACACCAGCACCTCCAACAGATTCATATCCCCCACCGTTCTATCCATGAGCCTCTGGAAGGTGGCTGGGGCTCCCGATATGCCTTGGGGCATTCGTTCGAACTGAAAGAACCCCAGCGGGCAGATAAAAGCGGTCTTCTCTTTATTGCCCGCACTCATCGGGATCTGGTAATACCCACTTGTTAAATCCAGCACACTGAACCACTTCGCACCGCTCAGGCAGGCCAACGCATCCTCGACTCTTGGGACAGTATATTGATTAGGGACAGTTCGCCGATTCAACGTCCTGTAGTCAACACACATGCGCACTCGCCCATTCTTCTTCTGTGCCACCACTATTGGGGACGCATAAGGACTTCGAGACTCAGCTATGATTCCTGCCTCCTTCAACTTGCACAAGTGCTGTCGCACGTCCTCAACATCTGCCGGAGCCAGCCGCCGAGATCTCTCTCGGAACGGGGTGTCCTCCGTCACCCGGATGGTGTGGCGAGTGCTTTTGGCGCAGCCAACATCAAACTCGCCCTGAGAAAAAACAGTTTCCATCTTCAGCATCTTCTCCACTAGCCGGTGTTTCCACTCCGGCGACACAGGGGAATCCCCGAAGTTAAAGGCTTCAGCGGTCAGCTCCCTTCGATGCTCCGATCCCTCCCCGTTAGGGGTCCTCACTGGTGCGCTGGACATTACCGTCACCGGGAACAGATGTGCCAGCGACATTCCCCTCTTAAAGGTGATTTCTCTTGCCGTGGTGTTCCTGACACTTATAGCAATACACCTTGCATGTACCACCCCTGGTCTCTGCATTTCGGGCCTCACCAGCGCCCCCGCCGAAAATCGTGTCTCCCCTTCAAGATCGTCTGGGGCATCTACTAACAGGGCTTCGCCCGTCGGCACTCCTGGGAATCTGGGGGTCCCCATCACTAGTGCTACCTCCCCTGGTCAGATCACCTTGGGCCTTGCCTGCGTACACCACACTGTCCCTCGTTTACACTCCGGGTCCAGCCATTGGGGGGCAACCCCTCCTTCGAACACCGCTCGAAACACTGGATGCACCGAGAGGGTCTGAAGAAAGTCTTCCCCCCCTTTCTCCTTACAAGCTCCCAGGAGCCGTCGCACAACTGGGGAGTTAGTCCCCACCAGGAGGGCAGCACCACCGGTTTCCACCGGGTCAGGACACACCAACACCAACGTCTCAATAGCTTCCGACACTCCCACATCGCCCTCCGAGAACTCCAATCTCACCGATAGGTACCCATCGTACGGGTAGTCACCCTCGCTCACACCCCAAATCTGCAGGGCGTCAAATGGGGTTATGGGCAAGTGCTTTAGATTTGATTGTAGAAAGACCGGTACAATAAGGTCACCTGCGATCCCGTATCAAGAACGGCTTTTGCGTAAATTCCCTCTATCCGTAGACCCACACTTGCACGGGGTCCTACCAGCCCATCCGGAATAGAGGCGTGGGCACCCGGTGGTCTTCCGGCTGATCTCTGGGAACGTGTTCCTCCAGAGGCTCCAGTCCGTTCCCTCACTGAGCCTCTCCTAAGTTTCCCGACACCTCTCCCTTTTTAGTCATGGGGGGCTTGTCCTCCGTGGGACTCCTTGTCTCTCACAATCCCACCTAAAGTGACCCTCCTCTCCACAGCTATAGCACACCCTCGGCCGCCCACAGTCCCGCCTGAAATGCCCCTCTTTCCCACAGTTAAAGCACACGCTGCCGGCCGCCCCTCCTCTCCCAGGACGGCTCCTGCTCCCAATCCACTGCACTGATCGCCCCTGAGAGTAGGTACCTCCCCTGTCCCTCCCCTCCAAAGGGGTTCCCTACACCCCGGGGGATTGTCATTCCTCCACCCAGCCACCACTTCCTGTATCGCTGAGGATTGCTCCCGTAGGCCCGTGCCCCTTTTCCGCCCCAATGCTCTCTCTTCCTCTCGCACCTCTCTAATCAGTTGCCCGAAGGATGGAGGGGGACCTTTCCTATAAGCCTGCCGGATAGTCCACGCCACCTTGTCCTCCTCCAGAGAGCCACTGAATAGCTGACTCATCCTCACGCTAGCCACATCAGTCGCCTTCACTACCCCCCGGCGCCGCAGCCCCGAGAGCATCCCCTCCATCCTAAATATGTACTCGGAGAGCTTTTCCCCTCTCCATTGTTCCAGAAGTTGAAACTCTGCTAAAAGCAGCCAGGGTTCCCCTGACAACCCAAACGCTCCCTCCAAAACTTCTATACATTCCTCCACTGAGGCCTCAGGCTTCTCAGCTTTCAACTCCCGGACGGTTTTGGCTGCTAAACCCCTCAAACTTCCCACCAATCGCTGCTTCTTCTCCTCTTCCGAGCCTGGCCACTCCTCTAACATCAAAGACGTATGCTCGATCCAGGTCTCGTAGTCCACCTCCCCATCCGGAGTAGGCTTGGCTCCGGAGAACACCCCCAGCTTCAGCCGTGGCCTCTCGGCCACTCCCACCAGGGAGTAAAGCGCAGCTGCCAGCTTCGAGGCTCTCCCCCCCCCCCCCACCTGGGGGGCAGGGCTTAGTCACGACTCCCTCCTCCCACCTCCATTTACTAGTGCCGGGCACCTCTCTGGGGTCCACCTCTAGCTCTAACTCCTCCTCCAATGTCTCCTTAGCCTCATCCTTGTAGAAGGAGTGGAGCCCCCACAGCCCCTCCTCCCCCGGTACACTGACCATTGCTGGCAGTTCCACCGTCCTGACTTCAGCACTCGTACGAACCAACACCCAGCTAGACTCTACCTCTTTACCACACCATCTAGCTACCAATTCTACCTGCCCAATACCCTTCACCGAACTTAAACCCCGCACTATCGCGTCTCCCGAAACTCGAAAATCCACTCCGCTCACTACGCATGCGTACTGTACTGGTATACCTTCAAACTGGCACCAACAAAAAATCTTATCTCTGTCCATCTCCGCTCTGCTGCCTGCGCGACTCCACAGCCCCTGACAATCCAATCCCGGACGAGCACCCCACAAATGTAACCCTTACCCAACAGGCTGGTATATGTCTAGGGGAAAAAAGAGATCCAGCCACTCTCCAACCCACCTCCCGTACACGCAGGTGCTGTGAGAATCGAGTTAATGCCTCGCGCCCGCCAACAGTATCAAACCCACAACAAATACCGTTATGAAATACACTTTAAAGAGTTTACTAAAATTAAAAAAAATAGTAGGCAATACAATATGTATATATATATATATACAAGGAAAAAACAAAAGGCGCCAACTTATCAAAGTTCAGTCTGTTTCGTGCACTCGTTGGAGCTCAATCAACGAACCAATCGACCCATCCGGCCATCGCACCTGGGACCACCCCAGTGGTCTTACGAGCAGTCCAGCACACGTCCACCTTCCTCAGCGTCTTCCTCGGCCTCTCCAAAAAAACCCGCAAAAACCCCTCCCCCAAGTTCCCAGCATCACAAGACACAATGACATTCCCCATTGATTAACAAATGAATACAATTACCATATCAGCCATTCTAAAGTGAAACAACGGCGAGAGAAACACTTATCCGACAAAGAAACACTCCTACTTGTAACAAACCAAAGAGGCCATTTTGAGTAACATACCCAGGACATTGTACACTTACAAGGAGGGACTTAACCAATATAAGTGCTTATTTACATATGATATTCCATATCTTCCAGATTATAGAGCTAGATAATACAGCAAGGCTGAAATTAGCTTTCATGATTATACAGAAATTTTAATCTCAGTTGACTGAAATGATAAATATCGTTCTGTATAACAGGGCTATTAAGATATTTCCTTATTTATTTATTTATTTGTTTGTTTATATATAAACAACCAACAGCATCTTTAGCTAACTAAAATTTTTACTGACATTTTCTCTATCATAGGTCAGACTACAATTACAACAGAGGAGATAATTTAACTTCTGTGAGATATCAATGGGCATCCACCTACTTGAGATTCACGTCTGTGCTTTTTTGCAATTTTCCTTTGTCATATCCTCATCCAAGTCCTTTATAAATGGCATTATAATGAGTGTCAGATGTAGCTCTGCTGGAGGTAAATGCTGCTGTATCAGAGGTTTGTTGGTTTACCCTAAGCCAGAGATTTAAGCACAAAAATATCTAGGCTGACTCTAGTTAGATATTAAATCTTTCTCTCTTATGTAAATGTAAAATATGCCCTTGTTCCCAGTGCTGGAAAAACCCCTGGGAACCTGGTAATTTCAATACTTCATTAAACATCACAAGCAACACACACAAAACGCTGAGGAAACTCAGCAGGCCAGGTAGCATCTGTGGAAAAAAGTACAGTCAACGCTTTGGGCTGAGACCTCTTGGCAGGACTGAAGAAAAAAAGAATATGAGGAGGTCTCAGTCCTGCCCAAAATGTTGACTGTACTTTATTTCCACAGATGCTTCCTGGCCTGCTGAGTTCCTCCACATTTTGTGTATTGCTCAGACTTCCAGCATCTGCAGATTTTCTCTTGTTTGTGAAGCATCACAAATACTATTTTCTGAGTCATTGTCACATTACAGATTCTCAGAATTTGCTGTGGACAAATTGGTGGCCATACTTCCTGCATTGCATCTGTGATTACTCGACAAACCTAGACAGATCATTGAATGTAAAGTGCTTTAGTGAAAAATAAGACTGTGAAAGATCCTGTTCAAATAAGTCATTTATTTCACGTTCTCTAAAAACATTAGGACTGTGTAGTGTACTGAACACCTCATAAGCATTGACATGAAAACATTTCTCATGATAATCACCAACCTGTAAACTTCCTTCTAGAAAGGTTTATTATAACATCTATACAGAGATCAGATTTTAGTCATTAGCAAGGTTGCTTGCAATGCCAATCATAAATGGTGAATTCTGTTGTTTGTTCAGATTTGCTAGTAATGATGTTTCCTATTGCTAAGTCACCATCGAATGGAAATAATTAAAAACGTTTCCACCTATCGATGCATCAAACAACCCCACTCCAAAGTTTGGCATCAAGTTTAGGCAATCATTGAGAAAAGGGCTGTGGCATTAGCACTCCCTGAATGGTTTCAGTATAATGTCGAATAGCCACAGTGTGACGGAAAGCTTGTGCATGCAACCTTTCAATGTATCTTCAAACTGGCACTAAATGCTGGCTGGGGAATATTGGGGAACAGCAAGCCATGTATTATTACACCTATAACATTGGCAGCTGCGGCCAGCTACTCAATGTTAGGGAACAGCAAGCCATGTATTATTACACCTATAACATTGGCAGCTGCGGCCAGCTACTCAATGCAATCTATGTCTGGAAATGCCCTTATCTGTGCAAAGAGACGTAAACAGCAACAAGTGTTGCAAGGCAGACTATGGACTGCAGATTGCTAATCTTTGCAGGAAGGTGTATGATGCAAATGAAACTGCTGTCTTGAATAAGCATTCCTGATAACCTCAGAAACATTTTCATTGCTGACTTCCCTGCCACGCCACACTAAAATGTAAGTTGCACAGTCTAAATAGAAATAATAATCTTTGTTTATAATGTAATCCTCCTTACTAATTTTTGTTTCAAGTTCTGGGAACAGCAGAGGTCTGTGTCAGCTAATAGGTTTTTGAAACTTTAATTATGTAAGTGATTTAGAAATGGGGGATGATGACTAACAAGGGCAAGAGAGTCAGGAAACACTAAGCTGAAACTTAGATAATGATGTTGGACTTTCCAATTAGTCACTTCGGTTAAATTAAATTATATTTAATATATTTGCGCATAAGTGAATTTTTCAATCCAGGAGTTCAGATATAAAGTTTTATTTAAGCTAATAAGCTATCAAAGTTATTACAAGTCAAACTAAATAGCTCTCCCTATCCCACAAATAACACTTCCAGCTTCGTTAAATTATATCACAAATACACAAGCACTGAAGCACCGAGCTTACAAATGGTACATATGGAAGCATTCCAGGAAGAAGGCTTTGTACAAATGGATGAATACATGGACTCACAGAGTCCTATAGTGTCAAAAATGCCTTTAGAGCCTAGGTCAATGCTGAACAAAATACCAATCTTAACTAGTCCCATTGCCTGCATTTGTCCAAATCACTCAAGACCTTTCCTATCGAAGCCCCTGCCCAAGTGCCTTTTAAGTGTTATTAATGTATCTGCCTCAACCATTTCTACTAGCAGCCCAATCCATATAAAGACAAACTTCTGTGCAAACAATAAGTTGGCCGTCAGGGTCATATTTAATTTCTGCTCTCTCATCTTAAACCTATGCCATCTATTTCTTGGTTCTCCAAACTTGGGAAAAAGACTCTGTATTCACTATATTTATGTCACTCAAGATTTTATGTAGCCCTATAATATCACCTTTATTGAAAAAAGTGCTTTCCCAGCATATATGATGAATAAACTCTTCTCGGGCTTCCAGCCGGAAACAGTTATCAATTTTAACCGATTTTTCGATAACAAACTCTGCCACTTTCATCAGGGATGATGCCTGGGTGTGTCTAGTCCAGTGGTATTTATACTCCATTGTCCATCCCTCCTGAACGGTTAGTCCTCACCAATCAGGTTTCCGCCGTACCAACTCGCTTACAATCAAAACTGGAATTCAAGACAAGACTGGTAGCATAGGGACGAGGTTGGCATTTATAACAACTGGCAAACACAGCTAACGTGTTGAATAGACTGTAACTTCCCTTTCAAAATTGTGCTTATGAACCTCCTGTAGGTCCTGGCATCCTTGTGGTGTTCCGGGGGATTCAATGAATCGGAGTCTCGAAGTCGCAGTCCAGTGGCTCACATCTAAATAAAGGCAGAGAGGCCTGAGCAAGAGAGTGAGGAACGAGGTGATGTTTGGCCTTTGCTGGAGTGGAGTTGGCGTCAAATTGAAGTGGCAAGACCCAGGTTCAAGAGCAAGAAGCAAGCCAATGCTGGAGTGGACTTGGGGTGGAAATGAAGCGAGAGGACCCGGGCTCAAGAGCGAAGTGCTGGAGTGGTCAAATTGTAGTGGCAAGGCATGGGTCTGAGAGCAAGCAACAAGCCGAAGTTTGGTCGATTAAACACAGGATCAGATTGAAAAGCTCAGGATATCGAGGACAGAAGAAAGCTTTAGTCATCTCTGAGCTGAACTGAGGCTGTGGCCTGCAACTAACGGGCTTCTGTACTGGATACAGTGATGAACTGGCTTCATAGCTGTGGACTCATTTTCATGAAGTTTATTTCTGAGTTTTATTTGTTTACTTTTTATTCTTTGCATGATTTGTTTTTCTCATACATTGAGTATTTGACAGTCTTTTTAACAGCTCTATAGCTTCTTTGCTTTTTGTGACTGCCTGCAAGAAGACAGATGTCAAGGTTGTACATATTATACATACTTTGATAGTAAGTGTACTTTGAGCTTTGATTAAACCTTTGAGCAAACACTGTGTCTTCCACTGGGCATTGGCTGAAGTCCCCAGTGGTATGTAAAAAAGGGAAATCTCCAGGTTCCTAATTACCTTAATTTAAATTCTACCAGGAGAGCTTCATTTGTGTTGTAATATAGTAATTGAATGTATAACAATATAACAATAGTTACCAGATTGTAAAGTAGGTTATGAGAAACTGAGGGTAATCTATTCATTGTGGTAATCCAAGATTGAACATGTCTCTGCAGATGAAGATTTGATGCAAAGTCTGCCAATCAATGCATTGTGCTCCTTGGTTTGTTGTACTAGCGGCTGTGATGCAGTTTACCCTCTACATACCCAGACTGTGCACGATATGGCCTACCAATGATCAAAAGCAAAAGGAAGTGATTGAAATGCTCCAGCAAGTTCTGGCACTGGTTCACAATGGCAAGGACAGTGTTGTAATTGTGAGATATTGAAAAGGTAATAAACACTGCAACCAGTCAACATACATCAATAACTGAAACACAGGTATTCGATCATCGCTACGGCAGAGCTTGGTATACAGCAGGGAAACCTATTGCACTTACAACAAGAACAGGCTACACTGGCAGCATCTGAGGTCAGAACTGAACCTGGCTCACTGGAGTTTTGAGCTAATAACTCAATCTGCTGTGTTGTAGGGAGAATCAGACATTAGACAAATAGACTAGATACAAAGAAAGGCAGAATGGGAATGAGAGAAGCAAATGAAATAAAATGCTGAAAACACTGGGAAACAGTAATTGATCATTCAAACATTAATATATGCTTCTAACTCATATACCAACTGGCCCAATATTTATGTCCTGCATACATACCTATACTTTTTTCAGGTGAGCAGATTTAGATTTGGGTTTGAGACTCTACCACTCAGGGCAGATTTGCAGAGTAAAAGTCACTGGAAAGAGAGGATGCTGGTGTCTGATAACCTCATTATCTTGTGCTGTAGGTGACTGGGCTTTAGGGATTTTGTTCATTTAATAAAGGGGAAATCTGAAAGTCATCTCCCTGGATCTGGCCAGATGTCGGTTGTCTAAGACTAAAATAATTGCTGCCTCTCTGAATGAATGTAAGGACTGGACTATGTAGAAACATAGAAAACCTACAGCACAATACAAGCACTTCGGCCCACAAAGTTGTGCCGAACACGTCCCTACCTTAGAAATTACTACGCTTACCTATAGCCCTCTATTTTACTAGGCTTCATGTACCTATCTAAAAGTCTCTTAAAAGACTCTATCGTATCTGCCTCCACCACTGTTGCTAGCAGCCCATTCCACACACTCACCACTCTCTGAGTAAAAAACTTACCCCTGACATCTTCTCAGTACCTACTTCCTAGCACCTTAAATCTGTGTCCTCTTGTGGCAACCATTTCAGCCCTGGGAAAAAGCCTCTGACTATCCACACAATCAATGCCTCTCATCATCTTGTACCCCTCTATCAGGTCACCTCTCATTCTCCTTCGCTCCAAGGAGAAAAGGCCGAGTTCACTCAACCTATTCCCATAAGGCATGCTTCCCAATCCAGGCAACATCCTTGTAAATCTCCTCTGCTCCCTTTCTATGGCTTCCACATCCTTTCTGTAGTGAGGTGACCAGAACTGAGCACAGTGCTCCAAGTGGGGTCTGACCAGGGTTGTATATAGCTGCAACATTACCTCTCGACTCCTAAATTCAATTCCACGATTGATGAAGGCCAATACACCATACGCCTTCTTAACCACAGAGTCAACCTGTGCAGATGCTTTGAGTGTCCTATGGGCTCGGACCCCCTCTGATCCTCCACACTGCCAAGAATCTTACCATTAATACTATATTCTGCCATCATATTTGACATACCAAAATGAACCACTTCATACTTATCTGGGTTGAACTCCATCTGCCACTGCTCAGCCCAGGTTTGCATCCTATCAATGTCCCGCTGTAACCTCTGACAGCCCTCCACAGTATCCAGAACACCCCCAACCTTTGTGTCATCAGCAAACTTACTAACCCATCCCTCCACTTCCTCATCCAGGTCATTTATAAAAATCACAAAGAGTAAGGGTCCCAGAACAGATCCCTGAGGCATACCACTGGTCACCGACTTCCATGCAGAATATGACCCATCTACAACCACTCTTTGCCTTCTGTGAGCAATCCAGTTCTGGATCCACAAAGCAATGTCCCCTTGGATCCCATGCCTCCTTACTTTCTCAATAGGCCTTGCATGGGGTACCTTATCAAATGCCTTGCTGAAATCCATATACACTACATCTACTGATCTTCCTTCATCAATGTGTTTAGACACATACTCAATACCTACCTGTACAACATACTTAAAGAAATTGGAAAAGTGTCATCCATGTTGTCTCTGCAAAATCTACCTCCCAAAATTCCTGGGAAACAAGATCCGTGTCTTCTCTCAGGTCAAATTCCCTAGCTTTAAGGTCCTGGGTGAACCATAGACTTCCAAATTGTCATTCTGATTTAAACACTATCACAAGTAGATGTTGTCTGGCAAGCAGAAGAAAAGGAATTCAGCACATGCCCAAGGCAGCTTGAAGAACTGTAGCATGGCCACTCGCTGCTGGAATCCTTGGATCCCTGACCGTTCAAATTGGAGAAGGAGCATTCAGGAGGGCTTTGAGAACTTCCAGGCCATACACAATGTAAACATTAGAGGTCACACTTCCACATGATTCCCGTCTCATTGGGCACCTCTTGCCCTCCTTTGAAAGCGTGTAGTTACCACAATGCACTCAATAGCCACCTCAAAAATCACAGATCTGGTGTGGGAGAAGTCACCATCAATCATAAGGGATATTCTAAGAAAAGGAAAGGATGATTAGAGTATGGAAGTCCAATTATACATGCTTAGCGCATAACTATTAACTTATTAGAGCATGATTGCATGATTAGAATTTAGCAGTAAACTCCAAATTTTGACTGCAGCAGAGCAGAAAATTATGCACATTGTGAGTATGTTGTTACAGTAAGTTTTGTTATGTCTGATTTGGGCACAGCAGGAAATGGTCAATTGCTTGACTCTAGTATATCATGAACTGCATTTTGTGGATGAAAGAGATAAAAGAGTAAATTTTGTGGCAGGAAGTGGTGCAGGACATGATTCAGAGATATCAGTTAAATTGTGAAGTGAATGTACAGCGGAACATTGTCCACTGCTTCATGGTGGTATAGGAATAAATTACGGTGGATGATTGGATTAAAGCAGTAAATTGTGGTGTGAATACCAGAAATATAAAATGTTATGACTGGGTATGAGGAGGACTTGTAATGCACAATCAGGACAGTAGAGTGAATGTGTATGTGTGACAAGAGGTGAGGATGGTAAGGACCCCAGTGCTGGAGTATCAAGTCATGATTTCAAGACTGAGACAAGAACAGACTTCTTGACTAGATGCTAGACAAGAACCTGATGAAGCTAGATGAGATTCCAAACAAGACAGAAATCCTAAACGCAATTGCAGACTGGACTGAATTTGAGCTGATCTTTGAGCACCGCAGGTTCAGCTGCTCTTTAAATATCCAAATCTTGGTGTCAAAACATGGTCACCAATTAGCAGAGTGGACCAGAATCTTCAAAGGGACTGCAGCAGCTAACCATACTCTGGGAAATCGGAGCACTTAAATCCTAAAGGCTAGCACTGGTGGATGCATCCCATTACAGTGCCATGCAAGTAATGTATTCTGCACTGTATGCTTGTGAGATAGTATAACACAAACATATACAGAGCATGACTGCTGTATGGTACACAATATACATACCGTATACATAGAAAAGTAAACTGTACACTGCCTGCATATTCAGCATTTGTGCATTGCAGTGCTTGCAGGTTAGCCTATTTTACTTTTTTATGTAAAAGCTTGAAGCTTTTAACTAAACATCTTTTATAGAGCAGCACTCTTCCAACTGCAGAATTACAGTGGTCAACAAAATATATTGTGTCAAATTACATTGCTTGTTAAGATTGAAACACATGCACAGCACAGAGAATAGACAATAGACAATAGGTGCAGAAGTAGACCATTCGGCCCCTCGAGTCTGCACCGCCATTCTGAGATCATGGCTGATCATTCACTATCAATACCCAGTCCCTGCCTTGTCCCCATATCCCTTGATTCCCCTATCCATCAGATATCTATCTAGCTCCTTCTTGAAAGCATCCAGAGAATTGGCCTCCACCGTCTTCCGAGGCAGTGCATTCCACACCTCCACAACTCTCTGGGAGAAGAAGTTCTTCCTCAACTCTGTTTTAAATAACTGACCTCTTATTCTCAATCCATGCCCTCTGGTACTGGACTCTCCCAACATCTGGAACATATTTCCTGCCTCAATCCTATCAAATCGTTTAATTATCTTAAACGTTTCAATCAGAACCCCTCTCAATCTCCACAATTCCAGTGTGTACAAGCACAATCTCTCCAATCTCTCTGCGTAAGATAGCCCTGCCATCCCAGGAATCAACCTAGTGAATCTACGCTGCACTTCCTCAATTGCCAGAATGTCCTTCCTCAAACCTGGAGAACAAAACTGTACACAATATTCCAGGTGTGGTCTCACCAGGGCCCTGTACAAATGCAAAAGGACATCCTTGCTCTTGTACTCAATTTCCCTTGTAATGAAGGCCAACATTCCATTTGCCCTCTTCACTGCCTGTTGCACTTGCTCATTCACCTTCATCGACTGATGAACTAGGACTCCTAGGTCTCTTTGCATTTCTCCCTTACCTAACTCTACACCGTTCAGACAATACTCTGCCCTCTTGTTCCTGCTTCCAAAGTGGATAACTTCACATTTATTCACATTGAATGACATCTGCCAAGTATCTGCCCACTCACCCAGCCTATCCAAGTCTCCCTGTATTTTCCTAACATCCTCTTCGCATGTCACACTGCCACCCAGTTTAGTATCGTCAGCAAACTTGCTGATATAGTTTTCAATGCCCTCATCTAAATCGTTGACATAAATCGTAAAGAGCTGTGGTCCCAATACAGAGCCCTGTGGTACCCCACTAGTCACCTCCAGCCAGTCCGAGAAACACCCATTCACTGCTACCCTTTGCTTTCTATCTGCCAACCAGTTTTCTATCCATGTTGAAACCCTGCCCCCAATGCCATGAGCTCTGATTTTACTCACCAATCTCCTATGTGGCACCTTATCGAATGCCTTCTGAAAATCTAGGTACACAACATCCACTGGCTTACCCTCATCTAACATCCCTGTTACAACCTCAAAAAACTCCAACAGATTAGTCAAGCATGATTTGCCCTTGGTAAATCCATGCTGGCTCGGCCTAATTCTATTACTGCCATCAAGATGTGCCACTATTTCGTCCTTAATAATGGACTCAAGCATCTTCCCCACGACTGACATTAGGCTAACAGGGCGATAGTTCTCTGTTTTCTCCTTCCCTCCCTTCTTGAAAAGTGGGATAACATTAGCCACTCTCCAATCTTCAGGAATTGATCCTGAATCTAAGGAACATTGGAAAATGATTACCAATGCATCCGCAATTTCCTGAGCCACCTCTTTTAGAACCCTCGGATGCAGACCATCTGGACCCAGGGATTTATTAGCCTTCAGTCCTACCAGTCTATTTATCACAGTTTCTTTCCTAATGTCAATCTGTCTCAATTCCTCTGATATCTTATGACCCTGGCCCATCCATACATCTGGGAGATTGCTTGTGTCCTCCCTGGTGAAGACAGATCTAAAGTACGCATTTCCCTGTTTCCATAACAATTTCTCCCAATTCATTCTTCAAGGGGCCAACATTGTTCTTAACTATCTTCTTTCTCTTAATTATTGGAATATCAGAGAGATTTCATACCCATTTCTTATCCTCTCCAGGATCCGAATCACACTGCAAGTCAACGACATTTATTTAGGATCATAGACACGGGGAAGCCTGCCAATGTGGGAAATCCAATGCAACCCACACAAAATGCTGGAGGAACTCAGTAGGCCAGGCAGAGTTCTATGGAAATTAATAAATAGTTGACATTTCCTTCCCTTTCTCCCATGCTCCACTCTCCTCTCCTATCAAATTCCTTCTTCTCCAGCCCTTGACCTTTCCCATCCACCCACCAGGCTAGCCTCCTTCCTCTTTCCCCATCTTTTTTTATTCTGGCAACTTCCTCCTTTCTTTTCAGTGCTGAAGAAGGGTCTCAGCCTGAAACGTTGACTCTTTATTCATCTCCATAGATGCTGCCTGACCTGCTGAGTTCCTCCAGCATTTTGCATGTTTTCCTCCTCTTTAATGCAAATACTTCATTTATACCAAATGAAAGGCAAAAAGAAACACAGAAGTGGCTTGGAATCAAGGATACATAAAGCAAGTAATAAATCATTGAACCATGGATTCACGCATTCTGCCTCCTCTTCGAGTGTTCCGGAGTGTGAAGTTTCAGTACTTTTCCCATGGTGCAAGCTAGCAGCTCCAAAGTGCTTCTCTTTGGCACGCATCAGCAAAACTTACCAAAGGGTATGGAAAGGAGACCTTGTTGTGAAATGGACAAATTCACTGGTTTTACTGACTTTGGTCAAAGTCACATTGTTGTCAAGAGTTCCCTGTGTTTTAGTCCACAGCTGGTCCGTGCTGTGCAAGGATTGATTACTAGTGACACTAAGAACCCAGAATGAAAAAACACTCAATTTCTCAGACCTGACAACTTTCACCTGGATAAGCAGATAAATTTATTCTGGGATATAAATATCAAATAAAAAATAAATGTGATCTATTACTTTTTCGATCATTTATCAAACATTAATGTAAAAGTTTATGTCTGATTTGAAGCTCATGTGCCTTCCATGATGGTGGCTTTTCAGATTTTACAAACATTGATCTTAGTTAATCTGGAAAATTAAACTAAGCATTTAACTGAAAATTTGAAACAAAACAGAATATGATGGAAACACTCATCAATTTGTCCCAACAAAGGGTCTTTGACCTGAAGTATTGAGTCATGGTATCATATAGCACAGAATCAGGCTCCTTGGACGTCCACATCAAAGTCAGCCTTTTTGTCCATCAATAACACGGGTTGAGTACCCTTCATCTGAAATGATTGGGGCCAGAAGTGCTTCAAATTTCAGGTTTTTTCTGATTTTGGAATATATAATGAGACAGCTTGGGATCACCACAGCTTTCGAATCTGAATACACATGCTACTGGTAAGCAGTCTTTGTTCATCACACATGTGTACTGTTGCAGCCCTTAAGCCTGTTCGATTTTCATCAGTGTCAATCTTGGCAAACTGATCAATGAATTTCTCTGCTGCTTCATAATCAGCAGACACTTTATCGTCACAAATCTTCAAAATAAAAATTCTGTGCCTTTACTTAACTTTCTGCAATCAGCCTGCTGAATATTCTCAATTACATTCAATTTTCAGTTTCGTGACAGATCTTTCTTTGTTTCATGATCAGCATACTGTTAAGCGGCATATGTTCACTCTGCTTTTGCATTTTATGCCCTGTTTCTCTATTTTTCATTAACTTCTATTCATTATATATGAGGTCCCTTCTCAGAACTGTCTGTGATATGCAGAGAAACGTACATCATCCGGGAAACTTCCCAGCACCTTGTGGAATTCTCCATTTGTAACGTCATATGCTCAAAAAACATTTGGATTTTGGAGGTTGTAGGTTTTGGAATTTTGGATAAGAGGAACATACCTGAAATCCCATGTAACCAGTTGTCCATATCCTTCTGTGTCTTGCCTACTTAACTGCTTGTTTAAATAATGTATCTCTTAAACTCAGTGATTGTGTGATTCCACCTCATTTTCTGCAGAGAATTTCAGATATCAACTACTCTCCATAAACATAACTTGCCCTCAAATCCTTCTTAAAACTCCTTCCTCTCATCTTGTGTTTGATACCAGCACCATGGGAAAGAGATTTCTGACTTTCTGCTGACTTGTTTTGTTTTTCCACAGATGTTACTTAACCTCTTTAGTGTTTGTAGCATTTTCTATTCCTAACAATCACTTGTTATTTTACATATATTTATCTTAAATATTAAACAAATTAGAGCAATATGAAATATTGTAGTGAGCACGCCAGACAGTAGTAAAAAGCAAGTGGATGTTGAAAATAGAACGTGGAATTTCATTGTAAAATATTTTCCCCTTCAAAAATGTGAAGGCAATTAGCATACAAGAATCTGCAGCTGTTGATCATTTCAAAGTGCAAAGTAAGTTTATTATCAAAATTCATAAATGTCACCATATACAACCCTGAGATTTAGTTCCCTGTGGGCATACTCAGCAAATCTCTAGGATTGTAACTATAACAGGATCAATGAAAGATCAACCAGAGTGCAGAAGACAACAAACTGTGCAAATGCAAATATAAATAAATAGCAATAAATAACAAGACCATGAGATAACAAGTCCTTAAAGTGAGATCATGGGCTGTGAGAACATCTCAATAGACGGGGCAAATGAGTGTAGTTATCCCATTTTATTCAAGAGCCTGATGGTTGGGAGGTAGTAACTGTTCTTGAACCTGATGATGCAAGTGCTGAGGCTCTTGTTCCTTCTACCTGATGCCAGTGGCAAGAAAACAGCATGACCTGAGTTGTGGGGATCTCTATTGATGAATGCTGACCTTCTGAGGCACTCTTTCATATCGATGTGCTCAGTGGTTGGGAGGGCTTTATCAAAGATGTACTAGGCCGAATCCATAATTTCATAAGATTTTTCATTCAGTGACATTTGTGCTTCCATACCAGGCCGTGATGCAGCCAGTCGATACACTGTCTACTACACATCTATAGAAGTTTGCCGAAGATTTAAATGTCATGCCAAATCTCCACAGACTCCTAATGAAGTAGAGGTGCTGCTGTGCGTTATTCACAATTGTACTTGCATACTGGATCCAGGATAGATCCACTCAGGAAATAAAAGCTGTTAACCTTCTCCACCTCTGATCCTCCAACGAGGGCTGGCTTGTGGACCTCTGGTTTTCATCTCCTGAAGCCTACAACCAGTTCCTTGATCTTGCTGACATTGAGGGAGAAGTTGATGTGAGGACACCACTCAGCCACATTTTCCATTTCCTTCCTGTGTGCTGATTCATCACCACCTTTGATTTCGTCCATGACAATGGTGACATCAGCAAACTTGAATATGACATTGGAGCTGTGCTCAGCTGCTCAGACATAGGTGTAAAGCGAGTAGAGCAGGGGGCTAAGCACACATCCCTGTGGTGCTCCAGTGTTGATGGAGGTTGTGGACAAGATGTGTTACGAATCTGAACTGACTGGGGTCTGCACAAGAGAAAATCTATTATCCAATTTCACAAGGAAGTATTGAGGCCAAAGTCAGGAAGCTTATTGATTAGTTTTGAGGGGATGATGGTATTAAATGCTGAGCTCTCATTGACATAGAGCATCCTGATATTTGCACCTTTGCTGTTCAGATGTTTTTAGGATTGAGCAAAGAGCCAATGAGATGGCATCTGCTGTGGACCTTTTGCTCCAGTAGGGATCAGCACGTACAAACACGCTGGATGAACTCAGCAGGTCAGGCAGCGTCCATTGAAATGAGCAGTCAACATTTTGGGCCGAGACCCTTTGTCGCTTGTTGTTCTCGGTGTTGGATGTGGGAGGTCCTGGAGTCTCCTAGCCTCCCGGGCATCCACATCTGTGCCAGGTGCGCCGAGGTGCAGCTCCTAAGGGACCGTGTTAGGGAACTGGAGCTGCAGCTCGAAGACCTTCCTCTGGTCAGGGAGAGTGAGGAGGTGATAGAGAGGAGTTACAGGCAGGTGGTCACACCGGGGCCATGGGAAGCAGACAAGTGGGTTATGGTTAGGAGGGGGAAGGGGAAGTGTCAGGTACTAGAGATTACCCCTGTGGCTGTACCTCTTGAAAATAAGTACTCCTGTTTGGGTACTGTTGGGGGGGGGGGGGGTGCAGCCTACCTGGGGGAAGCAACAGTGGCCGTGCCTCTGGCACAGAGTCCAGCCCTGTAGATCAGAAGGGTAGGGAAAGGAAGAGGAAGGCAGTAGTAATAGGGGGACTCAATAGTTAGGGGGTCAAATAGGCGATTCTGTGGACACAGTCAGGAGACACGGATGGTAGTTTGCCTCCCTGGTGCCAGGGTCCTGGACCAAGATCTGCGTCCTGATCGTGTCCAAGATATCCTGAAGTGGGGGGGAGAGGAGCCAGAGGTCGTGGTACATGTAGGTACCAATGACATAGGTAGGAAAAGGGAAGAGGTCCTGAAAGGAGAATATATGGAGTTAGGAAGGCAGTTAAGAAGAAGGACCGCAAAGGTAGTAATCTTGGGATTACCGCCTGTGCCATGTGACAGTGAGACTAGGAATAGAATGAGGTGGAGGATAAATGTATGGCTGAGGGATTGGAGCAGGGGGCAGGGATTCAAGTTTCTGGATCATTGGGACCTCTTTTGGGCAGGTGTGACCTGTACAAAAAGGACAGGTTACACTTCAATCCTAGGGGGACCAATATCCTGGCGGGGAGATTTGCTAAGGCTACTGGGGAGAGTTTAAACTAGAATGGTTCGGGGGTGGGAATCAAATTGAAGAGACCAGGGGAAAGGAGGTTAGTTCACAAATAGAGAAAGCTAGTAAACAGTGTGTGAGGGAGGATAGGCAGGTGACAGAGAAGGGGAGCGGTCAGACCAAAGATGCAGGGGAGAAGGAAGAAAAAGATAATAAAGTTGATTGTATCATTAGGGATAAACAGAGAGTAAGAGGTGGAGAGTTTCTTAAATGCATCTATTTTAATGTTAGGAGCATTGTAAGAAAGGTGAATGAGCTTAGAACATAGATTGATAACTGGAAATATGCTGTTGTAGCTATTAGTAAAACATGGTTGCTGGAGGGGTATGATTGGCAACTAAATATTCCTGGATTTTGTTGCTTCAGGTGTGATAGAATCGGAGGGGCAAGGGGGGGGGGGGTTGTTGCATTGCTTGTCAGAGAAAATATTACAGCGGTGCTTTGGAAGGATGGATTAGAGGGTTCATCTAGGGAGACTATTTGGGTAGAATTGAGGAATGGGAAAGGTATAGTAACACTTATAGGGATGTATTATAGACCACCTAAAGGGGAGTGAGAATTGGAGGAGCAAATTTGTAGGGAGGTAGCAGGTATTTGTAGTTAGCACAAGGTTGAGATTCTGGGAGATATTAATTTTCCACACACAGACTGGGAAGCCCATTCTGTAAAAGGGCTGGATGGTTTGGAGTTTGTAAAATGTGTGCAGGATAGTTTTATGCAGCCCACTGGACTCAGGGCTGCGATTTTTGTTTGGAGAAAAGCTAACTTTGAGGAGATGCAAAAGGATTTAGAAGGAGTGGATTGGGACAATTTGTTTTATGGGAAGGATGTAATAGAAAAATGGAGGTCATTTAAAGGTTAAATTTTGAGGGTACAGATTCTTTCTGAACCTGTTAGGTTGAAAGGAAAGGAAAGTTTGAGAGAGCAATGGTTTTCAAGGGATTTTGGAAACTTGGTTCGGAGAAAGAGAGAGATCTACAATAAATATAGGCAGCATGGAGTAAATGAGGTGCTCGAGGAATATAAAGAATGTAAAAAGAATCTTAAGAAAGAAATTAGAAAAGTTAGAAGAAGATATGAGGTTGCTTTGGCAAGTAAGATGAAAATAAATCCAAAGGGTTTCTACGGTTATATTAATAGCAAAAGGATAGTGAGGGATAAAATTGGCCTCTTAGAGAATCAGAGTGGACAGCTATGTGTGGAGCCAAAAGAGATGGGAGAGATTTTGAACAATTTATTTTCTTCCGTATTCACTCAGGAGAAGGATATTGAATTGTGTAAGGTAAGGTAGACAAATAGGGTAGTTATGGAAACTATGATGATTAAAGAAGAGGAAGTACTGGTGCTTTTAAAGAATATAAAAGTGGATAAATCTCCAGATCCTGACAGGATATTCCCTAGGACCTTGAGGGAAGTTAGTGTAGAAATAGCAGGGGCTCTGACAGAAATATTCCAAATGTCATTAAAGACGGGGATGGTGTCGGAGGATTGGTGCATTGCTTATGTGGTTCCGTTGCATACAAAGGGTTCTAAGAGTAAACCTAGCAATTATTGGCCTAAACGAGGAAATCTGCAGATGCTGGAAATTTAAACAACAACACACACAAAATGCTGGTAGAACACAGCAGGCTAGACAGTATCTATAGAGAGAAGTGCTGTCAACATTTCAGGCCGAGACCCTTCGTCAGGACTAACCGAAAGGAAAGATAGCAAAAGATTTGAAAGTAGTGGGGGGAGGTGGAAATGCGAAATGATAGGAGAAGACCGGAGGGGGTGGGATGAAGCTAAGAGCTGGAAAGGTGATTGGCGAAAGTGATATAGAGCTGGAGAAGAGAAAGGATCATGGGACGGGAGGCCTCAGGAGAAAGAAAGGAGGGGGGGGAGCACCAGAGGGAGATGGAGAACAGGCAAACAACTAAATATGTCAAGGATGGGGTAAAAAGGGAAGGAAGGGCATTAACGGAAGTTAGAGAAGTCAATGTTCATGCCATCAGGTTGGAGGCTACCCAGCCGGTATATAAGGTGTTGTTCCTCCAACCTGAGTTTGGATTCATTTTGACAATAGAGGAGGCCATGGATAGACATATCAGAATGGGAATGGGACGTGGAATTAAAATGTGTGGCTACTGGGAGATCCTGCTTTTTCTGGTGGACCGAGCGTAGGTGTTCCGCGAAACGGTCTCCCAGTCTGCGTTGGGTCTCACCAATATGTAAAAGGCCACACCGGGAGCACCGGACACAGTATACCACACCAGCCGACTCACAGGTGAAGTGTCACCTCACCTGGAAGGACTGTCTGGGGCCCTGAATGGTGGTGAGGGAGGAAGTGTAAGGGCAGGTGTAACACTTGTTCTGTTTACAAGGATAAATGCCAGGAGGGAGATCGGTGGGAAGGGATGGGGTGGATGAGTGGACAAGGGAGTCGTGTAGGGAGCAATCCCTGCGAAAAGCAGAAAGGGGGGGAGGGAAGAATGTGCTTGGTAGTGGGATCTTGTTGGAGGTGGCGGAAGTTACGGAGAATTATACGTTGGACCTGGAGGCTGGTGGGGTGGTAGGTAAGGACAAGGGGAACCCTATCCTGAGTGGGGTGGATGGGGTGAGGGCATTTGTGCGGGAAATGGGAGAGATGTGTTTAAGAGCGGAGTTGATGGTGGATGAAGGGAAGCCCCTTTATTTAAAAAAGGAAGACATCTCCTTTGTCCTGGAAATGAAAAGCTTCATCCTGAGAGCAGATGCGGCGGAAACAGAGGAATCGTGAGAAGGGGATAGCCTTTTTGCAAGAAACAGGGTGGGAAGAGGAATAGTCCAGGTAGCTGTGAGAGTCTGGAGGTTTATAGTAGATATCAGTAGATAGGCCATCTCCAGAGATGGAGACAGAAAGATCAAGAAAGGGGAGGGAGGTGTCGGAAATGAACCAGATAAATTTGAGGGCAGGGTGAAAGTTGGAGGCAAAGTTAATGAAGTTGACAAGCTCAGTACGTGTGCAAGAGGCAGCGCCAATGCAGTCGTCGATGTAGCGAAGGAAAAATGGGGGATGGATACCAGTATTGCCTTGGAACATGGACTGTTCCACAAAACCAACAAAAAGGCGGACATAACTGGGACCCATATGGGTGCCCATGGCTACGCCCTTGCTTTGGAGGAAGTGGGAGGAGCCAAAGGAGAAATTATTGAGAGTAGGAACTAATTCCGCTAGACGGAGGAGAGTGGTGCTAGAGGGGATTTGGTTAGGTCTGGAATAAAAAAAAAACTGAAGAACTTCGAGACCATCTCGGTGGGGGATGGAGGTATTTAGGGACTGGACTTCCATGGTGAAAATAAGACGGATGGGGCCAGGGAACTTAAAATCATAGAAAAAATTCAAAGCATGAGGAGTGTCACGAACATAGGTGGGAAGAGATTGAACAAGGGGGGATAAGACAGTGTCAAGGTATGCAGAAATGAGTTCGGTGTGGCAGGAGCAAGCTGTGACAATAGGCCTACCTGGACAGGCAGGTTTGTGGATCTTGGGTAGGAGGTAGAAACGGGAAGTGTGGGGTGTGGGAACTATGAGGTTGGTAGCAGTGGATGGGAGATCCCCAGAGCTAATAAGGTTGGTGATGTTATTGGAGACAATGGCCTGGTGCTCCTTAGTGGGATCGTGATCAAGGGGTAAATAAGAGGAGGTATCAGAGAGTTGTCGCTGTGCCTCGGCCAGGTAGAGGTCAGTACGCCAGGCAACAACAGCTCCCCCCTTATCAGCAGGTTTTATAGTGAGGTTGGGATTGGTGCGGAGGGAGTGGAGAGCAGAGTGTTTGGAAGGAGTTAGGTTGGAATTGGAACAGTCAAGACGGTTGATGTCCCGTCGGCAATTAGCAATAAAGAGATCCAGAGCAGGCAGAAGACCAGAGCGGGGTGTCCATGAAGGGGAGGAGGGTTGAAGACGGGAGAAGGGGTCATCAGTCGGGGTGAGAGAGTCCTTGCCAAAGAAATAAGCTCGGAGATGGAGCTAGCAGAAGAAGAGTTCAGCGTCATGGCGTACACGGAACTCGCTGAGGTGTGGGCGAAGGGGGACAAAGGTGAGGCCCTTACTGAGGACAGAGAGTTGCCTCAGGGAGTTGAAGGTCGGAGGGAATGGTAAAGACCTGGCACGGATGAGAGATGGGATCAGAGGGGGGAGGGAGGCTGGTAGTGTCAGTGGAGAGGGAAGGGTTGGGCTGAGAGGAAGATGGAAGATGGAGCCTCTGAGGGCCCAGGTGCTGACGATGGGATCTGAGGGAGAGGGGATGACAGAGTGATGGTGCGGGAGGGGGAAACGGGAGACACAATCACAGCATGTGAAGACCCGGCCTGGAGTTTGCCGTCAGTGGTGGGTAAATTAATGGAAAGTATTCTTAGAGATGGTAAATACAATTATCTAGATAGACAGGGTCTGATTAGGAACAGTCAACATGGATTTGTGCATGGAAGGTCATTTTTGGCAAATCTTACTGAATTTTTTGAAGAAGTTACTAGGAAAGTTGACGAGGTTAAAGCAGTAGATGTTGTCTATCTGGACTTAAGTAAGGCCTTTGACAGGGTTCCACACGGAAGGTTAGTTAGGAAGGTTCATTCATTAGGTATTAATAATGAAGTAGTAAAATGGATTCAACAGTGGCTGGATGGGAGATGCCAGAGAGTAGTGGTGGATAACTTTGTCAGGTTGGAGGCCGGTGACTAGTGGTGTGCCTCAGGGATCTGTACTGGGTCCAATGTTGTTTGTCATATGCATTAATGATCTGGATGATGGGGTGGTAAATTGGATTAGTAAGTATGCAGATAATACTAAGATAGGTGGCATTGTGGATAATGAAGTAGGTTTTCAAAGCTTGCAGAGAGATTTAGGCCAGTTAGAAGAGTGGGCTGAAAGATGGCAGATGGATTTTAATGCTGATAAGTGTGAGGTGCTACATTTTGGTAGGAATAATGCAAATAGGACATACAGAGTGATCTAGGAATAATGGTGCATAGTTCCCTGAAGGTGGAATCTCATGTGGATAGGGTGGTGAAGAAAGCTTTTGATATGTTGGCCTATATAAATCAGAGCATTGAGTATAGGAGTTGGGATGTAATGTTAAAATTGTACAAGGCATTGGTGAGGCCAAATTTGGAGTGTAAAGGGGTTTTTTTTTTTTTGGTACTGTTGGGAAAGGGTTTCTTTGTTTGTTAAAAGCGGGAATGTTTCTTTGTTGCGAGAGAGTGCTGGAAGCTTGTTTGTTACAATTTACTGATAACGAGAATGGTATTCTTTTGTAAACCAAATGGGGATTAATGTTCTTTCTTCTGAGACTGTAAGCTTTGGTTGACGGGCTTTTGGGCAGATCGGCGCGAGGGGGTCGAGAGAGAGGACGCAATGCTGTAAGCTGGGCGAGGATTGGACCCCAAGCGGGGGTCCGAGGCCAGGAGGTACTCCGAGGAGGGGGGATGAAGCTAGATGTGCTTGGTTGACCACTCAGAGGGTCCTGAGCTGCGAGTCGAGGAGTTCGGAGGGGATCGAATGGTGGCCAGAAGACTTCAGTAATTGAGCTTCAACGGTTGTGCACGAAGTGGTTTGGACTTTGATAAGTTTGGCACCTTTTCTTTATTTTTTCTCTTTATATATACTGTATCATTATTAATCACTTAGTTATAGTAACCTTTATAAATTGTACTCATTTAATCGCTTATGGTGTACTGTCTGTTTTTGGGTGAGGCGGAGACATCACACAGCATCCACACCAGCTGATTACCCAGTTTGGCGGGGCCGAAGGCTGCTCCCCCTAGACGAGAATAAGCTGAGCGAGCCTGAGGCGACCCAGGGGGTTACAGGAGTATTGTGTACAGTTCTGGTCACCAAATTATAGGAAAGATGTCAACAAAATAGAGAGAGTACAGAGGAAATTTACTAGAATGTTACCTGCGTTTTAGTACCTAAGTTACAGAGAAAGATTGAACAAGTTAGGTCTTTATTCTTTGGAGCGTAGAAGGTTGAGGGGGGCTTGATAGAGGTATTTAAAATTATGAGGGGGATAGATAGAGTTGACGTGGATAGGCTTTTTCCATTGAGAGTAGGGGAGATTCAAACAGGAGGACATGAGTTGAGAGTTAAGGGGCAAAAGTTTAGGGGTAACAAGATGGGGTACTTCTTTATTCAGAGAGTGGTAGCTGTGTGGAACGAGCTTCCGGTAGAAGTGGTAGAGGCAAGTTCAATTTTGTCATTTAAAAAAAATTGGATAGGTATATGGACAGGAAAGGAATGGAGGGTAATGGGCTGAGTGCAGGTAGGTGGGACTAGGTGAGAGCAAACGTTCAGCATGGACTAGAAGGGCCAAGATGGCCTGTTTCCATGCTGTAATTGTAATATGGTTATATGGTTATATGCACCTCTTTTGTCGTTCCAGACTTGAATAAGTCTGATCTGGCCTCAACACATTTCAGATCCCATGGTTCATCCAGGGCTTCTGATTGGGGAAGACCCTGAATGATTTAGTGGGGACACCCTCACCTACAGTTGTTCTAATGAAGTCCATTACAGCCATGGTGTATTAATTCAGATCTCGAGGTGAGTCAGTACACTGACTTGAAGCAATCCCATAATCACTCCTCTGCCTCCTGTGACCCTTTAGTTGTTCTATTCTCTGGAGCCTTGCTTTTCAGGCTTTCCCTATATGCAAGTAGGAGGAGGACAGCCAAGTGATCTGATTTACCAAGATGATGAATGGTAGGCATTCCTTATCTTAGAGTAGCAGTGGTCTAGTACATTGGGACATCTGGTGTTACAAGTTGTATGGTGATGGTAATTGGGCAGGGTTTTCTTCAAACAAGCCTGGTTGAAGTCTCCAACTATAATTAAAATGTATTGAGATGAGCTGTTCCTGTCTACAGGAGGCATCGTACAGTGCTGTAAGTGCTTGCTTATAGTTGGCCGCTCGTGGTACATACACTGCTGTCAGTGTTACACATGAGAACTCCCGAGGGAAATAGTATGTTTGCATTTGACTGTGAGGTGTACAAATTAGGGGGAACACGAGTTCGACAGGATCACCACATCGGAGCACCAAAAAACACACGCCTCCTCCCTTTGTCTCCCCTGAGTTCCCAATTCACTCCATTCTGTAAATTGTAAATTCTTCTGGTCTGACTGCGGCATCCAGTGTGACTGCAGATAAACAAGTTCTGATAGCTGAATTGTCTCACAGCTTCCTCTGAAACAGCAGTCTTACCCTCTGATCATCAGTTTTATTCTCCAGTGTCGGCACATTTGCAAACAAGGTGCTGGGTAGAGGAGGCCTCATCCCTCTGTGTTTCAGCCTAGGTTTGCCATGAGTTCAGCCATGGCGATGAGACTTAAATGTCTGGATTCTACAGTCACTCACGAGATATGAAGATCATTGAGGTGATTTAAAGTACTTTGTTTAGGGGAAAGTTCCATGCTACAGATTGCAGTGAAGGCAATTCTAAAAAGTATATTTAAGAGGAATAATTAACAGAAGTTATTAACCAGTCATGTGATTCCTTGTGTCCTCAGGTGCACAATTATCAATGAGGAGCATAAGTTCTACATTATGTGAAGCATTTCATGACACTTTAATAGTACAATACAATAACAATACTTTTATAAATCACACAAATTTAGCAAGCTTATTTATAATCTGAATGGATAGATTATAGAATCCCAGACATACCAGTCAAAAAATACGATGGAGAACGTTTATTACATAACTGGAATGCAGTGCAGATTGGAATTAATAGTACAGGGAAACAATATTAACAACTAATCTAATTCATAATCTCTATTTTAATTTTAACATCAAAAGCAATTTAATGGTTCTCATCTGCTCAGTGTGGGAGGGGCTCTTTGCTAGATTTAAACTCCCAGAGATTATCATCAAACTTCGTAATGAAGTCTACAGCTTTTCCTGTACTTTTCTTTAATCATTTTCCCTGAAAGTGTGCATTCTTACAGCTGATTCTCTGATCAAATGCACTGAATCTGGCTGAGCTGGAAAGCTCTGGTCAGGAAAGGCTCAGCCACATTCCTCTGAAATGAACATAAGGTGAAATGAGAATGTGAACTCAGATGTGTTCTCTAGCCACCAGAGTAAACTTGCCGTAAACGTGGCAGTTCAGCATGCCCTCTGGATGTATTAACATTCATTATGTCCAATCAATTGCTTGTGAAATGCAGTCACCCTTAAAGTCGCTCACTAATAGGGGCATGTTGGCATGCCACTGATATTACTGGACTGTTTTGTTTCAATTTATTTAGAGATACATAGAGTAACAGGCACTTCCGGCCCAATGAGCCCTTGCAGCCCAGTTACACCCATGTCACCAATTAAATTACTAAACCATAAGACCGTAAGATATCGGAGCAGAATTGGGCCATTTGTCTGTCGAGTCTGCTCCAACATTCCATCATGGCTAATCCATTTTTCCTCTCAGCCCCAATCTCCTGTCTTCTCCCCGTATCCCTTCATGCCCTGACCAGTCAAGAATCTATCACTCCCTGCCTTAAATATACATAAATGCTTGGTCTCCACAATTGCCTGTGGCACAAATTCCACAGATTCACCACTTCTGGCTAAAGAAATTCCAGCTCTTCTCCATTCTAAAAGGACACCCCTCTATTCTGAGGTTGTGTTCTATGTCTTTAGACTCTTCCACCATAGGAAACATCCCCTCCACATCCACTCTATCAAGGCCTTTCATCATTTGACAGGTTTCAATGAGGTCACTGCTCTTCTGAATTCCAGTGAATACAGGCCCAGAGCTGTCATCAAACACACTTCATATGACAAGCCATTCAATCCTGGAACCATTTTTCAGTTTCAGCTCACCCCTTTCTAAGATAAGAGGCCACGAACCGCTCACAATACTCCAAGTGAGGCCTCACCAGTGCTTTATAAAGTCTCAACCATACATCCTTGCTCACCATACATAGGAGGAAATTGCAGCACCCGGAGAAAGCCCACAGTCATGAGGAGAACATATAAATTCCCTACAGACTCCGACGGAATTGAACCCACATCACGAGCAGGGTCATAGGTTTATGCCACCCATGCCGAAAAATCAAAATGATTAATTAGAGTTACTTTATTAATGAATAACATAAACTTAGAATAAATGCCATTATCATTTGTGAATGCGGATTCACTATCCCTCAACCATCAGGATCTTGGGAAAAAGGTGTTAACTACACTCATTTAAGGATTGTTATTTCATGCTCATTATTTATTGCTATTTATTTATATTTGCATTTGCACAGTTTGTAGCCCATTGATCCTATTTACACGTACTGTTCTATCAATTTGCCAAGTATGCTCGCAGGAAAAAAATCTCAGGGTTGTATGTGATGACATGTATGTATTCTGATATAAAAAATTACTTTGAACTTTGAACTTTGCATTGTCACAGAGCCCATCTCACTGATCAGCACCATCAAGGGACAGAAATCTACTGGACTTCCCATATCTCAACCGCACATGATTAAAATGTGGTTTACTCCTAAGTGCTCTCTGAAATGACTTAGCAAACCACTGAATTGTACCAAATTGGTGCAAAAACAACTCATTAGGAATAAAACAGATGGATCACACAGCACTGACCCAGGCATGAGTCACAGCAAAGGCATTAACAGGCAATCAACCTTGAAAATTCCTCCTCACCAAGATACTGGGCTAAAATTGGGACAATTGCCATCAAATTAATCATGCAAACCTTGACTCAGTCACATAATCCTGCCTACTCCTTTCAATAACCTATGATACTCCATTTTGAACATCATGGTATTGGTGACACAGGGACTGAAGATACAATATACAAGATGCTGGAGGAACACAACAGATCAAGCAACACCTATGGAGAGAGATGGCTATTAGATGTTTCATGGTGTGACAGTCCAACTGGATGGAGCGTTTCAGGGAGATAGCCAGTATATGAAAGGGGGAGGGAAGGCTGAAGCAAAAGCTAGCCTGTGACAGGTAGATCCATGTGAGAGACAAAGAGGGGATGGGTGAGGGGAAGTAATAACAGAGGCTGAGAGGTGAAAGCTGGAGGCAGAAAAAGAATAAAAATGAAGGAATCTCTCAGGAGAGGAAGGTGGAGAAGAAGTTGTGAGGTGGGGGGACAGTAGGAACTAGTCCGGTGGGGGTAACCAGTGGGAGGAGAGTGGGTGATGGGAAATGGAGTTCGGGGGTTACAGAAAGAAAGCTGGAGAATTCATTGTTAACACGAGGAAATCTGCAGATGCTGGAAATTCAAGAAACACACACAAAATGCTGGTAGAATGCAGCAGGCCAGGCAGCATCTATAGGAAGAAGCACTGTCGACGTTTCGGGCCGAGATCCTTCATCAGGATTAACTGAAAGAAAAGATAGTAAGAGATTTGAAAGTAGGAGGGGGAGGGGGAAATCCAAAATGATAGGAGAAGACCAAAGTGAAGCTAAGAGCTGAAAAGGTGATTGGCAAAAAGGGATACAGAGCTAGAGAAGGGAAAGGATCATGGGATGAAAGGCCTAGGGAGAAAGAAACAGGGAGGGGAGCACCAGAGGGAGATGGAGAACAGGCAAAGAGTGATGGGCAGAGAGAGAAAAAAGGGGAGGGGAGGAAAATGAATAAATCAGGGATGGGGTAAGAAGGGGAGGAAGGGCATTAATGGAAGTTAGAGAAGTCAATGTTCATGCCATCAGGTTGGAGGCTACCCAGCCAGTATATAAGATGTTGTTCCTCCAACCTGAGTGTGGCTTCATCTTGACAGTGGAGGAGGCCATGGATAGACGTATCAGAATGGGAATGCGACATGGAATTAAAATGTGTGGCCACTGGGAGATCCTGCTTTCTCTGGCAGAGCGTAGGTGTTCAGCGAAATGGTCTCCCAGTCTGCGTCAGGTCTCACCAATACATAAAAGGCCGCACCGGGAGCACCGGACGCAGTATACCACACCAGCCAACTCACAGGTGAAGTGTCGCCTCACCTGGAAGGTCTGTCTGGGGCCCTGAATGGTGGTGAGGGAGGAAGTGTAAAGGCAGGTGTAGCACTTGTTCCGCTTACAAGGATAAGTGCCAGGAGGGAGATCGGTGGGAAGGGATGGGGGGGTAACAAATGGACAAGGGAGTTGCGTAGGGAGCGATCCCTGCAGAAAGCAGAAAGAGGGGAAGGGAAAGATGTGCTTGGTAGTGGGACCCCATTGGAGATGGTGGAATTATATGTTGGACCTGTTGGCTGTTGGGGTGGTAGGTGAGGACAAGGGGAACCCCATCCCGATTGGGGTGGCGGGTGGATGTAGTGAAGACAGATGTGCGAGAAATGGGAGAGATGCGTTTGAGAGCAGAGTTGAAGGTGAAGGAAGGGAAGCCCCTTTGTTTAAAAAAGGAAGACATCTCCTTTGTCCTGGAATGAAAAGCCTCATCCTGAGGGCAGATGCGACGGAGACAGAGGAATTGTGAGAAGGGGATAGCACTTTTGCAAGCGACAGGGTGGGAAGAGGAATAGTCCAGGTAGCTGTGAGAGTCTGTAGGCTTATAGTAGATATCAGTAGATAAGCCATCTCCAGAGATGGACAGAAATATCAAGAAAGGGGAGGGAGGTGTCGGAAATGGACCAGGTAAATTTGAGGGCAGGGTGGAAGTTGGAGGCAAAGTTAATGAAGTCAACGAGCTCAGCATGCGTGCAGGAAGCAGTGCCAATGCAGTCATTGATGTAGCGAAGGAAAAGAGGGGGACGGATACCCATATAGACTTGGAACATGGACTGTTCCACAAAGCCAACAAAAGGCAGGCATAGCTGGGACCCTTTTGGGTGCCCATGGCTACACCTTTGGTTTGGAGGAAGTGGGAGGAGCCGAAGGAGAAATTATTTAGAGTAAGGACTAATTCTGCTAGACGGAGGAAAGTAGTGGTAGAGGGAATTAGTTAGATCTGGAATCCAAAAATAAACAGAGAACTTTGAGACCTTCCTGATGGGGGATGGAGGTATATAGGGACTGGACATCCATGGTGAAAATAAGGTGGTGGGGGCCAGGGAACTTAAAATCATTGAAAAAATTCAAAACGTGAGAAGTATCACAAACATAGGTGGGAACAAGGGGGGATAAAACAGTGTCAAGGTATGCAGAAATGAGTTCGGTGGGGCAGGAGCAAGCTGAGACAATGGGTCTACCTGTCAGGCAGGTTTGTGGATTTTGAGTAGGAGGTAGAAACAGTAAGTGCGGGGTGTGGGAACTATGAGGTTGGTGGCAGTGGATGGGAGATCCCCAGAGCTGATAAGGTTGGTGATGGTGTGGGAGACAGTGGCCTGGTAGTGGGGTCATGATTGAGGGGTAAATAAGAGGAGGTAGCAGCGAGTTGTTGCTGTGCCTCAGCAAGGTAGAGATCAGTATTTTTCATGTCATCAGCTTGTACAGCTTGTAGCCTACTTGGGTAGAATATGAGCTGCTGTTCCCTTAGTTTGGGTTTGGCTTCACCCTGGCGGTGAAGGAGGCTGTGGGCAAATAGTCTGGTATGGGAATGTGGTGAAAAATCAATATGGCTAGCAACCGAGGCTCCAGATGCCATTTGCACGTAGAGTGCAGGCACCAGTGAAATGATTGCTCAGTCTATGCCTTTTCCTCAATACAGACAAGGAACTGTACGTGCTGGAAACTAGAGGCAAAAGCAAACTGCTGGAGGAAGTCAGCAAATATTGTCAAAAAGTACAATTGATATATCAGGTCAAAGCATTTTATCTGCACTCTCAGTCCCACTTCCAATTGAGATTAAGAGTTTAAACCCAAAAAGTGAACTATCTATTTCCCTTCACAGATGCTTCCACAGTGACACTGATGTAGTTCAGAGCTATTGAACCAAACATATGGGACCCTCCATCTCACTGCAGGGCATTCTGCATGCCATTGAAGAAAAATCTATAACTGACAATTACAATGCCTGATCAGGGAACTGAAGTACGAGGTAAAAAGGGAGAGCAAGGTTATCAGTATTGCTATAGATTTAAGTACACTATTGAAGGCCCTCCCCTTCCTCTGGGACTGATCTTGTTATTAACTGACCTACGATAAAGAAGTTTTCAGACATAAATAAATCAAGAACTCTTGTTGAGATGAGGAACAAAATACTTTGAGGATAACTGCATTCAATCAGTGGCATGAAATATATCCGACAAAATTCAAATAAAATCTCATTGCTTGGACTTGAAGCCTTTACAATGCTCAAGTCAAAGGTCAGATGCTTTGAATTTCAATGCTGACTAATTTTTGATACCATCTCAAAGCCTGGGTTGCCTGGACTTTTGATTTCAGGACAGATATTAATCTCATTGAATGGCATTGTGCCTGATGACATTGTTAAACCCAAACTTAATTGAGCTATTTCAAATGGTTGACTTCTAAGTCCAGAAAGCTTCAAAATACTGGGAGAAAGGATTTTTCTGTATGTAATAATCAAATTTTGATTTAAATATGGATTTCCTTTCAGGGTTTCAAAAGGGGTCTTTATGCTGCATTCAAGTAACATAAAGTAATATTTCCTATTAAATATTTACTTCTATTCTTCTACAGTCTGACTGGAGAATGGTATAGCAGACGCTGGGCCTTTCGGTACTTTGCATCAAATATTTCAATTGTGTATCAGTGAACTTCCCCAAAAACAGTTTGTTTTCCAAATACAACATGGACATACAGTATTTGACACAAGCTTCAAAGATTCTCCTCTTAACTTCAAACTTTTGAAACTTAAAGCAGCCTTCCAGCAGATACTGATAATTTTTGACACTGAACTGCAGTGTCTTACACAAACAGTGATATATTAAATCGACTCAGAATGTTGAAAGCTTGATAAAGGAGTGCAACACTAGCATCAGATCAGCAACCAACAAAGACCCTGTTATATTGTTATTAATGTTGACATGTGTTATCCTTGCTTGACTGGAGATTCGCACGATGGACATCAGCTATGCAAACATAAAGTAAAGCTCAAACCAAATCTCTGCACTTTTCCAAGACACAATGAAAGGATAAAAGGCCTGTTTTTTCTTTAAACAATCTGACAACTGGAAGATACCCCATGCAAGATTTCCACCCAAAACATCAACTATCCTTTTGACTTCACAGATGCTGTTTAACCTACAGAGTTTCTCCAGCAATTTGATTTTTGCTCCAGATTCCAATATCAATAGTCTTTTGTGTACGGTGGTAATGGGAAAATGAATCTGATGTTTCTGCAAAGGAAGAGAATATAGACTACATCTAAACAACTGGTAACATATAGCCAATGAACAGTGAAAAAGGCAATTGTGAAGGAATTGTTAAACGTCATTCCCCATATAATTACATTGTCCATTAAATGGCATCTTGCATACTTACTCACCTTTTGTCACTTGGGCAACAATGATCAACAGTAGAAGGAGACTTCAAGAGATGCTTAGAATTAAATTCACACTAATTTTTATCTGCTACGTTACCACAAAATGGTAGAAGCTGCTAAGGATGAATTTATAAGAATTGAATTGCATATTTGATAATCCAAGTACAAAAAAAATCAAATTATGAAAATGGTCCTCCAGAAAAAAAAGTAAGAAAATTAAATTCTGTTTTCTTCAAAGTAAAAGCATCAAGGCTCAATTTAAGCAATGGTAATTACGTGAAAAATCGTGTTATCATATATCATTCAAGTAGCTTGAATTTGAATCGATAATCATTTGATATGTTATAGGTAGCTAGCTTTCTGAAAAGCCAAAGTAAGAAAATGAATGATTTGCTGTAATTATGTCAAAGTTTTCTTGAAAACAGAGTTCTGCTTATTTTGAGGAAAATGGGAATGGGTGTAACAAAATATTGACAGGAATATGTGCAATTAAGTAGTCTGTGGACATTTTGTGATTTAGTTAGAATATTGATGTTTCAAGATGCTGAATATGAAAGATAACCAAACAATACAGACAATAAAAAAAGAATACACAGACACATAAATAAATAAACAATTGGCCATTTTCTTTACAGTGAGGACTGGACTCCCACTGAGCAATCTACCACTGAAATATTAAATTTCCCTTTCTCTTTTTGGCTGCTATATATCTTCTACATACATGTAGCAGTTTATTTGTGCAGTGTTTCAGTTCTCCAATTAATTTGAAACACTACCTTCCACAATCCATGCTGGGAATGAGCTAGAAATGGTTGCATGAACCACTTATTGCTGCTAATATTATTGTTCTTGCATAGATTTTTGAAGAGTGACGATGCTGATTTCTCAGATATTGTACTGTTTACAGTTTTGATCTCTACATTTTGAGAAGAGATATAGTAGCACTGGAGGCATTTCCAGGATGGTTCACTGGTTGAATTTTTAGGATGAAGGTGGTGTGTAATGGGACATGATTCATTGTATGATAAGAATGATTTTATTCAAATGTGTAAAATTCTGAGGGAAATGTAGGTTCTGAAATAAAAGATCAGGAATTTAAAACTGAGTGTAGGAATTTCATCTCACAGAAGGTGAAGGAACTCTTGAATTTTCTACTCTAGATGATTCAGGAGGTTAGGCTGCTGACAGTTATCAAACAGGGAACAGATACACATTTCAAAATTCTGGGAACGGAGAGCAATCTGGAATGAGCAGTGAGGAAGATTTGAGGCCTGAGGCAGATCAGCAATGATTGCAATAAACAGTGGAGCAGTCTTGAAAGTTCTAGCAGTCTAGCCCTACTCCTGTTTTCATAAGCATTTCCCCTCAGGAGAATCTAAAATTAGAGGTTATTACACCAGAATAAGGAATTGTCCATTTATGGCCAAGGAGAGGAGGAATTGCTTTCCTCTGAGGTCATAAATCTTTAGAATTCTACACCCCAGAGACCGCTCATTTAATATATTGATTTTTCGACTATAGAAGAATCAGGATCAAATGAGCATTAACACAGATTGCCACAGAATGGTGGAGCCAAAGCAAGGTTCAGGTGGTTCTAAAACTTAACCTCACTTCTATTTATCGCTCTATGTTCAGCTGGAAAAGATTTTTGATATTTAAAAAGACAGCTTCTTTGAGCAGAGCAGAGGGCATTATTAATCAATTCTGGAGACATGTAATTTAACATAAAATTTACATTGAAAATGCATTTCCAATTGATGTGGTTGTTGCTAAATTTTACATTCTTTCTTTTGTCTTTCTTTGGAATTCCTAATTTGTCCAAATCGTTTATTCCCTGGGTATGTCAGGGGTCTAATGTTTTGACAGCAGTATTCTCATTCTTTATGTGGGATTCAAACTATACAACACCATTTGCCACTAGCCAGCTGATGTTTGGCTGTAGATCAATTTCAATTGAAATAGCTGGCCTACGATATTATTGAATTTTTAATTCATACATTCCATTAGCAATGGTAACCGCCATTAAGTCATTAATGCTGCAAAAACTGGCTACTGTCAAAAATATACTGCTGAATCTAATGTACTCGTCTCACAGTTCATTAAGAGTCAGAACAGGAAGAGGCAGATCTCGCTTTCATGTTGTTACCATCACAGATTCTTATTTAAAATTGTCCCTTGTCACTTTGATATAGAAGGACCACACTTTCAGTGTGCAATCACGATCAGGATGTGTCTGTAGAGTGGGAGGATATTTTAATAAACATATACCTATGGTTATAATCCAGTTGGGGCTTGCCTACAGCTCTATAATGAGGCAGAGTGCCATATAAATGCCAGGTTATTTCAACAGTGTAGGGCCCTTTATCCTGTCTGCACAATCAACTTCAGTAAATAGCAAATCAGTGGAGTCATTAACTTTATAACTCATTAATACTAACCCCTGCACAATATCTAATTTTCAATTTCATTTACAATATTTTGGAATAGTAACGAAAGAAACATTGCAAAAATGATTTTCAAAGATTTTATTCCCATTATCTTAAGAAATATCTGAATATCATGAGGAAATTGGGTGAAAGGATCAAAATCATAAATGTGTTACTTCTACCCCTCATCACTACAACCACCACCATAACTTACACCCCCCACCCCACCACCAAAATCATTTACACCCCCTACCCCACCAACATAAATTGAAACCCCACCACCAAAATAATTTACACCCCCAACCCCACCAACATAACTTAAAACCCTTACCTCCAAAATAAATTATACTGACACCCCACCACCAAAATAACTTACACACCACCCCCACCAACATACTTTACACCCCCACTCCACCACCATATCTTACACAACCCCCACCATACATACACCCAATCCCACCATACCTTACACCACCAACCCCACCATACCTTACACACCCCCAAACCACCATACCTTACACACCCCCACCCCATCATACCTTACGCACCCCCACCCCACCATACCTTACACACCCCTAAACCCACCATTCCTTACAGCCCCCCAACCTATCATACCTTACACACCCCCAAACCCACCATTCCTTACACACCCCCCACCCCATCATACCTTACACCCCCCACCCCACCATACCTTATCCCCCCACCCCACCATACTTTACACCCCCAACCCACCATATCTTACACCCCCAAACCCACCATTCCTTACCCCTCCCACCCCATCATACCTTACACACCCCCAAACCCACCATTCCTTACACACCCCCACCCCATCATACCTTACACACCCCCAACCCCACCATACCTTACACCCCCAACCCCACCATACATTACACCCCAACCCCACCATACCTTACACCCCAACCCCACCATACATTACACTCCAACCCCACCATACATTACACCCCAACCCCACCATACCTTACACCCCAACCCCACCATACATTACACTCCAACCCCACCATACATTACACTCCAACCCCACCATACATTACACCCCAACCCCACCATACATTACACTCCAACCCCACCATACATTACACCCCAACCCCACCATACCTTACACTCCAACCCCACCATACATTACACCCCAACCCCACCATACATTACACTCCAACCCCACCATACCATACATCCACAACCCCACCATATCTTTCACACCCCCACCCCACCACACCTTACTCATCCCCAATCCACCATACCTTACACACCCCCACCCCATCATTACTTACACACCCCACCCCACCATACCTTACACACCCCCAACCCTCCATACCTTACACACCCCCAGCCCACCAACATACCTTACACACTCCCCCACTGATTGATGTGCTTCACATTCTTTGCTTCTTTGAAATTTGACATAGTGAATCAGTAACTTCTTCAATAAAAACAGTATAAATGCCAGCTCTAAAATCTGCAGACAGATCATCACAAACTTCACATTGTCTACACCGACCGCATCAGAAACCGGAAAAGGAAATGTGATTGTGAAATATACTTATCATGCCAACAAGGTAGAGGGTGAGAATCCTCTGTGCACAGTTTAACTTCCTTTGTGCATCAGTAGCAAAAGGTGTGTGCACGTATACACACACACACACACACACGCACACACATACAGTCACACACACATTCACACACAAGTAGACTCACATACACACATGCACAAACACACTCTCACACACTCACACACAGATACTTACACATCCACACCACACACACACTCAGACACACTCACTCACACATACACACACTCATTTGTTGTCAATCCTGTTGTGTGTGTGCTGCAGGAGTTAGGGAAATTGGGAGATATGGAGAATGGGAATGTTGGAATGGGGTGAGTGAGATTGCTTCTCTGACAGTTTGCACGGGCCTATTGGATCACACAACCTCCTGTGGCATTTGGGGAATCTCGGTGGCATTGCGGTTAGCACACCACTTTACAGTACCAGCGACCTGGGTTCAATTCCCGCTCATGTTTGTTGTGAGTTTGTACGTGACCACGCAATTTCCTCTATTTGCCATGGTTTCCTCCCACGTTCCAGTGATGTACTGGTTGGTAGGTTGACTGATTATTGTAAATTGTCCCATGAATAGGCCAGGGCCTGGGTTAAATTGGGGCAGTGCTTGGTGGCGAGGATCAAAGAGTCTGTCCCACACTGAATCTCCAAATAATGTGACTAACTGTATGATGATATACAGTATAGACACAAAATTCCATTTATCGCTCCTAGTAATTCCAATGGCAAAATACATAGATTTCCCCCTTTCAGTAGAACATCTAAGTACCCCCTAATCTGCTTCCTTACCAACTGTGCATGGCTCAATTGACATTAATGCCCAGTGATTCGCTGACTAGTTGCAAGGAGCTTTGCATTCCATCATAAATTATTTATTTATTCTCACAGCTATGGACGGAGAGGGTGGGTATGTGTAGCAGTCAAAGTATTCTTGACCACAATACCCAATGATGCTGGCTGAGCCTAATTTCCCTTCACTCCATAGATGCTGCTGGATCCATTTGATTTTCTCCAGCAGACTATTCGTTGCACCTGATTCTGGCGTCTGTAGTCACTAGTGTTTGCCAAAGGATCAAAGAAATTCTGCCAGGAAGACTATCTGTTGTAAGAACAAGAATTGTCCATGCCTGCTCATTTTGCCAATGAAACAACATTGAAAATCAAGGACGCTGTCTGCTGATTGTGGGTCAGACCCGGGGCGTTGACGATGTATGTCTTTCACGTTAGAATGACTTGTGCACAGCTGAGAAAACTAACACTGGCACTGTGATGAATCAGAACATAGAACAGTACAGAACAGTACAGAACAGGAAAAGGCCCTTTGGCCCACAATATTGTACTGCACTATTGAAGTTAAAAATCAAAAGCCCACTAAACTAATCTCTTCTGCCAACACAATGCTACAAACTTCCATTTCATGCACATTCACGTGCTTGTTGAAGAGGCTCTTTATGCCCCTATCTTGTGTGCCTTCACCATCATTCCACCTTTCTCTGAGTGAAGCATTCACCCTGTACAGTTCCTTTGAACTTACACTCCCTCACTGTTTCAGTGCTGTGAAACAATACTGGCTGTTTGCTCTACCAAGGCCTCTCATAACCTATCCTCCACTGCTCTGGAGAAAGCTCCCCAAGTTTCTCCAAACTCTCCTTATAGTACAAGCTTCCTAATCCAGGCAGCATCTTTGTAAACCTGTTCTCCACCCTCTCCAAAGCTTGCGCATTCTTCATTGCGCATATAATGGGGCAGCCAGACTCAATGTAATACTCTAAGTGTGGCCTCTCTAGACTTTTAACTTCCCGACTCTTAAAATCAGTTCCTCGACAAATAAATAGTCAAGCATGCCGTACGCCTTTTCTACAACCCTGTCAAACTGTGCAGCCACTTTCATGCAGCTATAAACGGACGTCATGACCCCTCTGCTTATTGACACTTTTTTTTAACACGTCGCACCAAACAGTCAGCCATTATCATCTAGCACGTGGTGCCGGGATTGGGCTCCATTTCAGATTAACTGGGTCATGGTATGACCGTTTCTGACTCGACCCTTGTTTTTTCATGAAGCCGAGTGGCTAGCTCGATGCTCAACTCGGCACAGATGGAAAGCGTGCTTGGGGGGTGGCATGACTTAGATTCGAACCTGCATTGGTTCAACAAATTTCGGGTGCCTTGGTTTCTTTTGGTTCATCCTCCATTATTTCAACATCATTTTTTAATTACTCCAGTTAATTGTTATCCTTTTGTATATGCAGTCTAAAAATAGAACTTAAACAGTAATTAGGCTGTTAATAGAGTCAATCACAAAACAAACATATACCTGCAATATTTGAATTTTATTTGTGCAATTGATGATTTATGGAATTTCTTGTATTACCGTACATATTTTATCAAGGTAATCAAATAGCTTGCTGAAGTAAGGAAGCAACTCTCAGACACCTCCTCTACCTACCACAAAAAGAGGACTCCACTATGGACCATCAGAAAATTTTCTCCCACACCATCACTAAACTCATCAACTCTGGCGAACTCATATGCATTGTCACCAAGCTCATAGTTCCACTGATCATTTCTACGTCCTAACTAAGATCCACAAACTTTGACAGTCTGGGTAGGCCTATTGTCTCTACCTGTTCCTGTGCAATGAACTCATGTCCACGTACCTTGACTCCATTCTATCTCCCTTTGCTTAGCCCCTTCCCGTCTACATCCGCATCTCTACGTATCCTGTCAATCTCCTCGACAATTTTCTATTTGCTGGCTCTGACAGCCTCACTTTCACCACAAAAGTCCAGTCTCTATACACTCCCATCCCCCATCAAGAAGCCATAAATTTCTCTGCTTCCTACTCAACAAAAGACCCACCAGTTCCCCTCCACCACCACCTGCCACCATCTAGCAGAACTGGTCTTCACCCTCAACAATTTCTTCAGACTCGAGCCGTAGCAATGGGCACCCACATGTGCTCCAGCTATTCCTGTCTTTTCATTGGCTATGTAGAATAGTCTATGTTCCAAGCCTTTGCTGGTAATGCACCCCAACTCTTCCTGCACTACACTGACAAGTGCATTAGTGCTGTTTCTTGCAGCCTTGCTGAACTGGTCAATTTCATCAGCTGTGTCTGCAACTTCAGCCCTGTATTGAAGTTCAGAGTCTATTTCTGACACCTTCCTCCACATTCTTGATCTCTCTGTCTTCATTTCTAGAGACAAACTGCCTACTAACTTCTTATACAAACCTACCAATTCCCACGGCTATATTTAGTGTACTCCGTCCATCTTGTCTCCTGTAAAACTACTATTCCTTTTCATGGTTGCATTAGCTCCGACACATCTGTTCTTGGGACGTGGCTTGCCTTTCAAGGACATTACAGATGTCCACTTTCTTTAAGGGAACAGATTACCCTTCCTCCACCATTGACTCTGCTTTCACCTGCATCTCCTCCATTCTCTGAACATCTGCACTCACCCATCACCTTAACAAGGAGAGAGTTCCTCTTGTCCTCACCTCCCACATCATAAGCCTTCACATTCAGCACATAATTCTCTGCAATGTCTGCCATCTTCAATGGGACCCTATCATCACCCCCCACTCTGCTTTCTGCAGGAATTGCTCACTCCGTGATTCCTTGTCCATTTATGCCTCCCCACTAATCTCTTTTCTGACATATATCCTTTCAAGCATCCAAAATGCTACCTCTGCCTATTTGCCTCCTCACTTACCTCCATTCAGGGCCATAAACCGTCCTTCCAGGTGAGGCAACATTTCACCTGCAAATCTTTTGGGATATCTGGTACTCCCAATGCAGCCTCCTCTACACTGATAAAACCCAATATTGGGGACCACATTGATGAACATCTCCACCCCATCTGCCAACTGTGGTATTTCCCAGCAGCCAACCATTTTAATTCCTATCCCAGTTCCTGTTCTAACATGGTGGTGCATGGCCTACTCTTTTGCCACGATGAAACCATACTCAGGGTGGAGCAGTAACTTATATTCTGTCTGGGTAGCCTCTAACGTGATGGCATTAACATTGATTTCTTCTTCCTGTAGAAAAATGCCTTCCTCTTCCCTCTTCTTCTATTCCCCACTCTGGCCTCTTATCTCCTCTCACCTGCCATTAGTTCCCCGGTGCCCCTCCTCGTTCCCTTTCTCCCATGGTCCACTCTCCTCTCCGATCAGATTTTTTCTTCTCCAGCCTTTTACATTTTCCACCCACCTGGCTTCACCTATTATCTTCTAGCTCATCCTCCTTTCCGTCCCCCTGCCTTTTTTATTTTGGTAACTTCCCCCTTCCTTTCCACTCCTGAAGGGTCTGAGCCCAAAACTGATCAATCAATCCTATTGATCAGTTTTGGGCTCAAACCCTTCAGATGTTAATTTTCAGATCATAGTTTTCTTATTTGGCCCTCTGGCATATAAAATGTATTTTTGGCAGATTAAACAAATTGAAAATCAAGAAAGCTAAAAAGCAGGGACACTCTCCGTCTTGTCAGATACTCAAATAGTCAGGTTCAAAGTTCAAAATCTTTTCTGTTTGATGCATTTTGCACAAGAGAGTTAACAATAAAAATATTTTTGATTGAATGGCAATTTTCCTGCTGAGAAGCCTCAAGGAGTTAATAGTTAAACTGAGTAATTTCAGTACAATGTTATCACAGATGCTTATCAAAGTCTACCCTTGGGCCTTCTCACACATCCCCAGTTAACACGTTAACATGACGGGAGTATATGAATTTCGGGGCTGCTGCTTTTAGATTTCTACATCGGCTGACAACCTTGAATGAGTAAGCTATAGTAAAACATTCTGCTTTTGGTATTCAGACTTGTCCAGGTTTTTTTTTAAATCATTAACAATACAATAAGATATGCATTTCCTACAATGTGTTTCTCATAGGGTGTAATTCATTAGTAGGCAGAATGTTGTCAGTTTTTACCTCCTGCTTGATTTAATCCTTAAAAACAGATGTTCACTAAGATACTGCCAAATTTTAATTGCAGTTTGAAATCCAATCACAAACATTTATCATCCATGATTTCTTCACCGTTTTTGTTCAATTTCTACCTTAATTAGGAATAAATATCAAAATAATACTAAATTCATTTTTTTTAAAAAACAACTCCTGTGTCAAATCTTCCCAAGCCTGTTAGTGAAACTTGGCAGAAGTTGTTTTTATGAAGTGTTTGAGTCTATCTCTGTAACAAAGACCAACAGCAAGAACAGGGAGCATTTTTTATTCCACAGTTATGTACTTAGGCAAGAATAAGACTGGAAGAGTGCAGAGGGCCTCAAAAATTAAAGAAGGAAATTAAGTTCTATAAGGATAATTAATGAATGTGGTGATCAAGTATTCAATGGGTTGTTTGCATCTGAGGCATATTGTACTAAAGATAATGGTAAATTGATAAATTGTAAATTGGTATATTATTGACACGTACTTAGGTACAATGAAAAATGTGTACAGGTTCATACAGATCAATTCATCACAACAGTGTGCTGAGGTAAAACAAGGCAAAACAGTAACAGAAGGCAAAATACATCTTTCATTTACAGAGTAGAGCTAATAGGACTTGATGTTTCAATCCCTATGATCAAGTCAGCACTCTCGATGTTGGCAGTAGGCTTGGAGTGGTGACAAGGAGGGTAGCTACGTTATCAGGGTCATCAGGTGGGCACCCTCCTTCTTTGACGTTTCGTTGATAAGCCCACGACATCTCCAGAGGGCTCAATGGTGCTACTTGGCATCCCAGATACACCCCTCTCAGTTTCATACCCTCCTGTCTTCATCTTGTAGCCCAGTTGTTGTCTTTCCTTTTAATCCAAATCCAATTGCTGCTTTCTTCTGCTGCATTTGACAAGGACTTGACTGCTTGTTGGAGGGAGACACCCTTCACCCCCATCTTCTTCAATAGACTGGTCATAGATGTAGCAACAAATCCCCTGCATCCCACTTCTACAGGGAAAATCTTGGTCTTCCAGCCGTTCTGAGCAGCTTCAGTTGCCAGTTCAGAGTACTTGGTCTTTTTCCTCTCATAAGCTTCTTCAACACCATCTTCCCATGGTACTGTCAATTCCACAACATATGCCAGCTTGGCTGTTGTGGACCACAGGACTATGTCTGGCCGGAGTGATGTAGCCACAATGTCTCGGGGAAACACAAGCTTTTTCTCCAAGTCCACGTCCATTTTCCAATCCCAGGCAACATGCAGAATGCTTATATCCTTTGATGTTACTTGATGCTCTGGAGGTTGGCCTGCTGGTACAAATCGTGTAATGTGGATATTTCCTGCCGATGTTTGTGGGAGGGCGTTTACGGTGGTTTGCCTCTGTTCCTAGATTGATGCCAGCTGTCTGAGAACTTGGTTATGCCGCCAAGTTCTTGAACTTGGTTATGCCCCTGGCTGAGGTTCATGGTGAATCCTGTTAAAACGTGCCTTAGTGATCCAGGTGCTTGACAAAGAGAGCAAGTGGGGTCTTCTCCCCACCACTGCTTCAGGTTTTGAGGTGTTGTTAGGAGGTCATAAGTGGCTCTGATGACAAAACTCCATCTCCCAGATGTCATGCCAATTGAGTTTCCTGTTTTCCAGGCTCTTCCAATTAGTCCATTGACCCTGCTTGGCCATCGAAACAGCTCTGGTGTGTCACTCTGCCTCCTCCTGTCTCCTCACTTCCTCCAACACAAGTTGTCTCTTCTGCACTGATGTTGCCTTGTGCCATTGAGGAGCCTTTGGGACGAGCCCGAGACCGGTTCTCCCATGTTGGACTTGGCCAACCACATCCCTGAAATGAAGAGTAGACCTAGCACTCTGAACGGCTTCAGATGGGGTCCACTTCCTCCCCGTTGCCACACGGGGGGCTGCTGTTCGAATAACAGTATCTTCAGATTCAGTGAGGGTAATGACCAACCTTGCATTTGAATTCTTCCAAAAGACTTGTAATTGGTAATTCCAATTTGCTGTTCCCATACAGTCCAACAGGATGTAAGTTTCGTGGAAGTCCAAGCCATTGTTTCACATATGTACTGATCACTCTTTGTAGCTTTTCCACCTTGTTGATGGGGATTTCATACACTGTTAAAAGCCACATGAGTCTTGGGAGTATGCCGAACTGGAAACACCACAGCTTGAGTTTTCCTGGCAGCAAGGTCTTGTTGATGCAAGCTATGTATGTGATGGTATCCTTTTTGAGATGTTTAAACTGCTCATGTCCTTGAGCTTAGCATCACACCATCGACCCAAGCTCTTTACTGGCATTTCTGAAACAGTTGGGACAGGTGTTCTGTCAATATGAAATCTTTGATCCGTGACTTGACCTTTGACAATGGAAATTTCTGCACTTGCTGGGCTTGAGCTTCATCCTCGCCCATGTGATGCTTTGATGAAGCTTTTGCAGAAGTCTCTTGGTGCAGGGGACAGTTGTCGTCAGTACTGTTATATCATCCATATAGGCTCGTATTGGTGGTAAACTTTGACCAAACTGAAGCCGTTTTCCTTCCACAATCCATTTTGAGGCTCTGATAATGAGCTCCATTGCCATAGTGAAGGCCAATGGGAAGATGGTGCACCCTGCAATGCTATCTGCTTCCAGTGGTTGCCGAGCTGTGGTGAAGTCTGATGTTGTGAGACAAACTTGCAGATCCTGGAAGTAGTGTTTTACCAGATTTGTTATTGTTGCTGAAAGAATTCAAAAGCAGTCCACAGCAGGGAGTGAGGAACTGATCCACAGGCATTGGCCAGGTTGAGGAACAAGACATGCAGATCCTTTCCTTCTTTCTTAGCCATCTGGATTCGATACCATATGACACTGGTATGTTCAAGGCATCCCGAGAAGCCTGCTATGTCAGCCTTTTGGATTGACATGTCAATGAAATGGTTTTGTTTCAGATATTTAGTAAGCCTTTGCGCCAACACGCTGACAAAAGATCTTGCCTTCTATGTTCAGAAGGTTTATTTGGCAAAACTGTTCAATGGTGGATGAATTCTTTTCTTTTGGGATCAGAACCCCCTCCACTCTTCTCCAGGCTTTGGGGTATCTTGCTTTTCTCACACAGCCCTCATGTTTCTCCAGAGGAATCTCAGAACATCTGGGGTGTTCTTGTAGACACAATATGGAACACCGTTAGGGCCTGGCGCTGATGCCAATCTTGCCTTCTTCACTGCCTTTTTTATCTCACTCAGCTTGGGAGGGCTGATGTTAAATAGATGTTGTGGGGGTGAGATGGGTGGGATGTCAGCTGGGACAAGTATCAGTTCATCTTTTAGCTCATCAGTGTGGGTGGTTCTAAGATATCTTTCAACCTCCTCTTTTGATGCTTTCAGGAATCCGCTTTTCTCTTTTGTGAAAATACCTTTCACATATTTAAAGGGGTCTTTGTAGAAGTCTGTTCTAGCTTTTTCCTTCTTTTCGCGCCGTTTCCTTAAATTCTCTGCTCTGCGCAACTTTGAGAGCCTTTGTTTTAGGTCCTCTTGAAGGAGGTTAATGCCCTCCCTTTCTTCTGCTGTTGCTTTTTTCCACAACTCCCTCAGGCCTCTTCTTTCTTTAACAAGTCCTTGGATTTCCTGGAGATGACGGGATTTGGGGGGAGGAGGCATACCTTTCCTACTGACTTGTCCCTTCACTCCAAATTTCTCCTTTCTGTAGCTGTAGATCAGGCCACCCATCTTCTCCAACTTCTTTTCTGCTGATCCCTTGATGCCACTTAAGATCAGGCTCACATCTGCATTGATGGTTTCCCATTCCTTGCTGTTAGACTTTGGCCATTTCACCAACAGCTTACATCCTTGCATGTTCTCCATTTTACGATGTGCCTGGCTGTGTCTTGGACTGCTGCTTGTGCCTGAAACTTCTTCCACATCCCGTGGATGCTGATACTCTGCAGATTGTAGGTTTCTTCCTGCCGCTGAGTTTCATCTGACTGATTTGACCTTCCTCTTAACGGAATCTGGTCAATGCGGGGCCCTAGGTTGGAGATTTTCAAGCTTTTCTTCTGTCCTTGATGACAATAAGATGCAAAACCATAACAGGTTAGATTGCTATTAGATGCAAGGTCATAACAGGTTAGATTGTAAGATCAAGAGTCGAACCTTTTGTGCCAGGGAGCTGATCAATAGTCATATAATAGCAGCATAGGAACTGTCCTTGAGCTTGGCGGTACATGTTTTCAGACTGTTTTATCTTCTGCCTGGTGGGAGGGGAGAGGAAAGAAATGTTGAGAGTGGGTGGGTGCCTTTGATATTGCTGGCGCTTAACAGAGGCAATGGCAAGTGTAGAGAGAGTCCATGGAGGGCTGGCTGGGATCTGGGATGGGTTGGGCTGTTCAGTACACTCTGCAGTCTCCGGCATTCATGGGATAGCAGTTGCCATAGCAACCTTTAAAGCATTCAGATGGGATAGTTTCTATGGTGAATCAATAAAAATCTGTGAGGGTCAAAGAGATCATGCTAAATTTCTTTTGCCTCCTGAGGAAGTGGAGGCATTGGAGAGCTTTCTTGGCTGTGGACTCCATGTGGTTAGACCACAATGGGCTATTGGTGGCTGTTATGTACCCCTCGGGCGCATTTTTTCTGTGGACTGTCACTTTAAAATGCTGGGTGAATGGGATTGACTTTTGGACAATGATTGAACTGCTCCAGAGAGAGAGAGAGAGAGAGAGAGAGAGGTGGAGATATTTGATGGACAATGAATGTTTCTGGTTTCTCGTGGCTTGTTTTGAATACACAAGGACACACAGACATACACAGTTAGAGTCAAGATGGATTTGGTCAATGGAGTGAGTCAGTTGCTGGTTTAATCTTTCAGTAGCCCAAAAGGGTGAGTTGAGATCACAGAGTATTGATAAATGACTCTCACAAGTTCTGCAAGTAGAAGAAGTTTGCAGAGAGAGGAGAGGAGAGGAAGGTTTGAAACAGAGGACACCTGGTGACAAAGAGATCACAGTTTGGACCCTCTGTCTAAGTAGCCCGTGAGGGTGAGTTTGTTTCCATTTGACTACGAAGGTGTGATTGTCACTTAGTTAATACACAGGGGTGGGTTATCTGGTGAGGGGAAAACCTTTGTGAACACCACGTGTGTGTTTACCCTATGTCTGGGGGTGGTAATTCACTGAAGAAAGGCACCCCTGTGGCAAATCACTGTTGGAGTTATTTCATATGTCGTGGAACTGGATAAGAGGCGATCACATTGTGTGTGATTGGGGTAACCTTGTGGAATCTACCAGTGTGTCGATTCTTGCCTGGGTGGTGGTTCCCTTGAAGATGGCCCCCTTTGTGATAAGCTACTGTTGGTGATAATCCATACGTGGATTCTGTTTGAGTATCCTGTGGCCACCACTTTGAGGTGTCCTGTAGCTGAATTTGGGTGTGGTCCCACTTGTTTCGGAAGGATATTCATTGAAGATCACTGTCGGTGATACTTCGTGTGTGGAGTGGAACAACTTTGGAGATAAAACCCACTGCTATTGTTATTTTGTATTGCTGTGGAATATCGACGTAATTGCCTTCTCACAACACTCGCCTTTGGATTACAAACATCTCGCATTAACTAACCTCTGCATTTGAACTGAACTTTTCTTACAAACCATCGTAAGACTGTATCACTTACCACCTAAGCTTGAAGAAGTTTTGGGGATCTATATATTTACACCTATGTATGCATAACACAGTTAACTCTTGATTTACCTAGTTTTAAGTTACTATATTACATAGTTACTAATAAAATAGTGTTTTGTTAACAGCAAACCAGGTGTGATACTTTTACAGGGCTGCACGTACATGATAGTGGCATTCACTTTGAGAAATTTGAAATTGTCAACCCTCTCAACCTGCTCACTATTGATGTAGACAGGAGTATGTGCACCACCCCACTTCCCAAAGTCAATGACCAGCTCTTTTGTTTTATTGACAGATGCAATCGGTAGGAATAGGCAGCAACACTTCCAGCATGGTTATTCTAAACACAGACATCCCACAAGGCTACATCCTCAGCCCCTTTAAAGAAATTTGGCATGGCCCTATTGACCCACAGATAGACTATAGAAACTATCCTATCTGGCTCAGTATGGCAACTGCTCTGCCCACAACTGCAAGAGACTCAAGAAACTGCAGAGTTGTGGACACAGCTCAGCACCATGCAGAAACCAACCTCCCTTCTATTGACTCTGTCTACATCTCATTGCCTCTGAAAAGCAGTCAATATAGACCTTATCCACCATGGAATTCTCTCTGCTCTCCCTGCCATCAGATAAAGATACAAAAGTCTGAAAGAGTACACTACTAGACTCATGGACACCTTTTATCTCACTATTATAATGCTTCCCTATTGTGATAAGATGGACTCTTGACCTCACAATCTACGTTGTGAGTTTGCATCATCCTTTACTGCATATTATCTGCACCTGGTACTCTCCATGCTTTATTCTGTTACCGTGTTCCCTTTGTAGCCTCTCAATAAACTGATGTGATGAAATGATCTGTACGCACAGCATACAAAACAAAGATCTTCACTCTGCCATGGGAGATGTGATAATGATAAAACTATTTACCAATTTAATTTTTAACCAGAAGTGGACCAAGGTTTAAAGACTGCAATGTCATAACTCTGATATTCTCATTTGCAATTCCTTCAAGAATAGTCCTTGTTCAGAAACAAGGAATCATTTAAACTTATTCCGAGACCCTAATAGACTTAAATTAAAATGAGGTTAAGTGATCAGTTGCTAGGAAAATATTTTAGACAATTCAAATTAAAGTAAAAATCCAAGCCTGAAGTTCTACTCCAACCATTGAATCATACTAGAATGATGCAGTTGCAGGGAGACATCAGACATTTTGATACATAAGGTCTTAGCAGGTCATTTGTTGCACAGAATTAACAGATAAAAACTTGCTGTTCCTCAGGTTGGATTTGGGAGGTTGGGGAAGCTTGGGAAGAAGAGGTTTCAAGATGAATGGAAGTATTTTACCTAGCTTGCAAGCCACTAACTTGGGCACTTCTGGAATATAACAATGTTATATCTTGAATGCTCAGTGGCATGCACATGCAGGAAAACAGAGTCCAAATTCTCTCCAATACATGAAGATAGTGCTGAACAGGACTGACTACATCACTTGCATTTCTGATGCAGAAATCAGATTGGATTCATTGGATGTTTCCCGGCCAGAAATGACCAGTCAGTTTTGTCAAATGGCATGAAATGATGCGGAAACAAGAGTTGTCATGTTTGACTCCAGAAAATAAATTAATTTGAATCACAGAGCATGAAGACAAAAGGAATTTTGAAATTGAAATGCCTGGCTAGTGTTCACAAATAAAAATGTTGAAATTCAGTTATTTCCAGAATCCCACTGGAAGAAATACATCAGTGGAATAAAAAAGGTAGGACATGATTTAGCAAAAAAATCTTTGAGTTATTTTAAGAAAAGAAAAGCATCAGAATTTGTAATGTTCTTCAAGATAGCAAAGAGCTATGATGGAAAAAATGTTGACAAAAATGTTTCCATGAGTGAACAAAAAGAAATTAGAAGACATAAATTTCAAATAATCACAAATGGAAGTCAAGCGAGGATAATAAAGAATTTTGTTATGTAAAGGAGTGGTTGGAAGGTGTAATTTATTACCAACAAGCATCCATAAATACTTAAATCCATAATTCATAATTCCATAAATCCGTAGATACTTTTAAAGACCATCAGCTTTTGGTTAATACACAGAAACAATAAAAGTTAGCAGGAACACACAAGGAAATATAAAGCTATTTGTCAGGGAGAAGAAATGTATTAGTATATCCATAATAAATTAAATTTACAAGACTGGATGATTTTGTTACATTCTGACTCAACTATCTCACTGATTTTCCATCCAGTGCCCTACCAAACATACTGTAGAGACTCAAGTTCATCTGAAAGCCTAGTGATTATTTACAAACTCATTCTAACCTGTAATTGTTCATTAATTTGGTGGTCATTATCAGAATACAGTACTTCAGCACCTCAAGTAGCCAAAATTTCCTTTTCTCTATTCCCCAATGCCTTACCAGTGCTGTACCTCTTCTTTTCCAACTCTGGCCTCTTCTTTATTACCTCATCATTGTCATGCCATCCCCTTCATATGTCCCAAACACCAGAAGTTTATTTTAAATCCCTCCCCATTTCTTTGTTGCTTTAAGATTCCCCTTAGAGCCTACCTCATTGACCAAGCTTTTCATGACCAATGGATTCCAGTTCATTGGCGCTCATCAAGACCAGTACATTTTAGCTCAATTAAGCAGCCGCCCCAAATAACCAAAGTTCCATGAAAATAGTTCTAAAGATATAAAAAGACAAATTACCATTAACTGAGTAACAAATAATGTACTTATATGGCATACAGAACAAATTATAACACTGTCGATACTAGTACAATACTGTAAAATTGTTTCAGTTCCCAATAGTTATCGGCAGAGGAATTCATCCTGTGTTCTATTGATTGATGGTAAATGAATAAAGTTAATGCAGACCCCTAGTGCAGATAATGGATTGCCTTCATACAATGCTTTCGACTATTCCATCATCCAAATCTTTGTTTTCTTTATACTTAAGATGATTGTCGATATCTTCAAATTTTTCATAGTTCTTAACTTGTTGAAGTCGTGAATTATTTCTTCAGTCCTGATTGTTTCTGGCATCTCCAAACCTGAATGTTTGAAACCACAGTGAATAGAACAGCTCTAAGTTGTCCTAGTGCTCATTTCTCACCAATTAGCAGTGACAAAAATCACTGCTGTTTGAACACAAACAGATGCAACTGATGCTCTTTAAAAACTATTTGCTCTAAGCATGGTGTAGTCTCTAATGGAATCAGAATCAGGTTTAATATCATCGGCAAATATTGCAAAATTTGTTAACAGCAGCAGTACAATGCAACACATGATAAATAAAGAACAAAATAAATCTATATCTATATTAAATTGTTAAATAAAAAAAGCAAAAAAACAGAAATAATAAAAATGGGAAAAAAGGCCACACAAGTGCACACTATGACAATAGTTAGAAACTGCTCAGCACCTGTCTCCTGTTCCAATTAAGCGGTAAGGTATCTCAAATAAATGAAGGGAATTCTGGCTATTTTCTGAACTAGTTTTTGTTCTTAAAGAGTTGTCCCAAATAAGAGGTGGTCCTGATTAACCGATGGTTCAATTAACTGGAAACCACTGGATTTACTTTGATTTAGCAACTAATTTAATTTAATTTCAGTTGTTTGAAATACCTTGGGTTGTTCGAATGTATTAAATGAAATTAAAAGTACTGTTAAAATCCAAAGTGCTGTTGATGTGATACAATCTGACTTGTTTTCCCTGAGTCATAAATTACTCTCCTAATTTTTCCAATTTTGACAGTGAAAGCCACAGGTTAGAAATTATAACCATCTTCAGAAACAAAACGTCCAAACTCCTGGAGAGCTACTTTTCAATCCATCTCACTATTGATAATTTCTCCTTCTATGTTTGAAATGCAATGTAATTAGTTCTATCAGCTGGGGCATGTGCATTGGACACATTTATTACAAATTAAAATAATAGCAAACAGCAGTCATCTGAGCAGGAGACTGTTGTTTGGAATGATGATTGGCATTTTTCAGGAACCTCTGCTGAGAGAGCAGGAACACTTAGACAAGTCCTCACATCAAAGCCTGAATGACATTTAAAGATTTCTCTTTGATCTGGAATGAACAGTAGAATGGCTGTAATACAGGGCACCAGCTCATTTGCTTTCTGATATTCCATGCCTTATAGACAGTGCAACATTGTGTGATTTGTAAGGGAAGAATCGACAGATCAAAGGAAAGAAACGTTGTCAGACAGGAATGCAAGACAAACAGGATTCAGGCACCTAGAGGCTACCATGCTTGTGTGGAAATCATCTTGGAATAAACTTTGTGGCTAGAGATACAAGAATTTGGCTCTTACGGATCCAGTTTGTATCTAGTTTGTTGCTACAAGCATAAACTAAAGTATTTTGATCAAAGAATCTCCCTAATAAAAAACTGGTTGAAGGTCTTCATTTTGCGAATTACCATTATTCATTGCTACTCCTGATATTATTTTGCAAACAGAAGCAGAGATGGCTATCCATTAAAATAATTTGCCAGATAGTTGCTCAAGAAAAGTATTTTCAATCACTATGGTAAGTGCAGTAGCAGTGTGTCAATAGACCAGGTGGCTATGGAAAATGTTAGTAAGACAAAGGAGGTTTAAAGGAGCAAATATCATGTTTGAATCAGTCTGCAGAATCAATCCATTCATCAGTGGCATTCTTTCCATCAGATATTTTGATGTAAGAATATTGTGTTTATTTTAATTTTACATCATATGTTTTTGGGAGCTTTTCTATTTGTTTTTTATATATCACATTAAGGTTTAATAATTAAATCAGTTTTAAATATTGATGATACATCTATATTCAAGATATAATTTTGAGAAAAACTAGTATCAGTTTCATACAGTACTTTTGACTATTCCATCATCCAAATCTTCTTTTTCTTTATAACATTTAAGATGATTGTCAATACCTTCAAATTTGTCATAGTTATTAACATGTTGAAGTCGTGAAATCATTTCATCTTCACTCCTGACTGTTTCTGGCATCTCTAAACCTGAATGCTTGAAACCACAGTGAGTAGAACAGCTCTAAGTTGTCCCAGTGTTCATTTCTCACCAACTAGCAATGACAAAAATCACTGCTTTTTGAACACAAACAGATGCAACTGATGCTCTTTAAAAACTATTTGCTCTAAGCATGGTGTAGTCTCTGGTGTAGAATCAGAATCTGCTTTAATATCACCAGCAAATGTTGTGAAAATTGATAACTTAGCAGCAGCAGTACAATGCAACACATAAGCATCTGTTACTCTCGAGAGACCATGGATTTGTGCCTTGGAAAGTTTCTAGGGCACAGGCCTGGGCAGGTTTGCATGGGAGACTGGCAGTTGCCATGCTGCAAAGTCTCCCCTCTCCACGCCACCGATGTTGTCCAAGGGAAGGGCAAGGGCCAACACAGCTTGGCAATGGTGTCATCACAGAGCAATATGTGGTTAAGTGCCTTACTCAAGGACACACACGTAGCCTCAGCCGAAGCTTGAACTAGCGACCTTCAGATCACTAGACCATCGCCTTAACCACTTGGCCACGCGTCAACACAACACATGATAAATATAGAAAAAAATTGGTTAGCCAATCAATTACAGTAGGTATATGTAATTATATTAAATAGTTAAATGAAAATTAGTGCAAAAACAGAAGTAATAAAAAAAGAGAAATAAACTGGCCACGCAAGTGCACAGTATGATGACAGTTAGGAACTGTTCGGCAGCTGTCTTCTGTCCCCTTTAAACAGCGCAGTGTCTCAAATAAATAAAAGGATTCTATTTTCTTAACTAGTTTTTGCTCTTAAAGAATTGTCCCCAAGAAGAAGCTGTCCTGATTAACTGATGAGACAAGTAACTGGAATCCTCTGTATTTACTTTGATTTAGCAACTAATTTAATCTAATTTCAGTTATTTGAATACCTTGGGTTATTTAAATGTATTAAATGAAATTAAAAGTCCTGTTAATACCCAAGTTGCTGTTGGTTTGATACAATCTAACTTGCTCTCCTAAGTCATAACAGTGAAAGCCACAGGTTAGAAATAATAACCATCTTCAGAAACAAAATGTTCAAACTCCTGGAGAGCTACTTTTCAATCCACCTCGCTATTGATTGTTTCTCCTTCTATGTTTGAAATGCAATGTAATTAGTTCTATCAGCTGGACATGTGCATTGGACACATTTATTACAAATTAAGATAAAGGAGGTTTAAAGGAGAAAATAGCATGTACAGAATCGGTACATTGATCAGTAGCCTACTATCCATCGAATGTTTTGGATTAGATTTAATGACAGTCTCAAAGTGTTCTCAATTTACAACTTCCAGAAATGAAAATACTGTAATATTTGCAAACCAATCAGCATGCATGAAGGATGGGTAATATATGTCATCTAGACTTATACAATATACTTGCTTGGCTTAACAAAGGACAGTTTACAGACACAGCAGAGTGGTGATAAACAGCAGTTCCTGCTGCCGACTTACCTCAGCTGCTGTCCACACAAATATCTGAACATTTTCCGTGTGACCATGCTTGTTTCTAACAGCTGATCAGCTTTCTGGTTCTCCTGATGATGTGCTATTAATTTAATTGGCCAATGATCTCTTCACAGAAGCAAGTGGTAATAATAATTAAAGTAGTGTTTTATGGTTATATATGCTTACATGTTAAAGTAGAGCTATATGGTTATATATAGAGCTGGTGGACATGTTACAGGGGAATGGGACTTATGGGATCAGTCTTTTGGGAGCTAGCATGCACATAATGAGCAGACCGGCCTCTCATATGTCATAAAAATCAGCTAAATAAACATTAACATTCAGTGGCCACTTAATTAGATACCTCCTCTACCTAATAAAGTGGCCACTGAGTGTATGTTTGTGATCTTCTGTTGTTGTAGCCTGTCCACTTCAAAGTTCAATGTGTTGTGCATTCAGAGATGCTCTTCTGCACACCACTGTTGGAACACATGGTTACTTGAGTTGCTGCTGCCTTCAGGTCAGCTGGATCCAGTCTGGCCATTCTTCTCTGACCTCTTTGACTAATAAACACTTTCGTCCTCAGATCTGCCACTCCCTGGGAGTTTATGATGGTTGTTCTTTCAGACTATTCTCTGTAAACCATAGAGACTGTTGTGCGTGAAAATCCCAGAAAGTCAGTAACTTCTGAGGTGCTCACACCACCCTATCTGGCCCCGACCGTCTGGTCAAAGTCACTTAGATTACAGCTCTTCCCCATTCTGATGTTCGGGCTGAACCTCTTGCCCATGCCTGCATGCTTTGAAGCATTGAGTTGCTACCACGTGATTGGCTGATTAATTGTTTGCATTAACCAGCAGATGTACACGAGTACCTAATAAACTGACCATTCAGTGTATGCTTGCAAATTTAAAGTGTGAGTCATCATGGTCAACACGGTATAACACCTTAGGTCCATAAGACATTGGAACAGTATTAGGCTATTCAGCCCATCAAGTCTGCTCTGACACTTCATTATGGCTGCTTCATTATCCCACTCAACCCCATTCTCTTGTCTTCTCCCCATGACCTTTGGCACCCTTACAAATCAAGAACCTATGAACCTCCACTTTAAATATACCCAATGACTTAGCCTCCACAGCCATCTCTGGCAAATTCCCCCTCTTGGGATTCAGCACCAACTTGATTTCCTAATCTACCTGCAAATTGAAATTCCACCAATATTCCCTCTAATTTGTAATAACCAGTGTGCACAGAAATCTTGTGCTGTGCAATTTTTTTGCCTAGTGACAACAACATGAGTGCACTGAATTTTATATAAAGAGGTATTTATTTTAACAGTTAGCAAAACACTGTCAGTAAGAACTTTGATCTCCTCTGGGTTTGATAACTTTCACTCTCGTTCATCTGCACTCTCACAAAACATATGTTGCTGGCCTGGTTCAGGTAATGAAAGATTTTCTCACTGGAGCTTTTGCATATTGTTCGTGTGTGATTTGTTTGCTAAATTACACTTTAAAAAATTAGTTTCCAAATATCACACCACTTTTTCCTAATTACAAATTCTTCAGCAACTTTTCAATACACACGGCTTACACCTTTTTTTGTATTGTACATAAATATTTCTCACAGCTGCGCATTCCTGACCTCACGAGCTTTTGGTGCAGCATTTTCTACTGTTTCATTAAGCCATTCTGCTTTAAAAAGTCTAGCAGTCCTTTTGTGCTTCACAGTCTTTGCTTCTTTGAAATTTGACATAGTGAATCAGTAACTTCTTCAATAAAAACAGTATAAGTGCCAGCTCTAAAATCTGCAGACAGATCATTACAAACTCCATATTGTCAACACCGACCGCATCAGAAACCGGAAAAGGAAATGTGATTGTGAAATATACTTATCATGCCAACAAGGTAGAGGGTGAGAATCCTTTGTGCATCAGTAGCAAAAGGTGTGTGTGTGTATACACACACATCCACACACACACCCCACTATACCTTACACCCCCACCACCATACCTTACACACTCCCCCACTGGTGGATGTGTGTGCATGCACACACACACACACACACACACACACCACCCCTTAGGGCATAGGTGTCAAACTCAAGGCCCGTGGGCCATATCCGGCCCGGCGTACAATTATATCCGGCCCGCGAGATCATTTTAGATAGATCTATTATTTTAATTATTAATGGCCCGGCGATATGAAGCCTATGATTGTAAGTTAATACCAATCATAAAAATAATGCTTGCTCAACAGTCTTCTTCATAAGAAACAGAATCTGTAAAGTGAAACACTTTGTAGTTATAGCAGAGACTGAGACACATGAGAACAGGCTGAAAAAACGGAGGCAAAGAAAGCTGCGTTCGCACGCGCCCGACTGATCCGGCCCACATGAAGCTGCATTTTGCCCAATCTGGCACATGACCTAAAATGAGTTTGACACCCCTGCCTTGGGGGAACATTGCCCATGACTATTGTAACATTGCCCTTTCAAAATGCATTTTCTACTTCCCATTGTCATTTGCACCCCATATTCTGGCTACTGTCCAGAAGCATGTATATAATATAACATGGTTACATTATAGATGGTATATGTGATTAATGCTCCTCAGTATTATCCAGGGAAAGTAGATGGTGATACTGAATAGTATCATAACTGACTTGATTGTATTATTTTCACTTTGGAGTTCAATGTTACAGCTGACACCTTTTCCTAACCTTGTACAGCTGAATAAGCTCTCAACTGGCAAAATACACACCCCCCCACCAAGAAAAACACAATTTAAAGAAGTCACCTTCTGCTTTCAGCTCAGTTGTTGATTGATTTTGTACTGGTGTTTGGCACTTCCTGGACCTTATTAAAGTTGTCAGTAGCTTGAGGGGAAGATATGAAGGATGCTTAGCCTGACTGCAGCTCATCAACACAAGCCAGTTATGAGTTTTTGATACGTATTCCCCTTGGGGCCACCATATGATGAAAGTATCCAAGGTAGGTAAAGCGAGGAGAAAGCAATGGACAGGGACATAGAGAGAACAATTCTCACACTTGAACCTCAGCAAGAAACATTATATTAGGCAATCGTGCTATAGTGTGGGCATCTCAGTTTGAAATACATTCCTCATTCAAGCACAATTTCAACTTTAGAATATGTCAATAGCACCAAAGCACAGTGAATGTGACCATGATCATGAACCCTCATGCATCAGAATTCCTTTCGGCTTTCACTGGAGATATTTCTGAGCACCTCATAGTTTTACTGTCAATTGCTGAATGAAGGTGGTTGGTGCGATCACAAGTACAGACAGCATCATCTTTTTAAGGCAGGCTTCAAAGGCCCATAACTTATCAAGAGTTTTAGCTCCTGCCTAGATTAGAATGCAACTTAGTCATTTTTAAATGGGTTTAAGAGGGATAGTAGATCAGCCATGATGGTGTGGCAGAGCAGATGATGGGTCAAATGGCCTAGTTCGGCTCCTATTGTCTAAAGATAGCAGGTGTCATCTCTGAGATGCACAACCAAAAAGGCGTGCACTCACTCAAGGTATATCTGCTGTTTACTTACAGTCCATCTGGTGCTTGCTCACACTCAAGGTCCATCTGGTTCTTGATTTACACTCAAGGTCCATCTGGTTCTTGATCACCCTCAAGGTCCATCTGGTTCTTGATCACCCTCAAGGTCCATCTGGTTCTTGATTTACACTCAAGGTCCATCTGGTTCTTGATCACCCTCAAGGTCCATCTGCTTCTTGAGCACACTCCAGGTCCAGCTAGTGCTTTCTCCCACTCCAGGTCTAGCTAGTGCTTTCTCCCACTCCAGGTCTAGCTAGTGCTTTCTCCCACTCCAGGTCCAGCTAGTGCTTTCTCCCACTCCAGGTCCAGCTAGTGCTTTCTCCCACTCCAGGTCTAGCTAGTGCTTTCTCCCACTCCAGGTCTAGCTAGTGCTTTCTCCCACTCCAGGTCCAGCTAGTGCTTTCTCCCACTCCAGGTCTAGCTAGTGCTTTCTCCCACTCCAGGTCTAGCTAGTGCTTTCTCCCACTCCAGGTCTAGCTAGTGCTTTCTCCCACTCCAGGTCCAGCTAGTGCTTTCTCCCACTCCAGGTCTAGCTAGTGCTTTCTCCCACTCCAGGTCTAGCTAGTGCTTTCTCCCACTCCAGGTCCAGCTAGTGCTTTCTCCCACTCCAGGTCTAGCTAGTGCTTTCTCCCACTCCAGGTCTAGCTAGTGCTTTCTCCCACTCCAGGTCTAGCTAGTGCTTTCTCCCACTCCAGGTCTAGCTAGTGCTTTCTCCCACTCCAGGTCTAGCTAGTGCTTTCTCCCACTCCAGGTCTAGCTAGTGCTTTCTCCCACTCCAGGTCTAGCTAGTGCTTTCTCCCACTCCAGGTCTAGCTAGTGCTTTCTCCCACTCCAGGTCTAGCTAGTGCTTTCTCCCACTCCAGGTCTAGCTAGTGCTTTCTCCCACTCCAGGTCTAGCTAGTGCTTTCTCCCACTCCAGGTCTAGCTAGTGCTTTCTCCCACTCCAGGTCTAGCTAGTGCTTTCTCCCACTCCAGGTCTAGCTAGTGCTTTCTCCCACTCCAGGTCTAGCTAGTGCTTTCTCCCACTCCAGGTCTAGCTAGTGCTTTCTCCCACTCCAGGTCTAGCTAGTGCTTTCTCCCACTCCAGGTCTAGCTAGTGCTTTCTCCCACTCCAGGTCCATCTGGTGCTGGATCCCACTCCAGGTGCAGTTGGTGCTTGATCACAAGCACTGGAGTCCAAATGTGATCACAATCTCTTCATTCAGCAGCAGTACGAAGTATGCCTGCTGTTCATTTATATTTACATGTATGTTTGTACGGGTTGTGCACCAAAGTCATTATTCACCGTCATTCAACCATTTAAGGCATCAGGACAATTCAAGGGGTGGCTTTTTAGGAAAACACAGAGGGTAATAAATTTGGTGCACATCCCAAACATAGATATCTACAGTGCCTCTAAAATGTATTCACTCCCCTTGGAAGTTTTCATGTGTTATTGTTTTGCATCTTTAAATCACAATGGACTTAATTTTTTTGATACTGATCAACAGAAAAAGGCTCATTCATCTCAAGTGAAAGCAGATCTAAATTGACCTAAAATGATCTAAATTAATTACAAATATAAAACACAAGATAATTGATTGCATAAGTGTTCAACCCTCTTTAATATGACACAGTAAATATTCACTAGTGCAGCCAATTAGTATTGAAAGTCACATTAGCTGTTAAATGGAGATCTGTTTTTGGAGAGCTGTTGCAGTCGAAGTATTTAAACTGATTGTAGGAGAAATATACCTGTATCTGGAAGGTCCAACTGATGGCGAGTCAGTTTCCTGGCAAAATCTACATCATGAAGACAAAAGAACACTCCAAGAAATTCTGCTAAAATGTTATTGAAAAGCAAAAGGAAGGAGATAGATATAAGAAAATATCCAAGACACTGAATATCCCTTGGAGTACAGTTGTCAATTATCAAGAAATGGAAAGAATATGACACAGCTGTAAATCTGACCAGAGCAGGCCATCCTCAAAAACTAAGGGGACTAGTGAGGAAGGCCATCAAGGCCATATGACAACTCTGGAGAGTTACAAGCTTCAGGGTGGAGATAGGAGAGACTGTGCAGACAACAACTGTTACCCGGGTGCTTCACCACTCACAGCTTTAAGGGAGAGTGACAAAGAGAAAGCTGCTGCTGGAAAAAAAACTGACATGAAATCTCAGCTAGAGTTTGCTAAAAAGCATGTGCAAGAATCTGAAGTCAGCTGGAAGAAAGTTCTTTGATCTGATGAAACCAAAATTGAGCTTTTTGACCATCAGGCTATATGTTGTGTGTGGCGTAAGCCAAACACCACACATCATCAAAAACACAGCATCCCTACCATGAAGCATGGTGGTGGAATCATCATGCTGTGTGGATGTTTCACTGCAGCAGACCCTGGAAGGCTTATGAAGGTAGAGGGTAAAATTCTGGAGGAAAACCTGATGCAGTCTGCAAGAGAACTGCAACTTGGGTGAAGGTTTGTTTTCCAGCAAGAAAATTACCTCAAGCATAAAGCCAAAGCTACAAAGGAATGGTTTCAATACAGCAACAAAGTTAATATCCTGGAGTGGCCAAGTCAGAATCCAAACCTCAATCCAAATGAGAATTTGTGGCTCGACTTGAAAAGGGCTGTTCACTGACACTCCCCATGCAATCTGACAGAGATTGTGCAGTTTTGTAAAGAAGAATGCGGAAAAATTTCAGTGTCCAGATGTCCAAAGCTGATAGAGACCTATCCACAGAGTCTCAAGGCTGTAATTGCTGCTAAAGGTGCATCTACTAAACATGGACTTGAAGGGGGTGAATAATTATGCAATAATTTATTTTATATTTAATAATTATAATAAATATAGGCCAATCAGTAGAAACCTGTTTTCGCTTTGACATGAAAGAGTCTTTCCTGATGATCAGTGTCAAAAAAAGCCAAATTAAACCCACTGTGATTCAATGTTGTAAAACAATAAAATATGAATCTTCTAAGGTGTGGGGCAAATACATTTTATAGGCACTGTATATATGGGCAACATGAAAACAGACACCTCTTCTGCTATCATATGAAATATGGATGGGCAAGCATTGAATTGAGAAACCAATGATTCCAGCGATGGACTCCCCTTGAGAACCTCTGAATTATTGACTGAGTAGATGTCATGATTCTTGGAGGTCTGCTCTGATCTTCAAAAACATCAGCATTTGCATCAAAGCACTATTGAACACCATTACCTGCCTGATGTCCATGGTCATCAGCTGTGCGTCATGAACCTTTTTAGTATGATGATATCATGCACATCAAAAACATGCCTAGATATTTTTGTTCCTATTTTTGAATGTAAAAGCTCTTAAAGCAGGTAGTACTGTGATCAATTTCCCTGCCCGTTATTAGGATACTTTGATTGAATTGCACAGCAGTCCCTTGAATAGGTTTTTGATTAATTTATAGAATTAGTATGAAAATTCTTGCAAACAAATGAAATGTAACAGCAATAAAGAAAGATTTGATATGATGAAAGGGCATGGTAAATAGCTGTAATTGCAGTTTCAAATGCTAATCTTTATAAACAGTGGTATAATTATTCTACTTAGTCTTTTCTTATCTACATAATGGAACACTGAACTGTGAAACTTGTGGGGAATCTCAGATGAATAAAGTTTTTTGTAGCTTGATAAAACTGAAGGAGTTAGGCAAATAAATGTAAAATGTTTAGTGACATCTTGTATTGTGTAGTAAAATCAAATTATAACATTAAAATCAGTCAAGCAATTTCATGCAAACATTTGTTCCCATAAAATTCAGTTTATTTAAAGATGCAAAATCTTTTGTACATTTGCCAAGGTTTTTTTTCTGAATCTAAGTGCCTGCTGAAATTGATTTCCCGAGGTGAGTTAGCTTGATGGTTCAAAGAATTCTGTCTAATTTACACTAAATGAGAAAATGAATCAAACCCTCCAGCTGCATCAGTGTGGGCAACAGTTCAAATTCTGGCTGTTTTAATTAACAAAGTACAAATTCCTGTGTGCTTTCCTCCATGTGGTATGACCATGGAATGATTGCTTTCTTTCTCTCATTGACTAGGAAGACATGAGTCAAAGTATATCCCACTCTCAATAATGCAATTCGCCAACATCAACCGCAACAAAGGAAACAAGAGATGGCAGACTAAAATCTCCCTACAACCCATTTCAAAACAGTTACTATTGAGATATCAGCATATTAAGAGTGACAGAAATGTTCCTTTTTGACTGTTTTATTTTATATTTAAAGATACTTATTTATATTGAGGGACTTACTGGGGTATTAGGAGCACCCCTTTGTGACTGTGAAGGGCTTATATCACTTCTTCAGTTGTCTACACCCACTTTCTCTTACCCATTCGCAAAAACAAAACAATGCTTAAAGAAATTCCAAACTTTTGGTTGGGATTCCCAGCCTGGACAGGCAGTCCGTGTAACCTGAGATTATAAGGTTCATTTTGAACTTTACGTGAAATGGGATTAGCCAACACTTAAACACCCCATCTGATTTTCCTTCTGTTGACTTCAGTACAAAAGATAATTGGGCAGGATGTAGGATAAGCAGTCAATTTCCTGAATTCATACTGCTCCTATAGTGAGTGCACCAAATGTGACCTCTGCCTAGCTCTATACCTATGTCATTTGCTGGCTAGCACACTGGGCACACAACCTGTTCCCAGATTCCTGCCAACTTTTTTTTCTGGTCAAGGAGACGTGTAAACCTGGTCCTGGATGACTTGTTTGCCCTGTTCCCTCCACTCTCAGTAAAGTGGAAACATATAGTCCTTTGCAGGTCTAAGATACAGGCTGTAGCAGCACAGAATTCTGTATTGATACATCATTGGCAATCCAGAACTTAGACATTTTTTTAATTAGCTGGATCTATCTTGGCTACAAACGTAATGCTAATTGACATCTCATTAATGCTGCTGGCAAAGGTAATGCTGAGGTATGCCTTGAATGTTCCAGAAAATGCTTTCATTATTGTTCTGCCAAAAACATACACAGATTGAGTTCTATGTGTATTATTTAGAGAACAAGGAAAGATGCTTTGCAGTATCTGTTCGTATTTCATTAAGTGGAAACCAGCCGTGAGGTGAAACTACAAATAATGTCTCAGATACTGGAACAGGTTCAAACTTCCTCCTGCAATCACAAGCAAAACTCTCTGCTTTAAATCTCTGAAATGCATCGAGTGAGGAGTTGAGAGGAAAACAAACAGTGATTGATGGGACTGCGTAGCAGACTGATTAACAGCTCTTGACCTCCATTTGTAGAGGCATCCCACAAACACTTTAAAATCTTTACTGACAGTTAAATGTAAGAAAAATAACTAAGCAGGAAAATGAACATGTTCGGCCTTAAATTTCTTCTACCATAATATCTACAAAATGTCAACTGTATAATGGCGGTAGTGACAATACGTTCCCTTATGACAGTCATGGGTCAGTGGCAACAGAAGCTCATAGTTTCAGTTGCACTCCAGACCTTCGTATGGATGAACTAGGCTGCCAACCGAGTGCAGCAATCAGCATTTGCTGACTGGAGGCATGTCGTGTTTTTAAAAAAGGCATTAGATCATTTTACTTCACAAGTCATGCTAAAAGATTCCTTGGCATGATTTCAAAGAAGAAAAAAGTTGTTTTCTCTGGTGTCCCGATCAATAATTATCCTATAAATAGCACATACACACAAAAGCACATCATGTCGCTGTTACCACACCAGTGGATATCTCACAATGCAAATTTTAGAACTGCATCTTCTATTTCATGTTGGTGACTAAAATCATAGATATTAATACACAATGGAGTACTTTGGGGCATCTGGAGTTTGTGAAAATGATATAAAGCTTTCTTTTTATATTGATGCCCTAAAAATGTTGGAAGTTGTTTGGATTTTGAGTTGCTTTGTGAATCAGGTGATATTGATTCTGACTCCATTATACTTCCTCCTGATTGTCATTTCTACTGACTTCAATCAATGCCACAATTTTTATACTTTCACTCAAACTTAATATAACAATTGTTGGTCTTAATCAGTAACCTGTATTTCTCTTCTGCACAGGATTGCTAAGAGCAAAATGTAGGAGGAAAATCTGAAATTTAAAGGATCACACTGCAAAGACGTTATTTCTGTAACTGAAATTGGTTGTTTGGGGATATTTTCAATATGGGTAGACTGCTTCGACATTCTCTACCAATATGTGCTGAGTGTATCACATTTCATTTCTGAATGGCCAGTAGCTTCTCCTAATACATAATTGTCCTGACATTGCATACTGGGCATGGTCAGGGAATCAAATTATACTTTTAACTTGCCAAAGATTAACCATGCCAGTAAGAATACTGAAGTCAATGGAAATGAAGGGGAAATTTCATCAGGAAGATCAATGTGACTTTTGGAAGTTATTTTTCTCTGTTCCAGGACACTAAGATTTACAACACTGTAAGTATTGCTTAGACAGTCTCCTGTGTCCAACCATCTCCAGTTGCTGCAAAGGTATCTTTCCTGCCAATAGAAGCCAAAAGCAAAGAAGTTTCCACATCTTACCATTAGAACATAGAGCGCAGAACTCAGGGAAAGTCCCATCGGTCCACAACGCCTGTGCCAAACACAATGCTAAATTAAACCAAATCACTTCTGCCTCAATATGATTGTATCCCTCCATTCCCTGCATATCCTTATGTTTATCCAAAGTGATACTCTGATACCTGTCTCCACCATAACACCTGGCAGCGTGCTCCAGGCACGTAACTATTGTGTGTAAAAAACTTGCCACCACACTTTCATTTATATTTCCCCCACTTGCTTTAAGTACACATTGTTTAGTATTTCACAGTTCTCTCTTGGGTAAAAGGATCTGACTATCTACTCTATATATGACTCATATTTTTATAAACTTCAATCAGATTCCCCTCAACTTCCAGAACTCAGGAGAAAACAAATCAAGTGATTCCAACCTCAGCTTCTAGTTCATCCCAGTGCTTCCCAGAGTGAGCCATATCACCCCCTGGGACAAGTCAGAGTTTCTAAGCAGGCAATAAAGATAAAGTGGGTGGTGGGAGGTGTTGGGTAGTGAGGGGGAGGCAGCTGAGGTATTACAGACTTAATTTAAGAAATGAATTACTTATTAGAACCATTTGATTCTCAGTGCCTCATTATTAATTACAATGATCACATATTCATCTCTGTTGCTAAGGCACAGTAACCTTAGAATTTGCTTGAAGCACGTTATAGTTGTTGAAAAGCTATGTGGTTCTTCTGCATTTTGCATATCATGAGAAACTGTATTTTTTCCCAGACCAGCCAGTACATTATTGCCATTCACTACTGTAGTACAGTGTAGGTTGGTATGATTTCCACACAATCATACAGTGACACAATTCCTGTGAATTAGGGTACAGCATTTCATGAGGTAAAGCCCAGAATCTGCCCTTTCAGATGGTCTTGATTGTATTGTTCTATCCCGTTGCCCAACCGAGATATGGCTGCCCAACTTTATGTACTTCGGGCAGAAAGTCAGGCTTTACCTGAGCTATCATGACATCATAACTTTCCCCATTACCAATCACAGCGCTTCAGACTGACCTTCAACAACTGGTGGCTGACCATGGTCATTAATCCATAACAAAAATGGCAGAAGCAGACCAAAGGAGAAAGAAGTATCGGCAGAATCGTGCGGTGTAACTGGAAAACGGAATTTTATCATCACCAAGCAATCAAGAGCAAGCAATGTGCCTGTTGTGTGAAAGATCCAAGCTCCTTGAACATTTGAAGGGACACACTGAGATAAAGCAAACAAGAACTTGGCTTATTTATAGTTGTAAAAACTTTCAGAAATGGAAAAACACTTGAAAACATGCTTACCAGTACTTGGCAATGAAACAGTGAGGGTTTGCATGCTTCATGCAACATTTCATTGCTCATTGCTAAATCTGGAAAGAGTAAGGGAGGCTCTGAGTATGGTTTTTACATAAATCATCAGACCAAATAATTAAAGCAATTCCACTCAGCAGCAGCTCTGTTCAAAGATGAATAGATGAAATATCCAAGAATATGGAAGACGCCATGTGCGAAGTTCTTAGGATAACTGAATTTGCTCTGCATTTGGATAAGTCAACTTTGCCAGGCAACAAACCTTTGCTTCTTTTTTATGTTCACTTCAAAAAAGATGAAATCATGGTTCAAGGGATATTACTTGCAGGGGGGCTAGAAACAGAAATGAAGGAGGAGTCAATACATTGGGTTGTGAGCATTTTTTCATAAGAGAAGCATATTCCATTTAGCAACATTCTTGCTTGTACAAATGATGGGACACCATCAATTGCAGGACACCTCCATGGGGTTATTTGTTGAGAAAAACTGCATCTAACTTATTAACCATTCACTGTATAATTCACAGATAATATGTTATCGCAGAAAAAACAAGTGATTGGCTGCACAAATCACTAAGTACTGTTAGCACAGCAGTAAATAAAATAAAATCCAATGGTTTCAATTCCCAACTATTTTGAGAGCTTTGCATTGAGAATGAAAAACAGTTTAAACACTTACAGTTGCACACAGAAGTCAGATGGCTCTCAAATAGAAACTGGCTGAGATGCTTTAATGTGCTTTTTGTGATAAAATTCTTTGAAGACACAAATGCTTCATTCACTAATCAACTCAAGAATATTTGGCACTACATTGCTTAATTGTCAGAAATATTCAAAAAGTTTAATGAAATCAGTCATCAATTGCAAGGAAATGATGCAAACCTTATAAAAGGCAAATGAGTCATCTCCACATTTCTATCCAATTTAACCCTATTTGAATGTAACATTGGCTGTCACGATCTTTTCCAATTTCTGAAACTCTCTGAGCTGGAAGAGAAAGAAAGAATACCAGATGATGATCTTCAAGCATATTGTGCCAACCTGGGGGAGCTGCATAAAGACATGTCAGGGAGATTTCAGGATCTTCTCTTAATCCACTTTCCAGATTGGGTAGTAACTCCATTCCAAAAGACTTATAATGTGGAATTAGCAGGAAGGATGGAGGAAAAGCTGATGTTGCTACAAAATGACTTTGAGCTGAAGCCAAGGTGCGAAAAATCATATGGTTGCAGAAAGAAATCTCTGAACGTTATCCTACACTGTGGAAAAACATCAAGATGTTCTTTATTGCCTTTCCAACATCATGTTTAGAGAAGGGTGATTTCAGTGTGGTGCCCAACTTCTTTCAAAGCAACAGGACAGACTGCAAATTACAGAATGTGGGGATCTGACACTCCTTCGGAGGGAGTGACGTTCAGCCTGGTGTTGAGAAGCTGAGATCACTACAGCAAGCCCATCCATCTCATCGAAAGATGGAAAAGCAATGACGTAGTGAATAGTTGGATTACTAATGTACACTTTTAAATTGTTAATAGAAATTGTTCTTATTGTAATTAAATAAAGAAATAATTTATTTGTAGCTTTAAATAGATTAGAATAATGTTTGTAGTTCCTATTTTCTGTCACTGCACATCATAAATCTCAGCTCTTCGGCATGTTTATGCAATGGCAGGAAAGGGAGAGGGGGCACTGGAGATCTTGACAAAGGGGCAGTAATTCAAAAAATATGGAAAACACTGGATTATTCCCTCTTTGAAATATCCTGGTATACGCATTCTCTCCACCCCCCCCCCCCCCCCACCCACCTTCTTATTCTGGTTTATTCCCCTTTTCTTTCCAGTCCTGGTCTTGACCAAAAATGTCAACTGTTTATTCATTTCCATAGACGCTGCCTGGCCTGCTGAGTTCCTCCAGCATTTTGTTCGTTGCTCTGGATTTCCAGCATCTGCAGAATCTCTTGTGGTTTTGACTTGTACCTACAGTTGACAGGTATGACAATTTTTAGTAAACTGGATCGATTCTACAATGCAGAAAAGGTAAGCCAGTCACTTCTACTTGACAGTGAATAAATGTTTGTCTGCTCATGAGAACAACTTATTGAGTAAAATCTTCCCCAAAGATTTTTCAAGCCATTATCGACTAGATGCTGCAAGATATTCACCCTTGGCTCTCTAATTAAGATGATATATTGTTCACTACAGAGACAAAGGAAGAAAACCTGTGAATGATCAGAGGTTTCAATGAGCTCCTCAAGCACAACATGAAGTTGAAACAAAACAAGAGTCCTTCTTCAGAGAAGGGTTGTGTACTGAAGCCAGAAATAGATAAGAACTGTCTGCCACATATTGAGGAGAGACTAACATAGTACTGAATTCTCAAAGACTAAAGAATACAACAGAGGTCAGATCTTTTCTAGCTATCCTAACAGTATTGTTCCATACCTTTATCGCTCCTGGTAAACAGGAACAACTTTCCAATGGCTACAAAGAAATAATGAACTGCGACTTTGGAACAAAATTAACCAAGGGTTTGAACTGAAATGTGATACCTTGGACTATAAAGTTAGAACAATCATCACTCTTGCCATGGAATGGGAAATTAATTGCCTACACTTCCTCACTAAGATGAAGGATGACAGAATTTTAACAAATCAAAAGAGAGACATATGCATTGGCTTTGGGGGTTCACTCAATTTCATTGAGAGAGTACATTACGTTTCTGATAGCCTGTTTTAATTGGATATCCAAGTATTCTGATTCAAGTTCATTTCTCTATCAATAGACAATAGACAATAGGTGCAGGAGTAGGCCATTTGGCCCTTTGAGCCAGTACTGCCATTCAATGTGATCATGGCTGAATATCCACAATCAGTACCCTGTTCCTGCCTTCTCCCCATATCCCTTGACTCCACTATCTTTAAGAGCTCCATCTAACTCTTCCTTGAAAGCATCCAGAGAATTGGCCTCCACTGCCTTCTAAGGCAGAGCATTCTATAGATCCACAACTCTCTGGGTGAAAAAGTTTTTCCTGAACTCCGTTCTAAATGGCCTACCCCTTATTCTTAAACTGTAGCCTCTGATTCTGGACTCCCCCAACATCGGAACATGTTTCCTGCCTCTAGCGTGTCCAATCCCTAAATAATCTTATATGTTTCAATCAGATCCCCTCTCATCCTTCTAAATTCCAGCGTATACAAGCCCAGTCACTCCAATCTTTCAACATATGACAGTCCCACCATCTCGGGAATTAACCTCGTGAACCTACGCTGCACTCACTTTGAAATATACCATGAAATTCATCATTCTTGTTAGTAAACAACTAAGGATGTGCCCACATTCTGGTACCACATCTGCAGAATGCACAAGCAACATCAATGACAGCAGAACAACAGCAATAAAGCAACCAGAGCCAAATGAGCCCCTGACCTCCCTCTCACCCGGCCACCTGCTCATGTACACACGCACACACTCCTCTAACCCCAGGACAGGCCACCTTCGGGCCTCCAGGGGAGTCGAACTCACTGGTGTTAGCACTTCAGCTTTCCCAGTGAGCTCACAAAGTTTCTCAGACCCATGCTTCAGCCATCAGCCTGCAACTTCTGGACTTCCAGTTGTCCTTTGTGCCTCCTGCCTGCATGGAACCCTGATCCCAGAACCAATAAAAACTCACTGAACCGGGGGTGGGGGTGGCGGGATGGACATGGTGGTGCCTGGCCCAGCACTTGTCCGTGGATTATACTGATTGACTGGAAAAAGTTAAGAGCGAATTTTAATAACCTTTTCACCCAACAGCCTGAACTGTCAATGAACCAGTGAAGAGTCAAATGGGGACACCATGTAAGCATTTCAAAACTCAAAGTTCAAAGTAGATTTATTATCAAAGTAGGTACAAATATGTCACCATATACAACCCCTAGATGATGGATGCTGCTTTCCTGCTACAACACTTTGTGTACATATGCTCACTGGTGGGGAGGACTTTATCCATGATGAACTGGGTTATATCCACTACTTTTTGAAGTATTTCCTGTTCAAAGGCATTGGTGTCTCCATACTAGACAGTGATGCAGTCAGTCGATATGCTCTCCACTACACATCTATCATCAATCACTTCCATCCACCTCCAAGGCCTCTCAAAGGGGAGCTGCGTGTAATGTAACTGGGACACGTGAAAACACTAAACCTGTGGCTTTGTTTACTTGCATAGATCAGAGCAAGACATTTAAGGTATAACTAACACGTGTTGCATTTGCCAGAATAGTGAGGTACTAACTTTCATTGACAACTTTATTTGAATCCTATAGAGATTCATGAAGGCTTTGACAATCTAGAAAGGAAAGGATAATGAATTGTGGTTAATATTCACAAAACTTAAGTTACCAGAAATACTTCTGTTGATGAGGCTGCAATTTTGTTCAGCACTATTGAATGATTTACGTCCATGAATGTTATAGAAACACACATTCACATCTTCATCCTAGCACGTCCCACACAGCAAAGCAGGAGTTCTGTCTCCACTGTAGAGAAGGCCCTCAGAAAGAAAGAGAAGTATCCATGAAGCTCAGAATTCCCTGTTAGCACACAGGAAATCATATCCAACCTTTGGCTACACCCCAAATGAGATTGAGGGCAGACTGACAGACGGACAGGCAGACAGACATACTTTATTGATCCCGAGGGAAACTGGGTTTCGTTATAGCCGCACCAACCAAGAATGGTGAAGAAATATAGCAACATAAAACCATAAATAATTAAATAATAATAAGTTAATCATGCCAAGTGGAAATAAGTCCAGGACTAGCCTATTGGCTCAGGGTGTCTGACACTCTGAGGGAGGAGTTGTAAAGTTTGATGGCCACAGGTAGGAATGACTTCCTATGACGCTCAGTGTTACATCTTGGTGGAATGAGTCTCTGGCTGAATGTACTCCTGTGCCTAACCAGTATATTATGGAGTGGATGGCATGCAACTTGGACAGCATCCTCTTTTCAGACACCACCATCAGAGAGTCCAGTTCCAACATCACTGGCCTTACGAATGAGTTTGTTGATTCCGTTGGTGTCTGCTACCCTCAGCCTGCTGCCCCAGCACACAACAGCAACATGATAGCACTGGCCACCACAGCCTCGTAGAACATAGTGCTGAGGGAGCAGGGAGGCTATAGTGTACTCAGACAGATTAGGAGAATGGGCAAAGTGGCAGATGGAATATTAGGTCAGGAAGTACATGGTCATGGACTTTGGGAGAAGAAATAAGACCAAAAACTGGTTTCTAAATAGAGAGATAATTCAAAAATCTGCAATGCAAAAGGTCTTGGATGCAGGATTCCCTAAATTTGTAGTTTGAGTAGGTGCTGAGCAAGGAATAAGCAATGGAAGCATTCACTTTGAGAGGATTAAAGTATAAAAGCAAGGCCTGAGGGAGGATCTCATTGAAAACTATCAAATATTGAAAGGCCTGATAAAGTAGATTTAGAAAGGGTGTTTCCTATGGTGGGGGATTCTAAGACCAGAGGGCACAGCCTCAGAATAGAGGAATGTCCATTTAGAACCGAGATGATGAGGAATTTCTTCAACCAGAGAGTTTTGGCATTCATTGTCACAGGCAGCTGTGGAGGCCAAGTCATTGGGTATATTTAAGACTGAGGTTGATAGATTATTGATTAGTCAGGGCATGAAGGGATATGGGGAGAAAGCTATCGATTTGGACTGAGAGGGAAAATGGATCAGCCATGATGAAATGGCAGAGCAGATTCAATGGGCCAAACCACCTAATTTTGCTCCTATATGTTATTTCTCATGAGCTGTAGTTTCAAAACAAGGCTGGACAAATGTGGATAACCTTCAAAATGGAAAAGAAGTTGAGACAAAGAAAGTAGTCTCAATTAACTGAGAAGTTTTGAGGTGTATGACAAGACTTGAGTATTCAGACCTCTGTACAAGGCGCAGCCAACACATGAAATCTGAAAGTAATCACAGATTTTTACAGAGTGAAGATCTACATTGTAAGAATGGATGGAAGCTCAGAAAGGTTCATATAGGTCACCTACAACTTGTGCATGATTTTTAATATCTAAAAATTAAAGGCAAATAAAGCTATAGGATGGAAGCTGGAAGATAGAAGATGGAAATAATTAACTTCCTGAATGATTTCACCCTAGTGAATACTGCAGCAGATGATCATATGTCAACATCAAGCAAAAACAAAGAAGTTTCGTCAACCTCACAAATAAGCTCCCAGAAAGCTAGGAAATTAATGGAGCAGGTGGACTTGTAAGTCTTGCAAGAATATTAAGTTACATCCAATGGCAATTTTTCCTCTTTATTTCAGACAATGAAAGCAAATGAAGAAAGTAAATAGTACAAATAAGTAAGTTTAATGTCATGCAACATGTGCAGCTGTGAGTTAGAAGGACACATTGAACTTCAAAGTGTTTGAACTCCAAAGTCCTGCATTTTCTCAAGAGTTCAGATCATTATTGTTTCATTATGTATCACATGGAATCAGAAAGAACATTAAAGGGCCATCCTTTCCTATAATGTGACAGCATTGTATTAGAACAGAAAGGAGTGCTGGAACTGGTGAGCTAGTCACGGCAAGTCAGGAAAGGGATGATTTCATGAGACGAGGTGTAGAGGAGATGCTTGAGCATGCTGCCATTTTTTGTTGAAGAGAAAGATTGGTTAGCTTAACATTGTTTTGGTTGAAACAAATGAGAATAAAAGAAGATTTAAATGAGGTGTATAAAATCATGAAAGGTCCAGAGAATGAATAGAAAAACTGTTTCTCTGAACTGATGTCAGCAACTACATTTTAGAAACTTTCTGAAGGCAACTGTCAAAATGTACAAGAGAGAATAGGATATATTGAAACGCTACATTGGACAGGAGTGTAGGGAGTGTCCAGCGAGGGGTAGCTCCTCTGGTGAAGGGGCTTATCATGTCCATTCTGGAGCCCCAAGTAGCTGTTTGCATGTGACGGTGGCCACACCCTGATACATCACTATGACAGGTGAGCTAAAGCAGGTGAGAGTAGCCAGTGACCTCAGATCCTGGTAAGATAGGGACATACCTGTCCTAGCGTGAGAAATCAGCTCTGGCGGACTGGGCAGATGAGATCTACAGTGAGATCCTACAGCCAGGAAGACGATCCTGCAGCACTCCGTGGAGAGCAAAAGGCATAACAAGACGCAGGAGACTTCACGGTCATCTGCTGCAACCAGATGAGACTCCAGTTTCTGATGCTTGTTCGTACCACTGGACTCAGACTTCTAAGATTGAGAGTGTGGAACTGCCCCAGTGCAACGGCTTTTCCACTTTAAAAACTCTCCCACACAAGTTTCCTGTCAATGTCAGCCACAAGGAACAACCACCACAAAGGAAAGGAGAGTAGATGTACAATGTATGTCTATTAACATTGAAACCAATGAGACTATTATGTGGCTTCTTCCAGAAACCTGTCTTAGAATAACAGAATTCCAAAGCATACACACTTGACCACTGCTACATCACTGGCCAGGGCTCTTACCCTGCCACCCCATGGCCACACTTCGGAAAGTCTGGTCACCTGGCTGCTACTCCCAGTAGACAGGCAGAGACTAAGGACTGCAGCACCAGTGGTGAGGAGCAAGGAGGCAGAGGAGTGTTTTGAAATGGTGGACTGGACAATATTTAAGGATTCATCTTCTAATCTGAATGAATATGCCACAGTTATCACTGAGTTCATCAAGACCTGTGTAGATGAATGTCTGCCTATGAAAACATACCAGACTTACCCAAACCAAAGGACTGTGATGAACCAGGATGTTTATATTCTGCTGAGGGCTGGATCTGTGGCATTCAAGACCTGAGATCCAGATCATACAAGAAGTCCAGGTATGACCTATGGAAGGCAACTTTAGGACCAAAAACACAATTCTGATTGAAGTTAAAGACAAAATCAGAAGCGCATCAGCCCTGGCAGGGTCTGCAGGACATTACCTCCTACAAACGAAAATCATGAATGACTGTGATCCCTCATCCACAGGTGAGTTCAATGCCTTTTGTGCACACTTTAAATGGGAGAATAAAACTACACCTGGGCAAATCTCTGCAGCCTTTGGTTGGTGCATGAGAACACATAAGAGGGAAACTAAGAAGGCTAAAAGAAGGCATAAGGTTGCTCTGACAGACAAGGTGAAGGAGAATCCCAAGGGTTTCTGCAGATACATTAAGAAAAGAAGGATAGCAAGGGACAAAATTGGTTCATTTGAAGGTCTCTCTCTTTATATATGCATGGAGTCAAAAGAGGTGGAGGAGATCTTAAATATAACTTTTGAAAATGCATTTACTTAGGAGGGAGACGCAGAGTCTATAGAACTGAAGCAAACCAGTAGTGAGGTCATGGACCAGACGTGGAGTTCAGAAGAGGAGGTGCTTGCTAACTTGAGGCAAACCAGACTGAATAATTCTCCAGGGCCTGACAAGGTGGTCCATCACACCATGTAGAAGGCTAGTGCAGAAATTGCATGGGCCATGGTCGAGGCATTTAAAAAGTTCTTAGCCCTGGCTGAGATGCTGGAGGACTGGATGATAGCTAAAATTGTTCAAGAAAAGCTCTAAGAATAAATTCAGAAATTATAGGCCAGTGAGCTTGAAGTCAGCAGTGGGTAAATTAATGGAAGATATTCAAAGGGTCAGGATATCAGTATTATGGTAGAGTAAAGGGAATAACAGAGTCATGAGGGAGAAGCTGGCCAAAATTTATTTGAAGGGGACATTAGCAAGGACGATGGCAGAACAGTAATGGCTGTAGCTTCTGGGAGCAATTAGGAAGCAGTAGGATATATAAAGGAAAAAACATATTCTAAAGGGAAGAATGGGCAACTGTGGCTGACAAGGGAAGTCAAAGAGGGGGCATAAAATATAGCAAAAATGAGCGGAAAGCTATAAGATTGGGAAACTTTTAAAAACCAACAGAAGCCATAAGGAGAGAAAAGATGAAATAAGCTTGGCAATGGAATAGAGGAGACCAAAGGTTCTCTCTGATATATAAAGAGTAAAAGAGAGAAGAGAGTGGATAGACTATTTTCTAAATGGAGAGAAAATTCAAAGATCAGAGGTGCAAAGAGACTTGTGCAGGATTCTCTAAAGGTTAATTTGCAGGTTGAATTAGTGATAAAGAAGGCAAGTGCAATGTTTGGCATTCATTCAACAGGGCTGGAACATAAAAACAAAGATGTAATACTAAGGCTTCATAAGGCACTGGTCAGACTACTCTTGGAGTATTGTGAGCCGTCCTGGGCCCCTTATCTAAGAATGAATGAGCTGGCATTGGAGAAGGTTCAGAGGAGGTTCACGAGAACGATTCCAATAATGGAAGTGTCAACATACGAGAAGCATTTGATGGTTCTGGGCCTCACCTCACTGGAGTTCAGAAGAATGAGGGGGTATCTCAATGAAACATTGAATATTGAAAGGCCTAGATAGAGCAGATGTTCAGGGAGGGAGTCTAGGAGCAGAGGGCACAGTCTCAGAATAGAGGAATATCCATATTGAACAGAGATGAGGAGGAATTATTTTAGCCAGAGAGTAGTGAATCTGTGGAATTCTGTGGAGGCCAAGTCATTGGGTATATTTAAAGAGGAGGGTAACACACACAAAATGCTGATGGAACGCAGCAGGCCAGGCAGCATCTATAGGAAGAAGTACAGTCGATGTTTCGGGCCAAGACCCTTCATCTGTCCTGTCAAAGGGTCTCTGCCCAAAACGTAGACTGTACTTCTTCCTATAGATGCTGCCTGGCCTGCTGCATTCCACCAGCATTTTGTGTGTGTTGCTTGAATTTCCAGCAGCTGCAGATTTCCTCGTGTTTGCATTTTTAAAGTGGAGGGTGATGGTCTCTTGATTAGTCAAAGGCCAAAGGTTATGCAGAGAAGCTGGGAGAATCGGGTGGAGAGTGGTAATAAATCAGCCATGCTGGATTGAAGGAGAAGACTCAAAGGGCCGAATAGCCCACTATGCTCCGATGTTTTATGGTCTTATAGTTGAATAGACAGGGCCTGATTAGTGTTAGTAAACATGGCTTGGGTATGGTTGGTCAAGTCTAACCAATCTTACAGAGTTTCTGAGGTTACGAAGAAGGTTGATGAAGGAAAGGTGATGGATATTGTCTATGCGGACTTTCGCAAAGTCTTTCATACATTACTGTGTGAGAAGTTGATCCAGAAGGTCCAGTCCTTCAGCTTTCAGGATGAAGTAGGAAATTGGATTCAACATTAGCTTAGTGGGAGAAGCGGAAGAGTGCCTGTCTGACTGGAAGCCTGTGACTAGTGGTGTGACACAGGGATCAGAGCTGGGTATGTTGTTGTTTTCCATCTATATTAATAATTTGGATGATAATGTGGTCAACTAATTCATCAGATTTGCAGAAAACACCAAGATACAGTGGACAGCAGGAAAGCCTATCAAAGCTCGTAGACGGATCCTCGCCAACTGGAAAAATGGGCTGAAAATGGCAGATAGATTTTAATGCAGACAGGTGTGAGATGTTGTATTTTGTGTGGACATAGCAAAGTAGGACTTACACAGTAAACTAGAGTACACTGGAGTGCAGCAGAACAAAGGGGTCTAGATTATAGATCCAGAATTCTTTCAAAGGGGCATCACAGGCAGATTGAGGTATAGGGATATAGAGAGGGCAAGTGCCAGCAGGCTTTCTCCACTGAGATTGGGTGATACTCAAACTAGAGAGCACACATTAATGAAACAAGTTCAAATATTTAAGGGGAACCTGAGGGGATCTTCTTCACTCAGAGGGTGGTATGGATGTGGAATGATCTGCCAGCAGAGGTGGAGGATTTGGGTTTGATTGCAACGATTAAGAGATGCCTGGATATGTACATGGACAGGAGGGGTATGGAGGGGTGTGGTCCAGGTCAAGTCAATGTTATGAGGCAGAGTAATAGTTTGGCATGGACTAGACAGGCTGGAGCACCAGTTACTGTGATATTGTGCATTCAGTGACTGTATAAAACAAATCTAGTTGCTCAAATTTGGGCACCTATGATCAACACACACCAACAAACAATGAGCTTTATTCCATTGCATAGGTCAGTCTCATGGCTCGGCATATTCTTCACCTAGCCGAGATGGTGAACCAGTCTTGATTTACTGAGGTGTACAAAGAGTTAGCTGTGCAGTGAAAGCATTGAGTAAATGGGTGACATCAATAATCCCTAACCAACAGTTCTGATCAAAGTTTTGAAATCCTGCCACATCTAGTCATGAGCAGAAATAGACCATAATACAGCTAATGAGATGAAGAAGCTGTAAAAGTACCCCCATCTTTATTGTTAGTGGAGTTCAGTACATCAGTGCCAAAGTCAAAATGTTTGCCATTGTCTTTGGTCAACTGGATAATTTGTCTTGTCATTTCCCTGGAGTTCCCATCATCACAGCAGCTAACTCCATTCAATACATATGATACCCAAAGAAGTCTAAGAGCACAGACAATCGTAACTGCTCTGGATCAAACCAAAATTTATCCTCCAGCACTTCCTTCAAGCCTGGCCAACAGTGACATCCACCTGATTTCAACTGCTTGAGGTTTCTTCTAAGTTGTTGCAAGTATGTTTAACTAGACTGCGAACACATTAAAATAAGTTAATAATTAAAATAAAATAAGTTAAATTTTCTCTCATGCAAATCCTCTATTGAGCCAATCAGGCAACCTGCGTGATTTATGTTGGTAGCTATCAGGCAATCAATAATGTCCACTAAATTATGTAACAGGTGTTTCATAAGATATGTCCTGTTTTTAAAGGGATTCTAATCTACATGGCACTCACAGTAGAAAGAATCCCATCCCTAAAAGATGGATAAACTTAATCTGGACCAAAAGTTTTTGTTCAGACATAGAGATGAAATCATTCTTCAGAATTTAACTTCATCTCTAATTGCCCTATAAATGAATGACATGTTCACTCAGAATAGTTATTAGCAAAACCATGCCAACTTGTGAGCTGGAGATGTAGTAGGTTATGCAACTCAGAGCAAGATTTAATGTACAGCAGAGTCAGTGCTGTTTGGCCTGGAACCATGCCGTGAGGAATTACTGTTGGTGCAACTCCAAATAAGGCAGGTGACACTTCGGACGTTTTGTTTCATAAACTGTTGATCCTGTACCTCAAAACCTTTTTCCTACTTGATCCTGAGAATTGTCCTCTGAAGGTGCAGTTCAAAAATATTTACATGCTGATTATCTGGATAAATAAAATTTCAGATACTCACTTTTCTTCACTGAGTGGTGGTGAATTTACCAATTATCTCAACTCCTTTAAAAGCACCTTCTAAGTATTCCACTTACTACTTTGCAGAACTGGTTAGCCCTGTGCTACTGCACCCTATTATCTCAAGCAGCAGTAAAGTGAAAGATGTTATCATCAAGCAGAATGGATCACCAAACTCAGGTTTGGTTTGATCAAAATTATTTGGCTACAGAGCTTATTACAGGATTAATCGGACTCTAAATTCTAGAGATGAGATCAAATGCCCTTGGCATCAAGTCAACTCCTGACTAAAGAGAGTATGAAATAGGGTTTGTGGAACGAAATTCAATTGAAAAATTTTGACTATCTGGAATCAGACGAAGCACAAAATAACATGGTTGTAGATTTTGGAAATTAATTGTCTCTGCTCCAGTATCAAAGTGCTCATTGGTAAAAAGAATACTTATTGGGACTGTACAAGACCTGATGAAACCTCATTTGGAATAATGTGTGCATTTTTGGATTCCATCTGCAGATTTTCCTCAGGTCGCTCAATATCACAGTGGGAACAGATTGCTGCTCCTCCTTCATCAGTGGGCCTGAAGGCAGCAACTATCCAATCTTTTCAAGGTCCCGTTCCATTAAAAATATTTTAGAAGAATCGTGGTATTCTAATTACAATCACCAATAACACACAGAGAATGCTTGAGAAAGTAATTGACTGTGTTGTGCTAGATTTCTAGCATCTGCAGAATCTCTTGTGTTTATTGTTCACCAATAAATTGTCTTAACATTCTCTGGATAATTGACCTTACAAATGTGGCCAAATCAATTCTGCTGCAAACTTAATTAAATGTACAGTATTTGTTATTTTATCCCTAAAACAGGAGAGAAACTTACCGAATCTAACAATATTATTTATTGTTTTACTTATTTTATTTAGAGATACAGGATTCCAGCCAAACATGTCCATGCTGCCCCTGTTCTCACTGTTACCAACAGGTAGGAGGTACAGGAGCCTGAAGGCACACACTCAGCAATTCAGAAACAGCTTCTTCCCTCTGCCATCCGATTCCTAAGTGGACAGTGAACCCGTGAACACTACCTCACTTTTTTTAAAATATACACAATTTCTGTTTTTGTACATTTTAAAAAAAATCTATCCAATATATGTAATTGATCTTCTTGTTTATTTATTATTATTTTTATTTAATGCTAGATTATGCATTGCATTGAGTTGCTGTTGCTAAGTTAACAAATTTCATGTCACATGCCGGTGATAATAAACCTGATTCTAATTCTGTGTCTGATTCCACCTTCTAACCCACCTTTGGAAGGTAGGAGGAAACCGGAGCACCCGGAGGAAACATAAGCAGTTACAGGGTGAATGTACAGACAGTGGTAGGATTTGAACTCAGGTTGCTGGCACTGTCATAGCGTTACACTAGCTGCTACAATTCCGTGTCACCAGTCAAGTCTCCAACTCTTCTTTCTAAAATCCTCAGGATTGTTAATAGCAAATAATAAAAGGCAGAACACATGAGGAACAGACCATGGAAGGATGGTGCTAAGAACTACACGAGGCTATTAATACAATCATATTTCATTGCATGTTGCAGGAATATAAAAGTGTCACATGTTTATTGGAGTTATATCATTATTTTGGTCAACTTTGCAGAAAGAAGCATCTGCCTGAGGCAAGGATGTCGACTACTAAGTAATACAGAGCAAGCTATTTATTATTGTCAATAGCAATGAAGTATAAGGTTTTGCTGATGTCATAGTAATTTTGTCTTTGCAATATATGCTTATCTTTGTGGTTCACACTCAGAGCAGGGCACTTCAATGCTAAGTGTGTGTATTGTAACTTCTTGCTTCCTGAATTCACCATTTATCCCATCATTTTAAATAGTCGAAGAACTGTGTTTGGTGCAATGCTGAATTTCTAATAAGCTTCTCAGCCATTTGATTGGCCACTAACAGAATAAATTCAGAAATCTGATGACAATATGACATATTTTTAAAAGGCCCCATTTTACCTCTTCGAGATAAGACTAGCATCGCTTAAAATTTGAATTCTACCCTGTCTTCACTGTATGGCGATACCTAAGTGAAAGGTAATGTTTTTATTGGAATGCAGCATAAATTTGATTTTTTCTGAACAATTGAACAGCACATATGAACAGTTAATATTGCAATTAAAAGTGATGGATGACCAATTTCACAGGATGAAAATTATAGGCTTATTCCTCTATTACATTCCTACAGGAGCTGAATACAAAAATGACAAGTTTTTATTTTGAAAATGAGTAGTAGCTTAAAATATTGCAACAATTGGACACAACTGTATACAAAAAAAATGCCTTTCACTAAAGCAGCAGTTAAATCTTCAACTTTTCTTGACCTTAAATTAATTCCAAAAGCAATTTGGCTTGCATACTAAATATTCTCATACAGGAAAAGGAAGCTAGTCTAAGTACCTGCAATAATAGCAATCAGCATTCCAGATAGTGAATTCTCCAGAGGTTAGACACAACCTTCTCCATTGGCAGCTGGCAAGTGAGAAGCTTCCTGTTGGTAAATGGACCCCTTAACTTGCCTGTGCTTCACATAAGAACTAAACAAGCTTCTAAGTCTGGTGTTTACTGTACTCATGCTTTAGATGACGTATGGATATTGGTTTATAGTGATAAAAAATCCAAGCATTATTCCAAGCTGGTTTAACTGATCTTATCACGGGGTATGAGACTGCTTTCAGCTGTTTCCCACAGTTGTTTGGTCTTTCATATTGGTCGGGTTCCATTTAGTCATCAGCAAGATCTTGTGCAGTTACACCCAGGACGGGCATATGGGCCTGGTTTTCCCTCCTGGCAGGCATTAAAAGTCAGAGCAGAAGGAGCCATTAGAAAAGAGGGGGGGGGGGGGTGGGATTCTTGGAAATAACCCTTGTGCTTCTCATCCATTTAATATAGCCTGAATGTTACACACAGAATGGATTGGACATGTTGTTTCATAGAATGGGTCTCTGAATGTCTTTAATCAAAATAGGACCTTCATTTTTAGTTGAATCCTGAAACTACATAAATAATTCAAACTTCTAACAGCACTTAATATCAAAATATGATCATAATTGTACTGCCTTCACATTAATTGATTTCTGATCCTGAATCATTTACTCCAGTAGTTGCTTATTGGATGAAATTTGTTACATCAGGTGAATTAAATCTCTGGAACCTTGACAGGGTAAATTTCACATTTAGTGCACTTGGCGCACAGAGCACCACTGATATTTTGACTGGACTAAATGGAAAATCTGCAGGAGATTAACACTTACATTCCTGATGCACACTCCCAGCATAAAGTGTCAACATAGAAATGCTAGAGGCAAGAGCTTATCTGGGATTTTCCAAAATCACATCCCACTCAGTCCACAGCCATTTGTTTGTCTACAGCCCTGTTGAAGTGAATTCAATAGTTAAGAAAGCCATTTCTCCATGTTCCTACAAAACTCGTTAGAAAGCATCATGGAACCAACGTGGAAGTTATCAACCAGACGTATACTTGGCTCGGTCAATGATAAAATCGTAGTTTCCAAGGTAGTTGCAGAAGTAGACAACATGGCTAATTCTCCAGTGCAGCGTGCAGGGTAAACCACCTAATCCTCCAATTGTATATCCGCATAACAGAATACTTACATAACTGAAGTACATAGACAACACGAGGAAATCTGCAGATGCTGGAAATTCAAACAACACACACAAAATGCAAAATCCCGTCCCATGATCCTTTCCCTTCTCCAGCTCTGTATCACTTTTGCCAATCACCTTTCCAGCTCTTAGCTTCATCCCACCTTCTCCGGTCTTCTCCTATCATTTCACATTTCCCCCTCCCCCCACTACTTTCAAATCTCTTAGTATCTTTCTCTTCAGTTAGTCCTGACAAAGGGTCTTGGCCTGAAATGGCGACAGCGCTTCTCCCTATAGATGCTGCCTGGCCTGCTGTGTTCCACCAGCATTTTGTGGGTGGTGTTTACATAGTCAACAGTCATTTTTCTTTTCTGTTAATGTAAGTGAATTGTCTGCAGCAATTTCAAAGTATCACAGTGATTATATTTTAAATCATTTTATTTTTCAGTTGTCTTGAAATCAGGCAACTTCAGTGTAAGTACAAGCATTTCTATCAAAATTGAAAGAACATTTATTATTAAAGTGTGTCTGCAGTCTACAACCCTGAGATTTGTTTTCCCCATGGATTGTTGTTATCAGATGAAACAGTATACCTGAGCAAACTGCAGTTTGGAGGTAATACTCCTGAGATATGTCAGAATATGAGTTACAGACACCACATTGTGACACACAACGAGATTTTGTACTCAAGGGCAGTAAGTAACATTACCTACTGTTCCCCTTTTACAAGGTACATGAAACACAACTTTGCCACCTCCTCCCCAGAGTCAAGATAACTCCTGTGACAGGCATGTCTTTGGGCCTGCAAAATCAAAGGTCCCACAGACCATGGACACTTTCTCTTCTCCCTTCTTCCATTGGGCAGAAGATAACAAAGCCTTAAAGCACATACCACCAGGCTCAGAGACAGATTCTACCCCACTGTTATAAGACTACTAAACGGTTCTGTAGTATGCCAAGATGAACTCTTGGCCTCACAGTCTACCTTGTTATGATATGAACCCAATGGTTTACTTGCACTGCTCCTTCTCTGCAGCTGTTACATCTTATTTTACATTGTTCTACCTCAACGCTCTGTGTAATGATCTGTTCTGTATGAACAGTGTACAAGACAAGCTTTTCACTGTACCCCAGTGCATCTGACAAAAATAAAGTAATTCAAGTTCCAACATCATCCCTGAAACTTGTCCTGGAGCATTGTGGCAAAGTGACTGTGAGGTCTGCAGCTGGGTGCGTAGTGTCTACAGAGACTGAAACACTTTGACTGTGCTTGTGAAGAAGTCGAGATAACTTTTCACCATCAGTGTGCCAAGAGGACACACACTCAGCATGCTTTCCAGCATTGCAGAGAAACTTGAAGTGTTCCAAAACCAAAGGCATAAACAGAATGAAGAAGATATACTGGGGAAGGAGTGTGAGCAATGATTACCCGGAGGGAAGCAGAATCACAAAATAATAATCACTAGATTAGTATTTGAGCCTGGTACTACCCAAAATGACATTCCACCATTATTACAGGCTGAAGATGAAAGAACTTTCCATCATGGAAGACCAATAGTAATTTTTGGGAAATGGGGAGCTGTTTTGTTGGGATGGTTTTAGATGAAAGGTGAGGTGTTCTAATGAATCAAATAATCACCATTGTTGTTCAGGCTTTAAATTAAAAAAAGGAAAAAATGGGATAGTTAGGAAGTTCAAAGAGAAAAGATAGCTGCAAAATGGTAAAGGTGAGCAAGGTGTGCTAGGAAAAGAATCTTGGTCTTACTGATGTTGAAAACAATGTAGTTGTTGGGACACTACTCAACCAGCTGATCTGTGTCTCTCCTGTACACCTCCTGGTCACTATCTGAAATTCTGCCAGTAATATTTGCGTCATTTGCAAATTTAAAAATGTAGAAAATCTACAGCACAATACAGGCCCTTTGGCTCACAAAGTTGTGCCAAACATGTACTTACTTTAGAAATTACTTAGGGTTACCCATAGCCCTTTATTTTTCTGAGCTCCATGTACCTATCCAAGAGCCTCTTAAAAGACCCTATCGTATCCACCTCCACCACTGTCACTTGCAGCCCATTCCACGCACTCACCACTCTCTGCGTAAAAAACTTATCCCTGACATCTCCTCTGTACCTACTCCCCAGCACCTTAAAACTATGCCCTCTTGTGTTAGCCATTTCAGCCCTGGGAAAAAGCCTCTGACTATCCACATGATTAATGCCTCTCATCATCTTATACACCTCTATCAGGTCACCTCTCATCCTCCATCACTCCAAGGCGAAAAGGCAAAATTCACTCAACCTATTCTCATAAGGCATGCTCCCCAATCCAGGCAACATCCTTGTAAATCTCCTCTGTACCCTTTTTATGGTTTCCACATCCTTCCTGTAGTGAGGTTACCAGAACTGAGCACAGTACTCCAAGTGGGGTCTGACCAGGGTCCTATATATATTTATAGATGACATTTCAGCTGTGCCTAGCCACACAATCATAGGTGTTGAGAGAGCAGACCAGTGGGCTAAGTACACATCCTTGAGGTGCACCAGTGTTGACTGTCAGCGAGGAGGAGATGTTATTATCAATCTGCACTGACTGTGGTCTTCCAGTGAGAAAGTCAGGCATCTAATTGCAGAACAAGGTACAGAGGCCCAGATTTTGGAGCTTATTGATTAGAATCCGTGAGTATGATTGTGTTAAACATTGAGCTTTAATCAATAAACAGCGGCCAAGCATGGGTATTGCTAATATCCAGGTGATAAAAGGCTGAGTGGAGATTGCATCCTCTGTCGACCTTGTGGTGGTAGGCAAATTGCAGCAGGTCCAGCTCCTTACTTAGGCAGGAGTTGAATCTGGCCATGACCAACTTCTCAAAGCACTTCATCAGGATAGCTTACAAGCATAAGACTGTCCTCATTTGTAGGGAATGAGATAAAATAAAAATGCTGAATGATCTTTAGCTGAACTTGAGCAACATTCATAACAAGATGGACAACTTAATGACTCATATAGAAATAAATAGCTACATTCCAATTTCCAGGACTGGGAATTAAAATTCCATGATCCTGGATTTTCATGAGGTGATTGGAAAACCAGAAAAGGAGGGGTGGAAATAATAACAAATGGATAAAGGCAATTGAGTGAAAGGACCTTGACCTGAAAGATTGTGTCGTGTAATCAATATGAAGAACAGCAGAAGAAAAATTAAATATTGCTGGGAGTTGTCTATACACCCTTAAACTGTAGTAGTAGGTCCTGGAATATATATTATCCATGTGCCATAGACCTCTATAAAATTTGAGGTGCAGGTAAACAGGGTACTGTGGCGACCGACTTCCCAGCGCACTCGAACCGGCTCACAAAGCAGCGTGCACCGACATTGAGGCCAGTCCCAAAGAGGGCGCCAAGTCTGCTTCACCAGCAAGGGGGAAAGCCCGCACGCAGGATGGGACTGTGAATACGCGCCCCCTACAGCATTCCTGCCTGGGGAGGGCGGGATCAGGAAGGATTTAAAGCAAGGCCGCGAAGTTTGAATAAACTTCTTTTGTAACTGCAGCTCACCGACTCCGTGTCGTTATTGCAGTGCTGTATGTAGCACACCACGACAATTGGTGACCTTGACGGCCCAAACGATATTTGGACCGGAGATGAACACACGCCGCATCTGTTCATGCAGTTTCGTTAAAACTGTCAAACTTCTGGACGCTGCGACCTCACCTATGGTTCCAGCAGTGTGGTGAACAACATATACCTGTCTGGACACGCCCCTCCGCTGACAGCTCCTGTGGCTCCTCCCATAGACCCCGGTATAAAGGCAATTGGAGGCATTGCTCCTCCCTCAGTCTCCAGGATGTTGTGTGATGGTCTCTTGCTGCTGACAGTGCTTTCTTCCAGCTAATAAAAGCCTATCTCTCACCTCACGTCTCCGAGAGTTATTGATGGTGCATCAAGCAGGCAGAAGCTCAATTCCACATTCGGCAGATAACCTCAGATGCCACATGTTACTACTATGCGGTGAGCTCCCTCGACCAAGAGACAGCCGTCCAGGTTGAGGAGTTCATACAATCGCCCCCAGCGGATGGCAAATACACGGAATTCAAAGCCTTGCTCATAAGGACTTTCAGACTCTCATGGTGCGAGTGAGCTGCCCGCTTACTGCACCTGGATGGTTTGGGGGACAGGCCACCATCGGCTTTGATGAACGAGATGCTGTCCCTGGCCGGAGGTCACAAGCCCTGCCTCATGTTTGAGCAGGCATTCCTGGAGCAGCTGCCCGAGGACAAACGCCTGCTGCTGTCCGATGCGGATTTCAGCGACCCCCGGAAGGTGGCGGCCCGGGAGGATGTGCTGTGGAAAGCCAAGAAGGAGAGTGGGGCATCTGTTGCACAGATCACCAGGCCACACTCCCAGCAGCAAACCAGACCAGGTCTGGCCACAGAGCCCGCTAACCCCAGATGCAGGGGTGAGGAGCCCAACGAACAATGGTGCTTCTACCACCAGCAGTGGGGCACAGAAGCCCACCGCTGTAGCCTGCCCTGCAAGTTCCTGGGAAGCACCAGGACCAGCTGTTGCTGATGGCTATGGCGGCTGGCCATCGGGATAGCCTCTTGTATGTCTGGGACAAGCAGTCAGGACGCCGTTTTTTGGTCGACACTGGAGCCGAGATCAACATCTTACCTCCGACGAGTTACGACACCCGCAACAGGGCACCGGGTCCCACCCTGAGGGCCACGAACAGCAGCACGGTAAGGACCTACGGCACCCGTACGGTGTGGCTACAGTTCGGCTCCAGCCAGTTCACGTGGGACTTCACACTGGCCTCCGTAGCCCAACCGCTCCTGGGAGCGGATTTTTGCGAGCTCACAGCCTACTGGTCGACCTGCCCAGGAAGAGACTGGTACACGCCAAGACCTTTCAAACGTTTTCCCTGGGTGCAGCCCAGTTGCCAGCCCCTCACCTCGGCTCCATCACGCTGTCCGACAACAACTTCACCAGGGTCCTGGCGGATTTCCCATCGGTTCTGGCACTGCAGTTCACAGTGGCCGTGCCCAGGCACGGCGTACAGCACCACATCCCGACCCAGGGACCACCCCTCCATGCCCGTGCTCGGCGGCTTCCTCCGGACAAGCTCCGACTGGCGAAGGAGGAGTTCCAGAGGATGGAGGAATTGGGGATCATCCGGCAGTCCGACAGCCCATGGGCCTCCCCCCTGCACATGGTGCCCAAAGTGACAGGGGGCTGGAGACTGTGCGGCGACTACCGCAGGCTGAACGAGGGTACCACACCAGACCGCTACCCTGTGCCGCACATTCAGGACTTTGCAGCAAACCTGCACGGCGCACGGATTTTCTCCAAGGTAGACCTCGTCCGAGGGTACCATCAAATCCCAATGCATCCGGACGACGTCCCCAAAATGGCACTCATCACCCCTTTCGGCCTTTTCGAGTTCCTCCGCATGCCGTTCGGCCTAAAGAATGCCGCACAGAGATTTCAGCGGTTAATGGACGTGGTGGGACGCAACCTCTACTTCGCTTTCATCTATTTGGGCGACATCCTCATAGCCAGCAGCAGTCGTCAGGAGCATCTATCCCAACTCCGTCAACTCTATGCCTGACTGAGTGAATACGGCCTGACAATCAACCCGGCCAAATGCCAGTTCAGGCTCGACACCATCGACCTGCTGGGCCACAGGATTACTAAAGACGGGGCAACCCCTATGCCCGCCAAGGTAGACATGGTCCACCATTTCCCCCGACCCAACACAATCAAAGGCCTTCAGGAATTTGTGGGTATGGTGAATTTCTACCGCCGCTTCCTCCCTTCAACTGCCCGAATCATGCACCCCCTGTTCGTCCTGATGTCGGGTAAGGGCAAGGACATTACCTGGGACGAGGAGTCCGCCGCCGCTTTCATTAAAACCAAAGATACCTTGGCAAACGCCACGATGCTAGTGCACCCCAGAACGGACGTCTCTACCGCCCTCACAGTGGATGCATCCAACACGGCAGTTGGTGGAGTGCTGGAACAACTCATCGAGGGTCGCTAGCAACCCCTGGCGTTTTTCAGCAAACACCTGCAGCCACCCGAGCTCAAATACAGTGCTTTCGACTGGGAACTGTTGGCACTATACCTGGCAATCCGGCATTTCAGGTACTTCTTAGAAGGTAGGCCCTTCACCGCGTTCATGGACCACAAACCGGTTACCTTTGCGCTCACGAAGGCATCTGACCCCTGGTCATCCCACCAGCCGTGACATCTGTCCTACATCTCAGAATACACGACGGATGTCCGGCATGTCTCAGGAAAGGACAATGTCATGGCGGACGCCATCTCCCACCCTAACATCCAAGCCCTGTCCCAGGGGGTAGATTATGAAGCACTGGCGAAGGTGCAGCAGGCAGACGAGGAGATCCCTACTTACAGAACCGCAGTCTCCAGTTTGCAGCTCCAGGTCCTCCCCGTAGGCCCAGGTGAGAGGACCCTACTCTGTGATGTCACCATCAGCCAACCCCACCCCATTGTCCCGGCAGCCAGGCGGCGGCGCGTTTTCAACTCCATTCACAACTTAGCGCACCCCTCCATCAGGACAACCGTCCGGATGGTCTCCAACAGGTTTGTTTGGCACGGTCTCTGCAAGCAGGTCAGTGAATGGGTCAAAACGTGCATGCACTGCCAAACAGCCAAGGTGCAGCAGCGCACCAAAGCTCTGCTGCAACAGTTCCACCCCACCCACCGACGTTTCGACCACATTCATGTGAATATCATGGGCCCCCTTGCCAGTGTTGCTAGGAGCGCGGCACCTCCTGACTATCGTGGACCGGTTCACAAGATGGCCAGAAGCGATCCCACTCACCGACACCACCTCCAAATCATGCGCCCGGGCACTGATCGCCACCTGGGTATCTCGCTTTGGCGTACCAGCCCAAATTACCTCTGACAGAGGTGCCCAGTTCACCTCCAGCCTGTGGTCAGCTATGGCCAGCCTTTTAGGGACACAGCTGCACCACACAACTGCCTACCACCCACAGTCGAATGGACTGGTGGAGCGTTTTCACCGTCACCTGAAGTCGGCTCTCATGGCCCGCCTGAGAGGACCTAACTGGGTGGACGAGCTTCCCTGGGTCCTGCTCAGAATCCGCACGACGCCCAAAGAGGATCTGCACACCTTGTTGGCCGAGTTGGTGTACAGCGCACCCCTGGTCATCCCAGGAGAGTTCATACCAGCCCCAAGGGGGCAAGAGAAAGAACCTGCAGCAGTCCTGGGCAGACTACGTGAGAAGCTCAGTAACCTGGCCCCCATACCCACTTGCATACCCAAAGACCTGCAAAACTGTGTTCGTTTTTGTACGACGGGGTGGACATCGGGCACCGCTACAGCGGCCCTGCGAGGGGCCGGTTACGGTGATTAGAAACAACGGGTCCACATTCATGCTGAACATTGGAGGGAACGAGGAGGTTTTCACGGTGGACTGACTCAAACCGGCCCATGTGGACTTGGCGCAGCCGGTCGAGATTCAGGCGCCGCGGCGCAGAGTCAAACCCAGACTGTGGACATTGGGAGGTGTATCGCCGGTTCTGGGGAGGGGGTTATGTGGTGACCCACTTCCCAGCGCACTCGAACCAGCTCACAAAGCTGGCATTGAGGCAGGTCCCAAAGAGGGCGTCAAGCCTGCTTCACCAGCAAGGGGAAAAACCCACGCGCAGGACGGGACTGTGAATACTACAGCATTCCCACCCGGGGAGGGCAGGATCAGGAAGGCTTTAAAGCAAGGCCGCGAAGTTTGAATAAACCTCTTTTGTAACTACAGCTCATCGACTCTGTGTCGTTATTGCAGCGCTGCGTGTAGCACACCGCTACAGTATTATAATATCATGTGGTCATTATTCTACATAGTCTAGGAAAACAACATTTTCAGAAATAATGTGGACAAGCTCATGGCATGTATAGAAAGAACATTGTTTTCTAGAGCACCATCTTAGGATATTAACTAGCGAACAATTTATTTTCAATGTACTGTTGTGCAATGGTAAAGGCAAATTCCCTTTCTAGTTGAACAGCCATTAAGGAAGAGTTCTAATATGACAGAATGTTATAAAAGCACTCCAAAGTAATTCAGTTCTGTCCAGAAAGGGGAATAAAATCAAACTAAGTAAACTGTGAAATTATGAGGTGGGAGTTGCCTATGGGAAATTGGGAAACCTTATTAAAAGCTCTGACAATAGACAAGCAATGACTAATATTTAAAGAATTAATTTTCTGCTGTCTGTGGTTTCCTCCTCTAAATTCCCCCATTTATTGGTGGGGCCTAAAGAACAATCCCTGCAAAGTAAACATCCCATCTTATTTCTGAATTATATTCATAGTGTCTCAATGGACATTTCCCCTGGAGGTCCTCACTTTGTTCAAGTCTACCAATTTCCTTCCAAGCTGCTGTCTCTTACCTCCATCTTTGATACACTGGAACACTGAGCTACCAGTGCAGTTTAGCCTATCAGACCTACACTTCCTATCCTACCACTGTCTATCCATGGACTTGCTTGGCCTAACCAAGACTTGGTTCTGTTGGACTACTACTCTTTCTGTCTATGTCATCACTAGCAACTGGGGACTATAACCTCTGGCTGATCACCCGTCCCTAAAAGATGTCATGTACACAGTCAGAGACTTCCTTGACCCTGACACTAAGAAGGCAGTTCACCATCCTGAAGTCTCTTATAAAGCCATAGAAGTATTCTAACTCTGCTGTGTTTCTAGGTTGAGCTCCCAAAGGAGTTAGTCATGGTGCAATTGATCTTTTCTGCAGTGTTGGTGCATTCCCATATGGAGAATCTTTTGTAAAGACTGCTCTTGGCTGGAAGTAAGTGGAGCAGATGCAACAACTCCCCAGTCCTTACTGAAGATGATCAAGATTGAGAAGAGAGCATATGTGGAAGAACTGTTCTGGTTACCCGTTGATATGCTTGGCATATCATCCAGCCCAGCTGGGAGAGGTGACAGGCAACATGGGAGAGAGGACTCTTTAAAGTTTCAAAAAAGCCTTCTCCAGAGTCAGGGACACATGCTTTACCCCCAAAACCTGTGGGCCATTGAATGATAGCAATGCTGAATGAGGCACATTTCTGCCAGTAAACAAGGCAGACGTGGAGACCATTTAAGATCTGTGTGTCTCCGATGAGTATCAGTCTTTTCCCATCCATCTCTGCCTGCCATCATATGGTGGCGGACTGATGTCATTATGTTGCTGACTACTTGCGCTAGAGCAGGTCTGAAGAGACAAGCAGCACTAGGCTGCATCAGCACCTTGACACTGAGCTGTTCCAAGGTTGTGTCAAAGTCAGGTTGGTTGTATGAGACAAAATGGATACTGCAATCCTTGAAATTGTATCAGCTCTAACTGGCTCAGACAAATACTTTCCTGTATTCGTCATGCAGGCACTAATTATTTCTGCCATTACCAGGAACATACAGGGACACATATTTTTGCAAGTGATTTACTGAGTAAATTAGCAGACAGACAAAGGCTTCAATCATTACAGGCCAATGTGTGTGACAGCAGTTAGTTATGAGGCACTCCTATGCCCACCATAGCAAGAGAAGCAGATGATGAATTCATTCTTGCTGGCAGAGACAATCAACAATTGCATGACACATATTTGAATCTCATAGTCAGACTTTGTAAGTTGCTCACAGCATTTACTGCAAACATGACTCATGGCTGGGAGTAACAATTGTAGCTGATATCTTCTACATTTGAAGTAAAAAGTTGGTAGGGGTGTATGGATGCCTCGGTCAATGGTAAGGGTCCATGGATGCCTCGGTCAATGGTAAGGGTCCATGGCATGAAAAAGTTTGGAGCCGCTGCATTTCACTAATCCTGCATTAATCATTAATGCTATTTTTAATATTTTTTCCACATATCCATTAATTCTTTCCAGATTCTGCCATTCACCTACAGAATAGGGACAATTTATTTTGGCCAGCTAACCTAACAATGTGCGTGTCTTTGGAGTATGGGAGGAAATTGGTAACCCCAGATGAAATCTATGCAGTCCAGGAATAAGTGTAAACTCTGTACAGATGGCACCTGAAGTCAGGATGGAACTCTGGCCCCTGGTACTGAGAGACAGTGGTTCAGTGGCTGTGCCACTCACCCAAAGCAGCCCAGTGCCCCCATGCCACCACCCTATGGCCCCTGGTACTGAGAGACAGTGGTTCTACTGGCTGTGCCACTCACCCAAAGCAGCCCAGTGCCCCCACACCACCACCCTATGGCCCCTGGAGCTTTTCCAAACCGCAGTTTCACAGCCTGTGAAACTCACCCATGCAGCACAGAAATTATTGCAATGCATGAATAAATTCCTGGGTGTTGAATATTGAGTCCTCTGTACACATAGAGGCTTCCACATTTCCCATATCACGCCAGTGATTACACTGGGTCAATGAAGTGCCACTATCTATACAAACAGATATGAAGAAGAAATGCATTATAATACTGTTTACATAGCAGAGCAATTTCTGATGATCTTGCAGGTTCATTCAATCATATTTCATGCCAGTTAAAAGCCGACACCACTCCAGACCATGTCAGTTTGTCGTTTAATCCCCTTTGACCAATTTGAATGTCAGTCAAACACACCACAGTTCATTAAAGGCTAACAGCCTGGAAAACTACTTTATCATTATAAACACTTGTATCAAACTTCACGCTCTTGTGTTTTGATATGTATTAACTTTGTATTTAGTGGAGTATAATAATACCAGCATTTTAGCATTCAATATTGAACACTGCCTTTTGTCACTGAGTATTCAGAATCTAACAGCCCACATGGATATTAAGTTTCATGAAGCAAAATAATAATGAAATTCTTCTCAGTTTTTATTTAATTTCCAGATTAATTGTCAGATGCTTTTCTTTAAAATGTCACCATCAACTGCTTCTTCAACTATTTTGAGGCTTGTTTAAAATACTGTTGAATGAATTTTTTTTCTCTTCTGTCCATTTTTAAGACCTGAAGACTTTGGTGGGAATTACCATTTCTGGATGGGAATGAGCACTGGTGGTCTGCCAGCCCCTCCAGAAGCAGCAGCAGAAAGCCCAGCTGATTATAACAGTTAGGCATCATTGAATTGCTGCTGGCTGACTTCCCAAGGAATTGGCTAGGAATTATCACTGAAGCAGAGGCTAGTCATTCAGCTTGTAGATCATGCCCAAGGTACATTGAGGAAAGGGCTGAATTCATCAGCTGTAAAATGTTGCTCATTCAGAAAGGGTGCAGTGCCAAGGCAGAGGGCCCAATGCTTCCTTTGTGCATACAGGGGCACATCTCTGCTCTTTAGGGAAGGCTCTAAATCTACCAGGCCATGCCTCTTTGTGAGTCTTAGCTGTTTTTTTCATGGTAACTGTTTGCATCACAGCTGACTTTCTAGTTAAAAAGCCACGTTCACTTTGTCCCCTTTTCTAGACAATAGTTGATGTCAAGTATGACATGCCTCAGTTCCAACACGATAAACTCTGAGGTGGCTGAAGAGTCTAATCTAGGATGAGTGACCATTGAGATGATGCTGGTTTGGCAGAATTCTTATTGACAAACACTCACAAAATTCTTGATTGACCGAAATCCAACATTATGCTGGAAACAGTTTCTAGAAATGGAGAAAGGCTTGCCAAAGGACTTCTCCTAAAAATATTTAATCCTTAAAAGTGAGCAAAATCCAGGGAGAAAATTTCTACTCACATGTTATCGATTTATGTTATATTCTATCCATGTCCTGCTTACCAACCTCACTTCCCGTTCTGATACCAGATTGGCAAACTGAAATATTAGCTCCGTTTCTCTCCCCACATGTATTGCTTGACCTGCTGGCTATTTCTACCATTTGACTTGCTGCAACATTGAATATTTTTAATTGTTTCTCAGTGTTATTGGAAATTTAACAGTCTAATCTCTGCCTTATGACATTTGCTCCTAACAGTCATTCATTGACTATTTAATTTAAAAAATAATTGGCTCCGCTCTCGGAGGCCACTTCCATCTGCTTTCTACCTTCAGGCTCTCCTGTCACACTAAATCTAATGACATCTCAAACCGCATACTATCCTGATGGCAGCTTGACTTCAATGCTTGGTCAGATGTCTGCCTGTCATTGGCTTGACTTCAGCTGTGTAGATTGCTTTGGCCATTTGCCATAACATTGCTTTAGAAGCGTCTGTTAGTGGAGGCTGATAAACCATTTTCATGTGGCAAATGGGAGATCACCCCTGTTTTATTCTGGCCTTGGTCTCACTTCTTCCATCTCACTCACTTCTGTTCTTCATTTTCAGTCTTTAAGTAACAAAGGATCTTCTTTGGTCCTACATCCCTTCAAATCCAGCCTCAATCCCGACTTTCATTGCTACCAACCAGCCCATTTTGCAACCTTGGGCTTTTCAGATATGAAGTGCCAGTTTGCCTGGGAACCCAACAGAACAAGGCTGAGACATATGGTCATGGATGATACTAGGGAAATGGTGGGAAGCTAACCAGAAATCAGCATGGAGTGGGCCCAGGGCCCAACACTGAACCGGCTGGACAGGCTCCCAATTGGGTGCCGCAATTACCTAATGTAAAAGAATCGTGGAAGTGGAAGGGTGGAGGGTGGCTGGGAGGAGGTGGGTGTTAGACAAAGAAAGCTCTTGTTGTTTGAAGTTCAAAGGGTCATTCTGATTCCTTTCTAAAATATTCCCTTTGTAATGGCTGGTGTGAGAAACCAAAGATTTATATAGATGAATCTTTATCCTGTTACTGATCATGTGTTAATCCTGCTGCAACAAAACAAATTTCATGTGTCATATATCAGTAGCAGTAACCCCGGTTCTGCTTCTTATTCTGAAAATGCCATTTGCCTTCTTAACTACTTGTTGTACTTGCCTATAGGCTTCTTACAATCCATGATTAGAAACTCTGTACCTCAATCAATTTGATTGTACATAGCCTGCATGTTCAAGGACTCATCATGCCATGTTCTAAATATTTATTATTTATGTATTATTAATATTTTTTCTTTTCTCTCTTTTTGCATTTACACAGTTTGTTGTCTTTTGCAGTATGGTTGTCTGCCCTGTTGGTGCTGTCTATCATTGACTTTTGTTATGGTTATTGGTTTTATTGAGTATGCTCACAAGAAAATGAATCTCAGGGTTATAAATGGTGACATATATGTACTTTGGCAATAAATTTACTTAGTACTTCGTAATCTCTCTGCATTCAGTTAATAATCAGCTTTGTGATTTCTTTTACCAAAGTGCACAAGCTCACACTTCCCCACATTTTACATCAGTCATCTATCTTTGCATCATTTATAATACCTTGCCAAGCACAGATAAAAAGTGTAATTCACTGTGAAGTTCTTTGATATACGCTTAGGACATGAAAGGCTCTAATTAAATTCAAGTTAAGTTTCTTTGATCTGAAAGTTTCTTTAATTTGAGAAGTATTTTGCTGCTGGTCCATATTTTTGGCAGAGTATGTGATAGAAATCGTCATGCATGGTGCAATGAGCACATTTTATCTAAGACGATAATTAAACAGTTGGGTCTTTGTGCATGCACAATTCAATGCCAATTGTATACACTGCTGAACACAAATGTCACAGAAACATGAGCTGTATGAATATCAAGGGTAATTAGTTTGATCAAAAATTAGTTGAGCAATGAATATTGCCCAGGACATTGGGATGGATTCTGCTTTTCTTCTTCAAATTACTCTCCAGTTGGGCTGAATAGACCTTGTTTTAGAGTCTCCTCTGGAAAAATGTACCTGCAAAAATACAGCCTTTCATGATTATATGTCTGAAATGTGACCTCTGATTCAAAGGCATGGAGACTCAGCTGATTCCACAAACAACATGACACAACAACTGGTATCTACCTGCACCAAATAACTCAACATTCATGATTGCTGCTCAGATAATCACTTCCAAATGTAAAGGAACTCTCTGACATAGTTTGCATGTGTTGTGCACTGTCTCCAGTTTCCCTACCAACGAGCATGCAGATCTCAGTGATATGATGAAAACTAGTTCATATATGAAGAAGAGGTACTTTTTTATGCTGGCAAATATTTTGTGATATTGCTCATAAAATATAAAAGAGATATTGCTTTATGGCATCAGGGGACCAGTTAGTATATCCTTGGAAGAGATAACTACAGCTTCAGGTTTTCAAAAATTATTTTCTGTTCAGCTGTTTGACTCTGCCTTAAAATGGAAAAATAATGTGTTCATATTTAGCTATTAACATTTACTTGTATAACCATATAATTTTACACCGACCTGTAGTTACTAAATCCATACTGTGATGGGAGTCCTTGAAGAGGATGGTTTGGACCCAAATGCTGGCGTATCTGGAGCAAAGATTGAGACGGTATTGTTATGATCCCAGCCCCCTCCTTTGTGAGAATCGCAAGAGCACCCGTTGAGGGGGGGTGGGGTCAGTAGACCCAGGAAGTGGGAGAGAGACATGCTGAATAGACTCAGGAAGTGGGAGAGAGAGAAATGTGCCGAATTGCACGTTCCACCCGGGATGCAAAATAAGACGACAGTGACTATTGTCTCATGGAGACCACGTGAAAAGCCCTCGGGCAAGGTGGGCTGGTTGAGAGAGAGATTGCATCATCCCAACCTGATTGACACCTGCGACCCCGTGAGGAAGTATAAAGGAGGGTCTAAGGGGGACAGCCCCTCAGACGCACCCAGAAGACACGAGAGTGATCCCGCCGTAGCGGGAAGCCATTTTGAAGGAAGCCACGTGTGTTAGATTCCGGGATTGGAATTTGTGGCTGGAATCACGGAAAACCGCTTTTAACTAACATCGGGGAGAGGGAACCAACGCTCCCCGATTCCACGGAAGCATCATAAAGACCCGGCAAGTTTTTCCTCTTCTCCCCAATCTCTCTCTCTCGGTCGCCCCACGTGACACCCAGCGATTCCCAAAAGGCTGAAGCCTGCAGACTTCTGAGTGACTTTTATATTTCCAATGGACAATATATTAACCCCTAGACAACAGTAGAGCTCACTTCTTAATGATGATTAGTACTATACCCGCGCTTTAGATTGAGTATTGGTGACGTGCATTATCTGAATGTTTGTATTAACCTTACTTTTGTGCCCCTTTATAAATAAAAACGTTTGAAAATAGTGACATCAGACTTCAACGGACCTCTCTATCTTTGCTGGTAAGTTATCCAGTTACAGGATACGTAACAGTATCAAACTGGATTAAGAACTGAGCACAGAACAAACGCTAGTCAATATCATCAGTAGGGTTTACGACTGAGCACTAAACCCCAGTTCAGGTACTCTTTAAATATTCAATTCTTGGTGGCCAAAACATGATCACCAATTAGTGGGGCCATCCCAAACCTGTTACCCACACTCCAGAGAGTTAGAGCATCTAAATCCCGGAAGCTGATGCAATTGTGAGCATCTCGTAACAGGACCCTCTTCCCTACGGCTGACTCCAGACAGCACTGGCTGCTCGGAGAGACAATGACTGTAGTCATGGATGAGAGCTCGATCCAAGATGTTTCGTTCAGGCACACAGCATCTCTCCTCCGGTCCAAATCCTTCCCAGTCCACGAGGTATAGCCGAATACCCAAACAGTACACAAGTCCAAAAGTCTTTTCACCATAAAGCCCTGTTTCCCCCTCGATACACCTGGGTGGTGGTGGGGCTGAGGTGCTGATGCAGACAGGTTTCAATTTAGAGATGTGGAAGGTGGGGTTGATCTTGGGGAACTGTGAGGGGTACTTTCCTCAGGACTCTAAAGGGTCCAGTGAAGCTGGGCACCAACTGTCTAGATTCCACTCAGAGAGACAAATCAAAAGTGGACAGCCAGACTTGTTGCTCAGGCTGCAATGCAAATCCTTTCTTCTTCAGTTCGTCTTGGTCTCCACCTTCCAGGTAGAGACCAGCAAAATCTCTCTTACCCTAATCCACTTTTGTTTGCAATGTTGGATGAGCTGCAGGAACCCTGGTGTCGGCTTCCTGTTCTGGAAAGAGAGGTGGAGGACAACTAAACTGGCACTCAAACAGTGACATTCCATATGCTAAGTGCTGTAAGGTGTCATGGGCGACCTCTGTCCACATCAAATGGTCGCACCATTCATCACGTCTTTCTGAGGACAGGCATCTCAGGGTTCGTTCTATATCTTAGTTGTTCTGCTCCGTCTGTGGGGGAGACTCCTGAAATGTGATGGGAATTGTGGACCACGATCTGAGACCATGTCCATTGTGGATCCCAAAGACCTGGTCCAGGACAAAATCTTTACCACAGATGGTAGCTTCTCCAAGGCGAAGGCTGAGAAAAGTCCATCTCCCACCCCTCATCCTCATCACATTCTACAGGGGTTGTATTGAGAGCATCCTGAGCAGCTGCATCACTGCCTGGTTCGGAAATTGCACCATCTCGGATCGCAAGACCCTGCAGCGGATAGTGAGGTCAGCTGAGAAGATCATCGGGGTCTCTCTTCCTGCCATTACAGACGTTTACACTACACGCTGCATCCACAAAACAAACAGCATTATGAAGGACTCCACACACCCCTCATATAAACTCTTCTCCCTCCTGCGATCTGGCAAAAGGCACTGAAGCATTCGGCCTCTCACAACCGGACTGTGTAACAGCTTCTTCCCCCAACCCTCAAAACTCAGAGCTTAGACTGACACCAACCTACTGCCCTCTACTGTGTCTTTTGTCTTTATTGTACTGCCTGCACTGTTCTGTGTACTTTATGAAGTCCTGTGTAGGTCTGTAGTCTAGTGTAGATTTTGTGTTGTTTTACTTAGTTCAGTGTAGTTTTGTATTGTTTCCTGTAGCTCCATGGTCCTGAAAAACTTTTGTCTCGTTTTTACTATGTATTGTACCAGCAAATATGGTTGAAATGACAATAAAAAGTGACTTGACTTGACTTGACTTGACTTGCAGGCCTTCGAAAACCAATCAACAATTACCAAGATGACAGTCGTCCCCTTGGTAGGTGGAAGACTGTGACAAAATCCATGGAAACATGCGGCCATGGTCTTTCAGGAACAGGTAGGGAGCGAAGGAGCCCCTGAGGTTGGGTACGGGGGCTCCTTGTCAGGGCACACACCTCACCTTCCTTCATGTATTGCCAAACTTCTTTCATCATTCCAGGCCACCAATTCCTCCTCTTGATAAACTCAAGGGTCTTGGCAATCCTTAGGTGGCCAGTTATTTTTGATGGACATTCCCATTAGATTACCAGGGACCAAATGGAAATTGGGACGAACAGCTGATCTGGAGGACTGTTCTCAGGAATCTCTCCTTGTACTTGGACTGTGAGCAAGAGTTGATTCCCCAGTGTATTGGCACCACCCTCTTGGCTTGAGAAAGATGTGGTAGACTGTTCCTCTTGCATGGGTTTGTCAGACCAATGGGACAAAGCATCTGGTTTCTGGTTCTTTGACCCTGGTCGATACATCAGGATGAAATTAAAACAGTTAAAGAACAAAGACCACCTGGTCTGCCTGAAATTCAGCCTCTTGGCCTCCTGAGTATAAGCCAGGTTCTTGTGGTCTGTCCAAATGATAAAAGAGTTCTTGGCCCCCTCTAGCTAGTGATGCCATTCCTCCAAAGCTAACTTACCAGCAAGAAGCTCCCAATTCCTGACATCAACATTTCTCTCTGCCTGGAAAAGAATGCACACGGTGCAGTTTATTGTCCAAAGGTGATTGTTGAGTCTACACTGCACCCAATCTGATGTCTGAAGCGTCCACCTCCACGATGAAGGAGAACCCAAGATGGATGTTGGTGTAAACCACTGTTTAAGCTCTGTAAAAGCAGCCCCCACTTCAGTAATCCAGATAAAAGGGACCTTGGATTTCTTAGTTAGTGCCATCAGCGGAGCTGCCACTGAGCTGAACTCAGTGGACTGAGGTCGGAGAGCAGGACTGTGATACCACAGGGACCAGGCTCGGACTGGTTCTCTTCGACCTCCTGAAGTGGTCCGACTCTCGCCCTGCCAGGTGATCATTGAGATGAATGGACTGGTTGACCAGCACCTCTAAGTTCCCTTCTGGCTCTCTCAAGATGAGGACAACCCTCAATTTCATCTCAGAATCATTGGCATCATTGTGTGGCCAAGGCCTTCCCATTCAAGTCACTCTCTTGGGCCAGGGTCCAAAATTCGATCAGGTAGTTGGCCGCTGACCATCCACTCTGTCGAATCCTTATTAGGCAGTCCAAGGCTCAGCTGACTCCAACAGTGTGAAGCAACACCTTCCTCATGATGGCCATGAATTCCTCCAATCTCAAACAAATCTTTCACCTGCTTTCCCAACACGCTGCTCTAGTCCAGGGATCCTCTAGTCAGAAGCGAGGTAATGAAGGTCACCTTTCAGTACTCGGAAGGGAACTGGGATGGCTGGAGTTCAAACACTAATGAGCTTTGGATGAGAAAGCCGCGCGAGAGCCTGGGTCACTGTCAAATCTCTCTGGAGTTGGAAGACGTTCTGGCTCCGCAGAGTGACTGATTGGCTCTCCTGAGCGACTCTGACTTCTTATTTGCAAAAGCTAACAAACAACTACCTGGACGACCTCCCAGGCTCTGTCTGGAAATTGTGCCACTGTGGTTGCTCACAGCAGATGAAAGACTCGACACTCCACTGGGTCCATACGGGCTCAATCATACCATGACAAGAGTCCTTGATGAGAATGGTTTGGACCCAAATACTTTAAAATACTCCTGAAAAGTCATAGCATGATTTAGGCCATACTCGACTGAATGCTGTTTTGTTTGCTGGCATTTGTGTGAAATTGTTTAGCTTGTTAAAGATGCATTGTTATGTAATTCTCTTCTATTTTGCAATGGACACTGTTTGCCACTGCTTTTAATTTGTCACATAAATCCCTGTCTAATTGCAGCTTTGTTGTAGAAACAAATCTTTACTATAATCCAAAGCAAAAGCTCATCTCCGGACTCCAGATACCTCCCTTTGCAACAGACCACAACCAGTCAGGATAGGCAGCAACACAGGCATCCCACTGGCCTCCTGCTCTGCTCCCTGGGCGAGGCCAGTTTCCGCTCTACTTCCAGCTTCAAGTTCACAGCTGATGGCGCTTTAGTCAGCTGAGCCTCAAAAGACATTGAGTCGGAGAACAGTAAGGAGATAGAGAGCCGAGAGACCTGATGTCATAACAACTAACTTTCCCCCAGTGTCAGCAAAACAAAACAGCTGGTCATTGACCTCAGCAAGGGAGACAGTGTTTATGTTTATAGCACCTGCGCTGAGGTTGAGAAGGCTGAACGCTTCAAATATCCTGAAGAGAACATCACCAATAATCTGTCCTGCTCAAACCATGTAGATTCAACGGCTAAGAAAGCCACCAGTGGTTCTACTTCCTCAGAAGGCCCTTGCCATGTTTCATCGAAGCACCACAGGAAGCATCCTGCCTGGATACATCGTGGCCTGCTATGGCAACTGTTTGGGCCCCAAATGCAAGAAACTGAGGGAACTCATCACATCACAGAAACCAGCTCCCTCTCCATGGACTCTGCCCACACTTCTTATTGCCTCATAAAGCAGCCAACATAATCAAAGATCCCCCTGCCCTCCCTATCCCAAACATTCTTTCTTCTGCTCTCTCCCATCAGCTAGTAGATAGAAAGGCCTGAAAGCAGGTCTGTTTCTATCCCGCTAGGCTACGACTATGGAATGGTACCCCAGTGCGATAAGGTCATCCCATGCCTTCGCAGTCCACCTCAGAGTGGCCTTGCACCTTATTGTTTGTCTGCACTTTCTCTGTACCTGGGACACTTTCTTCTGCATTCTGTTATTGTTTGCCCCGTACCATCTCAAAGCACTATGGAGTGGTTGGTATGGGTGACATGCCAAACAAAGATTTTTACTGAACCTGTGACAATAACAAGCCTATTTATCAATTTAGTAGTGCAGCCTGAGCACAAAGTAAATGATTCCTATCATGGGTCAATATCACACCAGTCATTTAGTCTTTTTCTTGCATCTTGTACCCAAGGCAAACAGTTTTGTAAACAACTATCATTAGTGTTACCTGAACACAGGCAGGCAGGTGACAGCCAAGAAATTACTTACGTATTTGGCATACAGAAAAGAAAATTAAGCAAATCTTGGCACTAGAGCTCCACAAAAATGGGACAGAGGTGAGAGGAGGACATGATTAAGTGAAGTTACAGGTAGCAAACAAAGCTGATTCATGGTTATGTAGAAAAGCAGGAAGGTGGGCAAGAGGAAGAGGTTCACCTTAATAAGTATCATGGAGACATCATGAAGGAATAAAGCAACATGAGTTGCAGTCAAAGAAGTGGACCTTTGTGTCTTTATCTTCTGCTATCTCAATAATATGACAGCATGGTAGCAACACTAAAGGTTTAAACAAACAAGGGTAAGCTTGCAACTGAATGGAGAAGATAAATTTCAAGGACAAGAGAAAGTAAAATGTTGTTATAAAATATTTTAAGCGAAAGGACAAAGGTGCTGGGGTAAAGAAGCTGTTTATGATGGTTCAAAAATTTGGAAAAGGAATGATAGTGAAATGATTGAATTGTGAACATGAAGACTCAGCTTGAATCACAAGGAAGATATTTATTTAGTATGATAGTGGAGAGTAGGCCCCTCCGACCCTTCAAGCCATACTGCCCCATCGACCCCTGACAGCCTAAATTAACCCTAGTTTAATCACGGGACTGTTTACAATGACCAATTAATCTACCTGGCATGTCTTTGGACTGTGGGAGAGAACCAGACCACCTGGGAAGAACCCGCACATTCCACAGGCAAGACCTACAGAGACTCCTTACAGACAGCGTCAAGATTGAACTTCCAACTCTGACAGACTGAGCATCGCCCTAACCACTACGCTACCGAATTGGGGGAGTGTTGAACTGTGACACATGATGTCTTCAACAAGAGATGAGAAACAAAAGCATTATAGATTCTCTTGAGTGGTGTTAAATAGTCAATTACACAAATTTTAAAAAGCGGAAGAAAGCTACTGATCCATTGTCCAACAATTACCCAGTCATTATCACATTGCTATTTATGGGTGCTTACTCTCGGCAACTTGATGTCACAATAGAGATCAGTCTTCAAAATTATTTGATAGGTTGTCAAGTGCTTAGGGCCAGTCGGAAGATTGATAAGACTTTACATAAATGTACTTCTTTAAATTTCTGGGACGGAAGGTCATACAAACATTTGATGTTGTACACATTTCCATCCTAACTAATTGATCCTAATCTGCAGCATCAAACAAATTGCTTGGAGGCCTTACTCTATTTTTTATATTTTAAAATAATAAGCAAGCTGAATACATGCCGCTCGATAGTGTATAATATCCTTGCAACTTCCATTTAGTCTCTCTATTTATGATGCCCCCAACTAAAAATAATCTTCTTAAATCATATTTCAATGAATAAAAACTTACAAAATCAATACAAAATGTTAATTTATATTCTATACACAAAAACCTTTTCTACCAATTCTTTACTTAATGCACAAGTGGGTTTCTAATAAAAATGCCATAATTGATTGGAATAATTAAAACTGAGCTTACAGGTCATACAAGCAAGCAGACTTTAATATAACAAGCATCATATGACCACAAAGCATCATTAAACAGAACGAGTGTTCTGTCTATCAAGATGGTTTTTCCACAATCCATATACGATTTCACACACATTGAAAACTACACTATCTATTCAATTGGTTAAGAGATGGTGAGAAGGTTTCTCTTGTCTTTTTGGGAAAAGGATCAAAAATTCCTCCCTATCTCTCTGTTTCTCAACCGTTTGAGATGTTTACATATCCACAAATCTGGCATTTTGTACACCCATGATTTTTTTGCTGTTTCATCTTGGATGACTGTACTTTGAGGCAATCAAGCTTCAAATCTGTAATCTCCTCTGCTCTGTACTCTCTTTGTCTCCATTTTTGACATTCTCCAACCGTTCTCCTTCCCTAATCATTTGGTCTACTGATATCTTTCACTGTGATTCAGTTTTTCATGTTGTTAGCAATACTTTAGCACATTTTTCTAACGTTAAATGTAGGTTACTGCTGATTCCATTAAAAAGAATTATCTTTGACTTTCTATTTATCTCTGTATGAAATTTTGTTGGCTCATGTTGTAATTTACACAAGATTAAAATAGTTTACTTAACCTTAACAAAACTTTCATATGGTGAATACCAGATTCTGTAAGAACTGCATTTTGCCGAAGGGAATCTTCACATCGTTCACCTATTTTTTGTTTTTTAGTTTGACATGCATGACCTTATATATGTTTATAATAAAATCCATTCTGTTGGTCATGTGTCTAATTCGATTGGTTGCATTTGAAAACTTCCTCAGTTTCACAACAAAGAGCAAGTTGCCTTAATGGATTCTTTTATGTAGACAGGTAATGCCAGCTGCAACATACACTGTAAGTAAGCTTGTATAACTCATATTTTCATTGTCACAGCCCTGTTCTGGATTCCACGCCAACTTCCTGTATTCAAATCACAATAAAAGGAGATTAACTGGTTCTTTGTCAGGAAGATCCAGTTTCGCATGCTTTGATTGTCAAGTTTGTCTGTATGACCTTTAGAAAATATTACATGGGTAATAACACACTTTTAGATATATTAAAGGTGAAGATACCAACTCAGTGGAAGCTCTTTTAATGCATTTAATGATAATCGGCCATATTTATGGTTCATATTTTGAATCTTAACAGATCCTTTTAGAAATGAAATCTAATTCTCCCCTACTGGAGTTAATTTCTCCAGGTTTTTGCCATGGAAATAATGCCAGTAAAGGTCAGACTCTAGATGCTGCTGTCCATTGTGCAATTCTCCTCTTTAAGCTACAGAAATGTGACCTCTGCCTGTTAACATCCACAAGCATCAGTTTATTCCCATAACCCCAAGAATACTGTGATGTAGAAAAAACAGGTTAATTGAGACTAGTGCACATCCATGGGTTTCAGGCATCAGAATTTTTGTTCTCCCTGGTACCTTTTCTTCTGCATCAAGCTCCTAACAGTGGCACAAAATGCTGTATTAATCTACAATGAGATTTTCAGCTTCACTAGTCTGAATAACAACAATCTTAATTGCTTGCAGAACAATTAGCTTTTACAAAGCCTATTTCCCCTGAAATCATGCTATTTAAAATGCCAGTGTTCTTTGTTCTCTCTGGGACCTGTGACCTGAGACCTCAAACACAATTTCATACATGTGCTCGGATGCTACGCTCAGGGAAGGTCAAGGAAATTCTGACTCTTAAGTTTCATAGCCTCAAAGGATCATTTCAGACTGCCACTGACCTCTGCCACGTCTTTCAATTTACTGCTGACTTCTACATCCTGGAGGTCTCCCAGATTCCATACACAAAGAGAGGAAAATTCACTAACCCAATAGAGCTCAAGTACTTTGGGTGTATTGTGCACTTCCCTAAAATGTGGACATTCAGAGAATGGATTCATAACTTCAGTTACCGCCTTGGTTTCTGCTGCCACAAGAACCTCACTATACAACTAGATGGTCTTCATGGTCCCTTGTATAGGATACAGTTCTTTATCATGCCATCCCACCAAACCATGGGAAACATTCTCTCACTCGCTTGAATGTGAGGTACTGGCACTTGTCCAAGTGATACTGTTCATGCTTGGAAACAGATTGAAAGAGCCAGTCGAGAGCATAAGGGACAATGATACCACAGCTGTTCGAAGTGATATCTTTTTCCTATCAAAGGATGACTAATTACACTGTGTAATAATCAGTATGCTCTTGCATCCAATGAATGCTATCATGATTGGGGATATGAGACCCCACTGACATGATAGAAGACACCAAAATTATCCCAGTTGTAAAAGATAATCGAGCTGTGGGAATTGAGGAATATAAAGTAATCTCTGCCTTCAGAGAAATGTACCAAACAAACAACAGGCCGATAATTCACCTGGATCTGCTATCCTATATCCTAAGGTCTGGAAAGAATGGCTGCAGAGATAACAGGTGCGTCAGCTGCAACTTAGCAAAACTCTCTGGATTCTGGAAAGGTCTGAAGTATAGGAAAAGTACAAATATTTTGCTATTACTGTATAAAAAGGCAGATGAAAAGGAGGAATCTAAGGGTTGGTTAGCCCAGGATCGGTCCTTGGGAAGATGTTAAAATTCACTATTAAAGAAAGAACGAGCAGGACATTTAGAAAGTTGTGAGATAACTAAGCTGAGTTAATGTAGTTTTATGAAAGGAAAGTTAAGTTTGGTAAATTTTCTGGAGCTCTTTGAAGATACTGAGGAAATGTTAGATAGAATGTGTTTGGATACCTAGAGAAAAGGTTACTAAACAAGTTGAGAAAGAATTGTGTCTAGGGTAGTATATGGGCAGGTGAGTGGCCAACTAAAACAATGGTGTTCTCCCTCATGGATCAGCACAGAGGCCTCAGCTAGTCACAGCTTGTATCAATGAACTGGATATAGGCTGAATAGAAGGGTGCTGATGAGGAGGGTGCTGATGAGGAGGGTGCTGATGAGGAGGGTGCTGGTGAGGAGGGTGCTGATGAGGAGGGTGCTGGTGAGGAGGGTGCTGATGAGGAGGGTGCTGATGAGGAGGGTGCTGGTGAGGAGGGTGCTGATGAGGAGGGTGCTGATGAGGAGGGTGCTGGTGAGGAGGGTGCTGATGAGGAGGGTGCTGATGAGGAGGGTGCTGGTGAGGAGGGTGCTGATGAGGAGGCTGCTGGTGAGGAGGGTGCTGATGAGGAGGGTGCTGATGAGGAGGGTGCTGATGAGGAGGGTGCTGGTGAGGAGGGTGCTGATGAGGAGGGTGCTGATGAGGAGGGTGCTGATGAGGAGGGTGCTGGTGAGGAGGTTGCTAATGAGGAGGTTGCTGATGAGGAGGGTGCTGATGAGGAGGGTGCTGGTGAGGAGGGTGCTGATGAGGAGGGTGCTGATGAGGAGGGTGCTGATGAGGAGGCTGCTGGTGAGGAGGGTGCTGGTGAGGAGGGTGCTGATGAGGAGGGTGCTGATGAGGAGGGTGCTGGTGAGGAGGGTGCTGGTGAGGAGGGTGCTGATGAGGAGGGTGCTGATGAGGAGGGTGCTGGTGAGGAGGGTGCTGGTGAGGAGGGTGCTGATGAGGAGGGTGCTGATGAGGAGGGTGCTGATGAGGAGGGTGCTGATGAGGAGGCTGCTGATGAGGAGGGTGCTGGTGAGGAGGGTGCTGGTGAGGAGGGTGCTGGTGAGGAGGGTGCTGATGAGGAGGGTACTGATGAGGAGGGTGCTGGTGAGGAGGGTGCTGGTGAGGAGGGTGCTGGTGAGGAGGGTGCTGGTGAGAAGGCTGCTGATGAGGAGGGTGCTGATGAGGAGGGTGCTGGTGAGGAGGCTGCTGATGAGGAGGGTGCTGATGAGGAGGGTGCTGGTGAGGAGGCTGCTGATGAGGAGGGTGCTGATGAGGAGGGTGCTGGTGAGGAGGGTGCTGATGAGGAGGGTGCTGATGAGGAGGGTGCTGATGAGGAGGGTGCTGGTGAGGAGGGTGCTGATGAGGAGGGTGCTGGTGAGGAGGCTGCTGATGAGGAGGGTGCTGATGAGGAGGGTGCTGGTGAGGAGGGTGCTGATGAGGAGGGTGCTGGTGAGGAGGGTGCTGGTGAGGAGGGTGCTGGTGAGGAGGGTGCTGATGAGGAGGGTGCTGGTGAGGAGGGTGCTGGTGAGGAGGGTGCTGGTGAGGAGGGTGCTGATGAGGAGGTTGCTGGTGAGGAGGGTGCTGATGAGGAGGGTGCTGGTGAGGAGGGTGCTGGTGAGGAGGGTGCTGGTGAGGAGGGTGCTGATGAGGAGGGTGCTGGTGAGGAGGGTGCTGATGAGGAGGGTGCTGATGAGGAGGGTGCTGGTGAGGAGGGTGCTGGTGAGGAGGGTGCTGGTGAGGAGGGTGCTGATGAGGAGGGTGCTGGTGAGGAGGGTGCTGATGAGGAGGGTGCTGATGAGGAGGGTGCTGGTGAGGAGGCTGCTGATGAGGAGGGTGCTGATGAGGAGGGTGCTGGTGAGGAGGGTGCTGATGAGGAGGGTGCTGATGAGGAGGGTGCTGGTGAGGAGGGTGCTGATGAGGAGGGTGCTGATGAGGAGGGTGCTGGTGAGGAGGGTGCTGGTGAGGAGGGCATTACTGGAAGTTCAAGGAATCTATGTTCATGTCATCAGGCTGGAGGCTACCCAAGCGGAAAATATAGTGTTGTTCTGTTAACCTAAGTGTGGCGTCATCACAACAGTAGAGCAGGCCATGGATTAACATTTCCAGACAACTGGTCATTGTAAATTGTCCTGTGATTATACTAGGGTTAAATAAGTGAGTTGCTGGCAGTGCGGCTCAATGGGCTGGAAGGGCCTTTTCCGCACTGTGTCTCTAAATAAATAAATAGAAAATGTTTCCATACAACAGTATGTGGGGGTCCTGATACTTGAAACACAACATGTTGGCACAAAGGAAAACAAAGTAATTGCAATCTCAGCATTTAGTACAATGTACAGTATATGGAGTAGAAAAGTAGTGAAGTATTGATGCATCTTTACAGAGCGCTGGTGAGACACTACCCAGGGTCCTGCATATACATTTGGCAACTACATTTAAGGAAGGATGTGCCTGTATTGGAAGCAAGACAGAGAAAGTAATTAAGGTGATTGCTGGGATAAAGAGGTTGGAGAATGGAGAGAGATTAAGCATAGAAGAAAGTGATTTTGATCAAACATACAAGTTTCTGAGAGCTGTTTGAAATAAATTATTTTCCACTTCTTTGTTGTTTCTTTCCTGGTCCAGGACACGGTTTGGTTGGTCAGGTTGCTGGGTCAGTAAATAGAAAGAGAGATCGGATGTTCATTTTCAATTTAATATCATTTCCCAATTCTCGCATGAGATAGGTGTAGCTGGAATCCTATGTTCTCCCATCCATCCAAAGCTCCTCAATGCTGCTAGAACATTCAAACTCTCTTGTTGCTTCTCCAGTACCGTGCTCATTGCCCCCAGATGCACTAATTGAAAACCAGAAGAACATTGAATAGTACAGGCCCTTCAGCCAGCAATGATATGCTGAATTATTTAAATTAGGAATAAAAAGTTCAACTCAACTAATCCCTTCTGCCTATACAATGTCCATATCCTTCCATTTCATGCACATCCATGTGCTTCTCGAAGAGACTTTTGAACAATTCTAGCATATTTTCCTTCACCACTACCCTTGGCAGTACATCCAAAACACCCACCACTGTGTAAAAATCTTGCTCTACACATCTCCTTTCAACTAAGTTAAATGAATGCCCTGTGGTATTAGACATTTCAACCCTGGGAAAAAGAAACTGGCTGCCTATATATGCCACTCATAAACTTATAAAGTTGAATCCAATCTCCCCTCAGCCTCTACCACTTTGAAGTAATAAAACCAAGATGGTCATCATCTTCTTATAGCACAGGCACTCTCATCCAGAATCCTGATAAAACTTCCAAAACTTCAACATTATTGCAGTAATGAGACCACTAGAATTGAATGCAGTGCTCCAGATGTGACGTAATTACATTCACTGGTCACTTCATTAGGTACCTCCAGTTTAGACAGCCAGAGTGAGCGTAAAAAGCATTGAGCTCATCTGGGAGAAAAACCTTGTTGTCACTTACAGTATGCTGCCTGGTTTCTGGTTGTAGAGGGGAAAGCATTTGAGCCCCACTTCAACTGTCGAGCATCCTCTGGTGATTTACGTTTGATCTGGAAATGCCACTTCGCATGTGAGCTGGCTCTCCAGAGGTCGTACATGGACCTCCTATATTTCCTTTGTCACCAGACCAGAGCCCCTCTGAGCTGGCCCTCGGCAGAGTGCTCAGTACCATTACATTTAAACTCCCAACAAACAAAACCACTTCTGGCCAAATTAAATTCCACATCTACGGCTGACCTATATCCTACTGTATCCTTTGCCAGTCTTCTATGCTATTCACAACACTAATCTTTGTATTATCTGTAACCTTACTAACCCACCATCTACATTTTCATCTGAGCCATTGAGATATCTGCAACCAGATTAGGTCCACTGCAGATCCCTATGGAATGTCACCAATTACAGACTTGCAGCCAGAATAACTCCCTTTCAGCACCACACTCTGTCTCCTGTGGACAGGGCAATTAAACATAGAAATATAGAAAACCTACAGCACATTTTAGCCCTCAAATTTGTGCCGAACATGTCCCTACCTTAGCAATTACTAGGCTTACCCATAGCCCTCTATTTTTCTAAACTCCATGTAATTCTGAATCCATTGGCCAGTTTATCACGGATCCAATGCATCTCAAAGTTCTTGATGAGCCTCCCATGAAGGACCTGGTCAAATACCTTACTTAAATCCATGTAGACAACATCCATAGCTCTACTTGCTTAATCACCTCCTCAAAAAATTCAGTCAAGTTAGCAACACATGACTTGCCCCACACAAAGTCATGTGGACTATTCCTGATTCAGCCATGGCTTTTCAACGCTTACAAATCCTATCTGAAAGGATCATCCTAGTTACTTCCCTTTCATTTATATGAGTCTCAATGGTCTATAGTTTTCGGGATTATCCATATTTCCCTTCTTGAATAATGCAACATTGGATACTAGCAATTCACACAAGATCTCTCTTGTGGCTAGAGAGAATAAGAAGATATTGGTCAAGGCCCTGTGGACATTCACCTTAGTATTCTTTAAGAGACCCAACCCTACCTCTTTCTTTTCTCAAAATGCCCCAGTATATTAGGAAACACCACACTGATCTCCCTATCCTTCACATCCGTCTCCTTGGTAAATAATATTATTTATGGTATTATTTAATAATGATATAATTTATTATCTCACCCACATCTTCTGCCTCCATGTTTCCTCCTCTATCCTCAAGTGATACAATCCTTGTGATTTTGATGTATCTGCAGAGTGCCTTAGTTTTTATAATCTTTAATCCTGCTTACCAAGGACTTTTCATGGTCCCTCCTGGCTTTCCCAATCCTCGTTTTAAGTTCTTTCCTGGTTTCTTTATAATCCTCAGGCTTCTGTTTGATTTTATCTTTGAAAGCTTTACATATGCTTCCTTTTTCTTCTTAACTAAATTTACTACCTCTCTCAACATCTAAGTTTCCCTTACTTTGCCATCCACACCCTTTCTTCTCACCAGACCATACCTGTTCTGTACACTGTGCAGTTAATTCTTAAACACCTTCCTCATATCAGGTGTGTACTTGCTCAAATACAATTGTTCCCAATTAACTTTCCTAATTTCTGACTAATACTCTTGCAATTTTCCCCTCTCCTGCAAGGTCCATACTTACCCTTATCAGTAGCTTTCTTAAAACTCATCTCTGTTACCTAAATATTCTCCCGCTGAAAGATGAGTCACTTGGCCTAGACCTCAAAAGAGGTCTAATATGAACCCTTGTCTTGTTGGACTACTAACATACTGATTTAAGAAACTCTCTGAATTCTCCAAATAAGTGGTGCCCTGTCTAAACCTTTTGTCAGTGCATATTGGGAATTAGAAGTCACACACGATAACAATCATGTTGTTTTAAGACCTTTCATCTACCTCCATACTTGTTCCTCAATGTCCTGGTGATTGTTCAGGTGGGGTTTAGAGTCTGTAGTGTAATCCCATAATGATTGCACTTTTCTTATTTTTGATTTCTTCCCTCATAGGCTCAGTGGATGAACCCTCTCTCATGTTCTCTCTGAGTGCAACTGTGATATTGTCACAGATTCACTGCCCCCTGGAACACCAAGCATCTATTCCTGTCCCCCTCTTAATCAAGTATCTGTTATGCCTACAAGATCATAGGTGCAGCTATAAAATTGCTCTAAGTCCATCACCCTTACCCATAATACTCCAAGCACTGAAGTACATTCACTTCAGCTCGTCCATCCCAGGTGTCTATCACTTTCCTCGTGCCTATGATGTGGTGATAACCTTTACCTTCTCCCCAGTGCCTTTCACTTTCTGACATTGTACCATAGTTCCTACACCCCTGTCAAACTAGTTTAAACCTGCCTGAGTAGCACAAGTGAAACTCCCAGCCAGGATATAAGTTCCTCTCCAGTTAAGGTGCAACCCCTCCCTCTTGTACAGGTCACCCCTCCCGGCCAGGATATTGGTTCCTCTCCAGTTCAGGTACAACCCCTCCCTCTTGTACAGGTCACCCCTGCTCCAGAAAAGGCTCCAATGAAACCCCGACCTGTACCAGTTCCTTCACCGTATGTGTTTCAGTCTACCTTCCTATTCCTGTGCTGACTAGCATTTGGTGTCCTGTTCATTAGGTGTGACCACCTCACTGAAAGTCTTGTCCATGATATTGTCCACATCACAGATGAAGCTACATCTAACCTCAACTCTTTTCCCTCCACCTGGTCAGTCAGGAGCTGAAACAGGACACGCTTTCCTTGGTGAAGTCCTCAGGGACACCAGAACTCTCCCTGATCTCCCACATCCTGCAGGAGCATACCACTGCCCTAAACGAATCCCAGCTGCTCTAACAGGACAATAATGTTCACAAAAACCTCACTTGCAGTTACCTATGCCTCCTCTTCATGCCAAAGCCCCCTGAACCAAAGATTCAACTCTTATATAGAACCATGCTACTTACACCTCAAACCAGGCCAATCCACCATGGTCACCCTACTAGAGCCTGCTTCCTCTTTGCACCTACAAAGAACAAGCTGATAATTGATAATCAATTGTCAATAAACTGCTGCTGCAACTGCAGAAACTGGAGTCATTTTCCACATGACATAGCTCATGCTGTCTGAACAAAACATCTACATATTTATACAAAACAAGCATTTAATTTCCAAAGATGTCTTCCTTTTTTATTATAGTGTCTGGCAAGTACCACTGCTACCTTGTAATAATGCCTCCCTTAATTTTATCCCTCCACTTGGTTTTTTTCTGCTCTTGTATCTTTACAGCAAGCTTTCAAGAATCTCCCTATGAGATACTCTTGACATCTCCAAAAGAGCCAATGAGATATTTAATGTTGCCTTCTATCACCTCCCAATATGGCGTTTCCTCTCCAACCTAATCCTAGTGATTCACCCCACACAATGGAAGCCATGTAGATCTGCATTGAGCAGTAATAAACAGTCTTCTTTTCATTACAACCTATTTTCCTGGTCTGCATGAGGAAATAGATCTTTGAGATCCCCAAAATAATTCTGGTACAATTTCATTGACATAAGGGCCATGATGAAAACCTGAGTGTGTGCTGATACCTTCATCCAGTAAAGATCTTATGCCTTGCTCCATAGTTTACCATTTGCCCCATCAAGATCATAATGGTGACAATCTGTTTATCATCAGTAAATGACCACCAGTCCCTCCTTCTGGAGCTTTCTCCTCCTCATATCATCTCAGTCTAGTACACTCTCTTGCATCTTATTTCAAAGTATTATGCTGTATCAATCCCCAGAGCTCTCAAGTGCTCTCAACAAAATATCCACCTTCCTTCATCAGCTTTGTACTGAATAGCTCCACATTATCAGTGATTTCAGCGCACACCTCATTTCATTTTACTCTGTCCCCTGGGTTAATTGGTTTTCTCTCTTTCCTTCCTGAATTCCTCCTAAACTCCCCAACCTATTCTCAGGCACCACTGCTACTTTGGACCGCATGAGACAGCACGAGCCCATCACCTCAGAGAGTCGATGGCTTGTGATCTTCTTACATCATTCTCCATTCTGACAAATTCTTTTTCATTCGGTAGCTGCTGTTGCAAACAGTCAGGTTTGCCTGCATCTGCACTTGTAAAACCTTATCATCTGATATCCCAAACTTTCAAGGTCTATACACCACAGTGTTTCCACTTGCCATGCAAATATTAGTTTTGGTTTGATGTATGAACTTAGTTTAACGATTACTGTTTCTCAGTCCAGTTGCTTCATCTGATGTAGACCTTGTCTGTTCCTTCAAGTCCAAAGAATGCAAACTTGCTGGCAATAAAGTGACTTAGATATTTTATATTCTATATGGCTGGACCAAGCAAAGCAGGACAAAATAGGCCCTGCGCTTATTCAGCAAAACTGCTTTCTGTTCTGGTGTTCTCATTGCTTATTTACCATGTCACAGGGGTCAGCCACTCCATCAGTTCCATGAGGCTCCCAGAAGAGCATTAGTCCAATTTCTCTTCTTTATATTTCACAGCTCAGCTGTATCATAATCTCATTCACATGCCCATGAAGAAACCAAATTCTCTTTAATTTTGTTGCCACTTTGCTACACCAAGGAATAGTAGTGAATTAATCTGATAGCCAGCAGTACCAGCACATGAGTGGCAGCCAGTGCAACTGACAGAAATGCACGGGGTCATGGGGAAAAGATATAAATATTCACTTCCTGGGCCGGGGGCATCTTCTTTTTAGCCAAGTTCAGCTTTCTAAACACAGCAGCTGACACACACCTGGCAATCTGTTGCCATCGGTTGGGAGGTGCAGAAACCTGAAGGCACACACTCAGCAATTCAGGAACAGCTTCTTCCCCTCCACCACCTGATTCCTAAATGGACATTGAACCCGTGAACACTGCCTCACTTCTTCAATACGTATTATTTCTGTTTTTGCAATATTTTTATCTCCAATGTACATATACAGTAATTTATTTATTTTTCTCTTCTAGATTATGTATTGCATTAAACTGCGGCTGCTAAGTTACCAAATTTCATGACACACACTGGTGATAATAAACCTGATTCTGACATCTAGAGATTAAAGTGTTGTTTTGGGTAAGTTAAACTTCCAATATTCTTTGTTCAGTTTCTTGTCATAAACTGGAGACAGTATTCCAGTTTGTAATGTAAATGGTAAACAATAATCAGTTTGAAGTTGAAAGGACAGCTTTCAAACAGACACAATATCTATTGAATGCAGGAAGTTGGGTCACAGAACCTGGATTGACTTCTCAAGAGTTGCAGAGTAAGACGATGGGCTATTTAATTGGCTTGTTTCAAACGTGACAAGTTGGCTAAGTTATTTAGCTCAAGGAAACTTACAGAACAGATTGATACTATCACCTAGCACATCAAGTAGATGATCTGTTAATATTTGGAAAGTTTGTATGCTCAAAGAGTTAACTTCACAGCATTAATTGTTGGAATCTGGGAATTGTGTCTCCAAGAAGCTTTTAGACCATTTGTGTAAAAAGGGTACTTGAAAAAAATATCATATACGTGTGAAGTCACCCATGGCAGAAAAACAGTGTAAATGTAGAGAGCAGTTCAGTCTTGTTAGGATTGGTCAAAGAACATCAAGAAGAATGACAGAAAGATGGCAGATACTCTTATTTGTGACAGAAAGACAGGAAACTAAAACTCATTCCCCTACCTTCAATTTCTATGAAGGATCATTCGTCCATCTGCATCATTGGTATGTCTTTTTAATTGTTAGGAATTGCATCTGTGTTTTGGAAATCCTTTGATGTTTTAGAAATCATTTGTGACTTGGAAATTACTCTGCCTTTGACTTTTGTGATGTTTATTTGCATCATTGGTACATTTTTTTTAGATTATAGGATTGTTTCTGTGTTTTAGTTTTAGAAGAGCATCTAAAATGTTTATTACATGGTATTTAGAAACTAGTTTTGAATGGGAGGCAGTCACAGTATAAACTCCCCTCAATGAGTTTACTCTTAGCTATCTATATCGGCTTACGGTCTTCACTTGAGTTTGGAACTTTGTGGTCAGTGAGCCCAATATCAGCACAGTTGGCACCCAATGTGATCACATGATACTAAAATATTATTTTAGAAACATTTATTATGTAGCAGTAGCCCAACTCAGAGAGCTCTCAATAAGTGCTGAAGCACTGCACCTAATACTATAATATGGGCAACATCCTGGTTTCCAGCATTTGCACAGATAAATGCTGGACAATATTATGAATGTGTTAATAATATAGCAGAAATATGGGACAATACCCCGACTGCTCCTCAGATTGAACATGATGAATACTTTATTCGTCAAGTCAGAGACTGGAATGATGAAGGGATCAAACGTAAAGAGGATGCAGATTTGTCAGACCAAACCTCGCTGTAGAACCTGCTGGATTCAAACCATCACAATTTGTATAGGATCGTAACAATTGGGCAAAAATTTGTGTCTGGGCTCAACAAATTGGCCCCTTTTTAGATAGAAACTAAGCGCCCAGGTGGGGACCACATGCTTATATGATAGAACCTGGTGACCAGTATCTTAATCTAAATGCACGAGGATGTCATGTATTCTTTGAAGGCATATGAGGTAGCACCCACACCGGCAAATCCTACTGCTACTAATGAGGCCTGGAGAACAGACACTTGGAAACATACTAGAATTACTAAAAAGATTGACTATAGTCAGTATCAGAAAAATGCAGGCACAGGTTCCTGTACAGGGAGCTGCTGCAAACCTCCCATCAAGCTTTTGGACTTTTGACTCTTCAGAGTCTGCAGGCAGTATGCACCACACTCCAGCTGATACTGAAGGAATTCTGAAGTGGTTACTTCAGAATGCCAGGCAGTTACAGGCCTTTTGGGCTAGTCACACTCCCCAGCATATTCAGCAATTCTCATTAATGTTATTCCCCAAAATCTTGGTACCTCAAGGTGACATGTCTGCAGAAGATTTAGCTCTGTATTGAGCAAAATAGTCAAAATCCTAGAGCAATAACGGCTTATGAGATCAAAGAACAAACGGTCAGGGCAAGGGCAGACTTCACTCTACACTGTTGCCTCTTTCTTGTAGTGAAAAACTCCACACCATGTGTGGAATGGCATTAATCAACACCCAATGCAGAACAATTTCAGGTTGTTGAAGGGATCCAGCATTCTCTCATAGTCATGGCAGGATTACCGCTCGTTCCCACATAAGGGCAATGAGATAACGGCATAGGGTCCTCCCTCTTTCCCCCTAAAGGGAATGTGAAAAAGTAAAAAGTCATCAATTCCTCTGGCCAATTGCATTCACGGCATTCTCCTACACCAGAGCCTCACAGAGACAAAATACTCAACAAACCAAATCATTTCCCTGGAGACTACCTCCTTAGGCAGAGTCACAACCTAGGTGGCTATTCGCCGGGTAGAGGCCACGATCTTTGGCTTCACACCTTTCTGTGCAGAAGAAAATCTTTGACCATGATGCTTCTTCTGGGTCAGAGGGAACATTCAGAGGCCCCATCGATATTATGGAGAAGAGTATGAAACTGAGCACACGCCTCACCCTTCATCCTCTAAACAGAGCCCATCTCAAATGTCCATTCAAAATGTAAGGAAGGGGTAGGCCAATGTTAATGTAATAGAAACTGCACAGGATTCTAATTAACATGCTCCATATGACAAATAGTCAACAGACACCCCTAGTCTCACCTTTCCATATGTCATCCTTGTGTTTTTGGCAAAATTACAAACACTGCCATTTTGATACAGGTGCAGGCATTTCAATGCTGAATTCTGATATGATTCAAGATGATAAACTAAGGGAGAAGACAGAAAATATTTAAGTTGCAAGGAAGACTCCCCAACTTTAAAAGTTCCCGTACAGATATGTGGAATTTAACAAATGATAGGAATAGCCATTCATAAAGTCTTCACATCAGCTTGCCCCAGATCATTCTAAACCAGCATTTCATCGGAACATTGGATGTTTGCAGCAGAATTCAATAGGTTCAATAGGTACACTTAATGTCAGAGGAACGTATATAATATACATCCTGAAATTCTTTTTCTTCACAAACATCCACTGTATCAAACCATTTGGACTATAACCAAACCAATGACTGATGCAAACGCACCAGATGAGCGAGGCATAAATAATTAGCAACAGCTAGACTGCCATCAAGTTAAAACGATTAGAGTGAAATTAAAACATATTTTGTACAAATACTATGACCATCTACAACAGCTTAACCATTGTGGGATGGTGGATATTGGATGCAAATTAGGATGCAACCCTTTCCCACACCAGAAACAATGGTGTGTTTCCAGACATAGAGGAAAGCTAACCCTACAATAAACTGTGAACTCCCTCTATAAAGAAGGGATTTTGATAAAAGTATCTCTCTGATTTAACTCATCTATGTTCGGCGTAGCAAAGCCAGATGGACAATGATAACTGGTCATCAACTACATTGTCCTGAATAAACACACGGTACCTAATTCAGCATTGCAACAGCCATTATAACAAATGCTGCAAGGATTGACTCAAAAAATATATAATTCTCGCATAGATCCAGCCAATGGCTTCTGGTCACACCCAATTCATGTAAGTATCAGACATTACAAAGCTTTAAAATCAACCGTGGGCCTATTGGATCATGCTAGAGCTTTCATACTTGACAATGTTCAGTTTGCAAAGTCGTTATAAACAGATTTACACTGAAAATGAAAAACCTTTTGTTTTTACCCCGGAAGGTTACAAGGCACTGAAGAAATTGATGAATGAAGTTCAGCGAGTGATATAACTCTGAGCAAGAGACCCAACAAGACCTCTCATTCTGCGAATTTCTGCTTCTCCAAAAATCACTGTAGTCATCTGCTATAATAAGGGGGAAGTAACACAAGAGCCCATATGCTATGTCCCATATAAATTCACCCCAACAAAACAGAAATTTACTGCCTTCGACTGATGTCTTGTATATAGTGTTCCATAAACTTACAGCAGTAAGACAAACCCATGACGGTAGACAACAAGGATTCTGATTGCTGAATACTTCTGGGTGTACCTTATGGGTTATGGATGATCATGAAAATCCACCATGAAATTTTTCTATCGTGTATCATTTTTGAAATAGTTTTTTTCTGTTCATAATTCAAGTCAATAAAAATGTTGCCCACAATGTAAGCTGAGAAGTTTTCTATCTTGTCCAGACATACCTGGGCAAGCTTAGGCAGGGGGGATACTGCACGACAGGACAGGTTTTAGAAAGGCTATAAAAGCATCATGCACACACCGTTCTATGCATTGCGTTTATATGTATATTGATATGTGGCCATGTTGAACAGCATGCTCTATGCATATTGCATACTGTGGGTACTCATAATAAAGAAACTGTATTTTCAGGACAATTTGTGACAGAAAAATGTCTGACCTATGTTGCAGCAGCCACGGTACTTCCTGTTAAATCTCAAAGATGGAGCATGACTTCTTTTATTAAGAAAGTCACGAGTTCTGCATTGGGGATGTATAATTGGTGACCAAGACATAGAAAGCCTGGCTCCTCACATTTGTTGTTTGCAACGTTTACTGTCGATCTAAGAGGTTGGCTCAGAAGTACTCAGAGGTCAAAGCTGTTTGCTGTCCCAATGATGTGGTGAGAGCTGAAGGATCATGTGACAGACTGCTTTATCTCTCTGACTAGTGTGTCTGGTTTCTCTGCTAAAAACAAGAAATCCATTGAATTCCCAGGAATGGAAAACGACACTGATACTGATACAGATTTAGAACACTTTATGTCAAGTGAGCCTTATCTGATAACTCAGTCTGAGTTAAATCACCTGATCAGAGACCTGGGTCTGTCAAAGGCAAGAGCAGAGGGATTGGGCTCAGGACTGCAAGGATGGATATAGAAACATAGAAAATAGGTGCAGGAGTAGGCCATTCGGCCCTTCGAGCCTGCACCACCATTCAGTATGATCGTGGCTGATCATCAAACTCAGAACCCTGTACCTGTTTTCTCTCCATACCCCCTGATCCCTTTAGCCACAAGGGCCATATCTAACTTCCTCTTAAATATAGCCAATGAACCAGCCTCAACTGTTTCCTGTGACAGAGAATTCCACAGATTCACCACTCTCTGTGTGAAGAAGTTTTTCCTCATCTCGGTCCTAAAAGGCTTTCCCTTTATCCTTAAACTGTGACCCCCTGTTCTGGACTTCCCCAACATTGGAAACAATCTTCCTGCATCTAGCCTGTCCAATCCCTTTAGAATTCTATACGTTTCAATAAGATCCTACCTCAACCTTCCAAATTCCAGTGAGTATAAGCCTAGTTGATCCAGTCTTTCTTCATATGAAAGTCCTGCCATCCCAGGAATCAATCTGGTGAACCTTCTTTGTACTCCCTCTATGGCAAGAATGTCTTTCCTCAGATCAGGGGACCAAAACTGCACACAATATTCTAGGTGCGGTCTCACCAAGGCCTTGTACAACTGCAGTAGAACCTCCCTGCTCCTGTACTCAAATCCTTTTGCTATGAATGCCAACATACCATTTGCCTTTTTCACCGCCTGCTGTACCTGCATGCCCACCTTCAATGACTGGTGTACAATGACACCCAGGTCTCGTTACACCTCCCCTTTTCCTAATCGGCCACCATTCAGATAATAATCTGTTTTCCTGTTCTTGCAACCAAAGTGGCTAACCTCACATTTATCCACACTAAATTACATCTGCCATGAATTTGCCCACTCACCTAACCTATCCAAGTCACCCTGCATCCTCTTAGCATCCTCCTCACAGTTAACACCGTCGTCCAGCTTCGTGTCATCCACAAACTTGGAGATGCTGCATTTAATTCCCTCGTCTAAATCATTAATACATATTGGAAACAACTTGGGTCCTAGCACTGAGCCTTGCGGTACCCCACTAGTCACTGCCTGCCATTCTGAAAAGGTCCCGTTTACTCCCACTCTGCTTCCTGTCTGCCAACCAATTTTCTATCCACATCAATACCATACCCCCAATACCGTGTGCTTTAAGTTTGCACACTAATCTCCCGTGTGGGACCTTATCAAAAGCCTTTTGAAAATCTAAACATACCACATCCACTGGGCCTCCCCTATCCACTCTACTAGTTACATCTTCAAAAAATTCTATAAGATTCGTCAGACATGATTTTCCTTTCACAAATCCATGCTGACTTTGTCCAATGATTTCACCTCTTTCCAAATGTGCTGTTATCACATCTTTGATAACCGTCTCTAGCATTTTCCCCACCACCGATGTCAGACTAACTGGTCTATAATTCCCTGGTTTTTCTCTCCCTCCTTTTTTAAAAAGTGGGGTTACATTAGCCACCCTCCAATCCTCAGGAACTAATCCAGAATCTAAGGAGTTTTGAAAAATTATCACTAATGCATCCACTATATCTGCTGTCAGCAGGCACAACATTTTCCATAAAGGATTTTGATATTTGAGATGGATATTTTCTGGAATAACTAATGCCAAATTAAGGAAAACACAAATCAAGCTGGACATTAAATGTAGGCAGTTGAAGAACTTCTAGTGGGACTGGAAGACATTCAAGTGTAGGTTTGCACAAATAAAGCAAAGTGAGGAGTTTTATGTTTAATAAATCCTGTAATACATTTTATTGAACCAATTACGTTACCCTACACAGCCCCCCCCCCCACCTCAGAATTCACTAAAACCAGCATTGTGAACCTGTCTGGAGCTCAGATGAGCTGCCTGGCTTGGGTCCTGTGTCCCATGGGCAGAGGAACCACAGGTGTGTTGACACAATCATCCAGAGGTGTGTTGACATGTTCATCCAGAGGTTCTGGGCCAGTGCAGCCCAGAGGTCTGAAACAAATTGGGGGCTACCATCCGATATTTTTCCATCCAATGCACAAGGGGTTAGTGGCCAACCAATGCTTTGAAATTATGACCCTCTGGAAATAAACAAAAATGGCTGACTGCCAGACTGAGACAGAGGTCAAAGGTGCTGAACTTCCTTTCAGGGGCATGGAGCTGCTGACTGTACCCACAGCATAGACTGAGGCAACTGTTGTAATGGCTATGAGTGCATTGGATACTGGGTGCACCAGTAGGGACTCATTGGAAAGAGCTTGATTGGTATCATGAAATGCCCTGGTCATGTCTGCTGAAAGTCAAGTATCTGATTAGGGGTTTTGCCTTTAAGCACCCTGTACAGGGAGAGCATAAGCTCAGTAATGGAGGGTGGCGAGAAATCCATAATAGCAGCTACCTTTGACAGAGGTTCTGTCCCTTCTGTGGAGATGCGATGGCCAAGAAAGTCAATGGTTGACAACCCAAACTGGCATTTAGCAGAGTTAATAATCAACCCATGTTGGATTAAGAGGTCAAAGAGTGCGGAGATGGAATACATGTTGGGATTTGGATACGCTGGCAACAAGGTCATCCAGGTAAATAAAAAGAAAATCAAAGTCTTTTAATACAGAGTCCATCAGCTGTTAGAAAGTCTGTGCTGCATTTTTCAGTCCAAACGGCATGTACAGAAACTCAAAGAGGTCAAATAGGGTTATCAGAGCCATTTTGGGTATGTCTTCAAGCACACAGGAACCTGCTGGCAGCCTCTAACTATGCCGAAAAATCTTGAATGTGTGGGAGCAGGTAAATAGTGAGGATGGTGACCTCTTTAAGGCATCAATAATGCCCACATGGGTGGCAAACACTGTTGGACGTAGGGACCATATGAAGTGGTGAAGCCCGGGGGCTATTTGATTGGTGTACAATGCCGAGTCTTTCCATGTTGGAAAACTCAGCTTTTGTGATTTCCAGCTTTTCGGGGTCCAGTCTATGCACAAAGGCATGGACTGGTGGGCCAGTTGTGGGAATGGCTCAACTCCATGTTTTATGACTGTAGTGGAGAATGTGGGCTTGGTGAGGTCTGGGAATTCACCCAGCAGTTGAGTAAACTCACATGTGGTGGTGCATATGCTTGACAGAGTCATTGTGGGGAACTTATTGGGGGAGCAGGGTAATGACCTAAAGTCCTTGACATCCACAAGCAGAAGTTCTTATGATCATCCAACAGTCCTTGGGTACACAGGAACTCTGCACTGAGCAGAGGTCTAGCCATTTTAGCCAGGACAAAGTATCATATGTAGCGTCTCCCACTCTAGCAGAGTGTCACCCGTCGTGTCCTGTAAGTCTGGATCCTGCTACCACTGACGGCCTCTGGTGATGTTTCATCGCTCTTTGCCTTCTCATCAATAGGTGATGCTGGCAGCACACTCACTTGAGCACCCGTGTCACACATGAAGCGACACCCTGAAGGGGTGTCTGTAATGAACAGTAGATGACCCTGGTAGCTGGGACCCACAGTGTTTGGAGACCACTGATGTCCCAATGGTTGGCACGTCCCAGAATTCCCACCAAAGCAAGTGTGGTGGAAGCACAGACCCAGTATCATCTGTTTCATAGCCACAGGCGTCCTTATACGGTGGGCTTTGCTGACTGGGCTTAATGAGATAGAGAAAGCAAGAGGAATGACTGACTGCTGTCTAGCTGAGTGTAGACTACCAGCCATTTTAGCAAGCTTTCTATCGTCCATCACGGGTGCTTTAGTAAGGGCTACTTGAACTGGATCAGGCATTTGCTGCAGGAAGAGTTCTTTAAAAATAAAACAAGGATGGTGGTTTCCCAGGAGAGACAGCATGTGGTCCGTTAGCTCTGATGGCTTAGCATCGCTCAGGCTGGGCAAGGAGAGCAACTGTTTGGCATGCTCAGATTCCAATAGTCTAGAAGTCTGGAAAAAGTGAGTTTTCAGCGATCAATAATTATCATGTTCAAGTGGGTATTGTAGTAGAGTCACCATTCTCACCACCATGGAATTGTTGAACGATACTACCACATAGAAATATTTGGTGTTGTCAGCAGAAACTTCTTGCTGGGTGAACTGGGCCTCCACTTATACAAACCAAGCAACGGCAGTTTGCTCCTAATACTACGACAGTTGTAAAGCAATTGTGTTGGCCAGCATATTCAATAACTCTGGAATTGTCTTAGAGCATCATGGTCTCCAAAGTGGGTTTTCTCAAATAAAGCAAAGTGAGGCATTTTATGTTTAATGAAACCCATGGCACATTTTATTGAAATCCAAAACCTACACAACAAAAGTTCGCTAAAAATCCTTAGGTAACAACGTCATCACATCAGACCAGTCTCTTAAAGTGAACCCCCAACTCAAAGTCGATGGTTGTGAATTATGCACATTTCCACTAATTACCCTACCCTACACACGGATGTGGTTGAAAATTTCTTGGTGTCTACAGAGCACCAAACAACATGAAGCTGGTTGACAGCATGTTTTAAGGATACAACACCATGAAGGGCAACATGTCACTAAAAATTCATTTTCTGCATTAGCATTTAGACTGCTATCCTGCAAATCTTAGCGCTGTCAGTGACGAGCACAGTGAAAAGTTTCATCTTTCCATCTATCCATCTATCCACCTTTCCACCTTTCCATCTATCCATCTATCCATTTATCCATCTATCCATCTATCCACCTTTCCATTTATCCATCTATCCACCTATCCACCTTTCTACCTTTTCATCTATCCATCTATCCATTTATCCATCTATTCATCAACCTTTTCACCTTTCCATGTATCCATCCACCTTTTCACCTTTCCATCTATCTATCCATCTTTCCACCTTTCCACCTTTCCATCTATATCACCTTTCCATCTATCCAATATCCATCTTTCCATCTTTCTATCTATCCATCTATCCACCTGTGGGGTGCTCGTCCCAGATTGGATTGTCAGGGGCTGTGGAATCGCGCAGGCAGCAGAGCGGAGATGGACAGAGATAAGATTTTTTGTTGGTGCCAGTTTGAAGGTATACCAGTACAGTACGCATGTGTAGTGAGCAGAGTGGATTTTCGAGTTTCGGGAGATGCGATAGTGTGGGGTTTAAGTTCGGTGAAGGGTAGTGGACAGGTAGAATTGGTAGCTAGACGGTGTGGTAAAGAGGTAGAGTCTAGCTGGGTGTTGGTTCGTACGAGTGCTGAAGTCCGGACGGTGGAACTGCCGGCGACGGTCAGTGTACCGGGGGAGGAGGGGCTGTGGGGGCTCCACTCCTTCTACAAGGATGAGGCTGAGGAGACATCGGAGGAGGAGCTAGAGCTAGAGGTGGACCCCAGAGAGGTGCCTGGCACTAGTAAAGAGAAGTGGGAGGAGGGAGTCGTGACCAAGCCCCGCCCCCCAGGTGGGGGGGGGGGGAGAGCCTCGGAGCTGGCAGCCGCACTTAATTCCCTGGTGGGAGTGGCCGAGAGGCCACGGCTGAAGCTGGGGGTGTTCTCCGGAGCCAAGCCTACTCTGGATGGGGAGGTGGACTATGAGACCTGGATCGAGCATACGTCTTTGATGTTAGAGGAATGGCCAGGCTCAGAGGAGGAGAAGAGGCAGCGATTGGTGGGAAGTTTGAGGGGTTTAGCAGCCAAAACCATCCGGGAGTTGAAAACTGAGAAGCCTGGGGCCTCAGTGGAGGAATGTATAGAAGTTTTGGAGGGAGCGTTTGGGTTGTCAGGGGAACCCTGGCTGCTTTTAGCAGAGTTTCAATGCCTAGAACAATGGAGAGGGGAAAAGCTCTCCGAGTACATATTTAGGATGGAGGGGATGCTCTCGGGGCTGCGGCACCGGGGGGTAGTGAAAGCGACTGACGTGGCTAGCGTGAGGATGAGTCAGCTATTCAGTGGCTCTCTGGAGGAGGACAAGGTGGCGTGGACTATCCGGCAGGCTTATAGGAAAGGTCCCCCTCCATCCTTTGGGCAACTGATTAGAGAGGTGCGAGAGGAAGAGAGAGCGTTGGGGCGGAAAAGGGGCACGGGCCTACGGGAGCAATCCTCAGCGATACAGGAAGTGGTGGCTGGGTGGAGGAATGACAATCCCCCAGGGAGTAGGGAACCCCCTTTGGAGGGGAGGGACAGGGGAGGTACCTACTCTCAGGGGTGATCAGTGCAGTGGATTGGGAGCAGGAGCCATCCTGGGAGAGGAGGGGCGGCAGGCAGCGTGTGCTTTAACTGTGGGAAAGAGGGGCATTTCAGGCGGGACTGTGGAAGGCCGAAGGTGTGCTATAGCTGTGGAGAGGAGGGACACTTTAAGTGGGATTGTGAGAGACAAGGAGTCCCGCGGAGGTCAAGCCCCCCTACGACTAAAAAGGGAGAGGTGTCGGGAAATCTAGGAGAGGCTCAGTGAGGGAACGGACTGGAGCCTCTGGAGGAACACGTTCCCAGAGATCAGCCCGAAGACCACCGGGTGCCCACGCCTCTGTTCCGGATGGGCTGGTAGGACCCCGTATCAGTGTGGGTCTACGGATAGAGGGAGTTTACACAAAAGCCGTTCTTGATACGGGATCGCAGATGACCTTATAGTACCGGTCTTTCTACAATCAATATCTAAAGCACTTGCCCATAACCCCATTTGACGCCCTGCAGATTTGGGGTGTGAGTGAGGGTGACTACCCGTACGATGGGTACCTATCGGTGAGATTGGAGTTCTCGGAGGGCGATGTGGGAGTGTCGGAAGCTATTGAGACGTTGGTATTGGTGTGTCCTGACCCGGTGGAAACCGGTGGTGCTGCCCTCCTGGTGGGGACTAACTCCCCAGTTGTGCGACGGCTCCTGGGAGCTTGTAAGGAGAAAGGGGGGGAAGACTTTCTGGAGACCCTCTCGGTGCATCCAGTGTTTCGAGTGGTGTTCGAAGGAGGGGTTGCCCCCCAAGGGCTGGACCTCGAGTGTAAACGAGGGACAGTGTGGTGTACGCAGGTGAGGCCCAAGGTGATCCGACCAGGGGAGGTAGCACTAGTGATGGGGACCCCCAGATTCCCCGGAGTGCCGACGGGAGAAGCCCTGTTAGTAGATGCCCCAGACGATCTTGAAGGGGAGACACGATTTCCGGCGGGGGCGCTGGTGAAGCCTGAAGTGCAGAGACCAGGGGTGGTACATGCGAGGCGTATAGCTATAAGTGTCAGGAACACCACGGCAAGAGAAATCACCTTTAAGAGGGGAATGCCGCTGGCACATCTGTTCCCGGTGACGGTAATGTCCAGCGCACCAGTGAGGACCCCTAACGGGGAGGGATCGGAGCATCGAAGGGAGCTGACCGCTGAAGCCTTTAACTTCGGGGATTCCCCTGTGTCGCCGGAGTGGAAACACCGGCTAGTGGAGAAGATGCTGAAGATGGGAGCTGTTTTTTATCGGGGCGAGTTTGATGTTGGCTAAGCCAAAAGCACTCGCCACACCATCCGGGTGACGGAGGACACCCCGTTCCGAGAGAGATCCCGGCGGCTGGCTCCGGCAGATGTTGAGGACGTGCGACAGCACTTGTGAAGGAGGCCGGAATCATAGCTGAGTCTCGAAGTCCTTATGCATCCCCAATAGTGGTGGCACGGAAGAAGAATGGGTAAGTGCGCATGTGTGTTGACTACAGGACGTTGAATCGGCGAACTGTCCCTGATCAATATACTGTCCCAAGAGTCGAGGACGCGTTGGCCTGCCTGAGCGGTGCGAAGTGGTTCAGTGTGCTGGATTTAACAAGTGGGTATTACCAGATCCCGATGAGTGCGGCCGATAAAGAGAAGACCACTTTTATCTGCCCGCTGGGGTTCTTTCAGTTCGAGCGAATGCCCCAAGGCATATCGGGAGCCCCAGCCACCTTCCAGAGGCTCATGAAGAGAACTGTGGGGGATATGAATCTGCTGGAGGTGCTGGTGTACCTGGACGATTTGATAGTGTTTGGATCGACTTTGGAGGAACATGAGGAGAGGCTGTTGAACGTGTTGGGCCGGCTTAATGAAGAAGGGTTGAAGCTTTCCCTGGACAAATGCCAGTTCTGCAAGTCGTCGGTTAACTACATTGGCCATATCATTTCGCGAGAGGGAGTGGCTACTGATCCAACCAAGATAGAGGCCGTGACCACCTGGCCGAGACCCCAGAAAGTGGGTGCTCTGCGCTCATTTTTGGGGTTCTGTGGGTATTACCGGCAATTTGTGAAAGGATACGCCAAAGTGTGTCACCCGTTGACTCAGCTGTTGTGTGGCTATCCCCCGGTGGGGAAGAAGAGGACGGGGAACCAGAGGCAGGACGCTGGAGGATACTGGAACCCGGCGGAACCTTTTGGCTCGAGATGGGATGATCAATGTGAAGAGGCGTTCCAATCTTTGAAAAGGGCACTGACCCAGGCCCCGGTGTTGGCTTTTGCCGATCCTCAGAAGCCATATGGGCTGCACACGGATGCCAGCCGAGAGGGTCTCGGGGCTGTTCTGTACCAGGAGATTGGCAAAGCATTGAGGCCGGTAGCCTTTGTCAGCCGAAGCTTGTCGCCATCGGAGAGAAACTATCCCACTCACAAGTTGGAGTTCCTGGCGCTGAAGTGGGCGGTGGTGGACAAGCTGGGTGATTACCTGTACGGAGCCAAGTTTGAGGTGAGAACGGATAACAATCCCCTCACTTATATTTTGACTTCGGCGAAGCTGGATGCCACAGGACATCGGTGGCTGGCGGCCTTGTCGGTATATGATTTCAGCCTGAGGTACCGCCCCGGAAGCAAGAATATCGATGCGGATGCGTTGTCTCATCGGGAGCCGGGGGAGGAGGAGAGGGACGAGAAGTGGGAGAGTGTCCCTGCCCCTGGAGTGAAGGCGATGTGTCAGTTTGCTATCACTGTGAAGGCCGAGGGAAGAGGGAGGCTGGAACGAGCCGTGGACCATTTGGGGGTTTTTGACGACGCCATACCCCTAGTTTACTGTGACCTGACCGCACTGCGGACTAAACAGTTGCCGGAACTGAGTCCGGGGGAAGTGGCAACTGCTCAGCAAAATGACCCGGGCATTGGCACAGTGTGGAGAGCGGTCGAGAAGGGGGATGGGGCGTTGGCTGAGAAGGCGAAACACCCATGCATGCCTCTGTTGTTGAAGGAGTGGTCTCGGTTAAAGTTAAAGAACCAAATCTTGTACCGGGTAACGACGCCTCCGGACTAACCCCGCTATTGGCAACTGGTCCTGCCCGAGGAGTATCGCCAGGCTGTACTCCAGGCCCTGCATGATGATTCCGGACACTTGGGGGTGGAAAAGACCTATGGATTACTCAAAGACCGGTTCTACTGCCCCCAGATGAGGGAGGACGTCGAAGAGTACTGTAGGGGATGCAGTCATTGCATCCGGAGGAAGACCCTGCCAGCGTTGGTGGCTCCACTGTCACACTTGCAGAGTGCGGTACCTCTGGACCTGGTATGTATGGATTTCCTGTCGATTGAGCCTGACACCAACAACACCGCGAATGTCTTATTCATCACCGATCATTACACTCGCTATGCTCAGGCATTTCCCACTAAGGATCAGAAGGCGACGACAGTGGCGAAGGTGTTATGGGAGAAGTATTTTGAGCATTACGGCCTTCCCAGGTGAATCCATAGTGATCAGGGGCGGGACTTTGAGAGCCGCCTTATCCAGGAATTACTGACTATGCTTGGGGTTGAGAAATCCAGGACTACCCCTTATCACCCACAGGGAGATCCTCAGCCAGAGAGATTCAACAGGACCCTGTTGGATATGCTCGGGATGCTGGAGATTGGGCAGAAAAGCAGGCGGAGTTGTCATATTGGACAATTGGTTCACTGTTACAATTGTACTCGCAATGATGCTACAGGGTATTTGCCCTATTATCTGATGTTCGGGCGGGAAGCGATGTTGCCCATTGACGTGTGTTTTGGAGGTGGAGTGGATGAATTACCCGGGAAGTCCCATCTAAAGTACGTGTCCGACATGAAGAGGGAGTTACAGCGGGCGTACGAGTTGGCCGAGGTGGCGGCTACCAAACAAAATCAGAGGAATAAGATGCGGTATGATCGAAAGGTGAAGTTTGTACAATTATTACCGGGCGACCGGGTCCTTATACGGAATTTGGGACTCCCTGGTAAGCACAAATTGGCAGATCGATGGGCGGCCAGCCCCTATGTAATAGAGAGCCAGATGCCGAACCTGCCAGTTTACCGGGTGAAACCTGAGGATGGAAAAGGGCCTATCAAGGTAATCCATAGGAATCACCTGCTGCCACTGGGTCAAGCGGTGCAGGTGGATAAGGAGCCCGAGTGGGAGGTTACGCCCAGTACAAGGACTCTGCGAGGGCGCGGAGAAAGGGAAGAGCCCGCAGCTGAAGAGCGAGGATGGGTCCCTCACCCGGGAATGGCTACCGATTCAGAGGAGGACGACTCAAATGAGTGGGTCCTGTTCCCATTCGCTGGTGCTCCAGTACCAGGAGGGGAGGCTCCTGGCCCTTCCCATACTGAATTGGGTGAGAGGAGGGAAGGTCTTGAGGGTCAGATGGAGAGGCAGCCTACATTGGTGGGAGAGAGGGTGGAACCCGAGCGTGAGCCGGAGAGATCTCAGGTGAGGGAGGACCCCTGTGAGGAAGGGGGTGCGGGTCTGTCAGGTAGACCTGGGGTGTCCGAGACAGTGGGTTCGCAGGTGACGAGGGAGCCCAGTGGGGCAGAAGGGGTATGGAGATCTCAGAGGATTAGGCGCCCCCCGGAGCGGTTGACATATGTGGTACCGGGAGAACCAAGTGTGATTTCTACTGCTCTGGGTAGTTATGTCACTGCTTTCTGCACCTGGGTTGGGTTTTGTGTGTTGCAAGAAGCTTTAGGGAACTCTAGTAATGCCATGAGGGCATGACATTTGCTGGTGGGGAGAGAATGTACAATGTCCTGTGTATGTTACTCAAAATAGCCTCTTTGGTTTGTTACAAGTAGGAATGCTTCTTTGTCGGATAAGTGTTTCTCTCGCCGTTGTTTCACTTTAGAATGGCTGATATGGTAATTGTATTCATTTGTTAATCAATGGGGAATGTCATTGTGTGTTGCGATGCTGGGAACTTGGGGGAGGGGCTTTTGCAGGTTTTTGGTGTGAGGAGGAGGCCGAGGAAGATGCCAAGGAAGGTGGACGTGTGCTGGACTGCTCGTAAGACCACCGGGGTGGTCCCAGGTGCGACGGCCGGATGGGTCGATTGGTTCGTTGATTGAGCTCCAACGAGTGCACTAAACAGACTGAACTTTGATAAGTTGGTGCCTTTTTGTTTTTTTTCCTTATATATATATATATAGTATTGCCTACTACTCTTTTAATTTTAGTAAACTCTTTAAAGTGTATTTCATAACGGTATTTGTTGTGGGTTTGATATTGTTGGCGGTCGCGAGGCATTAACTCGATTCTCACAGCACCTGCGTGTATGAGCAGTGGGTTGGTGAGTGGCTGGAACTCCGTTTCCCCTAGACATATACCAGCCTTTTGGGTAAGTGTTACACACCATTCCACCTTTCCACCTTTCCATCCTTCCATCTATCATCTACCTTTGCAAATTTATCTGCTGCAGTGGTGAATACAGTTTCTGGTTGGATAGGCACTACCTTAAATTATGTTTCAGATTTTATTTTGCAGTTTTCCAATGGACAGTTCAGCTAGCCATTGAAATTATTATTTTTATATTGCTCATTTTGTTCAGACATTGCAGCCCACAAGGATGGAAGTTTGGTGATCTCTGCATTTTGTATAATGGCTCCTTTAACTCCAGTACCTAGGTTGCACTGGTATGGATTATCTCTTCTAGAACTGCTTTGCTATCCCTTTTCCCAGGTCCTTTGATTTGTCCTTTGCTCCAGATGAGTGCAGAACAGGGACCGCCCTGATATGTTTCTCAGCTCACCTTGAGGAGGATCAGGGTGTGTCTGTCATGAACAATCAGTCTATTAACACAATCCCATGGACTGATGAGTCAACAAACATTTTTCACTGGCCTATATTACATATTTACTTTCTAAGAGGAGTAAATTTTTATATAATATGGTTCTTAAGACTTTGTAAATATGTTACTCACTGCTAATGATGACATCATGGTTTACACCTTTGACTTTTATATTCAAACCATCTGTCTTACTATATCTTGTGTGGCATGTTATACATGCAATGTAAAGGACTTACCGGCTGAAGGAAGGTGGCTACCCCAGGGAATGTTATACTCTTGAAAACCTTCTGTTGCGATTTCTTTGGAAACAACAACGCAATCCTAGGGCTTCCAGGGTCTACAAAGCATTATATTGCCACAAGTTAAATCTATCTGGAAGTTGTTTAATTATGATTCGGATATAGGGATGTATTGCGAAAGTGATATTGCTGCAACACAGTAAGTAAGACACCAGGCCTACCCGTACTGCCACTTGCTTCATGTTTAATGTTACCAGAACAACCTATATATTTATTTGAAAAAATATCATGGTCTGACAGCACAGACTGGATAGCCCTTGCTCAGTTAAAGTTTTCTGGGAAAATACAAAGTTGTGAAGATGTGTCAATTCTTCTCACTCAGGTCCAATCCTTAACAAAGAACAGAGGACTATGTTATTCAGAATGCAGAATGGTTCTGTAATTAAAATAGGAAGAAACTTGGGCAGATGATATGGTTGGTGTCAGAACGTCAAGTTTCAGCATACCAGTGGGTGCTCACTCCCATGAGAGGGACATTACCAACCCCTATGTTCTGACATCCTCTTCTGAAAGGTTAGAACTTTCAGAATCCTCAACAGGAGAACTATACTCTTCCTTACATCTATAAATTTTTTAAATGCTATGTTCATAATTATATTGTGAAAACATGTAACTAATTAATATATTTTTCTTTAACTTAAATGTGAGATGATTAATCCTTGGGCAAAAGAAGACAGCAATACACCATCAGTAACTTGTTTAGAAAACTCATTTTCAGAGAACCTGAATTAAACAGTGCAACTCATCGAAAGCAATGTAAACACCCCTGGGAAAGAAATGAACTATCTTCAGCTTAGTGAAATTCATTATCAATGATTGGGTGAACTGACAGTGATCAACTTGCATCTAGGAAATGGCAAGAACTGTTTGTGAAGAATAAAATCTTTAAAATGGGCATGTTTGCACATTGAGGGGCTGCTGTGCCTTTTATGGAAAAGTTATAACGGCAACAATCCTTTGAGGTTTCAGAAGTGCACGCAGCTGAGATTAAGGAAGTGAATACTCCAGTGAGAAAATCACACAGAAACCCCTACATGGCCAAGTAGTACCACTCAGATTGAAGAGAACATTTCTAGCAATGATAACCTACTAGCACAGTTGGTGCAGTAATAGTTTGCTCCCAAGAGGAGTCTTGGCAGGAGTCTGATCTCAAAACTGGTATGCAGGGAGAAGCTGGGTTAGAAATCCTCACTTAGCAAGGGGGGGGGGGGGGAGTGTAGTGTTCTTGCTCAGGTGTAAAATAACGCTGAACTAAACAATGAGGTAAATTGTAGTCAATGAAAACAGGATCGCAGTAAGATTAACCATTTACTGGTCACTCTTCCTCATTGACGTATGGTGAAAACTGTTGACAAAACAATACATTTATACAGCATTTGTTTCCTTCTTGTAATCGCATTTACATCGTAAATACTTGCAAAAGTAAAATTACAACAACTACATTGCATTAAAGTGCAGCATACAGTCAGAATCTACCTACGCCATTGACTGCTTTAAATACACTTCAACACAAACTATCCACAACTCTTTAACTAATGAAAACATAAACCTTATCAACCGTTATTACTTTTAACAGAATCGGCGTTAACGTTTTAATTCAACATATCAATTATCTCATGACTTACGGCGTTGCTTCACTATGTTTCTAATGCATAGAAGACATCTTTTCTTGCGCTGGACTCGCACATGTGTGCCCCCCACCTTCCCGTTTCTCCAAACCGGTATTTTCCCACAGGACACGGCGAAACCGGATGTGACGTCATCGCATGCCGCAATATATCACAGACAACGAATTTACTTTAAACAATCATAACTTTAACTAGAAAATGCTAACAAATGAATTACTAAGCGAAAATATAATAAACTAAACACTTGCCATAAGGCAACACACTCCCCGTCTGACCTTTGTAAGGTCACATTGAACATAATACAAAACTTCAGTCTCTAAATCAGTCCTTAGGTAGAAGTAGAATGGCTTCTGTAACTGGTCTTTGGTAAATTTTCACATCACCTTGGTCGGTAGTTTTCAATTCAACCTTCCTGACATGTCCATCCCTACTAGGGAATGTGGCAGTGATTCTGGACATTGGCCAGCAGTTGCGAGCGATTTGCTTGTCCCTGAGCAGGACTAAGTCTCCAACTTGAAGATTCCTGCAGGGTTCTGTCCACTTTTGTCTGTGTTGCAACAAAGGTAAATATTCCTATCTCCAACGAGACCAGAACCGATTTGCCAGAGCCTGGACCTGTCTCCATTGCTTTAAGTACAAATCCTTATCAGAGAAGTCCCCAGGTGGAGGGGGAGCTCCTGCCTTCTGCGTAAGGAGCATTGATGGCGAGAGTATGAAGGGGCTTTCCGGGTCAGAAGACACGGATAGGAGTGGTCATGCATTTATAATGGCTGCCATTAGTGTGCACAGTACCTCGTGGGTCAATCGGGTGCGTTGCTGCATCTCAGGTTTCCTTTTCAGGGTTCTTTGCAAGGGCGTGAACCGCTTGACTACCTGCTCTTTGTTGTTTGGGAAGCACTGGCGTGGTTCTCTGAAAGGCAGTGGGGCAACCCCATTATTTGCTTCATCTCTGAAGACCTTGGTGTCCTTTTTTTTTAAGAAAATGGTGTCTTATCTGATGGAGCAAGTTTATTATCATGCTCAGTTTGAGCACAGACTGACTGACCCAGCGTCTCGTCAGTTACTTTATGTTTGTTAAAACCTTGTCGTGTTTCCTTAATACACATGACACTTGTGCGGGGTTGAAAAATTGAATGGCGGCCACTCTCTAGCACATCGGTCTTGAATGTGTTAACTGTCGGTTTGTGTACATTGCCAGAGCACACCTCTCCTATCACCACCCAGCCCAGATCCAAGTGTTGCGCAAAGGGGGCGTCGTGTGGTCCATTGACCTGCTGCCTAACCTTGTGCACCCGAAGAACATCTCTTCCTAATAGCAAGAGTATTTCTGCTTTTGGATCCAGTTCTGGGATGTGTTTGGCGATGTGGTGGAAATGTGGCTGGTGTAGCACTGCACTTGGCGTCGGGATCTCAGTGCGGTTCTTCAAAATTTCATTGCACTCTAAGAGTGGAGGGAGACAGATGACGACTTTACCATCCAGGGACTTGAGCTGGAAGCCTTCTGCCTTCCTTCCATGAGTTTCCGCGTTGCCTGAGCAAGTTCTAAGGTAGTATGGGAACTGCTCACTATCAATGGTGAACAGGTCAAAGAACTCTGGACTGACTAGTGAGCGATTGCTCTGATCGTGCAGAATTACATAGGCTTTGATGGCCTTGTCCTTGGCTCCCTTAGTGAGGCAGATCTTAGAACAAGAACGGCTTGACTGAGCTTGACCGCAAACTTCTGTGCAGCTCGAGCTGACAACAGTTGTTATGGAGTGAGCCTCTCCCTCCCCGCCGTCCTGTTGTGAGGATGAAGGAGCTTTGTCGGTTTGCGGTAATGGGCCGGGATGCATGGCCCCATTGTGATTAGTGCTACTACATTCCGGACACTTCACGGAGATCGTACACTCTCTAGCAAGGTGAGAGGTAGAACAACAGCATTTAAAACATATTCTTTTCTCCTTGAGAAGGGCCATCCTCTCTTCAAGGGGTTTTTCCCTAAACGTCTGCATTTTTTGAGGGGGTGGGGTTTGTTATGCAATGGACAATTCTTGCTAGGGTCGTGGTTAGTTGCAAAGGCTTCAGTCTTAAGCACTCAGATGGGTTTATTAATGTTGAAATTATTAGAAGAGGATTTATCTGGCTTGGTGTAAATTGTACTGCTACCTGGACTCATGAAGCTAGGGTCGTTTTGCTTCTTCACCTCCTTGCATACAAACCTAGTGAAATACTCAAAGGGAGGAAATCGACCATTGTGGTCTTCTTTGTACTCTGAGGCAACAGACACCCATCTGTCCTGCAGCCCAAATGGAAGTTTGTCCACGATTTCTCTAATCCCGGATGGAGTATCTAGGTATAATAGACCAGTTGAGTAGCCATCTTCTTTGGCGCCTTGAATCTCTATGAGTAAATCTCCGAGCTCCCTTAACTTAATGTGGTCCTTGGCTGACACCTTAGGAGAATTTTCCAGACATTGGTATAGCGCCTCTTCAATAATTTCGGGGGCCGCATAGCCTTCCGGAAGTCTTTCCCATGCTTTGCTTAAGGCTAGCTTGGGGTTGTTGATGTACACTGAACGTATGCGTCTCACCTGTTCTCATGATTCTTTTCCCAGCCATTTCACCATGAGATCCAACTCTTGGGTTGCTCTGAGCTGGACTCCGTGGATAGTGTTGGTGAATGTGGAGTACCATGCACGGTCATTTTCAGGTTTATCATCAAACTGGTACAGTCCTGAAGTGACAAGATCTCGTCGTGCTAAATACTGTGCCATGGGTTCAACTGCAAGTAGCATGCGGGCTGTGGGAATATGTCGGCGGGTATATGACTGAGGGCGTACATCTGTTATGGAATTTGCTGTTCTGAATTCGACCTTTGCCTCTCTTCTCATCAAATCTGATAAGTTTGGTGTCGAGAAGTATTTGTCGTCAACCCTTTCGTTCTTGAATTCATCGCGGAGTTGCAAGGGTAAATTGTCTTCCTCGGATGGATGTGATGCAATTGGGCCTCTCTGAGACTCCTCATGAAGTGGGGCGTTATCAAATAAGTATGGAGAGGAAGAACGAAGCTTCCAGTCTGTTTGAGATCGGACATAGTCGCTTGTGCGTTCCAATCTGGTCTATTCTGAAGTAGATTTTACGTCAACCAGATCAGGCATTTCTTCAGCATCTTCTATGAACTCTGCTTCCACCCTAGCAGCTTCTTCTTCTTATTCCAGCGTCAGCACTTCTAACTCTGCCACTATCCTTGACCTTTCCAACTGGTTTTCGGCTTCTCTGGCAGCCGCTTCCATCTTCAATTTTGCTTCTTGTTTGGCGTAGCGCACTCACACTTTGGCGGATTCTGCTTTAGCTCTTGCGCTGGCGGCCTTACTTGATGATGCCCTACTGCCCCTGTCGCTGCATGGCAACGACTTGATGCTGGATCAAGTTGTCATTGCAGCAATTGAAACACTTGATAATGCCGCCTTTTCACTGTAATGTTCTCGCTCAGGTGTAAGGTAACGCTGAACTAAACACCGAGGTAAACCGTAGTCAATGAAAACAGGATCGCAGTAAGATTAACTGTTTACTGTTCACTCTTCCTCATTAACGTATGGTGAAAACTGTTGACAAAACAATACAAGATTTGTACAGCATTTGTTTCCTTCTTGATATCGCATTTACATCTTAAATACTTGCAAAAGTAAAATTACAACAACTACATTGCATTAAAGTGCAGCATACAGTCAGAATCTACCTATGCCATTGAATGCTTTAAATACACTTCAACACAAACTATCCACAACTCTTTAACTAACAAAAACATAAACATAAACCTTATCAATCGTCATTACTTTTAACAGAATCGGCGTTAACATTTTTAATTCAACATATCGATTATCTCATAAACTTACTGCATTGCTTCACTATGTTTCTAATGCGTAGAAGACAACTTTTCTTGTGCTGGACTCGCACATGTGAGCCCCCTCCTTCCCATTTCTCCAAACCGGTATTTTCCCACAAGACGAGGCGAAACCGGAGGTGACGTCATCACATGCCACGATATATCACAGATAACGAATTTACTTTAAACAATCCTAATTTTAACTAGAAAATGCTAACAAACAAATTACTAAGCAAAAATATTATAAACTAAACACATGCCATAAGGTAACACAGGGGGCTGTGATGGATATTCACATTCTGGGCCATGGCATCTTCTTTTGCTGCCAAACTCAGCTTCCTAAATATTGCAGCTGATAATTCTAGAGATCAAAGCGTTTTTGGGAAGTTAAACTTCCAACCAATATTCTTTGTTCAGTTTCTTGTCATAAACTGGAGACAGTTTTCAGTTTGTAATGTAAATGTAAACAATAATCAGTTTGAAGTTGAAAGGACAGCTTTCGAACAGATGCAATGTCTATAGAACACAAAAAGTTGGGTCACAGAACCTGGACTGACTTCTCAAGAGTTGCAGAGTAAGACGATGGGTTATTTAATGGGCTTGTTTCAAACCCGACAAGCTGGCTAAGTTATTTAGTTCAAGGAAGGTTACAGAGCAGATTTATAATATCACTTGGCATAGCAAAAAGCATGATCTGTTATTAGTTGGAAAACATATGCTCAAAGAGTCAACTTCACGGCATTAATGGTTGGAATCTGGGAATTGTGTCTCCAAGAAGCTTTTAGACCATTTTTGTAAAAAAGGTAACTGAAAGAAAGTGTGAAGTCACCTGAGTGGCAGAAAAACGGTGTAAGTGTAGAGAGCAGTTATTAGGAATGGTCAAAGAACATCAAGAAGAATGACAGAAAGACGGGGAACCAGAATCCATTCCTCTGCTTTCAATTTCTATGACAGATCATTCATTCATCTGCACCATTGGTATGTCTTTTTAACCAATAGGAATTGCATCTTTGTTTTGGAAATCCTTCACGTTTCAGAAATTGTTTGAAATTTGGAAAAGTTTTTAAGACAGCAAATCTTTGTGAGATTTAATTTTTTAAGAGTTTTGTCTGTGTTTTAAACTACTGTGTTAGCTGGAAATATCTCCTCCTTGGAGGGGGGGCATCCACCGCACAAATAGTGCACATTAGCAGCTAATCTCACCGTGGGGGTTAAACAAGAAAGTGAACAAGTATTTGAAGAGTGGCTGCTACAGTATAACCTCCCTTTAATGACTGTACCCGTAGCAATCTATATCAGTTAGGGCTTAAAGTCTAAAATTTTGCAGTCAGGAAACCCAATATCATCACACCCTTACCTTTAATACCAGAGGTGGAGATCTCATTGGTTACTTTGTCACAAGGATGAGACGATACAGTCTTTTGTCTTTGTTACTCTCCAAAGTTTCTTAATCCAGTAGATCAAAGCTGCTGCATACTCATTTTACCATTAAACTCACTTACTGCTTTCCCAGCCCTTTTCTCACAATATCACTCCAGTATTCCTAGAATTTAGCTAACATTACTATTTGACTTTTTTTTAAATCGGCATCACCTTTCCTCTCAAAATAAAATACTTTTCTATTCTGCTCTTGTAGACTATCATCTTATCCCCAGTTTCCCCTCCCTCTCCAGAGTCCTTGAATACTTTATAATTCCAAAATTCTTACTCTTTTTACATGATGCATTTTGCTTGTATCCCTCCAGTCAAGTCTCTTTCCCTGTTGTAATGTCAAATCACAGAGGACATCCAGGGTGATTGTGAGATAGGCCATCAATGCCTAGTTGCTGCTCTCAACCTTCTGGAGCCTTAGAAGGCATTGAGCACAGCATCTTCGCCCTCCTCCCCACTGTCCTCAACATGATCTCCTGTTCTTACTTCTCCATTCGTAGTCAAAGAAGCAACTTCAATGGCTTCCCTTCCTGTTCTCACCCTGATTTGCTCAAGGTAGCAAACACCTCCTCCTCTGTAATCTGTACATGGCCCATGAAGTTGATGCAGCTTTGCCTCACTTCAATAGACTCTGTATCCGTCTCCCGAGTAAAAACAGGTGCAAAGAATGCTTTTAAGATCTCCCACCATCTGCTTTCGGTCCACACATGAATTACCATTCTAGTCTTCCCGAGGATCAATTTTCTCCCTTTCAATCCTTTCTCTCTTAACACAGTGTCTGTAGGATCCCTTTGGATTCTCCTTTATCTTGTCTGCTAGAGCAACCTTATGCCTTCTTTTAGCCTTCCTGATTTCTTTCTCAAGTTCTCTTGCATTTCTTGTACGTCATAACCACCTCATTTGTTCCTACTTACCTATCCCTGTTATGCATCTCCTTTTTTCTCGTAACCAGGGCTCAATATCTCTTGAAAACCAAGGTTCCCAATGCTTGTTATCTTTACCTTTTATTCTGGCAGGCACATACAAGTATTGTGCTCTCGAAGGCCTCCCACTTTCCAGTCAGCTGCCCTGTCTCATTCCCTAGTGGAAGATCCAGAATCGCATGCTCACTTGTTGGGATGAAAGAAACTTTCCTGGACATATTTGATAACTCTATCCCATGCTGTGTACTTACATCTACTGATGCCTCTGACCACATCATCACGTTCCTGGAATCATTGGCTGTTTCAGGTCTTTCAACATCATACACCCTCCTCCAGGTCATCCAGGGCTGACCAGACCCCAGCTTGTGTCCAGATGACTAGATATTTATGACTCCATGGCTCCTCTCTTTTGAGCCACAGCCATCTTGAGGCCCTCTCTGCCATATCGGTGGTACTGCCGATGGCTCTCCTCTTCCGCTCTCCCTCGATGCCCAAATTACTGAAGTCTCGAACAGGCTATAAATCCCCTATAATCAGCCTCTGCTTGGAGACACCTCGCTCTCCATCCAGCCTGCTGGCAGTTGCTGACCAGTCCTGCGTACTTGAAGAACTTCCTTTCAAAGGCCTCTTCCAAGCGATCTTCCCATGGGACTGTCAGCTCCAGCAGCACCACTTGTGAATCATAGCCAAAATGTGTAAAGTTAAAATTTCTACTATAACAAACCTTGTGTTTCTAGCAACAGTCTGTGATCTCGAGAGATAGATAGGGTCTATAGAAGTGAGGCAAAGTGGCATTAACTTCATAGGCCTACAGATTACAGAGGAGGAGGTGTTTGCTACCCTGAGGCAAATCAGGGTGGATAAATCCCCAGGGGCTGAAAAGATGTTCCCTTGGACCCTACGGGAGGCAATTGCAGAAATTGCTGGGGCCCTAGCAGAAATATTTAAAATATCCTTAGCGACTGGAGAGGTACCAGAGGATTGGAGGTTAGCCAATTTTGGTCTGCTTTTTTGAAATAGGGTCCAAAACAGAAACCAGGAAATTATAGTCTGGTGAGTCCGACATCAGTAGAGGGAAAGATATTGGAAGGGATTCTAAGGGACTGGATATATAAGTATTTGGATAGATATGGACTGATTAAGGATAGTCAGCATGGCTTTGTGCATGGTAGGCCATGTCTAAATGGATATTATAGAGTTTTTGAGTAAGTTCCCAGCAAAGTGGATGAAGGGAAGGCAGTGGGTGTTGTCTACATGGACTTCAGTAAGGCCTTTGACAAGGACCTGCATGGGACACTGGTCAAGGTTCAGTCACTCAGCATTCAGGATGAGGTAGTAAATTGGATTAGACATTGGCTCTGTGGGAAAAACCAGAGAGTGGCCGTGGAGCAGGGGTGGGCAAACTTTTTGACTTGAGGGCCACAAAGGGTTCTAAAATTTGGCAGGGGGCCGGACCAGGAGCAGATGGACGGAGTATTTTGGTAATACACCTCATAAGAGAAAATAAAATATCATGGGATATGTAGAAAACATGTGCTTTAATTTCAATTGAAAATGAACAAATGCATTACAACAAAATATCTGTCTTTGAAGTCCCATGGTATTTAGCTATTTATTGAAATGACTTTTAAAACACTGAAAATTAAATGAATAAAATACAGCTTTTTTAATAGTAACAGTTATTATTTTAAAGCACTGAAAATTCTGTTATCCTTCAAGATATTATCATCATCACTCTCCTCCTGACTGTCATTTTTTCAGAAACGGTAGGAGATGCAGGTCTACTTGTCCTGCTCCTTCTTATTCAATTGTCCCCTGTGCCAAAACTCAACAATGACCAGCACAAGGACAGAACAGTGACAGCGCGCCAGTATGCGGAGGGCGTTATTTGATCTGGAGCGCATTTTTTATTTTGAGAACGTACGTGCACCTGCACACTACTCATGTCCATCACTTAACAGAAATGACATGTAACATGTAAGGCTTATTGAAAAAAATATTTTCAAATGCATTTTCTACATAACACAACGAAGAAACTTATTTTTAATTTCAGTGGGAACAGTGTTGTTGGTCTCCCTTTTTAGCCAGCGCATCAAAGTCTGGATTTAGTTTTGTTGTGGCGATTCTCAGGATGGATCTGAGGTGTTGGTCAGTTAACTTGGATCTGTGGCTGGCTTTGTTGATGTTCATGACGCTGAATGCCTGTTTACACAAATAGGTCGAGCCGAACAAAGAGTAAAGCGCAAATGTGGAGTAATACGCTGCACCTCAACAAAGGTCAATGTATATAGAGTGCGTCATCTATTGGGAAAACGCCAGAATTGTGGGGAGAAAACGTTAACAAGGTTTATTAATATAATTTCATCAAGTTCTGCGGGCCGGATTAAAAAGCTTAACGGGCCGCATATGGCCCCCGGGCCGTAGTTTGCCCATGCCTGCCGTGGAGGGTTGCCTCTCTGACTGGAGGCCTGTGACTAGTGGTGTGCCACAGGGATTGGTGCTGGGTCCTTTGTTGTTTGTCATCTGTATCAGTAATCTGGATGATAATGTGATCAACTGGATCATCAAATTTATAAATTACACCAAGATCTTTTAACACATTTGTTCCTTTAAATCCCGCGGACAGTTGGGTGGTTAGTAATATAGCCCCATTAGTATGGCTATACCTTTCCTATTTCTCAGTTCCACCCATGACACCTCACTAGACCACCTTTCCAGTCTGTTCTGACAGATCACTGCCATGACACTTTCCCTGACTAGTAACGCTACCCCTCATCCTTTTACCCCTCCCACTCTCTCACGTCTAAAACAGCAGAACCCCAGAATATTGAGCTGCCATTTCTACCCTTCCTGCAACTGAATGTCATAATCCCAGTTGTTGATCCAAGCCCTGAGCTCATCTGCCTTTCCTACGATACTTCTTGCATTGAAATATACACAGCTCAGGACTGTAGTCACACCATGCTCAACCTTTTGATTCCTGACTTTGTCTGAGGTCTTACCAACATCGGCCTCCACAATTTGTCCACTAACTTCTGGCACTCTGATTCCCATCCCCCGTAACTCGTGCAGCATTAACAAACTGTCCCACTTGGATATCAGTCCCCTTCAGTACAGGTGAAAACTGTCCCTTCTGAATAGGCTAGACTTTCCCTGGAAGAGAGATAATGATCTAAAAATCTTATGCCCTCCCTCCTACTCCAACTCCTTAGTCATGTATTAAACTGTATAATCTTCCTAGTTTTAGCTTCACTAGCAAGTGGCACAGTAACAATCCTGAGATCACAACACTGGAGGTCATGGTTTTTAACTTAGCACCTAATGCCTGAAACTCCCTTTGCAAAACCTTGTCACTCATCCTGCCAATGTCATTGGTACCTACATGGTCCACGATCTCTGGCTGTTCATACTTAAGAATGCTGAGGACTCGACCCAAGATGTCTTGGGCCCTGACACCTGTGAGACAACATATCATCCAGGAATCTCGTTCTTGCCCACAGAAAGATCTGTCCATACCCATAACTAACAAATTCCTTATCACCATAGCATGCCTCTTCCGCACCTTTCCCTCGGAGTCACAGAGCCTGACTCAATGTCAGAGACCCGGCCACTGTGACTTCCCTCTATAAGCATCCAAAGTGATATGCTTGTTGCTGAGGTCACAGGGGTACTCTACCCTGGCTCCTTAATCCTTTCCCCTTCCTGACAGTTACCCAGTTTCCTGTGCCCTGCACCTTGGGTGTAACTTCCTCTCTACGTGTCCTATCTACCACCCCTTCAGCCTCTCAAATGATCAGGAGTTCATCCAATTCCTGAATGTGGATTGTTAGAAGCTGCAACTGGATGCACTTCTCACAGTTGTAGTCATCAGGGACACTGGAGATCTCCCACATCCCACATCCCACAAGAGGAGCTTGCCACTATCCTGCCTGGCATCTGGATGGTGCTAATGGAGCAGATGTAAAGAAAGGAGGGGAAAATGACCTAGCCTGGATCTATTCTGTTGTTTGCTTCTCTGACTGTAGCCTCTCTTTGCTGAAGCTTCAACTCTGTTCACTCCTATGACGGCCGCTGTGGCGACGGCCACTGCACTTGCCCCACCTTCCTTTCATTTGCTCTTGCTAATCGATCCCAAATGGTGACTGGTCGCTGGTCAGAGCTCTACTACACTGTCGCAATCTGCTGCTGCCTTTTTCTACTCAGGCAGTGGACCTGAGTAAAATCCCATCCTCGTAAACTTCCGATGTCCGGATTAGTCGCTGGACAAAACTCTAGAACTGAATGGCATCATTTTCCACATTTCATTAATCCCGCCGAGCTTGACCTCAGTGCCACTTCTGCCCTCTGCATTCTTTCCACATTATCAGATCCCCCATCCAGGACTGAATACACAAAACCTTCTTCCATTGCAAAAGAAACTAAAGGCTTCATAAACTCTGTTCTCTCCTTTTAGTTACTCTCTGGCAATTGACAGAAAATAGAACAGACTGTTTGACAATGATGTAAATTTTAATCCTGAGCACTAGCTAAATGCTAATTCCAACTTCACAACATAACATACCAAGACCTGCCTCAGTTCATCTTCTGCCAATACCTTCATTCATAGCTTTGCTACATCTAATTAACATCATTACTTTCCCAGTACACTGCACCTCCTTTCCGTCACCCAGGGTAGGTTTGAAGTGTTAAATGGACCACTCCTGTTCACATCTTTTTTATGTTTTATGTTGTTGCACTATGTAATTTATAAAGTATTGTGAAGCTTACTGATTTATGATGACTGAATAAAGTGCACAAAATTACATCCTCCCCAGCACAGTAACTGATCATTTAACTCAGCAGCCAAATGGTGGCTCAGGTTCCGATTGAGCAGCCTCCTCTTTGTCTTCCACTTGTGCTTTACAAGAACCACGAGCTTTATTTTTAATAATTTTGGCAAGCTTGTATCAGCAGTGCTTGCTGTCAGTCAAAGAAGGCAAAAATAAAAATGAAGACTGCCGGAAATACTCAGCGAATCAGGCGGCAGCAAAAGAAAGTAACAGCCTAAGTTGAAACATGAGGCTCGTTTCTTTCTCCATAGACCTTCTATCTTGGGTCAAAGACTGTATAACAATATGCTGTGGATAACCGATAATCAAGTGTTACAGACAGGAAGTGTGAATCCCTTAAAAGGAGCAATGTGGAAAACTCAGTATTGCGAAGACGGAGCAGTGCTTGTAGTTTTACTGCACTCTGCAGAAAGGAAATCTCGTTCCACTTGGTGGTAAGGCATCCTGTGGATCTAGTTTAACTTACTGTGCAGATTTCATTCCACAGAGCATCCACCCAGAGAATCATTTCTCAAGCCCCCTACCACCCCCTGCTTTTTCACCATCCACTCGCACACATATCCACCTGCAGAAAGGAGGCTCTTCAGTACAGTCTGAGGTTTAACTGCGTTCTGAGTACCGAGCTGCCTTCCAGTTTGAGATTTCCTCATGTTGCACCTGGTTATATTTAAAAGGAAATAGAGATGTTATATGCTTTTGTTTTAAACTTTCATTTTTAATGCAAGCAATGAGAAAGGGCATGAAAGGCAGCCTTGCTCTTTTAATAACTTAGTTCAATTGTTGGTTGCTGCGCACCTCCAAAGTGTACATGAATTATGCTTTTCAGAATGTTCAACTGATGGGTACTGGTTATGACACTGTGTACGACCACTGAAATGACCAGGACAATGGATTTTCATTTTTAACCACTTTTGCACAATTTCATTTGCCCTGCCCCAGTTTTTCTTCAGCTGATGCAGTTAAACTCAGGGGGTCTTGCATGGTGAAAATGAATTTTGGCCTTTGACATACAGCTGAAGTTTAATCTAATAAAGGAACCCTAAAATTGTAGAGGTAGCCAGGAATAAGGCCTCAGTGATAACCACAAGATGCAATTTAAATTTCTTTATTTAAATTAGCTCCCATATTCATTGAGCAGCCTCACTGTCCTGTTGAAATCTGATGCTTCAACATTTGAAATTTATATTTCCAAACAGTTGAACACCAGGCTTTAAAGCAAGTCAGCTGAACTAAGAAAAAGTAATGGGTACCAGCAAAGATCAGACTCAAAATGAACACATAACTCATCGGATACCTGCAGCCATTTAGGAATATCTAGGAATAATAAGACATAGGAGCAGAGTTATGCCATCTGGCCTATCGAGTCTGTTCCACCATTTCTTCATGCCTAATCCAATTTCCTCTGAACTACATTCTCCTGCCTTCTCCCCATAACCTTTCCCTAAATGAGCAAGAATCTATCAACCTCCACCTTAAATACACCCAATGACTCGGCCTCCATGGCCGCCAATGACAACGAGTTCCACAGATCCACCACCTTCTGGCTAAAGAAATTCTTCCACATCTCCATTCTAAATGAACCTCCACCTCTATTCTAAGGTTGAGCCCTTTGGCCCTAGACTCCTCCACCATAGGAAACATCCTCTGCACTCTGTCTAGGCCTTTCAACATTCAATAAGTTTCAATAAGACCCCTCCCCTTTTATTCTTCTAAATTCCAATGAGTACAGGCCCAAAGCCATCAAACAGTATTCATATGATAACCGTTTCAATCCTGGAGTCATTTTCAAGAACCTCCTCTGAACACTTTCCAATGCCAGCACATCTTTTCTCAGGCAAGGGACCCAAAACTGCCCACAGTATTCCAAGTGAGTCCTCACCAGTGCCTTATAAGGCCTCATTATTTTACCCTTATTTTTATATTCTAGTCAGCTTGACTTGAATGCTAACATTGCATGCCTTCTTCACCACCGACTCAACCCAGAAGTTAACCTTCAGAGAATCCTTTGCATGGATTCCCAATTCCCTTTGCAACACAGATTTTTGAATTTTCTCTTTGTTTAGAAAATAATTTATAACTTTATTCCTTCTACCTGTGCCTGACCATACACTTCTCAACACTGTGTTCCATCTGCCACTTCTGCACCCATTCTCCTAACTCCTTCTGCTTCCTCAACACTACCTGCCGCTCCACCTGTCTTTGCATTGTCTGTAAATTTGGCCATCAATTCCGACATCCAAATCATTAACATGTAAAAAGAAGCATTCCAACATCTAACCCTCCCAAACACCACTTGTCACAGGCAATCAATCAAAAAAGGCTCCATTTGTTCCCACTCATTGCCTCCTGCCGATCAGCCACTGCTCTATCTATGCTAGAATCTTTCCTGCAATATCATGGGCTCTTATCTTGCTAAGCAACCTCATGTGATGCACCCAGTCAAAGGCCTTCAGAAAATCCAAGTACACTGATTCTCCCTAGTCTATCCTACCAGTTATTTCCTCTAAGAATTCTAACTTAAGAAAAGTTGGAAACAAGAGAATCCCTTAAGAAAGCTGACTTTGGGATTGTGGTAGTTCAGTCCGAAGTCCGTGGTCCAGTCCGCGTACTCCGGACTCTGGGTTTTCTGGCGGTCCCTTGCTGTGGTTGGACTTAACCAGAAACACCTGAGGCTCATTTTGGAACTGGGAATATAAGTGGCCCTGGTATTGAGTGTGGTTAGGGGGTTGTCTTGTCAAGAGACTCATGACACAGATGGCTGGTGGAAGGCTAGAATGGACTCTTGCCATCCTTGGGGCTGTGTTGGAGAACCATGGCTTCTGGGAGCCTTGCTGGTAGTAGTTGGAGCTGCCATTGTGGTATGGATTTGGCTGTTTCCTGGGCCAGCTGGGTGGCCATCAGCCACTCTGAGCTAGGTAGGGATCCGGTTGCTTCTGTAGCCAGCCAAGGCTGCTGGCTGTAATGGCTACTCAGAGCTACCCTGATGCAGAGGTGGAACTGTCTGTTGTTCCTTGGTATTTGTATCTTCCTGTCCTCGCCTCTGTGGGGTAAGTCTGGCTGTTCAGCCGTTGCCCTGTGGGGGGATCTGTTTGTTTTGTCTTTGCCTCCATTGGGTAGGTCAGGCTGTTCTGCCGTTACCCGATGGATGGTCCTGATGCACAGATGAGTCCCGGCTTGTCGGTGAATAAGCCCTGGCTCTATGTTTGTGTACTGTCCTGTTTCATGTCAATGTCCTGTTAAAGATGAGTCCCAGCTTGTTGGAGGATATGTCCTGGCTCCATATTGAAGTACAGTTCCTAGTCTGTCCTTAGTTCCAGCCTCCAAGTTCCCCAAGCTCCAAGCCTGCAGCCTCTAGCCTCAAGCCTCGACTCGAGCCTGCAGCCTCCAGCCTCGACCCAAGACCCCAAGTCCCTAGCCAAGCCTCATCATGTCCTCGCCTGGGTTTGGGGGTCTGAGCCCAAGGCAAGACCCAGGTTCTGGGTCCTTGTCCATTCTCTGGCTTGGAGTCCACCCCAGGCTCCTTGTTCCCAGTCCCTCGTCCTGGTCCTGCTTCCCATGTCTAGACTGCATCCCGTCCCGTCCTTGGGTTCCATCGCATCCTGCTTCTGGGACTTCAGTGTCTGTGTACTGCAGTTGGGTCCTGATTCAAAACCTGACTTATAACAAGCCTGTTTTATCATCTGCCTCCAAGTACCCCAAAATCTCATCCTTAACAATTGACTCCAACATCTTCCCAACCACTGAGATCAGACTAACTGGGCTATAGTTTCCTTTCTTCTGCCTCTCTCCCTTCTTGAAGAATGGAGTGACATTTGCAATTTTCCAGCCTTCCAGAACCATTCCAGAATCTAGTAATTCTTAAAAGATCATTATTAGTGTTTCCACAATCTTTTTAGCTACCTCTTTCAGAACCCTGGGGTGTAATCCATCTGGTCTATGTGACATGTCTACCTTCAGACCTTCTAGCTTCCCAAGCACCTTCACCCTAGGAAGAGCAACTATGCTCACTTCTGCCCCCAATACTCTTGAACCTCTGACAGACTGCTAGTGTCTTCCACAGTGAAGACTGATGCGTATCACTTCTCAGTCTATCCACTATTTCCTTGTCTCCCTTTACTATCACTCCAGTATCATTTCCTAATGGTCTGATGTCCACTCTCACCTCTCTTTTACTCTTTATATATCTGACAGACTTTGGGTATCCTCTTTTATATAAATCTGTCATGCGCCTTCCAATTGCTCCTGGGATCTCCAGACATTATTGCTCTGCCATCATCCCTGCTAGTGTCCCCTTTCAATCAACTTTGGCCAAATCCACACTCATATCTCTGTAATTCCCTTTACTTCACTGTAATACTGATACATCTGACTTTAGCTTCTCCTTCACAAATTGCAGAGTGAATTCTATCATACTATGTTCACTGCCTTCTAAACATTCAGCAATGATATCAATAATGAGACAAAAATTTATAAAGTCACCAGCACATTTTTTAAGTTAAAGATTTTAAAGATGAGAGCAACATGTAGCTGCCTTTCCTTTTAACCAATTCTTTACTAGTCAGAAAAGGATATTTTTTTTCTCCCCTGATACTGAATCACATCCACTTAATCTAATTAACTTTCCCGCCAATGGTGCTGTGACAGATTCTGGTGCACTGGCCCAGGAGATTTAAGCAAGCCAAGGGAAAATAAAAGCGCTTTCAGGGCTGTGTATACCAACAATTGTATTCCGCTGTTTTTTTTTTCAATTATGGAGACAAGAAACAGTATGTATTTCTCAGGGGAACTGCCTTGGAGATGGCAGTGTAGATAATTATATTTTTAGGTATTTGTTTGAAAGAAAAAACAATATGTGGCTTCCTGTTCCAAATGGCCATAAAAAGCACTGAAGCTATTGCTATAGATTTCTTTAAGATCATGCATCATAATTATGAGGAATGGGGAAGAGGCAGGAAGTTCAGATTAAGTGAAGCTATAATTGTTGCCCCTGGAGAATCATTTCCCTTTTCATTACAGAATTCTGTTGTCAATAAGGTAATGAAACTGCAGAAATGTCTAAAAGAATTTGGAACTGGAATATTATTGCCACATATTCTGAGGTACAGTGACAAGTTTGCCGAGCATTCTGTATGTTCCGATCAAATTATTATGCAGTGCATTGAGGTAGTTCAAGATGAGAGTAACAGAATGCAGGATAAAGTGCTACAGCTAAAGGGAGAGTGCAGTGAAGGTAGACAATCAGGCAGAAGATCATAATTAGTTAGATTGTGAGGCCAAGAACCCATCTTATCATACTAGAGGACCATGCAAGAGTCCTATAACAGCAAGGTACAAGGTGTCCTTGAGCCTGGTGGTACTTACTTTCAGACTATAGCATCTTCTGCCTGGTGGTAGAAGGTGGATGGTGACTTTGGTGATGCTGGCTGCTTTACTGAGGCATAAGAAATAAAGACAGAGTCCATGGAGGGGAGTCTGTGATGTGTTGAGCTGTGCCCACAACTCTCTGCAGTTTCTTGTGGCCATCTGCAGAGCAGTTGCCACACCAATTCATGATTCATTCTGATAGGTTGCTTCCTATGTGGCAGTGACAAGAATTGACAAGGACCAACGGGAACTCACATCTTTCTGTAGCGTAACCTCCCGTGGAAGTAGAGGTGCTGTTGAACTTCAGTATCTCTGTGGTTGGACCAGGGAAGAAAGTCGTGTTGCTTACTTCAACGAACCTGAAGCTATCAGCTCTCTTAACCTCAGCATCATTGATGAACAAAGGAACCTGTGCACTGCCCCACCCTTCCTGGAGTCAATGACCAGTTCTTTTATTTTTTTCAACATTGAGGGAAAGGTTGTTGACATGGCACCATGATACTAAACTATCTCTTTCCGGTACTACAACACTTCATCAGTTGAGATACGGCCCACAACAGTTGTAGCATTTGCAAGTGTAGATGGAGCTAGTGTAGAGATATTAACTCGATTTCACATGAACATAGTTGCATTTAATATTGTTGGCAAAATAAAATTCATTCTAATTCCTCTGTGAATTTAATAAGTGTGAGCAGAAGCAAGTGATACAATGGCTTGTAATCTATCATCAGCAAGCAAACTGTTATTATTCATTTTCTCTTTCTGTTTTGGGGGTATTGAATTGTTAAGTATCATTGTTATGGGTTTCAGGATAGTTATTCACATTATTCAGGACAAGTTGAGGAAGTTTTTCCAAGTGCATATATGACAATAAGTCATGACAATAATCCCTGCCACGGGACAACCTCCTAAGTGTAAACCATTGCTTACTGGTATGAACACAGCAAAGCATTTAACAACAAAGAGTCATGGAGACCAAATTCAGGGCCTGTTCTGTTGTTTCGTTTGAGACCAATGTGAAAGAAGTTTCAGTAGTTAAGATGTCCTTCCTTCCTTCCAACTAGTTTCTCATCCTCCATTGTGGTATACTGCAGACTGACTTTTCTTTCCGATTTGAGGTAACATGACTTATTTTAAATAAGGTAAATAGAGGGCGGGTAGAGAGAAACTGCTCCCATAATTAGTTAGTCAAAGACCAATGGATATGTGTAAAATTCTGGTAAAATTTATAAAGATATGATGAGTAAAATGGGGAAGATGGGATCAGGAATTTGCTGCCTGTCAGGACAGAAGAAGACGAATCGATTAGAAACTCAAAGGCAAATTGAATAGACACTTGAGAGAAAATAACTTACAGGGCTTTCAGCAAAGAGCCAGAGAATAAGGCTGATACAATTTCTTCATCAGCAATGGTCATAAAACGCAGTGGCTGAGTGGCCTCCTTCCGTACCATATGATTCTATGTGAAAAGAGCAAAAATGTGTCTGCCTGTTCTTTTTAAGCAGAAATATCTATTGCTGAATGCAACACTATTCCACAGACCAGAAGGGTACAACATGGAATTGCTGATTTGCTGTGTCAATGCTAAAGTCTAAAAAAAACTAAAAATCTCTTGCATTCTTCTCTATGTTACCTCATTTCATAATAAATATTGTAAAAATAACACTTTCACACTCTTACATTTGCTTTGCCATAGTTTTGAGCATAGAGCAGTCAATTCAGTAAATGTGTTCTAAAGTGTACTGACTGATTTGGAAGCCAACAGAGTTAAATACGATCAGCAAATTTAATCCGATTCATTATATGTGGCAATTGGAGAAGATGTTGGAGTGTGCCTGGCTCCTGTGAAAATCAGTACTTTAAAACAAAACTTGCAAGAAGAAAAATACTTGTATCATAGCATTTCTTCATGACCTGTGCCCAGTGTTGTATTCCTGGGTGGTCAAGAGGGGCTGGGAATCCATGGCCTTGTCTCATAGTTTTCATCACTGCCTAAGTTATATTGCTTCTCAGAAAATGCACTATTTCTGGATCTTGCTGAAAAAGCTGTGATGGGTACATTATAACATTTTAATCTGGCATTTTATTTATTCAGAATCAATGCTCTTAAATTACAATCTGACTGGTGTTGCTGTTTCTCATAATGAGTGATGAGTGAGGGACACTTTATAGAGTGGGAGAAAATGGACAAACTCCTTATCTGCACTTACTGGAAAGGTGCCCGATTTGGAAAAAAATAAACAAAAGATACAAGTCCTGAAATAGCATGAGATAATGCTGTGTTTTTAAGTGCTCTGCAAGTGAATTTAATTGCATTTGTGAGTAAATCATGATAATACATGCATCTTGCTGTAATAATTACACGTTTGTCAAATTCCATCCCATACTTCTGGTTGCAGAAACATCGACTCACACCAGATGCACAATGCCACTCGGCGTTGTATTGCCAGCTACAACCGGGTCACATTCACTTGCTTTTGAAAAGTTGTTGGCCACTCACTAGGAAGTATGTTTTGATAGTGTTTCATTCACAACAGTTGTGCAATTTACAGAATGGCTTACTAATTTTAAAGTCTGCCACAGAGCAGCCTGGAAGCTAACCGCTGATTCACAGCGTCATATTGTGCAGAAATATTTTGTGATATCACTGGACAAGTTTTTTCAAAAATGTTTTTTCCTCAGGTTTTTTTTTGGTTTATGATAGACCACCTGAAGCTGAACACAAACATGATTTCAGGCCATTTGTATCATGTAGACATTTGGAGAAACAAGAAAGTAACTGTTACTGAGTATAATGCATTTAATTGCATAATGGTGCTGACACTTTGCAATAGTTCAACTAATCTAAAAATGCTTTGTTGATGATTTTTGTTTGTATTCAGTGACTGAGGCTTCTCACTTAAGTGTCCAACAATAATCAGCCAGCATTGATGGATTCCAGTTGCCCTGATACCTTTCACTATGACTGCAATGACCCAGCAAAACCTTTCACCATGCTCGTCACTGACAGCGCAAAGATTTGCAGGGAAGAAGTCTAAATGGGAATGCAGAATCTCAAGTGACATGTTGCACTTCATGGTTTTATATGCTTGAAGCATGTTACCAACCAGCTACACGTAGTTTGGTGCTCTGTAGTTGCCAAGAAAATTTTCAACAGCATCCTTGAATGCCTTCCATGTGATTTTCTCCAGTTCCACTAGAAGTTCTTCAAATTGCCTGTCATTGATGACCTGTTTGATTTGCAGACCAACAAAAATGCCTTCCTTAATCTAGACTTGAATTACTAATTAAAGTAACAAATATAGCTAATTTCAAAAACAAAAACTGCTCGAAAAGGGACTTTCATGGTGATTTTCAAGATCAGCAGCACAAAATCCATAACAAGTATTTTTGCTGTCCAGTATTTTCACTGCCACCTCTTCACTTACTGCTTCTTTGCAATGAGTGGTTTAGCAGTTCAGCAATACTACCAATGAGACTGCTGAGAAATCTGGGGCACAGGGCAGGGTTTATCCTGGACACTGAGGAAAGAAGGGAGGAAGGAAGACTGTGGCTTTTCACTCTAAACTTCCTAGTCTTTGGCTTACTTCCGTCATCAATGATGGATATATACCATTTGTCCCAGTTTTCTGAGGGAGCTCAAGGAGAAAAAGAATTTGTAAAGAACTCAGACCTTCTCAAAAGTTCATGGACAATAGACTGAAGCCATGTTGGATGCTGTCAATGGCATGTTTCAGAGGAAATCAAATAACTCCCAATTCTTAGGCAGTGTGCCTTTCCCATCATGTTTGTCCACTGGACATATGAAGTTCTCAATCTAACTCTATACTGTGAATCCTTTGCTTGCATCTTCAGAAACAGCCCTATTTCCATCTTTAATCTATCTACTTTCCCTTTTCAGGGTTCTTTTGAAGTCTCTGACCTGGGGTTACACGCTGACTTCAGTTCTTTGCGGGAATGGGACCCACACTTGGGGTTTCACAACTGGCCATTATCCAACATGCCAAGGGTGCGGCCTAAGAGTTTGGATCGCCTTCGAAGGCCTAGGATCTTGGGGCTCTGGGAACGGGCGGATCAAAGGTCGGTGTCCCGGACCAGTGTGTCAGGGGAGCTGGAAGATCTTTGGCTGTGTGCCCAGAGACCTGAAATCTTCAGACACAGAGCTCAGAAAAAGCACTGTAACAGACTTTTAACATTGTAAATAGGTGAGTTGTTTGTTATGTCTCCCCTCTTGCTGTGAAATGGTGACATCTCTTTCTCCCTTATTAGGGAGAGAGAGCCTATGGTATGTCAAATACTGTGTGAAACTCAGTCTTTGGGTACTACAAGTTTGTGTCTTTGCGGTTGATTTTGCTGTATGCTTGAGTGCACGGTGGTGGGTGGCAATGCTTTTTTTTGCCAGTGGGGGGAGGGGGGATTGTTGCTTGCTGCCGCTTATAGGCAGGAGGGACTTTGGGGTTCTAACAATTAACTGTCACTCATTCTTTGGGGACACTCCTCTGTTTTCAGGGATGTTTGTGGAGAAAAAGCATTTCAGCATGTATATTGTATATATTTCTCTGATATTAAATGTACCATATAACCATATAACAATTACAGCACGGGAACAGGCTACCTCAGCCCTTCTAGTCCATGCCAAACCCTTACTTTGAAACTTTGAAACCTTTGAGTTATTCCCTCATTCCTCGCTTTTGACTTCTGCCCATGTTCTCACAGATGGATTCAAAGATTCAGAGTATATTTATAATCAAAGTATATATGTAGTGTACAGCCCGCAGATTTGTCTTCCCACAAAAACAAAGAAACACCAAAACATTCAAAGAAAACATCAAACAACCAAGATGCAAGAAAGGAACAAATCATACGAATGGCAAGAAATGAGCAAAGATCACAAAATATAAGACAATCTGGAGATGTCCAATTTAGCTCAGTTCAATTCAATTTAGCATTGTGTTGTTTGTGACTGCAAGCCTCAGAGCTAGTCTGCACCAATCAAAATCACACAAAACGAATAAAAATCACTAAAATGAATAAAAATGAATAAAAATCAATAAAAATGTAAACAGAAAGCATAACATGAAACCCAGAGTCTGATATACACACTGCAAATTCACAAATCCATCTGGGCATTGCTGAAGACCATCCTCCGACAGTATCAGGTGAGCAAGAGCGAGAAAGAGAGAGAGAGTGGCCAAACGCAGGCATCCTCCTCCGGCAGCAGTGAGCAAGACAGACTGATCAAACACAGACAAACAGTGCTCAACACCCACTCTCATCCTCACTGATTGCCATCTTGCTCAGTGCTCTGATCAGTGAGTTTGGTGAGAACTGCATTGATCATGTGCTCGCACCCATCTTCAGACTTCTTGCATCTCCACACGCTCAAAATCCCACTGGACTCCCGCGGAGGCCGCTAAGCACCAGATCGCTCAATCAGCCCGAAAACACAGCATCAAAGTGTAAATCCAGCAGTAGCTGCATCATATTTGGTAAGTGAGTTCTCGTCTCACTTACCAGTGGAAGATGAAGAAGTAGCTTTGTAGTCTGTCTGAAGGACATCACCTTTGGTCGTGTTGTTTGCTGATGCCATTTTCTTCAGCTGGCAGAACACTATTATAAAGTTTCCATAGAATCAGGAAGAGCCAACTGGAGAAGGTGGAGAAGGACCATGAGGGGTGATATTGAGAATCCTGAATTCACACAAGAGGAACATAAAAACATAAGAAATAGGAGCAGGAGTAGGCCATCTGGCCCATCAAGCCTGCTCCGTCATTCAATAAGATCATGGCTGATCTGGCCATGGACTCATCTCCACCTACCTGCCTTTTCTCCACAAACCTTAATTTCCCTACCATGCAAAAATCTATCCACCCTTATCTTAAATATATTTACGGAGGTAGCCTCCACTGCTTCCTTGGGCAGAGAATTCCACAGATTCACCACTCTCTGGGAATAGCAGTACCTCCTCATCTCTGTCCTAAATCTACTCCCCCGATACTTGAGGTTATGTCCCCTCATTCTAGCCCCACCTACTAGTGGAAACAACTTCCCTGCCTCAATATTATCCATCCCTTTCATAATTTTATATGTTTCTATATGATCTCCTCTCATTCTTCTGAATTCCAGCAAGTACAGTCCCAGTCGACTCAATCTCTCCTCATCTCTGGAATCAATCTATCGAACCTCCACTGCACTGCCTCCAAAGCCAGTATATCCTTCCTCAGATAAGGAGACCAGAACTGCACACAGTACTCCAGATGCAACCTCACAAGTACCCTGTACAGTTGCAGCATAACTTCCCTGCTCTTAAATTCAATCTCTCCAGGAATGAATGCCAGCATTCTATTTGCCTTCTTGATAGCCTGTTGCACCTGCAAACCAACCTTTTGTGATTCATGCACAAGCACTCCCAAGTCCCTCTGCTCAGCAGCATGCTGCAATCTTTTTACTGTTTAAATAATAGTCGGCTTTTTTCAATTTTGCTTCCAAAATGGATGACCTCCAATTTACCAACATTGTACTCCATCTGCCTGACCCTTGCCCGTTCTCCCATGGCATCACCACCTCAGCATTATGCATACCCTTTCCCATTAGCCACTTCTTGCCCCAACGCTGGAAGTGTTTGTTTCCACATCAGCCTTATTAACCAATTCTGAACCCACACACCAGAGTAGGAGCAAGTTGTCCTCAGGTTTTGAGGGATTACCTAAGAAGCCCAATACAACACATTAGGTGTGTCCTCAGCATACATAGGGTTTTGTCACCTCATATACCATGAATAGTCACTTCTAGCACTGCAATCACTGGCAATTATATCTGTCGTGGGAAGACTGGTAAAGACAAGCCCATGGTTATACCCCATATGTTAGTTCACTGAGTACCTATCAAAGGCCAATCTGGCAGCTACAACCTTCAGGTCTTGACTATTGCTGATATGACCAAGACATTCTTGGTGATAGACATCCAAGTTCCTTACCCAAAATGCCTTGTGCAACTTCATTAATTTCAGTGCTTTCTCCGTGCTGCACAACACTTGGGACAACACTTAGAAGAAATATTAACTCATCAGCCTATAGAGAAAAGAAGATAGTTTTACTATGATTTATCTGATGCCATGGGAGCTTGGACAAGAAGGTTCAGTCATTTGGCCTTCATGATGAAGTAATAAATTGGATTCGACTTTGGTTTTGCATGGAAAGCCAGAAAGTGGTCGTAGATGGTTGCTGCTCAGAGTTGGAATGTTGAAGTTGTATAAGATGCCGGTGAGGCCTGATTTGGAGTATTGTGGAATTGAAAGAGTACAGAGAAAATTTACCACAATGTTGACCTGAGTTATAGGGAAAGGTTAAGTATGTTAGGACTTTAGTATTTGCATGTAGGAGAAAGAGGGGAGATTTGATAGAGATATACAGAATTATCAAGGATATAGGTAAGGTGAATCAAAGCAAGCTTTTTCTCAGTGAGGTTGGGTGCGACTAAAACGAGATCTTGGGTTAAGGGTGAAAGGTGAAATATTGAAGGGGAACATGAAGAGGAATTTCTTCACTCAGAGGGTGGATAGAGTGTGACACAAGCTGCTAGCAGAAATGGTGAATGTGGGCTTGATTTCAACCTGAAGAGAAGTTTGGATAAGTCTAGATGGCAGAGGTATGGATAGCTATGCGCCAAGTGCGGTAATGGTTTGGCATGGACTAGATGGGCTGAAGGGCCTGTACCTATGCTGTAATTCTCTAAAATCTCTGATTATTAAAACATCATCTGTGAGACAACTGTTCAACTGCAGACAGAATATTAATATAATGTTAGTTAAGACACAGAAAACAATAATCCGCCATGGATAGCAGGTAAGCACACTCATATTCCCTTTGGCCCTCCTGCTTCCACAAAGTACTCTTCTGTGGCTGCAGCCAGCTTGATGGGAAGCTGTTCACTTTCAGTGATGTCATCTGCAGAGGAGGACACTGAGCAATCCCACCCTGGAGGTTGTGCATGCATTGCATGAGGAGCAGTGGTGGCAGGTGAGATGCTGACATCCTGAGAAAGGATAGCATCTTCATACTTGATAATGCCAGTGTGACTCTCTGAGAGGCAGGTATCTGCTGTGACCTGATCATACATCTGTCTTCAAAGCCTCTGGATCCATGCCAGTGACAAATGATCACTTTTCACTTAACATCCTGTCATACCAGGCAAAGCTCCAGACACAAGGACTCATATCCACAATCTTCCCACATCTCCAAGCTGGACTGGCGTTCAATCTCTGCCTCTAACTAGCTGGCACAACCTGAACTTTTGGCCCAGATGTTTTCTTCCAGTGCCAGATATCTCACCACATGAAATGCATGTTTCTAATACAGTCCATTCAAATGGCACATTGCCTGAGTCTAAGAGGAAACACAGAAAAATGGTTAAACATGTTGCTCTTTCTCCACTACCTCCTCCTCCTGTGCAGAATGGTGCTGCCCAATGGTTGGGAACTGGAGTGGGAATTGGCCAGTGGGTATCATCAGACTCCGCAGTGATAGAGGTCAAAAACGAACAGCAATGTAATGCTGAGTGTGTGGTGCTATTGACGAGCAGACTTGAAAATACATATCGACAGGAAAGTCATTCCTGGGAACATTTGGCAGTGGAATGATTTGGTCGATAATGGCATAACCAGTACATCTACTGTATCCTCATTCCCATCTCGTGCATCAGCCTGGGCTCCCAAAAATCTGTAAGGGTGATGCTAAGTTTTGTAACTTCAAAGCATTAAACTAATTCAAAGGAAGTCACAGGAGTCGGAGGATACAAGTCTAGCATCATCTTTACTGTAAGAGAGGCACGCAGTATCACGTGGTAATGTGATGATGTATGCAATTAATGTATCTATACTTATAACCTGTAACTAATTATTTAAATGAAAAAGAATGCTTAATCAAATAACATATATACAAGATTATTCAAACTGTACTGAAATGTTAAATACGCAGCACTCCTCCCTGCTCAGCTATAAACCAACACAACAGAGAATCCATCTCCACTATATACACAGTATACTAGATAATACAGCTACTAGATGCAGACATCCACAGCATAGTAAATGTTAACGTCCCATTGAAGCTTGAAGATTTAATCACTGTGTAGGGTTTCTTACTCATGTAGGATAACGTTGCTGCTGACAAGGCAAATCCTCCTCCTTGCAGGCAAGACCTGTGGTTGTGAGAACAATCTCAGGGTTTGGGGGCTCCTCCCTGGTGATTGCAGAAGTTGATACTGAAACTGCAGAAGGTGGTTTGACAGCTCTGGACACCTTTCTTTTCCCGTTCTCTCTTTTGATCTACTTTGATCCCTTTTTCTTTCTCATATTTCATCTCTCTTCAACACCATTCTCTTTCTCATCCACATACTTTCTCTCTCTCTCTCTCTCTCTCTCTCTCTCTCCCTCTCTCTCTCTCTCTCTCTCTCTCTCTCTCTCTCTCTCTCTCTCTCTCTCTCTCTCTCTCCCCCCCCTCCCCTCTCCCCTCTCCCCTCTCCCCCCCCCCCTCCTTTTTCTTCTAGTTTGTGCATCTTGTTCTGGGAAGGTGCATTTAGTTCACTGTGTTAGTAATCCTTCAATTGTTCCCTTTATGATCTGATCTCCGCTCTTGGTTTCCTCATCCACATCATCTGATGAATCCTCTGTTTTCGTATCTCCATGGACCCCCTTCTTTTTGGCCTTCCATTTATCCATCTGGACTTTGGACTTTGCATTTACTTTCACCAGCAGCTTTTTGTCTCCCACTTGAAGCTCATGCAATGAACTTAACACACACAGAGTGGATTCTGGTTTTTTACACTCAAGTAAGCCGAATGCTTGCAACTTTCCTGAAGCTGCTTGAACTCTCTTCCCACTGAAAACCAAGCCATATTTTGTAAGTAACTGCATGACTATCATATTAGACATTCTCAGACATACTACTGACAAAATCTGTTGTTGTCAGACCACTGCTATCATTACTTTCACAATTCCTCCGAGCAGCATGGTCCTTCCTTGGTCCTAGATGCTTTCCAACCAGAGGCACAGAGGTTGGCATCAAAGCCTGCTTGCTCTCTGTTGATGCAGAGCATGGAGACAGTTTTGGCATTACCTAGTACCTTTCTTAATTCACTTTCACATGGTTTCATTGCAGGGTATGTGCATGCAAGCTGTGGATGGATCTTCAATCAAGTTGTAGTTGTCTCAGCCAATCATGCCCCCACAATGCTGGTCCTCCTGTTTTTACCACATACAAGCTGAATATAGCTTGTTGGTTGCTGTAGCTCACTGTTACAATTGTCATTCCCATAGGAATTATTTTTTCTCCAGTACAAGTTCTTAGTTGGATATCTGCAGGCTTCAGTTTGGTATCTTTGAAATGCTGTTCAAACTCATTTGTGGAATGACTGAAACAGCTGAGGTGGGGTCCAATTCCATTTTAATGAATTTGCCGTTCACTTCTGGCGTAAGCCATGTTGTTTGCCAATGTTCATTTTCACAACAGTAATCTTAAAGCTACTCAGTCCTGTGTCACTCTCATCATTATTAGATTTTTCATCAACAGCGTACAGACTAGTCCACTTTTTGAAACTGCAAATTCAACTTTTATCTTTGTCTCTTCTCCGTGTTGATAGCCCTGAGCTGAACTACCGAACCTGGAACACTGGTGGACCGCTCTTAGTCTGGCTTCTTTGACCCTAAGAAGAGTCAAGGTTTAAAGCAATTACTTCAGCCAACATAGCTCTCTAGGTTATTTGAGGCCTGCACGCCTCTAAACCATGACAAGATTATGGTCCTTTTGGAGGTTGAAAGCAAAAAAAATCCAAATGTTTTTTAAAAGTTAAAATTCTGGAAACTCACAGCAGGTCAGGCAGTATCTTTGGAAAGACAAATTGGGTTAAAATTAGATTTGGGTTCTCAATTCCCATAAACCATTGTCCTAACTGTGTCTTGATGCCAAGTATTTCAGTGTTTCTAATCGAGCTCATTTAAACATAGCCTTGTCTGTATCTCAGCCTCTCAGTTTAGAAATTTCAACCAGGTTGAGTGTTGCCTGTGCTTTCTGCTATAATTTAAAGAATATCCTTCAGGTTTGTGCATTTCTTTGCCACTTGTTTAAAGGTGGAATTGGTGACCATCATCAGGAAGCCATACACGTGCTTGTCTGCTGGTCTGCATCTTGCTCAAGCCATCCACATGCGGTGAGACCTGACACAGGAGCAGCACCTCCATTCACCCGAGTGGGAGCAATGGGACTAAAGCAAGATTTACAAGTCTCGGAGTCATTTTAGTTTTTTTATACTGTATCTTTCAATTATATTTAAATAGAATTAGATTTTTTTTTAGTATTTAATAGGTTTTGAAGGGCTTTGAAAGTTTCCAATGATATTATTCTCAAAAATTCTGTCAGAGTTTTGACAGTTCAGTAGAGAACATCTCATTCAGCTCCTTTAAAACCCTTACACCATTTAATTAGATCTTGACAAATCTGTATACAAATTCATCTATCTCAATTACCTGCTTCATCTGGATATTCTTCCATTCCCTCCCCCCCTCCTGTTCATATGTTTAAGTTGCTTCAGAATCCAAAGATTTTCAGGGGACAGAGTTCCATACCTCTGCTGCCTTTTAAAATAAATTGTTTCCCTCTTAAATTGCCCAGATCTATTTTAGAAATTCTGTTCCCTTACATTTTTGACTCCCGTTTTTTTGTGGAAATAGCTGCTTTGTATCTATTCCACTGGTTTATGCTGTGATCTCAAAATTTCTGAAGTTTTTAAAATACTTAAATGATGTAGTTTTTAAATGTATTGATTTTAATGGAGTAAATAAATGTAACAGCCAATGTACTCACAGGCAGCAAAGTAATAGGTCATTGTTTACAGTGATGTTGGCTGAATGTCAAATATTGGCTAGAACACTGAGAACTCCATTGCATTTCTCTGGATCGAGCCTTGGAGTTCTTTACATCCACTTGAGAGAACAAAATTGAAAACATGACCTATGTCCATCAAGGGAAATTAAATTACCCAGTTTGATAACAAATGAGGCAGAGGACATGTTGTTACAGACAAAAGCACTAGTGACATCAGAAGTAGACAAGAATGCTTTTATTACCATTTCAACCATTTTAGCATTTCCTTGTTCAAAGTGTAATGTCACTCAGTCATTTTTGTTTCCTTTTCCTCTTGTCTCAGACGGGGTTTTATGCCAAGAGGACTATTGACTGATGATGCACTGCTTACCCGACTGCATCAGCCATCACAGTGGATGCGCCTTTGTTAGAAACCCTTGCCCAAGTGAACGAGTAAAGGAAAATGCAGAAGCCAGAAGATTCAAAGATTCAAAGTGCATTTTTTTATCAAAGAATGGATAATTTAAACAAACTTGAGATTTGTTTGCTTACAGGCAATCACAAAGCAAGGAACCTGAGAAAACCAATTTAAAAAATAAGACCCCCAGACCCCACAGAGAAAGAGAAAAAGAACAAACAAATCACACAAACAACAGAAGGAAGAAACAACAACAGCATCTCGAACCAAATTGAGGGAAGCAGATCCATGGAGCAGTCTGGAGTAGGCCCAAAACCTCGGTATTCAGTTCAGAGTATTAGTGAGCAAATTGCACAAAGTTCGCAGGCATGAAGCACAGTACAGAAGCACAGGAGAGAGGAGCCACCAGTATATCTGAGCAGTCATTTAACTTGTCCAAACCTCGCACTAGGACCCTACTCTGCCACCAAATATCACTCCAGGGCTAGATTTCACTGCCAGAGAAGCCATTCTTGACTTCTTCAAGTCAGCTCGGCACCCCGAGCGATCCCACTTCTTCTATACATTGCCTTCAATTCTATTTGGGCTGGCATTTAGATTGTCCAAACAGCAGATTAGGACTCAGGCCTCATCGTGGCAAATCGCTCTGGGCCTACAACACATCACCCAGTTATTTGTTTTGGACCTGGACTTCACTGCCAAAGAAACATTCTCACCAGTTCCGTATCGGCTCAGTGTTTGAAGCAATCCAGCTTCGCACCCAGGTTAGGTGGACGGGCATCAGAACTCCTCTGTCCCACCTTCTCGCCTCCGAATTGTCCACTCCAACCTGTATGACTCCAACTCGAAGTGCTTCGATTTTGCAGCACACCAGCAGGGCACATCTCTTGATTTTGTTTTGCCTTCGTTTACCTGTCCATTGTTTGTGGCGATAGTTTACCACAATTTACTTCAAAAAAGTATCGTTAATAATGTTTTTGATCAAATTCCTTTGCTTTCAAACTACCAGTGCTCTGTTGCACTTATTCGGTAGCATCATTTTAAACCAGAAGGCAGGCATTCAGAGCAGCAGATACTGGTGCTCAAGTAGACAAGAAAGCAAGAAAAAGCAAAGATGATTAGAACAAGTCCTCAATGTGTTTCTCTGTGTCTCGTTGAAATGCACTAAAAAACATGTCCTGTTACTTTCAGAGACCTGGCAGGCATCTAGCCAGATCACAACAAATGTAATTTGCTGGAAGTTTTGCGGGCAGGGAAGTACCTTCGTGCTCCCTGTGTAAGCTTAATTATTGAGCCCTTCCATTCTACTTTTCATTTCCTGGGCTTTTATTTCAAATCCTCTGACCGTGAAAGGCAAAGAAGAATCTGCCAAAACTCTGCAATGTGTTATTAGTTTCTTTTTCTTGAAGTCAACTGTCTTATCACTTTGAAAAGAATTTGAGTTGACATCCAGTGAGACCAAGGACCGGATCATGCCGGCTTTTTCCAATGGTTCTAATTGGAATGCCAATGTTCAGCCATTAACACCTCGGAAAATCTGGACCTCTGTGCAGGGCAGTAAAACAGGGAAGTATGGAAGGTACTGACACTTTCAGCAGGCTGAATTTAACAATTTATTCTACTGCTGGGCTTCCCATGAGGCCAACAGTGGGGCCCAATCTTACCTCTCAGATTCTGTGCCAGGTCAGAGCCAGAGTAGATACTTTAGTTGGGAGTTATGGAGCAAAAATGCAGGAGATAGTTGAAAATGAATTTGCTAGTTTAATGTCTCTTAACATCAAAGATCATTAAAAACTATTAAAATAAAAAACCAAGAATATAGCAGGCAAAGATTTCAAACTAGTTTTCCTGCATGCCAAATGCTATGAGGAAAAATTTGCAGAGTCTCCATACAGCATTGCTAAGGCCCTGTAAGCATCCCAGGGTATCAATATCCACCACAGGTAAGGACATGAAAACAGGCAGTGATTTCAGCATGATCATCTCAGTAAATCAGTCTGTGGGAAACAAGGAGATTTTAATAAAGGTTACATCCTCACAGTTCCTAAAAATTAAATTGCATGCTCTTATTCTGCAGTACAATGATGATTTAAATGAATCCCTACTGAAATACAATTGAAACACAACAGTGCAAGAGTCAGTTAACTCACTCAGAATAACACAACTTTGTACAAGAGCAAGAATTTTATTCCATCTGTCTATTTTGACAAGTTATTTATGTAAACGATGTGGTTCCCAGGGAGCAGACCCCCAGAACTGACACGCACAATATAAACCTCTTCCTGTTCTGCTATGCCATGAAAAACTTCAGATACTCTATTCATCAACATAAATCTGTTAATTTTTCACAAGAGCAATTTTTATGTCATCTCTGTTCAACACTGGTAATTAGTGTCAAACTGGACATATATTATTGAAGAATCTCTACTATTAAGAATTAGATTGAGTATGTTCTATTTCAAATATTACCCTCGATCAAAAGAGGAAACAGCTGTCACATCTGATTCTGCCCAACTATGGAAAGCAAGATATAAAGGAGCAGTGTTTACACATGGTAGCAGAGCAGTCAGCATAAAGTGACAGTTCAATTCCCACTGCTGTCTGTGCGGAGTTTGTACGTTCTCCCATCACCGTGCAGGTTTCCTGCAGGTGCTTCAGTTTCCTCCCATGTCCCAAAGCCTTATAGGTTAGTCGGTCAATCTGTCACATGGTTACTGTGGACCATTTGGACGGAAGTGGCTGTATCTCCAAACAAAACCAAATAAATATATATTACACCTCCCAACTTTACATTGGTAAACAACACTGCCTCTTCATTACTGGTGACACTTCCACCTTTGAATTGTTTTTATTCTGTAGATGTTGCATGTTGAGCCAGGATTTAATCGCCTGTCCCTAATTGGCTTTGTGAAGAGCTGCAGTCTTTGAGGTGTGAGAATGCCCACAATGCCATCAAGGAGGGAGTTCTAGGTTCTTGGCCCAGAAGTACTGATGGAACAACAATATACTTCCAAGCCAGGATGTTGTGCAGCTTGACAAGAAACTTCCAGGTCGTTGCATGTTCATTAATCGCGACACTTCTCACATCTGGCGCATTCATAGGATTCTGTCTCCGGAGTCTTCATCGTCTCCTTTCCACCCTGTTTCTTCAAGACTTCTTGACCACCTTCATTCTTATGTCTCAGCTTCATTTTGTCATTTAGTAACATTTTCCAAAAAGACAAGGATTTCCACTTTTCCATACTGTGCCTTTAAGAAGCATTCAGCTGCCACAACTATTTTCACTTTTTACTCTCTCATTCTCTAAACTTAAAATATTTTGAAGCAGGATTTTTGAACCAATGTACACAACATTGTATATCATGTCAAATCAAAAGAAAAGTTTGCAAACTTGTCAACAATTTACTAGAAATTAAAAACCAAAACTTTGAGGCAGAAAAAGCATTCATCCCCATTGTAATTGGAGGGCCCCCTCTTTACTATGAATTCTTAACAATTCTTAATACTTAACATAAGAAGATTCTCAACAGACCAAAACAAAATGAAGATTAAAAGAGTTTCAATACAAGTCAGGGAAATGACAATAGAGTAACACCAACCTGGGGAAGGGTACAAGATCATCTCAAAGGCATTGAACGTAACTCAGAGCTCACAGCAGTTCATCATAAGGCCTAGGTCAGGCAACCCCTTTTAAATTTAGTCACCGGGGAAGAATTGCACTTGTAAGGGAGACTACGGTAATGCCAACAGTCTCTCTGAATGAGCTACAGAAGTCAGTGGCTGCAACTGGAGATGAAGTTCAGGGCTCAACAACCTCTAAGGCTTTGCACAAAAAGGGTATTTTTGGGAAAGCAGCAAGGAAGAAACCCTGGCTCAGATAGAAGCATACACTTACCCATAAAGACTTTGCAAAGTATCATTTACAAGATACTGAAAAGATGGGTAATGAAGTCTTGGGGTCAGATGAACTAAAGTAGAACTTTCAGGCCTCAACACTAAGCAGTAGGTGCACTTCAGCCAGGTAACATCATCCCTACTGTAAAGTATGGTGGAGGTCGCATCATACTGGTTTTCAGCTGCAGAGACAACGAATCTGGTCAAGACTGATGGAAAGATGAATGCTGCTAAACACAGAGAGATCCTGGATAAAAAGCCAGAAAGCTTAAACTGGGGAGGAAGTTCATATTTCAGCAATACTGCAAGAGCAACCAGGGAACAGGTTCAAGTGAATGAAGGAAATTGATGTCCTTGAATGACCCAGTCAGTCCTGACAAAAAACAAACATTTCTGGCAAGACTTCAAGGTAGCTTTCCACTCCCACTCCCCAACTAACCTGGCACAGCTTGAACAATTTTGCAAGGAGGAATGGGCAAAATTTGCTCCATCAGGTTGTGCAAAACTAATAGAGACTTAGACAAAACACTACTGGCTGTAATAGTTGTGAGAAGTGGTTCAACTAAGTGCTGAGCAAGGGGCATTTTGAACTGCTGACATTTCACTTTTTCAATATTTAGTTTACTGGGCTCTATTGTAAAAAAGGAGCCTGTGATTCACAAATAAAAATTCTCAGTTAAATTGATCAAAATCCCTGGTTGTAATACTCAATTATGCGAACAAAGGGTTAAGGGCTAAATAATTTACAAAACACTGTACTTAACCTGTCTGGCTTGTGTCCTTAACCAAACCTTAAACCAAACCCATCACTTCTCCAATAATGGACACGATAATACTACTGAATGATTCCTCATCAATGGTCTTAAAAAAGTCATTACACCTCATCAAAGGGTCCACCCTCAGTCCCTTACACACCCATGTTGATTCTGTCCAATCCTGTCATTATTTCCAGTTGCTTTGTTGCCAATTCCTAAATACTACAATACAACATCTTCCCTCCTCCTGATGTCAGACTAACTAATCTAAAAAGCTTAACACTATATTGTGTTAAATAGTGAAATTATATTGTTTCTTCTTCACTCTGTACAAATCATTCTCGAATCTACAGAATTTTGAAAGATGAAGGCATCACAGAGCAGCCAATATTTTTATACTAATATGCTTCAAAGTGATCAAGTTATAATTTTCCCTAGTTTCCATTCAGATAATGAATATTCACCAATGGATAATTTTGGTAAGCCCCTCACTTACTCTCAACCTGTACTGCTTCATGTTCTATGTCATCAGATACAAAGTATTTGCATCATTTATTTACCATTTCCTTATTCCCCTATGTAATTTCTGCTGCCTCTGTCCATCAAAGGTCACATTAGGTTTTGACAATCGTATGCTCTTTACAAATCAATGATAGCCCTTGCAATCTGTTTTAATGTTTCTGTCTACACTGTTCATCTGTTTCACTTTACCTTTCCTTTTCGCTACCTTAGCCCACCTTCGCAGAATTCTGAAACAGCTCAGGCCTCGGGCACACTGCTAATTTCTGGCATTGTTGTACATATTTTTTGATAGCACGTGGACTACTTTTCCTGTTAATTTTCTTTTGCCTTAGAGTAGGAAACAATATTACTTTTCAAATATGTATTGATTGTTTTAAAGTTACTCATCGATGCTTTACTGTCATCATGCTTGGTAAAGTTTCACAATCTTTCGTAGACAACTCACACCTCATTCCAAAATGGTTTACTTATTCATATTAAAATATGCTTTCAGATTGAAAACAAAATCACCGTCAATGTTTATACAATTTTCTACCACATTATAATTACTGTTCCTAAGGGTTCCTTAATTAGCAGATCAGCAATTAATCCTTTCTCACTGCACAATGTTAGATCAAAAATACCTGCCTCCTCAATGGGTCTACAACATGCTGCTCCAGAAAACCATTTATTATGCACACCATGAATTTATTCTTTTTGCTACTTTGGTTTGACCAGTCAACGTGCAAATTACAGGCCCCACAGTGATGATATTACCCTTTTTACATCTACCTCCAATTTCCTGATTTGTACTACACTTATTCAATACCATTCTTATGCAAGGGGCATTTTGCAACTTTGTCCTTCTTTCCAATGACTGTCTGAGCTGACCTACATTGTTATATTTAAGGGTGTTACCAAAAACCAACCAAATTGATGAAGTCTTGGCATAAAGCATTTCCTTCCATCAATGCTGCCTGAAACATTTAAATTTCTCCAGCTTCTTTGAGTGTCGCTAGACATTTTAAAACCAATACAAAGACTGTATTTTAGTTTATTCACCTGAACACATACCATATCATGCCTCCACTATTGTTGAAACCTTCATTCGTACCTTTGTTATATTTAAACTGTACTTTTCAAAGATCACCACCTCCATTTCTCTTGCATGCTGACTTTTGCTCATCCAAAACTTTGCCCATATTCTAAACATATCATCTTTTACACTCATGATCCATGTACTTGCTGAACAAAAAGTTAACTTGCACTGAAAAAAATCTGTTTTAAAATTCTCGGCTTTGTTTACGAATTCCATCATTGGATGCTATCTTTATGATCTGCTCAACCCCACAGAATGTGTCATGCCTGTTCTTCTTAAGTTTCAGCCATTTGTCAGCCGAATATGGCCATCCATGCTATCAGATCGAAGAAAGAAGGACCAGAACTTCCCTTAATGAACTTCTCCAATTCTACAGCCATCCTTCTCCTTTATGATGGTACTTCAAGCTTCTTTTTAATCTGTTTGAAGCCCATTTTATATAACTTAATGCCAAGCTTTTCGGTTTGCTAATCTTTCCATGAAACATTTTAATTTATCAATGCAATTTGTTGCTGTTGTTTATAAACCACAAAATAATTCCTGTAAATATTTCTTTCTCAGTTCTGATGATTTCCTTATGAATTCTTTAACTTACTGTTTGTCATTCAGTTATTTTCTTTCCTTTCCACACAAATCTTACTTTGCTTCTGTGACCTCTGAATCTCTATTTCTGCACTTCCCTCATTTCCATTTCCAGTAAGTTTTTATGTTCCTTCTCCAGTGCAGCTCACAGCCTCCATGTGTTTCACACAAGTGTTTATTAACAGGTGTACTCCATTGCTTTATGAAGGTGTGTCAGTAAAGTTATTAAAGTCCGCATGAAGGGTCTTAACTTGAAATGTCAACTCTCCATCGATCCTGCCTGACCTGCTGAGTTCCTCCAACATTTTGTGTGCTGCTTCAGATTCCAGGATCTGTGGTCTCTTGTGTCTCCGAGTTATTAAATCCGTCAGTTCAACATTTCCAGGTGGTGAAGAAAGCAAATTAACTGTGGCGGCACTAACATGTTGAGAGCCAATATTAAGAAACCATCTGACTCCTTATAAAAACATAGCTGAAGGGCTTTATTGAGTTTTAGTTACCATATTCCTGGAAACAGGTCCTTCTGGAATCCTGAGGATGACTGGTTTATTGCCGAAATTAGAGGAATACAGTGTAAGGTATGGTGACTGAAGATGTATCCCAACTCCTTTTTTCCCTTTGTTCAGGAAAAGTCTATCGGGCATTAGATATAGTATTTGAGCATGCAGTCTGTAGAACGTTAAAAATGAATCAGACTACTCGAACATGTCATGACAGGTATTTGGTACAATGGCACTAGATGTGTGGAGTAGATTATCAGGTTAGTATCCTGTGATCCAGAAAGGGATGAGGATGAGGTCATCTGCATTTATTTTTGTAGAATTTGGAGCAATACCTCTGCTCCTTCTTCTTCTACAGTTGTCAACTAATGATGCCTCTGTTGGTCAGGGTCGGACATGGATGTTGCATCCTAGCTGTCCAGATACAAAAGCCAGGGCAGTACGATCTGGAGAGCAAGCTGTTGCCCGTATAGGAGGCTCCTCCTCTCCAAGCATCTGATGAACCCAAAGAGATTGAAAGAATTTGGCAGCAGCAGCATCGCTGGAGTTGATGTCAGCATTGAACAGAATGTAGGACTGCCTGAGGGACTCCAGCTCCAGACTTTTCCCTTGGGATTTACTCCTGAAACCTTCTCCTTGAGTGGGTTTAGCCACAAGGCAGTGGAGGTTTGAGATCAGAGTTTTCCTTCTCCTAGGTGAGCTGCCAACCATGGCTGACGCACCCTATCTGCCCAAAGTTACTGGTTTTAAGCTGCCAGTAACCTGCTTTTGCCCCTTCTCCTGTCAGTAGAAATAGTTCCACTGGGCTTAGTGGCTAAGCCACACACGAAGGCCAGGAGCTGGACTTAGTTGTCAGAGGCTATCTGAGGTGCACACCTTTGGGGGCATTTAATAGGTAGTGGGAGCTTATCTCCATTACCATCCCCAGCAATAACAATCTTAGGAACCTTCAGCTAGCGAAGCCTATCTTTCAGAAGAATTACTTACAATAGAGCTACACTATATCCAGGAGATGACCAGTTCTGCCTGAAGGAATGACCGTGGTTATTTTAGCGTGGGAGTCGTGCTGTTAAATTGATTATCAATGTTCATACTTCAGGCCCATAAAGTGACTGCAATGATGTGAGAAGTAAATTACAACGTGTTTAATTGGTATCGTTTGATGGATTGCTTTGTGTGGCCATTTCAGTTGTGTGAATTTTGTGTAACTCTTCTTGCATTTGCTAAAGTCTCTTCAAGGCGCTAAAGTGACACAACTCCGGAGGCCTAAACCGGGGCGCATTTGTGTCAAAGTACTATTAGCTTTGGTGTAAAAATATCAAAGGGAAAAAAGAGAAGGTGAAGAAGGATTATCTGAACAGCTAAAAATACAATAAAATTGATGGAATAAAACAACAAAAGTGCCGATTAAATGAGAGTCAAAATTGTAAATAGAATGTAGTCTTCTAATGAGAAATAGTAGAAACAAGAGATAGAAAGAAGAGCAAATGTCTGCTACATCAAAGTCTGTCACTCCTTGAATGAATACACACACAAGAAACAATTTGAAACTATAGAAAGCATGTAGCATTTAACATAAATGAAAGTCAGCACAAATTTAATAATAAACACAAAAAAGTCTGCAGAAACTGGAAATCCAAAGCAACACACACTAAATGCTGGAGGAACTCAGCAGGTCAGGCAGCATCCATTGAAATGAATAAATAGTCAGCGTTTCAGGCCAAGACCCTTCATCAGGACTGAAAAGGAAGGGGGGGAGACATCAGAATTAAAAAGTGGTTGGGGGGGAGGGAAGGAGGATAGCTACAGGTAACGAGCGAAGCCAGATGGGTAGGAAAGGTAAAGGGCTAAGAAGAAGGAATCTGATTGGAGAGAAGAGTGGACAAGAACGGATGTGTTGTCATTGGAGAGAGTCCAAAGGAGATTTATTAAGATTATTCTGGGAATGAAGGGGTTAACAAATGAGGAGTGTTTGGCAGCTTTGGGCCTGTACACACTGGAATTTTGAAGAATGCAGGGGGATTTCATTGAAACCTACTGAATGTTGAAAGGACTAGATAGGGTGGATGTGAAGAGGATGTTTCCCATGGTGGGAGTGTCCAGAACTAGAGGGAACAGCTTCAGAATTGAGGGGTGACCTTTTAGAACAGAAGGAAGGAGGAATGTTTTTAGCCAGAGAATAGTGAATCTGTGGAACGCTCTGTCACTGACTGCGGTGGAGGCCGAGTCCGTGGGTATATTTAAGGTGGAAGTCGATTGTTTCCTGATCAGTCAGGGCATCAAAGGATATGGCAAGAAGGCAGGTGTATGAGTTGGGATCCAGGATCAGCCATGATGGAATGGCAGAGCAGACTGGATGGGCCCTATTCTGCTCCTATATCTTATGGACAATAGGAGAAAGGGAAGGAGGAGAGGACCCAGGGCAGGTGAGAAAAGGACAGTGGGAAATAGGAGAGAAGAGAGGAGGGGAAACATTATTTCACAGGAAGGAGAGGTCAATATTCATCCAGCAGATTGGAGACTGAATTCATGGTGCTGCTCCTCCATGATGAGGCTGACCTCATCTTGGTACATGGACAGAAATGTCGGAATGGGAATGGGAATGCTTGCCCACCAGGAAATTCCGCTGTTGGCAGATGGAGTAGAGGTGCTTGATGACAGGTCTCACCAGTTTAGAGGAGACCACATCAGGGGCACCAGATACAATTACCACCCCAGCAGATTCGCGGGTGAACTGTTGCCTCACCTGGAAGGCCAGCCTGGGGCCCTGAATGGAGGTGAGGGAGGAGCTGTATGGGCAGGTGTAGCACTGTAGCTGCTTGCAGGGATAGGTGCCAGGAGGAAGATTAGTGGGGAATGACAAATGGACAAGGGAATCACAGGGAGTAATGCTATGGAAGGTGGAAAGGGGGTGGGAGGTAAAGATATGTTTGGTGGTAGGATCCCTTTGGAGATGGTGCAAGCTGCAGAGGATGATGTTTTGGATCAGAGGCTCATGGGATGGTGGGTAAGGACAAGAGGAACTCTATCACTGTTAAGGCGGAGGGATGAAGGCATGAGCGTGGATGTTCAGGAAATGGAGGAGATGTGGGTGAAGGCAGCAAATGTAATAATATCTTTGAGCTTCCTAAAAGAAAGCATAGAAAAGCCGACAGCATGAGAGCAAAATAAATCAAAATATGATTAAATGGAACTGGTACGTATCGAGCCAGATCATGTAGAACAGCCAGTATTGAAGGAGGCAAGCTTTCAGACAGACTGAGGCAATAGAGCATGTGTGTGTGTGTTTGTGCGTGCGTGTGTGTGTGTGCATGTGTGTGTGTGTGTGTGTGTGTGTGTGTGTTTGTGCATGCGTGTGTGTGTGTGTGTGTGTTGTTTCATACAGGAGATTACTGTTGGGATTATAGAATTATGAATATACAAGTATTAATTGGAGATCATTATGAATGGGAGTTATTTTTCTCTTGCACCTAAAGAATTTCCGAAGTGGCCGAGAGGGGGTCTGGATTTGCAACAGATGGTCAGCCTGCACTCACAGGGTATTATCTTGGTATTAGAAGCTGAAATTCATTTGTGACATCGATAATTATGGTTTCAGCAGCCAATTTAACCCAAAGTAAAAACACTCTATGTATGCCATTTTGTAAAGTTAAAAAACAACAAAATTTTCTGTTTTCTACAGCAAAATAAACTTCTCTTCTGTGGCTTGCACTTGTTACGAGCTTACCACGGTTTGACCTCCATTTGAGCTGAATGTACGCTAGTAATATAAATGGACATCTCTGGCATCTCTGCATGCATTTGCTGGTAGGGTAGAATGTAAAGACATAAGCTCTCTTCACAAACTTTTACATCACGAATTTTGAATTTATGCCTTCACTTTACATAGAGCAGTGAATTAAATATTTATATTTGAGCTAGTTAATGTAGAAAATAAGGTCATTTCCCAAAGCAAGAGTATTTATGGGATATATAAATAGACCTTCAGATAAATGAATATCAAAAAAACAGAATATTGCCAAGTTACTGTAATGTAATAAAATGAAAGAGATCTTCCAATTTCCTTCCCTTGACTGTCCACCAAAACAGATCAATTTGCATTCTTCATAAAGGATTTGTGCAAGTGAATTAGTTAATGTATTTGTCTACAGGTGACCTCTACATCAAAAGTACTTCAGTAGTTCTGAACACGATGAAATCTGCAGAAGCTGGAAATTCAAACAACACACACAAAATGCTGGTGGAATGCAGCAGGCCAGGCAGCATCTATAGGGAGAAGTACAGTCGACGTTTTGGGCCGAGACCCTTCGTCAGGACTAACTGAAAGAGGAGATAGTAAAAAGAACTTACCATCACACAAAATACCAGAGGATTCAGCAGGCCAGGAGGCATCTATGGAAAAGAGTACAGTCGACATTTCAGGCCAAACAGCAACCAACTGAAAAGAAGTAATTGTTAAAACTGTGGGCACAACAAATAGCTATCACAACTCTGCTGTCCACATCCCTTTGGAAGTAAATTACTTTTGAAAAGAGTTTTTGATACATATTCAGAGATGTGCTCTTTCAACCCTGAGGGAATGTTCCAAGGCTACCATACATTCATGAAGGCTTCTAGGAGGCACAGGGATAAAGGGAATACAGAATTGGAGGTCCAACAGAGAATTGTCAATGCTGAAAATCAGAGCTAGATGAGTGAGGCAGGAAAGATGACACAGGACATGGCAGCTCATGGATTCCTCCAGCTGCTCCAGTTTCCTCCACGTTTTAAAGATGCATAGGTCAATGGCTTATCTGGCAACTATAAATTGCCCCCTGTGTGGCAGGCAAATTTAGAAACTGGGGGAAGTTAATGTGAAAGTGTGAAGAATGTGGACATAAGATTAACGTATAATCATTCTATCTGATGATTGATAGTGGACAAAAAACTACGTTGGATGGAGGGCCTTCCCACAACCCACCCCATCATCTTTATGACTGTGAGGAGATGGAGAATAGGGAATATGTGTAATTTTCAAGTTGGGAGGTTATGACCAGCAGGTGCTAAAAGGACCCTGAGGCTGCAGGTGCTCTCAATCTGTATTCATGATCTGGATTCAAGCACACAATCTGCATAGTGTTCTGATGATTCAGTCATACGAAATGTCAGAAGGTTGCAAGGAGGATTACAGATGAAACCGATGGATTAAGTGATTGGCTGAGACCTTAGAAGATCGAAATTAATGTTCAAAAATTGTGAGTTCACCCACTTTGATAGGAAAAGTAGAAAAATTGGATATTTTTTAAAATGGTGTGATATTGAAAGGATTTGATACCCAGACGGACCTGGTGACCTTTTTACACATATCTCTGAAATTTTAAAATTTAGATGCTGCAAGCAAACGGGAAAGCAAATGGTTTCCTTTCATTATCACCCAAGCTTTGGAGTACAAGATTAAAGATATCTTAATCTGTTCTCCCTGCCTATGGAGGGATATACTTGTTTAGGAGAGAATCTAACCAGACAGATTCCTGGGATGGAGGGATTATCACATATGGGTAAATTAATCAGCTTGTCCTATATGCTGTTGAATTTAGAAGAATAAGAGTTGATCGCACTGAAACATGCAAAATCCTTATTGTACGTAGCAGGGGAGATGCTGGGAAAATGCTTCTGCTGAGGGTGGGTGTTTAGTGTACAGTATCACAATCTCAAAATCATGCTGCTTACGAAGGTCAAGAAGCTATAGAAGAGCCAACAAATATCTTCACCCAGATGGTAATAGGACTCTCTCAAATAGAGCTGTGGGGGTCAGCTATTGAGAAAATTCAAGGCAGAAGTTGACAAACTTCTGGATATTTTAGGATCAAGGAATAAGAAGCAAAGAGAGAAATGGAAATGCTGAATTAAAAGATCAGCCATGGTCTTGTTAACTAACTGAGCAGAGTAAAGATTTGACTGAAGGAGTGATCCTGGTTCTGTTTCTCAGAAAATAAACTAAGGACAGGTAATAGACTACCTGTCTAGCTTTGTTTTTTGCTCTCATTTTAAATGGAGACATGTCTGTGTGAATTGGGTTAGTAATTGTGTAATCAGGTTTACTCTGTGGTCTGTGTATCTTGTCAGTACCATTCACCATGAAATCAGTAATTGGTGGATTGGCTAACTGACTACAGATAGTTGGTGGCTCCAGCAATCCCTCTGGCACTCTCTGGAGTAGACCGTGACTTCACAGACTTCATTCATAGGCAGCAATGATATCAGTTCACCTGCAGTTGGCATTTGGTGCTATGGTTAATTCTCACCCCTAGTGCTTTCATCATGTTTTCAGCATTTTTATTGCATTGCCTAACTGACTGCATGCAGGTGGATTTCCAGTCAAGTTGCTTCTACTTTCTGTTGAGCTTTTCTGTACATTTGAACGGCATTGATTCTGTTCATCCTCCAAATCACCAAGACCATTTCAGTGGACAATCACGTGTTGACGAGTATGATCTTTATATCATGTTAACCACAGCATGAATTATAAAACTAATAAATAAAAATCTGCTTTGAAAACTGGGCCAACAGTAATAAGTGGAACAACACCGATAAGCAAATGTCTAAACACTAACCCATTAAAATGAATCCCCGTTGCCAAAAGGAGAAAAATTGGACTGCTTAGTACAAAATAGATTATAAAAGAAACACAGTTAATGCACCGAGAGAGAATGGCAGTGTTAGCATATGAATATGGGAGAGATATTCCCATTATACAGAAGCTGCCAAGTTCTTTATCGTTTCCTCCTAGGGGGTGGCCCCTCTGTTGTGCATTTTCCTGTTAGCTGCTGCTCCGTTTATTGTTGAAGGATTTCTCCCATAGACAAATTAGAACTGCTGGTAAATACATTCGGGATGCACAGTGTGGCCAGACAGCTACTTGTTTCACAATGTCCATAAAAATGCAAAGGCATTGTTCCAATAGGTGCTGCTGTTTCATTGTAGACACACAAAGGCCTTTGTGTGTAATCGCCTGTGACAACCTGTAATTGGTCACGCCCATGACGTGAACATTTCTGAAGAAACTCCACCTCCATAGATTTATATTCCTGTAGCTTTGCCAATTAACATGTATCTGTGGCTGGCTTGCCAATCTATTAATTATTGATCTGACGCTGATTTAATGATGGATGGAGCCTTCAGGTCCTCACAAGATAGTAGACCATAGTAAGTCTGATTGCCCAATACACACAGACATACTTGCATTTAAAATGAGAGCAAATCCAGACAGGTACTCTAACACTGATCCTTCTTCCAAATGAACTAAGTCATACGTGTAAGGACTTGGATCTGCCCAATTTTTTAATTATTCTAGATATATCTTGCAGCTGTTAAAAGGTAGGCTAAAAATAATGATTTAATTTTCATTAATTACTGATCTCTGATGAATACAGTAACACAGTGAAGGATCCAGTTCCTTTGGGTGACAGGGTTTTCCACAACACTGTAGAACAGAGCGACTCTGCACAAGTGGCAGCTAGTGAAGCATCGATCTCAACTTTAGGAATCATCAAGGTGAACTCAGCTCCTTCTTCACATTGTGACCTTCCTTCCAGAATCCACACAGAGTTGGCCTCTGCTCCTCTTGCTTTCTGTCTTCTATTATTGTCCCTGAGACTGAAGCTGGAAGCTACTTGTTTGAGCTTTTCCAAGTTTTGTTTTCATTTTTCCCATTGCTGTTAACTCATGTAACATTCAGGATGATACAACAGAAATCAGCTGAGCTTTCGGCTAACAATTCCCATGTTATAAATCCAAAGATTTTAAGTATTGTAAGTTTCTTAACTGAATAAATCTGGATGGAGCAAAGAGCAATAATTAAATAGATTATTTACTTTTAAAATGTACTTGGAAATAGTCTTTGCATATACTGAGCCATGGGATAGTTGCTGACTTTGCATGGTGGTGTAAAGTAGGTGAAAGTGAGCCAGCAGCCTAGTTTCATTTGTATTTAATTCAAACAGATGTAGCATAGAGAGCAGAGTCACTATTATAAGCAATCAAAGTCTAAATCGTTTTTACTCTTGCCTTATTAGACTAAGTCTGCCATAATTTTCTTCAGTCTTTGATGAAGAAAGAAAGTCTGTATTTTATCCATAGGCAGTTAAAATGATTTTAACTTACTTCAATTTTCCACCAGGCTTCCACTATGACTGAATAAATAGTGGGTAATGAGTTGTGTCCAAGGTCCAGTAAAAGCCATTAAACATAGATTGAGACAATCTGATCAAATGTCACTTTTACAGCCGTGAATTAGCTTGAGTCGTTCTGTGATTTTGAGCTGCATCAGAGTCACCTAGTAGCCAGAAGCTACGATGTTAACTGACCTCAGCAAAGACACTATTAGTCTCAGCTTCTTCAGTCAGGAAGAGAAAATGCCAGTCCCAGCACTTCCTTTCTCTTTCCCACAGCACATGCTAGAAAAGACATTCATCATAAGGCCTGCTGGTTGAATACTTCGTCAAAATTCATTGCAAAGACTAATACATCACTGAAATATCATTTAAATAACATTGAAAGACTTCAAACACACAAAATAGTTGTATGATATGTGCTTTTAGGAAGCATGGTGAAGAATATTTGGGAGAGACAACAGCATGAATTAGGCTGTTTTGCCAAAGCGTCTTCGAGTTCTGGTCAACAGGAAATTGTACACTGCTCTCGCTCTCATCCCAACTTGCAGCACAGGGTGGTGTAAGCAGAGACACAGTTCAGAGGTCACTGCAGGTCACTGATGCTTTTTAGTGCTACAATGTTCAATTAGCAGCTACTAGTAGCGAGATTTTTATGGTTTTCTTCCGATTTGCTCAAGTGTATCAACTGTAGGGACCTTCTGATTTAATTATTTATTTCTGTACATTTGCTACGTTTAATTTTCTAAAGTTACTGACTTTAAGCCTGTACTTTCTGGATTATTTTCTTTAGGAATTTGTGCAAATTGCAAATGGTAAGCCAGAACCTTGTGAGCCATGAACATTTGTGGTCAGATGACGTATTACCAGTGATGGATAAAGGACAATTCAGAATGATCACTAATAGCATCTAACTCTCCAGGAATTACACTGGAAACAAATAACTAGCGGGAAGATAAAGAAAAGCGTTCCATTTACAAAGCTTAAAGATATAAAATGGCTTTTCATTATAAAGAAAACCCTATTCTCATGTAACCTTTTAATGGGTTGCAAAGGGAGGAGATGACATAATTGATTAAGGATTTGTCTGATTATAAAAAAACTGGAGTACAGCAGATTAGTGAGATTAGAGAGAATGTGATCTAATTGTTCTGGTTTCTTTCACCGAGAGGACTCCCATAGAGCTATGTCACGTCATCTCGGCAGCTTCTGTACAAGGAACCATTGCTTTAACATAAGCCAATGCCATTTAATTAACTAATTAATTGCAAAGAACTGCAGAGGGCTTCTGCTTGAATTGCCATTCTCATGCAAAGATGCAGGGTAAAAAGACATGTCTAATATACAGTCCAAAGATTACTCAGAATAAAGAGTTAAACATTAGTTTTAAGGGTTGCATTTAATATCTACTACTCCAATAATGAAAACATTAATTTCAAAAAATACTGAGAGACCGATCCTTTAGAATAAATTGATCCACTAATCTAGACATATGGGAACATTTTTTAAGATCTCTGACAACTAATGCCCTTTATAGGAAACCGTCAAGGCCAATTCTTTGCACTCACAACTGGGAAATGTGGCACTGAATGAAATATTGTAACTATGTATCAGAGGAAAGTGAAAGTACATTAAAAAATAATGAGGACTGCTCAGCTGCGCGACAAAGATGTTAGTCTGACATCTAGTTAATTTGTCGTGTCTACAAGGAACATAAATGAAACACGGTATTGCATTCAAATTAAAGTGGAGAGCAAGAAATAAACTCTGACAAATGAGAATTTTGCTTTCATCTTGTTAAAAAAAGCCATAGTGTGCATCATCCTTAACATACAAAGACAGTCACTGCATCAGTGACATCTGAAGCCATTACGACGGAAAAGTGCCATGCAGAAGCAATGCATCATGGACTACTTCAAACCCCACCAGAAGCTAATTACGTTTAATGCCTTCATTCTCACTCCACAAGTTCCAAGTTCTTCATCTTAATGGTATTGCCAGGATGAAATGACAAATAATAATGAAGTGACCGGTTGATTAGCTGAAGGAAAACATGAACAAGAGATTCAGAGGAAAGTACCCTAACTCAGATCTCAAATCATTGTCTCATTTAGTTTCCTGCTTTCCATCTTTTGAAGACCTGTCACTGTATATGTTAATGCTCAGCCAAAATTGTTACATCTCTGAAATTTATGGAGACCAGTGACTGGGATTCCAAAAGCAGCTTCATGCATTTGTACAAAAGCCTGTAGGTCAAGTAAGGAACGCTGTACCCCCCCACCCCAACTCCTCCAGCTCAGATTATCTTCTGAATTACAGTGAGAAGGGAATATGTTGTCATAAAGGTGTCCCCATAAACTTTTCTTCACTTTAAATATTTGCCTGGGGACAGGGGAAAATTATATGATGGAATTTTTGATCAAAAGATCAGTTGAAAGACAGAACTTTGAATCAACCTTTTACCCCTTTAATATCCTATTTTCTGTGCTCCTAATTAAAGAGGACAGGTGAATGTTTACTATTTGATTGCTCTTTTAGCCTTTCAATGCAAATGAGAAAGATGTTGGTTTAATAGTGCACAGAATGAAAATATTACTGTTAAGTGGGATAGTGAGCGAAAACTTAAGTAGGTCATAGAGAAAAATAGGATAAGTTCTGACTGTTCAATAGCATAAAAAGAATGGCAGCAGGTGATGTTATATTGCAGGCTATTTTTGTTTTCATTAGCTACAATAACAAATAAAAATTAAGGTACAATATCTGTCGTTTGCAACCATCTGGTTTACACTATTAGAAAAAGTGAAAATGAACAATTTGCTAAATGAAACATCTTAAATATATATTAGACATTGAATAAGTCTGTCTGAGATATTGTGACTGATTACATTTCACACATTTGCAAAAGTCTTTGACTTCTAATCAATTCTTTGCGGACAAATACAGTAAAGGCTGAAGTCCCAGAGACTGCTGTGATGTTGCTGGTGACATTATGATGCATGACAAAGTGTCTCATGACCAGCAGGTGTTCACGGTGAACAGTGCCTTCAATGGAGTTTGAAAGAGCACTGTTACATTGTCAAAAACTAGAGTTAAATTTCCTATAGAGTACTTATAGTGAAGCATCTCCCAATTCCTTATTGAGCTTTATTCCGAGATATGAATGATCTCGTTGACAGATCAGAAAACAGAGCAAACTGTGTAAATTAAGTTGAATGCTTTTAGACAGTTGGAGAAAAGTTTAAAAATGAGATTCACAGAAATGAATTTACTTTGATTGTAGAAAATGAAGTTAGGGAGCATGCAATAGAGATTTTAAAGGGCAGTACAGCAACATAGTGGTTAGCACAACTCTTTACAATGCCAGCAACCCGGGTTCAATTCACGCCGCTGCCTGTGAGGAGTTTGTATGCTCTCCACGTGACCGCGCGGGTTTCCTCCAGGTGCTCCAGTTTCTAAAGACGTGTCAGTTGGTTGGTTAACTGGTCACTATGAGTTGCCCCGTGACTTTGCTGGGATTAGATTGGGGACTGCCAGGTGGAGTGGCTCGAAAGGCCGTTTGTGAATAAAAGAAACCAATAAATAACGATTATGTGGATATAGGCGAATTATTTAACTTCCACTCTGAGGGCAAACTGCCGGATGAATTTAATAAATAATAAATTTAAAACAAAAACCAGAGAAAATCTGCAGATGCTGGAAATTCAAACAACACACACAAAATGCTGGAGAGACTCAGCTATTCCTGCGTTTCTGTTGTTTACGTGGAACAGTCTATGTTCCAAGCCTACACTGGTAAAACTCCCCAACTTTTCTTTCGCTATGTCAATGACTGCATTGGTGCTGTTTCTTGCACCCATGTGGAGCTCGTCATCCACTTTGCCTCCAACTTCCACCCTGTCCTCAAATTTACCTAATCCATGTCCAAAACCTCCCTCCCCTTTCTCAATCTCTCTGTCTCTATCTCTGGAGACAGCTTATCTATTGATATCTTTTATAAGTCCAATGACTCCCACAGCTGACTGGACTTTACATCTTCCCACCTTGTTACTTGTAAAAATGCCCATCCCCTTCTCTCAATTCCTCCATCTCCATCGCATTGGTTCTCAGGATGAGGCTTTTCATTCCAGAACTAAGGAGATGGCCTCCTCCTTCAAAGAAAGGGGCTTCCCTTCCTCCACCATCAATTCTGCCCTCAACCGCAACTCTTCCATTTCACACATATGAGCCCTCACCCCATCTTCCCACCACTTCACCAGGGATAGGGTTGATCTTGCCCTCACCTACCACCCCACCAGCCTCCAATATGTCCTTCTATGGCCTCCTCCACTGTCATGATGAGGCCACACTCAGGCTGGGAGAGGAACACCTTATATTCAGTTTGAGTAGCCTCCAACCTGATGAACATCAATTTCTTGAACTACCAGTAATGCCCTCCCCTCTTCACCATTGTCCATTCCCATTTCTCTCCTCACCTTATCTCCTTGCCTGCCCATCACCTCCCTCTGGTACTCATCCCCCTTTTCTTCCTTTCATGGCCTTCTGTCCTCTCCAGTCAGATTCCCCCTTCTCCAGCCCTTTATCTTTTTCATCAATCAACTTCCCAGCTCTTTACTTCACCCCCCCACCCAGTTTTACCCATCACCTTGTGTTTCTTCCTCCGCTTCCCCACCTTTTAACTCTGCTCATCTTCTTTTTCTAGTCCCGATGAAGGATCTTGGCCCAAAACATCGACTGTACTCTTTTCCATAAATGCTGCCGGCCTGCAGAGTTCCTCCAGAATTTTGTGCATGTTTGGAAGAAATTGTACTCTACCAGCAATGTATTTTCTCTCCTGAGTGAACCAAACTACTTCAGAGCTACTGAAGTACTTTTGATGTAAAAGTCACCTGTAGACAAATACATTAACTAATTCACTTGCACAAATCCTTTATAAAGGATGCAAATTGATCCGTTTTGGTGGACAATCAAGGGAAGGAGATTGGAAGATCTCTTTCATTTTATTACATTACAGTAGCTTAGCAATATTCTGTTTTTTTGATATTCATTTACCTGAAGGTATATTTATATGTCCCATAAATACTTGTGTTTCAGGAACTGACTTTAATTTCTAGGTTAACTGGCTAAAATATAAATATTTAATTCATTGCTCCACTATGTAAAGTGAAGACATTTCAAAATTCATGATGTAAAAGTTTGTGAAGAGAGCTTATGTCTTTACATTCTACCCTACCAGCAAGTGCATGCAGAGATGCCAGGGATGTCCATTAATATTACCAGTGTACATTCAACTCAAATGGAGGTCAAAACTCAAGTGCAAGCCACAGAAGAGAAGTTTATTTTGCTGTAGAAAACACAGGATATTGATATCAACGTTACTCATGTTGTCTGTCAAAGTATTCACCCCAATAAAAGATACCGAGTAGCCAGCTGGAGGAGGAAACTGCAGATGCAATGGTTGGCTGGGGAATGGAAGCAGCGTTGAAACCAATGAAATAACAATCCCGAAATGTTGGAACATCACTACCAATCTGATCAGTTACAAAAAAACTAACTTAGTTGTGTAGAGAATTGACTGCATTTGAGATGCTGACGGGTTTGCCTTCCAAGTTCTACTTCATGGAACAAATGCACCCATCATCCAGCTGCTGGTGGGACATTTTATTACTTGCTTTGAGCGAGTAGAATATCTCCATTCTGTTGTCACTCATGTGTATAGTTCTACACGTGGGCTGTATTCTGAAAAAGGAGCTCACTCCATCACATACTTCGTTAAACCTAGTTGTGCGGCTCAGTATCCACATATCAGAATTTTGGTGTGTCGGAGTTGTTAAAGAAAGTAGGGACTCACAGGAAACTAGATGTCTGTTAGAGAGTCAGAGTCATTTAATTACATTGATGGGTTCTCCCAGACTCTTGGTAAAGATGAAAATAAATGAACTTGAAAGACAAACAAATTTGAATTGTAACATAAGGACAGAGCAATAACTCAATAATTTGCATTAATAGGGAAAAACTGAAGATAATCTGAGTGCTTAAAAAGAGTAAGTAACAGCACAGGACTTGTACACCAAAAGTAATACCTCAGTTCAATTAGGAGTATTCTCAGAGGAGGACAAGGGGAAGATAACCAAACTGGAAAGTTTGAACGTAAACTTTTCAGCTTTGATATTACTGATGGAGAAATTGTCAGTCTGATCTACATAGATTGAAAATGCATTTACAACTTAGCTGTTGGAAAATGTGGTTGATTTTGTGATCCAGGCTTCCCGGAAGCAATGAAATATGCTGAGAGCTTCTCACAGGGTGTTCAGAGTGCACAGTCAGCAAGGAAATGAAAATATACTGACTGTATCATCTCTTCCCTCAACCAAAAGCTACCAGAGTACTACAGAATAATTTCAGAGAAGGCCTATGGCAGGACATATTGTTTCATTTGATTCAATCTTGTGATACCAATTCCAGAATTTATTGTCTCATCCAACTTATTCTGGCATTTACTGTGCTACCCCACCTACCCCAATACATTTCCACCGTGAAGGGAATGCAGGGCTTGCAGTCAGAGAAGGCTTTCCAGATCCACTTCAGAAAGAAATGTTAACATTGCAGTTGCAATATGACTTACATTAGACATTACAACCATGGCTTTTTCTTCCCTAAAAAGCATTTGTGAACCATTGTTTTATGATAACTTATAGTTTTATGGTCATTTTACCAATATGAGTGGATAATTTAAAGTTAACAAAAATTAATTATTTTCCATGTTCTGAAGGCCTCAGTTTAAATAAACATTTTTGGTGCAAATTTCTTAGTGACCAGTTTAGCAACATATCCACTTTACTACAACTTCATTGTGTGAAAATTTGTTTTAGCTCCTATTCTGCATTTGTCACACAGCTGAATATAAAATTTGCATCCTTGGATGGAATTTTCTTGTATCAGATAACATCCTTTTGTCTAGTAAAATACAGCATAATCATTTAATGCCTTATTTATTCCAAAAGTGAGATTTTGCGCTCTAGATCTGTATCTGTAAAAACCAATATGACAAGATGAATGAGGCTTTTTACAGTCAACTACCAGGAGTAATCTTCATCTCTTCAGCTTTAAGTTGGTTCAAATTCAGGTCCCAGAGGTGAAAGGACAGTGCACTATCACACAATGGTGTCCAATCATAAAAAAAAATCATTATAATGAGAGATTTGTTTTAACAAAGCTGGAATTATGTGAGGTCCTGCCACAGCCACACAACCTTACAGAGGATTATTTAATCAGGCTCCAAAAGGAGCACTGGGAGGGCCACAAGTTCCTGATTCCCAATAGCCTACACAATATATATCTGATTAGCATTGTCGAAACCTCCCTTAATTGGAATACCCTCTGGCATATTAAGCAAACACTGTGGAATGTATAGAGAATGAACTTATGCCTGAGCAAACATTTCCTTTAAGTGGATATTTCATTATCAGACTTAAGCAAGCATTTAATGAAAGGGTTACCTAGTCCGTGCAGGTTCAAAAACAACCCTATACAATTTTTAAAACCATGAGCTTATCCTAATTCAATTAATTATATGTTAATTCATTCCTTTCAAAGTATCTGGATAGCTAACTGATGCTGAAAGTGATTGTGAATTATAAGGGAAATAGTGGTGCCGATCCAGTTTCTACCCATGTGCTCTACTGATCACTACAAGTCCAATCAATTTGGTAACATGGGAATGTTGGTTTTGCAATGCAAACGCAGTGGGTTAATGTATATTATACTGTTACATTGAAATCCTGGAGGAATAGTCAATGGTTGCTATGTGTTGGGGATAAGTTTCATGCTGTGTTTTTTTCTGAGATTTTGTCTTTGTCTATTTTATATCCTCAGGAGACCAAGTAAATTGGAGAAAGTCCATGAAGCCACTGATTGTACCTTTTCCATCAGATGGATTTGGCTCAGCAGCCAAGCCTTTTCTACCCCTATATATCTTCCTGTTCTATTTTAATATAGCGACAGAAGACTCTTATTGCATCCATTGATTTTGGTTTTCTGAGATTCACAGAGTCTAGCTGGAAAGTCATATCTATGACGTACAATCAGGGAGAAAAATATATATTAATATATTTTTAATGCATAATTGATGTCTAGAGTAACACTATCTCAAAACGATATGTAAGTTGTGTGTTCACTTTGTCACCCAATGAGATGTTCATTACCATTACTCTAAAGGGCCTAAACCACCAACTTCAATTCAAAATCACCTGTTGCTGCAAGGAGGTTAACAATAATTAAATTCCAAACATTTTATTTAATTTAATCCTTGGCAGAATCTTGCCAAAGTCACATCATTTGAAATTAAGAAAACAATTTTGATGCTCATATTCAGAATATCAGTTTTTTATGCATCATCGGAGTTTTCCTTTCTCATTGATCTGTTCCTCTTCGCTGGGCCAATCTGCAGAGTAGCTGATGCCTTAGTGTGCAATGTATAACTGCCGCAAAACAACACATTTCATGACACGTGCCAGTGATATCAAACCTGATTCTGGTTGACAAATAACTCTTAATTAGTCAATGATATGAAGTGAATTTCCACAAAGAGTGCACATCATAAGTGATATACAACTGAGACTGATTCTTTTGTTTATTCTTTCTTATAAAAATGAAAATAATATTGATAAGATAACCAACAGCAGCTATACTGTAATACCACGTACTAACCCTATGATGTTAGTAAAGTTTTAACAAATAACATTAAAGATAGTTAATCATTTTTACAGTAGAATCAAAGCCATTTCTCTTTAGTCCCTGAACTGTCATGCCAACATTATCTTAAATCAGTTAAATCCATTGTTCTTAAATATAATAATTTTTTATTTCCTGAAAACAATATTAGTTCATCATTTACTTCTATTGTCCATGGATAGAATTTTCAGGGAATAGATCATTTTGTGATCATCGATCCGTAAATTTACAAATGTTTTGCACTTCTATTAGCATGGCAGATGACATTAATGTGAACCTAATATTCCTCATCTTTGAAACACCTTGGGTGTTTATCGATAAAGTTCAGAAGGGTGTTGAAGTGCTCTTTTCAGGACTTCAGCCCATACAGCTGAGTAATGGGGAACTCTGCACCCTGCTATGCACACTAAAATAGCCATTAACTGCTGCCGGAAGATGATCAACTCAGTGAAAGACAGACTTCGGGTTGCCAAACACTTGTTGGCTTTTTAGTACAAATCGCTGAATCCTGCAGCCTGATACATTCTGAGGTGAAGGGGTGAATGCTCAGGAGCTTTCTGTAGCTTGATGTGTCTGACAAAAAGAACTACAATGAAGACCCACAGTCCTAGAACTTGAGCCAATGCAAGTTGAGAGGTGGGAATCAAGCAGCATCGGAAAGGAATGAGATGGTTGTTGACTTCAGGAGGGCACGGAGCGAAAGGAAAGGAATGAACAGTTGATGTTTCAGAAAAGGTCTTGGCCCAAAACATCGACTGTTTATTCCCCTCCATTGATGCTGCCTAACTTGTGAAACTTAATTCATGCTGATTTAATGCAAGTCTTGTATAAAAATGAAATGGCATGTTTTGTGCCATGAATATTAATATCCCAAATTACACATTTGGAAATGTTGTGAATAAGCGATATTTTGGAGAAAGTTCTGGGACATAGCTTTATGGCTTCAGTGTTTTGGCATGGACTGGTATCACCTGGTCCAGCTGGCTATAGGATTCTAACAAGAGCAACTCTAGAGTAGGTAGCAGGAAGGCAAGAATCAGAATCACTTTATTGCCACTTTGTGAAACGACCCTGAATCGATTGTGGTTCAGTGCCAAACACAGAACACAGGACAGTACCATAACAGACAACACAATAGCAACCAACTCTTTACAAGACAATAGTACAGACATGAGCAATCAGCTACTAATAGAACAGTCAGAGGCACAAACATCAACAAAGTTAAATAAATGTGAACATATAAACAGACTCAATAATCAACAAGAGAACACGAAAAACAGGACAGCCCATTCAACATCCTAACATCCCTGAAAAATGTGTCTGTTGCTAATTGGTCAGCTTAACAATACCTTGTCTTTAACTTCCCCAGTCTTATCCATTGCAATTGTGAGAAGGGGCACGTCTACCTAAAGTGGTCACAGTCCTGCTAGTGGATCAACATTCAATGTCTACTTTATGCTCTCAGAAAGTGACCAATGGACACAAGATTATATTTTTTGCTATTCTTCAGACAATGATGCATCTGGGCAATTATAATCCATTGGTCATATTTCTATTTCTGTCATAGTTTCATACTTTGGATAAGTTTATAATGGTAATTAATTACAAGTTAGTCCAATGATGAGGAAAGCTTTTTGGAATGTTGGTTACTCAGTAACATGAGAACGAAATGAGTCAGCACCTAACGTGAAAAGGGCAGGAGCTGTCCATGAAACCCTATAGCATTCAGTCAAATGTCTACAAGGAAAACCTCCCAGAACAGTGCAAGAAACAGTCAACAAGTCCAGTAAAATCCAAGGAGAAAGATAAAGAATTGGCAATTAAGATCAAAACTGGAAAAGTGAAATAGGAACAATGTTGCAGAGAGAAGATGAATTGAAGAGGTGAGAGAGAGTCAAGCCAAGTCACTTTTTATTGTAATTTCGACCATAACTGCTGGTGTAGTACACAGAGACAACTTTTTGAGGACCATGAAACAATACAAAAACTACGCTGAACTACGTAAAAACAACACAGAAAAAAACTGCACTAGAAGACAGACCTACCCAGGACTGCATAAAGTGCACAAAACAGTGCAGGCATTACAATAAATAATAAACAAGACAATAGGCACAGTAGAGGGCAGTAAGTTGATGTCAGTCCAGGCTCTGGGTATTGTGGAGTCTGATGGCTTGGGGGATGAAACTGTTACATAGTCTGGTCGTGAGAGCCCAAATGCTTCGGTGCCTTTTCCCAGACGGCAGGAGGGAAAAGAGATTGTATGAGGGGTGTGTGGGGTCCTTCATAATGCTGTTTGCTTTTTGGATGCAGCATGTAGTGTAAGTGTACATGCTGGCAGGAAGAGAGACCCCAATGATCTTCTCATCTGACCTCACTATCCGCTGCAGGGTCTTGAGATCAATTTCTGAACCAGGCAGTGATGCAGCTGCTCAGGATGCTCTCAATACAACCTCTGTAGAATGTGATGCGGATGGGGGGTGGGAGATGGACTTTCCTCAGCCTTCGCAGAAAGTAGAGATGCTGCTGGGCTTTCTTTGCTATGGAGCTGGTGTTGAGGGACCAGGTGAACACCAAGAAATTTGGTGCTCTTTACGATCTCTACCGAGGAGCCGTCAAGGTTCAGTGGGGAGTGGTCGCTCCATGCCCTCCTGAAGTCAACAACCATCTCTTTTGTTTTTTTCACATTCAGAGACAGGTTGTTGGCTCTGCACCAGTCTGTTAGCTGCTGCGCCTCCTTGCTGTAAGCTGACTCATCATTCTTGCTGATGAGACCCACCACGGTCATGTCATCTGCAAATTTGATGATGTGGTTCGAGCTGTGAGTTGCAGCACAGTCGTGGGTCAGCAGAGTGAACAGCAGTGGACTGAGCACACAGCCCTGGGGAGCCCCCGTGCTCAGTGTGATGGTGTTGGAGACGCTGTTCCCGATCCAGACTGACCAAGGTCTCCCAGTCAGGAAGTCTTGGATCCAGTTGCTGAGGGAGGTGTTCAGGTTCAATAGGCTCAGCTTTCCAATCAGTTTCTGTGGGATGATTGTGTTGAATGCTGAACTGAAGTCTATGAACAGCATTCGAACGTAAGTGTCTTTTTTGTCCAAGTGGGTTAGGGCCAGGTGGAGGGTGGTGGCAATGGCATCATCTGTTGAACAGTTGGGACATGTACGTGAACTGTAGGGGGTCCAGTGAGGGGGCAGCAGGGTCTTGATATGCCTCATGACAAGCCTCTCGAAACACTTCATGATGATGAATTGAATGGATGTGAGAGAGAGGGAGAGAGAGAAAAAAGAGTGTGAGAGAGAGTGAGGGAGGAAGAGAGGGAGGGGGAAGAGAGAGAGAGGGGAGAGAGAGGGGGGTAAGAGGGAGAGAGAGAGGCAGATGGAAAGAGAAAATAAATAAATCCATTGAAACATTGTGATACAGAGCAGTACGGTAGCATAATGGTGAGCACAATATTTTACAGCACCAGCGAACTGGGTTCAACTCCCACCACTGCCAGAAAGGAGTTTGTATGTCCTCCCTGTGATCACGTGGGTTTCCTCCCACAGTGCAAAGATGCACCAGTTGGTAGGTTAATTGGCCATTGTAAATTGTCTGGTGACTAGGCTGGAATTAGAATGGGGTATTGCTGGGTGATGTGTCTTGAAGGGCCAGTAGGAACAAACCCATGCTATATCTCAATAAATAAAGAGCAATATACTTGATGAAAATCTGACACAAAAGAGAACACTGGAAATTTATGACAGATGCCCCAGCATCTGTGAAAAAAGAGAAGAGCTGACTTACTGATCCAAGTGAATGGTATCAGAACTGGCGAACTCCAACATGAAGGGGTGTCTCCGAAGCTGTTTGACTCAGTATTGAAACTGGAGGTGCTCGTCCTCAAACTTACATTGTGCATTGTTGATACAGCATTGGAGGCCAAACACAGAGAGGGTAGAACAAGAGTTAAATTGAGAAATGAAGTGAGAGGTGACTGGAAACTCAGTGCTACCATTAAGACCTGAATTAGGATGTTCCACAAAGCAGCCACCTGATCTGTGTTCCATTACTCCATTTATGAGGAGGACGTATCATTCTATAATGGAAAAGTGTATATGACTTTCCAGTTCACATTGAAGTTAGAAGTTCAAAGATGAAGTTTATTATCAATGTACATATATGTCACTATTTTCTACCCTGATTTATTTCCATTTCCTTGTGGGCATTCAAAGTAGAACAAAGAAGCACAATAGAATTAATGAAAAACTGCAGAGGAACAAAGACTGACAAACAACCAGTGTGCACAAGAAGACAAGTTGTCCAAAAACAATAAATAAATAAATAATACTGTGAACACGAGTTGTAGAGTCCTGAAGGTGAGACAACAGGTGCAGTTGTGAAGGTGAGTGAAGTTATCCACATTGATTCAGGAGCCTGATGGTTGAAGAGTAATAACTGTACCTAAAGGTGTTGGTGTGGGATCTAAGGCTCCTGTACCTCCATGTCGACGGCCACAGTGAAAAGAGAGCATAGCCTGGATAGTGTGGGCCCTTGATTATTTTTAGGGAATTTCCTTTTCCACGCAAGACTCAGACCCAGGTATTTGTTAGAAGACTCTATTTATGCGACCAGGGAGCCATCCCTCCAGACAGCAACGACTCCGCTTATGGTCAGTACACACACCCTCTTTATAGTTGATTCTAACGGGTATGGATTGTTCAATTTTTCCATATTTGGTGTTCTAAGCAAGCTAGAGTGGAAAACAGCTAGGCCACGTCACCTCGTAGTGAGCAGCAGTAGGCTAAAGGACAAAACCACATGGTCTTGTGCCTGGTGCAGTAGGCTAAAGGGCAAATCCAGGGATAACCTTGCTGTGTGCAGAGAGCAGCACCATGATCTTCTTCTGGGTCCGGCATTAAGCAGTACAGATACACAGTTCTATATTTTCGCAGAGGTGTTTACCAGACCCAGCCGGCCACAGTCCTCCACAGTGATGGACACTGCTTTCCTGTGGCAGTGTTCCATATAGATGTGTTCAATGGTGGGGAGAGCTTTCCCTGTGATGGACTGGGCCCTATCCACTAGTTTTTGCAAGCACTTTCATTCTTGGGCATTAGTGTTTCCATACCTGGCTGTGATACAACCAGTGTTGATACTCTCCACTGGTCAAAGTTGGTCAAAGTTTTAGATGACATGCTTAATCTGTGCAAATTGCTAAGAAAGTAGAGGCAGTGCTGTGCCTTCTTTGCGATGTCCCTTGTGAGCTGGCCCCTGGTCAGATCCTCTGAAATTATAACCCCAAAGCCCCATCACCTCAGCCATGCCCTCAGCTCATTTGCTCTCCACAGGTACAGAAGCCTAAAGGCACACTCTCAGCATCTTAGGAACAACTTCTTCCCCTCTGCCATCAGATTTCTGAGCAGACAATGAACCAACCTTGGCAGACTACCTTACTCTTTGCTCTCTTTCTGCACTACTCATTTAATTCTATTATTTGTAAATATATTTAATATTGTAATATACAGTTTTTATGTATTGCTCTGTACTGCTGTCACACAGCAACAAACATCACGACATATGTCAGTGATATTAAACATGGTTCTGATTCTGAATTCTGAGCTGTCAGTCAAAGCACAGAAAGACATGCTGACAAGAGTACAGGGTCCACCTTCGTTAGGTGTTAACCCAGTGAAACTGGTGCGTAGGACTACCTCTGTGATAAGAATTGAGCAGAGTGTGTGAAATTCACAGAAGAACAATCCTATCATCAATGGTTCAGATCAACACTCACATCCATTTGTGAATGGTGACAAAAAATCAGTAGCTACCAAAAAGACTTGGCTTCAAACCATCCCTGTCCTCACTGATGACAGAATATAACAAGTACAAAGGACAAGGTAAAAGGTTTTACGGACATGTTCAGTCAAAATGATATTTAGATGATCCTTCCTCCCCCAGTCTCCAGCCTCACAGAAGTTTGTCTTCAGCCAACTCAATGTGTCATTTGTTATAAAGAAATGGCTGTGAGGTCTGGAAAGAGTAAAGATCTTGGAACCAGGAAATATACCATTTGTCACACTGATAACTTGCATTCCTCAACTTTCTGCATTTTTGTCAAAATTACCAAATACAATGGCAAAAATGGTTTTTACACAACAGTGTTGAAAATTGATCATGTACATCTAAAATGCAAGCATCTGAACATATCCAGCTTAGTTCCTCCCGGCCAGTCTCGTCACAATGATGGGCAGTGCTAACTAGAGATGCTGACCAATGCCCAGATCATCTTATGTTTCACCAAGCCCTCAATTCCAGATCTCACTTCAGTCTTGGCCCAAGTGAATTGTAGAAATGCAACTTTTTCTTGAACCTGACACTGTGGAGGTTTTCATTAAACTAAAGTCAATAGGTATCAAAGTGAAATCTTTGTAACAGTTCAAAACTCTCAAAGCTCAAAGCTCAAGCGTTCAAAGCTCTAAGTAAAACGTATAATCATAGTGCATACATCTCACCTTGGTTGACTCCACCACAAATAGCGAAGGGTTCTGATGAGCTGCCATCGTACTGAACAAGTAGCCCTCATGTCTTTGTGGAATGACTTGATCATACTTTGGAGTTTCAGGGGACAGCCGGTCTTGAGGAGAACCTGAAAGAGCCCACCCCTGCTGACAAGGTCAAAAGCCTTGGTCAAATTGATGAAAGTGACATAGAGGGGTTTCTGTAATTCCCTGCACTTCCCCTGGAGTTGACAGAGTGAGAAAATTATGATGGCAGTTGACTGCCTTGCACGAAAACCACATTGGGACTCATGGTAGACTCGTACTGCCAAAGTTTGCAGACGTGCCAGAGCTACATGAGTAAAGACTTTGCTAATGACATGCAGGAGGGAGATACCCCTGTAGTTGTTGCAGTCGCTCCTATCACCCTTGTTCTTGTACAAAGTGATGATTTTGGAGTCGTGCATATCCTGTGGTACGGCTCCTTCCTTCCAGCACTGACAGAGAACCTCATGTAAAGGTTAGATGAGTGAGCTCTTGCAGTGTTTGATCAGTTCTGGAGGAATCCCATCATTGCCAGGAGTTTTCCCGTGGGCCAGGCTGTCAATTGCCTTGCTGAAGTCCTCAGTGGTTGGTACTGAGTCGAGTTCATGACATCAATGGCTGAGTTGGCAATGAGGATGCATGTTGGCCCCAACATTATCCGGCATCTTCTTCTCTATGCTATTGAAGCACGCATTTGGGACATCGACAGAAGGCATCTACATGCACATCAGGTCTGATGGGAGGCTGTTCAAACCTGTGTGCCTGAGAGCAAGAACAAAGGTGTAAAAGATCTTAACACGTGACATGCTCTTTGCCGATGACGCTGCTATAACCTCGCACACCAAACAGCAACTACAAACTCTCATGGACCTTCTCTAAGGCATGCCTTCTCATGCCTTCTCTAAGGCATGCAAGGACTTCGGGCTTACCATCAGCCTAAAGAAAACAAATGTCCTTGCCCAGAACGTAGTGGAGACACCTATCATCACTATCGACAATTACGATCTAGAAGTGGTCCATGAGTTCACATACTTGGGGTCGACCATTAACGACACTCTTTCCCTCAATGCTGAAATCAATAGGTGTATTGGCAAAGCAACATCGATCCTTGTTCAACTCTCCTCACGGGTCTGGGAGAATCCAAAACTCACTACAAAGGGCAAGACTGTCTTGTAGATTGCTTGCATTATCAGCACCCTCCTGTATGTTAGCAAGACTTGGACCATCTACTCCAAACAGGAGAGAAAACTCAATAGTTTTCACCTGCGCAGCCTTCACCACATCCTTGGCATCACCTGGAGAGACAATGTCCCAAACTCTGAGGTCCTCTCCCATGCTGGACTTCCCACAATGTTCACTCTTTTAAGACAATGCAGACTGCACTGGCTGAGCCACATCTGTTGTATGAAGGATGGTAGACTGCCAAAGGGCATCCTCTAAGGAGAATTAGCAACAGGCAAGAGGAACGTTGGTAGACTCCAGCTTCGCTTCAAGGACCTCTACAAGCACAACATGAAAGCCTTAAAAATCAAAACAGTGCTGGGAGATACAGCAGATGTCCACAACAAATGGCAAGGTACTCTTCAGCAACACCTAGAGCAAGGGGAAAGAGTGATCCTGAGTCAGTTGAGCAGAGAGCTAAATGGAGAGCACAGTGGACAACAATTCCATGACGCCCTACACATGCAGCAACTGTGGCAGAACCTGCCGTTCCAGGATCGGCCTCAATAGCCACAGTCACCGCTGCTTGACAAACCAGTGACTACCAGCGGCGCAGTAGCCATGGTTGACAATGACCGACAGAGGCCACAGTACACAGTACAGTACATCTCACCACAGACAACCCTGAGATTTTTTTTCCTGTGGGCACACTCAGCAAATCTGAAAACTAGAAACTGTAAACAGGATCAATGAAAGAGCAAGTAGAGCATAGAAGACAACAAACTGTGCAAATGTAAATATAAATAAAAAAACAATAAATAACGAGAGCTTGAAATAAAATGAAGAGTCCTTAAAGTGAGATCATTGGTTGTGGGAACATCTCAATAGGTGAGTGTAATTATCCTCTTTTGTTCAGGAGCCTGATGGTTGAGAGGTAGTAATTGGTCTTGAACCTGGTCCTGAGGCTCCTGTACCAGGGTTGCGTGCTCAGTCCACTGCTGTTCACTCTGCTGACCCACGACTGTGCTGCAACACCCATATCATCAAGTTCGCCAATGACACCACCGTGGTGGGTCTCATCAGCAAGAACAACGAGTCAGCTTACAGAGAGAAGGTGCGGCGGCTAACGGCCTTGTGCAGAGCCAACAACCTGTCTCTTAATGTGAACAAAACAAAAGAGATGGTTGTGACTTCAGGAGGGCACGGAGCGACCACTCCCCGCTGAACGTCGACAGCTCCTCAGTAGAGATCGTAAAGAGCACCAAATTTCCTGGTGTTCACCTGGCGGAGAATCTCACCTGGTGCCTCAACACCAGCTCCATAACAAAGAAAGCCCAGCAGCATCTCTACTTTCTGCGAAGGCTGAGGAAAGTCCATCTCCCACCCCACAACCTCATCACGTTCTACAGAGGTTGTATTGAGAGCGTCCTGAGCAGCTGCACCACTGCCTGATTTGGAAATTGTACCATCTCATATCGCAAGACCCTGCAGCGGATAGTGAGATCAACTGAGAAGATCATCGGGGTCTCTCTTCCTACCATCATGGACATTTACACTACACACTGCATCCGCATAGGAAACAGCATTATGAAGGACCCCATGCACCCCCTCATACAATCTCTTCTCCCTCCTGCCGTCTGAGAAAAGGCTCCAAAGCATTTGGGCTCTTACAACCAGACTATGTAACAGTTTCTTCCCCCAAGCTATCAGACTCCTCAATACCCGAAGCCTGGACTGACACCTTGTCCTACTGTCCTGTTTATTATTTATTGTAATGCCGGTACTGTTTTTGTGCAATTATGCAGTTCAGTGTAGGTCTGTAGTCTACTATAGCTTTCTCTGTGTTTTTTTTTATTACATGATTCAGTCTAGTTTTTGTACTGTGTCGTGTAAACCATGGTCCTGAAAAACATTGTCTCATTTTTACTATGCACTGCACCTGCAGTTATGGTCAAAATGACGATAAAAGTTGACTTGACTTGACTTCTACCTGATGGTAGCAGTGAGAAAGCATGGTCTGGGTGGTCAGGATCTTTGATGATAGATGCTGCTTTCCTACAACAGCATCTCATGTAGAAGGTTGTGTCATAAGGGGACAGGAGGCTGGACCCAAATGCAGGATGCAGGCACTGAAGTACTAGGGGCAGGACGGAATAACTAAAGGATAGAACATGTTGGAAAGACCATGGCATGCATGAGGGATGTGGCATTCAAAGGCGATCCTGGGGTACAGAGATAGCTCAGGCAAGGCCAGATCCTGGAGTTCACAGCTAGAGTATGGGACAAGGAATGCTGGGAGGCTAGCCCCATGGGGTGGGGCCAGGGCCTCCTAACTAGATTCAGTCCCAGAGCCCCTTATATACACCTGCCAGCCGATAGGGCATCAGGTGCGCCTCCTTAAGCCAAGATGATCCATTTTGGGCTTAAAGGTGAAAGGTGGGATGGCTACAGGACCCGGAGTCTGGAGTCTATGGACCGGATCAAGACGTGGAATGTGGGCTCCGGACCAGACCATAACAGGTTGGAAGGTCTTTACCATGATGTACTGGGCCGAGTCCACTATCTTTTGTAGGATTTTCTGTTCACAGGCATTGATCCCACACCAGGCTGCAATGCAGCCAGTCAATACATTTTCCACTACACATCTATAGAAGTTTGTCAAGGTTTTTGAGTAAGTGAGCAAATCCAGGATCTAATTGCACAAGGGGATATTGTGGCCCAGATCTTGAAGTTTACTCACACTTCATGCAGAGAAAATCATCATAATTGTTAAATGCCTCTGCTTTGTCAATGACCCTTCCTCCATAATATTGTCAGAAGAGAGGAGATTTAATAGTAATTGCACTATATTCAGTTCCATTCCATCTCAAAATAAAGGCTTCCATGCCCATATCCAACATGCTTGGACATATTCATACATTGGGTGGTAAAGAGTAAGTGACATTTTTGCCTCAACTTTAAGATGAGTTAATCTAACCACTTATCAGTGATAGTCAATGGTCCTGGCCACATACCTCTGGCTGTAACAACAGGGTAGAAATCGAGTATCCAGCAGTAACTGACACATCTTCTTAACTTCCCACCATTGACACCGCACTGTTTTGTGGTTTAGCAACTTTTCTCACCTTGCCTAGGTTAGTGCAACTTCAACAATACTCAAAAAAACTCAATGGCATCCAGGAAAACTGATTCAAATAATTTGAAGTCCACATTAGCTATTTAGTCTTTTCACGGTGAGTGAGTTGCAGTCCATGTCTGTGTCACCTACACAATTCACTGCAGGGACGCTCATTCAGAACTTCCCAAACTCATAATCGGTACCACAGGAGCAGTGGGCATATGAAAAACCTGCAAGCTTCCTTCCAATTCACACACTGCCCTTAACTGAAATCATATTGTTGTTCTTCTGTGGTCTGGAAATGTGTAGGATTATCTACTGAAAAACTTTTGGGGGACCATAGAACCATAGAATATTGCAGAACAGAAACAGGCCTTTTGGCCCTTCTTGGTTGTGCCAAGCCATTTTTCTGCCTAGTCCCACTGACCTGGGCATTTCAATAGGCTGGAATAACCTCCAACAGACCAACAATATATTCATTCTTAACAAGGCACCTCCACAAAGAAATAAAATATCAGGCAATTTTGTCAAATAAATGAAACAGTACAGTCACAGGGTTTTAACTGGAAATCTGAACTATTAGAAGCTATGGAGACAATGAGTCACAAACATCCTGGAAGAGTTATTTACACATCACTGAAACCAAATACATTGTATACAATCTTGATCACTGTACTAATACCTAATGATTATAACCCTTGGTAATTTGTTGCAAACGTTAATTTTTCATGCTATTCAATCATTACCCTACAGCTAACTGACTGTTTCTATTCATTGGGATGAGCACAGGCAGAGAAGAAATCGAACAAGATTAACCCCATAATCTCCACAGCAATAGAGAAAAGAAATGACTATGTTGCATCAATTCTAAGGCAGTGAAACTATCACCAATAAAGATGTCTGATGCAAACCTTTGAGTCTTCATTTTAGCACCCTCCTCTTTATGGAATTGTATGAAGCCACCAATGAGATGATTGTTGGGTGTTGAGTTGCTCCACCTGCTGAGACCTCTAGCATTTTGTTTGAGGTGATGAGGTTACTGACCTGTAATTGCTTCCAGGAGGCCACCTCGCTCGGAACCTGGTAAATTCACACTGTTCTCATCTGATGTTACGACAGGATGCAACATCAACTCTTGAGCAGAATGTGATACACTGGAGGTGCAGTGTGCAGGGATCAATGGTAGGTTATGTTTAAGAAAGGAGATGGAAAAGCATGGCAAGAATTCCCAGCTGATGAGCAGCATTATGAAATTGAGGCTGAGTACCCCTTATCCAAACTACCTGGGGCTGTAAAAGTTTTGGACTTTGGACTTGTACAGATTTTGGAATATATAATGAGATAGTTTGGGATTGTCATCATTTCCAAATTTGGATTTATGTCCTAGCACTAAGCAGCCTTTGTTTTACATTTCTTCATCACACTTTTGTACTAATGCAGCTCTTCAGGGTGTTAGATATTCCTCAGTAATGACGTTGGCAAACTCATCAATGAATTTCTCTGCTGCTTCGTGATTTATCACTACAAATCTTTAAAAAATTAACGCCATGCCTTTTCATAAAATTTCTGCAACCATCCTGCTGAACACAGTTTTCTTCAATTTTCAGTTTGTTGTGAGAGATCTATACTTGTTTCATGATCAGCACACTGTGAAGTGACATAACCCCACTCGGACACTGCCAGATCCTCTCTCTCAATACACGACTGAGATCTTCATCTTTCACTTCATACGGTGCTTTTCGATTTTTCATTAACTTCTGCTATTACACATGTGATGTCATTTCTCAAATTATTTGTAGTGGCGTAAGGAGGCCTGCGCATTGCCTCAAATCTTCACAGCGCCTTGTGGAATTTTCCATTTGTGATGTCACATCAGAGCTCAAAAAATGTTCGTGTTTCAGAGGTTTTTGGATTTTGGAATTTCAGATACTCAACCTGAAGAATGGTGTGAGGAAACAGATGCGAAGTGCAGTGAAGCATAATCTGGCTGTAAAGTAGTTGGGTGACAAGAAAAACGAGTGTTGAATCACTTGATTTGGAGAAGGAAAATTTTAGCTAAAGGATGGTCACTCAATCAAAAATTTGCTAATCTGTCCTGTACTGTGTTTCATTGTAACTTCTGCCACAAACTGTTGAACAAAGTTGCTCAACATCAGACCAATCACAATTCACTTAAATGTCCAATATGTCCACATTTTTCTCAACAGTATTCAACTTTGCAAAGTATCCAACATTATTACTTTGATAATGTGTGGAACATGATTTGTTGAAATTGGAAGGCAACAAAATCAATGTACTGTATCGGCATTATGTTACCTGCGTTCTACAAAAAGGGAGGTGGGCTTGGATATTCGGTGTTACACAGACTCCATCATTTAGATCTGAACTTGAACTTGATAACAGGTGTATTGTTTCATCTGATGTTATGATAGGAGAGATCAACTGTTGACCAGCACATGATGTACTAGATGTATGCAACGATCGATTGGTACATGAGGTGTGTTACAGGTCGGTTGAGTACTGTAAAGTAACTAATCTAAGACCTTTGAACTTTCTAGAAATAAAGACCACTCCTTACCCTGGGCATGATAGCATATCAGATGATGTTCCCAAATATAGAGCCAGCACAATCTCTTCCTTTATTTTTTATTCTCTCTCTATTTATTTGTGCTCAAACAGCCTACGAAATGCAAAATGTGCCCACAGATTAGGTGTGACAGGAGTTGGCTCAGATGATCAAGTCAAGTCAAGTCAAGTCACTTTTTATTGTCATTTCGACCATCACTGCTGGTACAGTACACAGTAAAAACGAGACAACCTATTTTCGGGACCATGGTGTTACAAGACACAGTACAAAAACTTGACTGAACTACATAAAAAACAACACAGAAAAAAACTACACTAGACTACTGACCTACCCAGGACTGCATAAAGTGCACAAAACAGTGCAGGCATTACAATAAATAATAAACAGGACAATAGGGCAGTAAGGTGTCACTCCAGGCTCTGGGTGTTGAGGAGTCTGATAGCTTGGGGGAAGAAACTGTTACATAGTCTGGTCGTGAGAGCCCAAATGGCAGGAGGGAGAAGAGTTTGTATGAGGGGTGCGTGGTGTCTTTCATAATGCTGTTTGCTTTGCGGATGCAGCATGTAGTGTAAATGTCCATAATAGCGGGAAGAGAGATCCCGATGATCTTCTCAGCTGACCTCACTATCCGCTTCAGGGTCTTGCAATCCGAGATGGTGCAATTTCCAAACCAGGCAGTTCGGAAGTAATGGGGCTACTCTGAGTGTGGGATCACACCTGTTAACAACTTGCCAATCTGCTGAAATAACTTTGGTGTGTCAGAGAGAGAGCGTGTGGACCATCGCAGCTACAAAATCAAAACTTGTGGCATCTGGCAGTGAAGAGCAATCAAATGATCCAACACTAGGATACTCTAGCCACAGAATAAAGCCACACAATAAAGCTACCATTCTCTTGACTTGATATTTTCAACAGGGAAACATTAAAGATGCAAAAATGTATATCATGCAGTTTGTTTCATAAAAAATAGAGTTATAACATTTGTTGAATACAAATTATGAAATTAATATTATGAAGTTTTCTCCATCTAAGCTGAGTGTATAGGGGGTAGTGCAACTATTTCCTTTGATTCCTTACCATAACCTGATCTATCTGCAGTTTTGGTTTACAGTTTTTTTCTTTTATAATCTGCTGTACAGAATGCTGCTGTGCAAGATGAAGAATACTGGGAAATGAGTGGCTACAACATTATGAAACACTTTCTTGGCTGTACTGCAAACATTCCACTGGCTGTCTGATACATATAAAGCTACAGCAGTTCCACTAACATTCTGGGGGACCCAGAAGTCTCGGGTTATCAAGCCTCAAGCCTTAAGTGTGGTAACTACAGGAAACCATGCTCAGGGTCTGTAGTAGATGGTTTGTTTAATGTTCCAATAGACTCCTTGGACATTGGAAAATTTGTGGACAATTTTAATAGTCATTACATAAATAAATTACAGGCGTTACCATAGCAACATACTTTAAGATCCATGATTTTGCACTTGAATCAGAATAGCAAATGCCTATGGACATAAGCCAGCTGCCTGACCATGAAGTCTGTCCTCTCACATCCATGAAGTGAGAGGCAAATACATTGGAGTCCATATGCCCTGTGTATGCAATCAATAATGCCTTGCACTTCAGGGAATCCAGCCAAATCGTAAAAGTGTACATTCTTTTGTGTTGCTTCATGGTTACCATGAATAAGTTATTGATGTTTGTGACCCAGGCCAACAATGCATCTGCCCCCAGTATTATACAGATGTCTATTTTGCCACACTCCTGCTTAGAAAGAACTAATGGCAGAAAAAAACATTCAGGATCAGTTCTGCTTTGTGGTCACTGTGAGGGAGATGTGATATCGGTACTTTCTGGAGTAGGATGCAAACTCTCATCACAGCATCCTTCAAAACATATAATATCTGCCTTCAGATCTACAGGCACATCCAAGTGAGAGTCTTTGGGGATCGAGATAAAGTCAACAGATGCAGCCAAGGTAACACAGCAACGTATGTAATACCGATAATCATTGCTCTGTTAACGCTGTCACCTTCTTTTTTACTCGGACGGTTTCTAGTGACTGACTTCTTCTGTTACTGAAATATTGTTTAGGGACAGGAAGTTCCAGGAACAGGTGGCTGCTCATTGACCATGCAAACTAGCATTTAAATTGCTTATTTTTCCCAGTGCTTTAGAAAGTGGAGAAAAAAGAACTTGAAAATTTGTGTTGGAAGAACTAATTTAACATATTATGAAATTTAATTGCTTAATTCAGAACTACGTAAATCAAAATACCAAATGCCAGCCTCACAATTAAGGTACATGTGTGTATGTGTAGTCTGAAGACTGCTTGTGATGGGACAAGTAACACAGCCAAGCCAATGGGCTTCTGTTCAGTAACCTGCCTAAAGAACGGAGTGTGGAAAGAAGAGTTTACTTTGTAAACTGAGCTCAACAAAGCTGAACAACAGAGAAACATAAAAAGAAAATACTACATCCCATTGTTTGTCCTTCCAGAAATTCAAAGGTTGACTAATAATACTTTACATGCCAACCAACATCAGAAAAAATCCTCTTTGTCTCTCTTAATCTCCTCCTTCTTCTTCATGGGCTGAGCATTGAGACTGAAGGTGACTTGCTTGCACGTGCTTCAGGAGGTCTGAGATGGATAAGGTGTCCAATATTGGAGCTGCAGACTGTTCCACAAATTGGGTTGGAGGTAGCTGACGAGTTGAATGCAAGGATAGTTTGTGAATTAGTGCAAGAATTCTGCCATGAATGTGGGATCGTGAGAAGAATTCTGCCGTGAATGTGGGATCGTGAGTGCTCCTAATGTGTTGGCCCGAGGTTTTCATTATCAGCCAATAGCTCCAGAAGCTCACAAGAGCCAACGGGCACACTGCACACCTGCTGCTGAAACCTTCAGCACACCTGTGAGTTATTTTCACCTCCCACAATGGAGCTTATATTAGAATTCTGTCTCAGCCGTTTGGTGGCTGGCTTGTAAATTACATGGCCAGTGCAATATGGCTGATTGAGACTAACTGGGGTCTGGGAAACCAAGGTGCTTTCTGGACAAGGACACTGCTGAAGTCAGAACATTTTGCAGAGACAGTGCTGATGGCACATTTGGCACTGGCCTGAGGTGACTCGTGTAGGTAGTAGAGGTTTCAGGAGCACACAGGGCCCTCCACCACCCAGCGGAGCGTGAATTCTCTGTCAGATCCAAATTTTCAACTTCCAATTAACCATCTCTTCTCAGATCAAAAGATGTGATGATACATTGAAAGCAGTGATTAATTTCATCACTGATGCTACCATTCACCAAGAAATGGTTTCCTGGATATGGAAAGTAGCCACCTTGTCAGGGTCTCATCATGGAACTTTGTTGTCAGAGGGTGGTATTGTTCAGTGGGAGCAAAGCTGCCCGAGGTTCTGAATCTTGCCTGCTGAGTGCAAGGTTGATTCTCATATGCTTCAGTAAATCAGACTGCAAAATTTTTGAGACTCAGATTTCCAATGCCCACACATGAACCGTGTCTATTGTCTACTTACTCAGCTCAACACTGAGTTTTGAGTGTAGTTTGTCAGTGTAGTGGTTCTAGACTGAACAGCTTCCCAAGAATCAAAAAATATTTCACAGTCCCAGAATCAAGAAATATTTCACAGCCCCATAACCTGAGGTTGTTTCACAATCCTAATAATTAAATTTTTTCATAGGGCCAAGAACCTGAAATTCTTTTGCAGTCTTCAAATCAGAATTATCTCACAATCCCATGAACCTGAGATTGGTTCACAGGCTGAAGAATATCAGAATGATTCACAGCACCAGAACTGCAGATTGTTTCACAGAACCCAGAACCTGAGAATTTCACATGTCCCGGAATCAAAATTACTTCACAGGACTCAGAACCCGAGATTGCTTCTCAGGCCACAGAATCAAGCATATTTCACAAGCCCCAGAAGCAGAGATTTTTCTAAGACCCACAAAACTCAGATTGTTTCACTGGCCACAGAACCTGAGATTTTTTGACAGTGCCCAGAACCTGAGATTTTTTCAGAGGCCTCAGAATCAAAATTATTTCACAGGCCCCAGAAACTGATATTGCTTCACAGACCCACCATCTTAATATTGTTTCACTGGCCCCAGAACCTGAGACTATTTCACAAGGGCACAAACCTGTGATTATTTCAGAGGCTCGAACGACTGAGATTATTTCTCAGACTTCAAATTCAAACAATATTTAGCAGGCTCCAGAAACTGATATTGTTTCACAGGCCACAAAACCTGAGATTGTATAATACTGAGAATGCCCGAAAAACTGAGAGTGCTGCCCAGGCCCCAGCACCCAAAATTCTTGATTCTGATCTCTGAAACTGATTCACAGGCCCCAGAAGCTGAGATTGTCTCCATGGCCCACACATCTCTATATGGATTTACAGGCCCCAGAACTTGAATTTGTTTCTCAGGCCACAGAATTGAAGAGAAAAATATTTCACATGCCCCAGAATCAAAACATTTTTCACAGCTCTCAGAATCAAAAAAAAATTCACATTTCCAAGAATTAGAAGATATTTCTCAGACCCCAGAACCCGAGATTGTTTTGCAGGCCCCTGATTCTTTAACAGACCCCAGAAGCTGAGGCTGTGTTTCACAGGGTCAAGAACCTGAGATTCTTTCACGGGCCCTCAAAACAGAGGTTGTTTCCTACACCCTCAAAACTGAGATAGACTCACAGCCCCAGAATCTGTTTCACAATCCTCAGAATTAAATATTTTTCGTAGGCCTCAGAACCTGAGATTCTTTAACAGTCCTTGGAAATAAAATAATTTCAGAGCCCCAGAAACTGAGATTGTTTCACAGGCCGAAAAATATCAGAATGATTTACAAACGCCAGAACCTGGCATTGTTTCAGAGGGCCACAAACTTAAGCTTGTTTAACAGACACCAGAACCTGAGATTGTTTCACAGGCCCCCAAAACTGAGAGTGCTTCACAGGCCCCAGAACCTGAAATTCTTTTACAGGCGACAACCAAAGATTGATTCACGGGCCCTAGAAGCTGAGATTGTCTCTATGGCCCATGCACCTGATATTGTTTTACAGGCCCCAGAAGCTGAATTTGTTTTGCACAGGACCCAGAAAGTGACATTGTTTCACAGGCCCATGTGATGCACCATCAATAACTCTCGGAGATGGGAGGCGAACAATAGGCTTTATTAGCTGCAAGAAACGACCACACAACATCTCGGAGACTGAGGGGGAGCAGTGCCTCCAACCGCCTTTATACAGGGGTCTGTGGGAGGAGCCACAGGAGCAGTCAGCAGAGGGGAGTGTCCAGGCAGGTATATGTAGTTCACCACATTCACCCCACCTTTGTTTTAAAAGAGAGTTCCCATGGGGTGAAGTTTCTTACAAGTATATTTACAGGCTAAGTCTATCAAGTGGTCGAATCTGTTGCTGCGATCTATGTAGCACCGGTGGTGATTACACCGGTGATGGTGATTGTGCTGGCTCTGGCCTGACTTTAGGTGTCAGCCCATTAGGCGTCCATAATCCCTCATGCGTGTGCGAGGTGCTCGGTATGGGAGTGTCGTGAGGAGTCTGTGTAGGGCATGGTGTATGCGGTGTCTCGTGGGTATACACCTCGGTGGGTACGGGGTTCATAGTCACCATGGAGTGTTCAGGGTAGGGGTCTGGTGCTTCTGCGGGCGCCAGGTCCCGGACGGAGACCGTGTCCTCCCGCCCATCAGGTAAGACCACGTAGGCATACTGGGGGTTCACATGAAGTAGGTGAACCCTATCGACCATCGGGGAGTATTTATTGCTCCTCGCATGTTTCCAGAGCAGCACTGGCCCTGGGGACGTCAGCCATGCCGGTAGGGTGGTCCCAGTAGCAGACTTCCTGGGGAAAGAAAAGAGTCGCTCATGAGGGGTGGCATTGGTGGATGTGCATAACAGGGAGTGGATGGAGTGGAGTGCCTCGGGGAGAGCATCCTGCCAGCGAGAGACTGGCAATCCCTTTGACTTAAGGGTTAAGAATGTGGCCTTCCACTCTGTGGCATTCTCCCTCTCCACCTGTCCATTTCCCCGGGGATTATAGCTCGTGGTCCTACTAGTAGCAATGCCCCTAGCCAGCAGGTACTGGCGCAGCTCGTCACTCATAAATGAGGACCCTCTATCACTGTGGATATAGCAGGGATATCCGAACAGAGTGAAGAGCTGGCGCAGGGCTTTTATGACGGACGTGGCAGTGGTATTGGGGCAGGGGATGGCAAAGGGGAACCACGAGTACTCGTTGATTATGTTGAGAAAGTAGGCATTGCAGTCGGTGGAGGGAAGGGGGCCCTTAAAGTCAACACTCAGTCGCTCAAAGGGGCGGGTGGCCTTGATAAGTTGTGCCTTTTCAGGATGTTAGAAGTGCGGTTTGCACTCAGCACAGACTTGGCAGTCCCTGATGTCCTCAAGGGAGTAAGGACGGTTCCGGGCTTTCACGAAATGGTAAAGTCGGGTGACCCCAGGTGGCAAAGACCTACATGGAGGGCGTATAGCTGGTCGAGCTGCGTGCTGGCACACGCTCCACGGGATAGGGCATCAGGGGGCTCATTGAGCCTTCCAGGCCGGTACAGGATATCATAGTTGTAGGTTCAGAGTTCTATTCTCCACCACAAAATTTTGACATTTTTGATTTTGCCCGGCTGTTGGTTGCTGAACATGAACGTGACTGAGCGTTGGTCGGTCAGCAAGGTGAACCTTTTGCTGGCGAGATAGTGCCTCCAGTGCCTAACAGCCTCCACTATGGCCTGGGCTTCTTTCTCCACCGCGGAGTGCCGAATTTCAGGGCCTTGAAGGGTACAAGAGAAGAATGCTACTGGCCTGCCTGCCTGATTGAGGGTAGCAGCCAGCACAAAGTCAGAGGCATCACTGTTTACTTGGAAGGGAATGGTCTCATCCACCACATGCATTGTTGCTTTGGCAATGTCCCCTTTAACGTGACTGAAGGCCACGCGGGCCTCGGCTGAGAGGGGAAATGCAGTGGACTTGACCGGGGGCGGGCCTTGTCTGCGTAGTGAGGGACCCATTGGGCGTAATAGGAAAAGAAGCCCAGGCACCGTTTGAGGGCTCTGAGGGTGTTGGGAAGAGGGAGATCCAACAGGGGGCGCATACGGTTGGGGTCAGGGCCAATGACCCCGTTCTCCATGACATTCCCAAGGATAGCAAGTCAGGTGGTTCCAAACACACACTTGTCCCTGTTATAGGTGAGGTTAAGTGCTTTGGCCACTTGGAAAAATTGTTGGAAGTTAGTATCGTGATCCTGCCAGTTGTGACCGCAGATGGTGATGTTATCCAGATATGGGAATGTGGCTTTCAGTTGGCACTGGTCCACCATCCGGTCCATTTCCCTCTGGAAGACAGAGACACTATTCGTGACACCGAAAGGGACGTGCAGGAAGTGATAGAGCCTGCCGCCCGCCTTGAAGGCGGTGTAGGGGCAGTGTAGGGGCGGTCCTCTGGGCAGATGGGGAGCGGATGGGGAGCTGATAGTAAGCGGATTTCAGGTCTATGGTCGAGTACACCTTGTACTGAGCTATCTGATTGACCACATCCACGATGCGGGGTAGGGGGTATGCGTCAAGCTGCGTGAACCTGTTGATGGTTTGACTATAGTCCACGACCTTCCTATTTTTCTGCCCTGTCCGAACAACGACCACCTGGGCCCTCCAAGGACTTGTGCTTGGCTCAATGATCCCCTCCCTGAGCAGCCGCTGCACCTCCAACTTAATGAAGGCCCTGTCCCCCGCGCTGTACCTCCTGCTTTTAGTTGCCACAGGTTTACAGTCAGGGGTCAGGTTGGCGAACAACGGCGGGGGAGGGATCTTGAGGGTGGAGAGGCTGTAAGTGGTGTCAGTAGTGTGGCTGTTGGCATGGTGCTGGGTGGGATGTGTGGGTCGGTGTGTGTGTGGTCAGTAGCGGGGTCAAAACTGAGGATTTCTGACAGTGATTGATGGGAGGGGCCCGTCATACTCCATTGTCACAATTTTCAGGTGGCTCTGGAAGTCGAGCCCCAATAGCACAGGGGCACACATTTGAGGCATGACCAGTAACGCAAAGTCTCAATATTCTGTGCCCTGCACCACCAATGTCGCTACACAACCCACCCACCCCCGGATGTCTGTGGAATGCGACCCAGAAGCCATGGTGACCCTCTGGCTTACTGGCCATGTCTCGAGTCCACAGCGTTGCACTGTGTCCGGGTGAATAAAACTCTCAACGCTGCCCGTGGCAAACAGGCAGCTAGTCCTGTGCCCCTCCACCAGGATGTCCATCATTGACCTTGCGAGCTGGTGTGGGGCACTTTGGTTGAGGGTCACGGAGGCCAGAGTTGAATCGCTGTCTTGGTGCCCGGTAGCACCCGTGGGTCGGAGGCGGGGTGAGGTGGCGCCGACAAAGATGGCCGCCCCCATGCCTCGCACGAGGCGGACAGGCAAGATGGCGGCAACTAAGATGGCGACCCCCATGCCTCGCACGCGGCGCTGCTCAACCTTGTTCATGGTTTAGACTTATAGGCCTTGGCGAAGTGGCCCTTCTTTCTGCAGCTGGAGCAGGTAGCTTCTCAGGCCGGGCAGCGTTTTCAGGGGTGCTTTTTGAGTCCGCAGAAGTAACAATGAGTGGACTCGCGACTGGCAGCAGCCATGGACGATTCACCAGAGGGTTGCGGGGAGTTCACGGACTCGAGAGTGGCAGCAACTGTGGTCGATTCGCCAGTGGGTGGCGGGGTCTGCGGTGTCCATGGAACCAGCGGGAAATCGCGCAGCTGGACAGCGTCAGCGTTGTGCAGAGCAGCCTCCAGCGTGTCGGCCAGCTCGATCGCCGAGCATAAGGTAAGATCGGCATTTTCCAGCAGCCACTGGTGCACATACACTGACCTGATGCCCGTAATGAAGGTGTCTTGTACCAGGATCTCCGCATGCTGTTCCGCCGTCAGTCCTCTGCAGTTGCTGGCCCGCACAAGTGTCTGTAGGGCTCGGACAAACTTCCCATTCGACTCTCCGGTCTGCTGCCGCTGTGTCGCTAAGCGATGTCTTGCGTAGATGGTGTTCACCGGCCACAGGTACTGTCTTTTGAGGGCGTCCAGTGCCCCATCGTAGGTCGGCAGTTCTCTGATAAGGGAGTATACCCACGGACTGACTCTGGAGAGGAGAACTGTGCATGATAGCAGGCTCAGTCATGGGAATCTCTCCCAGGTACGATTGGAAGCATGCAAGCCAGAGTTCAAAGGCAATGACTGCTTCGGGAACTTGAGGATCAGTGTCCGATTTATCCGGTCGTAAAATGCTCTCCATGTTTTAAAATTGCAGCTAATAAAATTGATGCACTGTAGCGATGTGCTACACACAGCACTGAAATAACTACACGCAGTCGGTAAGTTGTTTCGAGACTAGTTTATTCAAACTTCGCGGCGCTGGCATTTAAATCCCTAGCGCCCGCCCTCTCCGGGCGGAAATGACGTCAGAGGTGCATTACCAAAGTCTCTCCCCGCACACTGGCTATTTGTGAGCCAGTTCGCCTGCGCAGAAAGTGGGTCGCCACATAACCCCCCCCCCCACCCCAGAACCGGCGATACTACCCCCCCCCCAGTGTCCTCAGTATGAGTCGGACTCTGTTTGGGAGGTCTGCCTCTGCGCCGCGGTGCGTGAACCGTGACCGGCTGCGCCAAGTCCACATGGGCTGGTTTGAGTCGGACCACTGTGAAAACCTCCTCCTTCCCCCAATGTCCAGAACGTACGTGGACCCGTTGTTGTTGATCACCTTGAACGGCCCTTCGTACGGCTGCTGTAGCAGCGCCCAGTGTCCGCCCCCTTCGTACAAACACAAGCTTACAGTTCTGCAGGTTTTTGGGTACATGGGTTGGGGTCCATCTGTGCTGTGAAGTCGGTACGGGGGCCAGGTTGCTGAGCCTTTCGCGTAGTCTGTCCAGGACTGCTGCGGGTTCTTCCTCTTGCCCCCTTGGGGCTGGTATGAACTCTCCCGGGACGGCCAGGGGTGCGCCGTACACCATCTTGGCTGACAAGGTGTGCAGATCCTCTTTGAGCGCCATGCGGATTCCGAGCAGGACCCATGGAAGCTCGTCCACCCAGTTAGGTCCCCTCAGGCGGGCCATGAGAGCCGACCAAGTGACGGAGGAAGCGTTCCACTAGTCCGTTCGACTGTGGGTGGTAGGCAGTTGTGTGGTGCAGCTGCATTCCCAACAGGCTGGCCACAGCCGACCACAGGCTGGAGGTGAACTGGGCGCCTCTGTCGGAGGTAATGTGGGCCGGTACCCCGAAGTGTGCTACCCAGGTTGCGAGCAGTGCTCGGGCGCAGGAATCGGCAGATGTGTCGGTGAGCGGGACCACCTCTGCCCACCTCGTGAATCAGTCTACCATCATTAGGAGGTACCACGCTCCTCGGGACACTGGTAGGGGGCCCACAATATCCACATGAATGTGGTCGAACCTCCGGTGGGTGGGTTCGAACTGCTGCAGCGGGGCTTTAGTGTGCCACAGCACCTTGGCTGTTTGACACTGCGCACACGTTCTGGCCCATTCACTGACCTGCTTGCGAAGTCCGTGCCACGCGAACTTGCTGGAGACCAGCCGGACTGTCATCCTGATAGATGGGTGTGCCAAACTGTGTATGGAGTTGAAAACCCACCGCCTCCAGGCTGCCGGGACGATGGGGCGAGGTTGGCCCGTAGCCACGTCACACAGGAGGGTCCTATCACATGGGCCTACGAGAAGGTCCTGCAGCTGCAAGATTACAGGACCGAGATTGCGGTCCTTTAGCTGGGCATTTTGTCGTCTGCCTGCTGCACCTCCGCCAGTGCTGCATAGTCCACCCCCAGGGACAGGGCCTGGACAGCTGATCTGGAGAGTGCGTCCGCCACGACGTTGTCCTTTCCCGAGATGTGCTGATGTCCGTCATGTAGTCGGAGATGTAGGACAGATGTCGCTGCTGGCGAGCTGACCAGGGATCGGACACCTTTGTGAAGGTGAAGGTCAACGGTTTGGTCTGTGAACGCGGCGAACGGCCTGCCTTCTAAGAAGTAACTGAAATGCCGGATTGCCAGATACAGTGCCAACAGCTCCCGGTTAAAAGCACTGTATTTGAGCTTGGGTGGTTGCAGGTGTTTGCTGAAAAACGCCAGGGGTTGCCAGTGACCCTCGATGAGTTGTTCCAGCACTCCACCGACTGCCGTGTTGGATGCATCCACTGTGAGGGCGGTAGGGATGTCCGTTCTGGGGTGCGCGAGCATCGTGGCATTTGCCAAGGCTTCTTTCGTTTTAATGAAAGTGGCAGCAGACTCCTCATCCCAGGTAATGTCCTTGCCCTTACCCGACATCAGGGTGAACAGGGGGCATATGATTCGGGCAGCTGAAGGGAGGAAACGGTGGTAGAAGTTTACCGTACCCACGAATTCCTGAAGGCCTTTGATTGCGTTGGGTCAGGAGAAATGGCGGACTGCGTCTACCTTAGCGGGCAGAGGGGTTGCCCCATCTTTAGTAATCCTGTGGCCCAGGAAGTCGATGGTGTAGAGCCGAACTGGCATTTGGCCAGGTTGATTGTCAGGCCGTATTCACTGTCGGGCGTAGAGTTGACAGAGGTGGGACAGATGCTCCTGACATCTGCTGCTGGCTATGAGGATGTCGTCCAAATAGATGAAAGTGAAGTCCAGGTGGCATCCCACCGCGTCCATTAACTGCTGAAACGTCGGTGCAGCATTCTTTAGGCCGAATGGCATGCGGAGGAACTCGAAAAGGCCGAAAGGAGTGAAGAGTGCCATTTTGGGGGCGTCGTCCGGATGCATCGGGATTTGATGGTACCCTCGGACGAGGTCCACCTTGGAGAAGATCCGTGCGCCGTGCAGGTTTGCTGCAAAGTCCTGACTGTGCGGCACAGGGTAGCGGTCCAGTGTTGTAGCCTCGTTCAGCCTGCGGTAGTTGTTGCATGGTCTCCAGCCCTCTGTTGCTTTGGGCACCATGTGCTTGGGGGAGGCCCATGGGCTGTCGGACCGCTGTATGATCCCCAATTCCTCTATCCTCTTGAACTCCTCCTTTGCCAGCTGGAGCTTTTCCGGGGGGAGCCTTCATGTGCGGGCGTGGAGGGGTGGTCCCTGGGTCAGAATGTGGTGCTGTACGGCGTGTCTGGACATGACTGCCGTGAACTGCGGTGCCAGAACCAATGGGAAATCCGCCAGGATTCTGGTGAATTCGTTGTCCGACAGCGTGATGGAGTCCAGGTGTGGGGCCGGCAAATTGGCTTCACCCAGGAAGAATGTCTGGAAAGTCTCGGCATGTACCAGTCTTTTCCCTTGCAAGTCGACCAGCAGGCTGTGAGCTCGCAAGAAGTCCACCCCCAGGAGTGGTTGGGCCACGGCGGCCAGTGTGAAGTCCCACGTGAACCAGCTGGTGCCGAACTGCAGATGCACTGTGCGGATGCCATAGGTCTGTATCGTGCTGCCATTTGCAGCCCTCAGAGTGGATCCTGGCTTCCTGTTGCGGGTGTCGTACCCCGTCGGGGGCAAGACGCTGATCTCCGCTCCGGTGTCAACCAAGAAGCGGCGTCCTGACTGTTTGTCCCAGACGTACAAGAGGCTGTCCTGGTGGCCAGCAGCCATAGTCATTAGTGGCAGCTGGCCCTGGCCCTTGCAGGGCGGGCGACAACGGCGGGTTTTTGTGCCACACAGATGGTGGTTGAAACACCACTGTTCACTGGCCTCCTCACTCCTGTCTCTGTATTGTGTGCGCCCCCCTGCCGGGCCTGGTCTGGTCTGCTGTTGGGCACGTGGCCTGGTAATCTGATCGATGGACGCCACGCTCTCCCTCTTGGCTTTCCACAGCACGTCTGGCCGGGTCGCCACCTTCCCGGGGTTGCTGAAATCTGTGTTGGCCAGCAGCAGATGTATGTCCCCAGGCAGTTGTTCTAGGAACGGTTGCTCGAACATGAGGCAGGGCTTGTGTCCGTCAGCCAGGGCCAGCATCTTGTCCATCAATGCTGACGGCAGTCTGTCTCCCAAACCGTACAGGTGAAGCAGGCGGGCACCTCACTCACACCGTGTGAGGCCAAAGGTCCCAATGAGCAGCGCTTTGAATGCTTCAAATTTGCATTCTTCCGGGGGAGACTGTATGAATTCCGCAACCTGGGCGGCCGTCTCCTGGTCAAGGGCGCTCACCACGTGGTAGTAATGTGTGGAATCAGAGGATATCTGCCAAATCTGGAACTGGGCTTCTGCTTGGCTAAACCACACGCGTGGTCGCAGCGTCCAGAAAGTCGGCAGTTGTAGCGAAACTGCGTCAACAGATGAAGAGTCAGTCATCTTTGATCCAAATCCCGTTTGGACCGTCGGGGTCACCAATGTAGCGATGTGCTACACACAGCCCTGAAATAACTACACGCAGTCGGTAAGTTGTTTCGAGACTAGTTTATTCAAACCGCGGAGCTGGTATTTTAATCCCTAGCACCCGCCCTTTCCGGGCGGAAATAACGTCAAAGGTGCATTACCAAAGTCTCTCCCCGCGCGCTGGCTAGTTGTGAGCCGGTTTGCCTGCGCAGAAAGTGGGTCGCCATAGTACCATCAATAACTCTTGGAGACAAGAGGCGAACAATAGGCTTTTATTAGCTTCTAGAAATGACCACACAACATCCTGGAGACTGAGGTGGTGGGGGGAGCACTGCCTCCAACTGCCTTTATACAGGGGTCTGTGGGAAGAGCCACAGGAGCTGTCAGCAGAGGGGCGTGTCCAGACAGGTATATGTAGTTCACCACACCATGAACCTGCGATTGTTTCAGAGGCTCGAGAGCCTGAAATTGTTTCGTAGGCCACAAAACATGAGATTGACTCACAGGCCTTCAAAACTGAGATTGTTTCACAGGACACAGAACATGAGATTGTCTTATAATCGTCAGAATTAAAATTTTTGCATAGGCACAGATCCTCAGGTTCTTTTCCAGTCCTCAGAATCAAAATTATTTCAGAGGCCCCAGAACCTAAGATTGTTTCAGAGGCCGAAGAACATCAGAATGATTCACAAGCACCAGACTTGAGATTGTTTCACTTGCCCAAGATTCAAAATTAATTCACTGGAAACAGATTAATTCACTGGAAATAGTTTCACAGGCCCCGGAAGCTGAGATTTTCACCATATCGCAGAACGAAAATTATTTCACCGTCCCCAGATCTGAGATTCTTTCTAAAGCCCATGAAACACAAATTGTTGCACAGACACAGAACCTGAGATTGTATAAGAGGCCTGAAAAACTGAGAGTGCTGCATAGGCCCCAGCACCCGAAATTATTTCACAGGCCAGAACAAAAAACTGATTCGCAGGCCCCAGAAGCTGGGATTGTTTCTATGGCCCACACACCTCATATTGATTTATAGGCCCCAGAAGTTGAATTTGTTTCTCAGGCCACAGAATGGAAGAGAAAGTATTTCACATACCCAGAATCAAAACATATTTCACAGTTCCCAGAATCAAAAAATATTTCTCAGGCCCCAGAATGTGAGATTGCTTTACAAGCCCCAGAACTGGAGATTGTTTCACAGCCACAGGTCTCAACTGCCAAGCAGATAGAATTTGGTGATCAGGAAGGATGTTATCCCAGAAGAGTAATAAATTGTTGCATTATATAGTACTCTGTATGTACAAGATGACTCAAGAGCAATATATTACATTTTTCTGTTGAAATGTACTTTGTAATGAGTTGGTTTATAGCTAAACAGGGAGGTGCGTTGTGTATTTAATATTTCAGTAATATTCAAGAAATATTGAATATATATTCTTTTATTCAGCATTCTTTGTTTGGGTAAATCATTGGGGTTACAGTATATATAAAAGTACGTGAACAGTACGCATCATTGTGCCACAAAGTCATAAGTGCACATTTAACTGAAAGTTAAAACAAACTAAAGTAGGTATTTACTGTCTCCTGGCTCCTTGTTTTTCTTTCAATTTGATTTCTGTTTGGAGTTACAGGGCAGGAAGGAATTCATGAAGGATCTCTGTATCTGTCCTCAATGTACCCCTGTGGGCTGCATCCCAGAGTGATCTATTGCGAGCTTACTGTCTCACAGCCTGAACATGCTGTTGAAAAAGCTAAATCCTAACTAAACAAAAATAAACACAGGAGATGCTGTAGGTGCTGGAAATCCAGGGCAACACAAACAAAGTGATGAAGGAACTCAGCTGGAATGAACAACAGCGACATTTTGGGAAAAGACACTTCACTGGGACAGGAAAGGAAGGAGGAGGATGCCAGATTAAAAAGGTGGCAGGAAGGAGAGGAAGCTCGAGAGTGATTGGGTGGGAAACGTAAAGGGCTGCAGAAGGAGGAATCTAATAGAAGAGGAGAGGGGACCATGGGAGAAAGGGAAGAAGGTGGTACACAGGTGAGGAGAAGAGGTAAGAGACCGGAGTAGAAAACAGAAGAAAAGACAAGGGGGGGAGGGAAAAGAAAAGAAGAAAGCATAAAGAAAAAAACTATCAGAAAGAGAAATCGATGTTGATGCCGTCGGGTAGGAGGCTGGCCAGATGGAATATATAGGGGGCCTGAGAGTGGCCTCATTGTGGTAGAAGAGGAGGTCGTGGACTAAGTTGTCCACGGGAATGGGAAAGGGAATTAAAATGTTTGGCCACTGGAAAATTCCACTTCTGGCAGGTGGAGCAGAGGAGCTTGACAAAGCTGGCCACCAACTTATATCGGGTCTCACCAATGTGGAGGAGACCACATCAGAAGCACCAGATCGAACAGATGAACCCAGCAGATCTGCAAGTGAGATTTGCAAGTGAGTCCTGGGGGGTGGGGGATGGTGGATGGGCACAAACAGAAATGGCCTCATTTAGTTCCAGATTCCAGAACTTGGAATCTCCTCTGTCTTTATATTATTACTGTAGTGTGAAATCTCTACAAGAATCATCATGCTCAAAAAGTTTTCCTTCTCTCTATGATGGGTCAACCATCAGTTTCTCTCTCACTGTCCATCCTCTGTAGTTGCAGTTTCTCCATGGATACTGCTTGACCTGTTGGGTTCTCCCATTGCTCTGTTCATCATTCCAGACCACAGCATCTGAAGTCTCCTTTGTCTTCTAAAAACAATAACTCAGGTCCCATTGCATCACCCCTACAATCCTAGAACTCAGCAACAGAAAGTTAAGATGCAATCTGAGCTAAGGTTATTAGCAGATAACTGCAGCTTTGCAGATTTGAAAGATTTGTTCATTGGAGAGCAGATTATTTGTGGAATCTGTGGGTCAAGACAGAGGGACAGTACCATGTGAGGCAGATAAATCTAGAGGAGTGCGTACAGGGATGGAAATGATAATCAGATCCAAAAGACCGGAAAAAGTTTAGATGAATGACGGAAGGAATGCACATGTTCAAGTGCTTGACCAAAGGCAGAGCTATAGGTGTTTGGATCCTGCAGATACTGAGGCTGAGAGTGAACTGCGCTATATATCGGCAAACGTGTATGGGATGTTTACTCAGTGGCTGCTTTATTATGCTCTTCCTATACCCAGTAAAGTGGCTGCTGAGTGTCTGTTCATGATTTACTGCTGCTGTAGACCATCCACTTCAAGGTTCGATTCATTATCTGTTCAGAGCTAATATTCTACACACCACTGGGTTACTGAATCGAGATAATCAAATTACCTTTGGGATCAATAAAATATCTGTCTGTCTGTCTATCTATCTATCTATTATTCTAGCTAGCTATCTGTCCATCTATCTATCTATCTATCTATCTATCTTAATGTCACCTTCTTGTCAGCTTGAACCAGTCTGGCCATTTTCCCCTGACCTCTCTGATTAATAAACAAGAGAAAATCTGCAGATGCTGTAATTCTGAGCAACACACACAAAATGCTGGAAGAACTCAGTAGGTCAGGCAGCATCTATGGAAAAGAATAAACAGTCGACATTTGGAGCCAAAACCCTTTGGCAGGACATCATAAGTTCTGCCAAAGGGTTTGGCCCAAAACATCAGCTGTACCCTTTTCTACATGCTGCCTGACCTGCTGAGTTCCTCCAGCATTTTGTGCATCTCTCAGTAAGGCGGCGTTTTAGCACATATAGCAGCTGCTCATTGGATGATTTTGTTTTGTTGTTTGCACCATTCTCTGTAAACTCTAGGGACTTTTGTGCATGAGAATCTCAGGAGATCAGCAGTTTCTGAGATACTTGATCCACCCTGTCTGGCACCAACAATCATTCCACAGTCAGGGTCATTTAGATCACGTTTCTTCCCCATTCTGCTGTTTGGTCTGAACAACAACTGAATCTCTTGACCATGTCTGCATGCTTTTATACATTGAGTTGCCGCCACGTGATTGACTGATTCGATTTTTGCATAAAATCAGGAGTGCAGCTGTGCCTAATAAAGTGTTCACTAAGTACAGATCACAAAACTTGTTTTAAAATGGTGCATGATAAAAAGGATATCCAAGGTGAGGAGAGGCGATGAGATGAATTGTGTAAGAAAAGGCACAAGATCAAGTTCACATGCAGAGTTCCAGCAAGCATCGTAATTGGTGTCAGAACAGCATTCTATGGCAGGAACACAAACTAGAGTTCAAAGTTTAAAGTAAATTTATCATCAAAGTACAAATTTGTCACCAGATAATACTCTGAGATTCATTTTCTTTCATGCATTCACAGTGGAATAAAGAAATACAATAGAATCAATGAAAAACTGCACACAAAGACTAGCAAACAATGTACAAATAAGACAAACTATGCAAATATAAGAAAAAATAATAAAGAAAGAAATAAATGGGGATAAAATTGAGACATCTTTGAAAGTGAGTTCATAGATTGTGTTCAGTGTTTTGGTGAGTGAAGTTATCCACACTGGTTCAGGAGCCTGAGGCTGAAGGGTAATAACTGTTCCTGAACCTGGTGGTGTGGGAACTAAGGTTCCTGTACCTCCTTCCTGATAGTGGCACCGAGAAGTAATCATGGCCTGGATGGTGTGGGTCCTTGATGATGGATGCCGTTTCTTTGCATCAGCACTCCTGTAGATGTGCTCAGTAATGGTGGGGGCTTTTCCCGAATGAAAGATATATCAAACTCTTTCTAGGCCAATGTTTTGGTGCAAGGACAAAGAGTGACAATTCACCTTGAGTTTGGAACATCATGAACCATCGTCCTGAAACAATTTATCAATGCCACCACTTGCTGAAACCAACAAGTCATGTGCTGTTGAGAAGTATGCTGACAGAATGTGATCAAAGACACATCATTCAATTAGATATATGTCTTAATGTTAAATTGGATGATCTGCCATGATTGAGCTGAATGTTGGACAAGGCCCAGCTGGCTGAATGGTGGAGCAGGCCTGATTGAACGAAATAGAGGAGCAGACCTGACTGGCTGAATGGTGTACCAGGCCTTATTGGCCGAATGGTAGAGCAGGCCTGATTGAGCTGAATGGTAGAGTAGGCCTGACTGAGTGAATGGTGGACAGGCCTGACTGCCTGAATGGTGGAGCAGGCCTGATTGATTGAATGGTAGAGCAGGCCTGACGAGTGGAATAGTGGAGCAGGCCTGACTATCTAAATGGTGGAGCAGGCCTGACTGACTGAATGAAAGATCAAGCCTGACTGACTGAATAGTGGACCAGGCCTAACTGGCTGAATGGCTTATCCAGCTTCTATTGTTTTTCTAATCCTGCTTAAGTCTGGTGATGGTGAACCCAAAGAATCAATAGTGATACAGTGTTGATTTCATTTCAGTGGACCAGAAAAGTCATACTTGCATGTGGAAATAGTACAAGGCAGGGTAAGGATCAATATGGAAAGAGTCTGAAGACAGATTCAACACAAATAATTAATCAGGTACACAACTTGCTATGAAGATGTTATTCTTTAATGGAACAGGAAAGGGAAACGACAAATATAGCCAAATCGTAGATGAGAGAATGCAGATGGTAGCACAAACACGAAGGGAAGTTGAAGTGACTTTGAACAGGAAACGATGTGACGCGTTTGAAGCTCTGATTCCATTTGGAATCAATTCAACACCCAACTGGTTTCAATGCTGTCTGGATGCTGCACATGAAGGTCTGCATTGATGAAGACAATAGTTAATGACTCATTGGTCTCTGAAGAAGAAAAAAACAATGGGAGAGTCAGTGAAACTGGAAGATTTGAGCTCAGATGAGTGAATAAAATGAGAAGCAATTGAAAATGAACAAGCAAAAATTGAATTTCAAAATGATAGCAGTCTTCCCCCTGGGTCATCTGACCATGAGAGATAGCCTACAGCCTGGCCCAGTCAAAAGGAGATGCTGAGCCTGAAAGATGCCACAATGCTTCCTGGCGATTGTCGTCTCTCCGAGCAACCTGAGTGAGGTAGGTAAGGCACTCAGATGAAAAACACTCAAGGGGCCATTGCACAGTATTGAAAAAGCTGCACACTCAGCCAGTTCCACCTTGGAGACTCCAGCATCAATGACATTGTCAAAAGGCGATGCCTCATAAAGGTTGCAGCCCATCAGCAAAGACCCCCATCACCCAGGACATGCCCTCTTCTCATGGCTAGTGGTCATGGGTCAGATTTGTAGCATGTGTTGTGACACTGAAGATGAACAGGAACTGGAGCTGTAATCAGGTGCCTTAAGAGAGCTTTTTGGAACTTTGTTGGACAGTTTACTGGCTGTGTACCTTATCACGGCTCTGGCAGACACAAAGGTATGTTAAGCATAATTGGAGAAGCTATTTGCTGTGAACTTTGGACTGGAGCAGATCCACCAACGGCAAAACCATAAACGGACTTTGAACTTAAGAAGTAGAGTCGGGAACCTGTTTTCATCATTTTGTGCCTGCTCTATGTTCATAATAATACCTCAGTTCCATTTTTCTCCACTAAACCCCATATTCCTCTCTTAATGTCCAGAAATTTAACAAGCTCTGCCTTAATTTTACTGAACAATGACTTGTTGGTTCTAACATTTCCTTTATTGGGTATTTGAAAGGTTCACTTGACCTCTACTTCTGCTTGTTCCGGCAGTGGTGTTTAGGGCAGCAACGAAGGTCCTCTATTTCTGGTGGTAGCCAGGGCTTCCTTCATCATGTCAGTAGCTTCCTCTCGGTTTACTGACAGGCATGCAAGTCCGTGTGGAGACTCAGGAATACCGTCGCACTCAAATGTAGAAGAATCCTTCACTGCTATTTCTGTAACAGTTTTTAGCCCTGAGCTGAACCCCTGAATCTAGAGGACCAGTGGACCACTCTTAGTCTGCCCTTTACCCTTTGATCTGTGTGGCATAGGTGACCCTACCAACAGCCAAAGCATAAAGTTCTGACTCCAGCCAACATAGCTCTCCAGGTGACTGAGGCACCCAAGCCTCCAAACCAAGACAAGGTCCTCTTGGAGGGTTCACTGGACTCTGGATGAAATATCACACACAAAATGCTGGTGGAACACAGCAGGCCAGGCAGCATCTATAAGGAGAAGCATTGTCGATGTTTCGGGCTGAGACCCTTCGTCAGGATGAAGTATCACAGCCCGAAATGTCGATAGTGCTTCTTCCTATAGATGATAACCGGCCTGCTGTGTTCCACCAGCATTTTGCGTGTGTTGTTTGAATTTCCCGCATCTGCAGATTTCCTCATGCTTGCTCTGGATGAAGTATGTTTTTTTAACCTCCATCAGGCTTGTAGTTGTGATCCATGTGTCTGGATGCCTGAGCCAGAGGAAATAACCAGACTGTGATTTCTTAAGGGAATTCTGTATGTTTCAGGGAGATCCTCTCGAATCCTCCCATCATTTTTTTAAATTATAGAGACAATGTACTCAGTCAGTTTAATCTCTTATAAGCGACTTCCTGCCATTCCAGGGACCAAGACCACAATACCATTTTTGTCCAACAAAGTATATAACTTGCTTCACAATTTTCTACATCATGTTTCAGCTACATTTCCCCATCCATTCACCTTCACATTCGCTGTCAGCAGCCTGTGTACAGATACACATGTCAAGGTCACAGTAAAATGTGTTATCAAAGTACATATACACTACCATACACCACCTTCAGATTCATCTTTAGTAGGGGAAAATAAAGAAATCCAATACAGTTTATGAAAAACTATAGATCAGCAAAGACTGCAAACAACTAATATGCAAAAGAAGGCAAATAGTGCAAATTAAAGAATAGAACTGTGATCATGAGCTGTCTAGTCCTTGGGAATGAACTTGTAGATTGTGGAATCAGTTTCAGAGTTGTGTTCAGTGAGGTTGTCCATGCCAGTTTTGGAGCCTGATGGTTGTAGGCTAATAATGGCACTTGAACCTGGTAGTGTGGGATCTAAGGCTTCCTTACCTCTCTCCCAATGGAAGTGAAATGAATGATAATGGAATGGTGGAGTAGATGATGGGCCGAATGGCCTAATTCTGCTCCTTTGTCTTATGGTCTAAGTCCAGGCCAATGGGGTTAGCTCAGAAATGCACCTGGGTCAGCACAATCTCCTTGTCACCCTGCTGTATATAACCATATAACAATTACAGCACGGAAGCAGACCATCTCGGCCCTTCTAGTCCGTGCCGAAAGCTTACTCTCACCTAGTCCCACTGGTCCGCACTCAGCCCATAACTCTCCATTCCTTTCCTTTTTCCATCTTTTTATTATCATTATTAATAACAACAAAATAAAATTGGTACATAGATAATGGGATTACAAATGTACATATTTCAACCAACTATAAAAGATTACAAAAACAATGATTACAGTATAAATGAGTATTCCCACATCGTAAAAGATACAATATACAAATAGACAAGGCAAACCTAGGTGGTATCATAATATAGAATAAAAAGAAAAAAATAAAAAGGAAAAAAGAAAAAAAAATCATTATGCAAAAACTAATCTAAAAATCTAATAACTGATAGAAAAAAAAACAAAAAAGAAAAAAAGAGAAAGAAAAAGAGAGAAAAGAAAAAAAAAGGGCTGTTTATAATATCTCACAAAAATACAAAATCATCAGTGTTCTCAACTCTGATCCTCTTGACATATATGAAAACAAAACTGGAAAATCAAATAGGCCTGGAACAGGGTCATATTACATCATATGAAAATATTGAATAAATGGTCTCCATATCTTTTCAAATTTAGTAGAAATGTCAAATACACCACTTCTAATTTTTTCTAAATATAAACATAGCATAGTTTGAGAAAACCAATGAAATACAGTAGGAGGATTAATTTCCTTCCAATTCAACAAAATAGATCTTCTAGCCATTAGTGTAAGAAATGCAATCATTCGACGGGCGGAAGAAGATAAATGAAGTGAGTCCAACATTGGTAAACCAAAAATTGCGGTAATAGGATGGGGTTGTAAATCAATGGGGATGAAAATTTCCTGTCCATATGTCTATCCAATTTTGCTTCAAATGACAATACCGAACCTGCCTCTACCACTTCTACTGGAAGCTCGTTGCACACAGCTACCACTCTCTGAGTAAAGAAATTCCCTCTTGTGTTACCCTTAAACTTTTGCCCCCTAACTCTCAATTCATGCCCTCTTGTTTGAATCTCCCCTACTGTCAATGGAAAAACCCTATCCACGTCAAATCTATCTATTGCCCTCATAATTTTAAATACCTCTATCAAGACCCCCCTCAACCTTCTACACTCCAAAGAATAAAGACCTAACTTGTGCAATCTTTCCCTGTAACTTAGGTGCTGAAACCCAGGTAACATTCTAGTAAATCTTCTCTGTACTCTCTCTATTTTATTGACATCTTTCCTGTAATTCGGTGATCAGAACTGTAAACAATACTCCAAATTCGGCCTTACCAATGCCGTGTACAATTTTAACATTACATCCCAACTCCCATGCTCTGATTTATAAAGGCCAGCATACCAAAAGCTTTCTTCACCACCCTATCCACATGAGATTCCACCTTCAGGGAACTATGCACCATTATTCCTAGATCACTCTGTTCTACCGCATGCCCTACCATTTACCATGTATGTCCTATTTGGATTATTCCTACCAAAATGTAGCACCTCACATTTATCAGCATTAACCTCCATCTGCCATCTTTCAGCCCACTCTTCTAACTGGCCTAAATCTCTCTGCAAGCTTTGAAAACCTACTTCATTATCCACAACGCCACCTACCTTAGTATCATCTGCATACTTACTAATCCAATTTACCACCCCATCATCCAGATCATTAATGTATATGACAAACAACATTGGACCCAGTACAGATCCCTGAGGCACACCACTAGTCACTGGCCTCCAACCTGACAAACAGTTATCCACCACTACTCTCTGGCATCTCCCATCCAGCCACTGTTGAATCCATTTTACTACTTCAGTATTAATACCTAACGACTGAACCTTCCTAACTAACCTTCCGTGCGGAACTTTGTCAAAGGCCTTACTGAAGTCCATATAGACAACATCACCTGCTTTACCCTCAACAACTTTCCTCATAACCTCTTCAGAAAATTCAATAAGATTTGTCAAACATGACCTTCCACACACAAATCCATGTTGACTGTTACTAATCAGACCCTGTCTAAGAATATACCATCTCTAAGAATACTTTCCATTAATTTACCCACCACTGATGTCAAACGTACAGGCTGATAATTACTAGATTTATTCTTAGAACCCTTTTTAAACAATGGAACCACATGAGCAATACGCCAATCCTCCGGCACCATCCCCATTTCTAATGACATTTGAAATATTTCTGTCAGAACCCCTGCTATTTCCAACTAACTTCCCTCAAGGTCCAAGGGAATATCCTATCAGGATCTGAAGATTTATCCACTTTTATATTCTTTAAAAGCACCAGTACTTCCTCTTCTTTAATCGTCATAGTTTCCATAACTTCCCTACTTGTTTCCCTTACCTTACACAATTCAATATCCTTCTCCTTAGTGAATACCAAAGAAAAGAAATTGTTCAAAATCTCCCCCATCTCTTTCGGCTCCACACATATCTGTCCACTCTGATTCTCTAAGAGACCAATTTTATCTCTCACTATCCTTTTGTTTTTAATATAACTGTAGAAACCCTTCGGATTTATTTTCACCTTACTTGCCAAAGCAACCTCGTATCTTCTTTTAGCTTTTCTAATTTCTTTCTTAAGATTCTACTTACATTCTTTATATTCCTCGAGCACCTCATTTACTCCATGCTGCCTATATTTATTGTAGATATCTTTTTTTCCTAACCAAGTTTCCAATATCCCTTGAAAAACATGGCTCTCTCAAACTTTTAACCTTTCCTTTCAACCTAACAGGAACATACAGATTCTGTACCCTTAAAATTTCACCTTTAAGTGACTGCCATTTCTCTATTACATCCTTCCCATAAAACAAATTGTCCCAATCCACTCCTTCTAAATCCTTTCGCATCTCCTCAAAGTTAGCCTTTCTCCAATGAAAAATCTCAGCCCTGGGTCCAGTCCTATCCTTCTCCATAATTATGATTCTATCATTCTAAGTTCATTGTTTGTGTGTGTACGTGTGTGCGTGTGTGTGTGTCTGTGTCTGTGTATTTGTATGTGTGTGGTTGTGTTTGTGTGAGTATGTGAGGGTGTGTCTGTGTGTGTGTATATGTGTATTTGTGTCTGTGTGTTTGTGTGAGTGTATGTATGTGTGTCTGTGTGTGTGTTTGTGAGTGTGTGTATGAGTATGTGTCTGTGTATGTTTGTGTATTTGTGTGTGAACACATGAAACAAAATTTTAGCACCCAATTATTTAAGAGGATTTTAATATGGATCAACATTTTTACTCTACAGGAATTATATCCAGTCACTGAATAATGAACATTCATTCTAATTTACGTCACCAGGGTTCATCCAAAATACAAACCTGCTCATACCTTTACGACTGGATTAATTTTATCATATTAAGGCTGTGACATAAAAGGAATTTGGCCATATTTCACGAGGCAATGGGAGATTTCTTGAGGCAGTGATTAGCTTGTTTTCAGAGGGTACTTGCAGTACAATGGGAAGAGTGAGAGGCTGCACTGACGGGGCTGTTGGATGCCAAGGGCCCATTGTGTTTCCTATGGCCGAGTGTGGTTTTCAAACGTTTTAGGTGTCCTCACCTCAGGTGAGCCAACACCACGTTCCATACAAAGCCCAGAGAAGTAAAATAGGGAACAAAACACTGCTTAAGGGCCCAGGTTTCCAAATTAATTTTTATTTATTCTGATCTGCATTCAAAGTCTAATCTATAGGGAGGAAGTGGCTGCAACATTCATTCTGTGTGAGGCTTCACCATTTCCTGTCTTCTAGCCATCTGGAATTTAGGTGTTTACAACACAAAAGTGCTACTTAAAATATTATTGGAATCACCATTCAGGACCATGGACTATAACCTCATAAGACAGGTAAATACGCACAAGCAGGCAATGAAAAGTGTGAGCCTCAACTGGCACGCTGCAGCACCTTGTAAATAAAATTCAGCTGTTTGCTGTGACTTCATTTCTGTAGGTATTGCTTGTTCTTTGAAATGACTCACAGATTGCCAGCATTCAATTCATGAGACTGTGGATGCAGATACTGGAACTTTGCATTTCAATAAGCTATTAATTAAAAAGTTACCTCATAGATCCAGCAATTCTCATCCAAGGCAAAATATACAGAACCTTCTAAATATTTCTCACAGATCACTAAATTGTCAAAACTTGATGCATAAAATAAAGTCACGACTCATAATAGTCTCTATTAAAAATACAAAATGAAACAGGAGTGGGAGTGTGATTACTGAAGTGAAAAATAATGAAAAGGACATAAAAACTTCAAAAACTTCTAAATAGAAAGTTGCTGGTTAACCTGACTTCAGTGGTTGGCAAGGTAAGAGTAATAGTGTGCCCTTAATAAGAGTACTTTATTAAGGAAGAGGTATCAGGGTACATGGAGACACTTGATAAGATAGTCTAAAGTCAGCCTTCAGGGTAGAAGCTTATCCTGAAGAAGTTTAAATCTTTCCTTCAATGGGAATTCAGTGATTCTCTCACACCGTTCCTCCTCTGAGATATCTGTGGTATTTCAACTTTACCTACCGACTACCTCTCTCGGGTGCTCTTCTCCCTTCCCTTTCTTCTGTGGCCTTCTATCCTCTCCAATCAGATTCCCTTTCCTCCAACCCTTCATCTCTTTCACTTGCTTCCCCTCTCCCAGTTTCACCTATCATCTGCCATCTTGTACTTCTTTGTACAAGATTTGTACTTCTCGTCCAAATCAGCAATGTAAATGGTAAACAGCTGCGGACCCAGCATCAACCCCTGCAGCACCCCACTCCACTCACCACTGACTGCCAACCAGAGAAACACCCATTTATACCAACTCTCTGCCTTCTATCCGTTAACCAATCCACTATCCATGCCAATACACTTCCTCCAACTCCATGGATCTGTATCTTATTTATAAGTCTCTTGTGCAGCAGCTTATCGAACGCCTTCTGGAAATCCAAGTATACGACATCCACCTGTTCCTCTCTATCCACTGCACTCATTATGTCTTCAAAGAACTCCAGTAAGTTTGCCAAACAGGACCTGCCCTTTCTGAATCCATGTTGCCTCTGTCTATTGGAACCACTCATTTCTAAATATTTTGCTACTTCTTCCTTAATGACAGCTTCAAGCATTTTCCTGACAACAAGTGTTAAGCTAACTGGCCTATAGTTGCCCATCTTTTGCCTACATCCGTTTTAAAAAAATGGCGTGACATTTGCAGTCTTCCAATCTGTCAGGAACTGTCCAGAGTCTAGAGAGTTTTGATAAATGATTACCAACGCGTCTACTATAACCTCCGCCAGTTCCCTCAGCACCCTGGGATGCATCCCATCAGGACCAGGGGACTTATCTACCTTCAGGACCTCTAGTTTGCTCATCACTTTCTCTTCAGTGACAGTGATTTTATTGAGGTTCTCACCTATTTTGTCCATAACATCATTCTTTGGCATATTAGACGTGTCCTCCACTGTGAGGACCAATGCAAAATAGCTGTTCAATGCCTCAGCCATTTCCTTATCACCCAATATCAATTTCCCCTTCTCATCTTCTAAGGGACCTACGTTGACTTTAGCCACCCTCTTCCGCTTTATATATTTATAAAAACTTCTGCTTTCTGTTTTTATATTTTGTGCTAATTTACTTTCATACTCTATCTTCCCTTTCCTTATTTCTTGTTTAATTGCTCTTTGTTGCTTTTTAAAGTTTTCCCAATCCTCCAGTCTCCCACTACTCTTTGCGATTTTGTACACATGAGCTTTTAATTTGATACTATCTTTTATTTCCTTCGTTATCCAAAGCTGGCTCTCCCCACACTTACTGTCCTTACTTTTGACTGGAATATATTTTCTTTGAGCACTGTGAAAAATCTCTTTGAAAGTATTCAACTGTCCTCAACCGTTCGACCAAATAGCTCCCAATCCACATTAATCAACTCATCACTCATCCTATTGTAGTCTCCCTTGTTCAAACATAATACATCAGTTTTAGATCTAACTATTTCATCCTCCATCTATAGGCAAGATTCAATCATACCATTATCACTCTTTCCAAAAGGATCCCTGACTACGAGATCACTAATCTTACCTGTGTCATTGCACAGGACTAGATCTAAGATAGCATTTTCCCTTGTAGGTTCACTAACATGCTGCTCTAGAAAGTCATCTTGGATACATTCTATGAAGTCCTTCTTAAGACTTCCTTGACCAACCTGATTCACCCAATCTATGCAGAAGTTAAAATCCCCCATGACAACTGTCATTCCATTCTTACAAGCCTCAGTTATTTCTTTTATTAGTCTTTACCATAGATGCTGCCTGGCCTGCTGCGTTCCTCCAGCATTTTGTGTGTGAGGCTGAAGCCAGCATGATTTCCTAAATAAGAAATCTTGCCAAATAAATCTGTTGGAATTATTTGAGGAAGTAACAGGCAGGATAGACAAAGGAGAGTCAGTGGATGTTGTTTACTTGGATTTTCTGAAAGTCTTTGACAAGGTTCCGCACATAGGTCAAGGGTTCAAAAGTTCAAAAGTTACTTTATTATTGAAGTATGTAACTCTGCAATTCTTCTTCTCTGGGTAGAAAAGAACAACAGCATGATCATCAATCCCCAAATCCCTCCTCCCCTCACACAAAAAACAACAAGGAAGATCAGGTAAAAACACAGAACATTAAAAAATTATAAGACTGAAAGAAGTCTATAGTCTAAGTGCACATCCAAAACTCAGAAAACTCTGAGTGACACTCTTCAGGCCTAGCAACAGACCCCTCCGTACAGAGTGATCACTCCAGTGATCTAAAGGCAGGCAGTCGGTGCTCACCTTCCACATTCTCCTCGATGTTTCAATCTCCCTCGTCACATTAAACAGACAACAATGGAAGCTTCAATGGAGTCAAACATCATCTTGCAGCCTTCTGGCCACGAGGTTCACGCATGCTGCCTCTGCCTCCGGGAATTCTCTCAGAGACTGCAGCATGCTAGAACATCCAAATTTTCTCCAAACGCCAAGTCGCAGGCTTCATTATCTCCAGAACCACATTCAAGGTGAAAAGCATGTGAAAGACAAGAAAGAAATGGAACATACAGTTTCATGATCTATCTGGAAGATGTTGACCAAAGGAGCATCATACACAGGAGCCACCGTGACCCGAAGCCACTGCGAGATGCTGAGAAGATCAAGAACCGCAGAACATGATCCACTGGTGTTCCCCAGTGAAGGAGCCGGACTTCTTGTGCACAGTTGCCGTGTTGTCGCCTGGACTTGTGCCAAGAGGGTGTGCGATGTGAGCGATTGTCTTAGAGATTTTTATTGTGATCGCAAGACCCTGTAGAATAGCACAAGGCCGGTTCACTGGTTCATTCGACAGGCCAATGAAAGGGGAGTTGCTTTGCCCCACTAGCGCCGTGGAATCACCCAGGCGCTGAGGCGGTGTGCCCTCTGATAATCACTCGTGCTGCCCTCCAGAGTTCACTTGGTGAGAGACAAACAGGACCAGGACAACTTAGTCGTGCCACACGAGAACTTTGCCTACATTATAATTATTGACGGTATGATTTTGTCTGAAATCATAACCACATGTGCTGTTTATGCTACATGCTACGTGCATTGTGCTGTGTGCTGTTGGGAATGTGTTTTGATCCTTGGCCTCAGAAGAACACTGATTAACATGTAAAGTTAAATGACAATAAAACTTAAACTTGATCTCAATGATGCTGCTAAACAAGAAGAGAAACCAAGGTGTCATGGGAAAGATACTAGCATGCCCAGTAGATAGGCTGACAGGCAGGAGTCAAAGAGCAGGAATAAAGGAGGCTTTTTCTGCTCAGCTGTCAGTGACTAGTGGTATTCCTCTGGGTCAGTGTTAAAATTGCTTCTTTTCACATTCTATGTCAAAGATCTGGATGACAGAATTGATAGCTTTGTGGCCAGGTTTGCAGATGATACAAGTATAGTTGGCGGGGCAGGTAGTGTTAATGGTACAGGGAGTCTGCAACAAGACTTGGACAGATTAGGAGATTGGGCAAAAAATGGCAGATGGAATACAGTGTAGGAAAGTGTATGGTTATGCACTTGGAAGAAGGAATAAAGGTGTGGACTATTTTATAAATGGGAATCAAATTCAGAAATCAGAGGTTCAAAGGGACTTGGGAGTCCTAGAGCAGGATTTTCTAAAGATTAACTTGCAGGGTAAATCAAAAGGAAGGAAGGCAAGTGCATGTGAACATTCATTTTGAGAGGAGTAGACTGTAAAAGTAAGGATGTGATGCTGAGGCTTTATAAGGTATTGGTCAGACTGCTCTTGGAGTATTGTGAGCAATTTTGGACACATCTGAAAAAGGATGTGCTGGCATAGGAGATGGTCTGTGGAGGTTCATATGTCATTGAGAGTATTTAAAGCAGAGATTGAGAGGTTCTTGATTAGTAAGGACATCAAAGGATATGGGGTGAAAGCAGGAGAACAGGGCTGAAAGGGATAATAAATCAACCATGATTGAATGGCAGAGCAGGCTTGATGGGCTGAATGGCCTAATTCTGCTCCTATGTCTTATGGTCCAGTTCATAAGGTGAATAACACAGAGGCTTACCTCTGACTTCCATACAAATCCAGAGTCATAGAATCATACAAAGTACAAGTGCAGACACAGGCCCGTCTATCCATGCCGAGCCATTTAATCTGCCTACTTCCATCAACCTATAGCTCTCCATATCCCCACCATCCATGTACCTATCCAAACTTCTCTTAAACATTGAAATCAAAGTCGCATGTGTCACATGCTCTGGCAGCTCATTCTACACTTTCACCACCTTCTGAGTAAGTTTGTGCTTATGTCCCTTTAAACCTTTCATCTTTCACCCTTAACCCATGACCTCTAGTCATAGTCCCACCCAATCCCAGTGGAAAACTCCTGTTTGCATCTACCCGGTCTATACCCCTCATAACTTTGTATATCTTTATCAAATCTCCCCTCAATCTTCTATATTCCAAGGAATACAGACCTAACCTACCCAATCTTTCCTCATAACTCAAGTCCTTCACTCCTGGCAACCTTTTTTATTATTTCAGATAATTGTGCAGCAACAGGAGCAAAGACCAATGTAGTTCAGTGAGGAGCCTTTTCTGTGTTTGCACCAACAATGCCTATAACCTTGGATCTAGCAAATTCCCAACACACCGAGGAATTTTCTGTGCAGTCTGTGTGATGACAGCTTGACAGTTCACAAATGCCAATTAATCTCATATCTAAGTTTATCTTTACCACAACACTGATAACTTCCCGCACCCCCATTCTCTCACTGCATTTGTTCACAAGTCTCACAGCACGGTGAAAAGACTTTTTTTGATGAAGGCCGTTTAATTCCAAAAAGTTGAAGTATTTTATAAAAATCTTATTAAAAGCTTTCTGTTCTCTGTTTATTTAATGAATTTTTATGGCATGTCTGATTAAAAATTGAAGTGTTTCCTAAATTGTTAATCACTAGCATCCTGTACTTTCTGTAAATGTATGATGTTTATAGGAATTGAAAACTAAGTGTTTTTTTTAAAGAAGGAATACTGTTAGACAGGCAGTTTCTCTGGGCTTACTGAAAACCTGGAATGGTGCAAGGACATTTATGGATGTAAATTAAACTCAGGAAACAGGATCTTCCACTGCACTTCTAACAAAACTTTAATATCTCTGGAATAATTCTGCTCTTCCTAAAGGTCTTCCTTCTTGTTAGGGTTATTTTTTTGCCTTCCAGGTTTTTTTTTCTCACTCACAGCTAAGTCTTTCTTTCAGCTCTAATTATTTTCCAACACTTGACTTAACAGTGATTTTACCGTGCTCATTTCCATTTCCTATTTCAGACCTTCTGTCTGATTGGTTAAAATAATAAGTAACTGCAAATCTTTTCCTTGGGATCCCAGATATCATATAGGAAGTTCCAATCTCTTTGGTTCCCATATGCTGTAACAAAAAAATCAAATGTAGAATAAAAGGAAAAATCTTTCCATGGCACATGAATTTTAGAGCCATTACTTCTACAGTATCTTCAAAGCAAAGGTGCACATATTGGAGCTCTCAAAATCCAACCTTACATCCCGATGGTGAAAGGTGGAAATGGGTAAGGCCAGTCAACAGGGCTCTGGTGAAGCTGTACAGTTCAAACCCCATAGAGTAGATACAAAGTGGATTACAGAAATGTTGATGACCTCCATACAGATGGTCACCGACACCCTATGCTCCACTGGGAGCAAAAGGCTCAAGAAGAAGAGAAAGGTGTGCATATCATTGATTCCTCAACATTAAAAAATATCTTCAGTCCTTTGAAAGAGACAAAATAGATGCTACGTTCCAATGAGTTCTAAGGGAAACAAAGGGCCAAGGTTTACGGAAAGTCGTTAAAGATGCCAAACAGAGAACGGCAAAGCACAAGGGTTACATTGAAAATGACAATGTAGACAAGTGAACAAAATGACTTGGACATTCTCAGTGTGTGGAAACACACCAAATGGGCACAGCATTGAACACATCTAACTTCATGTGAAACTGCAGTTCACACTCCATGTTGCCTGCAGCACTGAGCATGAAAGAAGTGGTAAATCCCTTCCTTTAACATTAACCGTACACCAAGGGGTTTCCTCCATGATCAAACATCACAACAGATGGTGGAGATCACCAAACACATAGTGGGCTAATTCTCAGTGTACAGAATTAATCAGTGGTAAGGACTCAAAGATTATGAGAGGATATGAGCAAGTGAAAGACTGGGGTGGTTAGGAAGGAGGAAGAGGAACAGTAAAGGGGAATGGGTTGTGATTAGCAATTCGGGGAAAACTGGGAGATATCTAGAGAGTTACAGTGATGGGGAAAGCAAAGCGCTAGAGGTTGACTGACATGTAGGAAGAAACTGGATCAGGCTGAGGAGATGGTTGGACAGAGAATCAAGCAGTGGCTTTGCAAGTCAAACACAAGATTAAGAACACTGAAATTATCAGCTGTTGGCTAAAGAGAGAGATCTGAGGGTATATCAATGGTGAGCAAGGACCAAATACAGGAAAAGGATATTGCAAAGTGATCTCTCTGGTAGAACAGAAACTTAAGGAGCTTCAATGCCTCCAGGGAGATTTTCACCACCAGACAGCTGGGAGTGACAGGGCCTTCGATCAATGTAAAAATGGGCCTTAGCTGAACTAAGTAAGTTTTGTTTCTTCACTTGAGGCCTATTCTATTCATTTATTGTGAACACCAATCACTAAAAAATCAATCATTAACATCAAATACGTGATTCAGGCATAGGATGCCCAATCAAAAGCAGCTACTTGGTTTTAGATAATATGAATATTATGAACTCCCTTGTCCCCTGTGCAACTGCAGATCGTGAAGATCGGTGAATCAAACATGTTTCATTTTGTTTTGTGGTTGCCACTCTAGCTGCAACTTACTTCCCTTCAGCTTTCCTACTTCATATCACTTACTTCCTTGTGCTTCCAGCCCCTCCTGGCAAGGTACCAATATGTGCGAGATGCCACATGAATGTCAGCAGGGAATGAGTTCATTTTCAACACATTCAGGTGACTTCATGGCCGAACGAGAAGGGTTCTGCTCAAAGATTAATTTGAGTCCAGGAGCTGATAAGTTCGAAGCCACTGTTCCATGATACAGTTAGGCAGCTGTTGAGATGTTAAACAATTTATGCATCATCTGAACACCAATCTTGAGTCAAAATTATTCTCCAAATACAAAATTAACTAAAATTAATGGTTTTGAAACAGCCAGATCAAAAATATGAAGGGCCAAAGTTGTCTCGTGTTGACAGTGTTTATTTTCTGGCATTAAGCAAAAGGGAAAATGACAATGACCCGTTGCCTTTCGCCATGTTTCCAGGAGTTTAGAATTCAGAATTGCCGTTTAAAGGGAAGCAACAGTGACAATTATACCATGCCTCCCACCTTAAATTCCTGACAGAGACCTGACAATATGAAGAGGTGCAGGTAAGCTGGAAGCAGTCAACAGGTTTAACAGTGCCACTGGGAAGAGAAACAAGAGTTAGTGTTTCAGGCTAAGGGTGCTTCCACAGCTTCAGAACTGGAAAATGGTGAAGTGTATTTTAATTTGCAGTAAGAGGGAAGGGTGGAAAGAACAGAGGGCACATCTGTTGTAGGTAAATGAACCAAGGTTGCCAAGGTTACAACTATTTTTAAAGGGGGCAGCTGGAATAAAGTGAAACAGATTTAATTTGAAACAGAACGGTACAGCGCACGGTTGGGGTTACCCAAACTGCTCAAGTCGATTCTAAATCCTGAGCGTTACAGAGTGCCTGTGCCTGTGCCCACATGCCCATGTGACAACATGGAGGGACAGCAACATCACCATGAAGTACAAGATCAGACTCCTGCATGCATTGGTATTCTCCATCTTCCTGTACACATGCGAGACATGGACCCTCACAGCAGGGCTACAGAGGAAGATAGAGGCATTGGAACATCTTGGGCATCTCCTACTTGGACCACATCACGAACGAGCAGGTCCACGTTGGCCCTCATGAAGACCTTCTCAGGACGGTGAAGAAAAGAAAGCTGAGATGGTACGGTCGCGTAACGAGATCCAATGGCCTTGCAAGGAACTGTGGAGGGGAAGAGAAGGAGAAGCAAACAGAGGAAAAGATGGACGGACAACATTAAAGAATGGACAGGGAGAACTTTGCAGTGACCCAGGCTCTGGCACACAACCATGACAGATGGAACAGACTGGTGAAAAGCTTGTGATGACAGGGCCCCGATGACTCCACTAGGAGTTAAGGGCACAAGAAGAAGAAGATAGAGTGCCTAATGTGAAGAAAAAACTGCCATTCCTCGAGCTAATGCTGGAAACCATCATATCAAAATAGGAGGTGAGAATATAAAAATGGTCAGTGTGAGAGATAAATGAATGGATGTCTGGAATGACAGCATTGCCTTAGGGCATTAACATGGAAAGGCATTATCAGGACAGATAAATGGAAAGAAACTGAGAGAGTTGAATGGAGTCCTACCAGAAAACAAGATAGAAGAATGTTCAGTAAGGTAGCTGTGGAAGTCATTGTGCTTTTGCTGAAATCTGCTCTCTAAATTATCGTGTTGAGAAAGAGAAAGGAAAGGTAAAAATTGACGTAAAAAGGCTCTTGCCTCATCACTTTTCCAGTGATGATGGAGAATCTTGCCAAAGCCTTGATTCCTTGCTGACACTCCTGTCTAGAGCTTCCAGTATCCGCTTTTTGTATAATGAAAAGGACTGGAGTGAGGGCTCCGCTGGTCAGAGTTGACCATGGATGTCGTGTCCTAGCTGTCTAGATCTGCAAGCCTGGGCAGTACAATATGGCCCATGCAGCAAGCTCCCACTCCCAATGTATCTGATGAACCCAAAGGAAGGGCAGGGACAGATACAGTTTGGTGCCAGTAGCATTGCAGGAGTGGCCAGTCAGCATTGAACTCAATGTAGGACTGCCTTAGGGACTCCAACTCCAGATTTTTCCCTCAGGGTTTACTCCCGAAGCCTTTCCCCATGAATGGGTGTAGCCACAAGACATCAGAGGTTTGAGATCAGAGTTTTCCTTCTCCTAGGTGAGCTGCCAACCACAGATGACGAGCCCCATCTGCCAAAACAATAGGTTTTAAGGCACCAGTTACCTGTCTTTGCCTCTTCTCCTGTCTGTAGAAATGGTTCCACCAGGCTTAATAGCTAAACCTCACATGAAGGCCAGCAGCTAGACTTGGTTGTCAGAGGCTATTTGAGGCACTCGTCATTGGGAGCATTTAATAGGTAATGGGAGATTGTCCCCATTACCACCTCCTGGATATAACAACCTTAAGAAACCATACTGAAAATAATAATGTGCACTTCATACAAAGTTTTTCAACACCTCAGGAGAATCTCACAAAGAGTGGTAAACAATTCTATGAGGACCCCTTCTGTTACCAAAGCCAAGAGCTGGAGACTTCTCAGGTTTTACACAGAGGTTTCAGTTTCAGCCTCATCTGCAGGGCCTTGCCAAGAGGCAGGGCAATGTCTCAGCTTGATTAAGTGTTCTAAACTATAAACAACCATAAACAAAGGCAGGTCAATCCAGGCTGCACACTCATGTGATCAAACAAGAGGCCATCGCAGACAGAGAAAGAAAATGAGCAAGAGCACCTCTTGCCACACAACATTTTACCAACACCTTAGGCAGTCAGGCCTTGACACTATTTTGCGTGTTGTGCAAGCACTTAGCACATCTGTACCACACTAGTCTTACACAAAAACAAAGGATCTTCATCCAAGCATACTGCATGATTTCCCATTAATCCACTCAGTATGATTTCAAGGCTTTGAGCTAGCTGAGAGCATGTTGCTATGACTTAATATTTCTAAATTTAATAAATTTCAAGTTGTTCCATAATTAATGTTGATCATGAATTACTAATGCACATTGTACAATGTCACCCCATCCATTGGCTAACAATCACTAGCCAATACTATACAATGGAATACTTAATATTAGACACCAACATAGAGAAGAAAAATTGATATGGTTATTGTCACTATTTCAATAATACATGCATATGCAATAACTTGTTTATTTTCTTCACCAGTGTGTTTCATCTTTCCTGAATTTCCTGTTTTTTTTTGTTAAGAATATTGATTATTATGGGAAAGTTACTAAAGCATGATTATCTTTGCAATATTCTAATTGTGTTGAAAGTCAAAATTGAGTCTTTTGTTACATACATAAATACATTGCAACTTACAGCAGCATCACAGGCACACAGTAAATTAAAGACAAAAATAAGTTACTGTATTTACAGTTTTAAAACTCTCATTTAATGAATGTGAATCCTAGGTTTAAAAAATTCTCACCAAAAATTCATTTGATAGAAATGTTAAAAGGATAATAAAATGATTATCATTAATTAAGAGACAAAAGGAAGAACTCAAAGTCAGCTTCATAGTGATCGGATCTTGGTACCCCACTGGCAGCATCTGTAGTCTCACAGTGGGTCAGTCAATGCATTTACCAGGACAGTTATGACTCAGGGACTAAACACTTTGATCCCTTTTACTATCATCATTAAGCATTTGTGTCAGTTTCCTGCTGCCTTGATCTTATGGCAAATCTGATTCACATGTGCTGTTGTTTCATTTGAGTCTGTTGTCTTAACATGAGCTTGGGCTTTTTTAACAAGAGGCTGAACTCACAGGGTAACTTATAACAATTAGAGGAAGTTCCATGCAGATGGAAGTGTTTTTTGAAAATTGGAATTTTTTACTTAAAAGAAGGAGAATGAGCGTATGTTTTGAAGGTCAGGTTCTCTAAATGAACTGCAGCAACTGGAACACTGCTCTCTGATGAACATAAGTGGAACTCACTTCATGGTTCCATTTGTTTTATCATTGAATTTGCAGGAACCCATGGGGGAAAATGTAATTATTCATTAATCTCAGTGTTGATGGAGATTACTGACTGGAGAACACACACACACCTGTTATTGCTAAACGGCATTATCCAACTGTCAGACTGATTTAGTTATTCAAGCAGAACAGAAGATGCAGGTCATTGACAATTGAAAGAAATGCTTTTATTTATACTTTAATTGAAATAAAATGAACTGTTCCCATCAACTGGAGCTCTACTGGAAGGAACCATGTTGGAAAAAATCAGAATTCTGTAATTTTGTTTTCTGCATTTCATCAGAGAATGACAAATTATGTTAAAATAGCTGTGATGCTGTTCAATTATCAGAACGGCACCAAATGATTTCATGGTAACTACAGTAAAATGACATTCGGTCAGATGAGCACAAACTGCAGGAAAGCTCTAAGTTCAATTATTAGACCTCTTCTCATCACCTTTCAGGCCTCAGCCAGAGGTCTCTTACACATGGTATTCATACTGTTTAAGCTCAGCATCTGCCCGGTTTACACTTGGAGCTTCTCAGTCTCGGGATCTCCCTGAGAGATTTGCAGCCAATGAAGTATCTTTGACATGTACTCACAGTTATAAGATACAAAACTGGCACTGGAAGCTCCCAAGAATTACAATGAGAAAATGGAGAATATTTCATCCTTCGTTTTCAGAAGGGTATTTTTGTAGCTTTTATGTCTAGTTAAAAGGGAAAATGGAGAGTTCAATTTAAATCGCTTATTTGATAAAAGATACCATCTGTGTGATGCAACTTTCATTGCTTTGTGGTGCACCTTGGGAGAAAATCAGAGCGACCTCCTATATAAAACACAAGATGCAATCATTGACCAATGCCAATAGCTCCATCTCATTACTCTGCCATTTTCATCATTCTTGCCCCAAATGTCAATAGAACAAAGAAACATGTGATTCTTCTGAGTTACCCATTAGCTCAATTATCAAACTGATGGTGGATTTTGTTTTGTTATCTTGCATGGAAATGAAGAGTCTTGTCACTGGCTAAATAGTGATTAAATAAAAAAACAGAGTCTGGCCTTGTGGCTCAGAAGGACAAGGGAGAAGAGGAGAGGAGTGGTGATAGGGCATTCAAAGGAGTGGCGGGAACAAAGGAGAGAACAAAGGGAGATAGATACGAAGCTAAAGAGATGCTAATTATGGATGGCTCTCTGTGCCGAGCACCAGTGAGTGTGAGAATAGGATGAGTCGGCAGATGAATACCTGGCTGAAGATTTGGTGAAGCGAACAGTGTTTCAGATTTGTAGATCATTGGGATCTCTTCTGGGAAAGGTATGACCTGTATAAATGGGTTGAATTACACCTGAATTTGATAGTGACCAATATCCTTGCGGGCAGTTTTGCTAGGACTGTTGGGGGAGAGTTTAAACTATTTGGCAGGGGGTAGAACTAAAATGATAAGTCCAAGAATGGGACAGCTGATGCTTAGTTAGATGCACCATGTAGAAAGACTGTGATGAAGGACAGGCATAACTGCAGTCAGTGAGATGGGCTGAAGTGTGAGTGTTTTAATACAAGTACCAGCAACAAGTGTGTTAAATTTGGAACACATATCAATACATGGAACTACAATGAAGAGGCCATTACAGAGACTTGGCTGTCATGATGGCAAGAATGGCTGCTGGATATTCTGGAATTTAGATGTTTCCAAAGGAACAGAGAAGGAGGTAAAAGAGATGAGAGACTGGTCTCGCTAATCAGATGCTTTATCTTATCTGCAGGGATTGTGAAGGGATCATCAAATAAGTCAGTGTGGATGAGAGTCAGACACAGGAAGGGAAGTAATCACTGGTATATGTATTTTATAGACACCCCTCTCCCCTATACAATGGCAACAGAGGTGCAGATCAGGAGGCAAATTTTGGAGAGATTTTAATTTAATAGGGCTGTTGTTATGGGTGATCAACACCCTAATACTGATTGGCACTTCCTCAGCACAAAAAGTGTCACTGGGGCTGTTTGTCAGGCGTGTCCAGGAGTGATTCCTGATACAATATGTTGAAAGGCCAACCAGAGGAGAGGGCATGCCAGATCTGAAGTTCTGCAATGAGCCTGATCACATGGCAGATCTGCCAGTGGGTAAGCATTTCAGAGACTGTGACTACAACTCCCAGATCTTTACCATAGCCATGAGCAGGGATGGGAGCAGACTGAGTGGGGAAGTATTTAAGCGGGGGAGGGTGAATTGTGGTGCTATTAGGCAGGAACTTCGGAGTGCATATTGGGAAAGGATGTACTCAGGAAGATGCACAATGAAAATGTGGAAGTTGCTTTGGGAACACTTGAGTGAGGTTCTGGATAGCTTTGATCCTTTGAAGCAGAGAAAGGATGGTAGCGTGAAGGAATCGTGGTTGCCAAATGATGCGGAACTTCTGGTCAAGAGAAACAAGGTTTCAAAAGGAAGGATTAGACAGTGTTCTGGAGAGTTACAAGCTAACCAGGAAGGATCTTATAACGTGATTTAGGAGAGCTAGAAGGGCACATGAGAAGGCCTTGGTGAGTCGAATTAAGGACAACCCCAAGGTGTCTTACACATATGTGAAAATGGGAGGATGAGGGTAGGAATGATCATAAATAAAAAAGGAAATGTGCCTGGAGTTGGAGGACGTAGGGGAGGTCCTTAATGAATCCAATGAGAGGGATGATGAATATGAGACCAGTGTAGTTCAGGCTCATATGCTAGAACATGTCAATGTTAAGAAAGAAGGTGTGCTGGAAGTTTTGAAATATGTTAGGACAGACAAGTTTCCAGGACTGGAAGAGATATACTGCAGGTTATGACAGGAAGCGAGGGAAGAGATTAACAAACCTTTGGCAATGATCTTTGCATTCTCACCCACACTGGAGCAGAGGCGTGGTGGCAAATGTTATTGCCTTGTTAAAGAAATATATAATAGTGATGATATTGAGAATTGTAGACACTGAGTCCTACATCACCACTTGTCAAAATATTGCAGAGATTTCTTAGAGACATTTGGAGAAGTATAGTCTGATTGGGAACAGTGTAAGGGGATGTTAGTGTCTCACAAGCCTGACTGAATTCTTTGAGGAAATGATAAAGCAATTGATGAAAGTAGAGCAATGTACGTGGTGTATATGGATTTCAGGAAGGCATTTGACAAGATTCTCCATGGCAAGTTCATTCAGAAAGTCAGGAGGCATGAGATCCAGGGGAACTCGGCTGCATAGATTCAGAATTAGCTTGCTATATAAGTCACAGGGTGATAGTAGATGGGGTGTATTCTGCCTGGAGGTTGGTGACCAGTGGTGTTCCGCTGGGATCTGTTCTGTGACCCCTTCCTTCTCTTTGTGATTTCTATAAGTGACTTGGATGAGGAAGTGGGAGAGTGGGTGAGTAAGTTTGCAAATGAGATGAAGGTTTGTGGTGTTGTGGATCATGCAGAAGGTTGTCGCAGATTACAGCAGATCATTGATAGGGTTCAGAGCTGTCCTGAGAAGTGACTTCAATCCAGGAAAGTGTGAACTCAATCACTTTGGAATGTTGAACTTGAAGGCAGGTTACAGAATTAATGCCAGGATTCTTAATAATGTGCAGGAACAGAGAAATCTTAGGGTCCATGTCCTCAAATTTGCAATGCAAGCTGATAGGGTGGTTAAGAAGGTACGTGGTGCATTGGCCTTCATTAGTTGCAAGATTGAGTCAGGAGCCACGAGGTAATGTTGCATCTCTATAAAACTCTGGCTAAATCATAGTTGGAGGATTGTGTTCTACTTGCCTCATTATAGGAAGCTTTAGAGAGGATGCAGAGGAGATATACAATTTACTAGGATGCTTACTTGATTGGGAAACATGTCTTATTGGAAAGTTAGGGATTTTCTCTTTGGAGAGAAGGAGGTCGAGAGGTGACTTCATAGATGAGTGCAGTATAAGATAATAAAAGGCATGGATAGAGTGGAGAGCCAGAAACTTTTCCTAGAGTGTAGAGGGTTAATACACAGGGGCATATCTTTAAGACATTTGGAGGAAGTTACGGAAAGGATGTCAGAGGTAGTTTTTTAACGCCGAAAATGGTAGGTGTGCGGAATGCACTGCCAGAGTGCTGGTAAAGGCATTAGGGCCATTTAAGAGAATGAAATACATAGGCACATGGATAAAAGAAAGAAATGAAGGCTATGTTGGGAGGGAAGTTTAGATAGATTTTAGAATACTTTAAAGGGTCAACACCACATTATGGGCTGAAAGGCCTGTACTATGCTGTACTGTCTCTGTTCTGTGTTCTATAACTCAGAGTGGAAGATCTCCATCAAAACCCTGACCGACGTGTGGAAATGGCAGGCAACAGGAACTCGGGGTACTCACTAAGTGTTATTAGAATCTGTATTCGAACCTCTTGTGGAGGCAAGACCACTTTGTGAACACCAAATGCAGTCCGTAGATGGAAGAAATGCAAACCAATCACAACTTTCCCTGAAGACGGCATGGGTCAGCTGATGGTGAGAACCAAAGAGTGAATGGGCAGGAGCCTCAGCTCCTGCAGTTGAACAGGAAAGTGTTGTTACACAGGAAGTAGCTAGTTAAGACAAAAGATCAGACCAAGAAATGAAGAGGGAAATGAAGAACCACATCACTAGTGCTGAAGGCCAGAAGATTATAGTCAAAGAAGGTGGAGGAGTGCATCGACAACTGCGTTGAAGCGGAGGACTAAGTGATACTCTAGGATTCACCTTCATATCTGAATGAGTTATCACCAGCTTTGTCAAGTCTTATGTGGATGAGTGTGTCCCTTCAAGAACATACCAGACATATCTAAACCAAAAGCCATGGATGAACCAGGAGATTCACAGTCTGCAGAGGGCTAGATATGTGGCATTCAAGCCCAGTAAACCAGAACTATGCAAGAGGTCCAGGTACAACCTATGGAAGGCTATTTTAAGAGTGATAAAACAATTCCAATTGAAGTTAGAGACAGAGTTGGATGCACATCAGCTCTGGCAGGGTTTGCAGACCATTGCTTCCTGCAAACTGAAACCTAACATCCTGAGTGGCTGTGATGCTTCACTCCCACTCACAGATGAGCTCAATGCTTTCTGTGCTCACTTTGAAAAGAAAAATAAAATTACATCCACGCAAATCCCTGCAGCGTCTGGAGACCCTGTCATCTCGCTCTCAGAGACTGACATCAGAACATTTTTTGAGAGGGTGAAGGCATCAGCCTTGAAAATGTACCTGGTAGGGCACTGAAAACCGGTGCCAGCCAACTAGTGTGAGAGTTCAAGGATATCTTTGATCTCTCACTGCTGTAGTCGAAGGTTCCCACCTACTTCAAAAGGACAATCATACCAGTGCCCAAGGAGAGCAGGGTGAGCTGCCTCAATGGCTTTTGCCCAGTTATTCTCACATCCACTGTGATGAAATGCTTTGAGAGGTTGGTCATGGCCAGAATCAACTCTGGCCTAAACAAGGACCTAGACCCACTGCAATCTGCCCATTGCCTCAATAGCTCCACAGCAGATGCAGTCTCTCTGGCTCTCCACTCAGCCTTGTATCACCTGGACAGCAGCAATTACAACATCGATTTGCTGTGTATTAATTAAGCTGAGCTTTCAACACAATCATACCCTCAGTTCTAATCAACAAGCTCCAACACCTGGGCCTCAGTACTTCCCTCTGCAACTGGATCCCTGACTTCCTCACTGGGAGACCACAGTCCCTGTGGACTGGAAATAACATCTCCACCTCGCAGGCAATCAACACTGGTGCACCTCAGGGGTGTGTGCTTAGCCCACTGCTCTATTCTCTCTACACCCACGACTGTGTGGCTGGGCATAGCTCAAATACTATCTATAAATCTGCAGATGACACAACTATTGTTCGAAGAATTTCAGATGGCGTTGAAGAGGCATACAGGAGCGAGATTGTTGAGTGGTGTCGAAACAACAACCTTGCGTTCAGTGTCAGTAGGACCAGGAAGAGGAAGTCAAGGGAACACACACCAGGCTTCATTGAGGGATCAGCAGTGGAAAGGGTGAGCAGTTTCAAGCACCTGGGAGTCAGCATCTCTGAAGATCTAGCCTTGCCCTAACATATTGATGCAATTACAAATTATATATATGTATACACACACATGCACACACACAGTAGATTCCGGTTAATTGGGACATTGGTTAATTGGGGCAGTCCCTCACTTGTCACAACTCTAAAAGAACAAAAACCAATTGAGAAAGTAGTTGGGATTCCCTTTGTTTATTTGGATGCCATATCATTTAAATGGGACAGGAGAATATCGTTGAACTGTTTCTATCTTGTGCCTGTCACATACACTTGTACGGCTGTTAGACACTACACCATACTGAGAACAAATGCTTTTTAAATGACATCAGTTGTGGGCATTTGTGTTCCAAAAGAGGTGATCTTTGTCACTGATAGTTGGTGAGAAATAAGCTATAGGACCATTTGGAACTTGCTCACTGCATTTCAAGCATTCATGCTTTATGCCAGAAACGGCTGGGAGTGAAAATGAAAAGATTTCACTACTTCAACAAATTAAGACCATCAAAGAATTTGAAGGTATCAACAATGATCTTAAATGTTGCAATGAAATAAGAAGATTTGGAGAATACAATTGTTGTAAACATTGTATGAAGGCAGTCCATTATCTACACAAGGTGTCCGTGCTGATTTTGATCATTTGGTGTATCGTATCCATCACATCCGAGGATGACAGGAAACATGAGCGGAACCATTTTTAAACTGGAAAAGCCATTGTGCTAGAGCAGTTCCACTTTCGTGATCTCTGAAGTCTTGGTCCAGTGGTACAGGCAGTCATCACAACTGGGGTCTTCTTTGGTTGCTGCGCAGGACCATGACTTCTCCTGCGCCTCATCACGCCCTTCGCTCTCCACGGAGCGTTGCAGAGCCGCCTTCCTGGCTGTTGGAGCTCATCTGCCCAGTCTGCCGGAGCTAACTACATTTACTATCAATCAAAAGAACATGGCAGTGCACATCGAATAAGTTCCTCCATTGATAAATATGAGGAACGAATAGACAGTACTGTAGAGGTATTGGTAGTGTTCTAATTTGTTCTGTATTTCATTGAAGCACACTAATTTTTAAATGGTAGTTTGTCTTTTTTTTTATACCTTCTTAACTATTTCTATGAAACTTTGGCTAATTGGGGCAACTGCTTAATTGGGCCAAAATGTAGTGGTCCCAATGTTCCAATTAGCCAGAATTCACTGTACATTTATACGCATGCTCTGGTGATATTAAATCTGACTCTCATTCTTATTCTGATTCCTTGTGTACAGAAGCGGGCCATGACTGCCTGGAGTAGCAGCTGTGTTTATTGCCAAGATTTCGTCTATTTTTGTTTTTAAAGGGCAAGATGCCTCCGGAAATGTTACAAATAAAATGTTGGCTGGGTGTGGAGAGGGTTACTTTATCTTAGTTAATTATTTTATTCTGATATCTCCTTACTTTGTTTTGCCTTAAGGAAAGCATTTGACTCCCTTGACTTTTTCCTGCTGAAGAGGTGAAATGTTGCTGCCAACAGTGCAGGAAAGAAAATGTTTTCACCAAGTAAGGCAAGAATTCTGCCCAGGGCCTCAGACTGATCTCCAAAACAGATTATAGGGGAATGTGGTTGAGCTGTGATTCTCAGGTCTTTGGTCCATACCCCTTCACAGCTCATAAGAACCGATCCAGCCTGAGTCCTTTTTGTTTGGTGATTATACACCTCAGTTCATGAATCATTCACCTCATATAGAGTTCCGATTTTTTCTATAATCTCTTTTCTCTGCTCCAATCCCACAGATACTATTACAGTTACAGGTGAAAACTTCAATTGTGTTTATCACTCCTTAGCTAACTATTTAACTTTAATCAGGTGAGCAGCTGGGGACGACCTTAATGTTCCTCACTCAATGTGGAAAGAGCAATTACTGTACATTGTTTGAACAGCAAAGTGTGGCCAGTCCTGTAAGTAGCTAGAAAATACATATGGTTTTGTTTATAAATTATAGACTTAAAAAGGACTTGCATTTACGATTCAAAGCTTCATGTGCAAACGATTATTATATGACGAAGTGTAACTGTTGTTTTGTGAGAGGAGAGAATAGCCACACATGCACAAGGACAAATGCCAGTCAGGAGACTATGTCTATCTGTTTTTTTGGGATATATTATCTTTCCCAGGATGTCAGTCAACGTCCTTTTCTTGCCACTTCAATATTTACGTTATCCCACTAAAGCAAGCATATAAAGATTACTAGATTATCATCTCAAATTAATAAAAGCCATATTTGTTTGGTCTTTTGTCATACTCACTGCCAATATGCCAGTCTGGGCAAGGAGACTTACTGTCCATGGCAGAGCCCATCTGACTGCCTTTCCATTCATTTTCTACAGTGGCTATTGCAGAGAGTAAATAATCAATCGTCTCGAACATGAGGCCAAAGTTCAAAATCAAGTACATTCATTATCAAAGTATGCCACCATATAAAGATTCATCTTCTTACAGGCAGCCACAAAACAAAGAAATGCAATAGAATTCATGAAAAACCCCACATCACAAAGAAAATCATACATCCAATAAGCAGAAAAGAAAGAACCAATTGTGTGAACGATATTAAAAGCCAACAAGCAACCTACAGAACATGAATCGTAGGGTCCCCGAAAGTAAGCCCAAAGCTACGTAGCCAGTTTGGTGCTGCAGCTGGTCCTGAAGCCCGATGACTGCAGTCCACAGCTGCAGAGCCAGGTCAGCGCTGAGCCGAGTGCCGATGGCTGCAGGCCACAGCCACGGAGCCAGGTCAGCGCTGAGCCAAGTGCCGATGGCTGCAGGCCACAGCCGCGGAGCCAGGTCAGCGCTGAGCTGAGTGCCGATGACTGCAGTCCACAGCCGCAGAGCCAGGTCAGTCCTGAGCCGAGTGCCGATGGCTGCAGTCCACAGCCGCGGAGCCAGGTCAGTCCTGAGCCGAGTGCCGATGGCTGCAGTCCACAGCCGCGGAGCCAGTTCAGTCCTGAAGTGACTGCCGAGGTCTGCAGGCTGCAGCTGCAGAGTCAGTTAAATGTTGGGGTGAGTGCCAATGGCTGCAGGACACCACGGAGCCAGGTTCAATGCTGAGATTAATAACTCCCCTTCCCTCTGGAGTAGTAAGCTGAACACTGGTTCATCCTCCACCCTCAGCCTCGATGCCTTAATCTTTGTAATCTGGCTTGGCATTTAAATCTGCAAACATCAATTTGTTATCCGCTATTGAGCCTCAGCCCTGCTGCTTCAGTGTGGCCCAAAGATTCTGCTTCAGCTATGGCCTCTGCAGCTGCGCCTGCATTCTTGAGTGATCAGCCTACTCCCTTTTACTTCTGGGAAATTGAATCCTCTTTCATGAAGACAGAACTGAAGGGTTTGTTAATTACTCTGCTATTTCCTGTTCCCCATGATGAATTCTCCTGTTTTGGACTATAAGCAATCTATAATTGACTTCTTTAACCTTTTCCATTTCACATATTTTCAGAAGCTGTTCCACATTCATGATCTTTGCATATTTTCATTTAATTTTGCTCTCTTAATCATCAAACACCCAAAGCATGAAAAATGTACGAATCTTGCAAACAACAAAAAGCAAGCAAGTAACACACAGAACATGAAACATAATCAAGCTGCAAAGTCCTCGAAAGCCAGTTCCACTCCGAAGTACCTCAATCAAATCACACAAATAGCAAAAGAGAGGAAACAATAACACAAGAACCTGAGCTGCCGCATTCCTGAAAGTGAGTGGAACGCAATGTTCTGCACTGAAGCCATTAAACACCAATGCACAAAATCTCCCAAAACCGAGCCTGCGGCCATGAGCTGCCAAGGTATGATCAGTCCCTCAGTATGGGACCGAAAACTCCGGCAGCTTCCGCCAGCCATGGTGAGAGAGAGACCAATCAAATGCAGGCAGACAGTGCTGAACACACGTTCATTTCCCATTCTTCCTCATCAATTTTAATCAATGCTTTCATCAGCTCAGAACAATAGGTTTATGTTCTGCCTCTCATCTTTGTCAAAATCACCCAGGAGATCTCAAAAGTGACAGATTATTTCATCAGCTCAAAAACTCATCCTCAAAATGGGAATTAGGTAGATAGATAGAAGATACTTTATTGACCCCAAAGATGTAACAGTAGCATTACAAGTGCACAAATGTATAAATATAGAAGAGAAGTAAGAAGGAATAAAAAATAAGTTTCCTCAAACAGTCTCACAGGAGAAGGCCATCACTTCCCTGGCTGTAGGTTGACTCATTATAGAGCCTAATGGCTGAGGGTGAGAATGACCTCATATAGTGTTCTTTGGAGCAGTGCAGTTGTCTCAGTCTCAGTAAAAGTGCTCCTCTGTTCAGCCAAGGTGGCATACGGAGGGTGAGAAACATTGTCCAGAATTGCCAGGACTTTGCATAGGGTCCTTTGTTCTACCAGTCTTCAGTGTATCTAGTTTGACTCCTATAACAGAGTCAGTTTATTGAGCCTGTTGGCATTACCCCAGCACACCACCACATAGAAGGCTGTACTGGCGACAACAGACTGGTGGAACATGTGAAGGAGAGGCCTGGATACTCCAAAGGACCTCAGTCTTCTCAGGAAGTAGAGATGACTCTGGCTTTCCTTGTACACAGGCTCTGTGTTGGTGCTCCACTCAAGTCTGTCATCCAGCTGCAGCCCCAGGTACTTGTAGGTCCTCACCACATCCACGTCCTCAACAACAGGCTTAGTCTTCCTAAAGTCCATCACCATCTCCTTTGTCTTACTGATGCTGAGCTGCAGATGATTCAGTCTGCACTATTTGACCAAGTCCTCCACCAGGGCCCTGTATTCATCCCCCGCCCCATCTTCCCTTCATACACCCAACTGTTGCTGAGTCATATTGGCTGCCATCAATCGCAGTTCAAGAGAAGAAATATATTTAGAAGAAGAATAGCATCTTGTAGTTTCATGAGCTGTCTGCTGGATGTCACCATTGGTTGCTGGCACATCTTGCCATCATTTGCTGACATTCTATCATCTACAAAGCCTACTACATAAGGAACATAGAACATAAAATAGTACAGCACAGTACAGGCCATCCGGCCTACAATGATGTGCCAACCCTTAAACCCTGCCTCCCATATAACCCCCCACCTTAAATTCCTCCATATACCTGTCTAGTAGTCTCTTAAATTTCACTAGTGTATCTGCCTCCACCACTGACTCAGGCAGTGTATTCCACGCACCAACCACTCTCTGAGTAAAAAACCTTCCTCTAATATCCCTCTTGAACTTCCCTCCCCTTACCTTAAAGCCATGTCCTCTTGTATTGAGCAGTGGTGCCCTGGAGAAGAGGTGCTGGCTGTCCACTCTGTCTATTCCTCTTAATATCTCGTATATGTTGGAATACAAGCTACCTATACAGATCAGTGTATCACCAACAACTGTCTATAAGGTCATCACCATCTCAGATGAAACAGTTTGTTTCATATCCTATCAAATATCCAGAAGATTAATTCCCTTTATTATCAACGCACGTTGACTGCAATGTGTGGTACTGATAAACTGTGCTGTGGCTACCGATGCAGATAACATCTGACAACCAAAGCCACCAAGAAGGCCAAAGGCATTTGTTTTCTGAGAACATAACCAGCTCAGGTTTCTCTCCAAGAAATGCACCTTTCTGACTTGGAAAAATGTCATTCATCATCATTGGGTTCATTCACTGAAAGGAATACAGTAGAGGAATACAGTATCAGCTCCTTCTTTGATGGGCAATCAGTCCAGACACCCAGATCTTGAAAATGAGTATATAAAACTACTCTTTCTTACTGTGGTGCTGCACCTCACCTGTAAACTAAACTGGACTAATTGGGAGATTTAACAATTGAAGTAATCCTTAACCTGGATTTGAATGATAGTGCAGGAGGGGTCTATGAAATTTATGCTGCAAATAATATTTGGTAGTCAACCTGAGAGTCCTCAGCACTGCCTGTGGTGGTACAGATGATAAGTGTTTCCTTATGACAATTTCATCAAAGCTCTCCTAACAAATACAATTCCAGAAAGACTAAGGATATCTGTAACATCCATATACAAATTGCAGCTTCCATAGGATGGACTATTGTAACTTTAGACTAAATTGACAGTTTGAAATTTATTATCATAAATGTATCATTAAAATATTACAAATGCATTTTCTCTTTTTCCATTAGAATGTAATAATTACTGAGATGTAACCAAAGCATAATGAGTTTTCCAATCACCCTAATCCCTAACATCATTCTTCCAAATATCACAGGGGATAAAAAGCATCACTATTCATTCGTAGCTTACAATTGACTGAGAAGGATGTGAAATGGATCTGAAAATAATGATAAACACCTTAGAAAAAAGTCATAAATAAATAAACCGAGTTTCATGAAAGTTAGCTTTGTAAAGTACATAATGCTGTTTTGGTAGCTCTTTAAGAATTGGAGCATACGACCAACTGCTTTACTTGTTACAGCATTTCAATGCAGGAGCTGTAAAAGATTGTCAGTCACTGTAGAGAAGGCTACTGTTCGACATTTTCCTTTCTATAATTCATTCCATTATAAATAGGACACCCTGTTTGTTAGCTTAAATTAGAAGCTGTTCTCCAATAACTTACTGAGTGATCAGGAAAAAGAATAAGTAAAGAATGAACACACTGTATGGAAGATATCCACTTGCTAATCTTACAGATCATTGTATCTGGGATTAATTTATGCCATTTATGCTGTGAGCTGTTTCACAACGTCTCCTCCACTCAAAGCAGACTGCAATATGTTTGAATAAATGGGAACAGATATCCGGTGCTGACAACCGGGCAGAAGGTCGTCCATGATGTAATAAAAAACCCTGAACAGTTTACAATTGCCAAACTTCAAAAGAGCTTCACTCCCCTGGATGGTCTTTCCTTAGGAAAAGTATAATTAAGGGAAAGTGATGATGGGAATGCATAGTGTACTATTTGCAAAAATATTATACAATCTTGTGAATGTATCTATAAATATATGCATTACACTTCAAGGAATAGAAACTTACTCCTTTAAGTATGTTATGATGTAATAATTCTATATTCTACTTTACTTCTGAATTTGGTTTCTTTGTGTCAACAGAACCAAATTTTAGAAGTGGAGTGAAATGCTTCAATCTCTCAATGAGATGCTTCAATGAAATGCTTCAATCTCTCAAAGCTTCAATGCTTCAATGCAACTCCTATAAAACTTTAACTGGACAGAAGCAAAGTTGTTTTTCTGCAACAACAATTTCAGTTTCAGCTTGTTCTTGGTCTGCAGTGTCAAAGAAGGATAAAAGCTAACATGTTCTGTATGATTGAGGTGTCATTCACTGACATGTTATTGTCTCAGATTTCTCAAGTGAAGTGGGAGGGACATGTAGCAGGATATAGATAGATGTGGATGATACATCAATTACTTGATCTTTTAAACATTCTACAGAATGAAACCATATTTGCATCAAATTACAGAGAAACGTTTATAGTGCTCTTCAGATTCAAAATTCATCATTCGAGTTTGGCCAAGTAAGAGACTTCATATGTATCGTGAAACTTGTGTTGTAGATCATCTGCAGATGTAGTCTCTGGTCAAAGGGATGATTCATTGTGCTGGATTGGCTGCTGAGTACCAGTTACCAGCCAGAAAATGCTCAAGTAAAAGTTTAGCTTTAGGCTGAAACATCTGCCAATTCGCTTTGAACACTTCAGGGTATAACTTGCTTCAGGGCTCAGAGAACGTTCTTCAATGCAATCTGCAGACTACTGGGAAAATGAAGTGTTACCTTTTCGCAGTACTGTAATGGCCTTGGTGAGCATTAGAAATAAAGCTTAAAGCACAGACCATGAGGTGCCAGATGATTGAAGATAGAAGCCAGGATAGTTTTTAAAACCAATAAATAAAATGAGCAAATTGACATTCCTTATTCTATGCAAATCAAAAGTCAGCCCACCATCCACTTCAACATTTTTACCATTCCAATGCCTGGAAAGGTTGAGGAAGTTAACTCATTGCTCTGTCAGTGAAGTGAAGCTGCGGTCAGTCCAGACCTCCAATCTATTTCAAATTACAAACAGTAGCCCAGTCTTAACACACAACTAATCTGCGGTGAAAATCTGTAACATGGAACAAGGTTTCATTCCCACAGGCTAGTGACAACTAAATGAATGTCAATTTCTATGACAAATATTGTTTCCATAACATATAAATCTGAATTAGGAGTCAGTGTAGGCCACTTAGCCCCTTAAGCATGCCTGCCATTTCAGAAGATCAAGGCTGTGTATTCTCATCCAGCCACGGTAAACTTTCACCTCCTTGGTTATCAATATACGAAAGATAATCTGCTTCCACTTCTCTTTGGGGAACACACCTGCAAGGACTCATGACTTCTGAGAGAAAAAATATCACCTTGTATCTTAAGTGGGAAACAAATTATTTTTAATGAGTGATCCTGGGTTCTGGATTCACCCACAAGAGGAAATGTCCTCTTCACATCTACACACCATAAGGAACTGTCCTCTGCACATCTACACATCATGAGGAAATGTCCTCTCCACATCTACACATCATGAGGAAATGTCCTCTTCACATCTATACATCACGAGGAAATGTCCTCTCCACATCTACACATCATGAGGAAATGTCCTCTTCACATCTACACATCATGAGGAAATGTCTTCACATCTACACATCATGAGGAAATGGCCTCTTCACATCTATACATCATGAGGAAATGTCCGCTCCACATCTACACATCATGAGGAAATGTCTTCACATCTACACATCATGAGGAAATGGCCTCTTCACATCTACACATTATGAGCCACAAGATCTTACTTCCTTCAGTAAGTCACCTCTCACTTCTTCTAAATTCCAAAAGGGATTTGCTTTAAAACAATAAACTAGTTTTATAAATGACAAGAACATTGGTCCAATAACCCAGTGGCAGTGATGGAAAGTAATTACTCTGAAACATTGTCATAGACACAGCACGTAAACAGGTCCTTCGGCACACTGAGTTCCTGCTGAGCAGCAAGCACAAGTACTTACACTAATACTACCCTGATATCTTTTATTGCCCCAAAATCAGAAGACCCACACAGGCAGCAAACCGGAACTCAAAATCTAACATAAACCACCAACCAGTATATCCATCAATGTTGTTATCTTGATGCAGAAATATCTCATTAATCTCTTGGATTTTAGGCTGGACAATGAATGCACAAACTCCAGTGAACATTAAATGATCAACTTTGGAGGTTTCACCTAGTGCTGTCCTCATCCAGCATCCCATATCCATTCTTTCTAATAAATATCACTGAATTGCAGTCAGACTTTGGCAACTTGAGTATTTTTATTTTCTTACTCTGGGAAGTCACTGAAGCTGAATGACACATTCACACAATTATTCACTTGAAATTCTACACATCAGCACAGTCTTATGGCCGCCTGCTTGAAATAGCTCAACGCCACATCACCCAGTCGATATTCTCACTGACCTATCAGCAAAACAAATTGTTTGTCAGAAACTCAGAAAGCAATTCTTTTGTCTCAATTTAAGGCCATTATTCCAAAAGACAAGGAATGCTTTACCATTTTTAACACAAGAAGTTCTGCAGATGCTGGAGATCTTGAGGAACAAGATGCTAGAGGAACTCAGCAGGTCAGGCAACATCAGTGGAGAGGAATAAGCAGTAGATGTTGTTAGGAAGGAGGGCTGAAGTAAAAAGCTGGGTGGTGATAGGTGGAAGAGGTAAAGAGATGAAGAAGAAGGTAGCTGATAGGAGGGGTCAATGGACCATGGGAGAAAGGGGAAAAGGAGGGGAATCAGAAAGAGGTGATGGGCATGTAAGGCGAAGAGAAGGGGTAATAGGTGTATCAGAATGGGGAATGGAAAAAGAGAAAAGGGGGAGGAAGGAGAAATGACCAGAAGTTAGAAAAATAGGTGTTTATATCATCAGGTTTGTGACTGCACAGACTGAATATGAGATGTTGCTCCTCCAACATAAGACCATAAGACATAGGAGCAGAATTAGGCCATTTGGCCCATCAGGTCAGCTCCACCACTCTATCATGGCTGACTTATATTATCTCTCTCAACCCTATTCTCCTGCCTTCTCCCTGTAACCTTTGATGTCCTGATTAATCAAGGACCCATCAGCCTCTGCCTTAGGTATACCCATTGACTTGACCTGCACAGCCATCTGTGGGAATGAATTCCACAGATTCTCCACCATCTGGATAAAGAAATTTTTCTTCTTTTCTCTTCTAAATTGATGCCCCTCAATTCTGAGGCTGTGTCCTCTGGCCCTATACTCCCCCATTACAGGAATTATCCTCTCCACATCCACTTTAACAGGTCCTTTCAAAATTTGATAGGTTGCAATGCAATCTCCCCTCATTCTTCTGAACTCTAGCGAGTACAGGGCCAGAGCTATCAAACATTCCTCAAATGTTAACCCTTTCATTCCTGGGATCATTCCTGTGACCCTCCTCCGGACCCAGTCCAATGCCAGCAGATCTTTTCTTAGATAAGGGACTCAAAACTGCACATGATATTCCAAGTGTGGTCTGACCAAAGCCTCATAAAGCCTCAGCATTACATTCTTCCTTTTATATTCCAGTCCTCTCAAAATGAATGTAAATATTGCATTTGCCTTCCTTAGCACAATCTCAGTCTGAAAGTTGACCTTTAGGGAATTCTGCGCGAGGACTCCCAAGCCCCTCGGCGTCTCTGATTTTTGAACTTTCCCCCCATTTAGAAGATAGTCTAATTTCTTCTGCCAAAGTGCATGACCATGCACTTCCTTGATTTATAATCCAACATGAGTAAATCATCATCATGGCAATAGAGAAGGACAAGGACCAACATGTCAGAATGCTAACGGGAAGTTGAATTGAAATAGGCAGCCCCTGGAAAATCCTGCCTTCTGTGCTGGATGAAGGTGCTCAACGAAGCAATCCCCAATCAGTGGAGGGTTTACAATGTAGAGGAAGCAATCCCCAATGGATGGAGGGTTTACAATGTAGAGAAAGCACCAGACACAGTAGATGACCGCAGCAGATTTGCAGATGAAGTGTCACTCACCTGGAAGGACTGTTTGAGGCCCTGAATGGTGGTGCGGGAGTAGGTGTAGAACTTGTTTGCTTTGCAAATGATAATTTCCAGGTGGGATGGGTAGCCAAGGAAGTTACATAGAGTGTTATCCATGTGAGATGGAAAGATAGGGGGCAGTGTTTGAGTGGGAGGGAAAAATGAGCTTAGTGGTGAGATCCCATCATAGATGGCAGAAGTTAAGCAGAATGATGTGCTGGATTCCAACACTTTTTGGATGATAGGTAAGGACAATGGTCATAGGTTATGGCAGTGGGAGGATGGGGTGAGGGCTGATGTGCAGGAAATGGAGGAGATGTGGGTGAGGGCAGTATCAATGGTGGAGGAAGGGAAGTGTCTTTGTTTGAAGAAGGAGAACACCTCAGATATTCCTGAATAGAAAGACTTATGCTGAAAACAAATGTGGTGGTGGCAGAGGAACTGAGAAGAAGGAAAAGCATGTAACAGGACAGGAAGAGATATAGTAAAGGCAGCTGTGAGAATCAATAGATTTATAAAAGATACCTGTAGATAATCTGTCTCCAGAAATGGACCCAGGGAGATTGAGAAAGGGGAGAGAAGTGTTTGAGATGGACATTTTTTAAAGGAGCCTTTTCCTTAACTTTATAGTGTACTCTTTTTTTCACTAAATACGTGCTGAGTGGGTGCTGAGTTAGCACCCACTCCAAATTTTATGAAATAAGCAGACAAGAAAGTAGCATATTGCCAGTGAGCACACTCAATCATGAAATCTCTAAATCTCTGCCGCTCTGAAAAGAGCATCTGCAGAGCTCATACCTTCTACATCACTGCTGCAGGGACCAGCAGGAAGCAGTGAACACCTAAAGAACCAGTGGAGTGGTCGTAAAGGCTGAGGTGTAGAAAAATATGATGGAGGGTTAGAAGGTTCAGAGAGCTCCCCTGGGAATCTGGGAAGCCCACATCATGATCTGCCTAATCCACTCCCCTACCATGGGCAATTCCAAGCCACTGATCATTGCTGTCAATTATAAATGATAATAAAAAGATCACAATTTGAGGAAGGATCACTCAGTAATCATCTAAAATTATCTTACGTAACAAACTCTACCCGTGAAATGAAGCTGGCAGATGTGGTATGCAAGACATTGGTGTGATGTTGCCGGCTTTTAACTGCATTCTCAATACAGAACCTCGAATGATGTGCTTTTCACTCGATTGCAAATTAATAATGAAGATCGTTTGTTTTCCCCCTAACTCTCTAACTTCTGTTGGCAGTGGAGAAAATGTGTAACGGACAATAAATTACATACAAAACACTCAAATGGCTTTCAGCAAATATCAGTCACACCAAGCTGAATATTGCACTGAGGTACCCGGGCACTTTAACAATATTTGTTAATCAACCTGGGAATAATCATTTGTGCAATCTATTGCAGGCAAACTGTCCTAAGTACACAACTGAGCTTTGAAAGTATGGACAAATAAATCTACTATCAAGGTAGATGCTTCATCTGGTCAATAGAATGTGTCCCTGTGGACATAGGCTAGCCCGAAGCTGCAACCTCACTTAATCATCCCTTACTCTGTTCAACTACGTACAATTAAAATTTAATCATGTTTTAAGGTGAAACTCTGGCAAAATTGCATTAACTTTCTCAAACTAAATGGCCATCATTAAAATATAATCTTCCCCTTGGACTAGAATTACACAGACATCATAAAGAATGGCCATGGTAATATATTTTTCAGCTTGACTATGGCTAATCATCTGTCATTCACAGGGCAGTAGCCAAAGTGAGACTCAACCCCAGAGAAAGGATCTCAGGGTTGTATGCGGTGATACGTATGTACTCTGATAATAATTTTAAACTTTGAACTTTTACTATAAGAACAAAGTAGAAACTATTTTTTCACTAATATGACTCTCTTATATTTCGGTACCACTTTCACCAGTATCACTACAAGGGAATTTCAAACAGCAAAAAAGTTTTATGTAAAATTTCAAATCGTTCATGAAGAACCATTTTTTTAAAACAGAACTCATTCTTGAATGTCAGACGGATGATAAAAGTAATTTTCCTTTTTATTTCAGTATTAAATAGTAATGTTCAGAACTCATCATAATGATAGTAATGAGGCTGTAGAATTAACTATATTGAACAGTGCCTTGATGTACAAGGTCTCCTTTCATCAGATTCATATGATAAAATACCAATCTTTTTCTCATTCATTTATATTAACTGTCTGGGAGCAGGCTGAGTTATAAATATCAATTTCTATTTGCAAGTTGTCAGTTTATCCCTTTACACACATAATGTTTTACATGATGAGTGCAGTACCGAGGGAGTGCTGCCCTACTGAGGGAGCCACCTGTTGCACTTTGCATCACGTCACAATTTCACTTTGCATGCCAGTGATAATAAACCTGATTCTGATTCTAACCATCTTCTCTCGGATAGAAATAAATGATCCCATGACAATATTTCGATAAAGAATGATTCCTGGTACTTTGGCCAATTTTTATCCTACAGCTGATTTTTATCACTAAAGCTGATGGAACCTGTGGAAGCTTGCTGTTTACAAGTCATCACGTTTCACGCTACAGTATCTACACAAAAATGTTTCATTTGTCTAATGCAGCCTGGGACACCCAGAAAGGGACATGAATAATGCCATAAAAATGCTGCTCTTTCTTTCTTTAGAATTAATACCAGATATCTTATCCCAGGGGTGTCAAACTCATTTTAGGTCACGGGCCGGATTGAGAAAAATGTGACACTTCATGCGGGCCGGATCAGTTGTAAACGCGCGCGTGCTCCCACTGCTTTCGTTGCCTTCATTTTTTCAACCTGCTGTCATGTGTTTCAGTCTCTGCTATATCTAAAATTGTTTCACTTTACGAATTTCGTTTTTTTATGAAGCAGATTCCCTAGCAAGCATTCTTTTTATGATTGGTATTAACTTACAGACGTAGATTACAAGAAAGTAGGCAACGAGAAAGAAACAATACTATTTCGGCTAAGATTGTTTTGGAAGCCATACCTTTTCCATTAATAAACCGTTTGAAATCAAGCATTAGCAAACACAAATGTAGACCTAACGCAGGGGTGTCAAACTCAAATACACAGTGGGCCAAAATTAAAAAATCAGTACAAGTCGAAGGCCGGACTGGTTCAGCATTTATTGTAAAACTTATTGAAATGAATTTATTACACATATTAACCTGGAACTAACAAAGCTTAGGTTATTGCCTACAAAAACAACATTGAACATTAAATAAATAAAAAAAACAGTTGCATTTATTTCTTATGGCTTTACCTGCAGCTTTTCCGGAGTAATTTCTAATGAAAACATTTTTCCACAGGCCAACACTGTAACTCACACTAGTCTAAGCCAGATACTTGGCATCTCATCTTGGATGCAAGTTCATCAATGTTTGGAGTCAGGCTCTGAGCTGAGGAAATCCTCAGAATTGAGTGAAGGTGTTCATCAGAAAGACGACTCCTGTGTGATGTTTTGTTTATCTTCATCAAAGAGAACAGTTGTTCACACAGATATGTGCTGCCAAACATAGAGAGCATTTGAGCAGCTTGGGTACGCAGCTGGGGCATTGTGTCGAGAATGAAACGTAGAAACTGTGCAGCGCCCACAGAGTCATTCTTTGCCTTGAGTGTGTCACTACATTGGAGTTCAATCAGCTCCATTTGTATGTTGGTTGGTGCGCTTTCCACATCAGCTGCAAATGGATTACTGCGCAGTTCAAACCTGCTTTTCTGGGTTTCAAAGTCGGCAAATCGCCGTGTGAAGTCGGCACCAAGTATGCTAAGTTTTTCAGCAAACTTTGCACGTGGGAACACTGCGGTAGAAACCTGCTCTTTCATAGTTTGGTAACACGGAAAATGGCTCAAGTTTTCTTGCTGCATCTGCGTCTCCCACAGGCGCAGCTTGGTTTTAAAAGCCCTCACTGCAGCGTACACGTCTGTGATCACACGACCCCACCCCTGAAGCTGCAGGTTGAGCGCATTGAGATGGCTCGTGATGTCACACAGAAACACCATTTCACAAAGCAACGTTTTATCCCGGAGCTCTGTTGTGTCTTTCCCTTTGCTTTCCATGAACTGACAGATCTCCTCACGCAACTCGAAACATCTTTTCAGCACTTTTCCTTGGCTTAACCATCGCACCTCTGTGTGATAGGGCAAATCATTATATTCTGAACCCAACTCCTCCAGAAACGACTTGAACTCGCAGTGATTTAAACCTTTGGCTCTTATGAAGTTAACTGCTCATGTTATGGTGCTCATTATATGTTCCATTTTCAAGGCTTTGCCACACAACGATTCCTGGTGTATGATGCAGTGATAAGCTGTCAGCTCACTTGCGCCATTTTCTTCCCGCATCTTCTCCCAGATCCTGCCCACCAATCCACTCTTTTGACCGCACATCGCGGGCTTCTGTTTCTTGTCCAGATGCTTGTATTTGTCTTGGTGTTTCGTTTCATAGTGTCGTCTTACATTATTCTTTAATTACAGCCACACCGTCTCCGCACACAAGACAAACAGGTTTGCCCTTTATATCTGCGAACATATACTCTGCCTCCCACCTGCCTTGAAAACCCCTGTTTTCAAAGTCCAGCTTTCGTTCAGCCATTTTTGGGGTGAGGGATAGCTGAAAGTTGACCACACGTGACTAGCGCCATAAGGATGCTGATGAGAGAGTAAGGCAAGTGTGAGCAATGCACTGGCAGTGCATTGTGGGATTTGTAGTATTAGTGGTGCATGCAATATACCGGCGGGCCAGCTCTAATAGAAAAAAAATTATTCATTAATGATATTCAGGAAATAAACCAGGGAAACCGAATAAACACTAAAAACCCTGAAAACCTGGTACCTGAATAAATTCAGCATTAGCCATATCATACGCCATTGATTACTGGGGCCAGCTTTAATAGTAATTAGATATTATCTCGCGGGCCAAAGATAATTCCACCGCGGGCCGGATTTGGCCCGCGGGCCTTGAGTTTGACATATATGTCTTATCCCATCAAAGTAATAAGTAACTACTGTTGCTAATTTGAAGTTTTGCTATTCCCCAACAAAAAATGATTAAAAAGGATTAACAATTCTAAAATAAATAATGCTTCAACTGGTTGTTAGCCAAAGGACAGAAATTGAAGGTAAGTGGCAGCAAGACCAGAGGAGAGAAGAAGGGTCAGTTATTTGATATTGTTTTGATCTGGAAAGCATTGTAACAACAAATTAAACCCATACTTGTTACAACTTTGAAGATGGCTATTCAGCCCATTGTGTAATGCCAGCTTCCATCAATTCCCTTTAGCTGCCGATTTTCTTGGAACCATGCTACTTAATTTCTCTGAGTTGCCATCATTCTATCTTTGCTGTTTCTGCCACACACCTACATTAGGGATATGTTACATACCACAGCCCAGAACACTCCTGCGAAGCCCATACAGTCACAAGAAGAACAGACATCAGAGAACATCAGAGCCAGCTCCTGCGGTCAGCGTTAAACCTGCATAACTTAAACTGCAACAGGTGCAAGCACTTGAGAAGCTCTGGAACAAATTGTTCCTTCAGAGAAACAGTGCAGTTGTTTGACGGTGAATGAAGAGCATTGTGGTGCTGCCTTAATTAGAAAACTTCAAAGAATCCATAGTAATTTCAAAGTATTTAGGTTATTGTCAATGGCATAAATGATACACCATCTCTACCGGCTAAAAGATGTTCAATTTGATAAAAAGGGAAGAATTCACAAATTCCACCCATGAACATAATTTCATCAGGTAAATTCATCACTCTACAGTTAATTTAGTACTGTACTGTTAGAATCATTCAATTTCACAAGTCCTATGTCCTAATTCAAAATGTGACAGGTTCCCTCAGACATAACAAGAAACAACAGTGTTAATCTACATTGGCCATCAACCTGAACATTAGCTGTTTCTTCCCATCAGATACTGGGGTGGTACGGTAGTGTAGTGGTTAGCACATGGCTTTACAGTACCAGCATCCTGGGTTCAATTCCTGCTGCTGCCTGTAAGGATTGTCCCCTTGTCTGCATGGATTTCCTCAGGGTGTTCAGGTTTCCACAGTCCAAAGAGGTGCTGGTTAGTAAGTTAACTGGTTATTGTAATCTGGGCTAGGGTTAAATCGGGGGATTACTGAGTGACATAGTTCAAAGGGCTGCTTCTCAAAAAATATAAATACTGCACTCCTGATGAACAGATTACATGGAAGCGAAAGTAACATCATCCCTTAGAAACACAGTATTAAGAATATACAGTATTCAAAAGTATACACAGCATTCATCAGCACAACAACCTTCTTTAACTCACAGTAATCCTATATTCAGTAAACAATAAATGGTTTGAAAAAATCAATGGTATGTAAATTACCATAATAGTCATCTTTAATAATAAACTCACTTTGTATTGCAAGCAGATGCCATGTTTATGATCAGAATTGTTAAAATAATGCAGCATTCATAAATAAAATAAATTATTAAGCAATTAAATATTTCAAAGTTAGACATTCAGTCAGCCATGGTGCTTACTGTATTGATCAATAAGATGTGCAGATCAATTTTGTATTGACATGGTGGTTGGATGAGGTGAAAAGTAAATGAGAGAAAAATGGCATTAATTAACATAGTGTTGAAAAGTAAACCCCAAGGGCAATGGAGGAAGTTATAAATATGAGCAATGTTACAGACAAGGTAAATATGAAGTTACATAAAACATTATCAATCTGTGAGATTCAGCAAGCCACGGGCAAAATCATTTTGAACATAAACAGCTTTATTTTTGATAACAATTTAGTCAGTTCCATATCCGCCCATGCCTGGTATTTTTTCATCTCCCTCTCTGCTGGCAGCCTAGTATGCCCCATTCAAGTTTAAAGACTGTAACCAACTTGCAAGAATACTCCTTGACAAGTATACTGCTCTTAATTTTGGATGTAAAGCATTCCAAGGTGTTGATGCTATATTTATGAAATATCCTACAAAGCCATTAAGAAAGACATTTCAGTATGGTAGCCATGAGAAAATGTAAAATCCAATGCTCTGATTGTTAGAGGTTTGCTTCTAAAAGAAATTTCCTGTTACGGCATACTTTTTTTCTGATAGCATTATACTTTTCCCTTATACCTCACTGTAAAGCACCAGCCATTTCCTAAATTTCGATATGAATTTTATGATTAAGGAGACAATTTAGAAGTCTCTCTTGCACTCATGAGAGGTGTATAAAATAATGTCTGATTTCTGATGTAAAGGCTCAGCCTAAAACATCAACTGCTTATTTCTATCCATAGATGCTACCTGGCCTGCTGAGTTCCTCCAGCATTTTGTGTGTGTTATTCTGCATTTCCAGCATCTGCAGAATCTTTCGTGTTTTGGATATATCACTGCTGGCTTTTTTCTTATGTTTATAACCTTTTCAAAGCTCAGGATGATTTTCAAGATGGCGGCACGACGCAGCTTGCAGCAGCCACTCCAGAGCTGATTATCTGTTATTTGTGAAGCGGGATGTTGTGCGCAATCATAATCGATTGAAAACGGATGTGGGAACATGGAGGAACATCGGGAAATCTCCAGGAAGACCTTCTTTGTTGCTGCTGCTGCTGTGAGGTCCGGGACTCTGCTGGGAAGGGGTCGCATTTCCGATGGTAATTGGCAGGGGCATCTTAATACACTCGGCAGAGGATGGTGCTCGGAGTAGCTGTGCCGGAGGGGATGGTCATCGGCTTGGAAGTTCGATGGACTCAGAGTCCGCTGTGGTCAAGTCGCTTTCGGTGTGTGCAGCACGGATCGACGGAGCTTTCATTGTGTGTTGCGTCTGCGAGGCTGAGTCGGGTGGCACCATGGAAGTCCATAGAGGGGGTATTCCCTTCTGCCGCCAGTGTGGGATAATGAGTCTGTCGGGACCCTGGGGACTTGTGGAAACTGTGTGGTGATTTCTTTTGAATTTACAGTCCTTTAACATTTTTGGACTATTTTTACTTGCCCATAGTCTTTTTTTTATCAATTATGCTATTGTTTGCACTGTTGTAACTATGTGGTTTTGTGCAGATCTTGTAGCTTTAGTTTTTGGTCTTGTTTTGTCTAGTGATTTTGGAGCTCCTTTCCGGGGAACGCGCTAAGATGGTAGCGCGATATTAATACGCAGCAGCCTCTCCGGACTCTGGATTGGGGATTGCCAAACGTTATGTGGATTTTCTGGTGTAGTCTGTATTGTCATGTGCTTTTGTGATATCATTCTGGAGGAACGTTGTCTCATTTTTTAACTGCATTGCATTTGTGGTTTCTAAATGACAATAAACTGAATCTGAATCTGAATAATTTGTAACTCCCTCTGAACCGACAATTCAATTCAAACAGATTGTACGTCAGTAACTCCCGGTGCCACCTTGCCTCCAACTGTGGCTCTAGAATTCTCTCCACTAGGACTGTACCATGGAGATGCCACAGGGTCATTGTGTTGCTTTAATGCCAATAGATAGCTGTCCATTGTTTCATTGGGAAAACAATGCAATAGGCAGAAAACAATGGATACACATCTCAGAAAATAAAAATCAAATTTCCATGTCACCAACATAACCAACAATAGATTATCTCCACAGCACCAGTTTAGTGTATCCATTTAAAGGCAGACCACATAGGAAAAATTCAATAAGCCAAGCAGCATTTGTAGAGGCAAAAGGTGTACGTTGACAATTTGCATTCCACCCTACATCAGAACTGAAAGGAATTAGGTAAAGTTGCCAGTGTATCTCCCCACTGGCTTCTCCCTATCTCCCCCAAAGCCACTCCCTATCTCTCCACCGGGCACTCCCTATCTCCCCAATGGCCTTTCCCTATCTCCCCGCTGGCCTCTCCCTATCTCCCCACTGGCCTCTCCCTATCTCCCCGCTGGCCTCTCTCTATCTCCCCACTAGCCTCTCTCTAACTACCCCAAAGCCTCTCCCTATCTCCCCACTGGCCTCTCCCTATCTCCCCGCTGGCCTCTCTCTATCTCCCCACCAGCCTCTCCCTATCTCCCCCAAAGCCTCTCCCTATCTCCCCACCCGCCTCTCCCTATCTCCCCCAAAGCCTCTCCCTATCTCCCCATTGGCCTCTCCCTATCTCCCCACTGGCCTCTCTCTATCTCCCCACTAGCCTTTCCCTATCTCACCACTGGCATCTCCCTATCTCACCACTGGCCTCTCCCTATCTCCCCACTAGACTCCCTCTATCTCCCCACTGGCCTCTCTCTATCTTCCCACTGGCCTCTCTCTATCTCCCCACTGGCCTCTCTTTATTGTTACGTATTCAGGCAACAATAAATATATGAGTTCGGCAAGGGTTTCTTATAACAAACAACACGTTTATTAAACACAGAAAACAAACCCCCCAAAAGTAAACAAACACTACCGTAACCCGAAACAGCTGCTGAGCGGCAGCCCAAACAGTTCGTAAAGTGATATTCCAAAAACAGTTCTTTAAAGTGGTATTGCCAAAAGTTCGATATGCTCACAGTCCATTTAAAAGGAGAGACTTTATAGGACGATTTAGGTTCTCTTTCACGTCGTTTGCTTCGATCCCCGACATCGAACTTCCCACGAAGAATTCACGAAACAGAACGGCTTAAAGGCACTGACCTTTCCTTCTCCACTACCTTCAATCCTTTCTAGTTAAACCTAGGGATTAACACGAAGATAGTCAACGAAATCCTTCCAAATAAGGATCAAACAAAGGTCGCCCCCGTTTCACCGTAGAAAGCGATTCTCCTCGATCTTTAACTTCCAACTTCGAATCTTCACTCTCCTCTAATTTCCTCGAACTAACAGAATCATAAAGAACCTGCTGGCAATAACCTTTTAAACTTTAGGCATTAAATAAAAACTTCATCCTTCAACTAAACTGCGTCATCTCTTAAAACACACAGTGGCATGAAGTCAACCTGGCAAATCCAGCCACAAACTGCCCCTCCGCACAGGGTGGGGTCTACCTTTTATAACCTGAAAAAAAAACCCGTCACATGATCTCTACTGGCGGGAAAATGACGTCACCACCATCACAAGACCATCACCTCAAGTCCAGTACAGCTTCAACCCCAGTCACATGACAAGGGCTCCACTGTCATGTGTCACGAGTACGTAACATTATCTTCCCACTAGCCTCTCTCTATCTCCCCTAAAGCCTCTCTCTATCTCCCCACTGGCCTCTCTCTATCTCCTGACTAGCCTCTCTCTATCTCCCCACTATCCTCTCCCTATCTCCTGACTAGCCTCTCTCTATCTCCCCACTGGCCTCTCTCTATCTCCCCACTGGCCTCCTTCTATCTCCCCACTGGCCTCTCTCTATCTCCTCACTAGCCTCTCTCTATCTCCCCACTGGCTTCTCTCTATCTCCTGACTAGCCTCTCTCTATCTCCCCACTATCCTCTCCCTATCTCCTGACTAGCCTCTCTCTATCTCCCCACTGGCCTCTCTCTATCTCCCCACTGGCCTCCTTCTATCTCCCCACTGGCCTCTCTCTATCTCCTCACTAGCCTCTCTCTATCTCCCCACTGGCCTCTCTCTATCTCCTGACTAGCCTCTCTCTATCTCCCCACTATCCTCTCCCTATCTCCTGACTAGCCTCTCTCTATCTCCCCACTAGCCTTTCCCTATCTCACCACTGGCATCTCCCTATCTCACCACTGGCCTCTCCCTATCTCCCCACTGGCCTCTCTCTATCTCCCCACTGGCCTCTCTCTATCTCCCCACTGGCCTCTCTCTATCTGCCCACTAGCCTCTCCCTCTCCCCACTAGCCTCTCCCTATCTCCCCACTGGCCTCCTTCTATCTCCCCACTGGCCTCTCTCTATCTCCTCACTAGCCTCTCCCTATCTCCCCACTGGCCTCCTTCTATCTCCCCACTGGCCTCTCTCTATCTCCTCACTAGCCTCTCCCTATCTCCCCACTGGCCTCCTTCTATCTCCCCACTGGCCTCTCTCTATCTCCTCACTAGCCTCTCTCTATTTCCCCACTGGCCTCTCCCTATCTGCCCACTGGACTCTCCCTCTCCCCACTGGCCTCTCTCTATCTCCCCACTAGACTCCCTCTCCCCACTGGCCTCTCTCTATCTCCACACTAGCCTCTCTCTATCTCTCCACTAGCCTCTCTCTCTCCCCACTGGCCTCTCTGTATCTCCCCACTGGCCTCTCTCTATCTCCCCTTTAGCCCCTCCTTAAATCCCCACTGGCCTCTCCCTACCTCCCCACTGGCTCCCTATCTCCCCACTAGCCTCTCCCTCTCCCCACTGGCCTCTCTCTATCTCCCCACTAGCCTCTCCCTATCTGGTTTCAGTGATCATCAGCAATTCTCTGTGACACACCCTACATACCACTATACATGGGTAATTGTTCCTCTTCCCTTTCAGTCCTGGGGCAGGATCTCAACTGAGATCATTAACTGATACTTCATAGGTGTTGTTTGATTGACTGAATTCATCCAGAATTCTATTTTTGTTCTATTGTTCAGCATCTGCAGTCTCTTTGTCTTCCGAAAATCTCCCGATCTTCTATTTGTATTGAAAACTAAAGAAATACCCGAGTGCATAAAATGGAATTGAGTTAGTTTACAACATTCTACATTTTGTATTGCCAAAGAAGACTTCATGACAAGAGCAAAGCTGATTTAACAACTTAAGCAGACAAAAGCATTTTTAATATATTTAGTGCTAAGTGAAGCAGTTTTGTAAGTTTACTAACAAAGTATCTCACCTGAGTACAAAGATGGTGTAGTGACATACGTGTATTATTGCAGCAAAAATATGCCAGGTGCTTTGGCAGTCAAATGAGACGATACCATAAAATGCAAAGTTTACCTGGAATTATGGTACCATTTACGCATCTCTGAGATACATTTTGAAATGTGTCAGGATTACTTACAGGCAGAATGTTGGCTGAGTTGTAGAGTGATCTACAGTAAATTTTACAACACTACTTTTCATAAGGATGAAGCATCACAAAAATGTGGATTTGCAAGATGCTGAAATTTAGTGAACTGTGCTGAAAAACTGAGGTGAAGGGATCTTGTCATAAAAGGAACTTCAGGGAAAAGGTTAATTGAACAGCCAAGTGTTGACAGTGTCAGTGCACAATGAGATTGCTTCACCAATTGGACTTTGAATGTGACACATACATTGTGCAAACTAAAAGCCAGCCATTGAGTCATTTTCAGAGTCAGATTACAATCTTTGGATTATATGCATCATATAATGCTGCCCACGGAAATTCACTACACTCATCCGCCTGCTCCACGATGGCATGACAGGAGAAGAGTTCTCAGGTGGTTCCCCATCTGGGACTTTCAACACCTCAAATGGCGTGAAGCAAGGGTGTGTTCTAGCACCAGTGCTCTTCAACCTCTTCTTCACCCAAATGCTGAAGCATGCTGTTAAGGACCTAGACCTGGGTATTTACATAAGATATCACCTAGATGGATCGATGTTTGATCTGAGACGCCTTGCTGCAAAGACCAAAACATTGAGGAGGCTCATCACTGTTTGCTGATGACTGTGCTCTCATGGCCCACCAGGAGAACCGCCTGCAGACAATTGTCGACAAGTTCTGCACAGCCTCAAAGCTGTTCAGCCTGACAATCAGCCTCGGTAAGACAGAAGTTCTCCTGCAACCTGCACCAAATAGTCACCCTCCTTAGCCATGCATCACCATCAACGGCACTGTCCTGAAGAATGTGGAGAGCTTCAAGTATCTAGGAAGCACCATCTCCCGTGACGGATCCCTTGACAAAGGGATCATAGCAAGGATCCAGAGAGCCAGCCAGGCACTCGGGAAACAACGTGTCAAAGTTCTGGAGAACAAGGATATTCAGCTTTCAACCAAGCTCAAGGTGTACAAGGCTGCGGTCCTCACCTCTCTCCTGTACAGCTGCAAAACCTGGACCCTATACCGCAGGCACATCAAACATCTGGAGCAGCTTCACATGCGCTCTCCGCAGTCGATCATGAGGATTCGATAGTCGGACCAAATCACCAACCTGGAAGTCCCTGACAGAGCCAACAGCACAAGCACTGAGGCAAGGATCCTCCAGGCCCAGCTACGCTGGACCGGCCATGTAATCCGCACGGGTGAAACAAGAATCCCCAGGCAGCTGCTCTACGGCGAGCTTGAGTATGGCAGTCGCAATCAGGGCTACCTCAAAAAAAGATTCAAAGACAATTTGAAATCGTACATCAAATGGGCAGACCTAGAGCCTCGACAACCTGAGGAGTCCGCAGCCGACAGGGCTGTGTAGCCCGCTCTGACCAGAAAAGCTGCACCTGACTTTAAGGATGACTGAAATCAGTGCCTTGCAGCAGCAGGAGACCGACACCACAAAGCTGTGTAAGCACCTGCTCCAACAACCACCATCCCATGTCCAACCTGCAGCCGCTTGTGTGATTCGGCCTTCAGCCTCCGAAGCCACGTGCATATCCACAGGTGACTGCACAATGTTTAGTCTTCCTTGGACCCCGAGAGACAACCACCAAGTAAAGAGAAAGTCTCTAGCTGAAAGAATCATCACAGTTTATGCTGCAACTCTGATATTTCAACATATGGAGCATTCAGCTGTGGCTGAAACATTTCACAGGATCGATAAGTAATGCCCAGTGTTATATCTCCAAACTATCTTACACACACAAACATCAGTGCGACCTCGCTCAATGCAGTTGCTGCTAAAACTTATCACAGACGTACAGAACCAATTAGCGATCACTCAGCACAGAGTCAGGCAGTGTCATTTTAACAGGTACAATGGTAAAGCTAAAATACTTGAGAATGATTCTAGGTTATAATATTGGAGACAATCATGACACAGACATCCAACTGGCCACTTCCCTTTTGGTCATTTCATCCTTCACATGTAGTCTCAAGTGTGCTGCCCTGTTCTTCAGTTCCCCCACTCCTTCAAACATTGACAGTCTCAGCTCCCCAGTGAAATCCTCACTTTCCTTCCAAACTTCATGTTCTCCACTAATAAGGCAATGATCTCCAGCCAGCTCAGCATCTCTCCCTCAGGCCATGACTCTGACCTCACTTGGGTGTCCGATGGACAAATTAACTGTACCCTCATCAATGTCCTAGACTGTCATAAGAGAATCACTTGCTTTTTTTCATCGAAACGCTCCCCTCTCCCATCCAATCTTGATTTCAGGGATGTACAGGGCCTGCAAGTTCAGAACACACAGAGACAAACTGGCATAAAAACCCTCATAACCTATGAGCCACACAATAGAACACGGTGGTCTGTAAGATGTGTCAGTTCTTGAACGATTGACATCACTTGGGTGATATACCTCTGCGCAATCACAGGGTAAGAACAGCGAGATGTGAGGCCAGGGATAAGGCCCTTTTGAGCTTCTTAAAGGAAATACCTGAAACATACAGTATGTACAACAAAGCAAGCTCACCCTGCTGGTAACAGAACTTCTACTTAATGCCAATCTGCCAGCATGTGATCTGGCTTTGTGTGGCATTGGAACTGCTTCTGGAGGAGGTGGGACCAATACCATCCGAACGGTCTACATCTGGGCAGGGCCAGGATCAACATCAGATGGTTTGCTAGTGCTGTTTGGGAGCCTTTAATCTAATATGGCAGGGGAGATGGGAACCCACACAGAAAAGAAGAGGGAAGTGATGCAGAGACCAAAGCTAGAGTTAGTGAAGGAAAAAGTAAGAGTAGAGTGTACAAAAGTAAAAAGCAAAAATCGCAAAGGTCACTGGATTCTAAAAGGACAATGAGTATAAGGGCACTTTATCTAAATGCCCATAGTATTAGACACAAGGTTAGTGAACTTGTGGCACAAATCAGTACTATGGCAAATGATTTAGTGGCCATTACAGAAACCTGATTGCAAGGAGTAGATGACTGGGAATTAAATATCCAAGGGTATCGGGTAATACGGAAAGATAGGCAGGAAGGCAAAGGAGGTGAGTGGTGCTCTTAATTAAGGATGAGATCAGGGTGATTGTGAGAGACTATATAAGATCTATGGAGCAGAATGTTGAGTCTATCTGGGTAGAGGTTAAGAATAGTAAAGGAAAAACATCACTGGTGGGAGTTGTCTATAGGCCACCAAATAAAAATATTGCAGTGGCAGAGGTGATTAACCTAGAAATAACTGAGGCTTGTAAGAACCGAATGACAGTTGTCATGGGAGATTTTAACTTCCACATAGATTGGGTGAATCAGGTTGGTCAAGGAAGTCTTGAGGAGGACTTCATAGAATGTATCCGTGATGACTTTCTAGAGCAGCATGTTAGTGAACCTACAAGGGAAAATGCTATCTTAGATCTTAGATCTAGTCCTGTGCAATGACACAGGTAAGATTAATAATCTTGTAGTCAGGGATCCTCTTGGAAAGAGTGATCATAGAATGATAGAGTTTCGCATGCAGATGGAGGATGAAATAGTTAGATCTAAAACTAGTGTATTATGCTTGGACAAGGGAGACTACAACGGGCTAAGGGAGGAGTTGGTAATGTCAATTGAGAGCACAGGCTATTTGGTCAGACAGTTGAGGAACAGTGGAGTACTTTCAAAGAGATTTTTCACAGTGCACAAAAGTATATTCCAGTCAAAAGTAAGGACAGTAAGTGTGGGGAGAGCCAGCCTTGGATAACTAAGGAAATAAAAGATAGTATCAAATTAAAAGCTCATGTGTACAAAATCGCAAAGAGTAGTGGCAGACTGGAGGATTGGGAAAACTTTCTTTCTTTTTCAAACTTTTTATTAATATCAACATGATAAGATTAATACATAGTTATTGGAATTACAAAATTACAAAATTAAAATGAACGTAAAAAGATACACAAGCAAAAAGTACAATATAGTTAAGTCTGCCCAAATCATGAATGATACAAATATCATATAAAGGAAACAAAAAAAAACTAGGTATATCATGTTGAAAAAAGCAGAAAAGAGAAAAAATATATTATTACCCCAAGAAAAACTAATCTAACAAACTAACCACTAACTAATAAAGAAAAAAAAGGAAAAAAAGGAAATAAAAATGGGCTGTTTATAGTATCTATAAAAAGACAAAGAATCATCAGTGCCCGCAACTCCGATCCTCTCAACATGTATATAATCAAAACCGGAAAAACAAATAGGTGGAAAACTTTAAAAACCAACAAAGAACAACTAAACAAGAAATAAGAAAGGGGAAGATAGAGTATGAAAGTAAATTAGCATAAAATATAAAAACAGAAAACAGAAGTTTTTATAAATATATAAAGTGGAAGAGGGTGGCTAAAGTCAACGTAGGTCCCTTAGAAGATGAGAAGGGGAAATTGATATTGGGTGATAAGGAAATGGCTGAGGCATTGAACAACTATTTTGTGTTGGTCTTCACGACGGAGGACACGTCTAATATGCCAAAGAATGATGTTATGGACGAAATGGGAGGTGAGGACCTCAATAAAATCACTGTCACTAAAGAGATAGTGATGAGCAAACTAGAGGTCCTGAAGGTAGATAAGTCCCCTGGTCCTGATGGGATGCATCCCAGGGTGCTGAGGGAATCGGCAGAGGTTATAGTAGACGCATTGGTAATCATTTACCAAAACTCTCTAGGCTCTGGGCAGGTCCTTGCAAATTGGAAGACAGCAAATGTCATGCCACTTTTTTAAAAAGGATGTAGGCAAATGACGGGCAACTATAAGCCAATTAGCTTGACGCCTGCTGTCAGGAAAATGCATGAAGCTGTCATTAAGGAAGAAATAACAAAACCTTTAGAAAGGAGTGGTTCCATTAGACAGACGCAGCATGGATTCAGAAAGGGCAGGTCCTGTTTGCCAAACTTACTGGAGTTCTTTGAGGAAATAATGAGTGCAGTGGATACAGGGGAACAGATAGACATCGTATACTTGGATTTCCAGAAGGCATTCGATGAGGTGCCACACAAGAGACTTATAAATAAGATACAGATGCATGGAGTTGGAGGAAGTGTATTGGCATGGATAGTGGATTGGTTAACAGATAGAAGGCAGAGAGTTGGTATAAATGGGTGTTTCTCTGGTTGGCAGTCAGTGGTGAGTGGAGTGGGGTGCCGCAGAGGTCAGTGCCGGGCCTGCAGCTGTTTACCATTTACATTGATGATTTGGAGGAGGGGACTGAGTGTTGCGCAGCAAGATTTGCTGATGACACTAAACTAAGTGGAAAAACAAATTTTACAGTGGATGTGGAGAGTCTGCAGAGGGATATAGATAGGTTAACTGAGTGGGCCAAGGTCTGGCAGATGGAATACAATGTTGCTAAATGCAAAATCATCCACTTTGGAAGGAATAATAGAAGAGCAGATTATTATTTAAATGGTGAAAGATTGCAGCATGCTGTTGTGCAGAGGGACTTGGGAGTGCTTGCTCATAAATCACAAAAAGTTGGCTTGCAGTTACAGCAGGTTGATTCCAGAGATGAAGGGGTTAACCTGTGAGGAGAGATTGAGTCACCGGGGACTATACTCTCTGGAATTCAGAAGAATGAGAGGAGATCTTATAGAAACATTAAACATTTTGAAAGGGATCCCTCAAGGTCACTGCACAGGTTGATAGGGTAGTTAAGAAGGCCTATGGGATGCTAGGCTTCATTAACAGGGGGATTGAGTTCAAGAGTAGAGAGGTCATATTGCAACTCTACAAATGTCTGGTGAGACCGCACTTAGAATATTGTGTTCAATTCTGGTCACCTCATTATAGGAAGGATGTGATGCACCATCAATAACTCTAGGAGAGTGGAAGTGAACAATAGGCTTTTATTAACAGCGAAAAGGGAGCACGGCATGTCAAAGACTGAGGGAGGAGCAATGCCCCAATCGCCTTTATACAGGGGTCTGTGGAAGGAGTCACAGGAGCAGTCAGCAGAGGGGCATGTCCAGACAGCTATACATAGTTTACCACAGGATGTGGAAGCTATGGAGAGGGCGCAGAGGAGATTTACCAAGATATTACCTGGTTTGGAGAACAAGTCGTATGAAGCAAGGTTAGCAGAGCTGCGACTTTCTTCTTGGAGCATAGAAGAATGAGAGGGGACTTGATGGAGGTCTACAAGATTATGAGAGGCATAGATAGGGTGGATAGTCAGTACCTGTTTCCCAGGGCACCAATCGCAAACACCAGAGGGCATATGTACAAAATTAAAGGAGGGAAGTTTAGGGGAGACATCAGGGGTAAGTTTTTTTACACAAAGGGCCTGGAATAACTTGCCAGGGATGGTGGTGGAGGCTAAAAACATTAGGGGTATTTAAGAGCTTCATGGACAGGCACATGGATAAAAAAAAATGGAGGGTTATGGGGTAGTGTGGGTTTAGTCCTTTTTTTTGGATTATATGGGTCAGCACAACATGGAGAGCTGAAGGGCCTGTACTGTGTTGTAGTGTTCTGTGCTTCTATGGATAGATGAGATAGAAGTAGGAAAGTTGTTTCCATTGATAGGTGAGACTAGAAATAGGGGACATTGCCTCAAGATTCAGGGGGAAAGATTTAGGACAGGGATGAGGAGAAACTGTTTTTCCCAGAGAGTGGTGAATCTGTGGAATTCTCTGCCTAGGGAAGCAGCTGAGGCTTCTTCACTAAATATATTTAAGATACAGTTAGACGGATTTTTACATAGTAGGGGAATTAAGGTTTATGGGGAAAAGACGGGTTCATGGAGCTGAGTTTACGGACAGATCAGCCATGATCTTATTGAATTGTGGGGCAAGCTCGCTGGGCCAGATGGCCTATTCCTGCTCCTATTTCTTATGTTCTTATAAGAACGTGCTTGCTTCTTTCTGAATGTCAGCATCTGAACCTCCACTGCAGGCATAGCACCCAAGCTTTTGCATCAGCTCAAACGACTGCTGCCCACCCTGAGATGGTCCAATGCCCAACGCACCACATGGGCCCAGAGCAACCCATGTTGACACCTGCTCTCACAATAATGGAAAAGGATCGATTGTTCACCAGCCTGGCTGCAGCAACCAAGAGCATTGTGTGAAAGCAGGAGGACCAGCACATCAACTTGGGCACTTGTCAGAAAAAGAGAACAGTTTCAATTATTACTGTTACTTTATAAGTTGACCACAATATGTCAATATTCATTAGATCATTTGCTCTTTATGTGGAATGTAACCCTGATGGCCTCAGAAGAACTGAGGACACCACATTACTTTTGTTAATGTTTGGTAGAATGGTCGGGTTTTCTCTGATCCTCATAGAGGGATCAGAAGCAGAGAGAGTGAACAGTGTCAAGATCTCTGAGGATCTAACCTGGTCCCAACATATCTGTGCAGTTATAAAGAAGACAAAACAGTGACAATATTTCATGAGGAGTTTGAAAAGATTTGGTATGTCAACAAATTCACTCAAAATCTTCTATAAATGTACCGTGGAGAGCATTCTGATAGACTGCATCACTGTCTGGTATGGGGGGGAGGATGCTACTGCATGGGTCTGAAAGAGGCTGCAGAGGGTTGCAAATCTAAGCAGCTCCATCTTGGGTACTTGCCTACAAAGTACCCAGGACATCTTCAAGGAGCGGTGTCTGAGAAAGGCAACGTCCATCATTAAGGACCTCCAGCACACAGGGCATGCCCTTTTCTCACTGTTACCATCAGGGAGGAGGTACAGAAGCCTGAAGGCACACACTAAGCAATTCAGGAACAGCTTCTTCCCCTCTGTCATCCGATTCCTAAATGGACAGTGAATCCTTGAACACTACCTCACTTTTATAATATATTATTTCTGTTTTTGCACAATTTTTAATCTATTCAATATATGCATACTGTAATTGATTTATTTGTTTATTGTTATTATTATCTTTTGTTTTTTTTTCCTTCTATATTACGTATTGCATTGAACTGCTGCCGCTAAGTTAACAGATTTCATGATACATGCTGTTGGCAATAAACCTGATTCGGATTCTGATTCTGCATATATGTGACTCTGATCATATCACGGTGGTGCCCCAGGGGTGTGACCAATCAATGTCATGGTGCGGACCTAAGTGTGACTATCTGTTGTGCTATATCTTGGTAAGTCAGCTGCTACTTTGATCGATGAGCAAAATTCTCCAAGATCATTCCACTTTCTCAATTAAGAAAGAGTATCCTCTCCTACATTGACTTGGTTTCCAGAAAAGGAGGCATGCTGATTACAAAGAACAATAAATGCATGTTTTACATATTTTAATATGACAGTCCCATCTGGAGCATGGAGATACTCAATGAAATGCTGGAGTAAAACTTATTCGTGATATTTCGCTGTATTACCGAAGGCAATTTTCCCACAAAGGCAGGGTGCCCAAGGGACACTCAGCTGCACAGCCTTGGTAAAAAGGGGCAAGGCACTCCTTAGCTCTAAGAGGCAGTTATTAGTGTCGCATACAGGTAGAACATTGCAGACTCCACAGAGAGTAACCAAATCATGAAGCCTTCTAGATATGTAGTATTGACCATGAGAAATGGATGCAGAACAGTTGGATGTTTTCAGAGTGATAACCCTAATAATTCACATAGAGATCGGGACTCAAATATTTAGTGAATTGGGTACAATATTTTGCCAATTGGGTAGAATATTTAGACTACTGGGTATGACATTTTTCCAAATGGGTATGATATTTAGCCAATTGGGTACAATATTTAGCCTATTGTATGTAATCTTATAATCTTCATAAACCTAAACTTTAGTATTAACTAATAATGCTCGGGGTCCTCAGGGTCGCGTTGCCGAAGGCCGTTGGCGGGGCAGTATTAATACATTAGGCGGAGGATGGTGCTCAGAGAAACTGTTCCGGAGGGGATGGTCAGAGGCTCGGAGGTTCAACGGACTCAGAGTCCGCTGCGGTCAGGTCACTTTTGGTGTGTGCTGCGTCTGCGAGGCTGGGTTTGATGGAGCTTTCATTATGTGCTGTGTCTGAGAGGCTGAGTCGGGTGGCGCTGTGGAAGACAATAGCGGGGGTATTCCCTTCTGGGGCCAGTGTGGGATGACGAGTCAATCGGGGACCCTGAGGATTTGTGGAAACTGTGTGGTGGTTTCTTTCAAACTTATAGTCTTTTAACATCTTTGGACCATTTTTACTGCACCCATGGTCTGTTTTTTTTTTATCAATTATGCTATTGTTTGAACTGTTGTAACTATGTGGTTTTGTGCAGGTCTTGTAGCTTTAGTTTTTGGTCTTGTTTTGTCTGGTGGACTTGGAGCTCCTTTCCGGGGAACACGCTAAGAAGGTAGCGTGATATTAATACGCAGCAGCCTCTCTGAACTCTGGATTGGGGATTGCCAAACGTTACATGGATTTTCTGGTGTAGTCTGTTTTGTCATGTGTTTTTGTGACATCATTCTGGAGGAATGTTGTTTCATTTTTTAACTGCGTTGCATTTGTGGTTTCTAAATGACAATAAACTGAATCTGAATCTGAATCTGATCTGAATAACTTTGATTCAAAGAGAAGATGAAATGTCTGTTCTAAAGTGAAGACCATCAAAACAGTCTCTAATGTAGTGGGAACCACAAACTGTAATATACGATATAGGTAAGTGACAGGATTCCAAAGGAACAACAGTTCTAGAATCTGTGACTGTGTGTTTGGGGATCTTCTTGCAAGCGATAACAGTTCTCCGTCTCTAATCCTTTACTCCTATAGGAGGTAGGAGCAGATCTATTCTGTCTTTAGTCAGGAAGGGCAGATCTGGAAGCATTTTCCATCCTTCACAATCTCCAAGTAAATTTGCCTTGCCAGTGACCACTGTCATCCAGCTCTCTCCTGCAACTCAGGGAAAAGTGATGATAAATGAGCAGTAACAATGCAGATCACTTAACTGACTATGGCCCCAGGCAGTCTCCCAACACACTGGTCATTAGATGCAAATAAACCGGTTAGCACATCAGGGGCAACTGGAAATAGAGAACAAGAAAGGACACGAGTCTCTGGCACCCATTGTTCTAGCCCAAAACATCACATGAATGAAGTGTGGGAGAAGGCAGAGTGAACTCTTCTCTGATATGGAGTCAATATATTCAGAAAATGAGCAATAGAGATTGTTAAGAAAGCAAATGGTAAAAAGCAAATTCAGATGGAGTTTTGAAACAGTGAAATGAGGTTTTAGATTTGCAACATTATTGAACTCAAAATGGAGATGCTTTTTCAGCAATAATCCCTCTTTGATTAGACTTGTAATTGCTTCTCGGCAAATTATTTTGCATATCTCTTGCCATGATGACATAGTTAACACTTTGCAAATGGAACATAGTTTGGTAACATAGCAACTGAGCTATAGTCATACGTGAGAGCATTCTAATAAGGACCCTTCACCACAGAATGTAATTACAGATTTGCAACTTGAAAGTTTTACCATAACAGTACACAGCAAACAGCACAAAAAACAGCCTTAATTTAGCAAGGGAAGGGCTACGTGAGCAGAAAAGGATTTAGAAGATGCTCAAATCTTCCTTCAGACTCCACGATGAGTGTCAGGGTGAGATCAGGAACAACTAAAGTAAGCAAAATATGATTTCTGAAATGCAAGTATTGCAGTAAATTTTATAGAGATTATAGGGACTCTGAATTTTCTGGGAATGTGTTCATCGGTTTGCTGCTTGGATTTCAGCTTGATTTCTGTACCTCCTGAGGCACTTTGGCTTTCTTTGCTCAAAAACAGCCTGAATTTATATTGAACCTTCAACACAGTGTGTGCAATAAGACAGCAAGAAGAAAGACTAAGGAGTGAGAAATTACAACAGATCAGCAAAAAATTGTTGAACAAATAGGACTCGACATGCATCTTAAGAAGAAAACTGAAGTGAATGGAAATCTGGAAACACAGGACAACATCTTAAGACAATGGGGACTGTTATTTAAGGGTCTTTAGGGAAGGCGTGAAGCGAGGGAGCAACATTGCTATGTATTAAATGCAAGCTTTTAAATGCAAGATAGAGGAGGTGGCAGATACAGAATTGATTAAGGCTGTAGAGATATCTGAAGTCACTAATAAGAATTTTGAATTGACTAAGCTGGCAATTTCAACCATCAAGTTGCAGGCCATTGGAGAAGAATGGCATTCTGTTCTGTAAGGTCATGGCCAATCTGTCACCTACTGGAGCTTCACAGATCTGCTTTTGGTTGATACCTCTCAACAAAAATCTGTCAACTTCAGATTTAAAATTTATAACTGACTGGCATCAATTGTCATTTCTAGAAGATTGTTCTTAACTTCGTACTTACAATTCTAAATGGCCTAATATTAATTATTAACCAGCACTTCCTGTACTCTTGACCTGCTTGCTTTTCTCTATTGTTCTGTCTAAAATATTCATGGTTTTAAATACCTCTAACAGTTCTCTGGGCAATGCTTCTGTTCCAAGGAAAACAGCCTTAGCTCTTCACACACTGCAAGTAGTCACTCAATGCTACCATCAGTTTAGTGACTCTACTGCACCATTTTCAAGGCACTTATACTTTTCTTAAATGTAACACAAAATTCTTGATACAATATACAGTAAGGATAAACCAAAGTATTAAAAGATTCGTTATGACTTCCTCGGTCTTTCATGTTCTGTCCAAAGTCCCATGTGCTTCTCTTAATGTATCCTGACATTTCCAACTCTAAATGTCTAAAACTCTTTAAACATAAACCTTTTCAGAATAGTGACACCTATGTAACACTTCACATTTCTCTGTATTAAATTTCATCATCCAACTGATCGTCCATTCTATCAGCCTCTATATTTTGCTTTGAAGTCTATCATTCACATGCTCAGAATTCACTGGATCTCCAAGATCTGCAACAACTGAAAATTTGCAAATCATGCCCTATACACACATCACCAGGCAATTGTGATCCTTGTACCAACCACTGGTGATATCTTCTGTCCACTTCCTTCACCTTTCTGCAGCATTGGTAAATGTCTTACTGCAATTTTCATGTTCCCACCACACAGCCAGTTTTGTATCTGTGCTGCTGCATCCCTTTGAATATATGGCTTTCAATTTAGACTTTAGCAGCCTGACAAGAGTCATATGAGTTTCTCGGTTTGATTTTATTTTCTACTTTGCGTTCAGTTGAGGACTCTGTCTTAAATTTCCCTCCTATTCTTTTTGATCAGAATATACTTACTCTATAGAGCATTTGACCTTGGTAATCTTAAAGGCCTTTCTTGACCAAATATAGTCATGTCCGTCAGACTTTGATTTCAAATTCTCTGAACTAGGAACATTTTCATCCTATTTCAAATTGTCCTTCAACTTGTCCTTCTCTTACTGTGTACTTGAGCCTTGGAGAGGTCGAAATGCTTTTCTATTGCTTCCATTAAAATCCATATAACATTATGCTTACTGTTTCCTTAGTGCTCCCCATCTGACATTTGCCCTGCTTCATATGGCTTATTTCTCAGAATAAGCTCGCAAAACCAACTTGCTTAATGGGTTGAAACATATTGACCAATAAAGTAATCCTTAAAGTACTTCAAAATGCCTACCCCTCCTTTTCCCTTTACTTTTTTTTTACCAATGTCTGTTTGGATGGTTGAAGGTCTTCATAATTGGAACATCGTGTTCTGCAACACAATGTCCTTATACTATAAGATTAGATTTAAGAGTAATGGGCCAGACTTGATTAACAGGAGACCCATTTCATGAGCATTTATTCAATAGTGACCATAATACAAAATCATTATATAGGTCATCGAAAGTTTGTTTCTATATTGCTCTCCAATAATTTTCCCATTCATTGGAACCCCATGGAATAATTCCAGCAGTGTGATCACAACTGTATTTTTCCTTAATTCTCAACAGATCATTTCTGTCCTTGATTATGCCAGAACAGCCTCCCTCACCAACAATTCAATGTTTTCCGGAATTAATGACTCTTGGTTTTCCCTCTCAATATTCTCTGTTTGTCATGATATCATAATCCCATGGATTAATTGGACCTGTAGCTCATCCGCTGTGTTTTGCTAATTATTTGCATTTATGTACCTGCTAAGTTTAATATAAACCAGCCCCTTTTTTACTTCTGTGACATTTTGTTGCAGGAATCCGTGTAGTCAAATGACTTGTCACCTGTCAGAGGTGAACTTATTCACCAATCTCAATCCACATGGAAGTTAAAAGCAGATAGTAGAATCATTTTGAAAGATGATAACCGACTGAATTGAGTACAATACTGAATGCAGTTGGCTGACATTTGAGCTTGTGGGGTTTGCAAATGATGAAGGTTGAAAACAGCAGAAAGATGTGAAATTAAGTTGTTGTTCATCCATCGTCATCGATGAAGACCTCGACACCATTATGATGGTGTTGAGACTACCGTGTAATTTGGATTTAAGTGAGGAAGAGTTGCACAACATCAGCCTCACTCTCTCTTCCCAATTCCCATCTGGATCCAGTGGCAAGACAAGAGTTGAGACGGCTGGAGATGGGACTAGGCACAGTGGATGACCAGGACATCTTCTGTGTCTTGTTGTGCTCTCCATGTTCCACAACACTTGCAGAGACCGCCCTCTTGACCATTGGACCTTCCATTGTTCTCGTGCACTCAATCAGCCGGAGTCCGTCTTCACATGCTGGGACAGACAACTCCCTACCTCACCGAGGGTTTGAGACCCATCAGCTGCCCTCACCTGGTTTAGCCGGCTTGTCGAAGCCGTTGCCCGGGGTGTGGCCATTGTCACATGGAAACAGCTATGGGGAGCCACAGGTGAGAGCTGAGTGACTGGTGGGGACCAAAGGTGGGCACACCGCCTGAAAAAGGTGTGACATGTCCCCCCACCAGAGGTGCTACCCCTCCCTGACACCCCATTAACCCCAAATTAAGTGATGCAGATGAAGACATGCAGGAGAGAGACGAAGACAGTCATAATGGTCTTGCAGCTCTAAATGGGATGTTGGCTTCACGGATTAGGAGGCTAATAATTTCCTAATCCTTGTTGCTGGGTAAAGGTATTACTGGAACATGTAAAATCCAGTGGTCCACTCAAACGTAATTGGGCCAGTTGATTTGGTTCCGGCCTACCCCGAGTTCCCTCCCACAGCCCAGGACGAGCTTGCCCTCCACACCTTTGTAAAGGTGCTGACCCCGATGTTCGCCATCATCGCTGGATGAGGTGGAGAGGGCAGAAGCGATCTTAGCCCCCCAAAGTGTTCCAGCATCACCCCGCACACAGTGAGCCCGGGCTCGTGTCACTGAGGGTGAGGAGGAGCCTGTGAGACAGGTCCGACCTGCGCCACGCTGACCCCTCCTCATGCCATGGAGAGGTCTCTGCTACCACATGGCCTTGGACTGTCCCGCACCGGCACCACGCTCAGCCCAGTGTGGCCATCAAGAAACATCACCCAAGATCTCCAGCAGAACCTCCCACCCCCCTGTTGTCACCCCTCCGGGTGGGCCGTTTGGGTGAACAGTAATGCTTAAACGTGGACTGCGTGGTGGAGGGAATCAGATGCCGAGAGTGGTGGACAAGGGGTCAACCATCACTATCATCCGTCCCGGTATTCTCCCCGACATGGACCAGCATCCATGCCTGGGTGGACAACGACGGCGGTCCAGCTGAAGATGGTCACCGGCGACTGTGCGGCGATGCGAGGGAAGAGGAGGTTGCACATCGCAGTGGAACACGAGGTGTGGCTCACCGACATCCGAGAGTAGCCTGGACCTGCTGTCCCGCTGGGGGCCCGTGTGGATGTGTCGGGGGCAACACTCTGCCTCGGTGCTGACGCCGTGTCTCTCCAGCAGGGCAGCTCCAGGAAGCGGTCCCACCGGGGGCAGCAACCACCGCCGGTCTCACAGCGGCCCGCGGCAGTGTAGAACACCCGGCAGCTGCCCAACACAACACCGCTGAGCCACGGGCAAGTGACGGTGACGGCCCTTCGGGTGACAGCCTGCAGCCACCTCCCCACCGTGGACCAGCAGCTGTGCGGCGAACAGGTGAGCGGTCCTGAGCCGACCCGAGTGAGGGAATGGCTGAGCGTGGGACGATGGCCGGAGTGGGCAGAGGTCTCCGCCCTGGACCCAGAGACCAAAGCCCTGCACTCGGAGTGGGGAACACTGGAGGTGCACGACGTGTTGCTGTTCCGCCGGTAGCAGTTGTCCGACGGTGACAGACATCTCCAGCAGCTGGTGGTCCCCTGGGAGCTGCGGTCGGTGCACGGGCTGGTGGGGGCCGGCCATCTCGGAGTTGTAAAGACATTGGACAGGCTGTGTGAACGCTTCTACTGGCCTGGGTACAGCCAGGACGTGGAGCTGTTCGTGCACTGCTGTGACGCCTGCACGTCCCAGAAGGGGCCGGGCCACCAGTCTGGGGTGCCAATGCATCAGTACACAGTGGGGGCACCAGTATGTGTCTACTGCCCCTCCGGGAAGAAGGGGCCATTTCCCAGGCTTGGAAGCCACTGGAAGGGACTGGGAAGAGTGCTTCTCTGATGTGTCTGCCTGAGCAGCAGAAGCCAGTCGTACTGCACTGGAACTTGCTGGCACCATGTCAGCCCTCAGCCCCCCCACAGAACCACCGAGGCTGAAGGAAGGAAGTGACGCTTTGAGGGTTCTGCATCTTACCTCACCAAATAGAGCCTCCCATGGTGGGGTGGGCTACAGGCACTCCACAGCGCCCCTGCAAGTCCTGGCAGCCACCATCGGCTCTTTTGGTGTTTGCCATGCACTCTGGGGTGGCAAACCCCTCAGGTGGGGGTAGTGTAGTGTTCTGGGAGGTGGGGGCATGTTCAACAGCCTGCCCAGCATTCCTACTGACCATCACTATTTATTCTTGTTTTAAAATGTGATCGTGGGCTTATGCTGGGATGTTCAACTTCATTTATTGTTACATTTTAGCTTGGGTTGTACAGTTATTCACTTGTGAGTTTGTGGGTCACCCCGACTGTAACCAGGGTGTGTGATCATCACCTCCCCCATCTGTATGTGACTGAGTGGGTTCTCTTCCCGGGTCAAAATGCCCGGTCTGTTTTTGTGCTGATCACAATAAAAATAGTTAATGGAGCTTTTCTCATCTGTCATCATGGACCAAACGCTCACCAGGCTGCTTTTACTGATCAACTAGGCTTTTGAAAACCGAACCAAAGTTGCTGCTGGAGGACCTGTCAGACTTTGGTTCTACTGGACTATGCTCTTGCCAAAGTTGCCATACAGCTGCTGCGTAATTTGTAGCATCCAGAAGGTTCATCGGTGTCTCTGTTCAACTGTTTATTAACCGAGTAACAAGAATATGTTGAGCTTAGCCCCTCTCCACACTTTGTCATGCATTATGCAGCAATCTTGCCACTTCTGTAGCAATTGCCTGTTTTTTCTATGAGGTGGAGTTGCTAGCTCGACACTCAACCAAGCACAAATGGAAAATGTGCAAGGAGCTGGGCCCATCGTCTCGAAGTCCAGTGCAGATGCCACCACAACACTGGCCAGCTAACCAGAATAGAGCTACCATCAAAACGTGAGCTATTAAAGGCAGTCAACACCCAAATAACAGCAATGGCTCATGTAACAACGTAAACAAACATGATGTATAGTCTTTAAAGGCATGTTCATACTTGCTTGCGTGTGCGCACACACGCGCACACACACACACGCACACACACACACACACACACACGCACGCACACACACACACACACACACACACACACACACACACACACACACACACACACACACACACACACACACACACACACACACACACAGTTCTTAAAGATACACAATATGCACACTATTGCAATCCTGTCTTGCAATTGGATACACTTCTACAGCTTGGATAGGTCAGCACAATGTTGCACACAAATTATCATTAACATCAAATCCTAACTAAAATTCATTACTGGGTGTACCTTGCATCTGAAACTACAACATTGTATTAGGAAACATGTTATTAACCTGTCAGAAATGATTTTGAATAAACCAGAAATGTTGGTCTTGCCTGTGACGTCAACAGCTCTTACTTTAAAAAAAAACTCAACATATTAGACTACTAGAATAAAATACCTACTATAATCTAGCAAAAAAAATATGGTTATTACTAGGTGCCAAGAAATGCTTTAATCTCTGGAGGGTTGACTAACCCTCTTGCTTTATATAAAATCTCAAAGTGCTGCATCCTCTTTGTCAAGTATTCCATGAACTTTTAAGTTTTGCATATGCACAGCTTCCTGTCTATGTAACAACGTACACTCCCCCATTCCAGTTTGTCCTTCAGTCAACACCCAACAATAACGCGTTCACCTGGGCATTTGACCAGTTGCCAGGATGCCAGGATAGTCTCATCAATCAGTCACTCAACTGCTTCCCCAATCTCTCTCCTTCACTAAACATTCTCAGGCATCCGAATAACAAAAACAATTGTGTCTGGCAAACCACAGTTTCTCATCCACCCATCCTAGTAGCTGCCATATCTGGGAGAACCACCGGAAAGTTAGTATCATGTACAGTATACTACTGGGACTGCAGTGTAAACTGTGTTGTAATTTCAATGAAAGATATCTAAATAGTCACAACAGAAATACAGTCAGGGTATATAACATTACCCAAGTGACAAAATCTTTGCTTCTATCTATATTTAAAATTGCATAACAGGATCAGAATTAGAATTAGGCTTATTATCACTGACATATATCTTGAAATTTGCTGTTTTCTGGCAGCAGTGCAGTGCAGGTTAAGAAGCATACGGTGCATTGGCCTTCATCAATCGTGGGATTGAGTTTAAGAGCCAAGTGGTAATGTTGCAGCTACATAAGACCCTGGTCAGACCCCACTTGGAGTACTGTGCTTAAATCTGGTCGCCTCACTACAGGAAGGACGTGGAAACCATAGAAAAGGTGCAGAGGAGATTTACAAGGGTGTTGCCTGTTTTGGGGAGTATGCCTTATGAGAATAGGTTGAGTGAACTCAGCCTTTTCTCCATAGAGCAACAGAGGATGAGAGGTGAGCTGATAGAGGTGTACAAGGTAATGAGAGGCATTGATTGTGTGGATAGTCAGAGGCTTTTCCCCAGGGCTGAAATGGCTAGCATGAGAGGGCATAGGTTTAAGGTGCTTTGAAGCAGGTACAGAGGAGATGTCAGGGGTAAATTTGTACTCAGAGAGGGGTGAGTGCCTGAAATGGGCTGCCGGCAATGGTGGTGGAGGCAGATACGATAGGGTCTTTTAAGAGACTCCTGGATGGCTACAAGGAGCTCAGAAAAATAGAGGGCCGAGGGGAAAGCCTGGGTAGTTCTAAGGTAAGGGATATGTTCGGCACAGCTTTGTGGGCTGAAGGGCTTGTATTGTGCTGTAGGTTTTCTATGTTTCTATAAAATTTCCTACAAATTATGATAAGAAACATACATTAAAAAAGATAAATAAGTAGCGCAAAAGTAGGGTTCATGGGTTCATTGTCTGTTCAGAGATATGGTGGAGGGGGAGAAGGTGTTGAGAGTGCCTCCAGGCTCCTATTCCTCCTCTTTGTGAATGCATCAGGCCCACGGTAGATCCTCTGAGAGCTGGAAGCTGCTCACCCTTTCCACTTGCTGATCCCTCAAGGAGGGCTGGTGTGTACTCTCCAGCCATCCCTTTTCTGAAGTCCACAATCAATTCCATGCTCTTACTGACCATGAGAGCAAGGTTGTTGATGTGACAGCACTCAACCAGCTGACCTATCTGACTCCTGTACATTTCCTGGAAGCCCTATGAGATTCTGCCAACAATCAAGTGGTGTCAATGGCAAATTTATAGATGCCATCTGAGCTGTGCCTAGCCACCCCATCATGACTGTAGAGAGAGTTGAGCAGTGGGCTAAGCATGAGTTCTTGAGGTGCATCGTTGATTATCAGTGAGGAGAAAGTGTTGTTTCCAATCTGCATTAACTGTGTTCTCCCGACAAGGAAGTCAGGGATCCACTTGCGGGGGCGAGGGGTGGTTTGCAGAACCCAAGGTTTTGAAGCTTACTTATTTGTACTGAGGAGATGAATGTGTTAAACTCTGAGCTGTCATCAATCAACAAAACCACACAGAATAAGAAAAATAATTTCACAAAAACATAAAACCAGTAGCTGTTGTTGTAAAGATGGACTTTTCTGTGTCCATTGTTGCACTAGTGCAGTGAAGTGTCTCAGAAAATTGTAATTCTTCAACATTAACCTTATCAGAATTGTCCGTAGGCCCAGGCTGAGAATCCTCCTCTTCAAAAATCACTAAACTGGACCGTCTTTAGAATGAAAATTTCCCTCCAATTTCTCCTATACCAGTAGTTTGTTCGCTCCCGTAAGTCAGTCACGGCGCATCAGGGGAAGTTGACCTCCCCGTCTCATGTTGAAAAATGAGAATGGACACTGCAAATAAACACTGTCCTACTACACACTGGCACAGAGGGCTGAGAGTCTGCAATTAAGATTGCTAATGGTGCTGATCGGTCACAGCCCACCACTGTAAGAGCTAGAATCGCAAGTTGCATGAAGTTCAAAAACGATGTTTTTTTTTTAATAACAATCTCTCGTGGAATCCGTAGCCCCACAGAACCCTGGTTGAGAAAGCCTGGTCTAGACTGTAGAATGGTCATCTACAGTATTAAGCAAGATCTTAATCTCCCTGTGCAGAGGATTTCTCACTCTTTCTCTGCTCCATCATTCAGTTAGATCACAACTTGTCTTCACCTTAATTCCTTCAGCATTTCCACTTCTCCAGAAAAAGGAATAAGTGTATTATTTCAAGTAATCAGTGCATACTGATGTTTTCTTTACCACAAAAAAGTGCAGACTCATGATTTACCTATGACAGAGTGATTATAGCATGTGCTGTTTATTAAGTTATGGCCAAATGGGAAAAGCTTAATGTCATTCTGGGATAGCTGGAAGTAAAGACTTAAGCTATTGGTGGGTAATCTCATAAAATTATGATCTCACAGAGAGCTTTGTTCTATCCGAGGTAGAGGAGGCATCTTGACACTAGGGTTCACATTCTGCCTTTTCAAAGTCAAAAGGACTCGGCTCACTTCACAAAATACATTACTGTGGCATTAATAGCACTGTTATGGATAGCGGATACAAATTTGTCCAAAAGCGTAGGTTTCAAGAGAGAACGGTCTATCAGGGCACAACAGCAGCAGCCAAGTTAGTTGTACTGTGGTCACACTGAGGGTTAGCAGGGAAGGGGAAGAGACAGGAAGAGTAATATTGATGTAAGAATTGATAGTGGGAAGGACAGACAGGAGATTCTGTGGCCGTCAAAGAGACATCAGGATGCTGTGCTGTTTCCTGGATGCCAGGATCAAGGATGTTACAGAGTGGCCTCAAGGGGGTGGGTGGGCAGCCAGAGGTCGAGGTGCATGTAGGAGGGGGTCCTGCACAGTTAATATAAGGAGTTAAGAAAGAGGCTGAAAAGCAGAACTTCAAAGATGGTGATCTTGGAATTACTCCTGGAGCCACATGCAATCAGTCTGATCAGATTAATTGGCATTCTCTCAGACTTTGGAACAGATAGACAAGCCAGTCAGGGAAAGGTGTAAACAAGGAAACCTTGGTATACTGAGTGACTTCAACTGCACTAATATAATGCAAGAGATTTAGACAGGGCAGCATTTCTTCAGAGAGTTTCTTAGATCAATATGTCAATAGTCTAATAAGAGACATACCAGACCTGGTGATGTGTAATAATGAGCCTGGCCAAATTGCTCACCTTTCACTGGGAAACCAGATGCAGAACAGAATACAACTCCTCACAAACATGAGAAAATCTGCAGATGCTGGAAATCCAAGGCGAAGACCCTTTATCAGGAGATCCTTCAACAGCCCTGATGAAGGGCTTCAGCCTGAAATTTCGACTGTTTATTCGGTTCCATAGATGCTGACTGTCCTGCTGAGTCCCTCCAGCATTTTATGTGTTTTTCCCAGACGACAACTCCTTAGGTTCTAAGGGAGCTGTAGATAAGGATAGGAATGGACCTTAAGGAGAGTATTAAATTTGAGCAAAATATTAGACAGGAACTAGGGAGAGGTTATTGGGAACATCTGTTTCTTTGGGGGTAAGTCAACATTTGATAGGTGGAGGGTACTCTGAAATCCCCATTGTCCTCCGAAATCCTGTTGAAGTCACCGACTGTGACCATAACACGTACGACTGTTCTTCAGTGGTGGAATTATCACCCAGGCGAGGGTGGACACACAAATAAATCCCCACCGGTCACACCTTTTCACACTGCTAGAGCCACTGATCGGTTCCCCCGCATTGGTCCTCCAAAAACCCCAGCTGCCTGTGGGTGTAACAAAGCTCATTCAGTGTCCAAAACTGTGTGTCTGTCTGTGTCCCAGCGGACCTGGCATTTATCTCCATATGTTGGACAACAGCTGTCCATCAACCTGCTCCGCCCTCCTCTCTCTGTAAGAGTTTTGCAAGTAGGCAAGTGTCCTTGTGGAAAGGTAAACAACTTGCAGAGAAACCATAACATAATCTTTCAAGCAGCCTCTGTCTCTGTCTCTCTCATTGCGTTGGACAACTCCCTCTCTCTCTCTTTGTAACAGCTCAAACAGGAGTCCAAAAGCCAGTCTCATTCTCCCGACATTTTAAAGAGAGTGTCCACAGAAAATATGAGCCCTAGGGGTACATAACAGGAGCGACGGAAGATGAGAGGTGACCTGATCGAGGTGTATAAGTTGAGAGGCATTGATCATGTGAATAGTCAGAGGCTTTTCCCAGAGCTGAAATGGCTAGGACGAGAGGGCACAGTTTTGAAGTGCTTGGAAGTAGGTACAGAGGAGATGTCAGGGTTAAGGTTTTACTCAGAGAGTGGTAAGTGGTGGAATGGGCTGCCAGCAACAGTGGTGGAGGCGGATACAATAGGGTCTTTTAAGAGACTCCTGGATAGGTACATGGAGCTTAGTAAAATAGAGGGCTATGGGGAAATCTGGTAATTTCTATGTTAGGGACGTGTTCGGCACAGCATTGTGGACCGAAGAGCCTGTATTGTGCTGTAGGTTTTGTATATTTCTTTGTTTCTATTTGACAAGATCCCTTGTGGTAGACTGATCAAGAAGATGAAGTGTTATAGAATCAAGGGGCTTTGATAGATAAGAAACAAAGTTGGTTTTGGTCATAGAATGCAGATCATAGTGGTGGAATGGTGTTTCTCTGAATGTAGGTCTGTGACTAGTGATATATACACTACTCTGCTCCCTATATACACGTGACTGTGAGACTAGGCATAGTTCACAGATAAATTTGTTGATGATACAACCATTGTTGGTAGAATCTCAGGTGGTGACGAAAGGGCGTACAGGAGTGAGATATGTCAACTAGTGGAATAGTGCCGCAGCAACAACCTGGCACTCAATGTCAGTAAGATGAAGGAGCTGATTGTGGTCTTCAGGGAGGGTAAGATGAATAAGATTGTGAATAATGAAGTACGGACTCCAAGGATATACAGTAGCAGAAAAGAGATCAGGTGGAAATTTGGATGGGAGAAATGGTAGATGGAATTTAATCTGGATACATGTGAGGTGATGCATTTGGTAGTTGAAATGCAAGAGGAAAGTACAGTGGCTGGATCATTAGATATACAGAAGGATGTTGAGGTGCAAGCTCCTAGCTTCCTGGAACTAGCAACACAATCAGGTGCAGTGATAAAGAAGAATTTGGCGTGCTTGCCTTCAGTAGCCAGGGCACTGAGGCAACATAACCATATAACCATACAACAATTACAGCATGCAAACAGGCCATCTTGGCACTTCTAGTCCATGCTGAACGATTACTCTCTCCTAGTCCCACCGACCTGCACTCAGCCCATAACCCTCCATTCCTTTCCTGTCCATATACTTATCCCATTTTTTTTTAAATGACAAAATCAAACCTGCCTCTACCACTTCTATGGGAAGCTCATTCCACACAGATACCACTCTCTGAGTAGATAAGTTCCCCCTCATGTTAACCCTTAAGCTTTTGCCCCTTAATTCTCAACTCATGTCCTCTTGTTTGAATCTCCCCTACTCACAATGGAAAAACCCTATCCACGTCAACTCTATCTATCCCCCTCATAATTTTAAATACCTCTATCAAGTCCCCCCTCAACTTTCTACGCTCCAAAGAATAAAGACCTAACTTGTTCAACCTTTCACTGTAACTTAGGTGCTGAAACCCAGGTAACATTCTAGTAAATCTCCTCTGTACTCTCTCTAATTTGTTGACATCTTTCCTATAATTCGGTGAACAGAATTGTACACAATACTCCAAATCTGGCCTCACCAATGCCTTGTACAATTTTAACATTACATCCCAACTCCTATACTCAATGCTCTGATTTATAAAGGCCAGCATACCAAAAGCTTTCTTCACCACCCTATCCACATGAGATTCCACCTTCAGGGAACTATGTACCATTATTCCTAGATCACTCTGTTCTACTGCATTCTTCAATACCCTACCATTTACCATGTATGTCCTATTTGGATTATTCCTACCAAAATGTAGCACCTCACACTTATCAGCATTAAACTCCATCTGCCATCTTTCAGCCCACTCTTCTAACTGGCCTAAATCTCTCTGCAAGCTTTGAAAACCTACTTCATTATCCACAACGCCACCTACCTTAGTATCATCTGCATACTTACTAATCCAATTTACTACCCCACCATCCAGATCATTAATATATATGACAAACAACATTGGATCCTGTACAGATCCCTGAGGCACACCACTAGTCACTGACCTCCAACCTGACAAATAGTTAGCCGCCACTACTCTCTGGCATCTCCCATCCAGCCACTGTTGAATCCATTTTACTACTTCAATATTAATACCTAATGATTGAACCTTCCTAACTAACCTTCCATGTGGAACCTTGTCGAAGGCCTTATTGAAGTCCATATAGACATCATCCACTGCTTTACCCTCATCAACATTCCTCGTAACTTCTTCAAAAAATTCAATAAGATTTGTCAAACATGACCTTCCACGCATAAATCCATGTTGACTGTTCCTAATCAGACCCTGTCTATCCAGATAATTATATATACCATCTCTAAGAATACTTTCCATTAATTTACCCACCACTGATGTCAAACGTACAGGCCGATAATTACTAGATTTATTCTTAGAACCCTTTTTAAACAATAGAACCACATCAGCAATACGCCAATCCTTCAGCACCATCCCCGTTTCTAATGACATTTGAAATATTACTGTCAAAGCCCCGCTATTTTTGCACTAACTTCCCTCAACGTCCCGGGGAATATCCTGTCAAGATTCAGAGACTTATCCACTTCTAGATTCTTTAAAAGCACCAGTAGTTCTTCTCCTTAATCATCATAGTTTCCATAACTACCCTACTTGTTTCCCTTACCTTGCACAATTCAATATCCTTCTCCTTAGTGAATACTGAAGAAAAGAAATTGTTCAAAATCTCTCCCATTTCTTTCGGCTCCACACATAGCTGTCCTCTCTGATTCTCTAAGGGACCAATTTTATTCCTCACTATCCTTTTGCTATTAATATAACTGTAGAAACCCTTTGGATTTATTTTCACCTTACTTGCCAAAGCAACCTCATATCTTATTTAGCTTTTCTAATTTCTTTCTTAAGATTCTTTTTACATTCTTTATATTCCTTGAGCAATTCTTTTACTCCATGCTGCCTATATCTATTGTAGATCTCCCTCTTTTTCTGAACCAAGTTTCCAATATCCTTTGAAAACCATGGCTCTCTCAAACTTTTTAACCTTTCCTTTCAACCTAACAGGAACATAAAGATTCTGTACCCTCAAAATTTCATCTTTAAATGACCTCCATTTCTCTATTATATCCTTCCCATAAAACAAATTGCCCCAATACACTCCTTCTAAATCCTTTCACATCTCCTTAAAGTTAGCCTTTCTCCAATCAAAAATCTCAACCCTGGGTCCAGTCCTATCCTTCTCCATAATTATATTGAAACTAATGGCATTGTGATCACTGGACCCAAAGTGCTCCCCAACACATGCCTCTGTCACCTGACCTATTTCATTCCCTAACAGGAGATCCAACACTGCCTCTTCTCTGGCTGGTACCTCTAAGTATTACTGCAAAAAACTATCCTGCAGACATTTTACAAACTCCAAACCATCCAGCCCTTTCACAGAATGGGCTTCCCAGACTATGTGTGGAAAATTGAAATCTTCCACAATCACAACCTTGTGCTTACTACAAATATCTGTTAACTCTTTACAAATTTGCTCCTCCAATTCTCGCTCCCCATTAGTTGATCTATAATACACCCCTGTAAGTGTTACTACACCTTTCCCATTCCTCAATTCCACCCAAATAGTCTCCCTAGACAAGCCCTCCAATCTATCCTGCCAAAGCACTGCTGTAATATTTTCTCCAACAAGCAATGCAACACCTCCTCATCTTGCCCCTCCGATTCTATCACACCTGAAGCAACGAAATCCAGGAATATTTAGTTGCCAATCACACCCCTCCTGCAACCATGTTTCACTAATAGCTACAACATCATATTTCAAGGTATCAATCCATGCTCTAAGCTCATCCACCTTTCTTACAATGCTCCTAGCATTAAAATAGATGCATTTAAGAAACTTTCCACCTCTTCCTCTCTTTTTATCCCTAATGGTGTGAACAACTTTATTATCTTTTTCTTCCTTCTCCCCTACATCTTCGGTCTGAGCGCTCCCCTTCTCTATCACCTGCCTATCCTCCCTCACACACTGTCTACTAGCTTTCTCTATTTGTGAACTAACCTCCTCTCCCCTAGTCTCTTCAATTTGATTCCCACCCCCCAACCATTCTAGTTTAAAGTCTCCCCAGTAGAAATCTTAGCAAATCTCCCCGCCAGGATATTGGTCCCCCCCGGGATTCAAGTGCAACCCATCCTTTTTGTACAGGTCACACCTGCCCCAAAAGAGGTCCCAATGATCCAGAAACTTGAATCCCTGCCCCCTGTTCCAATCCCTCAGCCACAAATTTATCCTCCACCTCATTCCATTCCTACTCTCACTGTCATGTGGCACAGGCAGTAATCCCGAGATTATTACATTTGCGGTCCTTCTTCTTAACTGCCTTCCTAACTCCCTATATTCTCCTTTCAGGACCTCTTCCCTTTTCCTACCTATGTCATTGGTACCTACATGTACCATGACCTCTAGCTCCTCACCCTCCCACTTCAGGATATCTTGGACATGATCAGAAACATCCCGAACCCTGGCACCAGGGAGGCAAATTACCATCCGAGTCTTCTGACTGTGTCTACGGAATCATCTATCTGACCCCCTAACTATCGAGTCCCCCTATTACTACTGCCTTCCTCTTCCTTTCCCTACCCTTCTGAGCTGCAGGGCCGGACTCTGTGTTGGAGACACGGCCACTGTTGCTTCCCCCAGGTCGGCTGTCCCCCCCAACAGTACTCAAACAGGAGTACTTGCTGTCAAAGGGTACAACCACTGGGATACTCTCTAGTACCTGACTCTTCCCCTTCCCCTTCTTAATCGTGACCCACCTGTCTGCCTCCCGTGGCCCTGGTGTGACCACCTGCCTGTAACTCCTCTCTATCACCTCCTCACTCTCCCTGACCAGATGAAGTTCATCAAGCTGCAGCTCCAGTTCCCTAACACGGTCTCTTAGGAGCTGCAGCTCATCGCACCTGGTGCAGATGTGGACATCCGGGAGGCTAGGAGACTCCAGGACCTCCCACATCCGACACCGAGAACAACAAGCTGCCCTCACACTCATACTTCCCCTTTCCTCAAATAACAGGAGAAACTGAAACTAAACCTACCTTGCCTTTCCCGCTTCCACCTAAGCCCATTGACCCAAAGCCCTTAAGCCTTCACTTTGTTCCCAGCTCACTCCACTGCCTGCTGTATAAGGCTGTGTTCCTTTTAAATCTTCTCTGCTTCACTGCCCAACGTCACACGCCTGCGCAGTCCCGCCTCTCTTAACTCCGATGAGAAGAAGAAAAAATCAGAATGGCTACCGCCGCATCTGATCCTCCGACTTCCTTCTCCAAATGTTAGGAAATCATGCTGCAGCTGTATCAAATTTTGTTTAGGCCAGTATTGTCTGCAGTTATGGTCAGCACACTATAGGAAGGAGGTGGAGGTTTTGGAAAGAGTTCACAAGGATGCTGTCTAAATTGAAGTGATACTAGCCATAAGGAGAGGCCAGATTATTTTATCTGGAATGTCAGAATTCGGAGTGTGACCTGCTCAAAGTTTGTAAAATTATGAGAGGTGTAGATAAAGCAGAATTAGAGTCTACATTGCAGTGTCAAAGAAAGAGAAGAAAGTTTTAAGGAATTTTGCAGGGCAAGTTTTTTTTATGCAGAGAGTGGCAGGTGCTTGGAAAATGCTGGCACGGTGGTGGCAAGGGTGGTGCAGCAACTTAACAAGAGGCAATTAGATAGAAACTGCTTATTATTAGAAATGAATAAGCAGTGAATAGAGAGCTTTAGACCATATGCAGACAGATAGGATTAGATTAGACTGGCATAATAGGTGATATAAACATGAGTGGACTGAAAGCCCTGTTCCTGGGATAAACTGTTCTGGGTTCTATGTTCTATGTGTGAATCGGGTATCTCAAGGCAAAGGCATTACTATCTCATTTCATTCTGCTTCTATTACCCCATACTGCTCAGCTCACTATTACAGAACAGCCCTTCAGCTTAACCATTTAAGACAATATAATTTGGTGGCAGCTCAGGTCTCAGGTACAGAACAATCCAAAACATAAAAATACTAAGATTTGTTATGGCTTTGAAGTACCATAAGCTACAGTTCACTACAAAGGAATCTAATACTTCTTTAACACTCCTGTGGTTGACTCAGCTTAAATTACGTTTACTCTAAATTAATTTTTTTTCGGGGGAAATCTTACCTCTTGGCACAAAACATAAGAAGCAAGAAAATGCACAGCAGCAAGTTGTAATTGCTGTGAGAGATTATTTAGTTGTTGCTGAGAGGAAACATGAACTTCAGTCAGCTGCACTTGGGGCTGAATTTGAGGTTGTAGGAGTCTGGCAGTATGGTGGGAAGTTAACTTCAACCCACTAACTTCCACAGTTAATCTGAGCACATTAAGTTGTGTGTAAGCAAAGCCCCTGGGAAAGGTAGATTGTCAGTTTCAATGTGTTTATCACTCAGTTAGAGCAATATTTATGGGGCTTTTTTGATATTAACTCTGGCTCAATGCATTGCTTCAGCTTTCTCACACTCACAAGTGAAATCAATCCAAGAGAACAGCAGCATTGGAGGAGGCTAAAGAATTGACTAGGAAATTTATTAAGAAGTAGTGGAACCTCTGAATTGTATGCTTGAAAGCTTCTGAGAAATGTTTTGGTTTCAAAGCTTGTGCTTAGAATTGACTTTGGAAACTCTGGAAGTTATTTTCTAAGCTTTGGGCTTTACTAAATATGATCAACAATGATCAAAGTTCTGTGAATTGGATAACTTCCAAACAAATTTTATTTTGTTTCCTTTATTTCATAATACTCAGCTCATTTCAGTATTACAGCACAGTACACAAGCTTAATTATTTAAATCTCGTGTACTGAACAATCGGAAACATGAAAATACCAAGAATTGTTATGGCTTTATCAGATTTATCAGATCAGTGCTGATTTGTGTTTCTACTATGTTAAAAAGTGAAGGACTGACTTCCACACAGTCCTCAAATTCAGTGATACTTCTCTGCCACCTCTGTTCCCTTTCTGTATCTTTGTGTCTCTATGCCAGGAGACACCTTCTTCAAATCCACTGTCTCTGGGAGCTACTTCAACTACACCTCCTCCTGTCTGCCACTTGTAAGGATGCACTTCTTTTTCTGAGATTCCCTACATCTTAGAAAGAGGTAACATAGGATCAGAAGGTGTAGACTAATTGTGGTAGAGTTAAGGAACTGCAAGGGTAAAAAGATCCTGGTGGAAGATAGATACAGGCCTCTGAACAGTAGCAAAGGTATACTTAACAGATTACAATGGGAGGTATAAAATGCAGGTCAAAAGGGCAACGTTATGATAGTTCTGGGGGTTTTCAATATGCAGGTAGATTGGGAGGTTGAGATTGATGTTAATTTTGGATCACAAGAGAGAGAATTTGTAGAACGTATATGAGATAGTTTTTTAGAGCAGCTTGTCGTGGAGCCTATTAGCGGATCAGTTATTCTGGATAGGGTGTTGTATAATGAAACAGATTTGATTAGGGAGCTTAAGATAAAGGAACTCTTAGGGAACATAGATCATAATCTGAAAGAATTTACCCTGTAATTCGAAAGGCAGGAGCTGAAATCAAATCAGTATTACAGTGGAGAAAAGGAAATTACAGAGACACGAGAGAGGAGCTGGACAAAGCTGATAGGAAGAGGACACTAGCAGGGATGATGGCAGAACAGCAATGGATTGAGTTTCTGGGAACAATTCTGAAGGTGTAGGATGAATACAAAGAAGAAGTATTCTAAAGGCAAGATGACAAAATTGTGGCTGACAAGGGAAGAAAAGTCAAAACTAACATAAAAGCAAAAGAGAGGACACATAATGGAACAAAAATTAGTGGGAAGTTTGAGGATTGGGAAGGTTTTAAAATCCAACAGAAAGGAACTAAAAAATCACAAGGAAGGAAAAAATGCAAAGGTAAGCTAGCCAATGATATCAAAGAAGATACCAAAAGATTTTTCAGATATATAAAGAGTAAAAGAGATGAGAGTAGATATTGGACTGGTGGAAAATGATGCTAGGGATGTAGTAATGTGGGACAGGGAAATGATGGATGAACTTAATAAGCATTTTGGAACAGTCTTCACTGTGGAAGACACAACAGTATGCCAGAAGTTGGAGATGAAGTGAGTACATTTGGTAACACCAGAGAGAAAGTGCTTGGGAAACTGAAAGGTCTGAAGGTAGATGGATTACACCACAGGGTTCTGAAAGAGGTGGCTGTAGAAAGTGTGGAGACAGTAGTAATGATCTTTAAAGAATCACTAGATTATGGTATGGTTCTGGAGGAATGGAAGATTGCAAATGTCACTCCGCTCTTCAAAAAGGGAGCGAAGCAGAAGAAAAAAAAAATAAGCCAGTTAGTCTGGCCTCAGTGGTTGGGAAAATGTTGGAGTTGATTATTGATAGATAGAAAATACTTTATTGATCCCAAAAGAAATTACAGTGTCACAGTAGCATTACAAGTGCACAGATATAAATATTAGAAGAGAAGTAGAAAGAATAAAAAATTGAGGTTGAGGTTTTGAGGTAATTGAAGGCACATGGCAAATAGGTCAAAGTCTGAGTGGTTTCCTTAAGCAAAAATCTAGCCTGACAATTCTGCTGAAATTCTTTGGGAAAATAACCAGCAGGTGGATATAGGAGAATCAGAAGATGTTGTGCACTTGGCTTTTCAAAAGGCCTTTGACAAATTGCCACACAAGAGACTGCTAAACAATATAAGAGCCCATGATATTACTGAAAGGATTCTAGTGTGGATAGAGCATTGGCTGATTTGCAGGAGACAAGGAGTGGGAATAAAGGGAGCCTCTTCTGATTGGCTGCCAGTGAATGGTAGTATTCCACAGGGGTCATGTTTGGGACTGCTTCTTGTTACATTGTATGTCAATAATTTGGATGACAGAATTGATGGTTTTATGGCCAATTTTGCAGATGATGTGAAGTTAGTTGGAAGAGCAGGTAGTGTTGAGGAGACAGAAGGACTTAGATTTGGAGAATGAGCAAAGAAGAGGCAGGTGGAATATAGTTTCAGGAAGTGTATGGTCATACACTATGATAGAGGAACAAAAGCGTAGACTATTTTCTAAGTGGGGAGAAAATACAAAAATCAGAGGTGCGAAGAGACCTGGGAGTCCTTGTGCAAGATCCCCTTAAGGCTAACTTGCAGATAGAGTTGGTGGTGATGAAGTCAAATGGAATGTTAGCATTCATTTTGGGAGGGCTAGACATGAAAACAAGGATATAATGCTGAGGCTTTATAAGACACTGGTGAGCTTCACTTGGAGAACTGAAAGCAGTTTGTACTGACATTGGAGAGGGTTCAGAGGAAGTTCACAAGAATGATTACAGGAATGGAAGGCATATCATATGAAAAATGTTTGATGGCTTTGGCCTTATACTCGCTGGAATTTAAAAGAATGGGTGATCTTATTGAAACCTATTGAATGCTGAAAGACCTAAATAGAGTGGATATTTCCTACAGAGGGGGAGTCTAGGACCAGAGGGCACCACCTCAGAATGGAATGATGTCCATTTAGAAACTCTCTTCCGCAATTCAGCTCATCTGGACTTGGCAAGTGGGCCAAGACTGTAATATAATCTAAGTGATCTTTCAAATGCTCAACTGAGCAGATTTTGGTAAGTAAGTGCCACTTAAGACATGGGACATAGGAGCATAGTAAGGCCATTTGGCCCATCAAGTCTGCACCATTCCATCAGGACAAATTATTGTTCCTCTCAACCTCATTCTCCTGCCTTCTCCTCATAACCTTTGACACCATGATTAATCAAGAAACTATCAGCCTCCACTTTAAATATTTCCAATGCCTCGGCCTTCACAGCTGTCTGTGGCAATGCGTTCCACAGATATACCACCGTCTGACTAAAGAAATTCCCCCTCGTCACTGTTTCTTGTACTCTAACGCTATGTCCTCTGGTCTTAGACTACATCACTATAAAAACATTCTCTCCATGTCCACTCCGTATAGGCCTTTCAATATTCAATAGGTTTCAATGAGATCTCCTCTCATTCTTTGAAATTCCAGTGAGTACAGGCCCAGTGCATCAAGTTCTCCTCATCTATTAACACTTTAATTCCTGGGATAATTCTTGTGAATCTCCTCTGGATCCTCTCTATTGTGACATTCCATCATTTGAGAGATGATAAAGAATAAAGAGGGATTCTAGTTCTGCGAACTACCCTTTGTGTGAACAACAGCATCTGGGCCAATGTGTCTTGTTGCTCACCCTTCCTTCTGTGCTGGCATCACTTGACTGTTTTCAACTTTGGACCTGGCAGAGAGGCAATGAGCTGAAAACTTCCAGCTATACATTTTTGGAGTCACTGCCAGCCTTATTCCTTTCATCAGGAAGAGTGATGGGCATCCATTCAACTTTTAATTCTTTGTGTTTTCTATCCATCTTCTTTTTGCAAAGCCTCCAAATATTGAGATTGGAATGGATCAATCCCTGTGACCTCCCACATCATGAAGACCCTGGAGAGATTTGTTCTACTGCAGCTCTGGCCTATGGTTAGGCCACACTTAGACCCCCTCCAGTTCGCCTACCAGCCCTGACTAGGAGTTGAGGATGCCATCATCTACCTGCTGAACCGTGTCTACGCCCACCTGGACAAGCCGGCGAGCACTGTGAAGATTGTGTTTTTTGACTTCTCCAGTGCGTTCAACACCATCCGCCCTGCTCTGCTGGGTGAGAAGCTGACAGTGATGCAGGTGGATGCTTCCCTGGTGTCATGGATTATTGATTACCTGACTGGCAGACCACAGTACATGCGCTTGCAACACTGTGTCAGACAGAGTGGTCAGCAGCACTGGAGCTCCACAGGGGACTGTCCTGTCTCCCTTTCTCTTCACCATCCACACCTCTGACTTCAACTACTGCACAGAGTCTTGCCATGTTCAGAAGTTTTCTGATGACTCTGCCATAGTTGGATGCATCAGCAAGGGAGATGAGGCAGAGTACAGGGCTATGGTGGGAAACTTTGTCACATGGTGTGAGCAGAATCATCTGCAGCTTAATGTGAAAAAGACTAAGGAGCTGGTGGTGGACCTGAGGAGGGCTAAGGCACCGGTGACCCCCGTTTCCATCCAAGGTGAAAGTGTGGACATGGTGGAGGATTACAAATACCTGGGGATACAAATTGACAATAAACTGGACTGGTCAAAGAACACTGAGGCTGTCTACAAGAAGGGTCAGAGCTGTCTCTATTTCCTGAGGAGACTGTCTCTATTTCCCTCGGGATCAATAAAGTATGTCTGTCTGTCAGTGGTCTATCTCCCACAGTTAAACTATTGGGAATGCATTAACGTAACATGTTAATGCAACAGCTGGGTTGGAACATCAACGACAGTCACACTGAAATAATGCTGACTTTCCCACTTGCCATCTGGCCTCTCCTCCTCACCCAACACATTATACCAGTCTTTAGAAGCTGACAGAGAAAACATTGAAATAACTTTATGATGTATGTACAGTGATGAGATCACAGATCTAAACCAAGCACTGCCTTTAATAAATAAGTCCATAACTTGATCACAGAAAATAAATGATAAACAGACAGACATACTTTATTGATCCCAAGGGAAATTGGGATTCATTACAGCCACACCAACCAAGAATAGTGAAGAAATATAGCAATATAAAACCATAAATAATTAAATAATAATAAATTAATCATGCCAAGTGGAAATAAGTCCAGGGCCAGCCTATTGGCTCAGGGCATCTGACACTCCGAGGGAGGAGTTGTAAAGTTTGATGGCCACAGGTAAGAATGACTTCCTTTGACACACAGTATTGCATCTTGGTGGAAAGAGTCTCTGGCTGAACGTACTCCTGTGCCTAACCAGTACATTATGGAGTGGATGGGAGTCATTGTCCAAGATGACATGCAACTTGGACAGCATCCTCTTTTCAGACACCACTGTCAGAGAGTCCAGTTCCACCCCCACAACATCACTGGCCTTACGAATGAGCTTGTTCATTCTGTTGGTGTCTGCTACCCTCAGCCTGCTGCCCCAGCACACAACAGCAAACATGATAGCACTGGCCACCACAACCTTATAGAACATCCTCAGCATCGTCTGGCAGATGTTAAAGGACCTCAGTCTCCTCAGGACAACATTACTGAACAATTTTTAATGTCAAAATAATATTTATTCCTAATAATTAATCATGCATTGTCTTTCATTCTTACATTGATAGTGAATGTTTTTTTTGTAATTTTTTTTATTGAAGTTCATCATCAAACAAACATTTCCATAAGATGTATTTCAGATATTGTACATATATATCATATAATCATATATATAATAAATAGTAGTGTTCTACCCTGTACTCTTTACATTCCTTAAAGCCTAGAGAACTGTTTCCACTCATGTGGCCCCCTTTGGGTGATACACTCCTTCAGCAATCGGGGGCATCCTTATCATATCCTTCTCACCCTTGTACAACCCTGCAAGAACCAGCCATGGGTTCATAAATCCATAAATTCTTCTGAATTTATTTCTAAATTACAAGAGTTTATGCAGATACTGGAAATCCAGAGCAACACACACAAAATGCTAGAGGAACTCAACAGGTCAGACAACATCTATGGGAATGAATAAACAGACGACGTTTTGGGTCAAACCCCAGTTCTACTGGAGGGTCTCCAACATGTGTGTTTTGAACTTGTTTCTGTGCAGTGTTGGTCTTGTTGTAGAGCTTCTTTCAATGTTGTTAGGCGTGTAGCAAGAATCAAAGATCAAAAATATCTTCATTTCGTACAAATGAATGGTTCAACTTAGAACTGTAGCTGTTGGAGGCAAGGCTTCTAAGGGTGGGGCATTTCATACTAGGACTGTGCAAAAGGTTAAAATCAAGGTAATAAATAGATCTCAAAGGTTTGAGGGCAGGGTGCTGAGATTGGTGCAAAAGGCAAATGTATGAAACAGATTCATAAACTGAGGCATTAAGAATGACAAGTGTACAAGACAGAATGTGTTAACATAGAGCAACTGAGTTTTTGATTAGCATATAGCTATCTACGTTTGTAGGAAAGAATATTGGAGGCCAGCAGAAAATTGAAGCAGTCACATGCAGATGTAAGACAAATGAGGCTTTCAAGAAATGATGAACTGAGGGAAGGTAAAATCAGACAACGGTGCAAATGTGGAATAATGGTGGAGCAGATATCCAGATGAAAATTCAGTTTTGTCCTGCAGTTGAACATAAAGCTATGAATGATCAGAAAGGTTTTGGCTAGTCCCACAAAGAATAGTTTCAATTCATCCCATAGTTAGAGGAAATTTCTGATGATCTAATATGGGAAATCAAATTAAACTGGTAAATTATTTTATCATTGTCACATGTACCGACATCCAGTGGATATTTTTTGCAGACAGCTCAATCATTACAACAGTGCATTGAGGTAGTACAAGGAAAAACAATAACAGAACAAACTGTGGTGCAGGCAGTCAATAAGGCACAAGATCAGACCGAGGTAGGTTCTGAATTTACCCTGTAAGTTTGTGAAGGAATTTCTCTTCATCTCACCAACCACATAGCACTTTGCCTCACTTCATCGGCAACAGTTTAGTACTCAAGATAGATCTCCAGTTTAAACAGACCCAGGTACACTCGGGACATGAACAAGATTTAAAACATGATGTTGGCAATTGCACATGTTTGCTATAATGTTGGAAGACCACCTGTCTTCTTCGACTCCAAATGGTTGGCAGCTATACTCTGAGATGGGATTGCAACAAGTTAGTTGTGGAAGTCAGTAATAATTGGTGGCATGGATCTGAATGAGGAAGGAAACTGGGCAAGGTTGAGGGCTTTCATTTCATTAATGGTCTCAAGGGGAACTCTGAAAGAAGTCTATAAGTTGCAGATTCAATTAATTCTACCTTAGCTTCATTATGCACCTGTCGTATATGCCTGTAATGCAAGTAAATCACTTGTGGAATGTGGCTGAAAAGTTAAGCGCCCAAATCGTGACAGCCCGATCAAGACAACAATTACCACTGATTGGGGGGTGTTATTGAGACAACAATGGCCACTGCTTGGGGGGTGTTACTGAGACAACAATTACCACTGATTGGGTGGTGTTACTGAGACAACAATGGCCACTGATTGGGGGGGTGTTACTGAGACAACAATTGCCACTGATTGGGGGGGAGAACTGCAACAACAATTGCCACTGATTGGGGGGGTTATTGAGACAACAATTACCACTGATTGGGGGGATACTGAGACAACAATTACCAGTGATTGGGGGTGTTACTGAGACAATAATTGCACTGATTGGGGGGAGAGAACTGAGAAAACAATTACCACTGATTGGGGGATGTTACTGAGACAACAATTGCCACTGATTGGGGGAAGAGTACTGAGACAACAATTACAACCGATTCGGACGGATACTGAGAAAACAATTACCAGCGATTCGGGGTGTTACTGAGACAACAATTGCCACTGATTGATGGGGTGAGTACTGCAACAACAATTGCCACTGATTGGGCAGGTTATTGAGACAACAATTACCATTGATTGGGGGGATTCTGAGACAACAATTACCACTGATTGGGGGGGATACTGAGACAACAATTACAACTGATTGCGGGATGTTACTGAGACAACAATTGCCACTGATTGGGGGAGTCACTGAGACACAGTTGCCACTGATTGGGGGGAACTGAGATAACAATTACCACTGATTGGGGGGAACTGAGACAACAGTTGCCACAGAATGGGGGGAACTGAGACAACAATTACCACTGTCTGGGGGTTACTGGAAAAAGAATTACCACTGATTGCGGCGGAACTGAGACAACAATTAACACTGAATGGGGGATGTTACTGAGACAACAATTACCACTGACTGCGGGATGTTACTGAGACAACAATTGCCACTGATTGGAGGAACTGAGACATCTATTGCACTTATTGGGGGGAACAGAAACAACAATCACCACTAATGGGGGGCTGTACTGACAAGAATTACCACTGATTGGGGGTGTTATTGAGACAACAATTACCACTGATTGGTAGGGGTATTGAGACAACAAATACCACCGATTGGGGGGATACTGAGACAACAATTACCAGTGATTGGCGGTGTTACTGAGACAACAATTACCACTGATAGGGGGATGTTACTGAGACAACAATTACCACTGTCTGCGGGGTGTTATTGAGACAACAATTGCCACTGATTGGGGGGAACTGAGACAACAATTACCACTGAATGGGTAGATATTGCGACAACAATTACCACTGACTGGGGTGTGTTATTGAGAAAACAATTACCACTGATTGCGGGGGAACTGCGACAACAATTAACACTGAATGGGGGAGTCACTGGGACAACAATTGCCACTGATTGGGCAGGAACTGTGACAACAATTGCCACTGATTGGGGGAACTGAGACATCTATTGCACTGATTGGGGGGAACTGAAACAACAATCACCACTAATGGGGGCTATTGAGACAACAATCACCACTGATTGGGGGGTGTTATTGAGACAACAATTGCCAATGACTGGGGGGATCACTGAGACAACAATTTCCACTGATTGGGCGGGAACTGTGACAACAATTGCCACTGATTGGGGTTTGTTACTGAGACAACAATTACCACTGATTGGGGGATGTTACAGAGACAACAATTGCCACTGATTGGGTGAGTCACTGAGACACAGTTGCCACTGATTGGGGGGAACTGAGACAACAACTACCACTGATTGGGGGTGTTATTGAGACAACAATTACCAGAGACTGGGGGGTGTTATTGAGACAACAATTGCCACAGAATGGGAGGAACTGAGACAACAATTACCACTGATTGGGGGAGAAACTGAGACAACAATTACCAGCGATTCGGGGTGTTACTGAGACAACAATTGCCACTGATTGGGGGGTGAGTACTGCGACAACAATTGCCACTGATTGGGCAGGTTATTGAGACAACAATTACCACTGATTGGGGGGATTCTGAGACAACAATTACCACTGATTGGGGGGGATACTGAGACAACAATTACAACTGATTGCGGGATGTTACGGAGACAACAATTGCCACTGATTGGGGGAGTCACTGAGACACAGTTGCCACTGATTGGGGGGAACTGAGACAACAATTACCACTGAATGGGGAGTTATTGAGACAACAATTGCCACTCTCTGGGGGGATCACTGAGACAACAATTGCCACTGATTGGGGGGTACTGAAAGAACAATTACCACTGATTGCGGCGGAACTGAGACAACAATTAACACTGAATGGGGGATGTTACTGAGACAACAATTACCACTGACTGCGGGGTGTTATTGAGACAACAATTGCCACTGATTGGAGGAACTGAGACATCTATTGCACTTATTGGGGGGAACAGAAACAACAATCACCACTAATGGGGGGCTGTACTGACAAGAATTACCACTGATTGGGGGTGTTATTGAGACAACAATTACCACTGATTGGTAGGGGTATTGAGACATCAATTACCACTGATTGGGGGTGTTACTGAGACAACAATTGCACTGATTGGGGGGAGAGTACTGAGACAACAAATACCACCGATTGGGGGGATACTGAGACAACAATTACCAGTGATTGGCGGTGTTACTGAGACAACAATTACCACTGATAGGGGGTATTATTGAGACAACAATTGCCAATGACTGGGGGGATCACTGAGACAACAATTTCCACTGATTGGGCGGGAACTGTGACAACAATTGCCACTGATTGGGGGAGTCACTGAGACACAGTTGCCACTGATTGGGGGAACTGAGACAACAATTACCACTGATTGGGGTTTGTTACTGAGACAACAATTGCCACTGATTGGGGGTCCTGAAAGAACAATTACCACTGATTGCGGGGGAACTGAGACAATTGACACTGAATGGGGGAGTCATGTGACAACAATTGCCACTGATTGTGCGGGAACTGTGACAACAATTGCCACTGATTGGAGGAACTGAGACATCTGTTGCACTGATTGGGGGGAACTGAAACAACAATCACCACTAATGGGGGAGGGTACTGAGACAACAATTACCACTGATTGGGGGGTGTTATTGAGACAACAATTACCACTGATTGGGGGTGTTATTAAGACAGCAATTTCCACTGATTGGGGGGATTCTGAGACAAAAATTACCACTGATTGGGGGGTGTTACTGTGACGAAAATTGCCACTGATTAGGGGGAGAGTACTGTGGCAACAATTACCACCGATTGGTGGGAATGCTGAGAAAACAATTGCCACTGATTGGGGGGGAGTACTGCGTCATCTATTGCCACTGATTGGAGGGGTTATTGAGACAACAATTACCACTGATTGGGGGGTGTTACTGAGACAAAAATTGCCACTGATTGGGGGGAGCGTACAGAGACAACAATTACTACCGATTGGGGGGGATACTGAGACAACAATTAACAGTGATTGGGGGTGTTACTGAGACAACAATTACCACTGATTGGAGGGAGCGTACTGAGACAACAATTACCACCGATTGGGGGGGGGGTACTGAGACAATTACCAGTGATTAGGGGTGTTATTGAGACAACAATTACCACTGATTGGGGGGAGAGTACTGAGACAACAATTGCCACTGATTGGGGGGAACTGAGACAACAATTACCACTGATTGGGGGAACTGAGACATCTATTGCACTGTTTGGGGGGAACTGAAACAACAATCACCACTAATGGGGGCTATTGAGACAAAAATCACCACTGATTGGGGGGTGTTATTGAGACAACAATTGCCACTGACTGGGGGGATATACTGAGACAAATATTTCCACTGATTGGGAGGAACTGAGACAACAACTAACACTGATTGGCGGTGTTATTGAGACAATTACCACTGATTGGGGGGCATACTGAGACAACAATTACCACTGATTGAGGGTGTGATTGAGACAACAATTACCACTGATTGGGGGGTGTTACTGAGACAAAAGTTGCCACTGATTGGGGGGTGCGTACGGAGACAACAATTACCACCGATTGGGGGGGGTGATACTGAGACAACAATTACCAGTGATTGAGGGTGTTACTGAGACAACAATTACCAGTGATTGAGGGTGTTACTGAGACAACAATTAACAGTGATTGGGGGTGTTACTGAGACAACAATTACCACTGATTGGAGGGAGCGTACTGAGACAACAATTACCACCGATTGGGGGGGGGGGGGGGTACTGAGACAATTACCAGTGATTAGGGGTGTTATTGAGACAACAATTACCACTGATTGGGGGGAGAGTACTGAGACAACAATTGCCACTGATTGGGGGGAACTGAGACAACAATTACCACTGATTGGGGGAACTGAGACATCTATTGCACTGTTTGGGGGGAACTGAAACAACAATCACCACTAATGGGGGCTATTGAGACAAAAATCACCACTGATTGGGGGGTGTTATTGAGACAACAATTGCCACTGACTGGGGGGATATACTGAGACAAATATTTCCACTGATTGGGAGGAACTGAGACAACAACTAACACTGATTGGCGGTGTTATTGAGACAATTACCACTGATTGGGGGGCATACTGAGACAACAATTACCACTGATTGAGGGTGTGATTGAGACAACAATTACCACTGATTGGGGGGTGTTACTGAGACAAAAGTTGCCACTGATTGGGGGGTGCGTACGGAGACAACAATTACCACCGATTGGGGGGGGTGATACTGAGACAACAATTACCAGTGATTGAGGGTGTTACTGAGACAACAATTACCAGTGATTGAGGGTGTTACTGAGACAACAATTACCACTGATTGGGTGGAGAGTACGGAGACAACAATTACCACCGATTGGCGGGAATACTGATACAACAATTGCCACTGATTGGGGGGGAGTACTGCGTCATCTATTGCCACTGATTGTGGGGTTATTCAGACAACAATTACCACTGATTGGGGGCATACTGAGACAACAATTACCTCCGATAGGTGGTATTATTGAGACCACAATTGCCACTGACTGTGGGGTGTTATTGAGACAACAATTACCACTGATTGGGGGGTATTGAAAGAACAATTACCACTGATTCTGGGGGAACAGAGACAACAATTAACACTGAATGGGGGATGTTACCGAGACAACAATTACCACTGAATGGGGGGTACTGAAAGTACAATTACCACTGATTGCGGGGGAACTGAGACAACAATTGCCACTGATTGGGCGGGAACTGTGACAACAATTGCCACTGATTGGGGAACTGAGACATCTATTGCACTGATTGGGGGGAACTGAAACAACAATCACCACTAATGGGGGGGTACTGAGACAACAACTACCACTGATTGGGGGTGTTATTGAGACAACAACTACCACTGATTGGGTGTACTGAAATAAAAATTGCCACTGATTGGGGGGAACTGAAACAACAATCACCACTAATGGGGGAGGGTACTGAGACAACAATTACCACTGATTGGGGGGTGTTATTGAGACAACAATTACCACTGATTGGGGGTGTTATTAAGTCAGCAATTTCCACTGATTGGGGGGATTCTGAGACAAAAATTACCACTGATTGGGGGGTGTTACTGTGACGAAAATTGCCACTGATTAGGGGGAGAGTACTGTGGCAACAATTACCACCGATTGACGGGAATGCTGAGAAAACAATTGCCACTGATTGGGGGGGAGTACTGCGTCATCTATTGCCACTGACTGCGGGGTGTTATTGAGAAAACAATTGCCACTGATTGGGGGGTACTGAAAGAACAATTACCACTGATTGCGGCGGAACTGAGACAACAATTAACACTGAATGGGGGATGTTACTGAGACAACAATTGCCACTGATTGGAGGAACTGAGACATCTATTGCACTTATTGGGGGGAACAGAAACAACAATCACCACTAATGGGGGGCTGTACTGACAAGAATTACCACTGATTGGGGGTGTTATTGAGACAACAATTACCACTGATTGGTAGGGGTATTGAGACAACAAATACCACCGATTGGGGGGATACTGAGACAACAATTACCAGTGATTGGCGGTGTTACTGAGACAACAATTACCACTGATAGGGGGATGTTACTGAGACAACAATTACCACTGTCTGCGGGGTGTTATTGAGACAACAATTGCCACTGATTGGGGGGAACTGAGACAACAATTACCACTGAATGGGTAGATATTGCGACAACAATTACCACTGACTGGGGTGTGTTATTGAGAAAACAATTACCACTGATTGCGGGGGAACTGCGACAACAATTAACACTGAATGGGGGAGTCACTGGGACAACAATTGCCACTGATTGGGCAGGAACTGTGACAACAATTGCCACTGATTGGGGGAACTGAGACATCTATTGCACTGATTGGGGGGAACTGAAACAACAATCACCACTAATGGGGGCTATTGAGACAACAATCACCACTGATTGGGGGGTGTTATTGAGACAACAATTGCCAATGACTGGGGGGATCACTGAGACAACAATTTCCACTGATTGGGCGGGAACTGTGACAACAATTGCCACTGATTGGGGTTTGTTACTGAGACAACAATTACCACTGATTGGGGGATGTTACAGAGACAACAATTGCCACTGATTGGGTGAGTCACTGAGACACAGTTGCCACTGATTGGGGGGAACTGAGACAACAACTACCACTGATTGGGGGTGTTATTGAGACAACAATTACCAGAGACTGGGGGGTGTTATTGAGACAACAATTGCCACAGAATGGGAGGAACTGAGACAACAATTACCACTGATTTGGGGGGAAACTGAGACAACAATTACCAGTGATTGGGGGAGAAACTGAGACAACAATTACCAGTGATTGGGGGTGTTGCTGAGACAACAATTACCACTGATTTGGGGGAGAGTACTGAGACGACAATTACAACCGATTCGGGCGGATACTGAGAAAACAATTACCAGCGATTCGGGGTGTTACTGAGACAACAATTGCCACTGATTGGGGGGTGAGTACTGCGACAACAATTGCCACTGATTGGGCAGGTTATTGAGACAACAGTTACCACTGATTGGGGGGATTCTGAGACAACAATTACCACTGATTGGGGGGGATACTGAGACAACAATTACAACTGATTGCGGGATGTTACGGAGACAACAATTGCCACTGATTGGGGGAGTCACTGAGACACAGTTGCCACTGATTGGGGGGAACTGAGACAACAATTACCACTGAATGGGGAGTTATTGAGACAACAATTGCCACTCTCTGGGGGGATCACTGAGACAACAATTGCCACTGATTGGGGGGTACTGAAAGAACAATTACCACTGATTGCGGCGGAACTGAGACAACAATTAACACTGAATGGGGGATGTTACTGAGACAACAATTACCACTGACTGCGGGGTGTTATTGAGACAACAATTGCCACTGATTGGAGGAACTGAGACATCTATTGCACTTATTGGGGGGAACAGAATCAACAATCACCACTAATGGGGGGCTGTACTGACAAGAATTACCACTGATTGGGGGTGTTATTGAGACAACAATTACCACTGATTGGTAGGGGTATTGAGACATCAATTACCACTGATTGGGGGTGTTACTGAGACAACAATTGCACTGATTGGGGGGAGAGTACTGAGACAACAAATACCACCGATTGGGGGGATACTGAGACAACAATTACCAGTGATTGGCGGTGTTACTGAGACAACAATTACCACTGATAGGGGGTATTATTGAGACAAAAATTGCCACTGACTGTGGGGTGTTATTGAGACAACAATTGCCAATGACTGGGGGGATCACTGAGACAACAATTTCCACTGATTGGGCGGGAACTGTGACAACAATTGCCACTGATTGGGGGAGTCACTGAGACACAGTTGCCACTGATTGGGGGAACTGAGACAACAATTACCACTGATTGGGGTTTGTTACTGAGACAACAATTGCCACTGATTGGGGGTCCTGAAAGAACAATTACCACTGATTGCGGGGGAACTGAGACAATTGACACTGAATGGGGGAGTCATGTGACAACAATTGCCACTGATTGTGCGGGAACTGTGACAACAATTGCCACTGATTGGAGGAACTGAGACATCTGTTGCACTGATTGGGGGTAACTGAAACAACAATCACCACTAATGGGGGAGGGTACTGAGACAACAATTACCACTGATTGGGGGGTGTTATTGAGACAACAATTACCACTGATTGGGGGTGTTATTAAGACAGCAATTTCCACTGATTGGGGGGATTCTGAGACAAAAATTACCACTGATTGGGGGGTGTTACTGTGACGAAAATTGCCACTGATTAGGGGGAGAGTACTGTGGCAACAATTACCACCGATTGGTGGGAATGCTGAGAAAACAATTGCCACTGATTGGGGGGGAGTACTGCGTCATCTATTGCCACTGATTGGAGGGGTTATTGAGACAACAATTACCACTGATTGGGGGGTGTTACTGAGACAAAAATTGCCACTGATTGGGGGGAGCGTACAGAGACAACAATTACTACCGATTGGGGGGGATACTGAGACAACAATTAACAGTGATTGGGGGTGTTACTGAGACAACAATTACCACTGATTGGAGGGAGCGTACTGAGACAACAATTACCACCGATTGGGGGGGGGGTACTGAGACAATTACCAGTGATTAGGGGTGTTATTGAGACAACAATTACCACTGATTGGGGGGAGAGTACTGAGACAACAATTGCCACTGATTGGGGGGAACTGAGACAACAATTACCACTGATTGGGGGAACTGAGACATCTATTGCACTGTTTGGGGGGAACTGAAACAACAATCACCACTAATGGGGGCTATTGAGACAAAAATCACCACTGATTGGGGGGTGTTATTGAGACAACAATTGCCACTGACTGGGGGGATATACTGAGACAAATATTTCCACTGATTGGGAGGAACTGAGACAACAACTAACACTGATTGGCGGTGTTATTGAGACAATTACCACTGATTGGGGGGCATACTGAGACAACAATTACCACTGATTGAGGGTGTGATTGAGACAACAATTACCACTGATTGGGGGGTGTTACTGAGACAAAAGTTGCCACTGATTGGGGGGTGCGTACGGAGACAACAATTACCACCGATTGGGGGGGGTGATACTGAGACAACAATTACCAGTGATTGAGGGTGTTACTGAGACAACAATTACCAGTGATTGAGGGTGTTACTGAGACAACAATTACCACTGATTGGGTGGAGAGTACGGAGACAACAATTACCACCGATTGGCGGGAATACTGATACAACAATTGCCACTGATTGGGGGGGAGTACTGCGTCATCTATTGCCACTGATTGTGGGGTTATTCAGACAACAATTACCACTGATTGGGGGCATACTGAGACAACAATTACCTCCGATAGGTGGTATTATTGAGACCACAATTGCCACTGACTGTGGGGTGTTATTGAGACAACAATTACCACTGATTGGGGGGTATTGAAAGAACAATTACCACTGATTCTGGGGGAACAGAGACAACAATTAACACTGAATGGGGGATGTTACCGAGACAACAATTACCACTGAATGGGGGGTACTGAAAGTACAATTACCACTGATTGCGGGGGAACTGAGACAACAATTGCCACTGATTGGGCGGGAACTGTGACAACAATTGCCACTGATTGGGGAACTGAGACATCTATTGCACTGATTGGGGGGAACTGAAACAACAATCACCACTAATGGGGGGGTACTGAGACAACAACTACCACTGATTGGGGGTGTTATTGAGACAACAACTACCACTGATTGGGTGTACTGAAATAAAAATTGCCACTGATTGGGGGGAACTGAAACAACAATCACCACTAATGGGGGAGGGTACTGAGACAACAATTACCACTGATTGGGGGGTGTTATTGAGACAACAATTACCACTGATTGGGGGTGTTATTAAGTCAGCAATTTCCACTGATTGGGGGGATTCTGAGACAAAAATTACCACTGATTGGGGGGTGTTACTGTGACGAAAATTGCCACTGATTAGGGGGAGAGTACTGTGGCAACAATTACCACCGATTGACGGGAATGCTGAGAAAACAATTGCCACTGATTGGGGGGGAGTACTGCGTCATCTATTGCCACTGACTGCGGGGTGTTATTGAGACAACAATTGCCACTGATTGGGGGGTACTGAAAGAACAATTACCACTGATTGCGGCGGAACTGAGACAACAATTAACACTGAATGGGGGATGTTACTGAGACAACAATTGCCACTGATTGGAGGAACTGAGACATCTATTGCACTTATTGGGGGGAACAGAAACAACAATCACCACTAATGGGGGGCTGTACTGACAAGAATTACCACTGATTGGGGGTGTTATTGAGACAACAATTACCACTGATTGGTAGGGGTATTGAGACAACAAATACCACCGATTGGGGGGATACTGAGACAACAATTACCAGTGATTGAGGGTGTTACTGAGACAACAATTACCACTGATTGGGTGGAGAGTACGGAGACAACAATTACCACCGATTGGCGGGAATACTGATACAACAATTGCCACTGATTGGGGGGGAGTACTGCGTCATCTATTGCCACTGATTGTGGGGTTATTCAGACAACAATTACCACTGATTGGGGGCATACTGAGACAACAATTACCTCCGATAGGTGGTATTATTGAGACCACAATTGCCACTGACTGTGGGGTGTTATTGAGACAACAATTACCACTGATTGGGGGGTATTGAAAGAACAATTACCACTGATTCTGGGGGAACAGAGACAACAATTAACACTGAATGGGGGATGTTACCGAGACAACAATTACCACTGAATGGGGGGTACTGAAAGAACAATTACCACTGATTGCGGCGGAACTGAGACAACAATTAACACTGAATGGGGGATGTTACTGAGACAACAATTGCCACTGATTGGAGGAACTGAGACATCTATTGCACTTATTGGGGGGAACAGAAACAACAATCACCACTAATGGGGGGCTGTACTGACAAGAATTACCACTGATTGGGGGTGTTATTGAGACAACAATTACCACTGATTGGTCGGGGTATTGAGACAACAAATACCACCGATTGGGGGGATACTGAGACAACAATTACCAGTGATTGGCGGTGTTACTGAGACAACAATTACCACTGATAGGGGGATGTTACTGAGACAACAATTACCACTGTCTGCGGGGTGTTATTGAGACAACAATTGCCACTGATTGGGGGGAACTGAGACAACAATTACCACTGAATGGGTAGATATTGCGACAACAATTACCACTGACTGGGGTGTGTTATTGAGAAAACAATTACCACTGATTGCGGGGGAACTGTGACAACAATTAACACTGAATGGGGGAGTCACTGGGACAACAATTGCCACTGATTGGGCAGGAACTGTGACAACAATTGCCACTGATTGGGGGAACTGAGACATCTATTGCACTGATTGGGGGGAACTGAAACAACAATCACCACTAATGGGGGCTATTGAGACAACAATCACCACTGATTGGGGGGTGTTATTGAGACAACAATTGCCAATGACTGGGGGGATCACTGAGACAACAATTTCCACTGATTGGGCGGGAACTGTGACAACAATTGCCACTGATTGGGGTTTGTTACTGAGACAACAATTACCACTGATTGGGGGATGTTACAGAGACAACAATTGCCACTGATTGGGTGAGTCACTGAGACACAGTTGCCACTGATTGGGGGGAACTGAGACAACAACTACCACTGATTGGGGGTGTTATTGAGACAACAATTACCAGAGACTGGGGGGTGTTATTGAGACAACAATTGCCACAGAATGGGAGGAACTGAGACAACAATTACCACTGATTTGGGGGGAAACTGAGACAACAATTACCAGTGATTGGGGGAGAAACTGAGACAACAATTACCAGTGATTGGGGGTGTTGCTGAGACAACAATTACCACTGATTTGGGGGAGAGTACTGAGACGACAATTACAACCGATTCGGGCGGATACTGAGAAAACAATTACCAGCGATTCGGGGTGTTACTGAGACAACAATTGCCACTGATTGGGGGGTGAGTACTGCGACAACAATTGCCACTGATTGGGCAGGTTATTGAGACAACAATTACCACTGATTGGGGGGATTCTGAGACAACAATTACCACTGATTGGGGGGGATACTGAGACAACAATTACAACTGATTGCGGGATGTTACGGAGACAACAATTGCCACTGATTGGGGGAGTCACTGAGACACAGTTGCCACTGATTGGGGGGAACTGAGACAACAATTACCACTGAATGGGGAGTTATTGAGACAACAATTGCCACTCTCTGGGGGGATCACTGAGACAACAATTGCCACTGATTGGGGGGTACTGAAAGAACAATTACCACTGATTGCGGCGGAACTGAGACAACAATTAACACTGAATGGGGGATGTTACTGAGACAACAATTACCACTGACTGCGGGGTGTTATTGAGACAACAATTGCCACTGATTGGAGGAACTGAGACATCTATTGCACTTATTGGGGGGAACAGAAACAACAATCACCACTAATGGGGGGCTGTACTGACAAGAATTACCACTGATTGGGGGTGTTATTGAGACAACAATTACCACTGATTGGTAGGGTATTGAGACATCAATTACCACTGATTGGGGGTGTTACTGAGACAACAATTGCACTGATTGGGGGGAGAGTACTGAGACAACAAATACCACCGATTGGGGGGATACTGAGACAACAATTACCAGTGATTGGCGGTGTTACTGAGACAACAATTACCACTGATAGGGGGTATTATTGAGACAAAAATTGCCACTGACTGTGGGGTGTTATTGAGACAACAATTGCCAATGACTGGGGGGATCACTGAGACAACAATTTCCACTGATTGGGCGGGAACTGTGACAACAATTGCCACTGATTGGGGGAGTCACTGAGACACAGTTGCCACTGATTGGGGGAACTGAGACAACAATTACCACTGATTGGGGTTTGTTACTGAGACAACAATTGCCACTGATTGGGGGTCCTGAAAGAACAATTACCACTGATTGCGGGGGAACTGAGACAATTGACACTGAATGGGGGAGTCATGTGACAACAATTGCCACTGATTGTGCGGGAACTGTGACAACAATTGCCACTGATTGGAGGAACTGAGACATCTGTTGCACTGATTGGGGGGAACTGAAACAACAATCACCACTAATGGGGGAGGGTACTGAGACAACAATTACCACTGATTGGGGGGTGTTATTGAGACAACAATTACCACTGATTGGGGGTGTTATTAAGACAGCAATTTCCACTGATTGGGGGGATTCTGAGACAAAAATTACCACTGATTGGGGGGTGTTACTGTGGCGAAAATTGCCACTGATTAGGGGGAGAGTACTGTGGCAACAATTACCACCGATTGGTGGGAATGCTGAGAAAACAATTGCCACTGATTGGGGGGGAGTACTGCGTCATCTATTGCCACTGATTGGAGGGGTTATTGAGACAACAATTACCACTGATTGGGGGGTGTTACTGAGACAAAAATTGCCACTGATTGGGGGGAGCGTACAGAGACAACAATTACTACCGATTGGGGGGGATACTGAGACAACAATTAACAGTGATTGGCGGTGTTACTGAGACAACAATTACCACTGATTGGAGGGAGCGTACTGAGACAACAATTACCACCGATTGGGGGGGGGGGTACTGAGACAATTACCAGTGATTAGGGGTGTTATTGAGACAACAATTACCACTGATTGGGGGGAGAGTACTGAGACAACAATTGCCACTGATTGGGGGGAACTGAGACAACAATTACCACTGATTGGGGGAACTGAGACATCTATTGCACTGTTTGGGGGGAACTGAAACAACAATCACCACTAATGGGGGCTATTGAGACAAAAATCACCACTGATTGGGGGGTGTTATTGAGACAACAATTGCCACTGACTGGGGGGATATACTGAGACAAATATTTCCACTGATTGGGAGGAACTGAGACAACAACTAACACTGATTGGCGGTGTTATTGAGACAATTACCACTGATTGGGGGGCATACTGAGACAACAATTACCACTGATTGAGGGTGTGATTGAGACAACAATTACCACTGATTGGGGGGTGTTACTGAGACAAAAGTTGCCACTGATTGGGGGGTGCGTACGGAGACAACAATTACCACCGATTGGGGGGGGTGATACTGAGACAACAATTACCAGTGATTGAGGGTGTTACTGAGACAACAATTACCAGTGATTGAGGGTGTTACTGAGACAACAATTACCACTGATTGGGTGGAGAGTACGGAGACAACAATTACCACCGATTGGCGGGAATACTGATACAACAATTGCCACTGATTGGGGGGGAGTACTGCGTCATCTATTGCCACTGATTGTGGGGTTATTCAGACAACAATTACCACTGATTGGGGGCATACTGAGACAACAATTACCTCCGATAGGTGGTATTATTGAGACCACAATTGCCACTGACTGTGGGGTGTTATTGAGACAACAATTACCACTGATTGGGGGGTATAGAAAGAACAATTACCACTGATTCTGGGGGAACAGAGACAACAATTAACACTGAATGGGGGATGTTACCGAGACAACAATTACCACTGAATGGGGGGTACTGAAAGTACAATTACCACTGATTGCGGGGGAACTGAGACAACAATTGCCACTGATTGGGCGGGAACTGTGACAACATTTGCCACTGATTGGGGAACTGAGACATCTATTGCACTGATTGGGGGGAACTGAAACAACAATCACCACTAATGGGGGGGTACTGAGACAACAACTACCACTGATTGGGGGTGTTATTGAGACAACAACTACCACTGATTGGGTGTACTGAAATAAAAATTGCCACTGATTGGGGGGAACTGAAACAACAATCACCACTAATGGGGGAGGGTACTGAGACAACAATTACCACTGATTGGGGGGTGTTATTGAGACAACAATTACCACTGATTGGGGGTGTTATTAAGTCAGCAATTTCCACTGATTGGGGGGATTCTGAGACAAAAATTACCACTGATTGGGGGGTGTTACTGTGACGAAAATTGCCACTGATTAGGGGGAGAGTACTGTGGCAACAATTACCACCGATTGACGGGAATGCTTAGAAAACAATTGCCACTGATTGGGGGGGAGTACTGCGTCATCTATTGCCACTGACTGTGGGGTGTTATTGAGACAACAATTGCCACTGATTGGGGGGTACTGAAAGAACAATTACCACTGATTGCGGCGGAACTGAGACAACAATTAACACTGAATGGGGGATGTTACTGAGACAACAATTGCCACTGATTGGAGGAACTGAGACATCTATTGCACTTATTGGGGGGAACAGAAACAACAATCACCACTAATGGGGGGCTGTACTGACAAGAATTACCACTGATTGGGGGTGTTATTGAGACAACAATTACCACTGATTGGTAGGGGTATTGAGACAACAAATACCACCGATTGGGGGGATACTGAGACAACAATTACCAGTGATTGAGGGTGTTACTGAGACAACAGTTACCACTGATTGCGGGGTGTTACTGAGACAACAATTACCACTGATTGGGTGGAGAGTACGGAGACAACAATTACCACCGATTGGCGGGAATACTGATACAACAATTGCCACTGATTGGGGGGGAGTACTGCGTCATCTATTGCCACTGATTGTGGGGTTATTCAGACAACAATTACCACTGATTGGGGGCATACTGAGACAACAATTACCTCCGATAGGTGGTATTATTGAGACCACAATTGCCACTGACTGTGGGGTGTTATTGAGACAACAATTACCACTGATTGGGGGGTATTGAAAGAACAATTACCACTGATTCTGGGGGAACAGAGACAACAATTAACACTGAATGGGGGATGTTACCGAGACAACAATTACCACTGAATGTGGGGTACTGAAAGTACAATTACCACTGATTGCGGGGGAACTGAGACAACAATTGCCACTGATTGGGTGGGAACTGTGACAACAATTGCCACTGATTGGGGAACTGAGACATCTATTGCACTGATTGGGGGGAACTGAAACAACAATCACCACTAATGGGGGAGGGTACTGAGACAACAATTACCACTGATTGGGGGGTGTTATTGAGACAACAATTACCACTGATTGGGGGTGTTATTAAGTCAGCAATTTCCACTGATTGGGGGGATTCTGAGACAAAAATTACCACTGATTGGGGGGTGTTACTGTGACGAAAATTGCCACTGATTAGGGGGAGAGTACTGTGGCAACAATTACCACCGATTGGTGGGAATGCTGAGAAAACAATTGCCACTGATTGGGGGGGAGTACTGCGTCATCTATAGCCACTGATTGGGGGGGTTATTGAGACAACAATTACCACTGATTGGGGGGTGTTACTGAGACAAAAATTGCCACTGATTGGGGGGAGCGTACAGAGACAACAATTACTACCGATTGGGGGGGATACTGAGACAACAATTAACAGTGATTGGGGGTGTTACTGAGACAACAATTACCACTGATTGGAGGGAGCGTACTGAGACAACAATTACCACCGATTGGGGGGGGGGGGTATTGAGACAACAATTACCAGTGATTAGGGGTGTTACTGAGACAACAATTACCACTGATTGGGGGGTACTGAGACAACAATTACCACTGATTGGGGGTGTTACTGAGACAACAATTACCAATGATTGGGGGGTGTTACTGAGACAAAAGTTGCCACTGATTGGGGGGTGCGTACGGAGACAACAATTACCACCGATTGGGGGGGATACTGAGACAACAATTACCACCGATTGGGGGGGATACTGAGACAACAATTACCAGTTATTGTGGGTGTTACTGAGACAACAATTACCACTGATAGGGGGTATTATTAAGACCACAATTGCCACTGACTGTGGGGTGTTATTGAGACAACAATTACCACTGATTGGGGGGGAACTGAGACAACAATTAACACTGAATGGGGGATGTTACTGAGACAACAATTACCACTGAATGGGGGGTACTGAAAATACAATTAACACTGATTGCGGGGGAACTGAGACAACAATTGCCACTGATTGGGCGGGAACTGTGACAACAATTGCCACTGATTGGGGAACTGAGACATCTATTGCACTGATTGGGGGGAACTGAAACAACAATCACCACTAATGGGGGGGTACTGAGACAACAATTACCACTGATTGGGGGTGTTATTGAGACAACAACTACCACTGATTGGGGGTACTGAAATAAAAATTGCCACTGATTGGGGGGAACTGAAACAACAATCACCACTAATGGGGGGGGTACTGAGACAACAATTACCACTGATTGGGGGCTGTTATTGAGACAGCAATTTCCACTGATTGGGGGGATTCTGAGACAAAAATTACCACTGATTGGGGGGTGTTACTGTGACGAAAATTGCCATTGATTAGGGGGAGAGTACTGTGGCAACAATTACCACCGATTGGCGGGAATGCTGAGAAAACAATTGCCACTGATTGGGGGGGAGTACTGCGTCATCTATTGCCACTGATTGGGGGGGTTATTGAGACAACAATTACCACTGATTGGGGGGTGTTACTGAGACAAAAATTGCCACTGATTGGGGGGAGCGTACGGAGACAACAATTACCACCGATTGGGGGGGGGGGTACTGAGACAATTACCAGTGATTAGGGGTGTTATTGAGACAACAATTACCACTGATTGGGGGGAGAGTACTGAGACAACAATTGCCACTGATTGGGGGGAACTGAGACAACAATTACCACTGATTGGGGGAAATGAGACATCTATTGCACTGTTTGGGGGGAACTGAAACAACAATCACCACTAATGGGGGCTATTGAGACAAAAATCACCACTGATTGGGGGGTGTTATTGAGACAACAATTGCCACTGACTGGGGGGATATACTGAGACAAATATTTCCACTGATTGGGAGGAACTGAGACAACAACTAACACTGATTGGCGGTGTTATTGAGACAATTACCACTGATTGGGGGGCATACTGAGACAACAATTACCACTGATTGAGGGTGTGATTGAGACAACAGTTACCACTGATTGGGGGGTGTTACTGAGACAAAAGTTTCCACTGATTGGGGGGTGCGTACGGAGACAACAATTACCACCGATTGGGGGGGGGGGATACTGAGACAACAATTACCAGTGATTGAGGGTGTTACTGAGACAACAATTACCACTGATTGGGGGGAGAGTACTGAGACAACAATTGCCACTGATTGGGGGAACTGAAACAACAATCCCCACTAATGTGGGCTATTGAGACAACAATCACCACTTATTGGGGGGTGTTATTGAGACAACAATTGCCACTGACTGGGGGGATATACTGAGACAAATATTTCCACTGATTGGGAGGAACTGAGTCAACAACTAACACTGATTGGCGGTGTTATTGAGACAATTACCACTGATTGGGGGGCATACTGATACAACAATTACCACTGATTGGGGGTGTGATTGAGACAACAATTACCACTGATTGGGGGGCATACTGAGGCAACAATTACCACTGATTGGGGGTGTTATTGAGACAACAACTACCACTGATTGGGTGTACTGAAATAAAAATTGCCACTGATTGGGGGGAGCTGAAACAACAATCACCACTAATGGGGGAGGGTACTGAGACAACAATTACCACTGATTGGGGGGTGTTATTGAGACAACAATTACCACTGATTGGGGGTGTTATTAAGTCAGCAATTTCCACTGATTGGGGGGATTCTGAGACAAAAATTACCACTGATTGGGGGGTGTTACTGTGACGAAAATTGCCACTGATTAGGGGGAGAGTACTGTGGCAACAATTACCACCGATTGGTGGGAATGCTGAGAAAACAATTGCCACTGATTGGGGGGGAGTACTGCGTCATCTATAGCCACTGATTGGGGGGGTTATTGAGACAACAATTACCACTGATTGGGGGGTGTTACTGAGACAAAAATTGCCACTGATTGGGGGGAGCGTACAGAGACAACAATTACTACCGATTGGGGGGGATACTGAGACAACAATTAACAGTGATTGGGGGTGTTACTGAGACAACAATTACCACTGATTGGTGGGTGTTATTGAGACAACAATTGCCAATGACTGGGGGGATCACTGAGACAACAATTTCCACTGATTGGGAGGAACTGAGACAACAACTAACACTGATTGGCGGTGTTATTGAGACAATTACCACTGATTGGGGACATACTAAGACAACAATTACCTCTGATAGGGGGGTATTGAAAGAACAATTACCACTGATTGCGGGGGAACTGAGACAACAATTAACACTGAATGGGGGATGTTACTGAGACAACAATTACCACTGAATGGGGGGTACTGAAAGTACAATTTCCACTGATTGTGGGGGAACTGAGACAACAATTGCCACTGATTGGGCAGGAACTGTGACAACAATTGCCACTGATTGGGGAACTGAGACATCTATTGCACTGATTGGGGGGAACTGAAACAACAATCACCACTAATGGGGGGGTACTGAGACAACAATTACCACTGATTGGGGGTGTTATTGAGACAGCAACTACCACTGATTGGGGGTACTGAAGTAAAAATTGCCACTGATTGGGGGTTGTTATTGTGACAACAATTACCACTGTTTGGGTGTACCGAAATAACAATTGCCATTGATTGGGGGGAGAGTACTGAGACAACAATTACCACCGATTTGCTTGGACACTGAGTCAGCAATTTCCACTGATTTGTGGGTGTTACTGAGACAACAATTGCCACTGATTGGGGGGGAGAGTACTGCGACAACAATTGCCACTGATTTGGGGTGGTTATTGAGACAACAATTACCACTGATTGAGGGTGTTACTGAGACAACAGTTACCACTGATTGCGGGGTGTTACTGAAACAACAATTACCACTGATTGGGTGGAGAGTACGGAGACAACAATTACCACCGATTGGCGGGAATACTGAGACAACAATTGCCACTGATTGGGGGGAACTGAGACAACAATTACCACCGATTGGCGGGAATACTGAGACAACAATTGCCACTGATTGGGGGTTAGTACTGCGTCATCTATTGCCACTGATTGGGGGGAACTGAGACAACAATTACCACCGATTGGCGGGAATACTGAGACAACAATTGCCACTGATTGGGGGAGAGTACTGCGTCATTTATTGCCACTGATTGGGGGGGGTTATTGAGACAACAATTACCACTGATTGGGGGCATACTGAGACAACAATTACCTCTGATAGGGGATATTATTGAGACCACAATTGCCACTGTCTGTGGGGTGTTATTGAGACAACAATTACCACTGATTGGGGGGTATTGAAAGAACAATTACCACTGATTGCGGGGGAACTGAGACAACAATTAACACTGAATGGGGGATGTTACTGAGACAACAATTACCACTGAATGGGGGGTACTGAAAGTACAATTACCACTGATTGCGGGGGAACTGAGACAACAATTGCCACTGATTGGGCGGGAACTGTGACAACAATTGCCACTGATTGGGGAACTGAGACATCTATTGCACTGATTGGGGGGAACTGAAACAACAATCACCACTAATGGGGGGGTACTGAGACAACAATTACCACTGATTGGGGGTGTTATTGAGACAACAACTACCACTGATTGGGGGTACTGAAATAAAAATTGTCACTGATTGGGGGGAACTGAAACAACAATCACCACTAATGGGGGGGGGTACTGAGACAACAATTACCACTGATTCAGGGGTGTTACTGTGACGAAAATTGCCACTGATTAGGGGGAGAGTACGGAGACAACAATTACCACTGATTGGCGGGAATGCTGAGAAAACAATTGCCACTGATTGGGGGGGAGCACTGCGTCATCTATTGCCACAGATTGAGGGTGTTACTGAGACAACAGTTACCACTGATTGGTGGGTGTTACTGAGATAAAAATTGCCACTGATTGGGGGGAGCGTACGGAGACAACAATTACCACCGATTGGGGGGGATACTGAGACAACAATTAACAGTGATTGGGGGGAAAGTACTGAGACAACAATTACCACCGATTGGGGGGGGTACTGAGACAACAATTACCACCGATTGGGGGGGGGGGTACTGAGACAACAATTACCAGTGATTAGGGGGAGAGTACTGAGACAACAATTGCCACTGTTTGTTGGGAACTGAGACATCTATTGCACTGTTTGGGGGGAACTGAAACAACAATCACCACTAATGGGGGCTATTGAGACAACAATCACCACTGACTGGGGGGTGTTATTGAGACAACAATTGCCACTGACTGTGGGGATATACTGAGACAAATATTTCCACTGATTGGGAGGAACTGAGACAACAACTAACACTGATTGGCGGTGTTATTGAGACAATTACCACTGATTGGGGGGCATACTGATACAACAATTACCACTGATTGGGGGTGTGATTGAGACAACAATTACCAGTGATTGGGGGTGTTACTGAGACAACAATTAACTCTGATCGGGTGGTACTGAAAGAACAAATACCACGGATGGCAGGGGAACTGAGACAAATATTTACACTGAGTTGGGTATGTTACTGAGACAACAATTACCACTGACTGGGGTGCGTTATTGAGACAATAATTACCACTGATTGGGGGGTCCTGAAAGAACAATTACCACTGATTGCGGGGGAACTGAGACAACAATTGACACTGAATGGGGGATGTTAAGGAGACAACAATGACCACTGTTTGGGGGGTGTTATTGAGACAACAATTACCACTGATTGGGGGAATACTGACACAACAATTACCAGTGATTGGGGATGTTACTGAGACAACAATTACCACTGAATGGGGGGTACTGAAAGTACAATTACCACTGATTGTGGGGGTACTGAGACAACATTTGCCACTGATTGGGCGGGAACTGTGACAACAATTGCAACTGATTGGGGAACTGAGACATCTATTGCACTGATTGGGGGGAACTGAAACAACAAACACCACTAATGGGGGGTACTGAGACAACAATTACCACTGATTGGTGGTGTTATTGAGACAACAATTACCACTGATTGGGGGTGTTATTGAGACAACAACTACCACTGATTGGGGTTAGTGAAATAAAAATTGCCACTGATTGGGGGTTGTTATTGTGACAACAATTACCACTGGTTGGGTGTACAGAAATAACAATTGCCATTGTTTGGGGGGAGAGTACTGAGACAACAATTTCCACTGATTGGGTTGGATACTGAGTCAGCAATTTCCACTGATTTGTGGGTGTTACGGAGACAACAATTGCCACTGATTGCGGGGAGAGTACTGCGACAACAATTGACACTGATTGGGGGGAACTGAGACAACAATTACCACTGATTGGTGGAACTGAGACATCTATTGCACATTCTGGGGGGAACTGAAACAACAATCACCACTAATGGGGGGGTACTGAGACAACAATTACCACTGATTGGGGGTGTTATTGAGACAACTACCACTGATTGGGGGTACTGAAATAAAAATTGCCACTGATTGGGGGTTGTTATTGTGACAACAATTGCCACTGTTTGGGTGTACCGAAATAACAATTGCCATTGATTGGGGGGAGAGTACTGAGACAACAATTACCACCGATTTGGTTGGACACTGAGTCAGCAATTTCCACTGATTTGTGGGTGTTACTGAGACAACAATTGCCACTGATTGGGGGGAGAGTACTGCGACAACAATTGCCACTGATTTGGGGGGGTTATTGAGACAACAATTACCACTGATTGGGGGGATTCTGAGACAACAATTACCACTGATTGGGGGGTGTTACTGAGACAACTATTGCCACTGATTGGGGGGAGAGTACGGAGACAACAATTACCACTGATTGGGGGGATTCTGAGACAACAATTACCACTGATTGGGGGGTGTTACTGAGACAACAATTACCACCGATTGGGGGGAATACTGAGACAACAATTACCAGTGATTGAGGGTGTTACTGAGACAACAGTTACCACTGATTGGGGGGTGTTACTGAGACAACAATTGCCACTGATTGGGGGGGAGTACTGCGTCATCTATTGCCACTGATTGGGGGGGTTATTGAGACAACAATTACCACTGATTGGGGGGTATTGAAAGAACAATTACCACTGATTGCGGGGGAACTGAGACAACAATTGCCACTGATTGGGCAGGAACTGTGACAACAATTGCCACTGATTGGGGAACTGAGACATCTATTGCACATTCTGGGGGGAACTGAAACAACAATCACCACTGATTGTGGGGGTACTGAGACAAAAATTACCACTGATTGGGGGTGTTATTGAGACAACAACTACCACTGATTGGGGGTACTGAAATAAAAATTGCCACTGATTGGGGGGAACTGAAACAACAATCACCACTAATGGGGGGGGGGTACTGAGACAACAATTACCACTGATTGGGGGGTGTTATTGAGACAACAATTACCACTGATTGGGGGTGTTATTAAGACCGCAATTTCCACTGATTGGGGGGATTCTGAGACAAAAATTACCACTGATTGGGGGGTGTTACTGTGACGAAAATTGTCACTGATTGGTGGGAGAGTACTGTGGCAACAATTACCACCAATTGGCGGGAATGCTGAGTAAACAATTGCCACTGATTGGGGGGGGAGTACTGCGTCATCTATTGCCACTGATTGGGGGGGTTATTGAGACAACAATTACCACTGATTGGGGGGTGTTACTGAGACAACAATTACCACTGATTGGGGGGAGAGTACGGAGACAACATTACCACCGATTGGCAGGAATACTGAGACAACAATTGCCACTGATTGGGGGGGAGTACTGCGTCATCTATTGCCACTGATTGGGGGGGTTATTGAGACAACAATTACCACTGATTGGGGGGTATTGAAAGAACAATTACCACTGATTGCGGGGGAACTGAGACAACAATTGCCACTGATTGGGCAGGAACTGTGACAACAATTGCCACTGATTGGGGAACTGAGACATCTATTGCACATTCTGGGGGGAACTGAAACAACAATCACCACTGATTGTGGGGGTACTGAGACAAAAATTACCACTGATTGGGGGTGTTATTGAGACAACAACTACCACTGATTGTGTGTACTGAAATAAAAATTGCCACTGATTGGGGGGAACTGAAACAACAATCACCACTAATGGGGGGGGGGGTACTGAGACAACAATTACCACTGATTGGGGGGTGTTATTGAGACAACAATTACCACTGATTGGGGGTGTTATTAAGACCGCAATTTCCACTGATTGGGGGGATTCTGAGACAAAAATTACCACTGATTGGGGGGTGTTACTGTGACGAAAATTGTCACTGATTGGGGGGAGAGTACTGTGGCAACAATTACCACCAATTGGCGGGAATGCTGAGTAAACAATTGCCACTGATTGGGGGGGGGAGTACTGCGTCATCTATTGCCACTGATTGGGGGGGTTATTGAGACAACAATTACCACTGATTGTGGGGTGTTACTGAGACAAAAATTGCCACTGATTGGGGGGAGCGTACGGAGACAACAATTACCACCGATTGGGGGGGATACTGAGACAACAATTAACAGTGATTGGGGGTGTTACTGAGACAACAATTACCACTGATTGGAGGGAGAGTACTGAGACAACAATTACCACCGATTGGGGGGGCACTGAGACAACAATTACCACTGATTGGGGGTGTTATTGAGACAACTACCACTGATTGGGGGTACTGAAATAAAAATTGCCACTGATTGGGGGTTGTTATTGTGACAACAATTACCACTGTTTGGGTGTACCGAAATAACAATTGCCATTGATTGGGGGGAGAGTACTGAGACAACAATTACCACCGATTTGGTTGGACACTGAGTCAGCAATTTCCACTGATTTGTGGGTGTTACTGAGACAACAATTACCACTGATTGGGGGGATTCTGAGACAACAATTACCACTGATTGGGGGGTGTTACTGAGAGAACTATTGCCACTGATTGGGGGGAGAGTACGGAGACAACAATTACCACCGATTGGGGGGAATACTGAGACAACAATTACCAGTGATTGAGGGTGTTACTGAGACAACAGTTACCACTGATTGGGGGGTGTTACTGAGACAACAATTACCACTGATTGGGGGGAGAGTACGGAGACAACATTACCACCGATTGGCGGGAATACTGAGACAACAATTACCACTGATTGGGGGCATACTGGGACAACAATTACCTCTGATAGGGGGTATTATTGAGACAACAATTGCCACTGACTGTGGGGTGTTATTGAGACAACAATTACCACTGATTGGGGGGTATTGAAAGAACAATTACCACTGATTGCGGGGGAACTGAGACAACAATTAACACTGAATGGGGGATGTTACTGAGACAATTACCACAGACTGGGGGGTAATGAAAGAACAATTGCCATTGATTGCGGGGGAACTGAGACAACAATTAACACTGAATGGGGGAGTAACTGAGACAACAATTGCCAATGATTTGGGAGGGGAACTGAGACAACAATTGCCACTGATTGGGGGGAACTGATACATTAATCACCACTAATGGGGAGTACTGAGACAACAATTGCCACTGATTGGGGGGGGGGTTATTGAGACAACAATCACCACTGAATGGGGGGATTCTGAGACAACAATTACCACTGATTGGGTGGTGTTACTGAGACAACAATTGCCACTGATTGGGGGAGAGTACTGAGACAACAATTACCACCGATTGGGGGGCATACACAGACAACAATTACCACTGATTGGGGGATGTTACTGAGACAACATTTGCCACTGATTGGTGGAGTCACTGAGACACAGTTGCCATTGATTGGGGGGAACTGAGACAAAATTACCACTGATTGGGGGGTGTTATTGAGACAACAATTGCCACTGATTGGGGAATACAGAAAGAACAATTACCACTGATTGCGGGGGAACTGAGACAACAATTAACACTGAGTGGGGGATGTTACTGAGACAACAATTACCACTGTCCAGGGGGTGTTATTGAGACAACAATTGCCACTGATTGGGGGGAACTGAGACAACAATTACCACTGATTGGGTTGGAACTGAGACAACAATTGTCACTAAATGGGGGATGTTAATGATACAACAATTAACACTGAGTGGGGGATGTTACTGAGACAACAATTACCACTGATTGGGGGAAACTGAGACAACAATTACGACTGAATGGGGAGTTATTGAGACAACAATTACCACTGACTGGGGTGTACTGAAAGAACAATTACCACTGATTGCGGGGGAACTGAGACAACAATTGACACTGAATGGGGGAGTCACTGAGACAACAATTGCCACTGATTGGGGGGAACTGAGACAACAATTACCACTGATTGGTGGTGTTATTGAGACAACAATTACCACTGACTGGGGGGTGTTATTGAGACAACAATTGCCACTGATTGGGGAATACTGAATGAGCAATTACCACTGATTGCGGGGGAACTGAGACAACAATTAACACTGAGTGGGGGATGTTATTGAGACAACAATTGCCACTGATTGGGGTGAACTGAGACAACAATTACCACTGAATGGGGAGTTATTGAGACAACAATTACCACTGACTGGGGTGTACTGAAAGAACAATTACCACTGATTGCGGGGGAACTGAGATAACAATTGACACTGAATGGGGGAGTCACTGACACAACAATTGCCACTGATTGGGGGGAACTGAGACAACAATTACCACTGATTGGTGGTGTTATTGAGACAACAATTACCACTGACTGGGGGGTGTTATTGAGACAACAATTGCCGCTGATTGGGGGGATTCTGAGACAACAATTGCCACTGATTGGGGGGAACTGAGACAGCAATTACCACTGATTGGGTGTGTTATTGAGACAACAATTACCACTGACTGGGGTTGTTATTGAGACTACAATTACCACTGATTGGGGGGTATTGAAAGAACAATTACCACTGATTGCGGGGGAACTGAGACAACAATTAACACTGAATGGGGGATGTTACTGAGACAACAATTACCACTGAATGGGGGCTACTGAAAGTACAATTACCACTGATTGTGGGGGTACTGAGACAACATTTGCCACTGATTGGGCAGGAACTGTGACAACAATTGCCACTGATTGGGGAACTGAGACATCTATTGCACATTCTGGGGGGAACTGAAACAACAATCACCACTGATTGTGGGGGTACTGAGACAAAAATTACCACTGATTGGGGATATTATTGAGACAACAATTGCCACTGATTGGGGTGAACTGAGACAACAATTACCACTGAATGGGGAGTTATTGAGACAACAATTACCACTGACTGGGGTGTACTGAAAGAACAATTACCACTGATTGCGGGGGAACTGAGACAACAATTGACACTGAATGGGGGAGTCACTGACACAACAATTGCCGCTGATTGGGGGGAACTGAGACAACAATTACCACTGATTGGTGGTGTTATTGAGACAACAATTACCACTGACTGGGGGGTGTTATTGAGACAACAATTGCCGCTGATTGGGGGGATTCTGAGACAACAATTGCCACTGATTGGGGGGAACTGAGACAGCAATTACCACTGATTGGGTGTGTTATTGAGACAACAATTACCACTGACTGGGGTTGTTATTGAGACAACAATTACCACTGATTGGGGGGTATTGAAAGAACAATTACCACTGATTGCGGGGGAACTGAGACAACAATTAACACTGAATGGGGGATGTTACTGAGACAACAATTACCACTGAATGGGGGCTACTGAAAGTACAATTACCACTGATTGTGGGGGTACTGAGACAACATTTGCCACTGATTGGGCGGGAACTGTGACAACAATTGCCACTACTAGGGGGGTACTGAGACAACAATTACCACTGATTGGTGGTGTTATTGAGACAACAATTACCACTGATTGGGGGTTGTTATTGTGACAACAATTACCACTGTTTGGGTGTACAGAAATAACAATTGCCATTGATTGGGGGGAGAGTACTGAGACAACAATTACCACTGATTGGGTTGGATACTGAGACAACAATTACCACTGATTGGGTTGGATACTGAGTCAGCAAATTCCACTGATTTGTGGGTGTTACTGAGACAACAATTGCCACTGATTGCTGGGAGAGTACTGCAACAGCAATTGCCACTGATTGGGGGGAACTGAGACAACAATTACCACTGATTGGGGTTGTTATAGAGCCGACAATTACCACTGATTGGGGGTGTTATTGAGACAACAATTACCAGTGATTGGGAGTATTATTGAGACAACAATTACCACTGATTGGGGAGTGTTATTGAGACAACAATGACCACTGATTGGGGAGTTATTGAGACAACAATTACCACAGACTGGGGGGGTAATGAAAAAACAATTGCCACTGATTGCGGGGGAACTGACACAACAACAATTAACACTGAATGGGGGAGTAACTGAGACAACAATTGCCACTGATTGGGGGGGGAGTACTGCGTCATCTATTGCCACTGATTGGGGGGGTTATTGAGACAACAATTACCACTGAATGTGGGGTGTTACTGAGACAAAAATTAACAGTGATTGGGTGTGTTACTGAGACAACAATTACCACCGATTGGGGGGGATACTGAGACAACAATTAACAGTGATTGGGGGTGTTACTGAGACAAGAATTTCCACTGATTGGAGGGAGAGTACTGAGACAACAATTACCACCGATTGTGGGGGGGGGGGGTACTGAGACAACAATTACCAGTGATTAGAGGTGTTACTGAGACAACAGTTACCACTGATTGGGGGGTGTTACTGAGACAATTACCACTGATTGGGGGCATACTGAGACAACAATTACCTCTGATAGGGGGTATTATTGAGACTACAATTGCCACTGACTGTGGGGTGTTATTGAGACAACAATTACCACTGATTGGGGGGTATTGAAAGAACAATTACCACTGATTGCGGGGGAACTGAGACAACAATTAAAACTGAATGGGGGATGTTACTGAGACAACAATTACCACAGACTGGGGGGTAATGAAAGAACAATTGCCACTGATTGCGGGGGAACTGAGACAACAATTAACACTGAATGGGGGAGTAACTGAGACAACAATTGCCAATGATTTGGGAGGGGAACTGAGACAACAATTGCCACTGATTGGGGGGGAACTGATACATTAATCACCACTAATGGGGAGTACTGAGACAACAATTGCCACTGATTGGGGGGGGGGGTTATTGAGACAACAATCACCACTGAATGGGGGGATTCTGAGACAACAATTACCACTGATTGGGGGAGAGTACTGAGACAACAATTACCACCGATTGGGGGGCATACAGAGACAACAATTACCACTGATTGGGGGATGTTACTGAGACAACATTTGCCACTGATTGGTGGAGTCACTGAGACACAGTTGCCACTGATTGGGGGGAAATGAGACAAAATTACCACTGATTGGGGGGTGTTATTGAGACAACAATTGCCACTGATTGGGGAATACTGAAAGAACAATTACCACTGATTGCGGGGGAACTGAGACAACAATTACCACTGACTGGGGGGTACTGAAAGAACAATTACCACTGATTGCGGGGGAACTGAGACAACAATTGCCACTGAATGGGGGGTACTGAAAGTACAATTTCCACTGATTGCGGGGGAACTGAGACAACAATTGTCACTGATTGTGTGGGAACTGTGACAACAATTGCCACTGATTGGGGGGAACTGAAACAACAATCACCACTAATGGGGGGGTACTGAGACAACAATTACCACTGATTGGGGGTACTGAAATAAAAATTGCCACTGATTGGGGGTTGTTATTGTGACAACAATTACCACTGTTTGGGTGTACTGAAATAACAATTGCCATTGATTGGGGGGAGAGTACTGAGACAACAATTACCACCGATTGGGGGGAACTGAGACAACAACTAACACTGATTGGCGGTGTTATTGAGACAATTACCACTGATTGGGGGCATACTGAGACAACAATTACCACTGATTGGTGGTGTTATTGAGACAACAATTACCACTGATTGGGGGTTGTTATTGTGACAACAATTACCACTGTTTGGGTGTACAGAAATAACAATTGCCATTGATTGGGGGGAGAGTACTGAGACAACAATTACCACTGATTGGGTTGGATACTGAGACAACAATTACCACTGATTGGGTTGGATACTGAGTCAGCAAATTCCACTGATTTGTGGGTGTTACTGAGACAACAATTGCCACTGATTGCTGGGAGAGTACTGCAACAGCAATTGCCACTGATTGGGGGGAACTGAGACAACAATTACCACTGATTGGGGTTGTTATAGAGCCGACAATTACCACTGATTGGGGGTGTTATTGAGACAACAATTACCAGTGATTGGGAGTATTATTGAGACAACAATTACCACTGATTGGGGAGTGTTATTGAGACAACAATGACCACTGATTGGGGAGTTATTGAGACAACAATTACCACAGACTGGGGGGGTAATGAAAAAACAATTGCCACTGATTGCGGGGGAACTGACACAACAACAATTAACACTGAATGGGGGAGTAACTGAGACAACAATTGCCACTGATTGGGGGGGGAGTACTGCGTCATCTATTGCCACTGATTGGGGGGGTTATTGAGACAACAATTACCACTGAATGTGGGGTGTTACTGAGACAAAAATTAACAGTGATTGGGTGTGTTACTGAGACAACAATTACCACCGATTGGGGGGGATACTGAGACAACAATTAACAGTGATTGGGGGTGTTACTGAGACAAGAATTTCCACTGATTGGAGGGAGAGTACTGAGACAACAATTACCACCGATTGTGGGGGGGGGGGTACTGAGACAACAATTACCAGTGATTAGAGGTGTTACTGAGACAACAGTTACCACTGATTGGGGGGTGTTACTGAGACAATTACCACTGATTGGGGGCATACTGAGACAACAATTACCTCTGATAGGGGGTATTATTGAGACTACAATTGCCACTGACTGTGGGGTGTTATTGAGACAACAATTACCACTGATTGGGGGGTATTGAAAGAACAATTACCACTGATTGCGGGGGAACAGAGACAACAATTAAAACTGAATGGGGGATGTTACTGAGACAACAATTACCACAGACTGGGGGGTAATGAAAGAACAATTGCCACTGATTGCGGGGGAACTGAGACAACAATTAACACTGAATGGGGGAGTAACTGAGACAACAATTGCCAATGATTTGGGAGGGGAACTGAGACAACAATTGCCACTGATTGGGGGGGAACTGATACATTAATCACCACTAATGGGGAGTACTGAGACAACAATTGCCACTGATTGGGGGGGGGGGTTATTGAGACAACAATCACCACTGAATGGGGGGATTCTGAGACAACAATTACCACTGATTGGGGGAGAGTACTGAGACAACAATTACCACCGATTGGGGGGCATACAGAGACAACAATTACCACTGATTGGGGGATGTTACTGAGACAACATTTGCCACTGATTGGTGGAGTCACTGAGACACAGTTGCCACTGATTGGGGGGAAATGAGACAAAATTACCACTGATTGGGGGGTGTTATTGAGACAACAATTGCCACTGATTGGGGAATACTGAAAGAACAATTACCACTGATTGCGGGGGAACTGAGACAACAATTACCACTGACTGGGGGGTACTGAAAGAACAATTACCACTGATTGCGGGGGAACTGAGACAACAATTGCCACTGAATGGGGGGTACTGAAAGTACAATTTCCACTGATTGCGGGGGAACTGAGACAACAATTGTCACTGATTGGGTGGGAACTGTGACAACAATTGCCACTGATTGGGGGGAACTGAAACAACAATCACCACTAATGGGGGGGTACTGAGACAACAATTACCACTGATTGGGGGTACTGAAATAAAAATTGCCACTGATTGGGGGTTGTTATTGTGACAACAATTACCACTGTTTGGGTGTACTGAAATAACAATTGCCATTGATTGGGGGGAGAGTACTGAGACAACAATTACCACCGATTGGGGGGAACTGAGACAACAACTAACACTGATTGGCGGTGTTATTGAGACAATTACCACTGATTGGGGGCATACTGAGACAACAATTACCTCTGATAGGGGGGTATTGAAAGAACAATTACCACTGATTGCGGGGGAACTGAGACAACAATTTCCACTGATTGGGGGGATTCTGAGACAAAAATTACCACTGATTGGGGGGTGTTACTGTGACGAAAATTGCCACTGATTGGGGGGAGAGTACTGTGGCAACAATTACCACCGATTGGCGGGAATGCTGAGTAAACAATTGCCACTGATTGGGGGGGGAGTACTGCGTCATCTATTGCCACTGATTGGGGGGGTTATTGAGACAACAATTACCACTGATTGGGGGGTGTTACTGAGACAAAAATTGCCACTGATTGGGGGGAGCGTACGGAGACAACAATTAACACCGATTGGGGGGGATACTGAGACAACAATTAACAGTGATTGGGGGTGTTACTGAGACAACAATTACCACCGATTGGGGGGGATACTGAGACAACAATTAACAGTGATTGGGGGTGTTACTGAGACAAGAATTACCACTGATTGGAGGGAGAGTACTAAGACAACAATTGCCACTGATTGGGGGGAACTGAGACAACAATTAACAATGAGTGTGGGATGTTACTGGGACAACAATTACCACTGTCTGGGGGATGTTATTGAGACAACAATTGCCACTGATTGGGGAATACTGAAAGAACAATTACCACTGATTGCGGGGGAACTGAGACAACAATTAACACTGAGTGGGGGATGTTACTGAGACAACAATTACTACTGACTGGGGGGTGTTATTGAGACAACAATTGCCACTGATTGGGGAATACTGAAAGAACAATTACCACTGATTGCGGGGGAACTGAGACAACAATTAACACTGAGTGGGGGATGTTACTGTGACAACAATTACCACTGTCTGGGGGGTGTTATTGAGACAACAATTGCCACTGATTGGGGGGATTCTGAGACAACAATTGCCACTGATTGGGGGGAACTGAGACAGCAATTACCACTGAATGGGGAGTTATTGAGATGACAATTGCCACTTATTGGCGGGCATACTGAGACAACAATTACCTCTGATTGGGTGTGTTATTGAGACAACAATTACCACTGACTGGGGTTGTTATTGAGACAACAATTACCACTGATTGGGGGGTATTGAAAGAACAATTACCACTGATTGCGGGGGAACTGAGACAACAATTAACACTGAATGGGGGGTGTTATTGAGACAACAACTACCACTGATTGGGGGTACTGAAAGTACAATTACCACTGATTGGGGGGAACTGAAACAACAATCACCACTAATGGGGGGGGTACTGAGACAACAATTACCACTGATTGGGGGGTGTTATTGAGACAACAATTACCACTGATTGGGGGTGTTATTAAGACAGCAATTTCCACTGATTGGGGGGATTCTGAGGCAAAAATTACCACTGATTGGGGGGTGTTACTGTGACGCAATTTGCCACTGATTGGGGGGAGAGTACTGTGGCAACAATTGCCACTGATTGGGGGGGAGTACTGCGTCATCTATTGCCACTGATTGGGGGGGTTATTGAGACAACAATTACCACTGATTGTGGGGTGTTACTGAGACAAAAATTGCCACTGATTGTGGGGAGCATACGGAGACAACAATTACCACCGATTGGGGGGGATACTGAGACAACAATTAACAGTGTTTGGGGGTGTTACTGAGACAAGAATTACCACTGATTGGAGGGAGAGTACGGAGACAACAATTACCACCGATTGGGGGGGGGGGTACTGAGACAACAATTACCAGTGATTAGAGGTGTTACTGAGACAACAATTACCACTGATTGTGGGGAGAGTACTGAGACAACAATTGCCACTGATTGGGGAATACTGAAAGAACAATTACCACTGATTGCGGGGGAACTGAGACAACAATTAACACTGAGTGGGGGATGTTACTGTGACAACAATTACCACTGTCTGGGGGGTGTTATTGAGACAACAATTGCCACTGAATGGGGGGTACTGAAAGTACAATTTCCACTGATTGCGGGGGAACTGAGACCACAATTGTCACTGATTGGGTGGGAACTGTGACAACAATTGCCACTGATTGGGGAACTGAGACATCTATTGCACTGATTGGGGGGAACTGAAACAACAATCACCACTAATGGGGGGGTACTGAGACAACAATTACCACTGATTGGGGGTACTGAAATAAAAATTGCCACTGATTGGGGGTTGTTATTGTGACAACAATTACCACTGTTTGGGTGTACTGAAATAACAATTGCCATTGATTGGGGGGAGAGTACTGAGACAACAATTACCACCGATTTGGTTGGACACTGAGTCAGCAATTTCCACTGATTTGTGGGTGTTACTGAGACAACAATTGCCACTAATTGGGGGGAGAGTACTGCGACAACAATTGCCACTGATTTGGGGGGGTTATTGAGACAACAATTACCACTGATTGGGGGGATTCTGAGACAACAATTACCACTGATTGGGGGGTGTTACTGAGACAACTATTGCCACTGATTGGGGGGAGAGTACGGAGACAACAATTACCACCGATGGGTGGGATACTGAGACAACAATTACCAGTGATTGAGGGTGTTACTGAGACAACAGTTACCACTGATTGGGGGGTGTTACTGAGACAACAATTACCACTGATTGGGGGGAGATTACGGAGACAACAATTACCACTGATTGGCAGGAATACTGAGACAACAATTACCACTGATTGGGGGGTATTGAAAGAACCATTACCACTGATTGCGGGGGAACTGAGACAACAATTAACACTGAATGGGGGATGTTACTGAGACAACAATTACCACGGAATGGGTAGTACTGAAAGTACAATTACCTCTGATTGCGGGGGAACTGAGACAACAATTGCCACTGATTGGGCGGGAACTGTGACAACAATTGCCACTGATTGGGGAACTGAGACATCTATTGCACTGATTGGGGGGAACTGAAACAACAATCAACACTAATGGGGGGGTACTGAGACAACAATTACCGCTGATTGGGGGTGTTATTGAGACAACAACTACCACTGATTGGGGGGAGAGTACTGTGGCAACAATTGCCACTGATTGGGGGGGGAGTACTGCGTCACCTATTGCCACTGATTGGGGGGAGAGTACTGAGACAACAATTGCCACTGATTGGGGGGAACTGAGACAACAATTAACAATGAGTGGGGGATGTTACTGAGACAACAATTACCACTGTCTGGGGGTGTTATTGAGACAACAATTGCCACTGATTGGGGAATACTGAAAGAACAATTACCACTGATTGCGGGGGAACTGAGACAACAATTAACACTGAGTGGGGGATGTTACTGAGACAACAATTACTACTGACTGGGGGGTGTTATTGAGACAACAATTGCCACTGATTGGGGAATACTGAAAGAACAATTACCACTGATTGCGGGGGAACTGAGACAACAATTAACACTGAGTGGGGGATGTTACTGTGACAACAATTACCACTGACTGGGGGGTGTTATTGAGACAACAATTGCCACTGATTGGGGGGATTCTGAGACAACAATTACCACTGAATGGGGAGTTATTGAGATGACAATTGCCACTTATTGGCGGGCATACTGAGACAACAATTACCTCTGATTGGTGTGTTATTGAGACAACAATTACCACTGACTGGGGTTGTTATTGAGACAACAATTACCACTGATTGGGGGGTATTGAAAGAACAATTACCACTGATTGCGGGGGAACTGAGACAACAATTAACACTGAATGGGGGGTGTTATTGAGACAACAACTACCACTGATTGGGGGTACTGAAAGTACAATTACCACTGATTGGGGGGAACTGAAACAACAATCACCACTAATGGGGGGGGGGGTACTGAGACAACAATTACCACTGATTGGGGGGTGTTATTGAGACAACAATTACCACTGATTGGGGGTGTTATTAAGACAGCAATTTCCACTGATTGGGGGGATTCTGAGGCAAAAATTACCACTGATTGGGGGGTGTTACTGTGACGCAAATTGCCACTGATTGGGGGGAGAGTACTGTGGCAACAATTGCCACTGATTGGGGGGGAGTACTGCGTCATCTATTGCCACTGATTGGGGGGGTTATTGAGACAACAATTACCACTGATTGTGGGGTGTTACTGAGACAAAAATTGCCACTGATTGTGGGGAGCGTACGGAGACAACAATTACCACCGATTGGGGGGGATACTGAGACAACAATTAACAGTGTTTGGGGGTGTTACTGAGACAAGAATTACCACTGATTGGAGGGAGAGTACGGAGACAACAATTACCACCGATTGGGGGGGGGTACTGAGATAACAATTACCAGTGATTAGAGGTGTTACTGAGACAACAATTACCACTGATTGTGGGGAGAGTACTGAGACAACAATTGCCACTGATTGGGGAATACTGAAAGAACAATTACCACTGATTGCGGGGGAACTGAGACAACAATTAACACTGAGTGGGGGATGTTACTGTGACAACAATTACCACTGTCTGGGGGGTGTTATTGAGACAACAATTGCCACTGATTGGGGGGAACTGAGACAACAATTACCACTGACTGGGGGGTACTGAAAGAACAATTACCACTGATTGCGGGGGAACTGAGACAACAATTGCCACTGAATGGGGGGTACTGAAAGTACAATTTCCACTGATTGCGGGGGAACTGAGACAACAATTGTCACTGATTGGGTGGGAACTGTGACAACAATTGCCACTGATTGGGGAACTGAGACATCTATTGCACTGATTGGGGGGAACTGAAACAACAATCACCACTAATGGGGGGGTACTGAGACAACAATTACCACTGATTGGGGGTACTGAAATAAAAATTGCCACTGATTGGGGGTTGTTATTGTGACAACAATTACCACTGTTTGGGTGTACTGAAATAACAATTGCCATTGATTGAGGGGAGAGTACTGAGACAACAATTACCACCGATTTGGTTGGACACTGAGTCAGCAATTTCCACTGATTTGTGGGTGTTACTGAGACAACAATTGCCACTAATTGGGGGGAGAGTACTGCGACAACAATTGCCACTGATTTGGGGGGGTTATTGAGACAACAATTACCACTGATTGGGGGGATTCTGAGACAACAATTACCACTGATTGGGGGGTGTTACTGAGACAACTATTGCCACTGATTGGGGGGAGAGTACGGAGACAACAATTACCACCGATGGGTGGGATACTGAGACAACAATTACCAGTGATTGAGGGTGTTACTGAGACAACAGTTACCACTGATTGGGGGGTGTTACTGAGACAACAATTACCACTGATTGGGGGGAGATTACGGAGACAACAATTACCACTGATTGGCAGGAATACTGAGACAACAATTACCACTGATTGGGGGGTATTGAAAGAACCATTACCACTGATTGCGGGGGAACTGAGACAACAATTAACACTGAATGGGGGATGTTACTGAGACAACAATTACCACGGAATGGGTAGTACTGAAAGTACAATTACCTCTGATTGCGGGGGAACTGAGACAACAATTGCCACTGATTGGGCGGGAACTGTGACAACAATTGCCACTGATTGGGGAACTGAGACATCTATTGCACTGATTGGGGGGAACTGAAACAACAATCACCACTAATGGGGGGGTACTGAGACAACAATTACCGCTGATTGGGGGTGTTATTGAGACAACAACTACCACTGATTGGGGGTACTGAAATAAAAATTGCCACTGATTGGGGGGAACAGAAACAACAATCACCACTAATGGGGGGGGTACTGTGACAACAATTACCACTGATTGGGGGGTGTTATTGAGACAACAGTTACCACTGATTGGGGGTGTTATTAAGACAGCAATTTCCACTGATTGGGGGGATTCTGAGGCAAAAATTACCACTGATTGGGGGGTGTTACTGTGACGAAAATTGCCACTGATTGGGGGGAGAGTACTGTGGCAACAATTGCCACTGATTGGGGGGGAGTACTGCGTCACCTATTGCCACTGATTGGGGGGGTTATTGAGACAACAATTACCACTGATTGTGGGGTGTTACTGAGACAAAATTTGCCACTGATTGGGGGGGATACTGAGACAACAATTAACAGTGATTGGGGGTGTTACTGAGACAAGAATTACCACTGATTGGGGGGAGAGTACTGAGACAACAATTACCACCGATTGGGGGGGGGGTACTGAGACAACAATTACCAGTGATTTGAGGTGTTACTGAGACAACAATTACCACTGATTGTGGAGAGAGTACTGAGACAACAATTGCCACTGATTGGGGGGAACTGAGACAACAATTAACAATGAGTGGGGGATGTTACTGAGAGAACAATTACCTCTGTCTGGGGGGTGTTATTGAGACAACGATTGCCACTGATTGGGGGGATTCTGAGACAACAATTGTCACTGATTGGGGGGATTCTGAGACAACAATTGCCACTGATTGGGGGGAACTGAGACAGCAATTACCACTGAATGGGGAGTTATTGAGATGACAATTGCCACTTATTGGCGGGCATACTGAGACAACAATTACCACTGATTGGGTGTGTTATTGAGACAACAATTACCACTGACTGGGGTTGTTATTGAGACAACAATTACCACTGATTGGGGGGTATTGAAAGAACAATTACCACTGATTGCGGGGGAACTGAGACAACAATTAACACTGAATGGGGGATGTTATTGAGACAACAACTACCACTGATGGGGGTACAGAAAGTACAATTACCACTGATTGGGGGGAACTGAAACAACAATCACCACTAATGGGGGGGGGTACTGAGACAACAATTATCACTGATTGGGGGGTGTTATTGAGACAACAATTACCACTGATTGGGGGTGTTATTAAGACAGCAATTTCCACTGATTGGGGGGATTCTGAGGCAAAAATTACCACTGATTGGGGGGTGTTACTGTGACGCAAATTGCCACTGATTGGGGGGAGAGTACTGTGGCAACAATTGCCACTGATTGGGGGGGAGTACTGCGTCATCTATTGCCACTGATTGGGGGGGTTATTGAGACAACAATTACCACTGATTGTGGGGTGTTACTGAGACAAAAATTGCCACTGATTGGGGGGAGCGTACGGAGACAACAATTACCACCGATTGGGGGGGATACTGAGACAACAATTAACAGTGTTTGGGGGTGTTACTGAGACAAGAATTACCACTGATTGGAGGGAGAGTACGGAGACAACAATTACCACCGATTGGGGGGGGGGTACTGAGACAACAATTACCAGTGATTAGAGGTGTTACTGAGACAACAATTACCACTGATTGTGGGGAGAGTACTGAGACAACAATTGCCACTGATTGGGGAATACTGAAAGAACAATTACCACTGATTGCGGGGGAACTGAGACAGCAATTAACACTGAGTGGGGGATGTTACTGAGACAACAATTACCACTGTCTGGGGGGTGTTATTGAGACAACAATTGCCACTGATTGGGGGGAACTGAGACAACAATTACCACTGATTGGGGTGGAACTGAGACAACAATTGTCACTAAATGGGGGATGTTAATGAGACAACAATTACCACTGACTGGGGGGTGTTATAGAGACAACAATTGCCACTGATTGGGGAATTCTGAAAGAACAATTACCACTGATTGCGGGGGAACTGAGACAACAATTACCACTGATTGGGGGGAACTGAGACAGCAATTACCACTGAATGGGGAGTTATTGAGATGTCAATTGCCACTAATTGGCGGGCATACTGAGACAACAATTACCACTGATTGGGTGTGTTATTGAGACAACAATTACCACTGACTGGGGTTGTTATTGAGACAACAATTACCACTGATTGGGGGGTATTGAAAGAACAATTACCACTGATTGCGGGGGAACTGAGACAACAATTATCACTGAATGGGGGGTACTGAAAGTACAATTACCACTGATTGTGGGGGTACTGAGACAACATTTGCCACTGATTGGGCGGGAACTGTGACAACAATTGCCACTACTGGGGGGGGTACTGAGACAACAATTACCACTGATTGGTGGTGTTATTGAGACAACAGTTACCACTGATTGGGGGTTGTTATTGTGACAACAATTACCACTATTTGGGTGTACAGAAATAACAATTGCCATTGATTGGGGGGTGAGTACTGAGACAACAATTACCACTGATTGGGTTGGATACTGAGTCAGCAATTTCCACTGATTTGTGGGTGTTACTGAGACAACAATTGCCACTAATTGGGGGGAGAGTACTGCGACAACAATTGCCACTGATTTGGGGGGGTTATTGAGACAACAATTACCACTGATTGGGGGGATTCTGAGACAACAATTACCACTGATTGGGGGGGTGTTACTGAGACAACTATTGCCACTGATTGGGGGGAGAGTACGGAGACAACAATTACCACCGATTGGGGGGGATACTGAGACAACAATTACCAGTGATTGAGGGTGTTACTGAGACAACAGTTACCACTGATTGGGGGGTGTTACTGAGACAACAATTACCACGGATTGGGGGAGATTACGGAGACAACAATTACCACCGATTGGCGGGAATACTGAGACAACAATTGCCACTGATTGGGGGGAGTACTGCGTCATCTATTGCCACTGATTGGGGGGGTTATTGAGACAATTACCACTGATTGGGGGCATACTGAGACAACAATTACCTCTGATAGGGGGTATTATTGAGACCACAATTGCCACTGACTGTGGGGTGTTACTGAGACAACAATTACCACTGATTGTGGGGAGAGTACTGAGACAACAATTGCCACTGATTGGGGGGAACTGAGACAACAATTAACAATGAGTGGGGGATGTTACTGAGACAACAATTACCACTGTCTGGGTGGTGTTATTGAGACAACAATTGCCACTGATTGGGGAATACTGAAAGAACAATTACCACTGATTGGGGGAACTGAGACAACAATTACCACTGATTGGGGGTGTTACTGAGACAACAATTACCACTAACTGGGGGGTGTTATTGAGACAACAATTGCCACTGATTGGGGGAACTGAGACAACAATTGCCACTGATAGGGGGGAACTGAGACAACAGTTGCCACTGAATGGGGGAACTGAGACAACAATTGCCACTCTCTGGGGGGATCACTGAGACAACAATTGCCACTGATTGGTGGAGTTATTAAGACAACAATTACCACTGACTGTGGTGTGTTATTGAGACAACAATTACCACTGATTGGGGGGTATTGAAAGAACAATTACCACTGATTGCGGGAGAACTGAGACAACAATTAACACTGAATGGGGGATGTTACTGAGACAACAATTCCACTGAATGGGTGGTACTGAAAGTACAATTACCACTGATTGCGGGGGAACTGAGACAACAATTGCCACTGATTGGGCAGGAACTGTGACAACAATTGCCACTGATTGGAGAACTGAGACATCTATTGCACTGATTGGGGGGAACTGAAACAACAATCACCACTAATGGGGGGGTACTGAGACAACAATTACCACTGATTGGGGGTGTTATTGAGACAACAACTACCACTGATTGGGGGTACTGAAATAAAAATTGCCACTGATTGGGGGAACTGAAACAACAATCACCACTAATGGGGGGGGACTGAGACAACAATTACCACTGATTGGGGGGTGTTATTGAGACAACAATTACCACTGATTGGGGGTGTTATTAAGACAGCAATTTCCACTGATTGGGGGGATTCTGAGACAAAAATTACCACTGATAGGGGGGTATTGAAAGAACAATTACCACTGATTGCGGGGGAACTGAGACAACAATTAACACTGAATGGGGGATGTTACGGAGACAACAATTACCACTGACTGGGGGGTACTGAAAGTACAATTTCCACTGATTGCGAGGGAACTGAGACAACAATTGTCACTGATTGGGTGGGAACTGTGACAACAATTGCCACTGATTGGGGAACTGAGACATCTATTGCACTGATTAGGGGGAACTGAAACAACAATCACCACTAATGGGGGGGTACTGAGACAACAATTACCACTGATTGGGGGTGTTATTGAGACAACAACTACCACTGATTGGGGGTACTGAAATAAAAATTGCCACTGATTGGGGGTTGTTATTGTGACAACAATTACCACTGTTTGGGTGTACTGAAATAACAATTGCCATTGATTGGGGGGAGAGTACTGAGACAACAATTACCACCGATTTGGTTGGACACTGAGTCAGCAATTTCCACTGATTTGTGGGTGTTACTGAGACAACAATTGCCACTAATTGGGGGGAGAGTACTGCGACAACAATTGCCACTGATTTGGGGGGATTATTGAGACAACAATTACCACTGATTGGGGGGATCCTGAGACAACAATTACCACTGATTGGGGGGTGTTACTGAGACAACTATTGCCACTGATTGGGGGGAGAGTACGGAGACAACAATTACCACCGATTGGGGGGGATACTGAGACAACAATTACCAGTGATTGAGGGTGTTACTGAGACAACAGTTACCACTGATTGGGGGGTGTTACTGAGACAACAATTACCCCTGATTGGGGGGAGATTACTGAGACAACAATTACCACCGATTGGCGGGAATACTGAGACAACAATTGCCACTGATTGCGCGGGAGTACTGCGTCATCTTTTGCCACTGATTGGGGGGGTTATTGAGACAACAATTACCACTGATTGGGGGCATACTGAGACAACAATTACCTCTGATAGGGGGTATTATTGAGACCACAATTGCCACTGACTGTGGGATGTTATTGAGACAACAATTACCACTGATTGGGGGGTATTGAAAGAACAATTACCACTGATTGCGGGGGAACCGAGACAACAATTAACACTGAATAGGGGAGTCACTGAGACAACAATTACCACTGATTGGGAGGGGAACTGAGACAACAATTGCCACTGATTGGGCGGGAACTGTGACAACAATTGCCACTGATTGGGGGGAACTGAAACAACAATCACCACTGATGGGGGGGGGGGTACTGAGACAACAATTACCACTGATTGGGGGTGTGATTGAGACAACAATTACCAGTGATTGGGTATGTTACTGAGACAACAATTACCACTGTCTGGGGTGTGTTATTGAGACAACAATTACCACTGATTGGGGGGTCCTGAAAGAACAATTACCACTGATTGCGGGGGAACTGAGACAACAATTGACACTGAATGGGGGATGTTACGGAGACAACAATGACCACTGTTTGGGGGGTGTTATTGAGACAACAATTACCACTGATTGGGGGAATACTGACACAACAATTACCAGTGATTGGGGATGTTACTGAGACAACAATTACCACTGAATGGGGGGTACTGAAAGTACAATTACCACTGATTGTGGGGGTACTGAGACAACATTTGCCACTGATTGGGCGGGAACTGTGACAACAATTGCCACTGATTGGGGAACTGAGACATCTATTGCACTGATTGGGGGGAACTGAAACAACAATCACCACTAATGGGGGGGCTACTGAGACAACAATTACCACTGATTGGTGGTTATTGAGACAACAATTACCACTGATTGGGGGTGTTATTGAGACAACAACTACCACTGATTGGGGGTAGTGAAATAAAAATTGCCACTGATTGGGGGTTGTTATTGTGACAACAATTACCACTGGTTGGGTGTACAGAAATAACAATTGCCATTGATTGGGGGGAGAGTACTGAGACAACAATTTCCACTGATTGGGTTGGATACTGAGTCAGCAATTTCCACTGATTTGTGGGTGTTACTGAGACAACAATTACCACAGACTGGGGGGTAATGAAAGAACAATTGCCACTGATTGGGGGGAACTGATACAATAATCACCACTAATGGGGAGTACTGAGACAACAATTACCACTGATTGTGGGGTGGGTTATTGAGACAACAATCACCACTGATTGGGGGGATTCTGAGACAACAATTACCACTGATTGGGTGGTGTTACTGAGACAACAATTGCCACTGATTGGGGGAGAGTACTGTGACAACAATTACCACCGATTGGGGGGCATACAGAGACAACAATTACCACTGATTGGGGGATGTTACTGAGACAACATTTGCCACTGATTGGTGCAGTCACTGAGACACAGTTGCCACTGATTGGGGGGAACTGAGACAACAATTACCACTGATTGGAGGGGAACTGAGACAACAATTGACACTAAATGGGGGATGTTAATGAGACAACAATTACCACTGATTGGGGAGTTATTGAGACAACAATTACCACTGACTGGGGGGTAATGAAAGAACAATTGCCACTGATTGCGGGGGAACTGAGACAACAATTAACACTGAATGGGGGAGTAACTGAGACAACAATTGCCACTGATTTGGGAGGGGAACTGAGACAACAATTGCCACTGATTGGGAGAACTGATACAATAATCACCACTAATGGGGGTACTGAGACAACAATTACCACTGATTGGGGGGGGTGTTATTGAGACAACAATCACCATTGATTGGGGTGATTCTGAGACAACAATTACCACTGATTGGGTTGTGTTACTGAGACAACAATTGCCACTGATTGGGGGAGAGTACTGAGACAACAATTACCACCGATTGGGGGGCATACAGAGACAACAATTACCACTGATTGGGGGATGTTACTGAGACAACATTTGCCACTGATTGGTGGAGTCATTGAGACACAGTTGCCACTGATTGGGGGCAACTGAGACAACAATTACCACTGATTGGGGTGGAACTGAGACAACAATTGACACTAAATGGGGGATGTTAATGAGACAACAATTACCACTGACTGCGGGGTGTTATTGAGACAACAATTGCCACTGATTGGGGAATACTGAAAGAACAATTACCACTGATTGCGGGGGAACTGAGACAACAATTAACACTGAGTGCGGGATGTTACTGAGACAACAATTACCACTGTCTGGGGGGTGTTATTGAGACAACAATTGCCACAGATTGGTGGGAACTGAGACAACAATTACCACTGAATGGGGAGTTATTGAGACAACAATTACCACTGTCTGGGGGGTACTGAAAGAACAATTACCACTGATTGCGGGGGAATTGAGACAACAATTACCACTGATTGGTGGTGTTATTGAGACAACAATTGCCACTGATTGGGGGGATTCTGAGACAACAATTGCCACTGATTGGGGGGAATTGAGACAACAATTACCACTGATTGGTGGTGTTATTGAGACAACAATTGCCACTGATTGGGGGGATTCTGAGACAACAATTGCCACTGATTGGGGGGAACTGAGACAGCAATTACCACTGAATGGGGAGTTATTGAGACTACAATTGCCACTTATTGGCGGGCATACTGAGACAACAATTACCACTGATTGGGTGTGTTATTGAGACAACAATTACCACTGACTGGGGTTGTTATTGAGACAACAATTACCACTGATTGGGGGGTATTGAAAGAACAATTACCACTGATTGCGGGGGAACTGAGACAACAATTAACACTGAATGGGGGATGTTACTGAGACCACAATTACCACTGAATGGGGGGTACTGAAAGAACAATTACCACTGATTGTGGGGGTACTGAGACAACATTTGCCACTGATTGGGGAACTGAGACATCTATTGCACTGATTGGGGGGAACTGAAACAACAATCACCACTAATGGGGGGGTACTGAGACAACAATTACCACTGATTGGTGGTGTTATTGAGACAACAATTACCACTGATTGGGGGTTTTATTGAGACAACAACTACCACCGATTCGGGCTACTGAAATAAAAATTGCCACTGATTGGGGGTTGTTATTGTGACAACAATTACCACTGGTTGGGTGTACAGAAATAACAATTGCCATTGATTGGGGGGAGAGTACTGAGACAACAATTACCACAGACTGGGGGGTAATGAAAGAACAATTGCCACTGATTGCGAGGAAACTGACACAACAACAATTAACACTGAATGGGGGAGTAACTGAGACAACAATTGCCACTGATTTGGGAGGGGAACTGAGACAACAATTGCCACTGATTGGGGGGAACTGATACAATAATCACCACTAATGGGGAGTACTGAGACAACAATTACCACTGATTGGGGGGTGGGTTATTGAGACAACAATCACCACTGATTGGGGGGATTCTGAGACAACAATTGCCACTGATTGGGGGAGAGTACTGAGACAACAATTACCACCGATTGGGGGGCATACAGAGACAACAATTACCAGTGGTTGGGGGATTTTACTGAGACAACATTTGCCACTGATTGGTGCAGTCACTGAGACACAGTTGCCACTGATTGGGGGGAACTGAGACAACAACTAACACTGATTGGCGGTGTTATTGAGACAATTACCACTGATTGGGGGGCATACTGAGACAACAATTACCACTGATTGGGGGTGTGATTGAGACAACAATTACCAGTGATTGGGTATGTTACTGAGACAACAATTACCACTGATTGGGGGGTCCTGAAAGAACAATTACCACTGATTGCGGGGGAACTGAGACAACAATTGACACTGAATGGGGGATGTTACGGAGACAACAATGACCACTGTTTGGGGGGTGTTATTGAGACAACAATTACCACTGATTGGGGGAATACTGACACAACAATTACCAGTGATTGGGGATGTTACTGAGACAACAATTACCACTGAATGGGGGGTACTGAAAGTACAATTACCACTGATTGTGGGGGTACTGAGACAACATTTGCCACTGATTGGGCGGGAACTGTGACAACAATTGCCACTGATTGGGGAACTGAGACATCTATTGCACTGATTGGGGGGAACTGAAACAACAATCACCACTAATGGGGGGGTACTGAAACAACAATTACCACTGATTGGTGGTGTTATTGAGACAACTACTACCACTGATTGGGGGTAGTGAAATAAAAATTGCCACTGATTGTGGGTTGTTATTGAGACAACAATTACCACTGTTTGGGTGTACCGAAATAACAATTGCCATTGTTTGGGGGGAGAGTACTGAGACAACAATTACCACCGATTGGGTTGTATACTGAGACAACAATTACCACTGATTTGTGGGTGTTACTGAGACAACAATTGCCACTGATTGGGGGGAGAGTACTGCGACAACAATTGCCACTGATTGGGGGGGGTTATTGAGACAACAATTACCACTGATTGGGGGGATTCTGAGACAACAATTACCACTGATTGGGTGGTGTTACTGAGACAACAATTACCACTGATTGGGGGTGTTATTGAGACAACAATTACCAATGATTGGGGGGTGTTATTGAGACAACAATTACCACTGATTGGGGGTGTTATTAAGACAGTAATTTCCACTGATTGGGGGGATTCTGAGACAAAAATTACCACTGATTGATGCGTGTTACTGAGATGAAAATTGCCACTGATTGGGGGGAGAGTTCTGTGGCAACAATTACCACCGATTGGCAGGAATACTGAGACAACAATTGCCACTGATTGGGGGGGAGCACAGCATCAACTATTGCCACTGATTGGGGGAGTTATTGAGACAACAATTACCACTGATTGGGGGGTGTTATTGAGACAACAATTACCAGTGATTGGGTTGTGTTACTGAGACAACAATTGCCACTGATTGGGGGAGAGTACTGAGACAACAATTACCACCGATTGGGGGGCATACAGAGACAACAATTACCACTGATTGGGGGATGTTACTGAGACAACATTTGCCACTGATTGGTGGAGTCATTGAGACACAGTTGCCACTGATTGGGGGCAACTGAGACAACAATTACCACTGATTGGGGTGGAACTGAGACAACAATTGACACTAAATGGGGGATGTTAATGAGACAACAATTACCACTGACTGCGGGGTGTTATTGAGACAACAATTGCCACTGATTGGGGAATACTGAAAGAACAATTACCACTGATTGCGGGGGAACTGAGACAACAATTAACACTGAGTGCGGGATGTTACTGAGACAACAATTACCACTGTCTGGGGGGTGTTATTGAGACAACAATTGCCACAGATTGGTGGGAACTGAGACAACAATTACCACTGAATGGGGAGTTATTGAGACAACAATTACCACTGTCTGGGGGGTACTGAAAGAACAATTACCACTGATTGCGGGGGAATTGAGACAACAATTACCACTGATTGGTGGTGTTATTGAGACAACAATTGCCACTGATTGGGGGGATTCTGAGACAACAATTGCCACTGATTGGGGGGAATTGAGACAACAATTACCACTGATTGGTGGTGTTATTGAGACAACAATTGCCACTGATTGGGGGGATTCTGAGACAACAATTGCCACTGATTGGGGGGAACTGAGACAGCAATTACCACTGAATGGGGAGTTATTGAGACTACAATTGCCACTTATTGGCGGGCATACTGAGACAACAATTACCACTGATTGGGTGTGTTATTGAGACAACAATTACCACTGACTGGGGTTGTTATTGAGACAACAATTACCACTGATTGGGGGGTATTGAAAGAACAATTACCACTGATTGCGGGGGAACTGAGACAACAATTAACACTGAATGGGGGATGTTACTGAGACCACAATTACCACTGAATGGGGGGTACTGAAAGAACAATTACCACTGATTGTGGGGGTACTGAGACAACATTTGCCACTGATTGGGGAACTGAGACATCTATTGCACTGATTGGGGGGAACTGAAACAACAATCACCACTAATGGGGGGGTACTGAGACAACAATTACCACTGATTGGTGGTGTTATTGAGACAACAATTACCACTGATTGGGGGTTTTATTGAGACAACAACTACCACCGATTCGGGCTACTGAAATAAAAATTGCCACTGATTGGGGGTTGTTATTGTGACAACAATTACCACTGGTTGGGTGTACAGAAATAACAATTGCCATTGATTGGGGGGAGAGTACTGAGACAACAATTACCACAGACTGGGGGGTAATGAAAGAACAATTGCCACTGATTGCGAGGAAACTGACACAACAACAATTAACACTGAATGGGGGAGTAACTGAGACAACAATTGCCACTGATTTGGGAGGGGAACTGAGACAACAATTGCCACTGATTGGGGGGAACTGATACAATAATCACCACTAATGGGGAGTACTGAGACAACAATTACCACTGATTGGGGGGTGGGTTATTGAGACAACAATCACCACTGATTGGGGGGATTCTGAGACAACAATTGCCACTGATTGGGGGAGAGTACTGAGACAACAATTACCACCGATTGGGGGGCATACAGAGACAACAATTACCAGTGGTTGGGGGATTTTACTGAGACAACATTTGCCACTGATTGGTGCAGTCACTGAGACACAGTTGCCACTGATTGGGGGGAACTGAGACAACAACTAACACTGATTGGCGGTGTTATTGAGACAATTACCACTGATTGGGGGGCATACTGAGACAACAATTACCACTGATTGGGGGTGTGATTGAGACAACAATTACCAGTGATTGGGTATGTTACTGAGACAACAATTACCACTGATTGGGGGGTCCTGAAAGAACAATTACCACTGATTGCGGGGGAACTGAGACAACAATTGACACTGAATGGGGGATGTTACGGAGACAACAATGACCACTGTTTGGGGGGTGTTATTGAGACAACAATTACCACTGATTGGGGGAATACTGACACAACAATTACCAGTGATTGGGGATGTTACTGAGACAACAATTACCACTGAATGGGGGGTACTGAAAGTACAATTACCACTGATTGTGGGGGTACTGAGACAACATTTGCCACTGATTGGGCGGGAACTGTGACAACAATTGCCACTGATTGGGGAACTGAGACATCTATTGCACTGATTGGGGGGAACTGAAACAACAATCACCACTAATGGGGGGGTACTGAAACAACAATTACCACTGATTGGTGGTGTTATTGAGACAACTACTACCACTGATTGGGGGTAGTGAAATAAAAATTGCCACTGATTGTGGGTTGTTATTGAGACAACAATTACCACTGTTTGGGTGTACCGAAATAACAATTGCCATTGTTTGGGGGGAGAGTACTGAGACAACAATTACCACCGATTGGGTTGTATACTGAGACAACAATTACCACTGATTTGTGGGTGTTACTGAGACAACAATTGCCACTGATTGGGGGGAGAGTACTGCGACAACAATTGCCACTGATTGGGGGGGGTTATTGAGACAACAATTACCACTGATTGGGGGGATTCTGAGACAACAATTACCACTGATTGGGTGGTGTTACTGAGACAACAATTACCACTGATTGGGGGTGTTATTGAGACAACAATTACCAATGATTGGGGGGTGTTATTGAGACAACAATTACCACTGATTGGGGGTGTTATTAAGACAGTAATTTCCACTGATTGGGGGGATTCTGAGACAAAAATTACCACTGATTGATGCGTGTTACTGAGATGAAAATTGCCACTGATTGGGGGGAGAGTTCTGTGGCAACAATTACCACCGATTGGCAGGAATACTGAGACAACAATTGCCACTGATTGGGGGGGAGCACAGCATCAACTATTGCCACTGATTGGGGGAGTTATTGAGACAACAATTACCACTGATTGGGGGGTGTTATTGAGACAACAATTACCAGTGATTGGGAGTGTTATTGAGACAACAATTACCACTGATTGGGGGGTGTTATTGAGACAACAATTACCACTGATAGGGGAGTTATTGAGACAACAATTACCACTGACTGGAGTGTAATGAAAGAACAATTGCCACTGATTGCGGGGGAACTGAGACAACAATTAACACTGAATGGGGGAGGGGAACTGAGACAACAATTGCCACTGATTGGGAGGGGAACTGAGACAACAATTGCCACTTATTGGGGGGAACTAATACAATAATCACCACTAATGGGGGGTACTGAGACAACAATTGCCACTGATTGGGAGGAACTGAGACAACAATTACCACTGATTGGGGGGATTCTGAGACAACAATTACCACTGATTGGGGGGATTCTGAGACAACAATTACCACTGATTGGGCGGTGTTACTGAGACAACAATTGCCACTGATTGTGGGGAGAGTACTGAGACAACAATTACCACCGATTGGGGGGCATACAGAGACAACAATTACCACTGATTGGGGGGTGTTATTGAGACAACAATTGCCACTGATTGGGGAAAACTGAAAGAAAAATTACCTCTGATTGCGGGGGAACTGAGACTACAATTAACACTGAGTGGGGGATGTTACTGAGACAACAATTACCACTGTCTGGGGGGTGTTATTGTGACAACAATTGCCACTGATTGGGGGGAACTGAAAGAACAATTACCACTGAATGGGGGAGTCACTGAGACAACAATTACCACTGATTGGTGGTGTTATTTAGACAACAATTACCACTGACTGGGGGGTGTTATTGAGACAACAATTGCCACTGATAGGGGGGATTCTGAGACAACAATTGCCACTGATTGGGGGGGGGGGAATTGAGACAGCAATTACCACTGAATGGGGAGTTATTGAGACTACAATTGCCATTGATTTGGGGGCATACTGAGACAACAATTACCACTGATTGGGTGTGTTATTGAGACAACAATTACCACTGATTGGGCGGTGTTACTGAGACAACAATTGCCACTGATTGTGGGGAGAGTACTGAGACAACAATTACCACCGATTGGGGGGCATACAGAGACAACAATTACCACTGATTGGGGGGTGTTATTGAGACAACAATTGCCACTGATTGGGGAAAACTGAAAGAAAAATTACCTCTGATTGCGGGGGAACTGAGACAACAATTAACACTGAGTGGGGGATGTTACTGAGACAACAATTACCACTGTCTGGGGGGTGTTATTGTGACAACAATTGCCACTGATTGGGGGGAACTGAAAGAACAATTACCACTGAATGGGGGAGTCACTGAGACAACAATTACCACTGATTGGTGGTGTTATTTAGACAACAATTACCACTGACTGGGGGGTGTTATTGAGACAACAATTGCCACTGATAGGGGGGATTCTGAGACAACAATTGCCACTGATTGGGGGGGGGGGAATTGAGACAGCAATTACCACTGAATGGGGAGTTATTGAGACTACAATTGCCATTGATTTGGGGGCATACTGAGACAACAATTACCACTGATTGGGTGTGTTATTGAGACAACAATTACCACTGACTGGCTGGTGTTATTGAGACAACAATTACCACTGATTGGGGGGTATTGAAAGAACAATTACCACTGATTGCGGGGGAACTGAGACAACAATTACCACTGATTGGGGGGTGTTATTGAGACAACAATTACAACTGATTGGGGGTGTTATTAAGACAGTAATTTCCACTGATTGGGGGGATTCTGAGACAAAAATTACCACTGATTGGGTGGTGTTACTGAGACGAAAATTGCCACTGATTGGGGGGAGAGTACTGTGGCAACAATTACCACCGATTGGCGGGGATACTTAGACAACAATTGCCACTGATTGGGGGGGAGTACTGCGTCATCTATTGCCACTGATTGGGGGGGTTATTGATACTACAATTACCACTGATTGGGGGCATACTGAGACAACAATTACCACTGATTGTGGGATGTTACTGAGACAAAAATTGCCACTGATTGGGGGGAGCGTACGGACACAACAATTACCACCGATTGGGGGGGATACTGAGACAACAGTTAACAGTGATTGAGGGTGTTACTGAGACAACAATTACCAGTGATTGGGAGTGTTATTGAGACAACAATTACCACTGATTGGGGGGAGAGTACTGCGACAACAATTGCCACTGATTGGGGGATGTTACTGAGACAACAATTACCACTGATTGGAGGGAGCGTACTGAGACAACAATTACCACCGATTGGGGGGGAGGTACTGAGACAACAATTACCAGTGATTAGGGGTGTTACTGAGACAACAATTACCATTGATTGGGGGTACTGAAAGTACAATTACCACTGATTGCGGGGGAACTGAGACAACAATTGCCACTGATTGGGCGGGAACTGTGACAACAATTGCCACTGATTGGGGAACTGAGAGATCTATTGCACTGATTGGGGGTAACTGAAGCAACAATCACCACTAATGGGGGGTACTGAGACAACAATTACCACTGATTGGTGGTGTTATTGAGACAACAACTACCACTGATTGGGGGTACTGAAATAAAAATTGCCACTGATTGGAGGGTTGTTATTGAGACAACAATTACCACTGATTGGGGGGTCCTGAAAGAACAATTACCACTGATTGCGGGGAAACTGAGACAACAATTGACATTGAATGGGGGAGTCACTGAGACAACAATTGCCACTGATTGGGCGGGAACTGTGACAACAATTGCCACTGATTGGGGGAACTGAGACATCTATTGGACTGTTTGGGGGGGAACTGAAACTACAATTACCACTAATGGGGGGGGGTACTGAGACAACAATTACCACTGATTGGGGTTGTTATTGAGACAATTACCACTGATTGGGGGGTGTTATTGAGACAACAATTACCACTGATTGGGGGGATTCTGAGACAACAATTGCCACTGATTGGGAGCGGAACTGAGACAACAATTGCCACTGATTGGGAGGAACTGAGACAACAATTACCACTGATTGGGGGGATTCTGAGACAACAATTACCACTGATTGGGGGGATTCTGAGACAACAATTACCACTGATTGGGCGGTGTTACTGAGACAACAATTGCCACTGATTGTGGGGAGAGTACTGAGACAACAATTACCACCGATTGGGGGGCATACAGAGACAACAATTACCACTGATTGGGGGGTGTTATTGAGACAACAATTGCCACTGATTGGGGAAAACTGAAAGAAAAATTACCTCTGATTGCGGGGGAACTGAGACAACAATTAACACTGAGTGGGGGATGTTACTGAGACAACAATTACCACTGTCTGGGGGGTGTTATTGTGACAACAATTGCCACTGATTGGGGGGAACTGAAAGAACAATTACCACTGAATGGGGGAGTCACTGAGACAACAATTACCACTGATTGGTGGTGTTATTTAGACAACAATTACCACTGACTGGGGGGTGTTATTGAGACAACAATTGCCACTGATAGGGGGGATTCTGAGACAACAATTGCCACTGATTGGGGGGGGGGGAATTGAGACAGCAATTACCACTGAATGGGGAGTTATTGAGACTACAATTGCCATTGATTTGGGGGCATACTGAGACAACAATTACCACTGATTGGGTGTGTTATTGAGACAACAATTACCACTGACTGGCTGGTGTTATTGAGACAACAATTACCACTGATTGGGGGGTATTGAAAGAACAATTACCACTGATTGCGGGGGAACTGAGACAACAATTACCACTGATTGGGGGGTGTTATTGAGACAACAATTACCACTGATTGGGGGTGTTATTAAGACAGTAATTTCCACTGATTGGGGGGATTCTGAGACAAAAATTACCACTGATTGGGTGGTGTTACTGAGACGAAAATTGCCACTGATTGGGGGGAGAGTACTGTGGCAACAATTACCACCGATTGGCGGGGATACTTAGACAACAATTGCCACTGATTGGGGGGGAGTACTGCGTCATCTATTGCCACTGATTGGGGGGGTTATTGATACTACAATTACCACTGATTGGGGGCATACTGAGACAACAATTACCACTGATTGTGGGATGTTACTGAGACAAAAATTGCCACTGATTGGGGGGAGCGTACGGACACAACAATTACCACCGATTGGGGGGGATACTGAGACAACAGTTAACAGTGATTGAGGGTGTTACTGAGACAACAATTACCAGTGATTGGGAGTGTTATTGAGACAACAATTACCACTGATTGGGGGGAGAGTACTGCGACAACAATTGCCACTGATTGGGGGATGTTACTGAGACAACAATTACCACTGATTGGAGGGAGCGTACTGAGACAACAATTACCACCGATTGGGGGGGGGGGTACTGAGACAACAATTACCAGTGATTAGGGGTGTTACTGAGACAACAATTACCACTGATTGGGGGAACTGAGACATCTATTGCACTGTTTGGGGGGAACTGAAACAACAATCACCACTAATGGAGGCTATTGAGACAACAATCACCACTGATTGGGGGGTGTTATTGAGACAACAATTGCCACTGACTGGGGGGATATACTGAGACAAATACTTCCACTGATTGGGAGGAACTGAGACAACAACTAACACTGATTGGCGGTGTTATTGAGACAATTACCACTGATTGGGGGGCATACTGAGACAACAACTACCACTGAATGGGGGGTACTGAAAGAACAAATACCATGGATGGCAGGGGAACTGAGACAAAAATTTACTCTGAGTTGACACAACAATTACCACTGTCTGGGGTGTGTTATTGAGACAACAATTACCAATGATTGTGGGGGAACTGAGACAACAATTGACACTGAATGGGGGATGTTACGGAGACAACAATGACCACTGATTGGGGGAATACTGACACAACAATTACCAGTGATTGGGGATGTTACTGAGACAACAATTACCACTGTCTGGGGGGTGTTATTGAGACAACAATTGCCACTGATTGGGGGTGTTATTGAGACAACAACTACCACTGATTGGGGGTACTGAAATAAAAATTGCCACTGATTGGGGGTTGTTATTGAGACAACAATTACCACTGTTTGGGTGTACCGAAATAACAATTGCCATTGATTGGGGGGAGAGTACTGAGACAACAATTACCACCGATTGGTTTGTATACTGAGACAACAATTACCACTGATTTGTGGGTGTTACTGAGACAACAATTGCCACTGATTGGGGGGAGAGTACTGCGACAACAATTGCCACTGATTGGGGGGAGAGTACGGAGACAACAATTACCACTGATTGGTTTGGATACTGAGACAACATTTACCATTGATTGGGGGTGTTACTGAGACAACAATTGCCACTGATTGGGGGGAGAGTACTGCGACAACAATTGCCACTGATTGGGGGGAGAGTACGGAGACAACAATTACCACTGATTGGTTTGGATACTGAGACAACATTTACCATTGATTGGGGGTGTTACTGAGACAACAATTACCACTGATTGGTTTGGATACTGAGACAACAATTTCCACTGATTTGTGGGTGTTACTGAGACAACAATTGCCACTGATTGGGGGGAGAGTACTGCGACAACAATTGCCACTGATTGGGGGGAGAGTACGGAGACAACAATTACCACCAATTGGTGGGGATACTGAGACAACAATTACCAGTGATTGGGGGTGTTACTGAGACAACAATTGCCACTGATTGGGGGGAGAGTACTGAGACAACAATTACCACCGACTGGGGGGGATACTGTGACAACAATTACCATGACTGGGGAATGTTACTGAGACAACAATTGCCACTGATTGGGGGAGTCACTGAGACACATTTTCCACTGATTGGGGGGAACTGAGACAGCAATTACCACTGATTGGGGGTTGTTACTTAGACAACAATTGCCACTAATTGTGGGGTGTTACTGAGACAACCATTGCCACTGTTTGTTGGGAGAGTACTGAGACAACAATTACCACCTATTGGCGGGGGATACTGAGACAACAATTACCAGTGATTGGGGGTGTTACTGAGACAACAATTGCCACTGATTGGGGGGTGTTACTGAGACAACAATTGCCACTGATTGGGGGGTGTTACTGAGACAACAATTGCCACTGATTGGGGGGAACTAAGACAACAATTACCACTGACTGCGGGGTGTTATTGAGACAACAATTGTCACTGATTGGGGGGAACTGAGACAACAATTGCCACTGATTGGGGGGAACTGAGACAACAATTACCACTGAATGGGGAGTTATTGAGACAACAATTACCACTGATTGCCGGGGAACTGAGACAACAATTACCACTGACTGGGGGGTACTGAAAGGACAATTACCACTGATTGCGGGGGAACTGAGACAACAATTGCCACTGATTGGGGGGGGGAACTGAGACAACAATTGCCACTGATTGGGGGAACTGAGATATCAATTGCACTGATTGGGGGGAACTGATACATCAATCACCACTAATGGGGGGTACTGAGACAACAATTACCACTGATTGGGGGGGTGTTATTGAGAAAACAATCACCACTGATTGGGGGGATTCTGAGACAACAATTACCACTGATTGGGCGGTGTTACTGAGACAACAATTGCCACTGATTGGGGGGAGAGTACTGAGACCACAATTACCACCGATTGGGGGGGATACTGAGACAACAATTACCACTGATTGGGGGATGTTACTGAGACAACAATTACCACTGATTGGAGGGAGCGTACTGAGACAACAATTACCACCGATTGGGGGGGGGGTACTGAGACAACAATTACCACTGATTGGGGGAACTGAGACATCTATTGCACTGTTTGGGGGGAACTGAAACAACAATCACCACTAATGGAGGCTATTGAGACAACAATCACCACTGATTGGGGGGTGTTATTGAGACAACAATTGCCACTGACTGGGGGGATATACTGAGACAAATATTTCCACTGATTGGGAGGAACTGAGACAACAACTAACACTGATTGGCGGTGTTATTGAGACAATTACCACTGATTGGGGGGCATACTGAGACAACAATTACCACTGATTGGGGGGTACTGAAAGAACAAATACCATGGATGGCAGGGGAACTGAGACAAAAATTTACTCTGAGTTGAGACAACAATTACCACTGTTTGTGGGGAGTTATTGAGACAACAATTACCACTGACTGGGGTGTGTTATTGAGACAACAATTACCACTGTTTGCGGGCGATCTGAGACAACAATTGACACTGAATGGGGGATGTTACGGAGACAACAATGACCACTGATTGGGGGAATACTGACACAACAATTACCAGTGATTGGGGATGTTACTGAGACAACAATTACCACTGTCTGGGGGGTGTTATTGAGACAACAATTGCCACTGATTGGGGGTGTTATTGAGACAACAACTACCACTGATTGGGGGTACTGAAATAAAAATTGCCACTGATTGGGGGTTGTTATTGAGACAACAATTACCACTGTTTGGGTGTACCGAAATAACAATTGCCATTGTTTGGGGGGAGAGTACTGAGACAACAATTACCACCGATTGGGTTGGATACTGAGACAACAATTACCACTGATTTGTGGGTGTTACTGAGACAACAATTGCCACTGATTGGGGGGAGAGTACGGAGACAACAATTACCACTGATTGGTTTGGATACTGAGACAACAATTACCATTGATTGGGGGTGTTACTGAGACAACAATTACCACCAATTGGTGGGGATACTGAGACAACAATTACCAGTGATTGGGGGTGTTACTGAGACAACAATTACCACTGATTGGGGGGAGAGTACTGAGACAACAATTACCACCGACTGGGGGGGATACTGTGACAACAATTACCATGATTGGGGAATGTTACTGAGACAACAATTGCCACTGATTGGGGGAGTCACTGAGACACATTCGCCACTGATAGGGGGGAACTGAGACAACAATTACCACTGATTGGTGGTTGTTACTTAGACAACAATTGCCACTAATTGTGGGGTGTTACTGAGACAACCATTGCCACTGTTTGTTGGGAGAGTACTGAGACAACAATTACCACTGATTGGGGGGAGAGTACTGAGACAACAATTACCACCGACTGGGGGGGATACTGTGACAACAATTACCATGATTGGGGAATGTTACTGAGACAACAATTGCCACTAATTGTGGGGTGTTACTGAGACAACCATTGCCACTGTTTGTTGGGAGAGTACTGAGACAACAATTACCACCTATTGGCGGGGGATACTGAGACAACAATTACCAGTGATTGGGGGTGTTACTGAGACAACAATTGCCACTGATTGGGGGGTGTTACTGAGACAACAATTGCCACTGATTGGGGGGTGTTACTGAGACAACAATTGCCACTGATTGGGGGGAACTAAGACAACAATTACCACTGACTGCGGGGTGTTATTGAGACAACAATTGTCACTGATTGGGGGGAACTGAGACAACAATTGCCACTGATTGGGGGGAACTGAGACAACAATTACCACTGAATGGGGAGTTATTGAGACAACAATTACCACTGATTGCCGGGGAACTGAGACAACAATTACCACTGACTGGGGGGTACTGAAAGGACAATTACCACTGATTGCGGGGGAACTGAGACAACAATTGCCACTGATTGGGGGGGGGAACTGAGACAACAATTGCCACTGATTGGGGGAACTGAGATATCAATTGCACTGATTGGGGGGAACTGATACATCAATCACCACTAATGGGGGGTACTGAGACAACAATTACCACTGATTGGGGGGGTGTTATTGAGAAAACAATCACCACTGATTGGGGGGATTCTGAGACAACAATTACCACTGATTGGGCGGTGTTACTGAGACAACAATTGCCACTGATTGGGGGGAGAGTACTGAGACCACAATTACCACCGATTGGGGGGGATACTGAGACAACAATTACCACTGATTGGGGGATGTTACTGAGACAACAATTACCACTGATTGGAGGGAGCGTACTGAGACAACAATTACCACCGATTGGGGGGGGGGGGTACTGAGACAACAATTACCACTGATTGGGGGAACTGAGACATCTATTGCACTGTTTGGGGGGAACTGAAACAACAATCACCACTAATGGAGGCTATTGAGACAACAATCACCACTGATTGGGGGGTGTTATTGAGACAACAATTGCCACTGACTGGGGGGATATACTGAGACAAATATTTCCACTGATTGGGAGGAACTGAGACAACAACTAACACTGATTGGCGGTGTTATTGAGACAATTACCACTGATTGGGGGGCATACTGAGACAACAATTACCACTGATTGGGGGGTACTGAAAGAACAAATACCATGGATGGCAGGGGAACTGAGACAAAAATTTACTCTGAGTTGAGACAACAATTACCACTGTTTGTGGGGAGTTATTGAGCCAACAATTACCACTGACTGGGGTGTGTTATTGAGACAACAATTACCACTGATTGCGGGGGATCTGAGACAACAATTGACACTGAATGGGGGATGTTACGGACATAACAATGACCACTGATTGGGGGAATACTGACACAACAATTACCAGTGATTGGGGATGTTACTGAGACAACAATTACCACTGTCTGGGGGGTGTTATTGAGACAACAATTGCCACTGATTGGGGGGTGTTACTGAGACAACAATTGCCACTGATTGGGGGGTGTTACTGAGACAACAATTGCCACTGATTGGGGGGAACTAAGACAACAATTACCACTGACTGCGGGGTGTTATTGAGACAACAATTGTCACTGATTGGGGGGAACTGAGACAACAATTGCCACTGATTGGGGGGAACTGAGACAACAATTACCACTGAATGGGGAGTTATTGAGACAACAATTACCACTGATTGCCGGGGAACTGAGACAACAATTACCACTGACTGGGGGGTACTGAAAGGACAATTACCACTGATTGCGGGGGAACTGAGACAACAATTGCCACTGATTGGGGGGGGGGAACTGAGACAACAATTGCCACTGATTGGGGGAACTGAGATATCAATTGCACTGATTGGGGGGAACTGATACATCAATCACCACTAATGGGGGGTACTGAGACAACAATTACCACTGATTGGGGGGGTGTTATTGAGAAAACAATCACCACTGATTGGGGGGATTCTGAGACAACAATTACCACTGATTGGGCGGTGTTACTGAGACAACAATTGCCACTGATTGGGGGGAGAGTACTGAGACCACAATTACCACCGATTGGGGGGGATACTGAGACAACAATTACCACTGATTGGGGGATGTTACTGAGACAACAATTGCCACTGATTGGTGGGGTCACTGAGACAGTTGCCACTGATTGGGGGGGAACTGAGAACAATTACCACTGAATTGGGAGTTATTGAGACAACAATTGCCTCTGATTGGGGGGCATACTGAGATAACAATTACCACTGATTGGTGGTGTTATTGAGACAACAATTACCACTGACTGGGGGGTGTAATTGAGACAACAATTACCACTGATTTGGGGGTACTGAAAGAACAATTACCACGGATTGTGGGGGAACTGAGACGACAATTAACACTGAATGGGGGATGTTACTGAGACAACAATTACCACTGACTGGGGGGTGTTATTGAGACAACAATTACCACTGATTGGGGGGTACTGAAAGAACAATTACCACTGACTGGGGGGTACTGAAAGGACAATTACCACTGATTGCGGGGGAACTGAGACAACAATTGCCACTGATTGGGGGGGGAACTGAGACAACAATTGCCACTGATTGGGGGAACTGAGACATCTATTGCACTGATTGGGGGGATCTGAAACAACAATCACCACTAATGTGGGGTACTGAGACAACAATTGCCACTGATTGGGGGTGTTATTGAGACAACAATTACCACTGTTTGGGGGTGTTATTGAGACATCAATTACCACTGATTGGGGGGTGTTATTGAGACAACAATTAACACTGATTGGCGGTACCGAAACAACAATTGCCACTGTTTCGGGGGTGTTATTGAGACAACAATTACCAGTGATTGGGGGGTGTTATTGAGACAACAATTACCACTGATTAGGGGGTACAGTTGTGTTCCACAGACTTCCTTTCCAAACCATTCTACCAAACTTCTGATCCTGAAAACTGCTTGCCTGTTGTTGGCAGGAGTTTGAAATATGCAATGAAGATATTAGTAGAATTGTTTTAACCTCCATTATTTCTGTATTAATTTACTCAATCAAGATGAAGAACTATGAAGCAACCTGGTATGGTGACACACACTTCCTGGTTTCACAGGTTGTACATCGAGTTGGATTTATGTGGGGTTTACAACAACCAGCTTAGTGGCTTGATTACTTTAACCTTTGGTATTTCCAGACAACATAGTCATAGCTGCCGTATCATTTACATGTCGTAGTTAGGTGATAATGATCATTTTTTCCATGTCAGAGATGTTGATAATACACCAGTTGTCGCACCCTGTTTACAATTAACTTTATCGTTTGCCTGTAAATGAATACGATTTCCATCCTGTTTCAACTGAACTTTTGCACATCTCAATGCATGATGAGGAGCTTGACGCTTTGTTAAATAAGCTTCTCACCTTTGACCACACATCAGGCAATAACAGAGATATGCCTCATGGTTGTGCAAAGTGTAAAAGTGTAGCAGAGACCAGCACTGCATACCTACCGTTTTTAACTTTGCTAATTAAAATGAAACCAAGATCAGCTTCTGATACTCTGCCTCCATGCTAATGTCCACTTTGTCTCAATTCCTCCAGTTTCAAATGTGTTCCAATCGTCCAGTTTCAAATGTGTCCCAACTCATCCAGTTTCAAATGTGTTCCAATCGTCCAGTTTCAAATGTGTTCCAATTCATCCAGTTTCAAATGTGTCCCAACTCATCCAGTTTCAAATGTGTTCCAATCGTCCAGTTTCAAATGTGTTCCAATTCATCCAGTTTCAAATGTGTTCCAATTCATCCAGTTTCAAATGTGTTCCAATTCATCCAGTTTCAAATGTGTTCCAATTCATCCAGTTTCAAATGTGTTCCAATCGTCCAGTTTCAAATGTGTTCCAATTCATCCAGTTTCAAATGTGTTCCAATTCATCCAGTTTCAAATGTGTTCCAATCGTCCAGTTTCAAATGTGTTCCAATCGTCCAGTTTCAAATGTGTTCCAATCGTCCAGTTTCAAATGTGTTCCAATGCGGTTACCTGATTGACCTTTTGTGTTCTGTCGTCCACATCAGAGGATGACTTAGACAGATCTATAATGCCTTGACTCATTTCTAATCCCATTCCATATTTTTCCTGAGGTAGATGTTCGATGAAACATGCTTTTTCTAGACTATGATTACTGCAACCCACAGCTTTTAATTTCCCTTTAGGAGCAGTGCTTTAGAACAGTCTCTACAACTTGATGTTTTTTGCGGTATCCTGAAAGATTTCGCATAGTGGACCTGAGAACATAGATGTGGCTACAGGGATCACTGTGGGATTGAAACCTAGGGCTAGAACGAAGCAGCGGGTCCTGGGTCGAAGAGCGTAAAATGACCGATGTTTAGCCAATTTAAGCACCGAGCCAGAGGAAGGCATTGAGGCCAATGGTTCTGTTCACTGCACCATTAGGCTTTAGTCACCTCAGTATTGAAGGGGCTCGGTGGCTGCGCACGCACTGTTGAGGGCTCTGCCATTCATGTTCTGCGTATTATTTGTTATTGCTTGCATGGTTTGTTTTTTTCAAACCATTGGATGTTCAATGATCTTTGTTGTATGGGTTTTTTATGGATTCTTTTATGTTTGCTTTGTGGTTATCTGCAAGAAGCTGAATCTCAAGAATGTATATTGTATATATACTTTGATAAATGCACGTTGAACAAAATGTTCATCTTTGCTTTCAAACCTTACCCATCCATTCTCTGAATTTTCTTCAATTCTACACTAGAAACATTTGTGTTTATTTATTTATTTGTGATTTTCTGTTTATTTGTGAATTATTGATCATGCTTTCATGTAATCACTTCATAATTGACAACTGTGTCCTGAGTTGTCACAGGCCGAGGATCTAGACCACTGTCCCCATATCTCTTCACACTCGATCTTTACAAAGTTCCTTGAAATAAATCATCTTCACCAAGTGTTTGATATCCTCTCTTGTAACCTGCTGTCAAATTTTGTTTAATGAGATCTAGGATGTTTTACCTTATTAAAGATGCTACATAATTATAAACAATTGTTGTTAATAAAGCTTCACTTCTGAAGTCTCACAAAATTGTTGAGGACAAGTTGAGAAAAGAGAATAATGGACAAGTATGGAAATCCTGACCACAGTTCCATTATCCTGGATATGAAATTGTTCATAACTTTTCAGTATTTTATTGAAAAATTAAGATATTATTTAGTCTCTAAGCAATTTAAGTCTCAGCTTGAACCTTAAGAAAATAGGTCTCTGCATAACAACAGTGGCTACAATTCAGAAGTATAATTGGCTGTAAAGCAGTTTTATCTTTGCTGAGATTGTGAGATTATAAGACTATATAAACGTCAGTATTTTTCTCCAAGCTATTTTCAAAGAATGCATTTCACTAACTGTACTTTACCATCCTGTAAAAGAAGCTACGCACAAACACAAGATGTCAGGAATGCTGTTGCTGCGGTAAATACATTAGAAGTGACCCACTGGATCAAAAGTTGAAAATGAATATTCCAGCATATTAACCGATTTACTAGGATGTTACCTGGGTTTCAGCACTTAAGTTACAGAGAAAGGTTGTACAAGTTAGGTGTCTATTCATTGGAGCGTAGAAGGTTGGGGGATTTGATCGAGGTATTTAAAATTTTGAGAGGGATAGATAGATAGATAGAGTTGATGTGAATAGGCTGTTTCCATTGAGAGTAGGGGAGATTCAAACGAGAGGACATGATTTGAGAGTTAGGGGGCAGAAGTTTGAGGGAAGCACGAGGGGGTATTTCTTTACTCAGAGAGTGATAGCTGTGTGGAATGAGCTTCCTGTAGAAGTAGTAGAGGCCAGTTCAGTTGTGTCACTTAAGGTAAAATTGGATAGGTATATGGACAGGAAAGGAGTGGAGGGTTATGGGCTGAGTGCGGGTAGGTGGGACTAGGTGAGACTAAGAGTTCGGCACGGACTAGGAGGGCCGAGATGGCCTGTTTCTGTGCTGTGATTGTTGTTTGGTTATATGTTATATGGTTATTAACCCTTTATTTCATCTGTGACCACATACCGAGCATTGAATATTCCACCGTTGTTCCATTCATAGTGAAGAGATGCCATTACAAAAAACAGCTGTCTATTGTTAGGCCTGGGAGAGGACACAATGCTCAGTGCATGGGAGATGACGCGATGCTCAGTGCATGGGGTAGTGGAGTCAAGAGACTGCAGATGCTAGAAATCCACTAGCAAGTAAAATATATTATTAAATTTAAAGAAAGATTGTATATATTTGTGAGATAAACTATTTCTGGGTACATTTACATCACTGACAGGTAAATATAAATGTAATCTTTGCAACTAGTTCACTTAATTATTTCTTTGGTCACAATTGTTATTCAATTGAATTGTGTTGCCCTGTCCCACAGTAGTAAATAATCAATCTAGACATCTGCTTCACTAGAGTCCATTCTGGAAAAAATCTTCAACTTTACTTTTAAAATTAAATTTACATAGTGTGCCCACCACCAGCAATGCCATCATTTATTGTTACTTTGTTTTTACTCTTACTGAAAGAATGGTAGAAACCAACCTGCTGGAATTACTCTTGTCTTTTTGGTGAATATCCATTCCGTAGGCTCTGTGCCAATGGAAAAAGAGTGATACATTTTTAAGTCTGGATGGGAAAGATACTCCCAGGCACCAGTGAGACCTCCATCAGGTCCATGAACTTGAAATATGCTGGTGAAGTTTTGCTGAATTCTGCTGGGATCTTTATAGGAAAAGGCAAAGGTGATGAAAAGGAAAAGGGAAAGAAGAAGCTGATGTTTGCCACTTACCTGAGGACCTGCAAGTAGAATAGAACTTTGTGTAAATGACAAAGTGCTGGAAATACTCAGAGCGCCAAGTACAGTCAATGAAGAGCAAAATAGATTTAACATTTCATTTTGGTGATTTTTCATCAGAAATCCAGTGTGTAATATTGGTTGTGGACAGAGATTGTTATTTAAAGCTGTAACAACCTTTAAAGATTGTGCATTCTGGACTGTAAAAGTGTTTTATGAAAACTGTAGATTTATAAAATAAATAGAAAGTTATATTGTGAGGTATAAACACACTATATTGTATTTGCACTCTATCAGTCCCTGGGGTATTTTTTTTCTGTGGATTAAGAATAAATTTTTATCATTCATCAAAGCGCATGGCTTGAGCTGGATGAATAAGCACATTGTTGAACCCAGACCTTAGTCGGGAATCTAATTAAAGAGTTCTGAAAAACAAACAAGTCATAACACGCTGGTAGTAGTTAAGTTCATACAATCTATATTGTACGAATGTTCAAGTGCTGAACTTGCTTAAAATAAGACACACTGGCAGAAATGGACCTCAAAGCCTAAGGCAAGATGCAAATGAGTTTGTCAATGATTTCTTTAAACAGCTTAGAAATCGCCAGTAAGTGCACTTGTAGGAAAATGGAGGGCTGGTTAATTAATTTAGCTTATTTGGAGATCAGCCTACCGACATCTGCTGAAAGCTTAGATCAGCAAGATGGAGTTTGAGTTCGATTAAGAGAATGTACTGAGAAGATGGAAAAGAAAGAATCAAAAGACCAGTACAAAAAAGAAACAAAGGCAGAAGCTCATTGAGTTGAAGGACACACTAAATATCAGAATCATACATCTGCCTGCAGGAATTGGGTGCGATACATATCACAAACATGAAATGTATCCTACCAGCCAGATCAATAAAAGATGAAGAAACAATCTTGTGTGTGCAAAAACACAAAACCAATAAGTGGATTGAATGTGGCACACCTCGTGGATGTATACTTACTCTGCTCTCTCTAAACTGTGCCGAGGCACAGCTGAAATGCCAGCTATAAATGTGCCAATGACTGAGTCTCAGATGGTGGCAAGCGGGCACACAGTGCAGACAGATCATCTCGTTGACTGGTGTTGCCCTCAACACCAATAAGCCCAAGGAATTGATTGTGGATTTCTGGAAGGGAAGTCGAGGGAATGCACACCTGTCCTCATCAAGGAATCAGTAGTTTCAAGTTCCTAGGTGTCAACATCTCTGAAGATCTATCCTGGACACAACATATTGCTGCAATTACAGGTGTCCCCCACTTTTCGAAAGTTCACTTTATGCCACTTGGTTTTACGAATGACCTACAGTGGTACCTGTTTTTGCTAACCGAAAGAAATCTGAAAAGGATTTTCACTTTTATGAAAAAAGGTGAAAAGAGAAAATAGCATTGTTTTGCAGCGAGCTGTTAAAGAGGCAGCGCGAACCCCGAGCAGTGAGAGAGGCACCGCCAAGCCCCTTCCCCGGGAACTACAACCAACTCCTCAGCACCACGCCACCATAGTTTTGAACTGTGCCTGTGAGCATCTGTGCTTTATCTCAACTTATTTTGTGCATCTGTCAGTAAGATGTGTCCTAAGGTATCAGAAAAGCCTGAGAGAGATCGTAAAGGTGTTACACTTAGCGTAAAACTGGACGTAATTAAGCGTTTCGCTCATGGTGAACACTTCCTGTTGTGTTTCATTCACATCCAAGTGGTTGGAATGCCCAAGTGATTTTTTTCTGAGTACACAAGTGGATACGTTAGTCCTTTTGTTGAAATTGATGCAATTACTGATTGCATCAATTTCATCAATACCGATGCAATTGCAAGAGGAAAGGATACGAATCGAAACCGAACGCAGTAGCAAACAGCCTGAAAGTGAAGTCGTCCAGGAAGTGAATGTGAAGTACTTGTGTGAAATTTTCTCTTTGATTGACAGTGCTGCAAAGTTTGCAGAAAAGTATGACTACTTTATATAGGCTGTGTATTTATCATATCATTCCTGCTTTTACAATATGTTAGTGCTATTTTAGGATTTATGTGTTATGTAGTATGATTTGGTAGGTTATTTTTTGGGTCTGGGAATGCTGAAAATTTTTTCCCATATAAATGAATGGTAATTGCTTTTTGCTTTATGCCATTTCGGTTTACAAAAGGTTTCATAGGAACGCTCTACCTTCGGATAGCAGGGAAACCTGTACAAAGAAGACATGTTAGCAGCTTTGTATGTTTGAGTTTGAGGAGGTTTTGTATGACACCAAAGACCCTAGAAAATTTCTATAGATGTGCCTGAAGGATTAGAGCAGGGGGCAGGGATTCAGATTTCTGGATCATTGGGACCTTTTTTGGGGCAGAAGTGACTTGTACAAAAAGGATGGGTTGCACTTGAATCTGAGGGGAACCAATATCCTGGCGGGGAGGGTTGCAAGGGCTGTTGGGGAGAGTGTAAACTAGAATTGCTGGGGGTGGGAACCGAACTGAAGTGACGGAGGAAGAGGGGTTGGCTCACAAATGGAGAAAGCTTGTAGACAGTATGAAAGGGAGGATAGGCAGGTGATAGAGAAGGGATTTGCTCAGACCAGTGGTTAGAGATGAGTTTATTTTAATGTAAGGAGTATTATGAACAAAGCGGATAAGCTCAGAGCGTGGATCACCACCTGGAGCTGTGATGTTGTGGCCATTACAGAGACTTGGATGGCTCAGAGGCAGGAATAGCTACTTTAAGTGCCAAGCTTTAGATGTTTCGGAAAGGACAGGGAAGGAGGTAAAAGGGGGGGGGGGGGTGGCACTGTTGATCAGAGATAGTGTCACAGCTGCAGAAAAGGATGAAGACACGGAGGGGTTGTCTGTGGTTGGAAATTAGGAACAGGAAGGGGTCAGTAACTCTACTGTGTGTTTTTTTATAGACCACCCAATAGTAACAGGGACATCAAGGAGCAGATACAGAGACAGATTCTGGAAAGGAGTAATAATAACAGGGTTGTTAAGGTGGGAGAATTTTAATTTCCCAAATATTGATTGGCATCTCCCTAGAGTGAGGGGTTTAGAAGGGGTGGAGTTTGCTAGGTGTGTTCAGGAAGGTTTCTTGACTCAATATGTAGTAGATAAGCCTACAAGAGGAGAGGCTGTACTTGATTTGGTATCGGGAAATGAATCTGGTCAGGTGTCAGGTCTCTCAGTGGGAGAGCATTTTGGAGATAGTGATCACAATTTTATCTCCTTTACCATTGAAAGGGATAGGAACAGACAAGTTAGGGAAATGTTTAATTGGAGTAAGGGGAAATATGAGGCTATCAGACAGGAACTTGGAAGCATAAATTGGGAACAGATGTTCTCAGGGAAATGTATGGAAGAAATGTGGCAAATGTTCAGAGGATATTTGCGTGGCGTTCGGCACAGGTATGTTCCAAAGAGACAGGGAAAGGATGGATGGGTACAGGAACTGTGGTGTGCAAAGTCTGTTGTAAATCTAGTTGAGAAGAAAAGAAGAGCTTACGAAAGGTTCATAAAACTAGGTAATGATAGAGATCTAGAAGATTATAAGGCAAGCAGGAAAGAGCTTAAGAATAAAATTAGGAGAGACAGAAGGGGCCATGGGAAGACCTTGGCGGGCAGGATTAAAGAAAACTCCAAGGCATTCTACAAGTATGTGAAGAACAAGAGGATAAGACATGAAAGAATAGGAAAGATCAAGTATGACAGTGGAAAAGTGTGTATGGAACCGGAGGAGAAAGCAGAAGCACTTAATGAATACTTTGTTTCAGTATTCACTGCGGAAGAGGAACTTGGCGATTTTAGGGATGAGTTGCAGCGGGCTGAAAAGCTTGAGCATGTAGATATTAAGGAAGAGGATGTGCTGGAGCTTTTGGAAAGCGTCAAGTTTGATAAGTCACCAGGACCAGACGAGATGTACCCCCGACTACTGTGGGAAGCAAGGGAGGAGATTGCTGAGCCTCTGGCAATGATCTTTGCATCATCAATGGGACAAGAGAGGTTCCGGAGGATTGAAGGTTTGCAGATATTGTTCCCTTATTCAAGAAAGGGAGTAGAGATAGCCCAGGAAATTATAGACCAGTGAGTCTTACCTCAGTGGTTGGTAAGTTGATGGAGAAGATCCTGAGAGGCAGAATTTATGAACATTTGGAGAGGTATAATATGATTAGGAATAGTCAGCAAGGCTTTGTCAGGGCAGGTTGTGCCTTATGAGCCTGATTGAATTTTTTGAGGATGTGACTAAATACATTGATAAAGGTAGAGTCATAGATGTAGTGTATATGGATTTCAGCAAGGCATTTGATAAGGTACTCCATGCAAGGCTTATTGAGAAAGTAAGGAGGCATCAGATCCAAGGGGTCATTACTTTGTGGATCCAGAATGGGCTTGCCCAAAGAAGGCAAAGAGTGGTTGTAGACAGGTCATATTCTGCATGGAGGTTGGTGACCAGTGGTGTGCCTCAGGGATCTGTTCTGGACCCCTACTCTTTGTGATTTTTCATAAATGACCTGGATGAGGAAGTGGAGGGATGGGTTAGAAAATTGGTTGATTACACAAAGGTTGGGGTGTTGTGAATAGTGTGGAGGGCTGTCAGACATTACAGCGGGACATTGATAGGATGCAAAACTGGGCTGAGAAGTGGCAGATGGAGTTCAACCCAGATAAGTGTATGGTGGTTCATTTTGGTAGGTCAGATATGATGCCAGAATATAGTATTAATGGCAAGACTCTTGGCAGTATGGAGCATCAGAGGGATCTTGGGGTCCGAGTCTGTAGGACACTCAAAGCTGCTACATAGGTTGACTCTGTGATTAAGAAGGCAAACAGTGCATTGGCCTTCATCAATCGTGGGACTGAGTTTAAGAGCTGAGGGGTAGTGTTGCAGCTATATGGGACCCTGGTCAAACCTCACTTGGAGTACTGTGCTCAGTTCTGGTCGCCTCATGACAGGGAGTACGTGGAAGCCATAGAAAGTGTACAGAGGAAATCTACAAGGATGTTGTCTGAATTGGGGAGTATGCCTTATGAGAACAGATTGAGTGAACTCAGCCTTTTCTCCTTAAAGTGACAATGGATGAGAGGTGACCTGATAGAGGTGTATAGGATGATGAGAGGCATTGATCCTGTGGATAGTCAGAGGCTTTTTCCCAGGGCTGAAATGGCTAGCACAAGAGGGCATAGTTTTAAGGTACTTGGAGGTAGGTACAGAGGAGCTGTCAGGGGTAAGTTTTGTACACAGAGAGTGGTGAGTGCGTGGAATGGGCTGCCGGCAACTGTGGTGGAGGCAGATATGATAGGGTCTGTTAAGAGACTTTTGGATAGGTACATGGAGCTTAGAAAAATAGCGGGCTATGGTAAGCCTGGGTAGTTCTAAGGTAAGAACATGTTTGGCACAGCTTTGTGGGTCCTTTGGCCCATAAGTTTACTATGTATCTACGTACTGTGGAGAGCATTCTAACTGGTTACATCACCGTCTGAGATGGAGGGACCCCTGCACAAGATTGGAACAAACTGCAGATGGTTGCAAATTGAGCCAGCTCCATCACAGTCACAAGTATCAAGGACACCTTCAAAATGTGATGGCTCAAAAAGACAACATCATTCAGCAAGGACATCACCCAGGACATGCTGTTTTCTCATTGCTACCATCAGGGAGGAGCCTAAAGACACACAATCAATGTTTTAGGAACAGCTTCTTCCCTTCCTCCATCAACTTCCTGAACAGACAATGTAATGTGGTTATTTGAGTAACCCTCACCTTCCTGTCAGCTTGAACCAGTCTGGCCACTCTCCTCTGACCTCTCTCATTAACAAGGCATTTTTGCCTATAGAACTGCCAGTCATTGAATGTTTTTTTTTCATTTTTCGTACCAGTTTCTGTAAACTCTGGAGAATTGACTCTGGAAAGTGCATGAAAATCCCAGGAGGTCAGCAGCTCCTGAGATGCTAAAACCATTCCGTCTGGCACCAACAATCATTCCATCATCAAACTCACCTAGATCTCATTTCTTCCACATTATGATGTTGGTCTGACCAACCACTCAACCTCTTAACCACATTTGTTTCTACGCATTGTTGCTGCAGCATGACTGGCTGAATAGATGTCTGTACTGATGAGCAGCTGGCCACTGGATGTACACTTCATTTCTGTAAGCCTCGTGATGGGGAGTCACAATGAACCTTGAAATGTATCAACTGAAAAGCCATTTGATGTTACCTACATACTTTCTTCAATAGTCAAGTGCACTGATGATGCACTGATCACATTACCATTGATTGCCAGGTGTGATATACAGCCTCCATTTAGAGCACTTGAGCTAAAGCCAAGGTTCCAGAAGGAACTCCAAAGAAGAGATAATACCCAAAGTCACTAAATCCTTGGAATGGATGTGGCCAGATGCAAAGGCCTGAATCAATGTATCCATGGGCTGAGTTAGCTTCAAGGGAAATCACCCCCGCACTGCTGGGCAATGATGATTTTAGAAAACAATTCCAGGAATGAGTACTAAAGTATTGCAACACACCATTTGGATATTAATAGTTTCAATGTTTGCTTCTTGAACTTAGAATGTGTTTCACTGGAAACTAGATTAGAGCCATGGGATATGCAAAGGTGCAGTGGACATGGAAGGGAAGCTGACAAAGCATACAAGAATCAGGTGACAGAAAAGCTTAATGTACCATAAAGGCGAAAGGACGAATTACGACCAAAAATGTAACAGGAATACCTGAAAAAAAGCATAAAGGGACAGGAAATATTCTGAAGTTTCCTCGGACAGATCAAATGCATGAAATCTTCCGTTCCCCACAAGTCAAAGCAAATGGCAAACCAGAGAGAACCGCTGACTGAAGATGCTGACTACTAGAGGTCATAATCTCAAAAAATGACTTCTAAAAACTGAAGGAAATGATGAACACAAAGAAGAGCATATTGTACAAATACCATTTTATGAGCAGGTTATTATAACGCAAGCCTGCAACTAGCTCCGGTCTTCAGTGAGAACCTGACTGCATCAGCAGACATATAATTCATCGAAAGAAAACCTACCAGCAGATAGGAAATTCCATAGCTGCCTATGTGGAAGAAAGCACTAAAACGGAATTTAGCTACCAGTTGTAGGGTAAATTTACAGGCAAAAACCAATACTGAGCAGCTGCACTATTGCAAAAACAGCTCTTAAGGCTTCACAACTGTGTATTTACTCCAAAATCTAAACCAGAAGAGAAATGCCACCAGTAGATGTACTACCCTATGTCCCCATAGTGCAAAGCATGAAGTGGAATATTTAGTTGTGAGGATGTGTTTCAGCAAATGTGATTCCAACATTTTCAGATAATCAAGAAAATACTAATCAAATGTAGAGTGTTAAAGAAAAGCCAACCCCTTGTTGTATTGTCTCTCTGAATGTTATCACACATGTCTGAAATGATTTTACCATCTGAGATACTGAAAGGAAAGATGTGCAAGATAATTTTACTAGGAAAAATGCATTTCCCATAAGACCAAGAATTAGGGCAATGACTAACTACTAGAGGTTAAAATGCCGGGAAGTGAGTTCTATCAATGGAAATGATGTACAAACAAGAAGAAGCCTGGATTACAACAGCCATGTTGACTCATTAGTTAAATTGTGAAAAAGCATGGTGTGTACAAGAACCAAAGGATGGAACTAAACCAACATCAATGAAGTCTATGTTAGTTCACAGACAACCAATTCCTCACTGGTTGTTGCTATCTCCTGATTCTGGTACTCGCCCACATATTAAGACCCATTTATTGTGGCCAATTGACCTGCTGACTCACATATCTTTGACCTGAGCAGTCAGGGGGAAATTCATACGGTCAAAGGGAGGGCATGCTGGTCCACATAGAGTCAAGTACAGCCCAGGAACTGTGACATTACATCTGTATTATTTGTGCCTCTGTGTCACCCTCTTGAAATATCAATGAGCAACCCCAGTAGGAAAGGGTGCAGCCTTCAGAGCAACAGAAGGAAGCAATGTCATGTTAGTAAAACAAGGTGCAAAGAGATATGGAATCAGCCATGACAAGAGGGGAAATATTCTGCTGCCTGATTGATATCAGGAATCACATTTGTAACTAGAATAATAGAGTTCACTTATGCTTAAGTGGATCATTCAAGTACCTTGTAAGAAAACAAAATAGGGTATAAATAGAAAAATAGAGGGCTATGGGTAACCCGAGGTAATTTCTAAAGTAAGAACATATTCTGCACAGCATTGTGGGTCGAAAGGCCTGTCTTGTGTTGTAGGTTTCCTATGTTTTCTATAAATATTGAACAATACATAGAGAATCATAAATAACTTTGTACCTTCTGCATCACACCCTTCACATGTGCCCTGTTTAATGAACACCATAATCTTGTTGACTCGAACAATGACAATAAAGCCTGTTCTATTCTATCATCTGTCATAACACATGGTCTGAGACTTAAGCCACAAACTTGAGTCTGTAATCTAACTAGCAAGCATGACTGAAAAATAAAGAAAATAAAATCATTCAGTGAAGACCACAGACTTTTCTTGAGCTCATCATGTCTCAGGTGTGTATCTCTGTAAATTGTCCTATGGACCTTGTCAGAGATTCAAATTCACTGAACACATATGCTTTCTAGCATTCACCAATGAACTTCCCCACCTATAACCATATAATAGACAGAAGGTAACCTATTAACATAGTAGCTGTAGATAGCTATGGTCAACATGTCTTTCTGCCATACCTACCAATCATATAGAGTTTTTGAGAAAGTTGCCTGGTAAGTTGATCAAGACGAAGTGCATCACCTGCATTCAGGACCTCAAACATTTTGTCCACATGACGTAAATCTTCACTTCTGAATCTGCCGGGTTTGTCTATTGTGGCCGGTGTTCCTGATGCAGCCTTTTCCCTGCAATCGGGGGGCCATTTCCTCAAGAACCTCCACTCCATCTGCCAAAAGTGGAAGTTCCCAGTGGCCAAGTACCTTAATTCCAATCCTCAATCCTGTTCCGATATGTCAGTCCATGGCCTCCTCCTGGGATATGATGAGGCCACCTCAGGGTGGAGGAGCAACACCCTATAGGTAGCCTCCAACCTGAATGCATGAACATCAATTTCTCCTTCCGGTAAATGAAAAATTGCCCTCCCTCTTCCCTCTTCTTCCACTCCCCACTCTGGCCTCTTATTTCTTCGCATCTGCCTGTCACTTCCTGTTTGGTCCTCCTTCCCTTTATCCTATAGTTCACTTTTCTCTTCTATCAGATTCCTTCCTCTCCAGCATTTATCTTTCCTACCCACCCGTCTTCACCTATCACCTTCCAGGTATTCTCCTCCTCTACCCATCTTTTTATTCTAGCATCTTCCCCCTTCCTTTTCAATCCTGATGAAGAGTCTCAGCCCAAAACATCGACTGTTTATTCATTTCCATAGATGCTGCCTGGCCTGCTGAGTTCCTCCAAGATTTTGTGTGTATTGCTTGGATTTCCAGCATCTGCAGACCTTCTCATGTTTATGATTATCCGTCAGTGAGACTTGGTATCAGCAGGGGCAGGACTTGCAGCTCAGTGTTCCAGGATCTGTTATTTTAGACATGAATGAGCGGGAGGGATTAAAGGCATTACTCATCAGGGAAAACGGCAGGACAGACTGGAGAGCTCGTCTCGAGAGGCTCTCCAGCATCATTTTCCAGTTGTACTATTTTGCTGTTTGAGTATTTCTTCATTTTTGGAATGCATCTGTCCTGCACTTTCCTCACTTTTCCCAAAAACTCACACTATTGCTGTTCTGCTGTCATCCCTGCCAGCATCTCCTTCCAACTCCTCTCTCACACCACTGTAATTTCCTTCACTCCACTGAAATACTGCTATGTCAGACTTTACTTTCTCCCTATCAAATTTCAAATAGAACTCAATCATATTGTGATCACTGATTCCTGAGGGTTCCTTTACCTTAAGCTCTCTAATCGCCTCTGGTTCATTGCATAACACTCAATCCAGTGTAGCTGATCTCCTAGTAGGCTCAACAACAAACTGCTCTAAAAAGTCATCTCATAGGCATTCAACAAGTTCACTCTCTTGAGATCCATTACCAACCTGATTTTCCCAATCAATTTGTATGTTAAAATCTCCTATGACTGTTACAACATTGCCCTTTTGATACACCTTTTGTATCTTCTGTTGTAATCTGTGGTCTACATCCCAGTTATTGTCGGGAGGCCTGTATATAACTGCCATCAGGGTTCTTTTTACCCTTACAGTTTCTTAGCTCAGACCACAAGGATTCAACATCTTCTGATCCAATGTCACATCTTTCCACTGATTTGATGTTATTCTTTACCAGCAGAGCCACACCACCCCCTCGCCTACCTTCCTATCCGTCTGATACAACGTGTAACCTTGGACATTCAGCTCCCAACTACAACCATCCTTCAGCCGCGAGTCTACGATGGCCACAACATCATACCCGACAATCTGTAATAATGCAACAAGATTATCCGCCTTATTTCTCATACTCCGTACATTGAGATATAACACTTTGAGTACTGTATTTGCTACCCTTTTTGATTCTGCATCCCTAATGCACTGATAGTCACCCTACAGGCTGCAATTATGTCCTATCATCTGCCTGCCCTTCTTCACTGTCTGACTGTACGCTATCTTTGCTTTTTTACCATCTGTCCTATCCTGAGTCCCTTCACTCCGTTTCACTCCCTTCTGCCAAATTAGTTTAAACCCTCCCCAACAGCTCGAACAAGCCTGCCCGCGAGAATATTGACAGACTGACAGACATACTTTATTGATCCCAAGGGAAATTGGATTTTGTTACAGTCGCACCAACCAAGAATAGTGTAGAAACATAGCAATATAAAACCATAAATAATTAAATAATAATAAGTTAATTATTCCAAATGGAAATAAGTCCAGGACCAGCCTATTGGCTGACACTCCAAGGGAGGAGTTGTAAAGTTTTAATGGCCACAGGCAGGAATTACTTCCTATGACACTCAGTGTTGCATCTCGGTGGAATGAGTCTCTGGTTGAATGTACTCCTGTGCCTAACCAGTACATTGTGGAGTGGATGGGAGTCATTGTCCAAGATGGCATGCAACTTGGACAGCATCCTCTTTTCAGACACCACCATCAGAGAGTCCAGTTCCACCCCCACAACATCACTGGCCTTATGAATGAGTTTGTTGATTCTGTTGGTGTCTGCTACCCTCAGCCTGTTGCCCCAGCACACAACAGCAAACATGCTAGCACCATCCACCACAGACTCATAGAACATCCTCAGCATCGTCCGGCAGATGTTAAAGGACCTCAGTCTCCTCAGGAAGTAGAGACGGCTCTGACCCTTCTTGTAGACAGCAAGAACCTGTTTCCCCTTGGGTTAAGGTGCAGGTCATGCCTCCCCCAGAAGAGATCCCAATGATCCAAGAACCTGAAGCCCTCCCATTGCACCAGCTTCTGAGCCACGCAATTTATCTGCCAAATCATCCTGTTTCTACCCTCACTAGAAATTTCTATCCCGGAAGGTCCTGCTTCTCAGCTTACTACCTAGCTGTCTAAATTCTCTTTTCAGGACCTCTTTGCTTTTCCTTCCTATGTACCAATATGTACCAAGACATCTTGTTGCTCTCCCTCCCCCTCCAAAATGTTGTGAACACAGTCTGAGATATCCCTCACCCTGGCACCTGGGAGGTAACATACCATTTGGGTGTCCCGTTCACGTCCACAGAATCTCCTATCTGTTCCTCTGACTACTGAGTCCCCTTCACTACCATTCCCCTCTTCTCCCTCTTTCCATTCTGCACCATGGACCCATGCTCAGTGCCAGTAATCCGGTCTCAATGGCATTTCTATGGGAGGTCATCCCCCACAACGATATAACTATTGAGGGGAATAGCCAGAGGGGTGCTCTGCACTAACTGCCTAGTCACATTTCCACTTCTCCCAACAATCGCCCAGCTACTCACCTCCTGCAACTTCCAGGTGATCGATTATCTCCTCACTCTCCCATAGAATGAAACAGGGCAGGTGACAGAACAACACACACAAAATGCTGGTGGAACACAGCAGGCCAGGCAGCATCTATAAGGAGAAGCGCTGTCGATGTTTCGGGCCGAGACCCTTCTTGACCCTAACTCTTTCCGAACGCACTGCTCTCCGTTCCCTCCACACCAATCCCAACCTCACTATAAAACCTGCTGATAAGGGGGGAGCCATTGTTGTCTGGCGTACTGACCTCTACCTGGCCGAGGCACAGCGACAACTCTCTGATACCTCCTCTTATTTACCCCACCTGCTGTGTTCCACCAGCATTTTGTGTGTGTTGTTTGAATTTCCAGCATCTGCAGATTTCCTCAGGTGACAGAAGTTTGTTTAGGGAAACATTTTGTATCCAACGTTTACAATGCCATTAGTTTCAGGGTAATTATGGAAAAGGACAGGTCTGGTCATCAGGTTGAGATTATAAATTGGAGAAAGGCCAATTTTGATGGTTTTAGAAAAGATCAGACAAGTGTGAATTGGGACAGTTGTTTTCTGGCAAGGGTACTTGGTTAATGGGAGGCCTTCAAATGAAATTTTGAGAGCACAGAGTTTGTATGTTCCTGTCAGAATAAAAGGCAAGGATAGCAAGTGTTCGAACCTCGGTTTTCGAGAGACATTGAGGCCCTGGTAAAGAATAAGGAGGAGATACTTAGCTGGTGCAGGCAGGCAGTAACAAATGAGATGCTTGGTGAGGTCAAGAACACAAGCAAACTCTCAAGAAGGAAATCAGGAGGGCTAAAAGAAGACATGAGGTTGCCTGACAGACAGGTTGATGGAACTAGGCATATTAATGGTTCAACATGGATTAGATGGGCCAAAGGGCCTGTTTCTGTGCTGTAGTGTTCTACGACTCTATAGCTTTAGGAGGAAACAGAGAATTTCAGGTCTATTAACCTTACAGCGGTATTGGGGAAAATGCGAGATGTTTTCCCTCGCTGATGTAAGGGTAGTTGGGTCGATACGCACTGATGATGTTGTGATAAAACATTAAGGATGTACTATCAAGGGATTGGAGAAAATCAGCATGTGTTTATGAAAGGAAAATCATGCTTAATACCAATCCTTTTATATAATCATTTAATGCAAGTGTTCAAGCGTAGAAAGCAATTTGAAAAGTAAGTGGTATATTGAACTTTCTGTAAAATGGTTTGTGTGCATGAACAAGGACACTTTGCTGCGAACGTTCACGGCATTGATGAGACATTATTTTGTGCAGTTTTGGTCTCACCATGGAGGAAGTACACCAAAAGGCTGCACTCATTCCTACTTGTCTGATTTTTGCAATGGCAGGACTGACACACGAGGAGAGAATGGTTGACAGGGTTTATTATTACTTCCGCGGATAGAGATGTAAATGCTGAATGTCTCTGTAAACCAGGCTCAGGAGAAAGTTCCTCATGTAAATGATGGTAACCCTGTGGAATTCCTTACCACACAAGGCAGTGGAGGCCGTGCCATTAAAATATACTCACAAAAGAAGAAGATTTTACCAAAAGAACAAAAAAATAGGGAAAAGGTGGGAACAAGGCACTGAAGTGGACTGCCAGCCATGATGATCAGATCTGAAAAGCTGAGTGTTTTCTATGCTCCTACTTTCTATGTTGCCAGGTAAAATCAGGATATTGATGCAGCATAGTGAATGCCTCTTCATTCCCAGAGTACTTTGGGATTACTTCATTCCCAGAGTACTTTGGGATTGTTTCATTCCCAGAGTACTTTGGGATTATTTCATTCCCAGAGTACTTTGGGATTGTTTCCTACACTGAAGGTGCTATATTGCATTTCTTAGTTCCTTATTTATCCTTGCTGACTGGACTATGGCTAGAAATCCTGACTAGTTCTGCCCCTCCATAAATCAACTTAATTTATAGTGCTGCAGTGCATGAGGTATCTTGTTAGGGCAATATTGTTCACCCCATCCTTTCTTATGAATCATTTCTGACAAATCAGCATATAGGAGGGAGACTGAAGATCTGAGCGGTGTCACAACAACAACCTCTCACTCAATGTCAGCAAGACCAAGGAGCTGACTGTAGACTTCAGGAGAGGAAACCAGAGGTCCATGAGCCAGTCCTCATCAGGGGATCAGAGGTGGAGAGGGTCAGCAACTTTAAATTTCTCTGAGTTATTATTTCAGAGGATCTGTCCTGGGCCCAGCATGCAAGTGCAATTTTGACGAAAACATGGCAGCTCCTCTACATCCTCAGAAGTTTGCAAAGTTTCAGCATGGCATAGAAAACTTTAACAAATTTCCTTAGATGTGTGGAGGAGAGTATATTGACTGAGAGTATATCTCAGGATTGTATCTGGTGACATATATAATGTCAGGGTTGTATATTTACTTTGAACTTTAACTTTTCCCTCTTTAGATACAACTATTGTATCTGTGGAGGAAAAATTGGGAAATGGAATTGTTCTATAAATATAATCTGGAGATATTCCACAGCTTACAAACCTTCACTGGTTCACATATATTTAATACATGTATCTCTATATGTGCGATAATACATAGAAACCCCACTTTCTGCTGATAGGAATACACCATACCAGAATATCCATGATCAATTTCTCCCAATATTTTGAGGGATGAAGCTTCAATTGACGATGTAGCAATGCATCCATTCGGTGAATCAAGGAATTAACTGTCTCTGGGAACACTGCTTTAAATCATTAGCATGCTTCAAAACTTTAAGCCCAATATAGTATCAACGTTTTGGAGTATTGAAGTCTATATGGAGATAGCCAGACAATTACCCTTCTAAAATGGGCAGGGAGGGGCAACTGGCTGGTGAGCAGGAGCTGAGATTTAGGCATCAAGTTGCTGCTGGCTATTAACATAAAAAGCTGACTGTCATGACGACAATCTCTGAAAGGAATTAGAGCACCATCTTTCTAATGGATAGAAATATTACCATGCTTTGTGGAGCTTGTAGATTCTTTCCTCTCCAGTCTACAGAACAATAACAAAAATATGAGCTGGAGACTAAGAGATTGTAAATGCTGGCGAGGGTCCAGGTGAAGGTTCTTCACCAAAAGTGTTGACTGTCCATTTCCCTCCACAGATGCTGCTTGACTGGTTGAGATCATCTGGCACTTTGTGTTTTGTTCCAGATTCCAGCATCTGTAGTTCTTCTGTCTGCATTTTGTTGGCCTACTGCAAAATCGCATCAAGCTACACCTATCTTGATGTAATTTTCCGCCTCTCATTGATAAGAATTCTGTAAGATCGTCTCTGATTGCTCTTTCTCTGTGACCTCTGCTGCTCTTCGACTATGTGCTGACCTACACCCACTACCTCAGCAAGGTATCCTTCCTGACACTTCTCTCTGCCACCATCAAAGTTCAAAATACATTTAATATACAAACTCGAGATTCATCTTCTTGCAGACAGCCACAAGGCACAACGTGAGCCAATGAGTTGTTTGCTATGTCTCCCTGCTTGCTGGGAAAACAAAGACACCTCTTTCTCCCTTATTAGGGAGAGAGAACCTGTGGTATGTTGAATACCGGATGCAAAAGCTACACTATATATCTCCCCCGCTCTCTCTCTCTCCCCCCCCCCCCCTTCCCCATCTCTCTCTCTCATTCCTCACGTCCTACAAAAGATCAAAATCTCACCCATCATCAAAGATGGTTCAAAGCACACCACCTCTGAAAAAAATGGTAAAAATATTAGATTGCTTCTTCTAGTCAGTCCAAGGTCAAAATGCACTTGGAATTCAGGAAGGACCTTCCTCCCCTCAGAAGAGGAGACTAAAATTGTAGCCTTCAAAATAGAAAATGGACCGTACCAAGTGAGATATCAAGCAACTGACTCTGCTACTGACATAGTTTCTGCCGTTCAACGTAAAATAGGAAAATTAGAGCATGATTGAAATCATTCTCACCTGTTTGACTTGGATCAGGAATGAGCTGGAAAAGAGGAAATGCGACCAGTGTTTATTTGCCTCATCTCTTTGATTCCTTTCAGTAGGTAAGAGGGGTCATGTACAGTAAAATTGATATATTGAGCTTGCGTCCCACAAAGCTGCTATGTTTTAGGGAGCACTCCTGGTTTAGAAGTATACTTTAAAATAGTGGAATGTGATTCCCCTGTCACCTATTGCGTTTTGCCTTGCTCCTTGCTCTTTTTGAACTGTGGCTGTTTAAACCTCTGGAAACTCAATAGACAATAGGCAATAGGTGCAGAAGTAGACCATTCGGCCTCTCGAGTCTGCACCACCATTCTGAGATCATGGCTGATCATTCACTATCAATACCCAGTCCCTGCCTTGTCCCCATATCCTTTGATTCCCCTATCCATCAGATATCTATCTAGCTCCTTCTTGAAAGCATCCAGAGAATTTGCCTCCACCGTCTTCCGAGGCAGTGCATTCCACACCTCCACAACTCTCTGGGAGAAGAAGCTCTTCCTCAACTCTGTTTTAAATAACTGACCTCTTATTCTCAATCCGTGCCCTCTGGTACTGGACTCTCCCAACATCTGGAACATATTTCCTGCCTCAATCCTATCAAATCCTTTAATTATCTTAAACGTTTCAATCAGATCCCCTCTCAATCTCCTCAATTCCAGCGTGTACAAGCCCAATCTCTCCAATCTCTCTGCATAAGACAGCCCTGCCATCCCAGGAATCAACCTAGTGAATCTACGCTGCACTTCCTCAATTGCCAGAATGTCCTTCCTTAAACCTGGAGACCAAAACTGTACACAATATTCCAGGTGTGATCTCACCAGGGCCCTGTACAAATGCAAAAGGACATCCTTGCTCTTGTACTCAATTCCCCTTGTAACAAAGGCCAACGTTCCATTTGCCCTCTTCACTGCCTGTTGCACTTGCTCATTCACCTTCATTGACTGGTGAACTAGGACTCCTAGGTCTCTTTGCATTTCTCCCTTACCTAACTCTACACCGTTCAGACAATACTCTGCCCTCTTGGTCCTGCTTCCAAAGTGGATAACTTCACATTTATTCACATTGAATGACATCTGCCAAGTATCTGCCCACTCACCCAGCCTATCCAAGTCTCCCTGTATTCTCCTAACGTCCTCTTCGCATGTCACACTGCCACCCAGTTTAGTATCGTCAGCAAACTTGCTGATATAGTTTTCAATGCCCTCATCTAAATCGTTGACATAAATCGTAAACAGCTGTGTTCCCAATACAGAGCCCTGTGGTACCCCACTAGTCACCTCCAGCCAGTCCGAGAAACACCCATTCACTGCTACCCTTTGCTTTCTATCTGCCAACTCATTACATTTTCCTTCAGGGCAGTGCAATCAAGTGTTTGTTACTCAGGTTGGCAAACCCATGAGCTTCCTGGACGTTATGCACTCCATCCTTTTCTCTATTCATTACTTCCAAAGCTGAATATTGATAATAATCTCAGTCACTGAAAGAGCAAGTACAGTTTGTCATAACACCCAGTGCAAGGCAAGGAATCAAGCTGCAAAATAATATCTATCAGCCTCCTAAACACTCAAGCAAACTTACAGTTCAATAGCATGATCCAGCATTAATTCATACCTGTAAATGTGACATATCTCAAAATCAGAATCAGATCTAATATCACCAGCAAATGTTGTGAATTTTGTTAACTTTATGGTGACAGTACGATGCAATACATGATAAAACAAATAGATTAAAAAACTGAGTTACATTAAGCATATATACATCTATTAAATGGATAAGCTAAAATAAGCAATGCAAAATAACAGAAATAAAAATGTAGTGAGGTTGTGTTCACAGGTTCAATGTCCATTTAGGAATCAGATGGCAGAGGGGAAGAAGATGTTCCTGAATTGCTGAGTGTGTGCCTTCAGGCTTCTGTACCTCGTATCTCAGTGAGTAGGATTAAGGAAAAGTCCTACACGCATGTGAAGAACAAGAGGATGACCAGAATGTGTGTAGGACAGACCTCGTACCTGATGGTAACAGTGAGAGGTGGGCATGTCCTGGGTGATGGGGGTCCTTAATAATCGACGCTGCCTTCCTAAGGCACTGCTCCTTGAAGATGTCCTGGATACTACAGAGGCTGGTACCCATGATGGAGCTGACTAATTTACAAGGTTCTGCTATTTAACTTGATCTTGTGCAGTAGCCACCCCCCACCCCACCATATCAGAAAGATGCAGCCACTCAGAATGCTCTCCATGGAACATTTTTAGAAGTTTCCGAGTGTTTTAGTTGACAAACCAAATCTCCTCAGACTCCTAATGAAATATAGCTGCAGTCTTGCCTTCTTTGTGGCTGCATTGTATGTTGCATCCAGGTTAGATCCTCAGAGATTGACACCGAGGAACTTGAAGCTGCCCACTCCCTCCACTTCTGATCCCTCTATGAGGATTGGTGTGTGTTCCCTCGTCTTACCCTTTCTGAAGTCCACAACCAGCTGTTCATCTTACTGAGGTTGAGTGCAAGATGGTGGCTGTGACACAACTGAACTGGCTGATATATCTCTCCTGAAAGCCCTTTCATCTCTGTCTGAGTTTCTACCAACAATGGTTGTATCATCAGCAAATTTTTAGGTGCTGTTTGAGCTATTCCTAGCCACACAGTCATGAGTTGACAGGGTCCGGTCCGGTCTGGAATCCGCATTCCGGGTCTCAATCCGGACTCTGGACTCCGGGTCCTGCAGCTGTCCCTTCTGGCCCCTTTGAGCCTGTTAAGATCAGCCTGGATCAAGGAGGCACACGCGTGGCCAATTCAGCTGCAGGTGTATATAAGGGGCTGTGGGACGGAGACCGGTTGTTTGGTTCGGTGTCCTGGTCGCTGCCCGGCTCGGAATCCTGTCCTATCCTGGTCGCTGCCCGACTCGGAATCCTTTCCTAACCTGGTCTCTGCCCGGCTCGGAATCCTGTCCTACCCTGGTCGCTGCCCTGCTCGGAATCCTGTCCTACCCTGGTCTCTGCCTGGTTCGGAATCCTGTCCTACCCTGGTCGCTGCCCGGCTCGGAATCCTGTCCTACCCTGGTCGCTGCCCTGCTTGGAATCCTGTCCTACCCTGGTCGCTGCCCGGCTGGGAATCCTGTCCTACCCTGGTCGCTGCCCGGCTGGGAATCCTGTCCTACCCTGGTCTCTGCCTGGTTCGGAATCCTGTCCTACCCTGGTCTCTGCCTGGTTCGGAATCCTGTCCTACCCTGGTCGCTGCCCGGCTCGGAATCCTGTCCTACCCTGGTCGCTGCCCGGCTGGGAATCCTGTCCTACCCTGGTCGCTGCCCGGCTGGGAATCCTGTCCTACCCTGGTCTCTGCCTGGTTCGGAATCCTGTCCTACCCTGGTCGCTGCCCGGCTCGGAATCCTGTCCTACCCTGGTCGCTGCCCGGCTCGGAATCCTGTCCTACCCTGGTCGCCGCCCGGCTCGGAATCCTGTCCTACCCTGGTTGCTGCCCGGCTCGGAATCCTGTCCTACCCTGGTTGCTGCCCTGTTCGGAATCCTGTCCTACCCTGGTCGCCGCCCGGCTCGGAATCCTGTCCTACCCTGGTCGCCGGCCGGCTCGGAATCCTGTCCTACCCTGGTCGCCGCCCGGCTCGGAATCCTGTCCTACCCTGGTCGCAGCCCGGCTCGGAATCCTGTCCTACCCTGGTCGCTGCCCGGCTCGGAATCCTGTCCTACCCTGGTTGCCACCCGGCTCGGAATCCTGTCCTACTCTGGTCGCTGCCCGGCTGGGAATCCTGTCCTACTCTGGTCGCTGCCCGGCTGGGAATCCTGTCCTGCCCTGGTCGCTGCCCGGCTCGGAATCCTGTCCTATCCTGGTCGCTGCCCGACTCGGAATCCTTTCCTAACCTGGTCTCTGCCCGGCTCGGAATCCTGTCCTACCCTGGTCGCTGCCCGGCTCGGAATCCTGTCCTACCCTGGTCGCTGCCCGGCTCGGAATCCTGTCCTACCCTGGTCGCTGCCCGGCTCGGAATCCTGTCCTACCCTGGTCGCCGCCCGGCTGGGAATCCTGTCCTACCCTGGTTGCCACCCGGCTCGGAATCCTGTCCTACTCTGGTCGCTGCCCGGCTCGGAATCCTGTCCTACCCTGGTTGCCACCCGGCTCGGAATCCTGTCCTACCCTGGTTGCTGCCCGGCTCGGAATCCTGTCCTACTCTGGTCGCTGCCCAGCTCGGAATCCTGTCCTACCCTGGTCGCCGCCCGGCTCGGAATCCTGTCCTACCCTGGTCGCCGCACGGCTCGGAATCCTGTCCTACCCTTGTCGCTGTCCGGCTCGGAATCCTGTCCTACCCTGGTCGCCGCCCGGCTCGGAATCCTGTCCTACCCTGGTCGCCGCCCGGCTGGGAATCCTGTCCTACCCTGGTTGCTGCCCTTCTTGGAATCCTGTCCTACCCTGGTTGCTGTCCGGCTCGGAATCCTGTCCTACCCTGGTCGCTGTCCGGCTCGGAATCCTGTCCTACCCTGGTTGTTGCCCTGCTTGGAATCCTGTCCTACCCTGGTTGCTGCCCTTCTTGGAATCCTGTCCTACCCTGGTTGCTGCCCGGCTTGGAATCCTGTCCTACCCTGGTTGCTGCCCGGCTCGGAATCCTGTCCTACCCTGGTCGCCGGCCGGCTCGGAATCCTGTCCTACCCTGGTCGCTGCCCTGCTTGGAATTCTGTCCTACCCTGGTTGCTGCCCGGCTGGGAATCCTGTCCTACCCTGGTCGCCGCCCGGCTGGGAATCCTGTCCTACCCTGGTTGCTGCCCGGCTGGGAATCCTGTCCTACCCTGGTTGCTGCCCTGCTTGGAATCCTGTCCTACCCTGGTTGCTGCCCGGCTGGGAATTCTGTCCTACCCTGGTTGCTGCCCTGCTTGGAATTCTGTCCTACCCTGGTCGCTGCCCGGCTCGGAATCCTGTCCTACCCTGGTTGCTGCCCGGCTGGGAATTCTGTCCTACCCTGGTTGCTGCCCTGCTTGGAATCCTGTCCTACCCTGGTTGCTGCCCGGCTCGTAATCCTGTCCTACCCTGGTCGCCGCCCGGCTCGGAATCCTGTCCTACCCTGGTCGCTGCCCGACTCGGAATCCTGTCCTACCCTGGTCGCTGCCCGACTCGGAATCCTGTCCTACCCTGGTCTCTGCCCGGCTCGGAATCCTGTCCTACCCTGGTTGCTGCCCTGCTTGGAATCCTGCCCTACCCTGGTTGCCACCCGGCTCGGAATCCTGTCCTACCCTGGTCCCCGCCCGGCTCGTAATCCTGTCCTACCCTGGTCGCTGCCCGACTCGGAATCCTGTCCTACCCTGGTCGCCACCCGGCTCGGAATCCTGTCCTACCCTGGTCGCCACCCGGCTCGGAATCCTGTCCTACCCTGGTCGCTGCCCGGCTCAGAATCCTGTCCTACCCTGGTTGCTGCCCGACTCGGAATCCTGTCCTACCCTGGTCGCTGCCCGGCTCGGAATCCTGCTTTGCCCTGGTCACTGGACTGTTCTGTATATGCTCTGTCCGGTTGGTCTTGTTCCCCTGCTTCTCTCCTGTGTGCTGGTCCTGCTGTTCCGCCTTATTCTCCTTGCTTGTGCTGCCACGCTGTCGGTTGCCTTTCCCAATTTACCAATCTACCCGGTGGATCACTGTAGTTTTGTTGCTTACCCTGCACACAGCTTCCTACTCGTTGCCTCCGTCGGGCGGATCTGGCCGGACTGCCGCTGCCCAGCGGGGGTTCTGCCCCTTCCACCTATTGCTCCCTAAGGGTTGTGCCCCACACCTGCCCAGGAGTCCGCGACTGGCCCAGGCCTTTGTGTTTTCTGCCTGGGAGGCGGCCCTGCCCGGGATCCATGCGGCCCGCCCTGAGGAATCTGCCTGCCCCAAACCGTGGGATCTGCCTGCCCCGAACTGTGGGATCTGCCTGCCCCGAACTGTGGGATCTGCCTGCCTGCCTGCCTCGTCTGAACTCTGGGATCCTCCTGCCTGCATTAACCCTTACATGCCATGGCATCCCCATCCTGTCCTCCCCCTAGTACTTCAGAGGCTGCGTCCTGCGTTTGGGTCCATCCGGCCACGTTCCTGACATGAGTGTTGAGAGAGTCGGGCAGTGGGCTAAGCACACAGCCCTGTAGAATGCCAGTGTTAATTGTCAGCAAGGTGGAGATATTATTTCCAATCCATACAAATTGGGGTCATTCAGTTAGGAAGTGGAGGATCCAATTGCAGAGGGAGATACAGAAGCCCAGGTTCTGTAGGTTTCTATCAGGACTGTAGGAATGATGGTGTTAAACACTGAGCTATCATCAATGAACAGCATCCTGACATGGATGTTTATGTCCAGGTGGTCCAAGGCTGTGTGGAGAGCCACTGAGGCACTGTGTGGCCATAGGCAAAGTGCAATGGGTCCAGCTCCTTGTTGTGCCAGGTACCTAGCCATGACCAACCTCTCGAAGCATTTCATCCCCGTACGTCTGAGTGATTCTGTCCTGTCGTCAGTGAGGCAGCTCAGGCTGCTCTCCTTGGGCACTGGTATAATTGTTGCTCTTTTGAAGCAGGTGGAACTTGTGACTGTGGCAGTGAGAGATTGAGAATGTCTATGAATACTCCCGCCAGAGCCTTACCAGGTACTCCATTGCACCCGGCCGCCTTGTGAGGGCTCAGCCTCTTGAAAGTCAGCCTGACGTCAGCCTCCGAGACGGAGATCTCAGGGTCACCAGATGCCGCAGGGATCCTCATAACTCTGGTTTTATTCTCCCTCTCAAACCAAACATAAAGGGCATTGAGCTCATCTGGTAGAGAAGCATCGCTACCATTCATGATGTTGGGTTTTGACTTGTAGGAAGTAATATCCTGCAAACCCTGCCAGAGTTGACGTGCATCTGGTGTCGCCTCTAACCTCTCTCAAAATTGTTTCTTGGCTTTTCAAATAACCCTCCACAAGTCATCCGGTTTTCTTATGTAGACCTATACTGCCACAGATCTAGCCCTCAGCAGACTACAACCCTTTGGTTTATCCATGGCTAGTTATTGAATTGATTTTATTTCTTACATCCTTCACATACATGAGGAGTAAAAATCTTTACATTATGTCACCATCTAAATGTGCAATGTGTAATTTATAGTAACTTGTAATAAATAGTATGTACAACAGGACAGTCAATATAACATAGAAATTGTGTCAGCATGAATTAATCAGTCTGATGGCCTGGTGGAAGAAGCTGTCCCGGAGCCTGTTGGTCCTGGCTTTAATGCTGCGCTACCATTTCCCGGATGGTAGCAGCTGGAATAGATTGTGATATGGGTGACTTGGGTCCCCAGTGATATTTTGCACCCTTTTTACACACCTGTCCTTGTAAATGTCCTGAATAGTGTGAGGTACACATCTGCAGATGAGCTGGGCTGTCCACACCATTCTCTGCAGAGTCCTGTGACTGTGGGAATTACAGTTCCCATACCAGGCAGTGATGCATCCAGTCAGGATGCTCTCAATTGTGCCCCTGTAGAAAGTCCATAGGATTTGGGGACTCATACCAAGCTTCTTCAACCGTCTGAGGTGAAAGAGTCGCTGTTGTGCTTTTTTCACCGCACAGCTGGTAGAAAGAGACCATGTGAGATCCTCGGTGATATGTATGCCAAGGAACTTAAAGATGTTCAGCCTCTCAACCCCAGATCCACTGATGTCAATAGGAGTTAGCCCGTCTCCATTCCTCCTGTAAACCACAACCAGCTCCTTTGATTTTGTGACATTGAGGGAGAGGTTGTTTTCTTGACACCACTGTGTCAGGGTGATGACTTCTTCTCTGTAGGCTACCTCACTATTATTTGAGATTAGGTCAATCAATGTAGTGTCGTCAACAAATTTAATTAGCAGCTTGGAGCTGTGGGTGGTGACACAGTCATGAGTATACAGAGAGTAAAGCAGGGGGCTTAGAACACTGCCCTGTGGGGCTCCTGTGTTCAGGGTCAGAGGGAAGAGGTGAGGGAGCCCACTCTCACCACCTTTTCGTGTGGGAATGTATATAAATTTTTGTAGGCACACATTCTTCCTCACAAGTTTTAATGAAGTCAATGACAACTGCGGCATACTCATCCAGGCTCGAAGATGACTCCTGAACACAGTCCAGTCCACCGATTCAAAGCAGTCCTGTAGGTGTTCCTGTGCCTCCCTTGTCCACACCTTCTTGGTCCTCACTGCTGGTGCTGCAGTCTTCAGTCTCTGCCTGTACTCAGGGAGTGGAAGTACAGCCAGGGGATCAGACTTCCTGAAGTGAGGATGGTATGGTAGGCATTCTTGAGCTTAGTGTAACAGTGGTCCAGTGTGTTATTTCCTCTGGTACTACAGGTAATATGTTAATAATAATTATTTAGTGACTTTATCAAGCTGGCCTGGTTACAATCCCCCAAAATGATGGAGAAGGAACCAGGGTTTGCTGCTTCATGTCTGTTGATCACATCACTCAGTTCATCTAAAGCCTGTTTGATATTGGCCTAAGCAGGAATGGGCACTGCTACCAAAATAACGGCTGAAACCTGCTGTAGCCAGCACTTCATTGCGAGGTATTCCAGGTCTGATGAGCAATATTGGGATGTCACTGACTCATCAGTACACCACGGGGAGTTGATCGTGGGGCAAACACCTCCAACTCTGCTTTTGAGACTCAACCGACCTATCTCAATGAAGTATCTGTGAGTTATATAAATATTGCCAGGATTGCTAAATTGGACAATTATTATTACTTTACTCTATACACAGATAAGGCAGTCATGTAAATCTGTTGCTTTGACTCATAATAATATGTATAAATGTACTGTATTTTCAGCTAATATCCACTTAGTGACCTGGTTGGTAAAGATAACGACCAATCTGATAAGGAATTAAATTTAAAATAAACTCTTAATTCATATTATGTATGCTGTACAGTAGAGTCAAATTAAAACAAGTCTATGGATCTTTCTGAATGCATACTTCAACAGTAACAACACATAAAAACATAAAGCCCTTCTTTATTCAAACTTTATACAACCTAAGCCATTGCAGACATCATTCTCCTCAATGAGCGAAAATTTATCTCAGAGGATTAAATGTTATTGTGACTGCAAACACTAATCTAGAAACCCAGAAGGAGTAAATGTTAAACTTATTTTGAAGCAAATTATTTAATCATTATAGAACCTGTCTAATTCCAACTGTTACTCTTTGTGATATTTATAAATGACCTGGATGAGGAAGTAGAGGGATGAGTTAGTAAATTTGCTGATGACACAAAGGTTGGGGGTGTTGTGGATAGTGTGGAGGGCATTCAGAGGTTACAGTGGGACATTGATAGGATGCAAAACTGGGCTGAGAAGTGGCAGATGGAGTTCTACCCAGATAAGCGTGAGGTGATTTATTTTGGTAGCTCAAATATGATCATAGAATATAATATTAATGGTAAGATTCTTGGCAGTGTGGAGGATCAGAGGGATCTTGGGGTCCGAGACCATAGGACACTCAAAACAGCTGCACAGGTTGACTCTGTGGTTAAGAAGGCATATGGTGTATTGGCCTTCATCAATCGTGGAATTGAATTTAGGAGCTGAGAGGTAATGTTGCTGCTATATAGGACACTGGTCAGACCCCACTTGGAGTACTGTGCTCAGTTCTGGTTGCCTCACTACAAGAAGGATGTGGAAACCATAGAAAAGGTGCAGAGGAGATTTACAAGGACATTGCCTAGATTGGGGAGCATGCCTTATTAAAACAGGTTGAGTGAACTCGGCCTTTTCTCCTCAGAGCAAAGGAGGATGAGAGGTGATCTGATAGAGGTGTATAAGATAATGAGAGACATTGATTGTGTGGATAGTCAGAGGCTTTTTCCCAGGGCTGAAGTAGCTGCCACAAGAGGACACAGGTTTAAGGTGCTGGATAGTAGGTACAGAGGAGATGTTTGGGGTAAGTTTTTACTCAGAGAGTGGTGAGTGCATGGAATGGGCTGCCAGCAATGGTGGTGGAGGCAGATATGATGGGGTCTTTTAAGAAACTTTTGATAGGTACATGGAGCTTAGAAAACTAGAGGGCTATAGGTAACCCTAGTAATTTCTGAGGTTGGGACATGTTCCTTTGTGGGCCGAAGGGCCTGTATTGTGCTGTAGGTTTTCTATGTTTCTATGGAATGAATCTCTGCACTCCGGAACTGTGAGAGCATCTTGCTAACCGCAACCTTACTGTGGTGTAAATGTAAAAGAATGCAGGATATTTACATTGGCCTTGGTCAGGTCAGCACGGGACCTCTCTATCTCTGTGCTACATTACTGTCAGTCAAAACTTACAAAGAATCACTTACGATGTTGGAAATTCTCTACAGAGAGCAATATCTGTGGAGATAAAACCTGCCTGACCTATTGACTATTGTCTAAGCTTCTGAAAACTGCCTGAGCATGCCTTCTGCCGTCTTCCCTTCCAGTCCTGATGAAAGATTGAGGGGGGATCTTAATGAAACGTATAAAATTCTAAAGGGATTGGACAGGCTAGATGCAGGAAGATTGTTTCCGATGTTGGGGAAGTCCAGAACGAGGGGTCACAGTTTAAGGATAAAGGGGAAGCCTTTTAGGACTGAGATGAGGAAAAACTTCTTCACACAGAGAGTGGTGAATCTGTGGAATTCTCTGCCACAGGAAACAGTTGAGGCCGGTTCATTGGCTATATTTAAGAGGAAGTTAGATATGGCCCTTGTGGCTAAAGGGATGAGGGGGTATGGAGAGAAAGCAGGTACAGGGTTCTGAGTTGGATGATCAGCCATGATCATACTGAATGGTGGTTCAGGCTTGAAGGGCCGAATGGCCTACTCCTGCACCTATTTTCTATGTTTCTATGAAAGATCTCTGTCAATATCAATTGTTTATCTGCCTCCAGAAATGCTGTTTGACCTGCTCAGTTCTTGCGGCATTTTGTGAGTTGCTACAGATTTTCAGCATCTGCGATCTCTTGAGTCAGGAGTAGGGCTGCTGTCAGTACACAAGCCAGCCTTTACATAAAGCTGAAGAGCTAGATATGAAGCTCATCCAGACCCAGAGCCCATCATCTTCACCTTATTGCTCAATTGCTGGGCTCAATGCCACGGCAGACTGTGAAGTCAGATATGTTGACATCTGGCCTCCAGTCTACCTTGGTCTTCCTCTTAGTGGAGATCCTGAGGAATACTGTAGCACCAATGGCTGATTGCTCCCATCTGATTGCAAACTTCAGCCAAAATCCTCTTAGCCCAGCCAAACAGAACTGCTGAAAGAAAGGAGATCAATAAGATATTAAGCAAGAGAACGAGGGAGGTCAGATTTTTTAAAGGAAGAGAACAAGTACCAAGCTCTTTGCTCTTGCAAACCTGGGAGCTTCGTTTTATTATCTGGGTAATTAACATTGTGTGACATGGTGACTGTTGCAACATATACGCAAATGTGCAAATTTATTACCTGTACCTATTTGTTCCGATGAAGTTTGATGACTCACTTAGAAAAGGAAATATTAACCAGACATAGATAATTATTCTCACTGTCTAAGTGTTTTACATTAAAAATGAGAAGGCAGTCTTCATGAGATGAACTTTGGGCAATTGAGACTGAGCTACAGCTGCTGAAATGAAGTTGTGCTTTGTCACTTTTTCTATGCTTGAAGTGAGAGAGAAATCAGTCCAGGACTCCTGACCCTGGTTTTCGTATGAAGTACAGCCTTTGTATAAATGAATGGTCGTTGCTAACTCAGTCCTGTAGAATGGTCACCTGCACCATGTTGTAGGAACAATTCTCATGTTACTGTCAGTTTTTAAATGGGAAGTTCATCATCATTATGTGCCGTGCCATATATCATGATTGCTCTTAGTAAAATAAAGTTTTTTGCAGAAGTTCTTTGCCGCTGCCTTATTCTGGGCAGCGTCCTTACAAGTCAGGTAACCCCCCTCCCCCACCCCTAGCCATTATCAATACTCTTCAGAGATTGTCTGCCTGTGTCAGCGGTCACAGAACCGGGACTTGTGATCTGCACCGGCTGCTCATACAACCATCCACCACCTGCTCCCATGGCTACACATGACCCTGATCAGGGGGCTAAGCAGATGCCACACCTTGCCCAAGGGTGAGCTGCAGGCTAGAGGAGGGAAGGAGCTCCTTCTACCTCCATTGGTAGAAATATATCTCCACCCCACCACCCAGAATTAAGACTGGATGCACTAACAATGTCAAGATGGCACTTGCATATAATGCTCCTTCAGGCAACATCTTCAGGATAGATTACAAAACCATAAATTTCACTTCTTTTATGTCTTTTACATTTGTTTTTTCACCTTGAATGTGACTCTGCAACTTTTGGAGCCCGTGATTTGCAGTTTGGACAGCACTCTGCAATCTCCGGGAGGCAGAGGCAGCTTGTGTAAACCTTGTGGTGAGAAGGCTACGGGCCGCTGTTCTACTCCATCTCACCGATTCACGCGATGAGGGAGATTGAAACGTCGAGGCGAATGTGGAAGGTGAGTGTCAGCTGCCTGCCTCTTGAACACTGGTGGGATCGCTCTGCTATTGGAGAAGGGAGACTGCCTTTTTATTACAGGGGGTATCGCTCTGCTATTGGATAGGGGAGACTGCCTTTTTATTACAGGGGGTATCACTCTGCTGTTGGATAGGGGAGACTGCCTTTTGATCACTGGTGGGATCGCTCTGCTATTGGAGAAGGGAGACTGCCTTTTTATTACAGGGGGTATCACTCTGCTGTTGGATAGGGGAGACTGCCTTTTTATTACAGGGGGTATCACTCTGCTGTTGGATAGGGGAGACTGCCTTTTGATCACTGGTGGGATCGCTCTGCTATTGGAGAAGGGAGACTGCCTTTTTATTACAGGGGGTATCACTCTGCTGTTGGATAGGGGAGACTGCCTTTTTATTACAGGGGGTATCACTCTGCTGTTGTATAGGGGAGACTGCCTTTTGATCACTGGGAAGATCGCTCTGTCATCAGAGAAGGGAGACTGCCTTCTGATTGCTGGTGGGATCGCTCTGCTGCAGAGACGGGAAACAGTCTTTTGATCACTGCTGGGATTGCTCTGCTTTCAGAGAAGGGAAACTGCCTTTTGATCGTTCTGCCGAGCCTGTAGCTGTGCTCAGAGAATGTTACCCACGCTACTGCAATTAGAACATGGACCTGCACTATAGACTTTTGTCAGACATACAATTTTTTATATTCTGTCTTTTTCACCCGATCTTGCTTGTTTTTTTGTGTGTGCTGTGAGAGGGATTTGGGGGTGGACGTGCCTGTTCAGTTTTTGTGTATTTTCTGTGCAGGGAGGGGGAATTTGGGGGTGTCGATGATCGTGCTGTCATTTTTTTCTTTATTAGTTTTGTGGCTATCTGGAGAAGAAGAATTTCAGAGTTGTTTAAATAACAAGTGAACCCTAGAACCTTTGAACCTTTGCACCTTTGCAAGTATTTTAAACAAAATTGTGAATGACAGAATGATAATAACTTTGGAGCTCTATTTCACTATCAGAATGCCAAAGTTCTGTAAAGTATTTAGCCAGCATTACACAAGGGACTCATAGTCATGTGATAATGATTCATGGAATGGCAAGGTTGTCTTTTAGGGAAAGATTAAGCAGATTTGACTTGTATTCTTCAGTATGTATAAGGATGAGAGGTGAACTTACACAAACGTCAGTTTTTCATGGTTAATTGCACTGGTTGAGCTGAGTGTATTAAAATCAGGGACTGCCACTAAGGACAGCGACACAAAGCAATGCGTCCACCCAAGGGGTGGTGGATATCTGGAATTCTCCCCATATCTCAGTGTCTGAGCATATTCAAGGAACAGAGCAGTAGATATTTGGCTATTTAAAGAAGCAAAAGAAGTGGGGTTGGTGCAGGAGATTTGCCCTCAGTTGTAATCTTACAGAGGGGCAAAGCTGATGTATAGAGCCAAATATTTCAATTTTCTGTATTGTTCTTACATTCTTATACTTGGTTGAGGCACCAAGGGCCCAATATTTTTAATGCCTTTGATAGCCAAGGTGCCATGTGAGTTACTACTGACACCACTGGTTCCTCGTTCTTGCCTCTACAAGGGCATATTGCTCCTGGCTCTATTCCTGTGGCTTCAAACTTTGGTAGGGGTGAGGACTGGGGCAGTGGGGAGTAGATCAAGGCAAGCAGGTGAGAAGAAATATCAGTCAACAATGAGAGTTGGGGGAAAACAGAGTGGAGGAGAGAAAACTGAGGTGAGGAAATGGCAGAGTGGCAGAAGCTCACTGAATAAGGGTGTTCATGTGAAGAAGGAGCTGAGGCTGATTGTCAATGAGAAATGTTACGAGAACCAGAAATTTTTTTGTTATTCAGTCAATGTTACAGGGAACAACATTACTGAGTCCCAAGTAATGGTCCAGATACATTCAGACTTGTTAATGCTCTTCAAGAACAGGAACTATGTTTGATGTCAATGTTATTTATGTATTATACAGTGTGATAAAATCAGACAAGTGCCATCTCTCGTTCATCGATTATCACATGGCACTGATAGTCTCTGTGTGCAGGGGTGATGCATGGAAAGTGATGAAAGGAAACTATCCTAATCGGGGCTAGCACGGTGGGCAGTATAGTGGGTACGATACGTTGTGTTAGAGGAATGGCTCCCAATGGTGGGCAGTATAGTGGGTACGATACGTTGTGTTAAAGGAATGGTTCCCAACATTGGGCAGTATAGTGGGTACAATACATTGTGTTAAAGGAAGAATTCCCAACGGTGGGCAGTATAGTGGGTACAATACATTGTGTTAAAGGACCCAACCTGACTCTGTCCTGTTCAGAATTTTTATGTAAATTGCAATCACGTTGCACATAAAAGTTTTATTTATGTGGTGGAACTTATTGGCCATAGTTCCCAAAGTGAAGAACAATGGACTGGTGACCCTGTCACTGGAAGCTGAGTTATGAGTGCATTTAAGTTATGTCTAGTTCATCATGTCGATAAAGGCAGAATCACAATGTAACTGTAAAGACAGCAGCAAATCTCAATTTTAAAAAAAATTACTCTCAAATGTGATATGAATGACGACTGAATATAAATCAGACCACAAACTGTACTGGGAAAGTCAAAACACTTTGGATATGCATACTTGCAAGGCTGGAGCTGTTCGGAAATGGAAACGAGGAAAACACAAGAGTGGCAGTGGGGAAAATTCTTGCCTTTATTTATAGACCAAGGGTCTGTTTGTTGTTTTGAGGATTTTGTTATCAGCACTTCTGATTGCTGAGTGTTTATTTTCACAGCTTTGCTGTGAACAGCAGGACTGGCAGGTTGAGTCTTCCCAACAGTCAGCCTGCCAGGATTTGCAAGCCAAGGCACTCAACCCACAATTAGTTCACCTCTGATGTAGAGTTGCCGGGAGAAAGAAAACAGTTTGTTAAAATAGCTCCAAAGCACTGTGGCCTCTGTGGCAGTCTTCTAGCTGAGCTGCAGGCTATTCTCATCTGCTTCAGCCAATTAATAAACATTCCTTTTAACTGAGGGTGGGGTGTGCTGCAATGGGTGAGAAAGTGCACAGAGTAAGCTCAGGAGAAGGGAGGTTTCACAGGTGCTGCTGAAGTCAATAAACAGGTTGTGACAACACTAAATCTAACATCACTGCAAAGAAAGCATTCATTTTAAATTTATGTTTAAATTAATAACCAGACTTTAGCTATGCTATATTAACGTGTGACAGTTGGTAGAAACACTACAGATACAACATTTTTCACTAGTCTCTCACATATTTGCATTAAGTCATAACAGGAAGTTAAATCCAAAGTATAACAACCAGTGAATTGTCGGCTCAGTCAACGAGTTCAGCTCAGAACGTTCATTCCTCTTCAGTCTTTGACAGTCAGCTGATATAGTATGATTTGTGTATAAATGGAAATAGATTACAGGAAAGGAAGTGGCAGAGTGGAAATGATGCCATTGGTCTGAGAGCTGGGACAATGTCCTCCTTCTAGGTTATGGTGCAGAAGGGAAAGAGGGAGAAGAGTAGTGATAGGGGACTCAATAGTCAAGGGAACAGACAGGAAACATAGATGGGACACCCGGATGGTATGTTGCCCCCCCAGGTGGGAGATCAGGGACATCTCAGATCTTGTCCACAGCATTTAGAGGGGGTAGGACAGCAGCCAGATATCTTGGTACATATTGGTACCAATGACAGAGGAAGGAAAAGCAAAGAGGTCCTGCAGAGGGAATATAGAGAGCAAGGCAGAAAGCTGAGAAGCAGGACCTCCAGGTGGTTATTTGTGGATTGCTTCCTGTGCCATGTGCCAGTGAGGGTAGAAACAGGATGATATGGCAGATAAATGTGTGGCTCAGAAACTGGTGCAGGGGGCAGGGCTTCAGGTTCTTGAATCGTTGCAATCTCTTCTGAGGAGATATCACCTGTACAAAGTGACGGGTTACACCTGAACACGAGGGGGACCAATATTCCTGCAGGCAAGTTTGTTAGAGCTGTTGGGGAGGGTTTAAACTAATTTGGCGGGGCAGGGGGGTGGTGGAACCGGAGTGAAAGGATTCAGGATAGGACAGATGGTACAAAAGTAAAGATAGTGTGCACTCAGATTGTCAGGAAGGGAAGGCAGGTGATAGGACAAAACTGGATGAGTATCAGGCATTAGGGATGCAGAATCAAAAAGGGTAACAAATATAGCACTCAAAGTGTTATATCTCAATGTGCAGAGTTTAAGAATCTTGTTGCACTACCACAGATTGTCAGGTATGGTGTTGTGACCATCACTGAATCATGGCTGAAGGATGGTTGTAGTTGGGAGCTGAATGCCCAAGGTTACCCATTATATCAGAAGGATAGGAAGGTAGGCAGAGGGGATGGTGTGGCTCTACTGGTAAAGAATGGCATCAAATCAGTAGAAAGATGTGACATAGGATCTGAAGATGTTGAATTCTTGGAGGTTATGTCAAGAAACTGCAAGGATAAAAGGACCTTAATGGCAGTTATATAAAGGCTTCCCTGCCTGAAATTAGATAGGGAGAAAATAAAGTCTGCTGCAGCAGTATTTCAGTGGAGTAAAGGAAATTACAGTGGTATGCGAGAGGAGTTGGACAAAGTAAATTGGAAGGAGCTGCTGGCAGGGATGTCAGCAGAGCAGCACTGGTGTGAGTTTCTGGAAAAAATTATTAAGTGCAGGACATGCGTATTCCAAAAATGAAGAAATACTCAAATGGCAAAATAGTACAACCGTGGCTGACAAGAGAAGTCAAAGCTAATTTAAAAATGAAAGAGAGGGCATACAACAAAACAAAAATTAGCAGGAAGATAGAGGATTGGGAAACTTTTAAAAACCTACAGAGCAACTAAAAGAATCATTAGGAGGGAAAAAGATGAAATATGAAAACAAGCTAGCAAATAATATCAGTGGATAGTGAAACATGGTAGAAGTATGTAAAACAAAAGAGTGGATATAGGACCACTAGAAAATGAGGACGGAGAAATAATAACAGGGGCCAAGGAGATGGCAGATGAACTAAATGAGTATTTCGCATCGGTCTTCACTGTGGAAGATTCTAGCAGTATGCCTGATGTTGTAGTGTGTGAAGGAAGAGAAGTGGGTGCAGTTACTGTTACAAGACAGAATGTGCCCAAAAAGTTGAAAGACCTAAAGTTACATAAGTAAACCGGACCAGATGAACTACACCCGAGGGTCCTGAAAGAGGTAGTAGTAGAGATTGTGGAGGCATTAGTAATGATCTTTCAAAAATCATTGGACTCTGGCGTGGTGACAACGGACTGTAAGATTGCAAATGTCACTCCACTCTTTAAGAAAGGAGGAAGGCAGCAGAAAGGAAATTATAGACTAGTTATTCTGAATTCAGTGGTTGGGAAGATGTTGGAGTCAATTATTAAGGATGAGGTTATGGAGTATTTGGTGACACAGGACAAGATAGTACAAAGTCAGCATGGTTTCTATAAGGGAAAGTCCTGCCTGATGAACCTGTTGGAATTCTTTAAGGAAATTAAAAGTAGGATGGATAAAGGGGATGCAGTGGATGTTGTATATTTGGACTGTCAGAAGGCCTTTGACAAGGTGCCACACATGAGGCTACTTATCAAGGTAAGAGCCCATGGTATTACAGGACGGTTATAACATGGTTAGAGCATTGCCTGATTGGTAGCAGGCAGTGAGTGGGAAGAAAAGGATTCTTTACTGGTTGGCTCCCAATGAGTAGTGGTGTTCTGCAGGGGTCGGTGTTGGGACCCCTTCTTTTTATACTGTATGTAAATGATTTAGATGATGGAATAGATGGCTTTGTTACCAAGTTTGCAGATGATTTAGATTGGTGGAGGGGGTGGTAGTGTTGAAGAAACAGGTAGGATGCAGAAGGACTTAGATAGATTAGGAGAACGGGCAAGAAAGTGGCAAATGAAATACAATGTTGGAAAATGCATGGTAATGCACTTTAGTAGTAGAAATAAATGTGCGGACTATTTTCTAAACGGGGAGAAAATACAAAAATCTGAGATGCAAAGGGACTTGGGAGCCCTTGTACAGATCACCCTAAAGATTAATTTGCAGGTTGAGTTGGCCCTCTGCCATCCAATTCCTAAATAGGCATTGAAGCTTTGAACACTACCTCAATATATGTAATAGATTTACTTGTTTATTTATTATTATGTTTTGTTTTATTTATTATTATTATTATTATTATTATTATTATTATTATTATTATTATTTCTCCCTCTCTCTGCTAGATTATGTTTTGCATCAAACTGCTGCTGCTAAGTTAACAAATTTCATGTCATATGCTGGCGATAACAAACCTGATTCTGATTCTGATTCTGATTCTGAGTATTGTGAACAGTTTTGGTCCCCTCATCTAAGAAAAGATGTACTGGCATTGCAGAGGGCTTAGAGAAATAAGGATTTATACTGTTCACAAGGATAATTCCGGGAATGAAGTGGTTATCATTCAAGGAATGTTTGATAGTTCTGGCTCTGTACTCGCTGGAATTCAGAAAGATGAGGGGGGTTCTCACTGAAAATTTTCGAATGTTGAATGGCCTAGACCAGGGGTCAGCAACCTTTACCACTGAAAGAGCCACTTGGACCCGTTTCCCACAGAAAAGAAAACACTGGGAGCCGCAAAACCCGTTTGACATTTAAAATGAAATAACACTGCATACAACGTTTTGTTTTGCCTTTATGCTATGTATAAACAAACTATAATGTGTTGCATTTATGAAATTGATGAACTCCTGCAGAGAAAACGAAATTACATTTCTGCATGCAACAAAAACATGTTGACCTCCGAAAAAAAGACGTTGGGTTGAAGGTTACTTTTAAGTAAAATACTCAACGTCTATTTGAGTCCTTCTTGTATTTATGAAAAACGCCAAACTTAAATTTGCCGCCAGCAGCAAACCAAAAATAACGTCAGCCAGCTGTCAACCTGAAAAATAAAAGGACTATTTCACTGAACAATGAAAGCATATGAATATACGTAAAATAATAGGCAATTAAAATATTTATCATCCTTGTTCAGGTTGACTCACACCTGACAATGCAGTCGTATTCAGTAGGGATGGATCGATGCTTAGGGGAGTGACCAGGAAGGATAATGTGTTTTTTTCCTCTCTGAACTCACAGAAGCGTTTCCCAAACGATGTTTGCATTGCGATGATTGCCCAATGTAAATACTCCGAATTTATCATGTCGTGACCTTTTTTGAACTCTCTCAAATTGGGGAAGTGAGACAATGTGCCTTTCTGTAAATCTCTGGCAAGCAACGTCAACTTGCGCTCGAATGCCAAAACATCCTCCAACATGTGCAGGGCTGTACGTCCTTACCCCGTTGAAGAGCTGTGTTCAGCGTGTTCAGGTGCGCTGTTATGTCTACCATGAAGTGTAGCTTTTCCAGCCACTCTGGCTGTTCCAGCTCAGGAAAGGTGAGCCCTTTGCTGCCCAGGAAAGTTTTCACTTCTTCCAGACACGCGACAAAGCGTTTCAGCACCTCCCCTCTGGACAGCCAGCGATAAAAACACGTTGTAGCGGTTGCTACACGCAGTCAGTAAACTGCAGTCAAAGATAGCTTTATTCGAACTAAACAGCCTTGCTTTTAAGCCTCCCTCAACCCGCCCCCCATGGGCGCGGATGCTGCAAAAGACACGTACTCACAAACCCCCGTAGGCTATCTCCCTTAGCCTGAACGCTGGCTAATTGTGAGCCGGTTCGGATGTGTCAGGAAATGGGTCGCCACAAAGTCTTATTTAGATTGTACAAGATCACCATAATCTTCAAATTTAGATTTACATTTCAAAAACTAACAAACTAACATAAAATACATTTTAATTAAATACTGACCATGTAGCGGTGTGCTACACGCAGCGCTAAAATTACGACACGGAGTCGGTAACTGCAGTCGAAGGAAAAAACTTTATTCGAAATCTTCAGCCTCACTTTTAAGCCTCCCTCAACCTGCCCCCCATGGCGCAGAGGCTCCAAAGCTCTGTGCTCGCAAACCCCCGTAGGCTATCTAATTGTGAGTCGGTTCGGATGTGCCAGGAAAAGGGTCGCCACAACCAATTATTTCCCAAAGCAACAGGGAGCCGCAGCACAGACGTAAAAGAGCCACATGCGGCTCCAGAGCCGCGGGTTGCCGACCCCCGGCCTAGACAGAGTAGACGTGGAAAGGATGTTTCCCATGATGGAGGAGTCTAGGACAAGAGGGCACAACCTCAGGACAGAGGGGCGTCCATTTAAAACAAAGATGCGGAGAAATTTCTTTAGTCAGAGGGTGGTGAATTGGTGGAACTTTGATACCACAGGCAGCTGTTGGAAGCCAGATCATTTTGGTGTATTTAAGGCAGAGATTGATATGTTCTTGACTGGACATGGCATCAAAGGTTACTGGGAGAAGACTGGGGAGTGGGGCTGAGGAGGGCAAAAAGGGATCAGCCATGATCAAATAGCAGAGCAGACTTGATGGGCCAAATGGCCTAATTCTGTTCTTATGTCTTATGGTCTTACTAATGCCAGACAGAGGACTTGTTATTACATGTGTCTTTATTAAAGAAACGAGAATGCCCCGGCCCGGGAGTATTTAAATCACACTGGCAACACAACCTCCCACAGGTTTGGCAGCCTCCATTTGTTTTAGATCAGAAGCCAATCAAACAGGAGCACAAGCAGTGTTTGCACATACACCACTTGGCACCAAAGGGAGGAAGTCAGGTCAAGGGAGGGGATGCAGTGCAAGGATGGGATAGAGAACAAATACAGATTATCTGCCCAGATCGTAAATTAGGGCTTGATCTCACAAGTTTCTTCTGAAGATACACTGACTGGTTACAGTAATAATCTAGAAATGATCAGATCAGGTGTGGGACAGAGTAGGATAGGGGAAGGTTGAAGGGGATGGTGAAGGAAAACTCCTGCAATCTTGCTTGCTTGTTTGGATTAAAACTTTGCCCCACTTCCCATGTTGAAATCCAGGCCAATAGCTTTCTGATATCTGCGTGAGAAGTTCTTTTATATTGGACGAGGTTGTATTGGTCATTTTTCTGTGGTCACTGCTCATTTTAGATTAAAATTATTGCACTGGAATATTGTGCTCAGTTAGTTTGTTCAACAATCTATCTTAACTTACTCAGAATTACCTCTTGGATATCTGTCTGCATGTTTGGGTTTGTATGAAATTACTAGATATAAGGGCAGCAAACAGCAAAGGGAGGGCTTTTGGGATCTGGCGAATAATAAGCCAAGCAGTCTGATCTTTATCAAATGAGATTACACAAAGTAAAGACATTGAGAGAGGATGACAGTGTCAGTTGGTTCAATGGCAAATTGGGGCAGAAAAATTAAGTCAACAAAGCAGAGCATGAAGTGAGAAATAAAGATTTGATTTTTTAATGAAATTTCCAAAAGCTATTCACAAACGTAAATAATAAGATTCTATAACTTGCAATGGTATACTTTCCGGTCAAGAGAGGCCAACTGGTGATAGTTAATAGTGAGGAGGGACAACCATTTTCTGTGTGCCTGCTGCAATTCCCCTCCCTGCATGTGTCAGCAACGTTGATATTTCAAAGTACATTTGTTATCAATGCATAAATGATACAACCTTGAGATTCATCTACTTACAGGCAGCCACAAAACAAGAAACACAAAAAAACTCAATTTTTAAAAAAAGACCAACACCCAATGTGAATAAAGAGAATAAAACCAAATCAAATCCAATCATGCAAAGAATGAAGTAAGCATCATTGAGTCTATTCTCCCGAAGCCGGGCTCAGCCAGAATAGGACCATAGTCTCTGTCTCAGTCTATCGCACAGAGGCAAATTGTTGTGAAGCTCGCAGACACTAGGTCTGGAGCAGCTGGACGACAGAGCCAAGAAGAGTGGAGTAAAGTGGCACAGGGCAAAACCAGCTCCACCCTCACCTCCAGTCAAGATGTCTTACATTTGGCCAGATGACAGATGGACTCCAGGACTTGAAAACCCTGAGCATCCTACAACTGCTGAGCAGCTAACCTCAGACAATGTTCCAAAGCTAGACTCCGATTCGAACAACTTGTCTGGGTTAGACAGAGCGCAGACACACTATGTCCATTCACAGAGCAAAAACATTTCCATTCAGAAGACAACTGGCCGGGGTGGACATGGCAAATTTTCATTAAAATAATTGCTTTAATTTATGCTTTTAATGATAAAATAATGCTTTTAATTTCAAGCGCTCAGAATCTTTATGAAATTACTTCTAATATAATCTGTAATTTTTATTTTAGTATGTTATTAATTATATTAGTAATTACATTATATCCATGTTAATTGTTTTTTGAATATAGACAGTTGTATTCTACAGAAGTAGGCCTTTCAGCCACTATATCAATGACACCGTTGTGCAATCTACGTTAACCATATTTGCACCCATCTCTTCGGCCAAGTCCACACCCTCTTCACAGTTTGCCATCCACTTCTGTCAATAGATTACAGTTGCACATGTCTTGGCAAGTTGCCCCATCCCCATCCCCATCTTTGTTACAGGCTCACTCTTGCACATCTGTTTGACCTCCACCCTGCCTGAATTTATCAGAACAATTCTTGTGATGCATTTTAAACATCCGTGTTTTCGACAGCTTTGACAGCTTTTTAAGCTTGGGGTGTGTCTCACACGCCTGGTGAAGTTGTTCCCAGCAATTTCATGAGCAAGGCTTTTCTCTCACAACCACCAGATTGTGGGAAAATTAAAATAAACATTAAGCCATGTCCTAAAAGCCATGTTAAATTTAATAGTCATAGCATTTTCATGAAACTAACAGTGGAAAAGCACAAACAATCGACAAACCTTTGATGATTCACAATTAGCAGTTTTTCCCTTGTTAGAAAAGCCATTCATATTGAAAAATATTGTTCAGCAAAACCTGTCTTATTGATGATTCTCAATTGTGAATTTCACAGTGGGACCCGCTGATGCACAAACCACAGTTTCTTTTTGTTTTTGCACTAAATCTCTTACATTGATCTTCATAAATATATCCTAAAACTTCTTGGCTCCTAGTCTCTGGTTCTACCCATTATGCACCTTCCCCAAACAAAATGAAATAACTTTAATTTCACACATTTTCCTCTGAGCATGTACTTACTAACACCAAGCAGCATCCTAATAGCTCAGCATCACCCCCTCTCAACATTGTTTACACTTAAATGACATGTTTCCCTGATTTGGAGATGCAGCTCAACCTTGGGGTGTTTATCCATCGCATTGATATTTGAACATGGTAATTAAATGTTGGATCTCAGATAAACCGAAGTAGAAAATAGTCTACAATAAAACAGAAAATTTCTTTTATGAGATCCTTCAAGAGAAGTGGTAAATGTACTTTGGATTAACATTGAAGATCTATCCAACAACAGTGAAACACCATTCATTCCCGTGCAGGCAACATGCACTCAGTACTAAACCATGAGCTCTCTGACTGTGTAAGCCATATTGTTAATTCAATACAATTACTTGCATGCTAGTGATGTTTGCCTTAAGGGTGCCCAAAATTAAGTAAAATATAATAAATAATGAAAGAATAAATTATATTTCTATGACATCTATCAAACTCCAGACATCCCAAAGCTATTTCCACTCCATGAAGAATAGACCACTTTTAGAATGAAGGTCACACCAAAGCCTATTTGTGCACAGCATGATCAAACATGCAGCAGTATGTAACTGCAAAGATCATCTCTTCAGTGATGTTGCTGAGTGATAAATATTGGGCAAATCCCCTGCTTCTACTCAAAGTAGTACCATGGGCTCTTCCACATGGCAAAGTAGGTAGGATTAAGTTTTAATATTTCCTGCAAAGAGAGCTGCCTAGAAATTCTGTCACTGAGCACTGCCATTTTCAGTATTGTATTTGTGGGGCAGGACATGATAGCACAGGTTTTCAGTCTGATTCATCCTTCTCATTAGGCCAAATTCTTCCCATCACTCCATGATGCACTCCAGCATAAATGACACATTTTCACCATAGGTGGCCAATGTAATGAAGTTAACCTCTAAGTAACACTTGTCTGGAACGTTATCAAAAAGTTAGGTCACGTGGATTCAGAGTGGATAGGATGTTTATCAATCATTGCAGAGCGATGTTTTCATCAGCAATTTCTTTGTGTTGGCCGACCGATTAACAGAGCAGAACAGCAGAATAACCAGTATTTTCTTACAATGTAGGAGGACAACACAAAGAACAATCACACGGATCACATTCCCCCACAATCTATTCTCTCTCACTCACCCACCTCTTCCAGAATAGTTGTCCAATCCAGCCCCTATTGAGGAGTAACATTCAGGAGCCAACAAGCTACCAACAGTCAACTAGCAACGAAACATCAAAGGTAATTAGTGTGTTCACAGAGAGAACCCTCAAACCTCATACAGATAGGACCCCAGGACAGGATTGAACATGTCTCACTGATCTATGAGGAAGCGGAACTTCTGATATTCTGCTGTGTCACCCCCTAAAGCTAAATGACATTTAAGAACCCTGAGGCTTAAAACAGAAAATGCAGGAAACACTGAGCAAGTCAGGCAGTGGTTGTGTAAGGAGGAACATTTAATGTTTCCGGGTTGGGACCCTTCGTCAGAATGAAAAAAGAGAGAAACCAAGTTGGTCCAGGGAGCAGGACAGAATTGGATGAAGAAACAGAATATTTGACGTTGGGTAACTTAATGTGGCAGTTCTAGGACAGTTAAGATCAGATTATTTTTTAATATGTTGCTAAGGATAAGGATGTGGGACCTCAGCAGGTCAAACTACACACTAGATAGGAAACAAAACGGAGCCAACATGCAGGCAAGTAGAAATTGTCAGTTCTGATAAGGCAGAAAAAAGATGGAGTAACCTACAGTTGGAAAAATTAGTTCTGAGTCTTGAAGGCTAGAGTGTGCTCAGACAGAAAATAAAGTGCTGTTTCTCAAGCTATTACTCTACAGGAGTCCCAGATCGAAAGGTCAGCAGGAATGGGACAGGGAATTAAAGTGACAATCAAACTGAAGCTCAGAGTCACTCCTGTGATCCTCAAACTGATCACCAAATCAGAAATTAGCTTTGCTAGCGTAGAGGAGGCCACATCATGAACACCAGTCTAGAAGAAGTGCAAGTGAATCACTGCTTCATCTGGAAAGAATGTCTGGGTCACTGGATGATGGGAAAGGGAAAGGTTAATGGGCATGTGTTGCATTTCCTGTGGTTGTATGGGTAAAATACCATTAGATTGGAAGTGGAAGGTGAGGATGGAAGAGCATATCTTGGAGCTAGGAAAAGAGCAATCTCTTCAAAATGTTGAAAGGGTGGGGGAAGAGAATAGTGATACTTGTGAAAGATGATCTGTTGAATATGGAGGCTGTTAAGATGGAAGTAAGGACAAGGAGAGTTCTGTTCTTTCTCTGAATGAGAGGAGAAGGGTGGAAAGGTGGTGGAAATAGATGAGAAGTGATCAAGGGATCTGTTCACTATGGCTGAGGGGAACGCCTGGTTCAGGAGAAAGGAAGTTATTTCACAGATACTTCCAAAGAACCCCTCGTCACTAGAGCAAAAGGCAAAGGAGAAGCGGGAAATGGAAGGATAGCATGGAGTCCTTTCAGTAAGCAAAGCAGGAGGAGCCTGCAACATTGGTTCATCTGGTATTACCTGATCAGCTACAGTCGCTTTTGTTTCACTCCTATCCCTCCACTCTCACTGCTATTGAAATTTCCTTTTCTTTTTCAGTTTGCAGAATCCGAATCATCTTCTCTAGTCATTGCATCATTATGTTGGACACAGGAATAATCTTCAGCAACTTGAAACTGCTCACACTTTCCACTGCTGATCCCTCGATGAGGACTGATGTGTGTTCTCTGGACTTTCCCTTCTTGAAGTCCATGGTCTGTTCTTTGGTTTTACTGACAAGGTTGTTCTTGGGATGCCACTCAATGAGTGACCTACCTCACTCCTGTCTGTCTCCTCAGTGCAATCTGAAATTCTGCCAACAATAGTTATGTTACTAGCCATTTTGATGAAGTCTCTGCCCTGCAATATTAACCGCTTCACTTTTCACAGAAGGGGTTTGACCTATCAATTGTTTGCAACATATGTTGTTTTATATTTCTGATTTCAAGTATCAGTAAACTGTTTTTAATTTTGATTTTTACTTCAATGTTTTGCTCTGGACCGTTTGTCAATGGAATTAATGCTGCACAGAATGGATTATCAAATATAAAAACACTGGCAACCCAGCGGAGCGGTGGGATATTATGCTGGATAATTTTTGAATCTGCAGTGAGTTGCCGTGCAAAGGCTTCCGATTAAGAAGCCAAGAGAGCAACAAATTAACCAAAGTGATTACGTAGTTTGACACTGAGCATGAGAATCAGGAAGTCATGTTGTAGCTAAATAAAACTTAGGATAGATAGGTCACACTAAGTAGTTTCTACAATTCTAGTTGACCTATTACAGGAAGGATGTGGAGGTTCTGGAGGAGGTATGGATGGGGGAGGTATACCAGGATGCTGCCTGTGTTAGAAGTTATGAGCTATAAAGAGAGGTAGGGTAAACATGGACTGTTACCCCTGGAGGGTTAGAATCTGAGGAAAGACTTGATGGAAGATTATGGGTGGTACAGAAAGGATACATACTCACAATCTCTTTTCTGGGGTAGAAATGTCAAATGCAAGTAGATATTAATTTAAGAAGAGAGGGGGAAATTTAAGGAAGACATACAAGACAAGTTTATTTTTTTACACAGAAAATGAAAGGTGCCTGGAATGGGCTATGACTTGCCCCTGGGAGGGGTGAGTGATGAAAGCAGGTATAAGGAAAGATGACAGACCAAAGAATATTCAGGGGATGGAGGGATATAGATCATGTGCAGTTTAATTTGGCGTTGTACTTAGCAAGGGCATCGCAAGCCAAATGGCCTGTTCCTGTCCTGTATACCAGGATGGTGCCATTATCACCCAAGAGCCAACAGTTTGAAATTTTCAGATATTGAGTTATCACTGTTATGGAATTCTATAGAATGCATACAGCACACTTTGAGAAGCTGCAATCTGATCAATTCACTGCCCTATCCTTTCCTCACAGTCCTGAACAGATTCCATTTGTCATTAATTTCCAACAGTGAATCAGAAAATACCAGGGATGCTGCCTGGCCTGCTGTGTTCCACCAGCATTTTTTGTGTGTTGCAGGGAAAATAAATCTGTTATTCTCTGCTTTATTTCAGGTTTCCAGCATCTGTAGCACTCTACTGTAAGATGTTTAATTTCATTTTGGATGAATCTCTGAACTTACTGCTTTCATCCTTCCAGACTGTGCATTCGAGATTGAAACAGTCTTTCTTCCCTTGTGTACTGTATTTAATATTTCAGTAATATTGGAAATATATTGTTTGATTAAGTATTCCTTGTTGTTTATGTAATTCATTATGTGTCTGCCTCACTGAAGGAAAGAAACTAAGTACACACATTTTCCCAGGCTCCTGTGCTTTTACACTTGATTAGTTTCTGGAGTTACAAAATGTAACAGTGGCAACAAGGAAGCTTTGAAATAAACTTGAGACAATTCCCCACCTGTTGAAGCGCAGCATGTTTTAGCTTTGGAAGGGGAGAGAGATGGTCGAGTTTAAAATAAGGCAGATATTGGATATAATTCAAGGTTCACAAAACAGTGAGTACCAGATAATTATAAATACATAAATAAATAGATAGATAAATAAAATGCAAAAATGGCTGGCTACATCAAACAGATAGGTGCACAGCAGATAACTGAATGATACATACTCAACAAATTGAGCGGTATTTTGAAAGAAAGGAAGTAAGCAATGAAAAGCGAGTGCCAGTGTTACTGAGTGCAATAGGTGGTGAGCAGACAGTTTGCTTAGATGCTTAATTGTTCCAGCCAAACCAACTGAAGTAAGGTTTGCTGATATCTTGAAAGTAATGCAGGATCGTTTAGAACCAAAACTACTGTTGATTGCAGAAAAAGTTAAAAAGTCAAGTTGCAGTTTCAAAAAGAGCACTAATCTGCATCCTATTGAAGAAAAATCTGACAATGTTGAGAGTGATACAGGTCTGAGTAGCCTTAAGATTTACAATGTCAAAACTAACAATAGACAAGCAATATGGATTACACCAGAAATGAACAACAAATGAATTAAAATGGAATTGGACACTGGCTCAGCTGTTTCCATTTCTCAAAATGAGTATGAAAGGCATTTCAAAGATACTGAAATGAAGCCTGCAGATATCCCAATAAGAACTTGTACTGGAGAAAGGGTAACTCCTGTGGGAATGATATTTGTAACTGGGAAATACAACAATCAACAAGCCACATTGGGCTTTTATGTGGTAAAAAAAAAACAGGAGGGCCAGCCTTGTGCCAGCACGATTAGCTGATACAACTATAACTTGACTGGAAGTTCAACCACCATTTGTATGCCACATCCCCTGCAATAGAGTCAACTGAAAGTGAGTTAAGAAGGTACTGGATGATACCACAGCAGTGTTCAAGGATAGCATTGGAAAACTCAAATATATGAAGGGTAAAATAGCGTTAAATGAAAATGCTGAACCCAAGTTTTACAAAGCCCATCTAGTTTCTTAGATCTGTTATAAAGTAGCCAGTAAGCTAAATCCTATGGAGACTGAATGAATTCTTTCCAAGGGTGAGTGGGGCCCATGGGAAAGGCCAGTAATCCTAGCAGCCAAGAAGGATGTGTCTGTCAGGATCTGTGGTTATTTTAAGGTCACTACCATCCCAGTTGTGTAAGTCAATACCCTCTGCCCAGGATAGAGGATATCTTTGCAAATCTTTCTGGAGGAAAACACTCCAGAAAAATGGACATTCAAGGCCAACCAGATGCAGAAAGAAGAAGAGCCCAAAGTGTTCCTCGCCGTAAACACTCACGAAGGGCTTTATCACTATAAAAGGCTTGTACTTGGAGTAGCATCTACACCTGCACTCTGGTAGAAAGCTATGGACCAGGTGCTGAAAGACTGCTGTGTCACCTGGATGAAATCATTGTTACTGGTGGGGATGTCAAGGAACATCTTCAAAATCTCTAGAAAAGTGTTAAAAAGATTAGAAGATTATGGCCTCAGAACATGACTCAAGTGTGAATTCTTTAAACCAAGCATCACCTACTGTGGGCACACCATTGACGCACAAGCATTACACAAGTTGTTCTGAGAAAATTCAAACAGTGTGGATGCCTCACGGCCAAAGTGTGTGTCACAGTTGTGGTCCTTTCCAGAATTCATCAATTACTATAATAGGTTCCTGCCAAGCCTGTTCACTGTGCTCCACCCCTTAAACACATTACCACAGATCAGGAAGAAATGACAATAGACAAAGCAGTGTGAGGTAGATAAAGGAAAAGGTGACATCAGACATTGCACTCACTCTTTATGATCCACAATGTCCAGTGAGGCCTGCCTTATGGTATAGGTGCAGTCACGTCACATGTTATGGGAGATGCTTACATGTTATAGGTAAGAGTTCCCTTCACTTCTGCATCACATTCCCTTAATGCCACAGAGAATAATTACACAAAGATTAACAGAGAGGCCTTGACAAAACAAAAGAAAATCTGCAGATGCTAAAAGTCCAAACAACACACACAAAATGCTGCAGGAACTCAGGCAGCATCTATCAAAAGAATACAGTCCACATTTTGGGCCAAAACCCTTCAGCAGGACACTGGTGACCATCCCGCAATTTCCTATGCTACATCAACGACTGCATTGGTGGTGCTTCCTGCACCCATGCTGAACTCATTGACTTTATCCTTTGCCTACAACTTGCATCCTGCCCTCAAATTTTTCTGGTACATTTCCAACACTTCCCTTCCTTTTCTTGATATCTCTGTCTCTATCTCTGGAGACAGCTTATCCACCAATGTCTATCTAAACCCACAGACTCTCACAGCTATTTGGACTATACCTCGCCCCACCCTGTTACGTGTAAAAATGCCATCCCTTTAATTCATCTATCTCCGGAATTGGATCAGACTGCTCTACACAGACATCTGTAGTGCAGTCCAGGTCAATGGGTGGGAAACAGACAGCTTCCCCATCAGGTCTGGAGTCAGGCAGGGCTGCCCTCTCTCCCTTGTCTTGTTTGTGTGCTGCATTGAGCCCTTTGTCGAAGTCATCAGGAGGGATGAGGGCATACGAGGGACGCAAGTCAAAGCCTTCTCGTACATGGACGATGTCACTGTCTTCTGCTCTAATCCAAGGTCAGTTCGCAGGCTGATCAGCATCTGCGAACAGCAAGCTGGCGTTAGGAGCCAGGGTGAACCGCACGAAGAGCGAAACCATGCTCTTCGGCAACTGGCCCGACTGATCAGTGTCCCTTTCATCATCAGGTCTGATCACGTAAAGGTGTTAGGGATCTGGTTCGGAGGGGCAGAAGTGTGCAGGAAGAACTGGCTGGAACAGACTGCCAAGGTAAAACAGAAACTAGGACTGTGGGGAGGGTGCTTCCTTTCAATAACGGGCAAGAACCTGGTCATCGGGTGTGAGCTGCTCTCAGGCTGCTGTACTTGGCGTAGGTGTGGCCTGTCCCACGCTCCTACAGCTCAGAAATCACCCGAGCCATCTTTAGATTCATCTGGGGATCCAAGATGAAGCGGGTCAGATGGGCCACCATGCACAAGTCCCTGGACAATAGGGGCAAGAACGTCCCCAATGTCACCCTCACCCTGATGGGCAGCTTCGTGTGTGACTGCATCAGGTTGTTTGTAGATTCCAGATACGTGGGCACTAAGTACCACTGTGGGCTTAGGTTCTACCTGTCCCCCAACTACAAAGGATGGCTCTGGCCCCACTCCCACACAACACCCCAGTCAGCTGGTCATTGCCGCCATACCTGTCCACTGTAGAAAAGTTCTTCCAGGTCAACGCCTTTGACCACAGGGCCATCAGGCAGTGGTTGGCACCTAATGTCCTGCAGGCACTGCAGCAGAAGGAAGAGATGCACTCAGTGGGATGGTTCCCTGAGCAACTGTCCAGTACATCTGGCAAAATGCCTCATCGCCAACAGGCACCAAGATCTCACCTGGCTGACGGTGAAAGGGGCCCTCCCAGTCTGATTCCTCCTGTGCCCCCGGAATGTCATCTCCACACCCCAGGACTACAGTGAAGAGGAGTCAGTGACCCACCTCTTTGCACACTGTGGGTTTGCGGAGAAGATGTGGAGGAGGATAGAAGGGACAGTGTCGAAATTCATCCCTGGCAGCTGCATAATAGAGGACTCTCTGATCCCGGGGATGCAAACGGAGACAAACATCCAGTGCTGCCAGCAGATCATCAACTCGGTGAAGGACACTCTTTGGTCAGCCCGTAACTTGATGGTCTCCCAGCACATGGAGATGTCCGTGGGGAAATGCTGCCGACTGGCACATTCTCGGCTGCAGGAGTTCGTGCTGAGGGATGCACTCAAACCACAAAGGCCCGGAGGGAAAGACCACAGCTTATGTCCGTCTCCTGTGGGAGTGGGAGGGGTCAGGTAGCGGGGAGTTTACCCCTCCACAGTGGGGGGTAAAGATGAACCAACAGAGTGTCACCTGAGTGGCTGGAAGTGTGGAAAGTTACAGTCAGTTAAGGAATGAGATTCAATGACTGGTCTATTGTAAATAATCTCTTTAATTCTTGACTAAGGATTGAGAGTCAACAAATGATTTATAAGGACTCAGAGTCAACGAATGGTTTTTGTAAATAATTTTATTTTGTAATATTTATGAATAAAGTAAACTTTTGAAAAAAAAATCTGCTCTCAAGATTTGGCTTTTCATTCTAGAACGAAGGAGATGTCCTCCTTCTTCAAAGAAACGAGCTTCCCTTCTTCACCAATCAACACTGCCCTCAACCACATCTCTTCCATTTCACACTCGTCTGCTCTTACCCCATCCTCCCACCACCTTACCAGGGAGAGGGTTCCTCTACTCCTCACCTACCATCCCACCAGCCTCTGTATCCAGAACATAGTACTCCAACACTTCTACCAATTCCAATGGGATTCCACCACCAGACACATCTTTCCCTCTCCCCCACTTTCTGCTTTCCGCTGGGATCGATCCCCATGCAACTCCCTTGTCTATTTGTCCCTCCCCACTGATCTCCCTCCCGGCACTTATTCTTGCAAGGGGAACAAGTGCTACACATGCCCCTACACCTCCTCCCGCACTACAATCCATTGGGACACCATTTCACTGAGCATCCACCAGAAAAAGCAATCTCCCAGTGGCCACCCATTTTAATTCCACTTCCCATTCCCATTCCAAAATGTCCAGCCATGGCCTCCTCTACTGTCATGATGAGGCCACACTCAGGTTGCAGTAACAACACCTTATATTCCACCTGAGTAAACTCCAACCTGATGGCACGAACATCGATTTCTCAAACTTCTGGTAATGCCCCCCAACCTCCTTTCAACATTTCCCATCCCTTTTTCCCAACCTCATTTTAACTCTTTGCCCATCAATCACCTCCTTTCTTCCATCGCCTTCTGTCTCTTTCACCAATCAACTTTCCAGCTTTTTACTTCACCTCCTAGTTTCACTTATAGCCTGGTGTTTCTCTCTCCCCTCTCCCCTCACATTTTAAATCTACTCATCAGCTATTTTTCTCCAGTCCTGCCGAAGGGTTTCAGCCTGAAACGTCAACTGTACTCTTCTACTCTTCTACTAGATGCTGCCCAGCCTGCTGAGTTCCTCCAGCATTTTGGGAGAGGCCTTGAGTTTAGTTTGGGTGTAAAGCATTTCAACCTGTATCAGTATGGGAGACAGTAACCCCCATTACTGATTACCAACCATCATGTCCATTTTCAATCCACAGAAGGGTGTTCCACTAACAGCAATGGTACAAATGCAAAGATGGGTTCTTTTTCCTGGAGGACACAATTATAAGATTGAATTCAAGAGGGTGACTAATCATGGGAATGCTGAGGAATTGTTCCATTTACCCTTGGAAAAGGAAATGCATGAAAAATTACAAAAGCAGGCACTGCTCTTGATGTATTCTCCAATAGGAATTGAAAATCTCCCTCTACAATCAGAGATGACCCAAAAGGAATCCAGAACAAACCCCATAGTGTCTCCAGGATACAGGGCAACCCAAAATGGCTGGAATCTGCAGAAGAAATTGTGAGAGACGAAAGATGCCCAACAGCTGTCAGAACCATTTCTTATGGTCCCAGAGTCAATTCTTACAACCACCACAGAACTGGCTCCAGATCTGAAATTGTTTCACAGGCATGTTTCATCTGTATACCTGTGTTGAAGAGATGGTCACAGGGTAATCTGCACTGGCTTTTAACCCTTTCACTCTCCTGACTGTCACCCAATTTGCTGTGTCGTGCGCCTCTCTCTATTTCCTGTCTGTCACCCCTTCAGCCTCCTGAATGATCCGGAGTTCATCCAGTTCCAACTCCAACCCCTTAACATGGTCTGTTCGAAGCTGCAGCTGGTTGCACTTCTCACAGCTGTTGTCATCAGGGACATTGGAGGTCTCCCTACCTCCCCACATCCTGCAAGGAAAGCACTCAACTACCCTGCCTGGCATCCCCACTGCTCTGAGGTGTGAGGGCCTCTGCTGGACAGAGTTGACCTTGGTTATTGCACCCTAGCTGTCTACATACGCAAGCCTGGGAAGTATGATATGGAGAGCAAGCTCCCCCTCTCCAAACATCTGATGAACCCAAAGGAACGGCAGAGACCGATACAGTTTGGCACCAGCAGCATCGCAGGAGTTGCCAATCAGCATTGGACTCTATGTAGGACTGCCATTGGGACTCCAGCTTCAAATTTTTGCCTCGAAGTTTACTCCTGAAGCCTTCCTCATGAATGAGTATAGCCACAAGGCCATGGAGGTTTGCCTAGATGAGCTGCCAACCAGGGCTGATGAGCCCCATCTGTCCGAAGTGACTGGTTTCAAGGTGCCAGTAACCCACCTTTGCCCCTTCTCCTGTCAGTAGAAATGGTTCTGCTGGGTTTAGTAGCTAAGCCACACCTGAAGGCCAGGAGCTGGACTTGGTTATCAGAGGCTCTTTGAGGCACACATCTTCAGGAGCATTTAATAGGTAGTGGGAGCTTGTCCCCATTACCACCCCCAGCTATAGCATCTTTGAGGACCCATCCCTACTACTCTAACTGTGTAATTATAAAAAACTAAATAAACTGAAAAATAACTACCTACAGCTTTTCATCTTCTCTCACTCAAGCCTTTCCTCACTAAAACCTCAAAGAGCTAAAGCCTCAAAATTCCCACTCTAGCACTCTCCACTCCAACAATGGCCACTCCACTTGCCCCCATCATATTTTAATTTGCCCTTGCTAATGAATCCCAATCTCTGACTGGCTGGTGTTCGAATGGTAGAACACCCATGGAGTGCTTCTCTTCAATGAGCACTCCCCGAACTGCGCGGGCTACTTCTTCTCTAATTGTTCAAACACCAATCAATTAATTTTTGGAGTTACAAGATGTAAAACTTTTCTCTTGTACACTGGTTGTAAAACTTTTGCAAACAATATCCCCAGCCACAATGAATATATTACATGTCACACTAAGTTCAGGTTCCTATTAAGAATATTTACTGAATTCAATAAATGCACAATGCAGTATGGTACTTAATGCCAGTTTTCAAAGCTAGTGATGACATGCTTGCCTTTTATTAGTCAAGATATTGAATACAAAAGTCAGGAAGTTATGTTTCAGCTTTATAAAGCTCTAGTTTGGCCACATCTAGAATATTACGTGTTCTGGTTGTTCCATTATAGGAAGGATATCAAATATTTAGAAAGGGTGTAGAAGAGTTTTATCAGGATGTGTCTAAACACATTGATGAGGGTCGTAGATGTAGTGTATATGGATTTTAGCAAGGCATTTGATAAGGTACCCCATGCAAGACTTATTGAGAAAGTGAAGAGGCAAGGGATCCAAGAGGACATTGCTATGTGGATCCAGAACTGGCTTACCCACAGAAGGCAAAGAGAGGTTGGAGATGGGTCATATTCTGCATGGAGTCCGGTGATCAGTGGTGTGCCTCAGGGATCTGATCTGGGGCCCCTATTCTTTGTGCTATTTATTAATGACATGGATGAGGAAGTGGACGGATGGGTTAGTAAATTTGCTGATGACAGAAAGGGTGAGGGTGTTGTGGATAGTGTGGAGGGCTGTCAGACATTACAGCAGGACATTGATGGGATGCAAAACTGGGCAGAGAAGTGGCAGATGGAGTTCAACCCAGATGAGTGTGAAGTGGTTCACTTTGGTAGGTCAAATATGATGGCAGAATATAGTATTAATGGTAAGACTCTTGGCGGTGTGGAGGATCAAAGGGATCTTGGGGTCCGAGTCCATAGGACACTCAAAGCAGCTGCGCAGGTTGACTCTGTGGCTAAGAAGGCGTATAGTGTATTGGCCTTCATCACTCGTGGAATTGAATTTAGGAGCCGAGAGGTAATGTTGCAGCTATATAGGACCCTGGTCAGACCCCACTTGGAGTACTGTGCTCAGTTCCGGTCACCTCACTACAGGAAGAACATGGAAGCCATAGAAAGGGTGCAGAGGAGATTAACAAGAATGTTGCCTGGATTGGGGAGTATGCCTTAAGTGAATAGGTTGAGTGAACTCGGCCTTTTCTCCTTGGAGCTACAGAGGATAAGAGGTGACTTGATAGAGGTGTAATGAGAGGCATTGATCATGTGAATAGTCAGAGGTTTTTTCCCAGGGCTGGAATGGCTAGCACGAAAGGGCTAGTTTTAAGTTCCCTCGAAGTAGGTACAGAGGAGATGTCAGGGTTAAGTTTTTTTTACGCAGAGAGTGGTGAGTGCATGGAATGGACTACTGACAGTGGTGGTGGAGGTGGAAATAATAGGGTCTTTTAAGGGACTCCTGGATGGATACATGGAGCTTAGAAAAATAGAGGGATTTAGGTACGCCTGGGTAGTTCTAAGGTAAGGATAGGTTTGGCATAGATTTATGGGCTGAAAGGCCTGTATTGTGCTGTAGGTTTTCTATGTTTCTACGTTTCTTTAAATTAGAAGGAATGTGCTATAATGAGAAGTTGGACAAACATTGGTTGTTTTCTCTGAAGCAGCTGAGGCTGAGGGGAGATCTCATCGAGGATCATAAGATTATGAGAGACCCACACAAAAGAAACAGACAGTATCATTTTCCCAGGTTTGCAATGTTTAATACTACAGGGCATGCATTTAAGGTGAAAGGGGGTAGGTTCAAAGTAGATGTGAGGGGCAAGTTTTTTTACACAGAGTGCTGGGTGCCTGGAATGCACTGCCTGGTGTGGTGGTAGAGGCAGATACATTAGGGATTTTTGAGAGATACTGAGATACACATGTGAACGTGAGAGAAATGGAAGGAAATTGACATCATGTAGCAAAAAGGATTCATTTAGTTAGCTATTTGATTACCAATTGAATTTGTTTGGCACAGCATTGTGGACCAAAGGACCTTTTCCTGTCCTGTACTCTTCTACGTTCTATAAACAGTACTCTTAAATAAAATCTCAGATCAATTTTGCCAACAGCAATTTTGCCCTTTATTCTCTCCAGGTTATGATGTGAATAGTTAAATCAAAGAGGTGCACGGAGCAATGAAAGTAAGAACTTTAACCTGTCACCATGACAAGTCCATTAATCAAATACTTTAATTTTGCCAACTAGAGTGCTTCGTCACTTAGACCCAATGAATTAGAACAGCCAGTTTATAATAAGAAATGCAAAAAGTAAATTTGCTCATAAATCATCATTAATGCTCACAAAGCACTACCAATTCCTAAGATATAAACAGTACCTGAGTACTGTAATCGTGGTGAGCTTTGCAAGAGTGAGTGAAATGTGCACAATGCTCATGAGAGGCGTCTACTACACCCAGGACAACTGTGAGTAAATAAATATAGGACATGTATGCACCAGAATGACAGCTAGAAATGGCACTTACACACTGAGTAATTTAAATCCTTTCCTAAAGCGCTGTTTTTGAGAAATAGGAAATCTTAATTACCCAAACTATTATCAGTGTCTTGGTAGCCTGTGATTATACACATGTATAGGGAGAGGCATGTAGAATTAGCAGACTCCGAAAGCTGATTCTGTTTATGTTAGATGTCGGATATATTAGGCCATGCTTTTGCTTGCACTACAGATGATCTGATATACAACCTGCCATGTTGAAAGAGTCATAATATATTCTATTGTATTGGCATTACAATCCACCCTCTTTCTGGAGACACCCAAAACAATACAATTAATGTACTGTTGAGAGATACAAAGATTATGAGTAGCACGGATTTTCCCTTAGTGATATTTTCAGCAAAGCAAGTGAATGCAATGACTGAGATACCATCCACACAGACCACGTTTCACCAGAAAATGGTCCTTGTAGTTGAAAATGGACTCAGAAAAGCTGGTAATCACAAAGGCTGAATTTGCCAATATGGAAGGACTTGGCATTGTACACCAGTGCACTAGACCATAAGACCCTAAGACATAGGAGCAGAATTAGGCCATTCAGCCCATTGATTCTGCTTCGTCATTCCATCATGGATGATCCTGGATCCCACTCAACTCCATACACCTGCCTTCTCACCGTATCCTTTGATGCCCTGTCCGATTGAAAAATGAACAAATTCCCTCTTAAGTATATGGATGGACTTGGCCTCTACCGCAGTCTGTGGCAGAGCATTCCACCAATTCACTTCCAAAGTTGCTGCTGTTTGTGAAAGCACCATGAACAGGATCCCCAGTGACAACTGGGGAACCATCCTGATCGTGTTCGTATCCCTGTTACAGCATTTGTATATTCTCTCCATGCTGCCCACAGGACCAAAAGCTGCCACTGATTAACTAGTCATTTGAACAACGTAGAATGCTAACTCCTCTAACCTTTGAGTTCCAGGAAAATACAGTGTAAAGTAACTCCGTAAATGGTGTTTTTCAATTATTCCTACCAGTCATTCCTCCAACAAAGTTTTAACTTCTAGCCACATCATGAAGACCCTGCAAAGACTTGTTCTAGAGCAGCTCCGGCCAATGGTTAGACCCCCTCCAGTTCGCCTATCGGCCCCGACTAGGAGTTGAGGATGCCATCGTCTACCTGCTGAACCGTGTCTACGCCCACCTGGACAAGCCAGTGAGCACTGTGAGGGTCATGTTTTTTGATTTCTCCAATGCGTTCAACACCATCCGCCCCGCTCTGCTGGGTGAGAAGCTGACAGTGATGCAGGTGGATGCTTCCCTGGTGTCATGGATTATTGATTACCTGACTGGCAGACAACAGTACGTGCGCTTGCAACACTGCATGACAGACAGAGTGGTCAGCAACACTGGGGCTCCACAGGGGTCTGTCCTGTCTCCCTTTCTCTTCACCATCCACACCTCGGACTTCATCTACTGCACAGAGTCTTGCCATCTTCAGAAGTTTTCTGATGACTCTGCCATAGTTGGATGCATCAGCAAGGGAGATGAGGCTGAGTACAGGGCTACGGTGGGAAACTTTGTCACATGGTGCGAGCAGAATCATCTGCAGCTTAATGTGAAAAAGTCTAAGGAGCTGGTGGTGGACCTAAGGAGGGCTAAGGCACCGGTGACCCCTTTTTCCATCCAAGGAGTCAGTGTGGACATAGTGGAGGATTACAAATACCTGGGGATATGAACTGACAATAAACTGGACTAGTCAAAGAACACTGAGGCTGTCTACAAGAAGGGTCAGAGACGTCTCTATTTCCTGAGGAGACTGAGGTCCTTTAACATCTGCCGGACGATGCTGAGGATGTTCTACGAGTCTGTGGTGGCCAGTGCTATCATGTTTGCTGTTGTGTGCTGAGGCAGCAGGCTGAGGGTAGCAGACACCAACAGAATCAACAAACTCATTCGTAAGGCCAGTGATGTTGTGGGGGTGGAACTGGACTCCCTGACAGTGGTGTCTGAAAAGAGGATGCTGTCCAAGTTGCATGCCATCTTGGACAATGACTCCCATCCACTCCATAATGTACTGGTTAGGCAGAGGAGTACATTCAGCCAGAGACTCATTCCACCGAGATGTAACACAGAGCGTCATAGGAAGTCATTCCTGCCTGTGGCCATCAAACTTCACAACTCCTCCCTCGGAGTGTCAGACACACTGAGCCAATAGGCTGGTCCTGGACTTATTTCCACTTGGCATGATTAACTTATTATTATTTAATTATTTAGGGCTTTATATTGCTATATTTCTTCACTATTCTTTGTTGGTGCGGCTGTAATGAAAACCAATTTCCCTCGGGATCAATAAAGTATGTCTGTCTGTCTATAGTAACTTCCAAGGTTCTGCTAATGTTATTGTTCATTTTGCCTCAAGTTAAGCATAGATATGTGCAACTGAAGGCGAATAAAATGGCAATAATTGGAGAAGAATGGGAAGGTGTGGTATCTGACAACGGACAGGAAAGTACATCTGGGAGATCCAAGACAAGCTGTATCTACTGGTGAGATACAAGTTGTGCCTGAAGGAGATTGGGTGGGAAGGTGCAGAAACTGATGATGAATGAGCATGTGGTCTACCTGAAAATTAATGGGAATGTGTTGTATCTGACTGTTAATGGGAATGTTAAGGTGCAGTGTACCGGAATTCACTACAGAGCTTAAGGTAAAAGAACCCTTAGGGGAGAGCGATCATAAAATGATCAACTTTAAAAAGTCAGATATATCGTGATTACAGTGCAATAAAGGGAATTAAAGAGGCAGGACAGAGGATTTGGCTAAAATTGATTGGAAAAGAATGCTGGAAGGGATGACAGCAGAGCCGCAATGGTTGGAATTTCGGGAAGCAATTTGGAAGGCACAGGACATATACATCCCAAAGAGCAAGTATTCTATAGGTATGATGACACAACCATGGCTAACAAGAGAAGTCAAAACCAACATAAAAGCCAATGAGAAGGCACATAATACAGTAAAAATTAGTGGCAAGTTTGAGGATTGGGAAGCTTTTAAAAACCAAAAAAGTGATTAAGAAGGAAAAGATGGAATACAAAAGTAAGGAGGATACCAAAAGTTTCTTCAGATACACAAAGTGTAAAAGAGAAGGGAGAGTGGATATCGGAGCACTGGGAAACAATGGGGGAAGTTAGTAATGGGGAACAAGAAAATTGAGGATTAACTGAGTAAGTATTTTGCATCAGTCTTCACTGTGGAAGACACCAGCAATATGAATGATGTTCTAGAGTGTCAGGGGTCTGAAGTGTGTGAAGTTGCCATTACTAGTGAGAAAGTTCTTGGGAAACTGAAAGGTCTGAAAGTAGCTAAAGACAGCCCAGTGTTCTGAAAGAGGTGGCTGAAGAAATGGTGAAGTCATTAGTAATGATCTTTCAAGAAACATCAGATTATAAAAAGGTTCTGGAAGACTGGAAAATTGCAAATGTCACTCCACTTTTCAAGAAGGGAGAAAGGCAGAAGAAAGAAAATTATAGGCCAGTTAGTCTGACCTCAGTGGTTGGGAAGATGTTGAAATTGATTATTGAGGATGTAGGCTCATGATAAATTAGGCCAAAGTTAGCATGGTTTCCTCAAGGGAAAGTCTCACCTGACAAATCTGTTGGAATTCTTTGAAGAAAGAACAAACAGTATAGGCAAAGGAGAACTGGTTAATGTTGTGTGCTTGGGTTTTCAGAAGCCCTTTGACAAAGTGTTTCATGTGAGCTGGCTTAACAAGTTAAGAGCCCATCATATTGCAGGAAAGATTCTAGCATGGATAAAGCGGTGGCTGACTGGCAGGAGACAGAATGGGAATAAAACAATCCTTTTCAGGTTGACTGCCAGTGACTAGTGGTTTCCACAGGGGTCTGTATTGGGATTGATTCTTTTTATATGTCAATGACGTATGATGGAATTGGTGGCTTTGTTGCAAAGTTTGCAAATGATATGAAAATAGGTGGAGAGGTAGATAGTTTTGAGCAAGTAGAGAGGCTATAGAAGGAGACAGATTAGGAGAATGGGCAAAAACATTGAAGATGGGACACAGTGTTGGGAAGTATGTGATCATGTGCTTTGGTAAAAAAAAGGTTATACTCTTTTCTAAATGAAGAGAGAATTAAAAAAACTGAGGTGCAAAGGGACTTGAGAGTCTTTGTGTAGGATTCCCTAAAGGTTAATTTGCAGGTTCCGTCAGTGGTGAGGAAGGAAAATGCAATATTAGCATTCATTTCAAGAGGACTAGAATATAAAAGCAATGACATAATGTTGAGACTTCATGAAGCACTGGTGAGGCCTCACTTGGAGTATTGTGAGCAGTTTTGGGCCCCTAGAAAGGATGTGCTGAAACTGGAGAGGGATTCAAATAACTTACACAAAAATGATTCCAGGATTGAATGGCTTGATTGATGACTGTGGGCCTGTATCCACTGGAATTCAGAAGAATGAGGAGTAATCTATTTGAAACCTATCAAATGGTGAAAGATCTTAATGGAGTGGATGTGGACCGGATGTTTCCTATGTAGGGGGAGTATAGGACCAGAGGACACTGCCTCAGAATAGAGGGATGTCCTTTTAGAGTGGAGCTGAGAGGAATGGCTTTAGCCAGAGAGTGGTGAATCTGTGGAATTTGTGCCACAGGCTAAGTATATTTAAGACAGAGTTTGATAGATTCTTGTTTGGTCAGGGTAAGAAGGGATATGGAGAGAAGGCAGAAGATTAAGGCTGAGAGGAAATTTGGATCAGCCATGATGAAATGGCAGAGCAATGACCTGATTCTGCTCCTATACCTTATGGTATTTTTATGTGGTACTGATGGTGACAATTAAAATCAAACAGGAAAGTTGTAGAAGAGGCCTTCCAGCCTACAGTACTGTGCCAAACTAATTAAGCTCTAGCATACTCTCTAGTATTAGAGATCTCGACCCAGGGAAGGAAAAGATACTGGCTGTCTACCCTGTCTGTACTTCTCATAATCTTATAAACTTCCATCAGGTTGTCCTTCAACCTCGACTGCTCTAGAGAAATTAACCCTAGTTTGTCCAAGATCTCCTAAAGCACTTATCTCTAATCCAGGTGGCATTTTGATTATATCTGATAAAACAACTCTACTTTTCCCAGCCTCTCCTTTTTGGTACATGGTCTCTATGTCCTAGTGAATGACATCCACTATCACGAAGTGCTCAGAGAAGCTGGTCATGGCACACATCCACCCCGGCCTCCCAGACAACTTTGATCCACTGATGTAAGAGATTCACAGCAGGTACTGTGTCCCTGGTGCAGCACTCCGCTCGGTAGCAAATGGACAGTAAAGACACCCATGATAGACTATTGTTCAATGACTCCAGTAAGGACAGACAGCAACACCTACACCAGCAGTGCCCTCTGTCCTCAGCTCCCCAAACACCATGACTATACTCTATATACGCTCACCACTATGTGGTCAGCTTCTGTTCTAGCTCCCTCCACAAGTTTGCAGGTGATATCAACACTGCGGTCTAGATCTCAAATAATAATGAGTCGGAGTACAGGAAGGAGACAGACCCTGGTGACATGGTGTCATGTCAGCAGCCTTTCCCTCAATGTCAGCCAAACTGAAGAGCTGATCATTGACTTCAGGAAGGGGGTAAACACCCTGCAGTTTAATCAAAAGTGCTAAGGTTGAGAGATTTGAAAGTTTTGAGCTCCTAGGAGTGAATGTTACCAATAACCTGTATTGTTCCATCCACATAGTGAAGAAAATGCACCAGTGTCTCCACTTCAGAAGGAAGCTTAAAAAGATATCACGTCCAGTTTTTATAGATTCATCACAGAAAGCATCCTCTCTCGGCTGGGTACAGCTGCTGTTTTGCCCTACTTTGTCAGAAACTGCAGAAAGTTGTGCGCACTGTTCAGCACATCACAGAAACTAGCTTCCCCTCCAAAGATTCTTTCTACAGTCCTCAATGGCTCAGTAAAACGGCCAACCCTGGAGATACTCACATCTCACTTCTCCCATCAGGCAGAAGCTCCTAAAGCTTGAAAGTGCCGGCCACCAGGTTCAAGGACAGCTCAGTCCCGCTGTTACCAGACTGCTGAACGATGCCCTTGTATGCTGAGATGGACTTGTGACCTCACAACTGCCTTGAACTTTGTTGTCTGCCTGCACTGCACTTGCTCTGTAACACTGAATTCTGTTATTGTTTCCCTTGTACTACCTCAAATCACAATTGTAATGAACTGATCTGTACGGATGTCAAACGACACAAAGCTTTTCAAAGTACCTCAGTACATGTGCTAAAAGTAAACCAATTTACCAATTTATAAATGTGTTTAACCTTAGGGTAAATTGTGAATGGGAAGGTATTATAACTGAGGGTGAATGGGAAATATTGTAGCTGAGGATGAACAACATAACTTAAGCCATAAGACCATTAGATATAGGAGCAGAAGTAGGCCATTTGGCCCATCGAGTCTGCTCTACCATCCACTTCTTCCAGTCATCCACACTCCCCTGCTTTCACCACATACCCTTTGATGCCCTGGCTAATCAAGAACCTATCTATCTCTGCCCTAAATACAGCCAATGACTTGGCCTCTACAGCCACTCGTGGCAACAAATTCCGCAGGTTTACCTTCTTCATCTTCTTCTTCGGCTGTCCATCGATTTCGATGTTATTTGAGGCCTGGGCAAGGTTGTATGGAAGAACAGCAGTTGCCCATGCTGCAAGTCTCCCCTCTGAATGCCACTGATGTTGTCCAAGGGAAGGGCACTAGGCCAGTATAGTTTGGCACTGGTGTCATCACAGAGCAATATGTGGCCTTGCTCAAGGACACAACATGCTGCCTCAGCTGAGGTTCAAACTAGCGACATTCAGATCACTAGACCAATGCCTTAGCCACTTGGCCATGTGCCAACACAGAGTTAACACCCTCTGACTAAAACAATTTCTCCACAACTCAGTTTTAAAAGGACATCCTTCAACCCTGAAGTCATGCCCTCTTGTCCTAGAATCCCCTACCATGGGAAATAACTTTGCCATATCTAATCTGTTCATGCCTTTTAACATTCGGAATGTTTCTATGAGAACTCCCCTCATCCTCCTAAACTCCAGGGAATACAGTCTAAGAGCTGCCAGATGTTCCTCAAATGGTAACCCTTTCATCCCTGGAATCATTCTCTTGAATCTTTTCTGAATCCTCACCAATGTCAATATATCCTTTCTAAAACAAGGAGCCCAAAACTGCACACAATATTCCAAGTGTGGTCTCACAAATGCCTTATACAGCCTCAACATCACAACCCTGCTCCTACATTCAATACCTCTAGAAATGAATGTCAATATTGCATTCGCCTTCTTCACAACTGACTCAACCTGGAAGTTAACCTTTAGGACATCTTGCACAAGGACTCTCAAGTCCCTTTTTACCTCTGCATTTTGAATTCTCTTCCCATCTAAGAACAGTCTGCCCGTTTCTTTCTTCCACCAAAGTGCATGACCATACACTTTCCAACATTGTATTTCATTTGCCAATTCTTTGCCCATTCCCCTAAACTATCTAAGTCTCTCTGCAGACTCTCTGTTTCCTCAACACTACCCACTCCTCTATCTATCTTTGTATCATTGGCAAATTTAGCCACAAATCCATTAATACCGTAGTCCAAATCATTGGGATACATCGTTAAAAGCAGCGGTCCCTGTGGAACTCCACTGGTAACCAGCAGCCAGCCGGAATAGGATCCCTTTATAACCAGATAACCATATAACAATTACAGCACGGAAACAGGCCATCTCGGCCCTTCTAGTCCGTGCTGAATGCTTACTCTCACCTAGTCCCACTCTCACTCTCTGTTTTCTGCTGACCAGCCAATGCTCCACCCACACTAGAAACTTCCCTGTAATTCCTCAGGCTCTTTTTTTGTTAAGCAGCCTCATGTGCGGCACCTTGTCAAATGCCACCCAACCCCCATCCTTCCTCATACAAACTCTTCTCCCTCCTGCCATCTGGGAAAAGGCACCAAAGCATTCGGGCTCTCACAACCAGATTATGTAATAGTTTCTTCCCCCAAGCCATCAGACTCCTCAACACCCAGAGTCTGGACTGACACCAACTTACTGCCCTCTTCAGTTCCTATTGTCTTGTTTATTATTTATTGCAATGCCTGCACTGTTCTGTGTACTTTATGCAGTCCTGGTAGGTCTGTTGTCTAGTGTAGTTTTTTCTGTGTTGTTTTTACATAGTTCAGTCTAGTTTTTACATTGTTTCATGTAGCACCATGGTCCTGAAAAATGTTGTCTCGTTTTTATTGTGTACTATACCAGCAGTTATGGTTGAAATGACAATAAAAAGTGACTTGACTTGGCTTGACTTCTGAAAATTCAAATAGACCACGTCTGCTGCATCTCCTTTGTCAACCCTGCTTGTAATTTCCTCTAAGAATTGCAGTAGGTTTGTCAGGAAGGATTTTTCTTTCAGGAAACCATGCTGGCTTTGGCCTATCTTGTCATGTGTACTCCATAATCTCATCCCTAACAATCAATTCCAACAACTTCCCAGCCACTGATGTCAGGTTAAAGGCTGATTTATACTTTTGCGTCGCATCTGCGCCGTAGGTACTGCATACCCTATGCTGTAGGATGATGTGCACCTCCCCAGAAAAATTACTCATGCATCGCAGTGACGCAGACCGCAACAACTGTGATTGGTTTGCTTGCATTTCCAGTTGTTTCTTCTCCGCCATAGACGCAAAATAGATGAAGCAAATTATCAAATCCACCTGCCGACATGTGAAAATGTTTGAAATGCATTTCCTCGTCCATGTCCGTCATGAAGAAACTCAACACAGTGGCATAGAAACCCCACCACCAACCAATGTTTTGGCGCACACCAACGCATGCTCACTACGGCATAGAGCGATGCAGAAGTGAAAATCAGGGTTACAGCATAGGCTGTGGCGTGGCCCGTATGCACAAGTATAAATCAGCCCCAACAGGTCTATACTTTCCTTTCTGGTGCCTCCCACCCTTCTTAAATAGCAGAGTAACATTTGCAATTTTCCAATCATCCAGTACAATGGCAGAATCTACTGATTCTTGAATGAACATCGTTAATGCCTCTGCAATCTCTCCAACTACTTCATTCAGAACCCGAGGGTGCATTCCATCAGGTCCAGGAGATTTATTCACCCTCAGATCATTCAGCTTCCTGAGCACCTTCTCAGTCATAATTTTCACTGCACAAACTTCACTCCCTGACACTCTTGAATGTCCGGTATACTGTAGATATCTTCCACTGTGAAGACTGACGCAAAATACGCATTCAGTTCCCCTGCCATCTCTGCATCTCTCATTACAATATCTCCAGTGCCATCTTGTATTGGTCCTATATCTACCCTCAACTCTCTCTTGCCCTTTATATACTTAAAAAAGCTTTTTTATCTTCTTTGATATTAGTCCCCAGCATCCTTTCATAATTCCTCTTTTCCTTCCTAATGACCTTCTTAGTTTCCTTCTACAAGTTTTAAAAAGCTTCCTAATCTATCTTTGAGGGTGAAAGGGAAGGTATTGACAAGGATGAATAGGAAGGTGGTGTAATGGAAGGGTAAACCAATTGTGTTGTATCTGAAGGTGAATGGGAAGGGAAAGGGAAGGTGATTGGGAAGATGAGAAAGGGAAGGTGAATGGGAAGGTGACTGGGAAGGTGAATGAGAGGGAAGGAGTGAGGGAAGGCGAGAGGGAAGGTGAATGGGAAGGTGAGAGAGGGAAGGTGACTGGGAAGGTGAATGGGAAGGTGAGAGAGGGAAGGTGAATGGGAAGCTGAAAGAGGGAAGGTGAGTGGGAAGGGAAAGGGAAGGGAAAGGGAAGGTGAATGGGAAAGTGACTGGGAAGGGAAAGGGAAGGTGAAGGGGAAGGGAAAGGGAAGGTGAATGGGAAGGGAAAGGGAAGGTGAATGGGAAGGGAAAGGGAAGGTGAATGGGAAGTTGACTGGGAAGGGAAAGGGAAGGTGAATGGGAAGTTGACTGGGAAGGGAAAGGGAAGGTGATTGGAAAGGTGAATGGGAAAGTGAATGGGAAGTTGACTGGGAAGGTGAATGGGAAGGGAATGGGAAGGGAAAGGGAAAGTGACTGGGAAGGTGAATGGGAAGGGAAAGGGAAAGTGACTGGGAAGGAGTGAGAGGGAAGGTGGTGGGCCTGAGAGGAAATGGGAATGTGTAAAAACAGCAATAGAAACAAGGAACCCGTAAGAACAAAATTAACTGAATATAATAGGAATGAATAGGTACAGAGTATGCCTGAGTGCAGGAAATATTATCCTCACAAGAAACAGTTGCCTATTCTTATTTGTTGGTGAGGTTCAAAAGAATATTTACAGTTAATATTCTTGTTTTGCAGCCACATAATTTATAACACAACATTTTCATTGGTAGAAGCATGTGCAAGATAGTTAGAAATAGGAACCGTGGTCTGGAATGGCAATTGAATGTGCAGCCAGTACTGAACACTACCCAGTAAATCATGAGCATGTTCCGAGTACTGACAGAAGGTGCTGCCTCAAAAAGACAGCATCAAAGTTCTTCACCAGCCAGGTCATGACAATTTTTTTGGAACTACCATCAGGTAGGTGGTACAGAAACCTGAAGTTCCACACCACCAGGTCCAAGAACAGCTACTCCACTTCAACCATTGGTTCTTAAACCAACTGACAAAACTGTAATCATCACAACAGCTTGGCAGCATTATGACCACTCTGAAAACTTTGCACTAAAATGTGCTTTTATTTTGTTCTAATTGTGATTTTTCCTGTAAAACTGTATCTAATATATGTTTAATTTATTTTTCTTATAAATGCTGCTGATATCATACTCTGTACCTGTGATGTTGCTGAAAGCAAGAGTTTCATTGCATCTTGGCATATGCACACTTGTGCAGGTGACAATAAACTCAACTTTGACTTTGAATCATGAAATCAGCTGAATCGCTTTTAAGCTAGATGACAAGTTATTCCACGCTTAGTGAAAATGAATAAAGCTGAAAATAGCAATCAATCAGTAATTAAGGGAACATTATTTTCTGGAGCAATAGCAAAGTTTAGAATAGTGCAAACAAAACAATGGGATAAAAAAGAACATGAGTGAAGTGGAAAGAGGCATGAGAAACTTTAGGGCGGGCTGCCAAACATTAAAATCAGCCCAGGTTTAATTTTGTCATCGAGCTGGAGGAGGGAATTGAGAACCTTGTAATTCACAGCTGAGCAAATTTTAATGTATCTGCTCATTCAACCCTGGAGAATTCTCCTTTGTCCCTCCCTTAATCCTATATAAAAACAGCTTGCAGTCAAGAATAAATCTGGAGAAAATTAAAACACTCAAACTTATAACCAAGGGGGAAATGTCCATCTGCAAAACAGTGAACAAATCATAGCAAGCAAAGTGGCAACTGGTTGAACAATGGTCAATTAGCAATTGGAAGTGTGAGAAATCATAGCTCACTCAGGTTGAGTACAGAAGGCTTCAATTCATGGCAGTTTGGCATTTGAACATTGGCCAATCAGGATTGCTAGGCAAGAACAAACAAAAGTAAGGCAAAGGGAAAGCGGAGTGGCCTTTGTTGGAGTGGACAATGTTAGAGTGGATATTTGAGGCTTTAGCTCTTTGAGGTTTCAGCAAGGAGAAGTTTGAGTGAAAGAAGGAGAGAAAAAGAAGGATAGATTTTCCCAGTTTATTTATTATTTTTTTCTTTATATTTACACAGTTAGAAAAGTCAGAATGCCAAGTAGAACAGTTGAACACTCCTCCGGTGGGATGTAGGATGTAGGAAAGCTGGGATGTTTCCAGTGTCCCTGTCGACTTCACCTGCAAGAATTGCATCCCACTGCAGCTTCTAACACTCCATATTAAAGAATTGTAGCTGGAACGGGATGAAATCTGAACATGAAGGAATAAGATCTATCAAGTGTGACAGTGGGAAAATGTGTATGGAACAGAAGGAAAAATCAGAGGTACTTAATGAATACTTTACTTCAGTATTCACTGTGGAAAAGGATCTTGGTGACTGCAGTGATGACTTTTAGCAGACTTGAGCATGTAGATATTAAGAAATAGGATGTGCTGGAGCTTTTGGAAAGCATCAAGTTGGATAAGTCACCAGGACCGGATGAGATGTACCCCAGGCTACTGTGGGAGGTGGGGGAGGAGATTGCTGAGCCTCTGGCAATGATCTTTGCATCATCAGTGAAGACAGGAAAGGTTCCAGAGGATTAGAGGGTTGTGGGTGTTGTTCCTTTATTCAAGAAAGGGAGTAGAGATAGCCCAGGAAATCATAGACCAGTGAGTCTTATCTCAGTGGTTAGTAACTGATGGAGAAGATGCTGAAAGGCAGGATTTAAGAACATTTGGAGAGGTATAATATGATTAGGAGTAGTCAGCATTGCTTTGTCAAGGGCAGGTCGTGCCTTACAAGCCTGATTGAATTTTGTGAGGATGTGACTAAACACATTGATGAAGGAAGAGCAGTAGATGTAGTGTATACAGATTTCAGCAAGGCAGCCCATGCAAGGCTTATTGAGGAGGTAAAGAGACATAGGATCCAAAGGGATTTGTTTTGTGGATACAGAACTGGCTTGCCCACAGAAGGGAATGAGTGGTTGTAGATCTGTTCTGGGACCCCTACTCTTTGTGATTTTTATAAATGACCTGGATGAGGAAGTGGAGGGATGGGTTAGTAAGTTTGCTGATAAACAAAGGTTAGAGGTGTTGTGGATAGTGTGGAGGGCTGTCAGAGGTTACAGCGGGACATTGATAGGATGCAAAACTGGGCTGAGAAGTGACAGATGCAGTTCAGCCCAGATAAGTGAGAAGTGGTTCATTTTGGTAGGTCAAATATGATGGCAGAATATAGCATTAATGGTAAGACTCTTGGCAGTGTGGAGGATCAGAAGGATCTTGGGGTCCGAGTCCATAGGACACTCAAAGCAGCTGCGTAGGTTGACTCTGTGGTTAAGAAGGCATATGGTGTATTGGCCTTCTTCAATTGTGGAATTGAATTTAGGAGCTGAGAGGTAATGTTGCAGCTATATAGGACCCTGGTCAGACCCCACTTGGAGTACTGTGCTCAGTTCTGGTCACCTCACTGCAGGAAGGATGTGGAAACCATAGAGAGGGTGCAGAGGAGATTTACAAGGATGTTGCCTGGATTAGAGAGCATGCCTTATGAGAATAGGTTTGAGAGACTCCATTTTGCAGCACATGGAGTGAGGTGTGCTTTATAGCGGCTCCACTTTTTTACATATTTTACATCCCACTGACAGACTTCTTTTAAGTCTGAAGATTTATTACTTTTGTTGAAGGATTTATGATTTAATTATGATGGCCGGAAGTCATTCTGGTATTGAATTGAGAAGCGGCAAGACTTTTCCTGAAATGGAACAAACTGAACAAATAAAGAAATTAGAGGAACCTGTTACTTTAGCAGGAATATTCTCTTCAATACAAGATATGAAGTTTGAATTTGGATCACTTAATACTAAGATTGATAAGCTGACAGTTACTAACAGGAAGCTCAAAATATCTATCTCTAATGTCCAAGAATCTCTGAGAATAGGTTGAGTGAACTCGGCCTTTTCTCCTTGGAGCGATGGAGGATGAGAGGTGACCTGATAGAGGTGTACAAGATGATGAGAGGCATTGATCATGTGGATAGTCAGAGGCTTTTACCCAGGACTGAAATGGTTGCCACAAGAGGACACAGGTTTCAGATGCTGGGGAGTATGTACAGAGGAGATGTCAGTGGTAAGTTTTTTACTCAGAGAGTGGTGAGTGTGTGAAATGAGCTACCAGCAACGGTGGTAGAGGCGGATACGATAGGGTTTTTTAAGAGACTCTTGGATAGGTACACGGAGCTTAGTAAAATAGAGGGCTATAGGTAAGCCTAGTAATTTCCAAGGTAGGGGCATGTTTGGCACAACTTTGTGGGCCAAAAGGCCTGTATTGTGCTGTAGGTTTTCTGTGTTTCTATTCAGGAGGCTGACAGGGTGATAGATAGGACATATAAAGAGGTAGTTACACCAAAGGTGCAGGACACAGGAAACTGGGTGAAAGTCAGGAAAGGGAAATGGGTTAAGGAGTCAGTGCAGAGTACCCATCTCCCTCAACAAAAGGTATATCACTTTGTATACTGTTGGGGAGATGGCCCAACAGAGGAAAGTCACAACGGTCAGGTCTCTGGCACTGAGTCTGCCTCTGTGACTCAGAAGGGAAAGGGGGAGAAGAGGAGGTCTGTGGTGAAAAGGGATTTGTTAGTTATGGAGACAGAAAGGAGGTTTTGTGGACGAGAACAAGATTCCTTGATGGTAGGTTGCCTTCTGGGAGCCAAGGAAAAGGACATCTTAAATCAAGTCCTTAGTATTCTTACGTGGGAGAGTGAGCAGCTAGAAATCATGGTTCATACAGGGACCGATGGCATAAATAGTAAAAATGATGAGATTCTACAAATTAAGTTCAGGGAGATAGATGCTAAGTTAAAGTACAAGATCTCCAGGGCTGGGATCTCAGGTTTGCTAGCTGTGTTGCATGCTAGTGAGGTCAGAGAAAGCAAGTTCATAGTTTAACATGTTGGTAAAGAGTTAGTGTAGGAGGGAAAGCATTGGATGTTTGGATCATTGGATAATCTTCCAGGTAAGGGATTTGTAAAGGAAATATGACAGAGCTAAGGAGAATGGGAGGACAGAAGATTGGGAAGTTTTTAAGGAACAACAGAACTTAACTAAAAAGACAATATGGGGAGAAAAAATGAGGTACGAACGCAAGCTAGCCAGGAATATAAAGGAAGATAGCAAAAGCTTTTTTAGGTATGTGAAGAGAAAGAAGATAGAACAATGTTGGGCCCTTGAAGAATGAA